>NC_134140.1:54122500-56586250 GCF_033958435.1 Carettochelys insculpta
TAAAGGTATTTTTTATGGAGAGTTCTTTTTAAGGTGACAGGAACCTGTAAGTTCCATACTTTTGTAAAAAAAGAAATTGCATTCTGTCACTGAAGCATGCAGAACAGTTACGTGCTGGAAAGAGAAGCAGAGCTGTTTCTTGCTTGATTTTTTTTTTGGTCATTTATTCTCTTGAATTTCTGCTGTGTGTAGCAAAGAAATCTGATGGTTTTGTTCTAGTTCATTTGTACATCTTTAAGAACTCCCTAACACACTCCTTTTTGTTCCCAGAGTTGCTGCAGCCTGCAGCAGAGGAAGCTTAAACATTATGCTCTCTCATGAAGACTTCAGTTTTATTCTTCCTTGCTTTCTGAGATCAGTTCAACTAAAAGGATGGGTCTGCAGCCTCTGTACAGCCATGTGCAGACAAATACAAAATTTCACCACTCAACAGGCTGCACACAATAGGAATCTATGCAACCATCATGCCCTAAGCAGAACAGAGACTGCCAGATCTTTCTCCCCACCAGAAACAGATGACCATCATTAAAGGAGACAGGGAGGATGGTAGGTTATTTACCTGCTACCATTCTGTTCTGAAAGAATGGAGCAGCTTGTTTGGTTCCTAACTCCAAGAAGTTTCAGTTAACTATCAACCATTTTTGATCTGAACAAGTTGGTCTGTCTCATGAAAGATTATCACCTAATAAAGCATTTTGTTAGTCTTTAAAATGCAACAAGACTGCTTTTTTTCGCTTTAGGAGGAAAAGAGTGAAGTCAGACATAAGTTAGGAGCAGTACCAGTCTTTTACTCAAGTTCACAGCTTGTGGGGGTCATATGGATCCCAGTTAAATGCATCTGGAGGCCCAGGTGCCCTTGGGTCTAATCTTCTCTTCACAACAAAAGTTATAACTTTTCTTTCAGATAGTGACCTGAACAGAGTTATCAGTGAATGACCACCACTTGAGCCAAAACCTTAAGACCTCACTAAATCTTAGGCTTGTGCACAGTATGGGGACCATCATTTGTCAAATCTGCTTTAAGACAATGTGTCTCTGCTATGACCCTATCCTGTGGCCTCCCATTTGCTTGGAGTAGCAAGGGCCAACACTACAAGAGTCACCAGCTGTCTTAGTTGTGGGAGTGTGTCATTACTTTTTTTGGATTAACTGAGAAATCATCCTTATCTCTCTAGGTTTAAGTGTGCTGGGATGCATTCCAGAAGAAAAAGAAAACACTCAGATCCAAACCATCCAAAGGATTCAGGGAGAGAGTAACTTGCCACCACTATCCATCCCAGGCAGAGATCCCTGCTGGGCTGTCTTTAATCCCAGTACAGTGGATTTCAGAGTTAATCCATGCACGTGAAAGGATAGCTCTCACCTCATTGTTCCAGACTCTGCCCAGGCTCAGGCTGCCAACACTGTATTCTGTGCACTGGTTAGCATTTTTCAACTTCTGTTCACAACCACGAGGGCTAGATAAAGATAAATAATACCCATAAACCTCTGTATTCCAGCCATATTTCTCATTTAGGACATACTACACATGAACTTCAAGTAATTTGCTGGATATCACTTAATGGCTAAGTGTAACAGAAGACGGTGGGTTCAATCTTAAGATCCATTCAAGTTGGGCTCCTGTGTACCTGACACACCTCTTGCTTTTGGGCTTTGCCATGATGTCCGAAATCAACTCAACACTAAAGCTGACAAATGTTAGGTTTTTACTTCTGGGCACTTGATGCAAGCATTCTTAGTGGCAGACCCATGACTCTGGAATTCAACCTCTCCTTTGCTCTGAACCCCAGCATGTCCAGTCGTGCTGCCTAAGAGTTATGTAACACCGAACAAACTTAATGTTGAAATCAAGCTCTCATCTACAGGCAATGAATGCAATAAATGCTGCCGATTAAAATAAAATGATCTAGCTAGTTATATTTTGATTATTTGGTTTGAAATTCACAGTAGACGAGTAATGTATATGTAAGCGTATCAACATTAACTGTGGGGTTTATGCCATGTGCATCCCTTTCTCATTTACAGCAGAGGAGGTGGAAGGAGCTCAGCAATGCTTCACGAGTGACCAGTAATACATGGACATTTTCTGTTTTGTTTTGGGTTTTTTTTTCCAAAAAGGAGAATCTAACGAAATAAAGTTTATTTTTTATGTTTTCAAACAGCTATATTCAACACTGAACAGCATCAAGGTCTTTATCTCTGTAAACAAAGGCATGAAAGACAGAAAAGGGATTAGACCAATATTGTCTTAGACTCATGATATGACAAAGATTAAAGGCTAGTACAAAAAGAGATTAATTGTTTTACCTGTTTTACAGTCTATGGACTAAAATAGATCATCATTAATATCCTTCTACAAAAGCAACTGGAAAGATACCATGCAGTTTTACTCTGTCAGATCCTGGTCAGGGATTTCTTTACATCTCCATCCCGAATTTCCAGTTACATGAACTAGCTTCCTCGTACAGGTGCTGTTTTTCCTGTGACAATGTCAGTGCCTTTGTTTTGTTTATATTGGCCAACCTAATAATTTCTAATAACATTATTTGCAAGCAATGTCTGAGTGAGCACTGTGCTGACAGCTGGTGATGAACTGAGGGTGTGGAAAAGCTTCAGAAATAGATAGTATTTGCATGAACACACCTATTTTTCTCAATATCCAACAGAACAGCTGTGTTGCCCGAATAACACATCTTTGGTGGCGTTTGGTTTCAAATCTCTTTAGTGTTGAATGTGGGCATCATGTAATGTTGTTATCCTTATGGCCTGAGTTAAGGGCAGTAGAAATGCGGTAAGCTTGCCTGAATGAGGGACTCTCCCTCTGTGCTCAGTGTGTGCTTCAGCCCTTGCCAAGGCTGAATTCCAGTACCTCTATGATTTGTAGTTCATAGTCCTGGCACCACTAGGTTTGCTGCATCAGTTATGAAAGTAGCAAATTTGCTTGAGCCCCAGCACCTCTGTCATTACATATATAGTGCTGGTCACTCTCAAATGAACTGCACTTGCTAAGCATGGAATTTGGATGCCCAATCTTAATGGAGAGAAAGAGAAGGAGGGGCACAACAAACAACAGCAGCCAGAGTGAGTGGCCAGGGGCAGTGGTGAGTGGCTAGACGTATGAGCAAGGTGTCTTCTCCCTCTGCAACCCTTAGGATGGGAGGAGAGTGCATGCGCATGCTCACCTGCACTCTGGGTTTCCACTGATAAAGGACAACAGCTAAGAGTGGGGTGCAATGGAGGGAAGAGGAAGAGGGACTTGTAAGGAACATTTGTTGGACTGTATTTAAGTGATTTAATTTCAGATGCTAGATTTGTGACCAGGATATTTATATAAATAAATGTTTCCCAGTAGGCCAACACTCTTAAAATGCACTATTTGCCAAGGTGGTTATTTCACATTATTGCCTCTCAAGAGCGTTTGGGAGCTTCTGTATTAAACATTTATTATAATTCATTTTAAGTAATAATGACCATATCATGTTGGACCAATGGTCCATCTATCCTAATAACCTGTCTTCCAGCAGTGGCCAATACCTGGTGCTTCAAGGAGAATGAAAAGAAGAAGTAGTCACTGAGTGATCCACAGCTTGTCCTCTCCCAGCTTTCAGCAAACAGAGACTAGGGACACTGGCTAATAACCATTGCTGGACATAACGTCCATGAACCTATCTATTTATTTTTTGAATCCTGTTATAAATTTTGGTCTTCACATCCCTGCCAAAAGTTCCACTGATTGACTGTGCATTGTATGAAGAAGTAGTTCGTTCTGTTGGTTTTAAACGCACCGACTTTAACTTCATTAAGTTATTGCCAGTTCTTTCGATAACTGACAGGGTAAATAATATTTCCTTATTCACTTTCTCCATCATGCAGGATTTTATAGAATGTTATCCTAACCCCTTAGTCATCTCTTTTCCAAGCTGAAAAGTCCCAGTTTTTTTAAAATCTCTTCTCATGTCCTTAATAATTTCTCTTGTCCTTCTCTGTAACTCTTCCAATTTAACTATATCTTTTTGAGATGTGGCAACCAGTTCTGCAAGCAGCATTCAAGACATGGGTGTGTCGGGAATTTATATAGTAAAAGTGGAGGAGATGAACTGATTAGCCAGCTGGACCGATCAGCCAAGCCAATACTGACACCTTACATGGGAGTAAATACCATGCCTCTGAACCACACAGACATACAGAATGCCATATAAGGCAGTCACTGTCAAAGCCAACTTTAGAAGTACTTAGTGAGGCTGTTAAGAATGCTTGGGATACAGTTTTTGTGACCCAAAATGGCTGTTGCATCATACTTGCTTCTTAACCAAGAGATAACACACACTACCAACTATAGTTAAATATTCAGTGCACTGTCACTTGTTAATCCTGAAGTTGGAAAGTGGTTCTGAACAAGAGTGGCAAATGCTCACTACCTTTCTGCAAAAAAAATTCTACAGATGGGCTAGAGGCATGCACTGCAACAGTAAAAGACTCAACAGTTAAAAAGTAAAGCTCACTGTCTCCACATTCAAACAATGTGCTGACGTCAGTGAAAATGGGTATCAGGCATTAAATCATCCCCTACATTATCTTGATGTCCATGGTAGAGCAGTTAGTGCATTGTAGATGTTCAGGTTAGAGAAGACACAACAGATGCACCTGTGACAACTCTCGTCTTACGAAAGTTAAATGCTTGCAAATGAAAGCCCAAGCTGCTTGTGCAGTTGATGGAGCTGCAAACTTCTGTGGAAAATATAGCTGACTACAAACTTTGTTCAAAGAAAAGCGTAACCCTATTCTCTCCTAAATGCAATGCAAAGGCTATCTACTCTAACTAGCACTAATATGAACTGCAGAATCTTCAAAGACGTTAAAAAACATTTTTTGTCTTTTCTATACTCTTTTTTCAGCAAGAGTTCAAAAGGACTGAACATCTTGGAAAAAAATAGAACAAATACTGGGCAGCATGGCCTATAGAGTCCAGCCCAGGCTGAGCCAGGCTGCTCATTTTTTTATACTGGCACAGAATTTAAAGCATGCCTAGTACCATCGGGGTGGTGTGGGATTGGACTTCCTCCATCCACAGTGTGGTGTTAACTCCTTCTCACTTAGTGTATGGTGTGCACACATGGTCAGAAAAGGCTACAGCGTGTGGGGAGAAATGACCCAGATGTCTTCATCCCAGTTTGTAGGTTTTATGACAGTGGTTAGGATGAACTGAGAACACTGATAGTCTGTCAGGCATACTGAAATGGAGAGAGACGGCTTTTTCCAGCTCAGAGAATAAGCCAGATCCACCGTGAATAGAGAGCTAGGCTTTGGTAAAGGACTGTTCATGTAGTCACTTATTTTAAATCCATTAATCTATATGCTATGTATCTCTTGGGAGAAAATAAACCAAACTTTGTTTTGAAGTGGCTGTTTCTGCATCACAGCAAATGTCTGCTGTCTCAGCTCCCAAAGGCAGACTCTTGCATGTGCCAGGCCCCTTCAGCCTTCTAAATAATACTGTTGGCAGCCAAACGGTGATTGGATTTGAGGAATCTGACCCCAAAGGGATGTGGAAGTATGTGTCTGACACTTGAAAGGGGTCTACATGGAACACCGGAAAAGCCTGTCCCACGGGGATAGCCAACCCAGTGACCATGCCAATGATATTGAAAGGTAGGAGTAAAACCCTACAGAACTAGAGTTTGCCACTAAAAAAGGATGTGATAAATAGTTAAATTGGGAATGTGTTTAATGCATTGCCAGTGAAAGAAGGATTGCTTATTATTATGGTCTCAGTTGTGAAGCAGCCTATGTACACATATAGAGGAGCAAGGAGGAAAAGACAGAATATGATTAAAGAAGAAGACATCCACTAGCTAATACATTTTTCCTATGAAATTGTCAGTCCACAAGCCAATAGTGAGCATTGCATGGGAGGAAACCTGTGCCCTGATGGATCACACAGAAATACATGCAGCTTCACAAGTGTTCGGGAGTTGCTTATAAAAAAAGCTCATTATTTGATCAGGATCTAAGTCACCTTGTAGGGACTTCTAATAGATACTGATGATTGTGTTCGTAGTGATGGACCATCTTCGAGAAGAATCTGGAAGAAACCACGATTACATGCTTTATCATGGTGATGCACACATTACGAATGAAGAGCAGCAAGCTACTAGAGGAAACACAAATGCCAGAATTTGTTATAACAAAACAAATCAACTCACCAAGTAAAAGCACATCTAGAATTTAAAACAAAGACGGACACACAGTTTCCTGTAGTACAACTATCTGTTCAGAGAACATTCATATCTAGCAAAAGCAAACCACGCTTATTTTGATTAATATAGAGTTAACTGCTTTGTAATTTAATTGTCTCACTGTAAAAGGAAGTTACATCAGGTTCTGATATCCAACAGATACACCTCCAAGAAACCAGCCTGCAAATGTAAGGAAAATAACTTTTCATGAATACATGAGTTACATTTCCCTTTGACAGGAAGATGAAACACTAGTCTATCTGATAGACCAACAACGTATGTCTGTACAAAGTTGTAGTGTAATTTGTGGTACTGACTGGTGTACTTGCTTATGACTATTTCTGATGCAAAATGAAGAGGTAAGAGTGCAGATTTGTACTGATTTTGCAATGTTATATACAAAGTTTTTATTAAAAAAATCCAGTTTGGTATGAAAAGTGAAAGCCTCTTAATTATAAGAAACTCACGTTTTCCATTTACACAGGCAAAACTTTTCAGAAAATGGTGGCCTAAAAAGTTAGACTATGAACTGCTTCTAGAAGAAATACTTGAACAAGTCATTCCACTAAATCCAGAGATAAATCCTATGCTTAGAATGGGAATTACCACTAGCATCAGTAATACCTCTGAAAGCAGAGTATTTTTTAAAATGCGCCGAAAGTCAATCAACAAGGGCTTAATTCTGCAAGTACTGAGCTTCCTGACAATGATCCCACAAAAGAAACTGTTTAAGAACATGACCAATATTAAGTATGAGTAGTACCATTTACTTCCTATATATCTACAAAGGAAACAGCTGGGCTTCCATGTTCTCATTGTGCAGCTGATAAAAAATTTGCACTTTACTGTACTGTACATTTTATAATCCACACTCATAATTGCAGTTTTCCCCATCTTTGATAGAATATTGAATAGCAGGGACAATAGAGAAAATGTATATTTAAGAGTATTGACACTGTGGGGTTTATGCTGTATGTATCCCTTTCCCATTTACAGCAGATGTGGTGAAGAAGCTCAGCAACTCATCAAGAGTGATCAGTAATACATGGACATTTTCCTTTTTTTTTTGCCCGAAAGTGAGAATCTAATGAAATGTCAGTTTCTTTTTTGTGCTTTCAAACAGCTATATTCAACATTGAACAGCATCAAGAAATAGAGAAAATATTGATATTAAGATTTCATTATGTTTGCAAAATATTTTACGGTTACCTGGTGTATATCCTGAAGTCTTATTTTAAATAATCAAAATACCTGATGCTCATTTTTCTGTCTGAATTACCAAATTCTTGTCCGCCATACTATATGAATGAGTTCTAAATAAACAACCTAGTTCACAGGGCTCTGCAAGACAATCTGCTTCTGGAAGAGCATCCGGGACTAGAAATACCTAAACACAAGTGCCTGCCTGAATAGAAGTGATAGAATCTGCATGAATTTTAAAAGCTCAAGGGGAAGGAAAAAAGAAAGATAAAATCTCAGATACACAAAACATTTTGCAGAAGCAGAACACCTAAATCATGTCAATAGATAAGTTATCAGCACAAGCACAAATGAGTCTGAAGCCTGTATATTTGTTTTGTTACATAAACATAAAAAAGGAAAGAAACAAAGAAGTTGCTCAGCCATTGTGATGTTCCAGGCCATTTATCTTCATGTTTTCTTGGCATATGCAATATCTTGATATCAACAATACAGAAAGCCCTCTTTTTTGATGTTTGTGGTAGCTGCCCATGTGCTTTTAATGTCTAATTGGTAGTTGGTGGCAAAATTACAATTTTGTCTATTACCTCAGCCTGTATCCTGCCAATCAAAGACTGAAAATGTTCTTAAGCATAATGTTGCTTTAGAATAGAATAACTATTACATTTTACGTTAAAAAGATATCACAGTTGAAGACAATGTCTTAAAAAATAACTCCAAGATCAGGGGGAAAAAAACAGGGCAATGACAATCTGTTTTGTATCAGTCTATTCAAAATTCTTTCAAAGTCCTGTTGGAAGAGAAATCCACAACATGATCACCTAGGAGGCATTGGCATGTTTCATTATGACAAGTTTCCGGCAGCTCATCAGTTCTTCTCAGGTAGCGCTCTTCTCCTTCCAGCAACCAAACTAATTTGTTTCCTATTCCAGGTTTTTAGATTCTCTTCCCTCTGGCCTTGTTCTTCTCTCTCACTATTTTGATAGAAACAACACAAAAACCAAACAAAACTTTGTATTTTGGACTAAAAAGAAGCAGGATTTCAAGGCTAAACCCAAGAGTGAGATAATGATCTGCCAGAGAATAGAGGACAGTGGAGGAAATGAAGTGAAGATAAAGGAGGTGGGAGCCAGGCTTTTTGGTGCTTAAAGATGCTCTGCAAAACTGTCCAACCAAAAGGTAACCACGTGTCCCATTTTTCCTGGGACAGTCCCTTTTTTGAGCTGTCACACAGGTGTCCCAACTGGCTCCTGTTCCCTGGCACCCAGTGTCTCAGGGCAGTAGCCTCTGCTGCAGGCAGCTGCCCAGTTCCCTCATGCCCCATGCATTAGGGCAGCAGCTCCTCCTGCAGGGGAGTTCCTCCATGGGGCAGCTGCTCCATTCCTTGGCACACCATGGCTTTAGCCCCCTGTGCCTGCAAGCTCTGCCACATGGTGGCTTCCTCATTCCTCAGCACCCCATGCCTTGGGGAGCTGGCTCCTGCTGCGGGGAAGAGCATCCAAGGGGCAGCTACACTTTTCCCCTGCATGGCAGCCCTTTCTGCCAGGGATCCCTGCTGCAAGACAGTTGCTGCATTCCCTGCCCCGTCTCCTTCCCCCAGCCAGGAGGCTGCAAAGCCCCTGTTTTCAGCACCCCATACTAGGAGCTTGCGGAGCCCTCGTCCTCCATTCCCTCTCACTGGAAGGCTGCAGAGCCCCCATCTCCAGTGCCTCCCCTGGGGCAGTCGTCCCCATCTCCCAGGAGCCCTGACATATGGCAGCACCCCCACCACCATCTCCAGAGGCTGGTGTCCTGTATTTGCCATAGGGCAATGTGGTCACCCTATCCAACCATCTTGGAAGAAAGCATGCTTGACTGACACTACTTAATGTTTTTTCTCTTTTAAGCAAATCACTCTCATTAAGTCAAATCAGAACGGTTTCCAGTCATTACTGCATGAACTTCAAGTTATCCCCAGATCACTATTCCATGAATGCATCTTGATACCTTTATTCATTTAAATTATCTGTCTATCATTTCTGTGATGACTTTTGAGCTGCTGTTTCTGAACTCAATTGCCTTGATTTGTTTTTATTATGGAATGTGTGTGCAGGTGCAATTAAGCCACGCAGAATGCTTCATTTTAACTTGTGAAATGTAATTAAAATAAGACAATTTCAAAATGAGTCTTTCACACTGAGGTAAAGCACTGTGATACTTCTGTTTGTAGCTAAGCAACCTGAAGGAGTTGGAAAACCAAAGTTAGATTATCTTCAGAACATACTCCAAGACCTATTTGGTTGCCAAAAAAGCTTTTCAATTAAAACATGCCCTTTGCAGTCTTTTTCTAGCTAACAGGGAATAGGAACTCAAATTGTCATTCCTGGCCCTGACCCAAATGCAATTCCAGATTTGGGAGGATGTGCAGAGGGTGTGAAATCCTGACTCTGCTGATGATCGAGACAATAGTACCCTGGATTACTGTGTGGATGGGATTTCACTCTGGGTTTTTGGATTTTCTCTCTTTTGTTCTGGAGCCACTCTATTTATACAATTAGGTCAAATACAGTGGCCACCATGTTATAAAACAAGAGGTGGAGACCTCATTAATTGACATATTAATAGTAAGATAATATCGAAATGTCTATGAGTTCTACATTCTCTGAGGACAATTGATATTTCAGTTCACAAAGAAAGATTAGGCAACTAAAGCTGCTGTAGGAATTAGTTTGTAGAGGTCAATGGAAGATCAGGGTGAGGTTATACTTTCCGAGGTTATACACTCCAAGGAGTCTCTCAGACCAAAAATATACTGGAGGTCACACAAGCATTTGAGCAGCTGTAACATATTTATTTTCACACCTGGTGAGGTAGATAAGTACTAGTATCCCAGAGAAAGGAGGGAAAGAGAAAGACTACAGATTGTGGCAAGGCATGTAACCCATGTTCTCAGTTCTAGAACAAAACCCTAACCATGGGGTCATTCTCCACTTCTACAAGCTAATGGAATTAGAGTCAGTAATTACATTACATTATAGCCAGCAATGCTAGAAGAAAAATAGATATTACATGTTTTTAATTAGGCCACTACTTTATTACTAAGTAAATGGAGTACCCCAGGAGATAAAGTACAGCGCAGGCAATTCCATGATTGTTTTCCCTAAAATTATCCATAAACCACCAATCACATCTGGCACCTGCTCATGGACCATCATAGTGTTCAGAAGAGGCACCAGATGGTTCGATAACAAGCCAGCCACACAATGCTTCACCACTGAGAACAAGTGCAAACATCCAGACAACCTGGAAACCCAGTTATGCACGAAGCAAGCAAACTTGTGCTTGCAAATCTGCACCACTCTCTTTCTGGCCTGCCTGCCAGCTTCTGGAGCAAAGATACAACAAAGAAAGAAAGAAAATGAACAATGATTCCCATCCGGCAGTCTCAGATAATGTTCTGCATGCCTCAGAATGCCAACACCTAATTCACCTGAACTGTGGTAGACACCAGGTTCATCTGCTGCTGCCCCAACCCTGAGTGAGTGGGAACCAAATTCACATGCTGGAGACCCCCAGCCATGTCAGTCCCAGTATTAAAATTAACGAACTCCTCACAACCTATATGCACATACATACACCTGAAGAAGTGGGTCTTTGCCCACAAAAGCTTATGCTGCAAAATATCTGTTAGTTTACAAGGTGCCACAGGACTTCTTGTGGTTTCACAACTTACTGTCATTATGACTCAAGAGAGGCCCATCCCTACCTGGCCTTATTCCCATGTATACCTTCCCTGTCTGCACAACAAAGATCCCAGGCTTTCCACCCTCTTGTAAGGTAAGATTCACGCTGACTCTTCCATCTGCTTTCAACCTCAGCTCAAGGCGATAAATGAAACAGAAATATATGGTGGACAGATGCAGTAATGAAAGAAACAGAAAGCTGTGTGCACCAAGTCCTCTACAGAATTTAGCCGCAGTTCACATTGTTCCTCAGGACTAGGCTTCAAAATATTGTCAACAGTGCAGGTCTGAATAAATAACATCAGGATTCCAAATCATGCCGGTGAATTATTGTCCAAGAATCTGGTCTAAACACTGAAGCTGAGAGCTGCCCAAGTACATGAGAGTGCTACATTCATTAATCAAGAACTTGATAGCAGAGTTCCTCTGTGTATGTTTCTTCCTCTCTTTAATTATAAGCAATAACACTATCATTCTGACTTCACTGTACAGTTACATAGTGTTACATAGACCCTAGGTTCACAGTTGCACAGCTACATAGAGAACAATCAAACCATGCCCTAAGTAGAGTGCATAAAATTTGTATATACTCTGTTCTGCTCTTACTTAGGTGTACACAGCTATCAAAAATATCAATGGGCTTTACAGATTTTGGAATGAGTCTAATGGAATTAGTCACGTGAAAGATAGTTCTGTTATGATCCTTTGAGAAGTTTGATTGGTCTAGTAAACTGCTGTTAAAGAACTGAAACACTGGAAGTGAACACAAAGACCAGGACTAGCAGTAAGGAATGATATCACAGAAGGATACCAATTAGAAATATGTCAGAGGGGTAGCCAAGTTAGTCTGTATCTTCAAAAACAACAAGAAGTCCTGTGGCACCTTATAGACTAAGATATTTTGGAGTGTAAGCTTTCATGGGCAAAGACCCACTTCATCAGATGCATGAGTGGAGGATTCCAGAGGAGAGTTTAAAGAGGGAGTCCTAGTCAAGGGGAGGGCCAGAACTGACATGGTTTGGTCAGTCATGGAGGATGTGGCCCATTATCAGCAGTTAATGTGGAGTTGTGAACATCAAGAGAGGAGAAACTGCTTTTGTAATTGGCCAACCACTCCCAGCCTCTGATCAATTTTTGGCTGATGGCATCAAATTGGCTAATGAATTGCAGCTCTGCAGTTTCTTTTTGGAGTTTGTTTTTGATTTTGTTGTTGTTGTAGGACTGTTACTTTTAAATCTGTTACTGAGTGTCCAGGGAGATTGAAGTGTTCTTCTACAGGTTTTTTGTATGTTTCCATTCCTGATGCCTGATTTGTGTCCATTTATCCTTTTACGTGGAGACTGTCCTGTTTAGCCAATGTAAATTGCACTGGGGTGTTGCTGGCACATGAAGGCATTTATTAGATATGCGGGTGAAAGATCCCCGATGATGTGATGGATGTGGTTAGATCCTGTGATGATAATCCTGGTACAAATATGTGAGCAGAGTTGGCACCAAGTTTTGTTGCAGGGATTGGTTCCAGGGTTAGAGTTAGCTACACAAAGATCAATGATTTTCTGCTTTCATGGAATCTAAGTTGGCCAAGCAGAATTATAATTTCATGATAACACGAATGCCGTATTTCTGCTAAGTGCCTGGAAGATAGAAAGAATAAGATGTCCTGAATTTTATTTAAAATGGCCTCAACTTGGTCTTTTTGGCTATGTCTACATAGCCAAGTTACCTTGAAATAACAGCAGTTATTTAAAAATGACTTTAGCATTGTTTAAATGATGTGCATGCTATTTTGAAATAAATTCAAAATAACAGGTGCGATATTTTAATTGCAGTAAACCTCATTCCCTGAAGAATAATGCCTATTTCATAATAACCCATAATAAGCTCCATTGCACTCTTTCAAAAGAGCACTATCAGCAGGCAATGCTATTTCAAAATATCTAGCTGCCATTTCAAAATATCTTTTGTGTGTGGTTGTGTTATTTTAAAATACCTATTTCAAAATATTTCATTTCAAAATAGGGCTATTGGGTGGACATAGCCTTTGTGTGAGCCTCTAAATAATTTGAGCCTCCAAATAATTTTGCCTGTATTTTTGTGCCCATGAAAAGATCATCTAAATGTCTTACAAGATTAAAAGCAGGAAAATCTTATGAAAAAGACCTTTAACTCAGATGCAGAGGATTGCAATTTAGTCTGTACTTCTATCATTCATTTTCCTCTGCAATCTTGGGCAAGTCATTGGGCTCCACTTCAGAAAAACACTTAACAAATGCTTACGTGCCTTCCTGAATCAGGGCCATTATCTCTTTGTCCCTCAGTTCTCAATGTAAAATGTGATTATTCTTCCTTTCTCCTACACTGTAAGATTTGGCTGTTTAAATTGTTAGTTCTTTGGGGGTAGAGGCTCTATCATATGTTGTGTTTGTGGAGCTCTTCATAAAATGTGGCCCTTATCGCAATCAGAACATGTAGATGCTATTTTAATACCAATAAGGATAGGTCATTACTCTAATTTCTTTGATTTCACAACCAGCACAATTATGCCATATCTTTCAATAAAAGTGACAAAGTAAGATATACTAGCTTTTTTCTGAATTTTAATGAGAGTTGTCCATGCATTGGCATGGATAATATTTTTATCCAGTTACATAAAGCAAATTAAATGTGGCAGTAAATTAAATTTAACTATAATAGGTCACCAGGACCAGATAATATTCACCAAACAGTTCTATATTAACTCAATATGAAATTGCAGGATGACTGACTGTGGTGTGTAACCTATCATTTATATCAGCTCTGTATGAAATATCTGGCTGCTGTGACATCATTTTTTTAAAATGTTCTAAAGATGTTCCTGGCAATTTCCAGCTGTATTACTGAACAAATTGTTTGGAATTATACCAAAGAGCAGAATGATCTGGCATGTAACTGAACACAGCAAGCTGGGGAAAAGTCAAAGCTTTTCTCGCAGGAAATCATTCTTCATCAATCTATTACAATTCTTTGAGGGTGTCCACATTCTTGGTGACAAAAATGATCCAGAGGATATTGTATAGTTGGGCTTTCAGAAAGAATTTGGCAAGATCCCTCACCAATGGCTCTTAAGCAAAGTAAGCAACCGTGGAATAAGAGGGAAAGTCCTCTCACAAATCAATAAATGGTTAAAATATAGGAAATAAAGAGTTAGACTAAATTATCAGTTTTGACAATGGACAGAGATAAAGAGTTGGGTCCCCAAAGGCTCTGTTCCAGGACCTCTGCTGTTCAGCGTTCATCCCTTTTTCAATAGACATGGTAAAGTGGCAAAATTTGCAAAATAAAGCACAATGGAGATCATAATCCCAACCATACATACAAAGTGATGATGTTTCAACTATCCATTATCGTTCAGGAACGTGATCTTGGAGTCATCATGTATGAAAATTGTTGTTGCACATTGTTAGCAAAAAAAATCTGCTCAGTGTTAGGACCCATTAGGAAAGGGATAGATAGAACTGAAAATATCATAATGCTACTATAAAAATCCACGGTGCACCCACACCTTGAAAAGTCTGCAAAGTTCTATTTGCTGCATATGAAAAATGATATATCAACTTGGAAAAGGTGCAGAAAAGGGCAAAAAGTTATTTTGGGTATGGAACAATATCCATGCATAGACATATTAAAGAAAGTAGAACCGTTTTTCCTAGAAAAAAGATAACTAAAGGCATATACGTTAGAGGTTGAAAAAAATCATGTATATGATGGAGAAAGTGAGTGGGGAAGGGTTTATCCATTCATGTAACACAATAAATCAGGTTAATAGTTTCAAAGGAGTAGCCATGTTAATCTGTAACTTCACAAATAACAAGCAGTCCTGTGGCACCTTATACTTATTAGGTCCTGAGCTTTCTTGGGTAAAACTTACTTCCATTCATCTGAGGAAGTGGGTTTTATCCACACAAATTCACAACCTAATAAATGTGTTAGTCTCTTGGAGGCCACAGGACTGTTTTTTTATTTATACAGTAAATCAGGGTCATCCAAAGAAATTAGTAGGCAGCAGGGTTTTAAAATAAAACAACATAAAACCATAATAATGCACTTCTTCATATAATACAGTGAAGCTGTGGGACCTATTGCTATGGAACATGATGCAGGGCAAAAGTACAAAAGGGTCCAAACACAAATTAGGTAGGTTCATGGAGGATAGTCCCATCAATAGTTATCAGTCAAGGTACTTAAGGACACAACCCCCATAGTCGACGCATGCCTGACTTCTGATTGCTAGAAAATGGGGATGGACAACAGGGGATGGAACACTCTAAATTGCCCTGATTGTTACTAATTCTCTTTCAGACACCTGGCATTGGCCACCGTCAGAGATAGCATACTGGGCCGGAAGGACGTTGACCTGACCAAAATGGCTGTTTTTATGTAATTAGGAGGAATAGTCACACAAATACAATTATTTCAGCAATACTAAGGGTTGGTCTGTACTAGAAAAATAAGTCGATTTCAGATATGGCATTCTAGCTACTACAATTCAGTAGCTGGAATTGATGTATCAGAAATTGACTTATTTGACTGCTCTAAGAAATGTAGAAGTTATTCAGACTACTGTGATGGTAATGGAAAGAGTCCCATTGATTCCAATGGCCTTTTAATGACTAATTTGTTTACAACACAGATTTTAGTTATGCAATCTCAATGGTTTGTTTTATTTTCAAAATAGCTACTGTAGGAAAGGCCACATGACCACTTTCACATTCTTTTACTTTTCTTTGTTTTCACCTCACATCATTTCCTTTCTATGGCTGTGTCTACACGTGCCCCAAACTTCGAAATGGCCATGCAAATGGCCATTTCGAAGTTTACTAATGAAGCGCTGAAATGCATATTCAGCGCTTCATTAGCACGCGGGCGGCAGCAGCGCTTCGAAATTACGCGCCTTGCCGCCGCGCAGTGCGTCCAGACGGGGCTCCTTTTCGAAAGGACGCCACCTACTTCGAAGTCCCCTTATTCCCATGAGCTCATGGGAATAAGGGGACGTCGAAGTAGGCGGGGCCCTTTCGAAAAGGAGCCCCGTCTGGACGCGCCGCGCGGCGACAAGGCGCGTCAATTTCGAAGCGCCGCTGCCGCCCACATGCTAATGAAGCGCTGAATATGCATTTCAGCGCTTCATTAGTAAACTTCGAAATGGCCATTTGCATGGCCATTTCGAAGTTTGGGGCACGTGTAGACGTAGCCTATGATTTCAAAGTCAGTGGTTTCAAATGGACAAGCTGAGCACTTGATGCCTTGTGTCATGAAAGGAAGAATTATGCCTTTTCCAAACAAGGAAATACTAGTCCTGAAAGTAACTAAGGTTGTAAGCACAGATTGTAGCCACATAAAGATACAGAAAGTCTGTTATATTAAACTTTTGGCTTCACTTGCTAACCTCAGATTTAGTTTTGTAAACTTTTCTCCATCTACAGCCAAAGTCTTCTCCAATGGGAAAAACAAATACACACAAGTAAAACTTATACTGTATACCACGGTTAGTTTCAATTCTCAGATTGTGAGAAAAAGCAAACATAGGATCTCAGGAGGTTATTCAAAACATCTTTGTAGGTTATGGATTGATTTTCAGATTTCAAAATATAGTCTATTGTACAGGCACAGTATCCATGATAACAAAAATAACTTTTTCCCCCCATTTCCTTATGCATGAATGACTTTTGTGTACTGAAACAAAAAGAATATTTAAAAGTTTATTTTGCAGGGTACATTTTCAGGTCATATGTTTCCAATATCAGACCAAATAGTATCAGACTGAATAACAGAAATTAAGCCACAGTGTTAGTGTTTAATGAAAATGTAGGTTTATTTTAATACAACAGTATTCGCCTGACCTGTGGGCCAACTTTCTAAAAGATTTTTCTTTGGGCTTGTAGGTGAAATATTATTATTCAGATTTTAAAACTGAATGTGTTATTCCCTATCTCCTCTTACCTAATTGACATCAATGGTGATACTCCCATTGACATGAATGGGGTCAGGATTTTACCAATTAATAATACATCTGATTTAAACAATGGTAAAACTCTACCAAAAATCCCAGGTAAATAAATTCCCAAAGTCATCTGTCTCCTAGAGGCCTGGAAAAAGTGATGGGCCTTGGAGTGGTCTTTTAAAGCTATTCACTTCAGCAACAGAACTCACAGTTAGTTCCCCAGCCATTAAGGTAGCAATATTTCCTGAAACAATATGGTGGCCAGCATGAATGCTTGAAGGGCTGAGTTTAAAGGCAAAGAGTAAAATATTTTGAGAGATTGTTCAAGATATCCATTGTCTTTTCAGTTCTGTGAATAGTTATCTTGCAGTTTGTTATTACAACCATCTGGGCCTCCATGCATTCAAAATGGTGTTATCTATGACAGCAATTATGGGAGACAGTTAAAAGTATGAAAACCAGAACACGCAGACTGAAAATCCTCAGTCTGACAACTTTGCTTAATCAGATACAGATTTGTGTGTTGAGATCTCCGAGCTACTGAAATTTAAACTCCCTACTACTGGCAGAAATCTTGGAGGACCAACCACTGTTGCGCTTATCACATTGATGATCAATGCAAGAAGTCTACTTTCATGCATTTTGTTTAACTGCTAAAGGAAAACATTTATGGGGCCCACAAATCATTTCATATGAGCATCTTCCACCCTGTATTATAGGGGGCACCAGAGAAGTTGCATATAAGCATTTCCCGTAAGTCCTCCCACATAAAATAGCTGCAAGGCAAATTTCTTGTAAATTCTCTTTTGCTCAGAAAATTAGTACAAAGGAAGTTCCTCTTCTGTACCTGCAAAGGTAATGTCTTTCCTGCTGCTGAAAAACATGGCTATCCCCAATCCTAGCATCTATTTTTCTATGTGCAGCACAATCACCAGGGGTGCACAGTCTTACTGTGAGCCAATATGCTGTATCAGAAAGAGGTCCTGAATCACATAAGTGGTCAGCACCTCACTACTCCAACCCACAACCCTACACCCCCAGGCATGGTGCTGTGCTAAGTAGGTAATGTTACCCATGGTAGCTGGGCCAACTTTTCCCATAGCTCCATAACTGCTCCCTGATAAAGTCCTCTGGGACAGAAAACAGAGGGACTAAAAGGGACAGAAACAATAACTCTCACGGAAGGCATTTTTCTACTTCCAGGGAAGTCAGAGTCCTTGTATTTTAGCTGAATTTTTGAGCCAGCCCTTATAGAAGAACAATACGCACCACTGGCTTGGTTAATTTAATGTGCTCCCACCCTATTTCATAAACATAAAAACTTACTTTGTCTGCTTCATGTAGAGGTATGACAAAAAACCACTGCCTTAGGAGGAGCAATAAATAATATCATCTTCAAGTTAAAATGACCACTTTGAAATATTTGGATTCATTCGGTCATTTAAATGACAATGTATTACTTCAAGACAAAATTGAATTTTTGACCTCCAAGCATAACAATAAAGGACAAGACAAATAGATAAATTTGTACAGACATCACTGAGATCCAAATAGCTTGTGACATTTCTAATCAACATCATCTTTGTTCTTCATTTTATTCTTTATTGAGTGCATAAGGAGCACAACAGTTCTCTCCAAGGAAGATTGTTTGACTATAGATTGTACCAGTAGGGATTGCTGCACAGGCATAATTATGGTATTTTGAAAGTTCAGGCCCCTTTCCCATGAAGAATGGGAAATCATCAATACTTCTCATTCATGTTGCAATGGTAATCCAGCATCTGTTTTACCTAGGTACAAAGAAACCCAAATGTTTTCCAAGATTTTTTTTTTTTTTTTGCCCAGCTCTTCAAAACAGTCCTCACGCTGAGGGAATTTGACCAGCAATTTGTCTTTTTTGCCAGATATATTGAGGTGCAAGCAATTCAGATTTCTTCTTCTCTTTTTTGCTCTGGTCATACAGCACTGCTACCAAAGCTGCTGTAAGTGAAGCTTGTCCTTCACTCTCTCCCAGTTTGACAAAATCTCTGAATCAGCAAGTTCTATTTCATGTTGTCAAAACAATGGGATTTCCTTTGCCCCTGCTCAATATCAGAAAGGGCTATCAGTCACATTTTATTCATGCAAGTACAGCACAAAATATGTTGCCGAAGAGAGTGCATGCACAAGTATGAAACAAAACATATTGGTTGTGCAGGTAACCAGGCTTGTTTGAATGCACTTGCAATTTATGTTCCATTTTTAGAAAGTATTGATCCAAAGGTGACCTAGTTACTATGGGTCCTTTGCTAGTATGGCTTTTGGGTCTCTCTCCTACTGAAAAAGCTTCTCAAAAGAAGCTTGTGTGTGCTAGGTATAGTCCAGCACTGCATTTTGAACCCTATATTTACAGAGGAATTTTAAAATCAACTGGTTATTGGATCCCACTTCTAGCAACTTTTTCCATGGAGGTGCAGGGCATCCACCAATCAGCTGTTATTTCTCATATCCAACTTCAGGCCCCATTCAGCAGTACCTTTTTGCAGTTTTCACAGAGTTACTACTGTCATATCTCTCAAAGACTTCAGTTACAGAATTAACTTTGTTAATTTTTTTAGGACCTGCCTTAAATATTCAGCGGCCAATTCATCAAATGTGTAGAATGTGTCTCCAGCCATTATTTACAAGGCAGCCATGGCATCTCATGTACACTGTGGTTTCTTGGTTGCATGCTTTCAGCTCATGGTTTCTTTCAGCTTCAGCTTATGCCCTAATTTTGTTTTGTCAGTTCATGTCATTATTCCATGAACACTGAAGACAGACACACTCATCCAAGAGTGCCTGTACCTAGGAAGAGCTGCTACAGAATCTCTCTCTGCATCTTGCTAAAGATGGGGTTCCCACAAAAAGACAATTTCTAGACTGAGAGCTGCTGTGATTGGTCTGCCCTGGCCAGACTTAAATTTGGTCTTTCTGACTATATGGTGTTCTGGCCAGATAGTTAACTGAACTGAAGAAGCTACAGGCAATGTGAAAGTCTTTCAAGCTAGAATATTGGAAAATGTTGATATTGGCCATTTTTACTACATCCTAAACAGTTTCGTATTTCTGAAAAATATACTTAACTCTGCAAATCCAATAAACATTTTCATGCACTGTTTGAGGTCTTTGGCCAGTAATGATTATATTAAGGTGTTGAAATTAACAGAGAGGAAATATGGTTATCAGTAATGTTACAGTATTTTTGAAATGTGCAAAAAAGGAAAGGACTCATTTTGGGTGCGATTTTTTCACCTCACCTACAGGCACTTGTTCACATCAAAGGTCAGGACTTTGCCACAAATGAGGTGCTTTGGAACAGAGCAGGACAAGAACCACTTGATATTCAAATCAGGAGAAGAAAGTGAGGATGGCTCGGACACACTCTCAGAAAAACCATCATCCAGCAGAGTCCCTCAAGCTCTCAGGTGGAACCTGGAAGGAAAACGCAAAAGAGGAAGACCTGGGACAACGTGGAGAAAATCTAGTGCGACTGAAAGACAACAACTGGGGTAGTGCTGGAGTCATCTAGAAGTTTTGTCCCAAGATAGAGTGAAGTGGAGGAGGCTTGTAGATGACCTATGCTCAAGTCAATGTACAAGTGTTTAAGTCAAGTCACAGGCTCACAGCACTAGTCAACAGTCCCTCATGATCAGTCATGTAACCATACATGAAATATACTTTTAAATTATGAGTATGTGTAAAGTAGATACAGGAAATGTCAAAAACATGGCCCTTTCTGGTGAATTGTTACATGTCTGTTTTCTTTCATCTGGTTCACCGAATAAATTAGTTTATTATTGGCATCTTTGAAATTAAATGAAATAGATTACATAAATTACACAAAATGCATACAAACTAGGTTCAGTGAAGGATCTCAAACACTAAACAAATACATTTACTAAATTTTTCTCAGACCTATTAGGTAAGGTTGTAAATGTAATTTTTTTTATTTAAAAACCGGGGAATCTGATGAACAGATCAGCTAAATACCTCATCTAAGTAACACTATGAATAAACTTAAGAGTTGGAAATAGAATTCAGGAGTCTAGATTAATTATTATCACTGTCCTTTTTCAAAAGGCCAAATAATACTTTGGAGGAACTCAGTAAGTAACCTGTAAATTGATGCCATTAAAGAAAATACTTTCCCAGTGAACTTTTTAATTAATGACGGGACAAGGAAATGCATGGTTGGTTTGACAGAAAATGCATATTATCTCCTTTTTATGTCATGAACTTTTTTTATCCAATACATTGATGTTGCCATTGAATCATTAATTCTATGGAACTGCATGTTGTTTTGCACTCATTATTAATTCTGAACTAGAATTTACAAAGGTCAAAATATTCTTTTATAAAAAATAAATGTCTCCTAAGAACAAAAAGCCTACAAGATAAGGCTGTGCACAACTGCATTTGATATATTATATCTCAGTGGTATCTGGTAACCCTGACTCCGTGATGATGTAATTCTTTTCTAATAATTTAGTTTCAGTCTATTAAAAGACAATTACAAATAATGAAGCCAGGCAAGTGGTAAAGGATGTCCAGCACAGTATTTCTAGAAATGTTTTCAAAACACTATTCTCAAAAAACCCTAGTGTATTATTGATCTTTTAATCATTTCAGACAGACTGTTATATAGATTTTGTACTGGATTGAACATAACTAGAAGATGGGAACGGATTTCCCCCCTTGCAACTTCGTGTGTCATAAGAGATTATTGTATTTGTTCACATCTAGGAACAGACTATAGCCAGACATCTAGAGGTTATTTTTGCTTATTATAGCTAAAGACCTAATGTGTTATTGATATTTTTAGAGTTTTGAATCTATTGTTACAGTTGATGGTATCTGATATCATTTTATAATATACTTGATGCACCACTACTTCAGCATTTTCTACTAGTTAATGCAAACTCAAGGATGCGATTCATAGTTTACAGAATTGTGTTCCATGTGGTTGTAATGCACCATACTCTACGTTATATTAGGGTATGCTAAAGCTATAGTGTAAAGCATAGTTTCTTAAGTGCTTTTCAAATTATGGGTCTGATTCAGGAAGACATCTTGAGAGAAGTAGGGTGTTTAATGATGTGCTTAACTTCAAACTCATGGGGATAAGGTTTCACAGATCAGGAGGCCTTGGGATGGAGGCTCAAAGGATCCTATGCAATTCCTGTTCTCCTACTTTTCATGTAAAGTGTTTGCTATGGTTGCTGTATTATATTAGTGTGGTTAAAAACCCTACCATTTCCTGAGAAGTTTTATCATATTTTTAAGAAATTGTAATTTTTTTAGTA
The DNA here is from genome assembly GCF_033958435.1 of Carettochelys insculpta. Taxonomy (NCBI): domain Eukaryota; kingdom Metazoa; phylum Chordata; order Testudines; family Carettochelyidae; genus Carettochelys; species Carettochelys insculpta. The sequence goes on from NC_134140.1 coordinate 54,144,960, forward strand.
CTAATCTGTTTCATTGCTCAATGTAACACATGTCCTACATCTGTGATGGTAGAAGTAATAACAACAAATATGACATTCATATGTGTATCACTGTGGTGTTGCAACTAGTCATATTTAACTGTGCACCAGGCACGCCACACACCCATGGAAATGTTTGTGAGTATTCTATGAAAGTTATGCATTCTTAGTGAGATGGTTCTGACACTACCCTGATGCATTTGGTTTGCATCAGTTATAGTGAATTGGTTACATGCACTCACTTTGGCCACAGAAGCTGAATTGGATCTTAGCTCAGAAGAGCGTGTGCAATCATGTCCCCTTCTAGTGGCGGAACCATATAGAAGACAAGAACATGCCACAAGAAGATGACAGTAGAGCTAGGTTACATGTGAGAAAGGGGGAGCTTGGAAAACTTTTTTAGTCCATTCCTTTTTCAAAACACATTCTTTTCCAAAGCTTTCTGCAAAAGTTATATTTTGCTTCAATAGCAGTAGGATTTTTTAATTACAATTTCAAAACTGAGTTTTTCAAAATTGCACATTTTTGATTTTGGAAATGCGTCACCATATCAACAGGGGAACCAATGAAAACTGAGAATGAAAAAATCCACAAGCTTCAAATTAGCAAATCAAACATGGAAAACGCAAAGAAAAGGGATCCACCTGGTCTTTTGTCTGCCTGCCAGCCAATCTGCTTAGGCTGAGTGCTTAATTCAGTGTCCAGAGATCCAAAATTCCACCCGGCCACACCTCTCTGTTACTCAGAGGCTATACAGAATGCAACACAACTTACAAGCAAATGACAGAGGAGGTTACAGAATAATTAACAGGCTATTTTTACCTTCATGTTCCCATTTTAAAAAAAAAGGTTAAAACACAAAATGTTTATGTAAAACTTAAGGTTTTCATAGAGACTCTTTCCATGGAAAGTTTTCATTCAAAAAAGTTGGCCATCTATGAACAACAGGATTAGCCACAGGGCTTAACTGAGAGCCCTCTGTGTGTGTGTGTGTGTTGAATTACCTGGATTTCTAGTTCTACTTACCCCAAGGGGTCTCATTGACTTCAATGAGAGACAGATTCCACTCTTCAGATTTTTTGATAAATAAGCTGTCTCTGAGCCTAGTGTCATAAAACAGTGAACTCTTTGAAGCATTTACAGTTAGCAATTGTCTAAAATAATCAGCATGACACAGAAAAAGAAAAGTGTGCAACCCACTATAGTTAAATTAGCAATAATTGTCTGAAAAGGCCAAACACCTCCCAAGAAGTACAGAAATTGGCATATTATCTTGTGGCTGTAACAATAAATGAAAGTGGGAGCTGGCCTATAATCTTAGCACTTAAGTATGTTCAATGAGACGTAAAACTGGTCAAACAAATGAAAATTTATGTTTGAGGTAAAGAGAAATTTTTATGGAAGCCACATAATTTTTAATGAACATGAAATTTCTTTGATACGTGATTATCAAGTCAAAACTGGTAAGTTTCGAGGAAAACAATGTGAAAGCTTTTTTCATTAAAGAAAAACTGACAAAAAAGATTCAACTGGTTTTTTGCACCACACCTCGAGATGAGGCTTTCAGTTCAATTGTATTTAAAAGTAGCAGTTACCAGGCTCTTTCCCCCCTCAGAACTTTGAAATACAAGATACTAAAGAAATGAGAGGTGGATTGGTATTACCCATAATATGACAGCAACTCATTAACTGAGAGATGTGGACATACAGATGATATACTCTTGAACCTCTTTCCTCCATCAGCATCGAGAAATAGGCTATGCCAAATGATGGATTTCTCCCAGCCACGGGTGTTCATCACAATAAAGGGTACTTGGGATGTGGATACGAGGGTCTCAGAGGGAGGAATGGAGAGAGGTAGGATGTGTGAGGGGGATGAGCTAAGAGGACAGCACATGAGAGGGCTGGAGGCCCTGTTGTGCTATTCAAAGGACACACGTGGCTCCGTGCCCCCTGTTGCTCCCAGGCATCACTCTTCACTGCTATAGGACTGGTGAGATAAAAGTTTCCAGATCAGCACTTCACTTCACTGCTGTTCCCCCCGGACATGGGGGAGCCAGAGCAGCTGTGTGCAGAGCCTCCTCCTCCTATCTTTGGCAGGGTCCAATTCACGGGTGCTGCTGGAACAGGGACACCCAGATTATAGAGGTTCAACGCCACTTCTGATTAACACTGAAGAAAATAATGAATAACAAAACATTCATCTCAATGGCAGAAAAATTGGCTCAATAAATTGTAATTTCAAAATATATTTAATTTCATAAGGAAATTAAAAGAGATTGGAAATTCACGTGTCACTATTATACTAGGGCTGTAAATAATACAGTATTTTGCCAGCATCTTTCAATAGCTGAGCAAATTTGTTATCAAAAGGGGCTCGGTTCATCAGCACACACTTTCAGTTAGTCTTTCATTCAGAAAGGGGTACTTAAATACGAATTCAGAATCCTAGATTTAAGGCCTCTTTTTAAAATCAGTTTTTCATGTGCTTTTTTTAAAGCCACAGCTCACTGCTATTTTCCATGTAGTTTGACTTCTGTGAATTAGCATATGAAGAAACAGGATGTGTTAAGAATGGAAAGAAGCTAGTTAAAGGACACAATTTTGGATTTAGTCTTGAACTTCTTTCAGTTTCTGTCATGATGTTGATATACAATTGAGTTTTGCTGTAAATATAAAAGAAAATGAATAACCAGTTTCTCAAAGAAAAATATAGTCATTTAATTTACAGAGAAACTATGTTAGGTTTATTAATTTTCAAAGGACTAGTGTGAATTTGTAGATGAAAGCTCACAACATGAAAAACTGTAAGGGAATCATTTAAATAGGGAAATAAACTGCTCTCTAGAAAGCTAGAAATGAAATGAGGATGAGAATTATTGTATAAGCAATATCAAAATAGCGTATGATGATTGATAAAGATGACATTTACAAGGTTGGGTAAGGCAAAGTGTTGAAGTTTACAGGTAATTAATCTAATATTGTAGACATATCATTTTTCACACAAACTGAATCGTAACTCAACTATCTTCAAGTGACAAGGTCAAAATTTACCACAGTATACACTAAATGACTATAAACTGAAAAGTTTATCACATCTTAAATCAGTTTGAGTAATTTCAGACATAAAATCTAATTCTGTGGCAACCAGAGGATCTATCCCAAGTATGTTTAAAAAACACTTTCCAAAACTTTCAATTAAGATAAACATGGAGGCCGTTTCTACACAGCCCACTTCCTTTGGAAGTGGCATGCTAATACAAGGAGTGAAAGATGCTAATGAGGCACAGATGCATATTCCCATGCCTCATTAGCATAAGTCACATGATTTGGAATCCGGAAGACCGTTCTTCCAGACTGAAAAATGCCGTGTAGAAGCACGGCCCCTGCGGGGGGGGGAGCTTCCAGAAAGAAGTCCTTCTTCCGGAGGCTCCTTCAAGAAGGGGCCTCCGGAAGAAGCACATCCTTCTGGAAGTCCCCCAAGGGCTGCGCTTCTGCACGGCATTTTGGAGTCTGGAAGAACGGTCTTCCGGACTCCAAATCATGTGACGTTATGCTAATGAGGCATGGGGAATTTGCATGTGTGCCTCATTAGCATATTTTGCTCTGTATATTAGCATGTGGCCTGTGTAGAAATGGTGGGAGGGTAAAGCTTCTTAATAAGTCTGTTGCTAATTAATTTGAATTACAAGCATGGAAGTTTGCAACACACATGTAAAAGTTAAAGGTAGCATAGGCACAAATGATCATGACTTCATCACCTTTATAAATGTGCAAACAGAATGAAATCTATAACATGTACCTAAATCTATAACATGTATAATATGTACCTAGTGATTTATTAGAACCAGTTTCACCAAGATGAAAACAATTATGAGCCAAATCAGCAGGAGAAAGAATTTAAAATTAGAAGAACAACAATTTGGAATCATCTAAGAACATTTTAGTAGATGCCCCAAAAAGCCACAATTAGGAAAGAAGGCAGTATGAGATAAAAACTGACATGCTAGAGAGAAAGTGAAGACAATTGTAAAACAAACACACACATTCACACAAAGGCGTATTTTTTTTAACCAGTGTGAGTACTTAACCAAAATCATTAGACTAATTTACCAAAGATGTTTGTGGATTGTCTGTCACTGAATGTTTTTCTAAAAAATATACTCTAGGACTCATTTGGAGGAATGGTTCAGAACCCACTTCGGGGGTTTTCTATTGTCATGGGAGATTGGACTAGCTGATCACAATGGTCCCTTCTGGCCTTGGAATTTATGACTCACTGAATGGGCTTTGGTTGAGTCCACTAAGCCTTGATTCATCAAGATATCAAAAACACGTGTTACTAAGCACTGGAACTATTCATGGAGTAGTCACATACTCAATGGGACTAGGCAAGTATGCTTGGCTCCTTGTAAGACTCAATATTTCAAACAAAATAGTCTTTTTTTAATGAACAGCATTCAATTTAGCGTGATTCCTAAGTAAATGTAGCATGTGTAAAACTTAGATTCATAAGTTACAGAAAGAATCAATACTACAAGATAAATTACTGTGGCCCCCAATTCAGCGAAGCACAATCTCAATGATTTGCATTGTTAAAATAGCTTTCTTCATTGTTGAATACCTAAAGTTGCCATGGGAGTCCAGTTTTCACCCAGAACCCTAATCAAAAAAAGGGACTGTCCAGATAATACAGCTGGCCGTGCACTTTCTTAGGCAGAGACTCACACATCTCTCCTGCTCAGGAAGGAAAAACTGGTCAAGAAAGATTTTTTGCAGGCTACATACAGTTCCCTATCCAAACTGTGAATTTTCCATCAAGTCAGACTGCTTAAGCAGACCATCTATGCTTCCTCCTCAAAGACTATAAACAGCAAAAGTGTCCTCAGCTAAAAGTTATCTTGAAGACCTAAGTGAGCACACATATTCTTAATGTTAAAGCATTACAAAGAAGACATGCCAAAACAAAACAAGAGCTTATGTACGTGCTATTAACCTTACCAGAGATCACCACAACTCCAACAGTTATTCTGGTACGATTCAGTCCTTCAGAATCCACTCAGGGTTTTTTCTGCTGACACAAATATATAATCCTGTGGAGGCTTATGCTGGGGTTCACCCCAGCCAGAGCAGGCAAAAGTCATAACACCTCACTACAGTCCTTGCTCAGAGTGAGACCACAGTTTGATTCCCTTCAGCCAGGTCAGAGCAGTCAGTCAGTTCATAAGCCAGCCATGGTTAAGGTTGGGCAGCAGTCAAGATATGGCTCAGGCACCGCTCAGCAGCGTTATGAAAACAAACAGTAAGTAAGTAGGCCAGCCCTAGCTCAGGGCAAGGCTTATGGTCAAGTGGGGCTCAGCTCCTTGTAGCGGGGCTGAGCAAACCAGCTGTCCACTGCAGGTCTGGGGAGAGGGAGAGGGAGCCCTGCCCCCTCCACTACACCCCAGTGGGGAATCCAGGCCACAACACACTGACACAGGCTCAGGCAGCGCTGTAGCACCACCAGGGTCAGTTGCCCCTGGGCTTTTTCCTATTCCCCCCTCTATAGGTACACCTCCCTCACTAGCTCCAGAAGCCCCCCTGCATCCCCCCAATGCTCCCCCTGCCGTGCTGCCCTGATCCCAGTTGACCTCTCCCCAGACACCACCTGGAACTAGTGCAGTGGCTGGTGGCCAATTTGGTGCCACCTTGGCACCACCCCCTGCAGCCTCCCCATCCTCCCCCACATACCCTGAGGCAGCTGAGGCCAAGGCCACAGCATCCCCTCCCTTGCCCTTACCTCCATAGGGGGCCCAGACCTGCAGTGGTACAGGTACCCGCAGCTGCTGCAGCTCCCAGCCCCCACCCCAGTGGATGACTGAGTCCCCCAAAACCCCAGCATCATCCCCCAAGTTCAGCTTCTATCCGCAGTGTTTCTTATCCTGTTATTTTGAAATAGCAGCCACAGCTGCGTAGACATTCCCTTTCAAAATGCTGGGCCACTCTTTCTAACTAGAGACTCATTGCTTTGTGCATGTAGACATGCAATTTTGAAGGCCATTCTTCCAAAAAGTGCGTTTAAAATGAGGTCATTTCGAAATTGCTGTGTAGTGTCAATGTAGCCTATGTTAGCTAGAGATATGGAGTTGGGTGGGGGTTTCCAGCAAGACTTTTAAGTGTAGAGCAGGCCAGACTATGCCCCTGGGAGAGTTTTGACAGTAGGGCATCCGACCAGGAATTGTGATGTATGATCTCCTTCCCTGCACTAGCTCTAACTTGTTGGCCGGTGTATAAAAGAAGATGGGTCAAGGCTCTACCCCTACATTATCATGCCTTGCTTCTAGTGTCACTCATGGTGCTAGACATTCCGGTCTCCTATATTCGATGCCTACAATCAGATTGTGGTTTATACAGATACAGGTGCACATTACGTTTGTGCCTTATCACTTCTACTCACAGCCACAGTGAAATCTAGTCAATAGATTCACACATTTTACGCTCAGAAGGGAACATTTTGAGGATCCAGGCTTATATGTGGCCGATACTACGCAAGACATTTTCATCCAATTACTGATGCATTGAGCAACTTGTGTTTGGCTAAACATTTTTTTTTCCACAAAGGCATGCACAGTCTTGATTTACGACTTCAGGAAGTACAGAATCTATCACTTCCCTTCATAGATTGTTCCAGTGGTTAATCACTCTCACTGTTAATGTGTACCTTGTTTCTCATACAAATTAGCTTTGTTTTAATGTTGAGTCAATCGTTCTTGCTATATCTTTCTCTGACAGATTAGATTAAATCTTATGTTGTAGCAATATATGAAAACAGATGTGTGATTTCCAAGTTTTCGAAGTATTTTATTGTTTGGTACAGAAACTTTATTCCCTTAGGTGTGTGCCTTCATCTCAGTTTAATTTAACAGGCATGAAGGGGATCATTCTGCAGTATGTCTCTGATTTGCTGCATAGAAATAACGTATTTGACTATTCATTGATTATGATACTTTAGATTTTTTAGCATTTTTATTTTAAGAGAAAACAAAGATTTATAACTACAGATGATACTTTGCTTCCTTCTGTACTTAGACCCTAATCGTGTCTCTACTATATAGGCCAAGACGACAGGCTGGTCATTAGATGACCCTCAGGAACCGAGGTGGGAAGGCACAGGTCCCCTGACTGGGCTGAAGCTGCAGATCTGAAGTACAGAATGAGCTGAGTCCTAAAGAGAAGCAGGCTGAAAAGAGTCTACCCTGAGATACAGCCTTACAGCAAGAACCCCACAACCCCTAGCGTGGCAACAATTAAATACCTGGTTGTGATGGGGCGGACTAAGCCCCAATGCCCTACAGGTGGCCAAAGGCCTTGCTACACCCCATCCCAGTGAGAGGAACAGCAAAGAGGCCTTCCAGGCAGGACAGAGTGGCTGTCTCTGCAGCAATGAATGAGGACTCAGCAAGTGGGTACAAAAGAAGCTTCTGGATGAGGGCTTGGAAGTTCCTCGCAGGAGCTTGACTCATGCAGGTCTATACACTGGGAGATCAGCAGCACTACGGACAGCTTTGAGCACAAGCTTAATTTAGGCCTGGGTCAGGCCCAGGTCCAGTGGCCAAAGACTGGCTACAAGCCTGTTACAAGAACCAACAGCGCAATGGACAGAGCTAGTCAGACCCTAGCCCCAGAACCTTGCCAGACAACCAGGCCGAGACCTTATGCAGCACTCCTTGGACACAGAGGGGCATTCACAAGCAGGTGGGCCCTGTTAATACTGGCATACAGGACTATGATTTACAGGCAGGTAATACCAATCCCATGAGTTTAATTTTAATAGTAGTTGCTGTCAGCCCCTTACAAGCCATACATATGTCTGTCGTTATTTCAACACTACGTCTACATGAATATATTCATGTACAATCCTTTGACTAAAAGCTATCCATTCACTTGCACAGCATTCATCATCTTGCTCTTGTATTTTCTCTCAACATCTCTTCAAACAGATTTTTTTTCATTGCAGAAATGAACAGGGAAGGCGAAAGTTCTGCCGCTACTTCTGTGAATGAATTTGCAACTGTTCACATGCACACCTGAAAATATCTTTGAAACTGTTATGGACAGGAGGGGAAAAATTAACCATTGAGCAAAAGCAATATCATGTGATAGCTAAGCAATCATGCACCACAAGAACAAATAGCTGCAAACTAAAATCAGCATGACTCTGCACTCTTAGTAGCTGGATTACAGAGAAAATATGGTACCTCCTGGTAGAAGAGTCTTGTTTGATTCATCTTGAATAAATAATTTTCCTAGTGAAAAGCAGTCTCCAGCAGTGATACAAGAGGTGAATTTCTTCTTATACGGACAGGAGAGCCTAACCCAGCAGGGCTGACAGCTACCATGGACCCGGCCGGGAGGGTGGAGGGGCAAGGTATAGAGGCTCAGCTCCGCACCCCTGAAAGAAGCAGCGCCTCATGTGGAAGTAGTGGGGCCAAGCATATTCAGTCTTTAGTGCCACCCATGGCTCAGCACTGGGCCTTCCTCCCACCACCTTCCCACTTTCAGAGCCACATGTGGCACTTGGAAAGCATTTCAAAGGGGCCCAGGGCTCTGGCAACCATCACTGCCTTTGAATCACCAGGCCCCTATGAAATTGCACCCCTTGTCCCTTTCTACCAGTGGGTCTGGCCTAACCATGACTGTTCCTGGGTTATCTAGACCAGATCACTTCTGTGAGACTTCCCTCTTCAGTACATATCAATATGTCCCAATTGTACTATAAAGAGCCTTTCTTCTAAACACTAAACAGTGAACATTGTTAGGATCAGGTTACATTTTTTATCTTTAAAGCTGCACTGTCTCACCTGTTTAACACCAAGGCTTCTGCCTAGAATCTTCCCAGTTCCCTTCTCCCTGGTTTCATGCTGCACGTGCACACCTGTAGAGTGACAGTGTGTGTGTGTTTGTGTGTGTATTTCAGTCTCATATGTCTCTAATTACAATACTCTGATCAATCTCACATTCAGAAAGATTTTTCTTTTTCTTAATGTTATCAATGCTTCTTCATATAACAGCATTGGCAACATGCTAACTAACTTCTTGAACTTTTGGCATATAATTGTTTTAGGTGACTGTTGCCATGGAGGCAAGCTACATATATTTAGCTCTGTCCACCCTTCTTAAGTCCCTTCCTCCAGAGTCTTCCTTTTTTGATCTTCTCTCAGCACTTTTAATTTATCCTTACACAGGAGCTATACTTAAATTATGGATTTCAAGCCTTTTAAAAAAAATCACACTAGCAAGAGATCATGGAGGGTCAGATAATCTTTTTATGACAGTAGCCGTTGAGACTGAAAAAGTTAAGCTTCATAACTGTAAAAACTCAAATAATCAACTACACATCATGGCTACATCTACACGTGTACGCTACATTGAAATAGCTTATTTCGATGTAGTGACATCGAAATAGGCTATTTCGATGAATAACGTCTACACGTCCTCCAGGGCTGGCAACGTCGACGTTCAACTTTGACGTTGGGCAGCACCACATCGAAATAGGCACTGCGAGGGATGTCTACACACCAAAGTAGCACACATCGAAATAAGGGTGCCAGGAACAGCTGCAGACAGGGTCACAGGGCGAACTCAACAGCAAGCCACTCACTCCCTTAAAGGGCCCCTCCCAGACACAGTTGCACTAAACAACACAAGATCCACAGAGCCGACAACTGGTTGCAGACCCTGTGCATGCAGCATGGATCCCCAGCTGCTGCAGCAGCAGCCAGAAGCCCTGGGCTAAGGGCTGCTGCACACGGTGACCATAGAGCCCCACAGGGGCTGGAGAGAGAGCATCTCTCAACCCCTCAGCTGATGGCCGCCATGGCGGACCCCGCTATTTCGATGTTGCGGGACGTGGATTGGCTACACGTGCCCTACTTCGATGTTCAACTTCGAAGTAGGGCGCTATTCCCATCCCCTCATGGGGTTAGCGACTTCGACATCTCGCCGCCTAACGTCAATTTCAACTTTGAAATAGTGCCCAACACGTGTAGCGTGATGGGCGCTATTTCGAAGTTGGCGCCGCTACTTCGAAGTAGCGTGCACGTGTAGAGGCAGCCCATGTGATACAAACTAAATAGCCTTGAACAAAAAGTTCTTAAGTAGCATTTTTCTTACTTTATATATATGTAAATTTCAATTATTATTGATGGAAATATTGTGCGGGTTTATCAAAACAAAAAAGCAGCCCAGTAGCACTTTAAAGACTAACAAAATAATTTATTAGGTGGTGAGCTTTCGTGGGATAGACCCGCTTCTTCAGACCATAGCCATGATAGAACAGACTGAATGTTTAAGGCACAGAGAACCAAAAATAGTTATCAAGGTTGACAAATCAGAAAAACTGTAATCAAGGTGTGTTGGTTTATGTGCGCTATGAAAATCAAAATTTAGAAATAAAAGTCCAATCCTACACATAACAAAAATACCAGATTTATAAACATTTTTATTCATAGACGTAAGAGTCATTTATGATGTGAATACATTTTATTTCTGTCTTACAGATGAAGAAATGACTTATCGAAGTCAGTGACAGTACTTTGAATATAAGCGATGTCTTAACTCCTGGTCTAGTACCCTATTCACTCTAAGTAGAAGGTCCATACTAATCTTTTTGCTGATGTACCACACCGCAAACTTATCAAATGTGCTTTCCATAAAAACTGCCTGGTGGTTACTGTTTTCCTGATTGTTCCCCTCCTTTGCATAATTGTGTTTCTGATCATATTTGTGAAGATAGATTAGCTAGCTTTTTTCTTAGTTTACACCAGCAGTGAGTCTAGACTGGAAACTTACACCTCCAAATTCTAGCTTTGGGTCCCAGACCATTCCTAAATACCAGGAATATATCACCCGGTCATCATGGTCTTGAGATGACTGCATTGCTCAACAGAGGTATTATTTTTCAGCTGAGACAATCTCATTCTTGACCATTTTACTGAGATTGCTAAAATTGCCATGTCTAATTTATGAGATTGAAAATTAAAGGCTGGGTTTGGCCTAGTTTACTTGACAGTGAAATGCTGCCTTAATTGGCCATGTCATTGAGAAAATTTGTTTCTAATAGCTGAGCAGCACGAGGAGGAAGATTTAAAAAAAGCAGGATGAGATTATATTGAATAATGTATCTATAAAACATTCTGCCAAAAGCAATGAGAGGAAGAGACAAATGAGAAAAAGCCTGGAAAGCCCTGCCCCTCCCCCCACCCCAAAATAACCTATGCCAAAAACCTGGAAAAATTATGCACAGTCATCTCTTATAGTGGTAATAAACCACTCAGAAAAGAGAACAACTTGGAATGAGCAAGGACAACAGAAAGATACAAAGGTGTACACATGCTTATTGTATTAATTGCATAAGACACTTAATACTTGTAATTATTAATAGTGATTGGGAAAGAAAAATATGTAATTTGGCTGTGTGTAATATTTCAGAGATTGTAAGGGATAGAAGGTAGTTGTAGGAGAACTCCAACGTGACCCACCTATGCTCCAGGAGAAGATAATTGTTAATTACATTTCTCTGTATTGTCATGACCAGGAAACTAACATATATATATATTTGCATTTGGATTTGATCAGTGCCCAAATAAAGGTCTTGTATTCACATTTTGAAATATCACCTTTTCAATGAAGGTATCTTTAAACATATTGGCTGTTTCTACACAGGCCACTTCCTTCAGAAGTGGCATGCTAATACACAGAGCAAAAGATGTTAATGAGGCATGGATGCAAATTCTCTGCACCTTATTAGCATAATGTCACATGATTTGGAGTCCGGAAGACTGTTCTTCCGGACTCCAAAAATGCCATGTAGAAGCGCAGCCCCAGGGGGGCTTCGGGAAGGACATGCTTCTTCCAGGGGCCCCTTCTTCCGAAAAATTTTCAGGAAGGGGCCTCCAGAAGAAGGACTTCCTTCCGGAAGCCCTCCAGGGCCTGTGCTTCCACACAGTGTTTTGGAGTCTGGAGGAACAGTCTTCCGGACTCCAAATCACGTGACATTACGCTAATGAGTCATGGGGAATTTGTATCCATGCCTCATTAGCATCTTTTGCTCCATGTATTAGCATGCCACTTCTGAAGGAAGTGGCCTGTGTAGAAATGGCCATTGGGTGTGTCTACACTCGCATTCCTCTTTTGAAAGAGGTATGCAAATGAGGTAAATCAAAAATGCAAATGAGGTATAAATTTGCATATTCTAATTTCAAAAGATCTTCTTTCGAAAGAAGAAAGCCAGTGTGGACGCTGCTCTTTCAAAAGTAAACCCCATCTTGGAAAGAATCCTTCTTCCCATTAAATAAAGGGAAGAAGGATTCTTTCAAAGATGGGTTTAGTTTCGAACAAGCAGTCTCTACACTGGCTTTCTTCTTTTGAAAGAAGCTCTTTCGAAATTAGAATATGCAAATGGAGTGACAAATATGCAAATTCACACATCATTTGCATTTTATTTGCCTCATTTGCATATCTATTTCGAAAGTGGAATGCAAGTGTAGACACACACATTGAGTTTTTAGGCATCTATATAAAATAAACAAACACATACAGGGTTAGCTCAACTGCACAAGCATATTCCAGGAAAGAAAACCTTTCCGGAAAAGTGTAGCAGAAAAACTCTTTTGCTCACCAGTGCTTATTTATGAGTCTAGCATCCATTCATTATCACATAAGTGACTTCAGTGGTTTCTCCAAGATGTTTTTCAATATCTTTGGCAGCTAAAATGACCTGCGATATGTAATACAAGTTTCATCCACTACTGATCTCAAACACTCAACTTAAATTTCAATAAGCATTAGTGTAGTTAATGAGTTAATGGTAATTTATATTCAGCATTGCCAACTGCAGCTCTAATGTCTGTAATACATTCTCTAGAATGTCAAGAATAGCATATTGTATACATCATGTTTTTGCTTAGGTTACAATGGTACTGTATAACAAAAGATTATTTTTTTCCTATTCCATCTTGAGGTCATACCTAGATCCAAAGAACATTTCACAGAATAAACAATTTTACCAATAGTGATTCCTTCTGATATATTGTTTACCTACAAAGAGTATAAAAATTGTCAACCCAAAAGAAATCTCACATCTTGTAGATGGGGATTTGTATGTTACAATGTGGTAAATAAGCGTTTTATAAAGGGTGAAGAAAGACGTTTGGGGTTTTCTTATTTTTGCTTTTGTGAGATATGTATCTTTTTAACAAATGAGTTCTCAGGAGAGTCTGGGGACAGAGATGGGAGAGCAAAGGAGAATAAAACAAACTCGGTTATGAATTTCCATGACTTAAAGCAATTTTATCTTAGGTATTTTTTTCAGTTTAGACTTCTCATAAGCCAATGGGTGTACATCACACATTCTGAGGTTTTAATAACGCTGCTATCTGTGAGAATGTTTTTTACATCTCTTCACCCTGTTTTGTGTATTTTAGTTAGGAAAGTAATGTGAATATTGAGTGCTAGATTTGGCAAGCATACTTGAACATTTACCACTGTTTCAATTTGGCATATGATACTACATTAGTATATTTCTAACATACTTCAAGCTGTATTAAGAATTTTGTCCTTTTATTACTCTCATACAGCACCCTACATCATGGATGGGCAAAATAGGAGCCTGCAGGCCTGATCCAGCCCACCAAGCCATAGGATCCAGCCTACAGTTGTCTCTGACAGGCTTCCTGCAGGCCCCACCCCGACTCTGAGCTTGGAGCAGCTTAGTGATTGCTGCCAGTCCATGGGGGAAGTAGGGGGGTGAGGTTTCACTTGCTCTCCCCACTCACCTCCTAGACCTTGCACCCCAATCATCTACCCCCTGTCATAACCCAAATCCCTGCATCACTTTCTACCCTCCTGTCCCCAGTCACAACCCCTCCTTTACCCAGTATCCCTCCAAGATCCCAAACCCTCTCCTGCACCCCCCATTCCTTATACTGAGCTTCCTTCTGCAGCCAACCTCCATCCCAGACTCTGTACCTTCCCCATTAATATAATGGAAAAGTGTGGCCCCTGACCACTTGACAAATTCTTGGAGTGCCCTCCCCCAGCATTAAAAATTATTAGTCACCTCTGTATAATGTGTGTTCATATCTGGGTAAATAATCTTTTTAAGATTTTTAAAGCTAAACTCTTTAATCTCTGTCGTCCTTTTATTAGTAGTACCATCACAACACTCTGTTAAAAGAGAAATATATAGAACAAAAAGGTGGTACAGTGGAGCCTTGATTTACATGAGGGTTCCGTTCCACATACCCTTGCATAACCCGAATTTCACCTAAGTCAGGGTCTGTCTTTTTCCCCAGCAGAATGCATGTTCTGCAGCCAGGGAAACAGCACCTGAGGTAGCGGGCTAACCGGGGAGAGTTAAGCCTGGCGACAGGTTGGGGCCGTGGGTGGGGGGGCAGGGGAGCTAAGCCTGGGGTGGGTTAGGGCTGCAGGGGTGTTAAGGGTGGAGTTGAGCCAGAGCCACACAAGTTGGTGGTGAGCCTGAGTCTTGCTCGGGTGCTGAGCTGGGCCATGGGGGTTTGAACCGGGGCCGCATGCAGTGGGGGGTGGGGTTTGAACCAGAGTGTGGGGGTGTTGAACCAGGGCTGCAAGTGGGAGGTTTGAACTGGAGACCAGTGGCAGGGGATGGGGGGCGTTGTTTGAACCAGGGCTGGAGGATGGAACTAGGGCTGGGCATGAGGGGTGTGAATCAAGGTGAGGTGGGGTTGAACTGGAACTGCGCATGAGGGGTTTAAGCCAGGGCTGGGGGAGCTGAGCCAGAGCCATGCCTGAGGGGCGTTGAGCTGGAGCCAGAGGCGGGGTATGGGGTGAGCCGCAGCTGTGGGTGGGTGGTAAGTGGAGGGTGGGAAGGATGCTGAGCCAGTGCCATGTGGGGCCAGAGAGGTTGAACCAGTGTGGGGGAAGTGAGATTTTGAGTTGCACTTGACTTGCATTAATGCGAGATAAGCTCAACTTGTAGTCACACATTTTGAGGGTTAACTGTAGGAATCGGGGGTCAGCCACGGAAAAGCGGGACCGCGTGCTCTGGGTTCACGTGCTCTGAGACCTTATTGTATTAATCAAAGCCCTATTCTTCACACACATTTTGTGGTTAGACATCAGAGAATACAAATTAGCTTTTTTTCAAGTCAGTATAAATTTACCAATTGCAAACTTACCTTGTCTACAGGAATTACAATGAGCAATACAAATATACCTCATGATGGTGAGCAAATTGAAAACAACTGCTGTGTGTATTTACAGAGGAAATGCCTATAATTACAGAGGAAATGCCTATAATTCATCATTGGGCCAATCCTGTAAAGTGCTGAGTAATCTTTGAGAGGTGTTCAGTGTCCTGAGCTCCAATTGACTTCAGCAGGAGGAAGAAGGTGTTGCTTGGTATTGTCTCAAATGAGCTTCCACATGTTTGCAAATATCAAAAGCATTGCATTAATGATTTTAGCTATAATGAATGTCTGAGTAAAGATATAAGGGACAAAAGGCCTGCCACACCAATATACTTCCAATATAAGGTTAACAAAGAATAGGGTTGGCCAATTTGGGATTTACAAGGGCTAGTTTGGCCTAGCAATGGTCACATAATGAGTCACAGCAAACAAATCTTATACCAGCATTTAATGAAACAGCCCTGCAAAAGAAGATAAAGTTTATGTACCACACAGGCTTTTTTTATTTTATAGCCTATGAGGGCTGTATATAAAAATCTTTGGGGCAGCCTCTAGTGGAAAAAAAAGTTACTCGTCGTATTATCAATTCCTTGCAAACAATTTATAATTCAGTTCAATACCCTTCCTTATCCAGTAGATTCTAGAGGATTTTCATCTAGTAGCTGACAGGAGAGGCACTCCAGAAAATTTTAAGTGCATGAGAGTACATCATTGAGGCAGCTTCACATGCAATCAAGCTATTTCTTCATATAAATAGATTTTCCTGTTTCACCTTGACTTGGAGGTAAAGGTGAGAAGACAAATGTAAATACTTATTGTATAAAAATAGGCAGGACAAAGTAGGATAGAGGGCTGCATTATGAATCTGTCCTTGCAGCAAATGCTTTGGTTGCTTTTGTTAGGAAACAGTCTCATTTTCAATAATAGAGTGGAACTTACTTCTTCAATAAGACCAAACACAGCAAGAATTTGGGAGGTCTCAGTGGATGGATTCATTCTCTCAGGTTTTTGATGTTTGTAGATGGCAATGATGTGGCTCCTTTCAAACTAGTTATGTTGCTTGTGTGAAAAGAAACAATAAAGGTTGACAACCATGTGTGAATGGTAACTGATACTTTAATGACAAAAATATTGCTATCTGTACACACTATGAGCTCATATAAATGTATTGGAAAGTGCTCCCATACTGGGGCATTATACATAATATGCAAGGGTGCCCTCAATAAATGCTTCCACTTAACATGGGTATGCAACATGGCCACACAGAATGGATAGATCCTAATTATTCTAGCTGAATATGAGGTTCTGGAAAGATAAACTGTTAAATTCTCCTCTTCTTAATTAAGTAGGACTGTAAAATTACTTCTCCATTTTGTCCATGGTTCAATGGCAAAAATTGGTCAGCCGTGAAAACCATGCAGAACCAGAAATAATGTAGCCTGAACAGTTAATATCTGATATGAACTTAGACCTCCACAGTGTTAAAAGTAGAGCTTGTTTGAATAAAATTATGAAATTTATATTCACATCATTTCTGAATTCGTAGACCACTGTGAACTATAGATAAGATTCACATCTCCTGCTCTAATTATTTACTCTTCTTCTCTCCTTCCCTGCAAAGAAGGTTTTTTGCATTATTTTAAAGTGCTCAGAGCTGATCAGTCAATTGCATTGCTTGGCTGGCTGAACTTCCCTAATCTTAGAGGTTTACAGAATAAAGAGATTGACTCATGCAGGAGAAGTAATTTCCTATATTGTCATATTGTATTTTCTCAATGGTTTGGCTTCAAAGTTAGAGCAGAAAGAACTTTCTCATTTAAAAGCCATTTTTAACTCTTTTCATTATATTTAATATAAATGTAGGGGCAGAGTTTTCAGAAATCCCAGAAGAGAGATAGGTCTCCAACCCCCACTGAAAGTGAACCAGAGTTGTGCTTCTTATCCCTATTAAAATCTCCCCTACAATAGTGTTTACGTGTTATTCAGTCTAGGGTACATCAATAGCATAGGACCTTCACAAGGCTCACAGGGGACCTTGATTCCATACATCACAATACTCAGGTGAACACCAAGCAGATATAATTCAACAGTCAACACAGATAGTGAAAACTTACTGTAAGTAAAGTAAAGCTATATGCCACTCTCCCCACTTTTCTACTAGGCTGTGTCTACACTTGCATTCTTCTTTCAAAAGGGGTATGCAAATGAGGTAAATTGAAAATGCAAATGAGGCACAAATTAGCATATCTGACATCGCATTTGCATATTCTTATTTCAAAATAGCTTCTTTCAAAAGAAGAAAGCCAGTGAAGACACTGCTCTATTGAAAGTAAACCCCTTCTTCGAAAGAATCCATCTTCCCTTTTTTAATAGGAAGGATTCTTTCAAAGATGGGGCTTACTTTTGAAAGAGCAGTGTCTACATAGGTTTTCTTCTTTCAAAAGAAGGTATTTCAAAATAATAATGTGCAAAGGAGGTGTCAGATATTCAAATTTGTACCTCATTTGCATTTCCATTTTACCTCATTTGCATACCTCTTTTGAAAGAGGAATGCAAGTGTAGACACAGCCCTAGTGAGTTAAATGGTTTGAAAGCTGTGGGAGTGAGATAGAAGATTAAGAGGAGTGGGAGGGAGAGGAGAGAGACAACAGTTCCACTTTTATTTGCCATTGTTGTTCACTTCACCTTGCAACACTTTACAGTTGGGTGTAGACAAAAAGGGAACAACTGATTCATATCCCCAAATAGAAAATATGATTCCAGCAAGTACTCTGAAACCACTGTGAGAGACACGTCGATATCCTGCTGATGGAAACAATATCATTACTGGGGGCCTTTTGAACCCAACGCAGTAGCAACTGAATTGTGCTATATTTTTAGACAGTGTCATAATTAAATCAATGGGAACACAGCTTCTCCACGTAATAAATGACTGATACAAACCAGGGTGCATTTATTTAAAACTACTTTGTTACGAGGTTTTAAGCACACACATCCATCTGCAGCATATATAGAGTATTTTGAACATACTTACACAAAGTCTGAGGTGGATTTGAATGGTCACCAACCAGGCTTACAAGTTCCTTCTTCTGTCCAGCTCATGGGGAATTTAAACGACAGTTTCTTGTCCAAAGAAAACCTTCTTTGAGCTGCTCCAAAGTGTGTTTTTCACTTAATATTTATAGCTAATTTAAACAAACAAAGATGAATTATAGTGACTTTTAATGAATTACTATAGTAAACCCTAGTAGGTTAACATTTTTATTTAATTTTAGAAAATTATTTTATTAAAGCATTTTTAAATAAAACAAAGATATCTTATATGTCATGACACTTAAAACCAAGCAGGTTTTCAGCTCACTATACGCACTGAAAAAACCACTTAAAACAATGTTTAAACATTTTTCTTATGTGTATATTTTTATTTTGATTTACTAAACTGCAATTATTCAGCTGTTTGGCCTTGCCTCTCAAGAGCTGCAATGAAGAGGTTGCCATCTCACCAGTGTCTATTGTATGCTTCGTCATACCACAGAAATTTTCAATTTCTGCATATTTGTTTTATTGTATAAAATCGTCATGTCTAAGTACCCAAAAGCCTCATTTGTGCATATGAACTCTTGACTAGCCATAAAAAATAAGAGAGAGTTTCTTTATGTAACATGACTTCTATTTTATATTTTCTTACCTTATATCCTGAAAATCGTTCTTATCAGAAAGGATCTCTCTTCTTCCCGGTTTCTTCCCACTTTTTACTTTTACCTACCTCTTAGATAAAGTAGAGAAAATTAGTATATTCTTAAAGGCTTATGCTTTCTTTTTCCTAAGACCTTTGCCCCTTACCCACCTACCAGACTTTTCCCTGTGTGGGTAATTCCACTTTATATGACTTTTTTTCACCACATGAAAGCAATTTGTTGGGGTTCTCCAGTGCTTTGACTCGAATTCTCCTAATAAGGCACGCCCTTTCCAAGCGTTGGCTGAATCCACACCCATATCACTTTCTGAACTGGGCATCTGGTGTCCTAATCGGGGGTATTTTTCCCATTCCTGGCCACTTTCAAGTTCTCTGCTTCCCTTTTTTGGATTCTATTGAAGCATTACTGTTGATCAGCTACCCTCACCAAATAGTCCTGTAGGTAAACCTTCATTGGTTCTCCAACATACGTCCTTCCCATCTGTTGCTTCCCAGCTCCCTTCTGTAGGAGGCACAACTTTGCCTACTACCCTAATGTAGGATAACTTCCTTCACCAAAAAAAGCCTGCCCCATTTACTCCACCATTTTCAGTTTCCCTAAGGGGTCCTTCCCTGGATCAGTTTCTTTGACAAGGTTTAACTCTAACACCTCACCTTGCGATACTTACCCTGCACAGTCTGTCACAAATTCCTGTTTGCCAGGGATAACAGTCTTATCCTCATTCTTCACCAACTGTGATGGGATGCTCCGCTCACAACCAGAGGGCATCTCCTTTTGGCCAATCTGGGAATTAGCTTCATAAGGTCAATTCCACTTCTCACAACTACACATTGTTTCTCTGCCTCTCTCTGTTTACAGCCTCTCCTTTGCTCTATGAGTTGCTGCTGCCGCCTCTTTGTGACTCAGCACTCCAGTGAGATCGCTATACGCACTTTCCCCTGCTGGAGTATCTTCATCTGTCTTAGGTACTCTTTCCATTCATTGCCTCATTGCCACTTCCTCAGTCTTAGGCAGTCTTCCCACTTACTGTCTCACAGAACCATGTCCACAGTAGTTAGCAGGGGAACCCAGGCCTACCGTCTACTCCAGGTTCTGGCACAGGAACCCTTAGTCAATGACCAAGCTCTGTTCCCTCTGGACCTTACTGTCTTTTTCTTAATCCTTTGATTACCATCTGGGGCCCTGCATGGGTTTGCCCGGCTCCCAGCTCCCTCCTCCAAGAGATTAACTGCAGGCTATCTACCTCTGCAGCTTCTAAGCATGTCTGCCTTCTCTCAGGAAGAGACGGTAGACTTTCCCAGGAACCCTCTTTGCTTCAAGTTTTTGCTATATAAATCCAGCCCCGCTCAATTCTCCTTACCTGGACTCCCTCTCTCAATCTGGGAATTGCTTAGCCACCTGATTCTGCTCAGGTGTAGCTTGTCAATTAATTAGCTCTTCTCAATACACATTAACCCTTTCACAGCTAGTGGGGCGTGATCATATCATCACAATACCTCTCAAATCTTTCCCAGTGTGATTACAGTTGGCTTACTCGCTTCTAGCTAGAATGGATATCATGCCACTGGAATCATGGAACTGGAAAGAACATTATGACTACAGTATGTCAGAAAAATAATATAATACAACATTTACCTAAAGAGATCTTCTCAAAATTACACATGAAAATTTGGACTTATTAGGCTTTCAAGCTTCTGGGTTGCTTTTGTTAGAGGCAACATTTCTAAAATACCCTTAAGGACACTTTTATTTGCTATAATATGGAGAATGTTGTCTTAGTAATACAATTTGCTCAAAAGCTTCCTTTACAAAGATGGTGACATAGATTCTGATAACAATGAATTAACTACAATTTCTCTACCTAACAACAAATGGTAGATGGTACAGAAAGGTAGACTGACGTCAGGATTTCTATTATTTTCTAAATCAAAATGCAATTACATTTTGATCTTGTTTTTCAGTTGTTAACTTCTCCCTTTTTTGTGTCCTTTATTTTAAGAGATTTATTAAGAAGGCTGGGTTATTGTCATGGTTTTTCATTTACGATAATCTTATAAGATATGTTTATTTTCCTTTATTGAATTTCCCTGATTGTAATTGAAATATTGTTGTGGAAAATAGTATTTCTTTTAAATACAAGCATGAATACTGCCACATATTACCGTAAACTGGCAGTCTTCTTCAGTGAGTTGGGTATGTAAGCAAATACCTCTGATGAAATACAATACATGATTCCGCATAAATATGTAGCTACATGAGACCAGATCATGCTGCTAGAAGTAACAGGGAACTGTTGTTCTGAAAAATGATTACCATTAGAAGCTGACATAAAAGAGGTAGTGTATTTAGTGGGAAGAGCTGCAACATCATTTTTTTCTAAGGGCTTCACAGGGATGCATTTTCATCAGCTCTGTGCTCTTATGAAGATCCACAGTGACAGCAAAACTTCTGGGTTTATGGAAATAGATCCTGTCAAACTAACTTGACATGCTTTTTGATAAGAGTGCAAGTCTGACTGATAAAGGTAACAGCACTGATAAAATATACTTAGAAATTTCCAAGGTCTTTGATTTGGTACTGCATGATATTTTGATTAGAAACCTAAAAAAATCTGTAAAATTAACATGGCACACAGTGGTTTAAAAGCTGACCAACTAGTAGATCTCAAAATGTAACTTTAAACAGAGAATCATTAAACAAAATGATCTGTTTCCAAATGGGTCATCCACTGATTGGTCTATGGCCCTACACTATTCAGTATTTTTATTGATAACCTGAAAAAAAAATGAATCATTACTGATAAAATTTGAAGATGACACAAAAATATGAGGAATGATAAATAACGAAGAAGCTAGGCTACTAATTCAGAGAAATCTAGATGGCCTAGCAAGGTGAGTGAAAGTAAATAACATGCATTTTAGTACAGCTAACAATAAATGTATACATATAAGAATGAAGAACAGAGGTCATACATACATCTTGGAGACGTTATTCTGGTTAAGCAGTGATTCTTGAAGAGATCTGGGGTTTGCGGTGAAACATCAGACAAACATGAGCTCCCAGTGTAATGCTGTGGCCAAAAGGGTAAGCACAATACTTGGATGCATAAACTTGACTCTTGAGTGCCTGTAGAGCGGTTGTGTATTTCTCTATTGCCAGTAGTAAGGCAATCACTGGAATACTGAATCCAGTTCTGTTGTCCACAATTCAAGAGTGATGTTGACAAATAGGCGAAAGATCAGAGAAAAATCATGGGAATGATTACAGGATTAGAAAACATCCCCTGTGGTGAGTTAACTCCTTAAGTCTATCTATTTAGCTTAACAAAGAGAAGGTTATGCAGTCTATAAGTACTTACAAAGGTAGCAAATATTAATAATGGGCTCTTCAATTTGGAAGAGAAAACTGTAACAAGATCCAGTTTCTGGAAGTTGAAATGTGACAAATTCAAACTGGAAATATGCCATATATTTTTATCATACAGAATAATTAACCATTGGAACAACTTACCATGATCAGGATGGCTTCCCTGTCACAGACCACTTTTAAATTAAGATGGATTGCTTCTCTAGAAAAGATTCTCTGGGGAATTGTTGTGGAGAACATCTTTGTCCTGTGTCATATCAGAGGTCAAACTGAAAGATCTAGCCTTGGAATATATGTTCTTTGAAAGTAAAAAGGAAGGTATTCACTCTACCTGCGATTACGGTGGCAAATGATGCTTATTCCCACAGAGAAAGAAGTGAACATTGCTTTTTTTGGTGTTCTGTGAATACAGACTCTGAATGCAGAAGAAGAGCTCTAGAAAAGTTTAATTCCCTTTGCTACAGATGTTGGTTTGATACAATCTGTAACACACACACCTTTTATTTGTGAAAAGTGCTATGTGCATTGAAAGATAGTGTTCCTATAGGTATGAATGAATGAATGGTGGATGTCCTACAAATATAATTACGGACCAATTCTTAGCTAGTGCAAATTGGGGTGCCTCCATTGACTTAGATGGAGTTAGGCTAATTTATACAGGAGGAGAGTATAGCCCTAAATCTACAGATATAATTCATTGTACACGCATAACAACAATTCTGTACAAAATAAAAATACAAAAAACATTAAAGCCAAATGTTGCCCTTGGACAGGTGTGCACAGCTGTCCTGCAAGTCAATGGGAATTAGGCAGACATGCGTGTGCAAAATTAAACTCTATGGCTGGGTCTACACATGCCCCTTCCTTTTGAAAGGGGCATGTTAATTAGCAGCTTCGAAATATGCTAATGAGGCACTGCAATGAATATGCAGTGCTTCATTAGCATAATGGCAGCTGTGACGATTCAAAAGTGCAGCTTTTTGAATCGCATGCTGCCCGTGGATACGGGACTTTCCAAAAGGACTCCCCCCCCACAGTTTTCAAAAGCTCTTCTTCCTATCCGGTGATCGGAAGAAGGGCTTTCAAAAACTGGCGGGGGTCCTTTTGGAAAGTCCCATCTCCACGGGCGGCACGCTTCATTGCAGCACCTCATTAGCATATTTCAAACCTGCTCATTAACATGTCCTTTTCAAAAGGAAGGGACATGTGTAGACCCTGCCTCTGATAGACATAGTGAATAACCCATTACATTATTTTAATAAAATAGGACTTTTTTCCTCATCCCCAGATTCACTATGGCTCTGTCTAGACTAGCATTGCACTTTCAAAAGAGGCATGCAAATGATGGAAATCAAAAATGCAAATGAGTTGCATATTTACATATCTGGTGCCTCATTTGCATATTCTTATTTCAAAAGAAGAAAAGCAGTGTAGACATGGTTCTTTCAAAAGTAAACCCCATCTTTGAAAGAATGCTTCTTTGCATATATAAATCTGCATCTCATTTGCATTTTTGATTTCCCTCATTTGTATGCCTCTTTCGAAAGAGGAATGCAAGTGTAAACACAGATTATGGGACCAAAAGGAAATGGATGGGATTATTCCTGTAAGTAGCGTGGTTAGATTTATGCCCCAAATCTGTTATAAGTAAATTTCATTTGACTGAGGTACATGCATCTCTTTTAGACACAGTGGTTTAAAAATAGAAGGCCATATCCTCACCTGTTGAAAACCAATGTTGAAATCAATGTAACTAGGACAGACAGAGCTAATTCACACCAGCAAAAGTTCTGGTCCTCAGTCACTAAAATGTTCAAACCTAAAGTTAGGCCTCAGAATAAATATTCCTGAAGGATGTATGAGACAAGTTTATACTTAGGGAACACTGTTGTTTCAGTCTGTCTGGAGGCAGAACAAACAAGACATCATGGACTCAATTTTCAGAGTGAATGCAACAGATGAACTTGAATGTATTTATTTGGAGGTGAGAAAGGGAAACCTTGACAACACAGGAAAATATGTAAGGATACTGTCGGTGCAGGCAGAGTCACGGGCAAAAAACCCCACTGACCCCGCACCAGCGTACCGTTCGGATCCCCACGGGGCCCTGGACAAGGGTAAAGAGGAGACGGTAGAGGCCCGACGGCAGGCGGAGGCCGCTCCGCCTCTCTGCAGGCCAACCCCACCCACCTCCGGCAGGGGATCTAGAGAGTTGCGCACTGACTTTGCATTGTAGTTGGGGGGGGCTGGAGGATGCTTAATTCCCTGGCGGGCAGGAGGCTAATTCACCCGAAGGAGGAAAGGGTGAGACAAGAAGAGGAAGATCAGTTAAACCACAACCACTTTTATTAACAAAAACACCAACATGCGAACAAACAACATAACATATAAAACAAACCCATACAACAGTTCATTATAACATTTAAATTATACGAAATATCAACAGCGACTTTAACTAAACTTTATTATCTCTATAGGAGTATGTTATTCAAACACTTACACTAACCAGCAACAGGAAATCCATGTAGGGAGCCTATGTGGGTTTTCTTATTGGACAGAAAGGTAAAATGGTTAAAGAAAGCCTTGAGTCTTTAAGGGGTTGAGATAATTTTCTTCTCTGAGCAAGGGAAGGCAGAATTGCCTTTTCCCTCTAGACTCTGGGTGGTTAGCTAAGCCACCCTACTGGAGACCTTGAGGTCCAGCCTGTCAAGATCTCCGCCCAGCTGGGTTAGTAAATGAAGGACTTCCCAGTGGGGTTTGGAGAACAAAAGTAGGTAAGAGAAATCAGAACTTGGGGAAGGAAAAGGGAAGTTGGGAGGTTAAACCTCTACCGAGACAACTTTCTTACAAACACAATCAACATTTAACCACCTAGACCTTAACTATGGAACTTATTGAACAAGTGTGCAGATGGAGCGAACAACTTTGGCTCCAGGGATGAGGCACTACGTAGCCTTTCCTTGGCCCTGTAGAGCCGTGGCCTGAGCTACAATCCTTTTAAGTACCTTTACAGGATTTGAATTGTCTGAAAGAATTCTAGTTGCTAGTGACAGTACCCCAGGCTATGCCTGGGGCTTGTAGGGATATTACGTGTCTAGTAGCAATGGTCCAGTCAGGTTCTGCGGTCGTGTCCGGTGGTCCAATCAGGTGCAGTGGTCGTGTCTGGTTGTCCAATCGGGTGTGGTGATGTCACGGGGCAGCGAGAGCGATGGTGCTGCTCCAGGAAGGCAAGATGGCGGCCTCTGGGTTAAGCAGCCAAGCGCGCAGTACCTGCCGAGGCAGACCAGTTCGACACTCGGCTTCCGCTCCACAGAGGCCTCTTAGCCGCCGGGAAGCAGGCCCTGGGTTCGGCCGTCAGGTACACAGTACCTCGCCACTAAGGTGAGGCCAGTTCGCCACCTGACCGCCTTGCCTTCAGCCTACTTATTGCCCTAAAAGCTCTTTTAGAAAATAGGGGCTGGCTCTAGGCCAGGCAGGAGCTCTTCGCAAAGCAGGAGCTCTTCATCCGCAGCCAGAACCCCAGACTGACTCTGAGTGCTGTGCTGCGCCGCCTTTTATTTGGTGTTCTTATGTTTAATTCATGATTCTATTTGAATATTTATGAGTCTGTCCCTGGTTTTCAATCAGGTCCTCCAGGTTATGGAAGTTTCTAGAAGGTTTTTACCAATGTCCAATCAGAGGCCTAGGTTTGAAGCGTGTATGAATTCAGGGTTACCAGGGAAACCAACTGACTCAGCGAGACCGTTACATGGGGCTGCTAAAGGCAGCCTATAGGGTTTTTAGTTTATACCTGTACCTGTAATGTTGTTAAATGGCCAAAGGCCTGTTTCCCCTGATCCACAGGGGCGATAATGCCCGCGGGATGGAAAATCCCTGACAGATACCAGATATTTTCAACCCCCCCATTTATTTTCCATGCCTGAAAATTTCCCTTGTATGTGAATGTAATCAAATTTTAGAGCACCATAAGATAAATAGCATACACATATATGATTTAATCCTTCCCTTGTCCTTTTGTTTTCACAAGCAAAAGAACAAGTGTCTCCATGTTTCTCCACCTTGCTCCTCTAACCAGTTGCTCCTTCATTTTTGGCAAAGATTTAATCTTTCTCCCTCTAGTAGGAAGCATGGCAAATTATTTACTACTTTTTTAGTGTTTTGGAGATGGACACCATGCTGAAATTTAGTTATGCAAATACTAATGCATTAATATTAGTTATAGCACTTTTAAAAATCTCTTTCAAGTATTGCTCTACCAGAAGCACCAGCAGGAAAAAGTTAAAGTTACTTTCATAGGATAGGTATTATTTATGCTTTGTGTCATGGCTCTTGGAGGTACATTTTGACTTTTCTTGGGGCAACATAATAAAAGAAAATAATTAATAATAAAATAAATGAATAAGTAATAATAAAATCTTTCATTCACGCAGTAGCTTCCATCTTCAATGATTCCAAAGTTCTTTGCAAACTAAGGACCAGAGTTCCTTGCTGAGGGGAAGATGGCAAATTACTAACATATCTATAACCTACACTAACAAGTCCATGCCCAAAGTTGGCATAAGGGATATCAGGGTACATGTGTGATCCAGCAGCTCTCAACTATAGTATGGTCCCATAGCTACATTTTTTATAAGTTAGAATAGACTCTAGAGGGTCAGGACCAGAGCAACTCTGGTTTGAGAATAAGTGATCTGTAAACTAATTGCCTTCCAGTCCTTTGTGCTGGAGAGAATTTGGGTCTGAAGACATACAGCATTCACTTTGGCTACAGTCAGAATGCAGCCATGTTCGGAATATTACAGTTCTAGAAACTGCATCACATGCAACATAATTGTTTCGTTGTAACTTTTAAGATATTAGGTACTGTTGAAGGTAGAAAACGTGTCAAGTCCATAGGATATACATATTTTACAAGCCAGTTAGCCTTAAAAGACCATGCTGATTGCTAAAATCACTTTAGAGAAGAGGGATGAGCAGAGAGCAGAACTGCTTGGGGAGAGGTAAGGACACTTCTCATGACACGTGCAAGTAACATACCTTTTACAGTAACTTTCTGTTCTAAATAAAGTTTTCAAAACAGTACCTGTGTATCCTTTAGTCTGACATTTTGGAAGAATTCTCTGTAATCTCCTACTGATATTACAAGATAGAGCTGAACCTGGATCAATATCCATTTTGAAGGTCTGAAAAACCGCAAATATTAAGCCATATAAAACAGTGCTAAAATATTTTCTGTAAAGTATCCTCAACAGCTCTACTATTCATTAACCTCTTTCCTAAAATTTACTGGTAGCATTTCAAGCCTCCTTAGGGTTTGTTTGGTTTTTTTATTAACGTAAAGGTTAAAAATAAACTATTTTGCTCCCATCACTTTAAATTGGGCAAAGCCCCTCCTCTTCTGGTCTAATTAGTGTCCATCCAGGCTTAACAGATTATTCCCAGGCCTTCCTTCTAGAACAATTCGCCTTGTTTTAGGATCTTTCCCCTACAAATCTCTGCTGCTTTTATAAGCAAAACAACAACTCCATGCCCATCTAGTTCTAACTATATCCATCCGTCATTCAAGGTATGGCAGGCAAGAAGGGCTAAAATGATGCTGGTCAATGCCAGGCCAACCTACTACAAGCAGGCAAAGGTGCAAAATAAACTTAAATGCAACCACACTACTGCACTGTGTCTGTGATATAAATGTATATGAGTATTCAAGTAAACAGTAGTAGTGGTCCTAAAACTGCAATAGCCAATGCTGTGATTTTGTGCAGTATATGCCACATCTACAGTACGTGAAGTAGCTCTTATGTTAATAACAATATCCAGGCTTCATGCTGTGGTACATTTATGATGAAGGAATAAATGAGAGCACTTAGATAAATTAGCATAATTGTGGATGGAAAGGACTCGAAACCATACTTGTAAGTGTGCAGCATACTTCCATGTTAACAATAGACAGACAAAAAGGGACACTTTTTATGAAAATTGTGGTAAAAATGTTCCCCTTTCTTATATAAAAACATTTCAAAACCAGGTCTAGTTGCTGCAGCCATTTCTTTTCATTGCCTCTTCCTTTCAGCCCTCCAGCCTGACATATTATTAAAGAACTAGAGAAAGTAAAGTTTTTTGCTCCCAACTTCCTCAAGCACTGAATTCATTCCTCCGCCCTGAATACCCAGCATGAAGCCTTCAGTACCTCCTGGCAATAGCTCTTCACACACACATTAGTCTGGCAGCTCAACTCCTCTAGGTCAGAGGCTCAGCTAACCCCTGACACAGATTTTGTTTCCTTCATGGAAGCGAAAAATTCAGGTATAAAAGAAAAAGGAAAATTATCCATGTACCCTGTGAAGCAATCATAATACTATGACTAAAGAGTCACCCTTCAAAACGGGCATGGATTCTGGTTCAGGTGTATCTGTAACATCACTAGTTATTACAAAAAAATGTTCCCAAATGTCAAATTACAGTGTATGCTGATGTCATCTGAAAATTTATCTAACAAAGAGAATAATTCCAAAAGATGTGTATGTGAAAGACGATAGACATCCTTATAAGCACCTCACTATGATGTATAAAAGATCTGCCTTGTTTGTCAGAAGTTGATTCGAAGATAAGGCAGAAGTGGCTAGATATTAATATCCCACCAATTTCTGATCCCCCTTATGCTAATGCATATTAAGAGACAGTCCACAGAAGTCCATGGAAATACAGTGCTGGAAACTTCCATAAGTAAAAATAGAATGGGGTTCACTAATTCAAATATGTATGAGCTAAATTCACTAAACCCGAATCTAATCTCAGTTATAGTTGTGTTAATGGAGAGAAACTATGTGTTAATCAGATCAGAATGTGTCCCATTTTTTAGAGAAAACAGATTAAGAAAGGAAAGAAACTGCGGACTTTAACAAAGTGATCAAGTTAGTATTTTGAATCTATATCTATCCACCTGTGTCTGAAAAACAGGGCTGATGATCTGGCAAGGAAATAATAGTACAACAAACTTATCTTGCATCCACATCTTATATTTGGCAGTAGATTATGACCATTTATTACAGAAGACAGCATAGACAATATGACTGAGGGTCACTGGAAAAGGAGGTAAAGAACATTTGGTTAATTTAGAGATTATTAATCCTTCCAATAATTTGGTCTTCAAGCAAATTGGGAGACATTAATTTTTCAAGGATACCACTACATCCTGTGTTCGTGAAACTGATAAAAAACTACATGCAAGAATAGAAAAGATTTTAGGTTACCCACCAAGCTATGGGTTATGAGATGGCTTTTCTGAAGCCTCACAACAAGCAATACTTGAAGTAGTTCTGAAATTCTGTGACCAACCCACTGGAAGAACAGCTCTAGCTTCTATTCTTAGTAGGTGTATTTATTCACATACTTAATGATAGCATAGGCCCACGTCCACTAACCTTGTGATTTTTGCAATTATCGGAAGATAATTATTCATGGATAGATGTAGCTGCATTTGTCTTAGATTAGGGTGTGAAGAAATATCATACTTTATGGCTTGGTCCAGATATTGCATTTTAATAATTTTCACACTTGTTGTGACTGCCCTTAATATTAATGCTGATGGATTGTTCAGCCTCTTGTGCTAATATTGGCTAATGAACAGACCCATTCAAATATTTTTATATATCACAAATGGATTTTTAGCTGCACCCAGGCCAATGATTAGAAAAGAAATCTGAAAGAGTCCGGCTCTTGCAAGCCTTTGAACTAGTAATGTCTGGGTAGACCTCTGAACACAGACTAATGGTGGCCTCCTTCTATAACTAAAGACATGAGTTAATTATCTGCCTGTATTGCTTCTTGTGATAAATGTGGTATACAAAACACTGCAATCATAAATGTGATAGCAGCTGCTTGAGGTTTATAAAGACATAATGGGAATGAAAGTCATATTATCTGATGATCATCCTTTGGCTGGCAAATAGAACAGACTTTAAAAGATTGTGTTCCCACACAAGCCCAAAAGTGCACTGCTCCTTCTGTAGGAAATGCCTAAATCATATGTACTGTGTGTTGTTGTACCCAGACTTAATTCTACAGATAGAAAAACAAAGAGATTGTCACTGCTTCTTTAATTTCCTGGGTAACAGTTCAGATACTATAGTGATAGAACAAGTAAGCAGAATGCTTTAGATAGATGTATAATACTAAAGACAATTCTTTCTTCTGCTTCTGTTTTTCTAACAAGTTAACATTTCTAATTCTTGAAGCACTACTGATAGCATTAAAGAAACAAAATGGGATTGAGTGAAAGTTATTATTAACTATAAAGTAACCTATAGTGTAAACTACTTTAAGACAGAGAGTTAGCTGAAACATTAATGAAGCCACTGTGGTGTTCAGTCTGTGATAAAGATCATGTTCATACAGGAATGATAAATTTAATTTCCTTTTGTTTGCTCTAAGTGCAGTGATTTAATTATAGAGAACTGAAATGCATCCACATCACTTTATGTTGACTTAAAGTACTTCACTTATTTAGCATTGTGTTCCCAGAGTTCTGTGCTCATTCAAATGGCCATTCTGGGCAGCTATCCCATGTGGCAATGGTTCTCCCACTCAGCTCCGTGCTTGGCCATTTGTCTCACCGTGCATTGCAATATACCTTCTGATGCAGGTGTGTAGCAGTATTGTGAGAGGTACTATTTTGCAGACTGTCAGAAACTCAGTATTTAGAGTTGCATGCACACAAAATGAACAAACTTTAAAGTGAACAAACTAACTGCAAAATGGAGTTACTCCAGTGTCAAGGATTATTACTGTGATCTAAGAAGTTCGATTTTAAAATAGGTTGTATGGATGTAAGGCATGTTAAGGCAAACAAACTACAGTTACACAGACATAACATTTATATAAGGTCCAATACATGACTGGGACGTTTGCATCTTTTTGCTGAATCTGTTTCACCAAGCCGAGTTTCACCCTAAGGGAGACAAAAATATACACACCTACCAAAGAAATTAGATAAATATAGAATCTGACTCAATCAAGATGTGTGATTTCTTTCTTTTTTTTTTTGTCTTATGTGACTGTTTGTGGTATCCATGGAAATGCTGAGACCAGACTCGTTGAATTCCAGATGCTGTATTGTCTTAATGAAGTTATTTCAGTTTTGCATAGTTGACCTTATTTCTTGAATACTTGTAAAAACATGTTTAGGGTTGCTTATGGTATTACGACAGACCAAAACCAGTCCATGGAATGAGTAATTACAATGGACACTGAGTACTTGCTAAATTGCAGTGACTTGAACTGCACCTCCAGATCTACTCACCAGATCCATAGCCCACTTTGGGAGAAAGGGAAAAATCCTCTACCCTCGCTATTTTGGTAATCAGGAAAAAAAACTCCTTCCCTGTCTTCAAAAAGGTGACTAGAGAGTTCCCACAGCAACCCAAAACAAAAACATGCCTATTCTAATCCATGGGCAGCAGGGTGAAAACCTGCTAACTGGGCATGAGTGGGGATCACTCTGGATAGTCCAGTTTTGTATCTCCCTCTCCATGTGTGCAAGAGCCATCACCTGAGGCTATGTCTACACTAAGCAAAGTCAACCTCAGACATGCAATTCTAGCTATGGCAATTGTGTAGCTAGAATCTATCTGCACTCAGTTTACTTGGCCATCCCGACTGAACAACATTGACAGGAGAGTTTGTCCCATTGACCTCCCTTACTCTTCGCATCTTGTGAGGAGTACAGGGATCAACTGTGACCCCTGAGAGGTTGATTTGGTATGTCCCTACTAGACATGCAAAATCAAATCACAGAAGATCAACCCTGAGCAGACCAATCACAGAATCACAGGGCTGGAAGGGACCTCAGGAGGTCATCTAGTCCAGCTCCCTGCTTCAAGCAGGATCAACCCCCACTAAGTTATCACAGCCAGAACCTTGTCCAGCTGGGACTTAAAAACATCAAGGGATGGAGAATCCACCGCCTCTCTAGGCAACGCATTCCAATGCTTCACCACCCTCCTGGTGAAGTAGTTTTTCCTAATATCTAACCTACACCTCTCCCTCTTCAACTTCAGACCATTACTCCTTGTTCTGCCATCTGACACCACTGAGAACAGTTTCTCACCCTCCTCTTTAGAGCTCCCCTTCAGGAAGTTGAAGGCTGCTATTAAATCACCCCTAAGTCTTCTCTTATGTACGCTAAACAAGCCCAAACCCCTCAGCCTATCCTCATAGGTCTTTTGCTCCAGCCCCTTAATCATTTTTGTTGCCCTCTGCTGAACCTGCTCCAGCAAATCTACATCCTTTTTGTACTGTGAGCCCCAAAACTGGACAAAATATTCAAGATGTGGCCTCACCAGTGCCGAATAATGAGGAATAACTACTTCTCTAGATCTACTCGAAATGCTCCTCCTAATGCACCCTAGTATGCCGTTAGCCTTCTTGGCTACAAGGGCACACTGTTTACTCATATCCAGCCTTTCATCCACCATAACCCCTAGGTCCCTTTCCATCGTACTGCTGCTGAGCCAGATGGTCCCTTGCCTGTAACAATGCTTGGGATTCTTCTGCCTCAGGTGCAGGACTCTACACTTCTCCTTGGTGAACCGCATCAGATTTCTTTTAGCCCAGTCCTCCAATTTATCCTGGTCACTCTGGATTCTCTCTCTATCCTCCAATGCATCTACCTCTCCCCCAAGTTTTGTGTCTTCTGCAAACTTGCTGAGGGTGCAATCAAGTCCCTCGTCCAGGTCATTAATAAAGCTGTTGAACAACACCAGCCCCAGAACCGAGCCTTGCAGCACTCCGCTTGGACCTGGCCACCATCCAGATATTGAGCCATTGACCACTACCCATTGGACCCAACCATCAAGCCATCTTTCTATCCATCTTATTGTCCAAAGATCCAATCCATATTTCCTTAACTTATGAACAAGAATGTTGTGGGAGACCATATCAAAAGCCTTGCTGAAGTCAAGGTATATCACATCCACTGACTTCCCCATGTCCACAGAGCTTGTTACCTCGTCATAGAAGCTAATCAGATTGGTCAAGCAGGACTTGCCTCTGGTGAATCCATGTTGGCTACTTTTGGTCACTTTCCCCTCTTCCAAGTGCTCCAAAATAGATTCTTTGAGGATTCCCTCCATTATTTTCCCAGAGATTGAGGTAAGGCTGACTGGTCTATAGCTGCCTGGATTGTCCTTCTTTCCTTTTTTAAAGATGGGAACTAAGTTTGCCTTTTTCCAGTCATCCGGGATCTCTCCTGATCACCAGGGTCTTCAAGGATAATGGCCAAAGGTTCATCAATGACCTCTGCCAATTCCCTTAGTACCCTCGGGTGCATTAAATCCAGACCCATGGACTTGTGCACATCTAGTTTTTCTAGATAGCTCAGAACTTGTTCCTTCCCTACAGATGACTGCCCTCCACCTTCCCATACTTCACTGTCTAGGACCATCATGTGGAAGTTGACTTTGTCTGTGAAGAGTGAGGCAAAAGAAAAACATTGAGTACTTCAGCTTTTCGTGCTTCATCTGTTACTAGGTTACTTCTCTCATCCAGTAACGGCCCCACACCTTCTCTGATAACCCGTTTATTGTTAACATGCCTGTAGAAACCCTTCTTGTTACTCTTCACATCCCTTGCAGTTCCAATTGTGCTTTTGCTGTCCTGATTACTGCCCGACATTCTCCAGCCATATGTTTATATTCCTCCTTAGTCAACTGTCCATGTTTCCATTTCTTTTATGAATCCTTTTTGAATTAAAGTTGACTAAGCCAATAAGCCAAGCTGGTTGCCTACCATGTTTGCATTTCTTACTATGCAGTGGGATGGTTTGTTCCTGTGCCTTCAGTAAGACTTCTTTAAAATACTGCCAGTTTTCTTCAACTCTTTTCCCCTTCATCTTCATTTCCCAAGGGATCCTGCTCATCCGTTCTCTCAGGGAGTCGAAGTCTGGTCTCCTGAAATCAAGAGTCTGTATGTTCCTGCTCACCCTTCTTCCTTTTGCCCGGATCCTGAAATCTATGATCTCATGGTTGCTGCAGCCCAGGTTTCCTCCCACTTCTATTTCTTCTACTAGTTCTTCCCTGTTTGTGATCACAGGTCAAGTTGCACACTGCCCCTGGTCAGTTCCTTCAGCACTTGTACCAGGAAGTTATCCCCAACATTCTCCAAAAAGTTTCTGGATTGTCTGTGCGCTGAAGTATTGGTCTCCCAACAAATGTCCAGATGATTAAACTCTCCCATGAGAACCAGGACCTGTGATTTGGAAGCGTCACTTAGCTGCCTAAAGAAAGCCTCATCTATCTCATCTCCCTGATCTGGTGGTCTATAGCAGACATGAACTACATCATCACCTCTGTTACTTCTGCCTCTAAGTTTAACCCAAAGACACTCAACTGAACTTTCTCCTTCCTCATACTGGAGCTCTGAGCAATCATACTGCTCCCTCACATAGAGCTCAACTCCTCCTCTTTTCTCCTGTCTGTCCTTCCTAAGCAGTTTATAACCTTCCATGACCGTGCTCCAGTTATGCGAATTGTCCCACCAAGTCTCCATTATTCCATCCACCTCATACTTCTTTGACTGTGCCAGGGCCTCTAATTCTTCCTGTTTGTTCCCCAGGCTTCTGGTATTTGTGTACAAGCTTCTTAGAGAACGGGCCGATTGGCCCATGTTCTCATCTTCACCCAGGAAACCCACTTGATTGTTCCCTCCTCTTTCCCCACTTACCTCAGGGCATGTGTCACCTTCTCCCAATGAACCTAGTTTAAAGCCCTCCTCACTAGGTTTGCAAGCCTGCCTGCAAAAATGCTCTTTCCTCTTTTCATGAGGTGGATTCCATCTCTTCCCAGCAATCCCTGTTCTCGAAAAAGAATCCCTTGGTCAAAGAAACCAAATCCTTCCCTGCTACATCACCTAACCACGCGTTTACCTCTGTGATTCAATGACCCCTACGCAGACCCCTTCCTTCCACAGGGAGGATAAACAAGAACACCGCTTGTGCACCGTATTCCTTGATCTTCCTTCCTAGGGTTATGTAATCCACTGTGATCTCATCAAAGTTGCTCTTAGCTGTATCATTGGCTCTTACATGGAGAAGAAGGAAGGGGTAATAGTCTACAGATTTAACAATTTTTGCCAGAGCCTCTGTAATATCCCGGATTCTAGCTCCAGGCAAACAGCAAACTTGCTGGGATTCTAGATATGGGCAGCAGATTGATGACTCCATCCCTTTTAGGAGGGAGTTCCTGACCACCAAAACCCAACTTTTTCTCTTAGGGGTGGTGGTCATAGAACTCCCATCCCTAGGACTGCGAATCCCATGCCTTAGAAACCGTGGAGACTCCTTCAGATCCAATCCCTGTGAGGTATCAGCCCCAGTTATCTCCGCTGTATCACCTGTGGAGAGAGGCTGAAAGTGGTTACTTAACTCCACTGGAATTGGATAGACCTGAACTGTTTTTCTCCTCCTGGAGGTAACATGTTCCATTTCTTCTCCTTGTTTTGAGCAGCCTGCTGTTCCTACAGTATTATCTGGTGCCTTCTATCCAAAAAGTCTTCACCCTCTCTGATGGACCTGAGGGTTGATATTTGCACCTCAAGTCCTTTAACCTTCTCTTCTAAAATGGCTACCAGCTTGCACTTGGTACAAAGAAAATCCTTTCTATCGTCCAGGAAGAAGACAAACGTGGCACATGCCATGCAGGTCACAACAGACCTCTCACCAGTCACGTCACTGTCCATTGCTTTTCTTTTCAGAGATCCCTTTTTCGTTTCTAGTGCTGCCTTGAAGGGCACAAGAGAAACACCATATAAGAAAGGGAAAATGGATATGGGGCTCTTCCCTAAGGTGAACTCCCAGGCAAACTCCCTGTTAGCTGCTCCTGTTCACTGCTCATAGGGTTCACTGGGGCAGCATTCTTACAGAGCTGCTAGCTGGTTAGGCCCGGCTCGAAGCCTTTGCCTCCAATCCAATCAGCCCTTGAAGAAAGCTCTCCCAATTCACACCTTGCAAACCTGCCAAACATGCTTTCCAACTGTCCCTCTCTGCAAAACAGATATTCAAGCACACACGCAGCTATTCAAACTGCCACTCTCTGAAAAATAAAAAAATGCACAGAAACATATGCACACAGACAGAAATTCAACCCACCAGCTCACAAAGCAGCCCCCCAAATGCCACACTCACCTGAGCTCCTCTCGGATGCTTTCCCAGGCAAACTGCCTGTTAGCTGCTCCTGTTCACTGCTAATCTTCCAGGCTAATGTAGACATAGCCTTAGTCTCACTGTACAATGCATAAACTCAAGGATGCCTGCCACCAATCCCCCACCATCAACTTAAAGCAGTCTCTATTCTTTTTTATCCCTCTTCCAGATCAGAAAGAAGTCCCCCTACCTGGAGACTGTGAGAATTGCAATTGGAGACTGGGTGCAACCTGCAACTCATTCATTATGTTAATATTAGAGGCCACATCTGCACTTGCCCTGCACTTCTGGAAAGGGCATGTTAATGAACACAGCGGAAGATGCAAATGAGGCATTCATTAAAATATCTTGTGCCTTTTTTGCATATTTCCATGAGATCTTACTTCCAAAAGATCCCTTTCCGGAAGCAAAAGCTGCCATGTAGACGATGCTGCTTTGGAAGGAAACAGGGGGTCCTTCTGAAGGAAATCGCCCTTCTCGAAG
This sequence comes from Carettochelys insculpta, assembly GCF_033958435.1. Classification (NCBI taxonomy): domain Eukaryota; kingdom Metazoa; phylum Chordata; order Testudines; family Carettochelyidae; genus Carettochelys; species Carettochelys insculpta. The sequence continues at coordinate 54,181,925 of NC_134140.1, forward strand.
ACGCTTCTTCTGCAAACATTTGTGAAAGAAGGGTGTTCTGGCAGGGAGATTTCCTTCAGAAGGATCCCCGTTTCCTTCCAAAGGAGCCCCATCTACATGCAGCTTTTGCTTCAGGAAGAGGATCTTCTGAAAGCGAGATCTCGCAGGAATAAGCAAATGAGGTGAGAGATACTTGAATCTGCACCTCATTTGCGTCTTCTGCTCCACTCGTTACCATGCCCCTTCCAGAATGGGGGGGCGAGTGTAGATGCAGCCAGAATGTTTTATTTATTTAATAAAGTGTATAGACATTTATGTTTTTTTCTTGGTTTTGTGTTTTCTTACATAAGCTTCAGACATCCCATAAACTGTCAATGTAACATTTGAAAAAGAACTCTATAGCAGTCTGACTACTGGAGGTCTCATGGAAGCTGTCACATCTATTGACTTGAATGGGGAAGATTCTAGCTTCTATGAATGACAGAGACTTCAAATGTCATTTTAGCCACAGCCTGGTCTAGAAAATTCGGAGATGCAAGATAAGAGCCTCCTACTGTGTCCCAGAAGCTACACTATCTTGCCTTTTACCCTCCCTGAACAGATGAGAGACACAACATGCCTTAATTTTTAAGATAATTAATGGAACTGACTTTAAATTATTAGTCTTTTTCAAAGACCATTGTTCAAAATGTTAACTTCAATATATATTTATATACAGCCTTAATTTTAGTTTAGATTTCCCTCCCACTCCCCAGGGTATATAATGCAGAACTCTGTTTCTGTACCATGATATTCTGATCCCCACCGAGTATTGAGGATATAGAAGAACTAGAAAGGAAATGAAAGGAAACCATAGTGACGGAAGAATGAAGGATAAGTATTATAAGGAGAGACTGATGGAACTAAATTTATATAGTTTAGAATAGTTAAGACTCAGGGGATATCATTTCTTTCTGACAGTCTACAAATGTCGTCAGAGTGATAGCATACGTGATAAAGGGAATCATTCACAGCCTCGAGAGATGATATGCCAAGAAGCAATGGCATGAAGCTAAGGAAAGTTTAGATTAAATATTATTAGGAAAAATTTGTTAAGAGTGAGAGCAATTGGATGAAGGAATTCCCTGAAGTACAAGGGAAGTTGTTGTAACACCTGTACATATTCAACAACAGATTAGATGAAATACTTATGAATGATACAACCTTGAAAAATGCAAGAGTCAGACTAAATGTGAGCCCTGTTCCTTTTGACCATTCTGTGTTTGTCTTTTGCTGAAAAAATAAATGTTGCTCATGCACATGAAACTTCTAAAAATACATCTTTGTTTTAGTTGAAGAAAAGTAAAAGCCAATATTTTGCAATGCAATGTAAACCACGTTAGCATTTTCATCCATTAATAACTGAATTAGCCTCCCTGATCCTGTTCCAATGACAAAGTATTATAGAACAAAAAGGTTTGATTAGGAAGCATGAGCCCTTCAGTTATGTAGTAGATGGATAGAATGATAGAAAAGAGACTCAAAGACCAAAATAAAAATATTAAACATACATTATGCTAAAATTCCTATGTCACAAGTAACTCACTTTGTCTTAGAAAAAGAAAACAGAAGCAGACGGGCTGTTTAGTCAATTGTGATGTAACTACATGATTACAATCCCAGAAGTGACTGACAACAGAATGAACACATATACTAAATATTTCTGACTTCTAAAAATGCTATAATACCTTGAAGTCAGGTTTGAATTCCTGTGGCTGGATAGTATGAAAACATTTCCTACGCAGCTGCAATTGCTGTCAAACCATCAATCTGCAAGAAAGTATACATCACTAGTTTGACGTACACAGCATGATATAAATATATATGATAATTCTCAATAACCTTCTGAATATTCTTGAAGCTCTTTGCAGGTCACTCATAATCTCTATATTTACAGATAAGCAACTTATGTAAAGACCAGATCTCAAATTTCAGAATGGTTAAAAGTGTTGCTTGATCTTCTGATAGAATATTAATTATATCGATTACTTAAGAATCTCCAGTTATTACTAAGAGGGTTGACAGGTTCTCGTCCCAAGATCAGATCCAGTGTTATTCAATTTATAGTGTAGCTGGGAACACCAATGTGCACAATAACAACAAACGTGTTATAGAAGGGGTCAACAATCTTTCCAAGGCGGAGTGCTGAAATTTAACCTTTAGAACTCTGTGTATGGTCCAAGTGCTGGTAATACTTTTTAAAGGCACTAATAGTCCTCCTTAAAACAACTTCATTATTAAATAAATTAAGATGTGGAGCTTTTTGGTTTAGTTGGTGGTTGGGAGCATTAGCTGGTCTTTTGTTTATCCACAGGTGGCCTGGCTTTGAACAAGCTCCCAGCTGCATGGGAGGAGGAGAGGCAGGATAGAGCTCCTGCCTCGAGTGCCAATGAAAATCAGCTCACATGCCATTCTTAGCACCCTTGCTGGGGGTTGCTGACACCTTCATTATAGGAACCCTTTTATGTTTACTAATATAGTTTATTGATACATTTAGCACAGATACAATCAACCCAACATAGTAAGGAGATAGAGATATTACAGAATGTAAACCCACACATTCGTTTACTCACATCATCCCTTGTAGAACAACCTGAAGTATTAGCCATCATCTGCCTCATCACCAGTAGCCATTATTCTGACATTTCCCAAGGATGGTGTTGCCTTCACCTACTGCCCCTAGGTTGGGATGCTACTTTTATATTAAGTTACGCTGACACCATTATATTTGATACATATAGGCCGTGTCTACATGTGCCCCAAACTTCGAAATGGCCACGCAAATGGCCATTTTGAAGTTTACTAATGAAGTGCTGAAATGCATATTCAGCGCTTCATTAGCATGCGGGCGGCAGCGGCACTTCGAAATTGACGCGGCTTGCCGCCGCGCGTCTCGTCCAGACGGGGCTCCTTTTCGAAAGGACCCCGCCTACTTTGAAGTCCCCTTATTCCCGTCAGCTGATATACTAACATGAAACTGATTCCCATCAGCTGACGGGAATAAGGGGACTTCGAAGTAGGCGGGGTCCTTTCGAAAAGGAGCCCCGTCTGGACGAGACGCGCGGCGGCAAGCCGCGTCAATTTTGAAGTGCCGCTGCCGCCCGCATGCTAATGAAGCGCTGAATATGCATTTCAGCACTTCATTAGTAAACTTCAAAATGGCCATTTGCGTGGCCATTTCGAAGTTTGGGGCACGTGTAGACGTAGCCATACAGTATGGGATTTTCCCCTTTTTTTCCCTTAATTATATTTCCTCATTTTACAGATTTTGTGCAAGTGTCTTTTTCATGTTAGCATATCAGTGCTCTCAACTTATCATCATATATGTCCATTCATTATCACAGCCTTTGTGTGGTTAGGTATCATGTTTGTTATTTCTTTCCCTACTTATTTCAGTTTTTTTTCCTAAGTTGTGGTGTACCTCTTAAGTTTAAAAGAATATAAGCTTAGGAAAATCCCTATGTCAACTTGCTTTAACACATCATATGTGGACTTTAAGCTTTAGCTCCTCACCATCCATTTAGATGAATGATCTGGATCATATATATGCTAACTTTGCTATCTGGGGGAAAAGGTCCTAAATATGTATATAATTTTGCCTTATCTCAACATACAGGAGGTGGCTTGTAAGTCCCTTGAGTTACAGCCAAACTACATTAATATTAACCTATAAACCCATTATATGCTATTATAAAAAAAATCAAAATCATAAGGAAATAAGAAATCCATAAGAAAAGACATATAAGCTGCGTCTACACGTGCAAGCTACTTCGAAGTAGCGGCACCAACTTTGAAATAGCGCCCATCGCGTCTACACGCGTTGGGCGCTATTTCGAAGTTAACTTCGACGTTAGGCGGCGAGACGTCGAAGTCGCTAACCTCATGAGGAGATAGGAATAGCGCCCTACTTCGACGTTCAACGTCGAAGTAGGGACCGTGTAGACGATCCGCGTCCCGCAACGTCGAAATTGCTGGGTCCTCCATGGCGGCCATCAGCTGGGGGGGTTGAGAGATGCTCTCTCTCCAGCCCCTGCGGGGCTGTATGGTCACCGTGGGCAGCAGCCCTTAGCCCAGGGCTTCTGGCTGCTTCTGCGGCAGCTGGGGATCTATGCTGCAGGCACAGGGTCTGCAACCAGTTGTCAGCTCTGTGTATCTTGTGTTGTTTAGTGCAACTGTGTCTGGGAGGGGCCCTTTAAGGGAGCGGCTGGCTGTTGAGTCCGCCCTGTGACCCTGTCTGCAGCTTGCCTGGCATCCCTATTTCGATGTGTGCTACTTTGACGTGTAGACGTTCCCTCACTGCGCCTATTTCGATGTTGGGCTGAGCAACGTCGAAGTTGAACATCGACGTTGCCGGCCCTGGAGGACGTGTAGACGTTATTCATCGAAATAGACTATTTCGATGTTGGCTGCACGTGTAGACGTAGCCATAGTCAGGCAAGTAGATTAGCTACGAAGGACACATTGTGATATGTTTAATTTTACCTCTCATAGTACCCTAATAAGTCCTCATTCAGTTACCGAGACTACTTGTGGAGTAAGGGTATCACAAACTGACTCACAAGAAGTTATAATTGGAGGTACACTACCTCAGACTCCACTGACCACAAGTTGTTCTGTGGCTAACAAATTTATTAGGTCATGAACTTTCATGGATAAAACCCACAGCTACAAACTAACACGCTTACCTCTCAGAGACCCTACTGAGTATATGAAGTTCCATGGAACCTGATTCAGGAGCAGAGGAAGCACCTGCTTAAATCCATCTATTCTTATGACAATCTTTTTAACAAGAAAAGGAAAATTACTAAGGTAATAAATGTTGGGGTAATAACATAGCCTGTAAAAGTCCCATCTATTTCCAAGGAAAGAGAAGATGTCTCAAGTGTACCTCTCCAAGACAGCGGCTGCCATCCTCATGGTATAACTCACGTCATAGGCAGTACAGACCCTTTTAGATGCACATGTGAGCTCCAACGACCATAGTAATGTCATATCCCAACAATCATCATGCAGAGAAGAGTCATTGGCCTTGATAATAGTATTCAGAGGAGTTATCTAAGGAGCTCAAGAGAAAGAGGCATAACTATACAGTGAAAAATTCTTTTCTAGTTCTGCTATACATAGTAGCTGCGTCTACACGTGCACGCTACTTCGAAGTAGCGGCAGTAACTTCGAAATAGCGCCCGTCACGTCTACACGTGTTGGGCGCTATTTCGAAGTTGAAATCGACGTTAGGCGGCGAGACGTCGAAGTCGCTAACCCCATGAGGGGATGGGAATAGCGCCCTACTTCGACGTTCAACATCGAAGTAGGGACGTGTAGACGATCCGCGTCCCACAACATCGAAATAGCGGGGTCCTCCATGGCGGCCATCAGCTGGGGGGTTGAGAGATACTCTCTCTCCAGCCCTTGCGGGGCTCTGTGGTCACCGTGGGCAGCAGCCCTTAGCCCAGGGCTTCTGGCTGCTGCTGCTGCAGCTGGGGGTCCGTGCTGCATATACAGGGTCTGCAACTAGTTGTTGGCTCTGTGTATCTTGCACTGTTTAATGAAAGTGTGTCTGGGAGGGGCCCTTTAAGGGAGCGACTTGCTGTTGAGTCCGCCCCGTGACCCTGTCTGCAGCTGTGCCTGGCTCCCTTATTTCGATGTGTGCTACTTTGGCGTGTAGACGTTCCCTCGCTGTGCCTATTTCGATGTTGGGCTGAGCAACGTCGAAGTTGAACATCGACGTTGCCAGCCCTGGAGGACGTGTAGACGTTATTCATCGAAATAGCCTATTTCGATGTCGCAACATCGAAATAAGCTATTTCGAAGTTGGGTGCACGTGTAGACGTAGCCATTGTGTCAATAAACAGATGGTTTTATCCTCTAAGAGCTCTCACTCCAAAACCTTCTGTGAACACAAGACAATCACAAATTAACGCTACATCTATACCCTTGAGCTTCATCACTGGCACTCCAGATGGTTATTTTCATCTATAGTCTGTTATATATACTCTGGTATCCATTATATTTAGTCATAGTATGTTATTATTATTATTTTTATTATAGAAGCATGTATAAACCCTCATAATATTCATATAAGCAGTGACAATATTCATGAAACTCACCATTAACAACTTAAAAATAATGTGCAATTAAGAATCTGATATCTGTCCTGCAAAAATAATTTTATTGCCCTATGAAAATGACCTCCAGCTTTAAACCAACTTCTTCCAACTTTGCTATTAAAAATCTGAGAGGTAATCCACTTCAACATAATACCTAATTAAAATTGCTGTATTATCAATGTGTTACAGATCTAAAACAGAAAGTTTTATATGGCCTAGTTAGGAGGGAGTTTCTATTAAAAATACCTCTGTTTAATTTAAAGGGCCCATATCATTTTTACTCAAACCAAAAACACTCCAGTTCAGTATTTTTTCAGCCATGCTTTATGAATATAAAAACAGTTATACATCATTAAAGTCTTAACTTGCTCTAGAAATCATCTAGAGAAAAACAATCGACAAGTGAGGCACTGTACAATTTAAATCAATTACTGTATCTGTAATAATGTTTGCAAGACCATTAAGGAATAATGAACCACTAATTTCCTAAGTAGGCAAACTAATAGGCCTTCTTTTCAGTTGGTGCTCCTTCATGGAAACTCTTCCAGAATCACTCATTAAACAATCTTCATTAGAGTCTAATTATTTGCCTTAATGGATTTTTCTTTCTTTTTTGGAGGATGGGGGCTGTTGTGGTTTGTTGGACTGAAAAGCAACTTTCTCTCACTGTACTTCTGTTGTTACCTTTGCCCTTACATGCCCCATTCTTTGTTTTATTTTCATTCTCGCAGCTCCCCATTCATACCAGACAACTCCCATAATTGTACTGAAACTAGAACACGCCAGCATATGAGTAGCCACTCTTTTCTGTTATCTATAGCCCTTCTGTTGATGCTGTCCTAAGAACAGCTCACTATTCATCAGGGGGATGAGTGGGTCCTGAAAGAAGGAACATATGCAAGCCCTGCCTCCCCCAACATTTTTGGCAGAGTCTTTTCAAGCAAGCAACTGGAATTTCTGTGCAGAACATTGGGCTCTTCACACTTTTATGAGCTAGTGGTCTGACCAAGGACAGGAAACCAGGAGCTCTTGATAATTCCAATATTCACAGCATTTTCCTATACAGGCTTGGGCAAATCATTGAAAATGTCTGCCTCAGTTACTCATCTGTAACCATATGGGTAAGCATGCCCATTCACAGATTTCCAAGGAATACTGTGCAGATTAAGTATTGGAATTGAAATAATTTAGACTACTAAAAGTAAGGTGCTCAGCAATTGTGTTAAAACTGGGCACTTAGGTAGTGCATTACTTTGAGGAGGAAGAGCACTATGCCTGTTTTTTGCATTATAGAGCTAAAAACATTTTTAAATGAATTACATTAGGATACATATTAGTAGCACAAAAAGTAGAGAGACCAACATATTAAAAAGAGAACATAGTACTCCATAATGGAACTTGCTAAATGGAAGTATACTTCTTTCAGAGTTCGACAAGACCTTGATGGAGAAGAAATACAAACATTGGTGTTGTTACGCAATTAAATGGTCTCTTGTACAACTGGGCTAAGTCATAATGAGTCATGAAAAACTGGTGCTCTGGGTCTAATAGGCTATAGAATCTCCAAGGTTTTTCTTTGTTGCATGGATATGTGATCTATGATTCATGATGCAAAATCGTAATAATTGCTATATCCTGCTATCACTCCTGCCTGGTGAAATCTGAGCAACCTGCCATCCAGTGAAAGCAAGCTCCATTGAATAGCTTTATTTTTCATGCAAAATAACCTTGTCTATACATGCAGCTCTACCTGACTGATGTTATTCAAGTACTTCACCACTGTCAAGAGGTTGTGTGGCGAGGGGCCCAAAATATGGTATAAACACCAATAATACAGATCAAGAAAAACAATAGTAGCAGAGGTATCTGAAGGATGGAGGAAAGAGCATGTGGTCAAAAACATAAAAAAAACCTGATTGCAGCCAGAGATCTGACATTCAGCAATTGCCTCCCCAGAGCCAGCGATGGGCATGTCCCGCTGTAGTGGGACAGCTGCCTCACTCCAGCAGGAAAGGGGTTAAAATAGGGTAGAGGGCACCTGTGCAGACCCACAACCAATCAGGAAAGGGCTTACAAGTAACCAAAGAGTAGGCAGCTTGCTGGAGCAGCCCTGTATTTAAGGTACTGCTCAACAGATCAGAATCGGTTGGGTCCTGACCCCGGAAGGTGTAGGACCAGCTCCCATAAGAGGAAGCACTTTGGATGGAGCAGTGCTGGGCTAGCTAAGGGAAGCCAGGGAGAGGCTCCAGCCTGATGCATGCCAGAGAGGTGGCCTTGATTTAAAGGGCAGTAAGGTGCACAGGGTTACATGGGAAGTGGCCCAGGGAACAGGAGGTAGTAGAGGGGTGGAGGGATGGAGGGCAAAACAAGGTTGCCACCAGCGTACCTGGGTTCGGACTCAGAGTAGTTTGTAGGTCTGAGTCCCTCCCCTTCCCTTATGCACCCCACCTAGCCACACTTAGAAGTGGACTTTAAGGACTGTGACTTGACCCTGAGAGGTGAGCGGCTAGACTGAGGCTGCTGTTGGACAGAGTTGTGTGTGTTCAGATGCAGGACTGCTGGCACCCCTGGATGGAGGTGCATGACTGCTAGGGGACACTGCCAAAGGGCAGTGTCCTGAAGAGGATGATGTGATCCAGGGAGCAATGCAGGTCCACAGCAGCATGTGACCTAGAGTGGGGAACAATGATACACCAGCCAGGAGGTGATGAGCAAGCTAATTCCCTGAATGACCAGCAGGTGGTGCCAGATGGTGGGTCACATTCCTTGGCCGCCTGTCTGGTCTTCTCTCAAGCTGTCTCCAATAGGTAGCATGGTAGGGGAGTTCCTTGGAACTTTGGCATGTCTGCACCTGACTTCAGAAAGAGTTGCAGATCTATCAACAATCAAGATGTGGCTCATTTACACAGTATAGCAGTCTCCAGGTCGAGGAGAATTCATTTACATGGAAGATTTTCACTCATGCCACAAAGGATGATATTCACCAACCCAATGATTTTTGATGACTCGTTTAGACAGGTCTTGAGGGGTTTTTCATAAATAGTTTCATAAATATTTCCTTGTTACACTGAAAGTGGATCTGATTACAAGAGTTAGTGGAGCAAGGAAGGGCATAAATGGCTTCAATCTTTCATTCTTCTTCCCTTCAATTGTAGAGGTCTCCGAGGATCAGGTTGGCCCTAATGTCCATTAGAGTAGCTGGGGACAGCTTTAATTTTTGCTGGAAAATAAGTCTTTCCTCTGGAAGGACTGCTCTGCTAGCCAGGATGACCAAAGTCTGTTGCGCTCCTGTCTCACTCCCCATCATACCCTTTTCTCCAGAAGGCAGGAGCTGAGGGAGCATCTATACTAGGAGCTGGCAACCTGCAGCTCCAGAGATACATGCAGCTCTTTAAGGATTCAATTGCACCTCTGGGCACTGCTGTCATTGACTCCTCTTGTCGCTCCCTGCCCTGCCATGGCTGAAATAATGGAAGAAAATGTAATTGCTTTAATGGTCAGCAGGATGGTGGACAGGATCTGGCTGTTAAAGCAATTAACTTTATTTCCACTATTTCAGTGCAGCAGGGCAGGGAGCTGCCCACACTGCAGGTGGGGGAAGTGAGCAGGAGAGGTGGGGGGCAGGGGCAGCCATACTGAGAAGGAGGTGGCGGCTGTGGAGTAGCCATGGTAGTTCATGGAGCTCATGCTCTGAAGCAGGTTAATCCTGGGGATGGGGGGCAAGTTTGGGGCTGAGAAGAGTTAAGCCTGGGGAGGGGGGTTTGAGGCTGAGAGGGATTAATCGTGGGGATTGGGGGGGAAGAGTCTGGGGCTGAGAGGAGTTAACTGGGGATGGGGGGGCAGGTTTGGGGGCTGAGGTGGGGAAAGCCTGGAGCTGGGGAGGTTTGTGGGCCAAGGGGTAGAGCCTGGGAATGTGAAGGGAATGAAGGGTTGATGCAATGCATTTCCCTTGTCCTCATTTGCTCTCCAGTCCAGGGGGTGAAAGTAACTTAAACCTTCTAACTGGTAAGAATCATTGCGTGTGAGCTGTCCATAAAATAGGGGTGACACAAAGTGCGATTTGACATTATTTATTAGGACTGTCTCATATTTACATGCATTGCGACTCTTGCAGTATTGATTTTGTAACTGAATTTGAAACAATGGCTCTTCTCGCTATTTGGGTTGTTGACCCCTGGTCTATACCAAGTCAGGATTCCTACTTCTCCAGTACAGAAATAACCAGGTGCTTTCTCACTGCAGACTTAAGTGGCACTAACGTGATTTGAAAGTGGGGATCTGGTCCAATGTATTCAAAATATTTTTACAACAACAGCTTCTCAGGTTATTGATAACTGAACTATTTAATGAAAAACAGGCCCTGATGTACCAGATCAGAGGAACAAACTGGTGTTCTCCCCTGAGATTAAATTAAGTCCTCCTTTCTCAGAATCAAGAGGTAAGAAAAACCCACCGTGCACCTAGACAATGCAGTAACATTGTACGTGGTTGGAAAATGCCTTTCTCATCCTTCACTCAAATCAGTTTATGACCTGAAACCTAATGTTTGTTCACAATTTCATTAGAGTCCATAACTATTCCTTTCCTGTCGTGAGTGTGCACAGAATTATCCAGCCCCGTGAAATTCAGCAACTCACTGAATTGCAATAGGAAAGTTGATTAAACGCCATGATAGTTTTGTGTTTCTCACTCAGCACTAGACTTGTTGAAATTTGCTCAGTATAGTTTTAGGTATCCAAATAAGAATGGAACATCAGTTGTATACACTTTGGCAACCTTTCACCTTTTTTCAACTTTTTCTGGCAAAAGATAAAATATTGCTGCCTCTTCTTCGAAACACCCACTTACTTAGCTGGAGAATGGAACATGCTATCCGTACCTACAAACCATTTGTTCTGCATGTTTGACTTAAGATGTACTTAAATCTTCTACAGATTTTATGGATGTCAGAGAACAATGCCCAGTGCTCAATAAATCCCAAAATGCATAAATACAAGTTTAGATTAAACAAGCCAATACAGCAAACTTTATTGCCTCGAAAAATTATTTCTTGTCATCACTGTGGCAGACACAGTACAGTAAACTCTTCTGTATCCAGCAGCCCCGGGATTGGGAGGCTGCTGCCTAAGAAAATATTGTGGTTAATAGAGAGGGATCCTTTGCCACCAGTTCAGGCAATGGGGATGCACTACAGCAGCGCTCCCTCACCCGACGCCCTTGGCAGCCCAATCCCCAGAGTGCCCGTGCAACCCACTCTGCTCTCCCCCAGGGGCTGCCGTACACAGGGGCGGGGGTAGGGTAGCACTGGCTCGAGGCACCTGTCCCGTCGCATTCCCTGCTGGGGTTCCCAGTGGCTCAGGACCTGGCCACGCTGCCACACAAGGTGTGGGAGAAGAGGGGGGACAGGTCCTGCTCCAGCTCCACAGCTCTAGTTTATAAATGGAAGGTCTTAGAAGGCACTCATGGTGTTGTTTGTCTGTCTGTGTATACTATCCAGCTGTGATAGAAGCCAGCTGAGGTGAAACATCAATGCCTGCAACAAGAATATGCGCTCTTATGACTCCTTTATCTTCTGAATCTCTCTCTAGATATTAGTACTGTTCTTAGTATCACTGTGGTAGTTGAGCATCTACATGAAGGATGTGTAGAAGCAGAAATCAAGGTGAAACCCCTAAAGCTATATTACGGGTTGTGTATGAACACTTACTGCATATAACCAGACTGAAAGAAATTCAAGAAGAGGAACCAAACTGCATAAAATGGATTGTTCCACGGAAAATGTTACCCTGGGGCTGTTTCTGCACATGCCACTTTCTCCAAAAGTGGCGCGCTAATAAACAGCCTGAAATATGCTAATAAGGCATGAAAGTAAATTCCCAGAACCTTATTAGCATAAAGTCACATGATTTGGAGTCCGGAAGACGCTTTTCTGGGCGCCAAAGTGGTATGTTGAAGCACGGCCCCCGGGGGGGTGGGGGCGCTTCCAGAAGGAAGTCCTCCTTCCGGAAGACTCCCCCAGGGGCTGCGCTTCTCCACTCCGTTTTGGAGTCCAGAAGAGCATCTTCCGGACTCCAAATCATGTGGCCTTATGCTAATGAGGTTCCGGGAATTTACATCTGTGCCTCATTAGCATATTTCAGGCTGTTTATTAGCGCACCACTTTTGGAGGAAAGTGGCATGTGCAGAAACATCCGAAGTGATAGGAATAAGGGGATTTCAAACTCTGCCGTGTCCTTTTCGAAAAGGGCCCTGTGTAGACGAGCTGAGTGAGATCAAAACACGGCACTTTCAAAGTGCTGTGGCAAGTAACATGCTAATGAGTCACTGAATATTCATTTCAGCATCTCATTAGTATTCTCCAAATTGGCCATTAGCATGGCCCTTTCAAAAATTTGGCCAAGTGTGGCCACAGCCTGCCAGAACAGTATAAAGTGGCCTGAGTGTAAAGAAAAATCAGGCCCATCAATTCTGATGGCACTGGATTTGCCAGTGTAGTAGAAGTAGTTGCATAACTCGAGCTGTTAATACAACTGAAGAAAAACTTTGAAGTATTTTCAAAATGTTACCCCTGAAAGAATACGTGTGGGTACATAATTCATTCTTGTCTCACATGAAGATGAAGAACAGTTGATTGGCATTTCAGGCAATGCAGCGGGGGCAGAGGGATGTGGGTTTACTGGAATTGAGATTGCGTAGGAAGTAATAATAGAAGCTCTAGCAACCAGGCTGTAAATCTGATTCCTCTATCCGGCAACATCATACTTGTATGAGACAGGATTTACAGTAGTAGCACTGACAGAAATCAGAATATCACAGTCACCATAGCATAGAGAATAAATTGAGAGTGTTTGGCTATCGCAAAAATGAAGCCACAGCTTGAGATGATATGCAGGCTAAACCACCTCACTTACACAGACCCTGATGCAAAACTTATTGAAATTCATGAGAATCTTTATTTTGACTTCAACGGGTATTAGATCAAGCTTATAGTTATACAAATAGAAAAATCATGCACTTTCTTTTGTGCAGCATCTTCAAACTGTTCTGGGGAGGCACCTGATAGCCTTTCACTCTATAGTGTATCTACCATAGTGCTAGTTTTATGGCATGGCATTTGGTCCTAGTTTAGAAATACAAATATTTGTAAGTACTCTCCCTCATGGTGTCTTTTTTGAAAAGGAAAATGCAAAGATACAGCTGTGATAAGTTTATGAAGTAGCACAGCAAGCAAGACTATGGTGATTCACCATCAGCAAAAATTATGCACAATGTATAAAATGCAAAATTTTGTTTGTAAATTAGGTATGTAAATAAGATTGTGATATCTTTTAGGGCATGAAATACTACTTTCTGATGCATGTACTACCGCAGAACAAATAATCATTTATAATAGGCATACATTGCACAGATAGGACTATTTAAGATGGATCTATTCTACACACCACTTATGATGCATATAATATATGAGTGAAAGGACACCACATTCATGCTGCAGTGTTCCACTACACCTGTCAGTGAAAGGCTCTGCAAGAAGTGAGGCAGCAGAAAAAGACTTCAGAAGCTCTCTGCTAATGAAGCTTTTTATTGTGGTGAGGACAGACTCCGGCAGGAGAAGGCAGCAAGGGAAAACTCTCTGCCAGAGCTGTGTTGCTAAAGTCTTTCCCTGCAATGGGGTAATTGGGGTTCCAGCTATCGACAGGCAGTGGACCACTACACTGCTACGGATAGCAGCATAGATGGGGAGCCATAGCTTCACCATCATCACCAATAACCGTGGGCTCAGCACCCACTGGTGTCTGATGCCTCTCTCACTATTTCCCTGTCCAGTGCAGAGTGGTTTAGTTTCTGTAGACCATCTTCGCACCAATCTACTATATCATCTATCCATTCTCTGTGGGGTCTGCCTCTCCTATTCGAATCATCCATTATGCTGAATACTAGAGTCTTGATTTTTCGTTTGTCATTCATTCTGCAAATATGTCCAAAGAGTTGTAGCTACTATTTTATAACCTTCTGCAGCAGGTTCTCCTTCAGCTGTGTCTTCCTATATAATTCCTCATTGGTGACCTTCTGCATCTATCCTATTCTCAGAATCTTTCTATAACAACTCCTTTCGAATGCCAATATTCTTCTTTCCAAATCTTTCATTAATCACCCATGTCTCACATCTGTACAACATGCTGCTGAATACACGTTTGCAAGACATGTATACCATTGTTTTTGTTTTATCAATATTCATAATCAGTCCATACCACCTCCCTTCTTCATTTAACACCTGCACCATTTTCACTAGCTTCTCCTCATCTTCCTCAACAATAAGCATATCATTCATGAACCTCAATTTGTTAATTCTTTTCCCATGCACACATATCCCTTCTACCTCTCCAGATGTGTGATGAAGATAGTTGTCAATATCGGATCTCCTTGTCTTGTATCTCTACTTGTTTTAAATCAACTTCCCAGCTCCCTGCATGTTCTCACCGCTGCTTCTACATTGTCATTGATATTCTTCAACAACATATCAGTCTGCTATCCACTCCGTATGAGTCCACCACCACCCAAGTGGCTTTCTGATCTATACTGTCAAAAGCCTTTTGAAAATCGATGAAGCAAGTGTATACATTCTAGCTCTTTCATAGAGCTTTCTCCGCTATCAGTCTTAGTGCCAATATCTGCTGTATGGTACTTCTATCTTTTCTGAAGCCCACTTGCTCTTCTGCTATATGTTCTTCTATCTGCAGTCTTAATCTCTCAGTCAGTATCATCATCAGCACCTTACGTGGATGACTCGTTAGGGCAGTCGTTCTGTAGTTCTTGCACTCCAATGTACTTCCTTTCTTGGGTATTGTCACAAGCACAAATCTTGTCCATTACTTAGGCGCCTTCCCTGCTTTCCATGCAATATTACATAGGCTACGTCTACACGTGCCCCAAACTTCGAAATGGCCACGCAAATGGCCATTTCGAAGTTTACTAATGAAGCGCTGAAATGCATATTCAGCGCTTCATTAGCATGCAGGCAGCCGCGGCGCTTCAAAATTGACGCTGATGGGAATAAGGGGACTTTGAAGTAGGCGGGGTCCTTTTGAAAAGGATCCCCGTCTGCACACGCCGCGCGGCGGCAAGGCGCATCAATTTCGAAGCGCCGCGGCAGCCCACATGCTAATGAAGCACTGAATATGCATTTCAGCGCTTCATTAGTAAACTTCGAAATGGCCATTTGTGTGGCCATTTCGAAGTTTGGGGCACGTGTAGACGTAGCCATAGTCGGTGTATTTCCTGAATCATGATTTCTCTGCCATATTTCATCATCTCTCCCACCATCTTATCATTTCCAGGGTTCTTGTTGTCCTTTAGTCATTTCACTGCTTTTTCTACTTCCTCCTTTGAAATATCAGTTTCGCTCTCAATGCTGGGGGCAGATCTCTTTCAATTTTTCAATCAGTGTCTCTGAGACACTCGGGCCCTACTGTGCTCTGTACAGACCAGTGCAACATCTCATCCATCGCTGCACAACCATCCCCCTGTTCATGAGCACTTCTTTGTTCTCATCTTTGATCGCCACCTGCTTCAGTTGCCATTTCCTATTAATATTCTTAATTGTCGTATACACCTCCCTGGTCTTACATTCGCCGTAATACCTCTCTATATCGTCACATTGCTCCTCTAACCATTTCTCCTTATCCTTTCTGGCAGCTTGTCTTACCTCATTGCAATTCACCCTATACTGCTGTTCTGCCATCTCAGAAACATCTCTTATGCTCTTCAGTGCTCTCTTCTCTTGAACCAACTTCAGCGTCTCCTGGGGAATCCACTTCTTATGGATCTTTTCTTCTTCTGAAACAATCTGCTCAATTGCCTCTTCTTTAGCGATGGCTATCCCTGCGACTCTCTTATCTCGGTCTTCCTCTGTGGCAATATTCTTAATCTTCTCTTCGAGGGGTGTTCTGTATGCATTCCCTGTTTCTTCCTCACATAGCCTCGCCATGTCTCTTCTTTTCTTAAACTGTGTCTTACATTTTCTTTTGAGTTTTATCTTGATGTTTGCGATCACTAGACTGTGGTCTGAGTCTATATCTGCTCCTTGGAAAGTTCGACACTGCTGTACTGATATTATCCATTTTCTTATCAAAATCGTATCTATCATTTTCTTGGACTTCCCGTCATTCGATCACCACATCCACTTCTACAGTCCTTTTGTTGGAATCTCGTGTTGCAGATCACCATCTCATGCTCTGTAGCAAACTCTAGCCATTTCTCACCTCGTTCATTTCTTTCTCCATATCCAAACCTTCCCGTGACTCTCTCCTAACCTTATCATAATCTGTTCCAACCTTTGCATTCCAATCTCCTCCGATGATGAACAAATCTTTCTTTGACATCTCCTCCACTGTCTTTGTCAAGTCTTTATAGAAAAGCTCAATCTCTTCCTCCATACTGTCCGACATGGGTGCATACACCTGAATGACTGGGATGTTCAAGGGTTTTGCTTTGAATCTTGCTACCATCATTCTTGCACTCACCGGTTTGTATCCTAATAATGCTCTTCTAGCTGTTTTGTTAAGAAGGAATCCAACTCCTGCTTCATTTCCTGACCAAATGACTTCATAACCATATAGGGGGGCAGGGATAGCTCAGTGGTTTGAGCATTGGTCTGCTAAACCCAGGGTTGCAAGCTTAATCGTTAAGGAGGCCATTTAGGGATTAGGGCAAATAGATGTCAGGGATGGTGCTTGGTCCTGCCAAAAGGGCAGGGGACTTGACTAGATGACCTCCAATGGTCCCTTCCAATTGTAGGAGATATGTGATCTCTCCTGATGGTGTCTAACACATCTCTGCCAGTCCAAGTATATCACATCAGTGTCTTTCCAAAGCAGCTCTAATTTTCCAGTTGCCAGTGTTCAAAAGTTCCATGTTCCAAGGGATAGCATATGTGTTAGCTTGGGCAAGTTCAAAACCAAGAATATATCCACACCCTTCAGGGAAGTCTGTACTCCACCCATCTAAGCCATGCCTCACCATCTACACTGCTATTTGTACCCTGCTGTGGGGGGCTACACAGTGTAGTGTGTTCAGATTTCAGAAGGCCTGGTGTCAAGCATGTCAGTTAAAGTTTTATTTAACTAAGTTGATCAAGCAACAATTAACATAGCACTGCACAAAATACAGAAAAGGAAACACAGGTAATAAATCTGAGACTGAGGAAGTAATTTAACCTATCTGAGTTCACTTCCTACTAAATTCCTAAACTCACTGTTTAAAATAAAGAAACATCTTTTTCTCATGCTTCATCTTATTTCGAGTAAGTAACTCTTCTCATTTAATAGCAAACGAACAGATTTTGTGTGTAGATGCTCCACAGGATTTTTTGAAAAAGTCCCAGCTTTTTCAAAAACACTTGTTAATGTAGACATAGCCAGTGTGTTTATGAGCATTCATTATCAATTTCATCATTTTATGCATTACAACATACATGCTTGTCTTTATACTGTGTGTGTTCAGAGAACAGAAACCAAATGAATTATTAACAGTGGATTTCTTTTCATGACATCTAGGTATATACATATAAGTGATAAACGAAAGTTGTGCTCAAACATCCACTGATATATCAATTAACAATATATCTATAACCTAGTCATTATGAGAAAAATGATCTGTTAGATTGATTCCTGATAAGCTAAAAGAATCCTTTGATTAATTATTACATTATTAACCATAGAATCTCCTGCTCAGTGTTAATTACAAGTTGTTCCTAAGTGGACATTTCTCTAAGGGTGCATCTACACTTGCATTCCTCTTTCGATAGAGCTATGCAAATGAGGTAAATCAAAAATGCAGATGAGGTGCATAGTTGCATTTTGCATATTTGCATATTCTTATTTTGAAAGAGCTTCTTTTGAAAGAAGAAAACCACTGTAGACACTGCTCTTTCAAAAGTAAACCCCATATTTGAAAGAATCTTTCTTCCCTTTATTTAGTGAGAAGAAGGATTCTTTTGAAGATGGGGTTTACTTTTGAAAGAGCAGTGTCTACACTGGTTTTCTTCTTTTGAAAGAAGATCTTTCGAAATAAGAATATGCAAATATGCACCTCATTTGCATTTTCGACTTACCGCATTTGCATACTTCTTTCAAAAGAGGAATGCAAGTGTAGATGCACCCTAAGGGTTAAGAGTTTAGAGTAAAAGCTGAAACACAGTCCGCTACTTATCAACACTCTAAGGTTCAGCTAAAATTCAACTTACTGGTAATACACCAGGGTCAACAGAGTAAAACAGAGTGAATAATAGTGTACTGATCCACCAGGACACACACATTCATTTATCCAAAAGAAAACCCTCTCTAATATTAGAATTTAGCCAGAATCTTTAACTAACATAGAAAAGATTCTGGGATTTTTGGCCAAGAAATCATAAGTATTTAATATAAAAACAATAATAAAAGATTAATATTTACTAACAGGTAGGTATATTACATACTGCTCAAAGAAGTGTACAGTGTAGACACACCCTAACAGTAAAAATAATTGTTGCTAGCAACGGAATATATCTCTAACATCTACAATCCACTCTCTCCGAATATCTTTTGCATCTCAAGCAGTATCAAAAAACGGTTTTTATTCAATATCTACCAAAATCTGCACACAGATGTAGTATTTCAATCTCGTCTACACAAAGGTCCCATTACACCACTCTGACAGGGCAAAGGGAAGCTAAATTGGCCTCAACTTAGATTTTTTTGTCCATTTAAAGGCCATTTTTATATTTCCAGAGTCAGGTAAAGGGAACTTAGTGTAAATGAGAATTAGCCTCCTGGATTTTAGCATTAACTCTTTCCTGACTATTTTTCTAATAAATACAGATATATTATTTCTTTCCCTTCTATCTACAGACCGTTTTCATTTGAAGAGAGGCTTTTATGGCAGTAACAACCACAGGAAGTCCTGTGGCACCTTATAGACTAACAG
Source organism: Carettochelys insculpta (assembly GCF_033958435.1). Classification (NCBI taxonomy): domain Eukaryota; kingdom Metazoa; phylum Chordata; order Testudines; family Carettochelyidae; genus Carettochelys; species Carettochelys insculpta. The sequence continues at coordinate 54,201,016 of NC_134140.1, forward strand.
ATAGTTTGGAACATAAGCTTTCTTGGGCAAAGACCCACTTCATCAGATACATGGGTCTTTGCCAATGAAAGTTTATGCTCCAAAAAATCTGTTAAAATATAAGGTGCCACAGGACTTCTCATTGTTTTTGCAGATACAGACTAACACAGCTTCCCCTCTGATACTTTTATAGAGGTATTCGGTTAAAATGAACCCTGACTGCATTTCCAGAAATATTGAAAGAGCCAGTTACCCAATAACTGACAAGTACTCCTATGCTTCTGTTATGATACCATCCTTTAAAACTAACTCACAGACCTATCAAATCAGCCGAAGTTCTTCTGCTTTACCAACATATTAGTCTGTGAGAATTCACAATAGTGCATAACCCAAAATAGCTCCAATAAAACCGACAGGCAGCTTGTTTCATGCAGAGACTACTGTAACAAGGTAAGGCTGGGAGGGAGGGAGAACGAGAGGGAAAAGCAGGGCTGGCAAACAAGCAGAGTGTGAGCAGCTGGGGAGGAAGCCACCCTGGGCCAATTGGGGCCAGCTGGTCCCACTTAAGCCTGCTTTTAAAAGAACCCTTTGCGCAGTAGGACAGGGGCGAGTGAGTGCAGAGCAGAGCAGAGCAGAGCAGAGCAGAGCAGAGCAGAGCTCAGCTCAGCTCAGCTCAGCTCAGCTCAGCTCAGCTCCAAGGGGCTAAGGCCCCCTGCCCAGGTGGTCCTGAGATTTGGTGTAAGACCAAGAGGACTGACCACATAGGAGGAGCCAGTCCCAGAAAGAGAACATGCTGCTGCCGCTGCTGCCTGGAGGAGGTACGGGGGGTGAGGAATTGTCAGGGGAAGTGGCCCAGGGGAGAGCTGCAGTGTTCATAATGAGGGGAGCCCTTCCCCACCACTAGCAGCCACACAGGGTCTCTGGGGCGGAACCTGGAATGAGGGGTAGGGCCTGGGTTCCCCCCAGACCACCATCTCCCTCCCCCACCATCTCAAGAAGGACAATTGTATCCTGGCTGTGGGGTTAGTGGACTAAACAGAGGCCTGGAGCCCAGGAGCAAGGCTAGCCTTGCCACACTATCTTATAAAAGCTCTGAGCTGACATGGCTGCTTACTAACACTATCCATGTGCCTTCTTTCTGGTGTCATTAGCAATTAAGTCATTTAATACTACTGAGATTGTTCACACAAATATGTTTATATGTTTAGCTTACCCCTGAGGGCAAGTAAACAAGATATGACACAGCAGAAACCTTTTCTAGAAATCAATAGATTCCTTCTTTTGTTGACAGTGTTTAAACTGCTGATTCAGGCAACTAGAATGAAACTCACATTTGGATCTGAGATGGTAAGTGGCCAATTAGTCTAAATTGTGTTTTATTATCAATGTATTAGAGGCTTAGATTTATATCTCCAGGAGCAAAAATCAACATGTTAGTTAGTTTGTGGTTAAAGAAGAGTGTTTCCTAAGATTCAAGAAATATTCTGTGAAGAAAAATTCTGGATCAGCACCATTGTGCACCTTCAAAGCTAAGATTATATTTAATGAGCAGACTTCTGATAAACTTGCTCTTTTTTGCCATACTAAGGTCATCAAGTTGTTAATTTCTTCCCTAACTATAGGAAAGCAAACTTAATTATTATACAAAATATAAAATAGAAATTAAAATAAAAAAGGGGAAGTATCAATAAATAAAAAACAGACAGAAAACAGCATGGATACCATTTTCATTTACCCTTACAAAGGGCTCGTTTTTCTTTCAAAAATGTCTAACAACCCTGACAAATTCACTACACCCAACACAAGACTTTCATGGTATTTACTCAGAAATTGATATCTATCATACCGATCTTCCTATGCATGGCAGGATATTATATAATATGGGTGATAGCTAAGTAGTTGCATGTATGTATTGAAATAAATTTAGAATCTGTGTCCCAGGCATGGTTGACAAGCGAGTTTTGCCAGACAAATGGGCATGGAATTATCTATCCTCCATGGCTCAGAAGTCAATTAAGCATTGTGAAATCAAAACAAAGCAAACAAAACTAGCAAGCCTAATTTGCATGTAAAATCAACCTCTCAATGCAATGGTATTATGCAAAGTGTAATCAAGCAAGCTAGTGTGCACAACCCCTGTGGAGGCATTGGATTTGGTCATTTCTGACCGTGTCTAGTGGCAGAAACGGGATACTATATAGCTGTAGTGGATACTATATGTATGTACTGGATACTATATGGATATAGCCTTCAATGGAGCTTGGGGTGAGGGCATATCAAGGCCAGGTCCACACTAGCAAGTTCTTTTGATCCAAGATTGAAAGAATGCAACTCTTCTTCTGGAAGCTGGATCAGGAAGAGTGCCTCCTTTTGAAAGCTTCTTTGGGGCAGGGGGAAGCACACGTAGACACTCCACAGGCCCTTTTTTCAAAAGGGCAGTCCTTATGGAGGTGGATTTTTTGATCCCGATCCCATTCTTTCAAAAAAGCAGGGGCTGTGTCGATGGTTTCTATCAAGAGAGTGCATCACTTTTTTTGATCCACTTTTTTTTGTGTGGGGATGCACTCTTTCAAAAGAAGCTCTTCTGGAAAGTCTTCTTTCAAAAGATCACTGTCGTGTAGATTTAGCCCAAGTGTTAAGTTGCAAAGCAAAGCAAAAACTGGCAGAGCTTCTGAAAAGATTGTTCATGTTAGCTAACAGATAGGCATTAGAGGGTAATGCTCAGTCTTGGGGTGCTTCAAGAAATCCTCATCCAGTGAGTGTTCTTATCTATAGAGCAGAAATGTTCTCTGAGTAGGGGAAGGATTTGCAAAATGTGGAGGATCAGTTATAGGGAAATCCGTTTTTGGTTTTCAGGTGTGTTTTGAGGGTGAAGGGGAGAAGTCTATTAGAAAGAACTGTGTCTGTGTGCTCAGTCAAAGCATAGCACAATACTGTTTTTCAGACTAGGCAAGAATTTAGTTTCACTGCATTGGGAGCCACAGAACTTAATATTATTTTGCTCTTTGATTGCACATTTCTTTCTGAGTGTGACATTTTAATGAAGATGCATTTCTATCATCACCAGAGGTTACTGCTATTCTAGTACTTTCAAATATAGTGAATTAATAAAATCACAAAACCAATCTTGTTAGCTCAAGAACTCATTGGATTGAATCCTAATGTCTTTCTTGAGATTGATCTATAGTTTGGAGTTTGGTTTATATTATGGAACTCACTTAATCTTGGAAATTCTGACATATATACATTATATCTTCAATTAGCTTGGGGATGAAAGCATTAGAGAGAAAATCTACAGACATAGTGAGGACTTCCTGGTCTACTTTCATCTCTTTATCTAAGATACATTCAGAGAAAAGAAATCCAGACTTGGTAAGATGAGCAAGCACATCTATTTTACAAAAATTTAGGAAAAAATGTTCGTTTGTTAAAAGAGAAGGTAAAACTAGAAAAAGCACGTAGGCAATGACAGCCCTTGTCCTTTCGTGCAAGGCTGGGAGTGAATGGACTAAAGAAGAAATCACAACATTACACCAATCATCAGACAGTTAATGTGAGCGAATCTCAGGAGAGGAATTAAGAAAAAGCTCCAAATACTAGTAAAAAAACCGAGAGGTAGAATACTGGGTTTTGCCCAAGATTAGGGTTTAATGTGTGTCTGTGTTTAGGGCAGAAGGAATATTGCACAGCTCCATGTAGGAGTATGTGCAGAGGAGGCTGTTAGAGGAAACTCAGAGCAGGAGATTGGAAGAAAAAAAAGATGCCTGAAGCCATCAGAAGAAAGTCATCTGGGGGCTGATTGATTATTTTCTTGTGGGAGGAATTTTACGTGAGCAGACCTGGCAAGGAGCAGAAAATATTTAAAATTGAAAGGGTTTTCTCGGCCAGGTTAAATGAAGGAAGAAAGGAAGGACAAAATATTTTGTAGTCACTCATGTAATTTATAGAACTGAACATTCAGCCTGAAATTTTCTTGGAAATTGACAGGTCATATATTCTGAAAACTCCAGGTAGTTTCTTTCTGAATATAGGTGGCATTTCTACTTTGGCTGGTCTCTGCTGCTGCTTTTTCATCTTGATTCTACAGTAATATCAAAAGACCATTCCAGCACATATCACTTGTACACTGCGTAATTTGTTGAAGTGACTTTTTTGCCTGCTGGTCCAAAGAGGGTTGCTATTCTGTGTTTCCAATATTCTCTGCATTTTCTAAACATTTTAAAACTAGGCTCAATTTTGAAAGTCTGTTCACTCTTAAGAAACCAAAGTAGCAGTGGCCTGATCTTAGGGTGGAAAAATATCAAGGACAGAGGCAGTAATACGTGCATATAAAACTGACTCTTGAATATTGAGTCTGTCGCTCTGAAAGTGGGCCATCTGTTCGCCTTATCTGAAATACTTATTACTCAGTGTATCTATCAATTTTGTTAAAGCAACCTCTTGCTTTTTCTTTTCTTCCAAATTAAGTGATATGTTACTAAAAGTTAGAAAGCACCCTCTTTAATGTCCTTGTGCGGTTTCAAAAGATATGACTGTGTGAAATATTTCTGTGCATGAATTTTATCTTGTGGTTTGTGTTATACAGGTTGTTCTATTTCTTGGTCTTTTATATTGTGTATATACCAATTCTCACATCTTATATGTAAGTGGCTTAAAACATATGTGTGTGCTTATGTTTGTGTTCACCCATTAGAAGCTTTATGTTTCATAAATGTTGCCAACTATTTAAAGGAGATTTTTAAGGTGAAATTTCTCTCTTCATGCTTACGCAATCAAGAAATATCCTCAAAACTTCTTGATGCGAAGTTTTCTCTAAATATATCTAGATGTTGTGGTATAATTTCAGCATCACTTTGCAAGAGAAATTACATATAATTCCTGAATAATATTTTGGTATTGCACATGTAGACCCCAGTTCAGCAAAGCACTTAAGCAATTCCTTAAATTTATGCATGCAAATTCATGGCTACTCAGCATAACACATGAGCATTGCCTGTCTGAATCATGACCTCCTGCATTCAGCAAACCTCAAAAGACAGACTTTCAGAGGTAGATGTGTATCAGACATCATTGAGTAAACCTGCACTTCTTCAGGGGTCTAAATGTGTGACGCCCCACATCCAGAAGACCTGGGGAGATGTCTATACTTAAATGCAGCACCTATTAGGGAAAGATGGGTTCACACTGATTGAATTAGACATGTAGAATGTCAAAGAAACTGTTTCCATCCCTTATTCAGCACTAATAGCTCCAAAAAGGAGTCTTAATCTGGAGAGGAAAAGGCTTCAGAAAGACTAATCACCCCATCCTTAAAAGTGCTGAGCACAGCCCTGTTATTGCCTGAAACCCCTTCGCAATACAGAGATTTTTTTTCAAATGAACGAATGACCATTAGCATCTGACTCCCACTGTACCCAGTTACCTTCTATTTAGCATCTAACTGACATTTTCCCCTTGGATGTTGCCCCTATAAACTGATTTTATTTTTGTTAGTTGATGTGAAGACTCAAGACCTGGGGAGCCAGTTTCCTCCTGAGGCTACTGTGGGGGAAGTTGCTTCAGGCCAACAGCTTTTCTACAAAGTTTCATGCACTGTTGTATATCTCAGAAGAGTAGCTGTATTAGTCTGCGACTTCAGAAAGAACAGGCACTTTTGTGCCTGGGCCATGTCTAGGTTGCTGAGAATTGTCGGCAAAAGATACACAAATTGTACAATGCATTTGCACATCTCCTGCCGACAGTTCTGTCAGGAGAGGCTTTCCTGTCATTTAGCCTACCCACACAAGGCCAAATGTTGGGGAAAACCCCCTCTGCAGACACATCCCTTGGTCCTTGTGGAGCAAGGAACACCAGGATGTCCGCACAAGGCTCCCAATTGAAGCCTGCAATCTACACAGAGCCTTAGAAATTAACAAATGTATTAGGTCATGAGCTGTTGTGGGTATGAAGTGGGTTTTACCCATAAAATCTCATGACCTATTAAATGTGTTAGTATTTAAGGTGCCAGACGACTGCTCTTTCTTATACGTTGCTCTTTTGGCCAGGGACCAGAAGAAAAAGCAATGGAAAGATGAGAGAGTGTTCTCCTGGTAATGCCAGCCCAGCTAAGGTGAAAAAGTGCTGAAAAATCATGAGCAACACTGACAGGATCATGTGAGACTTCTGCAACAGAGTGTTAATAAATGCAGTGGAATGAGGTAAAACTCTGCATGTGTTGGGGGGGGAAGAAAGGATAAAATTCAAAACACTTTTAGAACAATTTTCTATCTTCAGGATCTGTCAAAAGGCATTCTTCCATCAGTGGATAGTCCTGGGAAACCTCTGCAAGGGCTTTTTTGATCCCCTTGACAAATTCCTCAGGTTAAATACTGGAATGGGAAGGAGGGAAGAGAAGAGGGGGGATATGCTGACACCACACAGTGATAACTAACGAAACTGCCAGCAATATTTAAATCCTACAGGCAAATTTTAGTGAGTTCTTCTTTATATTGCATAGCAGTAATGTTTGCGGCTGAGTTCCACAGTGGCAGTTCTCTGGTAGTCACTGACTATTTTTTTGTATTAGGGTAATTAAATTTGAGATGGTAACTACTCATCTTCTCCCTTGAACTCATCATCCTTCACAGTGTATCGATTTTTCAGTCTCCCAATGGCAGATATAAGTATCATCGTTTCTCATTTCTTTAACAGTGAATATAAAAACCTCAAACTCAATCAATCCTCCACATAAAGTAAACATATAGTTCAGATGATAGACGAGAGAATTAAAGATGAATTGGAGGGGGAATCATATAAGTCAGTGGTATTGAATTAATCCTATTCCCCATTAATAATCATGTTGGAAAGGCCTCCAGGTTCATACAAGGAAAAAAATCTGAATATAAACTGTATGTATAACTTTAAAGTGGAATAATTCTTAAAGGTAGAAGTTTCCACTATGGAATGTGAAATCAAAATTATTAACATGGGCAGACGGGGGATGGTGGGGTGGGGGCGGGAGGGGTGGCTGCGGGAGTGAGTGGCGATGAGGCGGTGGTTGGAGACAGGCAGCCAGCCACGGCCTGGGTTAGGGTGTTGAGGTTGGCTGCCACCCGGTCCCAGGCCCACCGCTCCATCTCCAGCCACTCCCGCAGCACGCTGGAAAGGTCCCACAGTGCTGCGGTGTGGGCAGCCTCCCCTGTATCTTCCTCCCCACCCAGGTGGCACCAGCTTACAGACTGGCGGCGGACCCGCTCAGGGACAGCACAGGGCAGAGGTAGCTGCCCCTCTCCCTCGGTGGTGGGGCTGGTCTGGCTAATACTACGGGAGCTGTGGAGACAAAAGGGGAGAGTGGGCGGGGGGCATGAGTCCCAAGCACTGAACCTTGTGCCTCACCCACCAGGTGCCCTGTGATGCCCACATCCCAGGGTTCCCTGCGTGGGTGCCAAGGGCACGGGCTGCCCCACAGTGCCCCCCTAGTCCCTCCACAGCCACCAGTCTATGGTGTTGTCCTGCTCACATGGTGCTGAGCGCCACGTGTCAGCCCCACCATCCGGGCCCGGGGAACATGGCTGTCTGGAGTCCACAGGCCCCAAGGTGGCAGGCATGTGGGAGGTCTGAGTCATCCCTGAGTGAGACCGGATGCCTCCTCCTTAGTCCTGGGGTGGCTGGTGTGTGGGCCACCTACCTGCGGGTCCCTCCGGGAAGTCGGGAGAGGTACAGACAGCTGGGGCTCAGCTGGACGGACTGGATGGGATGTCAATGATGAGGGGCCCCTCTCTTGAGCCCTCGTCATTGCTGGTAGTCTCAGCCTCCATGGGCACCTGGTGCCAGGCATGGGTCCAGGACAGTCCTCCTCTGTCCCCGTCTTGGGCTCCTGCTCTGATGCCAGGACCATTGTGTCCAACAGCATGGCCGGGGGTCCTGCCTCCTTGGGCCCAAGGAGGTGGTCCAGGTCTTTATAGTAGGAGCAGCTGGTGCGTGCTGCAGCTGATCGCCCGGCCGTATCCCGGGCCCTACAGCATCCCTGGTGCAGATCCTTCACCTTAGACCTCACCTGGTCAGGGTGGGGTGACCCCAGCCGTGAGGCACTGGAATGCCGCCGTGTTCCTGCGCCAGACCCCCGTCTGGTGCAGAATGTCTTCATCTGCCCAGAGGGCAAGGAGGTCCCGCACCTCAGCATCGGTTCAGGAGGAGGCCTGGCGCTTGGGGAGCTGGTTCCCCTCCTGGGGGGGCTCCCCAGTTTCTTTTGGGGGGAGCCCTGGGGTGGGCAGATATCAGGGCGCTGGCCCTGGTGCCGAGGAGGGCTCAGGGCTGGCTGGTGCGCCATGCCAGGGAGCAGGCTGTGCAGCAGCGTGGGCTCCCTGATGCCTGCACGCTCTCAGCTTCCTGCCTGAGGGCTTCTGGGAGCCTGCATCCTGAAACATGGCTGGACACTGGAGCCAAAGAGCTCACTTGTGCTGGGAGTGGCACCGCCGCTTGCCAGCTGATCGCAGCCATGGAGGACTTGCTCTTTCAAAAGAGTGGGCCGTGGAGCATCTACACATGTGCTCTTTCGAAGGAGGGAGCTCTTCCCATCCTGGGATGGGAGGACCAACTTCGAAAGAACGGGGGAGTTCTTTCAAAGTTAATTTCGAAAGAGCGCCATGTGTGTAGAAGCTCCGTGGGTTCTTTAGAAACAACTCACTCTTTCGATCTGGATTTTGAATGTACTTGCTAGTGTAGATGCACCCAGTAAGCGTACTTTCTACGCCAATATCTAAATCGTTGATAAAGCTATTGAACAGAACCAGTCCCAAAACAGACCCCTGCGGAACGCCCCTTGTTATACCTTTCCTGCAGGATTGAGAACCATTAATAACTACACTCTGGTATATATTATTGCCATGATAACAGGTAACATTCAATTGCTGTTGAACATTCAGATGTACAAAATGTCTTTGATAAAGATCCAAACCAGAGATGAAGAAGTAAGGTGTGGATAAGAAAACTAGTTCCAACAGCAACAAAGAAATGGAGCTGTTCATTCACAGTGATGGTACTGGCTTTTGACATCAGTACTGTGGAGGCCAATTTTAAGATCTCTAGTGATCAGTAAAAACATCGTACACCAGGACAAAGGTCATGATGTTCAAGATTGCAAATGATTCAGAAATTCTAAGGTAGAGCAAATAAGAAAGAACTGTATAAACATAATCAGATTTTTGTCTCTTAGATGAAAGGGCCCACAGACACCAAAGATGTTTCACAGAGAAAAAGATAAAAGAATTAGTCTGGAAGCAAGGAAATAAGCTGTAATAGGTGAGGTAAATGGACCAATCATCCAGCACAGTGAACAGGAAAAAAATTTAAAGTTTATTATGGAAAGTTATTTTAAACAAAAAGCACAGTGCCCAACATCAATAAAACAGACAAACAAAACATTAACTTCAATATAGAGCTAGGTGGACTAGAATATGGAAAAGGGTACAATTGTTATTGTATATCTTTCATATTAGACCACACGTGAAATACTTGTCATACTGCTCAGGCTATCACATGGGGAGAAAAAAACACTCTCTTGAGCAAGACATTAAGGGAGTATTAAGTGTTAATGACAGTCCCTTCATGCTACCTGAGCATTTCAATAACGTGATGAAAGTTAAGGGAGGAGTCCTCCATTAAGCTCTGAAAATGGTTAAGGGACAAATGCAGATATGCTGATTTTAGTTGGCCACTTTAAGGCCCAGATAGTGACACCCTTGCTCTATAAGCAGTTCCATTGTTGTCAAGGTATTATTCAGAGTAACTATATAAGAATCCACCCTTGGAGAGCTGGATTTCTCCTCACTGGAAAGATGATATCAAAGTGATGCAATACAATTTTCTAAATTATATAAAGTGATTGAAAAAGCTCGTGGCAGCAAAGTTGTTTATCCTGACAAGGGTCGCTGAAGTGCTTTAAATTAAGCGTATAACTTTGTTAGAACTGCTTTTACATAAATATGATGAAAATAAGACTAACGTTAATGAGAAAACTGACTGATAAAATAAACCACAAAAAATTGATAGGTGTACTTGTCCTTTACTCTTCTTGAAATGTTCTATGATGCCTAAATAAAATGCCCTGCCACAGAGAAGATTTATGCTATGTACATCAATGCTCGCATCATAGTAGTAATTTTGGCCCAGTGTTAATGAAGACAGTGAATAATACTAGTCAGAGGATATGTTTAAATGAAATTCACTGAATCATTTTCATTAACTCATAAAAATAAAGCTAGCAATGAAAATTCAAAGGAGTTCAAGTCAAAAGGCAAAACTAAAGATGATGTTTGTTCTGCTATCATAATTTCTCCCCGCTAAAAGAAGACTGTGACTTATTCTAATTTATTTTTCTCGGTCTCTGTGGAAACAAGTAATTCCATTGCATTAAAGCCTAAATTTTGCTTGTGCCAGCTGGTTTCAAAAGCACATTAAAGTTTTAACATCAAAGGCTTTATAAAAGAGTTTCCTTCATACAAATCCTTAAAGTGTTTGTTCACTCTTTATTTGCTATGTCTGTTTGCACACATATTAACATAAAATTCCTCTTACAAAAATAATTGTCCTTTATTATGGTGCAACAGTGGAAAAGTGGGATTGTGTGTGACATAAACCTTCTCAAGTGAGCCTTATACCTTATTTTAAGCCATAAATTTCTGATTGACTAGAACAATTAAACAATGATAACCCTTATGACTCCATCAAAACAAAAAGCAGTCAAGTAGCACTTTAAAGACTAGCAAAATAGTTTATTAGGTGAGCTTTCGTGGGACAGACCCACTTCTTCAGACCATAGCCAGACCAGAACAGACTCAATATTTAAGACACAGAGAACCAAAAACAGTAAGCAAGGAGGACAAATCAGAAAAAGATAATCAAGGTGAGCAAATCAGAGAGTGAAGGGGTGGGGGGGAAGATCAAGAATTAGATTGAGTTAAATATGCAGATGAGCCCCTATAGTGACTCAAAGTTCACATCATGATTTAAACCATGTGTTAATGTTCCGAATTTGAATATAAATGTCAATTCATCCGCTTTCCTTTCTACAAAGGAGCGATAATTTCTTTTCAGTAACACACATACCTTGAGGTCATAGACAGAATAGCCCATTCCATTAAAATGTTGACTTACTGGTTTGTGGATCTGGAGTGTTTTGATGTCTGTTTTGTGCCCATTGACCCTTTGTCTAAGGGAGTTAGAAGTCTGTCCAATATACAAAACATCTGGGCATTGTTGGCACATGATGGCATATAATGTTAGTAGAGGAGCATGAGAAAGTGCCCGTGATTCTGTGAGTAACCTGGTTAGGTCCAGTGATGCTGCTTCCAGAGAAGATATGTGGACAAAGCTGGCAGCAGGCTTTGTTGCAGGGAAAGGTTCCAGGACTGGTGTTCCTGGGGTATAGACTGTGGCTGTTAGTAAGGATCCTCATGAGGTTGGGAGGTTGTCTGTAGGAGAGAACAGGCATGTCACCGAGGGCCTTCTGGAGTGTAGCATCCTGATTAAGAATAGGTTGTAAGTCTTTAATAATTCGTTGCAGTGGTCTGAGTTGGGGGCTGTAAGTGATGACCAGTGGTGTTCTGTTCTCCGCTTTTTTGGGCTGATCTTGGAGTAGCTGGTTTCTGGGTATGCGTCTGGCCCTGTCGATTTGTTTTTTTACTTCTCCTGGTGGGTAATTCAGGTCTATGAATATTTGGTAAAGTTCTTGTAGTTTTTGGTCTCTGTCAGTTGGATCAGAGCAAATGCAATTGTACCTAAGAGCTTGACTGTAAACAATGGATCTAGTCACGTGTGCAGGATGGAAACTAGAAGGGTGTAGATAAGTATAGCGATCAGTAGGTTTTCGGTACAATGTGGTACTGATCAGGCCATCCTTGATTAGTACTGTAGTGTCCAGGAAATGTATCTCTTGCATGTTGTAATTGAGGCATAAGTTGATGGTGGGGTGTAGATTGTTAAAGTCTCTGTGCAATTCTTCTAGAGCCTCTGTACCATGGGTCCAAATCATAAAGATGTCATCAATGTATCTTAAGTAGAGGCATGGTAATAGGGGACGAGAGCTGAGGAATCGTTGTTCCAGGTCAGCCATAAATATATTAGCATATTGTGGGGCCATGCGGGTGCCCATAGCAGTTCCACTAATCTGGAGGTATAAATTGTCCCCAAAACGGAAATGATTGTGTGTGAGAACAAAGTAACAGAGGTCAGACACCAGATTGGCTGTGGTGGCATCAGGGATGGTGTTCCTGATTGCTTGTAATCTTGTAGTCTTTATGTGGAATATTAGTGTACAGAGCCTCTACATCCATTGTGGCAAGGATGGCGTTATCAGGAACTTTTCCGATGGTTTGTAATTTCCTCAGGAAGTCGGTGGTATCTCGGATATAGCTGGGAGCGTTAGTGGCATAGGGTTTGAGGAGGGAGTCCACGTAACTGGATAGTCCGGTGGTAAGGGTGCCAATACCTGAAATGATAGGGCGTCCAGGGTTTCCAGGTTTGTGGATTTTGGGAAGTAAATAGAATAATCCAGGCTGATCCACACCAGGCTCAGTAAATAGAATAATCCACACCACACTCAGATGGTGTGACTCCAGTCATGGGAGGCATTGCATGCTGAGTAACCATACACTCACAGATTTTTTCCATTTTGAAAGAATGGAAGTGGGGAGCAGGGAATTTTTTCTCAGAACCGAGAGGAAAACATGCAATGGGTATCCCACTTCTAAGGGGCACTGACCAAAACCCATTTCCTAAAAGCAACAGTCTCACTAAGTAAAACCGCATAGAAATGTCCTCCTCTCTTGGCATTTTCTGTAAGTTTTTCAAAGGGAAGGGAGTACAAAAATGAACTCTACTATTATTTTGCTATGTAGATGTTAAAACACCCTACACACTACAGCGTAAACTTGTGTTTATTGCTTTTCTTTCTTCTCAGCATCCCAAAATTCATTGCCTTATGCATTTACTGTTGCTTGGTGACACTAAGATATGCGCTTATGTCATCTCAGAATGGATGGATGTTAATAGTCAGGTGCTACTGTGGATCTTGGTACCTACAGGTTCACACCCTGTTGCACATGAGGTTAGTATGTACAGTACTATTTATTTAAATAAGTTTGATAATAACATTATATCAGAGGCTACATATACATTTGAGTTCGGAGGTGTGGTTCTGAGATCACACAGATGCGTATCTGCACTATTTCAGCACAAGCTACTTACCTGAACACGAGTTTTGTTGGGTGGGATGGATTATATTCAGGCTGTTGGCCCGACTGGCTGCCTTTGCTGCTACTGATGCACTTGCTATATTTAGGTGTCAACTCAAGTGGGCAGATCTATGCAAGGTAAGAATTGCACCTCCCAGCTCAAATTTAGAAGTATCCTGAATTATAGAAACAAAACTGTAATACAAATAAAGCCATATAGGAAAAAAAGGAGTCAGAACAAACATCATTCTTCTGTGAGGTCACGAGGAAAACACATACACTTAAGAAAAAAGAAATATTTGAACTGGAGTAAATCAATTCATTGCAATAATTTTTGTTTAAGAATAACTGAGAGGCAAACTGGTCCAGAGATCTCTATTGCTGTTAATTCTGTTAGTCACCAAATGACTGCCACATTTATCATCTTCAATCCTCTGCTCAACTGCTTTGAGGAAACCTCTGAATTTATAACCAAGAGTGGTTTTGCTGTTCAAAAAGTTAATTTCATGCTTGTGAATGAAGTCAGATTATCAACTCAGATTTTAATCAAATTCCATTTATAAATAAATGTACTTAATAGTTTAATAAATAGGCTCCTTGACAAATGGTTAAACTATTGTTTGAGTCCCAATCAATAGGATGGTTAAAAGCATGGCTGTAATCCATTATAATCCCTATACTTCCAATTTGTTTATAACCAGCTCTTGATAGCAAGGTGCTTAGAACACCTATTAATTATCTATTCATCTTCTGTAAACTATTTATAAGTAGACCTTGAATATAAATTGATACTGACAACTAAGGGATGAGGTCCTCTCTTTCCTGTAGAACAAGTACATTTCTTCATTTCACTTCCCTGCCAAAGACCTTGACACAGTAGTTTACCTCTAGGGAAAAGAGAGAAAAAATCATATTCCATATATAATTAGGCTTTTACCTCTTTGCTAAGATTGCTGATAGATTTAAAATGGCTGTAATTTTATTGGTGATCATCTGTTTTGGAGACCTGCACTTGGATTGCAGGCACCAATTTATTTACAGAGGCTGACCAAGAAAAATCTGATAAATAGTATTTGGTCTCTGCTAAACTTGCACCAAGAACAATTTAATATATCCAGAATTAACATTTGTTTATAGATAGCATTAACATTTTCATGTGCTACACGTGGCAGTGAATCTATATATTACCCATCAAAAATATCAATATTTAACTTTTAGGCATAAATACAACACAAGTTCCACAAGTCTAATCAGTAAAAAGATGATGATTTCAATGAGCTAAAACTTAAGAGACAGATTTTTTTTAAAAAATCAGATTCACAAGGAAAGTGTGAAACTTCATGTACAAATTTGAACTTAATTTGCATATTCAGGTATAAAACTAGTCAACAGAGATTTCCAAACAAAATGATATTTTGACATTTATTTTTGTCCCCAAGAAAGAAGTCAGCAGAACATTAATTGTTTATACTGAATGAAAAGTTGCAAAAATGTTTAGTTCAGAAATGCCAACATGTTTTATTTTAGTTGGCTCAAATCAATTGCAGCTTGGTGCTCATGGTCAGTTTTTTTTAAAACAAGTGTAGATGCCCAAAGGTACAGATAGTCTTCAGATGGAGTTTTCAAAACACCAAGGCTTCTAACTTATATTCAGACAAATGAGGGTTAGGTGGATAGGCACTTTGGAAAATCCCAATGGTGGCTTACCTGTATCTTTAGGCATCTAAATATGATTTAAAATATAGATGTAAGGCCCTATTTTTGCAATTGAACGCCTCACCTATGAGGCACCTTATGACATGTCTATACTAGGAAACAATTCCCAAATGACTAAAATTGAGTTCATAACCCCCTAATTAACTAATTCAAAATAGCATATCCACATTATGTGCAAGCAACAAAATAAGGTGGAACTATTCCCAAATAGTGCATCCACACTGAATGGAGCCTGCCTAAGACTTAGAGCCCATAGAAACAGTGTGGGAAGGACACCAGGATACTTCGTGTAGCTGCTGGGTCAGGCAAGCTTCTAGAAGCTCCTGTCTACCGCCACAATTCACAAGCCACTCCATCACTGCCTCCCTCCAGGGGACATCAAAGGGAAGCAGTGGGCACGTGCCTTCCCGTACCCCAGTTGCCCTTGAGGACACCAGAGCACACACGACATGGAGCCAGAGCTGCTGCAAAGCATTGCCACACTTGTGGGCCATGTGCTGCACCTCATAGTGCACTAGTGCCAACCTGGAATAAGGGAGGGGATTTCAGGGATGGGGCTGGGAATGGCTCCTGCCCCAGGAATGTTGGGAGCCTTTGGATGCTTGGTGGTCCTAGTGCCCAATGTTCTAAGACCCCAGCAGCCCCTGGGGAGCCAAGGAGGGGAAGCTAAGGGAGAAATGAGAGGCGGCTGATAGCCTACTTAATCATGCGCTCCATCACCAAGGTGTAGGTGCATCACATGGCATCTTGCTGGCATGCCAGATCAATCCAAGAATCCACCTTTTGCTCCTGACTGATGGCCTGCCTCTGGTGATCCTCATCAAGTCTGTGGATGAGGGACTGCAGGTAGACCGTCTGCTCCTACATCAGGTCATTTCAGGTGTACTTTCATCTGAGGATCCTTCACAACCAGATTGACATCATGGGAGGTAGGAGACACACTGAAGTTGCAGCTAGCCCAACTGAGAAGAAAGGTTACAATTGCAGTCATCACGGGTGATGCTGTGTGTGAGGCCCAGCCGTGATCTGAGCCAGCACTGCAGGCCTTGGTTCAGACCATGGCGATGTACTTCAGGAAAGGCCTTATGTTGCCTAGCCATCAGGAACTTGGCAGCTGGGGCACAGACATCCCTGGGGAGCATCATAACACCCATGGCCAGAGATGAGAAGGCATGGTAGGATACCAGCCAGGCCAAAAGTCTGCCAGCAGGAGTGGGAGATGGGGCAGCTCAACATCCTTCTGTGTCCTGCAAACACAAGGCCCAACTTTCACAGCATCCTGAGGTTGAGAGTCCATCCCAGGCCACAGGAGGTCAGGACTTGCGAGAGCTGTACGACCGGCAGATATTGCCCTCCCACAGATTGATGCTAGGTGTATCCTGGATAGACTCAACAATGAAGATGTAGGAGGCAACCAGACTCCCTCCCAGGATGGCACCAAGATTCTCATAATAGCAGCACATGTGTAGTACCACCCTGAAGCATCTGCTCTGCTCCTTGGACTTGCTGTAGGCCTGCTGCAGCTCCATGATCTTGACCCAGCACTGCTCAAGGATCCTGGCATGTCCCTCAGCGCATAAACTGGGCTGGTGGTGATCCAGCCATAAATCTCTACATTGTGCTTCTTGATGCAGAGATCCTGGGGTGGTCTACTCCCTCTAGACCTCAATAAAGTCTTGCATCAGTCCCAACCAGGGACTGGGAACGGCAGGAGTGCTGGCAGCCATCAGGGTTTTGGAGGCAGCAATGGGTTTGCTCATGCCAGCCTTGGGTGGTGGTGTCCTACATAGGACCATCAGGGCTGGCCACATATATGCAGCCCTTTTCCCCTTGCAGACCTTGTCACTCCACAGAGGGCAGGGAGCAGTAGAGAGATGTCTGGTGTGGTCAGAGTGCTCAGGGCTACAGCTGTGAGAGGCCTTTGGAGGGCATTTATTTCAAATGAACACCAATGGCCTGTGCCATAACTATTTTGAAGTAAGTGTTACTTTTCATGGAAAGCAGGAGTATAGTGATTTCGAAATTTGCATCCCATTATTTCAAAATAACCGGCATAGTTGCGTGCATGGGTGACTGCTCACAGGCAGACTAAACCTGAGATTCTGGAGCTTAGTGCAGGCACCTCTACAGATTGAGCTGAAGCCCAGCTGGCTCTAAGCTTAGGCTGTACAGGACATTCCTCTTTGAAGTGGTCTTGGTACAACTAGGTACAACTACATGGGAAAGTTAACCACACATAGGTGTGTGGGTTACACATGCTCCACTTGTTGTTTTGAAATAAGGGGGCCTATTTCATTAAGCCTAGTGTAAACCAGGCCCCAGTGTCTTCATTGGGAATCCTTCCATGACTTCAGGGGGCTTTGGGTCAAGTCCTGAAGAACTGTAAGCAACTTCTTCACAAGTGCTTAAATGACTTGGGAGCCTCCTTCCCATTTTGAAAAGTGACATAAGAACCTACATCCATTGACTTCCGGTCATATTTAGGCTCCTAAGGTCATGAGGCACAGTGAACAGCTGTTCCTGTTCTACATCATTTCCACTCTCATTTCATTGTATTCATTGGAATTACTTTACGAATTCTCTCAATATCAAGGACCTTATTCCATTAAAGAAATGGAAATCAGTGGACATTTTTCACTTGGTTTACATAATTGGTATGCAAGAGTTAAAAATATCACAATACTAAGCATGGGTTTAGTACAATTTACAGTATTAAATTGTCTTTTCATCAGCATACTTAATGTAACTAAATTATTTCAAAATCTCTATGTTAACACTAACAAGTGACAGGCAACTTTCTATTTTGTTTTCCACTAAAATTCATGATAACCAGTGCTTGTAGGTAGGTACAAATCACCCTCACATCTCCCATTTGAGATTCATGACTTCATAAATGTACTATGAGAACAACATTTGTAGGATATGTAGGGAAAACATTTAATGTGTTTGCCTGACAACAAAGCATGGAACAGTACAAGCTTTATTATCTGGCATCCCTGGGAATGCCAGATAACAAAATGTACCAGTTATTTGAGCTGTGGCAGTCAGCCCCAGCTAGGCAACCGGCCCTGGCCAGTCAGCCAGCCCCACAGCAGGCTGATAGCCAAATATGCCAGTTAGCCAGGTGCTAGGTAACCAGGCTTTTACTGTATTTATAAAGGCCTCTTACTGTGCTATACAGATGCTTGGAGCTGTGCTTTGAATAAAAGCTGCAGAACAAATGTAATTATTTAGCTTCTAAGACAAACCTTTGTCATTGATAGAACAATGGAAATTTATGACTTATTTCTGGAATAATTTATCTGTACTTTTTAATGTGTAACTGCCCAAACTTGCTGATTCTATAAAACTGAAAGCTGACTATATTGTTTTGTCAATTTTTTTTCAGGCTCACATTTTGTTAATTAGATTTGTTCCTTTATTGCTAACAAAGATAAAACTTCCTGCTCCAGACAGTTACTTATCATTGCAATAGTTCCAAAGCGGTGTGTAAGTAACTTTATTTAAGTTGCAAATGCTGACCTTTCCTTCATTTCACTATGAAATGTGGCTCTCCTGTCAATGAAAATAGCAAGGAAATTTGTAGCTTTTTTCTATTCTTTCAACAAAATCATAATGGCTCTCCTAACATACCACAAGAATAGCACAATTTCATTCACACAAATGGGATTTCAGCAACTTCTGCTACATATAAAATTACATCAAATTAATTACTGCCAAACAGAGATATTCCTGATGCTTATTGTTAATAGAAAAGAGTAAAAGCAAAAAAGGTGATTCCATGTTTAACTAATAATTAAAATATCACAGAAGGCATTCAAAATATTTCCATTTCATAATTATAACAAGCTGTCTTGTAGCACCTTAGGCTATGTCTACACAATAGAAACATCTGTCTACAGAAGTTAATGTCAGAAGAAATGTTCCAACAAAACTTCTGTGGAAAGATTGCATCCACAGATAAAAGCAGATTGATCTTTTGATCCTTTCTGTCAATAAAAGGGTCCACCGGTGCATCTACATGGCTTTTTTGTTGACAGTTTCTGTCAAAAAAACGCATCTTGTATATACCTCCTCTGCGAGTTTTGTTGACAAAACCCCATATTTATAAGCTCGTGAGCTTTGAATGATGAATTTGAAGAAGTGGGTCTTACCCATGAAGGCTCATGACCTAATGTGTTAGTTTCTAAGGTGCTACAGGACTGCTTTTTATTTTTGATGTTACAGACTAAGATGGTACCACTCCTGAGACTATAATTGTAATAGTAAGGCATTACAAAAGGAGGTCAGAAAGACAGAAAGGGAGGCAGATTTATCGCTGCTGTTCTAGCAGCTTCCAGTGTTATGACAGAAAACAGAAGAGAGCCTCTTGCAATGTATTTAATTTGAATATCTTGCAGGGAAAGAAGGTGCTTATGTTAGGAACTGAAGACACAGCATATACAAACAGCATGACTAAAAACTGAGAAAAGAAACATGACAGGCAAAAGCTACTCGGAGCTGTACAAGAAATTTTGCAAGTCAGGAAAAAATCTGAAGCAGTACAGTTCCAATCTTATTTCTAAAACAGCAGACATTAGAAATTATCCAAATTTCCATTGCTCCTAGGTTTTGCTTTTGATGCAAACTTAATATGTCATAACCCATGGACCTCAAACTCATATCCTCTGGAACAGCGATGTGTCAACCCCTCCCCCACCTACCCCCCCCACACACCCCCCCCTTGGCATCCTTCTGACAACCATTGATCCAGCATTGATGAACCCCAGCTCTAGTTTGAGGTTCCACCCTGCAATGTATTGGAACAAACAACTGACTTTACTTAAACCGGCACCAAGAACAGGAAGCTGTCTGAACAACTGAGATCCACCCTACGTTGGGCAGCCTATCATGTGCCTCCTGCTCCTCTGATCTGGTTTGGCCCCTGACCTCCTGGTATGTTGGCCTGGTCAGACTCCAATTTCCAGTATCCTAAGAAGTCGGCTAAGTCTCGGTTCCTGACTGTGGACTCTGGCTCTGACCACAAGGCCTTTCTGCTCACCATTCAGCTTTGACGCCATCAAAACAAAGTTTTTTTTCCCATGCTTGGGTGCTCCTAAAGGGATTTTAGCAGGATCTCTATCTCTAGTATACTTAATCTATAATGGATATAGCTGGGGAAAAAGATGCTTGGCTCAACGACTACTACTAGGACTTAACCCTTGTACTCCATGTGGAGCATAGGTCATTTACAAGTCTCTTTCACTTCACTCTGTCTTGGGACAAAACTTCAAGCTACCTCCAGGAGTTACCCTAATTGTCCTTCAATCTCAGTAGACTTCCAAATTGTCTGAAACCTTCCTCCTTGCAGGTTCTATGTGAAATCTTGAAGGACTACGCTGGATGATAATTTTCTGAGTGTGGTTTAGGCATCCCCACTTTCTTCTCTTGATTTTCAGTGTCGCTTGGTTCTTGTCCTGTTCTGTTCCAAAGCTCCTCATTTGTGATGAATACTTGCCATTTGATGTGAAGGATGTACCTCAGGCATCTGTTTATAAATATCTGTAGCTTGTGATTTGAAGACTTTTTAGTATGTCAGGTCTCACATACTCTTTTCCACCTATTCCAAGTTTCCAGAATAACCCCATGAGTTAATTACAGCTCATTTGACATTATATAAGCCTACTAGGCGTTATAAGGCACTGAGCCAAATGATAAGGGCTGTTCCCAGGGTGCAGGGAGGCATAAAGGAAGTTATAGAAGTCCCCCATATCCAATCCTTTCTCATCTCCAACCCATTTAGTGCTCTTGGCTTGCCAAGCTAAAATAGGCATGCATGGGTGAACTAATTTTTGAAAGCAGCCCCCAAAATGTAGAGTTGTGTCTTCAATTATTGGTGCATCAGCAGCAATAAACAACTGATTTGTAAAATATTTTACAATCAATATAAATCAGTTTAAACTCCGTGATGAAAGACTTTTTTTTTTAAAAAAGGGTCCACAGATTAAGGCAAACTATTTGAAGCCTACACAGGTGTTGGGCATTACCTATTTGTATGTTAGGATGAGGGAGTAGGGTTTTCAAATGACGCTTGTATGTTGTCTAGTTCTCACATGCGTATAGTAGCATTGGAACAACAACTGCACCGTATACAAGGAGCTTTGTCTTGGGATAGATGTCCTGGTTCTTGAAGACCCTTTGTCTCAGGCAGGTGAAAGCAGAGCTTGCACAGCTCAAATGCTGCTGGATTTCCACATCAGCGTTGACTTTAGAAAATGAATTCCAAGTTATGGGACGTGCTCCACATTTTCCAGCAGTTCTCAACTGACTTCCATAGAAGGTGCATGAGATTATCCTGTTGGTGAAGGTTCGTGGAGCATCTTGGACTTTCTGGTCTTCAATGTGAGGCCAAGATTCTCATATGTTTCAGCAAAGACACTTAAGATGATCTGAAGGGCTGTGGGAGACAGAGAAACAACCATATTGTCATTCACGTACTGGAGCTCCATGGTCGAGGTTGTGGAGGTCTTGCTTTTAGCCTTCAGTCTCCTAAGACTGAAAAGCTTCCTGTTCACTCTATAGACAATCTTCATACCATCTGGAAGCTTGCCACCAATGAGGTGAAAAGTCATAGTGATGAAGATACAGCAAGTTGTGGGGCAGTGATGCAGCCTTGCTTGACTCCTGTTTTGACCTCAAAAGGGTCACAGTGGGATCCATTGTTGCTCAATACTGTGGCAGTCATGTGGTCATGAAGCAGCCTTAAACTGCTGATGAATTTTTGGGGCACCTGATTTTTGAAAGGAGGGTCCAAAGGGCACTACAATTGACTGAGTCGAATGCTTTGGTCAGGTCAGTGAAACTCATATATAAGGCTTGGTTGCGTTCACAACATTTTTCTTGAAGTTGCCGGGCAGTGAAGATCATATCCACTGTTCCTCAGAATAGTTGGAAGCCACACTGGGATTCTGGGAGAATTTCTTCTGAGAGTGGCAGGAGTCAGTTTGCAAGGATTTGAGCTAAGATTTCCCCTGCTCTTGCCAGGAGGTGATGCCAGGACAGTTTCCACCGTCCAACTTGTCCCCTTCTTGAAAAGATTGGTGATCAGTATGTCTCTGAAATCTTGTGGCATCTGGTCCCTATCCCATATCTTGAGAATCAGGAGGTGGAGCTGTTTGTGGAGCTCTGGCCCACCTTCTTTGAAGATTTCAGTGGGGATTCCATCCAGTCCAGTTGCCTTGTTGCACTTCATCACTTTGATAGCAGCTTAAACTTCACTTGGGGTAGGAAGTGTTGCAAGATCATCTCTAGGCCGTTTCTGAGGGACTTGGTCAAGGGATCCTAGAACCATGGTGAAGGGGCAGTTCAAAAGCTCATTCTAGTGCTCTCTCCAGTGAAAATCAATGGCTTCATTGTCTTTCAAGCATTGGGTACTATCCTTTGATCTCAGGGGATTGATTCCATGCTTCTTGGTCCATAAATACCTTAGGTAGCACTGAAAAAACCTCTTGTATCATTGATGTCTATGAGATGCTGGAGTTCTCACGCCTTCCCAGTCCACCACTGGTTTCTCAGAGTCCTTGTTTTACATTGCACTTTTGCTTTGGCCTTGGCTTCCACTTCTGTCTTCATTATGCAGTTGTCTTTTTGCCTCAATCAAGCATTCAATTTTCACATGGTTTTCATCTTCAGGGTGTGTTGTTGGCAGCTTCCTTTGGAGCACTATCTGGAAGTCTCTTCATCTGGAGTCCTTCAAGCCTTGTACATTGATCTTTTGTTGGATCTGTTTCCTCTGACTTCTCTGTTTGACGACCCTAATCACCAATGTGGGTCAAATTAGGCCGTGATCAGTCCAGCAGTCATCAGCACTAGTCATTGCACATGTGAGAAGGATATCACGCCACTGCAGAATGCAGATGGTAATATAGTCTATGAGGTACCAGTGCTTCAATGGAGGATGTTGCCATGAGATCTTAAATTTGTTTTTCTGGTGGAACAGGGTATTTGGATTGACTAGCTCGTATTCCGCACATTTTGTATGGAGGAGCACGCCAATGGAGTTGCTGTTGCCAACTCCTTCTTTCGGTAGCCAACTTATCGACCCAACCCTGATCGCTCGATTGGTATCGCGGACCTTGTTTATCTTGGAGAAATCCGAGTTGGCATCTTTTAACATTTGGTTGTAGTGGCATCAGATTTCATTCATATTGTTGTTTGACGGTCAGCGCATCGACACACATCTGACCAACTCTCCTCCTTCATTCAGGCTTGGGACTGGCATGGAGCTCTCAGTCATACAGAGTGGATAGCAGAATAATACGGTTGTTGAAAGATATAAATGACGACGCGGAGGCAGCAGTAAGAACATGCGGGGAGTTGGGAAGTTGGTTTAAAACAGGTAGAGGTACAAGACAAGGAGATCCAATATCGCCAAGTATCTTCATAGCACACCTGGAGAGGGCAATGGACAAGATCAAGGAAGAAGTAGAAGGGATATCTGTGCATGGGAAAAGAATTAACAAATTTAGTTTCGCGGAATATATAGTTATCATTGAGGAAGAGGAGGAGAAGCTAGTGAAAATGGTGCAGGTGTTAAACGAAGAAGGGAAGCAGTACGGACTGATTACAGACATCGATAAAACAAAAACAATAGTATTTGGAGATAAGGAAATAGAATGGAAGATCAGTATGGATGGTATTGAACTAGAAAATGTAGAGAAGTTCACATATCTGGGGAGCAATGTAACGTATGATCTGGACTGTAAGACGGAAATAGCGACTAGAATAGCGAAAGCAAGAGCGAGTTTGAAGGTGATAGATAAAATCTGGAAAAGCAAAGCAATTAGCTTAAGAACAAAGCTGGGCATCTTGAAAATGCGTGTATTCGGCAGCTCTTGTACGGATGTGAGATACGGGTGATAACGAAAGATTCAAAAAGAAGAATATTGACGTTCAAAAGGAGTTGTAATAGAAAGATTCTGATAATAGGATGGATGCAGGTCACCAATGAGGAATTATATAGGAAGATACAGCCAAAAGAGAACCTGCTGCAGAAGGTTATAAAACAGAAGATACAACAATTTGGACATATTTGCAGAATGAATGACAAATGAAAAATCAAGACCCTAGTATTCAGCATAATGGATGGTTCGAATAGGAGAGGCAGACCCCACAGAGAATGGATAGATCATATAGTAGATTGGTGCGGAACTAGTCCACAGAAATTAAGCCACTCTGCACTGGATAGGGAAAGATGGAAGGAAATAGTGAGAGAGGCATCAGACACCAATGGGCACTGAGCCCACAGTTATTGATGATGATGATGACGATGACGAATCCTTCTTTCCCAGTGGTAGTCTGTCAGGGCAGCGATATTGGTGTTGAATCACCATCTCTCATGGGTGATAATTGCCATGCATCTTTCGGGAACAACAGGAAGTCTTGTTGTTCTCAGAGATAGATATAGACTAACACGGCTACCTCTCTGATACATGCATCTTTCGGGTCACTCATTGTCTGTGTTGTCCATTAGAGTCCAAATAGTCCATGTTCCAAAGTTTACTGTTCGATTTCAACCACATGGAGGTGAACCCACTGGATGCAATTATCCAGTGAGGGGGATGGAGATGGACTATATTTAGGGAACCTTTTCTAGCCCCTTCCCCATGTGTGGTGAGCAGAGTGGATCCTAAATAGGGCTGCTCAGTCATGGATACAGCAGCTGGACCATTCTACCACCCCAGTCCTCGAAACAGAATGACACATACATCCACCACCTACATGCTAGTTCATGACTAAAAGCTTTCCAGATTTCACAGTCCTGCTCCTGTCACCATTCACAAGTCTCTGTAGGACTTGAGTTTAGGACAGTAGTACACAGAAGATGCCTGTATGTAACTTCCTTTAATGTGGGGGGGCTGCTGCACTGCAGCCACCACATGGTTCTTGACTGATAGACAACTCGGGTCCAAAGGCACGGACTCCATGACAGCTGGGAGTCTCCTGTCCACTGCAGCCTTTATCCACCTTCATGGCTATTGTAGCATTTTGTTTTCCTTTGATATCCTCTGCCTGTTTTGCCCATGAGGACTTTTAAGATCGTTCTTTGTCTGGACCCTCCCCTTGATCTTGCCACCATGGGTGACCCTGCTGGGAGCACGAGACTTCCTGTGGCATCACTCTTAGGTTCACTGGAACACACAAGCCCACTCACCACAACACGACTAAGATGATTAGGGGCTTGGAACGGGTCCCATATGGGGAGAGGCTAGAGAGACTGGGACTTTTCAGTTTGGAAAAGAGGCGATTGAGGGGCAATATGATAGAGGTATATAAAATCATGAATGGTGTGGAGAAAGTGAATATAGAAAAATTATTTACCTTTTCCCATAATACAAGAACTAGGGGACACCAAATGAAATTGATGGGTAGTAGGTTCAAAACTAATAAAAGGAAATTTTTCTTCACACAGCGCACAGTCAACCTGTGGAACTCCTTGCCCGAGGAGGCTGTGAAGGCCAGGACTCTATTAGGGTTTAAAAAAGAGCTTGATAAATTTTTGCAGGTTAGGTCCATAAATGGCTATTAGCCAGGGATAAAGTATGGTGCCCTAGCCTTCAGAACAAGGGCAGAAGATGGATGGCAGGAGATAAATCACTTGATCATTGTCTTCTGTTCTCCTTCTCTGGGGCACCTGGCATTGGCCACCGTCGGCAGATGGGATGCTGGGCTGGATGGACCTTTGGTCTGACCCAGTATGGCCATTCTTATGTTCTTAAGCTGACTATCTGGAGAGTAAGTCAGTGAGTGCCATCTACCATCTTTGTGCCCAGCCCACAGAGAGTAGGAGTCTCTAGCTAGCCTCTAGCTAACTAAAGTGTGTGCTTAACTCAAGCTGTAGGGGCCCTGTTAATAGCAATGTTGACGTTGACTTCAGAGGGGCAAAGGTTTACTCTCAGACATTCAGCTTTGGAGGTCCCTAGTTCAGGTCCCAGATAGGTACATTTTTAGCATATTGAAATAAAACACATATTTCTAAAGAATTTAAATCTGCATCTTTTTACTGAAAATTTTGTAAAAGGGCCAGAAAATGCAAACATACTTCAAATAGTCCAAACTCCAGCCAAGCCAAATTTTCGTTCCTTTTACTCAGTGGCAAAGTTTCTTTTTTCACTTACTTTTAGATCTTGGGATCCTTGATGTTTTTCTTTTAGCCTCTTAGTTTTGTTTTATTTCTATGGTTTTAGCTACAAACAAATTTGGTTTCCACACGCCCTAAGCACAAATTAGGCTTTTATATTATTGCCATTACTGGTTTTCACTGTTTTTTTCCCCCCTCAAAAGAAGCCTTTCACCTAAAAGTAGTTTGTTTTTTTTCTTAAAGCACTGGAATATTCTTTTAAATTAGCTATTTTAAGCAAACAAATTCTCTACTATTCTTCCTCAGACTCTTGAGCATCATCAAATGCTTGATTATTTTTTACAGGTCATCAATACTAAGTCATTTTTAATTAGCACAAGATGCTTATGGCAAAGTAAACACATGCCAACTTTTCATAAAAAGGCTGAATAAATTGCTGCACATAGGGCATTCAGAGGTTATATTTATTATACATTTATTATCATGATTAGATTCTATAACAAATGCCTACATAGCAAATGCAAAGGGCTGTTTGCTTATGACATTTGCTTAGAAAGTGAGAAGGATTAGTTGAGGACAGATTTTCTCATCACTAATTTACCAAAGATTGCTCACCCTTAAACGCATACTACAGGCTTTTTACTTTTAATTAAGTTTTAACTGCTGTTTATGGAAATTCTCCTCTAAATCAGTATCAAACATGTCCTAAAGCCATTCATACATACAGCTAATTCATGCTGTGCTTGACAATCCCGCTGCTAAAGCAATGTCAGCAAAATAGCTGATTATAGTAGATTTGGTTGAGCTTCATTTGCAATTTCTGATTAAACTGCTTTTATTGTACTGGATTGTAATGCTAATCAGAATAGCTAGGTGCTAAAACATGACCAAAATTGATCACAGAATGAGTTTTAAGAAGATCAGTGTACAAGTTTAAATGGCACTAACTTGCACTCTGTTATGGAGATTAGCAACAGAGCAAAACAAGCTACTGTTCAAAGAATTTCTAATTTTGAGATTGCATTTTCTACAACTCAGAGGCAAAACTCAAGAGAGGTTTCAAAGTCATGACTTTGCATTTTAATTAAAATTAGACATGGCTCCAAGGTAAACATTTGCACATCCTGTACCTTTTATGTTTAAACAACAGGACTTTATCTTGTGGTCCAACATAAGTCAGAAGTTGTGTCCTTCAGAAAACACATTCTTTTTATTGCCATGCTAAAGCAATTGAAGTCAAGATTCTTAACATTAAACCACCACCATTTAATTCAAACAGTAAATAGCATTAAGCAAACAAATCCGATTGTTGTTGTACAGTTTCTTTTGGTTAGGAAAAGTACTATAGGTCCATTAGTTATTTTACAAATCATTACATTCAAGACTGGTGTTCAGGCAATGATTTACCTGATCTCATTTAATTACTGGCAAGGGAGATGGACACATTGGTTTGAAAAATATTCAAGCATTGTATCTCAGTGTGTGTTGCTGCAAGAATAAAAGAAAAATTACATTTGTATAGCACCTGTTAAGTAATGGTATCTCAATATGCTTTAAGGGAGTTGAACTCCAGGAGTGAAATCTGGGACCAATTCAAATCAATAGCAAATGCCTATTGCCTGCCATGGGATCAAAATTTCACCCTGGATGTCTAATCACTACATTGGAAAATGGCAGCAATCAATGTACTGAGTGACAGCTTACAAACAGGACTGCTAGGACTAAGGAAGTGGCAGTATCCACAGCTTGAAGCGGTTTTCATCATGTACAGGGTTTACAGTTTTGTTCAATGTCATTCAGCTCCCCCATTATAAAAACTGCTCCAGTGCCACTGTTTACTCATGACCTTGACATTAGAGCTTGGCATTGCCTTCATACTCATTATACAATCTCTCAGGCCACATACTGTTGTGCTTGCATTGCAGGCACAATCCCCAGAATAATGACGGACACAAGTTCAGTAAGCAAACAAACCTCATTCATTTATAGACTAGAGGTATTATCCCTTCCAGGGACGAAGGGGGGTTTCCTGAGCCTACTGCCATGCTCCTGCAGGAAGGGTAGAGACTGCTTTGAACTTCCTGTCAGCAGTACTTTAAGAGCCAGGGGTCCTCTCCCTTTTGGATATTTCAAACCCTTTGCGCTACCTGGGGATGTAAATACAGCAACCCTTACTCACCCAAGTAACACAGCGATGCTGTTACCGTAACTTACAAAATACACACTCTTGCGATTGGCAGTTAGGCTTCCACAGCTACCAACTAGTCTGACAGGGCAAGGATTGTTCCTGATGTTTAAAACAAGTGTTTGCAACTCCAACCAAAGTGTCTGGCAGCTGCAGCAACTCAATCACAAAAATACATAAATTGGCTTCTGAACGGTAGGAACATCCATGTAGGCCGAAGAGGAGGACTATGGATACCTCAGCCACTGTGTATTGGAGAATGTGACTGGGAGAGACTTGACAGCAGTTAAGCAGGGAGAGGTGACTCAGCAGCCTGAGGGAGCAAAAGTACCCAGAGGGAGATTGATTGATTGGTTGTGAACAGGAGGGGGAAGGAAGAGGGGGTCTATACTTGTTCCCTTCCTAACCCACTGCTGCCCTGCTGGCTCCAGTTCACCAACCTGCTCTCCAATTCTTTCCAAGCCATTTTCTATCCCTGGTCTGATTCGCTTCCACTGGCTGTTCAAATGGTAGTCTCCTCCCCAGGTTCCTCTTGTCTTTAGGTACCCTCCTCTCCACCCACCCCCCTTGTAAAGAGGGGTTTACTAGCTGTAGTAACATCCCTCCTAATTTCCTCCCGCATTAGCTTCCCAGTCTCACCATTATCTGGATTCCGGCAGCAGCTTTCCTTCTGTTCCCAGTTATCACCTCCCTACATATTCTGGTGAAAAGAATTCGCTCATTACATTCAAGACCTGTTGCTAGGAAGTGTGAGCCAAGAGGTGTGACTGAGAGAGAGACTAAGATAAGGAGGGTGACCCATTGTGCTCCTGCCCCAGAGAGTACCAATGGCTGGACTAAGGCAGAATGATGGAGGCTCTTGTGACCCAAGATCATAAGAGAAAGGAGGCACAAAAGACGCAGACTTTAGGTCATAGAAGATACAGAAGGACACAGCAGCAAAAGGGACAAATGAAGATTTAATTAAGAGTGGCATATGGAGACAGACATAAAAAGGATGAAGGGGAAACAGGTATGCAAATGTAGATGGCTCAGGGATACTCTGAATCAAGGAGGCTAAGGTATCAAAAGCTACAAAAAAATCCCTAGAAGAGTAAGAGTTATCCAGAACAATCCACATGTGAAAGAAATCCTGTGACATCACAGTAAGGCAAGATGTGATTTTTTTTTGCAGGAAGACACCTGCAGGAAGTGGAGCCAGCTGGAAGAGGAAATGGGTTAGCAAGAGTTTTGTGGGAGAAGGGTTATTTGAATAATAAGATGTAACAGCAAGTTGAGAATTTCTATTTGTAGAAACAGCTGCAAAGATGCTTAAAAAAATTGTACCATTTACATAAAAAAACCCAAGAACCTTAACGGCTTATCCACCACAACAAAGACTTAGAACTGACAGGAGCTCCATGCGCATAAGTAATGCAGAAGTGGGCCCAAAAAAAGCATAAAGAGTTTAGTAGGAAATCCATTATCTACCCTGTGGAAGAGATTTAATTTACAGATGATTCTACAAGTCCAAAACAAACCCTACCCTCCCCCAAAGCCAATATTCTCTAAAATTTCAGAATCCCAATCCAATCTTTTTTTCCCCTCACTTTGTGGCTGAGACCTGTCCCTATTCACCTTTCCAGTGCAAGTTGAAAATTCCCTGAAATGTCACTATTTTCAGTGTTTCAACTCATAAAACATTAAGATGATGAGGGAAGAAGAAAACAACAGCATCTGTGACTTGGCAAAAAGAAGTACATGATAAAAACTGTAAAAATCTTTGCTTAAACCATTAGGCTGTTTAATTAGACTGACTAATTAGAGGTAACCTTGTTGTGAAACAAGAAAGACTGCCAAAAGCCCTGAATTAAAATAGTACATTGATTACAAAGTAAAAAATAATATGAAATACTATACACCATGTTCACATAGCTCTGAAATGGAAAACAGTATACTTTCCAAACCTATTGCTATTGCAATTTCACTTGTCATAACAATTTCATGGCCCTCCATAGTATTCTTTTCTATATATAATTCCTGAATAACACTGAAACAAGGGATTACAGTTCATGGAAAAGCAATCCATTTCTTCACACACATCCCTCACCCCACAAAAAATAGTTTAGAGTTCACGCTGAGAGAAAATGGCTTTTATTCTTTCGTCCAAGAAAACATATAATGTCAGAGGTTAAATAAAATGACCTTATAGACATTACATATTTTACTAATAGAATTGCTGGTATCTAAAGGTGCCATGCAGCCTTGGCCTACTTAGAAAGAGTTCCATGTCAGACAACCCTGCAAAGGTTATTCTCAGCACTCCAGAGGTCAAATTGTAGATGCTGCTTTAATAGTAAAGTAACACACAATTTATCATTCAAATGCAAGAACTGACATCCTTCCCCATTAGCTTCTGATCAGCAGCACCAAAAGGCACTGCAGGCCCTCAGGCATTCGGCCTTCCGTGCTACTCAAACTTCAGCACTGCCCCACCCCACCCCATCAGAGCCATACACAGCATCGCTGCCACAGCAAGTGAAAGGGTCCGCGAGCTCCAGCCACCGGTGCTACTACTTTTGCAATTGTGTTATATGTCTCTCTGCATAAAAATTACCCAAGTGAGGATTCAGGCTATACAAGTGTCAGATGGGTAGGGGGGAGATAAGGACAAATGGCCCTCCAAAAATGTATTAGAACAGCACTATATTAAACAAAATACAATTTAACCTTGCAATTCTCGACATGTATAGAGTTTGCATACTCTATTTATAAGCCGCCTATTCGGAACTGGAGAGAATGGGGATGCAGGAGGGGCTTAGACAAGTGAATGACCAAGGACTCAAGAATGCAAACAGATGCTGGGTGTTTGAACAGACAAACAGCAAACTCTCACAATGTAACACTGGCCTCTTATGGTATGTCTGCACAGCTGCCTTATTTCAAAATAACGTATTCCAGAATAGCTTATTTCAAAATAATGCTGCTACACATGCAAAGGTATTTCAAAATAGCACTTATCTACTTCAAAATGCAGCATCTACACACATAGAGCTTATTTCAAAATAGAGCCATTCGATGCACTGTGGCTTATTTTGAAATAGGCTGTATTCCCTGCCGACACAGCTCCTATTTTGAAGTAGCTATTTTGAAATGGGTGTTATTCCTCATAGTAGCTACACATCTACACTATCCTCCTCCTTTCAGAAGGGACATGGTAATGAGGGTGTTTGGAAGATGCCATGAGGCAATGACATGAATATGCAGCACCTCATTAGCACAATGTCAGCTGCGCACAATTCAGAAGTGCCACTTTCGGAATGCCACCCCCTGTGCAGATGGGGCCTTTCAAAGGGACTCCCCTGACATCGAAAGCCCCTTCTTCCTACTTGGCTTTAGGAAGAAGGGGCTTTCAAAGTCTGGCGGGTCCTTTTGAAAGGCCCCCGTCTACACAGGCAGCATGCGTTCTGAAAGTGACACTTTTGAACCACACACAGCCACTGTTATATTAATGAGGTTTTGCATATTCATGTCAGTGCCTCATTAACATCTTCTGAACTCACTCATTACCATGCCTTTTCTGAAAGGAGGGGGCTAGTGTAGACATAGCTACTATGAGGTTCAACAATTTTGAAATAAGCCAACTGCTGTTTTGAAATTATTTCAAAATAATGGTTGTGTAGGGTAGACGCTCACATAGTTATTTCAAAATAATGGCTGTTATTTTGAAATAACTTTGCTGTGTAGACCTAGCTTTAGCACGTTTAAAGAAATTCTGTTTCATGTAAATCTGCCTGTTTATTGTTAATTTATCACCTCAGTATCTAAAATCCATGGCCATATGTTATTTCCATAAGATGTCATATTATTGACATATTGGACTAAATTATGGTCTATGACACATCCCCTTCTGCTGCTCCCTGAGGCTGTTTTAAGTTACACTAGAGGATGAACTGGTGTTCACCTGCCCTTGGTTCATGGATGCATGAATGTTGTTTAAAGCTGACACCTTTCCTCAGCTGCACTGGGACAATAGATTCCAGTATACTTGAGGATCTAGAGCCCAATATATTGTGATAAGAAATCATCATCATCATCATCAACTATGGGCTTAGCGCCCGTTGGTGTCTGATGCCTCTATCACTTTTTCCTTCTATCGTTCCCTGTCCAGTGTGGAGTGGCTTATTTTCTGTAGACTAGTTTGACACCAGTCTACTATATCATCTACCCGTTTTCTTCGGGGTCTGCCTCTCCTATTTGAACCATCCATTATACCAAATACCAGGGTCTTGATTTTTCATTCATTGTTCATTCTGCAAATATACCTGAATAGCTGTAAGTGCTGTTATATAACCTTCTGCAGTAGATTTTCTTTTGGCTGTATTTTCCTATATAGTTCCTTGTTGGTGACCTTCTGCATCCATTCTATTCTCAGGATCTTACCATAACAACTCCTGTTGAATGCCAATATTCTTCTCTTTGAATCTTTCCTTATCACCCATGTTTCACATCCATACAACATGCTGCTGAATACACACATTTTCAAGATGCTCAGCTTCGTTCCTAAGCTAATTGCTTTGTTTTGCCAAATCTTATCCATGGCCTTCAAACTCACTCTTGTTTTTGCTGTTCTAGTTGCTATTTCCATCTTACAGCCTAGATCAGGGTTTCCCAAACTTTATGTAGTTAGAACCCAGTTTCCTTCAGTACTTTTTTTTTTGCAGCCCAAAACTATAAAAGCATATAAAAAACAATGAATTTTCACTGTTTATTATTTATTCACAATAATAATATTACATAATAATGTAAATCTTGATATAAAATACTTTAGTGCCTAACTTCATATTACCTTAATTACGTGGGAAAATAGGAAGTGTACCAAATTAATAGGATCATGCATTATAATTTGTATATTTTCTAAGGACCCTCTTTTTTTTTTTTCCTCCCAAGGACTGGGACTGGGCTGCGGATCATGTTCTGCAAACACTGGTCTAGATCATATGTTATGTTGCTCCCCAGATATGTGAACTTCTCTACATTCTTGAGTTCAGTCCCATCTACACTTCTCTTCCTTCCTATTTCCTTATCTCCAATTGCCATTGTTTTTATTTTATCGATGTTTGTCGTAAGAAAGAAGATATCCATTTTTTCATCAAAACAGTTTGTTTTGTGACCCTGACTGCCTGCTTACTCAGAACATTTGCCCAACATGCACACACACACAAATACCAGATATTCCAATACGAGGTGAGAGCATGATGATTTTGTATTGGCATTAGACACAACATTCTTCATGCTGAATGAGACAATATCACCTACCTTAAGATGGCTAAAAGTACTTCTAGATCTTTCTACAGTTATAAGTTTAACTGAGGAAGTCATTTAACCTAAAATATTGGCCAAAAATAATATCAAAAAGATTTTATGCTACATTGAATTCATTGTACTCATTCCTTTTTTATGCTTGTACTTGCAGGTACTAAGCACCAGTTCCTCAGCAGCCTCAGCCATGGAATTGGCTGGGGAGGAGGGCAGAGAGCCAACTGAGTGCCAGCTCCTATATTTTTTTTTTATACAAAAGAGCACTGATTGTACTAATATGGATATTATGGGACAAATTCTGTTCTGTTACACTGATCTAAATCTGATGTAACTGCACTGAAGCAAATGAATTTTTTCCTAAGAAAAATATGTTATTTATTGATATTTACATTTACATTGTGTCATTTACAATAATACATTACAAGTGCATAGTCTTGACACATATAGGCTACGTCTACACGTGAAGCCTACATCGAAGTAGCCTATTTTGATGTGGTTCGATGAATAACATCTACATGTCCTCCAGGGCTGGCAACGTCGATGTTCAACATCGACATTGCGCAGCACCACATCGAAATAGGCGCTGCGAGGGAACGTCTACACGCCAAAGTAGCACACATCGAAATAAGGGTGCCAGGCACAGCTGCAGACAGGGTCACAGGGCGGACTCAACAGCAAGCCGCTCCCTTAAAGGGCCCCTCCCAGACACAGTTGCACTAAACAACACAAGTTACACAGAGCCGACAACTGGTTGCAGACCCTGTGCATGCAGCATGGATCCCCAGCTGCCACAGCAGCAGCCAGAAGCCCTGGGCTAAGGGCTGCTGCACACGGTGACCATAGAGCCCCGCAGGGGCTGGAGAGAGAGAGCGTCTCTCTACCCCTCAGCTGATGGCCACCATGGCGGACCCCACTATTTCGAAGTTGCGGGACGCACAACGACTACACGGTCTCTACTTCGACGTTGAACGTCGAAGTAGGGTGCTATTCCCATCCCCTCATGGGGTTAGCGGCTTCGACGTCTCGCCGCCTAACGTCAATGTTAACATCGAAATAGTGCCCAACATGTGTAGCCGTGACGGGCGCTATTTCGAAGTTAGTGCCGCTACTTCGAAGTAGCGTGCACGTGGAGACACGGCTATATGCATAACTAGACAGAGTTAACAATCTTAAGTGGCATACTGTATACTGATCTTATATCAAGTCATTAACATTTAAATCTACCTTTAACATGGAGTATGTGTGTGTGCACTACAATAGGAGGGAGGGAGAAGCGTGAAGACATATTAACTTTTTCCATTTGTTTATTGAGAAGCTGAATACATTCCAGGAGTTCATGGAAGACTCTCAGAAGAACAGAAAGAAAAGGGGGAGGAGAATGATATGGAATTGAACCATCAGTTTCCTTGCATATGCTTCTGGACTGGACTATCCTGTAAGTATAGGATTACTATGTCTATATCAAACCATCTGAATGTCAGTATTTGTATTCTGTTGATTTCCTGTGTGAGGTATGTTGTTTTGTGCTTAAGGGATTTTTTTTTTTTTGTGAATTCATCTGACAGTAGTCTCACAAAAACAAAAACAACAAAAAAACAAGCACTCATGTAGTACCTTAAAGATGAATAATTTTATTTATGAAGTATCAGAGGGGTAGCCGTGTTAGTATGGGTCTGCAACAGCAATGAAGGGTCCTGTGGCACCTTATAGACTAACAGAAAAGTTTTGAGCATGAGCTTTCGTGGGCAAAGCTGAGCATCTGATGAAGTGAGTCTTTGCCCACGAAAGCTCATGCACAAAACTTTTCTGTTAGTCTATAAGGTGCCACAGTCCTTCCTTGCAAGATATCCATTAGTATTTTTTCCAGTGATCTGCAGTAGGAATTGTTTTATTCATGTTTGTTTTATTTGAATTTGCTATAAAACACAAGCACTTACTCTGGATTTAGACTAATGCAACTAAGTGACAAAATATGCAGGCACATCTGTTAAATGATATATTCATTAGACTCATGCAAAGTGTGTCTCCAAAGGTATATGTACAGTAATAATTAAAAGCACAGCAACAACTTTTCAAGCTTATCTGGTATAACGTTAGTCTCATAATATTGACATGATACTCAATGAAGTGGTGTAATATAACACCGTCATTGTTTTATATGTATGACAATAGTTATTTTAAAGAGAGAACATTAAAACAGCAATACTTTAGAATAATTTGTCCAAAAAGTATCCCTGTTTTCGAAAGTGTCCTTCCTGAAAAAAATTAGGAACAAGGGTGTTTTCAAGAGCAGGGCCGCCTTTTGAAGGAACCCCATCTACACAGCTAGTTTACATTTCGAAAACAGCACTTTTGATGCAGTGAGTGGCCATCATTATGCAAATGAGGTTCTGAATATTCATATCAGCACCTCATTGGCCATTTTGATCCATTGCATTTACATGCCCCTTCTGAAAGGTAGGATCCAGTGTAGAGGTATCCTTCGGGACTTGATCCTACACACTGCAGATGTGGCATGTTGCATGGGAGAGTGCTAAGTCAAAGGATGAACAGAAATGGAAGGGCCAAACATATGTTGTTGTTAGAAAAAAGTGCCATATATATTCATAGTATAATTAGGATGACCATCCATCCCATTTTACTTGGTATTGTCCTTATTTTTAGCTCCTGGAAAGCATCCCTAACTTTTTTAAAAAAGGCTAATTGTCCCCCATGTTGCAAAGCGAGGACTTGAAATTTAAAGAGACAGCTCCTTAAGCAGCAAAGGCTATTTAGACAGCTAGCTGGAGAGGCTGGAGGAGGCGGGCAGGAGGGCTACATAAACAGATTGTTTAAACACGCTGTTGCTGGCTTACCAGCGGCTCCCAGGGCAATGGAGGAGGGGCAAGGGGTCAGGCTGCCTTGCTGCTTCAGTCCGCTCACACTGCCTGAGGAGGACTGAGCAGGTAGGCTGTGTCTCAGATATTCCCCACCATCACTGCCATGCACACTGCTGTCAGGTAATAAGACTGGGAAAGGGAGGACAGGGCCCTATGGTGGTGGGGAACGAGAGGCAGCTGCTGTGGAGTTGTACTTACCTTAGTAGCCCACAGGCAGCAGCAAACATTGGACCATGGTTCTGCCCCTTGACCCACCCCTCAGAGCCCTGTGAGTGCCCTCAGGCATAAAGAGCAGCTCTACCCAAGTCGGGGGTTTGGTGTGTGATCATGGGTTTGGAGGAGTCCCATAAAGAATGGGGACAGGGCTCAGAAGAGAGCAAAGACAGGATGAAGGGAACAAGGGAGGTGAATCATGGAGGAGGGCTGGTAGGGCCCAGGGGTTTGCAGTGTGGGAGGTGCCTCTGCCTGGCCCACTGACAGATGGTGGACAAAGAGAACGAGTGCCCAGGACCTTAGGCAATTTAAAAGGGTCTGGAAGCCCCAGACCCTTTTAAATTGCTAAGGCAAATGTGGCAGGTGGAACTCCCTTTTGGGGAGACTCACTCCCCGCCCCCCGCTCCATTCTTCCTGCCTCTGTCTTCCTCAAAAGGCCAAAGCCACCGCCCCTCCCACTCCCTTTGAGAAGAGATGGAAAAAGGTGAGGTGATGGGAGAAATAGAGTGGGGGTAGGGAGTCCGGCTGCTCCACTTCGCATAGGTGTTAGTGGTTTAGAAGGGAAAGAATCCCTTTTACAACGTAATTCTTTAGGAGTTTTGTAACTCTCTGGAACTGATCAATATTTTTTTAAAAAAATTTCCTGTGTTACTTTACTAGTTGATGGATGGTAAATTAAAAGCTGGAAGAATTTTACCTCAGATCCTGTTTATTTGTTTGACTTTTCAATTACAGTTGGATTTCCAGAAAAGTGATTGCCAACTAGTGTTAGCATTTGTTTGGGGAGGACTATTTGAACCATTAGGCTGCAGTCCTTATCTTAATCTGGCCCTGCCCTGTGAAATGAAGGAACTCAGGAGGCCAGGACTGGGGGGTGGGGTGGAGCCCACACACAGCTGCTAAGAAACAAACAAGCCACCATAATTTATCTGTTAGAAGTCCACCGATTTCACTGAAATTTAAATGGGATGGGGGAGAAGGGTTAAAATTGGCCTCTTAGGTTTCATCCTCTTTTTATATGGATGCAAAAATATCAAATGGTTTACATTGTTCCAGAACCCAGCTGCAGGGCTCCTCACTGCTTGCAGACTCCTGCCCCCCCTCCCCCACCCCAACCCTGACTCCTGCCATCCTGCACACACACCTAGCCCCAATTTCCAGTAGCTCATTCACATACTCCAGCTCTCCCCCACCTACCTCCAGCTCTGACTCCTGCACCTCTTCCTCGCTCAGGCTGCATCTACAACTATGAGATAAAATCTAATTTAAAGAAGTTAGTTTGACATCAAAATGTCATTGTCTTCACTGTAAATATCTTTAGCTTGATAACAAAATGTCGATATTAACGGACAGGTATAGCATCAATCTTGAGTTTAAAATGCCCTTCATTCAAATTTCATTCACCATGTCTTTCATTCAAATTTATTAGCCTCTACAAGTGTCACATATGTATCCCAGAAAGCTGTATGCTGCACCTGGCTCCCAGCTCCCTGCTGCTAGCGAGAGCCAGGAAACTAACCAGGGCTGCTATGTTGTCAGTTCCTAGTTCCACAGCTTAGGGAAGCAAGGAAATTGACTAGAACTGCTGCACTGTCAGCTTCCCAGGTCCCCCAACCTGCAGGGACCCAGAAAATGGAGAGCACTGCTGCACCTGGCTCCTGGCTAAGAACATGAGGCTGAGGGAACTATGGGATAGGTTCCCACAATGCACTGCTGCAACAATCGATGTTTAGTGATTTCAGTGTGGAAGCAATATGTTGAATTTGTTGGGAGCCTGTGGGAAGTGAGGATACTCAAAATCAAATTTAAAAAAACTAGCATTATAAAATCAATTTTTAATACATTTGAATTAATCGTGTAGTGTAGATGTAGCCTCAACACCAGCTCACACCATGAAGGACAGTAAGATGAGGACAAGGCAGGTACTTCCATAGCATAACAACACTCAATTGCAGGTACCTATTTTTAATTTTTACTTTTTTTAAAATGATAATGCAGTATATCGTTTAAACGGGAGCACAGTCAATATATTATTGAATGTTTGTACTGCATGATTCTAATGGATTGCCATTGAACTGGCTTAACTCAAAGCAATTTTGCCAGGTGTCCCATATTTCACTTAGGGAAATATGGTCACTCTAAGTATAAGCTTGATCAATTCAGTGGAATTACCTAGAAAGCATTTTGCATTTCCTGACATTCTCTGGTTTAAACTGTACAATGTTTATGTTCTATATATTTGGTGAATATTACATATGAGGATGGACACTATTTTGGCAGAGAAAATGCACATATTGTCACAGCTTGACAAAATCCGTAAGAGGTTAGCACAATTTCCTTTATGTAATGATGTTAGCAGTCATTGCTGCAACATATCAAAGACCTGGCATTGGCTAAGTCAGGCAGGGTGCCATAAGAAACACTGGCTTTCCAATGAGTTATCAGTGCATGGGTGGTTTCAATGTGTCTTCTCTGATGAGTGTGTTAAACATGTCTAATTGTACTCATGGTTTCCATTCTATATGCAACTAAAATGCGTCATTTCCTCAAAATAAATCAAATTATTCATAGTCCTTATTTGCACCTATCTAATCCTACATGGAATTCTTCCAAGCATGACAAGAGTACTTGATGAGAATATACAAAGTAAAACAACCACCTAAAATTCTGTGGAGTTTTTTTTTAATATTTAACATTCAAGGCTATTATTTATTTACGATACCATGTGTCCAGGAGCATATTCATATATAAAATTAATTCACCAAAAGTTAAATGCAAACTATTAGTTACTTATTCTAAATTTAGTTTTATTGCTATTAAATGATATTGAGATGAAAATTATGTGACCCAGGGCTTTGGATACTGTTTATTTGATTTAAACTGTAAGTTCAGCATTTTACTCTTTTTCTATGACCAATTTGACTTTCAATATAATTTACCACGACCAAAAAAAAATTCTTACGTGTTTTGCTGTAACACCTCAGTTAAAATACATTTCTTTTCAGCACTGGAAAAAAATACACAAAGATTTAGGTTGAGTATGTACATTCAGGAAGGCTTTTCAAAGCATCTTGGATACAATACATGTTGAGTTTTGCACGCTCAAAAATTCATTTACACCTCTAAATGGATTATAAAATACTACAAGTAGCCTTTTTTAAAGTGAATTTGATTCTGCACACAATACTATTTCAGCTTTGATCAGTTATTCATACTCCATTGCAACTGAGTTTGAAATTGATCATGGCATAACAAATTAAATTGGCAACACATTAAATGGAATTGTCCTAGTTTAGTTCTCTTTATCTAGTTCTGACTATTGCATTCAGTAAACGCACAGTTATCTTTGTTCATGATTTTGTGATACATCTTATCAGCAAAAAAAGCAAAGTTGTTTTAGATAAATACTACTGATTGAACCAAAATCCAGGTAAACCCGTGAGTCTTTAAGGATCTGAATTGTTGCAGGTATTCTGGTTATGCACTGCGGTTTCATGCAACTGCTCCAAGCCAATTTCAATTGTGATTTTTAATATGCTTTCACATCAGGATGGTTTTCCATTACTTCATTTCTGTAATAAAACGTGTTCATAGCTACAGGCTAATCTTAAAGAAAAAAATTGACCTGAGGAGGTTCAAGTTAAGTATGCTGCCCAGTGGCTTCGTAGGAGGAGGGAATGGAGTGTGCTATCAGGTTCTAAAGAAAGTCATTTCTTTTTAATGGATTTTTATACTGAATGATTTTCTTATTACATGTAAAATTTTCTATAGCCACTATGCGGTCTGTGTCCCAAAGATGAAAGATTAAGAAAAAGTCTAGCTACTAAATGTGATTCATAATTCACCCCCACAGTATCTATTTTTCTTTTATGTTCAGCAATGGTTTCGTAAAATCTGATTAACGATGAGCTAGGAGTACAGGATTAAGAATTATATGACTGATGTCAGATCTGTCTCTGTCTCACAACTATATTTTAGTAAAGCAAAGGTGCCATCTTTCTGGGGCTTTTTTCCTTTCTTGGTGCCCCCTAGAGTTGCTTCACAGAATATTTTTAAATTATTCCAAAACTTTTAATCTGATAAACATTGTAAAAATGTTACAAGTCCAAGAAAAGTATTTGTTGGAAGGTGAATCCATTATTTAACACTTGCCAAAACAGTCTAAAAATATACAGGTTAAAAAGCAAAACTCTTTGTGTCTGGAATACTAGATGGGAATTTGTGTATTTTGGGGAACATGTTGGAAAGATATTTTACGTGTAAAGCAAAACTTAAGATTTTTGTTTCGGTTCTCTCACTCACACAAAAACACACATATACACACTCATCTTGTTTCATAGGGTGGGAAAGAGGGACAAAAGAGATTAAAAAATGAAGCATGCTGTTGAGAAACAGAAGGAAGATGAAAATCGAAACAGCACTACCATACTCCTAGTGTCTTCAGCCTTTAGAGCGTCATCTTTAATTTGTCCTCCAGTAGCAGAACGCCTGCATACCTCAATGAGGTGAATCACACGTTGTGAGAATGTCACATGGTAGCAGTCAATCACCTGTGAGAGACTGGGAAGAAAGCAGAATCTACGAGAGCTCCAACTGTGTGGAGAACAGTCAGGGGATAAGCATGTTGAACCTGGGGGAAACAGGGCACCTATGAAGGGAGTGTCCAGCCCTCAGGTGTGGGATTAAGACTGACCCTTGGGAAGAGGGAGAGCAAAGAGAAGACAATTGAAGATCTATTGCCAAAGGCTGTTGGTGCCATCAAGAGGGCAGTATAAAAAGTAAGATATTACCCCCTTAGGAGAAAGGAGCATAAAAGAAGGTTGCCTGGGAATCAATCTAGGCCAAGGATGGATATGGCAGGGATGACAATGGATCAAACAGGTGGCCATGTCCATGTCCAGCAGGAGATGGTAGGGAGATCATGGATAAGGTGGCTGGAATGAAGAGACAAACAGACAAAGGACCCCAAACTCTAGCAGGAGAAACTGGTAGTGGGCTCAGACTCTGAGAAAAGGAATGGTGAGAAAGCCTGCAAAAGGGCCAAAGTCGTGGGAAAAACGGAAAGCTCATTAGCTGGCCTTGCAAATAGTGCAAGACAATACAGAAGCAGAGAAGTAAATCTGGGTGTGCAAAATTACCTGGTGACCCATAAGTGAATGGCCACACTCGGGCATGTTATGGTGAAATGCATGGGCACTTGAACTACACGGTGAGGTACATGGGGTAGAGGCAGGGTCCAGAGACCCTTTTAAATTGTTATAGGGAAATATGCCTCAGCACAAACAGGCTAAACCACTAACCCCAAACCAAGAACTGAGCAACCAAGTGAATTGGGCAAGTCTAAATCAGTCAGCAACGGAATTTACTGAATTGCTTGCAGACTGCACTATCTGCAGCCTTCCCCCGCCCCCCGCCCCGTCTAAAAGTGACAAACAGGAAAAACCTATACAGGAAAGATCCATGGTCTCTGACCTAGCAGCCCAGAGGCGCCAGCTGCATACCTTAAAAGGAAAAAATAAGCTTGAGATGTATGGTTGTGTAAAATGGGGAGGGGGGCTGAGAGGGGCTGCAGGCGAAGAGAAGCAGAAGCAACCAGCATGTGATGCATCAGGCCTTGGGTGGCGCCAGCAAACGGCAGGACCATAAAGGGGGGCAACAACGTAAGGAGTGGGAGGAACTCCCGAATCCTGGAGAGACCGGACGCTGTCTGCAACAAGGACGGATCACCCTTCGCCGCAACTCCTGCCTGCTCACGAGTTAAACAGAGTAGTGCACAAATACCTATTGGAACCATGAAGAAATTTGTAACAGTATAGCTTAGATAGCCAGATGCAGTGTTTTGTTCCTGTACCTGCTCAGCGGCATAAGTAAAAGTTAGTATTTGCATTTTTATCTCTGGCTTCCCTTTTAGTACCCTGCCATAGCTATGTGTATTACTGCATGTATGTCTTTAGTTTCATGAGCCTGTAAGGGTCATGTGTAAGGCTGAGGCAAAGATGCCCCAGAACCCCTGAAAGGGCTTTGACCCAAAGACCGGGAAGTTCTGACAGCAAGCTGCCTCAGCTGGGAAGCGTGGTCCGCTGAACCTCGTGTTCTACAGGACAGTTTGTTTGTTTGTATCTATACATCTGTATCTGTACGTCACACTCTCCTATTAACCCTTAAGTCATATCCCCTAAAACTCAAAACTCTCACTTCCTGGGGATAGAAAACAGCTGTTAGAAATCAGGATAAATAACAGCCAATGAATTCCCCAACCCATAGGCTGTTTTAGATAACTACTGGGAGTTAGAAAAACCTCAGGGGGTGTTTCTCTTTCTTTTGGGTGTAATCCTATTCCTCCTGTTAGTAGTGTGGTGTAAACCACGGCTATAACTACACCAGTTTTGTAGTAGCAAAATCAATCCCAGTGGTGCGGGTCATCACTGAGATGTTGCCCTCCTTTTTTTTTTTCCCAGTTCAACACTTCACTCACCTCCACCCCTGTTTAGGACTTGGAGCACAGCATATTTGCTCCTCACTGGAAACACCACTGAACAGTATGACCAGGTATTCCTACTGGTAGAGAACCTGAAGCAGGAGAGGGACATCTTCCAGGCACAGCTGTGTGAGAAGCAGGGGCAGTAATAAGCCCTTCTCCAAGGGAGGTAAGTCTTAAGGAGGTAGGTGTGAGAGAGAGAATATCTGACCCACACTGGCCCCAGAAAGATTAACAGAGGCAGCCAATTAGAGAGAGACTGCATGGAACAGCCAACAAGGATGACCCATATAAGGAGGATACAAATCAATACTGTCAAACAAACACGATACCTTTTGATAATAAGTTTGACTGAGTAAAAGTAATAGTGTTGATGTAATATATTTAGACTCCTATA
Organism: Carettochelys insculpta; assembly: GCF_033958435.1. NCBI lineage: Eukaryota > Metazoa > Chordata > Testudines > Carettochelyidae > Carettochelys > Carettochelys insculpta. The sequence goes on from NC_134140.1 coordinate 54,244,494, forward strand.
TTTGACTTAGCACATCATGTTGATTCAAAAGCTACAAGATACAATATTAATATGAGGTACATTAAAAAGATTAAAAGCTGACTAACTCATAGGTCTCAAAATACAATAGCAATCACAAAATAATCATCGAGAATGTGTGTTTCTAGTGGGGTCCCACAAGGATACTGTGAAAAGCCATAAGCATGATTTAAAAAATTAAAAACATGCCTTGTAACAGCTGGCTCAAGGGGCTCAATATATTTAGTTTAACAAAGAGAAGGTGTCTGGGGGAGTTGCTTATAGTCCAGAAGTATCTTCAGTGGGAACAGATAATTAACAATGGGCTCTTCACTTTGGCAGTAAAAAGTATAACACACTCCACAGACTGGAAGTTGAAGCTAGACAAATTTAGGCTGACTAAGTCATATATTTACCATTGAGAATAATTAACCACTGGAACAATTTACCAATGGCAGTGGTGGATTCTCCATCACTGGCCATTTTTAAAACAAAAGTTCATTGTTTTCTGCAAGAAGTGCTGAAGGAATGGTTTGGGGGAAATTGGATGATCTGTATTATATATGTAACCCTTCTGCTGGAAGGAGTTGGCAGCAACCAGGGCCGGGTTCAACATCTAGGCATTCCTTTTCATCCATCTCACACAGAACCGGCTCGAGCCCTCAACCAGTAGCCTGGGAAATTCACACAACCCTGGGCACCTCGGAGAGGCAATGCTTCCCCCTTGCAAGCACAGAGTCTGAGTGTAGAAAAGAACTTTTAATAAAACAGGCAGAAAGATCAATTAGCATAAGCTTGGAAAAATACCACACCCAGAGTTCATAAACAATCCTCAAGTAAATGTCCTAGCTCAAATGCATTGAGTAATGTCCTTGGCCTCTCAGGCTCACCAGTCTAATACTGTAAACAGCCAATCCACACACCCAACTTTCTGTGCACCCCCAATTCAAATGCCCCACTTACAACTTGGTCCAGTCTGTGTGGGCACTGACACCTCACCCTGATGCATACCCTCATGGAACCCAAGACAATGTCATCTGCGCGCTAGTCCACTGTTCTGCTTGCTCCTACCGACTGTCCACTGGTCGCACCATCCGTCAGTCTGCTGTTCCTCCTACAGGCCATCAGCCGGTCACACCGTCCATGCACTGCTCCTCTTACTGGCCATCCACCAGTCACACTGTCCATCCGTCCACTGCTCCTCCTATGGGAAGACCACCAGTCACACCATCCGTCCATCGGCTGCTCCTACTACCAGCCATCCACTGGTCACGCCGTCTGTCTGTCCAATGCTCCTCCTACTGGCCCTCTGCCAGTCGCACTGTCTGCCTGCCACTGCTCCTCCTACCAGCCATCCACTGGTCACGCCAGCCATCCGCTGCTGTGGGTTTGGTCTGAGGCAAAACCCTGTGATTTCAGCTCACAGCATCTATTAAAGTAGAGTCTCATACAAGATATAAACACTAGTATCCAGCTCTATACAGGTGGGGAGGCCTATTCAAACCAGGCTTATAACTATATGGTCAAGGCTTAGGGAGGGCCAAGGCACGCAGCTAGCTAGTTCAACCCGTATCCCTCCCCTTCTGCTCTACAATGCTTTAAACCAGGGGAGCCCTCTGTAATCCATGTTTTATGCAGTTATGATGACCTGTGCTGTCCCCCACAACAACTTGGAGGATTCGTGAGATTTCACAGTTCTTATACTGAGTGTTAGCATAAATTGTGATTTTACAACTTGTTTACAATAGATAAAATGTCATTGCTTCCTTGCTACCCATCAGGCTTTGTTTGCAAGGTATTACATTGTGATGGAGTGGGGGGAGTGCATGTCTGAATCAGGCTGGATGTGAGAGGCAAGGAGAGCAGCTCCCAGTGGCTAAGGATGACCCTGGGCTACAACTGGCAGGTAACACCTTGTAGCCAGACAAAGTCTCTCCCTTACAAGCCAGCTTGCTCACTGCCCACCCCCCACTGAGGAACACACAGGGCACGGAAACGGCTGCTGACAGCACAGTCTTTGATGCCCTCATTGAGGCCCAGATGTGCTAGCTCATCATGACCCTGAGAAGCAGAAAGTAGAGATAGAAGGCTAACAGGCCAAACTGTCAACAAGAGAGGGCGGGGGGGGGACCCTCAAGAAATCACCCCAGCTGGCATTGATGGATATGATGCACACACACAACCATCCCAGAAGGGGAAGTCCCCCGCCCACACAAAAAGAATGTCCTGTACTCCTAAATTGCTTATCTCCTGTCTTACAAGTGCAAATTAAGTAAGAAATGCCCTTGTAACAAACTGGCGTCACAAAGACAGACCAGTACGATATGGCACCTTAGATAAGAAAGAGAATACATAACCCAGAAAGGGGTATAAAAGATGGTTCCAGCAGAACTCTAACTTTGAGTGCATTCCACCAACTACCTGCTGGTCGGGTCAGGTGATTGCCTCCCGAGGTCCACAACTGGGGACGCCCAACCTCGTATTCGTCTTTCCGCGGAATTGAGTGACCGATCCGGCTTGGCTACGCTGGTATCGAGAGACGCAGAGAGGGTAAGATACACCCATGCTAGGTCTCCGACTTTTTTGTGCACAGCTAAAGAATTAGAGCTCTGTAACTAGATGTCGTTGTCTCAAGATATCATTGTGTTAGATGGTAACAGATATCTTTGTATTGGATTGTAAAGTAACTTGTTAACACCTGTACTTTGCTAGCATATAAGAAGTAAACAATAGCCTTTTGTAACCGCACGCTTATAACTGTAGCTTAAATAAACTTGTAACTAGTTAAACTCTGAGCCTGACCCTATTATCCTTTTGTCACTACAACACAGCCGGCACAACAAAAAGAACTTTAACCATTTGGTTACTACAGCCTGGCCATAGGTGAGAGTGCTAGGAGCTGCCTGCTCTAACAGTAAAAAAAACTGGGTTGTTTAGGACCCAGGGGAGTACCTCACCGCACATTACCTGGCCACCGGCTAACACACCTCTGCCCTGAACAAAGAGGAGGGAGGAGCTGAGCTGGGTTTTTGAATCGGGGGTGGCAGTTAGAGGCTAGGGGAAGAGGAGCTGGAAGGCAGCCAGCCTGAGAAGGAGGAAAGCTACACCCCAGAGGGGTTGGAAGGACTGTCTCTGACTGCTGTACTGTCGCTTCTGTGAGAAACTGGGCATCTGTTGCCTAATAAACCTCCTGTTGTACCTGCTGAGTGAGAGTCACTCCTGCCAGCGGACGGAGTGCAGTGCAGGGGGACCCCTGAACCCCACCACACTGGTGTTAGAAGTGGGATGCACTGCACCCACGGATGAGCTCCCAGCAGTGGCTGACTGAGTGCAAGAGAAGGAAGGAGCCTCACAAGAGCCAGAGGCGTAACAGAGCAATTCCTGCAGCTGCTGCTGGTGAGTGGATACCCCAGGAGACAGCGGGGAGATGGATTATACCCGACTCCTGAAGGCAGAGCTAGCGGGGCTGTGCAGAGAGAGGGGCCTGACCGTGGGGAAGGCGACCAAGGCCCAGCTGATTGCCCAGCTGGAAGAGAATGACCCATCCGGGCGGGCAGAGCCTGTCCCGGCAGAAAGTGGCTGGTCAGCCTCGGGAAGCATTTCGGATTCTCCGACAGGAGCTGGGGCTCGACGCCGTCAGACACACACGGTGCCCGCCAGGTCGCGCTCAGCTAGCGGTAGTCCATCGCGGGCAGAGTCCCCCGCCACAGAGCTGCGACGGCTGGAGCTCAAGGCCACAGAGCTGGGCCAGAAGGCCGCAGCGGTGCTCAGCCAGCTGGAGGGGCTACAGCCTGGGGACTATGAACGGTTCAAACAGGCCCTGCTACATAAGTTCGGGCTGACTCTGGAGATGTACAAGAAGAAGTTCCAGGAGGCGCAGAAGAGGCCAGAGGAAACCCATGTAGATACAACCGCCTGCCTGAGGCAATACTACCGGAAGTGGGTGTTCGGAATGGGAGTCCAGTCCGTAGAGGATCTGATCGAGCTGGCGGTCCTGGAGCGATTCTACGAGATGTGCTCACCTGACCTGAGGGTGTGGCTCATGGACTGGAGGCCAGGGGATTCACACAATGCAGGGAAACTGGCGGATGACTTCACAAACAGCTGGGCCAGGTTTGAAAGTGAGCACCACAAAGAGAGGGAGTCCCGGAGGGAGAGGGAGTCCCGGAGAGACCGAGAATCTCAGACAGACCGGTTCCTGACCGTACGACAGAGGGGACCACCTCTTGGGTAAGCCCAGGAAAGAGAGGCCAGCCACCCACCCCCCAGAGAGCCAAGCAGAGCCTGGACAGAGCAGCCGGCCCGAGGGACACAACAAGACCCAGGCTGTTATCGCTGTGGGCGAAAGGGGCATAGAGCAGCCCAGTGCCCCAAGCTCCCAGACAGGTTGAGCAGGCCGGGGGGTCATGGAGTCAACTGGGTGGAGTCCCAGAAGCCAGAGGGGCTGGCAGCCAAGGTGGGTGGTGCTGACAGTGGGCACTCGGATTGGGCCGCGTCCGCCCCACAGACCAGCTCCTCAGGGGGACCAAATGCTCAGAGGTCAGTTTACAGAGTGGGGGCGGCACTACCTCTGTGGAGCAAGTGTCTCAAACACCTCGAGGTAGATGGGAAAAAAGTCACAGGGTTCTGGGACACAGGCACTGACGTGACGCTGGCCCGACCCCGGGTGGTGGCACCGGGCCGCATGATACCTAATTCCCACCTGACGATAACAGGAATTGATGGGACCCCTTTCAAGGTACCCATGGCGAGGGTGTACCTGAAATGGGGGAACAAGGAAGGCCCCAAGGAGGTGGGCGTGCACAGCCATTTGCCGGCAGATGTACTGATGGGGGCTGACCTGGAGAACTGGCCAGGTGAATGCCCTCGTGCCCTGGTCCTGACCCGTAGCCAAAGAAAACGAGGGGTGTGTTCCCCAGATTCAGGGGTACAGGCCCAGCCAAAGCCACAGGAGCCACAGGGGCCAACCCTGAGAGAAAGGGGGCCCCCAAAAACCAGATCTCACAGGCCAGGGGTGCTGGAACCAGGCAGGGATGGGGAAGTAGCATCCGCCCCTGCCCCAGTGGAAGAGTTCCAGGCAGAGCAGCAGAGAGGCCCCCTCCTTGCAGAAGGTGAGGGAACTGGCCAGTCTCAGTCCAGCTCCACAGCTGGGGGAGGGCTGCAGGGAGCGATTCCTGTGGGAAAAGGGATTCCTGTACCGGGAATGGGCTCCCAGATGCAAAGCGGAGCCATGGAAGGTACAGAGGCAACTGGTGGTTCCCCAAAAGTACCGGCGCAGGTTGCTGTACCTAGCCCATGATATCCCACTCACAGGACACCAGGGGATCCACCGCACCAGGAGAAGGTTGTTACAGAACATTTTTTGGCCTGGGATCTTTGCAGCTGTCTGTCTATATTGCCTGTCCTGCGATCCCTGCCAGAGGGTGGGGAAGACCCGGGACAAGGGGAAAGCTGCCCTGAGGCCACTGCCCATCATAGAGGAGCCTTCCAGAAAGTGGCTATGGACATAGTGGGACCCTTCAGCAAGGCAATGCGTTCAGGGAAGAAATATATTTTGGTGGTGGTAGATTTTGCCACACGATACCCAGAAGCAGTGGCCTTGACCTCTGTCGACGCTGACACCATGGCGGATGCACTGCTGTCTATTTTCAGCAGAGTGGGGTTCCCCAAGGAGGTCCTCACAGATCAGGGGTCCAACTTTATGTCAGCCCTGCTGCAAAGCTTGTGGGACAAGTGTGGGGTCTGGCACACCTGGGCCACAGCCTACCACCCGCAGACCAATGGGCTGGTGGAGAGGTTCAATGGGACTCTGAAGCAGATGCTGAGAACCTTCATGAATCAATACCCACATGACTGGGACAAGTACTTACCCCACCTGCTGTTTGCATACAGGGAGGTGCCCCAGGAATCCACGGGGTTCTCCCCGTTTGAGCTGCTGTACGGAAGGAGGGTACGGGGACCCTTGGACTTGCTCAGAGAAGAGTGGGAGGGGACAGCCTCTCCTGAAGGGGAGTCAGTGGTACAGTATGTACTGACCTTCCGGGAAAAACTCGCCGAGCTCATGGGCCTGGCCAGGGAGAACCTCTCCATGGCCCAAAGGAAGCAAAAGGTCTGGTACCTGTGTGGCGGGACAAGCTGCAAGCAGCCTGGGATGGGCCCTTCAAGGTCGTCAAACAGCTAAATGACGTGAATTATGTGGTGGAACTGTCAAACCAGGCCCACAGCCACCGGGTCTATCATGTGAACATGATGAAACCTTACTGGGACAGAGAGAACTTGGTGCTGGCCGTGTGCAGACACTGGGAGGGGCAGGGGGGTGATCTCTTGGTGGATTTGCTCACAAGGACTGGAGCCGGCTCCTTGCTGGAGTCTATTCCCCTCTCAGACCAGCTGACCCCTGCCCAGCAGATGGAGATCAAGGAGGTGCTGCAGTCACATGAACAGCTGTTCTCGGACAGACCCGGACGCACTGACCTAGCTGTCCACCGAATAGAGACAGGCACCCATGGCCCTATCAAGTGTGTGCCATTCAGAGCCACAGGGAAGACAGCTCAGGACATAGAGTGGGAGGTTGAAGACATGCTGGCTCTGGGGGTGATCCAACCCTCCTCCAGCCCCTGGGCCTCTCCCGTGGTGTTAGTTCCTAAAAAAGATGGGTCTGTTCAGTTTTGTGTGGACTATCGCAAGCTTAACGCCATCACTGTATCGGACGCCTACCCCATGTCCAGGCCTGATGACCTTTTAGACAAGCTGGGGGGAGCCCGTTACCTCACCACCATAGACCTCACCAAGGGGTACTGGCAAGTGCCATTAGACCAAGATGCCCGGCTCAAGTCGGCTTTCATCACCCCTGTGGGGCTCTACGAGTTCCTGGTCCTGCCCTTTGGCCTCAAGGGGGCACCTGCTACCTTCCAGCGTCTGGTGGACCAGCTACTGAAAGGGATGGAGAGCTTTGCCCTGGCTTACATGGACGACATTTGCATCTTCAGCCAGACGTGGGAGGACCATGTGTCCCAGGTCAAGCAGGTGCTGGACCGACTCCAGAAGGCTGGTCTGACTATCAAGGCAGGGAAGTGCAAGGTGGGAATGACTCAGGTGACATACCTGGGCCACAAGGTGGGTAGCGGCTGCTTAAAGCCAGAGCCAGCTAAAGTGGAGGCTGTCAGAGATTGGCCAACACCCCAGACTAAGAAGCAGGTCCAGGCCTTCATTGGGATGGCAGGGTACTACCAGAGGTTTGTGCCCCACTTTAGCTCCTTCGCAGCCCCCCTCACAGAGCTGTGTAAAAAGGGAAAGCCTGACAAGGTGGTCTGGACCGAGCAGTGCCAAGAGGCCCTCAGCGCACTGAAGGAGGCTCTGGTCAAGGCCCCAGTGCTGGCAAACCCAGACTTCAACAAACCCTTCCTGGTGTTCACCGATGCCTCAGACGTGGGGCTGGGGGCTGTGCTAATGCAGGTGAACGACAAAGGGGAGAAACACCCCATCGTGTACCTGAGCAAGAAGCTGCTGCCCCTGGAGCAGAACTACGCAGCCATAGAGAAGGAATGTCTGGCCATGGTGTGGGCGCTGGGGAAGCTGCAGCCGTACCTGTTTGGACGGAGTTTCACCGTGTACACCGATCACTCACCCCTGACCTGGCTGCATCACATGAAAGGGGCCAACGCCAAGCTCCTGCAGTGGAGTCTGCTCCTGCAGGACTACGACATGGAGGTGGTCCATGCGAAGGGGAACAACAACACCATAGCCGATGCCCTGTCACGCAGGGAGGGCCCCGAACTTCCCCAGGTCACTGGCTAAGTGACCCCGCTCAGTTCGGTCTGGAAGGGGGGAGAGATGTGATGGAGTGGGGGGAGTGCATGTGTGAGTCAGGCTGGATGTGAGAGGCAAAGAGAGCAGTTCCCAGTGGCTAAGGATGACCCTGGGCTACAACTGGCAGGTAACACCTCTGCCCTGAACAAAGAGGAGGGAGGAGCCGAGCTGGGTTTTTGAATCGGGGGCGGCAGTTAGAGGCTAGGGGAAGAGGAGCTGGAAGGCAGCCAGCCTAAGGAGGGGGAAAGCTACACCCCAGAGGGGCACCCCTCAGGGTCTTCTCCCCAGGATGGGTTGGAAGGACTGTCTCTGACTGCTGTACTGTCGCTTCTGTGAGAAACTGGGCATCTGTTGCCTAATAAACCTCCTGTTGTACCTGCTGAGTGAGAGTCACTCCTGCCAGCGGACAGGGTGCAGTGCAGGGGGACCCCTGAACCCCATCACATACATATGCACACCTTTGCATTCTCATGCAACTGATCTCTGGGATACATTCCTCCCAGCCTTCAGCAGCATTGAGTTCCTACTGGCACATTCCTTACATATAAATGGGTGGATTAGATGATCAAAATAGTCCCTTCTGGCTTTGGAATCTATGAATCTGATCATCAGTTCCCTGATTCTATCTTCTTTTGTCTGAATTGAAAGTCATATTTAAACTCAGAAAAGGAAAGTGATTTTATCTTTCTATAGTTAATCATTACCCAAGCTGTTTGTAAGTACACATCATCACACCAAATAAGCAGCTCTCAGTGTAATCTAATCTATTAATATTTCCTATTGAAATTAGGCATTCAGATGTCTCAACAAGGCTTTGAATTTCACAAAACATTTAAATTTTGGTGGAGGTAGGGGGAGAAGAGTTGAGGAATATTTTAGTATTTCTAAAACTAATTTGTCAGTGTTCATTTATTGCCACATTTGAACAGGAACAAGTAAGTTGTAATAACTGGTCGCTAATCATTATTTGGAATTAGCGTTCAATATCTATGAATGTTGTTTTGCATTGTTTTGAATGTTCATATATTGTTCATATCACTAAGGCTACATTTACACTAGGCAAAGGAAGTCGACCACAGATCCACAATTCTAGCTCAGCTAACTTTGCTGTCTCTATGGGGAAGGTCGATGGGAGAGTTTCTCCCATCAACCTGCCTTGCTCTTGACAAAAATTAGGACGAAGGGCACTTTTGAAAGCACGGCTTTCTTTCAAAAGAACCCCATCTACATGGGTATTTTGTGTTTCAAAAGCACACTTTTGGAAGACCAGTGGCCGTCATTATGCAAATGGAGTGCTGAATATGCAAATCTGTTCCTCCTTTGCATTTTCAAACAACCACATTTGCATGCCCCTTTTGAAAGGGAGGGACCAATGTAAAAGTGGCCATATGGAAGAATGAGAAATGGTGGCTCTTCCTATGAACACCTCCCAACAATCTGTTTCACAGAAAAAGAGCTAGATATTCAGCTGTGCTCAGGAGTGGAGGCGGTAAGGAGGAGTCGGGGAGGTAAAGAAGCTTTAAGTCATCTTTCCACTCCTCCATTCCAGAGCTGGTGAAGAACAAAATGACATCACTTGTAACCTGGAGCACCATTATGCCAGTCATAGGGATCATTCTGGAAGTCAAATAGTGGCCAGAATTCTGTGCATTCCAGCCTTATTCTTGATATGCCTCCCATATGTCCTACCTAGCTTGTACATGGAATGGGAAGAATAGGTAGTATACAGTCTGCTACGTTGACTTTTATGGCACAGCAATACCTGGCTGCCCTGCAAAGGCAACTTTCCAGTTGCTTCTAGCTGGTTCAGGACCTGGCACAGTAAGTTCTTGCAGCCTTTGAGAACAAAGATTTAGTAGTCATAATACTGTGAGTAGCATGCATTCCCTGGAGTCAAGCCATTAGTAGTGGAATTCTCAAATGGATACTTGGTTGCAAATGGCCTGTTGTGCATCCCAAACAGAGCTTTGTATATGATTACTAAAAATAACGTTGTTCAAGATATTGGTAAAGCATTTGTTTGAAGGCAATTCAAATAGTCAAATGATCTGTATAATTTGACAACCTTTCTTCCCAGCCTGAGGAATAATCAGCCATAGCCACATGAGTATTTAGTCCTCTCCTCCAGAATCCATTTATTGTTCAAATCAGGGACATAGTAACAAGTGGGCCTGGGTGGTCCAGGGCCCATCCACTTAGAACACAGGCCTGCTGGCACTCATCCTCACCTCTACTCTTACCAGAGCACTATCCCTTTCCCTGCTCTGACCACCTGGGGCTCCTGATAGGGAGCAGAATTTGGGGGCCTGCATGCCTCAGTGTCCTGACCCAGCTCTCCTGCTGGAACGACTGGGCAGTGGAGCAGGGCAAGCCCAGTGATCCAACTCCACTCAAGCACCAGGTGGTGGAACAGGACCAGCCTAAGTACTGTGACCCCAGTTCCTGCAGGAAGCACGGATGGTGGAGCAAAGCAAGCCTGGCAGTCCAACCCCACTCCTTACTGGGAGCATGGGGCAGCAGAGGAGAGCGAGTCCAGCACTCCAATCCAATCCTGCATTCCACCGGGAGGAGGAGGAACTGGGGCAGATGCAGCTGCATTGCTGCTGCCCCTCAGTCATTTCCCACACAGGTAAAAGTTGGGGCCCACCTATCTGTCCCATCCTGGCTATGCCACTGGCTCAAACTACCACAAACTGACTGAAGCTGTTAGGCCTTCTCACCAGGAATCTCACTTCTCTAGGGACAACTGCAGGAGACAGTCCTCCTCCCTTTTCCTGCAGCTCTTTATAGGGAACATCTCAGCTGAAATGGATTAACAAACAGGGTTGGCTGCTTTCAAGCCTCTGGGGCAGGCCCCCTGCTACAACCTGAAATATGCGTGTACCACTAAACAGATCCGGGTGTCTTTGAACACGAAGCCCCTAATTTCTGTTAAGCTTCGTTGTCTGAAAAAAAAATCTGTCTCTCTCTGACCTCATGCAACTGAATCAATTGATATAATCATTAGTATCGTCTTCTTTGGCAATAGTACTGCCACCACTAGGATACTTGATTGAAGTATAATAATTTGTCATCAAAATAAATTAATTTTATGTAAAAATTGTACACATTTTTCCTTATTTAGATAAAAGGAAAGGGGCACTCAACCAGGTTTTGTAATATATGGATGAAAAAGGGGGGTCAAAGACTGTAAGTGAATAACTGTGTTCGCAGTCAAGTTCCATAAACTTTAAGAAGAGGAAAAGCTATTGGCCCGGCTCTATGGCCTGTGTTATACAGGAGGTCAGACCCAATGATCACAATGTTTTTTTCCTGGCTGTGGAGCCAATTTAAAGTTTGCTAGGATATAAAACTCTAAAATTTGCTTTCCACAAGCTTCTTGTGAAGCTGAACCACTCAATTGTTCTTGGAAATCAAATACAAAATTGATGTAGGCATGGCTGAGGTGCATTAAGTTTTTTTTTCTCACTTGATTGATAACTTACCAGCTGTAACAAATATTACATTTCTTACATTTGTCCAGCGCAATTGCATTATCTTTGGAGAATGAGCAAGATGACACAAGAAAGAAAAGATACGAAGAATTTTTCTAATCATTTGGAAGTTCTATTTGTTTAAGGGATCCTCTCTATAACTATCAGAGAGGTAGCCATGTTAGCCTGTATCTTCAAGGACAACAAGAAGTCCTGTGGCACCTTATAGACTAACAGATATTTTGGAGCATAAGCTTTTGTGGGCAAAGACCCACTTCATTCTATAACTATGTGTTCTATTGGATTAATAGTTTGCTGTTACTGGACAATTGAGTTGTATCTGGTGAGAAGGGCCAATGGAAGTTGAATCATTGTTATAAATGTAAGAGAGGAAATTGTTACTTGTTACACCAATTTTGTTAAGCATAAGCATTGATCATCCAAGGTTATGAGAGTCACAAAGTGAAAACAAAACCATGAAGACAGCAGATAAGTGGGAGGGAAGCACAAAAATCCTTTTTGTTCTCTTTGGCACTCTAAAAATCAGTGCAATTTGATCCACTAGGATAAATTCATTGTGAATTCAGAGTTCTTAATGTTGCTTGCTTTAGGCCCTCATTTTCAAGGCACACACATCTAGATGAAGCAGCTGTTCATATTCTTAGATTCCCAGGCCAGGAGTAGGGTGACCATCCATTCTGTATTAGGTGGGACAGTCCACATTTAGGGAGCCAAAAAGGCGTCCTGACATTTTTTAAATGGGACCAGTTGTCCTGTATTTGGCCCTCCCCCGCTAACCTTTTCCTGTGCTGGCCAGAGTCTCACAGGTCTTTCTTTCTGGCCGCTGCCACTTTTAAAATGTAGCTTCCTGCCTGCTGCACCACTGGGATGCCACTGCCAGCCCCAGGCTTGCTCAGGTGAGTGGTTGGGCTGAGGACAGAGGTGGGCGGAGGCAGGAAAGTGGGGGCTGGAGCCAGGGAGCTGGAACCATTGCAATGCAGGGCTGGGGCCATCACTGGAGCCCCCTGCCACCCCTAGTCCCTGCTGCGGGGCTGGGGTGGAGCCAGAGCCCTACTCCGGGTGGAACACTGCACAGTGTGGGGGCAGTTCCACCCCACACTCATGCCACATCATGGGGCCAGGGCTTGAGCCCTGTATGGTGCAGGGTGAAGCCCCCCTGTACCTCCCATGGGGCCAGAGCCCACTCCCAGAGTCCAACCATCAGGCTGGGTGAAGCTGAGGCTGGAGCCCTACCAGGGCAGCTCCTGCTGCAGACCTTGGTCCACAGCCATGCGCGGCCTGAGGGCGGAGCCATCCCGCCCCAGCCCTCACCATGTCACAGGGCCAGGGCTGGAGCCTTATACTATGTAGGGCCGAGACCTGCCCGGACATCCCACAGGGTCAGAGTCCCCCCCACCCCACCCAAGAGCCCTGTGGGGTGTGGGGCTGGGGCTAGGGTCAGAGTCCCTCTGGTGTCTGCAGCACCAGCCCCAAAAGAACCTGCTGCAGGTGTGCTTCTGTCCCCAGCCCCAGTGGGCCAAGGGTGGGTGTGTGGGCTCTGACTGGGAGGAAGGGCACAGGAGCAAGCTGGGGATGAGTGTTTGGGGTCTGAACGGGAAGGCGGGTACAGGAGCAGGCTGGGGTTTGGGTGGGAGGTAAAGTTCAGCAGTGGGTGAGGGATTCAGGAGCAGGCTGGAGGTGAGAGGTTTGGGTGGGAAGAAGGGTGCAGCCATTGACTGTGCAGGATGACCATCTATCCCATTTTAGCCAGGACAATCCCTGCCCCCAGGGTGTTCCATATTTAGCCTGGGGAATATGGTCATCCTAGCCAGGAGGGACCATTATGATCATTTAGTCAGGCTGTAAAATATCCCCAAAATAATCCCTAGATTTATAGATCTTGTAGAAAAAATAAAAGTCCTCTTTTGATTTAAAAATAAAGCCCTTCCATTTAACATTGTTCATCAAATATGCAGAATGTGAACAAAGTTCATGGGAAATGAAAATCTACACTTAAAGTCAAAAGCTGTGTCTACACATGCACGAAACGCTGAAATAGGTGACTTTTTCGAAAGAATGGGAGGAGTGTCTACACTTGCAACACCTTCTTTCGAAAGAAAGTCAAAGAAATGGGATGCAGACATCGAAATCCGAACTCCGATTCCATATCAGGAAGATCACCCCCTTTCGAAAAACTAAATTGAAAGAGTACACGTGTAGACGTTCCACCTCCTGCTTTTTCAAAAGAGAGGTCCATCATGTCACCGGTCAGCTGGCGCCCAGGGCAGCTCCAGCTGGCAACAGTGGGGCTCTATGATACCTGCGTCCAGCTGCCTTAAAGCAGCACACACACTGGAACCCGATGGCAGGAAACTTAGAGCATGCTAGAGGCAGCCCCAGCACGAGCTCCAATTGCACACTCTGGGCAAGATGATGGCCAGCACACAGCCCCGGCATGAGCCCCAGGGTCCCCCCTCCGAGCCCTCGCAGGCTTCCAGAGTTCCGGGGGGGGGGGATTTAAAAAAAGGCCCCCTCCTGGATGGAGAGGGAGCTGTGGGACCTCCTGGGCCTCTGGAAAGAGGAGGTGGTCCTCCAGGAGATGGGAGTGAAGCAGTGCAATCAAAATTTTGAGGAGTAAAGGGACTTCGAAGTAGCACAGGCACTTCAAAGCGCCCACGGCTACACACCTGCCAGCACTTCAAAGTTGCTGTGGGTGAGGATTAGCCTGATGAAGTGCTGCGCATTCACCTCAGCACTTCATTAATAATCTCCCATCGCCCTGATTAACATGCCCCCTTCAAAGTCGGGGGCAAGTGTAGACAAGCCCAAAGTGGAAAAGATCACTCACGGAAGTAATGGGGTCATGAGGAGGTGGTGCTGGAAATTCAAACACAGTTTGTCTTGTGTCTTGATTCTAACTTACTTCTTGCCCTCAGTATTCACCAGAAATATTACAAGTGAAATACAAGATCACAGTTTTCAAGGACTAAAAAACAGAGAGCACAAACAGTCACTAGCAGTAGGAATCATTCTGTGGCTATTATCACAACAAGCTGACAATGTCTCAGGGTAGATTAAATTGTTTAAGTGTCAGGGCCCACAACAGCTCTAGTAATAAAGATTTAACTCCTTGATAGGACAGAGCAAGTTTAGCAGAATTAGATACAGGTCATAACTGCATTATTTGAGACAGTGTACAGTGAAGAGCCAAAGAAATACCGAGGCCAGTTCCTTATATAATGTAACTGTGGTTCTGACATCAGTCAAATGACCAATAATAATACTACAGACAAACGTTTCAATGTAAGTAGAGACTGTACTACTTCAGTCAAGCATTTCAATGTAAGTAGAGATCTGAATCTGGCAGTTACTACACAATTAATTTGTTGAACATTTTATATAGATCACTGAAGGATAATGGATTACATTTTCAGAACCAGTCCCAATAAATGTTCAGCAGAGGGAATGCATATTCTTTCCTTTAATTCCGGGACTAAATGAATCTGCAGCCTGCCCCAACACAAGCCATTATGTGGCTAGAGGACCAGTCCTGAGAAACACAAAATGCAGAAATAAAAATCTGAAAAATGTCCATTTGGAGTTATTGAAAGGTTGGGGGTTTTTGGTATTGTTCAAATGTTTCATTTCATTCCATACAGAAACAGTAATGTTCAAGAGAAGAACACATGGTCCGCTGTGCTTTACAGTAGTCTCATCTATTTCATTTTAACTACTGAATGCAAAACAATATTGGTCAAACTGCTCAAGTAGAGTAAAACTATGCATATTCATACTATGCCTCAGCGAAGACAATAAATGAAACATAACTCATTCATCAGATTTCATGTGATTATATCTTCTCCTGTACTACATTATCTACATTATTATAAAGCTTCAGTTATCCAACTGTAACTCTCGTAAGAACCCAGGAAAATAAGAGAGAAAAAATATTAACTAGAAAAGAAACTACAGGCAAGAGAGACAACTTTCTTATCAGTGTACCAAATAGAGAGTGGAGTATTTGAAAAGGCTTAATGATGCGGAAAGATAAAGCATGTCTAGGCTGGCTTTAGGATTAAGAAAAATTTACAGAAGCCTACTCCATTTAGAAATGTTTGGGAGAAGGTACTTGAATTTTCATGTGATCAAGCTTGAATAGTATATTGAATAGTAAATTTAAAAAGCTATAGATGATGCACTGTACTTTGGTTAAGTTTCCTAAGAAAACTAGATAAGCAATAACTGTTATCTGCATTTCAGAGTGGTTCATAAACAGCAGTTATACCTACTCTCATGAATGTTCATTGTTCTTTTGTTAGCAAAAACACATAGGTGGTATACTACATCATCAAAGTGATGGGACTTTGATGATACATTACTGCAATATGTCACCAGGGAGACAGTACTTTGAAAATGTGCTACATTAACTACATCATCCAAAGTACCATCAATCTGAAGATAAAGTGCAGTGCCAGCTGGCTAAAAGCATGATGCAGTTATGTTTACTTTTAGCTAAACTTCAGCAATGTATTCTTTCTTTAAGAAAATAGGTTACATGAGTGAATTTGCTAACCCGTGGTCTTCTGTGTCACTGTAGTTTAAAGGATTTGCTTTTTAGTTAAAAATACTGATTACAAAAGGGTTTAATGCAGTGATAGAATAATAAAGTACAGAAAGCCAGATCCCCCCCTTGGGCTGAGCAAGGCTAAGCTGTGTTGAAGAGGAGAAAAGGAAGAGGAAAAAGCTCTAAGAGTATTCCCACATAGAACACTAAGGAGAGTTCTATGAGGCTACATCTACACAGCAGCGCTATTCCAAAATGAGATATCTCAAAACAGCTATTTCAAAATACTGTATTTTGAAATAATATGTCCACACACAAAATGCATTTCTGGGCCCATAGCCCTGTTTTGAAATAGCGCCATTGGAGCCCATTATGGCTTGTTTTGAAATAGGGCTATTCCATGTCTTAATATCGCCGATTTCAAAATAGTAATTTCAAAATAGGTGTTGTTCCTCATGGAATGAGGTTTAGTGGCTTTGGAATAATGCACCTGCCATTTCAATTTTATTTTGAAATAGCATCTGCATCAGTTGAATACTGCCAAAGTTATTTCAAAATAATTGCTGTTATAGCTTTGCTGTGTAGACACAGTCTGAGCGAGATCTTTGAAAACTAGGTGCTTGCAAACCCGCTGTTGAACATCCACTTTGCATTGAAAACCCAGCCTCAGAACCAGGTTGATACATCCATACTGTACTGTGCCTACGTGAGACAGCAAATCAGCCTCTGTGGACATACGTCAATGTATCCCAGGGTTTCTGGCATCGCCTTCTGGAGTATGCATACCCCTCAAACCCAAGACAATACCCTCATCCACTGAAACCACTTTAGGGCTTGGTTCAGGGTGGGTTGTCATGGCAGGAGTTGACCAGAAAGGTTTTGGGTGGTTTTAGTTCAGCAACACACCCTTCTGAGCCATTTTGTGCCTGTATACTTCCTGTTCCTGAATAATTTGACAGAATGGGCTTTCCAAACTTCATAGAAAGTCTTGATGGAATCGTTGCCAGCTGCCAGGATCACATAAATACTGTGTCACTTTATAACCTAGGAGTGCCCTATGCGTTTCAAATTACAAGCTCGGCAACCTGCTCATATCAGTTTTTGTTCTAGATGTCACAGCTTAGCACCTGATTTAAATTTGTGTGTAAAAATGTGGTGAATTATAATCTTATCCTTCTGCCTGAGAATTCAATAACAGCCACTTCAGATTTCCTTCTCTGTGGCTAAAAGTTAAACATCATTCAGCTTCTTCGATTAACTGAAGTGACACTATGTTCTTTGCAAACAAAATGTCAGTGATAGAAATAGAATGGAAACGTATACATACTGTAACTTAGGGTTTCAGATGCCCTGTAATTATAATCATCTGCTACAATTTCAACACTTACAATGCAAAACAAAAACCTGCAGTCCAATAAATACGTGATATGTTGGAATAAACATAAATTATATTCTCAGAACTGTATTTTTGTGTGTGTGTAATTTGCAGCAGGTATGAACTTTGGTTCACATCAGGAGCAAAAAGCATCAAGGCCTGAGCTGAGGATGCTTTTTCTTGATCTAACTACTACATAATCCTTACTTACTAAGACAGAACATGATTCTGCAACCCTTATTTCCATGATTTAAATGAGTCTGCTCTCAGCAATAAGGACTATTCAGGTAAGTAAGGATTGAAATATTGGGTCCATGATTTGTGCAGATTTGATGCTCTTGCGGGACCAGCTCCTAAAATTCCAACTTGGGGGTTTTGACTGAGGCCTGAAATTGTTTTTAAATTAAAGTCAAGAAGAAATGATATTATATTGGACCCATATTTGACTAGCCAGTCTGAATGGATCAAAATTATGAGTTTTGCTTGGCAGAGGAAGACATGCAATCATTCTCCTCCTCTCAACTCACAAAAGGATTCCAAGTTTATTCCAAATTACACAACTTCTGTTGAAACCCTTAGGTTACAATTAAAATGTACGGTATAACTTTCATTGAACACAGGGTGCCACTAGTTTGATTCTACTTCCATAGTGACTTTTCCAGCCATAATAATTGAGAGCCTACTCCAAAATCACTGAAGCTGTTTCAGTCTTTTCACTGAGTTTGGGGGCATTCAGAAAGGTCCCACGTATGATACTCATGTCCATGAATGGGACATTCATGGGACAGAAGTTACATTTGCAATAAACACATCAACTGATGCTGAAGACACAATCTCTTGCTGTAAAAAAAGTATGTAGCTGTGTTCATGCAACTGAAAATGGCATATTTACCCTGGGAATGTAAATTAACCTCCTAAGCCTGATAACTGAACAGATCAATATTTTTATAGGAGGCCTGGTAAACCCAAATACACACCTCACGTATACTTTTACATATGACACCAAGAACAACGAAAATGTGCAATCTCTCAAGTCACTTCAATGCAAGAATTGATTTTGGAATTCAATTCTTTAAAAATGTCTAAACCAAACAAAGGTGTGATTTTCTTTGCTAGACACACATCAACAATTCAGAAGTTTAGTATACTACAAAAATCTGTGTGACTTCTCACATGCACAATAACCATGTGGTGCCCTTATATCCAGTTGCTTTACCTGTTTCTGCACAGGCACAGAGAACTATTGATATTGCTGAAACGTTTGAAATAACGTAAATGAAGGGCCAATATACTACTATGGTAATCAATTACACCAGTATATGGCTAGAAGTGCCCCTTTGCTCTCCAGTTTACCTCCAGAACCATAACTGTATTCTTAATAATTTTGAGTCATGAACGAACTCTGAGCAGAAACATCTCCAGCAATAGACTTCAATTTATGGCTCTGAAATCTGAAGATTTTTTTTGAAAGAGAGATGTATTAAACACTGACATTTTTCTAATTATTTTCTCCAGTCAATTGGTATTGAGAACATTTTAACTGAGTTTTGAAAGACTGTTTGCAAACCACTGACCATGGAAAGCCCTGGCAATCATTTGCCAGAGATTTCATACAAGACTACTGCATAAATTGACAAGAACACAAAAAGTCAAAAATGGTAATTATCAAATGTAAGGAATAGGCAGGCAGGGTTAAATGTTGATGTTTTCCAGATGGCTACATCTGTTAAAAAAAGACATAAAACAATTCAGCAAAAGAGTAAAAACAAATTAAAATAAGTGGGTGCATGGGTGGCTACCATAACACCAAACATGCAGAACTGCTCTGTGGTTCTGTGTAAGAAAAATGTGAAATCCTGCACCATTCAAAAATAATCTTGGCACTGTCAAATCGTATTGCTCCCCACCTTTTTTATGGGGGAGAAGGGGCAGGGAGAGTGGCATGGGGAAGGAGGTGATTACATGAAAGGTACCACATGGGAAAAAGAGGCAATGTTGAACATTGGTAAGGGTGACATTTCAACCTTCTGCAGACTTCCAGTCAAAACTACTTTGGCTGGACCCATTCTGTGGCTAGGTTTTCAGTCTTAAAGGCTATGTATCAGACGTTTTTCACAAACAGCAATGTACTCTTTATGGAGGAGGGAAGAGGAGGATAACAAACCATGGTATCTTCCATCAGCAGACTGAGGACCAAACATTCTGGTAAATATTCAAAAAGTGCGTAAGAGAATAAGTCACCCAGGTTCTGCTGGTACTTCTGAAAAGCCCACCTTCTATAAATACAATATTTCACTATAATATGAAATTTTCTGTTTGATACTGAAATTAAACTAGACTTTTTACACAGGGGATGACAGCATTACATTTTTTTTAAAAGCCTACTAAGTTCATACCACCTTATTGTGAAGTAATTTTCAAGTTAAAGGAGCGATTGTATATCTTTCTTTTAGATCAAAGAAACTATCTAATTGTCCTTCTGGGTCATATTAGGCAATGCATAAATAACCTGTTCAGCATGAATTCCTACTGAATAAGCAAACTACTGATGCAAAGATTGATTTCTGCATTCAGATGCTGACACAGCTCAGTTGTTTGAGTACTGATGCTGAAAAATGCTCATTAAGGGAGCTGGTTTAATAATGTTAAAGTTAATCCTTGTATGATTTATTCAAAAATTATGAAAAGGTATAACAATAGAATTGCTTGACTACAGAAAACATGTTCATAAATGAATTTTTCAAAGTGACAACACTGTTAGGCTAAATAGAAATGAATAGTTCTTTCAGCTCCACTCTTCAGAAAGTAGAAAGCTGCATTTTAAAAACACAGGTAAAAATAAAAAGGAATTTTAATGAATATAATGTTCATCTAAAGAATACCATTTCAGCAATTATATGAAAGCAGGAGAATGAAATGGCTGGAACTAAACTCAGTATAGGGCCAAATTATGGCTGGTCTGTTATCCAGGTTTTTCAGGCAAATTAACTATTTCACAGCTGGTGGTGTCAGGAATAAATCAATAGGAACAGAGCAATTGTGTCTGATGAAGGATTAAATTCAAGCAAGCATGCTCTTATCTCGCACTCCAGTTCATTAGATTTAAACACACATAGGCTTAAAGTAGTAGATTTAGAACATCCCAGAGAGTTGCCTAACATCTGGAACAATATCAAGTAACTGACAGCAGGTTTGCAGTGGCCAGTTGCTCATTCACTGGGGAGAAAATATGTCAAACAACAAAAAAAGCCATCTCTCACAATGACTTCAGAAGGTACTCCAAAGTACTTTCTATTAGCCAATCTTTTACAGCTGACTTCTACAAAACACATTGGTCATAATGACCCCTACCAGATCATCACTGTTCCTAACTTTCAATAAACGTCTAAAATCAGAGGTACTCAGACTCAAAGTTTTGCAGTCATCCAGTTTTCAGTCTCACTTGTTTACTTGTCTGTCCCGTCCCCATTCCAATTAGCAGAAGCTGCCAGCTAGATTTTGCCTTGCTTCTGAAAGCTTGTCTGCAAATTAATCTTTAATTGCATTCTATTCCATGAATTCATAGTGCCTCTATGCAAATAATATGGTTTCAATTAGCTTGATCATATTCTGGTGCATATACACGTCCTTAAAATCCAGGACAATGGCCCTGTGCCATGTGCTAGTGGGGTATGTGAATCCCCATCCATGTATCCTTGAACCAATATGAAAAAAAAGCCCATAATTCAGCTCTTAAGACTCTCTGAGAAGAAGTGGGTTGTATTAGCATGGCTAAAAGTGTTGTGTTCCTCCAAAGGGGTATGAGTGCAGTTTGGGGAACTCGCAGCGAGCTGGCACCTTCTCCATACACTAGCATGGAAAAAGCAATCCCAAGTCAAACTCCTGTTACATCTTTTTATTCTGATGTAAAAAGTGCTGCTACCAAGCACTTTCAGTTCCAGGACTCCCAAAGGCTGTATGCCTTAACTAAAGCATGGTGCCTCATTACATCTCTTCTCCAGCTCCAAAGGCTCCACTCACCCTCCCTCCCCATCCCCATAACTATTCTATAGTAAATGACAACAACAAATAATTCCAGATATAAAAAAATTGTGGTCATTTAGAAACACAGACCTGATTCAGAGTCCATTAATGCTGGCAGAAAGACATCCCTTGATTCCAGTAGACTTCAGAAGACAGATCAACAGCATATTTGCAACAAGTGTCAGCCACAAATTTTGCTTGATTTTTTCTGCCTGTTCTATGAGGCTTTGTCATCTGATGTATACTTCAGTTGTACCCATTGTTGTTCTCAGACAGACTGCAGCTATCTTTTACTGTAATATGTTGCTTCCAAGGCTACGGCAGCTTTAATATTTCTGTGAAAATCAAATGATTGCAATATCACCCTTAGAAATAATTTACCATAGGAAAAATATGATGCCATCCATTTTACAAATGTTTTGTCCACCTGGATGTGCTGCTGATACCACACTCAACAATATACCCAGACTAGTTCACAAAGAATGAACTCCATCTGACTTCATCTGCTGAAATTCACAGTTCACTTCATATCTTATGAACACAAGTTTATTTTGAATAGGAAAACTCTTCTATATCATCAAGCTCTTGTGTGTCCTGATTGTGATTAGAAAGCAAGTCATTTCTCAAAATGCCAGACAGCTCCTTATCAAAATAAGAATGACACAAGATGCACTCTGTCTTGTGTGACTTTGAACCTCAAACTAACTCATTGTATTCTGTAAATTAAAAAGTAAATTGTTGAAAGTATTTTGTACCAGATTTACTCCCTTGCTAA
Source organism: Carettochelys insculpta (assembly GCF_033958435.1). NCBI lineage: Eukaryota > Metazoa > Chordata > Testudines > Carettochelyidae > Carettochelys > Carettochelys insculpta. The sequence goes on from NC_134140.1 coordinate 54,266,510, forward strand.
TTACCTACATTGTCAGTTGTCTCAATCCACTACTGTGATATAATGAAGTATTCACAGAAAACAAATTTCATAAACATTAAATATTTCTCCCCTAATTTTTGTTTTAACAATGATTTCACATTCTCCTTTGTCCATATGATGCTACAGGAAGAACATTGCTCAATCTTTAAATTATTTGGTCCCAGAAGGTGAGTAATTACAGAATTCAGAGCAAGTGCTGTTTTAGCACCTTTCATTTGTAATACCATCTGTAAATTTGGCTAGATTCTTCTTGTCTGATTAATAGCACCATCTCCAGACAAATAAATGAAGTTTGTACTCAAAATGTGACAGATTAAGCACAATTTAAGTCTTTTGTACTGTACAATCCATTATGCCATGCTTCAGAGGGAAACACTAACAATTATTTGTTATGCTGAGTGTGAACCCATGTATTACATTTGTGCAAATTGATGTCAAATGAAATTTCAGTTGTGCTCCTATCTATTCAAGAGTAAACTGTGTTACAGTTATACTATTCACTCATTCTAATGATCATTTGGCATTGCAATATAGTAATTCCTTGAAATGTGCAATTTCGAGTTGTGCTTAACTCGCATTAATGCGAGTTAAGTATAACTCAAAACCCCACTCCCCCTGCCCCTGGCTCAAACCTCCACCAACCCTATGTAGCCCAAGTTCAACCTCCCCGCTCCCCATGTAGTTCCCCTGCAACCCTAACCCCTCCTCCACCTTAATCCCATGGCCCCAACCCACCACCAGGCTTAACCCTCCCCAGCTGACCCTCAACCCTTGGACTTAGCTTTCAAAAGGAGCCCCAGGTGCTCCTGCTGCTTCCCTTACTGCAGAACGTGCATTCCCCCAGGGAAAAAAGCCACCCCCTGACTTACACGAAACTCAACTTATGTGAGGGTGTTTGGGAACGCAACCCTCACATAACTCAAGGGACTACTGTATATGGGAAGGAAATTGACAATCTCCCTGCTGCTACCTCCAAAGTACTCTCTACCCTTTCAGTAAGCTCAAAGGTTTTGGTAGACTTCAAGGTCTCTGCCAAGATGGCACCCTTGTATAAGACTGGAAAACAAGCCAAAAATCTAGTCCATAAATAAGCAGCTTTCTTTGTTGTGGGGTAGTCCAATAATAAATTCCATAATCCTATATCTTAACCAGAGAAGGAACCTTTTCCACAGTTTTTGCCTTTCCCTGTAGCATTTTCTGATGCACAGAAGCTTTGCATACCCCATTCTTACAGTCCTGTGGGACCAATTTCACACCCTACAATGGGATTTGGACCTCCCTTGGGTATGAAAGTGTTTCACATAGTCTTTTGAAAAGTATCTTTTGGCACTGTCAACCATGTGTCTCTGAATACCAGCCAGGTGAGCAGTTAGGTCAGCCAAAGATTCTGCTCTATTTCACCCAAGTACAATCAGACTCATTTGGTACTCTCTGGCATACTTTAATCATACTACCTCAACATGAGTAGCCTAAGCCCACACTATTAAATTCTCATAATCAAGGAAGGAAATATATCTCTTGAGGCTCCTCTTGCAAAATATAGTCCTATAAGTGCAAAAGGTTGCAAGTCAGTTCAACAGTTTGGCCAAGCACTCAGTACTGAAGGCAGCACCCCATCAGTAGCAGCCCAAACATAAGGGTGGCAATACCACAACATCCTTCCTTCTGTTCTGCTGCCTTCAGAGCTGGACAGATGGAGAGGGACAGCAGCTGAGAACTTTGTCATTCTTGCTCCTGTGCTGTTGCTCTACCTTCAGATCTGGGTTCCCAGCCAGCAGCTGCTGCTGTTCTCCATCTGCCCTGCTCTGAAGGCAACACCACTGTCAGTAGCAGGACTGAAATAAGGGTAGCAATACCAGAACACACACACACAACTCTTTTTTGATCAGAACCCCTGCAATTATAACACCATGAAATTTCAGACTGAAATACCTGAAATCATGAAATTTATGATTTTTTAAATCATATGACAAAGAAATTGACCAAAATGGACTGTGCATTTGGTGGGGCCCTATTTGTTTGCAGAATACAGCATCAAGCATTGGGCTTTGGTGATTCCGTTTCGGAGATCCTAAAGGAAATTTGCCTAAGAAAGAACTGAGTAAGGATTTTGGAATTTGACTCAATGGATTACATTGAACTCTGGCCCATGAGCTTCCACCAGGGGGTAAATTTGAGCATTGGAGTTTAATTTAAAAACATCAACAAAACAAATGAAACTAAGAATCATGTTCTTTTGGAAGGTGACCAGAAACTTAAAAAGGCAGATGACATATAGATCTTCAACCTGAAAATTTATTACAGCCATGTGCCTAACTTAGTCTAGACATTTTGTACATTCTAGCAAACAGCATTCAGCCTCTCTCCAAAAGGAACCATGAATAAATATAATCTTACAAGAAAGAAAAAAAATATTACTTAACCCATCAAGTTTGTTTCTTCTTTCCTTTATCTCAAGCTCTCCTTCCTGCTCCTTATAGCAATTTGTCATTTCTTTGTTTGAAACTCATTCAGTCCTTGATTTAAGTTTTTGCATTCAGTGGACCAGCTAGATATTTTGTAACAAATGTTATTTGCTCATTGCATAATGTGGTATAGATTAAGCTCTCTATTTTCTCCTAGAATCATGTGTTTTGAATTCCAACTTATCATGACCTTGTCTTTATGCAACGTATGCTTAAATCAGTTTTCTTCTCATACTGAATCACAATATCACACACAAGTTTGAAAGACACCCTACTGGCATTCCTTATACATAATTAAAAATGACAGGAAACATCACCTCTGCAATCACAATAGCGAGTACTTGCGTACTATTGATGTTTGGATTTTTTTCATTTTTACATTCAATAGACTGCCTTGGCTGTTTGAGTGTGGTAGTTCTGGGCAAATGTTTTATCTATTGTGGTTAAATTTTGACCTCAATGCACTGCTGGACTGACTTCACCAAAGGCTCTCAAGGAAACTACTTAGTGATGGGGTTACAAGAAAGGTTCCATTATGGACCAGTAACTGGTTAAAATACAGGAAACAAAGATTAAGAATAAATGGTCAGTTTTCACAATGGAAAGAGAAATGATGAACGGGGTCCCCTAAGAAACTGTATTGGGAACTGCAACAGTTCAACAGTTCATCAATAGTCTGAAAAAAGAGAGAGCGAACACTGAAGTGGTGAAGTATGCAGCTGATGCAAAATTATTCAAGACAGTTAAGTATAAAGCTGACTGCCAAGCATTACAGGGGAATCTCAGAAAACTAAAGTACAGATGAAATTCAATACTGATAAGAGCAAAAACACTGGGTTCTGAATACCTCAATTCCAAATATATAATTTTGTATATAGATGCTAAATGAGCTATTATCCCTCAGGAAAGGCATCTTGGACTTACTGAGGAGTGCTTTCAGTAAATTTCAGCACTCAAAAAGGCTAACAGATTTAGGAACTAAGAGAGGGTGAAAAAATAAAACAGAAAATATCACAATGTCATTACATAAATATATAATGTCCACACCCTGAATTCTGTGTCCAGTTCTGGTCATCGCCTTCCAGTGTAGCAGAACTGGAAAAGGTTCAGAGAACGGCAAAAAAGATAAATGTATAGTACAGCTTCTATAAAAGAAGAAAAGACTAAAAAAAAAAAAAAAGGACTGTTCAGCTTAGAAAAGAGGCAGCTAAGGGGACATATGAGAGAAATCTGAAAATTACACATGGTTCCAAAAGAAAAGTATTATTTATGCTTTTTTTTCTTAATACAAAAACATGGGGTCACCCAATTAAATTAATAGTTCGCAGATATAATACAGATGTGCATTATTTTACATAACATGCAATTAGCATGGGGAACTCATCAAAATGGGGTGTTTTAATGGTCAAAAGCAGAACTCTATTCAAAAAAGAATTAGATAAACTCATGGGAGAAAATTCCATCAATGACTTCTAGCAAAAATGGTCAGGGATGCAACACCATGCTTGGGATGAACCTTAGCCTGTGACTGCCTGAAGCCAAGGGAGGAAGGCTGGGGTGGATCTTGCCTGCCGTACTCTCCTCCTGAAGCTCTGATATTGGCCAGTGTTGGAGACAGGATGCCAGGCTCAACAGACCATTGATCTGACCCAGCTCTGCTGTTTTCATATTTTTAACTATGATTGTGTAGGATTCAGGGTAAGGTAGACTACTACTCATAAAAAACTCTTAATATTGATATTCTTACCAAATGTTGCTGATTTTGGGGCAAGGTTTTTGAAAAGATGTTGAGTCAACTGTGGTACTAGATTTTCTTAATCCTTTTCAGAAACTGATTTTAGACTTAGTTTTGTTTCAAAGGAAGTAACCCACTTCCTGTAAAGCCTTCAGCACAGCAGTATGCCAGTGGCTGGGCAGAGGGAAAATGGCATGGCCCGATGCTGATGTGCTCTAATGATCCTTTGGTATTGCTACAACTGGACATAATTCAGAGCCCGGCAGAGGCTATTCTAATTTGTGGAAGAAACCAAATTTCAGCCCAAATCAGGAGGGCAAAAAGGTAATATGGATTCATTTTTGCTTATCCCATTTAATACTGCACTTGTGCCACCTGGCCAGAAACAATTCAAGCCAATGGACTTTTCCCAATCTAAAACCAGTATGGCTGCATCTACACTAGGAAACTCTTTCAAAAGAGTTTTTGAAACAAGTGGGATCTTTTGAAAGAGCCCATGGAGTGTCTACACACAAAAAGTGTTCTTTCAAATGTAAATCGAAAGAACGTGGTGCTCCTTTTGAAATCACCTTTCTTTTCCCATTTCAGGAAAAACGCCCCCTTTCAAAAGAAAACATGTGTAGACACTCTGCAGGGCCCTTCTTCTGAAATAACAGTCTTCATTTTCAATCCCTAGCCCGTTCTTTCAAAAGAGCAGGGGCTGTGTGGACACTCTTCTGAAAAAGCAGATCTCTCTTCTGATCCGCTTTTTTGTGTATGGATGCACTCTTTCAAAAGAAGTTCCTTTGGAAGAGATCTTCCAGAACAGCTTCTTTCGAAAGATCTCTGTAGCATAGACATAGCCTATGAGTAACAACAGAATCAGTCCCATAGTTCATGTCTCTGGAAACTTACAAACCAAAGGCCCCAATTTGAAAGAGACTACGGAAGTCAGACTGTTCAATGAGTTAAAATCTAACCCCTGGAGTAAAATGTGAGTCAAGATTTTAGAATGTATAAAATTAAGGCTCTGCAGGATCAAGACCCAAACCATACATTTTAATGTTTACTTTTAACATATATGAACTATCAGAGTACATTTGCTTATAATTAATTGAGTTATAGCCTGAACAGTCTTTGCCCTTCCAAAAGGATGCATGTTAAAATCGTATAACGAAGAATATTTGAACATTTTGCACATTTCAAGTATTTTCCTCTTTGCTTCCTAAAAATAACTACATTCTTACTACTTCATTATCCTCCAAATTGTTAAACCTAACTAAAACATTTCTCAAAATTGTTGAAAAGTAGCAAATTAAATTAAATGTTACTCTCCTGAAACTTTGCCTCTATGGAGAAGTTTGTATGAATTTAGACACAGTGTAGATTTCATTTGAATTCTATGGTGCCATATCTGTACCTTGATTAGTACTATTTTGCTATACAAAGAGCAGAATCACATCAGAAATATCCCATATATCCTTCCTAATATATATTACAAATGAGTCAGCAACATTTAATTGACAAAGTACACAATTTTTAAAATATTTCATGGGTGATATACTTTTTCTGCAAAGAAACAAAATATGCAGGTCAGACCTACATAATAAGGGAATCAAAGAGTAAGATGGACTCCATTTCCCCTTGTTCTTGTTCTGTCTAAACATGCTGCAGAATTTGCCATTTATAATATTGTACAGTTGTGGAAAACTGCACTACTGAAATAAAATGTGACACGTTAACATTGGGAAAACAGACTTACTCTACTGGCTTGAGCACAGTAAAAGATAATGATTGTCAAGGTCTACTTTGCTTCTAAACTTGACCTACATGATAGTAGAATCAAGTGAAATTTTTCATCTAGTTTCCTCGACAAAAAAATGCAGTTTTGGTCCACTCGAACCTATGCCTGAATTTGATACAGTTTTATTCATTCATTCTTAGTCACAAATTTAAAAAATGTTCACCCAGAGCAGGGGGAGCCAGTAAAGGTGATGCCAATGGCAACTTCTTTCCCCTTTAATCTTTAGCTGATTTTGCTTAAATTTTTGAACAACATTTTAATGTCCTGCGCTTTATTTTTTTTAAAAAAAGTAAAATCATATATACCTTCTTGGGGCAAATTATCAAATCAAAACTATGGGTTAGATGTTAGGTATGAGTTAATGTCCCTGGGAGTCTTTTACATGAAACTTGTAACACTACTTTGAAAACAATCCTCTATGATGCTCAGATATGGTATATTATATAAATAACAATTTATTCCTACAAATAATTACATGAGTATTAGTATGCATGTGAGTAGTGCTATTAAATGCAATGGGATTACTTGATGTATAAATGTTACTTAAATGCACACCTGCTTGCAGGACTGGGGCCTATGTATTTATATGCTTTTTAAATATATAGTTGTAGATTTCTTTTGAAATGTAATTTCACTTAATTGTTCCTTTGGAGCCATTACAATTTACATATCTGTGACTAGTAGTAACCAAAACCCACATTTCAAGCAGACTGCAGTTCTGACTTACAAAGCTCTGAACAATGAGGTTGGATTTGTTGCAGTTTTCCAAACTCAGCTATAGAAGCCTGCATGCCTGGTATTTGGGCGCCTACAAGGGCTTTCAAAACTCATTTAGGTGATGAATGATGTATTAAGGTAGTCTATGGAACTTAGGGCCTTGTTAACCTTTAATAAAGTCTATCGTTCTGTAATAAAGGATGTCTTTTTAAAATAAAATTTATTTGTTCTGCATGGTAACTAGCCTACGCTGAGCAGAAACTGAGAGCAGGCAAGTCATGAATTCTCTCTTTACCTCCATTTAATTCCATTTTTAAAATACCTCTTCAATTATCATCTTGGTTTTCTTCCAAGAATACCTTGGTATGGGAGGTTGGTTTACATTAATTAAAAAAAAAAAAAGAGAGAGAGAGAAGGTAGTGGGGCTTCGTAAATGAACGCCACGAAGCACTTCAGGGTATAACTATACCTCTTGTGAACAGCCAGTCTTTTTTTCCCCGTCTGACAGCATTGGAGGTTAGAAGAGCAAGTATACCTTTAACAACCAGATAACTGATGGCAAAGAGTGCCCATCAGACAGGAACAATTCTCCACACACCCCATAACACTGAAGATAGAAGTCTACTAGTAAGGGATGGAAAAAGACATACTAGAGCTATTGGATGCATCCCTGTGCAAATTCCAATAAAAGACATAAATATAAACTGATATTATACTAAATTAATAGCTAAAAGGCCAAGAATCCCAATTTTTATCCAACAGGAAAAAGTTAAGAATGTAGCTTCAAGATGAAGTTTATATCACAGAGGGCTGCTCCTCTCCAGGTAACAAGTATTTACACCAGGGCTGATAATAAACAAAAAGTAGGTTTACATGACTGTAAGTGAAACAGATCAAAGTCAGTTACTAAGCCAAAAAAAAACCAAAACACTCTTGCTAATCCTAATACACTAAGAAACTTGTAATAAGCAAATTCTTACCCTAAATAAATGTTCTAATAATCTATTTCACAAGCTAGTTAGTCACCTAGTCTGCGCCCAATCCTTCCCCCGTTCAGTCTTAGATATTTCCAGCAGGCATCTGAGATGAAAGTCTGAGGTCTCCTGGCATCTGGCAACTCCCTTGGTGTTGCCCCTGCCCCTTTATATCCCTTTTCCCCAAGATGGAAATTCTTTATGCTCAGTTTAAATTTTTCTCACCTTGAGTGGAAAAGCATCAAATCCAAAATGGGTTCCAGTATCAGGTGCCCTGGCCACATGTCTTTGTAGGACCATCCACAGTTTGGATTGACAGGAAAAATTAAGCCATTCACAGGTCATTGACTTTATCACCCAACCACGAAGTTCCTAAAGTATCGCTAATGGCTTTTACTATAATACCTAGACTAATAAAACAGGTTCCCTCCTAATATTTTTAATTTCACATAAAAGAAAGATTCATGCACAGAAAAAAGATATATAGATTCAGCCAATTACAACTTTGAAAATTGCATGTTACATCACCCATTTTGCATAAAAAATTGTTGATTTTTGAATATTCAGATTCATAGGCCAATTTCCATAAAGTGTGGGGGAGCATGATGGTATGGACTCTTTCTTGCTCCTGTGATATATCACAGCGGCAACATCTACAGTTCTGAAATTTCTAAAGTGATATTATTTTGTTTTAGGGGGAAAAAAATCTCTGTGGTTTCAATAATTAACAAATATATTATGCACTTCATCAACATTACACTGTCTGGGATATAGATCTTTATAATGTTTTTTAATCACAAAGGCTGCGTCTATACTAACAAGTTCTTTCGAAAGATTTTTTGAAAGAAGGGTGATCTTTCAAAAGATCCCCCAGAGCATCAAAACACAAAAAGTGTTCTTTTGAAAGTAAATTGAAAGAATGTGGGGCTCTTTTTGGCCATTTCTACCAGACTCCAAAACAACATGTAGAAGCGCGGCCCCCAGAGGGTCCTCCAGAAGGAAGTCCTCCTTCCAGAGACCTCTTCTTCCCAAAAATTTGGAGCTTCTTCCAGACTCCAAATCATGTGATGTTATTCTAATGAGGCATGGGGAATTTGCATCCACACCTCATTAGCATATTTCAGGCTGTTTATTAGCATGCCACTTTTCGAGAAAGTGGCATGTGTAGAAATGGCCTTTGAAATCACGTTTCCTTTCCCATTTGAGGAGGAGGACCCCCTTTCAAAAGCTTCTTTCGAAAGAAAACATGTAGATGCTCTGCAGGCTCTTTTTTGGAAAAAAAGAGAGAGTAGTCCTCATAGGCCTGATTTTTCAATCCCTGGCCTTTTCTTTCAAAAGAGTGGGGGCTGTGCGGCCGCTTTCTTTCGAAAGAGCAAATCGTTCTTTTGATGTACTTTTTTGTGTATGGATGCCCTCTTTCAAAAGAAGTTCTTTTGGAAGAGATCTTCCAGAAGAGCTTCTTTTGAAAGATCTCTGAAGTGTAGACATAGCCAAACTGACCTAAAATGTTTTCAGCATTATTCAACACCATGGTCTAGTCTATTGGGTCAAAGCATAAAGTTAAAGGTAATTTTAATATCCTCTCCATTTAATTCACAGGCACTAAAGAAACTGAAAAATTCTCTCTCTCTATCTCTCACTATAGATTGTCAAACACCCAACTGATGTGAACAAGCGTGACTGATTTCAATGTAGCCATGCCCATATGCAACAACTGCATATACTTAATTCCCTAATTACAATATAATTAACTGTAGGCCTGGTTTGATATAAGTAATTTGCTTCATTTCTTAGTGGATATGATTGAGAAGGTGCACAGAAGGCTGAGTTGTAATACCTTTTCTAGTCCCCTCCATCATTTTGAAGGTGAGCAGTGCTGTTCCTAAAAGGGCCTGCTCAGTCACCTGGGATGCTACCAAACTCCTCTGTCATCCTGGGGTCAGAGTCGAGCAATCAAAGTCCACAGGCTGCCTATGTGCAGATTTGGAGCTACGCCTCCCAGTGGTCACCTCCACATGTCATTTTGCCCCTCCGCCATCGCCGCAGGACTTTGAAGTAGACAGAAGTGACAAGAATGTCCAAAGAACCTGTGCAGGAGAATGTTTAAAGTGGAAAAGCTGTTGCACAGGGGCAGTTCCACTCTCTCGACCTCAGAAGCCTGGTTCCAGTGGTACGAAAAGTCATCACGGCTGGGACTTCCTAGGCTGCAGTGGATGGCCATGCTGTCTTTGGTGCCTTGTCATGCCCTTCACTCTCCACAGAGCACTGCAAAACCGCCTTCCTGGTCATTGGATCTTGCTGTTGATCTCATCCATCCAATCCACCAGGGCCAGCTTTGCATGCTGGGACAGGTAATTCCTTACCTCACCACAGGTTTCAGACCTGCCGGCTACCCTCACCTGGTTTAGCCCGCTTGTCGAAGAGGTTTATCAGGGTGTGGCTGCTGCCTGCTACAGCTTCTTGGAGCCACAGGTGAGAGCTGGGTGCCTGGTGGGGACCAAAGGTGCAGAAACTGCCCCTGAAGAGACACAACAAGTCCCTACGCCAGAGGTGCCCCCCCTTCTTGGACACCCCATACAATAGGGATTTCACAAACAGCTGATCAGGAGATCTGTGCTAACTAAAATAAACAGTAACACCCTGATGTTGAGGACTACAGACAAGACAGACCTGGAAAGTAAAGATCAGGTTCCACATGAATAGCACCTGTACAGAGCACACTGTACAGGGATTGGTGCCTGCAAAGTAAACAAGCCAAGACAAAAATATGTGATGCTAATGTATCATAAATGCTGTGTATATCTGTATGTACTAAAGGAAGCGGATGTCTGTGTAACTTTGGATGTGTAACACCCTGTACCCTCCCATATGCTTGAGTTGAATCAACTCAATTTAGCTTTGCCCCACCAGTCTGTTCTGGTAAGGCTATGATCTGAAGAAGTGGGTGTGTCCCACAAAAGCTCATCACCTAATAAATTATTGTGTTAGTCTTTAAAGTGCTACATGACTGCTTTTTTTTTTTGTTTTGACCGCATTTTTATTGTTTGTTTGGGGATACTTAGAACATCTCTATAACACATTTTACCCTGAATTACAGAAACACTCACCATTAACATATTTTTGTCTGGAAATATATGTTATGTTTGTATGTATATATACAATCTTTTCCTACATTTGGAAAATTGAATGCAAATGTATTTTATCTTGGCATTTCATTACTACACCAGTTATATACAATGTAAGTCTGATATACAACAACTATAACGGCTGTCTGACAAAGGGTCTGAATGCATCTGACAAAGTGGCTACATCTACACTAGCACGCTATGTTGAAGTAGCCTATTTCCAAGTAAGAACATTGAAATAGGCTACTTCAACGCGTATCGTCTACACATCCTCCAGGACTGGTGCCGTCGACGTTCAATGTCGAAGTAGCAATGGGGAATATCGAAAGGAGCCGCCCCGGAAGGAAATGCGGAGCGTCCATGCACACAAGCACTCTCCATCAAAATAAGGGGCCAGCAAAGCCTGCGGATGGGGTCACAGGTTGGACTAGCCCTTCTGGGGCAAGAGCAAGCCGCTCCTTTAAAGGGCCCCTCCCAGACACACTCAGCCTGCACAGCATGAGGTCCACAGAGCCGACAACCGGTTGCAGACCCCATGCACACAGCATGGACCCCCCAGCTACAGCAGCAGCAGCAGCAGCCGCCAGAAACCCTGGGCTAAGGGCTGCTGCATACGGCTACCATGGAGCCCTGCAGGGGCTGGACAGAGCATCTCTCAACCCCTCAGCTGATGGCTGCCATGGAGGACCCCGCTATTTCAACGTAGTGGGACGCGGATCATCTACACACACCCTACTTCAACGATGAATGTCGAAGCAGGGTGCTATTCCTGTCTTTGGATAGGAATAGCGATTTCGATGTCTCACTGCCTAACGTCGATTTCAATGTCGAAATAGCGCACAGCGTGTGTAGACGCAACGTGTGCTATTTCGACATTGTGCCAGCTACTTCGAAGTAGCTGGCTAGCGTAGACGCACCCAGCGTTTTTTAACCTACGAAAGTTTATGCCCAAATAAATCTTAGTCTTTGAGGTGCTGTAAGACTTCTCATTGTTTTTATAATGTCTATATATATATATATTTCAAGTTACCAAATGAAAGCATGATCATAGAAACAGGATGAAAGTTTCACTCAAGCTTCTTGGAAAAGATGCTTTTTATACATATTTTCTAACATCCTTTTTATTATACGGATATTAAATACAGCAATTTTTAAATATTCAGATGCTATCTAGGTGCTTATATTGACTCAGGGGTAGCCATGTTAGCCTGTAGCTTCACAAAAAAACAAGCAATCCTGTAGCACCTTAAAGACTAATAGTTTTATTTATTAGGTAATGAGCTTTTGTGGGTAAGACCCATTTCATCAGACTCCAGGTATACTCACACTCATCACATGTAGATAAAAGAAAATACCAGATTAGAGTTAATCTTTGCTTGTGTGATTTATCTAACCAAAAGCTAGGACAAAGAGACATTTTGCAGTTAACACAGAATGTGTTGAGATGAGTGACTATCTTACAACACCTACCACAGAATTCCAGCACCTTTCAGCCTTTTCTCCTGCATTCATAAGCCTGCCATTGTTGGTCACTGCAGCCTTGGGCTGCAGTTGTCACTGAAGGACACAGATGTAGAAGCTATGTGGAACACGGGGTGAATGGTTCACGATATCCTGTGCTGCCACAGAGGCTGCCAAGTTGGAGCTGTTGCCATGAATGTCGCTTCATTCTTAAATATGTGTTGAAGCGATTAACCATGAGGATCACAAATGTGTCACTTGAGCTAAAGCCTGATGAAACAAAATCTTCTGATCAGCACTGCATGCTATTTTCAGTTACAGTAAGTTAAAATAATATTCCTGTCATAGTTACATCAACCTCTGCTCAAATGTATCTATGTTTCTTCCTGGGGAATTAAAGAAATTCAGCACCAGGCAGGATTAGATTTCTGTGAAACAATTTAGTTCCATGCGGGGACAGAAGGGAAGAAGCTTAAAGAAGAAGCAAACATCCAAGAAATCAGTCAGTTACTGCAAAAGTGTTTCTTAGCCAGGCTGTTACATAAACCATTGCATGCTGTGCAGCTAAATGAAAATGAGGAAGGAACCGTAAAGACTCGACAACAAAAATCTACCCTTAACTATCCCCATTTAATGTTGCATGTAACAGAGTGAAACCGTGTAACATTCCAACGGCACTAAATGGAAAAGAACACAAAGTATAAATTGCTAGTAACAAATACAGACACCAGGAAAGATGAAGATCAGAATTGACTGGCTGTTGATCAGGAATTGAGCATCTGCTGCTACTATTATCTGTGCTCATTTGCAGCCTGAATTTTTAAAGTTTATCAATTTTTAACTTATCTGCTTTTCTTCCTGCTGTTGTAAGCCTCATAAAAAATAGAAGGAGGAGGAAGAGGATTAATTTTCTTTGAATTACATTCAGCTGAGAAGTCACAGCAGTGTCAGTTTCTTACATCTTGTAAAATAGGCACCTTCCTGACACTCACTCACTCCTCTCCACACCCACCTTTTTTTATTTCAGGAAGTGTTGCAGGTAGCCATTGTGCAGAATATTTAAAGCAGAAAACTTTTTTCGTTAAGTCAAGCATCATTACACTCCTGTGAGCTGTGCCCTACATGAGATTTGAGTGCTTGGGATTTTATTTTAGTTTACTTTTCCCCCATCTTCCCCCCTCCCAGGATTTTCAATTCTTGTTAAAGGAAAGGCGTTCTTACTAGCCGCATGATTACATCAGCTAAATGCTCTGGTCTATTTCTGAACACAAAAGACTCAAGCTTCAGTTTGATAGAGTTGTTTTCTAATAGACTAAAGCCAGAAGCAATGTATAAAACAAAATACTTTCTTCAGAAATTCTTAGGTTAAATCCAAGTAATTTAATGAAAGTTAAACTAATCCCAAATAAGAGTGCTGATCACCCCTTTTGGATAACAAGACCCCTATAAAATCTCTCCTATTGGGCATCCAAAAACTGAGGGTCCCCAAATCAATTTTTGCTTTTGAAAAGCTTGCCACAAAAAAAATCCGTTGGTTAATTAATTCTTATATTTTATTTTATGAATATGAGCAGTGTCACATTGCTAAAAACACTCAGAAAATTTTCTGTCCTTTATTTATAGCTTTGTACATACTTGATGAAATACTTCTAGCATTCTGACATCAATGCTTTAATTTTAAATTTTAAAACCTAGGATTTTAAATTTTAAAACATCTTTAAAAGCATTATGAAGAAAAATATTCTTGCCACTGCAAGTTTCATCATCATGTCTTTATTGCAAATGAATTGAAAAGTGCTTTGGATATTTTAAAAAACCACCTTTATTCCCATCTATACTATATATGCTAAGTACTTCTGCACATCAGCAGTGAAGTAAGGCATGCAAAAATTGTGTATTCCTCATGTGCCATCAATTTCACTCTCAGCAGGGAATATTTCTGTTGACATTCAGAAAAAATTAAATCATCCGGCAACAGCAAACAAAAATAAGAAATTAACCAGATTTAAATGCATTCCAATGGTCTGTGAGCAATTAAAAGATATCCATCCAAGACTGTAAGAATGAGTAAAAAATATTGTTGCACCTGATTGAACATGAAACATAATAAGATATTTGCTTTTATTATTTTCATAAAAATTACCCTATGTTTCCTTATAGAAGGGGATCCTTTTATATCATTACAAATTTGGATTTGTGAAATAGAAAAATGTTTCACATGCAGTTAGTGTTTGTAGTATAATAACCATCCAATGGCTCCAATCAGGACTGCGATCCCATGACATTAGGCACTGAGCCCGTAATAAGAAGACAGCCCTGTTTGGAAGACCTGAAAAACTCATTGTAGAGAAAAATGCAGTAAGAAACTGATGGAAGGAACGGAGGAGGGAGGGCGAGACCCACCATGGCGGGACCATGCTGATTACATAGAAAAGAGATGTATGGGGGAGACAGTTCTGAATCAAATTTTGGGGATTATTTTAGTTTAAGATATAAACAAACAAAATGTTTGTTATTGTTGTAGGGCCTTCACTCTATAGAGTACCATCTTCCCACGAGCCCAGCTAAATCAGGCAAGACATCATTTCACTAAGTGCTCTCTAAGGGTATAATGACAGGTGGTAGCCATGTTAGTGTGTATTCCAACAAACATGGTTACATCCACATGAGACACACATTTCCAGGATACCACAGTACAAATCACTGATGGCCACATTGACACCACTCTCCACCAGAAATGCAGGGACTGCAACACTTACCAGCATGCCTCCAGCTTCCATCCAGCACACACCACACAATCCATTGTTTATAGTCAAGCCCTTAGATAAAACTGCATCTGCTCTGATCCAACTGACAGAGACCGAAAACTACAAGACTTCTACCAAGCATTCATAAAACTTAATTACTGGGAGAAGTAAAGAAACAGATTGACAGGGCCAGACGAATACCCAGAAACAGCTACTTCAAGATAGGCCCAGGAACATCAATAACAGAGTACCACTTGTCATCGCGTACAGCCCCCAACTCAAACCCCTGCAACACATTATTAAAAACCTACAACCTATTCTGGATCATGATGCTACACTCCAGAAGGCCCTAGATAACAGGCTTGTCCTTTCATAAATCAGACACCAGGAACGGCAACACACAAACCTGCAGGAGAACTTTTCAATCTCCCTGGACATGCAGTAACAGATTTAAAAGTAGCAGTCCTACAAAACAACAACTACAACAAAATCAAAAATAAAATGGAGAAAAAAATCTCTGAGCTGTAATTCATTTGCAAATTTGACTACATCAACCAAGGATTAAACAGAGACTGGGAGTGGCTGGCCCCTTACAAGAACAGTTTCTCTGTGCTGGAAGTTCACACCTCCACATTAGAATCTGACAATGGTCCACATCCCCCCTGACTGATCAGACTTGTTTTTTCTCCTCTCTTGATCTATACTACTGATAATGGGCCATTCTTACCCTGACTGAATAGACCTTCTCAGCTCTGGCCCTCCCTTTTACTGGGACCCCACTCTTTAAATACTCCTCTGACACCTCCCCCCTCCACTCATGCACCTGATGAAGTGGGTCTTTGTCCACAAAAGCTTGTGCTCCAAAATATCTGTTAGTCTATAAGGTGCCACAGGACTTCTTGTTGTTCTCGAAGATAGCAACTAACACGACTACCTCTGTGATCCTTTCCTTTAGACAACCTCCTAACCTAAGAAAGATTCTCACTAGCAATCACAGGGTGTACCACAGTAATACTAATCTTGGAATTTTCCCTTGCAACAAACCCTGCTACCAACTTTGCCCACATATTTATTCTGGGGATACCATCACTGGACATAACCATGTTAGTTACAAGATGAAAGGCACATTTTAGTGCACTTCCAGCAGCACATTATATACCATTATGTGCCAACAATTCCCTGCCACTATGTACATTGGACAGACTGGGCAAAACCTTTGCCAAAGAATAAATGGACACAGAGCAGACATAAAAAAACTCAATACACAGAAGCTGGTCAGTGAACACTTCAATGGAGTGGGCCATTCTGTTAAAGACCTGACAATTTGTGTCCTGGAGCAAAAAGAATTTAAAAACAGATGAGAATGAGAAAATTGTGAGTTGGAATTCATATTCAAATTCAACACATTAACACAGCCCCAACCCACAGCAGCCAACCCCCCTTACCAGCCCACAGCCAGACCCCCCCTGCTGCCTGACCACGTGGCCCCACAGTCTGACCCCCCAAAAGCCCCAAACCAAGGCAGCCTGAACCTCCCCCACCCAACCCACCACCAAATTTTAACCCTCCCTCCAACTCACAGCCCCAAACTACCCGCAGAATTTAACCCTCCCCAACCCAAGCTTCACTCACCTTTCAAAAGCAGCACCACGTGCTGCCACTCCTTCCCTGAGTTAAGAGCCCTAGGAACTAACCAGAGACTTTTACATGTAATTTAATAGGAATTTAGTGTCCCTCTTATGAGGTTCTGCCTATGAGCAGAAAGTTGGGAACCAATTGTGCTCATATAGCAAGGGATAAGTGTACTTATAAATGCCACTCTGTATTGGAAATGAGATTGATCTAAGGAAGTCTCATGAAAGCTCATCACCAAACAAATCATTTTGTTAGTCTTTAAAGTGCTACATTTCTGCTGTTTTGTTTTCTCTAAGAGTACGTTTCCACTACACAGGTTTTAGAGACACAGCTACATCAGGAAATGTCAGGTAGTGTATGCACTTTGCCTGAACTTTTGCAGGTATAATCTTCCACCCCTAAGAGAAATGTGTTTTGTTGGTGCTGTTGACAGACTAGCCCTCCAGCCAAAAAAGCACTGTTTACACTAGTACTTGACACAGCAAAGCTTTTGTCACTCAGGGTTGGGGGGAAGGCTAGGCACATGTGAATGACAAAAGCTTTATTGCTTAATTGCCAGTGGAGAGGAAGCTTAACAGAGACAATACTCTTTTAAAGCAGTAAGCTGATACCTAATATTTCCACAGGCCATAGCCTCTATAGCAGCTAGAGTAACAATGGCTCCTCCCCAGCTTTTCCTCTATTTCCATAAAACAGACTGGCTGGTAGGTTTTTACACTTAGTAAACACTTAGAAATGGCCGTGCCAATGGCCAGATTGAAGAATACTAATGAGGTGCTGAAATGCATATTCAGCACCTCATTAGCATGCCAGCAGCTGAGACACTTCGAAATTGCCATGTTTTGCTACCGCACGGCTTGTCTACACCACCAACTTCAAAATCCCCTTATTACTATGAGTTCATACCAAGTTTTTACTAAGTGTAGACATAGCCACTAAGGTGGAAAAAAAATTATCCTAACAGCTTCTCTAGTACATAACATTGGAATATCTCTGACCTCTAATCAAAGTGGTACAAGGATGGAGAACCAGCATTCACAGCAAACATCTCTTGGTCCTGTGGTGATCATTTCTTTACCTTCTGCATTTATAACTGCTTCCCACTTGCACTCTGACCCAGCTCACAAAAGATAAGTCTGCCAGGTTGGCTGCCAAGCATCAAAACTTCCTGTACGGCCTCAGAAAGCAACTGAGCAAGTATTATAATGGCCACACAGTTGTCCTGGCTGTTCCTGAGTCCTTCTAGCTGAGTTCCCCAGCTCTTTTCTTTGCAGGTGTGCAGATAGACACACTTAGTATTCAGTTAAGATCCATTTGTCCTCCCCAGGAGAAACTAAGTCAAATGCTGCAGTATAAAGCATGTGAGTTCAATAAACCAAAGTACAGGAAAGGCAAGTACCTCAGAGAGGTGTTCATGTAGGGCTTTTCCAACAGAGATGTTAAGGCTACCTCTTGTTCTATTTGCAAGATTACTGAAGTCAATGGAAGATCTCCCACACTTCGTCAATGAGTTTTGAATGAGGCCCAGTCTTTAAAAGAAGGAATAAAGTTCAGAAGTCCTGATTCCAAGGTCCATGAGATCATTCCTAGACCTCTCTCTGATTAGGTTGCATAACAGACAGTTTTACATTACTGGTTTTTTTTTTTTCATTTTTTTTTTGGGAGGGGGGAGGCAGTTTACTTCCAGGCAAGAATTTTAAACATCTAACCTTGAAAAAATCATTCTGCTCTGGTTGAATTCACTTTTGCGGGTGGTCACCCATCTGCAGTGAGATCCCCCCTCACAAAAGACTGGTATCCATTCAGGTAATGTGAGAAGACCAGGTGCAGACAGTCAAAACAATCGGTAAAAAAAAAAATTCTAACTACCAGCAGCTCTTGTATATATGTAAATATAATTAAGCTACAAACAATACTCAGTTTTATTCCTACTTCATGAAACCAGCGAATACTTACCACACTAAGGCCATGTCTACACTAGCCCAAATCTTCGAAATGGCCATGCAAATGGCCATTTTGAAGATTACTAATGAGGCAGTGAAATACCTATTCAGTGCCTCATTAGCATGCCAGCGGCTGCGGCTCTTCGAAATTGCTGCGCCTCGCAGCTGTGCGACTCATCCAGATGGGACTCCTTTTTGAAAGGACTCCAGGAACTTCAAAATCCCCTTATTCCTATCAATAGAATCAGTAGATAGGAATAAGGGGATTTCGAAGTTCCCAGGGATCTTTCAAAAAGGAGCCCCAACTGGACGAGCCATGTGGCAGCGAGACACAGCAATTTCGAAGAGCCGCGGCTGCTGGCATGCTAATGAGGTGCTGAATATGTATTTCACCGCCTCATTAGTAATCTTCGAAAAGGCCATTCACATGGCCATTTCAAAGATTTGAGCTAGTGTAGATGTAGCGTAAGTTTTAAGAATTATCATATGGATACCATTGCTTTTTCCTCTACAATTAAAACCAACATTTAAATAAAATGAGTAACTAAAGCTATTTTTAAAATATATGAAAATATATAAAACTGGTATAGAAAAAAACATTAATTTACTTATAATAGCGTCAGCAAAAGCAGATTCACCATAGTTAATATTTTGTAGCATTCTAATTGATTAGATGGTTTTCAAATAAACAGAATAAATAGTAATAATTTAGAATAATATGTTGCCATGCTAACTTTTGTATTTCCAGTCTAAAGTCACTTGTACAGAAGACCTAGTCATATGAGCTCCATGAGTTTGAATGGCTGTGGCTATGTCTATATTTCCCCCCTTCTTCAAAGGAGGCCTGGTAAATCAGCCGTATCAGGGAATATTAATGAAGTGCTGCAATGAACATGCAGCACTTCATCAGGCTAATTCTCCCCATGGCAACATCAAACACATAGCCACAGGCACTTTGAATTGCCTACACTACTTCAAGTGCCTTTACTCCCCTAAATTTTAGGGAATAAAGGCATTTCAAAGTAGTACAGGTACTTCGAAGTGCCCACAACTACACGGCATGCCAGCACTTTGGAGTTTGACACTTTGAAGTTGCCGCGGAGGAGAATTTGCCTAATGAAGTGCTACATCTTCATTGAAGTATTTTATTAGTATTCTCCCATCTGGCTGATAACCAGACCTCCTTTGAAGAAGGGGGCAAGTGTAGACATAGCCTTTGAGTCTCTGCAATTTCATAGTAAGCAGGGAAGTTACAGAAACATTCTACTAAATTTGTCCTCACACCCCAAAAACACATTAGGATTTTCCCCATAAGGACCTTGTTACCTCACAGAGAAGAAAACCCCTTCATAGAAATTGCCCTCCTGTTCTGAGGAAACAAAACTCAGAGCAGAAAGCAGCAACCATTCCACCTTCCATAGCAGTGTTTAGCCCAACTCCACAATCAGCAGCTCTAGAAGCACAGGTGGATAGCTGTTTCATCCCCATTGAACAGAGCCTTGCCACTCTTGGGTAGTGAAAGAACAACAGCACTTGGCCACAGGACTTACTACTTACCAAGATCATAGGGGCTAGCTGCAAGCTATAGTATGTAATAGCACGATAAATTGTCAAAAAAGAGTAACTTGAAGTCAATGATTGTTCCGTTTTGTCACCAACTTTCCCTTCCATGCCCATATTGTTGTGAAAGTGGTGGCTAGCAAATTCCAGCAACACCTGTTTTCGCCCAGTTTTATCTAGAGTTCATAATTAATTTCAGGCAGAAAATTATGTGATGGAGAAAATTCTAGTAGCATTGGTAGTTGTTTTCGTGGCCAGGGACAGAAGGCAAATGGCTGTTTGTAAAATACGTTTAGTTCTGTAACCATGCTTATACTTCTGCTTCTGTCAGCAGCCTTCAATGCTCTCAAAGACAAGAGGATGCTTATGGTATTGTAACAGGCTTCCTTTCAAATATATGAGGAAAGATTATTATAGGTTACTGTTCTTACTTTCAGAGAACCCTTAAAATAGCCATAAGCTTATTTCGATATCACTTCCAACTGTGGTATGAGTTTTATGAATTTCACTTGGCAGCAGTTCACATGAACATTTTGGTGTCATGTGAGAGTTTGCACAGATCTGTCAAATGGTCAGGGGGGAAAGAGTTAAACAATCCCAAAATCTCAAAGAAAAACAGTAAAATCCACCAGATTTCACCCATTCCTGTCACATTATGTCAAAATGAGGAAATTGAAACCATAAAATCAATCCAGATCTTTCAGTCCTGGGTCCAGTTTCATTTGAAGGGTATTGTGGCAGGGTCTGTATAACTCCTGAGCTCCAGTCCTCTGATCAAGGCATGGTCCCACAGTGTGGAGCCCAGTTGCCCCTGCCAGGGGTCTGGTCTTTGGTTCCAAGTCCCAAAGTGCAGCAGATAAGAGCCCCACCCAGCTTGAACAGGTTGAGTCCTCAGTCCCCTCTGCCTTTGGCTGAGCCCTTAGGGTACCTCAAGGAGCCGCTCTCCACCTCTGCAGTCTCTGGACTGCTCTCTAACAAACTCCTTACTTGTTTGAATCTCTAACCTCCTTATCCACTTCCTCCTTCACTCTCCCCCAGCTGTACTGGGGGAGGGTTTTTATAAGGCAGCCTGCCGTGGAACCAGCAGGAACCAGCGGAACCTAACTGATTTAGGGCAGCTTCTTCCCCAGCTGCTCCCACTCAGCCTGATTGCCAGGGCTGTGTTGAGCTGCCTTTCCTCTTGTGAGTTACTCCTCTGGTCTCACTCTGTCACAGTACATACAGTAAGTTTTATTCCAGCTATTGCTCTTATGCTAGTGAGCAGGAGCTAAAGGATCATGAAGTCACTCATAGCAAAATATCACATATATGTCATCTTTCATCCACTGACTGGGATTCCCTATTCACTGTTGCTTCAAAACCAGTCAAAACTAACTTTGCCTTCCTACCATGCTTGGATTTATGTTTCCTTGACTGATGGAAGATACTTTAATTTCATTTATGGAATTCGGACATTTATTTGGTAAACACTATACTTTTCATACGTGACTTGCTTATTTTCGTAAATTATTTCAGTTGTGCAGTCTTTTATTTAGAACATTAGCTGAGTGGTGAGACTTCTTTCATCCATATCACCACAATTGAACAAACATATCAATAATACTACATTTACTGAAAAGCTAACCTCAATTGGATTTGAATCCACAGTCTTTCAAAGTCAGGCACCTTCTGGATTGGACTACAAAGAATCTTTAATTACCAAGTACCAAGAACTTTCAGGCATTCAATAAGCCACTAGATGGAGCCTGTGTAGGCCCAGAATACAATAGAAGAATATGAAAATTAATGGTGAAAACCCAGTAAAATATTACAGAAAGGCTATAGTATAGATTTTTGCAGCTCACGCTGAACTCCATAGCCAATATAATTTCATGGATGTAAGACGACATTTACCATATCTTTTTCAGCTTCAACAAACAAAAGTCTTCTTCCATTTGTCTGTGTATATTTCTGCATACATAGAAAGCCCATGACAATTATTTTTGTTCTCAGTGTGAGGTTCTGTATAAAATCACAATAAATAATTAAGAATATCTGTAATATCCAAATAGTGTAACACAAAAGATTTCGCCATAGATTTCATCTTCAGTTAAATGCCATTTTGTTTTCCTATAAGACATTAAAACAGAAACACTTCACCATTACACAGGTCTTTAAAGGTCTGGTCAAGTACCTTTGCCTATAATCTTCACACCTCAACTGTAATGTTTGCATTGTAAGTATTAGTTTACAAACAAAATCAGCACAGATGTCTCTGAACAATTTGCTACAGCACACACCACAAGTCCACTGCAGAGCTGGGAGCTGACCTCAGAAAAGATACTGCACATATATTGGCTAAGTGAAACAAAAATCAGTTCTGTATCATGTGAAAGACTGACAAAATAATTCATTAGGTGAAGAGCTTTCATGGGATAGAAAAAATCTGAAGAAGTGGGTCTGTCCCACAAAAGCTCATCACCTAATGAATTATTTTGCTAGTCTTTCAAGTGATACAGGACTGTGGTTTTTTTCTGTGAAAATCCAGACTAACTCGGCTACCTCGCTGTGACTACTGAATATGTGGTCCAACAGAGGGATCCATTATTAGGTTCTGGCTCTCAAGCGTCACCTGTCTTCAGGAGACACCAGTGTTTCTCTCCCTCTTTATCAGGATTTTACAAGACTGCATAGTTCACCAACCATACAGTTCCTCAGCAAGCCAGACAGCCTAACTGAACCTGTGTCTGCATTTTTGCTTTCTTCTCAGAGACTATATACAGCATAACAAGAAATCCTGTGGCACCTTATAGCTCATGCATCTGATTAAGTGGGTCTTTGCCCACGAAAGCTTATGCTCCAAAATATCTGTTAGTCTATAAGGGGCCACAGGACTTCTTGTTTTTCTCAAAGATATAGACTAACATGGCTACCTCTCTGATATATATACACAACACAATTGCCCCCCAGTTATGAATTAACAAATGAATGTTTTCAAGCAGGCACTGTAACACATTCACTATCATCATAAATTAGAAAACGTTAAAAACAATGAAGAAAACTTACTGTGGACAATCCAACACGAACTACAGGTTCTGGTAGGTTTCAATCTTTTTAACCCATCCCTAAGGATTGAATATCCTCTTAGTCAGAAGATATTGTTCATTTGCTGGGTCAAGAAGAAGGCTCTGAGTTAGCTTAAACAGAGGATAACTTTCCAAACTACCCTTTATTTGTTTTCTGGTCTCTGAGGAATTCAATTTTTACCAATAAAGGTGAGCCTCACCAGCTAGTAATACCTTTCTGGGAGGTATCACGAACTGAGTGAATATACTCAATCACTCTCTCCATTCCCCTTCTCTTCAGACACCCCTATCCCCACACACACATTTTTTCTAAATTCCTGGAAGGCTGTGATCATCCTTTCCCCATGGAGTTACAACTTTAAGCCGTAAAATTTTCCAAAGACATTGCAGGAAATTGCCATCTCTCACATATTCTTCCTCTCCATAAATAACTATGAACTTCAGAAGATCTGTTGACTGATATCTTGCATAGCTGCTCCAAAAGAATGCAACAAAAGAGGGGTGGGCTTCATAAGATGAGGCACCTATACACTGGCCCCAAACTACTCAAGATAAGTAAGTCCCAAGAAGACTGTGAAGAGCTATAAAAAGGTCTCACCAAAAAGCGAGGTGGTCAGGAAACAAAATGGCAGATGAACTTCGATGCTGATAAATGCAAGGAGTGCACCCTGGAAAACATAATCCCAACTATAGGTATAAAATAATAGGGACTAGATTAGCTGTTACCACTCAAGAGAGAGATCTTGGAGTCCAGAGCCAGCCCGGGGGGCCCAGCTGGAGGGCATGGCCTAACGTACACACGAACAGCAGAGCCTAACTGTTGGGCAGTGGATGCTATACTCAATAATAGGGTAGGGCCCTGAAGGAGTGAGACTCAAGGCAACCATGTGGCTTGCCTTGCCCGAAGACCAGGCCTGTTGGAGTCATTGTCGCTCGTTCTCCGAAAACATGTACTCAATGTGCAGCAGCATTCATAAAAGCAAACATAATGTTGGGAATCATTAAGAAAGAGATAGTTAGTAAGACAAAAATATCATGTTGCCTCTATCTAAATCCATGATACACCCACATCTTGAATGCTGTGTGCAGATTTGATCATCCCTTCTTAATAAAAGACTGTATTGGAATTGGAAAAGGTTTGGAAAAGGGCAACAATTAGGAGTACAGAATGGCTGCCATTTGAGGAGAGATTAGTAAAAATCATGACTGGTGGAGAAGTGGTAAATAAGGAAGTGTTATTCACTCCTCATAATACAGATAGTAAAGGTCAATAGATGAAATTAATAGGTAGCAAGTTTGTTTTTTGGTTTTTTTTCATACAACGCACAGTCAAGTTGTGGAACTCCTTGCCAGAGGATGCTGTGAAGGTCAAGGCTATAACTAGGTTCAAATAAAGTATTAGCTAAGATCAAGGTGAGTTCCAATCAATGGCTTTTAACCAGGATTGGCAAGGAGAATCCCCAGACTCTGTTTTCCAGACGCTGGGAACGGGCAACAGGAGACAGACCATACCCACACAGAAATCATTATTGACGGCTAGTTTCAGTAATCAGACTTCTGAGTAAAATGTAATCCTAAATATAAATTAAAAAAAAATCCAAATTGATTATTTTTGTTCATATTTTAGCTAGTCTGTAATTATGGATTCTTTTTATTATTTTTTCTTTAGAGCCCTTTCTGAGAAAGTCAACACTACTCATTTTCCAGGAAAAATAAAACAGAAATCAAATGCTGTAAAATAAGTTGAATTTAAAGTTGGCCTTCAACTCCTCCTGTGTGATGGACAGCCCTGGGCCAAAATTGTAGTAAGAGTAAAAAAACTGCAGAGAATTCCTCCCCTTCACTCAATTTTTAAAGAAATAAGTTAGAAAGTCAAATTTTGTTACTTTTGTTTAATGTAGACCAGTAATGACTGCTGCACCCGTTTGTTATTGCCTTTACAAAGTGGTGCCTATACATCTCTAGAAGTTAGCAGGCTACTTGAAGAGATGATACTTTAGCCTCTGATCTTGTTCAGAAAACAACAAAAAATCCCATTGACTTCAGTGATGCTTGTGGGGCCTTTATTCAACATAAACCAGTATTTATGACCCAGCAGAACTGACATACAAAATCAAAAATTTATATTGTACATTTGAGAAAGAACATAATGTATGATGTGAACATAATAAATGAAGAGGCAACTAAGATTTCAAAGCCCTTGAGTGCATTGGTTTCACCCAAAGGATCCCAGAAATGAGTAAGTCCACACTGAAGGGTATTTGAGATCACTTTGTTGTTAGACTTTCTTCCTATAGTGAGAAGAGCTAGAATCCTAGCTATGAATATCCTCAAATTCTGATTTGGCCGATCTCTTCTATCAGCGCCTTGCACCTTCCAGAGGGTTCCTAAACCCTTTTGGTCTAACAACATAAATGTGGAGGTCTGAGGATGCTTGAAGGCAAAGAATTAAGAGACATTAAAACTTTCAGATCTTTTCAGAAAAGAACCTTTAAAAACATATTTGTTTCAGTCAGCTTATGATCAGGTCCTATGTGAGCACATTCCAGTTTCATGCACTGTATAAAAAGCACTTACAAGTAGAAGAGTCAAAAGCAACCGCGAACAAAGCAGCCCAGTACAGGCAGTCACGGGCTGCCGCCACACAGAGTAGGAATTGTGATGCCTCCTTCCTGTACATAGTCTTTGCTTATAACAAACAGTTTATCTTAAGACTTGCCTGTTCAGCATAATGTTGCTAGTCTATTGAGGTTAGCATGGCTTTGGCTCACTCGGTTGTGAATCATCCAGCTCCCTGCGTGCAGGAGCTGTTTCCAGCCTAAGTCACAATATAGACTCAGCTAGGTTGACAGAAGTATGCTGCTATAAATGTAGCTACCATCACTACGAGAGGCTGTGTTTCACAGCACAAGATAAAAACCCTCATTTCCTGTAGGCTATGTCTACCTTTTTGGGTTATCCTCAGGCTCACCGATGGTAGCCGGGGAAGGGAGTGCAAATGCTCCAGGGCCTGGCATTTCAAAAGGGCTTGGAGTTCCAACCACTGCTGCTGTCAAATTAGCAGCGGCAGTGACTAGAGCTCCAGGCCCCTTTGAAATGCCAGCCGTGTTGCTCTGCCATTTTGTACATTGCAGAGGGAGTGGTGTTGCTGACTATGCTAGGCCCCACCACGTCCGCCCTTGGTCCTTACCCTTCTGGGGCTCTGAGCCAGGCCTTCCCTCCCACTTTGCCCCAAGGCCTGCAGGGGCTTTTGGCCCCACTGGTTATCCTCATGTACCTGTGGTGCTATAGCCATGCCACTATAAACCACCATAGTGTAGACGTGGCCTTAGCAAACAGAAGAAAGCAGTCTGAGTATCTTTCAACTTTTCTCCTTTTAATCAATTCATGTCTGCAGATTCAGTTAACAAGATTGTGACTGTAAACAGATTTTACAGTCAAATATTATTAAAGTGTTGCAATGAGTGTGTTTTAATGCGCACAGTTTCATTTTGGGCAACAGAATTTTAAGTAATAAGCCAGCTGTTCTCCTTTCTAATTGTTGCACTCTGTATTTTAATGGGGATCCTAGTTTAGATCACACTTAATCATAAGGCGACATATATGGGGGCAAATTGTTTTTATCATAATTTTACTTAGAAAGTATGCAAATGTTTTTCGCTCTTGCAATTTTGGATAACTAAATAATTTACTGTTAGAATGAACGTTCCAAGGTCTGTGTACTGTATTAGTTCTTTGTAAACAGGGTGGAAGCAAAGTTAGATCATTTTAACAGCTTTATTCTGAAAATGAGGAAAACTGTTTGGACTTCCAATTGTAATGTCAACACACACTTGTAAACTGAAAAATTGTGCATGGGATATCGTTTATTCTGATATTTGGCCAGGTTATCTAGAAATTTTACAGGCAACTAGACCTGTATTCTTGACAAAGCTCTGGCTGGGATGATTTAGTTGGCATTAGTCCTGCTTTGAACAGAGTTGCATTAGATGGCCTCTTGAGGTCTCTTCCAACCCTTTCTTAGATACTATAATCTGGCCTAAAAAGGCCCAGGAAAGAATTCTCATGATGCAAGAAAAATCACTGTTTACTTACAGTTTTCCCATATTCAGTTTTGCATCTATGCATCAAAGAAGGGATGACACAGCTACTCAATGTTAACTTGTCCTCCACTGGCATGGGGTTGCTTAAGGAACAGAGCTGATAAAAGAATGGGAATTCTAATCAGGAAAAACATGCATAGGTTTTCCTCAGAATTCTTTTAAAATTGAAATGTCTCAGGTCACCCCTCTTAAGAAACTTTTGTCAGAGGTACAGCTTAGAACTGCTGACATGCTGGAATCAGTCTTCAGAATCAGAGAGCAATAACCATGTCTTCTGTGACCACAATATATCCCTTGCTTGTACCGAACAGAGCTCTGGTGCAGGAGAGAATCTGACCTGTTACATTCCAGATCTTGGCCTAACTTAGTTATATCATAAAGCTAGGTGCAATGCTCAGTGCCTGAAAGTCCAGCAGAATTAACACTAACGGTCATGAAAGTCCAGGTCACCTCTCCTCTTATTACTTAGTTCACAGAATTAAATTCAATGCAATAAGGGGGCTGTGCTGGCTGAGAAAGGGGATGTGGCTAGCGTGACTAAGGATGTGCTGAGTTAGTGCGTTCACTCAGCCACCTTCCCTGATGAGGTTTGTTCAGAGCCATGTTGGAAATTAAAGCCATATGACCTTCCACAGACAATGCCAAGGACTCTGATAGAATGTACTGAAGATGTTTCTCACTTATGGGAAGCTACCATAAGAATGTATATTGTGTATGTAGTAGAGATCATTTAAATCACAATGCTCAAGCCTTTAAATAAACATCCCCTGAGTTTTGAAGGAAGGAGTTATTTCAGGAAGTCCACACGCACAGCTGAAGTGTGCACCACATTCCAAAGTGTCACCATTTGAGCCTGTCTAGATGTAACATATGGCTGTAGGACAATTAAGGGGCAGAGGTCTTTTCCAATAATTATGCTTCAGGCTTAGCCGACAGCAGAGAACTCAGACATCAGTAAAACACAATTGTTTTTCCCCATGTAAACTGGGAAATACTGAAGATAACATCAGGTCAAATATAAACTAAGGCTTCACAAAATATTTCCAGCTGGCAACAAAGGAAATTTGCCTTCTAGCAGATGGCTAACATCAAATAGACAGGTTCTAGGACTATATTATGGCTTTTTTTCCCCATCTGGACAAGAAAACACAGGTAAAATACATATGGTATCTCAGCAAAACAACCTAAAAATTACTTTTACTGAGCATGGCTGTCTTCCTTGAGTACATGAATGATCTAAGCTAGTCAGAAAGGGGAAAAAATACCAAGTGACTTCCACTTGAGAAATCTTTCCAGGTGGACTTTAGTGACACCATTAAAAGTTTTAATGTATAGGTACTAAAAAGCTTTCTGAGGCAAGTACAGGGAAACGCAGAGATTTCTCACATATCATTATATGACTGATTTATTTATTCCTAGCTATCTCCAAGATACCAATGACTTCCTGAGGAAATTACAAAACATTGGAAACCTTCCTCACTATTCCATCCTTGCCACAATGGATATAAAGGCTCTCTACACCAATAATCCACATGAAGATCAACTAAAAGCTATCAGGAATACCTTCCCTGATGATACCACAGCAACTCTGGTGGCCAATTTACATAATTTTGTTCTCACGCACAATTATTTCCAGTTTGGGGACAACACATACCACTAGATTAGCAGCACTGATATGGGCAACCGCATAGCTGCACAGTATGCTAACATTTTTAAGTGACTTAGAATAACGATTCCTTACCTCTCATTCCCTATTTCTCCTCCTTTACTTATGCTACATCTATGATATCTTTATCATTTGGACCCATGGTAGAGAGACTCTGGAACAATTCCACAGAGATTTTAACAACCTGCACCCCACCATAAGTCTCAGCCTTGACTATTCCACATGAGAGATACATTTCCTGAACATAACAGTGCAAATCACTGATGGCCACATCAACACCATTCTCTACTAGAAACCCACTGACTGCTACTCTTACCTACACGCTTCCAGCTTCCATCCAGCACACACCACACACTCCATTGTTTATAGTCAAGCCCTTAGATACAACCACGTGTGCTCTGACCCTACTGACAGAGACTGAAAACTTCAAGACCTCTACCAAGCATTCATAAAACTTAATTACCCACTGGAAGAAGTGAAAAAACAGACTGAGAGGGCCAAAGGTATACCCAGAAACCAGCTACTTCAAGATAGGCCCAAGAAGATCAATAACAGAACACCACTCGTCATTACCGATAGCCCCGAGCTCAAACCCCTGCAATGCATCATTCAAAACCTACAATCTATTCTATGTCATGATGCTACAATCCAGAAGGCTCTAGGTGACAGGCCAGCCCTCTCCTGTAGAGAACCTCCTAACCTAAGAAAGATTCTCACTAGCAATCACAGGGTACCGCACAGTAATACTAATCCCGGAATTTTTCTTTGCAACAAACCCCGCTGCCTGCTTTGTCCACATATTTATCCTGGGGATACCATCACTGGACCTAACCATGTTAGTTACAAGATCCAGGGCTCATTCTTGTGTACCTCGACCAATATTATACATGCCATTATGTACTAATAATGCCCTGCCACCATGGACAAACCAGGCAAACTCTTTGCCAAAGAATAAATGGACATGGAGCAGACATCAGGAATCTCAATATACATAAACCAGTCAGATGGAGTGGGCCATTCTGTTAAAGACCTGAGAATTTGTGTCTTACATCAAAGAGACTTTAAAAACAGATTACATAAAGTTGTGAAATGAAATTCATATTTAAATTCAACACATTAACACTTGGTATGAACAACAATGACTTCAAGCCTTACAAGGACTGCTTCCCTTACTTTGATGCTCATAATTATCTCAGGCAAGATACTTAACATCCCCCCACCACTCATCCCCCTCCTTCAGTCATATGTACTTGATTTGTCAGTTTTTATTGCAATTGTGCTTATAGATGTCAGTCTGTACCGAAAATGCTATTGGTCTGATGAAGTGGATCTGTCCCACAAAAGCTCATCACCTAATAAATCATTTTGTTAATCTTTAAAGTGCTACATTCCTGCTGTTTTGTTTTGTTAGAATAGGGCTACCTCTCTGTTACATATCATTATTTGGTAACATGAACATACGTTAAGTTTTAATGTCAGCTCAATCAGCTCACATTTAAAATTCTCTATGAACAGCAGCATGAAAAAGTTAACTGATATCCAGACTCCGTAAAAAATTGCATAAAACTCCATAGGGAGTTTATTGGCACAAAATTAAATACAATCATAACTCAACTTTAAACCAAGGTTGATCCTGAGTACTTTTGTGATTCTATTTGAGCATATTAACCAAACAAAAAAGTTCTGAGGACGTTAAACAAAATTAAAATGAGAGAGATTTAAGGAAAAATATATTGAGAGGGTTAGGACTGTTATTTTTTTTAAAAACCTTCTTATAATTTTTTTTATTCCTTAATGCATTACATTCTTTTATCTGGGCTTTATCCAAGCAACAAGGTAGTGGAATGTTTACAATAAATAAATATAAATTGATTTTTTTTCTTCAGGATGCTATTTTAATTTGACTTCAACAGCATTACAATGCCAGGGTAGCTGCTCAAGCGGTCCATCAAGGGTACCCACCTGGCTCATCAAGCATTACAGTTCCTCACCCATCTCTCTCTCCCTCCTGACCAAAAGTCTCGCAGGCTGCGAAGTTCCTTGCACACACTGTGATATTTCCAACAAGCCAGACTGCCTAACAGACCAGTTCCTCAGCTTTGCTATCCCTTTGGAAGCTATGCTGAATGTGTACTGCCAGCAATTTTAAGTTGCCACACAGATCTTTATAAGCAAGTATATTTATTCTTAAGGAGAAAGCTTTACAAACAAAACATTTCAGAACAAAACTACCTACATCCACACTGTAAAAATTACAAGAAATCACCCCAGCTCCAACCTTGGGCTCAGGTAGAATTCAGGCCTCAGCTGGGTTTTTCCAGCTGTTACAAGTTCATACCTACCTCAGATTCAGAACCAGAACTCAGGCTTGACATATCAGCCTGTTTCTTTATAAAGCCTTTCATCTTGTCTCCAAGAACAGGTAATTAGCAGGCAATGGACCACTCATGGTATGGCTCCAAAAGAATAGGTTTTTGCATAACTAGAGGTAAGGGAATTTGTATCAATCACTCTCTAGTTATCAAGTATCAGAGGGGTAGCCATGTTAGTCTGTATACACAAAAACAACGAGAAGTCCTGTGGCATCCTAGACTAACGGATATTTTGGAACATAAGCATTCATGGGCAAAGATCCACTTCGTCAGATGCAACTCAGTGGAGATTACAGAGGCCTAATATACAGATTCCTGAAAAAGAAGGAAGTCCAGAGTTGAAAGGTCAATTCAGTCAGGGAGGGTGTGGCCCACTTCCAGCAGCTAATATGGAGGTGTGAACACCAAGAGCAGAGAAACTTCTTTTGTAGTTGGCCAGCCACTCCTGACCTCTGTTCAATCCTTTATTGATGGTGTCAAATTTGCAAACAAATTGTAGCTCTGCAGTTTCTCTTTGGAGTCTGTTTTTGAAGGTTTTTATTGTTGCAGGATGATTACTTTTAAATCTCTAACTGAGTGTCCAGGGAGATTGAAGTGTTCTCCTACAGGTTTTTGTATGTTGCCATTCCCAATATCTGATTTGCATCCATTTATGCTGTTACATAGAGACTGTGAATACTACTACAGTACTAGATTAGCCTGCAACAATACTATTTTCAATAATTTAGAAAGGAAGCAACCGTCACAGATGCATTAGATATAGTCTTTGTTCTCCTCCCATTAGCTTGGCTTCCATAATAAGCAAGAGATCTTTGAGGAGCCTGCATTCTGAAACTACCTTTTTCAGACTGTCCAGTTTGGACAATGCATGTGGCAGAGGGGTATTACTGGCACATGAGGGCATATGTTACATTAATAGACATGCAGATGAATGAGCTTCCTGATGGTGTGGTTGATGTGGTTAGGTCCTGTGATGGTGCTGGTGGTGTTGATATGTGGGGAGAGTTGGCACCGAGGTTTTTTGCAGGGATTGTTTCCTGAGTTAGAGTTACTGTTGTGTGGTCTATAGTTGCTGGCAAGAATCTGTGTAAGGCTGGCAGACTGTCTGTAGGCGAGGACTGGCTACCTCCCAAGGTCTGTGAGAGTGAAGGTTCATTGTCCAGGATGGGTTGTTGATCACTGATGATGCACTGGAAAGGTTTTAGTTGGAGGCTGTATGTGATGGCCAGTGGCTCCCAACTAAATCCTCTCCAGTGCATCATCAGTATACTGCAAGGTATAGACTGAAACCTCATTTATAATATATAGGCTCTGCTGTATGTACTGTGTGACAAGGCAAATCAATTTAATACGTAATAGTATTTTTATGAATAGATACTTGGGAGGCACTAGGGAAGACATGTAAGGCCCTACTTAGAGGAACTTATTTACAAAGCAATCTTGGAACAGTTTGACAAAACCATTGTGTTATCCCGTTCCTGATTCCTTCCTCAAGGTCCAAATCCTTCTTACCTTACCTGTGAGTCAAGTAGCATAGATAAACAATGTGGTTTATTTATAACAGATTACTACAGGCACAGTTGTGACCTTACCTATGGAAGTACAAGGGTGTTAGTCCCATGTGCAACCTACCCAGAGTGCCACTAGAAACAGCATCCACAGGGCGGCTATTCTATCTCACATTCAGGGAGTGGGCAATCCACAGATGAAAAGTAGGCAGGGCTTTGGCTTCCTCCCTCCATCCAATACACCAGTCAGTAGAGCTGGTGCGGAGGGCAAAGGAATCTGAATCATGGATAGAGAGAGTGTTTACTAATTTCCCTCACAAAACATTTTCATCTATGATCCGTCTCTGGGACAACACAGTTATATGATTCTTCAATATTTGTGGCAAAGTTTGAGCCCTAAGGAAGCCTGAGGTTATTTCCAGGGGATTATTCACCCAAATAAAATGAGCAAGATTAGGATTTAAAATGGGTTTCCCTCTTTTTACTTCTCAATATTTTTTTCTATAACTGTATTTGTTCCTATTTCCTCAAGTATGTTGTCTTAACCATATATTTCTGGATGTATCCCAACATAGCTAAACAAAAAGGTTGGTTATATCTACAAATTAATATCAGTATTTGAGTTGTATATGTAGGTAGTCATCCTGGAATTCTCTTAGATTTATCTCAATTTCATATGGTGTCACTTTGAATATGCACAGCCCACAGCTTTTATCTCTGTGACAAAAGTTAGATCAAATGCTTTTTACAAAACATCAAGAGACCTGAAGTATACACTTGCAGAACTAAATGACATTTTAGTCACTCCTTGCCCATTTTGTATAGCATCTTAAATACAGAATTTTTCATACACATTCACACTAAAAAAAAATTACTGTACTAATCATATTAAAGAAACTGCATTCTATAAAATGGAAACTATCTTGGTCATTTATAGGGATGTTTCTGTTAAAATTTTAGGTGTTTTCTTTTATTCCTCTATGTAATCAGAACAAAATAGTTCATTTAGATGTGTCCAAGTTATCTACCTTATAATTGATCTATATGGTAACATTTTCAAAAGCACTTAAGCAATGTAGGAGACCATTCCTCCTTCTCTAATGTGGTTCAGACAATTAATAGCTCAAGTCTCACTGACTTTCAGTAAGAATCTAAGAGCCCAAGTCCCTTCTGTCAACAGGACTCAGACCTTGCAATGCTGATCAGAATATGTTTGAATAAGTTTAAAAATATGGGCTTCGATTAACTTTGAATATAGGATTTCAGTTCCTAAATTTTTAAGGCGCTTTTGAAAATTTCACCCAACTTGTTTATATGTTCAGGGCAGGAAAAGAAGAATCAGGAGTGTTGTGCGTTGATCTGTGAAGGGAGCCAGGATGTGAGAGGATATTGACTACTATGACAATGATTTTAATTACTGCCTATAAATATTTCAGAGATGCTCAGATGTTATGCTTCTGAACATCATAAGATAGATGGAGAGAGAAAGAGAGAGAGGGAGAGAAAGAGAGAGAGGGAGAGAATGATCTACATGGGGATATACAAAGAAGAAAGATTTTCTACAGGATCATACTGATTATATAGACATAGCTCCTACTATATATATATATATACAGTAGGAGCTATGTCTATATAATCAGTATGATCCTGTAGAAAATCTTTCTTCTTTGTATACCCCCATGTATACACAGTGAGCTATATATATACATATATATATATATACATACACACACACGCGTGCGCGTGCGCACACACACACACACACACAGAGGACATATGCATCAGTTCCCCTTGAACAAGTTATTGTTTGCCTATAAATACCATCAGTGGTATGTGCCACACTACAGTTGCCTTTGTATGTAGAACATGAAACTAACAGGAGAGGAATAGCTTTTGTGGGAACTTTAGTTTATATTTTGCCTGTGTAGGCTTTAAAACAGGAACGCTATTAGACAGAAGTGCTGTACCAGCAGTGCATCACCATCTGCATGCTGCAGTTCTAGCTCCTATGTTATGAGAGTCCAGCAGTCTGAGAAAACTGAAGAGAAGCTTTATAATTGATTCCAAGGTTGTGGTTCAAACATCAGATAGTAATTTGGCTCTAATATCAACCAATGAGATTATAGATGTGATTGACGTCAATCAAATTTTTTCAGTTAGGATTTATAACCAAGCAGACCACTGCTTTCCCAGAATACATATACGTATACGTATACGGACTGATTACTTTTCACATTATCTTGATGATTTAATTAATAAGATGAGTTAACATTGAATCCAACTTATTTGATGTGTTCTTGATTTTGTTTTGCATTGATAGTTGTATCGGTTTTAGCTGAGTTCAGGATTACAGTGAAGTTAGCTTTGGTGCTATGTTTTCTTGATTTTATTTTTTGTCTGTTTTAACAAAAGCGATCGAATCACATTTCTTTCAATAAGCAATGGGAGGTCCAGAACCTTTGAGGATCTCGGTGGAATGAGAAAAGTTCACAACGAGAGCCTAATGAGACACACCCAGAACCAACCTCAGCACTTTTTTGTCCCATCAGACACTGTAATTTTATCCCACAATGCAAGGGTACAGCAGGAACTATGGGATAGGTACTCAGACTGCATTGCTGACAAAGTCCAAGCTCCCCACACTAATGGGAACTCACTCCATCAACTTCATGTGTCAGTGTGGACATGTACATCTGATTTTATAAAA
The DNA here is from genome assembly GCF_033958435.1 of Carettochelys insculpta. NCBI lineage: Eukaryota > Metazoa > Chordata > Testudines > Carettochelyidae > Carettochelys > Carettochelys insculpta. The sequence goes on from NC_134140.1 coordinate 54,302,097, forward strand.
TTGGGTGGTACAAAATCAATCTTAAAAAATTTTGACCTAGTTTCCTAGTGTAGACATACCCCACGTCTTATTAAATAAATGCTGGATTTTCTGGTGGTCCTCATCTCAAAAACATTTGCATCCTGAGCAGAAAATGTTAATGAAAAAAGATAGGAATGTATCCTTGCTGGTGCCAGATGAAATGTGAATAATACTACAGTACTAGATAATTCTGCAACAGTACCATTTTCAATAATTTAAAAGAAAGCAATCGTCATGGATGCACTAGATGTAGTCTTTGTTCTCCCCCATTAGCTAGGGTTACGTAATAAGCAAGACAACTTTGAGGATTCTGCATTCTGAAACTACCTGAACAATAAAAAAAAATCTAGCTTCAAGGATCATAAATTTACAGGAAACATAGAAAAAGAGGAGATTACACTTTGAGGATTTCATATTACTGAATTTCAAACCCTGAAGCCTGTGTTTCATTATTGCCCTACAGATCTTTTATATTTTCCATCTTAATATATAGTTCATTGATGGAAAAATATTTCCATGGTTATTCAAATAAGCAAGTAGCTTTATGGTTTCAAAAACAGAGCTATCTTAAATAATAAATCAAAAAGTACATGAATATGAGTGTATCAGTATTCAAAAAAAGTCAAGTATTGTTATTAATTCAAAAATTAAAACTGCACTTGTTTTTGCCTGTGTATTTCCACAACAATTCAAAGGTATTGAGTGAGATCAACATAAGCAAACAGTTTGGGAGCCCAGCCCTCAGTTCAGGGTGAGGGCAGCAGTCAAACAAACAAGTTGGAAGCCCCCCCCACCCCCTTAATTCAGGGTGGGGCAGCCGACAGGCAATAGTTTGGAAGCCCAGCCCTTGGTTCAGGGCAGGGCAGCAAGTAAGCAGCTATCCACCAAATGGGGTGGCTTTGGAGAGGCAAGGAGTTGCCCCCCAGAGAGGTGGGGTAGGGGGACACAGGGCCTCCCACTCCACTGCATCCCGGCCCAGGGCCCTACTGATTGTTTGCACCCTGAGCTTGGTAGTGGGGATCCAGACATCAACACACCACCATGGACTCAGGAGGAGCGTTCCCCGGGCCACTTCCTACCTCAACCTCCATCGACACTGGGTCCCAGTCAGCTTGGTCGGCAGGTCCAGGCTGGTGGGTGTCTTCCGGGGAAGTCACCCTCAGTAGATCTGGCCAGTCGGACATCTTAATATTGTTCAGGTAGTCCACCAGTGGCAGGACTATGGGCTCCAGACGGTTGGAGGCCTCAGCACTGCAGGCATCAGGCAGGACTCCAGGACCGTGGTCTTCTGGAACCCTGGGGTAACTGGCCACAGGCAGTCTCTCTAGCCCTGGCAGGCCCTCGGGGGAGGGGGCCTGCCATCGGTGTGAGGGCCCCGGTAGATCAGGGAAGTCGGCGTACTGGCCCAACTGCAGGCTTGGCTGCGGCAGCCCAGGCTGGTCTGGGCCGCTGAGGGGCAGCTCTCTCTGGCTGGTCTGTCGACGGTGGGTCCCCTGGTCCTGGTTCCCAGGAGCCTGGTCAGAGCTCTCCACCCTGCTTGGAGGCCAGGCCTTTAATGAACCTCGAGCCCAGACCTGGCCCTTCTGGCTCCAGGTGCCGCACTCTGAGGGGCGGGGCGCCAGTGTTCCAGCTCTGGGCCCGCCCACCAGGGTCTCTGCATGGCCTCATCTGCCTCTGAGTCCGGGGGAGACCACAGCACCTAGCTAAACTGACCCAGAGAGTACTCAGTTTATTGTTGTTCACATCATGGTGTGTTTTGACACAAGAGGACCATCTTCATGGAGACCTGATTCTCAAGCCATGTCTGCACTTAGCCAAAATTTTCAAAATGGCCATGCTAATGGACAAATCGGAGAATACTAATGAGGTACTGAAATGAATATTCAGCACCTCATTAGCATGCTGCCATCCACAGCACATCAAAGGTGCTGCACTTCACTCACGCATGGCTCGTCTACACAGGTGTCCTTTTCAAAAGGACCCTGCAAATGTCAAAATCCCCTCATTCCTATCAGCACCTCATTAGTATTCTCCAATTTGGCCATTAGCATGACCATTTCAAAATTTTCCCCTCGTTTAGGCATAGCCTCAGTGAGACATTCCCTCTTCCAAAAAGTTTGTCTTTGATAAATTGGGCCTCACTTACCTGGCACATTAGCATGCAGCAGGATCAACTTCATTTAAATCAGTGGAATAACACATGCAAATCACATAGCAACAGAGAAAAGTTTTGGTGATGGGGAGTAGCTGTCTGGCATGCACTCTCTTCCAGATACAGGACTCTCACTAGGTTATTCTCCCTCTCTTTGGAGCAGGATGGGAAGTGGGAGATGTGAGTAGATGATTCAGAAAGTTGCAATCTAAGTGACTTCCTCAAGACTACGCAGGAAATCAGTCGAAGAGAAAAGATTAGTAATGAATCACAGAATCATAGGGCTGGAAGGGACCTCAGGAGGTCATCTAGTCCAGCCCCCTGCTTCAAGCAGGATCAACCCCTACTAAGTCATCCCAGCCAGGACCTTGTCCAGCCAGGACTTAAAAACCTCAAGGGATGGAGAATCCACCACTTCTCTAGGCAACGCATTCCAATGCTTCACCACCCTCATGGTGAAGTAGTTTTTCCTAGTATCTAACCTACACCTTTCCGTCTTCAACTTCTGACCATTAATCCTTGTTCTGCCATCTGACACCACCGAGAACAGTTTCTCACCCTCCTTTTGAGAGCCCCCCTTCAGGAAGTTGAAGGCTGCTATTAAATCACCTCTAAGTCTTCCCTTCTGTAAACTAAACAAGCCCAAATCCCTCAGCCTATCCTTATAGGTCTTGTGCTCCAGACCCTTAATCATTTTTGTTGCCCTTCGCTGAACCTGCTCCAGCAAATCCACATCCTTTTTATACTGGGGGGGGCCAAAACTGGACACAATATTCCAGATGTGGCCTCACCAGTGCCGAATAAAGAGGAATAACTACTTCTCTGGATCTACTCGAAATGCTCCTCCTAATGCACCCCAGTATGCCGTTAGCCTTCTTGGCTACAAGGGCACACTGTTTACTCATATCCAGCCTTTCATCCACCATAACCCCTAGGTCCCTTTCCATCATACTGCTGCTGAGCCAGTCAGTCCCCAGCCTGTAACAATGTTTGGGATTCTTCCGCCCCAGGTGCAGGACTCTACACTTCTCCTTATTGAACCGTATCAGATTTCTTTTGGCCCAGTCCTCCAATTTATCCAGGTCACTCTGGATTCTCTCTCTACCCTCCAATGTATCTACCTCTCCCCTTAGTTTTGTGTCATCTGCAAACTTGCTGAGGGTGCAACCCAGTCCCTCATCCAGGTCATTAATAAAGATGTTGAATAACACTGGCCCCAGAACTGAGCCTTGAGGCACTCCACTTGAAACAGACCACCATCCAGATATTGAGCCATTGACCGCTACCCATTGGGCCCGACCGTCAAGCCAGCTTTCTATCCATCTTATAGTCCAAGGATCCAAGCCATATTTCCTTAACTTATGGACAAGAATGTTGTGGGAGACTGTATCAAAAGCCTTGCTGAAGTCAAGGTATATCACATCCACTGACTTTCCCATGTCCACAGAGCTTGTTACCTCGTCATAGAAGCTAATCAGATTGGTCAGGCAGGACTTGCCCCTGGTGAATCCATGTTGGCTACTTTTGATCACTTTCCCCTCTTCCAAGTGCTTCAAAATGGATCCCTTGAGGAGTCCCTCCATTATTTTCCCAGGGATTGAGGTAAGACTGATGGGTCTATAGTTCCCTGGATTGTCCTTCTTTCCTTTTTTAAAGATGGGCACTACGTTTGCCTTCTTCCAGTCATCCAGTATCTCCCCCAATCTCCAAGAATCTTAAAGGATAATGGCCAAAGGTTCAGCAATGACCTCTGCCAATTCCCTCAGTACCCTGGGGTGCATTAAATCCAGACCCATGGACTTGTGCACATCTAGTTTTTCTAGATAGCTCAGAACTTGTTCCTTTCCCACAGCTGGCTGCCCTCCACCTTCCCATACTGCATCATCTAGGACTGTCCTGGGGAAGTTGACTTTGTCCCTGAAGACTGAGGCAAAAAAAGCACTGAGTACTTCAGCTTTTCCTGCATCATCTGTCACTAGGTTACCTCCCTCATCCAGTAATGGCCCCACACCTTCTTTGATAACCTGTTTATTGTTCACATACCCGTAGAAACCCTTCTTCTTACTCTTCACATCCCTTGCCAGCTGCAGTTCCAATTGTGCTTTTGCTTTTCTGATTACTGCCTGGCATTCTCCAGCCGTAAGTTTATACTCCTCCTTAGTCAACTGTCCACGTTTCCATTTCTTGTATGCATCCTTTTTTAATTTAAGCTGACTAAGGATTTTCCTGTTAAGCCAAGCTGGTTGCCTACCATGTCTGTATTTCTTACTACACAGTGGGATTGTTTGTTCCTGTGCCTTTGGTAAGACTTCTTTAAAATACTTCCAGTTCTCTTCAACTCTTTTCCCCTTCATCTTAGTTTCCCAAGGGATCCTGCTCATCCAATCTGTTAGGGAATCAAAGTCTGCTCTTCTGAAATCAAGGATCTGTATGTTACTGCTCACCCTTCTTCCTTTTGTCCAGATCCTGAAATCTACGATCTCATGGTCGCTGCAGCCCAGGTTCCCTCCCACTTCTATTTCTTCTATAGTTCTTCCCTGTTTGTGAGCAGCAGGTCAAGTAGCTCATGGCCCCTGGTCAGTTCCTTCAGCACTTGTACCAAGAAGTTATCCCCAACATTCTCCAAAACTTCCTGGATTGTCTGTGTGCTGATGTATTGGTCTCCCAACAAATGTCCGGATGATTAAAGTCTCCCATGGGAACCAGGACCTGTGATTTGGAAGCTTCACTAAGCTACCTGAAGAAAGCCTCATCTATCTCCTCTCCCTGATCTGGCGGTCTATAACAGACACCAACTCCAACATCACCTCTGTTACTTCCATCTCTAAGCTTAACCCAAAGACACTTAACTGGATTTTCTCCTTCCTCATACTGGAGCTCTGAGCAACCATACTGCTCCCTCACATGGAGCACAACTCCTCCTCCTCTTCTCCCCGTCTGTCCTTCCTAAACAATTTATAACCTTCCATGACCATGCTCCAGTTATGCGAATTGTCCCACCAAGTCTCCATTATTCCAACCACCTCATACTTGTGCGACTGTGCCAGGGCCTCTAGTTCTTCCTGTTTGTTCCCCAGGCTTCTGGAATTAGTGTACAAGCATCTTAGAGAAGGGGCCAATTGGTCTACTTTCTCCTCTTCACCCAGGAAACCCACTTGATTGTTCCCTCCTCCTTCCCCACTTACCTCCGGGCTTGTGTCACCTTCCCCCGACAAACATAGTTTAAAGCCCTCCTCACTAGGTTTGCAAGCCTGCCTGCAAAGATGCTCTTTCCTCTTTTAGTGATGTGGATCCTGTCGCTTCTCAGCAATCCCTGTTCACAAAACAGAATCCCGTGGTCAAAGAAACCAAATCCTGCCCTGATACACCACCTACGAAACCACGCATTTACCTGTGTGATTCAAGAATCCCTCCACGGACCCCCTTCCTTCCACAGGGAGGATAGACGAGAAGACCAACTGTGCTCCGTATTCCTTGAAGAGGACCAGTCCTTTTGTTCACAACATAGCAACACGTCTCTCAACATTTCCTCTTCTCTAGTTGAGACATTATAAGCCAATAAGTTAAGACCACAAGTTTTAAATTACTGGATGCTTCTCTGGTTATTCTCAGTTGCAATGCCATTTTTTCAGGCATTAACATTTATAAAAATAGGTACTTAATCATACTCGATGGCAAACATAATAAATACCCTCCCACTTTTTCCCCATATCTCCTGGATTGCAGAAAATGTAATATTTATTCCTGAATTCACATGTTCAAACCCTAAAGTTTGCAAGGCTGAAATCCATAGGGAGCAGTTATTTAGTGAAAGAAAAAAATAAATTCAGTACTAAAAGTTTATTTAAAATAGTGCTTCAATATATCTATACTTTAATGGACCAGAAATAATACTATAGTAGCCCCTAAATTGCATAAGAATAACAAGCTAGTTGTTGCACTGCTCTTTTTATCAATACAGTTGACACTATTATATACCATTTGTAAGGCTCATCTCCTTTTACAAGTCAATATCAGCAGCCAATTTAAACTTGTCAATGAAACAGCCTTTGTAATGGTTCATTGATTGCTCTACTTATATTGTGTCAATGTGTGTTCTTCAGAAGTTGCAGACATTTGCCTTGGTGTTATAAAAAAATAAAACTAAACTACTTTTCCTCAACTTGGAAAGGAAAAAAATCATGTGCCCTTTTCAATATAAAACAGGTCTGCTTTCGAAATGTGAGTTTCATTATGAAAGTGAGAATTTTATGTCATTTTACATATCTTTCCTATGAAAACATCATTTGCAAAAGCTAGACTAAGACTATGGCTACATCGATACTATGAGATAAATTTGATTTTTAATAAATTCAATTTTAACCTTGCTCTTATGCATTTGAATTTAAATGTCCACAAACCGTCTTGAAATTTAACCCATCGTTTTTCTGCGTCGAGTTTCCACGTCCCCATTGCCATGTGCAAGTTCAACAGTGTGAGCAGTGCCTTGTGGGTACCTATCTCACAGTGCCTTAGCCCCAGTTACTTTGGGTGTTTCATGTTACAATCCAGAATCCAAAGTTCTGTCTCAGTACATCCAGTAACAGAATTCAGATCTCCCCCAAGCCCGCCCAGGTGCCCTGTGCCACATATCCTCTTCGGATGTTGGCATAGTGGTGGGCAGTTGTGCTATCAGCCCACCTGGTTGCATCAGCCTTGCGTCCAGACCTTTATATTTGCAGGCCTGGGCACTGCAGAATTCAAATTCAAATTCTAATTCAAACAAAAATTCATAGGCTTCCTGTGACCTTCTTCCTGCGCACCTTCCTTTGCATAGCTTTGTGGGATACATATAGAACACCTCTGGAGGCTAATAAATTTAAATTAAAGACATGGCGCTTCCACACTAGCCTTTATTTGAAATTTTAAATTCAAAATTAATGCTATACCAATCCGGTAAGATCGATGTTTTGTTATTGGTACTAGGGCTCACTAATTGAAGCTAATGGTATTTATAGTGAAGACAGTGACGTTTTAATAATGAGCTAACTCTTTTAAATTCAATTTTATTTTGCAGTGTAGACACAGCCTATGTCTATACTAGAGCATAGAGCTGATTTTATAATATATAATTTTATAATGTCTTCACTACAAATATCATTAGGTTGAGATTAAGGGTTCCTAAAGTCGACTTTTCTACTCCAGCTTTTTTGCAAGGAATAATGCCAAATTCAAATTTACAAGGTTGGCTTAATGGTAGCATAGACACAGCATTATTTAATTTGATTTGATTGGCCTCCAAAAGTATCCCACAATGCTCCCACTGTGTCCATTCTGACCAATGCTTTCACCTCCGCTGCTTTCAGGTGAGCAGCAAGTAGGAAACAGCAATCATCCCGGACTCTCCAGCTGCCCTCCATACCATGCAGTTCCCAGGCTCTCCAGCTGCCCCCTGCACCACGTGGCTGCTGGGCTCTCCGGCTGACCTCTGCACTGCATGGCTGTCAGGCTTTCTGGGTGCTGGGTCAAAATGAAATGAAACACCATCAAAATGAAGCATTGGAACAATCCCAAAAAACAGCATTTCAGTATCTCCAAATTGCATTTTCAGACTTTTATTTCTGTATTTTACATTTCTCAAGACTGGCCCACTAGCCATGTAACAGCGTGTGCCAGGGGCAGGCTGTGGAAAAGTGGCATGAAAATGCATTTGGCAGTGCACTTGTTTTCAATGGGAGGTGGGAGGGATGGCAGTCCACTCTGGGATGATATGAGAAACTCTCAACCATTTGTGGTACATTTTTTTCTCATAACACCATGGCACAGAAACCCAGAATGCAACCGGGATGCAGGAACTGTAGAATAGGTACACATAACACACTGCTGACACAGTCAAACTTATAAAAGGTAATGGGGACACACTACGTCAACTCTCTAAATGTGTGGACACTCACCATTGGCTTTATAAAATCTAATGGTAGGAAGTTGATTTTTATTAATTCAACTTTATTTTCTAGTGCAGACATAGCCTAAAACACTTCTGAAACTCCAGTGGATTAAAATTGTCACAAAATGTTTCTGATTCTAACGGTTTTTGACTATGGAAGTTGTTTATAGGGTTAGAAAATTTGTTTTTAAAGTGTCTTGGCTGCTTTTCTGAACAAATTGTGTTTTCTTGAAATGCTAGACAATACCATTAGCCATGGTATTGAAAGTGACGGATGGATTATCTTCACCTGCTGCTTTGTTGTTTGGGGAAGATATTTTAGTAATACTTGTCTCTTCAATCATGTCCAATGAACTGCCATTATGAGATCTGTAGCAGTATTTAACCCAAAAAATCAGCACAAATTAGAGCAACTAATGTAAAATACAAATATAATATTGCATATTCATTTTTGCAGTAAACAATTCTATTTGGCTTCAGTTCAGTGTTAGCTTTCAAACAGATCTCCTTTATTAAAGATCTGAACCTGTGGGGCAGAATGCCCACAATTCGTAGACCATTTATTCACAGTTCTATTGTTATTCATTTCATTTCTGCCTGCTTCTTTATTGTTCACTTTTCTTCTATGCTTAGCCATGAGCAATTAACAGTTCATGATTTTCATGCACTCAGAACTTCAAGTATTTTATTCTCCTGATTTTTTTACCTGTTGATGCTGATTTCTTTCGTACTTTTGAAATCCTGTTTTTCTTATTATGTAATAGGCCTATTCTCTTGCTATGTTTCATTTCACCCATTCATCCATCTCTTCAATTGCATACATGTTTGGTATGGCACAGGATAAGTGCTAAACATAACTGATAATGATAAAAAGCTCAAAGATGGCATCATGAAAGAAAAAGAAAATATGGCTTACCTTTAACCTTGATGTAATCAGAGATGAAGAATTATACAAGAATATTGAAAAGTTATAAATATTAATTATCTAATGTTTGCGTATGTCCAGGTCCATTTTTCATGACACTTCATGATTCACTGAGCTATATTAGAAAGGTTAATATAACACCCAAAGAGGTTTATGGCTCAAATTTTCAAAAGTGACTTTTATGTCTAAATGCTTCCATTTGTATGTATGTAGCTGCAAATACATGGTATCTCCTTAATCACCACTGGCTCTCCCAAGAACTGACCACTCTTTCAAAAGCTTTGAAATAACGGATCCGGTTGGCAGAAATATCCATGCATGGGTTCTGTATCCTTCCCTCTTCTTCCAATAGCAGGATTCTTAGGTGTAGTGCAGGAAGTCCCTTACATATGTTGAAGCAGTGACATTACCAGATGGATGGTTTCTTTCCTTCATTTTGTCATGCTATGAAGCATTCTTGATGATGTCCCAGAATAGACAGCATGGATGGGAAATTCTACAATCTGCTAAGGGACCCCATGGACTGCATTAGTCTTAGGAGGTAACAAAAGATGGGATCTGGGATCTCAGCTGGCACCGCAAGGAGTTGAGGCAATTGATTATTTTTAACAAAAATCACGTCACAAAGTTCTATTAGCCTTCAAAAAATGAAGGACATTTATCCTTTGCATAATTAGTGATGAAAACATAAGACAACAACATGCATCTTGTATTTAAAAATGACTTAAAAAGGAACACAGGATAGTCATATTAAGGGGATGGAGACTTAACTCAAAGTCTGATTCAAAACAGGAGTAAAGATCTGAGTTCATTTCCTATTTTAATTGATTTTTGGATTCCCTACACTTCATAAAATTAAACATAATGAATCCATTAGTAGGGACATGGTCTACTGGGCCAAAGAAGGCCTTACAATAATGGAACTATTATTGTGTCTAATCATCAAACCAAAAGACCATAATGGGTCTTTTAATGTCATTATATCTATAATGAAAACCTGTCTGCTAAGTATCTTTATGAGGTCTTTTAAAAAAAGATTTGTGCATAATTTTTTGTCGTCCACCAGTTACCAAAATGCAGCAGTATACATTATGGACTAGTGGCCCTGTAAGGTATGAAGATACTGACTTATAATAGGGCATTACAGAAAAGTGATTTTTTTCCTTCGTTTGACACTGGCAAAACCAATTTAAAGTATAGTTAATGTAAAACATATTTAAGATATAAGAGACTGACTTTTTCCCCCTACCTATCAATATATAACTGTCATCTTTCCTACAGTACGAAAGCAAGTAATGATAGCATGGGCATAGCCCTTAAACACAACATAGTATTCCTTGTAGGTACTGCTGTATCAATACAATACGCCTAGATTTGCTCCGTAAGCTATAGTATATTCTTGCTGGGCATACAAAATACACGTTGGCTTTGTGATGCTAACCAGGTATGTACATCAACAACAAGAAGTTTCAAGTCCTAATTCTAGGCCAAATCCCACCAGTCATACCCATGTGTAATGCACTGGTTTAGTGGCACTGCTTGCATGAGTAGAGCAAGCAGGGTTTTGATTCTCTTCCTGCATTAAATCTGTCTTTTGAGCCTGGGGTGTCAGAGAGAACGAAATCAAAGAAAATATACTAGACAATAGGGCATATTTATCATAAGGCATTTTCACATTCAGCCCTTCAAACTCAGATTTCCTTCCTATTTGTGCCATTGAGAACTGCAGGAGAATATAGTCTTCATGGAATACCCCCACAAATTGCTATGACTATTTAATCATTCTGAGCACCTTTAGCTCTCCAACCCATTCCCTTGAGTAGATAGCGGTGCTTGGTGCATTGCAGAAAGTGCTCAGCATCTGACAGGAACAGACCCTGTGTTAATCAGAGCAAGACATTTATATTTTACCTTCATGAGGAAGTTTCTTATATGACGAGTAATTCAGTTCATAATTTAAAAAGGACTGATTCAAGCAATTTGCATCAGAGGAACAGAGTGAATTTTTGCCAGCATTTCCATTCATTACAGAACCATTTATTCTGAGGTACAGCAATGTTAGATGGTTACATGTACAAGAAAAAATGAGGATTGCTTTCATCTAGTAACATTCTTCCATGAGAAACCAAGGGGGTTGTTGTCATATCATTACTGGTGATGATAGGAATATGTTCATTGCAAAGAGCTCTTCCCTGACATATTTAATAATCAAGGTGGTAATACTGTGCCACAGTTATTTCAGAGATTTTTTTCTCTTTCTCAAAGGTGTAAAAGATAATGGTGTGGAGAAAAGGCATTTCCACTGAGCTGATTAAATAAACATGAGAAAAAGAGCATTATATCATTATTAAGAACAAAACCATGGGAGATGGAATGTTGGGAGATGAAATGGCCCATAAGAGGGTCTCGTTCTTACAGAATGGTACACAAATGGAAGAACTTTGAGAACAGCTGCCTAAGTCACTGAACCAGAGAGGCATTTACATACATTCCATTGAGGAACATGGAAAAACTATTATTGATATTACTATAATGCTCCAAACAAGTTTGGAGCCCCATTGCTCACAAAATTGTGCAAACCATAGTTAGAGATGGTCCCTGCCTCCAAAGCACTTACATTTTAATAGAAACAAGAGGCCAGAAGAAGCAAAGACATAGAGAGGTTTAATGTGTCCAAGATCACACATTAGTAGTAGGGGCCAGGATGAGATCCTGACATTAATTCAGTGTCCCATCCATTAGTCAAACATGCGCAAAAGTGCTTTACTGGATCAGGGCCTAAAATGAATAAAACTATGCTTCAGTAATGCTTTAGGGATATGGGGAAGATTTTCTGCCTATGTAGTCTTAGAAGGGTAGCCATGTCAGTCTGTAGCTTCACAAAAACCACACAGGCTGTGTCTACACTTGCATTCCTCTTCTGAAAGAGGCATGGAAATGAGGGAAATCAAAAATGCAAATGAGGTGCAGATTTGAATATCTGGCACCTCATTTGCATACTCTTCTTTCAAAAGAGCTGTGTCTACACTGCTTTTCTTCTTTCAAAAGAAGCTCTTTGGAAAGAATAAGCAAATGAGATGCCAGATATGCAAATCTGCAGTTCATTTGCATTTTTGATTTCCCTCATTTGCATGCCTCTTTCTAAAGAGGAACGCAAGGGTAGCCACAACCACAGTACTGTAGCATCATAAAGATTAATGTAATGAGGAGAAATGAGGTGATTAGCCTCAACTTTGAATGTCAAAGCTACAAGCAGAAATTCAAGTGACTTTTAAGTGAAGACCTCATCAGTATCAGTCATTATTAGAAGATCAAGTAAACGATTTATAAAAGGTTTGAAGATCATTGTTGCAATAAAAATAGGAGTGAGCTAAAATTATTATATAATTCATCTGGTTGGAAGTTTCAGTATCATTGGTGTGCTTTAGAGTCGTCTTGATGGTTTTGGACTGCAAGGGTTTGCTCTGATAGTTTGTTTTAAGATTGAAAGTTCTCTGGGAAAAGGATAGTCTATTTTTCTGTATGATTCAGAGCACATAATCATTTGCTTAATGAATAGTAAATAGAAAGCTGTTAATTTTAATCAATGGCACATTTCAGGCAACCTTTCAAAAGAAAAATAGGATGGCTCTTAAAGATAGAAATCGACCTGCTTTTACAGAAATATTATAAAACTACATTTTACACTAAAAAAAGCACATTACTGTAACCAGAATTCCTTTTCAGGCCCAGATTCTAAATTCTCTGAAGATGCTTTATGTACATCCTATTACTTAATACAGAAAGTTCTTAAAAAGTAACACTGATGTATCGATCAATGTTTTCTGATGTTGTTATGTTTTCTCTTAGAATCTAGTCTGAGGGGCCAGTATTATCAGAAACAAGTCCAAATAACTTCACATAAGGATTTTGTTCTGAGGTTTCTGATAGTAACTTGGGGAGAGGCAAGGAGAAGAAAAGGAGAGGGGAACGCTGGCTCTAAATCTGAGGTGAAATATCACAAACCAGAGTCTTCAATGTCTAGCAGATACACTACTATTCCAAAACAGATTGCTGAGGAGATAACCAAAGAGCTTCTTAATTAAAATCTTAGTGATGTGCTATATCTAGAGAGAGAATGAAAGACACCACCAAGTTTTGCATGAAGAAACATATTTATCTTGCCTTGGAAATAAATGATGGAAGAGTATGCTGTGGTTCTGCCTTAATATAAACATTTTTTTTAGTTGAGTTTCTATTGTTGAAATGAAGTGACAAATAGCTGCAGAGTCTGCAGGAAAAAAATTAAACCATGCTAAAAATATAGTATGGTAAAATGATTTTTTCTTTCCCTCAGTCAATCAATTCTAACAAAGAAGAGAAGTTGAATGGTTATGTGGAGTGGTAGCTGACATTTTATCCACTAATTATATCAGAAGTTCTTTTGTGTTTTTTCACCCTGATTTAAGCCATCAGTGAACTACTTGATGTACTGCTCCATTTTTCACACATATGTACATTCCCACAATCTTTAGTTCTGGAAGAAGTATCTTCCACCATAAAGCTACTCCACATTTATAATTGTTGATACTGGCAATATTTTCATCATCACTTGGGCTTGCAACACTGGAGAGAGGAAAGAGAAGTATTATGTTCATGTAACTCGTTCATGTTCTGCAACTTAGTTTAAAAAAAAGTACAGAAAAGAAGAAGAAAGTGGGATTCAATGGAAAATGGAAACATTTTAAAACCTCATAGTATTCAAAGCTTGTAAGAATACAATGGTTGCAGGAAACTTTCAACAATGTTATTGAGATCATAGGGTTTGCAGGTGCTCCATTTTAATTAGATGAACATCAACACTCCATGCACGAAACATCTGAATATGCCTGCGTGAGGGCATTTCCACCTCCACACCAGCCTCAGTGTATAACGAGGATGTGAAAAGGCCAGTTAACTAAACAACAGCTGAGGGGAATTAGCTAGCCTAAGTAAACCCAGAATAACGGTAGATACCAACTGGTAAGGTACATGAGGAATTAATATAAACCCCTGGGAGCTGGTAGTAGAATGGGGCTGTAGTGAAAGATCCTGTAACCATTACCTGGACAGTAGATAGGGAAAGAGGGGAAACTGAGTAGAAGGTGTTAGAAACAGCCCAGAGAAAGGGTATCAAGGTTTAAGATGGTGCAAACCCTGTTGGCTGATTAAGGGGTTCCTGAGCCAGAACCCAAAGTAGAATATGGGCCTGAGTTCCTCCACCACTCATGAGGAAAAGGACATGGTTTGGAGATTCAAAGAAAAACTGCTATCTTTGATACCCAAGGAGGAGGGAAAACAAAAACAAAAAAAAGACTCACTGACCTGGCCAGAGGGCTAAGCCATGGGAACAGACCACCCTGAGTCAGAAAGAGAGAGGAAAATGCAGCAGCATGGCACACAATAAGCCACAAAAAGGGGTGACAAATCTGGAATGAGCTAATCCCCGGATTGGCGAGGAGAAAGTGCACTAGTGGTGAGTAGAGCACTTTTTGGCAGCCTATAACATATATAAGACTAGTGACTTAAACATGGTGTAAAAGTACCTAGCTGGGGGCAACATATCTGATAAACAACAGATAAAGCAAACTTGAGTTAGAACTTTTTTTTTTTTTTTTTACAGTGGGGCTTTTAAACCCCGGGAGTATCTTACCCAGGGATGACGTGGATTCTCCATCCCCTCAAGTCTCTCATCCCTGATGAGTGTATTTCTGCATAATATGTTCTAGCTGACATGAACTCTGGGGGCTTAATGTGGAAACTGCTTAGTGAAATCCCATGGATCTGGGTCAAGAAATTAGTCTAGGTGACTAGGGCCATACAAAATTCATAGTTTATTATGGTCAATTTCACAGTGATAGGATTTAAAAAATAGTAAATGTAATGATTTCAGCTATTTGTCTGAAATTTCACAGGGTTGTAATGATAGGTGCTCTGAGATACAAATGAGTTGGAGGGGTCACATGGTTATTGTAGGAGGGACTGCAGTAATGCTACCCTGACTTCTGCATTGCTGCAGCCAGCATGGTGGCCTTCAGAGCTGAGCAGCTGGAGAGCGGCGGCACCAGCTACTAGCCAAGAGCCTAGCACTGAAGGCTGAGCCGCCACCAGCTGCAGCCGTGAGCAAGGATGGCCTGGTATGGTATAGTATGGCACTGTCACTCTGACTGCTGTCTGCAGAGCTGGCCTTTCACAAGCAGCTGCCATTCGCCATCCACCCAGCTCTGAAGGCAGTGCCACCCTTGGTTCTGAAGGTGGAGTGCTGCCTTCAGTGCTGGGTGTCTAGTCACTCAGCTGTAAAGAAAGCACAGAAGGGTCTTCATACTATGACCCTTGCGAAAAACAACCTTGCAATGTGGCCAATATAGGAAAAATAGGTAACAGGTAAGTCTCCAGCAAAAAGTCAGATATGTCACAAACATGAAAAGGAGACAGGTCAGGAATAACAGAAGCAGTTATTCCATCCAAAAGCAACTATGAGTTCACACATTGGACAATAGTGGCAGCACCTTAAGTTTAAATTAAATAATGACATACCAAGTCAATGCAATAACCTCAAACCAACATACCCTGTGGAGACACCAATTTAAAAATATTTGGGTTTGGAGGGGCTACTATGGATGTGCAAGGTATATTCCCAACAAAGTGCAAGCAAAAGAGTTTGCTAACTGTCTACCAGGCTACCCGGTAAACACAGAGACAATAGTGCTTGGTGTCAGAGCACTGGATCTCAGATTGATTAAGCTAATGACAATCAGAGATAAGCAAGTTTTAGTTTCTTTCCTATAGGGAAAAATACACAGATGTATTTCATGGATTAGAGTGGCTTCCTGAGAAATACAAGATGTAAACTGGATACTACTGTAAGCTTACAGTTCATGATCTAAAGAAAATCCTATTTGCGTTTTTGAACAACTGGCTAAAGTGATTTCCAGTTTGGAAAACTGGAGCATGATTAAAAGGGCATGATGCAAGACGTAGATAATGTCCAGGAAAGAAACATAATGCAGAGACTGTGCCAAGATCTATAAGTGTTTAACAAGGTAATTGAAGGAAACCATTACAAAATGCATCGGTTTGAGGATCTAATGAGTAAGTTGATTTCCAATTTTTCAGCAGGTTCTGGTAGACATAACAATAAATGAGAGACTCTTCTAGGGATGTTTCAAAGCTTAAGCTATGCTCCCATAACTTAGAAGGGGGCAGGGGAAGGTAGTCCTATAACTAGCCAAATGCATTATCAGAACTATTGCTCTTCATTATACTGTTGTTATTAGAACAGAAAAAGAAGTGAGATTGAAATGGTCTGAGGAAAGAGAATGAGAGGGCAGGAACTTAAGGAAATGGGAATAGGTGATTAGCTCAAGGAGGCTGGAGGTAAACATGAAGAGGGATTAGTATAAAAGTGTGCAAATCAAAGAGGTTCTAGTGAGGATCTCTGAGATGATGAGCATAAAGCATGTACTTGAATCCTGAGAGAGGGGACTGAAGCTGAGGAAATGACTGGACATGAGGGACAGGGCAAAAGATCAAAGACAGCACTGAGGTGGGACAAAATAGGCTCAAGGTGGAAGAGTTAAGTAAAGGCAAAGATTCACTATGACATGAAGATTAAAATCACATAGTGTCCTACTGGTTATTATTTCAGGAAATGGTGAGGACATGTTGGCAGGGTAATGATAGTGAGAACTGCCTGAAAAACGGGACTGTTTTTAAATAAGAGACTCATTTTTGTCAAATCTTCAATCCGTTCTAGAGATACTTACCTTAGAAGGGTTTAGCACCGGCAGAGAGACAGCCGTGCTAAGACGACTTAGTCCTGACATTCAGAACTCCCATTTATTCCAGACTTGGACCTTTCTACAGCAGATCATGTCAATGGTGTTCAACTGCACAGTTATTTTGTGTGTCAGTGAAATGCCTGTTGAGAGCTATGCCACGACTTTCCTCACTCACTTTTTATTCTGACCTAAAGCAGATATAAGCCATAAGAGTAACAGGTACATCAAGGCATTTCTGTTAACATATCTTATTCTGAACCTTTCAGGTATTATATATATTTGCTATGTATTTATTCAAGCCACAAAGGCTCATGGATTTGCTTTATTCTGCTTTGGTGGCCTTAAGATCCTCTAATTGCTCTCAATCTTCCCCTTCTTTTTTTATTCTTTGCTTCCATTGAGCTGTCTCCTTCAACCTTTATTTGATTGGCTATTCAGCATTTAGAATAAATAAAGCCAGATATTAAGATTCAGCCAATGTTTTTCATTTTGTGAACCAGCAAACCTACGTCACTACAATTGTGTGGGTGTGTGTGCACGCGTGCGCACACACACACACACACACACACACACACTTGATCTTAAGTACTGATCATCTCCTCTGCCAGGAGTACTAAAATAGAACAAATCTCACAAATATAACAGAAGCTATCTTTTGTTTACATTTGATGGGTTCTTGCATTTTCTTTTGCAGGGTCATTCTTCACAAAACCAATTACCCTCTAATCTCCTGAGTAAAGAAGGTGTTAGAAGGTATTCAGTCTATATTCAGCTCATTCAGAAAAACAAAACACTGAAACCTATCTTTGTGATCCCACTTTTTGTCCTGTAAAAAGGATAGGAAAGTAATAGAAATGCATGGTTATTGTTAACAAGCAACTACAGTCATAAATACTATCACACCATTTCTGATTAGATACTCCATATTTGATCCATAGCCTACGTAGACTGAAGGATGCCTACTACTACTCCATATTAGAACCCAGAAGCAAAGACAACTAGACTTTTGCCATTTTGTAAAATATTTTATTACCTATTTTTACTTCTGTTAAGTCAACTAAGGCCTTAATTAACTTGTTTTATATTGTTAATACCTCAAAGTCCCAAGTCATGTTCATGTGTTAAGGGAGGAATTACATAATGAGAAATGAACCAACTTCAAAAGATAAAGATTTTTTAAAAATAGTCATTGTATTCATTTAAGTATTTCTTGCTGATAACCTAAGTATAGCAACTACAAACCTAACTATATATAAAGTGATCCCATAGGGATGCCATCACATTTTGTACTGCCATTTCCAGTTAGAAACAAATCAATGTACGAAACAGAAGAAAGAATGGATTTTGTGTGTGTGTGTGTGTGTGTGTGTGTCATTCATCCAAGTAAGGTAGTCTTTCTGGTTTGTCGAATTCTGCCGAAGAACTAATGACAAATGCTCATGAAATCAATAAGAACAACAAGTCCTGTGGCACCTTATTGACTAACAGATATTTGGGAGCATAAGCTTTCGTGGGCAAAGACCCACTTCATCAGGCGCCTCTAATGAAGCAGGTCTTTGCCCACGAAAGCTTATGTTCCAAAATATCTGTTAGTCTATAAGGTGCCACAGGACTTCTTGTCATTCTCGAAGATACAGACTAACACGGCTACCTCTCTGATACATGAAATCAATGTGACTTGCCTTCTTTTCTCAGAATACTTAAGTGCCTGGCAACAATTTGTACATATTAGACCATAGAACAACAAGAAGTCCTGTGGCACCTTACAGACTAACATATTTTGGAGCATAAGCTTTTGTGGGCAAAGACCCACTTAATACCCATCTCTATAAATGGGTTCTTTAATGAACCTTTGTTTCACAATGGACTAAAGCTTTTGCTTTCATTTCCAAGCATCTGCAATAGTTTGTGCATAACCCAGTAGGGGCCAAAGGAGAAACTTCAGCCATGTCTATACTAGCAAGCTCTTTTGAAATATTTTTCGAAAGAACGGGCTCTTCCGAAATATCCATCTGAGCATTGAAAGAAAGTGGTGCTCCTTTCAAAAGCGCTCTTCCACTGCCATTTCAGGAAAGCTTCCTTCAAAAGAAAACAGGTATAGATGCTCCTCAGGCCCTTTTTTCAAAAGAGCAGACCTAATGGTGCCTGATTTTTTGACCCCTGGCCCATTCTTTCAAAAAAGCAGATCACTCTTTTGAGCTGCTTTTTTGTGCATGGATGGACTTTCCAAATAAATTCTTTCAGAAGAGCTCTTCCGTAACTACTTCCCTCTAAAGATCACAGTAATGTAGACGTAGCCTTAGTATGCCTATGTATTTTGAAGCGCAAGCCTCCTGAACTGATACATAGAAATTTTAATTTTACAAAACAAATATGTTGCAAAATACCAGATTCAGTAAAACAAGGTTTTTCAATATGCAGTGATTAATGCTGAAATTTGTTTTCAAGAAAAAGCTTATTCATTTGAGTGCTCAGTTTATTCTGCTCTTACAATTTCTCTTAGGCTATGTCTACACAGCAGCATTTTTTCAAAATAATCCATTCCAGAAGAGCTATTCTGAAATAGCTTATTTCAAAATAACACAGCTACACACAGGAATGCATTTCAAAATAGCATGTCTGGACATATAATGCCTATTTCAAAATAGTGCCATTTGCTGCTATTGTGGCTTATTTTGAAACAGCACTATTCCGTGTCTTAACAGCACCTATTTTGATATAGCTATTTCAAAATAAAGCAGTATTCCTCCTGCAATTGGGTTTATCAAATTCAAAATAATGTGCCTGCTATTAATTTTTATTCAATTTTTTTAAATAGCATGTGCATAGTGTAGATCCTCGCAAAGTTCTTTTGAAAAAACATCTGTAATTTTGAAATAACTTTGCTGTGTAGATTTAGGCTTAATGTCTCTGGAAAACAATGAGTGCAAAAATAATCCCCTCTTACACTCTCTCATTAATTGCTCTTTATTTTTTTTAAATTAATCCTAAATCACACTGAGAAAATATTAGTATCTTTTACATCTACAGATATGTAGAAACGATAGTCCTTGGTAATCCAAAAACAAGAATATGATACCATTCTTTTGTGGAAGGAGTTAAATTCTCTGCTCTTCTAGCTGGGGGAAATGGTGGAGGTAAAGAGCTTCAGCAGAAACAGCTCACTGAGTAATTGCTTCAGGCAGCATTTTAAATAAATCTATTCAGAGAATAATGCCCTTTGCCATTTCTTGTAGCCCAGCTGAAATTAGGTTTCATGTATTTATATTAGGTAGTCATTTCTACCTGTCAGAACTAATTGAGCTATTGTTCCCCTCATTAAATATCCCTTTTGAACATTTCAGTGTTGAAAAATATTTATAATCTCTAAATCAGTAAAACAGGAGAGTGCTAAGGAGTCCTGCAAAGCTATTACTGGAGTGTGCACAGTGTCTACAAATTGTATTTGCCTCCCTCATTATAGTGATTGATTTTAATTCTGACTGGAATATCACGGGGAGTTCATGGAGACACACAAAGGGATGACATCAGATAAGCAGAATGCTTAAGAATAATGAGAGACAGCTTGTTTTAACTTCTCTGCTCATGGGCTTCCCATACCCTTCTGAATTCACCAAGTGCATCATCTGAGTCAAACCCAGAATTTTCAGCAGCTCTTTAGTCCTTCCCAGGATCTGTTTTGACTCAATGGTTATCTCCCACCATTAGGGCATGTTTCCTCATCTTCAGGATTTCTGATATTTAGAGATACTCACCAACTTCTTACCCGTGTTTTGTTTCAGCCTCCAGCTAAAAACAAACTTAGCAGTTTTATAAAACAACTCCCTGCTGGTACTCTGTGTTAAGTCTGTGATTAATCAAATATTAATAGTAAAATATCAAATCTAGCTTCTGCACATTCCTTTCTAGATCCTCTGAGGCTTTTCTCTTAATCATAGCTTTGCACCTGTTTGATATGTTCACCTCTTTCAAAATAATGAAAAATAATTGTGTACCATTAAAACTGAACAAACACACACACTCATAGATACAAACATTCCAAAATGTTAGGAGTCCTGATCCAAGTCCAACCTGGGTCAATGAGAGACATTGGCATATGCAGCAGCAAGACAGGACCAGACAGAATAAGTGACAGAATTATTCAGCTAAATTTAATTTATCCTAGATCTTTCAAGGCACTGATTGAGGAACATCCAGGGTTTTTGTCTGTCTGTTTGTTTGTTTTTTTAAATGAACATATGCAATGCAGCCAAACTGGAACTTCCTGATTTCTAAGTGTTTGATTCCTCAGATTTAATGTTAATGCTGTCCAACTTCACTACTAGTTTTGAATTCATTTCCTTGGCTGCATCCACATTAGCAAGCTCTTTTGAAAGATTTTGCAAAAGAAGGGTGCTCTATCAAAAGATCCCCCAGAGCATCTACACACAGAAAGCCTTCTTTCAAAAGTAAAATCAAAAGAATGTGGCACTCCTTTCAAAAGCGCTCTTCCTCTCCTGTTTCAGGAAGAGAGCCTTCTTTCGAAAGCTTCATGTGTATGTGCTCTGTGGGCTAAATGTGATGGCCAGTGGTGTTCTGTTGTTTTCCTTGTTGTGCCTAACTGGTAGCAGGTGGCTTCTCTGGAGCCCCCCATTCATGCATCTGATGAAGATGGTCTTTGCCAGAAAGAAGCTTATGCTCCAAAAAATCTGTTAGGCTGCAAGGTGCCATAGGTCTCCTTGTTTCTTTCGAAAGAGTGCATCCACACACGAAAAAACAGATCAAAAGAGCGATCTGCTCTTTCGAAAGACAGCATCCACATAGCCCCGGGCCCTTTCAAAAGAACAGGGTAGGGCTCAAAAAAAATCAGGCTCCACGAGGACTAGTCTTTTGAAACAAAAGGGCCTGTGGTGTGTCTACATGTTTTCTTTCAAAAGAAGCTTTTGAAAGGGGGCACTCTTCCTGAAACGGGAAAGGAAGAATGATTTCAAAAGGAGTACCACCTTCTTTCGAATTACTTTCTAAAGAACACTTTTGCTATGTCTACACGTGCAAAAAACTTCGAAATAAAGTCCTTTTTTGAAAGAGTGGGAGGAGCGTCCACACATGTAAACCCATCTTTCAAAAGAAAATCGAAAGAACGGGGCTCAGACTTCGAAATACAAACCCCAATCCCGTATCAGGAAGATAGCTCCCTTTCAAAATAATAAATCGAAAGAGTACACATGTAGACGCCCCAAAGTCCGCTCTTTCGAAATACAGGTCCGCCATGGCGCCGATCAGCTCGAGCGCGGGGCTGCTCCAGCCAGCAGCAGCAGGAATCTATGGTCCCTGCATTCAGCTGCCTTAAAGCCGCGCACACACAGGAAAGCTGTGGCAGGAAGCTGAGAGCATGCTAGGAGCAGCCTGCACATGCACTCCAGCCTGACACTCCAGTGGCCACATGGCAAGTAGCCAGCCCCACCCCGCAAGCCCCATGGCCCCCCCTTCAAGCTCTCGCAAGGCTCCCAGGGGGAGAAAAAAAAAAGGGCTCCCTCCTGGACAGAGCGGGAGCTGCAGGACCTCCTGTGCCTCTGGCAGGATGAGGAGGTGCTGCTCCATAAGGGCATAAAGCGGTGCAATGCTGCAGCCTTCGGCCGCCTGGCAATGGGCCTGCACACCAGGGCCACCTGGAGCATACCACAGAGCAGGTACACTCCAAAGTAGACGCACTGCGCCATGGATATGCCTGGGCCAGGGACCAGGCTGGACGCCCCAGGACAGGACCAGCAATGTGCCCCTTCTACAGGGAGCTATGGAGAATCCTGGGGTCCTAGGAGACTTCACCTCCTGTGGCTTTCCTGGACACCTCCGGGGAGGAGCAGCAGCTGGAGGAGGAGGAGGAGGAGCAGCAGCAGCAGCCCGGATCGGAGACCCAGGAGGGTGAGGGGACCATGGACTGGTCGAGCAAGGAGGGGGAGCTGACCATTGTGATCCCCTCCCGCTCCTCCAGCCGGGCGACTGAGGGCCGGACTTCTCTGGATGTCGCCGAGGGACCCTCATGTACATCCAGGAAGGGGCACACACCTACTCCACAGGGTGGGGGCTATGCAATGTCTAGGTGCCCACACACAGAACCAGTGCTCCCGGGCTGCACACAGGCCAGCCCCCACATGGGATGTGGCACCCTGCGGTGCCACACCAGCAAGGCCCAGCACCCTGCCCCAGTGGACAGCATTGTAAGCTGCACAGGGATAGCATCTGGTCGGTGCCGGACAGCATCCGGGGCCCATGCACCACAGGCTGGGAAGGGCCACCTGTGGGAGAGACCCCCTGGAATCACACCCAGGCTGGGAGGCCTGGTCCCTGGGCGGGGGAGAGTTCCTGTTGGTGCTCCCTGGAGGGGTCAGTGTCCCTTGGGGGGGGCAGGGGCGGGGACCCCATGGGGTAGGCTCAGATGGGTAGGCCACAGCCTGGTCCCCTCTGTCCAGGGCACCACTACTGACATGCTCTCCTCCTTTCCACACAGCCGCACCATGGGCCAGGAGAGCCCCGTGCCATCCCTCATCCTGGAGAGCCCGCCCACAGCCGTTGGAGGTGTCCAGACTCCGCCCCAGGCAAGCGCGCCATCAGGGCTGTGGCCAGAGGGCCCCCTGGAGGGCCAAGGAAGATCCAGCCACCCAGCGCCAGGCCGAAGTCGCCAAGGAGCACCTCCAGCTCACCTGGGCAGACATGGAGTGGCAGAGGACAGCCTGGGATAGACTACTGGACACCCTTGAGGGCATTGGCCATGCTGTGCAGGAGCACACGGTCACTGTGGCCCACCTCCTGGCACCCCTGGCGTCTCTGCCTGCTGGCCTTGCCCGCTCTGCCCCCACCAGGCCCACCTGCCGGCAATATTTGCCGGTGGTACCAGAGCCCTCCCCCCAAGCCAGGGACCCCGTACCCGGGGGGCAGGGGCTCCAGGGGCTGACAGGGTTTGCGGCCCACCACCCCTGCCTCAGAATGAGCACCTCGTCTCCCTCCAAGTTAGGTTCCCCCCGTACATATTACTACAAACATCCAAGTTATATAAACATTTCTTCATTATTCACCACTCCATGCTGTGCTCCTTGGTGGCTGGTGGATGTGCAGGTGCAGTGCTGGTGGGGGTGGAGGTGGCAGGGATGGTGGGTGACGGATGTGCGTGGGATGTTGGCGTGCCTGCAGGTCAGAGGTGGCCATCAGCAAAGGCCTGCCTGAGGGCCTCCCGAATGCAGTGGCCATCCCTGTAGGTCTGGCAGTGGGCCTGGCAGATGGGGGTGGCACTCAGCTGCTCATAGACAGCGCCAGCCAGAGGGCGTCCCCCTTTCCCTCCACAATGTTGTGGAGGATGCAACAGGCACCCACCACCTGGGGCACCCTGGGGACCCCAACCTCCATCCGTGTGAGGAAACACCTCCACCTCCCCTTTAGACTCCCAAAGACCCGCTCCACCATGTTGCGGGCATGGTTGAGGCGCTCATTGAGCGCCTCCCGGGTGGGATCAAGGTGTCCCGTGTAGGGCCTCATGAGCCATGGCTGCAGGGGGTACGCCGCATCTGCCACCATGCAGCGCAGCATGGTGCCATCCTCCACCATGGAGATCTCCCTCTGGGGGACGAAGGTGCCAGCCCCCATGCGGCAGCAGAGGCCGGAGTTCCGGCAGACTCAGGCATCATGGGTGCAGCTGGCCCAGCCCATGCAGAGGTCGGTGAACCGGCCCCTTGCATCCACCAGGGTTTGCAGTACCACCGAATGGTAGCCCTTCCTATTCACGTACTGGCCAGCGCTGTGTGGCGGGGCACAGATGGGGATGTGTGCACCATCCAAAGCACCGATGCAGTTCAGGAAGCCCAGGTCCTAGAAGCCGGCGACGGTGTTGTCCACATCCCCCAGGAGGACAACCCTACAGAGCAGCATCGCCTTGATGGCCCTGACAACCTGCAGAAGGGGAAGGGGGACATGTGCTCCAGTGCGGGTGTGGCGGCCGTTGCCCCCCTGCCTCAGGCCCATTCTGCCCCCCTCCCATCCAGCCCCTACCCCATCTGGCCCCTTGCAGGGGAGGGGGCCCCTTGCCCCAGCTCCACCTTACCTCCCTAAATACAGCCTTGACTGTGGCCTTGCCCACCCCAAATTGCTGTCCCACGGAGCGATAGGAGTCTGGGGTGGCCAGCTTCCAGATGGCAATCACGACCCATTTCTCCAGGGTGAGGGCTGGCTGCATGCAGGTGTCCTGGTATCGGAGTGCGGGAGCGAGCCAGTGGCAGATCTCGTCGAAGGTCTGCCTCCACATGCGGAAGTTCCTCAACCACTTTTCTTGCCCCACACCCCTAGCACCACATGCTCCCACCAGTCGGTGCTGCTGGGGTGGATCCAAAGGCATCGGGGCACCCAGGGGGGTGCCCATGGTTCTGCGGTGTGGGGAGCCCTGTAACCCCGGGGGGACTGCAGCCACCCAATGAGCTCGGGTGCAGCTGTGGCGAGGGTGCACAGCACTGCCCGCAGGGCGTCCATCTGCAGGAGCTGTCGCTGGGCCTCCATGGTGGGCACAAGTAGGCTCTCCTAGGCTGGGACAGGCTGGGCAGCACTTGGCTCATGCGGAGGGGAGGGGCCCTTTAAAAGGAGGCAGCTGGCTGAGGCCCTGGAAGGGCTTGTCGGCCATGGGACCCCGTCCGCAGCATTTCCTGCCTCCCTTCTTTGAAAAGGGGGCTTGCAGCCGTGTGGACGCTCTCTTTTGAAAGACCTCGACAGCACTTGGAAAGAGCAGATCAGAACGCCAATCTGAAGAAAGGCAGCGGGTGCTCTCTTTTGATGGCCACTTTTTCGAAAGCCGAACTTCAATTGTTGCCCTTTTGAAAGGGTGCTTACGTGTAGACATGGCTTTTGAGTGTGTAGACAGTCTGTGGGATTTTCAAAAGAGCCCCCTTCTTTTGAAAAATCGTTTGAACGTACTAGCTAGCGTAGACACAGACATTGTGTACCTTGGACATCAGATGTCTCAAATGCAAGAGGGCTGTTTGACTGCCATGAATCAGAGAAATGTAGGGATGGTAAGGACCTCAAGGTCACCAAGTCTGCTTCCTGATTTCTAGCAAATCCAAGTTAACCTAGACAATCCCTCACAGGTGATTTTCCAACCTGTTTTAAAAATCCTCCAGTGATGGAAATTCCACAATGTTTCTGATCCAGAGCTTAACTTCCCTGATAGTTACTAAAGCGTTCCTTAATATCTAATCTAAATCTGTGTTTCTGTAGATTGAGCCCATTATATCTTCAGTGGGTAGACGGGACAATTTCCCATCCTCTTTACAGTAGCACTTACACTTGAAGATTTATTAGGCCCCTCCCAGGCTAGTTTCATAGGTCAGGTTGTCTAAATTTTTAATCATGTGTGTTTCTCTTTTCTAAATTCTCTCCCCATTCTTCCAGAAATGCACAGAGTAATCCAACTGAGGTATCCCACAGTGATCAGTAGAGCAGGACAATTACCTACTGTCTTACATACAACTCTCCTGTTACTATATCCCAGCTTATTGAATTCTGGAAGATATAAGTACAAACACAAGCCATCTTTTGGACTCCATCACTAGACAAACTCAAAAGGGATGCAAATTTTCTGGGACATTATAGGGGCTCTTTGGCATACTTGGCTTAATCTAATTCTTGACTCCCCACCCCGCCCCTCTGCTCTCTGATTTGCTCACCTCGATACTTCTTTTGTGATTTGTCAACTTTGATTACTGTTTTTTGTTCTCTATGCCTTAAATATTGAGTCTGTTCCGGTATGGTTATGGTCTGAAGAAGTTGCTCTGTCCCACAAAAGCTCACCTAATAAATTATTTTGTTAATCTTTAAAGTGCTACTTGACTGCTTTTTTGTTTCAAAAGGCCAGAGCAAGCTGAGAAAGAAGTGTGCTTGAAACAAATGATGTTTGAGATCTCTGGAACTGAATATAAACGAGGAACTTGTTTAGGCAAAAAAGTTCTGCCTAGGAAAACAAGAAAGCCAGCATCTTGTATTTTCACAGAAGGTCCTGATAGAGGGAAAGTTAGCTGTGACTGGGAAGAATAACTGGTGACAGAAACCATTTTGAAAAAAGCTTGTGTATTACTAGATGAAATTTTAGACTTTTAGAATAGCTGGATGTAAAACTAAAACATTATCTTAATTCCTTAAACTTGAACTCTATGTATATTTTGTTAATAGATTTATTTAATTTTTACCATAAAGAAACTCTGTATGGTAGTTATTTCCTTTTATTGCAGGACAGGTGTTGATATAATAGCTGTACTAATACAAGGTTGATATTATGAGTTCAGCTTGCAAGGACCTTTTATGTAAGGCTAGATAGGTTCAGCAATAGAACCAAATGCATCTATTATTTAGTGGCAAAACCACTAAAGTCACTCTACTACTTATAACAAGGGAGAATGTCCACAATAAATACTCACACAGTGGCTCAAGCCCTACTCTTTTGTTCAAAAAAAAGGAGACTGATCTGTGTCTGGTGGTAGTGTTTTCTATCACGCACCAGGTTTTTGTCTCTTCTCTAGTCAATACATACCAATCAGTGCCACCCCACCCCCATATCCTTACCTGTGGTGTGGCCCCTTAACACACAATACAAATCACCTTGACTATTTTATAGTAAGTCAAAGGTAAAGCAGTGTGTTTGATTTTTCTCATGGGTATATAAATTGAAGGCACAATAAATGGACAATTATCAAAGGAAGAAAAAAGATCCCAGTCCCAACAACACTGACGATATCCCATTAGTCAATTGTTTGGAAAGGGTGGATTAAAGTAAAATAAAGTGTCTGATTAGTAGATCTGAATAACTGAGGGAAGATCCCTCACATTCGTTTAGGAGAAATTTTCCCAGGGAAGTGAATATAAATCAATTTTCCTATGACGAAAATATTTTTGAAGCAAATGCCAGCAAGGAAGGGAGGCTAAAAGTTATACAGCTGGCTGCCAAATGGCATGCTAATTGGACGGCTGACCCCACTAGAGAGACTGAGAACATCACCACGACAGCAGTTTTTACTCCTAGAACTTCCTTTCTGTCAAGCACGTGAATTTTGATTCCACTAAATATACCTCTGACACTCTCACCATTACACGGACACCTCCCTGCTGTACCACAGCTGCTCCTACCTGTCTTCATTTACTTCTAATAAAGGAAATGGGGAAGGGGGTGGTGCTGTTGTTTGGAAGTGGAATGTATTTTCCCAGTGTCTACGTATCTAACACTTTAATACAGAAGCAAAAACGGAAATATGTACTGTATATTACATGGAAGGGTTATATATAAGTCCTAAGAACACTTACTTTCTGTTACTATAGATAGTTCAGGCTTGTTGATTCCCCAGCAACATGGCAGGATCCTAATGAGCATACAGAATCTATTTAAATGGGGTTGCAGCACTGTACTGAGAGAAAAACTGGTTCTAATCTCCCTACTAAGCCATTTGGAAAGTAAATTGTATTTTTAACTGTGAGCCATTTTCTGTCTGTTGGTGTGTGTGGAATGTAATTGTGGAAACAGCATGTTGGTCCTGTGGCACTATCTGGTCTCCTGGAATCACACAATACATTTTTGGGTAATTTCTCATAGGCTGCTCCAGAAATGACCCCATCGTTAGTCAATTTTCAAACAACTTTGTACTATTATTTATCTTACAGAGGATTTTCAAGCAACTAATAGCTACAAAACACAGAATAAGATTCAAACACTGTGGCTACGTCGACACCAGAAGCATCTGTCTACAGAAGTTACTTTCGGAAGAGATGTCCTGACAAAACTTCTGTCAACAGATCACTTCTACACAGAAAAGCAGATCGATCACTGGATCTACTCTGTCAATAAAAGGACCCCCCAGAGCATCTACACACCTTTTGTCCATAGTTCTGTTGATAAAATGCATTGTGTGTGCAGATGCTTCTGGAGTTTTGTTGACAAAACCCCAGTTTTGTCTACAAAACTCTCTAATGTAGACATAGCCTATGTGAAAATTGACCAAGCAATAAAATGAGAGAAGGGCAATGGGAAGGTAATTTGCAGAATTAGGCACATTTACAAAATTAATCATAAATTAATAACCACATAAATCACACATTACTTAAATCATACATAAATTAGTAATCACAGCAACATAACCTGAAGGTGATCACAAGCCTAGCCAATGTTTGTTTTTTTATTATCTGTGTAAACAAAATGGTTGTCTTACCCACAGGTGAAAGTTTCAAGTTACTGTGTTTTCACAAGTACTCAGCACTGTGAGCTGTTCCTTCTTAAAGCAATGGCTAAATCCCTCTCAGCTTCAGTCAGAATATAGCTCGGTCAACAGTGAGCACAGTAAATATGAAGTCTTTGGAGACTTCTAAAATCTTTCATCACTGACTGATTTTTATTAGTTTTATAATCTTTTAAAAAGAAAAAACAACAGGGCTGAGCTTGTTTCATTAGAATATTTTGCCTGTGGATGACACCAGCCCAAGGCATTTCATTCTGCATAACCAGTCCATTTAAAAGAAATTAAGAAGAAAACCTGATTTCTCACTTATAAAATGTCTTCATTTGGGGTGAAAAACATTTAATAAAACCAGGTGAAAAGGTGACAATGATTCACTGTCTCAGGAGGAAGCAAAGCATAAGGACAGTGAAAAGGTAAAAAAAAAAAAATAAATAAGAAAAATGCTGAATGCCTGAGTTTGTAAAAAATGGTGAGTTAATTGTTTCCTGCAAAAAACAATCAATCACTTAATCAATAAACTCAATTCAAATTCATTTAAAATATTATCTAGTTTAATATCGACACAAAGCACTGGAAAATGGGTAACTATAGGGCTGTTTCAAATGCAATGCATGGGTAGCCAACTTTATTATAAAGAGGCTTTTACCAGGACTGAATGGAGATATTCCAGGACACAAAATGATAGCTGGCATTTTTAATGTATTGAATGATAGCTAAAACTGGCCTGCCTTTCATGCATGCCCTGAGGCACACAAAAGATTAAGAAGAGTCAAGCTGGCCTGGTTTGACAGCATGAAAATTATTTTCTACCCCAAAGAGAAAATATTCAGTATGTTACTTTTGGCTATCATACAACTCATTTAGAGAAAAAAAAAACTGAGGGTTGGGTATACAATGATGTAGTAAGGCTGTGTTTAGATTACTAATTCTGAGTCTAGATGACTATACAAAAGGCCACCGCTCTAGCTGTGAAAATACACTAACAATTAACAAAACTACAACCAAAGGAACAGGACTCAACAGTGATTAAGATACTATTTTCTGCTCACTAAAGAGTGTTAGTTAACAGTGAATAAGGCAAACAAGAGACCTTCCAGAAACAATACTGCCTATGGAAATCTTGACTGTGTGCAATCGATTTCTCTCGCCTATTTTTGTTGCATAAACACTAAGGAAAAAGGGGAAAAAAACCAGCAAAAAATGATTCTGCAAAAAAACAGCAGCAGTTCAAGCACTGTGGTACAGGAGTCTTGAGGAGTTCAAGGTAAAGGGAAGGTCACAGCAGTATCGCCTGTCAAGGAGAATAACACAGCTGGCCTCTGACCAAACAGCAGTGGCAGAGAAGGGCTAGAGTAGAGGGAACAATAGGATGAGAGTCAAGATTCAGGCCTTTGACTGATATTTGTACCTGTGCAGTCACTGTGAGCAGGAAATATGCCAGCAAGCCTGAGCTGACCTATCAGCAGCATGGGGACGAAGTTCACAGATGTGAGAGATTATTTCAGGCTATAATAGGTATAAATACTCTCCCCCCTCCTAAAAGAGAAGTAGGGAACGAAAACGTCACTTTCCAAGACAGGAAAATAACATGCATATTTGTAAGTTCATTGTCTTTAAAGACAGATGAAAAAATAGATCTAGGATTTTTTTTTTCATATTAGTAGATGCTCAGTGCTGAGCCAAGGGAACAAAACTGCTTGCAGAGATTTTGAGAGCTCTATGAATGTTAGACTGAGTGGACTGATGTAATGTTGAGTCTTAACCTTCTCTCTCTTAAACTGGCAGAAATTCAAAGTCATCTCAGTGAGGTAAAACCAAACTATGAGCCTCATCTAAAGCACAAATAAATCAGTGGAAGCTCTTCCATTAATAGCAATAGGCCTGGAATCACACCCATTGCTATTATTAAGTTGTAAGCACAAACGAGAACACATAAAAGGTGAAATATGCAGAGAGCAATTAACCTGGAATTGGTGGCAACTGATAGCAGGACCTTGGGACCATTTCTAAAAGCGATGTATAATGTTACAACTACACTTGAATAAAATATTTGTTGGGGGGAGCAGAAGAGCTCAGTGGTTAGCTTGCTGGCCTTGTGAACCCAGAGCTGTGAATTCAGCTCTGGAAGGAGCCTTTCAAGGCTCTGGGGCAGGTTAGATGTAAAAAGAAAAACCTGTCTGAAATGGTAATAGGCCCTGTTGTGAGGGCAGGGGACTGGACTCGATGACCTCTCAAGGTCCCTTCCAGCTCTGTGGGATATGCGTAACTCCATGTTTCAAGCTTGATATTAGATACTCTAGCCAAGTATGAATAAGGCAGCATGAAAAATACAGTGTTGTGACTGGGTAAAATCTAGCAGTAAAATATGATGTGAAACTGAAGGAATTACTGAAGACAAGAAAAATTAAGCCACATACATGTCAAGAAAACTAACAGATCTGGCAGATATTAAAATGCAAGGACCAACACGTTTTGCAGCATGGTGGAACGCAAGAGCTCTCCTCACAGTGCTAGGCAGCTGGAAGCGTGATCTAGTTACACGAGTCCTATGGCTCAAGCCACAAGACAACAGTGAATTAGGTAAGTATCAAAAGAGAGGAAGCCGAAATATGTGTTTCATTTTCATTTATTTTACTCAGTCATTCCTTTTACCAAAAAACAGCCAGCCTCTAGCACATGAAAGACGAGGGCTGTGTCTGCACTACGAAGAAATTTCGAAAGGAGGAACGTCAAAAATCAAAATCGAAATAAGGGATTGCAAAGTAGCGCAGCTACACACACAAAACAGATCGCTGTTCCAATCCGCTGTTTCGAAAGAAACCTCCCCCCATGCTTCAAAAGGGAGCGTCCACACAGGAACGCAGGCTCTTTGGAAATAATCAGCTTGGAAACGCCACTCACGGAGTCACATGGCCAACAAGTCCTTCTGGGTCCCACAGCCAGCAGCCACCTTAAAGGGCCCCTCCATACACGCCCACACTGCACACACAGAGCAGTACACACCACTGCGTGGACCGTGCTCTGAGAACAGGAGGAGAATGGAGCAACAGCAGCTGCCCAAGGCCGATACCTCCACCCACACTGGCACCCAGGTGGTGACTGCCATCCTGGGTGTGGTGGATGCCCTGGGGCCCACGTACCACGCCCCCCACTGAGATCCTGCAGCTCCTGGCAATGGGGCAACCGCTGCTCCCCATTCCCCGTCCCCCACGGTGCCTCTAGAGCCACCCCAGCAGTGGGGACTGGTGGGAGAGGCTGGTACTGGGTCAGTGGGATGATGAAAGGTGACTCGAGAACTTTAGAATGACAAAGACGACACTCACGGAGCTGTGTCAATGGCTCACACCTGCCCTGCAGCACGTGGACACCCACGTGCGGCCCGCATTCCCAGTCAAGAAGCGTGTGGGGATCGCCTTCTGGAAGCTCACCATCCCAGACAGCCACCTTTGAGTGGGCACCAATTTGGGGTGGGCAAGGCAACCATCGGAGCCATGCTCCTGGAGGTAAGCCAGACTAGGGCCCTTCACCCACCCTGGGAAGGTGGGGCAGAGGGCCCCCAGGTGGGGGGCCTGTGGGGGAAGTGGGGGGCACACATTGGTGCCCCCCTTCTACAGGTGGTTCAGGCCATCAATCGCATCATCCTGTGGAGGACCATCCACCTTAGTGACTTGGACG
The DNA here is from genome assembly GCF_033958435.1 of Carettochelys insculpta. NCBI lineage: Eukaryota > Metazoa > Chordata > Testudines > Carettochelyidae > Carettochelys > Carettochelys insculpta. The sequence continues at coordinate 54,334,831 of NC_134140.1, forward strand.
ACGCCATGGCAGCGTTTGCAGCCCTTGGTTTCCCGAGCTGCTTCGGCACACTTGATGGTACACACTTAGCTATCCACACCCTGGACCACAGCACGGGATGCTACACAAAACCACAAGGAGTACCACTCAGTGGTGCTCCAAGCACTCGTTGATGCCCAGGGCTGGTTCTGTGACATTTGCGTGGGCTGGTCCAGGCGAGCCCACGATGCCCGGGTACTATGCAACTCCTGGCTGGGGTGGCACATGAAGGAGAGCACCTACATCCCTGCCTGGCAGCTCCCCATGGGGGACACAATGATGCCACCATGTAAAGTGGCCGATGGGGCATAACCTTGGCAGCTGTGGCTAATGTGCCCCTACACTGGGCACACCACCGCCAGCCAGGACACTTTTAACAACTGCCTGAACCACACCCGCAACACTATAGAGAGGGCCTTCAGATGCCTCAAGGGGCTCTTCCAATGCCTGAGTGTACGGCTGGACATCAGCCTGCCCAACTTCCCTGGGGTGGTCGCGGTTGTTGGGCTCTGCACAATATAGGGGAGGGCAAGCACGAGCGCTACATGCCGGGGTGGGCTGCAAACCATGGCCCTGACTATGAGCCTCCACCCACGGTCCCATGCTGCCAAGCACATTGTGACAGGGTTAGGGTCCAGGAAGCCCTCCGGGATACCTTCGAGCGGGAGCCATTCTAACCTCCATCTGGCACTCTGGTTCACACCCACCCTGTAGTACAGCCCCTCCACACACAGGGGACACTGAGATGCACAACAAAAGGGTTTAATAACTGGGAGCCAACTCTATACATGTAAATAAACAGCACTGGTAAATATGGTGTGGGGTCTTCCTAACTGGGAGCTAAATATTGAGGAGAATGGGGGAGAACTATATACAATGTAGGGGGGGCACAGGCATGGGGTGGGCCTAGTCCCCCACAGAAGTGGGGGGGCAAGACCCCCCAGGTGGGTACGGGGACCCCTGCTGCCCCAGGTGTTGGGGCTCTGTCGGGGATGGGGCTGGCAGGATGGGGATGTAGGATCAACCAGTGGCTAGGGGATGGGGTGGGCTGGGTGAGGCAAGGGGGGCCAGGGTGCTGGGGGGACAGGGGGGAGAGCCTCCCCCGGGCTCACACTGGCAATCAGTCAGCGGCCCAGGGCAAGCTGGGCAGACAGGGTGAGGGTGGGTGGGATAAGCACAGTGAGTTTGGGGGTTGCGGGAGTGGGTTCGGGGGCGGCGGGGTGCCATCTGTCTGAGGGCTGCAGCTGCCTCAGCCCATACCTCCATCTGCCAGCTCTTGTCCTCCTACTCCATCTGCACCCACTCCCGGAGCATGGCAGTCTGCTCCCAGATGACTGCAGTGTGGGCCTCCGCTGCCTTCTGTGGGTCATATTGGCCGCTTTGTCGGGCCCTTCAGGGCTGGGCAGGCAGCAGCCTCAGTGATTGGGAGGAGGGTTCTCTGGCTCCATCAGATGGTGGTACGAGTGTGGCCTGGCCCCCAGAGGATGATGCTGTAGAGACACAAGGGGGAGAGAGGCCACCCATCAGTGCTGTTGCCCAGGCCTAGGGGCTCCACCCGTGCCATCCCTCCGACTATTCCCCAAGGTGGTACCTCCCCTGCCGACCCCCCTTGTGGCTCCCATTTGCCCGCTGGGACCGCATCTGTGGGGTGACCGCTGGCTGGGTCCAGGGTGCTGTCCATGGGTGCTGTCCACAGGTGCAGGTGGTGGATGGCACCACACCTGGGTCTGGGATGGGGCAGGGAACATGGGATAGCTCCACCCCCCCCGGGCCATCCAATCTGCCCGTTACTTACCTGGGGCTCGAGAGAACAGGTCCGGGGACACTGGCCTTGAGGGGGCCTGGCTGGAGGTACCATAGCTGATGGCAATCATGAGTGCCCCCCCAAGTCAGTCCCTGGCTCCACTGGTGTGGTCTGGCTCTATGGTCCCAGCTGGTCGTGTGGGTCCTTCTCCCAGTCGGAGTCAGGCCCACCTGTGTTGACCACCGCCGACAGCTCGGGGATGTCTTTGGAGCCGAGGAGCTGTTCCAATGCCCGGTAATGTCGGCACTTCGGACCAGCCCCTGCCCACGATCACCTGCAGGCATCCCTGGCCCAGCTATAGGCCTGCCTCAGCTCCATCACCTTCAATCAGACCTGATTGGCCATGTGCTGGAGGTGTCCCCGCCTCCACAGCCCCAGTGACAGCGACTCGAAGGCAGCTGCGTTGTGGGGCTGCCCAGTGCTATGAAGCAGCACGTCCTCCTCCACCCAGAAGAGGTCTTTTACTTCAGCCTCTGTCCAGGAGGGGCCCCTCCTTTTCCAGCCGTGGATCTCCTCCGGTGACCCCTCAGGCCGGGTGGAGGGGGTCTCCTAAGGGTCCCTGAAGCATGGGAGGCTCCCCATCCAGCTGGTGGGCTGTGTGGTGCATCTGTCAGGGATGCTGGAGTGTTTGCCAGGCAGAGCTCGTGCTCCTGAGGCCCTGGACATGCTGTCAGCTTCCTGCATGGCGTTTCTGGGGCTGTGCAGCTTTAAGAGGCTGGCCTGGGGACCACAGAACCCTGCCGGGGCTTGCTAGTGCATCCCTGCACTCCCTGAAGCTGCCGCCATGGTAGACCCATAATTTCAAAATTGAGGGCCAAGAGCATCTACACATGCCCTATTTTGACATTTGTTTTCAAAAGGGGCTGCTCTTCCCAATCCTGGATGGGAAGAGCGGTTTCGAAATTTGTGCCCCTTTTCACCGAAAACAATTTCAAAAGAGGCTGTTGGGTGTGTAGTCGCTCCGAAGCCTCTTTCAAAATTAATTTCAAAACAAGGGGCGAGTGTAGATGCACCCTAACAGATTTATTAGGTAATGAGCTTCCTTAGGTAAGACCCACTTCTTCAAATTGGAGTAGATAAGAAGAATGCAGAGTTTATATAGCAAGAAGGAAGTAGGGAAGGAAGGAAGAAAAAAAGGGGGGTGAGAGTCATTAATAGGACCAGTGGAATGAGTAAATTAAGTGGGATGTGTGTCATTTCTGCGCCTATCAAGGGTGGTGAAATTGCCCTTGTAACGCGTAAGATAAACTTGCAAATTAATTCCAATTCAGATGTCTCCCTTGAAGTCTTGTGGTAAAATCCTTTTGTAGAAGAGTGGCTACTTTCAAATCCTCTCTTGAACATCCAGGGATGTTAAAGTGTTTCCCTACAGGTTAATGTGTATTCCAATTCCTGATGTTGGATTTATATCCATTCACCCTCTGAGACTATTCCTTTTACTGTGAATGACTAGATGATTCCCCCCTCACCAGGACACTATGTTCAATTCGTTCTTGAAGATTTTCCTGTTTACCAGCTTCAGTAGTAGCAAGCATACTTCAGTCTGCATAGACTATGGATCGCACCTTTATAGTTTCAATTGAGGACTTCATTTACAGTGTCTACTGTGACTATGAAGACCCACACGAGAGCGACAGTCCTTGCTGCATCTCTTGCAGATGTGGTGGGTGTCTGGCAAGTCTTTATTGTGCTTTCTGTGCGCTCACTTCTCCTCTGCTAGCTGTCTGATCCTCATCTCGCCCTTCTGAAGGCCCTTGTGTAACCCCTGCCTCCATCTGCTGCGGTTGTCTGCTGGTTCTTCCCAGTTGTCCAGCTCGATGTCTACCTCTCTGAGGTCTCTCTTGCAGACATCTTTGTAACGCAACTGGGGGCATCCGGGAGGTCTTTTGCCAGAGGCTAGCTCACCATACAGGATGTCTTTTGGAATCCTTCCATCATTCATCCTATGGACGTGGCCAGGCCAGCAGAGCTGACGCTGCCTGAGGAGGGTGTGCATGGTTGGGATTCCAGCTTGCTCGAGGACGGCAGTGTTGGTCACTCTGTCCTTCCATGATATTCCAAGGATGCGCCTGAGGCAGCGCAAGTGGAACAAGTTCAGCCTCTTTTCCTGGAGGGCATACAGGGTCCAAGTCTCGCTGCCATAAAGGAGGGTGCTGAGGATGCAGCCTCTGTAGACTTGCGTTTTGGTGTGAGTGTACAGCTTGTTGTTATTCCACATTCTTTTGCTGAGTCTGGACAGAGTTGGGGCCGCTTTTCCAATCCTTGTATTTAGCTCAGTGTCCAACGACAGGGTGTCAGTGATGGTGGACCCGAGGTAAACGAACTCGTGGACAACCTCTAACGTATAGTTGTCAATGCTGATTGATGGGGATTCAGCAACATCCTGACCGAGTACATTTGTCTTCTTTAGGCTGATGGTAAGCCCAAAGTCCTTGCATGCTTTGATGAACTGATCCATCAGTTTTTGAAGCTGGTCTTCTGTGTGAGACACTACAGCAGCATCGTCTGCGAACAGCATGTCTCTGATGAGGACTTCCCGCACCTTAGACTTAGCTTTCAGCCTTGCAAGGTTAAACAGTTTCCCATCAGATCTTGTGTGCAGCAAGATGCCCCCTGTTGAAGATCCAAAGGCATGCTTCAGGAGGAGTGCGAAGAAGATCCCGAACAATGTCGGAGCAAGCACACATCCTTGTTTGACGCCGCTCCTGATTCTGAAAGCATCCAATAATGCGCCGTCATATTGGATGGTTCCTCTCATGTCTTTGTGGAACGACTGGATCATCTTGAGTAAAGACCCAGCTTCAGACCCAGTATAACAAGTAGCATTGATGGAGAAAGATATTTATGTCTTGTCCGTGGAGGACAGGTGGAACAACAATGTGTGTGGCATCAGCCCAAAGAAGCCCATAAACGACTGGCAACAGAGGGGTTTTTTCCTCGGCAGAGGCACATCCACACAGCCTCTTTACTGCCGGCACCCCCCTCTGCCGAGACCAAGATTTGCAAGGCTATGCTAATGAGTTGTGTGAATGTGCTAATGAGCAACCATTTGCAATTGCGAGACTGCTCATTAGCATGGAGCTGCCCAGACAGCGGCTCCATGTACACCCAACCTCGATGTCAACTCTTGACCTTGACAGTCCTTTAAAAATAATTATTTGTTTTAGCAACAATTAAAGAGCATAGATAAGCGCAAACCATTTAACGGGATCTTAAAAATAACATATAGCTAAGAAGCCAAGGTACTATAAAGGTAAGAAAGATTTATATTTACATTATTACTTTCTTGTAAAAGTTCAAATATAAGCTTAATTGTGGGAGTTGTGGAATGAAATTCTCTCTGATATATTTTCTTCCTTAAATGACCTAAGTGACAGCATTTTCTTTGGGCCCTGATCTGCCAATATGATGCATACATGGAGACCTCTGTGTCCAGGCAGACCACTTTTGATTTCAGTGAGGATCCAAAAAGGTGCAGAGATACAGCCTTGAACATCACATGGCAACACCAAAACTCACAGACAGGGAGCCAATCTCCCACAGATGTTTAGAATGCTTGTGGGACTGGGTCTTAAATATATGACAATAGCTCGTCCAGGAATCAGGAATGGGAGTTTTGGGATTTAAACCACATAACCGCCTATGAACTAATGTAATTACAGAACATCAAAATGATTGTTTTAAAAGTATTTTTTCTTTATTATTCCTTTTCCATAATCAGGGGAGGGGGAGGTGTTGCTCATTTTGATTTGACCGTACAACGTCTGTGTTACAATCTTTCCCTAAGGAAGTAACAATCACTCAGAATTAATAATCAAAAGTAGTTTTGCCTGGATCAATCCTTATAACAGTATACATCTCAGTCCTTGCAATCAATGTGTTAATTACACATTAGGTTAACATTGCATAAATTACAGTTTGACACATAAGCCACATATATGAGTCTCAGGAAAATAAGATAGCTCCTCTTAGTAACACAGGCATTATCCTACTCTTTGTAATGTCAATGAGATTTTTGACTGATAAAGTGAGTACATCTGTCGATGTTATAGCTACCATTTTCAGTTATCAATGTTTATGAATTTCACTTTGCCATATTAACTGCATTTTACCTGTGTAAATGATTAGCTGTATAGCTCACATCCCAACGGGTGTCTGAAGACCAGAAGAGAGGCTTGGGAAAGATTTCTTTCGGGGCATGGCCCCAATCAAGTAGGGGTCGTAATTGTTTGATGATATCCTGTGTGAGTTTTAGTGTGAGGTGGTAAGTGACTGATAAGGCTGTATGATCCTGGGGGATTTGGGTGACTGGATATCTGCTTTTGCCCTGGTACAGTGAAAGTGGTTTTAAGTATATTTTGGTGTCTCTCCTGGATTTCCTCTTCAAAGTTAATGCTGTGGTATCTGTATACTTGACTATAGGTAACATTTTTCCATGCATCTGTGGTGGTTGCTGGATCTGTGGAGGTAGGTATGGAGGTCCATGCGCTTTTCATAACTAGCTGTTTATAGGGTTCCCTGTGTCTGGCTGTGTCTACATTTGCATTCCTCTTTCAAAAAATGTATGCAAATGAGGGAAATTGAAAATGTAAATGAAGTGCAGATTTTTATATCTGGCACCTTATTTGCATATTCTTATTTCAAAAGAGCTTCTTTCAAAGGAAGAAAACCAGTGTAGACACTGCTTTTTCAAAACTAAACCCCATCTTCAAAAGAAACCCTCTTCCCTTTTTTATGGGAAGAAGGATTCTTTCAAAGATGGGGTTTACTTTCGAAAGACCAGGGTCTATGCTGGTTTTCTTCCTTCAAAGAAGCTCTTTTGAGCTAGGAACATGCAAATGAGGTGCCAGATATGCAAATCTGAACCTCCTTTGCATTTTCAATTTCCCCCATTTGCATACTTCTTTTGAAAGAGGAATGCAAATGTAGACAGACTCTGAGGAGTTAATGCTGATACAGGAGTGTTCTAGAGGGAGTTTGATGGATGAAACCAAGACTTGCAGCAGAGCCAGTCCCTGGGCAGCCTTAGAAAATGCAGGTGACCTGGAGGAGGCTACCTGATTGGCACCTCTGACTGATTGTTTGGATGAGTCAGCACGCTGATTAAGCTCAGCAGCTGCAACAGTGACTGTTCAAATCACATGCCTTCAGCTGTGATAGCTGCTGTGCTGCTTGTTCCCAGATTTGCCCATGCCCTGTTCTAGCTTTGGACCATGTATTGCCCCTGCTTCATTCCAGGTAACCTGAACCTGAGTCTCAGCTCCAGTTTTTCTGACTTCAACTCTGACTGTTGGCTCTGGCATCTGATTCCTGGCTACCAATTCCTCCTCCAGGCCTGAGTTCCCCTAACCACTGAGCATGACCTCTCACTTCCTGGTAACTGACAGTAACAGGGGGATTTGGAAACTTTTCAAATGTTGCCATCTTCAGAATCATTGTAGTGTAAGAGGTGGCCTTGTAGTCAATGAGCCAGATGCCAATGCCCTGTTGGCTTACCTTTTTGTAGAAGCAACTAGGTGCAAGAAGACTGATCAAATGCTGGGAAGGCTTATTCTTTGATGATGTGACTTCCCTTTCCTAAGATGGTCGGTCTTGGACGCCCTCGAAGGTCAGTCTTCCCTCAGGTGACTTGTTGATTTAAAAGGAGAAGCTTCTCAGCTGTCTCCTTCTCTATTGAATTTTACCTATTCCACCTGGTACCTTCCTCTGAGAACTTTAGATGAGGCAGGCGCAAGAACTACCTGAGCGCCACATAATTCGTCTAACCAATTAGGTCATCATTAGCATGCATCCGCTTTGAAACTACATTAGTCAGTATTTCCATGTGACTGAAACTATGGAAGCCTAACCCATATCCCTTCTCCACCCACCCACCCACCTCTCCATTAAAAAATCAAATCCAGTCACATAAGGCCAAATTCTGAAGCTGCCTGCATGGTCTCCTCTTTCTTATGGGTCTATTACAGGAGACAGTGGGTCAGTTTCTGCCACCTGTAATTTATAGGAGGTCAGACTGAATGATTGATGGTCCTATCTTAAAGTCAAAGTATTTTAAAAGACATTATGCCATCAGTTAAAGGAAAAAAATCAATGTAAAACCACCTATTAAAATAACTAATGGGAAAACCCTAGCACAACAAAGCTAAAGCGTAAACACTTATCCTTGAGGAAAATAAAAATTCAGAGACTCACGCTATATTTAATTATCTCCCCTTTCTCCCCTGCTAATCAAAAGACACAATGATTTATTCTTGAAAACAAGGCAATTACAGCAACATTCCTCTTTTGGAGTGCGGCAAGAGGTCAGATAATTATCTTCTGAAATCTAAGTGTGAGTATAGGAAAAGTTACTTTAAACCTCATCAGGAGGAAAGCTATTTCAATATAAAATGTAAAGGGTTAGAAAAAGCCAGTATGCTAATATGAACTATCATTACAAGAGGTAGCCAAAACTGTGCCCTTTCACCTTCCCTTTTTCCTAGAGCATAAAAACAGAATTAAACCCTCATTCCTGTGTTGCCCATTAGTTTCCTTACACTGTCTATATTTTAAAATTAATTTAATATTGTAACTCAAGCAGCTCTGGGCTCCTTTTCCCAATTTCCTGCCTCAGTACTCACTCCTGGATAGTTGGCCTTCTGAACCATTTGAGGATGAAGTTCATATCCGAGCACAGAGGGACTGGAGCCAGACAGGATATAAAAGATATTCAGTAGGACATATTGGGGGTGTGTGGGGGGGAAGCCACATTTAAAGTTGCTGCATCCTCCCAATGTCAATTTTGAAGAGGCCATGAAGGAGACCCAGACTGGAAAGGAAATATTGGATCCACAACTGTGCAGATTCAATGGTCCAAATCCTCTGTATATATCTGCAGAGGAGCAGTGGCTGGTAATCGAATCCATGAAATAAAGAATTGGCCAGCTCTAGATTGGGACAGCAGGCGTGAAAAAGTTTTACTGAAGCCACCGCCTCTTGCTTTTAACGAAAGAAATTCCATCCTACCCACACCATTCTATGACTGTCACTACACAAGAAACTAATCCATACAATAATCAGTTCAACTGTAACTAATATATGAAAGAGCGAACTGTCAGAGATTTATCACAAAAAGCCTGATTTGTTCTCAGGGAAATGTTTCTTGGAAAATATTACTCTATGTGCATAATCCAAAAAAACAGCTTATAACATAAAAGTAAAATGGGACTTAATGCCTTATCTATTATAAACTGCTGAATGTATCATCTGCATCTTGCTCTGGTCTGTGTCAAAAGCATAAAATGGGATTTTTGTGGTGAGCAGATCTCAGGGTATTTTCGGTTTTGCTTTTATTTTTTTAAATCCACATTTATTTGTTTCATATTTCCTTTATCTGATGCCCTGGTGGCTGTTCTCAGTCTTCTGTTACCTTCTCCCATAGTTTGTATCATCATTTATCTATTGCCCAACGATTCAGCCTTTCCAGTAGCAGCCATTTGAAAAATCTCTGACAAAGAAAGTCTTTCTAGATAAAACTACTTTTATAAATAATTCCATACTGACATTCTTCCATAAATTGCTGGAAAGCATGATTTCATCATCAATTGCCCATCATTGAAAATCTCGAGTTATTGACTAAGTTAAACATGGATCAGACAATGACTCACTGCTTTGAGTCTGAAGAATGCTGTGTTCCCATTTTTCCCCATAATTATAACCAGCTTTTTGACATAAATTATCATAGTATGAAGAACTGGTGACCATGCTGTTAGCATTTTACAATCCATTTGTCAATGGACCTCAGAACTTCAATGTGCGTTACCCAGGGTATTTTGTATTCAGCTCATTTCCACAAGATCATATTCTTCCTCATTTCACTGTAACTTTTAAGTACTATATCGGGATTAAATACTTATTGTCACTGTTGGAGTGAAGACAGGTAGCTATCTTTTGGCTTTTTTTTATTTCATTTAAGTAAAGGTGTAGTGGACTGAAGTTCAAAGTTGAATACCCTGCATCATTGTAAATCCATGATGTATTTTATAGACACCAACCATATCTCCTTGATAGTGTTTTTAAGTCTAAACAATCCAAGGTCTTATTCTCTCAACATAAGCTCTCCATTACCCTCCTCACTCTAGTAGCCCTTCTTTATACATGTGCCAGCTTGAATTCCTTTCTTGAACAGGGGTGACCACAGATGTACCAGTATTCCAAATGAGTTCTTACCAGTGCTATGAGCAGTGGCATTAATACTGCCATCTTTCCACTGGAAATACCTCCTCTCATACACTTGCCATTTTCACAGCCACCTCTCATTAGTGCCTCAGTCATTTTGCAAGCAACCACAACTTTCTCCTCTTCTCAACCTTGCATTTTCTATAACTAAATTTCATCTAATTTCTGTTACTCCAATCCTTAAGGTTACACATTTCTTACGGTATAATATTCCAAACCTCCTGTGTATTGACAATGACTGTACTTTGCCTTAACAGCAAATTCATTAACATGCTGCTACATATTATACCACTGTCATGACAATATTTAACAAAAATATTAAAACCAATCAGCTCCGAGACTGAGCCTTGAGGAACTCTACTAGTAACTTCCCTCCAGCCTGAAAGATCTTACAGCATAACCTGGTTTTGTCTCCCCTTTAGCCAGTTCCTTACCTAACAATTCTTGTACTAATGCCATGTCTTTTCCAGCTCCTCTAGTAATTTCCCCTGTGATACAATGTCCAATGTTTTACTGAAACCAGATAGATTAAGCCTACTGCATTTCTTTCATCTAAGAAACCATTATTTTCTCTAAGAAAGATATCATGTTAGTCTGACACAACTGACCTTTCGCAAATCTATGTTTCACTTTATCCCAATTACAATGTATTCCATTTTTTTCCTTCAATATTTGTTTTGAATCTCTGCATGATATTTTGTTTGGACTAGGGACTCTCTAGGTGGATGCATGATTTTCTCCCTGTCTTATGCATTTTCTACCCTTGCTACTCTCTAGACCACTGCCAATTTGACAAATTAATAATCCTTGCTACTGGAACAGAAATTTCCTGTGCCAGTTTTTTTTCCATTATCCTGTGATGGTATTCATTCATACTTATTTTCTAGATCTGCAGTGTCCAATATGCTTGTTGTACGCCACTTGTGGCGAACAGGACACCATGGTGTGGTGAAATGCAGTACGTGCAGAGCATCCTCTCCCCCACTCTAAACACGTGCCCCACCACTTGGTGAGACAAGTGCATGGCGGCAGTGGTGAAGGCAGTGGCTCCTCCTGAGGCTCCTGCTTTGGGGCCTGGCACAGCTCCCTGGCAGCAGCTGTACTGGTGAGTTACCAGCAGCTGGGGAGGTGTTTATTTGTAGTGGGGGTTGGGAGGCTGTGGCAATCCTTTAATTTCTACTGGACAACCAGGTGCTCAGAAATTGATAGTTTGACTATTTGTTTCATTATCTTTCTGCATGCCGAAGTTGAGCTGAGAAGTCTGTAATTCCTTGGGTTGTCTTTATTCCCCTTTTTATAGGAAGGCACCACATATGCCCTCTTCCAGTCTCTCAGAATCTCTCCCATTCTGCAAGTTCTCAAAGATAATTGCTTGTAAGTCAGGGAGCTCTTCAGCCAGGTCCATAAATATTCTATGAAGCAGTTAGTCATGCCCTGACAATTTGAAGGCCTCTAACTTGGCTAATCAATTCCTAACTTTTTCTTTCTCAGTCTTAATCTCAGATTTTAACCTATTTGTACTTGCATTCACTATGTTCGTTGTCAGGCCATTACTAGCCTTGTTGGTAAAAACTGAAACACCAAAGGCATTAAACATTTTGGCCATTTCTGAGTTTTGTTATTGTCTTTCCCTCCTCCTTAAATAATAGGCCTACCTTATCCTTCATCTTCCTCTTGTTTCTATTGTACTGCCCTACACATTGTGTGCTTTCTAATTTTGTCCTTCCATACTTGCAGTTTGTGGGGGAGGAAGCATTGATGGGCATGAGTTGCATTCATCCTTCAAAATCTGACAGTTCACTCTTTTTTTATGACTAAGTATCAGAGCATTGAATATCTCCTGTTTAAGGTAGGGTGATTTATTACTATTCTTCCTATCAGTCCTAAACATTTGGGTTAGCTTGCCTTTGACTGAAAAAAAAAATTCTGCCACCTTTCCGGAACCCTGTTTTTGTCCCCTTCCACTAGCTTTCCAGATCTTGCCTCCAATTCTGAGTTTTCCCAAGTTTACTTTCTTAAAGTCCACTGACTGTATTTTATTGTTTTCCTTCATACCTTTCCTTAGACTCACAATTTCACTATTTCATGATCACTTTCACACAAGCTAACTTCCACCTTCACATTCCCAACTTATTGCTCTAAGTTGACTCCATTCAACTACTTATTGAATACTCTGTGCCCTGATATGTTATTTTCCTAGCAGGTGTTCAAATAGTTGGCATCCTGTACCACCACAAAATCCTGTACTTTGTATGATCTTGTTAGTTGTAAAAAAGCATTATCTAACTTTTACCTGTTTACGTGGTCTGTGTAAGGTCATGACCTATCATGACATAACCCTTGGATTTTTAACCCCTTTTATCGTTACCCAGAGACTTTGAACACGTCTGACTCACCTCTATCCTCAGTGAAAGTGTGTACATCTTGGCTCTGCAAAACAATACCTCCTTCCTTTTGTTCCCCTCTGCCTATCCTTCCTGAATCAGCTCTATGCTTCTACATCGTTATATTACATGCTATATTTTGACAGTTTGTTAGGTAAAGTGAGTATGTCAGGCCTGACAAGATGTTCAGATGGAATAGTGATCCTTCAAGGGGCCTGTGTGTCACACCTGTCTCTCTGAATTGACCACATTAAGGCATTTGAGCTTTGCTTTCACTTCAGATGTGCTACTTTCCATTTCTGTACACTCATTTCCATTAGTCATCCTGCCTCGTTTCAGCATGTTCTACATTATCTTTCTGGAAAACAGAGGCAAAGCATTTAATTTTGAGACATACTTAGATTACCCTTAATCTCTAACCTATCATCACTGAATAGCAACTCCATTTCTTTTCCTGTTTATTTATAGGGCTAAAGAATATTTTACTACTTGTTTTAATTTCTTTTGTAAAATCTAACTCATAACTTTCTTGGGGCCAGTCTAATATTAGCACTGCATCTTCTGACTTCCATGATGTTTTACTGATCAGTCTCTTCTTCCAGTCCATTTGTTTCTAATATATCATAGAAAAGATAAAACCTCCCATAATGACACAAATCCCAGTACAATTACTCTTTCATAATAATAAAAAGCTATCTAGACAGTTCAAAATCCAGCCCTGGAGACCTATTGCAGACCCTTAGGATTACTCCATTAAAACCTCTTTTATAATCTTTCTCCAGCATGATTTTGACCCTAACCAGTTTTGTTTTATCCATGCTAGGTTGCAAAGAAATAAAAAATATTTAAATTAATGAGGTACAACACTATCTTACAACCTTTACCTTTATATCTATTTCTCCTAACTGCATGCACTTCAATATCTGTGTTCACATCATGATTGCTATTTCACCATCTTTTTGTTATCCCTGCAATACCAAGTTTCATATCCTGCCCCATTATTAGTTCCAGCTCCTCCAAGTCCATTATACAAATGGTTCAGTTGCTTCTCTCAGACCTCACTCAGTTTCCTAGGAAGAGTAGGTATACTGCTTTTGCTGCCAGTCCTATCCTTTGTGATCCTTTATTCCTTATTATAGCCTCTTACTGGTTTTTCTCCACTTGTGTATTAAAACTAGGAGTGGAGAATATATAAATCTCTTCCAATATCTTCCTACCATTTCCTAACCAAAAGTCTTCCTTACTAGTCATGTCTGCCTTTATCCCAAAATGTTAATACCCCAAGTATTCTGATGAAGCAGACCAGCTGAGAAGTCTCTTCTTTCTGTGAATGCCTCACAGTGGTCAAGCATCCCCAAAACTTCCCTGAGTACCACTAATCCTTGATCCATATGTTGCTTTTCATTATCGTGTCACAGCTTTGCTCTCCTTCTTTAGAAGTCACTAGAATTCCATTGAAGATCACCTGAGCATCCCTCTCAATAAGCAATTTTTAGCAGCCTGGAAATGTCATTAACTATCTTTTCCAGAAGGAACTCAGCAATATCACTGTTTTTCAGGTTGAGACAAATCAGTAGATTGTCCCTACTCCCACCAGGATCCTTTTCTGACTGAGTTCCTTATCTTGTATCCTTGCTCCAAGCAGCAAGTGCACCTTTCTGTTCTCTGGATATGCTCTAGTAACAAGCCTGTATATTCTTCTTAGTAAGGACTTTTCAGTCACATCTGCATCTTTGTGATGCGGGCGGTTCCTTTCCATCTGTCTACAGATCCTTCTGTCATATTGTTCTTTCTTTTATGCAGTCCTTCACCCTTCCTAGGGCTTCAGTCTCTGATAATAAGGCAGGATTGGTGATTGAAGGCTGCCTTAAAACCAGTGGTAGCTCTACACACAACTATGGATGGGGTATCAAGTACAGAAACATCAGTTAACACCTAGTTTGAGCTGTAGCTTCTTTTTTCTGTGCCTGTTGGTGCCCCTTATTCTGATAGTGGTACCTAACTTTGATGGTAGCATCAACACTCTACCAAGCAAAAGCAAATGGAGAGGTTTTGCAGGTTCCACTAGATGAGAATCAACATGTAATTAGGTTACATCCAACATAATTTATTTTATTTACATATAAGTCAGCCCTGAAATAGAAGCAGGCAATCCCTGGTTTTATGAATCATGGCCGACTACGCAGTTTCCAGAGAGCATATTAGCCTCAAGTATGAACTCAGGCACTTCGCTTGCCTACCCCTGGAACCATCTCTGAACTCAATGCTGCGTTTTAGTGGCTCTTGCTCCAGAACATTAAATTCACCTCCATCCCTTTTGCATCACATCTTTTGCCGTTTTGATATTTAGTGCAAAAACATTTTACAGCACTATGGCTGCCTAATAGTTTTCCCATTACATATATACTAATAGATACACACTATCTATTTCATCTCAAAAAAACAGAAGCTCATAGAAAATCTTGAGACTTTCACATCAGATCTGAGTCCTTCATTGACCCCCGTACCCCAGAGTGATACAAATATCGACTGCCTATATTATATGAACAGCAGCAACTCAGACTTGTACAGTAGCATTACATTTTCATTGGTGTTTCTGTATCACAGGCAAGAAAAGAAGAATATTAAGTTTGTCAAATCAAGAATGCTAAAATTAGGAAATGCTGGAATTAGTATCCTGCAACCCTTAATGCACAGATTTTCTTTGAAACATTCAGTATCTGCACACACACACAGAGGGCAGGGCAGCTGAGCTAAATGGGCCCAGAAACAGCCAGAAATAAGGTATGGAAGTTGCTGGACATGCTCAGTAGGTGCTTTTGGAGCTTCACGGAAAGTTTGCATGGTGGGCAATTCATCTAGCAGGTCACCCTCGAAAAATTGAGCCAGCCAGTCCTTGGCAGCAGGGAGACAGTGGTTATAAATACTGAAACTACAGCAGGTCTGTGAACTTAGTAACTGATTAACACAGAGTCCAGATACGTCTGCCATGTGGGCTGAGTCCCAATCCCTATATCATCTGGAGACAGGTGAGTGCTATTCCAGCTTTTAATTATGGGGCAGTCGGTCATGAGGAAATCATTTGTTCTATCATAGTGTGTTTTATGGGCCTAGAGGAAGAGCATGTGTCATCTGAATAGGCTACAGAGAGAATGTGAAGTTTCAGACACTTGGCAGCTACCTGTTCTAAACTGGGATTCTGTCTATTACAATGAGGCAGCACTCAGTGAGTGAAAGATTGTGAACTCTTTCTTGATTTAGCTGAATTTATGGAGAGAAAAAAGTGCTGGTATAGTGTGGACCCTGTAGAAATCCAGGAAATGGATATCATATATACTTATCCTCAGAGCCTATTTTAAAAAAAATAAATAAAGAGGAGCCTGTATTCAGACAGCTCCCTGGCCCCATTCCCCAGCCAATCCCAGAGCTGGGGCTGCCAAGGTGCCAGTACTCAATACGGGCAAGTACTGGCACAGAAAAAGCACTGCTTATCCCAATTTTTGTACCATTTTGGATGCAGGCAACAAATTTCTCTCTAAGACCAGTCAGCTCTAAACCCAAGGCAAGAATGCGGCAAGCTGTGGAAATCACCACACTGTTTGCTGACAGGTCTCTGAAATATTTGGAAAAGAGTAGGGAGAGAATATCATTCATCTCAAGCTCTACATCTTACATATTACAGTCATTCTCTAAACACCAAAGTACAGAAGTGTAGAGGTTGAGACCTCTCTGAATGTATGCATTAGCAACATGGAGAGTGGAGGGGAGTCTGTATAAGGACTACCAGTAGATTTACTGCCTAACAGCAGTTTTAAAGCTGCAAATAGTATTTGGAATACTATGAATATGTTTTATACCATTAACAATATTTGAGTGCATTTAAAAAAATTCTGTCTTTGAAGTTGACTGACATCTATTGATTTTTATATTCAATAGCTCTGAGGTTTAACTTCACTTAACCTGTCTGACACTACCTGAAAGAAAATACTGGCCTCTGCTTCCCGAGGGACAGTATTGCCCAGCTACACTTAAGATATCTTAAATTCATTAATATTTGTGAAGAATTATCTTTGGAGAATTTAAACCGCACAACTCTAACAAGTACGCACACACTGAAATGAGTCAAATCTCATAAATTCACCACATTTGAAAGAATTTTCAGGGGGACAGCAAAAGGCACATTCCTCCACCAAGCATGGAGGGGCAAATGCCTCTCAATGAAACAATTGTAAGGATTTGGATCTTTTAGTAGTGCAAAACATGTTTCCAAAACTTTCTTGGACATGGATGAACATTTTTAGTTGAAACTTTACAAGAAAAATTATAAGCCTCATACACACACCCCTAGCATGCAGAATTCTAGCCCAAATGGATTAAGTTTGGCAGGGCTATAATCAACTGAAAACTGTGTCTTATCAAGCAGATGTATCAGGCAACCTTAACTACAGGCATCACTGTCTGCAGCAGTTATATCTTATTTTAATGTATAGTGTTTAGTGCAGTTGCCTCACAATTAGGGCTGGGCAAATACTTTAAAATATAAAGGGGTTTTTTTGTTTGTTTTTTTTTTGTTTCACCTATAGTAACACACATGGTTCTACCTGAAGTCAGTAGGAAGTGTGAATGCTTCACACCTTTGATGGAAAAAATTCAGCCTGTTCATTCCCTTCGGTTCCATATGTGCCTCTTCTGCTCCCTGAATATAAGCAGTCTAGAAAATTAATTAGTTAAAAGGGAGTATTTTAATACTCAGGCAACATTTTAATTCAAATATTTGGTTTTCTGCCAACTAACTTTAAGATTTCAAAACTAACTTAGAGCCTTTGACTTATTTGTTGGGGAACAGAAGTGACCTGTGTCTAACCAAGACTAATTCTCACTGCTTAAATATTGAAACCTTGCAATTGAATGTTCACATAAAAGGCCTTTAGAACAAGTGTGATCCCAGGAATTATTTTCAATGACGAATTAGTTTCACAAAATCATATGATATTCACAGAGAATTCAAGAGCGAGGCTAAATACATTAAATAAATAGCTCACTACGGCAGTGTCTACACTACAGAAATAACTTCTAAGTTGCATATCTACACACACCCTAATTCGAAGTTAAACTTTGAAGTAGGTCACTACTCCATTCCCAGAAATGGAGTAAGGACTTTGAAGTTGGGCTCCCTACTTCGAAGTTAACTTTGAAGTAAGGGAAAATGTGTGTAGACTCTCTGCTGGCTACTTTGAAGTAGGGCCTACTTTGAAGTTAGTTACTAGTGTAGACACACCCTACATTTTATTTGTGCCGCAATTACAACAAGAGAATTTTACAATTACAACATATGAAGAGGTGTGAGAACATGCAGAGCTGTTACTAACGTGCCTGTATTGGGAGCTGGCTGACAGTTTTACTAATTATGACCAAAGGGGGAAAATTGGTCCATATTTCGAAACTGGACAGACAACTTGTGGGACAGCAGCAAAATCAACCACTGCTGACAGAGATAAGAACAACTATACTGGGTCAGATGGAGCATGTAGCCCAGTATCCTGTTTCTGACCGTGGCCAACGCCAGGTGTGTCCCAGAAGGAATGAACAGAACAGGTAATCATCAAGTGATCCATCCCCTATCACACATTCCCCGCTTCTAACAAACAGAGGTTAGGCATACCAGTCCTGAACATCCTGGCTAATAGCAATTTTTGGGCCTATCATCCATGAATTTATCTAACTTTTTTTAACCCTGTTATAGTCTTGGACTTCACAGCATCCCCTAGCAAGGAGTTCCACAGATTGACTGTATGTTGTATGAAGAAGTACTTCTTTTTGTTTTAAACCTGCTACCTGAACTTGGTGATCCCTCATCTGTTTTGGGAAGGAGTAAAAACTCTTCTTTATTCACTTTTTCCACACCAGTCATGATTTTATAGATCTCTACCATATCTTCCCATACTCATCTCTTTTCCAAGCTGAAAAGTCCCAGTTTTTAAATCTCTCCCCATATAGCAGCTATTCCTTACTTCAGATAATTTTTGTTGCCCTTTTCTGAACTTTTCCAATGCCAAGGTATCTTTTTTTTTTTTTTTTTAGATGAGGTAATCACATCTGCACAAAGTCTTCCAGATGTGATCATTCCATGGACCTATATAGAAGCAATAAGATATTCTCTATCTTATTCTCTATCCCTTTCTTAATGATTCGAAATAGTTTGTTTGCTTGTTTGTTTTGGACTGCGCTGCTGACTTACTGTTCTTCATCAATTTGTTCCAAAATTCCTTTAATGATGGCTCAATCTGGGATAGTTCCTTAGATTTATCACCTCAAACTTTTTGGCTACATCTAAACTGCATTACCCCTTTGGAAGTGGAACGCAAATGAGGGAGATTAAAAATGCAGATGAGTCACTGATTTACACATCTCACGCTTTATTTGCATAATCTCATGTGATCACATTTCCAGAAGACACTTTTCCAAAAAGCCATGTAAACAGTGCTCCTTCAGAAAAAAATCCCATTTTTGAAAGAAGTCTTCTTCCTATTTTGTTTCAGAAAGAAAGATTCTTTTGAAAACATGTTTTTTCCCAAAGGAAACCCTGTCTACACAGCTGTTTTTGTCCTGCTGTATTCACATCTCAGACCAGATCCTGCATTCCACTTAGAAATCAAGAACTTCTCTTCTTGTGGATTCCAGAACTAGGTGCTTCAAAAAGCAGTCATTTAAAGCATCAGTAAATTCTCTCTGCATCACATCCTGAGGTGACATATACCCAGTCGATATGGGGATAGTTGAAATCCCTCATTATTGTTTTGTTTTGTTTTTTTTATTTTATAGCCACTCATCTTCCTTAGCATTTCACCATCACCATCCTGGTCAGGTGGTCTGTAATACATCTTTACTGACATATTAATATAATCAGAGCCTGGAATTACTGTCCCTAGAGATTCTATGAAACAGTTTGGTTCATATAAGAATTTCACTTCATTTTAATCTATAGTTTCTTTCACATACAGTTCTTATACCCCACCCTCATGACCTGTTTTTCCTTCTGACGTATTTTGTACCCCATTCTGATATAGTTCTGTGTCCCACTGATTATCCTCATTCAACCAAGTTTCTGTGATGCCTATTACCTCAATAACGTCATTCAATATGAGGCACTCTAGAATGCCCACCTTACTTAGAATTTTAGTTGAGGAAGAAGTAGAGCAATGGGAGGACTCTGTAGGCCAGATCTAACTCCTATCTAACTCTGCAGAGAGACTCACATTGACTTGACTGGGTTCCCCACAATCTACCTATGTAAAAAAAGCAAATGTGATTTGTAAGCTCCTGAAGAGAACCCTTTGCAGAATCTTAACCAGGACATTGGAACAATTAAAGACAAAAGTTACTCCCCATAAAAATCCATTCCAACTCTTACACTGTCCACAGTGCCTGTTGGGACTCTGAAATTAGTCAGTGCTTCTAATCCAAGGTATGTTCTCCTACATGATAGTTTATCAGCACCTCACAAAATGTAATGTATTCCTCCTAACACACTTCTCCCTGAGGCAGAGATGCATTTTTATGCCCGGTTTATAGATGGCACAGACAGAGTGAATCATGGAAGGTCTCTCAGAAATTGTGTAGCCAAGCAGGAAACTGAATCCCTATCTAAAATCCCTGCGGAGTACCCTAATACTGGACCATCATTGCTCTCCCACCGCGTAAAAGCCCATATGAAGCAGACAACATGAAAGCACAGAATGTACATACCTCAGTGTTAAATGAAGCTACTTCAATTTAAGTAGCTCTGCATTAACATGAGATCCTGTGTGTGTATTATGAGCTTTTTTTAGGCAGCAATGCAACCTTTTGTTCATGCTCAGTGCTATCAAACATCTGTGAAAATAATAGATATTATGTTGGAATAAGCACAGGGAATGTTGTTTAGGGAGCATTTTGTCAAGAAAGCTATAAAAGAGCTAGGAGAAGGTCCTGTGAAAGTACAAACTTTCCCAGCCATTACGATCAGCATATGTAAGCAGAATTGAAATGAGGAATACTGAATGTTGCTAGTTTATTGAGAGGAAAAAGTAATGGAATTCCAGCCAACCTGTATATTCTATCTAAAAAATATTTAAAATTACTTTAAATACCAACACAAATTCTCACTCCTTTATTGCTATCAGTTGGTAAACCAATTAGTATACTTAACTATTTTGTACTCCTTTTCGTTACCAAGCAGTCTTTGAAAGTTTGAGAACTAAATATTTTTTCTCAAGCTTGAATGCAAATCAACCTGAACCAATTCATCAAGAATTCAAGAAAGAAAATAAGTATCTCGACTGAGTTCAGCTTATTGTAATATTAAAAGACAAAAGGCCATACCTACTCTAGTGCATGCCTTGGTGGAGCTAAACCAATTTACACTGTTAAAAGACTTCACCAAGACTAAAAATAGAGTAGGAAATAATAGAATCACAAAAAAATCTACAGCACATTTTCTAGTGCTTATAAAAATATGGTGTACACTTTCAGTATAGTAGTAATTAATGCTATAATTCTTAGTTAAGTTCTTTTTATATCTGTATAGGAATATCAATAAAGGAGAGAATGTTTCATAGAAAGGAAACCCAACACAAAAGTGGGTTGCAAAGAAAGAAAACAAAATATTTACCTCTTCTGCCTAGTTGCCCCCTAATATAATTCAAATGCAAATACATTAGATTTTTAAAGCTAAATATCATATTGAAATTAAATACAGCTAAGGTAACCAAATGCCTCTCTGCCATAATGCAGAGGGAAAAAAATATAACAGCATTCTGACTCCCTCTGCAGGAACAGAGTAGTGCCACTATAATCATAAGGCTCTCTTCTCACCATATTTTCAGTCAGATAGGAGAATTTCACTCTAAAATATCACTTTGCTTTGTCCTAAAAGGGAAGGATGAAAACAAGTTTTACCAATGGGATATGTACTGGCAAACTTGTTAGAAGAATAACTGTCCTTCACTTTTACAGCAAACAGGAAAACCCGAAACGTTAAAAACTACTGTGTTTTTCACTGTAATATGTAGCTGTAGAGTACATGAGAAAATTTACTATTAAGTTTACACAGATGACATTTCTACTACTTTCGCTGTCCAACATATATGGTTTGTGCAACTTGTGTCTGTCTGGTAACACGTAATGAAACTAGAAAAAACTTGAAATATAGTATCAGAGTTATAAAAACTTTAAAAACCAGGGCCAAAAGCAGCTTCTCTGCCCTGGGTGTTAACATCTCCACATTAGATTCTGACAATGGGCCACATCCCCCCCTGCCTGATCTGACTTGTTTTTTCCTCTTTTGATACATACTACTAATAATGGGCCATTTCCACCCTGACTGAATAGACCTTGTCAGCTCTGGCCCTCCCTTTCACTGGGACCCCACTCTTTAAATACCACTCTGAAACACCCCCCCGCCAACTCATGCATCTGATGAAGTGGGTCTTTGCCCACGAAAGCTTATGCTCCAAAATATCTGTTATTCTATAAGGTGCCACAGGACTTCATGTTGTTCTCGAAGATATGGCTCTCTCTCTGACAGATGTTTAAAGTCGCAAAACATAATACTATTCTCACCACAATTGAGAAATGGATTTAGCTACGATAAAATGAATGGTCCTCTTTGATCTTACCTGGGAAACCTGCTCCTTCTCCTGATTAGTGAACTGGATGATAAAAGTTCAAAGTTCCTTTCACTACCTCCCACAGATACAAAATACATATTTCTCCCCATCCAAGCATATTTTCTTATAAAAGTTTAAAAGAGCTGTCAACTCCTAGTGCTTTTCCAAGCTGACTACAGCTTTTTAGACAAATTTCTCTGAGTGAATGCTTATCTCCCAATCACTGGAAAGCTGATGTTGATATTTACAAGTTGCAATTATCAAGTGTTAATTTATGTAATTCCAGCTAGTAAAAGTAACAAGGGATTGAGTAATCTGACAGAGACCCATGAGTACACTGAAATTATCAGCTCTGAGTAAAGCCTCCTGAGGTAAGATTCTGCCCTCTTACCCCCATCCAGTGCTTTACTAAGTGTGAAGGTACTATGGTAAAAGAATCTGCCTCAGAACATTCAAGTCCATGAATGAACGAAGAGACGTCAAGTGAGATATAAAGATCAATGAAAGATGAACTCTTAATAACAAAGATCTTGTTTTCATACAAATGTCTTTTAGTGACAAATGAGATAAAAGCACAAAATTATAGATACAGAGTATAGTTTTCAAAGTTTCCACAGAGATGTGAGTGGTCTTTAAAGCTCTTCTTCTCCTTGTGATGACAGTCTTGGACTTTATTGGGCCTGATTGCATGAGCTAGCAAGAAAACTCAGGAAATTCATTAAAAAATAAATTAACAAATCAATATACCAATCAGCAATACAATAGGAACAGAGACATAGGATTAGAAGGGACCTCCTGAATTAAATCTTATCCCCAGCGGTCACAGACAATCCTGTTTTATAATCCTCTTCTGAAATTTATCAAGCTCTATCTAAAATCGTTATGTTGTTTGCCCCTATTACTCAGCTTAGTAGACTGTTCCAGTGTCTAATTTTATTCTATTTTCCAGGCTAAATTTATTCATACCCATTTGTTCTTGTGCCAAAATTGTCCTTTAACTTAAATAGCAGTTCTTCTCCCTTCCTGATGTCTCCTGACAAGATGCATTAATAGAAAGTAATCATATTCTCTCTCAGCCTTCATCTGGCTAGATTAAACAAGCCGAATTCTTTTAATCTCCTCTCAGGAGAAAGGCTCTCCATTTCACATCTGATCCTAGTAACTGTGTGGGTTTCAATTCCTCTTTCTTGGACACGAGTGACCAGCATTTTACACAGTCTTTCAAACAAGGTGCTGGAGCTAGGGATATGCTGCTTCTCTCCCAGTTTGAAGTAGTTCCCATTAAAAGAAGGAGTTTTTACAGTTTGGTTCAATGGCTCTCAGCACCCTCACTATGCAAATTGTTCCAGGCCCACTGCCTGTGCCTTACATGATAGTATGAACACAAAGTTATCTAAAAGAAATATCTCACTTGATACACAGGCCTTTTTCATAGCCCTATCATCTTGGTGGCTGAGATATTCTACAATAAATACTGAAGTTCAAATTGAAAAACTTTACTACATAGCTCTTATCTGAGAAGTCAATCACCTTAACAAAGAAAGTTATCAGGTTACTCTAGTACTGTCCATTGTTGGTCAACCCAGGCTGCACTTTATTCCAGTTTCCACATCTATTTTTCATCCAAACTTTGTTCTAATCCTGACTAGTTCAGTCAGTAGAGCATCAGACTTTTAATCTGAGGGCCTAGGGTTCAAGTCACTGGTCAGGCAAGGTCTCATCGCCTGCCTGGGCTCACTAAGCTGGTGGCTCCCTGGAGAGGGCCCATCTCCTGCTCGTTACTTTGTTCTAATCCCTGCATACTATTGATAGGGTTGTAGTCATCTGGATCACTTATCCCCCTTTCTTAAATATAGGTACTACTGTCGGACTGGGGAATAGCAACTGAATCACTTCTGATTCGACAGATATATTAAACACCTTTACTACCAAATGTGCAATTTCATGTGCCAGCCCTTTCAGTAGTTTTGCATGGAAACTGTATTCCCCCTGAAAATGTGTCAATTTCCATTTTTGTACACTTACTCCCGTTGACCATCCTGCTATGTTATGTTACCATTCTTACTGAGAACTGAAGCAGAAGTATTCATTTAGTTTTAAGGATTAAGAATAGTTTTGTTATGTCCCCATCATCATCAATGGATAACTTCCCCACTTATCTTGTGCTTTTACTTGCATGTCTAAAGGACTTTACTATGTTTTACTTTTGTTTATAACATCTAATTCAACTCAACTTTTTTCCACAAATCTTGCTTTATCCTTTCATTTTCTTGACTCCAAGACATACCTTTCTTTGCTGATCAACCTTTCTTCCATTCCTTTTGATTCAATATCCTTTTAAAAGTGGTTAGTCATCTCCTTAGGTATGGAGCTCTTCCCCACAAGATATTTCCCCTTCAAAGGATGCAAATTCCAGATAGCTTTTTCTCCCTTAAGCAAAGAAATGCCAAGCCTTCCATACGTTTGAGTCCCTGAACTCCTTAGTCCAATGATCTTCGCTAACTAGTTACCTTTGTTTCTCAAAGTCTGTCCCTTTGAATTAAGAAATCTTAGTGACTGCTCTATCTTTGATTATCTATCCATTTAAACTGAACCAACTCATGATCTCTCAATCCAGTATTATTTTCGACAACCACCTGTTCTGTTGGAAAGATTGGTAACTCTTTCATAGTGCGTAACTGGAAAGGCAAAATAGCACTACGCTAAAGGAAAAGATGACATGCCTTTTCTGATTTTGTGGGTCAGTTCTTTTGATAACATTCTTATCATCAGATATGTATGTGTGCATTATGCAGAAGAAGTCCAATTATCGCAGCAGACATACACTGATATGTTTGTAATTGCACTATTGAAGAGCGGTGTAGTGCAAAGTGAATATGAACTTAAATTTTAACATAATACACCCTTTGAATTTGCTTTTATTTCAATATCTACTGTGAATAATATTCTACTGAGAGAATAAAGTTAGCATTAGGCATTTGTGTAATCAGTGAATCATGTATGAATGTGTAAATAGCACAGGACAGTCTGCAAAAATAGTTATTACACCATGTAATTTTGTTCCAAACAAATCTGTTAAACTGAGAGAAGGAATCATGTGCCACAATCTTGAAGGTTATCAGAGTCTGGATAGATTAATTCAAGAGAAGAGCCACAGAAATATTTTGCTAGCTTGGTATAAACATACAGTTACTGATTTGTACTGGATACATTCAGTGTGTCAGCTGTATAGACCCAATTACAAAACCAATTTGATCCTCATCACGTATCAGAACCACTATGGAGAAGTCCAACTAATCTACCTTTATTATTAGTTTTATTTGAGTTAGCTGAATTTTTTCAAAATTTGAAGTTATATAAGTGTTCACAGATGTGGGATTAGGTGTTGCCTGGACTTCAAAGGAAATGTCCTGCTTTATGTTCCATGCAGAAACACAGTTTAAGACCACAGATGTTTAGCAAAGCCAGAAACGTCCAATTTATGGATCATTAAGAAATTAGCTACTGGAAATGTGCTGCAGAAATATTTAAATGGTAAAGACATACTTCTTTACATTCCATTCCTGTTAAGAGTGATGGTTCATTTAGATAATGCTCATATTTCACATTCATTACATTGACATCAAGCTGTAATCAATCAGTTTTTTCTTTTCCAAGTGCACTTTCCAAAGACAATTCCCACATAAAATTTATGCTTTTATTTTGTTTCTTTAAAAAAAAATTGTTCTGGCCTTTCCATGATCCTTTGAAATGCATCTTCTACTATTTCCTGTCAAAACCTTTACACACACAGACTCCCAACTGTTTATCCCTGAATAGATTTTACTTGTTAACTTGTGAAGAAGGCATGTCTGTAAAAATGGGGTCAAGAGTGAGAAATTTCAGAAAGGGCTAGGATTGTGTCTACCTTGGCAGTTCATGATTTATTGAATTTCTGAGTAAGCTATTTGAGTTTGAAGACAGCAGTTTCACTTAATTCACTCGGCATGAGATCAAGTCAGTTATGCTGGACATGGCTTTAACAAGAAAAGAAAACTGGCACAACTTCAGGTTCCAAAAATGTTACCATTATAAAAAGCAAAAGCACTCAGGACAACTTATTGTGAGCTAATTTCTTCACTTTACACATGAATAAAGATTACTGACTGCTGGGGGAAAAATAGCGTTTTTTTGAAATTGACATCAAACTGTACCGGTCTGATTCAAACAAATTATACAAGCTATCAATTTACAAATTTATAAACAAGTGAACACAAAGACCCATCCACAGTGGATCGCAAGTAAGAACACCAGCCTCAAGACAGACTCTTAAGCACCAGGGCACAAACCCCAATTTGAGTAAGAGTTCTATACCTCAATTTGATAAACCACATAACAAGTATAATCTCTTCAGGTATTATGAACAGTCATGGAGCTACATACAGTATCCTGGGGCATTCGACTATCTTGCTGCTCAAGCAACCTGACTGTGATAAATGGCCACTTAACACCAAAGATCACAAAATAGTCAGGCTTCTTCCAGTCCCAGATGTCTAATCATTTACCCCAGGTCAGGTTGCATCTTAGATCTCACATCAAGAATACCCTTGTAACTAATCCCATAATATACTAACAATTTATTAACTAGGAAAAAGAAAAAAGAGTCATCTGCAAAAAGATCCTGCATAATTCTTTTATACCCTCAGGTCTTTCTGCTCTTCCTCTATCAACTGCATCAGATGAACCCCAGCATATAGTAGAAATTCTTGCAATTACTCTCTGGCTACGTCTACACGTGTACGCTACATCGAAATAGCTTATTTCAATGAATAACATCTACACGTCCTCCAGGGCTGGTGCCGTCGACGTTGGGCAGCACCACATCGAAGTAGGCGCTGCGAGGGAACGTCTACACGCCAAAGTAGCACACATCGAAATAAGGGTGCCAGGAACAGCTGCAGACAGGGTCACAGGGCGGACTAGCGCTTCCGGGGCAACAGCTAGCCACTCCCTTAAAGGGCCCCTCCCAGACACACACAGCCTGCACAGCACACGGTCTGCAGAGCCATAGGCACGCACACCACAAGCTACGCAGTCATGGACCCCCAGCAGCAGCAGCAGCAGCAGCCGCCGCCGCCAGAGGTCCACACAGCCACCCCTGTAGGACCAGTGCTCGCCCTGCTCAATGCCATGCAGGAAGCAGCTGATCACATCCTAGCCACAGAGGAGGAGCTGCCAGCAGGGGAGGAGGAAGCAACCCCCAACCCTGCAGCACCCCCCCCGCCCCCCCCCGCCTCACACACCGCTGGCTGTGGAGCTACCCCACGAGCACCAACTGGTGGGAGCGGCTGGTGCTCGGAGAATGGGACGACGACTGCTGGCTCAGGAACTTTCGCATGAGCCGGCAGACATTTCTGGAGCTATGCCAGTGGCTCAGCCCCGCACTGAGGCACCAGGACACCTTCATGCAGCGTGCCCTCAGTGTGGAGAAATGGGTCAGCATCGCTGTCTGGAAGCTGGCCACTCCAGACAGCTACCGATCCGTGGGCCAGCAGTTTGGCATCTGCAAGGCCACCGTCAGGGCTGTCCTCATGGAGGTAAGAGGACCCATGGGGGGAGGGGGAGGCAGCCCTGGCAGAGAAGGGCCACACACACACTGCACACCCCTGACTGGTGCTCTCCCATGTGCTTCCCCTGCAGGTCGTCCACGCCATCAATGCCCTGCTCCTCCACAGGCTCATGAGGCTTGGGAACCCGGATGCCGCCATCGCGGGCTTTGCCACCCTGGGCTTCCCCAGTTGCTTCGGGGCTCTGGATGGGACCCCCATCCGCACCCGGGAGCACAGTAGAGGACGCTACCTAAACCAGAAGGGCTACCACTCAGTAGTCCTCCAGGCCTTGGTGGACAGCCGGGGCCGCTTCCTGGACATTTATGTGGACTAGCCTGGCAGCACCCACGACGCCTGGGTATTCCAGAACTCGGGCCTGTGCTGCCAGCTGGAGGCGGGGACCTACATCCCCCAGCGGGAGATCCCTGTGTGGGACACCACCATGCCCCTCTGTGTCATCGCAGATGCGGTATACCCCCTCCAGCCCTGGCTCATGCACCCGTACACGGGCCACCTGTCAGCCAGCCAGAAGCGCTTCAACATGCACCTGAACCACGCGCGCCAGGTGGTGGAGCGCACATTTGGCTGCCTCAAGGGGCACTGAAGGTGTCTCCTCACCCGCCTTGATGCGGGCCCCACCAACATCCCCCCGATTGTGGGCGCGTGCAGCGCCCTCCACAACCTTGTCGAGAGCAAGGGGGAGGCCTTCTTTCAGGGCTGGGCTGTGGAGGCCGGCAGGGCCGATGTGCAGCCACCCGCTGCCCCCAGTCACCAGGTGGACCCCAAAGTGACCCGGGTCCAGGAGGTCCTGCGGGCCCAGTTCAACGAGGCTGCAGGGTGAATGCTGGCAGGCCCCCCACTGCACGCCCCCCCATCCTCCACAACACTCCCGGCCCCTACGCCCACACCACAGAGCACCCAAGAGCACACCCCCCCTCCACTTTTCTTGTAAATAAAAACAGACATGTTTTTCGTCAAACCAGAATATATATCTTAAACTCTTCTTCTTATATTATAACTATGTACAGCCAAAATAAATATTATATATATACGTATTATAAGATGAAAGGGAAAAAAAGGGGAAGACAAGGAAGGGGAGAACTATTTACATGGAGGGGCAGGTATCATCATAACATAACAGAACAGGGGTCTAATACAAACTATTTACAAAACATAGGTGAGAGGGATATATACAAAGTGTGGGGGGCCATGTTGTGGGCCCCACACCCCCTAATATCCAGCGCTGGGGGTGGGTGGCCGCGACCTGCGCCACGGCCACAGCCCACACCGGGGCTGGCGGGGGGCCGGGCGGACCAGGAGATAGGGCCGGCGGGTGTCACCTGGCCCCAGGTCCCCCTCGGCGGATGGGCCCTCGGTGGCAGGCGGTGGTTTGACAGTGGGTGGAGCAGGCAGGGCGGGCTGAGCAGTGGCCGGCGTGGCATGGGGGGCCAGGTAGTCCACTATGCGCTCAAAAGTGTGCATAAAGGCCCCCCATGCCTCCTGGCACCAGGCCAGCGCCCGTTCTTGGAGCTGGAGGCGCCGCTCCTCCACCTGCAGATGCTGCTCAGAGACCTCCAGCTGCCAACGAAGGATGGCCAGCAACTGGGGGTCCGTCGCCGTCCGGGGGTGGTGCTGGCTCCGCCGTTGTCCCCGCCCTGGGGCCGGTCGGTGCTCCGCCGAGGGGCTGGCCTGGAGTGATGGCCCTGGTGGGCTCTCCGGGACCACTGACACCTCGCCGGAGCTCTCCGGTCCTTCCGATGGTGCAGCTGTGGAACACAGGGGGGAAGAAGAATGGAGACAGCTGTTAGTGTGGGCCCCGATCCGTGGCCCTTATCCCCCCACCCTTCTGCTGCTGGTTCCCCATCCCCGTCCCTGGGAGATGCTGCTGCTGCTGCTGATGGGTGTCCCGCCCCCTCCCCCCAGGGGACCCTAGGTTCCACTCCCCCCATCCCCAGGGATGTGGCATGGCACTGTCGTGCGGGGGGGGGGGAGGGGCTGATGCACTTTTCTGAGGGACATGCCACTGCTGTCCCTGGGGCCATGGTCATCTGGGCAGAGGGAGGGCCCTGGTCATATCTATTACCCCCGCCCCTCAACCCCGGGGGTGTGCACCGGGGGGGATACATACCTGATGGTCTACTCCCACGGTCGGGGGACACCTGGTGGGCGGACATCCTGCTGGAGCTCTGTGATGGCAGCACAATCCGGAGCCCTGTGTCGCTGGAGGAGGACTCCCCCTCCTCCTCCTCCTCCTCCGGTACCCCGGGGTGGGCTCCTGGGGGGGCCCCTGGGGTGCAGGGCTTACCTCCGGGGCGGACTCCGCCTCTGGGGCCTGCTGGGGCTCGTCAGCGGAGGTATCAAGAGTGGCCGGAGGGGAGGAGGTGTGCCAGGGGCCCAGGATGGCCCTGAGCTCCCTGTAAAAGGGGCAAGTGACGGGGGCGGCCCCAGATCAGCCAGCCGCATCCCGGGCCCGGGCATAACCCTGCCGCAGCTCCTTGACTTTACTCCTGACGTGGTGCGGGCAGGGTGACCCCGGGCGGCCAGGCTCTCGGCCAGCCAAGCGAACGCATCCGCGTTCCGCCTCTTGCTCCCCATTACCTGGAGCACCTCCTCCTCACTCCAGAGCCCCAGCAGATCCCGAAGCTCGGCCTCCGTCCAGGAGGGGCCCCGCTGCCGCTTCCCAGCCTGGCTGCCGGTCTGGGAGCCCTGGCTCCCCTTGGCGGGGGGTGCCCTGGGGGCGCTTAGGGGCAGCCATCGCAGCGCTGGGGGTTTCTTGTGGCTGCAGAGGAGCATGCACAGGAAGGCAGGGGGCAGGGAGCTTTAAGGGGCCACTGCACACGACGACCATCGAGCTCAGGGGCTGGAGAGAGCGTCTCTCAACCCCTCAGCTGATGGCCGCCATGGCGGACCCCACTATTTCGATGTTGCGGGAGGCACAATGGCTACACGTTCCCTAGTCGAAGTAGGGCGCTATTCCCATCTCCTGATGGGGATAGCGACTTCGACGTCTCGCCGCCTTATGTTGACGTCAACTTCGAAATAGCGCCCGCCACGTGTAGCCGTGACGGGCGCTATTTCGAAGTTGGCGCGGCTACTTCGAAGTAGCCGGCACATGTAGACACGGCCTCTAAGTCCATGACCTTGCATTTCTTTTCTGTTACTCCAATTCTCAAAGTTATCAAATGCTTCCTGTATAACATTCTGATTCTCCTGTGTATTGATGATGTATCCGTTGATCAATCTTCCAGAGTTCAGTTTAGCACGTGTAATACCAACAAGACCCCAGGACGTCAGCAGAAGGGATTGAACCTGCAACCTTGGGGGTGAATGCCCTAGGCTCGACCATTGTAGAAATATCCTCTTCTGAGGTGATTTATATGTCCCTGTCCGTGAGCTGTGGTGTCTGTATGGTTGCCCTGCATCCTGACCAAATAGCTCTTAAGCTAAGCATTTTAAACTTATAATCTGCTTTACCAGCAGTGGTGACATATTTCCCTCACAAACCACATCAAAATTAGATAAATTGAAAACCATATTCACTGTTAAAATGGAGTTTTAGAAACACAAAATGGCCGCCGGAAAATGACAGTTAGAAAATGACAGTTGTAATTAATATTCGGCGGGCTATGAATATGTATGAAGTTATGGTTTGAAAGGCTTCAAACTGATTGGTTACTTTAGGATCCTCATACATATGTAATAGTCAAATGCCCCTTTGATACATTGTGGCACTGAGGAGGACCTAGCAGGCAGAGGTTGTCAAACAGGTCCACCCAGGCTGCATATATTGAGGAGAGCAGCCCTGCTTGGGGCATTCCGGACCAGACCTTGGAGGGGAGCAGAAGAAGAAAGAAGACTACAGAAGGACTGAGCTAAGAGCTGGACTGAGCCTGTAGCCGAACATCGCTGGCAGAAGAGCCGAAGCTGACCTGCGTGTCAGTCATCGCTCTCTAGCCGCCGTGGGCCGTCGAAGAACAGAAGAGCTCCAGCCTGAAGACCAGAAGAGCTCCAGTCTCCATAGAGCTAAATCACTAGTAAGGCTCCGGTTCTTTTATCCGGAGGGTTTGCCTGGCAGACCGCACCGCCCAAACAACGGTGCCCTGCACGGGGAAACCGCAGCAGCGACCCTGCCCTTCCAGTCACCGACCCTAGCTCAGGCCGGTGTCTGAAATATCACGGTCGTTCCTAAAAACACAGGAGGTTTTTGTTAACCAAGCCGGTTTTTCCTCCTGGCTCTCTTTTTCTTCCTCCTTTACTATCTGACCTGACGCGGCTGCCGTACAAGCGCGCCGTGAGGGTCATAACTTCCTAGCTCGAAGAGAACTACAGGCCCAGCGCCTGGATCACAGAGCAGGAACAAGGAGGTATTTATGGTCTGGGTTTAGGGTTAAATAATTAGGTGAGCAGTTAATGTTTTTATACAGTTTTGTAATAGAGGGTGGATTGGGACTTCCCCAAGTCCATGATCAGCGCCTTATATTTTGTATTCCTTGTCTTTCTGTAAAGGCACAGGGGGCCAATGTTATTGGTCTAGCCTAAAACTATTGCATGCACACAGGAGGGTAGTTAGGTAAACTGCTTTGTTGTTATAATCCAGAGCTATAAGCTCCCCCCTATTTAGGAGGGTAGAGCGGTCAGGGATAACCCTATAAAGGGAAAACCCTGGTATTCTTAGTAACCCTTTAAGGGTAATGAAGGTCTGCAATAAAGGGCTACCATAACAAGGTGGTCAAAATAGGCAGTACCATTTTTTGAGGGGATAACCTTTAACTAGGAAAACCCCTCCACTTAACTAAGGGGAAAACCTCTCAGAAGGAAACCCCGCAAATACTGGGCTCTCCCCTGCTTGGCCAGCAGGGCAACCCACTTAACTAGAGAATTGACCTAGCTTAGCGCAGGCAAATTCTTTTTCTAAGTAAGATCTGCTCCCCGCGGTAGTCGGCCAAGGGTTGAGCGACCTGGTGAACCTCAGGAAGATCCAGGAATAAATAAATAAATACAACTCAGCTCTGAAGTTAATCTTTCCATTTTACAGCACGCATCGAAGGCTGCACGGTCCATCCCAGAAGCACAGTAAGTAGCTAAGGGATTAGATAGCAGTGCTGTTACAGCAGTTACCTATTGTTTAAGGCTATAACCCATAGTATTCAAGTCCTGTGTCTATTCCACAAAAACAAGGGCTTACACATTTTGTGCAACTTAGCTTACCAAAATTCATACTTTTGAGTTATAAAATAAACCCTATCTCCCTGTTTGAACCTGACATCTTGTTTGTATTTTCTTCCTTGGGTAAACACACCGCAGCAGCGCAGTTCACACACCCTGAAACCCTGTTGTGATTAGACCCACCGTAGACAGCGAGCAGGGTCGCGGGGTAAAATCCTGGGAGCATTGGTAAGGACTCAGTTTTAGTCCAGTCCATTGCTCTGGTGTGATTGACTTGACTTAATCAATATTCAAATTTATTCATACGTCACTCGCATCCTCGATAGACCATGTGAGCTAAAGGCCAGCTGCTTCTGAGCCAAAAGCTGTGGACCAGAGACTTCACTCTGCATAGGAAGTAGTCTCAGTACTTCTAGGGTTACACATGCCTGGTAGGGACACCCTAAACTGAACTTACAGGGCACCCATGTCAGCATTCCTGCTGCCTGTTAGTAGTAAGGGAAGTCAACAGGAGCATTTGCTCCTATTCACCTTCTGCACTGGAGACAGCATGGAAGCCTGAATTAAGGTATGTCGATTACTCCAGCTACATAATCAATGTAGCTGGATTTATATGCCTTGATTGGACTTTTTCACTGATTGTAGATCTGCCCACTGGTTTCAAAAGGTAATAGCAACTTCTATAGTAAGATGCATCTGGCGAAGTAAGTCTTTGCCCATGAAAGCTTTGGTAGGCATCCTTCAGTCTGCATAGACTATGGATCGCGCCCTTTATAGTTTCAATTGAGGCCTTCATTTACAGCATCTACTGTGACTATGAAGACCCACATGAGAGTGACAGTCCTTGCTGCATCTCTTGCAGATGTGGTGGGTGTCTGGCAAGTCCTTAGTGTGCTTTCTGTGCGCTCGCTTCTCCTCTGCTAGCAGTCTGATCCTCATCTTGCCCTTCTGAAGGCCCTTGTGTAACCCCTGCCTCCATCTGCTGCGGTTGTCTGCTAGTTCTTCCCAGTTGTCCAGCTCAATGTCTACCTCTCTGAGGTCTCTCTTGCGGACATCTTTGTAGAGCAACTGGGGGCGTCCAGGAGGTCTTTTGCCAGAGACTAGCTCACCATACAGGATGTCTTTTGGAATCCTTCCATCATTCATCCTGTGGACAATCTGTTAGTCCATAAGGTGCCATAGGACTTCTCATTGTTTGTGCGGCTACAGACTAACACAACTACCCTTTTGATACTTCTATAGCAAGCAGATTTTTCTGTCCTTCAGGGATAATCCAAGCTAAACAGCTGGGGACTTCTTGCTTATGCTTAGAAATCCTCATCCCTCAAAATAGATGCAGCTGACTAATAAGTTCTCATTAACATGTGTTTTTATTTCTTCTGTTAGTGTTCAAGCTGTCAGTGAAGAAAAGCTGGGGTGCACATCTTCTTCAGAGACATGGAGGAGCCACAATGGCCCTCTTGAGTTCAGTAGTCCTAGTCCTTTCTGAAGGGCAGGAGATAACGCATAGTGCAGTAAACAAGTATTTCACACTAAACTCTTCTCCCCTGACTGGGGTGGATTTACAGACATAAAATAAAATATAAAATAAAATAAAGTTCGCTAACTTACAAAGCAAGCATTACATCAAAATATGAGGTACAGATATTATCAATACATGCAGCATCTCACAAAACACTTACCAATCTAATACCTGTTTCAACTATACTAACCAACAGTTAAACAAGATTGGTTTCCAGCTATGCATTTATCAGTGTTCAATGAGACCTAGGCTCTTGGCTTGAACCAGCACCTGATCTGTCTCCATCACTGTCAAAATGACTAAGAGCAATTCTTCAGGTTTGGGAAGTTTCTGAGGCTACATCTACACTGTGAGATAAATTCGAATTTATTAAATCAATTTTGTAATGCTGGGTTTTATACATTTGAATTTGAGTATCCTCACCTGCCCACAGACTCCCAACAAAGTAGACTCATTACTGCCACACTCAATTGCCAAACATCGACTGTTGCAGTTGCAGCACTACATTGTAGGAACCTATCCCACAGTTCCCTCCTCCCCACAGCATTCTGGGTATTTTTGCTGGTGCAGCATGGGAAAAAATGCCCCACAAGTGGTTGTGGGTATGTGATATCATCTTCCCACATTGCATTGCCCTCATTCACCTCCCGTGGAAATCAGCCAGCCATTTTTCCAAGAGGAAGGAAGGAAAACTAAGGCATCAACGAAAATCACCAAATTAACTGAAATCTCTTGCTTCATAACTGAATTGCTTTTTGTAAGTATGTCAAAGATTTTACAAAAAGCAGCAGCTGTCTGACTCTCATCAACTGGCCCTCCAGCCACTGTCCCCCATCCCTGGATTACATATGACCCCTGAACATAATACAGGAACAATGCAAAGCTAGAAGAAAGAGTAGGATAGTAAAGGTTTTGAAAAAAGATTTTGTGACCTGAGTTTTCAGCTTCCCAGTCCATTACACAGCTTCTGTGACTTGGGAATCACCCAGCAGACTTCTCCACTGGCCCTCCATCCACTCTTCCCTGTGTTAAGTGGGCCAAAGCTTGAAGAAAAAGGACAGAAAAATCAGGGGAAAGATTTTGGTCTTCCCACTACACTACACAGAGTTGTCCAATATGGGGGATGGGGCTCACCAAATTTCAACAAACAGAGGTGCTCAGGGTGGCCTTGATTGACTGTTAAGGGGCTGGACCCCCCCATCCAGTTGGAGGGGGCTGGGTGCATCGGAGGATGAAGGGCCACTTGGCATGGTCCCCAAAAATCTTTTCGGGTGTGGGGTCCATGGCTCAAGGACCAATTAAAGCAGCCCCCCAGGCATCTGCAAGCTCTTAAAAATCTTCGCCACCAAGGAGACTTCCCTCACATGGCAGCAAGCCCCCCAAAATCTTAGCCACTGGAGGCAAGATTTCCCCCAGGTGATAGCCAACGCTCGAAAATCTTTCCCACCCTTGAAGCCCTCACCACGCACAAGCCAGGACATGGTGCTGCATGGCAGCATGGTCTGCACTGAACAGCAGGTATGTCCTTTATTGGGTGGGGGGGCTAGTCATGTGATGTGGTTGGACAGGGGAAAGACCCTGACTGTGTGGTGTCTGTGCAGGGGGTGGGGGGGGACCTGAAGAATTGTAAACCAAAGAAAAGAAGCTTCTCAACCTCTCATACAAGCTTGACCCCACAGCCATGGGCTTCCTGGTCTCAAATTCAAATACATGAGTTTTCTGTTACCTAATTTGGGCACACCTGGAGAGCAGCTGAGATGGAAGCAGCCAAAGTTGAGCACTGTGGGGCATTCTGGGATACTTACAGGACACCTCTGGAGGTTAATGAATTCGATTCAAAGCCATGGCGCTTCCACACCTACCTTCATTTGAACTTTTAAATTCGAACTTGATGTTACAGCTAGACTTTACCTGCCAGTTCTCTGAGTTTACTGAAGTCTGCTTCTTGGAATTCTATTGACCTCTTTCTACTGCTCTCACTCCTTTCTTTTCTTTGAAACAAGAAATATGTCATTTTGTGATCAGTTTTACCCAAATTGACTTCCGCCTGCAGTTTTGCTTCCAACGCCCCTGACTCCCTTTTGATCAGAATGAAGTGTAAAACAGCTGTCTCCCTAATTACTTCCCTAAATTTCTTGGAAATTTTGTGCTTTCCCATATGAATTTTCCAATGGGCTTTTTAAAATCTGCACCCCACACATGGCTGGAATGGGTGACTCAATCCTTCCCACTTGCCTGCTTCCCCCCGCACCACCACCGCACCCCTGGCCTGTTAAATCACAAGTTGCACTGCTGTCACTTTAAAGGATCCAAGCTAAAAAGTAGTCACTAACCCATTTAATTGCAGGACAACCTAACCTGGACAATCAACCACCAAGCCTAGAGTCAGAAGCCCAACTATTGGCCCAGAGCATGGAAATGAGTTGGAACAGCAGTGCGGGGTTTAAGCATATGGCCACAGTTAAATAATTAGAATTTATTCAGTATTGGGGTGATATATTAGAAATGTGCAGAAATATCTGAAATTGAAATCTAACTTCTCAAATTAAGATTCTTATTTTGGTTAAATATGGTTAACTTTGTGGTGGAAAATTTCACGATTTTTTAAAAATCAAAATAGGGCTAATTTTCAGTGAAAACTGCAGGAGTTTTAAAAATTTAAAATACCTTTCAGATGGAAAATCAACTTGCCCAGAAAACTATTTTGCAGAAATATGAAAAAAATAT
The DNA here is from genome assembly GCF_033958435.1 of Carettochelys insculpta. Taxonomy (NCBI): domain Eukaryota; kingdom Metazoa; phylum Chordata; order Testudines; family Carettochelyidae; genus Carettochelys; species Carettochelys insculpta. Next base: position 54,371,904 of record NC_134140.1, read on the forward strand.
ATTTCCAGTCTGCAAAACAAATGAGAATATAGATTACAAAAATCAGTGTGTGAATTCCAGATTACCTGTACCCCCTTCACATCATTGCCTGATACTACATACGCAGGACAGAGAAGGAACTGATCAGCTACAATAGCTTAACTTTTGAGGCTTCCCTCACCCTACCCCCCCACACACACAGATTAATTGCAGCGTGTGAGTTACTGAAAACACCCACACAGAGCGAAATGCTACTACACACAGTTGCTACCTCTGGCCAAGTCACCTCCCTGTACAGCCTGAGCAGCTGCCACTCTCCAACATTTAATCAGTAGAGTAGTATGTACCTAAACAAAGTGAACTGTTTTAGTTTCACAGATGGCCAAAACATGCAAGATGGCATCCCCTCAGCTACTAAGAAATGCAGCAACAGTTTAAGTGACAATATAAGCAACATTTTCCAGATAGCACCATAAATCCCTACAAGCCATCTCCCTTCACCTGAAAAAGCAGAATTAGCACGAGCCCCAGGATTGTTATCCTACTTCATCCCCTCCTCTTTCCTGGCTCCTTCCCTCAGTTGCTGTGGCAGCATTCCCATCACCAAAAAGATGTGAGGACAAAGAGTCATTCTCTTCAGAATCAAGAACAGCAGCAGGAGCCTCTCTGTGGCCATGAGCCTGTCTCCAACACCTACTTCCTGATGGCTTTCATTCCCTGTTGGATAAAGTACATTATTAAAAATACATTTGTTGGCAGCAGCTGTCTGAAGTTTGCAGATAGAATCGCTTGCAAGAAAGGTGATCAGCTGTAAGAAGGGTTCCTTCCAAGTCTCTGCCTACTTACCTGATTGATTACTGTGGTTAAAGAGGCTAATGGCTACCAGCAAGTGCATCTTGCATTCAAAGATCATCACAAACCTCATTATAGTCAATGGTTGCATCAACACCTCATTAAGTCTCACAGATACAGAAATCAAGCCCCCTTATGCAGTAAAAACAACTGCAGACAATGGTGAGGCAGCCCAAGCTACATAGCAGATCAGAACTAAGCTATGTGGACTGAGAGAGGCTAGTAGAATACTTACAGGCTGTGGGAGTTGGTGAGAGAAAACCAGAAGGAGTTGTGAGCATGAGTCTAAGAGGTAGTACAGGGAGACAGCTTCTTGGACACAAAGCTTGCTGAAGAGACAGACTGACTGCTGTTTCTACTGTGTTCAGGGAAAGAGGATGCCCATTCATGCACATTTTTGTAATTAAAACAGTGTTAAACCAAAAATATACCCTGACTCTCATACTAGTTAAGCAACTCTACAGGGCCCTGAAATTTGGCTGTTTGGCCTAATGTAGCATAGTTATTTAGCTGTATTACAAGAGTGCCTATGGAGATCAATTGAGATTGTGGCCTCTTTGGGACAGGTATTCTACTTACATACAGAATAAAAAGAATCTCTAATATAAAGAAGTTACATTCAAGCTTCTAGAGCCCATGAAAAAAAAAGAGGGTTTTGAAATAAATTTCATTCTGATGTGAACCAAAAATCCAAAAACTGAGAAATTGTCATGAGCCTGAATATTTTGTTTCAAAATCAGCAACATGTTTTTGCTGCCAAAACAATTTGGTGCTTCCAAACCCAAACATGTCCTCCAGAAATCCTGGCTCTGCAGCAGGGGGGCGCAAAGAGCCAGGAACCAGGGAGACAAGTAGATGGGCAGAAGTCTACCTAATTTTCATTTAAATTTTGTCAAGACATCTTATTGCACGGTGCTATGATTTAGATGAATTGGCATTTACTGGCAGAAAAAGCATTCCACTGCAAGACAAGCAAAGCCTATTTTACAGTCCGGGAAATGAGCCAGAGTGTGGATAAATGCCCAGTGTCACATGTGAAGATTGTGAATGAACAAGGAATTGAACCCAGATTTCCTGATTCTTGGTCCTAGTCTAATGCCTTACCCAGAAAAACACTTTCTCCTTGTCAATGGTATTTAGGAATATCTTGATTTTTATAGACATTTTAACAGTCTCACAAAAAAGCACTCCCGTAGCACCTTAAAGACTAAGCGATTTATTTATTAGGTAACGAGCTTTCATGGGAAAGACCCACTTCAGATTTGTCTTGAGCTTTGTGGGTAAGACTAATCTGAAGAAGTGTTTTTCCCCCACGAAAGCTCATTACCGAATAAATAAATGACCGCTTGTTTTTTTTTGTGAAGCTACAGACTAACACAGCTACCCCCTGAGACATTTGAACAATCTGTTCCCCAATATTCATCTCTTGGACAAAACAGATAAATTTTCTATATAATATGCCTTATGGCATATCATTTGAAACCTTACTTTGCTGATCTTTACTGTCCTAGCAAAATGAATGTGGAATGATTGTAAAAAGTTATAAAACTCTACTACCTAACCTTACTGAGACATGTTCTAAGTTTAGAACAGCAGACACAAATCAGCTCCTCAGAGACAAAAGTCAAACTGATGCCTCAGCCAGGTGTCAAAGAAATCAGATGGGCCATTACCTGGTTAAGTGGCCATTATTTGACAAGGAAAAAAAGGGAGGAGAGAGAAGTGTACATATGGGCAAGAAAACAGCTGGAGATTTTCATTCCTACAGATTTTGTCTCCCAGCTGGAGATGATTCTCAAAGAAGAGGAAAAAGTATAAAAATGGAAGACAGAGGTCCCAAGTTATTTCTCCTTTTCCCTTTACCCCCAGCAGCCACATCTGAGGAATGAAGGAACAGCTTAGGACTGAAGGAGGGAGCCTGTCGGAAAAGAGTGCTGAGAGGAACACTGGTGTAGCATGGGGTGAGTGTGACTTTTGCATTGAATTTCTTAGATTGTTAAATTGAGCATTAGTTGTACTTTTTTTTTTTATTTCTTTGTAACCAATTCTGATGCGATGCCTCATTACAAATAATCACCTAAATCTGTACTTTTTATAGTTAATAATCTTGTTTATCTAAACCATTTGACTTGGATTTAAGTGTTTGGAAAACTCCTGGCCTCCAGCCATGGGGCTCAGCAACCACCCAGCCTCTTTCCCCCAAGTTCCCACCCAAGTCCTCACTCTGGCAGTGCTGACCCCTCTGCTGTGGCTGGAGCAAGCCCCACTGCTGATGGCAGCAGAGGGGCCAGCGTTGACCTCCCTTGCTCTGACAGATTCCCTAGTTTGGGACCGGTCTGGTCTCAAGGGTGCTGTACCAGGGAAATACAACATGTAGTAATGTAAGGAGCTTAAGAATCAGAAAGGTAAATCTGTATCCACGAAAACAGTGCAAGTCCTGTCACTTCTGGTGAAGTGGGTTTTCACCCACAAAAGTTTATGCTCCAAAAAATATGTTAGTCTATAAGGTGCCACAGGACCTCTCATTGTTTTTTGTAAGAAGCTCAAGAGGAACAATCGGTGAATTAGAATGTCTGGCAATAGAACTGGCCTATAGCCTGATAGATACAACTGAAACATGGGGCAATGAAAAATATAGTGGCATAATGTATGCCTGGATATAAGCTATATGAGATAGAAAAGACTAGATTGCAGAACTGAGGGAGAAGACATTGTGATATCACCTTAGTAACCAAGAAGAGAACAATATATATAGTGGAGGGAAGTCAAAGAAGCAACTAAATCTAATAAACCAATAATAACGGGTAGCTTCTAAGCTTTCTACACAAACCATTCAAATGACATTACAAAGTTTAAAGAAGCAATTTCTCTACCGTTTAAACAATTGTTCCTTGGAACTCTCAGCTTTAGAAGAGGCAATTTTCAACCTAGGTCTGAGTGCTTGAGGAGATGTTCTAAGAATTAGCTATAATTGATCCAGTAAATGGGACAATTAGAGCCATACAGGTTCCTACGTTGTTGTACTCCTCCCTTTGAATTTTGACCATTTTTAGTACAAGCTTCAGTTAGGGAGAGCCACATGCATTTTATTAGCAAAGAGTGCAGATGAATGCAGAGTAAGTTTTTCATAGATTACAAGACCAAACTAAATGATCACTGTGATCCCTTCAGACCTCCTGTATCACATAGCCAATATAACTTCCCCAAAGTAATTCCTGGACCTTTTAAACATCCACCCTTAATTTAGAAGTGGTCACTGGAGACTCCATCACAACCCTGGGCAAATTATCAAAGGCTGTGTCTACACTATGAGGTAAAATTGAATTAATATGGATTTTGTAACTCTGGAATTTATAAAATTTGATGTTGACTGTCCTCACCTCCCTGTGTGCTCCTCACAAAGTTGACTTATTGCTGCCACATTCAACTGACAAACATCGAATGGGGCAGTAGTGCCTAGCAGGGACGTATCCCACAGTTTCCTCATCCCCATAGCATTCTGGGTATGCTGACTGGTCTTAACATCATCTTCCCACATTGCATATTCCTCATTCCCCTCCTGTGCGAAGCAAATGTCCATTTTTCCCCATTGGAAGGAAGAAAAGGTAGGGCATCCACAGAGATGGCAAAAAAGTTTACAGAAATCTTTCTTCTGTAACTGAATTTTCAACCGGTCATTCCCTGAGAAGCTTGAAGAAAGATATGATAGGGAAGTTTTTGGAAAAATGAGAGTAGCTGAGGGGAGGTTCTTTTCCTTTTCGGTGCACTATAAGTCTTCTGTGCACAGGTATGTTCTCAACTGGCCATCCACTGAGTGTCCCCTCCCATGCTTGTGTCCAATCCCTGAAAATAAACACAAGGACAGACTATAATCTCAAAATTAGAAAAAAAGAGGATAGAAAAGTCTAGGAAAAAAGATCTTTGTCTTCCCTCTTCACTACACAGCCATTGCCAACGCAGTGGATGCAAGTGAAATCTCATACACTGAACTTTTAAAGGAAACAAGAATCTCAACTGGCCCTTCCCCCCTGTGTTTTTGAGGTGGTCAAAGCATGAAGACAGATAGGAAATGTTAGGAAAAAGATTTTATAACAGAAATATCAAATCAGCAGGTGTCTACAATGGACACCAAGCACCCGAAAATATTTTTGGCGGGGGTGGAGAGGGGCCTGTGGTCTGCAGCTGCAGAGCTGGTTGAAAAGTTGACATAGTTGAAGTAGTCTCCTAATTATCTTAGCTGCCTGGGGAGACTTCCCTCTAGCAGCAGCAAGCCCCCACATATCTTAGCCGCCAAGGGACACTTCCACCAAGCAGTGCAGAAAAGAATACCAAGTGTACAGACAGAACCATGAATTCCATGATGGGGCCATTTGTTGTGTGTAGGTGTGCTCTCAGCCCCAATAGCAAAGACAGACATATTTTTCAGGCTCTCATACAAGCATGACCCCACAGCCACAGGCTTCATGGTCACAATTTGAAATTCACTGTTTTTCTGTTACCTAATTCCTGCACACCTGAAGAACAGCAGCCAGAGCGGAGCACTGAGTGGCATTGTGGTTTACATATGGGACACCTCTAGAGGCTAATAAATTCGGTTTTATGACACGTCACTTCCATACTGGCCTTTAACCGAACTTTTGAATTCAACCTTGAAGCTATATCTGCCAGGTACCAACATTGTAATATTGATATTAGTGCTCCCTAATTTGAACTAATGGTAATTACAGTGAAGACAGTCGTGGTAATAGCGAGCTAACTGCCTTAAATTAAAATTTATCTCATAGTGTAGACACAGAAAGAGTATAGTTCTGTATTCATTCCCAACCAGTAAACTGACCTCACGTAGCTGTCAATGCCCAGGTGTAAGATAAATCCTTTTTGTGTGACATCATTATGTATTATATATTTAATGAGGCAGGACAACATCTATCTATCCTCTAAACAAAATTCTATCCTGCACATGCACTTTGTGTCAGGATCTTGCTGAAGAATATCACTGAGACGCCTTCCTCTGCTTATCTATTGTGAAATGAAGCAACTCTAGCATGAAGTGCTACTTAGTTCCAAGCAAGCTGAATTGTCTTCTCGAGCTTGATGGTTTGGTTCACACAATTCAGGATAAAGAGGAGAGAGTTTGGATTAATTAGCATTCCAGCAGTTTCACTGTTTGGATTAGTTCAAAGAGACAATTCACATGTTTTGAAAGGACATCGTAGTTTCAAAAAACAGTGTTAATCAAACTAAAGCACAAATGAGACCCACATAAAGGTAGATTTCTAAATATTTCAATTTTAGAGAAAGCAAATCTGACAACAAGAGAGAGTACACTGGCTCCTTATCTTTATTTTTGCGGAAACAGACTAACATGAACATAGAATCCCACATAGCTCATAGAACTGGAAGGAACCTTGGGAGGTCATCAGGTCCAGTCCCCTGCGCTCATAGCAGGACCTATCACCATCCCTGACAGATTTTATTTTTAAAAGTAATCTGTCCCAGACCCTTAAAAGGCCTCTTGAAGGAGTGAACTCACAATGCCAATGCTCTAACCATTGAGCTATCCCGTCCCCCAAAACATGGCTAGCCCTCTGAAACAAACTTGACATAAGCAAATATCCTGCTATTTCCAAAGAGTTGGTAGTAATCATATATTGAAAGCTTTATTTAACAGATTAGGTGAAGGAGGTCAGAGGCTTATTGGAGAACAATGTTCAAGCTTGACTTTTAGAATTCATCTTTTTTTGAGGTTTGCTGTAATGTATCAAACCCAAAATATGGTACCAAAAAAAAAAAATTTCCAGGTACTTCTGTTGGACACATTATTATTCATCCCTTAATGTCCATAAATGTGGCACAGGCTAGCTGTGTTGTGTAAAACTGATGCCATGTTTTATTCAGGAAGAGATCATTTCCTTAAAGAAAAGTTACTCCATTTTCTGAGGTTCATTTAATTAAATTTTGTCAGTTTTAGAGGAAAGGTACTGTATAAATGTACATCATTATTGAGTTAATGATTATATTTGTGTTTAACAGAATTAATAACCAGTAGAGTCAAGAATAAAAGTGTACAGTAAAGCTTGCTTTGCTTTATGTAAATATTTTCACAGTGCCTATATGAGCCTTTTCATAACATAGTTCTTTGTTGGCCATGTTTACAATCCTTCCAATTATTCTGATTATCATGGAAAAGAACATAATCCTGTTACAAAAGTATATTAAGCAATAGTTACTGACAAATATTTATAGCATTGCCAGGAGAACAGGTCATAAAGTAATGGAACAAAAATTAAGACTCAAACATTAAGTTATAACATAACACTAAGTTATGTGTTCATGACAGCACAAGGCTTGAATGATAAAATACTTGACAGCAGCTGTCCCCATTTCTGTACTCTTTGTATTGTACTCATCAAGCAAAGAACTTATTTTAACATGAAAACTAGTTTTCATACAACTCCACTCAATTTGAGTACTGCAGAAAAGAAAAAAATAAAAGGAGAACAGACAATTAAGTTTTTAAATATGCTTGAATAAATTTGAATATAAGCAATCACAAATCACGCAAACATGATGAGCCAAATTCAGCAGGGGTGTAAGAAAGTGTCATTGTACCTACTTCCACTAGAAACAGTAGAACAGAATCTAGCCTTTTGTGATCAACATAATTATATCAGCTTTTCAGAAAATTAACACATTTAATTGGAGCTCTTTATGTCTTTAACGTATCTTATAGGTTCCCAGATTTAGAACTGTGACCTTTTTCTACTATGTACAGGTTGAACCTCTCCAGTCTGGCACCTGTGGGTCCTGACTGGTGCCAAATGAAATAATTTGTCAGACCATGGGAGGTCAATATTATCTACCAGCATTACCAACACTTCCAGTGCTTACTGGGCTCTTAGAAGACATTTGGGGGAAATTACAGCTACATAACAGCACAGAACACTGAGAGCCAGGACTGGTGGCTGTAAACAAACTTTGTGGGACCACAGGAAATTTGACAACACCCAAGATAAATGGTCATACAGCTAACTAAAATCATGTCAGATTACAGATGTTGGTGGCTGGGAGAGTGCCAGACTAGAGAGGTTCAACCTGTACCAAAATTCTAGATGGATATTAATAATTAAATGCAGTGCCAGGTAAACCAGATTTAGCCTTTCAAAAGGAATCAGGTGAAACACATATATTTGTCCAGTGTACTTAATGTCTTGAATTTTACATTCTGACAAAGTACTTCAGCGTAACATAGGAACCTTGCAGCTCCTATTCATGTAAGTAATTTAATTCACTTCAGCAAGATTTGTACTGTCCCATAAGGAAATATGTACATTTCTCATATTTTTTTCAAATATATTGTACATAAATTCTTCTGAAGGAATTCCTTTACCTAAGCAGCCTGCAAAGTACCTGGCACATTTTAATTATTTAGAACTGATAATATGCATGAAACAGACTGAAGTTGACTGCTAGCTCACATTCTCATTGACTTCAAAGTGATTATTACCATGTATGTTGCAGATGACATTAAGGGACACACTAAAAGTCACATCCCCAAATAAGCTCATCATTGCCCTGGGTTTTGATTTATGTTGCAAGGACTGGTGCAGATGGAATCGCATCACGTGTCACAAGACATGTGGACAAACCCTCTTTCCATGAAATGTGGCAAAACAACTCTTTGTGACGATGGCACAAACAGTGGAGCACATCAAAGCTAGTAGCATCCCCCTTGTGCTTTTTGTCAGGGATCTGAAGTACAAGCACCAGCTCACCACTGCACCAATATGCTAGCTATCAAAGCAAGATAAAGTTGTAATATTGCTACCTACTCAAGCACAGCGGCAGCAGAGGAAGAAAAAAAGAAGCTTGGCATTGACTAATCTCTGCTCTGTTTTTAGCAACACTTTTGCAATCAAAATAGAGGTATTTGTTTTTTCTATAGAAACATGTTCCATTATCCATGTGTTTATTTTAGAAGTAACTAGGTTCATCAGTTCCAGTAAAAACAACAAGGAATCTGGTGGCACTTTAAAGACTAACAATTTCATTAGGATAAAAGCTTTTACCATAATAAAACTGTTCTCCTTTAACATGCCACCAGACTCTCTTGTTTTTCATGTGTTTATTGATTTATTAATCTGATAATACATATATTTCTGCACATGGATTACAAGGGATCAAGATAATCATATATACATGAGCGAAGAGGAATAATTATAAAACCGAATAGCAACATAATGTAGAATAATTTAACACATGAAAGCGAACAAAACACTAGATGAAAATAATTCTTTTTTTCCAACAATTATTAAAATATAACTCAATAATGTATAACCAGTGTTTCTCAACCAGGGTTACATGTATCCTTGGGGGTACACTGGCATCTTTCAGAGGGTACATCATTTAGATATTTGCCTAGTTTTACAACAGGCTACATTACATAAAAACACTAGTAATGTCAGCACAACCTAAAGGTTCATTCAGATAATCACTTCTTTCTACTGCTTCATGTGCCTCATGTGTTCATTCCCTCTGGGGCACCTAGCATTGGCCACTGTCAGAAGACAGGATACTGGGCTTGATGGGCCTATGGTCTGACCCATTATGGCTGTTCTTATGCCTTAGACTGAAATATAAGTACAATATTTCCATTCCAATTCAGTTATTTAATAAGAAGATGGTAGAAAGTGAGCAGTTTTCACTAGTAGTCTTTTGTGATTTTTTTGTTTGGTTTGTTAGTTTTAGTTGGTTTTTAAATGAGGTGTAACTTCATGGTATGCAAAATATACATTCTGACTCCTGAAAAAGATACAGTAATCTGGAAAGGTTGAATGGCATTTGTCTTCATATTACTCTAGGACCATGTTTCTCAACCAACCAGCGGTACACATACCCTTAGGGGAATGCAAAAGAATTCTGGGGTTGCTTACATTTTTTTTTAAAAGGGACTACTTTAGTATAAAAGGTTTAAAAACACTAGTCTAACAACTAGACTGATACCTAGAAAATATCTGTCACATTTTAGGGCAACTGTACCTGTGTTTCCGCTCTGTGGTCCATCAAGGGATCCACTCCCTTGGGCAGAAACCTGACTGTTTCTCCTTCTTTACCAGGGTTTTTCCAGAACTATACAGCTCCCTGCCAAGACCGTGATATCCCCAAAAAAAATGGAGCTTAATTTTGAAACGCAAAACGAACTAGAACTGAGAAGAGAACTGAGTTTGTCCCCACAAAGATACTTAGTAAAGACTTACTAGTCTGGTCATGGAGAACGGGTGAATGGAAAAAAATTATAACATCTGGAAAAATGAAATTTAGTTTGCACCCTAAGGAAAGAAATTGTAGATTTCTTAACGACAGTGGAAGAAAACGTAAGCTCTAGGAAACCAAAAATTGTTTATTCACATCTAAATTCACTGTGGTCTGGAGTGTATTGTTCTACTGTTGCTTGCAGTGACTCAGTTAGATTTCCCACATATAAATAGACAAAAAAAGAACAGATGAATATTTGATCATATGAAAAATAAAAATCTCCAGACAAGTCAGCCTAGGCTATAGAAACTTTAAAAATATATCTGTATGCTGACTTTACAAACAAAATCAATAACTCTCCAAGAGCCATAAACAAATCTCATGGTAGGGTTCTCTGATTCAAGTGAATTATTTTGTATACATTATGAAATATATGTATGGTTCTCTTCCTTGATGTTTTGGGCACCTAGGGAATCAAGGAAGTCCCATTATAAATTTAGAGATGTTCAGACGTTCATGCGAATTAAAGATATATTTCACTGCTTCCAATAGTCAGAACACCATTTTACGCTGTGTTCCCTTTCTGTAAAAACAGCACATCTTCTGGCTCTGTTGTATTCAGGAAATTACTATTTAGTCATTCTTATTATGTAGCATTATGGTTACATAATAAGTAAAGGAAAATTGCAAGTAGCAGAGGTAGCTTTTGTACTAACATAATAGAAAATTGTTTTATAATGCTTAATACGTCTTTCCCTGGAAAATCAATCTAATATTCTTAACAGCGCTACACTAATTTCTGGAGCTATTATTTAATGACATTGTGTGACTGATTTATATATAATGAGAGCTTGTTACATGCTAAAGAGCAAAACAAATTAAACCTGATTTATTAATATTTTCATAAATAAAAGCACCAAGTCTTAGCAAGAAGTTTGCTTTTTGGTATTCGCTACTCCTTCACTCTTCTCCTCTTGTTTAGAAGTTTCTGATGTCTGGAAGGATGAATGGAATGACTCACATGTCCAATCACAACAAAGATAATGAACACTAAAACCAAACCATTTATGTACAACCCATAGGCAGAAATTATTCTTCTAAATTATTCAGCAGATACAAATAAATACATTTGCAGGATTAAGGATCACTTCTCCATCATTAAGGTGGGTTAGATTTCCAATCCATATGCTCACAACAAATTGAGCCACTATCTCCCTTCTGATACCACTTGTAACAAAATACATTTATATGTCCATGAGCACATATATGTCTCCAGGAAAAACACACACTTCACAGGATCTCCAAGTGAATTAAAAAATTAGAAAGTTTTACAACTTGGCAAAGCTACAAGACCAGAAAATATGAACGAGAAATAACATGCGGTGGTGGTGGTGGTGGTAACAGTATTAAAACCAAAGACTTACATAAACAGAGAGTGGAGGCAACAAGAGGATTATGATGAGTGAAGAAAGAGCAGGATGGAATGGAGGTTTGGAGAGGCAGGAGGGGAGAAACAAAAAGGAGAGGGTTCTGGAGGAGGAGGTCTGGCCTTCCTTGAGACAGCTCAACATTTTTATTCAAATGTATCTAGAAACAGGATTGAATTATCTTCAGATTCTGGTAACTGCTCTTTATGGTAAGAAGCTATTTTTTAATGTGGCGGATGACTCAGACAGGTCCGAATATGCTCTACAATGAGCATAATCCTACTCTTCCATTGTAGTAAAATCACGTGTGTATTGGACACCACAGAGATTGCACAATACAAAGGCCTTATCCTCTGATGTTTGTTGGCACTGTAACATTCCACAGGACTGTCCAACAGCTAGGCAGCTGTGGAAAGAGGTGGACACGAGTTAAAATATCATTTCAGCAGCTGTACCTCAACCAAAAAATTCTCTCTCATTTACCTGCTAAGATGGAGTTAACTCCACCACAAACAAACACTTTGTCTACTGGGACCACAGTGATCACAAAACATTACACTTTTGCAAACATTGTGCTGGATTTGAAGTGTTTACAGACATTATTTTTGTTCTTTTACTTTCATATTGGTTTATAATGCTGACGCCCCGCTTGACAAAGTAGCATTCTGCTCTAAGGGCCGTCCCATTGGTTTTGGTAGGTCTATTTGCTGAATAAGGTATAAAACAAAGGCAGTGACCTTTCTACATTTGTACTCTTTCACACAATAAAAAATATTCAAAAGTTCTTCACTTGACTGTTGTTGCTGGTTGGAAAGAGGACTTGCTTGGATTTTTCATCTTTCACACCAGCTGTGTTTCCTGTAGTAGCTATATCGGTGGATAATGGCACAATTATTATTTATTGTATGCGGTGCTATTCCCCTGCATCCATCTCATCATACTGGAATCTTGAAGATAATCATTCTGTTCCTTTCAAAAATGTGTCCCCTATGTAGTTGTATTATATAGGATCTGCTTTCTCTTTCACCAGTGTTTGGCTTTCCTTTTTCTCCCTCCTTGTCAAAGTCAGAGAAGAAAAGCTTCACTTTTACTTCATAATAGCTTTCCTGTCATCTTAATTGAGACAGCTGTTTAGTTTAAATAATCCAGTTGTAAATTACAATATTGTTTTCATATATCTGATTAGTGGGTTGTCTATTCCAGATTAGACTCTTAGGTGACTTTCTACTTGCAAATATAGTTAAAGAAGGATCCTGTTCATCTCAGGGTTTTGTTGTGGTTTTCTGAGCATATCTTTAATATTTTGAACAAGACATTCTGCTAATCCTTTTGCTGTGAGAGATTTGGGGGTTGGATTAGATGACCTCCTGAGATCTCTGCCAGTCCGGTGATTCTATGATTTTGGCACCCAGTCATCAGGCTCAAAACGCCAAGGCTATGTCTACACCACAATGATCTGTTGACAGAAGTTCCTGTCAGAAGAGCTCTTCTGGTGACACTTCTGTTGACAGATAACATCCACACACTAAAGCCAATCAAAAACGTGATCTGCTCTGTCAACAGAAAGCAGCCAGGCTCCCCAGCCACTTTCTCAACAGAACAGGCTCTGGAACCCCAGCAGACACAGTTCCATGGATGGCAAGCCCTTCTGTGAGCCCTGGTCAGGAACACCCTTAAAGGGACTCTCCCCGCTGCTCACCCAACCTCATAAGAACGGCCATAGTGGGTCAGACCAAAGGTCCATCCAGCCCAGTATCCCGTCTGCCAATGGTGGCCAATGCCAGGTGCCCCAGAGAAGGAGAACAGAAAGCAATGATCAAGTGATTTATCTCCTGCCATCCATCTCCTGCCCTTGTACTGAAGGCTAGGGCACCATAATTTACCCCTGGCTAATAGCCATTTATGGATCTAACCTGCAAAAATTTATCGAGCTCTTTTTTAAACCCTAATAGAGTCCTGGCCTTCACAGCCTCCTCCGGCAAGGAGTTCCAAAGGTTGACTGTGCGCTGTGTGAAGAAAAATTTCCTTTTATTAGTTTTGAACCTACTGCCCATCAATTTCATTTGGTGTCCCCTAGTTCTTGTATTATGGGAAAAGGTAAATAATTTTTCTATATTCACTTTCTCCACACCATTCATGATTTTATACACCTCTATCATATCGCCCCTCAATCGCCTCTTCTCCAGACTGAAAAGTCCCAGTCTCTCTAGCCTCTCCCCATATGGGACCCGTTCCAAACCCCTAATCATCTTAGTCACCCTTTTCTGAACCTTTTCTAATGCCAATATATCTTTTTTGAGGTGAGGAGAACACATCTGCACGCAGTACTCAAGATATGGGTGTACCATAGTTTTATATAGGGGAAGTATGATATCTTTTGTCTTATCATCTATCCCTTTTTTAATAATTCCTAACATCCTATTTGCTTTACTAACTCCTGCTGCACACTGCGTGGATGTCTTCAGAGAACTATCCACTATAACTCCAAGATCCCTTTCCTGATCTGTCATAGCTAAATTTGACCCCATCATGTTGTACATGTAATTTGGGTTATTTTTTCCAATGTGCATTACCTTACACTTACCCACGTTAAATTTAATTTGCCATTTTGCTGCCCAATCACTCAGTTTGCTGAGATCTTTTTGTAGTTCTTCACAATCCCTTTTGCTTTTGACTGTCCTGAACAACTTGGTGTCATCTGCAAACTTTGCCACCTCACTGCTTACCTCATTTTCTAGATCATTGATGAACAAGTTGAACAGGATCGGTCCCAGGACTGACCCCTGGGGAACACCACTAGTTACCCCCCTCCATTGTGAAAATTTACCTTTTATTCCAACCCTTTGTTTTCTGTCTTTTAACCAATTCCCGATCCATGAAAGGATCTTTCCTTCTATCCCATGACCGCCTAATTTACATAAAAGCCTTTGGTGTGGGACCGTGTCAAAGGCTTTCTGGAAATCTAGGTATATTATGTCCAGTGGGTGCCGCCCCTTGTCCGCATGTTTATTAACCCCTTCAAAGAATTCTAATAGATTAGTTAGACACGACTTCCCTCTGCAGAAACCATGCTGACTTTTGCCCAACAATTCGTGCTCTTCTACGTGCCTTGCAATTTTATTCTTTACTATTGTTTCTACTAATTTGCCTGGTACTGATATTAGATTTATCAGTCTATAATTGCCAGGGTCTCCTCTAGAGCCATTTTTAAATATTGGCGTTATATTGACAGTCTTCCAGTCATTGGGTACCGAAGCGGATTTAAAGGATAGGTTACAAACCACTGTTAATAACTCCGCAATTTCACATTTGAGTTCTTTCAGAACCCTTGGGTGAATACCATCTGGTCCTGGAGACTTGTTACTATTTAGCTTATCAATTAACTCCAAAACCTCCTCTAATGTCACTTCAATCTGGGAGAGTTCCTCAGATTTGTCACCTAAAAAGGCTGGCTCAGATTTAGGAACCTCTGTAACATCCTCAGCCGTGAAGACTGAAGCAAAGAAATCATTTAATCGCTCCGCAATGGCACTGTCTTCCTTGATCGCTCCTTTTATATCTTTATCATCCAAGGGCCCCACTGCTTTTTTAGCGGGCTTCCTGCTTCTAATGTATTTAAAAAACATTTTACTATCATTTTTTGAATTTTTGGCTAGCTGTTCCTCAAAATCTTTTTTGGCTTTTCTTACTACATTATGACACTTAATTTGGGAGTGTTTGTGTTCCTTTCTATTTTCCTCACTAGGATTTGACTTCCACTTTTTAAAAGCTGCCCTTTTCTCTCTCACTGCCTTTTTAACATGGTTCTTTGTTAGGTCTCTTACTGCCTTTTTAACATGGTTTTTCTCTCTCACTGCCTTTTTAACATGGTTCTTTGTTAGGTCTCTTACTGTGTTTTTTTATTTGGGGTATACATTTAAGTTGGGCCTCTAGTATGGTGTCTTTAAACAGTTTCCATGCAGCTTCCAGGGATTTTAGTTTAGTTACTCTACCTTTTAGTTTCTGTTTAACTAGCTTCCTCATTTTAGTGTAATTCCCCTTTTTGAAATTAAATGGCAGAGTGTTTGACCGCTGCGGTGTTCTTCCCAACACAGGAATATTAAAAGTTATTATATTGTGGTCACTATTTCCAAGCGGTCCAGTAACAGTTACCTCTTGGACCAGATCCTGCGTTCCAGTCAGGACTAGATCGAGAATTGACTCTCCCCTTGTGGGTTCTTGTAGTAGCTGCTCCAAGAAGCAGTCATTTAAGGCATCAAGAAATTTAATCTCTGAATCCCGTCCTGAGGTGACATGTACCCAATCAATATGGGGATAATTGAAATCTCCTATTATTACCGTGTTTTTTATTTTGATAGCCTCTCTAATCTCCCTTAACATTTCAGCATCACTATCACTGTCCTGGTTAGGTGGTCGGTAATATATTCCTAATGCCATATTCATATTAGAGGAATGAATTGTTATCCATAATGATTCTATGGAACATTTTGATTCCTTTAGGATTTTTGCTTCATTTGATTCTATATTATCCGTCACATATAGTACCACCACCGCACGACCTGTTCTGTCCTTCCGATATAATTTATATCCCAGTATGATAGTGTCCCACTGATTGTCCTCATTCCACCAGGTTTCTGTGATGTCTATTATGTCAACTTCCTCCTTTGATATGAGGTACTCCAGTTCACCCACCTTATTAGACAGACTTCTAGCATTAGTGTAAAAGCACGTTAAAAAACTACCACTATTTATATGTCCGCCTTTCACAGACGCGTTGGATTTTTTTTATATGCGATTGTTTCACATCTGATCTTGCCCATATATTATTTCCCACGTTCCCTATCTGACTAACTTCTAGGGAATCCCTATCTGTGGAGCCTTGTGTAAGAGAAGTCTCTGTCCAATCCAGGTGCTCCCCCGCACCAATCGGCTCTCCCCCACCTCTTAGTTTAAAAACTACTCTACGACCTTTTTAATGTTTAATGCCAGCAGTCTGGATCCACCTTGATTCAGGTAGAGCCCATCATTCCTGCATAGGCTCCCCCTACCCCAAAAGTGTCCCCAGTTCCTAATAAATCTAAACCCCTTCTTCCCTACACCATCATCTCATCCACGCATTGAGACTCTGAAGTTCTGCCTGTCTATCTGGCCCTGCGTGTGGAACTGGAAGCATTTCAGAGAATGACACCATAGATGTTCTGATTTCAGTTTCTTTCCTAGTAACCTAAATTTCGCCTCCAGAACATCTCTTCTACCCTTCCCTATGTCATTGGTACCGACATGTACCACGACCACTGGCTCCTCCCCAGCACTGCCCATAAGTCTGTCTAGATACCTCGAGAGATCCACAACCTTCGCACCAGGCAGGCAAGTCACCATACGGCTCTCCCGGTCATCACAAACCCAACCACCTGTATTTCTAATGATCGAATCCCCCACTACTAAAACCTACTTCTTCCTAGCAGCTGGTGCTCCCTCCCCCAGAGAAGTATCCTCGGCGCGAGAGGATACAATAACACCCTCTGAAAGGAGGGTCCCAACTACGGGATGGTTTCCCTCTGCTCCCATTGACTGCTCTCCTTCCCTGAGCCTTTCATCCTCCGTAACAGCATCAGGACTGTCAGATTGGAGGTGGGACAGCCCTATTATGTCCCGGAAAGTCTCATCAACAAACACCTCTGCCTTCCTTAGCTCCTCCAGTTCAGCCACCCTGGCCTCCAAAGCACGCACTCGGTCTCTGAGGGCCAGGAGCTCCTTGCATCGAGTGCACACATACACCACCCGCCCACAGGGTAGGTAGTCATACATATTGCACTCGACACAATAAACAGGATAGCCCCCACTCTGCTGCTGGGCTTCTGCCTCCATTTCCTACTCTAATTATATATGAGGGTTTAATTAAATGTTTCAGATAAAGGTTGTTATAAAAGATTTAAGTTTAAGGGCAATAGAAGTCACTGGCTGCCTCCAAGCTCCCCCTCTAACTCCCCTCTCAAAACTCCCTCCTGTTAGCACTCACCCTGTTCAGAAGCTCCCGGTCGCAAAGCTCCCTGGTCGCTTACTAGCGGGGTTTAAGTGCTCGGCCTCCCTGATAGCTCCTCCCTCTGCCTACAGCTCAGCCAATCAGCACACGGTGTTTTGATTCAAACCTAATCAAGACTCTCAGCTTCCAACTGCCTGCCTGAGCACACAGCCTTTCAAACAAACACTCAGCTCAGCACTCCAAATTCCAAAGAAACAAACACAAGCCAAGAAACACAAGCAGCCACTTACCCCAAGGTGCTTTAGTTTGCTCCTTCCTTCTCCTCCTCCAGGAGAGCTTCTCAAAACTCCCTCCTGTTAGCAAGCACCCGGTCGCAAAGCTGACCATGCCCATGTTGAGGCTTACCTACCTCTGTGAGGGACAGTAAAGCTACTGCAGAGCTCACACACTTTCTGAGAGAGAATTCCATCTTTCCAGTCTTCTATGGTGCCAGAGCAGCCTCCAGACTTGCCCTGGACACACACTGTTGCTTGAGCTGCTGCTCACATAGCTGACGGCCATCCTCCACCACCTCTGTGGCGGGGGATGCACCTGACATTGGGACCAAGGAGCAGGAACTCTGGTTCCCACTTTCACTTGCCCCTTTGGATGATCAGGCGGGTCTGGAAGTACACTGCTAGTGCTGAGTGGTGGGACTGCCTGGTTGTGGGGCAGTGGGATGACCAGCAGTGGTTCCAGAACTTCAGAATGAGGAAGGAAACCTTCCTAAAACTCTGCACTTCCCTCTGCAGACAGAATACCCAGATGCAGCCCGCCATCCCCCTGGAGAAACAGGTCACGACTGGCCTATGGAAGCTCACCACCCTGGACAGCTACCACTTGGTGGGCAGCCAGTTTGGTGTGGGGAAGTCCATCCTTGGGGCTATCCTCATGCAGGTAATACACTACTAGGCTGTAGGCCCCACTTGGGGTGAGGGGATCCTGCCCAAGGGGGAACCTTGGAGTGGGGGCAGGAGTATGGGGCTGTTTGGAAGGGGGGAAGCCCCATCCCCAGGGGACCTTGACAAGCCACCCTCACACATCTGCTGCCGGTTGGGGTGGGGAGGAAGGCGGTGGCTGTTCAGGTGGGGCACCTGCAGCTCAGGGGAAGAAGGCAGGGGAACCACTCCCCCCAGGGCCCAGGGACTCCCACTCTCAGTCCCTAATTGCTAGAGGCCTGGGAGGGGTGCCCAGCCACAGAGTGGTCCCCGCATGGGTGGCAGGTGAACCAGGTGCAACCTGGCCCTCCCCAGGGACCCACCACCACACAAAGTTCTGTCATCATACTGTCAACAAAACACATTTTGTGTTGGCTGCTTGAAGAGTTTTGTCAACAAAACCCCAGTTTTTTAGAAAAAACCCTCTGGTGAAGGTGTAGGCCAAGTGTTCTGGAAAGCTGTAAATGTTGTACTGTATTGTCTGAAGCACTTTTTCAAGGTATTCAGGTTTTGCAAGGAGATTTCATACCACATTCTCACGCAGTCTTGTAGAAGACAACTCAAAACAGCCATGTTTAACTAGCACCACAACATAAAAAAAGCATTTACCACCTATGTAAAAATGGTCAGTCTGTACTGTTTGTGAAGGTGTTTCTGTAATTCATTGGGAATTATGGCTGTTGTGGTCAACATATTTGACACCGTGAACACACCATATCTATGTCATCAGAGTGTGCTTACACAAGACTAGTGAAGGAGTCTCCAAATACTCTCTTAGCGCATATTAGGATCCTCTTTATGAACACGACGAAACATTTCTCTTTCCACACGGTCTTGAAGCACACCTTTTTTTTCCTTTTTAAGGATTAAACCAACAACCAACATTAATGCATTATGAAGACCTCTGTGATGAATTAATGATAAACACCTTCCTTTGTCTTTGGCCATCCCCCAGTATGCTCACTTACAGTTTTGTAGCCTCAGAATATTTGGTTTCAACTTGTGTTTTTACTCCGTGGAGAATGTTTGACTTTTCATTAGCCACCTTCATTCATACATCTGTTACATTCCATGCTACTTTCCTTGTCTGCTAAACAAGGAAAGTCGCATGGAACTTGCTTGTCTACATCATGCATATGCAACACACGCGGCTGGAAGCTGGCTGCGTATTTTCAGTCTGATTTATTACTCCACACAAAAGCAATTGGTACACTAGCCTGCAATAAATCTGTACCCAGTCTACCCTGTGTAGTCAGTTTTGATCAAAATAATGCATCATAAAAACAATCAGTAAGCCCCATTCGCTTAAAGTATCAGATCACTCCATAGCCATTCAGCCTGCAGTAACTCCACATTTCTTATCCGATCGAAAACCTCAGCCTATTTTAGCTTGAATTTTTGGAAGGCCAAGTAAATTGGGATCACTTTATGCACTTCCTAAAGTTACCTATCAAGGATTTGTAAATCTGTAAAACCATTCCTGTGAATTTTTGAGCTAGTCCACATCAAGCCTAACTGAGTATTTTCCACTGATGACTGAAAATAGAAAACTTTCTGGATATTCTAGCTCTACTGTTACTGTATGTCATTTTCCAATTTTTTAACTCCCTAGCTTTCTCTCTAACCTGAATAAGTGCTAACAAACGTAGTTTTCTTTCAAACATCTTGATATCTTTGGGGGAAACAGCTGTGATATATTCAAAATAGTGAAAGAGAAAGCACAGAGAACTGTTCCTGCCGAAGAGGGGCATGCAAAGGCATTTCCTCCTCTTCCCCACATGACCCCCTAGTAAAACAGCAGAGGCGTGGCACAGTTCCTTTGGATTCAGGGCAATGGCTGGCATACAGAACGTGCCCCATGAAAGCAGTGAAATATAAATTCCTGAACATGGCCCTGCTGCCAGATGAGATGTGCAGGGAATTGTTTTGCCCAGGCATTTTTGACAAAGTTTATTAGATGTGTCCATGACAGCGGCTTTACACTTTTTCTCAAAGGCTATGTTTATACTGCATTCCACTTTTGGAAGTGGAATGCAAATGAGTGAGATCAAAAATGCAAATGAGGCATGAATTTTTATATCTCATGCCTCATTTGCATATTTTCATGCACTCTGTCTTCCGGAAGAGGCTTTTCTGAAAGCAAAAATCAGTCATGTAGACAGGGAAGAGTGGGTGGAGGGCCTGTTGAGAATACAGATTGTCCCTGTGTTATCTTCAGGGATCAGGTGCAACCAAGGGAGCAGGGGCAGTCAGCGGATGGCCAGTTGAGAAGACACACACTTGCTAATTTTTATGAAATACTTGATAATTCAGTTACAGAAGAAACAGATTTCTGTTACCTTTGCCATCTCTGTGGATGCCCTACTTTTCCTTCTTTCCAACTGGAAAGGTGGACATTTGCTTAACATGGGAGGGGAATGAGAAAAATGCAATGTGAGCAGATGTTGTCAAAGACCAGCAAGTACATCCAGAATGATATGGGGATGAGGAAACTGTGGGATAGATTCCCACAATGCACTACTGCAACAGTCAATGTTTGTCAATTGAATGTGACAG
Source organism: Carettochelys insculpta (assembly GCF_033958435.1). Lineage (NCBI taxonomy): Eukaryota > Metazoa > Chordata > Testudines > Carettochelyidae > Carettochelys > Carettochelys insculpta. Next base: position 54,392,933 of record NC_134140.1, read on the forward strand.
CAGTAAGTCGACTTTGTGAGTAGCACATGGGGAGGTAAGGATAGTCAAAATCGAATTCAAAAATTCTAGAGTTATAAAATCAATATTAATACATTCAATTTTATATCATAGTGTAAACATGACCTGGGACTCCTGGAACTGCAGGTTATGTCTCTCTTGTCCCTGGACATTATAGGGATCAGCTGCTATTCTTCTCCTTCAGCTCTGCAAGCCTTGGCTACTGCCCTGCTGTGAATATAACGTATCTGATGTTGAAGTGTTTTAAACTGATATTTTAAAAGGTTATGTTTTTCTAATGTGTGCTTACTTTTATTCAGGCTCTATATTTAACATGGTTCCATTGATCTATTCCAGCTTGGTCAGAATTTAGATGTATAAAAACCATTTTAGTCCACAGCTAAAGCCCAGGAGTTGAACACTTAATTCTTCACTTTGTTTTAACTCACTCCTTACTCAGGCAAAACTCTCATTGTTTTCAACTGTTCAATTCTGCTCCACAAACAACACTCTTGCTATATGGCCTGTCTAACTAAAAATTAATCATAATGGGGAACAACCTTCAGCTTGATACTTTTGAGAAACAGCTACAAAAATATTAAAACCAGCAACTCCAGTGATAAACACAAACCAAGAAAAACAGATTTACTTACAAATGTTAACCAAAGATCGGTTTTGAGGCTTTGCCTTTGACTGATAAATATTGCAAAATATGATGCTGTGCAGATATTCCAGTAAAGCTGCATCAGAACCAAATTTAACAGTCTGTTGGTGGCAAGGACAATGGTAAAGTGTTTTATCACCTTGAGCAGCCAGCACTACATATTGCTGTGACATGCTGTCATGCTCTTATGCTTTTTCTTATTCAGATACTGTATATCTATCCTTTGAACCACCTTACTCAATTCATCATCCAACTTCATATTCACAGTTTTAAAGATACTTCAGGCAAAGGGTGTCCTTTCAGTTGATCTATTTGCTGAGGCAGTACCAGGACATTTTCTATGCATAATCCATTACTTTAGGGCTAAGAAAATAATACCAAAAAAAAAGATTGTACAACATTGAGTGAGACACTCATAAACCCATCTAAGTGAATCATAAGAAGCCTTTATGTGCTTCAAAGACAACTCTTATTCACCAAAGCTTCAGCACTCTTGAATATTTTTAAATTACTTATTTCATGAAGTGAGAGGAATGATGCCTCCAATAGCACTGAGCAGCAATTGAAAAACAGTTGCCGAGCATGGAGTCACAGCTATTTTGTGCCAATGGTTGGTTTGACTAATCCGCTGACTACAGCCATCTTTTTATGCATTAGCTTGATAATTACAAACAAGTATTCCAGTACATACAGTATGCCTCTTGGTTTATCTTTCCTTACCCAAACCAAGATGAAAGAAAAAAGAAATTGAGATGCACAATTTTCTGGTCTTTCTAGACCAGGGGTCAGCAACTTTTCTGAGGCAGAGTGCTGAAATTTAACCTTTTGACCTCTGTGTAAGGTCCGCGTGCTGGTGATACATTTTAAAATCACTCAGGCTGGGTCTACACTTGTCCCCAACTTCAAAGGGGGCATCTTAATCAGGGCGATGGGAGAATACTAATGAAGTGCAGCAGTGAATAAGCAGCACTTCATTAGGCTAATTCTTCCCCATGGCCACTTCGAAGTGCCAGCATGTGTCTAGCTGCGGACACTTTAAAGTGCCCATACTACTTCGAAGTGGCCATGGGGGAGAATTAGCCCAATGAAGTGCTGCATATTCACTGCAGCATTTCATCAGTAATCTCCCACTGCCCTCATTAACACCCCCCACTTCAAAGCTGGGGGCAAGTGTAGACAAGCCCTAACAGTCCTAATTACAACAGCTTTATTAATAAATTAAGGTTCAGAGCTTTACCGTTGGTAGCATTTGCTGGTCTTCTGTTAATCCAGAGGTAGCATGGCTTTGAGGAAGCCTCCGACTGCATGGGCGAGGAGTGGCAGGGCTGAGCTCCTGTCTCGTGTGCTGATGAAAATCAGCTTGCATGCCACCTTTGGCACCCACTCCAGGGATTGCTGGCCCCTGTTTTAGGCTCGTACTTTAAGCAAAGCAAATGTCTTGAAAAATACGGTGTTGGACTGCCAAATCTTAAAGGGCTCATTAATAGTTAAAAGTTAAATTTTAAAGCTGCACATCACTTTGTTACTCTTTAGAGTGCTACACTTCTGCTGTTTTTTTTAATCAACTGTGAAGTCAGTTGTGTTTTTATCAATGAACTGCTTTTCCGAAAGACAGCAATATGCCATTGCCAAATCCAGAAAGGACTTTATAATCTAATACATACTCAAATACTTACTATAAAAGCAATTTCAGATTGCCCCTGGAAACATGTTTTCTTGACCGCTAAGATTTTGGGTCACAGCTGTTCTGGTGAATAACTATTCTGCTTCTTAAAATTATCTCCAGCCAAGCTATTCTGGGTTTAGCATGAGTGCTTCAGTAAGTGCACTAACTTTGCAAGATATGCAGTGACTATATGAAGCAGTTGTGGGTTTTCACATTAGAAGCCGTACCGGGCACAAAAGAGAAGATCCAAATGTTCAACATATTTCAATTAACATTTGAACAAATTACCTTTACTATCTGGATACCATAATGAATTCACCTGTGAATTGACAGTTCTGCTTTTAGGAGTTCTCCCAAAGAGCTTGTGTGGTCTAGTGGACCAAGTACACAGGTAGGAAACAGTCAGCAGCTCTTGTCCCAGTTGCTACTGGCTGGCCCTTAAGATAATTGATAATTATACAGTAATTTACATGGACTGTTTAGTAGGTCTGTTTCATTTAACAAATGGGTGAATTAATTCAAGGAAGTCCTGTGGCCTGTGTTTTAAAGGTGATCAGATTATATGATCACAGTGGTCTCTCCTAGTTTTACGAATGGATGCCCAGAGAAATTCAGTAATATAGCTAATCTCACACAGCAATCCAGGGTATGTTTTACACTTCAGAACTAGTATCGGAGGGGTAGCCGTGTTAGTCTGGATCTGTAACAGCAACGAAGGGTCCTGTGGCACCTTATAGACTAACAGAAAAGTTTTGAGCATGAGCTTTCGTGAGCACAGACTCACTGTGCTCACAAAAGCTCATGCTCAAGACTTTTCTGTTAGTCTAGAAGGTGCCACAGGACCCTTCGTTGCTAATTCAGAACTAGTGCAGACTCAACTATCTCCCCACCCTGCCGGCGCTGACTTATCTCTTTCCTGCCCACACACAAAAGCCTGAAATGTGGCACTTTCAGCCCAAGCTTGACAACACAGATGCAGGGGGTAATGCATTAGAGCCCAGATTCTGCTTTCATTCAGGCTGGCAACTCAGCAACTTCTGTCAATATTGTGTCTCCTTCTCAGAAGCTCACAAGACAGTGATTACACAGTCTAAATCACATGTGCCAACAGTCCTCATATCTCTTACCCATAATTCCCTTCCCCAGATCCATATATGGACAAATTTTACCCACGAGTCATGGGGAAAGAGTCATACGATGCAGTGTGGCTGCATTACAAAGAACCAGAGGATACTCCTAGTTTAGGAAAGGTAATACTTTAACTGCGCATACCTCTTCAAGATATCCAGCTACAGGCTATCAGGTAAATGTATTATGCTTATTTAATACACATGAAAAATGAGGCTCAGAAAAATTAAGATGCAGTGGAATTTGGAACCCCCCTACTTCTCAGAGCTGTTGCTTATCTCACTAGATCATACAGCTTTTGGACAGACATCACTTCTTTCTCCAAAGGATACTGAGGAAGAGACCTAGGAGCACCCAGCCTATGTAGTAAATGGATGACAGAAGCCCCGACCCCACCAAATTTATGGGTGCCCCTGCCAGAGGAGCATAGGACCCCAAAAGGATGCCACTGAGACTCCATGAAGAGGATGTTACAGGAGACAAACCAATACAGTTACTTGGACCGTAAGAGCCATAATGCTAAAACTGGAGGTAGAGCAGCAGAAAGCAGCCCAGGGCAGTGTAAACAGACTCCAACTCACTGCAGAGAGGTTGCTTATCCAGATGTTGACTTACACTAGCCCTTGGATGACCCCGACTCAGCAGTGGGGGCTGGAAATCACGTGCTCTGACCACTAGGCCATCTAGTCATCCAAGCCCACTGTTGCAATACTGCAAAGGGACAGGAAAAGACAGAATGCATATTTAATCATTGTACAGTACTCAGCCTTCATTTCTAGCTATCCAAAAACTTCAATGTGTGGATTAGAGACACAAAATACAGACCAATATTATATTTCCACTTGTTCTGTAGTTAACACCTCTTCAGGCCCCACTAGCAACATCTCAATCATACTCAGTTGATTGGCAGAAGGCTACCAACCTAGCTCACTTACAATTTAAGTATCTTTGTAAGGATATTCAAGAAATGTAGCAAATTTCCTTTTTATGCTAAGAAAATGTAAATTGACACGGCAGTGATGGGGCACTAGAAATACCTAGGGAAGATTACATTGTAAGTATAATCTAAATGAAGCAGATAACTGAAGAGAGTCTTCTCTAAGGACTGATCCAAAGCCCACTGAAGTCACTGGGAGTCTCTCTTCAAACTACCAGAAACACAGCTAGGAGCACAAGGCTCTTTTTTTCTCTTACAAACCTGTTTTATTTTCAAGTGTCCATAGCCCAACTCCTTCTTACAAATATACAAGACAACCCAGGATAGAAGAAGTGGAGTTGAAGTGATGACAGAAAAAAAGACGACTGAGGTGAAGGGGTCATCTTGGAGATGGAGCAACCAACCACTGCCATGGAGCTGAAATTCTCAGGCAATGTAGAAGACTCTTGGAAGAGATTCAGATAAAATACTTAAGTGTGCAAAAAATTGTATTTTGTGCAGACGTTTTTCAATAGCTAGAAATGAACTCTGATTACTGTACAATGATTGAATATGGATTTTTACACACACACACACACACACACACACACTCTTTAGTGAGAAAGAAGGCCAGTGAACATATTTTGTAGCCTGCAAATACCTCAGGAAATTTACAACAATTTTGCAAAAAAATTGATGAGTATTGCATATCTTAAATAAGTATTTGAAAAAAAGAATCCATTTGAAATGGTGTAGATTTTACTTCTAAAGACAAAAGGAAGGAGATTCCTTTGAAAAATTCCTTATAGAGCCAAAATTAAATGAGCCAAACCTGCAACCATGGACAGTTAGAATCAATTATAGGGTCAAATTGTAACTGGAATCAGGAGCAAAAAATACATGACTGGAAGACAAGGACTGGATAATATAGTAAGACTGTTTGGCAGAAGAAATCAGTCTGAACAGAATAAAAAAAATAAATGGAAGGAAAACTAGATGTGGCCACTCCATACACTGAAAAAGAGAGAAAAATTGGCAAGTTTTAAGTCAGTGTAGAATGTAAACACAGACAAGCATGAAAAAAGAAAAGCCCAGATTCAAAGATTCCACAAGATGTTGACAAATATGGGCATTAATGTCCAGGTTTTCATGAGCACTGCCATGTTTGTCAGAAATACAATCATTTTGCCAACGTATGCAACCAGGCTGAACTGCAGAATGGGAAGCAAAGCATGCACGCTAATGCAGTAATCTAGGAAGAGAGCACAGAGCAGCACAGAAGAAGAGGAATTTATCTTGGAGCTGTATTTGAAAAGGAGAAAACAGATGACTGGATAATTTCTAGAGACTGAAGGACTCCTACAACTTACATATTAGATATTGGTGCTCAGATAAAAATTGTTTCCGTTATTAATAAAAAAGGTACATGATGATGCAAAGAAAATGCTGAGCAAACAGGTTTAACTGAAAGCTTATAATAGAGACCTCACTTCCACTAGAGCTGCATGTGCACTAGAAGTGAAGGTAAAAGGGTGCTACAAAAATTTGGGGCACCAAATTGTCCCACTTTTCATGGTGCACTGGCAGTTGTGTGCCAGCGCTAGTGGCAGCCCTCTTCACCCTTTCTCCCACCCCACACAGGCTGTGCCCACCCACCACTCACCAAGCAGTGGCAAACCAGCTGTGTGAGCCTGCAGACCTGAGGACTAAGGAGTACCAGGTGTCCAAACTACCAGCCAGGAAGAAGCACACTTTCCCCTTTCCACCCTTCTGTCCTGCCAGAAACGTGGCCATCCACTGCTTCTACCAAGTCCTCCAACCTGCAGGCTCATGGTGTTTGCCAGCTTGACACCTCCTGTCTGTTCCCCTGAGGCTGCAGGTGAGCATTTCTACCCTGCAATGGTCCTGCATCTCACATCTTCTGCCCCCATAGCCTCACCCATGGAGAAGCTGACCCCCTCATGCATCAGCCCCCTCCTCACAGGGAGGGTGCAAATGTTGAGCTGCATAGGGTACCAGCATCGCAAGGGATGGCCCTGGGCAAAAGAGCAAGTAAGTCCCTTTTGTGTCCTAATAGCTTTTACATTAGGCATGGAACTATGTTCCTTTAACCTTAAGATTAAAGTTGTGAGACAAGGCAGGAAACCAATAATATTACCTATCTTGTCTTCAATTTATCTAACACTGTCTAATGAATGATTGGCAGTTCCCCTATTCAAATCAGTGTAATTAGATTACCTGTGTATGCACAGGAAATGAAATTTTAACTTCAAAGTAATTGATCACTGTGTGCTCAACAAAGAAGGACCTGTAGTCACATTATGCTCAAAACACGTGATGGCTATACAACAGGAACCTCAGGCCTGATCCTGCTATTTATAGTCTGTTGAGTTTTAAACAGAGAAATGTTCATTGTGATACCAAGATTTTCCAAGTAGCTTCTTGGAACACCCTAGGAAAACGCTTGGAAAGAAGCAGACCTACATTTAAGATGCCCTTTGAATTCTGATCTGTTGGCATGATTCTAGAGAGACTTTTATACAAACCAGTAAATCACCATCAATGCTACAAATCTGATCTAAGGACTTTGCAAATCATTTGTACTGTCTTTTAACCATTCAAGAACTTTTTTATCAGAAATCTCATGTCCTAAGGTACTTTGACAGGAGACAAATCAAATTGTCCACTAACGTTTCTTACGCAACCATTAGGCAACATTCCTAAAAAATAGGACCACACCAGCAGACCAATGATGAAAATGGAATGGCATTAGGCCCTAATTGAAAGGGAAACTGCAGCCCTGGAGCATGGTGGCAAGAAAAAAAAACATGTTCATTTATGGAAGATCAGTTGTGGCAGAAACGGACCATATCAATTGCAAAATGGGGCTGACACAAGGACTATTTTTGCATATGACTATTTTCTCAGTTTCAGCTGTAGGACTTAATTTTTAAACCACGAAAAGAGCTGTTGGAAGCAGATGCATTATCCAAATCATTTGAAAAACCTGTAGTTGAAACAGCAGTGCATGTCAACTGGATAAAGAATTGGCCTGTCTCAGAAAGAAAATGAAGAGACTATTATTAATTATGAGATTTTTACAGAGGGTAATTAAAACCAGGGCTTTTTTTCCTAGTGGAATGTATCAGAACAGAGTTCCAGCACCTTTCTTCCAGTCGCACCCAGCAGGGCAGCTACACTTACATTGGGCAGGGGTCCCCCAGCTACACAGTGGTGGGATCCTGCGGCTCCTCCAGCAGTGGCGGTTCCTTTGGTGAGTCATGGGCATTTGGGGAGGGCTGGAGCTGGGGGACCTAGCAGGGGTAGGTGGACAGTAAACCCTCTATTCAACAGACTTTCAGCTTTAACAGACGCCTCTCCCTGCCATTAGTCCATTAAATCGAGGGCTCACTCTATTTTCATTAAAACTGAACACCCTAACCCCTATGAGGAATCATCAGACTTGAGTTCCAGCACCCTTTTTTCTAGGAAAAAAGCACCGATTAAAACTATCACCATAAGGTGGCCAGGATATCACATCAGATTCATCAAAGCAGAACTGTCTGTTATGGATGGCATATTATTTAGGAGAAACAGAATGGCGATGCCTAGGATGTCACAAATTGACATACTCAGAAGACTACAGGAAGGAGACGTGGGCATACAGAAAGGTAAATGCAGAGCCACAGAGATATTGTATCAGAGGGGTAGCACATTTGTCTGTCTCCGCAAAAACAACAAGTCCTGTGGCACCTTATAGACTAACAGATATTTTGGAGCTTAAGCTTTCGTGAGCAAAGACCCTCTTCATCAGATATTGTATTGGCCATAAATGAGATGGAGAAAATTACTAAAATGAAACTTGTGAAAAATACCAAACTACATAGAAATAAGAACCTGTGCTGATAAACAATAAACAGTTAAAGCCATGGTCATCAGTTCATATAGATGGATTTACATATGCAGGTAAAGGCTATTTTCTGATCTGGGGTTGTGACTCTCATTATCCAGAAGTTTGTTTTAGGGAATACTATATGAACTTATCACTTTTGATGATCCACACTTTGAAACCTTGCTAGAGTGTGGGGTTTTAAGCATGTAAACTCCAGTCTCATGTATTCTCAAGTCAACAATGCTACAGGGGTCATGAGCAAATTGTTAAACAGCTTCTGAAAGAGGCCACTGCCTTAGACCTTATCTATACTCCTGTGGGCCATCGACCTCAATTATACAACTTCAGCTATGTGAGTAAAGTAGCTGAAGTCGATGTACTTAATTCTGCTCATCAGTGTCTTCACCACAGTAAGTCGACATCTGATGCTATCTTGTCAACTCTGCTTACATTTCTCATTCTGATGGAGTACCAGAGTTGACAGGAGAGCACTTGGCAGTCCATTTATCACATCTGCATGATAAATGTGACACCCAGAATGCAATAAATTGACCACCGCTGCATCGATCCAGTCTCTAGTGAAGACTTGCCCTCTGGTACTCAGCTATATTTGGCTATACTGAATTACAGAGTAGCAGCAATGAATCAGGGATTATCACCTGCAGGATTTATGGGCAAGACTCCCTAATTTAGTAGTAATTCCTGATGACCATACTTATATTGACATGCATAAGCAATGTAACAGTACACAAAAGATGGATTACAACAGTGTGTCTGAGCTTTTGAAATGTTGTACAGGTTCATGATGGCACTTGCTGGGCAGTAGTGATCAGCCCGAAGTTTCGTGCTCTTCCTACATGAACTTCCTACTGCAACCTTTCCTCACAATTGGGATGCTGCACGCTAGCCTGTGCCTTTACCTAAGCATTTAAAATATCACTGCACCTCACTTTGTTTGAAAGCAAGTGCAGCAAAAAATGTCAGGGGCATCTGAGAGAGTAGGTCACACAAGCTTCAGGTAGCTATTTTCCTGCCTTGAAGATTAGTCTCGCAATTTGACACATGATGCCAGGAAAGTATAGCATATGATCATATTCCCCAACAGATTTAGAGATGGCAGATTTCTCTCTCTTCAGCCCAGTACCACCCAGCACAAGTCAGAAAAATAAAACAGAAGACAAAGAATTGACTTGTCCTATCAGATAAAATTCTATCCGCCCTGTCAAGTGTCGGAGGTGTAGCCGTGTTAGTCTGGATCTGTAACAGCAACGAAGGGTCCTGTGGCACCTTATAGACTAACAGAAAAGTTTTGAGCATGAGCTTTCGTGAGCACAGACTCACTTTGATGAAGTGAGTCTGTGCTCACGAAAGCTCATGCTCAAAACTTCTGTTAGTTTATAAGGTACCACAGGACCCTTCATTGTTGTATCCGCCCTGTGTATTAAATTGTCCTCTTTGCAGTTCTCTTAGTAAGAGCTTAGCTTTTAAGGAGCATCAATAATATTTTGGATCTCCACAGCTGAAAGGAAAAATCTGCACATCAGAGTTTCTCTCTTTGACTATGTCTAGACTAGAGATTTGTGTCAGCAAAATGGCAGTTTTGTCAACAAAACCCATGGAGTTTCTAGATTCCTATGGGCTTTTGTTGACAGCTGTACTCCACTCACCATGAAGAAGAACGCTTCTGTTGACAGAGATGCGTTGACAAAAATCTGGTCTGGATATTCGGGGTGCCTTCTGCTAACAGAAAGGGCTTCCAGGACACCAGACAACCCTGTCAGTTGGCTGCTTTGCCGATAGAGCAGCAGGGGTCTTTTGATCTGCTTTGCTATAGGGATGTGATCTGTCAACAGATGTTTTACCAGAAGGTAACTTCCAACAAAAACTTCTACTGACAAATTCCTTTAGACATAGCCTTACATTGTGCCTTTGTTGTCCATTGGAGAAAAGACTCATAACAAATACGACCAGTTGCAATTTAAAAGAAAGAATCTGCGGAAAAGTGTCTCAGGTGGACACATACAGACTATGTCTATACTACCATCCCCCTTTCGAATGGGAGATGCCAAGGAGACACTTCAGGATATGCTAATGAGGTGCTGCAATGAATATGCAGTGCCTCGTTAGCATAATGGTGACCACGGTACTTCAAAAGTGCCGTTTTCGATCATGTGTGGTTCATCTACATACGGTCCTTTTCGAAATCCCCTTATTCCTATAACCAAATTGGAATACGGGGATTTTCAAATGTGCAGGCTCCTTTCGAAAAGGACCCCGTGTAGACGAGCCACACGCAATCAAAAGTGGCACTTTCAAAGTGCCACAGCTCCCATTATGCTAATGAGGCACTGTATATTCATTGCAGCTCCTCATTAGCATATCCGGAAGTGTCTCCTAAGCATCCCCCTTTCAAAAGGGGGATGCTAGTGTAGACACAGCCATATTGTTAACAAAACAATTCTTGCTTCACAAAAACACCACCATAACTTTGAAATGTTCATGAAATGCAACAAAATATCACATAAGAACAGCCATGCTGGGTCAGACCAAAGGTCCCTCCAGCGCAGTCATCTGTCTTCCAATAGTGGCCAATGCCAGATACCCCAGAAAGAGTGAACAGAACAGGTAATCATCACGTGATCCCTCTCCTGTCATCCATTTCCAGCCTCGGACAAACACGGTTGTTCTTCCAAAATTTACCACTGGTTATTGACTTAGATTTAATATAACTTGGAAATGTTACTATGCAGAAAAAATGCTGCTTTTAACCATCTCAATTTAAATGAAACAAGCACGGAGACAGTCTCCTTTCCATGTCAAATCATTTTTTTAAACCTTTCCCTTTCTGAATTTTAACAACAAAGTACTATATTTATTAGCAATGATCAGCTTGGGAAAAGATTAAAGTAGCTACTACCACATTGGGTAATACAAGTATGAAACTGCATGCTTCTCATGGCCATTTTAGACCCAGTAGTGGTGCTAATACTAACTGGTTTCTACTTTCTAAGGCATGGTTTCCCAAACTAGGGGGTGTGAAGAAATTCCAGGGGGTGTGAGGTCACCCATTACCCCCACCTCACTGCCCCCCACTCCAAGAAAGAGGCAGTCTTTGCTTCCAGCTCTCGGCCCCTGCTGTTTTATGTAGGCAACCTGACACAGCTGCTATAAAAAGCAGGCTGCTGGCAAAGACCCACATGAGCCAGCTGCCTCCTGCAAAGGAGTGTGGGTTGGCAGGGAGGGAGGAGGAGGAGGAGGACAGGGTTAGATGTGGGGCTTGGGATCCTGGCTTGTGGGAGGGGAGGGAGATGGAATAAGAATGGGGGGCAGGTAGTGTCTGGCTTTGGAGATGGAGAAGGGCTCAGGTGGGCAGCTTGTGGGGCTTCGGCAGCTGGCCCCAGCTTGGGCTGGCGGGTGGGCGGCTGGCCCCAGCAGCGTGGGGCTGAAGCGACTGACCCACTGCTTGATTGGGCAGCTTCGGAGGCTGGCTGCCTCCAGCAGCTGGTGGGCGGGCGGGCAGGTGGCTCTGGCAGCGCAGAGATCAGGTCAGTGGGCAACCGGTGTAGGCAGCTCTGGCAGCTGGCACAGAGCTCAGGCAGCTGGCCAGTTGGGGGAGCATCAGGCATCTACATGGTAGGGGCTGTGCTGTTAGCCTGCCCGGTGCATAGTCAGCCTGCAGGCTGGGGATGGGGCCAGCACAATGTTCAGCACCCCAGCCAGGGCTGCAGGTGGTCTCTGAAAGGCCTGGGCCGTGCCTGCAGCTCTGGGGCCATGCCAGCAGCCCATTCGGGGAGGAGCGGGTGTCAATGGGGCCCAAGCCATGTCAAGCATGGGGCTGGAACCAGCCGTCACAGCCTGTGGCTGGGCTGGTGTCAGCCCAGTAGGGATCAGTGTCCAGCAGGAGGTAAGCGTGCCCTGGGGCTGGGGGAGGACACTAAGCCTCTGGCGGTTGGCACGCAGCTCCAGGCAGGACGGCACTGCTCCTTTGAGTCTGCTATCCGCTATTTTCCAGACAACTTTTCTGGCAACCCCATTTAAAAATTAGTAAGCAATCCATTCAATGGTGATGTCGATACATTGACAGAAATATTGCAAGAACAAACACTCTGAATAAAATATGATTCAAGTGCAAAAGAATTTCGAAAACTCAAGCTTGGAGGAATTTTGGATAAAATATTTCCCAATGTACTTGAAAGCTGGGGAAGAAGAGCTGTGTATTAGTCTTCCATTTTTGTAAATATACCTCTGTGAAAAAAGCTTTTCAAGTTTACTCACATTAAAAACAAAGAAATCAACTGGATGTCAAAAATTATTTGCCGTTGTGCACTTTTATCTTTCAAACCTAGGATTTCCCAGCTTGTGAAGAAAATGCAGCTTCATCCTTCACATTAAATTCATTTTGTTTCTGATGTCAAATTACATTTTTATTAAATCTGGGGCCAAAAAAACTATTCATGATTATTTTTAATTTTAAATAAACATTTTTATATCAAGTTTTTGTTTATTTTAAATTTTGAATTACATTTTTGGTTAAAAGGGAGGTTGAATGATGGTAAAGAAGAGTGTGGGGGTGTGACGGTGTCTCAAAAATCAAAAGGGGGGCATAATGCTGAAAAGTTTGGGAACCATTGAGCTAAGGGAATCAAATAGCAAATTCCTCAAGAAACAGCCATTACTACCATTTCCATGGTATCAAATGAGAGAGCTATTCTCAGGCAGACTTCTTGAGAGCAGAGAGGAATGTGATACTCTCAATACTAATCGTGATTAAAAAAAGATGTTAGAATTAATTTTGTTCAAGAAACAGGTATTTCTTTCTGCAAATTATTCAGATATTTTTTCTACCTTCTAGCTAACAGGAATGTACCACCATTGCTTTCCCCCTAATTATCCTCAGAAATGTTTGCAAGAAACCAGTGCTTTGATGGAAGCAAGTCAAAGCAGAAAAAACGTGCAACCAGAATACACCCAAGCATAATTTCCTTCACTAGAAAAGGAGAAACCCCTTCTCATCAACGTCAGTCTCAACTCAGACACTAGGTGTGTGAGCGATAGTTAATGTATGCTAATTATTTCAGTTGGATACATTTTGAAAATTGCAACCCTCTTACACGAATCCTAATAAAGAAATATAACTTTTTTTTGCACTTTACTGAAAGCAAATACAAAATCATCTCATTAGGAAAATTGTTGTACAGCATATTTTATCCTCGCAAAGTTTTCAGTCTGTATCTCTGACTGTAAGTACCATACGAGGTAAGAGACCTTGCTGGCTTGTAAAATTAGATTGTCAATGACTGAGAATCAATATGAAAATTAGAAAGTCTCTTAGCTCAATGAATCCATATTCTTTTGCCAGAAGTTTGCGGGCCAACCAATGCCTCAAATTGGATTTTACTTAAATTGGATCTATGAAATTGGATTCTAAGGCAAGGCAATCCAGAAAGACAGATAACTTAATTGGTTTAAGCTGGATCATCTTCATTTGCGTTGCTTAAAGCTGATGTTTTTTATAGAGGAAACATTAGATGTATGATAATTGCTTTCTGCTGTCATTTAAAATGTAAGCTAATTGGATAACGGAACACATTTAACAACTATGTTTTTTTAGAAGTTGACACTTGCACAAATTAAACACTATTTCAAGATCCCTGATATATGACTGTATAAGTTCACAGTAGTTTTTCAAGTGCTTCAAATCAAAGGATATTCATTGCCATTGCTGTAACTGGCAAGTTCTCAACTGTTATGAAAGTTATATTTCCCCAGTATCACTGACACTTAAAAGACATCAGAAGTGCTCTGCTATAGACAATAAAAAGTATTAAGGAGGGGCCACAGTAAATAAAGAAAAAATGAAAACAATAATATGTCAATTAAAAGCATTTCAGGAGAATGCAAAGATTCATTGATGGGAAGGATGGGATATAAAGTTAAACACTCTGAGCAGATAAACAAAAATCCTCCCGGCACTGGGAGAAACTAATGGCTAGCACATATGTAGGCACTTTGTCATCTGTTGCAGCAATTTTTTCTCCAAATAGTAATTGCATCAAACAGTTTATGCAGGATATTTAAGATTTCAGATGCTTATTATTATGTTATGGTCTGGAGTAAACATACATGGATTTGGGTGTCAGATGTGTCTGGATTTGTATTTTCAGTATGCCCTGATTCACAACGTGACAGACAAATCCACGCATTTTTCAGATAGGAAAACAGACGCAACTGAAGTTAGGCATTAGTCACCCACCTCCTTCATGGGTATGTTGTTAATATCAGTACAAATAATATAAATATATGAAGCATTATATAAAATGCTAAGTATATTACCCAATTTTATGGTGAGACTCAAGGAACTCAGTCTATTTTGCTTAATAAAGAGAAGTTTAAGGGATTTCTTACTTACAAACAAAGACCTACATGGGGAATAAATATTTAATAATGGACTCCTCAGTGTTGCACAGAGAAAGGTAGAACACTCCATCAGCTGGATGTTCAAGCTAGACAAATTCAGGCTATAAATAATGCATACATACAATGGTGAGATTAATTAATCATTGGAACAATTTGTCAGATTGTGGTGGATTCTCCATCACTGACAATTTTAAAATCAAGCTTGAATGGGTATTTTTCCCCCCTTAGAGATGTGCTCTAGAAATCATTTGTGGACATTCTCTGGCCTGTGTTATGCCAAAAATCAGACTAGATGATCACAGTAGTCCCTTCTGGCCTGGGAATCTACAAATATTTCCAGTTACTGTCTTGATCATCATTCCCATTAGCTGTGTCTACACTTCCATTCCTCTTTTGAAAGAGGTGTGCAAATGAGGGAAATAAATAATGCAAATGAGATGCAGATTTACATATCTGACACCTCATTTGCATATTATTTCAAAAGCTCTTCTTTTGAAAGAAAAAGAAATGTAGACATGGCTCTTTTGAAAATAAACCCTGTCTTCGAAAGAACCCTTCTTCCTGAAGCAAAAGAAGCTCTTTTCAAAGACTATGCAAATGAGGTTCTAGATATGTAAATCTGCACCTCATTTGCATTTTTATTTCCTTCATTTCAATGCCTTTTTTGAAAGAGGAATGCATGTGTAGACACAGCTTTTATGGAAAAAAGGCCTATGCTTTTGGAAGCTATTTTTGATTTGCTAGAAACATGCTGTAGAACTCTTCTCCATTTTTTTCCATTAGGAAAATCAGGTCCTTCTGACATGCAGTACACAGGAAAATCCTCTCTGCACACAACACATGCAAGTTATTTAAAACCCCAGTTTCTGTGAATGTTCTGAATAAATTATGAAGGGGATACCATAAGCACTGTAATGAAGTGGCTAAGTTGCTCATACATGGAATCAGAACTGCTGAGCTATCTGTCAAGCTCTGTACATCAACCTCTGTACATCAAACAACTGAGTCATATTTACTTACCTTTAGTTCATACAATAGGTCTCTGCATTAGATAAATTCTCTTGTCCGGTTCCTAACATCAGTAACTAGGCTAGGCACTGAACAGATGAATAAGGGAAGGATTCCAGATCCCTTTTCCCAAACTGACCCCAGTGGGATGGATAAACAAAAGATTTGTATTGCAGCTGATCTCCAAAACATCCCTCCTCCAGACTGTGTGTATCCTTTAGTCCTCAAAGCTAAACATGTCACACAGGTGGTACACATCCAGACCCTCAAATCCTGCCTGAGATCTTGGGACAGGCCAGTTTTTTCTGCCAGTAAAGCATTCCTGGCTTCAGAATTAAGTGCAGGATTAATACCTTAGAACAAGAGGGTGTGAATTATCTTTCTAGCCACAGTGAAGTTCTGAGTGATAGCAGTGCACAGCAAAATGCAAATTTTAAGTCACTTCTATAGTTTATCTAAGACCTGTTTCCAAGAGAGGTGATAAAGGTTTTCAGAAACATAAGTAGTAGGGTAGTTATAGTTATTATCTAAAAAGCTGATTGTGCTTTGTGGACTTTTTCTGCTCTAGTTTCCTGAAACTAAAATCCACTTTTCAACAAGGAGCAAAAGTTTAGAGGAGAAGCTGCAGGAAATATCTGAAGAGGCTCATTGGAATGAATGTGGAATATCACCATTTTCCAATACTATCAACACTTTAGTAGTTACAGCCTGAAAAGAATAAGAATTACATCCATAACGTTTGGCTCCATGCAGGTTTTCAGTAGTACTTGGGACAGATCCTCAGCTTGTATAAATTGTCAGAACTTTACAATGGAACTATGTACATTAAGGCCAGCTGGGGCTCTTTCCCCCATTCTTACAACACAAGCAGCAGATGAGTTCTGTTGCTTTCATCTCTCACTGACATTCCAAACTTAACTGAGAACACCACCAATCCATGCAACTTACCTAAGTTCTGAGTTTTATCAATATTTTGCCATACACAAAATGCTGTGAAATATTTAATCCCTTTAAATTGACTTCTCCAAAGCACATGTTTCAAAATCCCTATTTACCATTTAATTTTAAGCCTTCTGTTTAATGATGCCATCCTCATTTCCTGACTGAGAGCTGGACCTGGCTGGGGACTTAGTGATCATGTCTAGTACAGGAGGCAGCTGCTGCAGACTGCAGGATTCCAGCTGATATACTAAACACATAAATGAATTCTCCTCTCAGACTCACCCTCCTGATCCAAAGCTCCAGCAAGGCTCCTTCTCAAATTAGGACTGCCATCTGGCCAACATGGGCAGCAGTTCAAAAATGGGAGGCAGGATCTGCCACCATCAAAGATGCGCTAAACCTAATAAAGCTGGGACCTTTATTAATATTTATTAAATACCTGTATCGCTGATTAGACCATGCTAGACCTGAGAATTTGCTTCAAGCGTATACAGCACTAGCACACGTAAAGGTCTGAATTCATGAACACAGCAGGAACTTGTGAACAATAATATAACTGGAGAGAAGCACAAATTATGAAATTTAAAATATTGCAAAACCAACGAAATCTAAGCCAAATACAGATTAGTGGCCACACGTGCGAGAAGCCCATTTCCTCACATTATCAGGCATCATGGAAAACTTGCATCAGTAGCAGCAAAGAAAATTATGATATGCATAAATACTGAGAGAAAGGAGAGAGACTACAGAGACAGCAGGATGGCAGCGCTTAATTTGTAACGAAATAGAGCACACAAAGAATTTTTCACTTTGTTCTTTTAGGGGGGCCTGATCCTGCCAACACAAGATCAACTTTATGTACATGTTCAGTGGAGCAACCCCAAAACGTCAATTGTTTTTATGCACACGTATTTGCAAGTCTGCGCTCTTATTTGGACCGCATACAGGAATCTTCCTAAAGCAAGAAACAGAAAAAATGTTTAGTTGTTTTAGTGACTCTTTAGACCCAAAGCACAGCGTTGGCTGGAGAGCAAACTCACCACCTGCTTCACATCCCTTTCCACTGGGCTGGCTTTTCTTCCAAAAGCTAAAAGAAATATAGAACAAATCAATTCAATTTACAGGAGCTAACCACTAGCTCTTCCAGCTCTGAGGAAAGCAGTTATATCATTTAGGAAACTTCTTTGCCCTAGCTTCCTCTGTCTTAGAGCCTTGGCTAGATCAGTCACATGACAGGTAGGGATCCAATCATCCCTTACTTGCTGGCGCATGATTATAAATTGTCACACACAGCAACAAGAAAACCGATCATGTCTCCTTAGTCATTCTTCTCTGCAAAGTAGGCAGGTCTGGGACTTTTAAAGATGGCCAGGAGATCATGAAAAACCAATATACTGGGTTCAGACAAACACAGCTTATTGATGAAAGGTGATACATAAAGTGCTGTATCTCACAATTATGATTGGATGATCCCTAACATATGTATACCTTAGAATAATTAAATATATGAGCACTCTAGAGACCAAATAGTTTAACCTCCACCTCACAGAGCAGGTATCAAACATTAACCCACACATTAGATGCTTTGTGGCATTAGTATGAAGACGTGGTATTGTAAACCAGTAAAAACATCTTTAGACCTCTGTCACTTTGGCTTTCTGTAAACACACTCAGCTCTGATGTAAGAAGGGTCGTATTTGATTTCAGTAGTTTCTCACACTTCTGCCATAGATGAATTTGGTCTAGTGTCTTTCCTACATCATCTAAAAAGAAGTCATCTCAAGGATTTATTCAATTCTCCACCCTATCAAGGAAGAATTCTCCTTCCTCCTGAACAAGTAGCAAGTGTTTTACAAACCGCTCATTCTAACCTGAGAATAAACAAACACTCACTGGGGAACAAAAAACTTCACAAGAGATCCTCTGAGATACTTGGGTGATTTAACCATTTCATAACTAATTAAGTACTTAACATTTTAATTTAGTACAATATATCTCTAGTAATAATTAATGTGTTAATAATAAAATAAATAATAATAATAATAATAATATGGAGATACACATCTCATACAACTGGAAAGGACCTTGGGAGGTCATCAAATCCAGTCTCCTGCCCTCTTGGTAGGAGCAAGCACTATCCTCTGCACATTGATTACACCACTCTGCAGAGCTTCTGCAACAGGAATTGCAAAGGGCATAATGAGGTATGATACACGCTCCATCCTGCTGAGCACAGACAAATACAACCTACTGCTTCATCTATTGGTACAACTGCAGCATAGAGAAAGGTCAAACCTGGGAAAAGCAAGATGAATGCTTTCACAATATCTGTATCCAGCACTGACCTCAGTTCAGAAATGAGACTGACTGGTGAACTTTTCTGTATATTGTACATTGTGCACATGTAATGAGAGGTGCTTCATGATCACAAGGTCACAGAGAATCAGAAAGACTGAAATGCAGACCTCTTTCATCAGATGTAATATTAAGACCATGGCTTTGTGCAAAATGCTACAGAGTTTAAGCTATAACCAATAATTCAATCATTATATTAGAAATACAGACAAATCTGTGACAGAATTATTTAAAATCCTCCGTAAGAATGAACCAAACAGGAATGAGGAAAAGCATATTGTAAAGGTTCCTAATTTCTTGTCACTGTATTGGATTCCAGCAAGTAAATTAACATTCCCCAAAACAAGGGTTTGGACTCAAAGAAAGGACCAATTACAATTACGTGATCTGTTCCATGTGAGAGCAGAAAAAAAAATGTTTGGGACTTTGAACAGGAGCCACAAGTAGGCTGCAGAAGCCACATGTGCGCACACTAGGCAAGGCAATCATACCTCATTATGCCCTTTGCAATTCCTGTTGCAGAGTGCAGAAGTGCCAGGACCGAGGACATCTTCCAAACATACCAACTGCTTATGTCCCCCAGGCCTTCCATCCTGTCTCACACAAACACATTCTCCAGGTTTTCCGACATCCATTTGTTTGCGAAGCAAGAGAAAATCTGGTTGAATATTTTATTATCTCTATGATGCATTCAGCAGAAGTTCACATTAAATTAAAGTTTAAGTTGGAAAAGATTGTGTTCTTAAGAACAGATGTTTCTATTGCATTATTAATAGCCTAAATCCCAAGACAACTAGTTCTTCTTGAGCAAAACAATCAATGAAATCAATAGGGGTTATGTTAGTGTAAGGATTTCAGAATCTGGCTTATTTTCATTATTATGTCGTGCATGTCTACTTTTTTTAAACTATCTGGAAACCTCATAAAGTCTGTTGACCCTGAACATTCCTGTTTTGTTCTGTTATTTTAAGAACATGATGGGCTAAAAAAATTGTGTTAAACAGAATCCTTCTACTTCTATGTTTGCTGTTAGGGAGTTGTTCAAGAATTATGAATGTTTATAACAAGTTGCACTTTCATAGGAATCTCTATTACAAGCACCCTTTCTATTACTTTTTTTTTTAAATTGAAATACGTTGGTTGTAAGTAACAAGGACATAATCACTTCCACAGAGCCACCTGGGTCACTTGGTAAGCTAGGTGCAATCAAATATGTCCGTTAACATGACCACAGACAAAGTTCTGCAATGGGAAAAAGAGACATGTAGAAGAAGCTAACAGGATGGTAGAATATATCCTAAACAGCAGCAGCTCTGAAAAGAATATAGTGGTCTCCACAGATATCCAGTTGCACACAAGCTTCTATTGCTGAAGGGTAAAAGCAAGCATGGGAATGTTGATTAATAGTGTGGTGGTGTTACTTAGGCACACGGCATTGGTGAGACTGTTACTGACATACTGTCTCCAGTTCGCACTTTTATAAGGATGTTCAAAAAGCAGAGAGGAGTCAAAGAAGAGCTGCAAAATATGGCTTTATGTCAAAAGGGATTCGCCCTTTATCAGAGGAGTTTTCAGCTTTGTGTTTGTAGCCAGGATCCACTTACCTCTGTTGTGCACATCCAGATAACAATAGAAACACTGCCCTTCTTATACGAGAAGTCTCTAAATCAAGGTACAATGTCTTCCTGAAAGACGGGCTCTAATCCAACCAGACGTTATTGAACTCCATGAGGATGGTACTGAGTCAGGTTCTATGACTTGCATCCCCATTGCATGACATTCTGATTAATCTAATTATGATCTGATCTGATTAATGCAAGTGCAGGGCCCATCAGAGTGGCTCAAAGGGAGGGCTTAAATTTAGATGTGTTAATTTTTAGACATTTGGTAAGTTTCACAACTTGTTTTTATGTGCATCTCTCAATAATTATCATATCTGCACAGAAAAGGGTTGGGAAAGCATATTTTAAATAAAAAATTTAAAATCACGTCTCGCCCTTTTCACATTGTATTTTGTTTTCATGTATCATCAACTTTTATTATGGATAGGGGCCTGCAAAGCTGGAAGTAGCCCAGGCCTCTCTGGACCACTGAGACAGCCTGTGCAAGCGAACAGATAAAGTGATTTAATAGTACTCCCGGCCTGAAACCTACAAGTATTTGTGTGTAGGAATTAATTTACTTAAAATTTGATTTTTCCATAAAATGTTTGAGATACTTAAATGTTATATTGGAACCATGGAGGTTAGGTCCATCCATGGCTAATAGCCAGGATGGGTAAGGAATGGTGCCCCCCAGCCTCTGTCAGTCAGAGGCTGGAAATGAAATGAAAGGAGAGGGATGACTTTGATGATTACTGTCTCTGTTCACTCCCTGTAGCGCATATGGCATTAGCGTCTGTTGGAAGTGAGGATACTGGGTTAGATGGACCTTTGGTCTGACCCAGTGGGGCCATTCTTATGTAAGTCTTTCTGTTGACTTCTGCTTACTGTACCATAGACTCCAAATAACTCAGCTTTGCACACACCTGTACATATATGTGCAGATCTAGCCCCAAATCAGGGCTTTAAGACACATCATGGGCCTGGCAGTTAGAAGTAAGTACTGAGTTGCTACGGCTTCCATGCACTTCCCCTGGAGTTTTGGGTGCTCATCACCTGCTAAAACAGATGCCCATTTTGTGGCAGTTATGAAAAATAAGAAGAAAGAGATCTCAGATCTGAACCTCTATCTGCCACATTCCAGACTCCTAAGCTAACCACTGGGCTATTGGGTCTAGAGAAAGAGAAAGGGTGCTACTCACAAAACTGAGGGGCAACAAATTTCTTTGCAATTACAGTCTGAAAAATTGAAACATTTTGTTCCAAAAAACATTGAATGGTTCATTTTGACAATTATAAAAAAGTGTTTCCAATCAAAGCCTGCGAAAAATCCACTCAACGAATGTGAGTGTTTTGATCAGCCCAAATCTGCATTTTTTTCAAAAAGTAGTTTTAGATTTTAAAAAAAAAAAATTACCCAGCTGCAGTCCCTTCATCTGTCCTAATTGAGGCACAATGCTTCCAAGAGCTCTCCCTCCTAAGAGCTGTGGCTTAACACCAAACGTGAGTTCTAAATTTCCATTTTAAAACCATTTCTATCTTTTCTGTTTGTAACCAGCTTTTCTTTTTTAAATCAATAATCTGCCTTGTTTGTCTCTCTCACTGCACAACAAATAACTTAGCACCAGAGGATTCAACTTAATTGGCCATGTCTACGTGACCCCTCCCTTTCGGAAGATGCATTTAAATGACACAGATTGGAACTGGTTAATGAGGCTCCAATATGAATATTCAGCACCTCATTAGCACAACAGCAGTCAGTTGCGCTTCGAAAGTGCTGCCTTTGAAATGCAAACTGGCCATGTAGACACAGGCGCTTCAGAATAAACCCCAGACTCTGAAATTTCATTTTGGGAATAAGGGAATTTTGAAGTCTGGGGTTTATTTCAAAGCGCCCACGTCTACATCGTCAGTTTGCATTTCAAAATCAGCACTTTTGAAGCGCAACTGGCTGCTGTTATGTTAGTGAGGCACTGAGTATTTATACCAGTGCCTCATTAACCAGTTCCAATCCGTGCCATTTAAATGCCCCTTCCGAAAGGGAGGGGTAGTGTAGACATGGCCAAGTGGGTGATAGCCTCACAGTGATAACAAAATAAAGATGTTTCCAAACCAGAAACATTGCACTCATCAGTGAAAGGTAATTACACTCCAGAGTCATGGTTACTATTCTGCAGGGGTCATACCATTCTTAGCAGTATTTTTCACTCCCTTTTAACTTGGGCAGGAGTCCTTTCAGGCTGAAATTTCTCCTGCATAGTCTTGACTTTATGGGTCTAATTTAAAGTTTTAAGACAATTGAAGAAATTACCATGGCATGATGAGGCTGTGGAAAAGGGGTACATACCTGGTTTGTTGAAATCCTTCTGAAAACTGAAAGGTGCGTTGTTTTGGTTCCTATGTGACATACATTTCTTCTCACTGAGTATTTCATTGCAGATGTCATCTGGAAAGATCTGGACTGAAAATGATAAAGTTAATCTGCTACTAACTTTACATTTAGGCTGGGTCTACGTGGATCCACTCTCCCAGCAGCTCTGTGATAATGAATAGTTTCACAATGACAAATGTCTGCTTATTAGCATATTACTGCAGCTCATTAGCATAGCCATGTGAGATCTCGCTCTCAGCAGAGCCGGGTGCTGGCAGTAAAGAGGCCGTACGGACGTGCCTCTGCTGGGAAAAACCTCCTCTGTCGCTAGCCCCATACGCCCATGAACATGACCTCTTTACTGCCAGCACCCCCTATGTTGAGAGCGAGATCTTGCATAGCTATGCTAATGAATAGCCATTTGCAATTGTGAGACTGCTCATTAGCATGGAGCTGCCGGGAGAGCGGCTCTGTGTAGATCCAAGCTCAGATGGAGAGGACAGATTCAGACTCTCTCTCTACAGCTTTTAGTTATCATTAGTGCATATACTATACACATATGCATACGTATATATACAGACACACACACACACACACACACACACACACACAAGCTCTGTAAACATCTGGGACAGTATAAAACATGGGACCAGAAGAAATTCTGCTTTTTAAAATCTAAAGGTACTCTGTAGTTTCCCCAGGTATACACTATGAGCTTGTAGATCTTAGAAGACCTTATGCAATTCCCCCTTTCCTAACAAATTAGGAGTTCTCTTAGGCATTAGGGAAATGGGTATTGCAAGCACAAAATATTAACAACAGCATGGGCCTCTTGGGAATATGACCTGCAGGAAAATTAAAGGCTCCTATTATAAAGGCTGAAATTAATGGGTCCCAAAAGAGTGGTTATTTCCTCACCTGGCATCTCACTCATCTT
Organism: Carettochelys insculpta; assembly: GCF_033958435.1. Lineage (NCBI taxonomy): Eukaryota > Metazoa > Chordata > Testudines > Carettochelyidae > Carettochelys > Carettochelys insculpta. The sequence goes on from NC_134140.1 coordinate 54,416,827, forward strand.
CAACAAATTCAAGTCCTAAAATCCACAGCTAGAGAGGGATGACAGCAATGTAGCCCCGACCCAATTTCTAAAACTGATATTCTGTAGAAAGAGAACACAAGATACACCCTGAAGCTGCTGACAGATGGAAGGGGAAAACACCACATTCCATGGCTGGAAGGCAGATGTAAGAGATATCACAGGGAAGTGGACATGGGGAACCCCTAGATTCTTAGTTCTCCAAGATGCTTGGGTGCCTCTGTAAGCCATGACAATACTGAAAAGCAGAGTGGTTAAGGTGTCTGTCTGTTTGTTTTTGTGGGGTTTTTTGTGTGCCTCACAAAGACCTTTGAAAGTTATAGAGGTTGTTAGTACCAATCACAGTCCAATACTTCCCTTTGCAACAAACAGGGAAAACAATATTGTGGCATACATGGGGCAAGGGGCAGGACAAAACTTACTAGTACCCATTTTCCATAGTAGTAGTGTTTGTACATTTCAAAACCTATGTATTCAATGTACAATAGTAATTATGGGACAGAATTTGGCACCTTTATACATGTTGAGTAGCACCTCAACTGACAACTAGACCTATTGATTGCTTAAGAACGGCTTGCCATATTTTAATACGGCTACTCTCCAATTAAAGAATTACTGAGCATGAATGAGTGGCAGAAGCTAACGCTGTACACACAATATTTGACTATGCTAAATAACAATCCCAAATGCAAGCAAAATATAGAGACTAACACCCTGGGACTCTTATAAGTCTTCATTTAGACAACTGAAATATATAACTTGTGCCATGTCTCATGAAAGCTTGAGAGCTCTTTGCTTTCCAACAGCTGTGGGCAACTTGGCCAGATTCCACTACAAACGTGAGCTATGCTAATTTTCACGAGCTGAAGCTCTGGTCCCATGTCTTTACAGAATACAGGACAACATTTGAAGTTAGAGAGGCAAGGTGAGTGACGTAATATTCTGGGACAAACACAGCTACAACAAAACCGTATACAACATTTAAAAATTGACTGGACAAGAGAGTCATGACCCGGGATTCAGGAACCCAGGTCAAAGGGTGTCATCGCATTCTAACCTTCCACCCAACAACTTGCTGGTATCAGCTAGATGGGAGTGGAACTCCTTGAAGTCCAGCTCATATAAGGATCTCTGCAACTGGGCCCTTATTGTTGGGAAGCTGGAGCTTCTGACTGGCCTGCTTTGCTTACCTAAACCATAGGAAAAAACAGGAAGTTGTCTCTACAGCCGGGCTCCCACTTGCTCCAGGCTGCTCACCAAATGCTACCAGCCCTCATCTTCATGTCTTAATCTCCTTTTCCTGGTATCTGACTTAAGTTTCTGATCTTTGTCATGTCTCCTGATCCTGACTGTCCAGTTTCTCAGCCTGGCTTTGATTCCTGGTATATCACTCTTTGTTCCTTAGGCTGGGGTTCTGAACCCCAGCTGATGTGGGGTACCACATCCCTACAAACGTCATTAGCCTGGCAGCCGACATTCCAGCCCTGACACACACTAGAAAACAATTACAATTCATACACCAGTTTGAGGAATACAAACTGCTAAGTATTCTTCATTAACAGAGTACGAAACAATCCTTGGCAAAGTCTTAGATGACTTAAGAGAGGTTTGTCATTTCTAATTTCAATAATTACTTGAGCCATGCTCAATACACAATACATTAATTCTTTCCATTCTGATAAATAAGTTGTAATTAATATATCCCCATTCTTGAGTTTTTCATTTCAGTAAGATCGTGTTTATAACAAATATATACAGAATGCACTCAAATTTGCACACTGATGCAGAAGTGACTGGAACCACAAGAATTATTATTTTGTAAATATTCTCTACAAGTCTTGGGTTTAATACATGCAGAAAGGAGCTCATGAACCATTTTTTCCAATATATTCCATCCCAAGTTGTCAAAGAGCAAACAATTGCTAAAATATATTAAATTTAAGCTGCAAGACTGAAACTATTAAAATCTTATTTGTGCATGTAAAAGTACCAGGGAATGAAGAAAAACTTCTCTTTTAAGTATATTATATTATTTATTCCTCATTTACAATAATTGCTTAATTTTTATAGCACCTTACTAACTCCAGCTGAGCAACACTTGCATAAATCAAGCTATTACTAAACTGCAGTGGTACTTCAAATAAGCATTTGAAAACATCAGAAAGACCTTTATTAAGCTAACAGAAAGCACTTTGTCCTGTATTGATTTCAAAGTGCACATTTAGCAGTAAAATTCTGCTGACCTACTCAGTTTAAGTGGCATCCCAACTGAAAGTGTGTTTGGACACTGAAGTCCAATACAACTTCCCACAATCAATGTTGAAAATTCACAGGAAAGAGTGTTATTTTCAAACTATATCTTGATTCAATTTTGTTTAAAGTATGATTCTACTTTGAAGAGTGATTTTAAACCTGGAATAGTTGGGCCTTGTGTTTACTGGGTCAATGGATTCCACCCAAAATGTTCTCAGTTTACTAGTGAAAGTTGTTTTCCCTTAATTTCCAGGCTCGAAAACTTCATTCTAGGATCTCATGGTCATGTTGGGGGGGGTCTTTCCTTCTCATACACCATTACCTCAAATCAAGGTACCGCAGAGCAAATTAGACTCTCAGCTGAGCTTGCAAGTTTCTGTTGGAAGTGGCTAAGACATTTATTTAGGCTTTCAAACAAACTGGCAACCTTGAGCAGTAAATGAAGCAAGAAATAGCAAAATTGTTATGATAGACATGAATAATCCCATTTTGTGTAGTATCATTAAAAGAATTTGCTAATCAGCAAAAAAAAAAAGTGTAGCCATCGTCAGGCCAAGTGTTTTAATCAAAAATGTCACCCTGACAGTATTTGCAATTATATAGTCTCTTTGTTTCCTTCCGCTCTGTGCAATGGCTCTCATGTTGGAGGCCTCTACCCTACAGAGCTTCCAGGATTCATTACTTAGATCTTACTACATAGAGCCCTGCATATCTGCAGATCATGGAGTGGATGCTGGGCAGGACTCTTCCTCAGCCAGGTGCAGTGTGCACCAGGAAAAGCCCCTGCATTGTCATCAGGGAAAGAACACAAGAAACTGTGTCCTAAATCTCCCTCCAGGAGGGGCTGTGTGCCAGTCCTTCTGGGCATCCCTGCCTGGTCCCACTTAGCGAGCACTGACCTGCGGAGCCCTGGCCCTGGCCACCTCCTGCCCCATACACCCAGTCCCTGCTTTCCTGCTGCCTGTCTCTTCCCTGCACAACACTGCCCTTTCTCTCTCCAGATTTGCTGTGCAGATTAAAGTAAAATCTAGATCACAGATTAGATGAGGATCTGAGCCTGGCAAATGAGGTTCCAATGAGGACCACATGTATCCATGCAGGGCTCTGTTACTACGCTTGAACTTCTTTAATCCAGCAACCTTGAGAAACAGGCTATACTGGATTATGGAATTTTGCAGAACCTGGGTGTTCATGTATACTTTTTATTTTGAAAATGAAAATAAAAAACATTTTGCAAAGCACTGAATTTTTATTTCGTACATAACACCAGACATCAATAGGTGTGGGGTCTGGGAGGAAAGATGCAGGAGCACACTGGAGGATGGGGTGGTAGGGTCTGGGAGACAGGGTGCAGGAGCATGCTCTGCTTGAGTGTGGAAGGTCTAGGCATGAGGGAGATAGGGTGGGGTGCTTACCTGGCACCCCATTCCCAGTAGCACAACCCCCCTGCTGCTCCCAGGCATTGTCCCCATCGCAGCAGAGAAAAAGCCTCCAGAGAAGCATTATTGTTCCCCTGGGAGGGAGGTGAGCAGCAACGTGCAGATCCGCTCCCTCCTTCCCCTGCCAGGGTCTGAACCCCAGATGTTTCCAAATTAGGGACACCCAGATTACAGAGGTTCAAGTGTATCTTCTATAGGCTTCTGATTGCTATGTCTCCGATTCTAACATAAAAAAATAATTGTATATAGATGATATTCAGCTCTACTCCCTCTAATACTCACTATTGACCTCTGCATGTTTCGACAAAACAAAAAACAAAAAAAAAAAAAAAAAAAAGACGTGACTTTCCTTGGAAACTCTCTTCTATAATGAGACAGAGAATGGGGAGGCAGGAAGCATCTTGGGTGAATGCCTCGTGACAATGGCAGGAACTGCAACCTACAACTGCAAGCATCACTTTCTGTTGAAGCCTCATCTCCTTATACTCTCTGTGCTGGGTATTGCGAATAGCACCACACTCCGTACCATAGTGGTCCATGAGACCTGTCACCTCTTTCTCCCCTACAAAAGGCAGAAGAGTGAGCTGCATGTTGCTAAACCCCTACACCTCCAGGGGCTCTGCTGTATTATTCTACACAGATTAGGGCCTCAAACAGGGTCTGCAACCTGTGTCTCTGGAGCCGCATGCATCTCTTTAAAGGACTTCTTTGCGGCTCCCAGCACTATAATTGCAAAGTTTAAAACAAAAAAAAACCTGATTATTTTCAATAAATGGTGCATGTCTAAAAGGACCAAAATAAGCAACTCACATCTAAATAGCAAACAATATGTGTTCTCACAGCATTGGATAACTCCCCCTCATGCTCTGCAAAGAGAAAGAATGTTTAGGAGTGAAAGTCAGGAAGATGCTGGTACAAACACACACGTAAAAGTGTGAGGAAATACACTACATAAAAAGTTTGTGAACATCCTGCAGTAATCATGCATCGCACTTAAATCATTGCGTGTGCACTGTTCTTAAAATAGGAGTTAGAAAAAGTATGGTTTGATGTTACTTATTGAGGACTCTCTCACATTCACATGCATTGCGGCTCTTGAATTACTGAGTTTTTCACTGAATTGGAAAAAGTGGTTTTTCTTGCTATTTTGGTTGCCAACCCTGGCCTCAGCCATTTATCTTTAATTTTTATCTTCTGGCATATTTGCTTGTAAATTAACATGCCAGAATAGTGGCATACCACCAATTCTTCACTGGATTCAAATGCTGGCCTCTGAGGTTATTGCCATGGACATGCAAGTACCTTTTGGGAATGCATTGGAGGTTGGGGGACTCAGGTTACAGGACATATGATGGGTGGCTATGATTTAAGCACTTGTGCCTAATTTACTTATGCTTAATCTGGCCTGAGTAAGATTATACAACTGGCCAGCCTCCCGGGAACATCTGAAAATGGTGCCTGGCTACACCACTGCAATTTGAGCTCTTTCCTATGCATTCAAATGACTATTTGCACCTGTGCAACTTTTACATAAACATTGTGGGGGGCGGTTGGTAAGGATTGAGATGTTGGGGCATTTTACACCCCTTACTTGTCCTAGTTTAATCCTCAGGTTTTGCAAGGCAGACAGTTGCTGAGAAAAATCATGTCAATCTGCAAGGAAACGGGGGTATTATGGGACAAGATAATGTCAATTTCCAAAATCCACGTTAAGAAAATTGTAAATGTTCTAACCCCCTTCACAAGATGTTGTGGCAGATAACTCCATCTGCAAGCGTAGGCATGACAGCTTTAGTTGTTCATAGCTTGTACTGGACACATCTAAGAAACTAATAATGCTATACCAGTGGTATAGATGTTCTCCTCTTAACTTATATTGTAGGGTCAAACAGAAAACAAAATGTATAGAACTGTTATATTAGCTTGATAACGGTAAGTCAAAGTAGTAGGAAAGCTGTAAAATTCTGGGCAGAGTGCCCATTGATCATAACCAAGGAGAAGACTGATTTCACTTACAGGACTGGAGAAAACTCCTTACTTAAAACAGTCTCCCCCCAAGTTACAATCTTTCACAATTTAACCCTTTCCTGGAATTTGGTTTGTTTCACTGTGAAATCATTCTGAGCACAAAAAGACAATTGGGGAAAGAATTTCAAATAAGAATTGCTCAGTCCATAATTGATTCTTTCTACTCCATAGAAAGCCAATCCCACCTCCCACATGTGACAGCAAATCAGCAAGATGCAATTTACATTTAACAGCAGGATCAACACCTGATTACTGGGTGAGTTTTTAGACACAGACTGCTTGCTACAAAGAGGAATCTGGAAATGGCAGGACACTGAATCCTCCTGAGAAGATCAGGAAAGACTGAATTAGATATGCGCCGCAACTGTATTTATACTAATATTATCCTAAGGTGTAAAAGAATATATATATTTTTTCCTTGCTTATAAGATTTATCTGGGTTGGTTTTGGTTTGAACTAAGTGCTAAAAATAATCCAGTTTCATAAAGATGCATTATAAGCCTTACTGATAGGACAAACCAGTCACTTTCAGACCTCTTTCTTGAATCATAAAAGAAATGGTCTTGGGTAGGATTTTTTTTCCTTTCTTACTCAAAGCTGCATTTTTAAAAAAAAAAAAAAAAAATTAGTCAACTGCAGTCACCAAACAAATAAGAATGCACATACTGCTAAAGTTCCCAAGCTAGCAGTACATCAAAATATAACTTCAGGACTGATGTTAAAAGACTGGAAGTCTACTTCTTCTTAAAACACCAGGAATTCTTTGCAAAGTGCAAAACATAGGTCAGGGACAATCCTCAAGTCTGCAGCAGTATGCCAGTTAGGACCTGACCCTCAACCACCACTTTATATTGTAATTTTCCTTACTGCACATTACATTCACAGCCAGATTTGTTTGTGTCTCTGGAGCATCCAACACTGACTCTGACAGTCTAGATACTGTAGACTCCCACCAGCACACCATTTTATGCTACCTTTACATTATCAAAGTCAGAGCTAAAGGGATTGGGGTGGGGGAAGTGTGGAGAACGTTCTTGTCAACACCTCAAAAGGCAAAGAACTTGATTCTCTCGTGGAATGCTGGAGTGTCTGTGAAAGTCATTCTAAATGGCAAAAGTAAGCACAAAATAAGTGAGAGAAAAAAATGTCTAAGCCTTATATGGGGAGAGGGGCCCACAGATAAATGAAATTTGATCTTAACTACATTTTTATTGCCTCCAAAAATACCAAACCAAGGAAACAGGTGAAATGGGTTAACTACTAAACAATCTGGTCCACCATGTAATGCTGTGACTCTGGTGCTTCCCAGGCCTAAATAAAAGCTCTGTGTAAGCTTCAAAGCTTTTCTCTCTCTCTCCAGTAAAAGTTATTCCAGTAAAAGATATTGCCTCACTAACATATTAGTTAATAATAAATCAAGACTATTTAAAGCACCTATACTTGGATTATGGCTAGCACATAAAGATTACGCTTACACCACCAATGGTTTAGCTTATTACTATGATATCCTAGCTCTTTGAATCAAAGTCACATTTATGCCTCATTAAATAAAGTCTTTAACTACTGCCAAATACCAAGGTACTGTCAACATTTATATAATATGCATCTGGTGCACAATTATAGGGATTTATAGTGAAGGACTCATTTAAAATTTGCGTTTATATTTTCATGTATTGCATGACAAGGTGAGAAGTGGATGCTCTCTTAGCTGCATATAATTTGTAGTTTAAAAATGTGCTAATTACTTTTCACACTGGAGTGCAAGGAAGTCTTCCAGCCATTTTATCTCTACATAGAAACCAGTTGCAGTTTCAAGCCTCATGTTCCCAGCTCCTGATTTTTCAAGGGATTCTAGGGAATTTTTCCATTGACTTCCATTAGATTTGGATCAGACCCACATTAAGCAAGGACTGAAAGAGACTCTAGCTTTAACCTTTCTGCTAGAAACCACAGTCTTGGTAAGAGGACAGATTAGAATCCATTCCAATTTTCTACACCAGTGAACAAAACTGAGCAAGTGCAAGAAGGAAAAAGAATAAGCAGCAGCCTGTGCAGAGAATGGAGAAAAAACTGCCATTGGGCATTATGTGAGAAATATTAATCATTACAACTTTACTGTAAAGTTCATTTAAATATCAGATTTTTAAAATGCAAAGGAATCCAAAGATACAGATTGTCGACTGCAATAATCAATTATCCATTTGCTGATACATTTAATTAGATCTATTAGCAATCCAAATTGATACACCAATGATACCCATGCAGCTGAACTGAAATATTATTGAACAACAGTGGTTCTGCAAGGAAATAAAAGGTACAGATAGAGCACATCTCTGTCCCCTATCAACTTATGTGTAATATATGCTTCATACTCTGATGTGTAAATGTTTTAAGTGTAGCTAATGATGCATGCATATGCACCAGCATGAAGTATCTATGTAAATAATAAAAATATAAATATGCCCAAATGCTGGTCCTACTGAAGTCAAGTATAAAAGGTCCATGGGATAAGTTTTGGCTCTGCATAGAGTATTCTGTTTGAAATTCACTGTGAGGCAAATATACACTATTTGAAAGCTGTGGTATAAAGCGAATGGAAAAAAATTACGAAAATACGACAGAAAATCAGCACTACTGCCAGTGATGTGAAAAAACAGGAGTTTAAATTCTCCCCTTATGTTTTTCAAATCCTTCCCACAACATGAATGCTTCAAAATCACAATACGATTCTGAATGCACATCTTCATTATGCTTGGCACAGCATTCACAAAGGCTGTCTACACTACAGCTTAGGACAGCACAATTTTGTCACATCCCACAGGCAACATAACTTACACCAATTCATGAGGCAGTGTGGACAGCACTAAGTTGGCAGCAGAGCTTCTCCAGCTGCAGCTCCTGGGGGCTGGAGTAATTAAGCCAAAAGAGAGACCTCCATCCTACCGGCTAGTGAAGTTACATTAGAAAGTTTACATCAAAACAAAAGAGCAATCATGTTGCATTTTAAAGACTAACAATGTAATTTCTTAGGTGATGGGCTTTCATGGGGCAGATCCACTTCTTCAGATCACAGCCGTACCAGAACAGACTCAATATATAAATCACAGAGGTCCAAAAATTGTTATCAAGGTTGGCAAATCAGAAGAGCACAGGGACTTGGGGGCAGGGGTCATCTGCCCTGTCGATTTGGTTTTTACGCTTCTCCCTGTGGGTAATTCAGGTTTATGATTGTTCAGTAGAGATCTTGTAGTTTTCGGGCTCTGTCAATAGGATCAGAGCAGATGTGATTGTATCTCACAGCTTGACTGTAAATGATGGATTGTGTTGTGCGTGCCTGATGGAAGTGTGCAGGTAAGTAGTGGTCAATGGGTTTCCAGAAGAAAGTGGTATTGATCAGGCCATCAGTGATTTGTACCGTAGGATCCAGGAAATCTCTCTCTTGTATGGAGTGGTCAAGCCATAAGCTGATGGTGGGGTGCAGATTATTAAAGTCTCTGTGGAATTCTTCTAGAGTCTCTTTACCACAGGTCCAAATGATAAAGACGTCATCAATGTATTGTAAGAAAGGACAGATAATAGGGGACAAGAGCTGAGGAAACATTGCTTCAAGTCAGCCATAAATATATTAGCATATTGTGGGGCAATGTGAGTGCCCATCGCAGTACTGCTAATCTGGAAGTATAAATTGGCCCCAAAACAGAAGTAATTGTGGGGTGAGAACAAAGTTACCGAGGTCAGACACCAGATTAGCTTTGGTAACATCATAAACCTGAATTACACACTGGGAGAATTGAAAAAACAAATCAACAGGGCCAGACGAATACCCAGAAACCAATTACTCCAAGATAGGCCCCAAAAAAGCCAACAACAGAACACTACTTGTCATTAGCTACAGCCCCCAACTCAAACTACTGCAATGCATCATTAAAGACCTACAACCTATCTTAAATCATGATGCCACATTCCAGAAGGCCCTAGGTGACAGGCCTTTTCCTTCCTATAGGCAATCTCCTAAGCTTATGAGGATTCTCACTAGCAACCACAGGTTATAACACAATAATACTAATCCTGGAACTTTTCCTTGCAATAAGCCCCACTGCCAACTTTTTCCACATATCTATTCTGGAGATACCATCACTGGACCTAACCATGTTAATTACAGAATCACAGGCTCATTCTTCTGTTCCTCAACTGACATCATACATATATATTGTTGGCCATCATGCGCCAACAATGCACATGCACCATGTATATAGGCAGACTGCAAACAGTCTTCAACAAAGAATGGTTGGATATAGAACAGACATCAAAAATCTCCAAATACACAAACCTGTCAGCCAGCACTTTAATGGAATAGGCCATTCTGTTAAAGACCTGAAAGTTTGTGTTCTACTGCAAAAGGGACTTTAACAACCTTCTACAGAGAGAATGCTCAGGACTAACATTCATATTCAAATTCGGCACATTAACACACGGTTTGAACAGGGACAGCAATTACCTGACCCATTATAAGGACTCATTTACATACTTTGATGTTTTATCTAACTCTTAACTTCTCCCCTCCCACTACTGCTGTCTCTCTGTTCTTCTAATATGCCAACCCTTGATAACAATTTTTGGACCTTTGTGCTTTATTATATTGAGTCTCTTCTGGTAAGACTATGATCTGAAGAAGTGGGTCCGTCCCACAAAAGCTCATCACCTAATAAATTATTTTGTTAGTCTTTAAAGTGCTACATCACTGCTTTTTTGTTTTGATAGAATACAAGCTAACACAGCTATCTCTCTGTCACTAGAGAGTTTCCAGTGGCATAGGTGCAGCTGTGCCCCGTTCATGTGTTTAAGGCTACACGCAAACTGACAGAGCTCTCTTACATAGTATTAGATGTTTGATAGAGTTCTGTCTCAGTGCTATCAACCAATTGCACCAAACAACGAAGCAGAGCGTTTCTCATTTAAATGCACGCAGTAGAAAGTTTCTTTACTATAGCAACTCAACTGGTTCATTAACAACTTCAAAACCTTTCCTTGGTTTCTGCAAAAGCTTCCATTCCAAAAATAAATGTAAAAAGTGTTTATGTAGCACCAGAAGAGCTTCAAAAGAATGTCTCATCTATACACCCACAGACAAGCTCCCAAACCTAAAATATTTCCATTTCATGTGAGCTGATCATTATAAATGGGCTTGGCAGAATTCATTTCTTGTAAATGACAGCACTGAATTTATTTATTTTTTTCCTATTTTCATCCATTTAAATTTGCAAAATTGTGCAAAAATATAAGTTTTAAGCATTTAGCCCTGTGTTCACAGTTTTGGGAAATTATGGCAGAGTATCAATTATTTAGTCAGCATTGATATTCAAATTCAAAAAGTTACCCTATACCCATTAACAACACAAACACTGGTTATATCATTGCCAGAACCTACAACATAGTCTGATTTCAAATTAATACATTCTTAAGCAGCATGTTTCTTATTTTACCTATCTATAAATTGCAGTTATCAACGGATCTGTCAATTTGTGCATATACAGTGAAATCAGTATTTATCAGCATTTACCAATAATATCTAAGCTGTCCAGCCCTAACTATAAGACACTGTTTTTTTGGCTGATGTTCTTTTTCCTGTCTGGGGACGATATAGCCCAAGTTTAGATCCAGTCTCCCATAGTTCCAGAAACCCCTCAGAGTGTTTAACATATGAAATAGTTTTCAGTTACAACTGCCAGGCATCATTTTGGGCAATACTTAAATATTCTGCTTACCAGCTTTATTTTTGTGAATATAACTTTAAAAGTCAGAGACAGAGTTTGTCACCAGATCTAAAAAGGGAAAACTATTCACTGAACAGGGCTTTTTCTCCCTCTAGACTTACTGTTGTTCTAAATTTGTTTTAGCTCTGTAAGAAAATGTTAGTCTTTCTGTGCAGCTTTCCACACACAGAGCAGAGTTAATGAGTATTCTTTGCTTGAAGCTATCTTTTCAAAAGGCAGCCACCAAACCGGAGAGAGGGAAGAGGAAGAGAAATCACCAATGAAGCTTTAAGTAGAAGAAATCAACCCATTCACAGTATAAGAATGGGTTCAGATTTCAGAAAGGATTATCTAGAAATTGTGGGGAGGCTAGAGGCCATAAGCTAGTTTCTATTCATGGTTATTTGCAAACTGTAATTTTCAATAATCTCTCAGATGCATGCCTTTCTAAGAACAACTGCAGTACTGGACTGTAGGAGCAAGGGAGATCTTCAATTTAGCTTTAGGTAACTAACCTTAATCCTTGTTATAAAAGCAGTCAGTTAAGTGAAGACATGAGGATGGAACAAAGAAAGCAGTCCTGTAGCACCTTTAAAACTAACAATGTTATTTATTAGGTAATAAGTTTTCATGGGAAAGACCCACTTCAGATGTGGAGTATTACCGAGAGAAGAAAAAACACAGAGAAAACGGAGGAGTCAGCTAAATGGGGGCGGGGGTGGTATCAATTAAGTTAAGTAAGATGGCTACCATCACTGAGAATATCAAAGGTGGGGAAATTGTCCTTGTAATGTGTAAGATAATTGACATCTTTGTTGAGTCCACAGTGATAGGTATCAGACTTGAAAATGTATTCCAGTTCTGATGTCTCCCTTTGTAATCTGGTGTTAAAATACACAAACCATTAAGTCATTAAGACATGTCCTGCCAAGTAAAAGTGCTCACCTACTGATTTATGCATATTCAGCTTCCTAATGTCTGGTTGTATCCATTCAACCTTTGGTGAAAGGATTGTCCAGTTTGTTCAATGTACATGGCAAAGGGGCGTGGCTGGCACTTGATGGCATATATCCCATTAGTGCAAGTTCAGGAATATGAGCCCCAATTGCATGACTGGCAATGGGGTTTGTTGCAAGAAAAGATTTCGGGGTTAGTATTTCTGTGGTATAATACGTGTCTGCTAGTGAGGAATTTCTTGAGGTTGGGTGGCTGTCTTTGGGAAAGAACAGACCTGTCACCTACAGCCACTGAGAGTGGAGAACCATGATTCAGTATAGGCTGTAGACTATCAGTAATCCACTAGAGAGGTTTAAGTTGGGGGCTATAGGTGATGACAAGTAGCATTTTGTTATTAACCCTCTTGGGCCAATCTAGAAGTAGCTGGATTGTGGGTATTCGTCTGGCCCTGTCAATCTGTTTCTTTACTTCTTCTGGTAGGTAATTGAGTTTTACAAATGCCTGGTAGAGATCTTGAAGTTTTTTGTCTCTGTCAGTAAGATTGGAAGAGTGGTATCTTTGGGCTTGACTATAAAAGGATGGATTATGCGAGTTGTCCTGGATGGAAGCTGGAGGCAAGTAGCGGTCAGTGGGTTTCTGGTCCACAGTGGTAGTAATTAGACCGTCAATGATTTGTACCGTAGTGTACAGGAAATGGACCTCTTGAGTGGAACGGTCAAGGCTGAGATTGATGATGAGGTGCAAGTTGTTGAAATCCCTGTGGGATTCTTCAGGGGTCTTTTTACCATGAATCCATGTGATGGTATCATTGATGTAACGTAAGTAAAGGAGGGGTAACAAATGGGAGCTGAAGAAACATTGTTCTAAGTCAGCCATAAAAATGTTAGCATGCGGTGGGGCCATGTGGGTGCCCATAGCAGTGCCGCTGATCAGGAGGTATAAACTGTCCCCAGTCACACTTGCCATATGAAAAGTGACTTACGGGCATTGACTGTCAATGAGCCTTCGCCCCAATGTGCCTACATCACTTGCAAATATGATCTGGCTTCTTAAATAATTTAGAATCAGATTTTTAAAAGACATTTAAGTTCCTAAAGAGACAAATCTGTTGAGATTCTCGGTATATTTAGGTGCCTAAGTCTCTTCAGACAGCTTAGTACTTACAAAAATTTTAGCCGTAACCTATAAAAATTAAAGACCCATGATGTCAGTGATTTACATTTTACTGTGCGTAGCATTTTTTATCCAAATTAACCACAGCAATTTAAACTGATTTTACAAATAGTATCCAGGGATCACAGAAATGCAGCCACCTCCAGAATAATGCAGCATGATTTGAAAATGACACAGTATCCTAAAGAACAGAAAGTTGGGGATAATTTATCAAATTAAATCTGGATGAAGTTGTTCTTTGGTCAACAGAAAAACAACTTCCTTACCTAAAACAAAGTGAGGATTCTGGTGTTGATGACACTGCTACTTTTGTGTAACTTTTGTCAGTGACCAGGAATATGCAAAATCCCAATTTAATTTTGCATCCCTCCTTCCAGGGAAAAAATACGAGGTTCAAAATGGATTGCAGTACCAGGTGGAATAGTCATGTCTTTCTAGGACCACACAGAGCTTGGGCTTACAGAACAAACAAGGCTGTTTACAGGTCATTGAATTGGTCACTGCATCATTAAATACTTGAAGTACCACTAATGGCCCTCACCAACATGTTTATAACTATAAACATATTCATACTTCATAATTTTAACTTCACATACAAGAATGATACATGCACAAAAAACAGAATATACAGATCCAGCAGATTATAATGGAAAAATGAATGTTACATGACCTGTTTTGCATAAAGCATCCTAAAGTTATTGTTGTGAGTGATATTTCTCCATAAATAGCTATGTTATATGTTGGTCTACTGTGGGATTCCATTTTCAAAAGGCAGAATCCATTTTCTAAAGAGGTCAGATGACAGTACCATAGGCAGGCTGGGTCACTCCAGGTTCAGCTGGATTTTCCCCACTCTTTTACCACAGAACTTTCATGCCATTGGTCAAATAAAAGACTGCGCCTGTCAATCAGGGAGTTGAGCAGAAGTTCCAGATCCAGCTGCAGTTCCGTGAGAGCAGTTGCCTCAGAGACAGTTATCGTAAGGAGTCAGTTCCACCTTTCATCAGCAATTTAGTGAAGCTGTTCTTCATATCTTCACGGGATCTCCCTGGCGTTCCTCTCAAAGACCTTTGAAATAGCTCAATGGTAGAAGGTCTCAGGCTTCAAGCTGCCCTTCCTTCCTCACCACTGACTTAACATTATTCTCCTTCTTGCCCAGTCTTCACTATTATCTTCTGTTTCCTATGGCATTGGATATTTTGGGTCCTAGGCTTCAGGCCTAATTAACTGTTCGGGTTACTGTGGGCTATGGTTATTGTAAGATATATTTGTTGTGTTATATGTCACGGATGCTGTGTTAATTGAATCGTTATTCCCTTTTCCCTACTTATTGTAAATTTGTCCCTTAATACAGGTTTTAAAACACATTTCAGTGTCCATTTCTTTCTAATTTATCTTAATTTACTTTAATTGGGTGTGATCCTCATGGGTGACAAGTACAGCACTGGCCAGGAGGCCTGCGTTTCTGAAACAGGGACAACCCATATCTGGGGCTTGCTCAAATTTCATAGGTGCCTGAGTCCCTCAGGTAACATTATGCATATTCATATTCAAAAAAGGCAATTTTCACAAAGCATGGGGGAGATGCTGTCACGACCATTATTTATTAAGTGCTGACAATAAGCACCATGTCACTGCTCAGAACTAGGAACCATATCAGTGCACTGAGATATTAATTCAATATGGACTCAGAAAAAAGAGGTTCCCCATATAGAATCACCAAGCAGCCATATAATGACTAACTGGTAGAACTGCTGGCCCAAAGAGAAGTCATTAGAAATTTACTCCTGTCAATGATTAATTCCTGTGGAAATGCTCCAGGCAAAATATTAAATTCTAAATATATACACTGCAGTTAGTATTTGCTTTGAAATTGCAAAAGAAATGAGTTTTTTTCCTGCAAAGTGGCTGCTGCTACACAGCTTGTCAAAGATAGTTATATTAGTGTAACATTTCTAGCGCATGAGCCCCTTATGATTTCATCATTAACCAGGACCTTAAAAGTTAGATTTTGGTACTCTCCACTCTGAATTTTCCATTAAGAATTAAAGATAAGATTTAGGACCTTTGTTTGGAGTCAAGGTCCTATTCATGAGTAAGATAGACAATTTCATCCATTTAAACTGGATTTTAGTTCTGTTTCACTAATAACTTTTCTAATCCTGCAAAATAGATCTTCCCTACGCACCTCTTCTCAGAACTAGCTTGCTCTCTATACTGTATAAGTCGTTACACTAAGGGTTTACCTACCACCTTGCAGCACGAATTAACTTTTCCTGTTCAAATTCGTTGTGCCTTTCCCCACTTCTGATCCTTCTTAAAAACAAAGAAAACTCCTTTATTCACAGTAGATATGCCTTGACTTTCAGTAAGCACAAACGTTCTTGCCCTCCCACCAGCTATCAACTGAGCCTCAGACTTCCTGCTTGAATCATCTCAGCTGCTGACCCTTCTTCCTAATTCAGAGCTACTCTGACTTCCTTCCCAATTCTTCCCTATCTCATCAACAGCCTCTACATCCCTTCCCATTAACGAGGCAATCAGAAACCAGAAATCAAATTGATGATCAAAATTCAGACCATCTATAAGTCAAGAAGGTCAGGGATGCAACTTACTCCAGATGTCCTTAAACCTCTGACTTCAACCAGCTACACCTATTACTTAAATCAGCATCTGTACCAGATGACTTAAGGGTAGCTAACATAACCCCCATCTCCTCTGCCCCTGCCCCCTTTTTTAAGGCTGTAAAGGTGATCCTGGCAACTATAGGTCAGTAAGCCTAATTTCTGTGCCAGGCAATTTGATAGGAACTGTATTGAAGAAGAGAATTATCAGACACCTAGATAAACAGGGGAAGAGTCGACATGGCTTTTGTAAAGGAGAATCATGCCTGTCCCATAATTAAAAGTCATGAAGGAAGTCATAAACACATGAACAATGGTTATTCAGTGAACATAGCATACTTGGACATTCAGAGAACTTTGACAAGATCTTTTACCCAAGGCTCTGATGTTAAGTAACCAATCATGGGATAAGAGAGAAGTCTCCCACTTGGATTAGTAACTGGCAAAAAGACTGGAAACAAAGGACAGGAATAAATGCTGAGTTTTCAGAATTGAGAGAGGTGAAGAGCAGTTTCTCTGGGATCAGCACTGGGACCAGTGTGGTTCAACATATTCATACTGGATCTGGACAAAAAAGCAGTCAAGTAGCACTTTAAAGACTAACAAAATAGTTTATTAGGTGAGCTTTTGTGGGACAGATCCACTTCTTCAGACCATAGCCAGACCAGAACAGACTCAATATTTAAGACACAGAGAACCAAAAGCAGTAATCAAGGTGGACAAATCAGAAAAAAAAATGATCAAGGTGAGCAAATCAGAGAGTAAAGGGGCAGAAGGGGGGCAGGTGAGTCAAGAATTAGATTAAGCCAAGTATGGGTCTGTCCCACAAAAGCTCACCTAATAAATTATTTTGTTAGTCTTTAAAGTGCTCCTTGACTGCTTTTTTGTTTTGATAGTATGTAGACTAGCACGGCTCTCTCTCTGTTGCTATACAGGATCTGGAAAGGTGAATGGACAGGTGAGGTGACCAAATATGCAGATGATACAAAATTACTGAAGACAGCTAAGACCAAAGCAGACTGCAAATATTTTAAAGGGTTCTCACAAAACCATGTGAATGGGAAACAAAGGTCAGGTGAGATTCAATGCTGATAAATGTGATTAGGAAAGGAATATCTAAGATAAATAATAAGACTGAAAACATAATGGCATTATAGAAATACAAGGTACAGCCACACCCTTAAGCAGGGATTTCCTCAGACCACTCCCCACACCCCCAGGGAGTGTATTGCCACCTGAATTTCCCCCTCCCCCTCCCACGTTGTCAACTAATTACATCATTGTGTTGCCCAAGTGATCAGTTTTGGCTCGTGTAGTGTTGCAAATCTTTAGTGTATGAGTAAAGAGAAGCATAACTGTAGTTAGTTTGTCCTGACTGAAGACACTTCTTTCCAATGAAATGCACTAAGCAAGCAAGGGTTTCTGATGACAAACCCCAGTGGAGACAGGGAATGGACAGGTGTTTTGCTTGGTGGTCTGCCTAAGAATCGCAAGCACTAGGTGTTTAGACTTCCGGAGGACCATTGTTTCTGTGGAAGATACAGCCTAGCCTGCAATAGCAGTGAGGTTCCCTCACTAAGAGCTGAACCTCAAGAGGTCACAGTGGTAGATGGCAGCAAAAGGTGACCACACAGGGCATTGGCAACAGAGCAATGGAGTGAACTGTGTCACAGTGACCAACAGTAACCAGAGTGTATGGTGAATGGCTGGACAATCAAACAGGGTATCTTCCCCACTGCCTTTTCTAGGGAGGTAAACTAACATGAAAGCACTTCTGACCTCCAAGTCTCCACTGGCAGAGCATGGGGTGTGGTGGAGGGAAAAGTGAGGGGCATGTTAAAGGAACGTTTCTTTTTTGGACTGTGTTTTAGTGGCTTTGCTCCAGAATGCTATATTTGTGGCTGGGGCATTTCTATAAATACATATTTTCTGGTAGGTCAAGATGTTTAAAAGGTTGCCATTATTTTCCAGGATTGTCATCTCACATCTTTGCTATCTTGGGGCATTTGTGTACTAAAGATTTTATTACAATTGTTACATTAGAAAGGCCAAGTTGGGTCAGACCAATATCCATCTAGCCCAGTATCCTGACTGACAACAGTAGCTAATGCCAGGTGCTTCAGAGAGAGACAGAATAAGCAAAAAAGGTAATGACTGAGTGTTCCATCTCCCGTCATCCAGCTTCTGGCAAACAGAAGCTAGGGACATTCACAACATGATGTGGCCCATCCCTGCCCATCTAGCTAATAGCCATAGATAGACCTGTCCTCCAGGAAATCATATATTAGTTCTTTAACCCTGTAGTAGTTTTAGCATTCACAGCATCCCTGGAAAAGAGTTGCCTGGGTTGACTGCACACTGTGGCTATGTCTACACATGCACGCAACATCGAAATAGCTTATTTCGATGTAGCGACATCGAAATAGGCTATTTCGATGAATAACGTCTACACGTCCTCCAGGGCTGGCAACATCGACGTTGCGCAGCACCACGTCGAAATAGGCGCTGCGAGGGAATGTCTACACACCAAAATAGCACACATCGAAATAAGGGTGCCAGGAACAGCTGCAGACAGGGTCACAGGGCGGGCTAGCACTTCCTGGGCAACAACAAGCTGCTCCCTTAAAGGGCCCCTCCCAGACACACTTGCACTAAACAGCACAAGATCCACAGAGCCGACAACTGGTTGCAGACCCTGTGCATGCAGCATGGATCCCCAGCTGAAGCAGCAGCAGCCAGAAGCCCTGGCCTAAGGACTGCTGCACATGGTGACCATAGATCCCCGCAGGGGCTGGAGAGAGCGTCTCTCAACCCCTCAGCTGATGGCCGCCATGGAGGACCCCGCAATTTCGAAGTTGCAGGACGTGCAACGACTACACGTTCCCTACTTCGACGCTGAACATCGAAGTAGGGCGCTATTCCCATCCCCTCATAGGGTTAGCGACTTCGACATGTCGCCGCCTAACGACGATGTTAACTTCGAAATAGCGCCCAACACGTGTAGCCGTGACAGGCTGTATTTCGAAGTTGGCGCCGCTACTTCAAAGTAGCGTGCACGTGTAGACATGGCTTGTATGAATACTTACTTACTTTTTTTTTAAACCTGCTGCTTATTAATTTCGTTGGATGACTCCCCTAGTTCTTGTGCTATGTGAAGGATTCAATAACATTTCCCTTTCTTCACACCAGTCAAGATTTTAATAGGCCTCTGTCATATCCCCACTTATTTGTCTTTTCCAAGCTGAGAAGTCCCATTCTTTTTAATCCCTCCTCCTGTTTCACACCCCTAATCATTTTAGTATCCCTTCTCTGTACCTTTGCAAATTCCAATATATTCTGGAGGCGCGGCGTTGTCAGACTGCACACAATATTCCAGATATCAGCATACCATGAATTTATATAATGGGTTTATACTCCTTGTTTTAGCTATCCCTTTCCTAATGGTTCTTAACAATCCATTAACTTTGACTGCTGATGCACATCAACATGATATTTTCAGAGAACCCTCCCCAATGACTCCAGCATCTCATTACTGAGCGGTAACAGCTAATTTAGACTCTAACACCATGTATGTGTAGTTGTGATTGGATTTTCCAGGGTGCACTACTTTGAACTTATCATACAGCCCACTTTCACCTTCACCCCTCTTTGGCACTGAGACCCTTCCTGAGTTCAAGTCCTGAGAAAAACACTGCCTTGAATGTTGCCTACTGCTCTAGTCACCCCAACTAAAATCCATTTATATACAAAGGGGAAAAGCAACAAAATATTAAGTATAAGGATATGAAGACTGATTTAAAGTATTGGGACTCTCAACTTGGTAGAGATGACTAAGTGGGGAGGGATATGGTAGAGGTCTATAAAGTCATAAATGATGTGGAGAAAGTAAATAAGGAAATATTTACCCCTTCATATATCACAAGAACAGTAGTAGTAGTAGTAGGCATCCTTCAGTCTGCATAGACTATGGATCGCGCCCTTTAAAGTTTCAATTGACACAAGAACAATAGGTCACTTAAATAGGAATGAGGTTTTAAACAAAAATTCCTTCCTACAGCATACAGTGAAATCTGTGGAATTCATTGCCAGGGTTATTGTGAAGACCAAAACTATAACTGGGTTCTAAAAAGAGTTAGCTAAGTTCATGGAGGACTAATCCTTTACGTCCTATGAGACAAGACAGTCAAGAATTCAGCCCTATGCTCTGGATGTCCCTAGCTCTGATTGCCAGGTGGTGGGACTAGATGACACTTGACAATTGCTATGTTCTATTTATTCCCTTTGAATTATCTCAGATTGGCCAACTCAGATAAATGGACCGTTTCTCTGACCCAGCATGGCCACGCTTATGTTCTTAATGCACAAACCAACCACAGTCTCTCTCTCTTCAAAATTTGCCCATTACTTTTTTTTTTAAATCAGTAGTGCCACAGTTTTCCACAAAAGTCCTATCAGCACTAACCCAGTGAAGTTAAAAGTACAATGAGTAGCTGGCTCCATATTTTATTCTTTTGTCTTGTGAAGTGCAAAGCACACTGTCGGCATTTAAATGACATGAAAAAAATTGGCTACAGTTAAGCTCTGGGATCAACTCTTTCTTCATCTACTTTATTTGAATCTGCTTGTTCATCACTAGCACAAACAGATGGCTCTTTGAGTTGATGTATTCTTCTATTACCTTAAAAACTTTCTGCCTAGGGTAAAAGCCATGTGGTTCTAGGATCTTTAATGTGAGAGAACTGCCAGCCTTATAGAGCACAGTTCACTGCCTATCCTTTTTTGCTGAACTCTCCTGCACAGCCTGCATTATTACAGGCCTAGTATTAATATACTTTGTAAAAATCAAAGCAGAACTGAAGAATTTTAAAAGCACCTCTCAGAGGCCTTGTATCAAGCTTCCAGCTACCTTGTCCATTGGAAATCTCTACTGGTTTCACTGGGTAACCTTTTAGGTGCCACTGAGGCTTTCTGTGCATCTCTTTTAGTTTTGCTGAAGTGAAATACTATAAAGCGACATTTTGTCTGATGAATACCACTTATTGCATATAGATGCTCTCAAAGTTAAAAACTGTGGAATTTAGGTTAAAGTCCCTGGGGAGTCTACAGGGCAGTGACAGCTTATTTTTAGGGCACAGCCAGAAGGAGCACATCTAGACTTAGCTCCATGCTTTGATAAAAGGAGATAACACTTTCTGTAGCAGGGCTCTTCCTTGTTTTCTCCCATTCCTTCAATCCCCTTTAAGCCAGAAAAAACACACATCATGTGTCCTCTCAGTTCCTGTTTTGTAGCCTGAATGCTAAAATCTCCACAGCTGACAGCTGTGTTTGCATCAGCAGATCTTCCTGATCAAGAGCTTGTCTATACTTATCGCTAGGCTGACACACTGGCAGTTGATCTAGCACGCCTAGTAAGGCCAAGCAAAGTCAAATGTTTAGCATGCCACCATCAATCCCACCACTCCTCACAGTTGCACAGGAGTAAGAGAATTCAACAGGACAGTGTCTTCTGTCAACCTCCCACTGTGGGGATGGCACAAAAGAAATTGATGCAAGGTACGTCGACTCCAGCTGTACAATTCACATAGTTAGCGTTGCATATAATACATTGATTTTTGTCCCCTAATGTAGGCCTGGTCCAAGACGACAGAGTAAAGAGATAATGTAAAACGAAGGGGAAAAAGCTGATCTAGAAACAGACTGCTGCTGCATTTTGATTCCAGTACAGCTGGAACCAGCCTGTTAGACACAGGGAGACCGGCAATTAAGGGCAGAACACAAGAGAAATCTTCTGCCAATGTGGCTTAGCTGCTGCAAAGACAAAGCATTGCTGGGGAAGCAGGCAGACACCTGAGCTGGCCATATGCAAGCAGAAAGCAGAAATGTGCACATGCTTTAGCTTGTATTGGGGCTCTTCAGCCAGCAGAGGGAGGCCAAATGAAGCCAAAAAAGGAAAAATTTCACTTCATGCAGTACAAACACACAGCCAGCAGAGGTAGCTCAAACATAGATAGTGCACAGTGGCAGAGCAGATGTCCAAGATCTGCAAAGTCCAACAGAAAGAGCAGAGAAGCAGCAACTTTTGTCGGCACTGCTCCTCAGTTCACTAAAAACTGCAAATTGTGGGAAGGGCACCTTGAACCTTTTGAGCAATTTGTACCTCACAGCGTCATTCCAAATAGATAATGTCTCAACTTTGCTGACAGCAATTGGTCCAAAGCCATACAGACTGCTGCATGACCTATTGTCTCCAACTGTGCCCAGAGCTGCCACATATGTTGCAATTAATGCATCAATCCAGGAACATTTTCTCCTACCTGTTAGCTGGTGGCCGGGTAATGTGCGGTGAGGTACCAACTATGCCCTTGTTACCATCCAAGTCTTTAACTGCTAGAGCGCAGGGCTCCTTTGCAGCAGGCAGTCTGGGCCAGACTGATGGATGCCCCAGGGTCCTAAACACCCAAGTCTTTTACTGCTAGAGCAGGGAGCTCCTAGCACTCTCACCTATGGCCAAGCTGTGGTAACCAAATGGTTAAAGTTCTTTTTATTGTGCTGGCTGTGTTGCAGTGACAGAGAGTGACAGCAGTCAGGCTTAGATCTTAACTAGTTACAAGTTTATTAAGCTATAGTTATAAGCGTGCGGTTACAAAAGGCTATTGTCTCCTTCTTTATGCTAGCAGAGCACAGGTGTTAACAGGTTACATTACAATTCAATACCACGACGTCTTAATGCAACAGCATCTATCTATAGAGCTCTAATTCTTTAACTGTGTGCACCAAAAGGAGACCTTAATATGGGTACATCTTACCCTCCTTGCGTCTCTCAATACCAGCGTAGCCAAGCCAGGATCGGTCACTCAATTCCGCGGAAAGACAAATACGAGGTTGGGCGTCCCCAGTTGTGGACCTCGGGAGGCAATCACCTGACCCGACCAGCGGGCAGTTGGTGGGAATGCACTCAGAGTCAGAGTGCTGCTGGGCCCATCTTTATACCCCCTGGGTCACGTATTTTCTTTCTTATCTATGGTGCCAGATCGTACTGGCCTGTCTTTTGTGACGCCAGTTTTTACAAGGGCAATTCTTACTTAATTTGCACTTATAAGACAGGAGATAAGCAATTTGGGAATACAGGACATTCTTTTACAAGGGCGGAGATTTCTCTTCTGGGATGGCTGTGTGGGTGCATCTAATCCATCAATGCCAGCTGGGGTAGTTTCCTGAGGCCCCCCCGTTAACAGTTAGCCTGCTAGTCCTCTATCTGTGTTTTCTGTTTCTCAGGGTCATGATGAGCCAGCACATCTGGGCCCCTTTAGGAAGGCATCAAAGACTGTGCTGTTTAACTGCTGTTCAGTGCCCTGTGTGCTGTGAGGCACCTTAGAGGGGAGGCAAAAGCTGGTCTGTAGTGGGGGGGATTTTGTCTGCCTACACTACCGCATCAGTGACAGCTGTTCCATCAGTAACACCATGGAAGCAAAGCATCAGTAGCTGGGCTGATTGCTGCTCTAAGGAAACAGCTGGAATGTAGTTTGTTTGTATGAATATTAAGTGATGCCGTGTATGACCAGCCGTTTTTGCATGCAATAACCAGACCTGGGGAAAAGTTAGGCTGTAGCAGCACTTTCAGTCAAGAAGGCTGTTGAGATAGCATTTGCCATGGACACCACAGAAAAGGTTCTGTGAAAGTTATTGTGAACTGAGATGTCTCCTTAATTGGTGAGACAGAGGACCACTAGAGTGTAAAGAATTTGTGTGAGCCCATTGTGGACAACCTGCACATCCTGAGATTGGTTGCTGAACATACCAAGTTATTTGCAGGAAATGTCAGAAGATAATTGCAGTAACCCGTCACATAGTTCAATGACCAAAACCACAGAGCAACAGACCATCCAAGAAAACACCTATGAAGATTGAATCCAAGAAACAACAAAGGTCAGGAATTCATGGTGGGGAAAGAGACACTGAAGGGAAGAGATGGCATCTGGTTTTGATTCATGATTGAAAGAGTTCCAAACACACAAAAACATGAAACTGGACAAAAGAGTATGATGGTGCACTCAAGAGCCGCGTCTACACATGCATGCTACTTCGAAGTAGCGGCGCCAACTTCGAAATAGCACCCATCACGGCTACACGTGTTGGGCGCTATTTCGAAGTTAACTTCAATGTTAGGCGGCGAGACGTCGAAGTCACTAACCCCATGAGGGGATGGGAATAGCGCCCTACTTCGACGTTCAACGTTGAAGTAGGGAACGTGTAGACGATCCGTGTCCCGCAACATCGAAATAGCGGGGTCCTCCATGGCGGCCATCAGCTGAGGGGTTGAGAGACGCTGTCTCTCCAGCCCCTGCGGGTCTCTATGGTCACCTTGTGCAGCAGCCCTTAGCCCAGGGCTTCTGGCTGCTGCTGCTGCAGCTGGGGATCCATGCTGCATGCACAGGGTCTGCAACTAGCTGTTGGCTCTGTGGATCTTGTGCTGTTTAGTGCAAGTGTGTCTGGGAGGGGCCCTTTAAGGGAGCAGCTTGCTGTTGAGTCCGCCCTGTGACCCTGTCTGCAGCTGTTCCTGGCACCCTTATTTCGATGTGTGCTGCTTTGGCGTGTAGACGTTCCCTCGCAGCGCCTATTTCGATGTGGTGCTGCCCAACGTCGACGTTGAATGTCGACGTTGCCAGCCCTGGAGGACGTGTAGACACTATTCATAGAAATAGCTTATTTTGATGTAGCATGAACATGTAGACATAGCCAAGGAAGCAAAGAAACAGATTTTATTTGCTCTGTTTAGTTTATTGTTACGTTAGATGAGTGAGGGTCAATCTCAGTTCTGTTCAAAAGAATTTCAGAAGTTTGTACCTTCAAATGGAGTTCAGTGCATCTGTCCAACTCCATACCATCCTGCTATAAGCAGACTAGTAGAACACACTGTACAGAAACTTGGCATACCTTAAAAAGTCAAAATTTGAGTCATCAGCAGAAATTGTATGATTTCTTTTTTTTAAATCTACAGGAATACCACACGTTACTAGTCAAGAGTCACCTGCAACTCTTTTCTTGAGGCGATCATTACATACCTATGTGGACCTGCTGTGTCCTGATGTTGCTTCACGAGTATCCAAATCCCAAACTGTGCAAACTGATTGACATCATTGGTTTTCCGCATTGGAGACAATGTGAGCAGACAATTGTGGCTGTGGAATGATGCGTATCTGGAGAAACTGAAAAACTCATGAGTGAGTCCAGTTATTTGGGGTAAAACTATCCAATAGTATTTTGTAGCCATGACATATGGACAAGTTGCAGTCTCAGTAAGTACTAGAGTCCAGGACCACTCCAGCCAGACTTTGTTCTTCTGATGAAATCTCTTTTGGCTACCTAATTTTGACAAGTTGGTTGAAGAATTTTTGATACCAGATCAATAAATTCTTTTCCCCAAATGCTTCCTGTTGTTTAGGCCACAGCCACTACGCATTACCAGCGCACTGTCCCAAGACAGTGGTGTGCCTGAACTTAAGTTGTTGAGCAAGTGAGCTGATGTTCCAGGGAAGAATATTCCCTTGCAATGTAAGAGCCTATGGTAATCCACCTGGAAGCTCTGGCTAGGAAATAGTGGTATATATAATCGTATAAACCATAACATATATATTTGAGGAAAGTCTTGTTTAAAGTAGGATGGATGCTTGTGATGTCCTGTCCCTTTAAAAAGGTTTGAACACCGCCCCCTCACCAGTGAAAATGTTTTCTTGTATTATTTTTGCTATGCAAGCTGAACAAAAAAGATCTTGCAGCAGGTACAGAGACCTGTACTTTCAGCAGCATCTTCTGTACCTCCTTCTCTACTGGGTGCAGAAACGGTACACCTCTCATGTAATAATTTTCTCTACTTCCTTCACCCTCTTCACTAGTTCCCCTCTCTTCAACCCTACTCCACACACACCCTAAACCACAAGGTATGTTCCAGGTCAAAACTTTTCAAAGATAACAAGTTCTACCATGTAAAGTTTTCCCAGTTACCACAACTCATCATACAGACAAAAATCAGTCTGCAAAAACAACGCACAAAGCAAGTGAAACCCTGTGACCTCTTCTAAGTACCTCTATTCTTTAGGGGGAATTTACAGCAACCAAAGAAAAGCAAAAACCTTTCCAAAGATTTCTTGTGGATTCAGCTCCAAAAAGCTGCAAATCTTTACTAAGGGTTAGAGTCTGACACCTGTCCTCAGACTCAGAAATGCCTTACTCCACCAGTGGCATCATTGATTCTGAGGAGATTGGTGACAGGGTAAGGTAAGGTACTAAGAATATCAGCTCTAAATTAATACTGCATTGCTCATGCACAGTTCACCTGTTAAGGCCAGAAGAGACTAAAAATGGGATCTGCCAAAGAACAAACTGTGATGGCAGTTGGCACAAAATACTTCACTAAGTCAGCACTGTCAGAAATGAAAGTGACTGAAAGGAGTCCATTGATTTAGTCTTCAAAGCAGTCTGACAATTTTCAGAGAAATATGAGTTGTGTGTACCTGCTGCTTATGTGCCAAAAAGCACAAGAAGAGCTAAATGTGGTTCAGTGATCAACAGGTGTCCCTCTTCTTCTGGCATATGCTGCATTGTTAAACTCAAAGAATTCATGATCCAACTATTCTTTTAAGCAGGGATTTTAGTAGAAATACAGAGCTCAGTGCTTCAAACAGAGGGGGAGCATTTTAAAAGATTTTTGGGAGAAATGAAAATCTGTAAAAGAAAATAGAGCAAGGATTCCCTCTAATGGACAAACCGTAGACTTCAATTTTTTTTTTGAATATACAATAATAAAAAGTTACATTCCAGTGCCACTCTGCCCCACTCCAAGTTTATAGCGCTATCCCTTATTGTGTTAGCAAGACTCCAATTAGGGTCCGATTTCATACTCATATTCTTAATGAATATACCTTAAACCATAAGTAGCCCCATTGAAATCAGCATAACAACGTATGCAGTACTGTGCTACTCAAGATGAGTAAAGCGATCAAAATCTGATCCTAAGTGAGGAGAGACAAAGGGTGCTCATTGGCAGTGCAGAAGGGGTTTTGGAAGTCTGAATCTTCAGCTACTCATAAGCCTTCTACAATAAGCAAATTCAAGACAATGAGAAGAACTGCATTCTGTTGGTCAGGCTCCCGAAGGCCTGGGCCCTTTAAACTACCAACAGAGCGCTTCACAGTGTGGCTCTGAGGACTGGGTGGGGTGGCACTGCTGTGGTCCAGGCAGCGCTGAGGGCTGGCTGACTCCAGACTGGCTTTTTCTGACCAAGGCCCCACCCTTACAGGGGCAGGGAGTCCATATACACATGTGTACCTTGCCCAAGAACCCTCAGAAGCTGTCGGGCCCCCTACTGTATGTTCAGTCCACGGTTGTTGAAAATAGAAAGTCAAGAATTACTATAGCCAGAAGAGAACTGTGTATAGATGCAATATAGGAGCTGAAAAAGCAAATCTACAGATACAAACAAATTTTAAAAGTGTCATGAAAATGAAAAAAAAAAGCCCACACCATTTTGGGTCTTATGGCCCGAATTCCTTACTCTAATTGCGTAACGCCACTGAAATCAGCAGAACTGCTTATGGAGGAAGGGTGAGAAAGGGAGCCGGAGGAAGGGTATCAGAATCTGCCAGCAGATGACACAGATTTCCAGGAAGAACCTGATGATAGCTGTTCTCTTTGACTCATGTTGCAGGAACCCACAGTTCTGTGGATCCAAACAAAATAATCCTGACTGGCAAATCTGTAACTAAGATCACAGCTACACAATTTACTTTAAAAACATAAAATTTAATATTAGGGTCGCCATTACACCTAGATACTAAACTCAATCTGTATCCATAGCTGTGGTTTTTAACTTTTCTCTTAACAATTTATTTTAAAAAAATCTAGAGAAGAATAGAGAATTGAGAGATTCCAGTCACTCTGTCACAGGTTGTTCTTCTGTGCTATGTTAAGGCTGGTTGCTCCCAGAAGAAAGAGTGTCTTAGATATGTTGGTTACAGGCCATATACTGATTTACCAGGGAATGCTGCTTGGTACAGTATTTCACAACAAGTTTGTAACTACATAAAATTCATCAGAAACTATACCTAGAAAAAGTGCGAGATAGTACTTCCATCTCATCTGATGACAACATGGAAAAAATGCATTGCCACCAGAGACGTAGGCCACAGAGAATTTTAAAAAGTACTGCAATTATAGGTCTTAACATACTTGTTATTTCAATGTATTGTGAAAAGTATCAGATATCAGAGAACTGGCAATATCGAGGATAATTTTACAGGCTTGTCCTTCTAAACAATATAGTTGTTACCAAAGATAATGCTTTTGATCTTCAGTTTAGGCTCATAGTGGTCTTTCACCTAATATGTCCATAATTCTCACTTTAAAAGCAACGCTTCCAAAACAGATATCAGAGTGGAAGAAATGGCAACAGACTCATGTAAGTGAAAGGGCAGATCCCATATGTAGGCTTGAAAGCAGTTTAAAATTGTACCTAACGACTTCCTGGAAGAGGATGCCAAAATTTTTGAGTCAGAAAATCCAGGTGACTACCAGTGCAGATATCAAAGCATGAGTTTGAGCAGATTTCCTCTGTTCTTCATGCTGACCAATGGATTTTTTTCCCTTGGATTTTAGATGTCTCCTGAAGTAATTCTGCTACAGTTAAAGTTTTATGCTGGAGTAGGAATTATTATAAATAAATGGGATGTTTTAAAGATTTTGCAACTCTAAAGGGCAGGGGTAAAGTTTGAGCTAATCAGATGATTATAAACTGAAAGTTATAGTATTCCCACTAAGACAGCTTCTGTTGCATATGTAACATGCGTATGCAATATAGACTCCATGAACTTTTTGTTTGTGGGATGTGTGTTGGCTCATTCAAATTAAATAGCCAGTCGAACCAAGAAACTGGCACTTGCCCTGAGTATCATCATTGCAGCTATACCAGACAACTGGGGGAAATCTGGCTACAGTATCAGTAAAGTCACTCCCGGAGCTAGATTCTTACCCCATGTCATGGTATTATTTCTGCTACTTAATCGTTAACTGTTCTGAACAACTTCTGCATCCACTCAACAAAAGTTTATGTCACCATAAAATACATTTTGTTTCCTTCCTAGATAAACATAAGCTGCAGACCCAAAATTCATTATTTCTGGGACCATTTGTTTGAGTTAAACATCCTCTGTTCTAACACATAGGAACAACCACTGAAAAAAGAGCAAGAACAGGCTAAATTGTAACTTTTTCCTGCAGCGAAATGTTCGAGATCAGATTTTAATCAAATCTGCTCTTCATATTCTTTGCTGTCTGCATTACTCATACTTTAAGTACATCACTATAAAAAACTGTTCCAGATACTCTGACCGGAAAGATGTTAACTTCTCCCTCAGACCTGAGATGCAAACATTGGCCCCGACACAAAAATCTTTTGATTTAATTTGTGGATCATCTTTCGAGCAGCAGAGGGAGCTCTTTATTCAACATGAACAAATCCCATTTCACTTGTCTTATTTACTTTTAAGCTTAATGTTTGGGTTAGAATCAATTCTCAGGTCAAGGCCAGCAAGAAGAAAGGATATCAGAAGAAATGTTTTCTCTCTCTTTTGCCAGGAGGATAGTGCATTTAACTGTCATGAACATTTTCTTCCAATGAGAAGAAAAAGGTTAATCCAGCCTTATCTTTCCTCCTTTCAGTGTTGGTTTGCAAAGGCCCTGAATTTTTTCCAACAAGAGATAGCAAAGATTTGGCCGCAGAAAGTTTTTTTGTTTTGTTTTGTTTTTTTTCCAGGACACGATACAGCATGTGTTGTGCTAATGGCTATTTTCCTCCCTCCAACTTTTTGCACTGTTGCCTCTGTGTACATTTGCCGTTAGTATTGAGGGAGCCATTGTTCATTGTAAGAAAATATAAAAGAACATCATTATAAGTTCAGATTTCTACAGTGGCTTTCTGATCAATGCAGAAGGGCGGTTGGAAAAGAAACATTTTCCAGAAGAATGTATTGCACAGAAAGAGAATGCCAGATACTGAAAGAGACTGAAAAAAACCCTACCTACCTGTAGGCAAGACAAAGGGTGCAGGTCGAGGCCTCTTCTTTGAAAGCACTGATTAATGTGAGGTCCTGTTACCTACTATAATCATTGTTTTGTTCAGAGTGAAAGGTTTCCTACATTCCTAATTTGTCTTAGGGATAGTAAAAGAAAA
The DNA here is from genome assembly GCF_033958435.1 of Carettochelys insculpta. Classification (NCBI taxonomy): domain Eukaryota; kingdom Metazoa; phylum Chordata; order Testudines; family Carettochelyidae; genus Carettochelys; species Carettochelys insculpta. The sequence goes on from NC_134140.1 coordinate 54,447,296, forward strand.
AAACTGCTGGCCTGAGTCTGAGAGTGAGATGGCTTCGTTTTGCCTTCAGTTCAAAGTGATGGATACAAAGGATGCAGGTTGTTGTACAAATGCTAACCCAGTGATTCACTGGAAAAGCAGCCCTGAGACTCTCACCACTTAGCCACTTGCCTTGACAAGTGGGGTGAGCTTGAATTGTTTCTTAAATTAAATTTTACTGTGGCAAAATAGGCAACAATTGTTAAAGGTAGACAGAGAGAAAAATGTGCCCATTATGCATGCACATCTGTCTTCATAGTTAAAGAGAGCAACTGGGGACTTGTACAACTCTGGTGCATTTAATTTTTGCACTGAGAAATGTAAAACACTGTAGCACCGAAAAAAATTCCTCATTTCTTGGACTTTGCAACCCATGAATATAGAATCATAGGCCTGGTTTAAAACATACAGTTACTGACACACCAAAGTAAATGCTGGTGCCAAAGGAAAGGGTGTACTAGGATTGGTTCAAAAGAGAACAATGAGGACATCTCCAAACTCCTAAGGGCAACCAAAAAGCATGTGTTGAATGAAAGGAGGAACTCACTTCCATCTCAAATTAAAAATAGGTCTAAGTACCTTCAGAGAAAGGCTCAATCTGAATTATGGGGACGACAGGCTGCACAGTAGGCGTGAAAAGCTTCAGACATCCAAAATTACAGATACAAACAATGCAAAGATGGTCTTAACTCTCTCTCAAAGCAGTGTCCAGCCCTTCTAAATCTGGCACAGCTCCCTTGAAGTTGGCAGATGGCACAACCCTCATGAAGGACGAGAAGAGAGTCATACCGAGATGGACTGAACATTTCAGTAATCTACTCAGTAGACAATTCTCAGTCAATTGGCATGTCTTTGACCATTTACTTGAGAAACCCAGGAGGATCTTGATCTCCCTCCATCAGTTGAGGAAGTTATAAAAGCCATTGAACAGCTGAACTCTGGCAATGCATCTGGGAAAGATGTTTTCCCAGCAGAATTGTACAAAGGAGCAGGGCCAAAGACTAGAGAGATGCTTCATGACATCCCCAATAGTCTTCAGGAAGAAGAAATGCCACAAGACTTCAAAAATGTTATTGTATAACAAGGCAGCATTATTGCATTGTACGATTGTAAACAAAGGCAGAAAAGCTGACTGTGGGATCTACAGAGGCATTGCTCTCCTCTGTGCAATAGGCAAAATCCTAGCCCACAGCGTACTGACAAGACTCATTGCAAACACACCTAAGAGGAATCTGCAGTGTGGGGTCATATCAGGACATAGGATTAACAACATACTCTTAGTCTGAAGACAGGTTGAGGAAAAATGTTGAGAGTAGAACATAGACTTGTATGCAGTTTTCATGGATTTCAAAGCATCTGATACAGTCAGAGAGAGTCTGACTAGTCTACATAAGATGGGCTGACCAACAAGGCTGATACAAATCTATTCCTTGACAATGCAAATACTCACCACTGGTGACTTTTCTGATGCATCTGAAATCTTGAGTGAAGCAAGGTTACATACTTGCACCAGTGCTGTTCGACTTGTTCTTTGCCTTTGCTGTCAGATATGCAACAAGGGACTTGGATCATAGAATCATAGAACTGGAAGAAGGGACCTCGAGAGATCGTTGAATCCAGCCCCCTGCCCTCACAGCAGGACCAAGCACCATCTAGAGCATCCCTGATAGATGTCTGTCTAACCTGCTCTTAAATACCTCCAGTGATGGAGGTTCCACAACCCCCTACACAATTTATTCCAGTGTTTAACAACCCTGACAGAGTAGCCAAACTAAACCTCCCTTGCTACAGTTTTAGCCCATAAACATCCCCTGCTCACTTGGGAGTTCCCTCTTTACTTGTGGAAGACTCAGTGCTAAGACCAAGACATGGAAGGGGCTTGTTGTTGACAGATGACTGCACCTTGCTAGGTCATAGACAAAATTATCTCAGGTTATCCTTGATAGATTTTCTGAAGCAGCCCAGCTCTTTGTCCTCACCAGCAGTCTCAGGAAGACAGAAGTCTTGTTTCAGCTATCACCTCATTCCAATGGCCCATTGCCAGCCAGCCACCTTCATCCAAGGTACAAATTGAAAAATTTGGATCAGTTCGTGTATTTGGGCTGTACCATCTCAAGTGATGGCTCCCCTGAAAAAGAAATTTCCTCTGGAACTAGTAAAGCCAGGAAGGCCCTTGGCTGACTTCAAATAAAAGTCCTCAACCAAACACATCTGGCTCTACACCAAATCAGAGCTTTACCTTGCAGTGGTTTGCATCTGAGATGTGGACTCTTCAGAGACCATACATTAAATTGCTCAATAATGAGCATTTGCTGGCAGGACAGAGTGGCCTAGAGTAAGATACTTGACAGAGCAAATACTATCAGCATTGAGGAAATGTTACAGAGAGCACGACTTAGGTTGATGCGGCATGTCATAAGAATGGAAGACCCCCATTTCCCAAACGCATGTTATGTGGGGAGCTGAACTGGGGCAAAAGAAAGACGGGTCATCCATATAAGTGATTCAACAATAGTCTGAAGAGTAGTCTCCAGTGGGCTGGCCTCCATCCCTAAGAACTTGAGCTCAGAACAGGAGCAGCCAGCGGTCTCTGAAAAGATCGTCATTTGACGAGTTTGAGTGGGATCCATGGAATTATCTCCAGGCTGCACGTAAAAGGTGCCACAAAACTGCATGAGACACAAGCTTCCCATGTCCTCAGCCTTCTTCATCTAAAGCAGACAGTTGAAAAACGTCTGCTTCATCTAAAGCAGACAGTTGAAAAATGTGGACCACAGTCCCTGTGCAGGAAGATTCAGACTGTGGAGTTTCATGCATAGCCATATATGCCAACTGCCACAATACCATCAGCAGCAGCAATGGACCACCACCAATGAAGTCCCACATGGGGCATGGGCAATCTCACTGCCCACCGTCACTGTTTGAGTTTGCAGCCTTCATATTGTTCTAGTGAAGTTTCATTCTTTAATACCTAATAAAACTGTTGATTAAAGTTGGTTTTGCCCTAAATGTCTTGTAGCATAAGAGTTATTCTGAACTGAAGGAATGGGGTAGGGGGTTTGTTCTGGTGTGCGGTTTATTGCGGAGAGGGTCAGCGTTATTTATCTACTGTGTTAAACAAACATTCTGGGTCCAGTACATTTGTGATCTCGTGTCAGATGGTTGTTTTTTCTTTTAAATTGGGCCAAGCTGAAAGCTCAACAATGCAATAGTATTTTAGATCAAGGTTATCCAAGTTAATTGGAACACTGATGTCAAATATGTCAATTTCTAGACTTCAAATTTTTTTTATTAACTTGCTAATTGCTCAGATTTGATGATCATTTAAACAGGTATTTCTATATATGTGATATTTTTAGCCTAACTTACTGTGTACCATATCAGAAGGAAACTGCTGTAAATCCTAGAATTTATTAGTCAGGGATAGAACTGTGCTTCTAACTTTCTAAAGAGAATTCCTCAAGATTAGTTCCAAGCTCCCGACTTTTAAGAGAAAGACAACTATCAGCAAGCTTAGATCTGGTCACAAGAATGCAGATGCATCTATCTGCAAACCTGAATACCATTTTTCCTCCCTTTCATTTTCACTAAAACTTTGAAGCAAATACGAAGGGAGCCAGAACTGAGCAAATTACCCAAGGACTGAAACATTTTTGACATAAGTCTTGAGTGCAGAGCAAGTCATTTTTTCTTCTTCGCTGCAGTAGCTTTGTTTCATCTCAAAATGTGAATGACAGCAGTGATGATGGAGAGATTGGACAGCTGGCCTTAGCTCCCCTAGATGGATACAGACAAACAGCATGTGATTCCCTTTTTCCAGGAGCCTCAGAGCCTATTCAGCAGAAACAGTTAACTACTTTTTTGCTGAAGGAATTGTATAGTAAGTAGGATTCCATTTCACCTCAACTCTTTTTACAGGTCTGTGTGCTAGTAGATTTTTTGCTCTAAATGGAGGGGCTGAAATTTCAAACCCGCTTCCCACAAAACTACTGAATTTGCTATGCTAGCATAAGACATTCACAAACCCCAAAACTACAGCTAGGGCCCAGAAAGGAATTACTGACCAATCCCTGCCTTGATCCATCCTCATGAGGTGATGAATGAACACGTTCTTTAGGGATTGGTAAGACTCTTCCCTAACCCAGGAGAATGCAGTATGAAGTCCTGCTTATTAAAAGCTGAGCACACCAGAATTGCTAGTATCATGTATCATCATATAGAAGACAAAGTTTTCATTACTTCTCCCTACTGCCAGCCAAGATGATGGTGGCTTCTGTTAAGTTATTTTTCTTGTCTCTTACATGATAAAGGGGCAAACGCTGCACAAAAGTGGTTAGGAACCAAACATTACCATAAGAAAGCAGAAATAGCCATATGCAATATAGCTGCCTCTCCCTGTATATTCCAGTAAGAACAAGACATTTTAAACCCCCTTGTACACCCATTACACTGGGTTTATAATAATGTGGTCTATACAAAATCTCCTGAAGGACAGGAGCTCTTCTTTGTTGGGTGAATACTATAGGTTTGCAGTCAGGGCTAGATGTTGATTGGTTTTCCCACAAACACTAGAAATGGCTCATTTACACAGAAAAAATAAGAGGAAAGGGTTCTACCAAACACAACAGGGACAAAGATTTTCACAGAACATGAGAGTAGCAAGGAGGCCTCTTGGAATCATACCAATCTGTGTTTAATAATCTGGGGTCAGACTTTCTTGATAAACACAGGCTGTAGCCCAGAAGCCAGCTTCTCCTTTGCAGCAACATCCAAATGATGTGGAAGGAGGTAGGAGCTGTCAGGGATACCATTACAGCCCCTTGCATCTTCAGATGCCTAAACCCTGACAAGCTAAAGTCCAGGGGCCATGGTAATTTACAACAGCTGATTCAGTGGCCATAAACCAAGTATGATGTGGTAAAGCACCAAAACTTTGCTTCATCTTCTGTACTGGATGGAGAGGGAGGCTGATATTGGAGCCAATTCCACAAGCTTTATACCAACTAAGTTTCCACTGACAGTAAGTGAATTCAGAGTCAAACGGCTGTAAACAGGTTCTGGTCCCTTTGCACTACTCAGGCTTTATAAAGGGGACAGACTGAGGCGAGTGAAACTGTCCCCTCATTTTCTCAGCCATCTTTTGTGGCAGTTTTCCTTGTGTGTTTTACTACAGATCTATGTTTGTATGCTTAAACACAAAAAAGAAGCTTACAAGAAGTGGAAACCTGGACAGATGACTACGGAAGAGTACAAATATATTGCTTGAATGTGCAGAGGTACAATCAGAAAGGCCAAAGTGCAGGTGGAGTTGCAGCTGGCAAGGGATGTGAAAGGGAACACGAAAGGTTTCTACACACGTTAGCAAGAAGAAGGGGGTCAAGGAAGGCCTGGGGCCATTACTAAATGGGGAAGGTAACCTAGTGGTAGGTGATATGGAAAAAGCTGAAATTATCAATGCTTTTTTTGCCTCTGTCTTCACAGATAAGGTGCTACACTAGGCAGTACAGTACAGGTAGGTCATGGGCAGCCCTTGGTCAGGAAAGAACAGGTTAAGAACTATTTAGAAAAGCTGGACATACACAAATCCATGTGGCTGGACCTAATGAATCCGATGGTGCTGTGGGAATTGGCTGATGTGATTGCAGACTCATTGGCCATGATCTTTGAAAACTCTTGGCGATTGCAGAAATCCTGGATAATTGAAAAAAGGCAAATGTAGTGCCCCCCTTTTAAAAAGGGAAAGGAGGAGAATCTGGGGAACTACAGATCTGTCAGCCCCATATGGGCCCCTGGAAAAATCATGGTGGGGGTCCTCAAGGAATCCATTTTTAAGCACTTTGGAAGAGAGGAAAACGATCAGGAATAGTCAAAGTGGATTCACCAAAGACAAAATCATGCCTGACCAAGCTGACTGCCTTCTGTGATGAAGTAACTGGCTCTGTGGAAGGCAGTGGATGTGACATACCTGGACTTTAACAAAGCTTTTGATACAGTCTCTCACAGCATTCTTGCCAGCAAGTTAAAGTAGTATGGATCGGATAAATAGACTGTAAGTTGGATAGAAAGCTTGTTAGATTGCTGGGCTTGACAGGTTGTAAATCAACAGCTCAATGTCTGGCTGGGAAACAATATCAAGCAGAGTCCCTCAAGGATTGGTCCTACAGCTGGTTTTGTTCAACATCTTCATTAATGACCTGGATGAGGAGATGCATTGCACCCTCAGTAAGTTCATGGGTGACACTAACCTAGGAGGAGAGAGAGATACACTGTAGGGTAGGGATAGGGTCCAGAGTGATCTAGACAAACTGGATGATTGGGCTAAGAGAACCCTAATGAGTTTAACAAGGAGAAGTGCAGAGTCCTTCACTTATGACAAAAGAATCTGAAATGCAGCTGCAGGTTGGTGAGCCGCGGGCTAAGCGGTAGTTATGAAGAAAAGGACCTATGCATTACAGTGGATAAGAAGATGGACATAAGTCAAAAGTTAGCCTTTGTTACCAAGGCTAATGGCATATTGGGCTGCATTAGGAGAAGCATTCCCAGAAGATCTAGGGAAGTGGTTATTCCCCTTTATTTGACACTGGTGAGGCCACATCAGCAATACTCTGTCCAATGCTGGGCCCCACATTACTGAAAGGATGTGGATGCACTGTAGCAAGTCTAGTGGAGGACAACAAAATTTATTAGGGGGCTGGAGCATATGATTTATGAAAGAAGCTGAGGGATTTAAGTTAGTTTAATCTACAGAAGAGAGGAGTGAAGTGGGATTTGATAGCAGCCTTCAAAGAGGATGAAGAGAGGTCGTTTTCAGTGGTGACAGATGACAGAACGAGGAACAGTGATCTCCAGTTGCAGTGGAACAGCTCTAGGTTGAATATTAGGAAAAACTAGCTCATCAGGATGGTGGTAAAGTACTGGAATAGGTTACCTAGAAAGGTGGTGGAATCTCTATCCGGGGAGGTTCTTAAGTCCCAAATTGACAAAGCCCTGACTGGGATGATTTAGTTGGAATTGGTCCTACTTTCATCAGAGGGTTGGACTTGATGACCTCCTGAGGTCTCTTGCAACCCTATGATTCTATGTTTTATGAGCTACTTCTCTCTCTCTTATGCATGCACACCGTTTGAGTGATGCAGGTGAAACAAGCTGCACGAGTATACTGCCTTCAGAGATGACAGGGCACCCTCCTGGAGGTGATCTCTCAACAACAATAAAAGTCAAGGACAACAAAGTCTCCAGAGATGTGCACGTACTCTGCAAAACATGTACTCTGACACAGGAGAACAAGGGAATATATTATATGTTGTGGCAGGGCCAGGGTGAAGGGCCCCTCAGAGGGAGCCCAAACAGGCAGAAGGGCCTGCAGGGCAATCACAGATGGGTGGGAGATAGCTCAGCCTATTAAAGCCAGCTGGCCCCAATGACTGGCACGATAAGAGGCCTTTAAAAACCTTCACAGGGGAAGGGCAGGGGGAGAGAGGGAGAGGTGAACAGAGAAATGCAAAGAGACAGGGAGAGAGAACAGGTTTGAGAGGAGCAGAGGAGAGCAGCAGAAACACCAGAGATCACAGAGGGAGAGTGGGAGTTTCTACAGATCAAGAGTGGGGACCCATGATTGCTACAGGCTGGAGAAGGTACCAGGGGAATCATCTGAGGAAGTGGCCCAGGGAGGAGAGCTGCTGTGCCAAGGGCTAAGAGAGTCAGCTCCTCCCAATGGCAGCTGCACAGGGTCCCTGGGCCAGAGCCTGGCAAGAGTGGGAGGAGGCTGGGTTCCCCCCAGACCACCCCTCATGCCAGCAAGGGCAACAGAACCCTTAAGTGGTCCTAATGGACTGAAGAGAGAACAGAGGCCCAGGAATAGGACTGACTTTGTCACTATAGATATAGGTATAGATATATTCTGCTCGTGTCTTCTATTCATAGATATTCTTGTATATTGCTAAGGCTATCAGGGAAAGATATTAATCCAGTTGGTAAAGTAGCTGGATTGGTGATGCTGAAGAAGAAAAATCAACCAAATCCTACAGGATGTACTTCAGGAAGCCAAGTCTTTCCAGACTGCAACTACTTGTAAACTCCATAAAGTAAAACAGGTGTGTGAGGGAATCTCATATTAGAACAATTTCTTCTCAGCCCCACAGTGCTCTTAGTCAGGAACAAGGGCTAGAGCGTACACACAGGCTGTGCGAGCCGACTCCGAAAAATAGTTTTGTTCTGTTTTCTTTTGGAAAAGTAGGATTAAGATCAAGGCCTCTTCCACAGAGCCAACGACAATGGATGTGAAGTTTAACAGAGTGAAGAATGTACCCTGAATTCCTTCATTTCTACCTAAAGTTAATGCCTGATGTGGAGGACATCCTGGATTTAGAAGCCAATATTAAGCACAGATTTTTCCAAAGAATTGTTAGTGTTTATATAAAAAAAAGACTGTGTTGGTTCTACATTGTATTTTGGAATACAAATGTAAGACTGAACACCATCATGCAGTTCTATGGATATTTACCTATCACAGATGGTCTTCTAAATACTACTAATGCCTGTTATGCAGGAGTGCAGAAGACTGGACTACATGACCTCTCAGGATCCCTTCCAGTCCTCTGATTGTGTGAATATATAAACAACATGTACCCTAAATAGATAAAATATTTTAGTACATATTAGTTAAGTGAATTAAATATAACATGTATATTAAATTAAATATTAAATTATGTATATGAAAATCATGTCAAAAACAAGCCTTCATTGTGAACCTGATCACCAGCTGAAAGGCAAGAAACATAAGGTAGGAATAAATGGACATTTTTTGGAATGGAGAAAGGGGAACAATGGGGTCCCCCAGGAATCTGTTTCTGTTCAACATATTCACCAGTGATCTGGAGAAATGAACAGTGAAGTAGAAAAGTTTGCAGATTATACAATATCATGCAAGATAGTTAAGACTAAAACAAACCATGAAGAGTTACAGGTGGGCAACTAAATGGCAGATGAACATTAATAAATACATAGTGCACATTAGAAAAAATATCTCAAATCTACATAAACAGGAAGGGATTCTCCATTAGCTTTTATCACTCCAGGATGATCTCAGAATCACTACGGATAGTCCTTGAAACCTTCAACTCAGTGCGAAGCAGTGGTCAAAAGGGACTAACAAAATTAGAAATGGTTAAGAAGCAGGTACAAAAATGAGAGAAAACATCACAATGCTACTATATGGCTCGATGGTGTGACTACACCTTGAGTACTGTATTCATTTCAGATTGTCCCACACAAAGAGGATATAGTGGAGCTGTTACAGGTTCAGAGGAGAGCAACAAAGATGACCAAAGGCCTGCAATGGCTTCTTCATGAGAACTTATATACTAAACCTGGTGCAATTTCATATCAGACTAGTGTCTGCTGAAAGCAATGACTTTGGATTGCAGCGAATACAGATGAGACATGAGTGAATAACAGTCTTAACTCCAAGTTGTACCACTAGCATTAGCTGACAAAATGTAAGTCTAGTCCATTACTGGTAAAACATATATTTCCAGCACTCTACATACCACACAGTCAATCATGCAAGCTGTTCTGCTCATGGGCATCATCATTTTCTGACTACCTCTGTATCAATTATTAACACAATGTAAAAAAAATAAGCAGATGTGCATGGCTAGAGAAGCCTAACTTTTGAGAAGGAAGACCACTGATCTTCTACATTAACATAAGCAGGTGATAAAGAAGGTCAAAATAGCTAATCACAGCTGCCAACATAGGAAGGCTAAATTCGCTACGCCCCAAGGGAACAACATTTGTTTTTCTGAGCGTGTTCTTTTTAGTCATACCACAAACACCTTTTCCCTATATTGACTGTTAAAGTTAAAATGCTGAAGTTGAGCAATAAAGTTGAATAACTGCTGCCTACAATCTTTTTTTCTAAGTTACTTGAAAGATGACCATTGTAAGATAGATTTACTTCTAGTAAATAATATACGTTAAAGGGTATACATGAAACAGAGGGGGTGGACTGGTACAAAATTACAGTAAGTGGCAGTGAAGTGTAGAGTAAATCACTTGAACAGAAGCAACTCAAACCAGTCAGTTCAGTTAACCAATATCCTGATATAAAGCTCTTTAAACTCAAATCTGTATTGCTGGCACTGCCATTAGCATTTATAACTAAACATCAGATCTGCTATTACTTTTCTTTTGGCCTTGTGAAGTGAACCCACAACAGCAACCAAAGTTCTAAAAATGAATTTCATCCATGTACTTGTTCTAGGTTTCAACTTAATTAGCATCTCTGATTTAAAAAAAAAAAAAAAAAAAAAAAGCAAGCCTCAAACTGGAATCTATTAAATAGTATCAGCGGCAGCTTTCAAGAATTAGGCAAGCTACTGTTCATTAATTGCTGTTAAATTGACTCTAGATTCCTGCATTTTAACTAGGGTGACCACCCAGCTTGTTTTTAAGCACAACCCTTATTTGATGCCTGATGGCTTCCATTGAGTAAGAAGCTACCAAACATTTGTGCTAAAGAAAAGTGGGTTTTCACGCACTAATCACCTAAAGGATCACATGCTGTAATTCTGTGTATGATTTTCTACCATAAATAAAATGTTGCCAGGCATTGTCCAGTAAATGGAAGTTGTCTTATTTTGTACTTTTACCCTTTGTTTCCTTTAAATATAGATGACCACCTGACTTAGACCTCATGGTTCAGATTATAACTAGTTTCACTGCCATGTTGCCTGTCTTTTTTAAAGGTATTAAAACAGTTTTGTTCTCAGGTTGTGTGGAACAATGGAACTGACCTCAAAACTCATCTGAGACCCCGGTGGAAATTCCAGCAAACTACATTAAAATTAATCAAGTAGATTCAGGTAGTCCTCCCTTCAGTTGGAGAACCAGCAGATTCAGTCCCAAGTGTTCCCATGCTCCCTCTAGGTGGGCTCTGAGAAGCATCCTCAACTTTCTTCTCCCTTTTGTGTACCACCAGTTTCCCTGGCCAACACATACAGGAAGACGAGAGACGTGCTCATTCCTCCCACTCCTCATCTTGTTTCCAAAATGAGGCTGTGGTGTCAACTCCTGTGCCCCACAGAGAGCCCAGCCCAAGCACTTCTAACATTCCTATGTCAGGCCCAGGCTTCTTGCCCACCTGACTGTCCCGTGCAGCCGCATCAGGTCTGACTAGTCGTTGCACCACCCAATGAGGCAAGTAGGCAAATATCATCATCCACGTTTTACAGATGGGGAAGCCAGATTCCCTACCATCTTGTATAGACATATGGATCTGTACAAATGGTATAGAAGGTATTAGCTGTACTGCAGTAGCACTTCATCCCTCAAAGCAAGAATCAGAGCCACATTGTGCTATGTAGTAGAAAGAGCTCAATAATCTTAAATTCAGTTTAACATGGAGTTGGCTCTGTTTTACACTTCCTTTGCAGAGGGTAAAGGATTACGTGAGGGCCTGGGCGAGGAGAATCAGGCTGGACAAGAAATTTACTTACATCCACTCCATGATTGCCTGGCAAAGAGATTAGGACTCAGAACTCATTCTTTCAGGCCAAAAGCATGTAAACAATAGAAAATATGAAGCGTGGGTTGTGATTTATTGTACCCTCAGAACATTTGCCTTACAGGACAATATGTACTAACAAAATATTCAGGGATGGAAAGATCCCTTCCTAAGCAGCCCCATACAGACTTCGCAGTTGAAGCATTTAAAATCCAGGTAGAAATTATGGATCTTTAATCAACAATACTGAGGCAATTCTGGCACCTGATCCAGTCACTTATTGGGTAGAAAGATCTAAATTAACTTAAGAGGAAATCCAAATACTACATATTAAGACACTCATTGTTTAAAAAATTGTAAGTATGTTTGAAAAAAGAAAGGGGAGGTTGAAGCATGGGGTAAAGTGAAAGCATAGGAAGAAGGGTAAAGCACAGAAATTACTCACTTCTATGGGGAGTGAACCATACTACAAGCTGGGTTTTATATTTACTATTCAAGAAAGAAAATTCCCACTCTCAGCTTAAATGAAGAAGTATTTGCTTCTGCTCCAGAAAGCAAGCCTGAAGCATCCTGAAGGTAGATTTTTAGATGTCTAAGAACAGAGATGCATTCAGTCACCAGCATTCCCATAACACAAATGTAATTCTAAGAGTGGTCTTGTGTCACCTTGACAGAAAGATCTAATCCTTTCTCCCTCAGGTGCTTTGCAGTCATTCTTAATCAATAGAAATATATCCACCTTTAAATCTTTCAATTTATTAATGGTGCTATGATAGGGAAACTTGAAAAGTGGCTAGTGTATGATAGGCTGAATGAAGGCTCTGTATTTCCTGCTTCCTAATAACTCTTATTTGTGAGTGTTGACAACATCTGACCCTGATTACTGAACAGTGTTCCCCTTGGTGATAAAATATTATGCCTTTAGCAAAGAATCTTACACTAAATAACATGCCAACCTATAATCTACTTTCATTGATTTTGCCTTCATATATGCATTAATATGCATGTTTGTATTTATATGTGACCAAGAAAAAAAGTGCTGACAACTAAATGTTTAGGTGATGAATGAATTATTAGACTTTATAGCAAAGGAAATGCTACCATACCAGTGAAAAAGCCAATTGGATACTTGAATGGAATTTTTAAGAGCTATGAAATATCGGCTGAAAGAAAACACACGGTTTAAAAGAATACATTCAATTTTGGTCACTTTACTGCCTAGTGACATAGTGCAGATTCTGAAAGTGCCAAGAGGTAATTGGCCTGAACTGCTTTTCATGTGCCTCCTCTTGGCCTAGGGTCACATTGGAGGCTGCTTGTCTCAGTTTTCCCTCATTTAAACTAAATTTCACTTCAGACTTTTCCTTGACCAAAGAATTCCCATCTTGGAGAAGTGGATTTATTAACATAATAAACCACAACTAAAACTCAAAACACTTTTCTACATCCTTAAAACTCAAGATTTCTCTTCCTCCAACCCCCAGCTCTCCCAAAAGCTTTTCTCACTCTCTGCCAACTGCCATAGTTTCTTGAGCATCCCCTATCACTGCACTTCACTGCTCCTCTTATATACAATCACCTGACTGCTCTCAAGTAAGGCTCATCTTGTAATTTAAATTGTTTCAGACCAGTTTCTCCAGGCTAGCCAGCAAGCACCCTGCTGCATACCTCACACGCCTTTGAAACTTGCCCACACCAAGATAGCATTTACATGAAAGCATTTTTTCTCTACTCCTACCACATTGTTGTCCCATTTGCAAACGCTCTAATTCTACTTCCATTTAACTCACCACGATAAACAGGGCATCTCACTCCTCTTGATTTACTTGATGCTTACCAGTCAGCTCAGCCCTTTTCCTCAGGGCCAGCTGCTTGGCTTTTCCCAAGGAAGCCCATTTCCACTGACTTCTCCACCAGAGCATGTAGGCTTTCCCATAATCCCTCCTTCCAGTGTTCTACCACACACCTCAGCAGGTGTAAGAGGGGTTTTTCTGACTTCAGTGTCCACTTTCACGGTGGCCTAAGCACAACCCTACCCTATTGTCTGGGCTTCCTCATGTTTTGGTCAGGTTTCCCAGTAGTTAACTGGCTTTATTTTGTCTCTCTGCTTAATCACTCTTGGGATGGTGTTGTCCAGCTCAGCCTCACTTGTTTCATCTCAGCCATCCAGGACTGACACACATCTGTGAACATGCAGGCTGTTTCCCCCATTGAGCCTCCCTGTCTGAGAGGCTCTCAATCTGCGTGGCTGTTCCTTTCCTAGAGAACTTATTATTCAAGAGTCAGGCCCCATTAATATGTCCCATCTTTGCACCTCTAGAGCATTTTACTCTGGGTCCCTTTCATCCCATACATGAGGTTTGTCTTCTGACTCATATCCCTTCAGTACTCACATTACTTTCTGGGGCATTCAGACATTCTGGGCCCTTATCTTCCACACCTGAAGCAGAGATTCCTTCCTTTTAGGCAGCAGTGGTCATGTTACCAATGCTGCTGGACCCCAGATCCAAGCCTCTGTATGCACCATTGCATGATTTCATGTTTGTGCTAAACTACCTGCATCTACTGCTCATCAGTCAACAATGGATCATCATTTTCCATGTCTGACTCATCCAAACCTTCAGACTCCCTTCTTGGGGGGAGAGCATCAACAGACTTGAGTGAACTTTAGCATTTAACTGGGACAGCTACCACCCAGACACTCCCTCATGGGTCATACTTCCTAGGGTCACATTACAGGGACCTTCCCTCCGTTTCCCCTAAAATACACTATAGATAAAACTTAAAATCCAAAACCAAGAAAACGTGAGATAGGAAACTGAATTATAGGAAAACAGAAGATTTCCCCAACGCTGCATCGGTCCTTAACAACATTTGTTGTTTAGAAAATAAAAATATGCATGCTTAATTTAATTTATTTTAGTTCTTGTTTTATTAAGTGCCATGCCACTGATTTTGATGAAATTATCTGGGATGTAATCAGGACAAATTTTGGGCTACCTCCTTAATTTAAATCATTGCTGTGGGGTGGGGCTGAGGATGAGGGCATCAGTATGCAGACTGATACAGAAATAAAGAACTACCCCAACAGCTTGGGGCCAAATAAGAAGCGCTTTTCCATGGCCTCTGCAGTGGGCACAGTCAGGGAGGGGTGCACATCCCCTGGGTGAAGAGAGTCCAGGTTCATCTGCCCACCCTCTTCCATCGCACTCCTCAGCCAGAGCGAGGAATGCAGCAAACTGCGCTACTTCCTCACTCCCTGATGAAGGCGAGCAGCCAACAATGTTCCCATACAAATGGGGGGGCCTTCAGCCCCATCTTCCCTAATGAGTGTTTGGGGAGTGCTAGGGCTCCAGGCTGGGCAGTCCTAAATGGAGGAAGACATGCCCCTAGCCAACCTCTTTCAACGTCCTGGTGAGGTTTTATGAGAGATAGTCCCTTTCCAAGTCCATCCCATTCTCCTTTCCAAACCAACCCCTTACCTTGCTTTAAATTATGATAAGAAGAAGATGTATATGGAATCAGGTGGTTTTAGCTCTTACTATTTAGGAGGAGCTCCTGAACAGACAGACAAACTGTCTCAAATCATATAGTCAATAAAGTGACCTAAAATTAAATGAATATGGATCAGATTTAGCTCTTTCTTAATCATGTGCAATGTCATTGACTTTGTTGGCATTACCTGAGGTGTAACCAGGACAAATTCTGACCCTCATTTTTTGAGCAGAGTAATTTTTAACTTTTGGAATTCATGCTGTTGAAATTCTTACAAAATACAAAGCTCTAAAATTGCTCAGGTGATCTCACTGGAGCTAGATGAGCCAAGAAAAAAAAATGTTTAAAAAAAAAACAAACCCTGACTGTGTACAAGATTTGGAGAAGAAAATGAAAACCGTTAGAACATGAGCTCAGTAAAGTCAAAGCACTCTCCTATTCTGTAGTTCCCAAGACACAGAATTTAGCATGAAATCTGCCCCTTGCCACAAGAATTTTCTAAACATAAACCGAGTGCAAGCTAATGCATTGCTGTCTAAGTCTGCAGAAAAAAAAATAGATGAAAAGGGTAAACTGTGTCATTTCTCTCCACAATGTCTCCCACTTCTTCATCGTGGTGAAAAACTCCAATTCTTCCAGAGCAAGTTTTCAAAACCTCCAACTTCTTGTCTCACAGACTCTGTGGTTAAGAGAGTTGTCAATACAATGATCTGAATATATTGACAATGCATAGGAGCAGAACAAAACAAATAGCTGACATTGTCTTCATTTGTATCAAAATAGCTACGCTTACAAGTTGAGAGAGAGATTTAAAATCCATCTGAAGGCTTCAGGAAATGTAAAGTGCCCCTTTGTTGTACCTCCTGGAAATGAAAAGATGGCTCGGAGGTCTCCATAGCTGCATAGTGGCAAATCCTTATTTTTTAGGGTGACCATCCATCCCGTATGGGTGGGACATTCCCGTATTTGGGATGCCAAAATAAGCCCCAACTTATTTTTTTAAAAGGGACTAAAGTGTCCCATATTTGGGCCATTCCCCCCCGCATTCATTTCCCTAAGCCTCGGGGAAGCACAGGGAATGGGGGCACCTGCCACTTCTCCAGGGCTCAGGGAGTGCCAGGGGCTGCCACTTCCCCAAGGCTCCAGGGGGATCACCAGCGGCTGCGGCTTCCCTGGGGCTCCAGGGGAGGACCAGCAGCTGCTGCTTTCCCTGGTCTGACAGGGAGCACCAGCGGCTGCCCTCTCCTTCCTAGCTCCCCAGGGCTTGGAGGAGCCGCTCCTCCCCCGCATATCTCCCTGTCTGGTATTTGGGACAGGGAGATATGGTCACACTATTATTTTTCCATTTGTGCATCAGGTTGGTACACCTTTCATAAGACGTAATGCAGCTGTTAGTCATCCTCTCTTTGTTGTGGAGCAAGAAACCAGGCAATTTGGTGGCGGAAACATCTATGTAGCTGTTTGCTGTTTCTATCAGAGCCTGATGCATCAGACAGTGAGGTGTCTTCTGCATTGAAGATGGATGGCAGAAGAGTTTCTACACACACCCAGAATGATCAGCTGGACTTAAGTGAACAAGGTTGTCATGGAGCATGAGCTTTTGGTTAGTGACAGCTTTCTTATATCGGAGGGGTAGCCGTGTTAGTCTGGATCTGTAACAGCAACGAAGGGTCCTGTGGCGCCTTATAGACTAACAGAGAAGTTTTGAGCATGAGCTTTCGTGAGCACAGACTCACTTCATCAGATGCTGGTCTTGGAAATCTGCAGGGCCAGGTATAAATAAGCCAGCGCAAGGGTGGGGATAACAAGGTTAGCTCAGTCAGCAAGGGTGAGGCTTACTGCCAGCAGCTGATCTGGAGGCGTGAACACCAAGGGAGGGGAAGCTGCTTCTGTATTTAGCCATCCATTCGCAGTCTTTGTTTAAGCCTGAGCTGAGGGCGTCGAATTTGCAGATGAATTGTAGCTCAGAAATTTCTCTTTGGAGTCTGGTCCTGAAATTTCTTTGCTGTAGGATAGTTACTTTTAAGTCTGCTACTGTGTGGCCTGGGAGATTGAAGTGCTCTCCTATGGGTTTTTGTATATTGCCATTTCTGATATCTGATTTGTGAGAGTTTATTCTTTTACGTAGAGACTGTCCAGTTTGTCCGATGTATATAGCAGAGGGGCATTGCTGGCACATGATGGCATAAATTATATTGGTAGATGTGCAGCTGAATGAACCCACGATGGTGTGGCTGATCTGATTAGGTCCTGTGATGGTGTTGCTGGTGTAGATATGTGGGCAGAGCTGGCAACGAGGTTTGTTGCATGGATGGGTCCCTGAGTTAGAGTGACTGTGGTGCGGTGTATAGCTGCTGGTTAGGATTTGCTTCAGGTTGGCAGGTTGTCTGTGGGCAAGGACTGGTCTGCCTCCCAAGGCCTGTGAAAGTGGGGGATCATTGTCCAGGATGGGTTGTAAATCAGCTCTCTCATATATGTGCAATAAATCCATCTCTCACCCAATGACTGGAAGAAGGATGTTTGTGACGACTGGAAACCAAGACAGCAGAGTGGAATTCAGGGTGCCAGTTACAAGTCTTATAAGACATATTTAAGTGGACACCAGTGAGGTCTACATGCAAGCTCCTTCCCCACACAGGTGTACATTACTTGGCTAGGGAATAAACGATATCCACCGTTACTATTCATACCTTTAGCGCATCACTACCCCACCTAGAACTTGATAACTTTTCAGTGATATTGATTTGTCTCTTTGGTCTACGGCTCATCTGCTTCAGACGGTGACAGGTGAGGCTGACTCACAGGTGGCAGGGGATAGGTCGTGGGCAATTGTCTTGTGTCAGAAATGTGTATTCAGAATTCTCTTAGCTTTAGAATTGCTGAGGTGGAAAGTTGACACAAACAATCTGAAAGGATTTTGTTTGAACTGCCCATACCAAAAACAGTTGTTTATCCCTTTCAGATCAGCATTAAGAGTGTTGCTGCCTATGTATTTAGGGCCAGGTTGCTAGCATAAATGAACTTGCAGCATGTTTTAGATCAGGAGTCAGCATCGTCCCATATGGGTGCCAAGAATGGCATGGGCCATTTTAATTAGCACACAAGGTTAGAGCGCAGCCTCACCCAAGCTCCCATGCAGTCAGGAGCTTGCTGAAAGCCATGGCACCTGTGGATGTAACAAAAAAAAAAAAAAAAAAAAAACAGCTAATGCTACCAACCAGCACCTAAAGGGCGGGGCTCTGCATCTTTTTTCATTAATGAAGCTGTTGTAAGTAGGACTACGAATGACTTTAAAAAGTATCACCAGCACTCAGTACATAAAAGGTCAGAAGGTCACTCCACCTTGGAAAGGTTGATAATCCTTGAGCTAGATAAAATATGTTGCTAGTTCTGATCTCTGAGGCCATTTCTACATGACACTTTTTCTGAAAGTGGCATGCTACTAAATGGCCTGAAAAATTCAAATGAGGTATGGATGTAAATTTCCAGTGCATCATTAGCATATGGTCATATGATTAGGAGTCCCAGAGAAGCTCTTCTGAGCTCCAAAACAGCATGTAGAGGCGTGGCCCCTGGGGGATCTCCTAGAAGGGGATCCTACTTCCGGAAGCCCCTTCTTCCTGAAAATTTTCTTCCAGATTCCAAATCATGTGACCGTATGCTAACAAGGTGCCAGAAATTTACATCCACGCCTCATTAGCATTTTTGGGCCATTTACTAGCATGCCACTTTCGGAAAAAGTGGCAGGTGTAGAAATGGCCTGAGGCTTTGCTAGGGTTGGAAAGGACCACTGCTGCTTGGGTGGCTCATACTCCTATATTGTCAGCTTAGCTATTCAGGTACTGATCACAAAACCATCATCCATTTCTGGCAGCGCTTTGGCAATGCCATTTGGTTTAGGCCTGATACAGGTAGCCATTCTGTGTTTGGATGGCTTTGGCTAGAGAAGACACATTCTCGTATCTTGAGGCATGCCCAGTCTTCTACAATGTGTGTTTCTTGTCTGACTAGGACACCGATTATCTATCATCAGCCTCATAAATGTCAGCGACAATGTACAACATGGCACAGTAATATCGCTGCAAGAACCTTAAATTACGTATATAGTTCTGAATATTGCATTGACAGGTTTGTTTAACCTTTAATACTGCAGCAAATTATTTTTTGTTCACTTTAAGAGCTATAAAACTAGCATTGCACAGCACCCAGTGTGTATAATGCGTCGCAAAAAAAAAAAGTATTTAGCAGCTAAGAAGGGATTGAAAATATTTAAAAGATTAATTAAACCTGAAGTGTTCATACATGCCATTTCAAAGAACAGCCAATGCCAAGTTCCGAGACAGAAACTTTAGCAGGCATTGGCTAAACAACATTACATGGCACAACAGGAAATCAGTTCCTGGCAAGAGGCCAACTTCTAAAGCTTTCATCGAATGTTTTAATCACCAAAGATTATTATTCCAAGTTTAAGAAGCTTATGTGATTTATCTTCATGTGTCTGACAAAAGAAAGCCAGCAGTCATTTTCAGAGAGGCACAGCTATTGTGCTCATTGATATTGTATACTGTCAGGAAGTAGTACAATTTACATTACATACTTTGTGTAATCCTTACATTCCTGATTGTATAAGCTGCAGCAGGAATTCCTTTTGTGATGATGACCGTGTACTTCAGTGTGAAATTGTACATAATGCAGCACCAATGTTCCCCTCTTCTTTTCCTTGTAACATAATTATGCTTTTCTGAAGTGCGTAAGAATCTTTAGATTTTAAGAAAGCTTTCTTCTTACTTTTTAAAAGGCTACAAGGTAGCTGTGCCTGACAGTGCTATAGCCTACAGAAATTATGCAGGCCTAAAAATTATTTATTCTTGAATATAATGGATTCGTATACACCAAATGTCATTTTGAAACTGTAAAAATTACATAATTAGGCTTGGAAGGATTAGATTTGTATCAGTGTGCATAAATGATTTTACCACACACACACACACACACACACACACACACACACACCAAAAATCACTCCTAAGAATAATAAATATTTATAGATATGCCAAAAAAAGAGTTGCTTGAAAATTTATCAGAATTTGATTTAAGAATATTTACGCTGTATATGTTCACACGTGATACTGACAATTTGTGTTTTAATGTTTATAAAACTAACTTTTTGAAACTTAGCATCTGGTGTCACTAAATAATTATTGTCTGACCTGCCCATTGTCTACCTCCACAATAATTTCCTGCCACTTTGAAACATGTAATTAGATTTTAAAATTAAGGAAAATGTTTAAAACCCATAATTTTGCACAGTTGGAACATTTAAATTAATAGTCTTTAAAAAGTAAAAAATGCATTCTGCCAAGCCAATACATAAACAAGCACTAGACTATAACTAAAGCTAATTAAGTAAAATATGCTTTTGAACTTGATAAGCCTCAAACTTGTAGCCATGGATAAATATGATACAGAACTGAAAATGTCATTGTTACACTATCCAGGCAGTTATCTTCAACCCTAACCTGCAGGATAATTCCATCTTTAGGATCACTCATTCCTTAGCCTTTAACTAAATAGCCAGCTGTTCAACAAATTATGGGAAAGAAGCGAAGACAAGAAAATACCACATCATTTACAGATTAGTCTATTTATTAGAGCAGGAGTCTGACCGTTAGCATTTCTAGAATGGCCTGAATTAATTCAATGCCAAAAATCCCAACTATTTCAAAGGGACCAAAATTTCATTCCTCCCTTGCATTCCCAAGTCATTCAAACTGGTCTGGCTAAAATATTCCAGCTACTATTATACTCGAGAGTTTTGCCAACACAACCCCAGCTTTGTAGACAAATTGATGGAGCGTCTACACACAAAATGTGTTTTGTTGATAGTTTGTCGACAAAACTCAGCACTTGTGCCAACAGCGCTCTGCCTCTCAGCCATGAGGCTTAACTCTGCTGTCGACAGATTCCGTCAACAAAAAAAAATCTGCGTGGACATTCTGAAGGGCCTTCTCTTGACAGACAGGGCATCCAGAACAATGGGCCTGCTGTACTTTCTGGTGCCTATTTTGTTGAGAGAGCAGCCAGGCAGTCCAGCCATACTGTTGACAGAGCGGCGTGCTCTTCCAGTTCACTTTTGAGTGTGGCTGTACCCTGTTGACAGACGTTTTGTTGCAAAATCTCTTCCAACAGTGACTTCTGTCGACAGATCACTGTAATATAATCATACCCCTCAGGACAAAACTTGTAAACCTCTACATGTGCAAGCACGTGTGGAAGGTTTCAGAGTCACTCAGTCTTCGTGTCTGTAAAATTAACAGGAAAAAAATGGAAAGGAGAATTCCTAAACTTAATTTTTGTAACATGCTTTGATCCTTGGATAACAGACACTATGGAAATGCCCACTAATGCACATGCTGTGATTTGTAAGTTACGAGACAGGAAATAAGAGCATAGGATGTTCTGTGTTTAAGTCTTGTTTGACTGGAGGTCTACCATTGTTTGTTTCAAATTCAAGGGTCTTTGGGTGTTTTCTGGAAAGCCATGTTCTAAACCAAAACCATCAGACTATTGTTTAAATCAACGAACTGCAAATCTGGATTCTCAATGGCTTTTCACAGCTCAGTCTTGAAATCAAATGTACCCCTAAAACTGCTTCCATGGGGTTCTCATTTTTGGCTATATTAAATCTCTCTGGCTTCTGTAAATTATGGCATTGGTAGCTCACTTTATCACTGCGTATAGATATCATCCCAGCTGGAGACCTTGGAGGAGATGGAAAGCCAATATAATAGGTAATAAAGTACCTGGATTCAAAAACATAGATGCACAAGATCTCCTTTTATTAAAGGTTTGTCCCTCAGCAGTTTACTCATTGATACATACCACCAGAGACAAACCACCAGTGGCTAAAATTGGATTTTAAATCGATTTTTCCTGGAAAGGTCTCTTATCTACATCATTAACCAGGCAGATAGTTGCAAAGGTACCATTTTTGTTTGTTTTAGTACAGAACCCACAAGCTATATCTCTCTCTGTTATAAGTTTGATACACCTGGGAAATCTGCATGGGTTTCCTACATGCCTCCAAAGAGAAATCCTAATGGAGACTTCACTCCTTTTGTCTCTGCTCATGAGGCCTCATTCAATCTAGCCAAAGAGAGCATCCATGCGCCCCTCCCTCTGCTCACCCTTTTGGCTAAATAAATGGAGGCCCACTGGATGTGTAAATAAGGATGCATACAATTTGGCCTTTAAAGAGCCACTGGGGAGCTTGTGTTACACTGGAGGAGTGACTTACCACCTCCGCTTTCACTTCAAAAAGCAAGCAAAGCCTTTGTTTATTGTATTTGGGAAAGGATTGTACAGTAAGATAGAAGGGCTGTTTTCCACATCATTGCCCTGAATGTGCACTACACCATAACCTTTAACATAGTAAGGATGTATCTTCCATATCTAGGTTTAAGTTAACATTCTCTAAATTAAAACTCACTTATTTTTAGAATTTATAAATAGTTTTGCTTTCTACAAAGCTAAAATTCAGGCCCATAATCATGCTGTAAGATTTTAGTTTATTCTAGAAAAATAACAGAGGGGAAATGTCTTAAGCTAATGCTACTTTATTTTCATGGATTCCAGGGCCAGAAAGGACCTTTATAATCCTCTAGTTTGACCTCCTGAACAATTCAGGCCACAGAATTTCCCCTAAAATAATTTCTTTTGAAGTTGAGCATATCTTTTTTTAAAAAGTCCAAACCTTCCTGAAACGCCTTTTCTTTTCTACCAAAGATGCGTATTTCTCTTGAAAATAAAGTAGTTCTTATAGGACAACTTTCCAATAAGAAAGTTACCTATAGTCTGGTATATACAAAGTATAAAGAAACCAAATTACTTGTTGAATTATAGATTACAGATTGGACCTCCCTGGTCCAGCACCCTCGGGACCTCGTTGGTCCTGAACAAGGGAGGTTTCTGGACCGGGGAAGCTCAATTCTGGCCCCAGGGAGCTCAGTTATGGCCCCCATGCCACTTCCCCCAACTCCCAGCCCAGAAACCAGTCCCCCGATTGGGCTCCTACATGAGGCGAAGAGACCATTAGAAGTACTAGCTCCAAACTCATTATGAATCACTAAGACTAAATAGAAGGAAAGAATTCCAGAGAGCATTGGTGTATAGTGGCTGCTGGGAGGAGCCAGTACCCCCTCAGAAGTAGTAGTGGCTTGAGAAGAGAAGGTAAAGTTAAGATATCTAAAATACAATATTTTAACGCAAAAGAAATTCACTGATAAAAATTACATTAAATGAATTGATCTCAAAGCCACGAAGAACCAGAAAATCAGAGCTGAGCATCATATTTCAGTTCTACTTTTTTAAATTGTACATTTTAGGTATTGTGGATAATACAGTTGTCTACCCTGGAGCATTAGAAGAGAGTTACCTTATTGGTAACATAGGCTTTTAGCATGCTGAGACCACTGACATCATGCTGATCAATATTGTGACATTGTTTCCTTGTACTTCTGTGTCTATCTGTAACTGAAATCTCTTGTCTTGTGCTTAGATTGTTAGCCTCTTGGGGCAGGAATTGTGTTTTTGTTTGTTCAACATCTGTGGAGAACTTACTACAATGGAGTCCTGGTCCATGACTATTGTTCCTAGGCGCTATGGTAATGCTAATAATTAATAAAAATAGAAATTGCAGTACCAAAAACAAGCAGGGTAAATATTTGTGTCCTATCTTTAAATCCCTTTGGTTGCAGGCACTTGAGGAAAACTTATAAAATATTTCTTAATGAAGAAGAAGATTCTGCTCACAGCAAAACCAATGTAAGTCCTCTGACTTCAGTAGAATGACTAGGTATTTACACTGCCTGTCGGAGCAGTGTTTTACAGACAGTTCTTGACTGTATAAGTGAAATACTCCAGTTCACAGCTCTACACAACTTGAAAGCATAGGCCAAAATTCTGCCGTACAATTTTGTAAGACTTGTGAGACTCCGACTGAGAGCAACTGGCTGATGAAGAAAGAGCTGACTGGTAGATTCCAGATTGTTCTCTGGGTCACTTTCCATGGAACTATATTAAAGAATAAAACACACAAGGCCCAGTGTTATTTTTGGTGATGAGAACTATATTGCGATGGCAGCCCGAGTGTGTTACAAGAATCATGACTCATGGAAACAGTGAAACTACACAAAGGAAAGCAAACATGCTATTCACGTGCATTCCTGTTTAGTGCATACTACTGACAGTCATACATGTGGACTGCCTAGACGACTAAACTCCTGGCCTCCCATTTAAGGCGTAAACATTAACTTAATTGAATTACCAATGTTTATCCTACAGCCTTAGAACTTGATACATTAAGTACCAAAAAGTATATTATTGCCCACTAAATGCTGTTCAAGAGCAATTTCTAAAAATTTTGTAAAATATAAGTTAATTTGTGGTAACTGTTATATTAAAGATATAAGAATATTCATGTTCTTTGAATATAGACGCCGCAAAAATTAGGAAAAAGGATTAATGTTTCTAAGTCCATATTAAAATAGCCACTGTTTCTAATATAGACCAACATATCACAATTTATCTACTCCCCTCTGTACACAATCTCACAATTATAATCATCTAGGATTACCATTATACATGTAAATGTTTTTAACCGAGGCTAATCTTACTTAAGTTTGAACTAGATAGGATAGGACATTAAAGTCTGCCTGAATAAATAGTCAATTTCCCATTAGGTCTCAGGCAAGCTACCTGTCCTTACTGACTCTGATTTTGCAGCTGTCATCTTTCCCAGAGTTTGGCCAATGAAGGAATCTTTTGTTCTACTGATAAGTGGCACATTGTTCACTGCTCAGGTGCCCAGAACAAAAAGTATAAGGCAATACAATGAGCTTCTCTCCTGTCTGGCTTTAAAAAAAAAAAAAAAAATCTTTACTTGAGATTTTTCACTGAATGACACTTTCCTTGTTCATTCTGAAGAAAATTCTAGTGTGTCTGTATTTAGCATCGTGGTATACATTAAAACAGATTTCAAAAATAAATACTTTAAAAAGGATTGCACACACATATTTTACTAATATAATTATTATAACATATTGGCCATTTTCTGTATCTGTATGTGAGTTTACATGACTTGCTTATTTCACTGCCTATTTCCAGTGAACTTAAAAAATGCATTTTTTTCAACCTACTCTTTCATATTTTGGATGTCACTCCAGCAAAGTGTTGCTATTTTCTCAGTACATATTATGTTATTTCTATCTTATTTTCAAAGGGATATAGTCTTTTGTCATTATTTTAGCTTAATATATATGCGCTTTAAAATTTCACAGGCATACGAGGAGGGAGTCTCTTACATGGCCCAGTCCCTGAACACTGCTATGGCTTTGTGAAAGGATCATGAAAGCCCCTTCACATAGAGCAGAAAAAGTTTCCTGGTGCAGGTACTGTCACGAGGCTACTTCATGGGCTTGAAACAGGACCCCTTGCAAACCCTGGGACAGAGGGAAGGCCAGGACTCAGACCAGAGCACATATTACTGCAGAGACTGATGGTGAAGTAACCACCATTATCAGCCAGACACAGGCTGCCTACATTTTGCCAGCCACACAGCAGCCCAGAGAATCGAGGGCATGAAGATGTTTTAAAGCACCCAACACTTCAGTACTCATTAAAAGTAGCCAATACCACTGCCACAGTCCCGAGAGAGTAAGTATGCTGATGTGATTCATGATCAATCAATACTTTATCTGACCTGTTTACCATTCTTCTGGGTTATGAGATAGCAAATTTCACAAATTTGTTACTCAAAATGAGATGAATTTTGTTATTTATTGATTGATCAAGAAGGGTCCATCTCCTTATTGCCTATGCCTTGTATAGTCATTTACACTAGCGTGAAGGGGGTGTAAAGCACTACCAAATCAGATTAAATGGAACAGTTGGCAATCAATCACTCATGCATTTACATATTGGTTTCCTTTAGGTCAGCTTTGAAGTTACTGTCTGTGAATATGCCAAAATGTCACTGAAACATAATCATAAAGCAACTTTACCATAATTCTAATATGAGAATATAAATATATTGGATCCAGTTCATAGGTCTGCTCTGCTGACGCAAAATAGCCAGAAAACTATCCCATACTACAGGGATGGGCAACCACCAAAAGTGGATGGGCCACTCGAGTGCCCTCCTTCACCTCAGTGTGCTGCAGCAGCCTGCAACCCACTGAGGTTCCACCTGTGGGCCCCCCATAGCCTCTCTCCCCCCCATGTGCCTCTTGTACACTGGGGACCCAGAGCCCCATACTTATCAGCTCCTCCCGCTCCTTCTCAGCACCTGATCTGTACGCTGTCCCTGCTCCCCTCTCACCCTCCCAGAGCAGGAATGCCATGCATGTTCGTGGCATTCCAACTCCAGGAAGGAAGGGGAGAAGCAGGGACAGAGTGTGAATCATGTGATTCCTGCTGCCTCCGAAAATTCCAGGAAGGAGCAGGAAGCATGGGACTCTGGTGCTCTTGCACTGGGGAAGCACATGGGGTGGGGGGGCAACCTGGAGGTCCACACACTGATGGGCTGCATGGTGCCCACCACTGGCAATTGTGTGGATCCTCGAGCCCAGTTGTAGAGGAATGGACCAGACTGGGCACCTTCTGTTAGAACAGCAATTAAATATTACAGTTTAGATTTTCCCAGCCTGTGTTCACTCCTACAGTGTCATTTAGAGATCCAACATATTGTCTACCCTGCTTTCCTGTTCTAAACATTGCCTCATGCATACTATTTATAGGTTTCTCATCCTGGATCCTGGTGATGAGGCAGTTCTGACATGCTCTGATGTTCCATTCCCAGCATCTCCCTAGCCATCTTGATCTAGTGCCCAGACATTTTGTTGCTGACCTATGAAGCTTAGAGTCTCTCCAGATCCAGGGAAAAATGTGAATCTGCTGCTCAGAAGTTTTATTATACTGATAAAAGGTTTTAACATTATTTATAATTTCTATTTGTGCACACAAACAATTAACCTGAATTCATCATCATATGATACCATAGAGGGTGAGCACTCAGATTTAAGAAATATTAAAAGTTATGTGGCTAATAAAAACATCCACAGTTACATTAGCCAAGAAAAGATAGAAGGGAAGTAGGTTCTCAGATTTCAGGACAAACCCATCTTCATCTATGTATCACTGGTATACAAAATCAAAGTCACAGATATCACCAAAATAAGCAGTAGAATAAAGGAAGGGCTGGGTACAAATATTTGGATCTTCATCAAGATTTCTAGATCACCCCCAAATCGGATGTGTTTGAATTTGGCAGATGGGAACAATTCTAATGATATATTGAACAACAATATCAGCCAGTTTGTTGTACTTACCTATGGTGTATTAACTAAAAACCACAGAACTGGCCTTTCCAAACAGGATCCCCTAATATTTTTATGGTCTGGGAGAGCATTTGTAGGGGAAATGAAAACATACTTTTGTTTTGGTTTCCATGAGGGCCAAAAATCCTCAATGTTCTTAGAGCCCAACCATTCCTAATCTGGTTTAACTGGAAATCTAGTTAACTGAATCCTTCCACTTTCATGTGCACTAAAACCAGTCTCCTGGTGCAGGAGGGGTTTTAAAAAACAAAACAAAAAAAGACTAAAATGCTTTTGAATTTCAGACCACCATGCAAGCTGCCTTGCTTTTAGTATAGTCATATAGGTAGGTCTGTAGAAGATTTACAATTGTCAATAGATGACTTTCAAGGTTAACAACATTTTTGTATCTCCATCAACTCGTAATTTGCCTCCATTTCAAATGTTGGCAGGTAAATTTTGTGCCTCTCAATAGTTAAGCACTACCTAGGCTTTAACTTAAGCTGCTGTATTTTCTAAATGGCTAACCAGTCATTCTTTGATCTCAGTAAAGTTTGTCAGATAGAAGTCATGTTAAATCCCTGAATTTCTCTGGCCTCTTTTTAGCTTCTGAATAACATCATAGGTAACAGTGCAACCTAACTCCTACATTTTACTGTTTTCAGAAACATACCTGGAGAGTTAAAGGTCAGCCGGGTGTGGGCTAGTAGGCAGCCGAATATATGATGCATTTCATCCCAGGTAATTTAACACTTGTCACAAAGGAAATATTAACTCCTTTAGTGGAGCATACGCATTTATGTGAAAACACAGCTTTGGCTAGCAAATAGTGTCAGCATTTTATTTTGACAATACAATGCAAAGTAAATGCCTTCATTTTTCTTCAGAACTGAAGACATACAAACTATATCAATGAAACCAGTAACAGGCACTGTTAGGCTATGTCTACAATACAATGATCTGTCAACAGAAGTTACCGTTGGAAGATATCTTATGGCAAAACTTCTGGCAACAGATTGTGGCCACACACGAAAGTGGATCGGTGTTGATCTCCTCTCTCAACAGAACAGCCAACCAGAAGCTCAGCAGACAGGGCTGCCCATGGACCCAGAAGACCTGTCTGTTGACAGAGGGACCCCAGAGCATCCACACAGCTTTTTTGTTGACAGATTCTGTGGAAAAAGGCATTCTGCTTCTTTGGGGAGAGGCACAAAGCTGCCAACAAACGGGCCAAGTTCTGTCAACAGAAAGTATTTTTAGTGTGGGCACTCCCTGAGTTTTGTTGACAAAACTCTAGTATAGATGTAGCTTTACAGATAATGGATCATCACTTTAGGATATGATCCTATTCCTTGATCATTACATCTGCTACACGAAGTTGAAAGAAGAGCATTGAACACTGGATGGACAAATTTTCAAATTATAGAATGAAAGCTACTTTATTATTGTCTCTTGAGACGTTCTCAAAAATACAGAGCTCTTTTTTGTTAAATCCACTACTCTGTAGCCACTAGACATTAGCTAGTTTACCAAAAATCTCCACTTTCACTGGGGGTTAGTTTGGTGCACAAAGTGACTATTTTTTGTCTCAAAGAAGTTATATATCCACACAGAATTCAGAGGATGTGCAGGAAACATGTTCATAACTAGCGTCATCAGGAGGTCTGTGAGAAAATGTCTGGATTTGATAAGGACTAACGCCCTATGCCTCCAATTTCTTTTGTATAGACGGGATTGCATTCAGTTTTAAATTATTTGTCTCGGTGTCTTTGTTTCCTTCAGATGATGAATATGGCCTCAAATCTTCAATACAGAAGAGACAAAGTACTGATCGATGGGCCTCAACATCCCACCATTGAGGATATAACTTCAGGAATGTGGCTTAAACGCATTATTGATAACCTTGTACAGTTAAGTTTGAAGTCTGGTTGTTTTATAAAAGCAATTATTTTTCTTCTTTGTAGTACTAGATTCATATTCCCAGATCACAGGAGTATTTCAGGTCTTGATGGTAGAACAATGATTTTTTGACACTTTCTATCTAAAATTCATGAATGTTTTTAGAAGATGAAAACTACTATAGAAGTGTAAGTGTTATGACTTCAGTACCTTTCTAAAATGAAATGGACTGTGACTTTTCTGTTGAACCTAGCATAGTATTTTTTTTCTTGAGACAAGGTGGCTAAGGTAATATCTTGTACTGAACCAGCTTCTGATGGTATGAGGCACACATTTGAACTAACACAGACCTCCACTCTTTGCATTTCCACAATTAGCTTTTGAATGGGTGAACTTCCTAATGTGTTGTTTGAATGGACCAACCCCCAGGCCAATATTCTACAGACCAGTCTTCTCCCTCTTTGTTAATATTCATGTCTGCCCACCTTTTGAGGGTACGTACCATTCCAGGCTTGGTCCCTATAACGAGTAACAAGATAATCTAGATACTATTTTTAATAGACCGTCAAACCAAGTCTTCTCCTCCATCCAATCCCAGAGCAGGATTAGTTCTTACTTAAAGTAATTCCGCAATATATTGCGCAACATAAGGTTCTTTTTTCAAAACAGAGACATAGAAATGGCCATACTAGGTCAGACCATGTGGACCCATCTATCCATTATCCTTTCTCTGACAGTGACTGGGGATCAGTTGCTTCAGAAGAAAGTGTAAGGAAAACACATAGTTGACAGCTGTGGAATAGCCTGTAACACAGAAAGCTTCTTTCTAAACTCTAGTAATGAGATATTGGCTTAATCCCTGAAGGATGAGTTATCATCCATTCCAAAATTATTTATAAATTACTTATTAGGAAAATTACTGAAAATTAACGGAGATGTTAGCAGGCTTAGGTAACTGGCAGAACAAACAATGCTGATATTTGATTGGGGTAGGGGCAATCAAATAAGTGAAAATCCCATGCAATCTAGTGAACTCTGGTACCACAATCTCTAATCTGAATTTTTTTTTTTTAAACTGTGGTCTGTATTAAATGAAAATGATTTTGGAATCCAAAAAATGTGTTCAGCTTATTCCAAAATAGTATATTATTTTTAAATTTATTGTTTATATAATTTACAGTAACCATATGGTTAAATCTTATGGAGTTGTGCCATGTATCTATGTATTAGATCCCAGCCTGGAATGGGGTTTCCGGCTGACGAATGACTGAATACTTTGTTTTAAGGAACTGTTGCATGTATTAATACTTTTTCCAGCAATTCTAAGATTTACCTCACTTGAAATCCAGGATGATGACACAAAAAGCTTAGCTATAAAATACATTTACTTCTGACCTTTGATGTTTGAGCCCTATTAACATACTAAGACAGACTAATGTTGAAAATCTGTAGGAATTCAAAGATTTGTAATTATTATTGCAGTCATCTATGTGCCCTTTCAAATCAATATTTTCAGCTCTGCCTCCAGAGTAATGTGACTGAAAGAATTACTTATTGACCTTTTTTTGCAAAATAGCAAGACCCACAATGGAAATTCTGTGTTCAGTAATTTTGCAGAATATATTTAAATAAAGAAAACAGAGTTCATCTTCAGCTGAATTTTCATACCAAGTTTATATGAAATAACGCAGATTATTTTTTCTAATTCATCTTTCATATACAAGTATTCCAAAACATTTCAGAGCCAATATTAATATGTAAATACAATTAAACAGGATGAGTTATGATATAACATCTGTAAATAATATATCATATGAGGGAATAAATAGATACAGTACTTCATTGGCTAAATTCAGAGCTGATGTCCATGACCACAATCGTTCTGAATATTACAAATATTCTGTGATGTTATGAAGCTTACTGGAGATGATACTAAAGTCTATGAAGTTGTGCCTTAAACCAGTGATGAATATAGTCCTGTGTCTCTTAAAGTGGTGAAACACACATGCAACATTATTATTTTTTTCGGGGACAGAAAAAAGTTGCTTCTTCCTTTATGAAGCAATTGTATTTCTCCATTGTTCAGGCTGGAATGGAGTTTACAATACAAAACTTTATTTTGTCATCCCTATACAAAAAATCCACACTGAAAACACAAGGAAGAAATTCTGGCCACAAAAATGGAAAGCTATATTCAGAGCTGAAGTCTATTTTTTTCCTGCAAAAATTGACAAGCAGGCTTAACTCTTCACTCCTTAGGTTACTAAGCACATGAGATTTGCTCGTTTGTTTTAAATTAAATTAACTTTGTTGAATGGAAATAGGCATTAACATACTGACTTGCAACCTTAACTTTACTAAGATTTTTAGATTCCAAAATTTCGAGGTACAAATTAAAAAGCTGACAGTTTGGCCTTAACTTGCGCTAATTAAAATTGATGGGCATTTTACCAGAAAATAAAAAAGGGTTACTTGTACTATAGACACTTACTGTGTTGCTATTTCACACCCCCAGGATGGCAAAAAGGCTTTTATAGAAAGACTGCTCACAGGTCTGTATTTTTAAAGGAATATATTATTGTACATTGGGAATCAGGGAGATAAATTCTTCATCTATACATCAAAGTTATTTGCCCAAACCACAGAATTTACTCCTTTTTTGCTTTGTTTATTTATTAATAGCACCTTAATATGGAGTGAGAAGATGAGAGTGCAATGACCTATACAGCACTCACGGCTATATTTTCTATCCCCCTGGCTGCATCTACACTAGCAAGTTTTCAGAAAATCCACCCCTTTTTCGAAAAAACACATAGTGTGTCCACACACTAAATACGCTCTTTCGATCCGAACTCGAAAGTATGTGCCTTTTCTTCCAGAAGCCCTCTTCGGCTCCTGGATCCAGATAGCGCCTTCGTTTGACAGCTTCTTTTGCAAAAAAGCACATGCAGATGCTCCGCAAGCCCTTTTTTTCCAAAAGGGCAGCTCTCATGGCACCATATTTTTCAATCCCTGGCCCATTCTTTCAAAGGAGCAGAGGCGGCGTAGATGCTCTCTCTTGAAAGGGGCGATTGAATTTTTGATCTGCATTGCCGCGCATGGACATGTTCTTTCAAAAGAAGTTTTTTCGGAAGAGATCTTCTGGAAGAACTTCTTTCAAAAGATCGAAATGCTGTAGATCTAGCCCCTCTGACTTTCCTAAGCTTAAAGTTTTAGGGTTGGAATGTGGGGTCCGGCCTTTGCAGACTTGGTGTACCTCAAGAGGCAGATCACAAAGAGTGACCATTGTTCATCTCCTCAGCCACAGGGTTGCCAGCTGTACGTGGCCACATAGAAAATGACTGTTTCAGCAGTCTTGGAAGTATGGCCATGCTGCCTGTCCCTCCCCCTGCCCCATAAAACACTCACTGTTCCATGGCCATGCCCCCTGCTCTAGGAGTAAGGGGAGTGGCCTACGTAGCTGTACCTACACCATCAGAGGTCTCTTTTGTCCCAGGGGAGTCCTCCACTGGCCCCAGAATTTGTTTAAAGACTGCTCTCTCACGAGCTAGTGATATGGCTTATAGCAGGATACTGACTTTGTGCTTAGGCTAAAACATTCTTTTTGAGTTATCTGAAGATTTTTTGATGTGGGTAGTCTCTATGTACGTTTCATTTTCTAAGTTAAAGTGCATGGAATAGAGACTTGTGAACAACTTAGTTTTTATAAAACTATCCTACAGAAACCCTATTTGATGCTGCCATGTGTCTGGCTGGCCCCTGCTAAGCAGCCTATAAAAGAACAATATTAAAACTCTGAACTAACATGCTACTCACCTTTTTTGAGCTAATTTCTTGCCCCAGAGAGTTTCCTTGATGTAGTGATGCATACATACAGTAATAATAATAATTTCGCATGGGTTCCATTCTTTGAGAACAAATAACTGTTCCTAACTAATTTTGGGGTGTTGAGTTCAAAAATTATACCCATGTTTGCCCATGATGTACAGATTTTCTGAAAGCTGAAGTCTAGTTTTTAAAAAAAAAGCTACTGTAATGTGTTACACATTATATGCAGCAACTTATTTTCAAGAACGTGAATGCAAAAATACCTCAAATTGATTGAATTCGTCAAAATGAATGCCATCTAGTTTAATTTTGTTGAAAAGGATTGTCTAATTATTATATAATAGGAGTAACAAAACAATGGTTTCACTGTTTTATGTTTTGAATGATATTTACGACTATATTTTTTGCATTTTTCAGGTAGTCCCCTAAAATGGCATCATGAGGCTGCCTGAATGATCCA
Organism: Carettochelys insculpta; assembly: GCF_033958435.1. NCBI lineage: Eukaryota > Metazoa > Chordata > Testudines > Carettochelyidae > Carettochelys > Carettochelys insculpta. The sequence goes on from NC_134140.1 coordinate 54,480,876, forward strand.
CACGTATTTTGTTACATTTGTGGCAGTTTTGTTCCAAAGAAGCAAAAGACAAAACATAACAGATTTTGTTAGAAATTTATATCATGCCTACTTTGGTATAAAACTTGGGTATCAAGACAAATCTTGGGCCCCTCAAAGAGTGCCAATCACGTGTGGAGTGGTTGAGACAATGGAGTCAAGGAAAAAAGAAGGTTATGGCATTTGTAATTCCCACGGCTTAGCAGGAGCCCAGGAGTCATGGGGAAAACTTATTTCTGTTTATGTAATGTAGAAGGGTATAACATTAGAAACAAGCATGGTATTTCTTACCCAGGCCTTCCTTCTGCAAAATGGCAAATATCACATTGACCTGATGTGCCTATCCCTAAACCACCAAATTGTGTTGAAACTTTCATGTCATCTTCCAACACAGGTGCTGATAATGTTGGCAGCGATACTGAGCATGGACCAGAACACACCAGTAATGGACCACAAATTTTCACCCAAAGTGAATTGAATGACTTGGTGGGAGATCTGGATCTGCCTACAGATTCTGCTGGGGTTTTGGGATCCAGAATTTGCTTTTCCCTGGGACAAGTTTTGCTTGGCACAGGAACCACAAAAAAGAGTTTGTTCCATATTTTTCTATGGATGGTCTGTTGGTATACTGAAATAACATTGCTGGATTAATAGAAAGCTTGGGGACAGCTTACCAACTAGATGACTGGACACTGTTTATTGAATCTTCAAAGACAAGCCTAAAAGGTGTTCTACTTTATAATGGAAAATATTCCCCTGTGGCTATTGCCCATTCTGTTCACTTAAGAGAAACCCTATGAAAATCTTGAGTTATCCTTGAAAAGGTGCATTATCCAGAGCACGAATGGCCTGTAGATGGATATCTGAAGGGGCTGTGTATGCTGCTTGGTGAGCAGGCTGGTTACACAAAAATGCCATGTTTTTTATGCAAACATAAAAACAGAGCAAGAGGTCTTCGCTGGGTAAGGAAGCAATGACCACCAAAGGAGTGTCTGACTCCTGGCTCCAAGAATATAATTCATGAAAAACTGATTTAGCCCAACAAGGTACCTCCACTCCACTCCAAGGTAGGTTTGATGAAACAATTTGTGAAATCATTAAACAAGCACAGTGACTGTTTCAAGTACATTTGCAACAAGTTCCCAGCTTTGAGTTACCAAAAAGTTAAGGAGAGTGTCTTTGTGGGTCCTTAGATCAGGAAACTGATTCTTGACACTAACTTTGAAGAAACCATGAATGACACAGAGAAAGACACTTCGGTGGCCTTTGGAAATGTCATACAAAACTTCGTAGGGAATAACAAGATCCTGATGATAAAAGCATTGTTAGCAAAATGCTAAACAAAATTTAAAAGACTTGGATGCAACAAGCTTGAAAGTTCATTTTTGTACTCCCATATGGATTATTTTCCTGAAAATCTTGGACGTGTCAGTGAAGAGCAAGGAGAAAGATTTCATAAGGATATCAAGACAATGGAAAAATGATATCAAGGATGTTGGTATGTCAACATGATGGGTGATTACTGCTGGTCCCTGAAAAGAAAGACTGATGGGGAAATGCATAAAAAGTTGTCAAAAAAAAATCAGTCACATCTAATCATTTAAAATTACTCAGTTGTTAAATTTCACACTTTGTTCTTTAAACAAGGTTACAAACAGGCCTTATAAAAGAACTATAACTTACTATTTACCAAGTTTTTAATACATAAGGTAGAATAAAAAGCATGAAAAATGTCCATTTTTTTTTTGATTTGTGAAAAATCCTTGTGACAGAGCAAAATGGATGCCATTTTGGCAATCAGCATAGCAAAATCATGTAAAGTCACCAATTTTTATCAAAACAACTGAAACTTTGTTTCAATTTGCAGACCTGTGAATTAATAGTAAAAACACCATTCTGATACATTGCAGCAGAGCAGTGGGACAATGTGGAACCCAAAATGACTTTAAGGGATTATTTGTAATTGATTTATATGCTTTAGTGCCCCAGTAGCCGATGGTAGCCAGAAAAGGGATTCATTAGCAATTGCTGCAGAAAATGGATTTTAAATTATTAGCTCACCTGAAGATTTTATACAAGCTTCTTTGTTAACAGATATCAACATTGTAGGTTTCCTTAAGCTTTTTTCCCCCCAGGTCTCATCTTTAAGAAACCACCGTGTGTCAGTCCGGTAAGTTTTCCCCAATATAATGGAGGGTTTTATTCACCATGGTGATGGATAGCTCAAGACTTGCAGGCCTCTCAAACACATGAATTGTGTGTGGAATTAGTAAACGCACAAAAGAGAAGCACATAACTTCACACATGTAAACACAATTTTTCCACAGTTATTTGAGGAAATAGCATGAACTTTTATTATTACGATTACTACACAAAATTACTCAGATAGCAGAGAAGCATGCTTCTTCACTGTTAAATTAAGAAATGGTGGAAATTTTCAGAGAGAATTAATGTAACTCAAAGGGCAAATCCTCAGTTTGCAGATAGCTCCAACAAAGTCAATAGAGCTATGCCATTTTCTACCAACGAGTCTGTGATCCATGATATTTACATTCCCAATTACTCATTTTTTCATGTTGTTACTGCACTGATTCAATTAAAATGCATTTTTAAATAAATATATTTGCTATTACCAAAGCAAAACCAAAAATAGCATCAGAGGTAATTCTGCTTTTTCAAATCTATCTGGAATCATTGAGTTACATATGTGTGTCAGGCCAGAATTTCACTGAGAAGCATTACCAGATAACTTTGGTCTTTGGTATTAAAATGTTGCAGTTCTCTACACAGGCTTCAGGTGTAACATTTTCATAGGACGTCATTTGTAAACAAGATCAGGCTCTTTCACCACTGCCATTGTAAACCTACAGAATTACATATTAGTATGCTAATTCACACCTTGTGCAAACCTGATGACTTCAAAAGAATTGTACAGAGCTTATGTCAACATAGAACTTGGCTCCTTGCCTATCAACAAACCACTAATTTCAGGGCCAGTGACACTTGAGTTGAATATAGCCAAAGCCAATTTGGTGGGTGTCTTTTCTCAAAACGTAAAAAAGTTTTCAGTCAAAGAAATTTCCTGCATGCACAAGTCCACTAACACTCACCCATTCTTGCTTTTCAAAATCAAGAAACAAAAAACGCAGTTGTTTTTCCAAGAACATATTTATTCATAATTTGCAGATCTGTAAGTGCCTTTCACCTAAAAGCAAAAACTCTTTGCAGAGTTTAACCACACTTAAAAGGAGGTCTACACAGCAAAGTTATTTTAAAATAAGTCATCATTGCAAGATAACTATCCTAGCATCTACACAAAATAACCTCTATTTTAAACTAATTTCACAACAGTGGTTGGCTTATTTTGAAATTGCTAAACCTCATTCTATGAGGACTAGCGCCTATTTTGAAATAGGGGCTGTAAAAACAAGGAATAGAGCCTTTTTCAAAATGAGCCATAGTGCATCCAATGGCTTTATTTTGAAACAGGCTCTATGGCTGCATCTAAACTAGTGAGTTCCTTTGAAAAGTTTTTCAAAAGAAGGGTCTCTTTTGAAAGATCTCGGAGTGGCTATACACAAAGGCTGGGTCTACACGTACCCCTTCCTTTTGAAAGGGGCCTGTTAAAGAGCAGGTTCAAAATATGCTAATAAGGCACTGCAATGAATATGCAGCACCTCATTAGCATAATGACAGCCACAGCGATTCAAAAGTGCAGCTTTTCGAATCGCGCTCCGCCCGTGGAAACAGGACCTTCTGAAAGGACTCCCCCCAGTTTTTCAAAGCCCTTCTTCCTATCTGGTGATTGGAAGAAGGGCTTTCGAAAAATGGTGGGGGGGTCCTTTCGGAAGGTCCCACCTCCACAGGCGACACACGATTCGAAAAGCTGAACTTTCGAATTGCTGTGGCTGCCATTATGCTAATGAGGCACTGCATATCATTGCAGCGCCTCATTAGCATATTTCGAACCTGCTCATTAACATGCCCCTTTCAGAAGGAAGGGGTATATGTAGACCCAGCCAAAGTGTTCTTTTGAAAGTAAATCAAAAGAATGCGGCACTCCTTTTGAAAGCGGTCTTCCACTCCCATTTCAGGAAGAGCGCCTTCTTTCGAAAGAAAGCCTTTGTAGATGCTCCTCAGGGCCACTCTCTCAAAAAAGCAGTCCACGTGGCACCTGATTTTTCGATCCCTGGCCTGTTTTTTCAAAAGAACAGGGTCTGTGGAAATGCTCTCTTTTGAAAGAGTGGATAACTCTTTTGATCTGCTTTTTTTTTTGCATGCAGATGCACCCTTTTGAAAGAAGTTGTTTCAGAAGAGATCTTCTGGAAGGGCATCTTCCACAAGATCTCTGTAGTGTGAATGTAGCCTGTGTGTGTGTGGTGCTCTATTTCAAAATGCATTTGTGTGTGTAGCAATGTTATTTCGGAATAGATTATTTTAGAATAAGACTTTGGTGTAGACATATCCTTGGTCTCCCAACAGTCCTAGGAGGTAGGTAAATACTGTCATCATCATTTTATAGGTGTGGAAACTGAGGCACGTAGGTAAGGCCAACATTTTTTACTAGTTTCTCACGTCTCAGTTTTGCGGTAAACCAAAAATTTGAACTGAACTGAAAAAAAACAAATCCAATGACTCACTCAGCTCTCCTGTATAGGAGCTAGAGAGTAAATGCCGACCATACAAGCAGATATTCCTAAGGTAAATACCTATTTTTTTCTTCCACCTGTGGTTGAAGGAAGAGTAGGAAATAACTAACAAACCTTGCTAGTTAGAAGAAACTTTTTAATTTGCCTCCCCCTTGGCCTGCTCTGCAGAGTGCTGCAAGTGAAAATGAGACAGCCCGAGTTTTTCTTAACTTGAAACATGGTCCTGTGCTGTGCAAAACCCATGAGGGAAGAAAACAGAGCCGTCTCTGAAAAGAAAAGGGCTGTGTTTTGGGCCAGACAGTTTATCTGATTAAGGAAAGACAAGGTTGCTTATAGTCAGAAAGTAACTCCCCAGCCTTGTACAGTAGGAGCCCCAAACAAGGTTTGGGCAGCTCTGCAACTCGCCTTGCAACTGCCGAGACATGAAGAGAATGTTTCAAGTCCCCTGATGCTATTATCGATTCATGGTAGCAGTAAGTTTGCACTTTGTTTGGCCCAGTTTCATATAATACACTATAAACAAAGAGTCAGCTAGAGCCAACTGGAGCTGGCAATGGTTGTGTAAGATGCAGTTGTAGCAACTAAACCACACAGTGAAGCCAACTTTGTGAGCATTAAAGTAAGATCATGTGTATTTTGGCAGATGGAGGAGAACTATGAGAGAACAGCTACACAAACTTAAGTCAGAAAGGGATTATACAATATGAATTAAATAGACACACTTCAAAACAAACACCTAGGACCAAATTCTGCTCAGTTACACCAGGTCATCCTCGTTGACTTAACTTGAGCTGCACAAGGTCAAGCAAGAGCAGTTTTTCCGAAAGGCTAAATTCATCCATGAATTTAAACAACAACATTCCTCCAGAGCTGTATTTGCTCCATTGAGCCAAGTTCTATTCTCAGTTACAACCCCACAATGCTCCTGGAATCAATCAAATCATAAGATGTAAGTGAAGGTTCAGCCTGGCCCCTTAAGGGCACAGGATGCACCTGCCTTACAACAGTCCTTGGGCTGAGGACATGCTCCCACAGGCTTGCTAGGCATGCTCCAACCACAGACTAGATATAAAAGGGAGCAGCTTGGCTCCTTCTGGGCTCAACACCAGCAGGAAAGGACCTGGGGCAGAGACTCAAGCTGCAGAGCTGTCCCAGCCTTTGCCTCCAAGAACTGGAGAGCCCAAGAGCCTGACTGGAGACCAGCAGACAAGTGCTCATGTTGAGGAGCCCAGAAACTGCAACGTTTAGTGGCTGCCACCTCTGGAAACATGATAGCAAGTAACCCTGAGAGGAGGTGCAAGTGGTACCTCTGACCCAGTGAAGAACCACTCTCCCACTGTCAGAGCCCTGGGCTGAGATCAGGTCGAATCAGAAAAGCCTGTGCCTTGCTATCTCAGCTGCCATGCCCCGGAGTGGTGGCCTATTCCTACTGACTCTGTGTATTGGCCCCTGAGCCACACTGCCCTGCATCTTTGGGTTGTCACGTAGACTCTGGCCATTGGGCCACATTGCCTTGCAACTAGGGCCTACCAGATAGATAGAGTCTAGCCATTGGGCCATAGTACCCAGCATATAGGAACTGCTAAATAGATTGTAACCATTTGGTCACACTTCCCTGAGTCTGAAGGCTGTCATACTCACAGTGGCCTTTGGGCCTCACTACCCCACACCGAGGTGCTATATATGACATGACTCTGGCTTGTAAGACGCTCTTCCCTGAACAAAAGAGCCAACGTGAGTGACTCAGGACGCGACTGCAAGGAAGTAATTACTCTGCCCCACCCGAAGAGGGAACGAGGTGCACCTTCCCTGAGATCACCACCAAGAATGCAAAAGGGGGAAAAAGCATAATCCATTTAATTCCTTGGGCCCTAGGAGTCAAATTTTTATGGCACAAGGCTCCCCAAGCAGCAGTGGGTGAGGTGACATTAAGGATTACGGCAGAAAGATTCAATATTTGCACACAAGTTCAAGGATGTTGTGTAATAAAGAACACAAGACTATGCTGCAGCATGACAAGTACAGTGCTATTTTTTTTGTGCCCTCTTTTATGGTTATTTAAGACGATGGCATTGAAAGTCTAGAACGAAAACTGCTTTACTCTGGGAATGGCAAATACTCCCTTTACCCTATCTTAACCCTTACCTACTGAGACATTTACACATGTATCCAAGTTCATCTCCTTGGATTTAGTATGAGTCCATACTACTGACGTTAGTATGGTCTTCGGCAACTTCACACTTCAGAACAGCAAATGTGTAAGATTAGGTCAGTTCATGACACAGAAAATTATTAATTAAATAGAAGATGGAGTTGTATTTGCTCACTCCTCTATGCTTCAGGAAAATGTTAAATATTAACAAGACCCTTTAAAAGTTGTGAACTTTATCCTTCTTCCTTCCATTAAAACTCCAGCTGCTGACACCTAAGAAGAAGTGGAGGCGGTCAAATTACACAGTAATGAATCTCGCCAGCTGCCGATTTAACCTTTTTCTCCTTTTAATAAATAATTCACAAACTGATTCTGATTTCTTATATATACACGATACCCAGAGCCGTTAGCTACATACTTTAGATAAACAATTTTTCAGCCCATGCATTTCTCACAAGCTATTCTCTATTCATGGTGTGTGGTTATTCTTTTAAATTACATTATATTTCTTTGGCTTGTAAAGATACTGTTCCCAGGTATTTGTGCAAATAAAATCCAATCACACAGTTGTTTGTAACGGAAAATAGCAAGACATTATGAAAATAGTCAAATAAGCTTCTTTTGAATCTGAATGCATGTCTTGGAGTGCAGTTCTTCAGCAATGAGGCAATACTAGCAGCTGTTGATCTCTGTAACATTTTGATGAGAAGAGCTTGATAGTCCTCCATAATTTCTTTGTAGTGTCAGATCAGCTCCAGAACTGTCATCACAGTGGCTGTATAAGGAGGTTTTTAGCTATCTAAAAACCAAAAGGGATGTATACAGTAAATGGAAAAGGAGGCCTATAACCAAGGAAATGTACATGGGAATATCATGAGCATGTAAGAACAAAACCGGGAAGGCCAAGGCAAAGAGTGAGTTTCAGCTGGCGAGGAAAATTAGAGAGAACAAGAGTTCTTGAAGTGTCTCAGACAAAAAAAGATGGTGTAGGTCCACTGCTCAATAGAGACGGTCAACTGATAATGGAAGATGAGAGGTGGCAATGCTACCTGTCAAATCCAACAACCTAAAGACCTTTTCCCTGCCCTTTCCCCGAGGCCCAACCCCATCATGCACCTTTTCCATGACCCCACCTGTACTCACTCCTCCCACATCCCTCTGTGGCTTGTTCACCCCTACCATCGCTTACTTTCCTCTGGCTGAGGTTGAGGTATGGGAGAGGACATGGGGTGCAAGCTCTAGGAGAAATTTTGGTGAGGGTGTGGCTCTGGGAGGGGATGAGTTGGACTCTGGCATGGGGGTTGAGTGTGGGCTCTGGGGTGGACCAAGGAGGTGGGATATACGAGAGGGCACAGACTCAGGGAAGGAGTTGGGATGCAAGAGGGAGTGTAGGCTCAGGGAGGGAGTTTGGGTGCAGGCTCAAGGTGGGGGTGGGGGCATTGAGGTGTGACAGGGTGGTGTTACCTCTGGTGGCTCCCAAAAGGCACATCCGTCTGGCAGCAGCTCATAGATGGAATGAGCAGTGGGTTTCCATGCACCATTGCCCAAAAGGCACCACCCCTGCAGCTCCCAGTGAAACTAGGAAAGTCGGCAATCCTAATGATAGGAAGGCAGAGCTGCACAATGATTTGTTTTATCTTCCAAAAAGTAACAGAATCATAAGACAGGGAGCCATCTTGAGAGGTCATCTAGACCAGTCCCAGACAGAACTTATTACTGAAACCATCCCAGACAGATGGTTGTCTAACCCAGGGGTGAGCAAACTTTTTAACTTGGGCCCCACTTTTTGTCCGTGCAATTGGCAGCCCCCTCAAAGCCTGTCTAATGTAATCTAACCACATAGAAATGTTGGTTAAGTTCATATGAAAATAATCCTTTCAGAATGTGTAAGAAAAGTATGTAGAATATGAAACCTTTATTAATCAGCATATAAATGTGAATACACGTACATTTAAAAGTAACATTTCAATATTTTTAATTCAATGGATGAGCTTGAGACCCAGCAGCCAGTTATGCTGTGCCCTCCTTACAAAACTTTACACACATCCCAAGGGGGTCCGCCCCCAACTTTGCTCACCCCTGGTCTAACCTGAGCTTCCACAGCCTCCCTGAGAAATTTATTCCAGTGCTTAACCACTCTGACATTTAAGAAGTTTTTCCTAATGTCCAAAGTAAACCTTCCTTGCTGCCATCTAAGACCATTGCTTCTTGTCCATCCCAAAAATTTTGGGGAAGAAGGGGCCTTCAGAAGAAGGACTTCCTTCTGGAAGCGCCCCGGTGGCTGCGCTTGTACACAGCGTTTTGGAGTCCAGAAGAACGGTCTTCCAGACTCCAAATCATGTGATGTTATGCTAATGAGGTGTGGGGAATTTGCATCTGTGCCTCATTAGCATCTTTCGCTCCCTGTATTAGCATGCCACTTCCAAAGGAAGTGGCCTGTGTAGAAACGGCCTTTGTGCCTTGCTTATGTAATGCCAATGGACGCAGGTTGTCTGCAGAAAGGAATTGAACCTGCAACCATAGGAGCTAAAGCCAGGTAATCTACCACACGATTTGAAGGCCAGGTGGCTCTCAGGCAAGGCTATAGAGCAGAGACTTCACTCTCCCTAGTACATGACCTCAGTGCCTCTGGGGTTACACTTATCACTCCTAATACTTCCAGAAAGATGTTTGCTTTGTTTGCCACAATCTTGCATTGTTCAGATATTATGATCCATTCTGACATCAGACGTTGGAAATGGATGACTGGAGAGGGATCACTTTGGTGATTACCTGTTCTGTTCACTCTTTCTGGGGCATCTGGCATTGCTCACTCTTGGAAGACAGGCAAGTAGGCTAGATGGACCTGTGGTGTGACCCAGTGTGATTGTTATGTTTTTATGACCCCTAGATAACTTTCTGCAGTACTCCTTGCTATGCAGCTATTTCTCATTTTGTATGTGTTCAATCGATTGCTCTTTCCTAAATTGAGTACTTTGCATTTGTCCTTATGGAATTTCATCCTATTTACTTCAGACCATTTCTCCAGTTTCTCCTGATCATTTTGAATGTTAATCTTTCCCTCCAAGATACGCATAGTCCTTCCCAGCTTGAGATCATCTGCAAAATTTATAAGAGTACTCTCTATGCCGTTATCTCAACAACTGATGAAGATACTGAACAAAACCAGATCCTGTCCCTATGGGACTTCATTTGAAATGCCCTTCCAGAATGACTATGAACCACTGATAACTACTTTCTGGAAAAGGTTGTCTAGCCTGTTATGCACCCATATTTTAGTAACTCCATCTAGGTTGTAGTTCCCTAGTTTGTTCATGATAAGGCCATGTGAGATACTATCAAAAGCCTTGCTGAATTCAAGATATGGCACATCTACTACTTCTACTGCTTCCACCCAATCTGCAAAACTTGTTATTGTGTCAAAGAAAACCAATGCTTAACTACCCTGCCATAAAAGAGATGGAGAAAAGTTGTTCTCTTTTGCCACAGAGGGCAAGCCAAAAGGAAATTATAAAAGAATAAAATTGCAAGGCATGTAGAAGAGCACGAATTGTTGGGCAAAAGTCAGCATGGTTTCTGCAGAGGGAAGTCGTGTCTAACTAATCTATTAGAATTCTTTGAAGGGGTTAATAAATATGCGGACAAAGGGCACCCAGTGGACATAATATACCTAGATTTCCAGAAAGCCTTTGACACGGTCCCACACCAAAGGCTTTTATGTAAATTAGGCGGTCATGGGATAGGAGGAAAGATCCTTTCATGGATCGGGAATTGGTTAAAAGACAGAAAACAAAGGGTTGGAATAAATGGTAAATTTTCACAATGGAGGGGGGTAACTAGTGGTGTTCCCCAGGGGTCAGTCCTGGGACCTATCCTGTTCAACTTGTTCATCAATGATCTAGAAAATGAGGTAAACAGTGAGGTGGCAAAGTTTGCAGATGACACCAAGTTGTTCAGGACAGTCAAAACCAAGAGGGATTGTGAAGAACTACAAAAAGATCTCAGCAAACTGAGTGATTGGGCAGCAAAACGGCAAATGAAATTTAATGTGGGTAAGTGTAAGGTAATGCACATTGGAAAAAATAACCCAAATTACACGTACAGCATGATGGGGTCAAAGTTAGCTATGACAGATCAGGAAAGGGATCTTGGAGTTATAGTGGATAGTTCTCTGAAGACATCCACGCAGTGTGCAGCGGCAGTTAGTAAAGCAAATAGGATTTAGGAATTATTAAAAAAAGATAGATAATAAAGACAAAAGATATCATACTTCCCCTATATAAAACTATGGTACGCCCACATCTTGAGTACTGCGTGCAGATGTGGTCTCCTCACCTCAAAAAAGATATATTGGCATTAGAAAAGGTTCAGAAAGGGGCGACTAAGATGATTAGGGGTTTGGAACGGGTCCCATATGGGGAGAGGCTAGAGAGACTGGGACTTTTCAGTCTGGAAAAGAGGCGATTGAGGGGCGGTATGATAGAGGTATATAAAATCATGAATGGTGTGGAGAAAGTGAATATAGAAAAATTATTTACCTTTTCCCATAATACAAGAACTAGAGGACACCAAATGAAATTGATGGGTAGTAGGTTCAAAACTAATAAAAGGAAATTTTTCTTCACACAGCGCACAGTCAACCTGTGGAACTCCTTGCCGGAGGAGGTTGTGAAGGTCAGGACTCTATTAGGGTTTAAAAAAGAGCTCGATAAATTTTTGCAGGTTAGGTCCATAAATGGCTATTAGCCAGGGCTAAAGTATGGTGCCCTAGCCTTCAGTACAAGGGCAGGAGATGGATGGCAGGAGATAAATCACTTGATCATTGCCTTCTGTTATCCTTCTCTGGGGCACCTGGCATTGGCCACTGTCGGCAGACGGGATACTGGGCTGGATGGACCTTTGGTCTGACTCACTATGGCCATTCTTATGTTCTTATGTAAATGAGTTCAAACTACAGCATAGCAGAACAGTAGGACAAAGGAATATATTACCTATGAAGTTTCTGGAAGCACCTTCATTTGAGGTTTTCATAAAGGGGGCTGGGTTCACCATCTTTCTCAGGTAGTTGACACACTACAACAAATCCTTCATGTGTGGGGGTGCAAGGTTAGACTAAATGACGCCTTCAGTCCCTTCCAGCCCTATGATTCTATGATCTTGGATCACTCCCTTTGGCTTAGAACTATTGCTGACCCAGTGCAAGATTGCAGTCTACCCAGATCCTGATTGTCACCCACCTTGCCATTTTTGTAATTGACTGTTGCTTTGTGCTTTTGACCTAATGTGGCCCCAGACTAATCTTTGACTCTTCAGCCAAGGTACTGAGACACCTCATCTTGTGCCCAGTGGCCACTGATGGCATGGCCCCCCGAGAGATTGCTCAGAGCACCCACAGGCTTCCACCAATCCATCAGCAAAGGAAGGGGTAAGACTGACTCCTATCCACTCTTCCCATGGGGAAAGAACTGACCGCTTGGAAACATTGCACAGTAGGCATGACCCAATGATCACCTTGCATGAGTAGCTGGTTCAGTCACAAAACCATGTTAGGCAAATCTTGTCTTCAGAAACTCTCCAAGAGCAACTTGCCCCTCCTTGCAAATAAGCAGCTGTACTGCATCCTCTTCCATTCAGGGCCTCATGATGTCACCACACCCACCCTCTCCCCCGAGGCCAAGGGAACTACACCCTGAACCAGATGGCGCTGGGCCACGTGCAACGAAGCTCAGATCACTAACATATTATTATGGAAGATGTTTATAAAAAGTTATACAGAATTAATTAGTGGAGGTACGAAGGGAAATATTTTGATGTATCAGGAAAGAATTACTTGCACAACGTCTTTACATAATTTCTTCTACACCACACTGAAAATCTACCCCAGGCCTAAAGTCAGATGTATGCCTTTTGCTTTCACTCTAATATGATTCTTAATCTACTGTAATATATTAAAGCTCCCGTTGTGCTTCAGTCTGTAGCTACATAGATACAGCATTTAAGTCATAGTAATCTTTTAATACACATTTTCCTGCTGTCTGAGAATTATTTCCAGTTTCTTAAATATTATCTCATATACAGTATTATCTTCTGTAAATTTCTATAACAAGAATCTAAAGGAGAATAGCTGCTGTATTTGTCTGGTCATATTTTATACTTCCAGCTTGTCTCATTAACATCACTGGACAATCTCCATGAAGTCTAAGTGTAATGGAAAGGAGTAACATGATAATATGTAACCAAAAAGATGAAAAATACTACATTTTGAAAAAAAAATTACCTGATTATTTCTCTTGTTTCGCAATTTGTAAATCACTCTTCACATACAGAATTCATTAGGTAGACAAAAACTTTCAATGGGTCTTTCTTCAGTAGATGAGGCATCATTATAAAATCAGTTTCTGACAATAAATCATTCTAGTGTCCATTCTTCCCAGAAGAATACTGAATGAAAAAACAAACAAAATGCATGAATTTCTGTAAACTGGTTTCAGCCCCATTTTCTATAATTTTCTGAAGAAACTTACACTGAATTAGTTTACTGTGAGGAATACTCATGAAACTACATTTTCAGGGAATATTAAAGATGATTTGTCTAGAGCAACTTTTAAAGTTCCTTTTCATAAATATTCATATTAAGCCTACTCAGTCTAAGAGTCACATGCATCCAATCAGGGAAGAGAAGCCATGTAACTTTGGTGATTAATCACACATCTCAAAATTTCAAATATTGAATATTTGCAAAGAACTGCTCATGAATGAGTTTCAGACCAAGAATAATTCAGACACCATGTAATTAATTTTGAATGATTAATTAAATTCAAGAAAACCATGATCTTCATGTGGACAATTTGCTAAAGGAAATATCAAGTGAAATTAGTTGAAAAAGTTATATTACTAATTATTCAGCCACTTCTACTTTCAAGAAAATGGAGTTGTCTAGTCGGGCCTAGATTTTCAGAAGTGATTAATAGTTTTTGTTTCCTCAATTTTCAGTCTTCATTGTTCAATATCGTAATAGAGCATGACTAAGAAAATTGAACATCAGATTCCTCTAAGGTGTCTCCAAGTGGGCATCCAAACATCAAAATACCCAAAATCACCAGTCATTTTTGGTAATCTAATGGATTTTTAGCCTTGGGAATTTGCACATTTAAAATGTCAGACACAAAAGACAACTGTTTACTCTTGATATTTTTTTTTAAGTATTGAAAATCTAACCCTAACCCATTGAACCTCCATTGGTAAATCACTTTATAACAATGGGAGTTCTATGGGTGTTTCTGAGATTATAATTTGGCCTACAGAAGCTCTAAAACAGGATCACAATTCACTGGGGGGCAGTTGTCCCCCATCCTTAGTCTACACTCTCTAGATTTTCTTCTCTCTGTTCTGCCTCACCCCAGTTTTGCAGGCTGAGCCTATAATCACATGCTGTGTATGCTGACAAATTGCTCTCAACCTCCCTGTTTTCCCAAAATTACACCACTGCCTAAACTCTTAAAAATAGGGGGAAAAATACAGTTTTGCAGGGAGGGAGCAATACATGGTTTGTTAATGTTATAAATAAATCTTTTCTTCTCTATTTTCTCTAAAACACTCTCTGGCTGCTCAAGCCTACAATGTCTGTTTCATGTGTTAATCTGAGGGATCTGGAGGCTTTGTTTTCCTCAAGCAGGATTGTGCATGTGACAACTACTGAATTAAGTGAGACACAAGCTCCAGAGACACATTATAGAGTTTGACTATAATATCACTGACGTGGGGTGGAGAGGGGTTTAGTGTAAATGTTAAAGACTGAAGAATATCACAGTTCAAAGAAAAATTAACTAAAAAGACAAGCTACCAAAAAAAGTGGTTATTTGTTTGACTTATTACTACTCAAGAATCAAATCAGTGGTCCTTTTGCTTCAAAAGCAAAAACGAACCAGATGAGATTCACATCACTTGCTACTTTCAAAATCATGTCTAGTTTCTCAAGAACTTAAGTATACAGAGAATGGATGTTTGGAGGGACTTTCAATTTAGAGAGTGGAAAGTAACCTCATTTCCCCTCAACACAAAGCCCAAGTCATCAGGTTTTGTGTGGACCTCTCCATGTAGCACAGAATTCACTCACCAATCTGTGACCAAGCTATGAAAATGCAAAGGCTAATTTCCAATGAAGAGCCAGTTCCTCAAGAAAGTTTGTAAGACTTTAGCATTCCAAACCCAGACTATAGCCCAAGGTTATTCATGGCCCTCAGCCAACATTTGCCGATAAGAGATCATCGGGAAAGTTGCAATTTTTTGCTCTGGTGCACACAATTATAACTTTATTTTACCTTTCCACCAATTGAGAAGTATGTCTATATATGTACATAGATATTTTAGAGTGTGTCTGTCTCTGATCCATTTGTTCAAGAATTCATCTGAAACCATAAGAGCTATATTGATGAAATTTTATAGGCAGTTCTCTGTTACCCTAACTTAAAAAGGCAGGCTGGGATTTAAGTTAGGTACAGATAAGTTCTGGAAAGTGCCTGAAATCCCCTGGGTTCCAGACCATGGAAAGGGAGGAGCACCAAGAGGAGGGCAAATATATGTCATACTCACACTAGTGACAGTGAGTTCAGGGAACAGCAATACTGTAGCATGAGCAATGGGGACAGCTGCAACAGGAAAACATCGGCCAGGTGGAGACAGGGCTTTCCACCCTGCCAGGCTCCAGAAAGGTCAGTACCCAACTGTCACTCCCAGCAGTTGGTCATAGCACCACACAGGGGGAGTCCTGCTGTCCCCCTGCCAGGCTCCCTCTGCTATTTGCACACCCCCACCCCAGAAATGTTGGGGTCAGAAACCCCCGGCCCTGCCCTCCCCCACACTCATACCGGAGGCAAGGAAAGTGGCCTGGCTCCAGACCCAACCCAGCAGCTCTTTTCAGGGCCAGGGACAAGCAGCAAAATGTCGGCCCAGTCCCCAGCCCTTAGAGCTCTCATCAGGACTGGGAAAAAGTTCTAGGGCCCTGACCCTCCCCTACCTTCCCAGTGCTGGGAAGGCTGCCAACCACCCCCTCCCCAGTGCCTCTTGCTAGGGGACAGTGGGAAAGCACCATGGCTCTGGCCCTGCCTTTTACCATTTTAGGCTGGGATGGCATTAGGTGCTCCACCTCCCTTCCCACCATTGAGCCCAGTGTCTCCCTTACTTTACTCAAATACCCAAGCAAGGCCAGGTAAATGTAATAGTATATTATATATAGGGAATATTATTTGCAATGTAGGTAAATATTACTGGATCCATTTATATGTCTTACTTTCTAAATGTTTTACTGTGGCAGCAGCGCCTCCATATTTAAGCAGATTAATAGAAATCTTAAGTGAAAGGAAGAATAAGTCATCAAATCCTGTTTCATACACTGTGATATGATCAAGTATACCTAGACCATATCCAGCAGGTGTTTGTCAACCTGTTCTTAAAACCTCACTTAGGGGGCTTCCACAACTTTCCCCAGAGGCCTAGCCAGAGCTTAACTACCTTTATAGTTAGAATGTTTTTCCTAATGTCTAACCTAACCTAAGTCTCTCATGCCGCAGATCAAGCCCATTCCTCTTGCCCTACCTCAAGAGAATACAGAGCAAATTAAATGCATGAAAAACTAATGAAAAGGACAGCAATAAAGACTTATCAAATCCACCCCAAGTCATCTTTTCTCAAGACAAAATACATCTAGTTTTTTAATCATTCCTCATAAGTCATGTTTTCTGAAACTTTCCTCACTTATATAGCTCCCCTCTGGCCTCTCTCTAATTTCTCCACCTTCTTCCTAAAGTGTGGTGCCTAGCAGTGGACACAACACTCCCAATGAGGCCTTGCTAGTGCTACATAGAAAGGAACAATCCCCTTGTGTCTCACATATAATATTTCTTTTGCATCACAATGTCTGTGTCCACACTAGAGAGTTTTGTTGACAGAAGGGGCCTTCCGGCAACATAACTCAGGGAGCATTTACAAACATCAAGCATTCTGTCAGAGTCTTGACAGAACTCTGCATTTGTCTCCACTGTGTTACTCTAGAAAATTTGAAGAAAAACACTTCTGTCAGCAGAGAGGGCTCCCGATTCACCAGGCAGCCCTTTTCATAGAGCTTCCGGTCAGCCGTTCTGTCAACAGAGGGCAGGGCAGTCTGGCTGCTCTCTGACAGAGTGGATTGCTCCATTGATCTGCCTTTGTGTGTAGATGCACTTTTGTCAACACAACCCTGTTGACAGATGCTTCTAGTGTAGATGTAGCTAACTTCTCTTTAAAGGTCAATTTTCTGGCCATGTCTACACTTACAGAAAACTTTGAAATAGCCATCCTAATGGCCATTTCGAAGAATAATAATGAGGCACTGAAATGTATATTCAGCACCTCATTAGCATGCCGCCAGCTGCAGCACTTCAAAATTGCTGCTTTTTGCTTCCATGAGACTCATCCAGATGGATGCCTATTTCAAAAGGACACGGCCAACTTCGAAATCCCCTTATTCCTATCAGCAGATTCCTATCCTGCCACCTCTATTATTTCTTTTTTCTTAGCAAATATTTGTAATTAAAAAAAAAAAAATCAAGTGAGCACCGTACACTTTGTATTGTATTGCAATTGAAACCAATATGTTTGAAAATGTGGAAAAACATCCAGAAATACATAAAATAAATGTAAATGGACATTCAGTTAGCCTGTGGCCACACTTGGCCAAAACTTCAAAATGGCCACGCTAATTGCCAAATCGAAGCATACTAATAAGGCACTGGATTGACTATTCAGCGCCTCTTTAGCATTTGCATGCTGCCGGCCACGGCACTTCGAAAGTGCTGCTTTCGAGTGCGTGCAGCTCAGCGCAGCTACACGGGGGTCCTTTTTGAATGGACCCCGCACATTCTGAAGTCCTCTTATTCCCCACAGCCTCATTGTTTAACAGTGTCATTAAAACAGCAGTCAATCATGACTGTTTCAATCCTGCAATTTTAAAAATTACATGACAGCTCTAATTTTTTTGCCACTGAACTATATTTATAGTTATATGAAATATTGTGGTTTTTTCCTATAGGCATAAAATGGTATTTAAATGCCTCCAAAAACAGGAAATCGAAAGTATTGCGTGCCTGATCCTGTTAAGGAACTGTGCTCCAGATGGGTGTAATGACAAGCCAGTGACTTTTCTGTTTTAGCTATTGTATCACAGATACACATACAAGAAAGTCCTGCAGGGCAGCAATTCTAACACAGACACATTCCTCTATTTTTCTTTGCTATGAGCTTTTCCTGGTAACTTGCTATGACTTGTTTGGAAGAAGTTGGATTGTTGTAAATTGTAGAGATTCTGAGAATTTGAGGTAAATATTTTTAAACCTGTGTAACAGGTGATTTCTTCATCTTTGCAATACCTAACTAATCTAAAAAGATGACTTAAGTCTACACATAATCACTAGATTAACTGAGTAAACCAGGGATTTAACATTATCTAGATGTGTAATACCTGTAAAAACACCAGTGGAGGGGCTTTGCCTTACATCAAGAATTATATTTGAGAAAATTTAAGGCTCGGAATTACATCCAAATCCAAGGGATTATGAAATGCATAGGTATAAATAAAGAACTCAATATTTTTGTACCAAACTGTTTATGTAAAATATTGACCAAAATATGAGAGAATGTTAGTGCCCTTGGCAGAAAAACTTAGAATAAATTAAATGCTAAAATAATTTGAAAAGAACACTTCTATCCTTTCTGTCCAATCTTGTTTATTATATAAATTCTTTTATTTTACAGGGAAAAGCCATCTCCTTCCATCTGATCCATGATTAGACCAAGATATTTGATTTTATTTGGATGCAATTTCTGCAGTCACACACACACACACTCTCACTCACTCCAGAAGGGAATGGTGAATCACAAAGGAAAGGTGCACAAAATCCACAGCTGAAGGCATATTTTGCATTGCTTTGTCTTTCTACATTTGGTAACATGGAATAACTCCATGAAAGTCTGTTTGTTTCCATATGAAAATCCTCACTAACTTATAGTAAAGGGTGCATAGATATAGCCATTCCCAATGATTCATAGGTCTGAGTCAAGAGGAGCCATATACTGGCAAATGACAAAAATATTATCTAATAAGTAATATGACTATCTTTTGGCAGGCTTGTCCCCTCCCTCAGCAAAATCCAAGTGAGGCGGCTTAACAAGGAGAAATGCTTCAGAAGGGTTTACCTTGAAGTGTTTCCTTCACATTGAGGAGGCAGATTTGTCTAACATAGAATGAATAACCTGCAGTAGAGTCATCAGAGGACAAGATGCCCTAGTAGTTACCCATTTTCCAGGCTCTCATTTCCCAATGGGAAAGGCCTTCAGTCCAATTCGTGACCCTTTTGGGGTGGCTTGCCCTCACATCATTTTTCAAAGTCCTTGGCCACTCATGAATACAAAGATGGTGGGGTGAAAATTAGCTTTATGCTCCTCCTGAAATACAGGCAATAGTGAGGAGAGCTATGCTATGGGCTCTATTTATGATTGTCCTGTTCCTTGTGTAGTCATGAAATTAGCATGGTGGCACTTCATATCCAGCCAGCACTCACTTTGCAGAGGGGTAGAGCATCAGTGAATCAGGCCTTGCTTCTCAATCTCTCAGGCCTGGTTGACATCTAAAACTTAGATCAACCCACCCAGCTACATCTCTGAGCTGTGAAAAATGCCATGCCCTGTGTGATGTAGTTACACCAGTAGTGGGCAACCTGAAGGTCATGGGTCGTACGTGGCCCAAGAGACATTTTGTTTACTGCTGCCTAGGATTGTGCTTTGTGAGGCTGTGCACTCCCTCTACATCCAATCAAAGTGCTGCTATGGTTTGGTCAGCACACCCCATAAATTCTAGCTTCACAAGTACAGTTAGCAAAACTACCCTATTCTGGGAGACCATCTTGGTTATGACAATCTTGCAGCCCACTGTCAAGAAGGAGAGCCACTCACGTAGCCAACTCGCTAACTAGGTTGCCCCTCACCAAGTTAGGTTGATCTAACCCTACCCCCGTAGGCAAAGCTAGTTCAATGGAAGAATTCTTTTATCAACCTAATTACTACCTCAACGGGATAGACTAACTTATAGAAATGGATACACCCTTCCTGATGCTTCAGTGTCTACATTACAGAGCTTGAGCTGTGCTGCTGTAGCACTTGTAAACATAACCTTAATACATCACTGCAGTTACTATTCTATATGCTTTATCTAATGAGCCTCCACTACTACAAATACTTAGAACTGTTATGTTCACAGCATATACACAGTGAAGTTAGATTGAAAACAACACACTTGCTGGAAATTTGCTCTTATTTCTTTGCATACAGAAGGATAACAGAAATCCCGAATGAAAGAGAGAGATGAAACAGGTTTCTCTATTCAGCAGAGGGGCATGACTCACGCCGCCCCGTGTTCTACACTGGCTTTTTCCAGACCAATAGCCGAGATCCAAATTGCACTCTTACCTACAAAGCACTGTAGCCTGAAAACAGAATCAGGAAATCCCAAATACATACCGAAAGCTATAGCTTGCTGCTCCTACGTGGCCCTTAGTACATCACAAGAAGCTTTATGTGCTGTTCACCACAACAGCAATTTCCACCATTCCCCGGGGTACAGACTGACTCATCTCTTTTCCACTGCTACAGAAAAAACAGGCAGTAGTGCTGATAGGCAATGTGGGCCCTGAGGCAAGGTGGGATAGGGGACTGGCTCTGGGTCCTGGAAGAGGTGAGGACAAGGATGGAAGAAGCAGGGCCTAGGGCATTCAGTCCTTTGTGCTGGGCCTCTCCCCCACAGCCATGCGCAAAAGCATTGCCATAACAGTTTGAAGGGGTTGGAGCTGTCAACAGTAGCATCTAAGCTCCAGTCCCCTTTGAAATGCCAGGCCCAGGAGCAACTGGTCCCTTTGTGTCCTCCCCTGCCCCAGTAGCAGACCTGGAGACAGGCATTCCTATAGTCATTCTTCAGGACATGTACCTAGGGGCATATTGCTCAGTCCAGGGCAGATGTAGCATCACCAGTGGAAGCTTCCACCAAATGCAGACGGTCTACTTCAGGTCCTACATAACCTTTTAAGTCTTAACTCTTGTATGTTGCACATAAGACCTAGTGCTGAGCCTCTACATGGGGATGAATTTTGCCCTGGTTAACTAAATTACTGTATTTCGTTTCCCTATTACTCTTCTTCCTCCCTAAGTAGCTCATGATCTAATAAATGTCAGTCTCCAGGTGCTATAGGATTTCCTGTTATTTGTGTAGATACAGACTAGTGCGGCTGCCCCTGAGACTGTTTCCCTTAGCTAGGTTAGCTTGCTGTTGAGCAATCACTTGCAATCTTCCAGGATTTGGTCAACAGTCTTGAAGGACAAGGATACTTCCTGCTGCTTTAGACTCACACAGAGTTGTGTTGGCTTAACAACATGCATGTTTTTAAACTGGTTTTATTAAACCTATTGAATCCACTGTGTGGAGACTTTGAATTCAACATAAACCCATATTATTGCAATTCAGAAGCAAGCAGACACTGATAAAACAAGTTATAAGCATGTTCCATGCGAGCACGGGTTGCACTAATTTAACAGCAATTTTTAAACTGATGTTATGTAAAAATTCAATTTCTGTGTATAGACAGGGACTTGATGTCTTTCATCAATGATTTCAGGGTTTTCTTTTAAAAATGACTTTAGGAAACTTCCCTGGGGACCAGCAGTTCTGCAATATTAAAATCCCTGACTTGTTTGAATGCTAAACACAGTGCAGATCAGCTTCAGTAAGAGCTCTCTCAGATGACCCACAAATGACCTCAGCTTTGACCTAGAGGTAGCCAGTCCTCTCTAGAACTAGGCGCTAATTCAGTTATCATGTTACCTCATATCTGTTTCAATAGAAGTGGGGCTCTTTCTATACACAGTTTGGCCTATGGTTCCTTTAAATGAATCCCCAGGGAAGGAGCAAATCCATTGTATCCATAGTTTCGTAGTGAAAACTTGACCCAAAACACACAGAAGAATTAGTAGTATTCAAATCTTATAATAGTTTGACTGGGTGGCTGATTGTTTTAAAACTAGCAGACATGAGAAGGTGGTTTAAGGGAATACTCTTTATTACAACTGCCCCCATATCAAACAGCAACCTGCTGATGATGAACTGAAAACATGCCACATTCCTGTACACTGCTATTCCCAAAACGCCACCATCATTGTTACTATATTGGTGGGCATAACCACCCACAAGAGTTACTGATCGAGTCTCATACTGTTGTTCACAGGACTATGTCTTTGTATTTATTTGTAAACCCCAATTATGATTGGGTTCTACTGCAATATAAAGCAACACACCTTATTAACTTGAGCTTTGTTATGCAAGCGGGCATGACATGAGCTCTAAAGTGTGATGTGAATTACAGTATCTTACTCAATTAACCAACGGCTTGTAAGCACACTTAGGAAAACAGTCATAGGGTAGGTGGCCAATGAGTCAATTGTTACTCTAGCTGGCTATGTCTAGACTAGAGGGATTTGTCAGCAGATAGATTGCGAGACCACAGCCAGACTGCAGAGCAGATCGCTCTTTTGATCCGCCCTGTCGACAGAGAGCAGCCAGACTACCTGGCCGCTCGATTGGTAAAACAGCCAACCAGAAGCACAGCAGATAGGGCTGCCCATTTTTCTGGGTGCCATATGCCAAGACAAGCATACCCTCACCCCACCCCGCCACCCCAGAGCAGCCACACAGCTTTCCTGTTGACAGAAGCATTATGGATTTGAGGCAGAATGCTGCTGGGCATAAGTGCAGAGGTTTGTTGACTAACAGTCGACAAAACACATTTTGTGCATGGACATTCCACCGGTTTTGTCATTGAAACTCACTAGCGCAGCCTCAGAAACCAGGGCTACGGTTATGTCTAGACTGCAGGATTTTGTCAACAAAATGTCTGTTGACCAAAGTTTTGTCAACAGAGTGCATGCCCAGACATCAGATGTCTTGGAAGAGATCTGCCAGTCAGAAGCATTCTGTCAACATCCCTGTACACCTCATTCCATGAGGAATAAAGGGTTTTTTTTCTGACATTTGGCCCTGTGTGGATGGGCCACACGTCAGAAAAGGCTCTCCCTACAGAACTGTCAGCAAAAGATATGGAAATACTGTAAAATTTGTGTATCTTTTGTCAATGGTTCTCAGCAATTTACACACAACCTAAGGTGCTACAGGACTTCTTGTTATTGTGAAGCTACAGACTTCAGTTTAGAGCTCACTTTATATTTTATTAAAAATATCTGCTTTGTAAAAAAAGAAAAATGGAATGATATTTTGCAATTCATCTCAGATGAGTCCACTCAGTTGTACTTGTTCAGATAATTGTGAAGACAAACAAATTGGTTAGCATTTATGGAAGATAATGTTTGCCACTTCTTATATACAGTGTCACCTGGAAGTGAGAACAGATATTCTTGGGGTATTTTTGTAGCTAGCATTGCCCAGTATTTACTTGCCAGGTATGGTAACATTCATGAACACTTCCATGCTTCAACGTGTAGACTCTAAAGTTTGAAATTGTCTTATTTAATGGCAGTTATGTAAAAAAAATTCTACATTTGTAAGTAGCACTTTCATGATAAGAACAATAGTGCAATCTATTGCTAGAGCAAATATTTGTTATCCAAATTAACAACAAAGGACCACTGTACACTTGGCATTCTGTGTTGTAATTTGAGAACAAGAAGTCTTGTGGCACCTTATAGACTAAACAGATATTTTGGAGCATAAGCTTTCGTGGGCAGAGATCTGCTTCATCAGATCTACAGACTAATACGGCTACCTCTCTGATACATGTGTTGTAATTGACAATGTAGAAAAACAAACATACATACATAAATATATATTATATAAACAAAACTGCCATTGTGACTTTTTAATCTTATGATTAATTGCAATTTAAATAAGTTGCAATTGATCATAAGATTAAAATAATCAGCCCTACAATTTCTTATAACATAGCTTTTTACTGAAGTCATTTCCATGCATCACTGTCTGTCAGAACACTAATACACATAGATAAGATATTCTGGATATAGTTTTAAAATATAAAATGTTACATGTAATATTTGCACTTGCCTTATTTTTAAGTGGTCCATATTTTCATCTGACTCACTCTAGTCCAGCTCAGGACTGTCTACAGTAACGTTGATGAAGTTAATCCAGTGTATTATTGGTTTAAGTGAGAGCTGAACCATTGGGACAAACTCTCAGACAGGTTCCTGATATTTTGGCTGGCCATGTGTTACCTGTTCCCTTCATTTCAGGTGGAGGTCATGCCCAAGGCAAAAAAAAGAGGGGGTACAGGGAAGACACAGTAGAAAGAGCTCCACCAGCTCCTCAGCTGATGCAGCAGTTTCTATGAGATAGCTGCAGCCAATGCAACTTGAAGCAGCCCTTTGGCACTTTGAAATTGCAGAACTATGCCCAAAATGTTTATGCTAGTAAATTTTAATAGTAGGTGTAATATTCTCCATCTAAAATATGTTCCTGAATATTACAACTCAGGACACCTCTAACCCTCTGCCAGACTAATACTTGACTAATGCTTAAATTTTATCACACACCAAAAGAGTGTTAGAGCTGACAAAAAGACATCCAACTGACCTCTTCCTTACCCTAGGGATAAAGAAACAACCGATTCATTAATCCGTGCCCCATGAGTGGCTTGTCTTGTTGGTAAATTAATGGGCAAATAGATGTAAGAAACCTGTTTGCTATTTTTAATTGAGCATGACTTTGTATTGCATTTCCCCTTCATGTTTGTTTAGGGATATGACTGCTGTGACAATCAATTTACCTGGATAGGAGATTTTATGCACCTGAGTACACTGCATAGTTTTTATTTTTGCTTCAGATCCAAGGTTCACTTTGTTCCCTTAATTTTGCATAGCTTGCCACAGGAGCTCTAAAAGGAGCAGCTGACTCCAGTTATCAGGTTGACTACACTGCTGACCACACCTGGTTTCTGCCAGTACACTCCTATGGAGCCTGGGGCCTTGTGCTATTATTTTTTTCAGCGTGGGAATCATACAATCCTTCCTCAGACCTTGTGCTGTAATCTTCAGATTCCAACAGTGACTGACTAAGCAAACCTGACTTGTTCAAGACTTGCAGTTCCATTCCCTCTCGGAGCTCTGTCATTGGATCCAGTAACCCAACAGCCTCCTTACAAACAAAAAGGCTGAGCAAGATACAGTAACTGACATCACGAGTTAGAGCTCACGCTATACACGCTTACATTAGAAAGCTCAAAATGAATATATCGTGTATTGCTTATATTGCAGTAGAACCCAATTATCATCAGGGTTCATCTGTGCTGTACAAATACCTAATCCTGTGAACAAGAGCTTATGGTATAAGAATAGATCAATATCTCCTGTGGTGATTACTCCTCACCCATTGAGTGTCGATGATGGTACAGTTTATTTTTCCAGGATTGCTTGCAGGATTTGAGTTCAGGAGGGCATTTGTCCAACGTTAAACTGGATGGTCCTCTTTTTGAAAGATTTGTCCCCATCCAGCACTGGAACCAACTGGACTTGTTTTTGTCCGATATCGAACATGGAGGTGGGGCATCTGTTCTGCCCCCTCTGGCTCTTAATTATGGGCGCTCCCAACTAGCATAACATCACATGCACCATCACACTAGCAGGAACGAACCCACATCATTCTTCGAAGTGCCCGAATGGTCACTATTCTGAGAATGGACACTTTAACCTGGGTTTTTGGTCCAACTCAGTATGTCCGCTCCATGAACAGTATCTTCCGCTCCCGCTCCTCTTTTTCTCCAGACAGCTCTTTAACCATTTGGTGTCCATTTAATCTCTAGGCTCCCAGTAGCCTAAAAACAGCTACGTAGACAACCGTTCCCCAAATGATTGTTGGGGGATTGCTTATGTATAGTCATTGAGTTCCTTTCCGTGAGTTTTTCTTACAGCAGCTTCACTGAAAAGCCCAGGTAATGTATATCATCATCAAATGATTAAACATCAGGAGTCTTAGATGATTATATAGCAACTCCACACGTGCCACACAGGCTGTATGTGTCAATTTTAGGGAAAAGCCTTAAAGCTGAAGCAATTTACTGTTTAGTTCGCTTTACAATTCCTTATAACAGACAATACCGCGTTACTTTTCAAGGTCTATTTCGTACAAATCAAGTGATTGCTTTTATCTCTGCTCATTCCTAATTTCCCTTTAGAACTAGTTCATTTGCACAGGAATGCTTTTTCTGAATTTTGTTCGAACCTCTTTTAGGTCGGGGTCACTGAGCCACAGGAATAGCAGGAGAAAAATCAGTCAGGGCCCACACACAGGCACACCCAAAAGAAAATAAACCCTTCACTAGTCACCTGTTCCCAAGGAACCAAACCTCACTCACACTTGTTCACACTCCAGCCCCATGGTGGGGGGGGGGGTAGCATGGCTCAGGCTTTCCCCTGACTGCAGAGCAGAGACTTGCTGTAGGCCAGATCAAATTAAGCCAGATCTAGCCCATGGGCCATAGGTGCCACACCCCTGGTTAATACATCTGCAACATTTTGTCTAGTAAGTGTAGCATCGCAGAATAAAACGAACAGTTGGGAAGAACTCTTGCTCACACTAAAGTCAATGGCAAAGTTCCCATAGACTTCAAAGGGGCTATGTTTTCACTGTCAGGGAGTTCCATGGTCTCTCTCTAATTTGCAGTCTGGTTCTATAATCTGGCTGTAAGTTACCAAGGAGACTGTTTAAGATGTAAATTAGTCCAAGTGAATGTCATTAGTATAAATGCATCAGTCTAAATACAATGTATTTTTAAATATATTCCCTAGTGAATTGAGATATGATAGTTGGGTTTTTTTTTATTTGCTACATCACTTAATTATGTAGTCTCACCATAAAATTTCTGGGTAGTGGCATAAACTCATCTTAACACACAAAAATGAAAAAAAAATTGGAAGAGCTTTTTCAGTAATTTTTGCTATCATTTCATGTGGTCTTGTACAGTTTGTTGAAATGCCATCAAGAAACATGATCACTATTTTTTCTTATTCTAAAACTCCAGTCGAAAGTAATCTGGTGATCAACCACAAAATCCACTGGTTAAATAATATTAATGTGGTAAAGATAAGTACTCAAGAGTGAAGAGTAATGTTTTTAAAAAGTAAAAATAGAAAAAAAGTTTTGAGCAGATTTTCTTTGCTTTTCAAACTTTAAGGAAGAGCTCAGGTTTGGGTACAGTGGATATTTTTATGCGATCTCTTTACTGAGCAATTTACAACCTTCAGTGAAAGTAACATTTCACTAAAATATTAAACTGACAAGAACAGATTGATAAGTATATTAACAGAACGTTTGCAAACAAGCTTTAGAATAGAGCTTTTAAGGCAGTGGGGGTCAATAAGGTATCTGGGGAGCAGGTAGCTGGGATGGGTAAACACATTATATTGTGTTAATGTGATTCTGGAGCCTGGTGTGCTGACTGCATGTCCCATTGCATTATGTACCTCGTGAGGGGACCCACTCACACTATAAGCCCACATTGCCCAGAATACAACTAGTGCCCCATAGCTGGCTAGTGAGAAGTATATGGACAGTCTGGTGGAAGGGAAACTGGAGGTAGGCAGGAAGTTAAAACAAGCGGTTTCCTGAAATGCCCATAGACACAAAAAGGGAGAGTGAAGTGTCCTGAATTTGATTTTAGTAATTCAGTTTACTAATTACTGTTAGGGGAGGGGTGGGGGGGAAAAAGGAATCCTGCCGAAAAACCTCCCCTAGTGACCCTAAGTATTTTATCTTATGTCCCTCATCGTCCTCCTCAGCAGCATCCATGTCTTCCAGTTTCTTCTCTGACCACACCTGTTGTAGGAACATAGACTCCCACGCAGAAAGGTGCATGAGGCATCCCTGGATTTGCCATTGCCATGGCCCCCGCACCGAGCAAGGGTAACTCAGTTCCATGGTTCAGACCCATAATCACATTCCCTATCCATACGTAAATTGTGGTAGTAATCTGAACAGTGTACAGGCCAAAAGTTTTCTGAAGACAGCAACTCAAAAATAAATTGAGTCTGTGTGTTGTGTGTCTAGAGGCAACTCACAATGCAGCAAGACAGAGAAATTCGCTGTTAAATTATTTACTAGCAACTATTTTCTCAACTTTGATAATTAACTGCAACATTGATGAGTGCCTGGGGACCTGATGCTCTATTCTAGTCTGTGACACAAGATTTACATCAGTATAACTCCACTGAAGTTACAACAGTGCCAAACTGGTGTAACGAAGTGGAGAATCTAGGGCTAGATCTCCATTTTATTTTATTCCAGAGGGAAGGATTTTGTTTCTCGGTAGGTTTTACATAAGTTAGGCAAAAATTACGAAAAAAAAAATCATAGAATCTAAAGATGGAAGAGACCTTTTTGGTCATATTTAGACCTTCCTTCCTACCAATTGAATACTGTTCTTTACTGTGCAAAGCCTGTCATGTATTACCTCATTATCATCTTAAATATTAGTTAATTTGAAGAAATAGAGATTTTTTTCCGCCCTCTGAGAAGTTGGCTGGTATTGCCTTCCCTCCGTTTCCCTAAGAGAAATATATACAGCACAAAATTTGTGCAAAGGTCAAAAATAGTCTGTTACGTTGTGTGGTCTGTTATGCAAAAAAAAAAAAAAAAAAAAAAAAAAAATATATGGAAGCAGGAGGAGTGGGAAGAGTAGCACTTTAAGAATGATTTGTTCAATGCATTTTATTAATATAATTCTCATAAATTCATCCTTCTGAGTTTATCATGCTTTTATAATTAATCACTTGACATTTGGTAGTTCATAGACGTCATATAGAACAACTTTGTAACAGCTTACTACCCCAGCAAATAAAAAGAGAGATCCATGCTGAGGAGAATAATAATTTCAGTAATGGAGGGGCAACATGGGTCTAATCCCATCTGAATGTCATTGTCTCTAGGTTCTAGTTTCACTCTACCACTGATTCACTATGTGACCTGGGCACTTCATTTTCACTCTCTCTTCCTCCGTTTCCCCATCTGTAAAACCGAGACAAAATTTACATTTGTGAAGCCCATTGAGATCTAGGAATCAAAAAGTGCTATACAAATTGAGAATGTTATCAGTTATTAGTTGAAGGACTGTTCAGCTGTATCTGAAGTCAGTCAATGGGAGTTTTAACAGACATCAATGGAAGCAGATACTTGGTTTGCAAGTTGCTTACATATTAAATTTTGCAATAAGTGCTGTCTATTGATTAGTAACTGCTTATTACTCCTTCATAGCTGATTTCTCTGGAGCCTCCCTAAGCTGCCATTTTAAGTGAATAGTCCATCATAATTTAAAATATCCAAAATGTGTTGTATCCATCTGATAATGCGAAAGTTGTGTGTTTGCTGGATGATCCTAATGTACTTTATCTTCAGCATCATTTAATCAGATGATGTCATTTTACCTCAGCGATGTAGAGACATTGCTCTGACTAGTTATATCACTAATTTCTCACATTGCCTCAGGGGAGTTTAAATGACTGCTTCCATACTGGGTTGGGCATAGATCATCATGTTAAATTTACAGGAATATAAAAACTGCTGGAGTGAAATCCTGGTCGCACTAAAATGAGAGGAAAAATTGTCTTAGTGTCATCAATAAGGTCAGGATTTCACTCCTCCTTTACATTAATTTCTATTGCTAAGAATACACTTTGTATCTTTGGACCTTAAATTTATGAGAAGTCTTTTTTAAAGACAGCTCCCAATTCTATTGTGTTTTATTACAAAATACAATTCAACTGAATTCAGAAGTCTAAACATAGTATTTTAGGATATTTTCCTTGTCCCCATGTCAGCTACCATTGTTTCTACATAAGATTATTTATGTTTCTACATTAAGGACAAAGTTAGAAACACATTATGGATCGTATTATCTAGCTTCTCAAACCTTCATGTAGAGCAAACATGCCCCAGGTGCTTCTGTTCTGGTCTCTATCTACTCTCTGCTCCTAGAATGTGACTGAAATAAGTAGCAGCATTTAAAGTCTTTAACCTTTAGACAATCCTAAAAGCATTCCACATCTTCCCGAACATCACATAACACTGATGTGGTGTTATACACACCAGCCCTATAGTCACATCTGATTTCTAGCCTCCAATCCCTTACGAGTAAGCTTTAATAGACTTTTAGAAATGACAAGGAAAACAAAATAAATGTTCCACATAGATTAGCAGATCATTATTAGTCCTCTGCACACTAAAAGTTGAAACCTCCTTGATCCCAGACAATAAAAAGCCTTCTGAAGTCTATTGAGCTTCTCTTTGATTGTTGGCCCCCAACTTAATTTTCTCACAGTGCTGAAGCTCTGTGTTTCATTAGAGATATCTCAGATTCCTTTGTGCCTCTTCATGTTTGGAAGTCTTCCTTTCTATCCTCATCTATGAATTCTTCTGCATCTGTCCCAAAAGTTAATATCAAAATGCATCACACTATGCACATGAATGATTTATAGGTGATTTTTGCATCTACAACAGTTAGTTTGTGCATACCAAACATCTGAAAACGCAGATCTGCTGGGATGTTATTTTGTCTCTCTGCTTTTCAATTCCATTTTCTATTTTGCTAGTTTCTCAACTTGCTGATTTTTTGCCATAAGGTTCTGCTTGGTTCAATATTCCTTTAGCTTTATAGTGAAAAAAAGTGCACAACAAGAGCACAGGGACACTACACAGCTAGTAATCCACAAATGAACACTTATTTCTCAACTATGAGAGTCTGAACTCTTAGCAGCTGACCCAAAGGACCTTGAATTTGGGGGGGAATAGGCTTTTACTGAAAATTTCTGACTTGCATAATGATTATGCAGTTATTTTTAGTTACCATATAATGTATAAATCCCTGTATTCTAAGTGATGGTGAGTGTAAGTAAATCAAACTGCCAGGCTCTGAATAAAGCCTGTACCATTATTTCATAATAATTGTACAGAGATTATGCAAATCTCTTTCCTCTGCTTGGCTACTGCCCATCAGAATCTCTCTCTCTCTCTCTCATATATATCTCTATCTCACACTCACACAGCTCAGCTGCTGATCCCCTACTCATCACCTCACCTAAGCCCAGATATTAATTGAAACAATTACTCTTAGTGGGGGAAGATGAGCAGGGGAGAGAGAGAGAGAGAGAGAGAGAAGACAGCGGGGATAGGCATGATGTTAGAGAGGCATCCTGAGGCACTCAGAACACAGCAAATTGATGATAATCTCAACATAGGCCGAGAGTTTTAAGAGAACATCAGTAATAACTGGGAGGTTCTCTCTCCGTTAACTCTATCCTGGTTCTAAGAAACACTTGCAGTTACATTTATATCAGGAACCATTTTTCCCTTCATAGCAAAAATATTCCTCTTAAACTCTGTAATTAAAGGGATCACTTTTGTAAAGTGTTCAGATTAGAGTGAATGGGATTTACAGCTGGATATGTGCGTTATAGAATATAAATACGACATCAGCTTTTTGCAGATTTTAGGTAGAGCTGTCAAAATTTCTTGACAATTCCCATTCAGAAGTCTTAATTGCTTTTAACTCTCTCAGATTGTAAGTGTTCATGCTGAAATTTTCCATGCTGTCTGCCTCCATTTGGTTTTTTTTTTTTTGTTTTTTGTTTTTGTTTCAAGCGAGTCAATGCAGCCATTTCCAGAGGCTGCAGAACCAGCAGAGCCATGGAGTGCAAGCTATGTTTTCTCCTTAAAACAACATCATTCCACTACACCATCTGAAATCCAACGCTTTCTGTAAAGTGCATACATGCAAGGGGGCAGGGACAAGAGTGAGAATCAAATAGACTGGATCAGCCACCATAGCACCCAGGATTAGATTATGGAGCTAGGCTACATTAGGAACTAGACTGATCAGATCAGGCTTGAATGCATCTAGCCTCAAAAGGCAGCAAGGGAAACTGTAAACCACCAGGGCCTCCCTTCCGAGCATAGAATCAGCTGTCTCCATCACCACCCCGCCTCAGGAGCTCCCCTCACTTCCCATGAAGAGCATCTACCCCACTTCTCAGACTATTTGTCCACCCACCCATTCAAAGCAAACTTCTGCAGCTTTTGGCTATGTCCACAAATGAAATTAGGGAAAGATATATTGTTTGGCCTGTACTAAAACAATCTTACAATTGCTTCATTGAGAAACTAACATTTTTATTCTTTAGATCAGGGACTGGAAATTTTCTAGGAGCATCACCCTACCGAGAGTCAAATCTATGCTTCTGAAAAACTAGTTAGTACTTGCTCAATATTATTATGTGTATCACTGTAGTGCCTAAGAGTCCATTGTACTAACTCGGCACTGTACCAAAAAACACAGAATGAAAAGACAGCCTGTGTCCCAAATAATGTCATTAATTATTATCCATAGTTTAGAGTTTGGTAACGACATTCCCCAGAGATTCCACCTGCACTGAGCCTACACCACTGGAGGCTGGAGAGCTAAGCTGGCCTTTCACTACAATTGCTCTTTCCAGTTGCTAGAGGTTCCTGTGGCACTAAGTAGAGAGGCTAGTTCCTGTGCTCTCCATTTTCCTCTGGCTCGTGTCCAAGCTGCTTGAAAGAAGCAGCTACCTCTGACAATGCAAAATGGCAAGAAATGAAGAAGGGGGTGTTGCAAGAGACAGAGTGGGATGGAGTGAGAGCTGATGGGGTAGGAAGTATATAGTGAGACAGAGAAGATGCAGGGGTGAGGTAGTCGAGAGCCAAGGGGATATGATGGTGAATAGAAACTGAGGGGTCTTGCACAGGATCCAGGGCCTTTAGGGGTTACTAGATGCAGACAATGACAGGAATTGGAATGAGTTGGATGGATAGCAGAAGCAGGAGAGGGTACAGGAGCCATGAATGGGTGGTTGGATACAAGCAGAAATGGAGGTGCAGGATTTGGATGGTCTGTTATGGATGAGGTGGTAGAAGTAGCAGAGAGGGGCTGGAACCAGATCAAAAGATGGGATGGATTGGAAATAGAGGTGGGACGCAGGGCTGGGAATACTGGGCACATTCCATTCCATTCCAGAACATGGAATTGGATCCAGGAGTCCTAAATCTCTACATTCTTCTGTTTTAGGGAAATACATGTAAAATTCAAAAAGCTATGTAAGTGTGTCTTACCTTCTTCCATTGGCTAGTCCACATAGAGGATAAAACAGTCTACTATTGCAATTACATACTCTGTTAGCTCAAAATTATACAGTTCTGTGCTGTCCTTATAAAGGTTCAAACTCTGCTGAGGACCCATCCCAGTCAATATGATACCATGTGATAGGATTTCTGGTTTTTCAGTGTTTCTTTTTAAATTAGGAAATTAAATCTAAAATTACAGTTACAAAATCAAGCAATCAAAAGGAAATGCCAGAATTAATGTTGCCTGTGTAACCTTAATTTGACTCCCTTCTGCATATGCAGGATAGTCTTTAATTACACTGTCACATTTTTCCAATGTTGCCTTACTCAGTACTCAGGATAAAGGAGACCCTGAGGATGCATCAGTGTTGTGCCTACGAATGAGACTATAGTCTGTAGGACACGTCATTTAATGAAGTAGTTGAAAAGCATGTAATAATGAAGCGGGGGACTGCAGGAAAAACAAAGAATAATTTGATAATTAAGGAAGTTGAACATTGCTCTGTAGAATTGGATTCTATCCCTCCTACCAGCCAGTTTCTATATCATACTGAAAAAAAGCGGTTACTGTAAACTTTTCACTGTTTGGCATGAATTGTTTTTATTCTTCATTTTCTGGGTGCCCAACATGAGCTTGGAGCCAGGTTTACCAAAATACTGAAGACTAAGAAGGGTAACTGATGTCACTGAGAGCTGACTTTGAACATAGAAAGTGGTGCAAAAATGCTAAAGACTGAAAAAAAAAAAAATCTGTCCTGTGTACATCTCAAGCTCAGCACCCAAAGTTAATGGAGACTTCTGACAAAATTTGTCTTTAATCTTTCTGTGCTTTGGTTCCAGAACTGTAAGATGGGGGATGTTAACAGTACCAGCCAATCTTACAAAACTATTATGAAAATGAATTTATTATTCATAGAATGATGGACTGGAAGGTACCTCAAGAGGTCATCTAGTCCAGGATGGAAGTATTAGCTAGACCATCCAAGACAGGTTCCCTGTAAACTGCTCTTACAAATCTCCAATGATGGAGATTCCACAGCCACAATAGTCAATTTATTCCGGAGCTTAATCACCCTGGTAATTACGAAGTTTTATTCCTAATCTTCAACCTAAATCACCCTTGCTGCAAGCTAAGATCCACACCCCTCCTTTTGTTTTGTTTTTTAATCTTCAAAAATTAAACAATTTTTCTTCCTCTTCCATGTAACAATTTTATGTACTTTAAAACGTTTGTATGTCCTCTTGAAATCTTTTCTTCCCCAAACTAAACAAATCCACTTTTTCCCTCCCAATCTTCCCTCATAAGTCATATTTCCTAGACTTTTGATAATTTCTATGGCTTTCCACTGGACTCTCCTGTTTGATCACCTTTCCAGAAAGCTGGAACTCAGAGCAGAGACAATGCACCAGGTGAGGCCTATTCAGTGCAGAGAGGAAGAATTAGCTCTCATGCCTTGCTTACAAATAGTCATGCTAAAAACAACTTAGAATGATGTTTGGGTGTTTTTGCAACCCGTTACACCACTGACTCATTTAGCTTGTGTTCCACTATGACCACTTTCCCCGGTGCTCCATACTAGACAATCATTTCCCATTTTGCTTATGTGTAACTAATTGTTCCTTCCTAAGTGCAGAACTCTTCATTTGTCTTTATTCAATTTCATCCTGTTTACTTCAGATCGTGTCTACAGTTTGTCCAGTTCATGTTGAATTTTAATCCTATCATCCAAAGAACTTGAAGTCCCTCCAAGCTTGATATCATCTGCAACCCTTATTAATATACTCTAAGCTGTTATCTCAATTACTATGAAGATACTGCACAGAACTGATCCTTGTGGGATTCCGCTTGACTTCCTTCCAGCTTGACTGTGAATCACTGATAAATACTCCCCAGAAATGGTTTTCCAACCAGTTATGTACCCACCTTGCAGTAGCTGCATCTAGATTGTATTTATCTCATTTGTTTATAAGGCGGTAATGCAAAACAGTACCAAAAGCCTTATTATTGTAGTCGAGATTGCAACTTCTCCACTAATCCACAAGGCTTAAGGCTTTTTACCCTGTCGAGCCAACCTTAACAGCTCCGTTTGTCATGATGTTTTTGACACATCCAAGCTGACTTATTTATCACATTTTCTGGGTTTGGAAAGCGATTGATTAATTGTTTGCTCCATCATCTTCCCAATACTGAAGTTAAGATGACAGTTAATGTTTGCAAAGCATTCAGATATGACGACTACTATAAAAATTCTCAAAAAAGCTAATAATGTAATATTCAGTGTAGGTTTTGGATAGTACGACAAATAAGGCCTGGAGCCACATACTGAATGGCAGATGATAAAACAAAATCTTGAATAGCAGCTCATTTCACTGACTGAGACATGGACAAAAATAGCAAACGATCATGAAGTTAAAGACTGTGTCTATGCATTATAAGCGGTGCAAATTAAGGTTACATAGGCAACTTAATGCCAGCAACTTTTTAGTGCTTGACTGCAATTTTAGTATTTTTAGCAAACTTTGATAGATTTGTGCAGACTGCATTAGCTGTGAGGAATAATTGGCAAACAAATCTATAGCATTAGCACTATAAATTAAATCCATTCAGTTCTTCATTTTAAAAACAAAAACTCATATTCCACGTTTTTGTGGAATAATTTTTCACTATTCCAGAGGCACAGTTTATAAAAAGCTTACTGTGTTCTTATGTATCTGAATCTGACACAGCTTCTGTGACTTTTCATACTTTAATCATGTGGCTGAATCTACATGTTGCTAGTAATTTACCATCACCACCAGGCTGTTTGGTGGAAATATAGAACACAAAAAATCAAGCTAAGTGTCACTAGGAAACCTGAAACTTATCAGCCATCTTTATTGTCTTAAATCCTAACAATCCTTATTATCCCAAAAGTTTCCATTACTTAAACCCTCAACAGCCCCCATAGAGTCTGAAGATCCTTTCCAATGTTCTCTCTACTTCACTTACTTTTCCACTATTGCCTTTCACAATAGATTCCAACTTACAGCTAAGAAAACCTCTGACTAAAATTCCTTTGGAGTCCATTAGCACAACTTCTGTACAGCCCTTGGGTCAGATGGTGGACAGAAGCACAGGCACATACCAAATACAGGTAATCCAAAACCCAATCCAGTAACCAGTTTCATATCACACAGCAGTAGATGTGTTGCTTACAGTAAGAGGGAATTTATTTGTTCTG
Organism: Carettochelys insculpta; assembly: GCF_033958435.1. Classification (NCBI taxonomy): domain Eukaryota; kingdom Metazoa; phylum Chordata; order Testudines; family Carettochelyidae; genus Carettochelys; species Carettochelys insculpta. The sequence continues at coordinate 54,517,146 of NC_134140.1, forward strand.
GATTTATGCAAAGTACTTTGAAAAGGCTTTTTGTCCTTGTGCTCCAAATGGAGGTGAAAGTAACATTTCTTACAGGTACTTTTGTATAGTGTCATCTCCTCACTGCTGCACAAGTTTCTGTGGAAGGTTGCAATAGGACAGTACCTATAAGAAATAAAAAGGTGGAGGAGTGCAGAGGTGGTGGGGGTCAGGGCAGGAGGTTGTGGTGGCTGTAGTGGGGGCCTCAGGGAAAGGAGTGGGGATCTGAGGGGGCACAAGTGTCAGGGCAGGTGGCTGAGGGAAGAGTCAAGGTTGTGGAGCAAGGAAAGGCTCAGGGCAGGAGGCTGGAAAGGGGTATGATAAGATGTACCTGTAAGAAATTGAGAGGAGTGGAGTGTGGGAGGGGGGGGCCTCAAGGCAGGAGGTTGTAGATGGTGGGGGGGTGCAGAATCAGGGTTGAGAGGTGTAAGGTTTCAGGCAGTGGGCTGGATGGGAGAGGTGCAGGAGTCAGGTTTGGGGAGTGTGAGGAGGGGGTCAGGGCAAGATGCTGAAGCTCCCCCACCCCTCCAGGTTCATACCAAGATGCTGATTGCTGTTATTCTTCATCACTGTCAGGGAGCAAGAGAGAAGCTCAGAGGGTCACTCATTCCTCTGCTCCTTCCCCAGCCAGGAGGAAGGGAGTGAGGAATGCACATGTGCCGGTTTCCAGGGGAATTGGCCACATACCCTGATTCCCCTTTTCCCATAATTTTATCTGAACAGGACCAGCACCATTTGTTACATGGGATTTTTAAATGGATTCTACCTGAGTTTTCAACCTGCAGTGGTCTTCCCACATTTCAGTAATATAAATGTGAGTATAATGCAACTCCCCCTTCTGTCTCCTAACCTCCCCTTCTGTACAGTTTGTAGCCACGTATAATTACAGTGTATGAATTTATACAATACCACCACAGCTGGCAAAATACACTCATGCCTCACTATATGCGCACAATTGGTTCCCAACTTTCTGTTCATAGGAGAAAACTCGTAAGAGGGACATTAAATTACCATTAAAATACATGTAAAAGTGTCTGGTTCCTAATTCTCCAAACTCAGCAAAGGAGTGACAGCAGGTGGTGCTTGCTTTGGAAAGATAAGTGAACCTTGGGTTGGGGGTGGGAGGTTCGAGAGAGGGTTAAAACCTGCAGGTGGCTCCTGTGGAGGAGGTGGTGGCTTGTTCCTACAGGCTGCAGCAAAGGAACCTGGGATGGGGTGGTGCGGCAGGTAGGGAGGTTTGGAAAGGGACGGGGTGGGTGTTGGGAGTGGGCTGGGGGAGGTGCACAGGTAGCTGATGCAGGGGGAGTGTTGGGATTGGGCTGAGCATCTCCCCCCTCCCTGGCCAGGGACCTCACGGTCAGCTCATAAGAGCAGGGGAAGTCCACTCAGGTAGTGAACAGCAGTAAAATATATGCATCCCTCATTTTATTAAGTACTTGTAGAGTACTTGTTAAATGAGGGATGAGAGTATCCAGAATGAGTGCCTTTTCCAAAACCAAATATCTGTGGTTTCTCATTAACAGTTAAAGCTGTAGTATAAGAGGATTTTTTAATAAATAATATCACCAGCAGCACCATTATTAAAATATCTTTGCTTAGTTTTCAATGTTCCTTATGGAACTTCCAAGAAGAAGGGTAATGTTATGGAGCAGCCCTAGTTACTCCCTCATTAAAGCTATTGTGTTTTGAAATCTGGTTTATAAGGGCAGCTGACAACTTCATCAAACCCAAAGGAGCCCAAGTCCAATTTCATATGCAGAAATTCCTGCCAGGGTAGCTTGGAGCAAAGCATCTAAGGAATCAAAGATAGGGTCATTTCCAGCTCTCTCATATGTATGTGTTTTCATAAGATTAAGAGGTTTTCCTAATATATTTGGTGGAAGTAAATGACAGATTTTCAATCTTAACATTTCATGTGAACAATTTTCACTTGGGATTGCCTTTTAAAAGAACAGTTGCACTATCCACCCATCCAACCATTGGTTGTTGTGGAATCTGACAACATTTCAGCAACTTTCTGCATTCAGAAGCGACCCAATGTATTTTGTCTTTTGTTTTACTACAGCTATTTTTCAAAATTTGCACAAACCTTTAAATCACAGATCTGTTTCATTTGTTTTTCATCTTGTTTTATATTCCTTTCAGCAATTCAGAAGTTAATTTTAATTGTCATGAGCTAGTGTTTAACCAATTTTTGCAGAATGTGATTTGTTTCCTTTTTAGCTTAAAAGTCCATTAGTACATCAAAACACAGTTTGTTGCTAGACAGCAATACTAATTCAAAAATAAGGAAAAAACATGCAGTGTGCCATATAAGCAAAATGGGTGCATATGTCTAATACACTTTATCAAAAGTTAAGGAAGTAATTTTGGGCCAGCCATCTTCAGGCATGAAAGTGACAAAGCAAAACCTCATACAACTTTTATATAGCATTAAAAAAAAGTTTGCTAATTCAGAACAATTTTAAATCATCCTGATTCAGAGTGAGGGAGGATCCTTAAATAGACTCCAGCTATGGACACATTAAATTGGCAGCTGGTTAATGTTAACAAAATGAATAATGGTGTTCCAGTGACAGCTGGATTGGAGCCAAGGACATAAAGATAATTTCCCGGTTTTAGAGGGAGATCCCTTCAGTGTCCTTGACCCGTTAATAAACCACATCTTAAATTTAAATTGACAGGTAGTATTATGGAAACAAACAAATACAGTAAACACCAATAAGATTTAGACAGGTAAATGGTGACATACTTTCTTCAGATAGTGAAGCTATTCAGCTAGCTTAGATTTTTATTCATTTGTTATTTTAGTGTCATGTGTCTTGGCTTCTGAGCGTTGGCCTTTCCAAAAATTTTATTTAGGCCTATTTCCAACTGCCTTTTCAAGAATTTATCATCAAGTATCGGTGTGCTCAGTTAGAATAACCACCACAATATAAATACCTGTCTCAAAACTGCAGAGTTGATCCCAAAAATTGTATCTGCACCATTTTATGAATATACAGTCTGTTATGACATTATTATTTCAGTGCCTAGGAGCCCAGTCAAGAAATCAGGGCCCCACCATGTATGGGGTATAACCTTGTTTTCAGTTCAGTACAGTGGCATGCCACTGAATTAGCATGATCCCTTATGAGATTATGCTACTGTATTTTTCAATAATGCTTTTAAAACATATCGATACAGAGTTTTGGTCCATTATCAGTCCTGCATTTAGAATAGTGGGGTCTTGGTTTTTGCCCATTGTTTTCAAATATTGTAGCAGGTTTAGAAGCACCAGGTTTGTGTGCATTTTGCCCAAAGGAGTTAGAAGGTTGGGGGTGGAGTTCTTTGGAAGAGTTTCAAAGCCTTGCTGCAAATTGATCACATGCATTACTTGACTGTTCTGGAAAGAGAAATTAACTGCAGGCTGAAGCGCTCGCTGTTAGTTATGTTATATGCCACAGTTCTTCTCCTGCTGTTGAAATAAGAATATGTATCAAATTCTTTCATATCCAGCAGACCTGGGACCAGGAGGTTGCCAGATACTCAAATATTCTGGATAACGGAGAAGTATACATAGCAATGCATAACACTAAAGAAACAAGATTAGGTATTAAGAAACAAAAACAACAATGTATGCAGAGTACTTTATTTACCCACAACAGTACCATTGTACACTGTAAAAACTTATTCTGTATTTGTATTTACTTTCACTATACTGTTCTTACGGAAAACTAAAATTTCCTTATTGTTAAAATGCCTGTTATTTGAGAGTCTTGGGTAATAGAATGCTGTATATGAAAGAGAGTTTGCTAATTTTTCCAACATTAACTACAGTAATCTAGAGGCAGAAGGATGTGTGTCCTATAACCACATCTCCAGCTTTCAGGCTAGATTCTTATCCTGCCCTGGCTGGCTAGCACCACTCCTGAAAGGCACCTTGATCAGTTTGCTATACAAGGGGGTCTCCTAAGCAAGAGGAATCTTCCCTTGTTATAAGCTAGAGTAACAGTTCTACTCCTACATGGATCCATTCCCAAGGAAAAGGCACCTCTGAACTCCAGCTATACTCAGTTCCTGGAACAGCCCATTGGATGGCTGTCTCTATACCATGGGTTGCTGTCAAATTTCCGTGCCCCCCCCGCCCACACACAGTCCAGATGTGTAATCAGTTGATAGGTTTTTGTGGGCACATTGTGATAAAAGGTGGATTTTTTCCCGCAGATTAAGATTTTCCAAGGGGGCGGGGGGGGGGAGGAAAATCAGCTTTTAGCCAACTTTATCATTTTAGCACCATTTAAATGAGCTAATTTGGAAATGGTTTTTCTACACAACAAGGTAAAGTGCATTAGAATAATGTGATCTTCAGAGCATCCTAACATGGGGCACACTAGAGCCCTGTGCAGATCCTGTTGGGGAGAACTAAAATGGTACTTAGCTTGCATCAGCCTACTCCTACTATGTGCCTTTCATTTTACAACAGGAGTTTACATGGGACAGCTCCCGCACAAAGCTCTGTATAAGTCAGACCCCTCTACTGTACTTTACTATGCACTGTATACAAGCCCTATGTATATCTTAGGCTTAAAGTTATCCTGGAAGGAGTTCCACATGGGCTGACTTCTCTAGACACACAAATTCACTGACAGTCAGACCAATTAATCTACTTGTCCAATGCCAGCTGCAGGATTATGGCTATAGATCCTACAGTTGCAACTAAGGTCATACAGGCAAACTACCAAACCTGCGGAGACCCTCATTGCCTTCCATAGGCTTCTTTCTGACACATCATCCACCTCGCATGCTTTCCATTGCAGGATCAGGACTCAACGTTGTAAACTATCTGACCCAAAGTTCATGTATTCTTCCTGTATGTCCAAACAGTACCTAAACATAATCCATGGCTGATAGGTGTCTTTGGGTGCTACCATAATGTTGCAAGAGTGAAACCATGGAGACACACTTATCTCATGAAATTGGAAGGGACCTCACAAGGTCATCATCAAGTCCAGTCCCCTGCACTAACAACAGGACCTATCACCATCCCTTGCATTTTTTTTTTTTTAAATTTAACCTGCCCTAGAACCTTGAAAGGCTCCCTCAAGGATTAAATTCATTAGCCCTGAACAATAATAGGCCCAGGATGGAAAACTGAAATTTCCTAGCTCTCGATGAGAAGAGCAGCAACTCAAACACGTTAGTGTCATGTAAAATTAAGTAAAGTACCATTATCATGTGATTAAGTCATTTACTGTGTAAATTTATACACAGACTTTAAAAAAAGTCACAATTTTTCCTCTGTTGAACACAAAATTCAACAGACAATGTAGGATAGACCTTCCAGTTATTCAGTGAAGGAAAGAGCACAAGAAAGATTCGAAAACTGTTGCCCATATCCGTGAAGCATTTCACAGCCAACAGGCCAGTTACCCAAAAGGTGCCTTCACTGTAGACATAGCATCTTTAGGAGACATCCTTTGTAATCCTAAGAATGTGTACATTGTGTGTGTGAATCACAAGGAGACTTAGGAGCCTAAGTTCCATATTTAGATATAACCATGATCCAGCTAACTCCCACTTGCCTGCCTTCTATAGATGTCTAAACTCATTTGTCTTTGCCTCTGGGAATGTCCACTGCCACCAGGCACTATACGCTCAGGCAAGTGTACATACTGCTGCTTCACTGCAAGTTTTGGTATGGATCTCCTGCCCAAGCCCCAAAACAATTCAGACATTAGAGAATATAGGATTTTTGCCCCTTAAATTGTGTGCAGTAGCATGCTCAGAAGCTTGCCCACCAAACTGAGCCCCTCACATGAGTTCACAAAAGACAGCTAAGGGTGAAGTAGTAAATTGCATCACATCCTTTTTAATTACCAGATTTATGGTCCTCAGTTCTTATTGGTTACCATTTTGTGAAGAATGAACTGTGCCAATATGTAAGGTCAAGTTGAAACAAGACTTCCACATCTTAGCTTGGCAGCTATAGCGGCACTTGTCTTTTCAACCTTAAGACCAATCAGAAATAAATTCTGTTTTATCCTGTTCAGCCTGAACAACAAAGCTGAGGGGGGTTTTCCTGCATATGGCAAACACAAAACCCCAGATATCAAACAGGATGAAATGCTGACGCTCAACACCTGCACTGCAGAAGAGGCCAAGAAGTAAACAAAGAATCTGCTAACCGACACCTGCTCAGTGGTGCAGCTTTAACCCTTTCTTGCTACTGATTTAAGAAAAGAAAAATCAAAGGAAAGACTGTGCTACAGCAGTGACAAACAAAAGTGGAGTCAAACATAAGACAGGACACAGAGGAAAAATGACATTTTGCCTACAGGAGCAAATATAGCTGTGTTTCATACTTATCTGTGAAAATCTACTTGCTACTAGGAGGGATTTTTCTTACAAAGGAAATAAGCTTTGAATTGTTTAAAACTATGAAGAGTGCACAATATTATTTGTCTAAATTTTTATATCCTGCCCTTCATTTTAATATAACTGACCATTTCAGATTTTGTTGCCACAGAGTCAGCAGTTTAATTTTTCCTCTCTACTTTTCTGAGGCCCTTGTGGCTTGGTTAGCTCTCTTCTTAGAATAAATCAGCTTTAGCCGAGTCCAAATAGGTGTCATATTTGGACTGATCTTGCAGGCCTCATGCACTCAATCATGCTAAAATCTGTGGAATTTCTTGTGTATGAGAAGATGGCAGACTCAATCCCTTGCCCGGTTTGGGTGAAATCCATCATCATAGCTAATCTTGCTATAGAGCACAAAAATATACCCTTAAAAATGAAAAATGTTTTCCACATTCCTTAACTTAGTCTCATGCATGGAATTATTGCTGAAATTTGGGGGCAAATTATTAGGTTGCTTGTCTAATCCACTCAGGCAAATTGTTCTTAAATAGAAGTCTGCCTAAATTAATACTGAAGGGCTGTCTACATGGATAAATTATACTAGCATAGAAGTCCCCTACTCCCTTATATGGGCACTTTTATTCTGGTTTAAGAGTGACTGTTTCATGTCCACTTATGTCACTTAGTAATAGAGAGTTAAGCTAAACTAAAGACACCTATTCTACCAGAATGAGTGCTCCTACATGGAAGAAATGGGAGGGTTTTCCCATTTAGCACTGTTGCCATAATTCAGAAGATTATCCTCTATAGACAAGGCCTTTATAAAAAACTGAGGACCAGATTCTGACCTACTCTGCATCAGAGCATATCATGCCTTGATTCCAGCTTCTGTCAGTATATCAGAAAGCGCTTTGGATTAAAGTTGTCAGGATTTGGACACAGAAAATTTTGGGAGCAGTGTATGAAGGGGGGAAGCACACCTCAGAAGTGCATTTGGATTTCTTCACGCAAATTGGTTCAAAGCCATTCAGGGACGATACAACAAAACAGTTTTCTTCATATTCTGTGACCCTCAGAAGTAAAAAGGTTCCGCAAGATTATGAAAAAGAAACAAAAAACAGTTATCCATATACATTATTAAGCCTTGGCATGCTTCCCAAAATTGACTAGTTCTCCCTACCCTCTTCCCCACCCCCAAAGATGTGATATCCTGGCACTTGTGACATCACCCACAAGGAGAAAAAAAGAAACAGCAGAAGTAAGGTCTGATGGACTTTCCACCTCTTAACTGCTCTGCTAACCTACATTTGAACCTTTGTAATAGTTAAAGTTCTGATGGGATTGGCCTCTTTAATGGAGCTAAAAAGTGCTGACAGTGTTGGGATAAAGGTTTGAATGTGCTAATAGGCTTTAGTGTTTGATACTTTTGATAATCTGGCCCTGAGTGTCATGGGTCTCTCTGGGTGAATTCCATCTGTCCCATAAAGTTATGTATTGAAACATAATGCATCCCTTTGATCTCCTTCTGTGTGGAGACACTAGTGTTCCTTAAAGTCAACAGAATACTCACAGCTGCCTAAAAGTCAGAACTAGCATTTGTTGATGAGCAAGACTAACACTTAGTGTCAGTAAACAATAGACACCTTTTTCCCCCTTGTTTATGTAAAGTTTCAGTGACATACTATGATCCCAACAACACTGGCAACAGTTACATTCTTTATTACCAATACTAAACAAAATAGCAGTGGATCGTGCCAGTGTGGTTTCAAGTAGGATTGTAAAACATACATTAAGGGCCAGATTCCACTCTAAATTACACCAGAGTAAATTCACAAAATAAGGGAACAATGATACTTGTTCATCTTTGGGAAGTACTTTAAGACCCATGGATGAACACTTCTATATATTGGATGAGCTGAATGGTAATTATTTATTTTCACTTCATGAGGATTTGGATAAGTGTAGCGGGAAGCAGGATGAGACCGAGGAACACCTCTCAGCATACACAGTGTGAAATGCAACAAACTAAACTATGACAGATTTCATCCTCAAGTATATTTTAATGTCAATATTTAAACCCCAAAAAGATCATCTATGCAAGTGTACATGGTATAATGCAAAAATATGTTGGGTCTGGGTTTCAGTTGTGCTGGGTGCAGCTGAGAAGGGGGAAAAACATAAATGGCTCCCTAAGACGGTTTTACTTTCATCCCACTTTTGTAGTCATTTGAGTACTGTGACAAATCTCATCCATGTACCTTTCCCAGACATCCAACCAGTCCAGTGTTGACATAGTAGCCACTTGAGCAGCTTACCATCAACCAGCTTCTCTCTCATGTATGGGAAAACCAAAGGGAGATGGATCCCAGCCTGCCACTGCCTACGCAAAAATTTAAAAAGTACTAAGAGCCCCCAGAGATGTATTCCCAAGGCCCTCCTAATCCCCATCTTAGGCCCACCTAAAGATCTTCTGGCTGGATAGTGGACAGGAAGCAGGATCATGGGCTCCAGCAGGCCCAAGGCCTCGGTGTTGCAAGCAGCAGGCAGGACTCTAGGCTCGTGCCCATCTGGTTGGGTAGCTGGTCACAGGCAGGCTCCGGTGGGTTCTAGGGGCATGGAGCTCACCTCAGGCACAAGAGGCCCAGTAGGCTGGGAAAACCCAGGTACCTGGCTAATGGCAGGCTTGGCTGCAGCCTTTCAGGTTGGTCAAGGTGGCTAGATCTTTTTGCGGACAGATGCGAGACAGGGTTTTCCCTTAAGGAGTTGTCTAGTTCACACAGGAATCCTGTCGCATTGCTACATGTTGAATCCAAATTGTTGGGTTTGTAGTCCTGAGGCTTTTACCACAAGAACACCTTTAATGCCTCTGTGAAATCACTTTGGATCAACAGCTTTGCTGGACCATTGTGACCATGCTAAGCAGCATGCAGGGTTATGCATGTGGAAGGTAGGTCCTGCTGCTGTCCAAAATACATCGACTGTGAGCTGTAAGATAGGACTGTTCAATATATTATTTCTTCAGGAAACTTCATTGTGTTTATTTTAGATGCAAACTTTAGCAAAGGGATAAGTTCTTGACCATTGTATACACAACTCCAGTTAAGATGAGCGAGTGTTACACTCGGTGCATCAGCAGAGAATAAATCCTTGCCTTTTTCCTTAAATTTCAGATTTTCTGAATAGGTGATGGAGTGTGACATCATACCATGTGTCCAAAACCAGACAGACATCACTGTGAGGTAAATGATTGCACGTAATTTACAGATCTCATTAGATGACAATTACAGCATTCAAAACAAAAGCCTGACTATTTTTAAAGTTTTACAAAAATATGAGGGAATGTGAAATGTGCATAACTGTAGGTTAGTTTTAAAATTAAAGTGTTTTGTTTGTCCCCTAAAGAAAAAAAAAAAAAAGTACTTTTACAGCTTTTTACTGTGCAAGTCCAACATGTGGAATTATATTTTTAAATTAAAAGGGCTATGTTAAGTGTCAGGAATCATGAATGCCATGGTGAGCGTTCCAATATCCAAGTTCTCTTTTGGAAAAAGGGAATAGCTTTTTGATAAGGATATGTTAGTTGCTTCCATAGCTAATTCCTTGGGTCCAGCCACCTTATTGGTGCAAGATCCAACTTTTATGCTTCCTTGATCTTTTTCTACTTGAGACTATTCTGCCCCATTGAAAATTAGAGCAACCATGGAGGCTTCCCTAATTTGTGCTAAGCTGCAATGGCCCCTCAGACATCATCCTATCAGCCAGGGATCACCAAAGCACAGCCTCACTCCAGCAATACTACCATTATACTATACACTTTATCCCATAGAACTCGAGAGGTCATGAGATAGTCTGTTCTATGTCTATTCTGAATCAGTGGAGATATCCCTGCATTACTTAGTCAGCTTGACTGCTTTGCACTACTGCAATGGTGAGACAAACATCTAGTCCATTACTTTGAATGAGATAGTACTTTTCCGATACAAATTTCTCTAGGATATAATTATCCTGCAAGCATTGAGAGAGACTTCTTTCATCCTTCACACACCTTTTCTCTTTGCATTGCTACATAGCGGTAACAGAAGATGATGGGTACTATTTGTGGGGTGACACATCTGAAAACATATAATCAAAACAAAATAGGCAAAATATTTGACTTACTTCACTCACGTTGTTTTACATTTGAGTTTACCAAGCCAGTCATTCCTGTAATGGTTGTGCAATGCAGACCCATAGCAGCTAGCTAGAAGAGTCTTGTTTCAGGGTGTTTAATTGTCTAGTATATTTCATTATGCTTCACATTAAGCAATTCAGTGGTACAGAAAGCCTTACTTAGGACCACTGCACCGCAGCAAAATTTCATCCACAGGTGACTTTTCCATACTCTAAATCAAGTTTTGTGCACACAGAGAACTTATAGTGATTCTTAATATGAAAGAAGATATAGACAGCTTGCCTTCAATGTACTGTTTTATTCCAGGTTGATGGCAAAAGTCAGGACCTGAAGTGGTGTGAACTGATGTAATTCCTTTGATGTAAAATGAGCAATACCAGTTTATATCAGAAAAAGGACATGGAGAATTTTTAATGCTGTTATTCATGCTTCAGGCATCACTGTAGCTGTTACTGTCAAGTGTCACATGCTCCAAGAGTTCTGTTATATATGCAATGTACATGTTCTGAAGTTTCTTCCAAAACCAAGTCATTCCATTCTTCCAGTAATCTCGACCTGCACTGTCAGAGGTTTCAGTCATGCTACAGAAATGGCAGATGAAGAACAGATATTTGGCTACCTTACTTTATCAGCTTTTCTCACTGTCTGACTTGTTCTGATGGCAACAGAATTTGTGCTGGTAGAAACCTCACTCCTAACAACCACCACTTCATTGTTTCCAGTGGCACCAAGAGGTGCCGAGAGCTTGGAGGGAAAATGGGGGGGGGGGGGAAGAAGCCAGCTCCCCACCCCTGGAAGGGGTGGGGCCAAGGGCAGAAGGGGCAGAGCTTAAGGCAGTCAGCCCTGGGCTCCTTCCTCAGGGCCATATGCAGAGCAGCAGCTTTCCAAAAGAGACCTAGAGCTCCTCCTGCCACTTCAGCCATGGTGGGAGCTTCAGACTCCTTTGAAATGCCAAGCCCAGGGCTAACTGCCCCCTTTGCCCACCCCTGTCAGGTGGCCTTCCCAGACGGGTAGTCTTGTTACTCTGTAGCTCCACAAACAAGCAGTCCCGTAGCACCTTAGGCTATTACAGGATACTAAGGTACCCCAAAAGTCTAACTGCACATCTAGGAAACACACACATGGTATTTCAAAACATTTCTCAATACCCCAGGAGCACTATTTCAGCATCTCTCTATCCCTCATTAAAAGATGAGGAAAAAACTCAAAAATCAAAACTGTCAGTCATAGGAAAATTAGGTATAGAAAACAATGTCCAGGATTTATATTTCTTCTATCAATATAAAGGGCAAACAGGAGACAACAGGTATGAACATGAAGTGTACTAATATATAGATGAAAAGTAGTCATTTGTGTCAAATATATACAGATGGGTCCAAATGAGAAGTGAGCGTATGGCATGTTGTATATACCAACTGGGAATCCATGCATCTAGAAGCATATCCAACTTTATAGCAGTCTTGATAAGTGAACTAGTAGCAATCAACGTTAGCATTAAACTGCATGCTGAGTAGTGGCACACTCTCTTTGGATTCAAACCTCGTGGCAATGAAAATGGTGGGTCAGTATGCAGAAGAGATTTAATCAATGAAGTTGTATTTCTAGCATCCATTAATTCAGATGAGACCGCATGTAGCATTACTCCTATCTCCCAGGGCAGATGGGGGATAACGGAACAAAACGGCAAGCAAAGCAGCTACAAGCAGCGTAAGAAATGGAAGGCTAGACAGAAATACTCAAGCAAAACAGGACTTTGTAAGTTGTGTACAAAAGAAAAGCAAAAAATTAGTGAAAAAGTTTTGCATTGCTCTCTAGATTTGAGGATAATATAGTTCAAGACTCGGATAGGAAAAATTAATTCAATTTCTTTTGACCCTTTAACAAGCCACCCCATAGGATTGAAGTTGGCTTAAATAAAGGTCTTTTGCACACAGCACCACCTCGTGACTGAATATATACTGCAGTCTTACATTCCATCTTTCCTTTTAAGGTCTACATTCGTACCATTTTCAAGATTTATACTATACTATACTATGGCTTTGAAACCTTGACCTTGTACAGAAAACAAAGCTGCTGGAGAACTTCCACCACATGCAGCCTGAGGTCAATACCGCACATTTGATGGCAGGACAGAGTTACAAACCTGGAAGTCCTGGACAGAGCAGGAACAACGAGCATCGAAGCCATGATTCTGAAAGCCCAGCTTTGCTGGACAGGGCACAATCATACAAATGGAGGAGTCAAGAGTCCCTAAGCATCTCCTTTACAGAGAACTCTCCCAGGGCAAAAAAAGGAATGAAGGTAGAACTCACAAGAGAGATATAAAGACTGCGTGAAGGCCAACATTGCTCTTTCTGGTTTAAAACCAGATCAGCTAGAGCAGCATGCAAAAGACCGAACAGGCTGGCATTCCCTCGTATGGCACATGTATGACAACGTTGAAGAGCAGCGACATGTACGCCTCATTGATGCTTGTGAGAGGAAGAAAGCAACAGCAGCAGCTGCACCAACAGAGCCAGGACAATTCCCTGGCCCCCACTGTGAACACCCATGCCGTTCACAGCTTGGACTCCTCAGCCACATGCAAGTCCACAACCCATGAGCTTGTGCAAGCTCAAGACGTCATCATTGGACAGGACGGACTACCTACCACTACTACTACTACATTATACTGCATTAGAAGTAGAGATACTTAACAGAATTAATCATACTCCAACTCATGCTGGTTTTCTAATTCTGTGTTCTAAACATTAACAGCTTGATGATCAGGGTGTTATTAGTTACAACAATTGGCTGTGATTGGTTTCAGATCCCTGAGTGGTTATCTTCTTGTTCAGGGTCTGCCACCTGTAGAGTTTGCTCTCTTAGCTGTTTTCTAGTGAACAAACAGTAGAGATTAATGGTTTCTCGTTCACTTGTGGGTAATCTGGGCTTCTAGTAATACGATCTGAATCATTCAGGATGACTAATTCCACTAACATGAACTGTGTGATCTGTTGTCTACACTAGATGTCCTGGGAACAAAGCAAGCAAAAGTGGACTTCGGTCTCTCAATAGCATTGCAGCGTGCTGCTTGTCTTTCAAGTACATTCTTGCTATGTAACTGAACAAAAATAGCCCTCTACAGCCACAGAATGTCCTCTGAACTCTCAAATCTGCAGCTAGTTTTCCATAAGTTGTTTCTTGTAGAGGTGTTTGTACTGTATGGTTCAGCATTGTATCAAGTTGATTTGTACTTCATTTCCTTTCAAAAGTCCAATATCCACAAGTCTTCTATCAGGTTCCTTCTCCTTTCTCATTAGGACCTTCATGTCTGCCACATTGCAGCTGAAAAGATGGTTGTTGGTCTTTGACTACATGCAATCTGAACACTACCTTTTGGCTTTGTAAGTTGGTTAGTAAATTGGCCCATGCAGTTCAGAATATTTCCAGAACCAGTAAAATGCTATGTCTGATGACTTCTGCTCTAGAAAGGTTTGAAGGTCATTGTAAGTCCCTTCTGTGGTTGATCAGGTGTGAGCTTTTGGGATATGGCTTTTCAATACTGTGTGTGTGTAGGTTGCAATTTGTCCCTGTTACCCTGGAAGTTCTCTCAAAGCCCCTAGATCAAAAGAAGGATTTAACACTCAAGTTTCTGTTTATAACTTCTAAGCAAGTTTCAGACTCCAAGCTGCTTCTGTCTTTTCTTCTGTTTGATTAATTTTGACTGTTTTGCTGACTACTACTGCTATGGCGATGGTTAAATTGCTCAAAAAAAGTAGCCTCTGAAAGGTTTTATTTTTAAAAACTAGTTAACCCCACAGCCAGCTGGTCTGATACTGTCAAATTTCGTGTTCCCAAAATTCAGTTTTCAGATAATATATGCAGAGTTTTTAATCAAACATTCAGCTTTCCCCCCTAGAATTTGCTAATGAAAATGTTTTTTCATAAACGATATTTCTCTGTAATATAAGCATGCATCAAACATAGCCAGAACCCTTTGTTATCTTTAAATCTTTGACTTAATTGAAGAAAATCATAAAGATATGAGCTGCCTGATTTCCCATAGCATAAATTTAAAAATACATAATGTCTCTATAGCACCGATTTCTTTATGTAGCTTGACAGCAGTGCAAAAATCTTGCAACACTTTTCCAACCTGTGTCATTCTGAAGGTTTGTCAAAGCTGAAATTCTCTGGGCTGTTAAAGAGTGGTAAATTGATGAGATACTGCTACTGTTATTCCTTTTATTTCTGGTCCTGGGTTACTCTTGACACCATGTCAGAATCTCCTATCACAGATATGCCTCAGCTAGAGAGCTTGCTTCCATGCACCGTACATGTTCATCTGGTCCTGTAATATTCTCCCAGATATGGCTGAGATGTTTAAATAAGGACTTTTACACACAGCCACCTAGTGGGAAAACTGTGTAAATGCAAGATGAAGGAAGCCTCAGGTGCAGCCATGATAGTCAGCAACTTCACAAACAAGCAGGTAGTGGTGTCTTAGAGACTAGCAAATTAGGTCATGAGCATTTGAGAGTAAAACCAAACTTCATTAAAGGACAAGGAAGAAGTAGTACATGGCAGGGTGGGGAGGGAGTAAGCCCTGAGAGCCTCTCCTGGTATAGTGAATCTGGCAAGAAGAAGATAGAAAGGGATGAAGTACCCACTAAGAAGTCAGGCTGCTGTGATAAACCCTGAAAGAGGTAAGAAAACAAAGGAGGTTGGTAAGAAAGAACCCAGAGAAACAGGGACTGAATTACTGGTTATAGATCCCTGGACATGGGGAGCAGGAGGACACTCAGGTAAACAGATCATCTGGTAGCCTACCAGCAGCTAACCCAGGCAAACCATGCACAACTAGTGCGGTGGAGGTTCCCTACCCCCGGCTCTAAAATGACAGTAGAACCATTGACGCTCCCTAGCAAAGGCTGGGTCTTATTCGCATTTGTAAGTGGGGATTCAATATCATTTTATATATGAAGTACCGGATCTGTCCAATTAATCTTAACACATTGCAGTACATTGTCCAAACATTTAAGCAAATCAGAGTTTATGCATTCTAATCTGTTAAAAGTTAACTTTAGAAAGCAGCACACATTTTGTATTTCATAATAATTCTCCTCATCTCTCTCCAGCATAAGAGCTAGAGATTGATGCAATACCACCACCTACCTGGACAGCATTGTGCCATGGTCATTGGCAGTGTGAGCATAGATGGTGCGAGAGCTACATTAGCCTTATCAGTCCTCCAGCAGCTGTCCCATAATTCAGGGCAGCGACTGCTTGGTTCACAGATACATACTCCACTATCCAGATTGCAGAGAGGCAAAGCCACTCCTTTGCTTTAAAAACCACTGTGTATTTTTGAAATGCTCTTTTCCTGATTGCCCAGCTTGGCAAGCTCTCCCTTGTACATAACTGCCCACCCAACCATGCCAGCTACGTGCTCCAATCACAGCCCTGCCTGGAGTAGGCAGAAGGTATTGGATTTCCTGGAACTTGTAGGACAGAAGAAACTGTGCAAGCACAGCCATAGAAACATGCACGTGTACAAAGAGATCACACAGGGGATCAGACAAAAGCAGAATGCCAGGGTACAGAGCATGGAATATATTCAGCAGGGGAAACCAGCTATGCCACAAGCCAAGATTCTCCCCTCCCCACCACCCCAAGACTCCACAGTCTAGCCAGTTCCATGAAGTGAGCACACATCCAGAAGATGGTACTTCAGGTAAGCACGTGCATGCATTTGCCCTTAAGAAAATGTAAGTGTGAAGATGGCACCGAGACCACCCCCCAAGTTACTCTTCTGCCATCCCCATCCCCCAAGTTACTCTGACATAGTAACTTCTTTATGCAAGGAGAGAGCGCGGTACAAACCAAACTTGTCATTTGTGTCTGCTTTTCATTCTGCTGCCATCTTGGGGTGGCCATTCAGAGCAATTCTCTGATGTCCTTCTGAGACTTACTACCTCTGTGACTGTTTTACAAAGACCTCCTCAGTCCTCTCCCAAAAGGTTCCTAGGGAGAGCTGCCTTATTTCTTCCTGCACAGTAGGACCATCTCCCACATCACTCTGCTCTGACATCAGGCACACCACTGATTAAGGTGACAGTGTACAGGCCCAGGCAGTTTCATGGTACCAGCAGCAGCTCTGCTTTTTGTTCCTTTGTCACTCAGTAGGGAGATCAGTTAAAAAACCCAACAACTCTGGGGAAAACACAGCAGCAGCGTTCAGTGCCCCTGCTTTGTACTTGTACCCATGGAAAAAAGGGGAGGAGGTTTTGGGGGCAAGGTCATAATAAAACAATTCCCTCCCACTTCCCTTGCTTTGGTGGGCCATAGTCACCATGGTTCCAGGTGCAGAAGTGTTCCAAACCTGCAGTATTAATCAGCCTTTCTCCTTTATAATTTTTACAGAAAAGGGGGAAGGCAGTTTTGATACTAATCTTTCACTGTATTGTTGGATTTACACTCCAACAGATGTCTGTGAGTGGGTAGGGGGCACTCTTCCAGGCTGCAAGAGCAGCAGCTACAGATAAGACAGACTGCCCAACCCTGAGGAGGAGAAAGAAGCAGAAGAGGAAAGATGTGTTCAGTGAGATCCTGCAAGCCAGTGCTGCAGCAGACCTTGACCAGAAGCCCTACAGGCTAAATATGACAGACATCATGGGGATGGGAAGAGTGGACAAGAGAAGGTCTCAGCAGGAAAAAGGAAAAAAAAAAAAGTGCGCCATGACATAACAGGACTTCCCTGGCAGCTAACACAAATGCTGCCGACTCCAGTCGACTTACAGGTCCAACGTATGCTCACTTCTCTTTGCAGTCAGTCAGTAGCACTAGCCAGTTTGTAATCCCCAAAAATTCAGGATCAGGTAGAGCACTGTCCAGCACAGTGTATCACTGTGCCTAACCATCAGATTGCTCTTTCACGATCTCCCTGAGCAGTGTAACTCTGCTTTGAGCTCTGTCAATGGCCTTTTCTCTAGCTGTTCAGAGTCAACTGACAGCAGCTCCATCTTTGCCCTCCATCCCAGTGACAATTTTGCCCCCCTTCACTTTGCATGACAGACATTATGCAAGACACAATAGGTAACTAAAACCAGTAGGCTATTTTTCTCACTGAGATCTAACTGGGTGAGTAAGCACCACACATGCCTCTTCACCCTACCAAGAATAAGTTCAAGGTCATTCTGCTGTTAGCTGAACCTTTTCTTGAAGCTGTCATAATGACTTGTGAGTCGGCGGATCAAGGGGTAGGTTAGGTCTCCCTCTATGAGCATTTCAATGCCACCAATGGCAATCTGCCAGTCATGGGGAAAAATGGGGTCACTGCCTCCAGCTTTTTAAAAATGTTTTCAGACATTAACGTTATTCCCTATCCCACGCTGGTCTCAGTGAAGCATCTCCAATGACCCACCACCGCTGGAACAAACAGAGAAGTAGCCACCTTTTCTGCTGATGTGTTCTGTTAGGAGGGAGGGGAACCAAATAGGAACGTGTGTGCCATCTATTGCCCCACCAGTTTAGGTGCCTGTAGCTGTGAATCCATCCACCATGTCCTGCACGTTGCCAAAAGTCACAGCCCTGAATAGCAAAATAAGAGCGTTGGCCTTATGTACTTGGCAAAAGCGCCCCCCCCCACCCCCCGCACTGTGGATTTTCTTATTCCAAATGATTTCCCATTAACTGATAGTAATTTGGCATTGCAAGCTTCCACCGCATGGCCACCACTCACTTCTCCTCTGTCAATTTAACGCTCTCTGGTGTCCACATTCTGGAAGGCTGCTGGCATGAGTTCAGCCACAAATCCAGGAAAGTGGGTTTTCACTCAAAGCTCTGCCACCACTGCTAGTAGTTCCAAGCCTGCATTACCATGTAATGCTAGAGTCGGTGTTTGTTCCTCAGGCCCAGAACCAGTGCTTCAGTCTCTGTAGGTGCTCTGTGAATGCAAACCTCACTTTGAATTGGCTTTCGCTATGTCACATAGCAATCTGTCCTCCGAGAAATCATTTCCCTTCATTATTGCAGTAATACTGGAGGATCATTTGTCCTCTGCGCATTCTTTACAACGGTTCAGAGCTTGTGGGCTCTCACTTCCAACAGGTGTTGGAAAGCAGCAACAGCCAGGCATTGTTCTTAAAAGCTGCAAAACTTACAGGACAGAGATGGCATTATGGGATGGAGAAAGCTGCATGAGGGGGACTTGACTGCTAGCTGTCTGTATGACTCTCTCCTGTCCCACAACACATTGCAGAAATCCTCAACAACCCATCATGCCAGAGACTAGTGCATGACACAAGGATAACCATGGTGCACCGCACTTTACATTGCTACACACACTCCTGAATACACAAAGCGACAATGCAAGCAGTCAAGTATGTATGCGTATGAGTGATGTACTAACTGCAGCAGCTTTATATGAATGTTTGAAGTGTAAACACAGCCTCATTTATTACAATAAGCATATTTGAAAGGAAAAGGAAGTGTCAAGAGTCTCTCAGTTTAACAGACGACTTTTGCAAAAGAAAGTTCCCTAGCTGCCAGGAAAGAATAAATCAAAGCTACCACTAAGCTCGAGAGAGCAGGAAGAGTTTTGAACAAGGGTCTAGCAGAGGAGATGAGAAGTCTATGGTGAGCGCTACAAAGTGCTTTAAACAAGAAAATAAGATACTAATATTCACAACTGAATAAAAATTACTTGCTTACTACCTTTTTTCTGTCTTCCTAGTCAGCAAGGCTGAAGGGCCATATTACCTATTGCTGCTTTTCATCTCAAGAGACAGCGGTTAGCAGCGGCGGTGAGGATCTATGGACACAGTCTGCTGCTTCTCTCACGGCTTACCTGTTCGCTATTGGTATTTCGATTGGACGATGTAGATGCCCAGGTTTGTGGCGACAGTAGATCCAAGGTAACAGAATTGTTGAACCACTTCTAATGGGCTGTTATCCAGAATGACATTGGGTCACTGAGGTACACCTTGAATGAATACAACTGTTTTCTTCATGCTTACGTCACAGGGAAACAACTTGCATGCTCTGGACAGAGACTCCTTCAGTGACTGTAGCATGTCTTCCTTATGCATGATGAGATCTGCATCATCTGCCAAAAGGAGTTCCCTAATGAGGATATTCTTGACCTTAGTTTTGGCCTTGAGTCTTGCCAGGTTGCAGAGAGAGCCATCTAATCTTGCGTGGAGAAATACAATCGCTGTGTGAGCTTTGAAATGCGCAAAGTTAGTAGAACTGAGAAGACTATGCCAAAGAAGGTGGGGGCAAGAACTCACCCTTTTTTTGACTCCACTGTTCATTGCAAATAGTTCTGATGTAGATCCATCATATTGCACTGTTGCTTTCATGTTTTCGTGAAAGGATGTGATGAGGTTGAGTAGAGTTGGTGGGCAGCCCATCTTGGTTAATACTCTGTATTGTCCTAATCTACTAACTGTGTCAAATGCCTTTAAGTCCATAAATGCTGTAAACAACAGCTTTCCTTGTTCAGTGAATTTTTCCTGTTGTTGTCAAAGTGAGAAAATCAGGTCCATTGTTGACCTGCCAGTCCTGAAGCCACATGAGGGGCCATATTATAATAATAGCAATAAGATACAAAATATGATCTGCAGTAAGTCTATTGCTACATTCCATAGGTAGCTGAAAATTTTCTGATGTACCTGGAGTCTGTCTTAAGTGTTTTATGGGATATGTGCATTTTGATGTTGAGATGCTGACAGGACCCCAATCCTAATCATTCAGATATTAACTAAAATTCATGGCATTGAGTCTATGCTCTTGGAATGTTGTCTAACTTTTTTTTGGGGGGGCAGGGGGGAGGGGAGGATGAGGAAGACTTCAGTCAGTTGGACTGTCTTCTGCAGCACTTGCAAATATTTGGAAAGCATGTGTGCGCGCGCTGGATCTAAAGAACGTAGTTCCCTTTCATATGTAAATTGAAAAATTATAACTGCAGAGCTGAATTTTAACATGTAGCTCTTGGGTAAAAACATTTAGTCTATGGCAGAAGGCCTTGTGAAAGGTAAGGAAATATAGAGCTCCTCACTGTCGTATCAGCTATTGGTGACCGAAAGCTTTTATAAGATGACTGTTTGATGACCAAGGATTAGTCAGATGAGTCGGTGCCCTCAGTCTAGTTTCCAGTTAATAGATATATGGATCAGACAACCACCACTGAATCTGGCAGTAATTCTCATGCGAGCTGATAATTTTAGTGTTATTACTTTGCAGAGAGGTCAAACATTCAAGTACTGTATTACAAACCATGCAAGTGTCAGATTTCATAGGGCTGTTTGGAGATAATTTTTCCATGAAGGTTTTTTTTTTTTTTTTTTTTTTTTTTTTTAAAAATTAAGGTTACAGGGTTTATGTTGTGCTGATAGTGGGGTGAGGATGTTGCATCACCTGTAATTCCCTACTGTGCAAGCCTCTGCCCCCTTTCCCTCAGTGTAACCATGTGCCCTCTGACCTTACATATTTCTGGCTTCTCTTCTGTTGTCCCCTGGAGTCCGACACCCCCCATCCCCTTGTTCTGAAACCAGGGCCTGTGGGTATCTGTTTACTATAGGGCTCTTTTCAGGGGTCTTCCAATTCCCACCCCCACTTCTCATCTTCAGAGGATGTCTGATTATCCTGCACCTCCAGTCTTCAGTGAGGACACCAAATGGGGCCACTGTCCCCACCTCCCGTTCCCACAAAGAAAGCAGTGGTATCTTCATGGGCTGAGACTCATGGACCGAGACTATTTAACGGAAGGGATGGGACTTGACTTCATCCTTCTGTAAGCTTTGCCATTAAATCATAGGGTCTATGATATGCTTTCCTTCCCATTGTGCAACTTGGACTGTGGTTGAGGGTGATGGCAAGCGCACATAAAGGAGCAGAAAGGAGTATGCAGCCAGGAAGTGAGGAGCAAGTATGACAGATGTCAGTCTGGAGTGAGCGTATGAATTATGAGGATTAGCTTACGTGTACTGAATTCGTGGCTGCACAGAATGAGCGGATGAGCAAGCATGGAATGAAAGTGGTAAAGTTAACTGGAGCCAGAAAATGAAGTACCTACTGATTGTGCAGGTGAACAGGTAGGATAGAGTGAAAGGAATAGATGCATGCATGGATGAGGGTAAATAAGCTTATTTGAAAACACATGTAAATTAGACTTGGGTTTGTTTACAAATGTTGCAAGCTAAGTAGTAGGCTTTTTACTGCTCCACAAACCACAACAGAGGGCCATTCTTACATACTGAAGGGGCATAGAGTGCCACCAGCTGGCACCAGATTTTTAATCAACTTCAAAACTATCTTTCCTTCTCCCTAGTAATACAAGCCAGGCTTCATCTCTTTTTGGAAAGAAAGAGGCATTGAAATGTTCAGCCAGTCAGTGATCTGATTACTTCAACTTTCCCATTTGCTTTCTAAGGCTATGTCTACACAGCAGCATTATGTTGAAATAATCCATTCCAGAATAATTTCAAAATACACACAAGAATGCATTTCAAAAGAGCACCCAGCTATTTCAAAATATTATGTCCAGACACAGTTTATGGCTTATTTAGAAATAATGCTATTCCATGTGGCTATGGGTACACTACATTCCCTTTTCAGAAGGGGAATACAAATGCAGCAGAGAAATTCAATTAAGTGCAGGTTTACAAATCTCATGCTTCATTTGCATAGTGTGGGATCTGGCTTCCAGAAAACCTATTTTCAAAAACCAAAACAGCCATGTATATGGGGTTCATTTGAAAGGAAACCTCACTTTTGAAAGCACCCTTCTTCCTGGGGAAGAAAAAAAAAGAAGAGGAAGCGTGCTTTTGAAAGCGGGATTTCCTTTCAAACAAACCCCATCTACACAGCTGCTTTGGCTTTTGAAATCAGCTCTTCTGGAAGCAAGATCTCACATGTTTATACAAAAGAAGCATGAGATTTGTAAATCTGCATTTCTGGTCAGCTGCATTTTCATTCCCCTTCCGGAAGGGGAACGTAATGTAGCCGCAGCCTGTCTTAACAGCACTTATTTCAAAGCAGCTCTTTTGAAATAGGCGTTATGCCTCCTGCAATAAGGCTATGTCTACACTAGCCCCCTTCTTCAAAGGGGGCATGCTAATCAGTGTGAATGGGGAATACTAATGAAGTGTTGCTATGAATATGCCACACCTCACTGGGCTAATTCTCCCTGGGGCAACATCAAAGTTGCAAACTTTGAAGTGCCAGAATGCCATGTAGCCACAGGCACTTGATTAGTATTCTCCATACAGGCCGATTGCCATGCCCCCTTCAAAAAAAGGGTAGGCACAGCCTAAGTGTTACAAAATTTGGAACAAAATGCCTGCTATTTCAAATTTATTTTGAAATAGCATGCATGTAGTATAAGAGTTCAGAAAGTTTTTTGAAAAAACAGCTATTATTTCAGAATAACTTTGCTGTGTAGACATAGCCTCACAGTCCTATAAGAAATTCTTAAAGTACTTTCTCCCCTCTAGAGTCAAAGAAAGGTGTTACCCAATGCCCACCTACTGTCTGAAATCATGAATAAAATCCACACCTTCCCCCATGCCACACTTAGTTCCCCACAGTTAGACACAGCCTGTCAGCAAAAAGATACTCAAATTTCTGTGTGCAATTTGCGTATCTTTTGCCAACAGTTCTGTCAGGGGAGGCTTTTCTGATATTTGGCCCATCAACACAGGGCCAAATGTCAGCAAAAGCCTTCTGTCGATACATCGCTTCTTCATGGAATGAGGTGTACAGGGATGTCAACAGAACACTCCCAACCAGATGATCTCTTCCGACAGATCTGCAGTCCAGACATGCACTGTGTCCACCAAGAGTCTGTCAACAGAAGTTTTGTTGACAGAGGGCTGTGGTCTAGACATAGCTTTACTTTACCCAGCAGAGCACCAAACAAGCTCCTTCACTACATATAAGTTAAACAAAAACCTCTAAATCAAAATAATATCCTATACTTGGAATTTATTTTCGTTATTTTGCTTATCAAGTCCCTTCTCTTGGTTTTTAGAGGTTATCTAGTATAAAATAATGTACAAGACTGTCTTCAGATCTCTGATAGGAAATCCCCATTTCAGCAATAAATATTGCTGTGGCAGGCAATTGGAAAGCTACCTTGATCATGATTGTCCCTGGCTGACAATCACACAAAAATGTGACCAGAAAGCATATTTTAGGTGTTTCAGCACGCAAATTTTCTGAACAACTCCTTTCAAGTTCTTTATGAACAACTTGTGCACAGATCAAAACACACTAACTTCATCATTGCTGGCCAGCAGCATAAAATAATCATATGAAAGCATATAGGAACACTTACTAACTTAAAGCAGCCAAACCTTTCAAAGAACTATTGAAATTATTCCATAGAGTAGAAGGGGATTTTGAAACAATAGTATATTTTTTCTATCAAAGATATAGGACTGTACAATAGGTCATACATCTGTTACATTTTTCATTTAGAGTACAGTCACTGGTGCTGCTCAAATGGCCTAGGAGGGACACCTAGAGAAATAAGGGGCAACATGTTGTTTCATATTTGGACCAGAATTCAGTTCCTTGATCTCCAGAGTGCGATGGGGTGGAATAATTACAGAAGCCTTCCTTTCAATGCCTGGAAGTCACGGTGTTCCGCAGAGACCACCCCTGACTACAATTGAAGTCATGTCGGGCTTTGGGGGATCATTTTTCAAACAGAGTTAGTAAGAAGGAGAGGTCATCATGATGAGTGGTCCACAGCTGGTGAAGGGAATCAAGATGGTGGAGAAAACATGGAGATCCTAATACCCACCAGAAACATATACTGTGACAAGTTGTAGAAAGGTTGCGTTAACAAATTAGCATTACATAAACTGAATTTTGCCCAAGACCAATGAATTATCTAGTAATATCTACAGATGACTTTAGCAGAGAGGTAGCCTTGTTAATCTGTAGCTTTGAGAACAAGAAGTCTTGTGGCACCTTATAGGCTAACAGATATTTTGGAGCATAAGCTTTCGTGGGCAAAGACCCGCTTCATCAGATGACTTTACTGTTTATTGCGGTCACTTACCCAGGCACCTTTCGTAACTGGGAATGCTGCACATAAGATGAGCAGACCTATTTCCCATATATTGAGATTTAAAACTGTTAACCTCCACCACATTACAGGATGGCGACATGAAAATAGGAGTCAGAATGCTACTATCTTGGCTCCAGCAGCTAGTAAAAAGTTAAACAGTGTTGTTTCCATATGAATACCTTGCACCCAGTAACTTCAAGCTTCACCTTTATGGAGTTCCTTTTTGGCTTCTGGACTAGCAGGTGGCAGCATGGGCGAGAGAGAGAGTTGTCTCTTTCAGTGTACCTGGAACAAGTAGTGCAGTGGCATTATTAAGAGCCTCTGAAACCACCTGTAAACCTTTGTACATGATGGAAGCCACTTCAAGCCAAAGGATACTTCAGTACCCCCAGCACCCAATTCAGCACTCATCATAGGTAACTGGGTTCTATGTTTTGTGGACAGTAATCAGCAGTTTACATTTACAAGCAGCAGCTATTAGCAGTGAGGGTAGAGCAAAGGCACAATAGTGTCACAAGTCCACTTTGTTGAAAGGATATGCACCACATTTTTCATGTCCTGACGTTTGACATAATCAAGGGCTTGTCTATACCACTGTGTTACAACAGAACAGCTGTACCACTAAAAGCTGGTGACGATGTGCTATGCCAGTGAGAAAGCGCACGCTTCTTAGCATAATTTTTCCACGTCAACAGTGGGTGGGGTGCTATGTGGGCAGAAGAACCCTAAGATACTCAGCCCCAGGGTCAGGGTGTGGCAGTCTTCTAGCATACAAGTAACCAACTAAAAATCATATACTGAGATTGCAAGAGGCACCTACCCAAAACTGGACTGGTGTAAGGAGTCCTATAGCACTTTTCAGCCACAAACTTGAGTGGGTATGCGGGATCGCCCTGGTTACAAATGACAAGACTGAAGCAGAGTGCTGAGCAGATGTGCACAGTGTTGAACAAGGAAATACGGTGGCAAAGCAAAGGGAGACTGCAGCTCTCTTGACTCCTAGTGCCCTGCTTTAGCACCAGGACTACACTGCTTTCCAGAAGGGATAGATGGTCGTGATGGGCTCTAAACCCAAGAGCTGAGGGCACAGACCTATGGACAGTAGAAAAGAAACTTGATCCAATGCTCCAAGGGGGGAATTCATGAACACAGAGGATTATAAGACTCCTATACAGTAGGTGCTACCAAATTTTGAAATCTATCAGATTTTGCAAGCTCTTCAAAATGCTTCCTCCTGCCCATCAAGTATCATCTCCACCTTATTCAGGCAAAGCTCAAGCCAGCTGGCTTTCATGCAAGCCCTGGCCTCTGGCAGACAAGAAAATGACACCATCTGAATCCAAGAAAAAGAAACCATACAATTAGTCTCATCAGCGTATTGAACACCCTATAACTAATATTAGTTCATGAGCTCATCCAGTAACTTCAACTACATACTAAATGAGAAGGGGAGATAAGACTGACCCCTCTGGGACTCAACAGCTGAAAGATCACATTCCAACATGACCTAGAACCCACCATATGTGCAAGGTCATGCTTCCCGGGCCAGTGTGGCATGCTCTTAAAATTGGAGCCCTTTGTGTACCATGATCTCACATGCACTGTGAATACAAGGTCACAGCAGCAGGGTTAGGCCCAGGCCATCCCCAGAACTGCCAAATAGCCAGCATTCCAGAAAGATGTGAGGAGAGACACCAGAATATATCAACCACCACCTCCTCTGCCTACTAGCTCAGAAATCTTGTAGGTATTTAAGAACAATTCCTTTAATCCCCCCCACCATTTTCCTGGAATACTCCTACTTTTACCTCTTTATGGGTGCGTCTATACTAGCCGGCTACTTCAAAGTAGCTGGCATAACGTCAAAATAGTACGTGTCGTGTCTACACGTGCCATGAGCTATTTCGATGTTGAAATCAACGGTAGGCGGCGAGACATTGAAATCGCTATTCCTATCCGAAGACGGGCATAGTGCCCAACTTCGACACTGAATTTCAAAATAGGGCATGTGTAGATGATCCATGTCCTGCTACGTCGAAATATCGGGATCCTCCATGGCAGCCATCAGCTGAGGGGTTGAGAGACGCTCTGTCCAGCCCCTGCGGGGCTCTATGGTCACCGTGTGCAGCAGCCCTTAGCCCAGGGCTTCTGGCTGCTGCTGCTGCAGCTGGGGGTCCATGCTGCATGCACGGGGTCTGCAGCCAGTTGTCGGCTCTGTGGATCTCATGTTGTGCAGGGCGAGTGTGTCTGGGAGGGGCCCTTAAGGGAGTGGCTTGGGGCTTTGCAGGCCCCTTATTTCAACAGGAAGCACTTGTGTACGTGGACGCTCTACATTTCCTTCTGGGGTGTCTCCTTTCAACGTTCTCCGTCGCTACTTCAATGTTGAACATCGAAATAGGCTACTTCGATGCGTATCATCTACACATCCTCCAGGGCTGGTGCCATCGATGTGCTTACGTCGAAATAGGCTGCTTTGACGTAGTGTGCTAGTGTAGACATGGCCTATACGATCTGCAGACTGCTGCTCTGCCCCGACCTTAATGGCTCCTCACAGCTTCTCCTGGGGCTGGCAATAAAAGTGCCTTAAAAGCCAGTCTGAGCTCTTCCACATGGCAGCTCCACATCAGCTACTGATGAGCCACATCCTCTGTGACCAAACTGACTTTGTCAACTCTGACCCTCCTCTTGACTGGGACTCCCTCTTTTTCATGACCCTATAAAAATTTAGGGCCCTCCTCTGGAACCCCCACTCATGCATCTGATAAAGCTGATCTTTGCCCAAGAAAGCTCATGCTCCAAAATATCTGCTCATCTGTAAGGTGCCACAAGACTTCTTTCCCTGCCCCCCCGCCCCCTTTTTTTTTTTTTGGGAAGATATGGACTAACTCAGCTACCCCTCTGCTATTCTTCTACTAACAGTTCTCTGCCCTTGCTTTGAAATGGTCAGTGTCTCTCATTTAAACAGGTGGTCCCTCTCAGTCCTTGGGGACTGGAGTTGTATTCACAGGAGTGCAGCTAGGCCCCAGATATGATCAGGTTTAGAAAACTTAGTGCTCAGTCACATCACTTGCTATATCCCGTGGTATAGTAGGAAAAACAAAGTGAATTGGTCATCTTTGAGCCCCAAGATCCCTTCTCCTAGGAAATCCTACAGGAGGGAGCTAAAGAGGAGGAAATTTCTAGAAGGCTGGCTTCACTGAATCACCTACCCAGTTATTTCATCATCAAGCCAAGATTTGATTTTCCTCTCTGCTGAATATGCCTGTGGTTTAATGAGCAAAGCCTGGAACCCCCTAGAGCACAAATCCCCTGGTATCAGGAGCTATGGGGCTTGAACACTAGTACACAGACATCTTAACAGCTAAGCTAATGCAACGTGCCACCCACTGACCTGTAAGCTATAGCTGGAATAGCAGGTGAAATCTAAACCAAGGATGCTAGTACTAGGTTCTGATTGGGGCCCAATAAGGATACCCAAATTTCCATCAATCTCTAACTCAGAAGGGAAAGCTGGCTATGCAATTGAATTCTCCCAGCCCTAGGACTGCTCCCCTGATATTCCTGGGCCTGCTGCAGATCTCCTGGTCACTTAACCCATCCCGATATCTGATTCTTAGCTTGCCCTCTGGCCTGCCTTGGATTCTAAGTTCCTGGCATCTGCCATGGCATGACTCCTAACTCCTGCTCTGGCCACTGGGTAAGATTGCCCATGTACTGCTTGTGACAGTTCCATGTAAGCTGTGAAGCACTAGAATTGGGCTACTATCTTGCTGTGTGGCTTCAATGGATGATCTGTACCATGGTGGTAGGTGTAGAAATTGTGATACAATCTCTGGCTCTATTACACTTCCACCTTGAAGAATGATCTGATGCATTATGTGATAACGTCACTATTTATTTGCTAACCACCACTAAAGTGCTGTACAAACCACAAACAGAGACAAGAAGCTGGCAATCTAAGGTAGTATGGTTGGGTCAAAAGGAACTTAATGAACTTATTAAAATCTCTTCACCTTTCCATTGATGGGTAAAAGGTAACAGCTGACTGACTGGAACCAGTAGATGCTTTCCAAATTACAGACACCAAGTTCACAATAACTATGCCACTGAGCCCTTGTTCTGTGTGATTAAAGTATGTGTGGATGCAGTCATCTACTGTATATTTCAAGAGAGTGTTTTGTGTCTGACTGCTAATCCACAAGTCCATTTATTCAAGAACGCCTCCTGAAGAGTAAGAGCTATGACTACCAAATTCAGTATGCAGCTTCCTCTTATCATAATTTAAAACAAGGTCAGGGTTTGGATGTTCCCGGACAATGGGATTTACCTGGAATTTGGATTGTTCCCCCCCCCCCCCCCCCCCCATCAGGTGGAAAGGGAGGACTCTGATATCAGAGACAGTTATAGTCCAGAATGACCACAGGGGGCAGCAAGCACACCCACCCCCCTGGAGCAGCTGCTGGCTGGTTAGCACGGCCCCCCCATCACCCTAGATGGCCCCAGGAAGCCCCTCCACACACCCTCTGCCCTGACTCCTGCACCATTGTGCCCTGAGCTTCTCCTCACACCAACCCTAACTCTTGTACCCTACCCTCTCAGCCCCCTGCCCTGAAGAATCTGAGTAATGCCAAGTAAAACTTCTAGTGCCAGTGCTAAAAAGTGTTTACATCAGTACTGCTTATTTCCATTTACAAAGTGAAATAAGGTATAGTGATATCAAAGGCAACCCTATTCTGGTCTGACTGTCTGCACTAGAGGTTTTGCCATCATAAACATTGGTTTAAAAACAAAAATCATACCTTTAACTGGGTACAAAATCTGAACGTAGAGGTGGCCTTAAAAAGTTATTGCAGGAAGACTGTAAATGGCTATGAAAGATTATGGGAAAACAAAGTTATTGGGAATCAAAGATTCTGTTTGCATAGCCACTTTGTTCTGTGCTTTTTTAAAGTGACTGGGGTGCTTCACAACGTGAACTCTGTTTCACATTGGTGTTTCAACTATTGTGTCCTTGGTGATGCATCAGCCAGAGAAGGTTACAACGAAAAAAATAGATGCTCACTGTAGCATTTGAGTGTGAAAGTTATCACCAGAATGTTTGACAATTTGACATACAAGCTGACCTTAAACTTTTAGTCACTATTAGAAGGCCATCAAACAACAGCACACCACTCCCTTGTCTGTAGGGATTACTATTTCAAAGTGAAGTGAAACTGGTAACACATACACATCAGTACTAGCAGGAGCTACTGGTCTTAGTAAGACCTTACCTGGGGGCAGATGAATTAAGATGAATATAATCAGAAATAGCAAGTAGCTGTGATATAGATGCTAAAACACACTAGCACATTGAAAACTTACCCCCCAAACCCCAGAAAAAAAAAAACCCACACTCCCTACAGGTGAAGATAAAACTAAAAATCCTCAACAAGTCTGTAGAAAGAGAAACTTCACTCCTACTACACTACTACTGATCTCTTAGTGATGAATTAATGGTTGCTTATTATGTAATTGTTGTAAGAGTCTAATTTTTATTACCAGCACTAGTTTGAAAGCAAAGGCTTTAGCCTGAAGGAGGAAGAGGAAGCAGTATTACTTTGAGTTAAGTATCCTAATCTTGGGTGCAACGATTCATTACAGGAAATCAGTCTCTACACCACATGGCATTCCCAATCACATATCTGAAATACAACATGTTGTTGCAGAAATCAATGTTTTTTTGCAAAAACACTGGGATTCAACATGTTTCATCAAGTATAAACTCCCCAGGGTCACATGGGTTGGCAGAATAAACTCTTCAAATTTTGAACACTCAAGAAAACATAAGAAAATAACCAGTGTTCTAATTTAGAGTAGTTGTACTTGAATACAAGAAAGATTGTACGGTGTGCTCTATGCATATAGCCACCTGTCCCCATGCAGACTGCCATTGATTTTAAGGGCATCCACACAAGTAAGGTGCTCCTCCAACCCATGCACACCCTGATCCCAAGTGGAACAATTTGTAGGGCTGGGCACTGGAAACCAGTCAGGTGTCTGACTGTTAATGGTTAAGGCCAGATTGTGTACTTTATACATGTGCCTATGCTGGGGAACACAAAACCTCAAGCATAATCCCTCAACTCCCAGCATGCTTGGAAGATGCAGCCTGATGGCCTGTTGTAACTGTCCCAGTCTGTTTCCCTCCCTTCTTGATGAGCTAGATATTCCATTGGATGCATGGGAATTAGCAGTCCCAGTTCCTTCTAAACTGGACCTTTCTGTTTACAAAGCAGATCAACAAAATCTTTGTTTTTGGAACACAAAATTGGGTTACTTAAGTCCATGGAGTTTGGAATGGATTTTTGCGTGAAAAGTTTCTCTGGAAATATGTATCTTCTTTGCCACACTATAACTGAGTTTCTTTAAAATATATATTTAAAAGGGGAGAGGCACAATAAAAGACTGGATAGACTTCCCCATATTTAACAAATTAAATACTGTGTAAAACATAGAAGCTCATGATTCTATTTTTATAAAGTTCCTTTGCAAAGATAAGCATGACAAAGAATAATTCCAATTAATCATCTTAGAGTATAATAAAGTTCAACTAAGATATGACGAATTGGAATTACTCTTTATCATGTTTTAACTTTGTAAAGGAACTTTATAAAAACAGAATCATGAGCTGCTGTTTATTTCCCAGAATTCAACATCAAAATTTCCCCTATTTACAGTTTGAAAGATGGTATTTTTCCCCTAACTTTATCCTTACTTGATTAGTGGTAAACCCAAAATTAGATGCTGACAAACTGAGGCAAGTTATATACCTAACAACGTCTGCAAACAAAACAAAAAAAATAAACAAAGCCAGTTCTGTATTGACTCTAGAGGTAAGGATATTCAGCAAAATTAACATGTACTTAGATTGCATAGAAATGTATAAGCATTGCTCATTTGTCCTTCTCACACCCACTCTAGACATTGGTTACACACACACTCGTTGCATCGCATCTCCTTGTCCACATACGAGCATACCTTAAAGATAATTTATTCTACTATCTACTTCCACTCATTCTATGTAGCCACACACTGAACACTACAGCTACATATTCTGTACACTTATCCGCTATCTACATTCATTCCTAGATCCCCACTTCACGCCCCCATTTATTTTTCCCCCACCTATCCTGACCGTATCTTGCCATTCAGTTCTCATATCCTGCACACCAATCCCCTTCATGCTCTCAACCTATCACTCCCAGGAGTAGTTCAGCAATTGTATTCCCCAAGCTAACCTCCAAACACGGGAGAATGAAAAGTCCATTATAACCCCATCGTTTATAGGCAAACCCATGGGGCAAGCCATGAGTTCAATGAAAAGCCTATCTGTGCATTATCCCATAGCACAGTGTGAAGTCAGAGACAAAATGTAGCACTGAGGGCATTGGGACACATAGTGGACAGAGGCATGATAATGGCACAAGTGGCGGTTCCTGGGATGAGGGCTCATGTGGGGCACAGAGGGAGCTGAAAAGATGTCAGAGAGAACAAGCTAGAAAGCAGCAGCTGAGACCAAAAGGGCTAAGTACTTTGCCAGCTCTCACTCAGCCTTTATAAAACTGAGAAGCAAAAGCAGCAGCCCTACTTGCTATAGGCAGTGAAGGATCAGAATGTCCATCCAGCTGTGTAGCATCTCTGATTGGCTTACTTTCCCCAGGGGGTGGGGAAGTAGCACAAGACTAAGGCAGTAAGGTGAGGATTTCCTTGAAGACAAAAGATTATGGAAATCCATTTTTCTACAGCAAAAACCCAGAGCTGTCGGGTCTGGAATTATGCTCTCAGCTGCACCCAGGCATCCCCCTTGCCTTCATATTATGCCCTCATTGACAGTTGTGAAACCCTATTGTCTTGAAGTTATGCTCTTGGCAATATCATTGCAACCACGCACTACTCCACATACTATAGGATTAGAGATACATAGGTGCAGATTAATAAATTTAGTCATTTCTGCTGATTAATAGGATCAAACACCTCTCTCAACTGTATTGGCTCTATAGGGCTAACAAGTGTAAAAATGTAATTTTAAATGTCACTAGAAGACTCTACAACAATGACTGAGTACATACAAGGCCAGGTCTGTTCATTGGACTGTCATTTTCACATGAGCACTTTTCCAGTAAAAAGCCACATTAACTGCTTCAAAGGATCACAATAGACAAAAGTGGAAATAAATTCAAAGCAGCAGAATGGAATGGGAAAAATAAACACACTGTGACACAATCACTATTCTCTCTCTTTTGCCAGTGGATGTTTGATACAGCCAAAAAGAAAGACTGATAGGCCTTTCAGTGCCTGGATGGATCTGCCTATCACTGTAGTATCTGAGCATGTATATGCCACAATTTTGCAATACAATTTGGTCCATTACTATTGGGATATCTGTACTACAGGATAGCAATAGTCAAACATACATGGGAAAAGGAGCAAATCCTTTATGTAAATACATGGTATTTCCTGATCATACACATTGTTTAAGCATTTGGATCTTCAAGTTTCAGTTGTATATTGTTTATTATATCAAACAGCGCTAATCCCAGTAAATATTCTGGTTTGGGTTAGGTCTGTTAAGAAGGCAGGACAACCATGATGAGACGCAAAATAATAGTACTATTGCTAAAAAATACTTGCATTGCTTTTTCACCTTTAAAGCAAGCTCCAAATTTAAGCCAACTGATGAACCAAGGACACATAGTCAGAAACTCGCTTATGGTTATAAATACAGATTAACACAGACCATGTTTGCCAGAAACACATGAAAATCCATCAGCCAGCCAGATTCACAGCTCTGACAAAGCCTAGACAATTATGCAGAATAAACTGTTCCGCCTTCTCAGCATGCAGAGATGACTTTTTACTATAATTATCCAATATATGCCTCCATTTAGACCTGGTTGTTATTTAGTCATTGATTTACTTTTCAAATATTGCACCACCAATAATAATTTTCCATGAACAGGAATGGATTATACTACTTACCAATATGTAGTACAAAATATCACCGATATTCTCTGGGCTACATTGCCCTTTTTACAGCAAACAATTTTTTAAAATTGTGCTTTTCACAATTTCATTTCATTGGTTCATTGATCTGTTAAACCCTGGCAACCTGATAGCCCAATGCTAAATATTTCATTTTCTTCTTGAAGTAAAAAGGAGAAATTAGAAATAATAAAACTCTTTCTGTCCTGACCCTAGATGTAAAGCTATACAGCCATATTAACATTTCTTGCAGGTAGAGTTATTAAATTATTAATACTCTGGCTTTGAATATTACTATAATGTCTACTCTTCAGGAGGGAGTCTCAGATTGTTTGTTCAGAAAGTTAGCTCTTCACATATCCAGTGCTCCCTTCTACCTGTTCTTCTCTCCCACTCCCTTTCTTAGAGTCCAGAAGTTCCTTTACAACTCAGCCTTCTGGCCAGGTCACTTATAGCTCTCCCATTCTGTGGCAGCAAAAATCCCTCAGTATAAAAATGGCAGTCTTCCCTCCATTGCCCTGACTACGACTCTCCTCCAGCAACTAGTAGGAAGAACCTAGGCCTACCCTCTACTCATAGTAACAGTAGCCTACTTACTGCTGGACTCCTTCCTACATCTTCTTTCTTTTCTCTTCTCACTTCTATCTTCTGGCTCTTGATTTCTCGCTGGGTTTACCATCCAAACTCCCCCTCCCCGGCTAACAGCCAACCATTTCTCCTACAGTCCCTTTTGTCAGGTGCCTGGCTTTACCCCCTTCCTTTGCATCACTGAGGGAATTACTCAAGTGACCTAATTCCTCTCAGCTGTGGCCTATCTGGTTAATTGGCCACTTCTCAGTTTCATTAACCCCACCCAGGCTGATGTGGGAAGAACACCCCATCACAACCAGGTATGATTGCTGTTGCACAGTACCTATGTAACCCACACCAGGTGTGGTTCACTAGCACAGGTAGTGGCATCTAGACCACTTAGAGAGAGAAAGAGAGAGTCTCCACTACAGCCTTATCTGAGGAAAAAGTGGGTTTTTAGCTCAAACTGTAGAGGCTTTTGCACTATTCTCCTGAGGTCCTCAGTTCAAGTCTGCTTAAGGGGAATCACACATAAACCCCTGATTATGCACAAAACTATCAACTGTCTTAATAAGAGACATACTAGATGTATGCCTCTGACCTATTGTGAAGTGTCATAATATAGCAACATTTTTGTGTAGAAGCCTCTATTAACCCATCAAAGGTATTGTTAGTATTGTACTGCTTGTAGGTGCTATTCATTCATATATAATAATATATTATTACATTTAACACTTTGCATTTACACAGTACCAAGGACCTCAAAGCTATTTAACTGAGGCATTGAGAGGTTAAGTGGCTTGCACAAGGTGATTCAGGAAGTCTGTGAAAAAGAAGAGATCTCTCTTTTGTTGGCTCACAGGCCTCTGCCTCAAATATACAAGACCTTCCATCTTTTCCTTTAGAGACCAAATATATGTAATGCTGCCCTCTCCATAAATGACTGTCATAATCATAGGACTTGAGGGAACCTCGAGATCATCAAGTCCAGTCCCCTGCACTAGTGGCAGGACCAAGCTCCATCTAGACCACATCCTATGTAACTCTATATCAGCTATCCTAGAAAAATTCCAAAACCAAACCCCACAGAATTTGGCCTGTAAGCCTGTAGTATTAAACTGGGTGGAAGATTTCCTTTAGCTCAGTTGTCTAAGGATTGAGCCTATGGTTTTGGAATGGGAAATCCTGGGTTAAATCATTGATGTGATGTAGACCTTAACTATAGTGTAAACATGTGCCACCACATGTAGTCATCAATGGTCTCTGTGATTCAGAACTGTGTGGTGAGTTTCAATTTTGTCTTCACCTTCTGAGAAAGTATCCACATGCTAAGTTATGAGAGCATTGTGTAACATTCTAGACTTCATTCTCTTAGATAACATAAGAATCAGTAACGTCAATACTTTAAACTTTTACAGAGGTTTTCATTCAGTGGCCTTGAAGAGCTTGTATTGCACTACTATTGCACTAGATAGGAACAAATATTGTAAAATGATCGTTATCTGTATGCGTCAATTGTTAAAATTATGTACAGAATTTAGTTTTTTTAGCCATTCAACTATTATTAAAATCAATGGAAGTCACTCAGCTAAATGCCAGGCTTTGAATCAGAGTTTAGAATATTAAACTATTTTGGGATTACCTCACTATGGTTATTAAAACTTTTGCAGTTAAAGCTACATATATTTAGTTTGTTCACAAACCCTTCATTTAAGGAATGACAGTAAAACTGATAAAGTAAAACATGTTTTAATTCCTTTTTAAATGTGCATTTGAATTCAGTACAAATCGGTAAGGTGTTCTCAAAGGCCAAAAGCAACCAACATTCTCTTCAGCCTAAAATAATCCATGAGATATTGGTATGTGCATAAAAATATAACCTAATCTATACTTTATAAAAATGAAAATTTAGATGTTCTGTTTATGAATATGTTCTGATATAATGCCTTTTTTGCATGATGACACAACCTCCGAGTAAAGATTGGCACTGTCGATTGTTTGGGGGGCAAGAAGTCGTAGTGTCTTCATATCCCAGTAAAAATAAACTCTTTAATAAATAAATATATAAAATAAATATATGTCATCTGGAAATGTATAAATAGGTCCATCCTGAAGAAAAGTTCCAGCTTTGATTGAGATGCATTGACTTCCAAGTTCTGCCATTTGTATTATAGCCACTATAACTTCCTATACAGTTCCCAGGCTTTATTGCTGTTTTACAGACTAGTCTTTGTCATTTCAAACTTTCTGTCTATTGTCCCACTCCACAAGTGGTTATTTTTCCCCTAATGTATGGGAATCCAGAAAAGTTAGGCACAAGTTTGGTATTTTAAAATAAATCGGACTCCAACCTCCCACTGTCTACTGGCAAGCAACAGGATCAGCAAACTTCAAAGAGGCTGTTCCACTCTTAACTTTAAGGCTTTGTCTCCTATATCCAAACATTAGAAAAGTGAGGCTATCACTAAACAGCTTGTTAAAAGCCACTCTCCTAGAGCCTGGTAACTCTGCAGCATTTGAAAGTCCTTCCTGCATGTTACCATGGAAGCTGCAAGAGGAAAAGGGGGAGGTTATTTTGGGGGGCATTTTTTGGTTTCCTTTCAAACATTCTGTCCTGTTTCAACTGTATCCTAATACATCTTTATAGAGTTCTGGAACTCTTTCAGGATCCACTGGCCTGGGTAGGAAATGTGTGAACTTCTGATGTCTTTTGGATCTAGCCCCATCTCTTGGAGTTCCATCTTTGTTAAGTGCTACAAAATACCGCCGACCTGAGTCTCCATGTTTGTATACATTGGAAGAATACGTGTTATACCAGTTCTCTTCAAACTGTTCTCTGAAGATGCATTCAGACGTTAGTTTCTCCTATTAAAAAAAAAAAAAAAGATGAGAGCTCTTTCAGTAACCAATTTCTCAACATATTCCTACACAGAAATACAATGATAACCAAAACAGATGGGACTGTACACTGACTTATTATGCATTTATTTGCTAATGAAATTAACCCCAAAAGGAGGGTGAATCTGATCATATCTGGGGCATGTGGACTGTTTTAGAGCAGATGGGAAAGTTATTTGCTCACAAGGTTCCCTCTTAGTAGTACTAGATCTGTACTGTTTTGTGTACAGTTTGAGATTTAAACCTCATTTTGATTACTTTCTCTGGCATTGAAGAGGGTGGTACTCATGCACGAGTCAACTAAAACACACATCTTCAGCATTTTTATCTGACACCCTTAGAAAAAGATTTTGGGATGTGCATACAGGTATTAAATGTGAGACATGACAATATGTGTTCAAGTCTTCCGGTTCTTAAAAGGCCAAAAAAAAAAAAAGAGTTGCCTTAATATATCTTTTGCTACGGAATATATCCAACAAAGAATGACTTGAACCCCCCTTTATGCTGATGGAATATGCTCACTGCTGTCCATATATATACCTTCTAGTTAAAGGTACAAATGTAACAGATGGGCCTGGAAAAGCATCAATTATGGCTGTACCTAGTATTCATGACTCAGATTCCCTAATTTTTTTAAAAAAGTATGTATCATTATGAGGACTTTGGTGACCCCATTAATCTTGTTGAAAGAAACACTCATTCACTGCTGGAAGAGGGATTACCGTCACTTCATGTTACAAACTCAAAGGACTTGGTGCATCTGGTTCATTATTTTGATGGCCAAGGAAAAGCTTTCACAGAGATGGAAAAATCAGAAAGATGGATGCTGGAACTAGGGATGCTGAGGATACTGCATCCACTGGCTTGAAGTTGTTCCTGTTACATACAGAATTTGCACATTGGGCCAATGGCTCTCAACACCCACATGATACAAATCGTTCCAGTGCCCCTAACCAGGGATACAAAACGATCTGATCACCATTTCATACTCACAGAGCAACAAATCCTAAAAATTTTTCAGGCCTCAAACAATATAGGATGTCATGAATTTACAAGGTATGCCAAAATCAGTAGCAATGCACACAGTGTTTCCTTTTTGTTTGTAAAAAGCTCAGCGCTCACAATCTAGTGTAAGAAATCATTATGTTCAGTCATCATGTGTAGTAAGGATATTAGCCAATCAGCCATAGGAATGTAGACTTGAAGCTACTATCCGCTCCTATCAAAGGTGTATATTTTATTACCCCAGAAACATTTGAGTAGGAGGGGAGGACGGCAAGTATTTTATCTTTCAAGTTTTAAAAACTGAAATGGAGAAGAATCTGAGTCCTGTACAGCCAAAAATCATCGTTTGCAGTGTTTTATGCTGAAATTATTCAACAAAAACCATTTGAAATCCTTAAAAGCTTATTTTCAACCTTAAAACCAGTTTAATTTTAATTCAGAATATTAATTAAACGATTTTGCCTCTGCTCTTTTATCCTCACACTTTCAGTGGTACACAACTAAGCTATTTAAAGGTCTTCGTTCACATGTTGAAGAAAGGCAAGTGCCCAAGAGTGCCACCTGCTGAAGTTTAAGGGATCAGCCGACCATAAATGAAATAATCCCTGGGTTTGGATTTATTTATTTATCTGTAGAGTTACCTTTTTCTGTTTTCCATTTCAATATTTTTATGGTGGATTTGTAGCATAGATATTACAAAGAAAATATAAGCAACTGCACTGATTTCCAAGACTTTTAAACTGGTTACTTTCATTCCTTCACTGTTCTCCTTTAGTTTCTGTTATGGAGGAACCTCTCTGATCTGTTTTCTTCTCAAGTTAATTATATGGGTAAGATATTTGACTTAGACTCTGACGATTTGAGCCATCATCAGTACGCATTGTCAGAGAGTGATTGAATGACACAAATGACATACATCATTTCAACAGGAAAGAAAGTTAGCGTATTACATTGTTTCAGTGGTTTGCTGATTCCCCACCCCCACCCCCACCCCACTGTTAACAATTGCCACAATATGTCAGGTCTGAAATCCAAATGTGGCTTAATCGATATAATTGCTAATACTTACAGATCCATAGAGTTCTCCTTTGTCATTCATTCCGAGGTAAAGACCACTGTCCACCCCTCTAATACTGACCAGTCCCACGGCCACACTGATGAATTCAAGGATACCTGAAGGTATGCAAAAAAGAAAAAGGTTGTTTAACTCACTTGTTTTCAAGTCAAGAAATACGCTTATGTTTAGAAGCAAGTAAAATATTTCATTGGTACACACTATAATAAATGTGACCTAGATACATATATAAGAACACTCCTATTTTACATGCCTACAACTAAACGGAATTCTATACACATTTTAGTTCAAAGCAGACTCAGAACACTTCATAAGGAAAACCAAGTATATGCTGTTTTCAGAAACATTTGCTATAACTCAGTTAAGAAAGGACTGTATGTCATTAATGAGTTAAAGCTATTCAGTTAGGAGTCAGTTCAAGCATACCTTCCATAGTATAAAGACACTCCATTAAATATTATATAATCATCTACAAAAATTGTATAGTACTCAGATATACTTCATCTTCTTTGCAGCACTGTCTTAAGCAACCAACACTTTTAAATGTATGATGGGTGAAAGTCAAAATAATGACACCATGTGAATGGAAGTCCAATACAGACTCTCCAATATTAGAGAGTCTTCCCATAGAGAAGAAAACTATATTTGTCATACGTTTAATCTGAAATGTGGGTCCAAACCTGCAGCCCCAATTCATGTGAGTACTCCCATTGATTTCACAGTTAGGTTTTGTATATGTACAAAATATGGGGCATGTATACTATGTTTAAAAATTACAAACTAATCACAGTATGTGGAATAAAATTAAAACTTGATTTAGATAGCATATTTAAATAATATTTAAATTTAAATGTTTAAATATTTAGTATTTAAATTTGTTATATTATGTATGTTTAAACAATTTCACCATAAACCTTCTATGTGACAAAAAGGATCCAATTTACCTGTATAGAAGAAAGAAATCCTATGTAATCTTGCTATTAGCCTATGCTTACCCTAAGCACTAAATATTTTTAGAGATGTACTATGTACTGATTACATTACACATTCCCTGTCTTTTTGTATGGTATGTGTAAGGTATAACTGTCAAAATTGTTGCCTATGTAAACAGAGTTGCTTTGGAGTCACACCTACCACATTACTAAAATAAAAATACAAACCTTTTCAACTGCTGTGAATATAGGGAATATTCTTTACAATAGTTTGGCATGACTTTCTCTTATTCTGGATATCGTTTCACATTCTGAATCATTTTCCATCTTCAGAGGTTAATGTACTGTAATTTACAATCTTTTGAGTTTTAACTAAACTTTGGCATACCTCTTATTTACAGTGCTAAATGACAAGCTAGCTGAACACTTTACAAAGGCCAAGTATTAAAAACTCTGTATTGGATATAAATTATAACACATTTTCCCGTTCCAAATGTCCAATTTACCATAAAAAGACATAGAGGTATTTTGTCTTTCTGATATCATTTTCAAAGCCATTCCTTTTATAACCCATAATAAGCAGGTGATTCAACCCACAAAGAGACCACATCAGACAGACCTGTTGAGAACAGGGATGGAATAAAGGAAGAACATTTAAAAGAAACAGAGCAAATCTTTGATCTTTTTAAAAACATTTTTAAAGTAATGATTTCATGTTTACATGCTGTAGAAAGTTTCCCTTCTGTGAAGAACTCTATGTTTAACTACAGTTCTTTTAGTTCAGAAAACATTAGTACTTCAATGTGTTATAAAATCAGTTAAAGGCTGTTCCAGCTGATGGTTTTGACTATGGGAGAAATGACAGAAAACTCTTTAATCACCTTTTTATGGCTGCTAAATCAATACAGAAAAAACTTCACTGGTGGTCAACAATAGCAGGTTTGTTCAAGAATACTGCAGTGCCTACCTACATTCCTTCTTATTTACCCTTACTTGTCAGGAAGCCATTTACATCTTTGGGATGTTCCCCCTCCCTTTCTGGTTATCGACAACCCATTTAAAAAAGGAAATAAAAGAAACACCACTCGTGTGATTGCACTTCAGTTGTCACTGTGCAACCCCACTTCTAGCTTTCTTGGCATTGCAAAACAAAGCAAGCTGAGACAGATGAGAAGCTCGGCAAAATTAACAGTCCCCTGATCTTCATTTGTTTATGGAAAGATTTAGAGCGCATGCAGAGGCAAATGTGGGACGTCGCATTATGAAGTCGCCATGAGAGAGCCTCTCTTTCTGGGTTTGTTGCTAAAGGCAAACACCGCGCGGACACGTGCATGTATGTACGAATGCCCATGTCATATGTACATGCCAGCCCACGAACTCCGTCGCTCCACACAGACGCTTCTGGTTAATAAATGACATGGGAAGAGCTGTTCCTATAAGTCTATGGCTCGAGCCGCGCTGCTGAGACTCGGGTTAACCACCTGCCCAGTGACCAGCCCGCTCTGCGGCGGCACTTGGCTGGTTTCCATCGCACCAGGAACCGAGACGCCTCCCCGGGCAGGATGGATGAAGCTTGGCTGCGCCCGGTGGCAGCGGCTACCTACCGAACAGACTGTGGTCCTGCCTGGTGCCCTGCACGCTGCCGTCGGGCAGGATCTGCAGGTGGAAGCCCGTCCGGCAGTACAGCTGTCTCCGGCGCAGGATGCCCTGCAAGTGGGCTAAATCCGCGGTGCCAGGCGCCGCGCCTCCACCAGCTCTGGCCCCCCTCTCGGCTTGAGCCAGGCGATCGCTGAGCAGAGCCGGCCTCTCCCCGGCAGGAGGCAGCAGGAAATGGGCGCCCACCTGCTGCCCTAGCCCTTCCAAGCCGCCTAGGAAGCCCCCAACCTCGGCCAAAGGAGCCATGAGGGCGCCCGCCGGCAGGAAGGCGGCGGAGCGAGCGCTGGAAGGCGAGCGAGCGCGGAGCGGAGGAGAAGAGCGCGCGAGCTACGCGCTCAGGCCGAGGTGCTCCTGGAAGCTCTCCAGCGGGGTGGACTTCGCCTGGGGACAACAGCTGCAGTCTCTGGAGCCTCTTCTCCCGCCGAGCATGTGGGAGGCTGCTGCCGCCGCTGGCTTTGCATCAACATCTAGAGCGGCTGCTGCTGCAGCGGCCCTGGTGTCCTGGGAAACTGATCAGATTAGCGCCGTGTTTATACACAAAGCCCGTATATATGCTAGTCCCCCTGACATATGCTAATGAAGCCCTCTCGCGCGCGCCGGAGAGGCAGCGTTTGAAATGTTAACCCGAGCTCCCCGCACACCTTCCTCGGCTCTGCAGTGGCGATGGGGAGGTTCGGGCGTCCCCCGGCGCGCAGAGCCCCCCAGATGACCCAGCGAGAGGGCGAGCAGGGGAAGTGGCATCCAACTTTGCAGAGCGGCAGCAAAGACGCTCTCTGCCCCTTTGTTGTTGTTGTTGATGCTGCCGCTGCTGCTCAGCCTCCTTTGATGTGCGCGTTTGGCAAATGATAGATTGCTGCAAGAAGGAGCCCGGCTTGGCAGGGACCCGGGGAGGAGGGTTGGACTCAGGAGCTGCTTGGAGCTTGCAGTGCATTACGTGGACAGGTGCAAGGAAAGGTAAGAGAGAAGAAGGAGAAAGGGCGTTACCTCAGGGATAGACCTGCCCAGACACACATGAAAGAAAAAACAAGAAGATCTAACAGTTTTGCTCCCTGATTTTAAAACACTCATAAAATCTACCTGCCTTACCTTTTCCTTTTATCACTTGAGCTCCAAGGTGGAGGATTTTTTTTAAAGAAATTGCATAATCGGGGATGTTTTTCCCCCTCTGTAAAATTCTCTTTCATACTTAATTCATCACAAAGATGACAAGATGTTGATCAATATCCGTTGGTATCAGCAGTATGGTTTTAAAGACACCCGTCAGATAGAACAGTGATTTCCGATGACCTCTCTTACAGCGCATAGAGAGGAAGAGGGAGGTTATGGAATGAGAATAGTTATACAGTACAGGCTCCAATAGAGAGAGAGAGTATATCTAATCGTGTGTAGGTGTTTGGATGGTCCCCATCACCGTAAGAGCACTTACAACTTAACGACACTATTCCCCCCCCCCCTTTTACAATATGTTTTCATTCTTGCATCAATAACAGTAAGGTTGAGTACCACTGGGCTGATTTAAGGCTAATGCTAATTTGATGTAGCTGAGAAGATGCATTTCCAGCTTTCAAAAAAATAGTATAAAATAATTGACACTTAAAACCAATTATATTAAAACTTTCAAGGCTTGGCTTTTACATGCTTCTGTTTTTCATCTCTCATAGCAAGTTTGGAATTTTAATTCTAATTTTAGAATACTTAAAACCATCTTAAAGTATATTCATTAGCATTCAAGTATAGCAACATGTGCCTTCAACAGTACTGATGTATTATGGTATATAACTCAAAGATCTTTCATAGCTAAGTCTTTCAAAGGTTTGTGAAAGTCACTTGGCTGGTTTAAGTTTTCATTTGAACAAAAAGTTGTAGAGAATCATGAAAGATTAGTTTTTCAGTCTTGCTCCATGGTCTTCTCAGCCACATTTTAAATCTGGGAGATCAAATGGATTTGACTGCTTTGCTTTATTTGCTGTGGAGAGTACGGGGCTAATTAATTGGCAGGTGCTTTAAAGCAGGTAATGCTACACCTTTTCATCATTGTAGTCCTAAGTACTGCCCCTGTGTGCACCTGAGTTATAAAAAAGGGTTCTTTAAAGCAAGTGATTTACTGTGGAGGGATTTAAAACTGAAAAACTCACACTAAATACAATGATCAGATAAATCACCTCAGAAAAGAGCCCTGTCAGACCTGCTCTGAAGGCTGTTACAGATAGATGTTATATTATTTTACCTTTCAAATAACAGGAGTCTGTCATGTGGTGGGACCCAAAAATCCACCATAATCGAGATTTCAAAGCACATCTGTGTAAACATTACCACATCAGTGTAAAACATCAACCAATGAGCTTTTTCTTTGAACCAAAACTTCTTAATTGCAGAGCGAAATCAAAGAATGGGATCAAAGTTGAGTGATCTATATAGCACTGATTTCTCAAGTAGCCTGTACACTGATTACTTAGATACCTAAAACGTTTGAAACACACATCAAGTGTTTTTATTGACATGATAGTTCAAGAACAAACCATAATTAATTCAGTTCAGCACAAAACTGCTGGAAATACACTGAAGCACATATTAAGGGGAACAGCCTTCTGAGACTACTACGCCAGTTAAAAGTTCCTGGTTCCCTACAGTATTATCTGAATACAGTAAACAGTAAGGGGCTCTTCTGCTTAGGTTCTACTATATGATTATCCATACCAAAGGTTTTTTCAAATATCATCAGCCCCTCAGATATTTTCTTGCTAAGAAACTCATTCTTGTTTCACAATGGAGATGCTTTAAATAAAGTGAAATACACAACATAGGCTTTTTCCAAGCGGAATCTTTAATGTCTGGCTGCTGAACCGGTTATGCTGTTTTATAAAGTACCAGAAAAGAAGCAAAAAGATAAGGATTTTTTTATGTTGTTTGCACTAGTCATGTGACAGGAAAAGATAACAACTAAAGATTTTCTACACATTCTGTGAGGATATCATGGGAAGTTAAATAATTTTGAAGAATGTTTTTACAAGGCTACGTTATTCAACTTTAAGCATACACTAC
Organism: Carettochelys insculpta; assembly: GCF_033958435.1. Classification (NCBI taxonomy): domain Eukaryota; kingdom Metazoa; phylum Chordata; order Testudines; family Carettochelyidae; genus Carettochelys; species Carettochelys insculpta. Next base: position 54,561,935 of record NC_134140.1, read on the forward strand.
AATCTAATCAACTTTTCTATACTTCCTAGAGACTGCACTTTCAGTGTTGTTAAACAAATACGTATGTGATCCAATTTTTATTTCCACAGCAGGTACTTAGAGCTTCTGCAGACAATATAATTACTGCACATTTTCTAAGACTAGCATACATACTGTCCTGGTGACGTTCTGCAGTGTGGAGAAAGGAGCTGACTCGTAACTTGGATGCTTTTACATATATGTATGTATATATGCTTTTACATGTATGTATGTATATCATGTGACAGCTGGAAAAAAACAGAAAGGTTTAAATCTTGCGAATTTACTGTGCTTTACTACTTAAAAACTTCCTGGTGACAATGGTGTGCCAACTCTAAAACAAAATTTGTGTATTGCCTACCTGAGTTACTCCTGCATCTCAATATTTACCTAATCTTTTCTACATCGCCACAGAAAAACAGGCTGTAGGTTGCTGTCAATGAACAATAAAAGTAGAAGATCATGCAGGAATTTGAGTAAGTCATAGAGGTATTTCGGATGCACTGAAGCAGTGGTCAGCAACCCCTGACACAGGTGCCAAGAGTGGCACACAAGCCGAATTTCATTGTCACCGAAGCAGGAGTTCAGCACTGACCCTCTGCCCCCATGCAGGGGGGAGCTTGCCCAAACCCAGGCCCCCTGTGGATTAACAAAAGACCAGCTAATGTTACCAACCACCACCTAATCGGTAAAGCTCTGCATCTTTATTTATTAATGAAACTGTCGTAAGTAGGACTATTAGTGACTTTAAAAAGTATCACTGGTGCTCAGACTGCACATAGAGGTCAAAAGGTCAAATTTCGGCACTCCACCTAGGAAAGATTTCTGACCTCTGCACTGAAGGGAAAGAAGTAATTTTCCAAACTACACCTCAAAATCAGACCATGCTTCCTTGACCTAGGAAAATGAAATTCCACAAATAGTTTATGTACCACATATGCTGATGCTCAGAAATTGAATGTGGATGTAGTTATGGCTTCCTTGGTTTTGGTTATCTTCCCAGGGGGCTTGGATAACCCTTGGCAATCTGTTGGGCTCCTTAATGGAGTGTCAATACTTTCCTGGCTTCTACAGTGCTCTGAGAACCTGAAGCAACTCTTTCCCTACAAGTGCTACAACTAGTGAATCTCCACAAAACATACAAAATGTAGAATCTGTCGCACGTGTAGACACACACAAAATTTAGGGCCACATTAGTATGTGAAACACACTGAGCAGGCATATATATGAATTTTGGGAGAATTCTAAAGGCAATATGTGAAGTATGGACAACTGTATTTTGGAAAGCAGTGACAAAAAAGAAGACTTAAGGATTATGGTGAGCATGAGCTCATAGTTGGGTGGACTGGCTAAGAGCATGAATGTGATTCTTAGCTACATAAAGAAGGAAATATTGAGCAGAAAGTAGGTAGGTATTATTACCACTGATTGTGGCAATAACTAAACTATGACTGTGTCTTATTCTGGTGCCTACAATTTTAAACAGGATTTTAGCAAACTAAACAGAGTTCAGAAGAGAGCTATGAAAATTACTAGAGCTCTAGCGTGGCAGACTAAAAATTCAATCTATTTATCAAAGAGAACATTAAAATGTGACCTCACCACAGTCTACAAATACCTATATGAAGAGCAGATTTCTGATAATAGTGGGCTCTTTAATTTAGCAGACCAAGGCATGACAAGACCCAATAGCTAGAAGATGAAACCAGAAATGGTTGGATTAGAAATAAGGAGATTAACCACTGGGACAACTTTACCTTTAGATGTGTGTAGATTCTCCATCGCTTGACATCTTTAAATCAATTTCTAAATGCACTGTCTCAAACAGAAGTTATAAATGTGATGCCCAATCACTTAGTAAAATTATCTGGTCTGTGTCATGCAGAATTTTAGACTTATTAATCATAATGGTCCCTTCCATCCATAAAATCTACAATTCTATAAAATCTAAACAACAAAATCCTTATGTTGACTAGTCTTCATTGGAAAATGGGTGGGCAGTTGTGGGGGTTTCCACAGAAAACATTAAAAAAAGAGGGAGAAAATTTTAACTGATTTTTTTTTCTATAGAAATTTATCAGTTTTAGGTGAAAAGAGAAAACCAAAATAGTTTACAAAAAAAATAAATAAATATTTTGGCCAAAATGAAAAATATTTTGACCAAATATTTTTTCCTGATGCACTGTTTGGCAAAAATATTTTGGCCATAAAACATAATGTAGTAAAAACTCAGAACTGTCAACACCCCAGGAATGGAGGTTGTTTATTACTCTGAAATGTTTGTAATTCTGAACAAAATATTATGCTTGTTCTTTCAAAAGTTTACAACTGAACATTTAGTTACTACAGCTTGGAAATTTAAATATTCAGAGAAAAATGCTGCATTAAGCCACCATAATTTAAGTGAAACAGGCACAGAAATAGTTTTCTTACCTTGTTAATTAAATTATTTTGTTTCCCTTTATTTTTCGTATTTTACGTTTAACATATTACTGTGCTGTGCTTTTCTTTTTCTCTGCTGCCTGATTCCTCATTTTGAACTAAAAATATGCAATGTGTTTCATCTGTCAGTTCATAACTCTGGTGTTCATATGTCTCATAATAATCATCAACTGCCATGGGCTCAGCACCCACTGGTTTCTGATGCCTCCCTTAGTATTTCCCTCCATCTTTCCCTGTCCAGTGTGGAGTGGCTTAGTTTATGTAGACTAGCTCCACACCAATCTATTATATCATCTCCCCATTCTCTGTGGGGTCTGCCTCTCCTATTCAAACCATCCATTATGCTGAATATCAGGGTCTTGATTTTTTGTCGTCGTTCATTCTGCAGACGTGCCTGAATAACTGTAACTTCTATTGTATAACCTTGTGCAGCAGGTTCTCTTTCAGTTGTATCTTTACATATAATTCCTATTCTCAGGATTCTTTCTATAACAACTCCTCTTGAATGCCAATATCCTTCTCTTAGAATCTTTTGTTATCCCCCATGTCTCACATCCATACAACATGCTGCTGAATACATACATTTTCAAGATGCTCAGCTTCATTCCTATGTTAATCACTTAGGATTTACAGATCTTATCCATCACCTTCAAACTCACTGTTGCATTCACTATTCTAGTCACTATTTCCTTCTTGCAGTCTAGATCATATGTTATGGTGCTCCCCAGATAAGTGAACTTCTCTACGTTCTCTAGTTCGATCCCATCTACACTGATCTTCCTTCCTATTTCCTTATCTCCAAATTTTAACTGATCTTTTTCTATCGAAATTTATCAGTTTTAGGTGAAAAGATAAAACCAAACTCTTTATTTGATCAAGGATCATAACCAGTCAGTACCGCTTCCCTTCATTGTTTAGCACCCGCACTGTTCTTGCTAGCTTCTCTTCATCTTCTTTAATGATAAATATATCATCCGTGAACCTCAAATTGTTGATTCTCATCCCGCGCACAGATATCCCTTCTAACTCTTCCTTGATCTTGTCCATCACTCTCTCTAGGTGTGAGATGAAGATACTCAGAGGTATCCGACCTCCTTGTCTCATACCTCTGCTTGCTCTAAACCAATTTCCCAGCTCTCTGCACTTTCTCACCATTGCCTCCACGTTGTTGTTGATATCCTTCAACAACCGTATCAGTCTGCTATCCACTCCATATGACTCCAGCACCACCTACATCACTTTCTGATCTATACTATCAAATGCCTTCTGAAAATCAACAAAGCAGTTGTAGATGTTCTTGCTCCTTCATCAAGCTTTCTCTGCTATTAATCTTAGTGCCAACATCTGCTGTATGGTAATTCTATCTTTCCTGAATCCTGCTTGCTCATCCACTAGATGTTCTTCTATCTGCAATGTCAGTCTCTCCATCAGTATCATCATCAGTACCTTGCCTAGATGACTTGTTAGGGCAATCGTTCTTTAGTTCTTGAATGCCAACGTACTTCCTTTCTTGTGTATTGCCACTAGCACAGATCTTGTCCATTCCTTATGTGCCTTCCCTGCTTTCCATTCTATATTACATAGTCGGTGTATTTCCTGAATCATACTTTTTGCACCATGTTTGATAATCTCTACTGTGATCTTATCATTTCTGGGGCTCTTGTTCTTTAGTCGTTTCACTGCTCCTTTTACTTCGTCCTTTGAAATATCGGTCTCTCTGTCGATGCTCGGCAGACATAGCTGTTTCAGTTCTTCGATCAGTCTCTCTAAGGCACTCGGGTCTAACTGTGCTTTCTACAGATTGGTGCAATATCTCATCCATTGCTGCACAACCTTCTCCTTGTTCATGAAAACCTCATCGTTCTTATCTTTGCTTCGGCTGCCACTTCCTATTAATATTCCTGATCATCTTATTCACCTCCCTAGTCCCAACAGGAAGAAGGAAGGGCTTGTGTAGAAACGGCCCTTCTGTAACCATTTCGTCTTATCCTTTCCGGCCACTTCCCTTACCTCGTTGCATTTCACCCTTTTATTGCTGTTCTGCCCTCTTGGAAACATCCCTTCTGATCTGCAGCGCTCTCTTCTCTTGGAAGAACTTCAGTGTCTCCTGCATAATTCGTTTCTTATTGATCTTCTCTTTTTCCAGAACAGTCTGCTCAATTGTCTCTTCTATCACCATGGCTCTTCCTTCGACTCTCTTGTCTAGGTCTATCATATGTCTGAGGTGATACTATATTTAGATTTTGAAATATTGCTATGATGCGTCGTATGAGTGACTATAGAGGCAAATGGGTCCATTAGGTATCCAAACTACCATTCATTCTTACTGTAAGAATAGACTCCACATGTGTTCCTAAACAGACTGCTCACAAGGAAGCCTCTGAGGAACATACCCACACACGAGTACTACTTTTTGTTTTGGTTTGGTTTGGTTTTTATTAAACAAAAGATTTGCCTGGAGGTGCTATTGAAAGTCAAAATCCTGGTTAAAGATGCCAGTTTTCAGAAAACAATATGCAATGGAAAGATAGTTCAAAGTTTGAAAATGAAGTGCTGTGGTGAATATGCAGCACTTCATTAGGCTAATTCTCCCCAGCGTCAACTTCGAAGTGTCAAACTTCAAACTGCCAGCATGTGTGTAGCTGGGGGCAGTTCAAAGTGCCCATGGTACTTCGAAGTGCCTTTACTCCTCAAAATTTTGGGCCAGCACTTGGAAGTTTGACACTTCAAAGTTGCCACGGGGAAGAATTAGCCTGATAAAGTGCTGCATATTCACCACAGCACTTCATTAGTAATGTCCCATCACTCTAATTAACATGCCCCCTTCGAAGCTGGGGGCAAGTATAGACAAGCCCTTAGTATACTAGACTTAATTGGCATGTTTTGCTTATTTTAGGTTAGTAATTTACTTTGATCTGTCTGTTTTCACTTGCAATCACTTATATTCTACTTTTGTACTTACTAAAACACTTATCAAACCTAATGTAAATAATTCTTTCTCGGGGAGGGCACACAGGTGTGCTCTCTCTCTCTCTTTCATTTATAAAACTTATGGGCTTTGTCTACGTAAAACTTTTATGCAGAGTATGATGGATTTATTTGGAAGTTTGGTACCTTTGGAGAATATGTTCCTGCATGCTATCAAGATGCTATAGCTGAGTCCTCCCGGAGCTCAGCTGGTTCAGCATCTGCGTTACTTTGCTGAGGAGCTGTTACACCAAAACTGTGCCTGTGCTTGGGGGAGATGAGAGCTTCTAGACCAGCAAGACAAAATGGCAGGATGCCCCTGAGGGCAGGTAGGCAGGCTTGATGGGAGGCAGCCCTAAGGAGACCTCTGTGATCCATCCCAATATAGGCTATATTAAGCACATGCTGTAGGAAAGCAGCATGAAAAGACTTAGCAATAGGGTGACCATACCTCCCCCAGCCAGATACGGGACATGGGGGCATCCCAGCCAAAACGGGGTGGATGGACACTCTATCTGGCAGTCAGGTGGTGGCTGCCCTGTGGGGGCTGCCACTGTGCTGGAGGGGCTGCGTGGGGGCAGCTGCAGTTCTCAGGTGCCCTATGACTTGGGGCACCGGGAATGGGGCTGCCACCCCATTAGCAAATCTCCTGGCTCCCACCAGGTGCAGGAAGCCAGGCAGGAGCCACACTGATCTGGCTCCCACTAGCCGGGGGAAGCTGGACAGCAGCCATGTAGGTCCAGCTCCCAGCTTCCCCACCTGGGGGAAGTCAGGCAGCAGACATGCCACCATGCAGGTCAGGCTCCTGGGTCCCCCAGCCAGGGGAAGCTGGGCAGTAGCTGCACGGGTCTGGTTACCCCAGCCAGGGGAAGCCAGGTGGTAGCTGCATGGATCTGGCTCCCCACAGCTGGGGGAAGCTGGGCAGCAACCGTGAGGGTCCAGCTCCCAGGTTCCCCAGTTGTGGGAAGCTGGCAGCAGCTGTGAGGGTCTGGCTTCCCACAGTGAGGGAAAGCCAGGCAGCAAGTGGGTGGATCTGGCTCCCAGCTTCCCCAGCCACAGGGAGCCAGAACCAGTGGCTACCCCCTGCTCAAAAAGAGGAATATGGGGTAATTAGCCCCTTTTGCAAAATAAATTGGGACACTGGGATGGTGCCCGAAATACAGGGCTTTCTCACCCAAAATGGGACGTATGGTCATCCTAGTTAGAGAGATAGAAAGTGGCTCATGGAAACAGCAGAATGTCTCAGAATATCAATCTAGCTGCTTAATATGGGATCCCTGAGATGGAACCCAAAACAGAAGGTGGGGCTGGGTTCCCTTGCCAGCTTCTAAGGAAGTGGTATGCAAGCCTAGTAAAAGGAATATTGGAGCCAGGTTAGGGTGAAGGCTGTCCACAAAGGATGAGCTGAAAAATAGTTGAAGGGGGTGCCAGAGGCTCTTTTGTGTTCAGATGTTTTGTGAAATTTCTGTTTGGATCTTCTTGTTATCTGAAAGGAGATTGATTTTTGTATGACTTGGTTAGAGGGCTGACCCATAGAAGACCTGGTGAGAAAAAAATGGCCATCAGGAGGAGCTGGAGATGAGGCTCCCTTGCAACGTTGCACCCTGATACAATGGAGCACTACAGTTGATGAGTGCAGAACCATGAGGGTCCCTAGAGTTGGACTCATATGTTCATAATTATGTAAATAAAATAGATTAAATTTCAGAGTTGCATTTCCACATCTATGGATTTAGAAGCTTAAGTTGCAACCCACAACACTGAAAATTTTACCTATTATCTTACAATGGGACATTGACCCTATAGATAAGTTTACCTGTAGGTATAAATAAATGATTTTGTTTCCCAGATATCTTTCCAATACAATTCACTACAATTTACTATTGGTAATCCAAAGTTGTTTGGCCTAAGCTTTGTCTTTTAGAGTTGTCTATTTTTCTAAACTGAGACAAATACTTTGTTTAATTCTTACCTACCTTGATGGTCACTCTTTTATTTTCTAAATTAAACAAGACTGAAATATTAAATATAGTTTGGTTTATGCACTCTATCCTCGAGTGCCAATAGAACATTGTTGCAAAACTGAATATAGCAATTAATCTTAATACGGACAGAAAGGATTTAGATGGTGTTAAATTCTTCTATACGCATACCATATCATAGTCAACAGATTTTGATGCAAAGTACAATGAAGTCACCAAAACTGTTCTGGTCCTACTGATTTTCCAAAATTATAACACATTTTTCATTCTGTTGAGTCTAACACTAGAGAACAATGAAGTCAACATTTCAATGAGAGAAATTGAATCATGGTGTTCTAAGTGATATTATGAATGATTGTTACTCTAGTTCCTGCAGATATACTACAGCTTGTATAAGCTGAGAAGTACTTATTTTTATATAAATTGTTTGATAACAAATCTGATTGAATATGGTTATAGTTCTGTTAAGGTTAGTAAAGTGTAGTAGCGGGATGCTACTGAAATGAGTTTGAGAAACTTAAAACTCGTGAATGCCCCAATCATTAGAATGGATGTCATTTTACAGTAACTGTCCTATCCTGTAATGTTCAGGTTCAACCTTGTTTCACTTGTGAGCAGTCTGCTGGATCACATTACCCACGTAATGTGGTTATGCACAGTTTTTTAGGAAATTATGCAAAAGCTTCACAAAGTGTGTTCCTTTACTTTAAATGTCATGCTGGTGGAAGGTAGCAGATTGATGATCATGTCTGTATGGAACAAGAAGTGTCACTCCAAACTTGCCACAACTGTCCCATGGAAGTGTCTTATATCTGCACTGCAGGCACTACTTGTCTGAATGAGAGAGCAGTTCAGTGTGCATGGAGTATAAATGCTTTGCTGCCGCCTGTGATGCTGGTTTTTGCAGTGAGGGTTCTTGCCTACTCACACCCGGCCAGAGAAGACCATCTCACTTCCCTTAAACTCTCGAATTAGGTTGTGAGGAAGCCTGGTAAGGAGCCGGGATCCCTGAAAATCGAGCATGTGTTTCTATAGGTGGTGCACAGCTGCAGGTCTTTGCACACATAACAAAATTTAAAACAAAAAGCAGTGAAGTAGCACTTCAAAGACTAGCAAAATAGTTTCCTAGGTATTCTGCCCATGGATGGAGAAGAATAGAGGGAAGCTTGAGAAGGAGCCAGATCCACCCTGAACCAAGGACCGGCCCAGTGTTCACACATTGGCTCCGATATCCCCCCCACACCCCCGTAGGATGGGGGCATGGAGAGGGGGCAGGTGTGAGGCAGAAGAGGGGTGCACAAGGGTGGATGCTGCGGGTGAAGGGCGGGCCGAGGCTGGGCCGGGAGGGGGAGGAGGGGGGAAGGGCTGGCCGGGAGCGGAGGGTAAGGTGCAGAGACAGCGGGCGGGCGAGGGCTGTAACTGGAGGCGGGCCGGGCGCTCTCGCAGGAGAGGACGGGGGAGGGGGCTGGGATGGATGGAGTCTCGCTCCCCCCCCCCCTCTCGCGAGGTTTCTGGCGGTTCCTTTCCCCCCACCCCCCGGTGGCTCTGCCCGTCACTCGGGCTGAGCCGCGGCCATGGCCGCCTTGCGTAGCCTCCTGCGCTGGCGACGGCTGGCCCCCCCGCGCCCTTTGGCCCTTCCCGGCGGGCCGGAGCTGTCCAGGCCCCTGGGGGCCGGCGCGGGGCCGGGCCGGCGGGGGGAGCTGGGCATGGCGGCGGGGGCGGCCGGGGGCGCTCTCGCCTGTTACCTGGGCTACCGGCTCTACGAGCGTCGGGCCGGGCGGCAGCCGGAGCCCCCGCGGGCCGGGAGGGCCAAGGTAGCCGCCGGGGAGTCCGGCCCGGCCCGCGGGCTGCTGTCCAGCCCCGTAGCGGCGGTCGCTGAGGAGCCGGTAGGTGTGTGAGCGGATAACGGGCCGGCGGGCGATGCTGCTGCTGCTGCTGGGCGGCGGCGCCCGCGGCAGGGTCCGTGGCAGCTCGCGCCCAGCAGGGGGCGGGGGTTGGGGACCCAGCGCGTTGATCCCCCGCGGGGGTGCGCCGCCGGGCGTGTGCCCCGCAGCGCGGAGCAGAGGGAGCTGGGCGAGTGGCGGGGAGCAAAACCTCGGGGCCGCAGCTGGCGTGTGGGGTCCGGTAAAAGGCTGGGGTCGGGCTTCACCCCGCGCTGCCTGGCGGCCTGGCAGAAAAATCCTTTCCTCTCCGGCCTTTCCATATAAGTCGCTTGGGGTCGTTTTCTCCTATCTGGGTCCACCTGCTGCGCCAGTTGCGAAACTTGCCTAGTCGGTTGGATCAGGCAGAAAAGTAAACCGCAAAACCCGAAGTGTAAACGATGCGCCACCCATATCCCCCCACCCCCGGGCAACGCCGTTATTGACCGAGAGGACAGGAAGGACCATTAGAACCAGTGGTTTTCAATCAGTGTACCCTGAGAACCGGCCAAGTGTGTCCAGACATTTCCTCAGTTTCCCCTAGCTGTGGCTGTTTGCAGAGCCACTGCAGGGGGAGAAATTAATGACCCCAAGGTGACTGGAGCACAAGCGGTGAGTTGGCCTGAGTCTCATCTGGCATGGGGTTCATCAGTTTCTCTCCCCCACCTGTGATGGCTCTTTGCAGAGCCACTGTACAGGAAAATGCTGACCCTACCCGTTCACAGCAGGAGAGAGCCCAAATGCTGCTTCCCTGCCCCAATGACGTGGTGGCGAGCCTGTCCCCACTGTCTAATGTGGCAAGGGGCTGGGAGGGCAGGACCCTGTTGCCTGGGACATGGTTTAGGTACAACATCCTGGCTCCAATGGGCTGGCAAGCAGTGGAGCCTGCTTTCAGTGGTTACTTGTTTACCCAACATCCCTAGCATGGGGTTGAGCAAATTTTGAAAATCTGTGTGTGCTCACTGTCTAAGACAGTGTATTCTTTGATGGATTTGAAAGATGAATGCATTTGATCCTTGTTTAGCTTGTTGTATTCCCTACTGTGCTGCAGACCTCTGTAGTAAGGCTGTAACTACGGTAAATGTAAGTAAATGTGACATTTATGAGCAATTGATTCCAGCTGAAAAAAAAGAGGGAGTGTGCTCTGGAATTGTCTCATTGAAGTGTGTGGTGTTACTGAAAAGGTTGGGAAACACTGCCATAGAACAATCACCTTTGGATTCACTGTCAAATGTACCAGTTGCTGTTTTTGCATAGTATGGAAATATCATTATTAGATCAGATTTTCCATTCCATCCAACTTGATGAAAAAGAGTTCAAATGGAACTTCATCTGATTGAAAGTCTTTTCAGTATTTGATTATTGGTGTATTTAAGGCTTATAGCTTTGTCAATAATTTCTTTAGTTGGCAATTGGCAGGATATAGCAAACTGCATAATTATTTTATACTGCTTTGCATATAATTTGCACAATAGTTTGTAATGTATTGGCTAACAGTACACAAATAGAAAGAAATTAGGTGGGGAACTGAGGCACCAAGTAAATCATTTGCTCTGGGTCTTTTGGGGAGCTTTGGCAGAGCAGGGAGTGAAAGCTGGGTCTCTCAGTGTAGTTGATTTATGAAGTTTTGAATGTTAGGTGTGCTATCATATCTGGATCTGGGGCACAGTGACACATACGATGACTTGAATGTTGTTTATGGTATGATTTTATACTGGAAGCTGTATTAACAGCACATTTTCACAGGTAATTTTTTTACAGTTTTGAAATTAGTAATTTGACACAGTTTCTCTCCTAAAGAGCTTACAGTCTTCTAGATAGAATGCACAGGAAAAATTAAAGAAGGAAAACTTGCTTGGGGTTTTATCTGTTTTTAAAATTTTGTAGTCCTTAATCAAATTACCACCTGAGGGTTGCCATCCGTTTATCACACCCTTTACCCACCCTTCTGTACAAAACTCTTTACTGTACTGCTCTCCCAAGACACCCAGGAATTATGCCCAACATATACTGGTGTTGAGAAGAAAAATTATTAAAGGGGTTTGTGCAGAAGTGCTAAAAGACTGCAGTGTGTGGACTTTAACTCTGCCGTGTGTGGACTGTTGTATATGATAGTTCTTAATGATGCATAGTTTTGTGTCTTTGGATGAGAAGAATAACTAGTAAGTGTTGCTAGGTGGATTAACTTCCGCTTCGTTGTTTTGGGGCATTTGTGTCAAGTATTCTTCATATATACGCTTAACTAATTCATAATTATTTCTGTGTTTAATATATAATACGCTACCTTTTGGAAAAGGTGCAAAGTGAAGAACTGAAAAGTTGGGAAATTCAAGAGTTAAGATTAACTGTGTGAACTTAGCTCACTTCTTTTATGAGTCTATGTTGTGATTACATAGCGGCCTCCTCCCCAGTAAGCCTGCGTCATTCACTGTGCAGGCTCAGTGGTGCTCACTGAATGAACAGTTATTCAGTATTTTATTTTCACTTTGAAAATGTGGACCCATGCCTAAATTTTTTTAAAAGGAAAAAAACATCTGTCATGACATATTGACACCACAATGTTTGTCAGCAGGGTTGGTATGTCTAGATCCACTGCTCTTTGAACTTACAGAAAAACTGAAGGGTATAATATATTGGCATCCTCTGTGTGAACCAGCAACTAGAGGATACTGAGACTCGGACAGAGGGTTTCACAGTATTTGCTGACAGAAAAGGAATGATAAAACTTGGTAATTTTTGGATTCCCTTCTAGGTTCTGGAGGTTCGGGAATGTGCTGTGCTGACCCTTTGTGCTCCTGTCTCTCCACCTTGTTCTTGTCTGTCTTCCCTCTTCTCTAGATCCTCATTTCAGTTCCAGTCTCTTATGCGTTTCGCAGTCTTAGTTTCCCTTCCAAAGCTACTTGCCCCAGCTTCTATGACCAGCTAGTTCCAATCTCCCTGTTGCCCCCATGTGGAGCATTGAAAGCATAGCAAACAGGGTGGGTTGTTTTCGTTTGTGTCCTATGCCGTAGTGACATTCTGGAACCAGGAGAAGCAATTGCAGGGAAGTCTTACCCAGTTCCTGAAAAACCAAGCTGGAACATGCTTTGTTCATTTGGAATCTTGTGAGAATTTAGCTGACAAACTCTAACAGGTCTTTAATGAAGATGTATGACTTGAGATTTTTCAAAGGTCATCACTTGATCAATTTTTTTCATAGCAACTGAAAAAGGTTGACACTGAGTGTATGGTAGCAATCCATCAGTTCACCTCCATATGATGGAAGACCCCGGGGACAAAATAGTATACTTAAATTATTAGTACACTAACATGGTTCTCTGATATGAATTGAGCATGTTGTATGCATGACATTACTACCACAAAAGCAAGAAAGTAGGGGAAAAAAAACTAAGGCAGCTGCAGCAGAGAAGATCATGACACGGACTGGCTACAGAGGAGAGTTTAGCCAGCAGAAGCACATCCACACGGCCTCTGCTGTGCTGGCACCCCCTTCTGTCAGCACCAAACTTTCATGTGGCTATGGTAGTGAGCTTCGGGAGTATGCAAATCATCAGCTATTTGGAATCCCAAGAAGTTCACTTTGCGTAGCTCTGCCAGCAGCAGCGCTTGAGCAGAGCTCCGTGTAGACCTAGCCATAAAGAACAAACATAAACAAAAATGAACAGTGGCATAGGCCCATTACTAGATGGAGACAAAAAAGGCAGAAGAGTTTAAGTAAGTATTTCTGTTCTGTATTTGCAAAGACTGACAATGACAGACATATCAGAGGAAGACGAACTGCTTTGTAGTCCACTGAAGAAGACACTGAGCAGTTTCTTCTAGGGATAAACTTTTTTTTAATTCAGGAGCTCAGATACCTTGCAACCAGCCTATATGCCAAGCAAACTAGTCCTTAGCCCTGACAGCCATGGATTTTTTTTTTTCAAACTTCACAGCTTCTGTTTGTTTGCCATCTATTTCTAAAGAGGGGTGGGGTGTTTAAATATTTAATTGCTATGTTCGCTTCCCCTAACCAGAATGGGGTTTTTAAAAAATTGTCTTCTTGCAATAATGGAGTCATGGCTTTTTTGGCAGTCTAAGATTTTAAACTATCAATTTCATTCACAATTTTCAATTCTTCCTAATTTTCCTCAACTGAAGCACCAAGTATATATCTTTCTGCTTGGTACTGTCCCCTGTTTGCCAATGCAGAATGTAATTGGATCATGATCACTGGTTCCTAGGCAAGGAGCAACTTCCAGTCTAGTGATAGAGCCATCTTTAATGAGTTCCTTCATCTGTAACTCTTAGGCCGTGTCTGCACGTGCCCCAAACTTCGAAATGGCCACACAAACGGCCATTTCGAAGTTTACTAATGAAGCGCTGAAATGCATATTCAGCGCTTCATTAGCATGTGGGCGGCCGTGACGCTTCGAAATTGACGCTGCTTGCCGCCGCGCGTCTCGTCCAGACGGGTCTCCTTTTTGAAAGGACCCCGCCTACTTCGAAGTCCCCTATTCCCATTCAGCTGATTCATATGCATTTCAGCGCTTCATTAGTAAACTTCGAAATGGCTGTTTGTGTGGCCATTTCGAAGTTTGGGGCACGTGTAGACGTAGCCTTAGGGTGTGTTTACATGGGCACAAATCTTTGAAATAGCCATGCTAATGGCCATTTCAAAGATTATAATGAGGCACTGAATTGAATATTCAGTGCCTCATTAGCATTAGGACGCTTCCGGCCGCAGCTACACGGGGGTCCTTTTCGAAAGGACCCTGCACATTTCGAAATCCCCTTATCCAGCTCACTGATTGGAATAAGCGGATTTCAAAAGGTGCGGGGTCCTTTCAAAAAGGACCCCCGTGTAACCATGCCGAGCCACATGCTTTTGAAAGTAGCGCTTTCAAAGTGCTGTGGCTGGAAGCGTCCTAATGCTAATGAGGTGCTGAATATTCAATTCAGCACCTCATTAGTCATCTTCGAAATACAGCTATTTTGAAGATTTGTGCCCACGTAGACACAGCCCTAGAAATGTGGATATTTACTGCTTTCTGTGTAAGGCCTCCAGCATATTTTTCCCCAGTTGAAATTACACACAATGACATTTTTTTTTTAATTTTTACACATAAAAAGGAGGTACCTAAGGAGAAATTAGTCATAAGTGTTGTGGAAATTAAATGTGATTGCTTGCTCTTCCAGAGTGTTTTAAGAGAAGCAATTATTTTCACTAAATGCTTATTTCAACCTACACTTTAATAACAATTTACATAACCACTGATAATCTGTTTGGTTAAACCTCTTCACTTCTCTGTGGACCTAAGCCCTCATTGTTTAATCTGATTTCTCAGCCTGGCTTTCTGGTTTGCTAAGAGTATACATTCTAAAAGTGCAGTGTCACCTGAGAGAGTCCTGATGTTGGTGCTGGAGAATTCAACTTTAATGACCAACCATAAAAACCTCCAAATAGATCTTCAATGCTGTGGCACACCACTGTTACTAAAGATAGAAATAAGTTCTAATGCTTTACTGAGGTATTTATGAACATAAAGATCATTGTTTTCTTTCAGCATGTGAAGGCTATGTGTTGATATTTACTAAACGTTTAGACTGCGTCTACACTTGCATGCCTCCTTTGAAAGAGGTATGCAAATGAGGTGTAAATTTGCATATTTGACGTCTCATTTGCATATTCTAACTTCAGAAGAGCTTATTTCGAAAGAAGAAAGCCAGTGTAGATGCTGCTCTTTTGAAAGTAAACCCCATCTTCGAAAGAATCCTTCTTCCCTTTAATCTTTCGAAGATGGGTACTTTCGAAAGAGCAGCATCTACACTAGCTTTCTTCTTTCGAAAGCAGCTCTTTTGAAATTAGAATATGCAAATGAGAGGTCAGATGCAAATTTATACCTCATTTGCATTTTCAATTTACCTCCTTTGCATACCTCTTTTGAAAGAGGAATGCAAGTGGAGGCACACCCTTAGACTGGGTCTATACCTGCCCCTTCCTTTTGAAAGGGGCATGTTAATGAGTGGGTTCAAAAGATGCTAATGAGGCCTCATTAGCATAATGGCAGCCACGGCGATTTGAAAGTGCAGCTTTTTGAATCGCGCACCGATCGTGGAGATGGGACATTATGTAAGGACCCCCCCCCAGTTTTCGAAAGCCCTTCTTCCTACCAAGGGGCATGTGTAGACCCAGCCTAAGGGGTCTAGGAAGAAGGGCTTTCAAAAACTGGGGGGGGGTCCTTTCAGAAGGTTCTGTCTCCACGGCAGCGTGCAATTCGAAAAGCCGCACTTTCGAATCGCTGTGGCTGCCATTATGCTAATGAGGCACTGCATATTCATTGCAACACCTCATTAGCATCTTTTGAACCCGCTCATTAACATTCCCCTTTCAAAAGGAAGGGGCATGTGTAGACCCTGCTTTAGAGTTGTGTTCATCCTATTCAGAATCTGAGATGAATATGAAACTGTGTTAAGATGCCTTAATTGTATTCAGTAACTCCGTTGATTTTTTCACCCCCCCATGCTTCTGAGATGTGGTTTATCCTGTCACATTCCCTTAACTATGGACAGTAGGGAGAGCTTCCAAACTGACAAGGTAGTAAACAAATTGAATAAATTGCCTAGGTAAGTTGTAGAATATCTGTAATTGGAGAGTTTTAAGAACAGTTTTGACAGACATCTGTCAAGGATCTAGATGGTGCTTGCTCCTGCCATTAGTTCAAGGGACTGGACTTGGTGACCCCATGAGGTCCCTTGAAGTTCGAATATTCTGTAAGTCTCTTATTAGAAAACCGCTTTTCAGTTGGCACCTGTTTTCTTTAATAGAACTCTAATCCATGCTTAGTGTGGCTCTCTACTTGTGAATTGGCTACAGTCTTTCAGCTAACAGAAGTGATTATTTTAGCACAGGCAGCAGCTGCTCATGCATTTAAGTCCAGAAATCAGTCCCTGCCTCTGACCCAACTAGGCATCAAATTTAATAGGAATCAAACCTTACATATTCACACAGGAAAATTTTATGAAGAGAGAATTCACGTATTCTGTAAACCAATTTTATCAGGCTTTTAACCTGCTGGTATGCTTCACAGGAAGACAGAATGTTATAGTTTATATCCAACAACTATGTCTTGGGTCTTGTTTTAACTTCAGTACAAACTTGCATGTTCTTCATGTATGTGTCAGTCCTACCGTAGGCACAAATGATTTTGCTATGAAAAAAAAATCTGGTCTTGTGTGCATTTGGACTATATTTGTGCTTCCTTATGCTCCTGTGTAAGGGCATAAAGATCGTAGTGTCTATAATCCTCCTTTAGGTGTCTCTTGCTACCTGTGGCCGCAAGATGGTACCAATGATATGTCTAATCTGTTTCTTTTTTTTTTTTTTTTTAGCTCAGGTTAGACTTCTTTAGAAGTGCTTCCAATCTACAGTCTTTGACCACTGGGAACTAATCTGACCCATATGGACCATACTGTACAGCGCAGACATCTCTGTACATCCTTTTGTCTATATATGACTCCTTAACATGGTGACATTGAAACTTGCATGCTTCAAACCCTTCTGTCTCCTGCTCCGAACTAATTCCTTTGCAGGATGGAAGCAGTAGGTGTCCTATCTGCTTAGGAAAATCATATTTTCCTAGCAGATGCTCTGTGTGCTTGCCTTCATTTTATTAAACAAGCTTTAGGAGCATGGGTAAAATTTTTCTTCTTCTTAATCAGCCCACGAGACTCATCAGGCATGGAGGAAGCTAGCTCCAGAATCCTACTAGTGGACAAGTCAGTATCATCCAACATCCTCCTGAGCAGACAGGTAATGCCTAAAGTTAGCATGTAGAAGATAGCACCAAGGAAAGATCTGACATTGGCATCATTCCTGGTTCCAAATGACATGCCTGTCACCAGAGATGACCTCAGTACATCCAGTATCAAAGTGAAGCACCTAGACAGACTTCTCCAAGTATTGTTGCTGAAACTCAAGAAGAAGCTCCTTAGTCTCCCATTTGAAAAAAAAAAAAAGACACTGCAGAGTCTCTGGAGAGAAGTTCATCAAACTTCTAATGGCATCAAGGACTAAGGTTAAGGAATATTTCTCAATATAGCCGCCTCTGCTGGTGCCAGGTAACCATGATTAACCATGTGCAGAGCATCGTGGCTCCAGCCCAAAAGAGTTGCAAGCCATAAGTGGGGGCTCCAAATACTTGAGTCGACAGATACTCAAACTACTCTTCATACCAGAAGCCATGTAGTCATTGGCCTCAGATGAAACCATACCTATGCCCTGCCAACCCAGACAATCATGGCAAGAAACATCCAAGACACACAAGGAGTACCAGACTTCATCTTCCTTAGCAAATATGCCCTGCTCCTATGGTACATGAGTAAGGCTAAGATTCTGTTACATGAATTTTTATTAAAATCAGGTCCAGGTCACAGGCGAAAGCCTGTGATTTGTCCCTGAATTTTACTTAAAATATCCTGCAGTGGGGGATAAACAGTGCTGCCAGGGCTTGCAGTGCTCCTGCAGGAGGGGCTGACTGCTGCTGCTGCTCTAGCCTGAAAGGGGCTGATGTAACTCTAGCCACTGTTAGGGCGGGAAGGGTAGCTGCTTGTCCTCTGTTTGGGTGGGCGCAGAAAGTCACAGAACCTGTGACCTGCGTAACACTTGAAGCTTTACACCTGAGCAGATTTAATCAGACAGTTGAGAGCCCCCATCAAGCTAAATTTCAAGAGCATAATTTGTGGAAACTGGCTCATCGTATCCCAGCGAACGTGGTCTGCCGTGACATAAATCAGATGTGTTAGAGGTGGGTATACGTTAATTCCACTCTACCACTTTCCATCTTCATGGACCTCTTACAAGAGCCTGCCAGAACCAGATGTGCCTTGATTGCTTCATCCAGGAGCTTGAGAGCAGATCCTAAAATAATTCAAGGGAAGAGGCTTCTCTTAGTATGTCTTCATTCTGAAGAAGAAAGTGTTCTTTGTCCAGTCCTTGACCTGAGAAGATTTAACAAATTATATACCATCTTTCCCTCGGAGCATCATAGCACTGAAATGCCTGGTAGTTGCAACACACTTTAAGAAGATGGAATCCACATCTGCCTGTACCTGGATGACTGACTGGCTCTGATCTGGAGAAGATCACAACAAGAAACAGACAGCCTTGGAGTGCCCTTTCCCTATTCTCTTAGGAAGGTTTCCTTAAATAAAATTCCTCCAAAGATGATGTCTTGGACCTCTGTAGATGAGAGTTCATAAGAGCTCTGACTCCAGATCAACAACGACTGATGTGGCAGAGGTATGGGTTCAGCTCTCTGCAATCAGTGTCATATGAAGATGACTAGGTGGATAAGTGTAAAACTCTTAGGCTACCTATCAGGGTGCACACATGTGATGCTGCCTGCTATACTTCATCTGTGGCCTACACAGTTGTGGCTGAAGTCTGCATATTTTCTGTCCAGATATAATGTGAATAGCATGATCATGTTTCCACCTCAAATCCTCTGAGACCTTCCTTAGTGGGTAGGTCCATTAAATATGAGGTGGAAAGGGGTGATAGTCATGCCATTTTTTGGTCCTCTCCATGACTTTTATCATGGACACACATGAGACAGGCTTAACTGTCCACCAAAACATTTGCAAAGAGAAGGCATATAATATTAAAACAACCTGAAATTACATCTGTGCATCCTACTGTGGAAGCCACACTGACTACAACATCTTGAAGAACCTATGTGGTTACTAACAGTTCTGTCTTTTTAATTGAAAACAAAGGACTGTGCAGTTTTATGAGGAATGTCAAGAAGTGCAAAAACTAGGAGATTCATAAAATTAATATGAATAAATAACTTCTATGAGAGTTTCTGCTGTGATCCATTCTTTGTGATGCCTCATACTCTTTCCCAATGTTTTATCATAGGTTTCTTTCCTGGCTGTTTTGGTGAGTTCCCAAATTTGTTCCACGGTAGCATCTTTTGGGTTGAGGCTTGCCAGAAGTGCATATCTGTTGGACAGCTCCCCTTGGAAACCAGCTCTTGTATCTAAATCTTTCAGCTGCTCTGTGTTGAATCTCAGTCCTGGCTTGGTCACTTTTGTGGTGTACCTCTTGAGCTGGAATGTGAGTTTTACCAGGAACAAATGATGGTCTGAACCTACATCTGCTCCTCTTTTAGTGTGAGCATCCTGCATCAATCTTCTGAAAGAACTGCAATACAGATGTGATCAATGTGGTTTTCTAACTGGTGGTCCAGTGAAACCCAAGCAACATTGTGGATCCTTTTAGCTACGCCTACACTGGGATGCTATATTGACATAGCTTATTTTGAGGTAGCGAAATCGAAATAAGCTATTTCGACGAATAGCGTCCACACGTCCTCCAGGGCTGGTGCCGTCGATGTTCAACATCGACGTTGGACAGCACTACATGGAAATAGGTGCTACAGGGGAGCGTCTGTACACCAAAGCGGCCCAAATCGAACTAAGGGTGCCAGGAACAGCTGCAGACAGGGTCACAGGGCGGACTAGCACTTCTGGGGCAACAGCAAGCCGCTCCCTTAAAGGGCCCCTCCCAGACACACTCAGCCTGCACAGCACACGGTCTGCAGAGCCACAGACATGCACACCCCGTGAAGCACCATGGACCCCCAGCAGCAGCAGCCCAGAGGCCCACACACCCGCCCCTGGAGGACCAGTGGCTGCACTGCTCAGTGCTATGCAGGAGGCAGCTGACCATCTTTTATCTGAGAAAGATGAGCTGCCCCCAGGGGATGAGGAAGCAGCCCCAGACCTTGCTGCCCTCCCAGCCTCCCCCCCCTGCCCCCGCCGCACATGCCGCCGGCTGTGGAGATACCCCACGAGTGTGGACTGGTGGGAGCGGCTGGTGCTCGGCGAGTGGGACAACGACCGCTGGCTCCGGAACTTCCGAATGAGCCGGCAGACATTCCTGAAGCTCTGCCAGTGGCTCACCCCTGCCATACGGCACCAGGACACCCCCATGCGACGTGCCCTCACTGTAGAGAAACGGGTCGGCATCGCTGTCTGGAAGCTGGCCACTCCAGACAGCTACCGATCCATAGGGCAGCAGTTTGGCGTGGGCGTGGCCACTGTCGGGGCTGTCCTCATGGAGGTAAGAGGACCCAGCAGGAGGGGGGGAGCCCTGGGGGGAGGGCCAGACACAGCCTGCACACCCCTCACTGGTGCGCTCTCATGTCCTTCCCTTGCAGGTCGTCTGCGCGATCAATGCCCTGCTCCTCCACAGGCTCGTGCGGGTTGGGGACCTGGATGCTGCCATCGTGGGGTTTGCCAGCCTGGGCTTCCCAAATTGCTTTGGGGCTCTGGATGGGACCCATATCCCCATCCGTGCCCCCGGGCACAGTGGAGGACGCTTCCTCAATAGGAAGGGATACCATTCCGTGGTCCTCCAGGCCTTGGTGGACAGCCAGGGCCGCCTCTTGGACATTTATGTTGGCTGGCCTGGCAGCACCCATGACGCCCGGGTCTTCAGAAATTCGGGCCTGTGCCGCCGGCTGGAGGCGGGGACCTACATCCCCCAGCGGGAGATCCCTGTGGGGGACACCACCATGCCCCTCTGCGTTGTCACAGACGCGGCGTACCCCTTCCGGCCCTGGCTCATGCACCCTTACACGGGCCATGTCACAGCCAGCCAGGAGCGGTTCAACACGCGCTTGAACCATGCGCGCCAGGTGGTCGAGCGCACTTTTGACCACCTCAAAGGGCGCTGGAGGTGTCTCCTCACCCGCCTGGATGCAGGCCTCACCAGCATCCCCCAGGTTGTGGGCGTGTGCACCGCACTCCACAACCTGGTGGAGAGCAAGGGAGAGGCCTTCTTCCAGGGCTGGGCTGTGGAGGCCGGCAGGGCCGACATCCAGCCATCCGCTGCCCCCAGTCACCAGGTTGACCCTGAGGGGATCCGGGTCCGGGAGGCCTTGCGGGCCCATTTTGACCAGGCTGCGGGATGAATGCTGGCAGGGCCAGCAGCAGGTGAGCCACCCACTGCACCCCCACCATCCTCCACAACACTCCCTGCCCCCATGCCCACACCACAGAGAACCCGAGAGCACCCCACCCCCCACACTTCTGTGCAATAAATGCAATTTTTTTAAACAAAACCGTGCAACCTGTATTAATTATTAACAGAAGAAGGGGGGGAACTGTATACATGGTGGGGCAGGTACAAAACAAGGGTAGAACAAAAACTATTTACAAAGATTGGGGGGAATATGCCCAAAGGAGGGGGCCGGAGGGGGCCTTGCGGGGCAACGTCCTCGGCCACGCACCCCCTATTGTCCTGCGCCTGGTGTTGTGGGGCGCAACCCATGTCTCGGCCGGAGGCCTGGTCGAGGCTGCATGGGGGCCGGGAGAACCTGCAGATAGGGCTGGGCGGAGTCCGGAGGCCCCTGGTCCCCCTCGGTGGCAGGCCCCAGGAAGGCTGATGGTGGAGGGATGGCGGGTGGAGCGGCTGGCGGAGCGGCGGGCAGAGCAGTAGGGGGGGCCAGGTGCTGTGCGTTGTCCTCGAAGGTGCTCATGAAGGCCCCCCAAGCCTCCTGGCGCCAGGCCAGCACTCGCTCCTGGAGATGGAGCCATTGCTCCTCCACCTGCAGGCACCGCTCGGACATCTCCAGCTGACGCCGGAGGGTGGCGAGCAGTTGGGGGTCCGTGGACTCCCGCAGATGGCTCTGCCACTGTCGGGCTCGTCCTGGGGCTGGTCCGTGTTCCACCGAGGGGCTGGCCTGGTGGGATGGCCCCGGTGGGCTCTCCGGACCCTCCGATGGTGCAACTGTGGAACAGAGGGGGGAAGAAGAGTGAAGACAGCCGTTAGTGAGGGCCCTGACCCGTGGCCCTTGTCCCCCCCACCCCTCTGCTGCTGGTTCCCCGTCCCCATCCCCATCCCCATCCCCGTCCCCCGGAGATGCTGCTGCTGCTGCTGCTGCTGCTGCTGATGGGTGTCCAACACCCCCCCCACCCCCGGGGGGACGCTAGGTTCTGCTCCCCCTATCTGCAGGGGTGGGGCATGGCGCTCTCCTGCTGGGGGGCAGGGGCTGAGGGACATGCCACTGCTGTCCTTGGGACCATGGTCATCTGGGTGTGTGGAGGGCCCTGGTCCTGTCTCTTGTCCCCGCCACTTAACCCCAGGGGTGTGCACCAGGGGGTTACATACCTGACGGTCTGGTCCCACGGTCGGGGGAAGCCCATCGGGCGGACACCCTGCTGGAGCTGCGGGAGGGGAGGTCTATCAGCACCCCCCTGTCGCTGGAGGCCTCCTCCTCCTCCTCCAGTGTCCCAGGGGTGGGCTCCTCAGGGGGGGCCCCTGGGGTGCAGGGCTGGCCTCCGGGGCGGACTCCGTCTCCGGGGCCTGCTGGGGCTCATCGCCTGATGTGTCAAGGGTGGCTGGGGCGGGAGGAGGTGTGCTGGGGGCCCAGGATGGCCCTGAGCTCCCTGTAAAAGGGGCAAGCAGCGGGGGCGGCCCCAGATCGGCTGGCCGTGTCCTGGGCCCGGGCATAAACCTGCCGCAGCTCCTTTACCTTACTTCTGACGTGGTCAAGAGTGCAGGCAGGGTGACCCCAGGCAGCCAGGCCCTCGGCCAGCCGAGCGAACGCATCCGCGTTCCGCCTCTTGCTCCCCATTACCTGGAGCACCTCCTCCTCACCCCAGAGCCCCAGCAGGTCCCGGATCTCGGCTTCTGTCCAGGAGGGGCCCTGCTGCCTCTTCCCCGCTAGCTGGCAGGCTGGGAGCCCTGGGTCCCCTTGGCGGGGGTGCCCTGTGGGCGCTTGGGGGGGCTGGCTGGATGCCATGGGGTGCAGGGTGGTGGGTTGGGGCTGCTGAGGATGTGCAGGCTGTGCACATGGCTGTGCTGCTGCCTGCACAAGCTCTCAGCTTCCTGCACAGGAAATAAGGGGGTGGGGAGCTTTAAGGGCCTGCTGTACACAGCAACCATAGAGCTCAGGGGCTGGAGAGAGCATCTCTCAACCCCTCAGCTGATGGCCACCATGGAGGACCCCGCTATTTCGATGATGCGGGATGTGGATCATCTACACGTGCCGTACTTTGACGTTCAGCGTCGAAGTAGTGCACTATTCCTATCTCCTGATGAGGATAGCAACTTCGATGTCTCGCCACCTTACGTCGATTTCAACTTTGAAATGGCGCTCGGCACGTGTAGACGCGGCGGGTGCTATTTCAAAGTTGGCACGGCTACTTTGAAATAGCCGGCTAGCGTAGACGCGGCTTTTGTGTGGAAGAACACTACCACCAGTTGATTGATGGAACAAAAGTCACTGAAGAGCTCTCTATTTACATTCATGTTGCCTAGACCTTCTTTTCCCATGGTTTGTTCTCTGCCTGTATTTATGTTTCCAGTTTTCACATTGAAGTTGCCCATCAAAATCAACATATCCTCTCTGCTTTCTGGTTCTTTGTAATTTCTCATAGAAATCTGTTTTATATTCCTAAGCTGCTTCATTGGTTGGTGTATAACATTGCACAATCAGTACCTTTCACACATCTGACTGTGACACTGTGTGATGATACTGCTGTCCATTTCATTAAAGCACCAGATGCCTCTCTCAATAACATGAACTTGAAAAAGCCTTTGACAGCATTGATAGACACTCTGTGGAAACTGGTGCAACACCATGGCATCCCATCCAAAATTATTAACTTGATTTGTTCAACATACAAACCCTCAACATTTCATGTTGTTCAAAAGGGTGTCTTGACAGAATCCTTCAGCATACTGTGTGACAAGGGTGCCTACTGCCACCTTTCCTGTTCTCAATCACAATGGGCTGGATTCAACACGGCATTCAATGGACATTTTTCAAACAGCTAGAGGACTTTGATTTTGCTGATGATGTCACCCTCCTTGCACACTGACATGAAAGAGAAGGTCACAACACTAGACAAAAATGCCTCAGTAACTGGACTGAGCATTAACAAGGGAAACTGCAGGACAATGAGGATCAACCAATCCAACACCACCACCATCACACTGGGAGGGGGTGACCTGGGAGATGTGGAACAGCTCACCTACTTGGGTGGTAGTATGGATATTTGTGGAAGAACAGATAAGGAAAGCAACAGCTGTATTCAAGACTCTCCATCCCATATGGAGTTTACAAATATCTTTGAAGATGAAACTGTGGATCTTCAACACAAATGTGAAGAGTTTGCTCCGGCGTGGATGCGAGACCTTTCATAAACAGATGCCTGTGGTACATCCTTCACATCAAATGTCAAGACTTTGTCACAAATGAGGAGCTTTGGAACAGAGCAGGACAAGAACCACTTGACATTCAGATCAAGAGAAGAAAGTGGGAATGGCTAGGCCGCACTCTCAGAAAACCATCATTCAGCATAGTCTGTCAAGCTCTCACGTGGAATCCACAAGGGAAAACACAGAAGAGGAAGACCTCAATAACATGGAGAAGGTCTGATGAGGTTGAAGGACAACAACTGGAGTACTGGAGCCAGCTAGAAGTTTTGTCCCAAGACAGAATGAAGTGGAGACTTGCCGAAAATCTATGCTCCACTCGGAGTACAAGAGTTAAGTAGTAGTAGTAACTTCTATGAGTCTTTTACATTCCATCTTTAAGAGAAGCATAATAAAGAAGATATTTTTAGAATGTTGGAATTTGATTGGGAACTCCATATGCCAAACCATTCTGTTCCTAGCACATCCATATAGCTATAAATTTTTTTTCATAATCTGTATTTAATGATGGACTATTGGTAACTTATACATTTGGACTGGTGAAAGGTAAAGACAATCATTAAACGTCAGAAGTTTAATGTAAAATGTTAGTGTTAATGTTACTATTTTTGAACGCTTTAGTTATGTTGTAGCTAAACTTTATTGTATGGATGCCCTGTGAAGTTTTATTCAAACCAGTCATTCTACACAGTATTTTAAATACCTTCCACTTGCAATGCATGGAAATACTTTCAAATAATATTCTTGTCACATATTTTAAGAGAAATCAGTTAGCAGAAGTGCTGCCTATGCTACTTCTGAGCACTGTCTACTAGAAATATAACTTTGTGCAGCATCAAAACAGTTTTGTCTACATTGGGGTTTTCCCACACAGAGAATTCGTTTTAACCTGTTGGCCACCCACCACGCAAGTAAAATTTTATACTGCTTTTATCTACTGGAAAGCATATTAAATAAGCCTGAGGCCAAATATACATGAAGGAAGCGGAGTACGGAATTTCTTTGAAAGGCTTTTTTATTTTAATGATTTGTACAGAACCTCATTGATTTCAGACTGTTGACTTTGTAGGAAGAAATTCAGTGAAATTTGCTCGTTTCAAACATAACTGTTAAAAGATTAAATTATTATAATACATATTTGACTGCTAGTAAAAGATTTCCTAGTTGTAAGTAGTGGTTTCGTTAAGTAAAATCCAATCTTTTTGTCTCAATTCGAAAAAAGCCGAAGTAATACTTACGTGATCTGAAGCACAGCAAAGTCCTCTCTCTCAGGTGGAGATGGTGTATGATAGGACAGTTTTTTCCTGTCTTGCTTAATAGTCTACAGGCTATTCATATATCATTTGTTGATGCATTAAGATGCTGAAAGGAAATGTATTGTTCTGAATATCAATAACTGATATAATTGGTTCAGGTTACGTTTCTAGAGCATTATTGGCTTGTAGGCATTCGCCTTCCTAATTTTCGAGAAGCAGATCCTTTATTTGACATTAACTTTGTCTGTATGGGAAACCAGCTCTTTTTCTAGAATGTAACTCTTGAATTACTAACCTAAAGTTACATGAGACAAACACTTGGCAGTGAACCTGTCCTTTGTGGTGTTTAGAGGAAAGTTGATGGTATATTGTGTCTGCCTTATTTTCATTAAAATTAAGCCATACCCTTCTAAAAACTTCTTTCAAATATATTAAGAGTTTACAGAAACTGCAGCAGTTTACTTTTTTTACACTATTATGCAAAATGGGATCCTGGTTTCAGGACACTTTCTTGGGGTCCATTGCTATTTTAAAGTGCCACCTGGTATCTTTACCAGGTAACTACTGCTATGAATGCAGATGCAAACATCAGAGCAGCTCTCTGAGGTTAGACAGTAGGATGGTTATGAAGCCCTAAAGTGAGATGCCTGAGTTTTGTGTACACAAGCGCTTTCAAACTGAGCTAAAGTTCAGTATGGTTTAAACTCTCCATGTAAACAATTCCTGAGCTCTTCTTTATTCTTTCCAAATGTATTTTCACTGACATACGTAAATTACAAATACTGTACTAAATAATAAGAGACTAATAAGGAGCTCTCTAGTGACCAAAAAAGAAAAGAGGAAGCTTGGATAAATTGCTAAGGCTGAGTATAGAAGAATAATGCAAGCATATAGGGACAGAATCAGCTAAATTAAGACAAAGTGAGATACGCCTAGCAAGAGACATAAAAGATGATAAAGTTCTGTCTAATTTTTTTTTCTTTGTCCTAATATATTTGCAGAAAAGTACAGGTCTACTACTTATCAGTGAATGAAAGATTTTTGCTTAATCTTCTACAGAATTTAATGGTACTAAATAGATAGTTAAGGTTAACAAGGATGGGGGAACACGTTCCAAATAGGTTAAAATATTTTTAGTTACATCTAGCAAGGTAGAAGAGCCTGATGAAACTCATCCTAATGAACCAGCTGAAGCAATCTTGGCACTGTTAATGATTATCTTTTGAGAGCCTATAGAGGGCAGGTAAAGTCCTAAAGGAGTGCAGAACGATAGATGCACTGCCTGTCATTAAAATGGGGAAGGAAGAGAGGACCCAGGGAATTGAGCAGTCCATCTACCATTGATGCCTGGGAAGATACTGAAACAAATTAAACAAACTAAGGACTTGGAGGGTAACCGGCTGTTAATAACTGTTAATTTGTTTGGAGCAAATCTTGGTAAGCCAACTTCTGACAGGATAACTGGCCTGGGGGATACGGGGGAAGCCATAGTTATGAAGTATCTTGGGGTTTTAGTTTTGGGGTGGTGTTCCCCCCCCCCCATCAGTAATGTGGGCCTGCATATGATGGAGTAGAGACAGTATTTATTAAGCTTGTAAACATTGAGGCGGACAGCCACTTTAGGCT
Source organism: Carettochelys insculpta (assembly GCF_033958435.1). NCBI lineage: Eukaryota > Metazoa > Chordata > Testudines > Carettochelyidae > Carettochelys > Carettochelys insculpta. Next base: position 54,589,356 of record NC_134140.1, read on the forward strand.
CTGGGGCAAAGTGGGTGTGGAACCGCACTACAGGGACTTCAGAGGGGCCCAAAGTAGCAGAGTGGTCGCAGCTGGAGCTCCGGGTCCCCTTGAAAGTCTGCGCCCTGAGGCAAGTGCCCTCTCCCTCCTTCCCCTTCCTCCCCCATCGGTAGGCCTGTTTGTGGATGACACAAAGTTGAGAGAGGTTGGAAACACTTCAGAGAACAGAAATGGCATTTAAAGCAACATTGAAAGATTATAGAATTGGTCAGTAATAGTCAACAAGATGAAATGCAGTAAAGAGAAGGACTCACTTTGCAAAAAAGCAAAAGCACAACTACAAAGTTGGGGAATAATAGGCGAGACATTTGTACTGCAGAAAAGGATCCAATAGTTAATCACAAATTGCATGATGCAGTTGGAAAAAAATACTACTGTTCTTGGGTTTTGCATGTAAGGTATGGGAGGCATCCCACTTATGGCTGGGAGGTTGGGGAAGCACTGGAAGCTCTGCCCCCTCTGCAACTGTCGGGCTGGATTAAAAGGCTTGATGTCTCGAATCCAGCCCCCAGGCCTTATCTTGCCCAGTCTTGATCTAGACCATCACTGACAGATGTTTGTCTAACTTGCTGTGGAAAAAATCCCAATGGAAATTCCACAGCCTCCATAGGTAGCCTAATTCCATGGTTTAACCACCCTGGCAATTAGGAAGTTTTTACTATTATCCAACTGAATTATGGATTTTTTTTCCTTCAAGTCACAAAAGTTTCTCATCGATTTTGCCAGGTGATAAAATAACTTTATAAAACCAATTATTTAAATTTATGCTACCTCCTCCGTTCTTGTCAGAAGATGTAAATGAATATACAGTTTTGCAAGATAAATCTGGGTTGATCTTTATGCAGGACCCTTGTTTAGCATATCTACAAGTGTAGGAATTGGAAAAACTTGACAGCAACTTGATCTGGATTGTCCCTAATGAGGTTGCATTTTTATATGTGTTTTATTTTCAACCTACAGTCCAAAGTAACTGTTGTCACATGTCCCCAAAGGGAAATTTTCAACCAAGTGGCACTTTATGAACCCAGCTCCGCATCTGGTGTATAACACCAATTTAAACATTTAACCATTAGGAGGGCTACAGGGTGAAGAAGCTTGGTTTTATTTCACTCCTATAATCTCACTTTTTAGGTGACTAGATGTTTACATTTTGGAAAACAGAACTCAAGAGAGCCTGTATTTGTGATCACCCAGTAAACATGCAGTTTCCTTTTAATCACTGAAATCTAAACCTTAATGTTGCAAAGCTTTTTGGAAAAAAAACCCTTCCCACTTGTAGTTTGTCTGTTATCTTTTGGTGAACACTAACTGCAAATATCTCTTAAGCTTGTTCTCTTTGTTGGAAGTATTTGGACTCCTCTCTAAAAACAACCTTTATGTGGCTAGTTTCTTGGGTGGTTTTTAAAAATGAACTACTGCTTAAGATTCATTTAAATGTTTTGATTTAGAAGTTTCAAAATTGCTGAGGTGGCAAAAATAACTGATATGTCTCTGAAGTAAATAAAAGATGAGTGACATTATAGATGTTACGTTGTTAGATATTGCCTCCTGATTTTTAAATACAGTAAAAGCCTGGTTATCGGGCATTTGGATAACCTGCACATTTGGTTAACAGTCATGCCTAGCTGAGGCTGGCTACCACAGGACAGGTGTCCTGGCTGGGACTGGATTTGAAGGGGGTGTGGTAGAGTGGGGAAGGCTGCCTTTTGCTGGGCAGGGACAGGACAGAGTGGGACTGGCTGCTGGCCTCAGCTCTAATAACCAGCAAATTTTATCATGTGGCATCCCTGGTTCCACAGGGATGCTAGATAATAAAACTTTGCATGTACTATTAAAAGTTACCTGTGTCATTGTGCTTCATTTTTTAAGCTGTTGACTTTCTCTGCATTTGTGATGAACTGGTTGGAAGGCTAATTTTTTCTTTATTTATACTGCCTCCACAGGTGCGTGAGCCTAGCTACATAGTCAAAAAATGTTTACAAGCAGCAGCTGGCAGATAGAAATGCATACACATGTCCTTGGGAACCAAGATACCATTATCAGATTAAATGGTGCAAAACAGAAAGGGAGATCTGAGGGTTTTGTGATTTCATTTTTGTTAGTTGTAGAACCACTAATACAAAAATTCAGGCCTAAGGGACTGGTGACAGAGGAGGGTTTAGCCGATAGAGGTGGGTCCATGGGCCTCTGTACTGCCAGCAACCCCTCCCCCCCAACCTCCCGCTGACAGCAAAATCTCATGCGGTTATGCTAATATGTATTCACAGTTTCGTGAACTGTCATTAGTATAGTGCTGTGCTAATGGGCCTTGTAGACATGGCCTCTACAGTGTCTTCATTAAAGTGCTACAGCAGTGCAGTTGCATCCTTGAGGCTGCACTGATGCAGCATTTTAAGGGTAGGCTTGCACTAAGCTTCCCAGTTTTCATGCCTAAAGGAAGTTTTTGTTGAAACTTACAGGCGGCTGAAAAAGGGTGCTATTAACTTTTTTTTTTTTTTAAATCTTAAACCCTCCTGCAAAACTTCTATGCATACATTTAACTTTATACCTTTTTGATTTACCCAGTGCTGTACAGTGAGTCATGAAAACAGTAGTGAATGTAATAGGACAACGTGTCCTTTATACTCTCTATTTGTTCAGGTCACAGAAAGCAGATCAGATCTTGAAGACCTGGACCTTTATGCTACTTCTCGAGAGCAACGGTTTCGTATGTTTGCAAGTTTAGAATTTGAAGGCCAATTATACATGACCCCATATGACTTCATTCAGTCTGTTACAAGTGACGTACCCAAACGTAAGTAGCCTCTTTTTTTCCCTTGTATGAATGATGTTCCTATGTTAAATGCTGATGATGCATGTTATCTTGTAGTCCTTAAGTTCCAGTTTCTGTTTCACTTATGTGAAAAGGAACTGCAGAGAATCCAAATGGAGAATTCTACAAATTGATTTTTATGGTATCCAGATGTGTTTGTAAGGTTTCTCATACAGATTGTCCTTAAATTAAAGCCAATTTTTAATTCCTTTTTTAATCCATTAGAAGTCTTTAGCTAAACATTTTGGCTGTGTCTACACTACAAAAATAACTGCAAAGTTGCTTACTTCTAAGTACAACTTTGAAGTAAGCAACTTGTAAGTTGAGCATCTGCACACACCCTACTTGGAAGTTAAACTTCAAAACAGGGCACTACTCCATACCTGGGAATGGAATAAGGACTTTGAAGTTGGGCTCCCTACTTCGAGGTGGAGAGAGACCCATCACCACTATGACTTTGGTCTGACAGACATAGTAAACTTGGAAGTAAGGGAGAATGTCTGTCTGTATACTCATCCTTTGTATTGTCATATAGATCCCATCTTGCATAATAGATTGCATGCAGAATTTGAAATTTGTTTGTATGGCCCAATTCAATTCCACTTCTTTTTGAGTAAAGCATTACTGCTGTAGAAGTCTTGCATACTTTTCAGTCTAGATAGTGCTTTGTCCCTGTGCACTGTCTTGCATTGTATATTTCACCATTTTGTCATTTATCTTTTTTTTTTATATTCTACTCTAGTCAGATAGTGAAAGGCATCTCATAGTCAAAGAGCAAATAACACTGAGCAAGAACCTCAGACCATAAGGGAATAATTTTTTTGCATTTATAAATTCACAAAAGAAGCTCCTTCTCACAGTCTATTTTCCACTTTTTAACAAACATCTTTAGTTGGTTTGTTACGAATGTTCATTTCAACACCAGAAGATAAATTGGACAGTCAGAATGAGTAGTAGGAAACATCACTATCCATTTATTTTTATAATATTTGTATTACTGTAATGTCTATGATCCCTAATCATGGGCCAGGACTCCAGGGTGCTGGACACTGTATAAACACAAAACATTCTTAATTGGTTTGATTTCCTGGTTCTCAAACTTAGTATGCAACTCTTGGGAAAAGTGAGTGCCTTGTGTTGATCAGGAGTGATCTATGATAACTGGCTTGATTTGTTTTTACTATTTTAAAGTCAATAGTACAAAGCCTGCTGACACTCCACCAGGGAACTGGCAAAACCAGTTAATGCAGCTTAAGCAGAGATTAAAGACTCTGCAGACCACAGTTTCCTTCCCTTTTCTGGCAACAGCAACAGCACAAAAGAATCTGCACTTGTCTGAATCAAGTGATATCAAAACTGCTGCAACTTTGAATAGTAACAGAGAGAGAGCCATGTTAGCCTATATTCTATCAAAACAAAAAGGCAGTCCAGTAGCACTTTAAAGACCTAACAAAATAATTTAATAGGTGGCAAGCTTTCGTGGGTCAGACTCACTTCTTCAGACCATAGCCATACCAGAATTTTGCAGTGTTATAGCCATGTTGGTCCCCAAGTATTAGAGATTAAAGTTTTCGGTGAGCTTTGTGTACTCTCAAAAGTGTCTGTCTCTCTTTTACCAACAAAAGGTGAGCCAGTATAAGATATTTCCTCCTTTACCATGACATTTCTTCAAGAAAGATAAAAAGTCTTTCCATTAATGGGGACTAAGTTGATGGAATGCTTTCCAGAAATCCACCCCTATCCATTGTCAAGAATCAGAACATCAACTGAACTTCAAAAACTTGGAAATTTTGGCACAGGAAGCAACATCTTACTTTTTTCTTTTCTCTTATTTATAGGAAATAAATTTGGAGCTCCTTTCCCAATGCAGATATATCATTCATCCCTAACTTTCAGGAATCCTTCTAATTTCCCCATAAATCTACAAAGTTACTAAGTCAGACTTATATCTCATGTTGTAAGTGTATGCACATTTAAGAATAGTGTGTGTGAGTGTGAGAGAGAGAGAGAGCCATTGCCACTATGACTTCGATCTGATGGACACGATGCATCATTCTTCTATGCCCCCATGGCATATGTGCAAACTGTGCAGTGACCGTCTGATAGGACGCAAGCCACAGTCATTTTCACTAGGTTGTGGCACTGCTGGATTCACCATCCAAGCCATAGGTTGTGTGTTACATGCTCACTGCTCTGCGTGGCCCTTGCTGGATTACTGAAAGATATTCTAGGCACCTTGAGTGAGCCAGCAAGGTCCATGTAGGGCAGTTAAGGCTCAACAGGCAGCTGTGGGCTTTGGTGGTGAATCCATTGCCTCAGTCCCACTGACAGTCAATGCACAGACCTTCACTGCACAGTTTGCAGATGTAAAGGAGCTTGGAGGGGCAGGAGGAGATAGTGACAGTGAGGGAGAAGAGAGGGAACATGACAAAAGTCAGAAGAGGACAAGGATCATTCCAGGAAGGAGTTCCAGACCCAAGACTGGTTAAGATGATAAAGAGTCCTACATGGCATGGAAGAGCAGTTTTCCTAGGTTGATGCTGTCTTTCCCCTGTTTGGAAGTGGTAGTCAGGACAGCAGTGAGGAGTAGGTCCAGGCTCTCCCCATAACCATAGATCAGAAGATTTCTTTAAGTGGAGGCTAGGAGAGGGGAGATGTCCAAGCATGCAATTTATCCAACACACTACTAAATTCCTGCCAACGCCGGTTAAGTGTGTATCATATTTGCATCCTCCACAGTTGTGAGCCAATGCCCGGGTGCCAGCTAAAGGTCTGGTGGGTCAAAGGGGGTGATGCCACACCAGCAGCTACGCTAAGCAGCCAGGGCAGGCTGGGTTCTTTGGTTTGTGTTTAGTTCGGGTACAGCAGCAAGAGGAAAATTACACTTAGAGAGGCTTTAACAGTTACTTTTTATTTATACAAAGATGGAAACAATTTAACTAAGACAAGTGATCAAAGTACCACAATTGTGAATTTTTGTTTATAATTTTACTAACAGTTAATAGGAAACCGCTGGCAGCGATTTTACAACAGAGGCAGCTGCCGCGTGTAAAAGGGGGTTTTAAACTGACCGCTCAATTTATGAATGAAACCAAGATGGCTGCTGAGTGAGTGACAGGATAATGATTTTTCTCATGTTTACAGAAGGTAATTGCTGACCGCAACTTGCCAATTAAGGTAAGGTAAGGACCCCCTGTGGTTTGATAGACAAGATAATGATTTCTACAGTTCTATGTAAAAGATAGTGGAGGATCGCAGTGTTCTAATAGATCAAAGGGGTAAACGCCTTTTAAAGATAAGGTAAGGGCTTCTCGCTGTTTGAGTGAGAGGCTAATGGTTTTTAGCAGTTTATAGCCCAAAACAGTTAGTGACCACAGTTTTTAAAGGGGAAACAACACAATTTAACTTAAGAAAAGTTTTAGACAAACTAGCTAGCTTAAACTAATACAAGTAATGTGTACACAAGAAAGGCAAGTTGCAGGTGTGATTTTCACCCCTGCCTCTTAGACCTGGTGGAACCAGAGTCTTTCGCTCAATTCCTATAGGAAAGAAGTGTAATACAGGTGTAATTCTTACCCCTGCCTCATAGATCCGGTGTGGCCCAGAATCTTTCTCTCAATCCCTTGGGAAGAAGTAGATACGAACCAGGCATCCCCAGTCTCGGGTGTTAATTCCAGACCTGGCCAGCAGGTGTAGGTGATTGAAAGTCAAAGGGGGGGTGGGTTGCCAAACCCCTCTTATACCCCTTTTGTCACGTAGGCTTCTTCCTGGTCTCAAGTGGCCAATCGGGAGCAATGTGTTTTGAACCCAGGTTTCCCAGGGAAGGTGCAAGGCTCAATTTGCACCTGTGAATTGTGGACAATTGGGCACCTTTGGAGGTAATGGGCGGAGATTCCCTGTTCTTCCTGGGGAAGTGATCAGGCGTGTCAATTACCGAGATCAGCCAGAAGGGTGGCCATTAGCTAGCCCATTCACTGTCTGGTTTTTGTGTATAGTAGAGAGGCTGGGCGAGACAGCACACCTGCATTCCCAGGACATCAAAGGCTACCTGTCTCCCTTGCTTGTTTCTCTCTCTGTCTCTCCCAGTGGGGGCGGGGAGAAGAAGAAAAGGCCAAATGGGGGGTTCATGTCTGGCTACAACAGTATAAATGATATAAGGAAAAAGAAATAGAACATGAGTCAAGGCACAGAATGACCAGACAACATTACTGCCTATCTGGCATAATAAGCGACAAGCTTCCCCAAAACAGTCTAAACAAGGATTTTAACCTCAACATGAGGGCTCTAGTCAACAAGGGCTTGATCCTCCTACAATTGAAATTAGTGCCTTTGAACTCAGAAGGCAAAATAATGGCTGTTCCACCTCCAGATTCTCCTTGGTTGGTGTAGGGTTAATAGTATAGCCAGCAAGAGCTAATATTGTGCTTGAAATGTAAGTTATGTGGATTTCTGTGACCAAGAGCAGGTAATGCATCTCACTGGCAATATCATCAGGGATGATAAACAACATAAGGCTTGATCCTATGCCATCAAAACCAATGGAACTTGTTACAGTGGGGGGAAAAGTGAAATGTTTAGCCTGTTGTCACCAAGAAGGCCAGTGAAAGATCCAGAAATAGTATCCGAGTCTGAGTACCAGTCAGTGATGCTGGGACCAAGGTTGATGTGTATGTATAGTGTCACCCCTGTCTTGAAGTGATTTCCATTGTACAGTAAACTCTTTCATATCCAGCATTCTATCATCTGGAGCTCTCAAATAACCGGCACTTTAACCAAAGGAAATTTTAGTTACATTTTCCATAAGTACAGTATAATAAAAATAAATACAGATAAGTTACAAATACAAATGAGTTAACCATGTACAGTACTGTTGTTGGTAAATAAAGTACGCTGCGTATGTTTTTGTTTCTTAATATCTAATTTTGTTTTTCCTTTAGTGTTATACATTGCTAGCTATACCTCTCTATTATCCAGAATATTTGAATATCTGGCACCCTCCCAGTCCTGGGGCTGCCCGGTATGAAAAAGTTTACTGTATATAGACATTACAGTCTTATGCAATGACTTTTAGCACCCACACCATAAAAAATGTCCCAACATGCTGGTGCCAGTCTATTGTTACTTCCATTAAGTGTTATATTTGCTATGTGATTCCTAAGTGCTCCATCTCCCCTGCCCTACCAGATATACTTTGCTATGACAGAATAGAGAGGGTGGTCATGGCTTTGAAATGTTCAAAATGTGTAGTTCCAAACATAACCAGTGGGGGGAAAAATTTTGAGACATTGCTTTCCAAAAACATTACCGTTATATTACATAGTTTTGTGGGAAATTTTAAGTGTCCAAGGAAAGACTAGTGTGTTTCTCTCCTTTACCTGACTCCCCACCGTCCCCTGAAACATTTTGTTGCCCTTAACCCTCCAGAAAAATGTTGTTCAAATATATAACCATTAAGAAGAACTCTTCTCTTCTCCATCTCCAGGGGGCTGTATCCTGGAAACCTTTTAAAATCAGAAATATAGAGCCTTAAGAGGTCACCAGTCCCTGCTCTTTGGGCAGGAGCAAGACCAAATAAACCTAGATCTTCCCATGCAGAGTTTTCTTCCAAGCTAGTCTTAAAAATCTCCACTGATGGGGTTCCACAAACTCCCTTTGAAATCAATTTCGGAATTTAATTTTCTGTGGAGGTAGAAAGGTTTTCCCAATATCTAACCTAAATCTCCTTTGCTGCAGTTTTAGTCCATTACCACTTGTCCTGTCTTTGGTGGACATGGAGAAAAACAGATTCCTATCCTTTTTATAACAGCCTTGAACATACTTGAACACCATTATAGGTCCCTCCTTAGTCATCTTTCTCAAGAGTAAACTAGCCTGTTTTCTTTTACCTTTCTTCAGAGATCAGTTTTCTTTATCTGTCTGTTTTCTGTTGTAATCATTTAAATCCTATTTTTATAACTAATAAAATCACATTTGTTTATTACCAAACCCAGTGTAAGTAATTGTTATGTGGGGTGGAGAGGGAGCAGGCAGAGAGTGAACCTTATAAGCATTCTGTCTGTAAAACTTTTACACAGAGTAAAATGGATTTATGTGAGGTTTCCGTCCGTTTTGAAAGTTATGTTCCTGGGTGCTATGAAGGCCCTGTAACTGACCCCCTGCAAAGCTGAGCTGTTTCAACATCTGGGTTACTCTGCTTGGAAGGCTGTCACTCCAACTTGGTGCCTTTGCTGGGAAAGACCAGAGCTTCTGGTTCAGCAGGCCAAGCTGATGTGGTGCTCGAGAGAGTAGATAGTGGCTCAATAATATAATCAGCACACTGGTTAATAGCCTCAAGGGAACCTCTGTGAGCAAACATGTCACGTATCTCTCCTGCTCATGTAGACTCAGGATCAATCTATACTTTCCGGCCGATCCACCGCAGTGTGGTTGGTTCCCTGCGTGTTAAAACGCAGCAAAATCAATCTCTCTGGGTTCAGCTGTTGACCCTGGTACTCTACGCTTTTGCATGGAGTGAGGGATGTTGGTGCAAGCCTGAAGAGCCCCTATCTACATAGGGTAAGAAAGTTGATTCTGTTATGTTGTTTCTAGCTATGCTTATAGCGGGGCTAGAATTGTATATGGGAAATACTTAATACCCTAGTGTAGATGTACCATAAATGGGACAGGGACTGTTGCGTACTATGTGTTTGTACATCACCTAGCACAAAAGAATTGCGATCTCAGTTATAATAGTACTACTTATATAAATGATCTGAATATATGGACTCTATGGGTTACTGGATTATTCTCCATGCCCTCTTTAGGGTTTTCAATAGAATATCATTTTGGTAGAGACCATGTAGATACCATTTTTCACAGAACTGGAGTTTAGTAAGGAATTATAGCTTTACATGGGTTTGTTGAAGTATCTTTTGTATGATTGTGAAAAATGTCATTAATGGCTGTATTAAATGCTTTGGAACCAAATGCAGTTTTTTTCAAAACAAGAATATGTCCCGAAGCTAACTACAAGAGAGATGTGTTCTCTGTCATACAAAACATAGGGGATATATCATTAGCTGATTCCATGATGCTACCCTATAAAAATGTTTTGTTAACTGCTATATTAAATTTTTCTCCCTTATTTCAGGTGCTAGAAAGTGGAAGTCTCTTTCAAAACAGGTGAGCAGTAGTTCCTTCTGTATATTGCAGCCTTGGATTTCTTCACAAGTTAAGTAAATATAATGCTATAAACTTGAAACCACAAGGAGGAAAAAAAAATACATGGTTTTTGTTTTAATGGATGGGATTTTTTTAGTAAGTCATGGATTTTAAAAAAATCAAAAAAAGGATACTTCCTTCTCTGCTAGTTGGAATGTCACAATAGTCACTTGGCCTGTAGTAAAAGGGTTGCTTACTCTAATTCCAGATTATTCCTTCAAAGGCCAGGTCTACATTAGGATATTAGCTTGGCCTAACTGTGTTGCTTAACGTGTGAAAAAAAACACGCCCCTTCGCAGCATAGTTAAACTGATCTAAGTCCCCATGTGTATAGCATTAAATAATCCACCTTCCATTGACCGATGGCAACGGAACCCATCCCATTGGCTTAGATAACGTCTACACTAATATTTTACAGTGGCACAGCTGCACTATTTTAAGTGTAGAAAACCTCAGAGCTGGTATGGAGGCTGTTCACTGGTCTCTAGGTGAGTAGAAGGCAGTGAGGGAATAATAATTTAAAACAAATGAGATGGAAACAAGATTAAGACAGACTTGCTAAAATGCAAGTATATACTGGAAAAAATACTAACTTGGGCACAAAATCTGCTTACTACTATTTTGATAATGGTGTTGCTGGTGATAGAAAAAACAGTTTTGTTCTGGTAAAAATGTGCTTGCCCTAAGAAGTGGACAAATAGAAATTTGGAAGGCTGAATGAAGCGGCATGAAAAAAGCACCTGAGCCTGCTCCTTTATACACCAAACTAACTGCTAAATTATCTGTTCAACAATTAGTTTTCAAGTGCCCAACTAACATGTAATTAACTTAGTTACCCTCACCCCAACCAAAATCTGAAATGGCACCTCTGCTGTAAAAACAGGCAAAGTTCTCCTGGTTTCACATTGTGCATGCCACCAGCACAAAAATTCAGAGTAGGCTCATTAAGTTTTTACAAGATCCTTAAGTAAAGGGAGCACATTAACGCATGGCTTTACATTTGCAGACAGATCCCTGCTTCAAAGAGTTTGCAGATGAGGTCTTCATCCTACAAAACGCCTAATATCAAACCCCAGGGCTTGTTGCTTATGAGTCAGTGGGAGTACTCTGAAGAGCCAGCACTATAATGGACAGAAACGTTTAAGGCCAGATCTTTGCTAAGACCTCTCTCCAAACAAAATCTAATCTTAATGGAAATCATTAGCCTGGAATCCAAGTGCTTTCCATTAACTTTTAGAATTTGTTAGGGGAGAAGTGCTCCTCCTGGCCACCTGAACTCCAGAGTTGGGGCTGGAATTTGATAGGTTAGAAAACACAAGAGTGATCCTGCAAATCAGACATTAAAGGTGTACTACACATTGCCAGGCACAGCTAAATCCAGACATTTTAAGCATCTGGTGGAGGTAGCATTAATTTTAGGAACTAGATTGATTAATCAGTGTATCACTTAAGCAATTCTGAAATGTCATCCAGTGCAAAATCTAGGCATAAATAATTCATTGACACTTTTTGTTATAAAAACAGTTATTAAATATGATTTTGATTGACAGATTTAGGAAGGAGATGATTTGGCTTCTTTTTTTTAAAAACAAACAAACCACAGTTACTACTGTTTTACTCCATCCAGAAATACTTGCCAATGGGATCTCCTTTTTGGAAAAGTAATAGCATTTGTCATATATAAATCACATCTCAAATCCTATTCCTCCCAATATTTAAACTGCTTTTGAATTATCTGGCTGAGTTGGTTGTTTTTATTTTTATTTATTTTTTTGAGTAACAGGTGTTCAGTATTCAGTACCATCAAGATTTTGGCAATAAATCAAGGTGCCATGAAGACCATCTGATAACCGCATATGCAGATACTGAATATTCCAAACACAATTATGTTGAGTACTTTAAGGTTGAAGAATTAAGCACTCAAAAGCTGAGAAATTCCAGATTTAGATTTGCCTGTGCAACATTCATTCTGGCCCATTTTGTTGCATGCATTATGATACTCTTTAGTTATATGATTGCATGCTATTTAAATTCAGAGCATGGGAAAAATTTCAGTGGTCCTGAAATATTTTTATGTCCACTGAAATTGTATCAAGGCTTCCCATTTGGTTGAACTACATTTTGAGCTCATCCATGCTGTCTTGACAAAGCACATGAACAAAACAAATTTTACAGTACTTTCATAAACATGACTCCACATACAGAGTAGATAAAAAGATAGCTTTGTTCTCCCCATCCCCATAAAAATCCTTAATTTTATTCAACTGTACTAAGCATAAAAATGTAGTAATTGTTATGTGTTAGTTTTCAGCTGGAGCTTGGAGAGAGTTGGGCTCCTGTATAATGGTGTGAGTGGGACAAAAGCCATTGCTGTTGCCTGTCAGGGAAGACATGGAGCGTGGCAGGGCTGCAGGCGCAAAGCTGCTGAGCTCAGCTGTTTGAGGGGAGAAGATTATTTTAGAACAGAAGTCCCTGGGACCAGCTCTGCAGGCATGGCTGTTCTCCAGATTCACCCTACACGCTGACAGCACTGGGAGAGCAGCCCGTAGCAGGCTGGGGCATGAGAGCTGCCTCAGATGCTGCCTGTTAGCCACCAAGTTTCCAAAGCTCAAATAGCAGGACTGTACAGGTGCACCCCTCACACAGTCTCAGCCTGTGGACTGGCCACAGCCTGCTATGCTTCACCAAGCTGGGGCTGAAAGAGTTGAACTCTTGTCTTTCCAGGTTGCCATAGGCCAAGTGGCCTGCAGTGAGGCAACTGTGGTACTGAGACTGGTAGGGAGTTGTCTGTCCCTGACCACTATAGCTCAGCTGGGATACTGCAAATTTAGTCCCCACCCACACCTTTCATCACTGGCCCCAACCACCAAAAAAGTGATACAGTTTTACCAATTGTTTTTGGAAAGTTGTGAGGTCATCATAAAGCTAGATATAGGAAATAATCTTGTGTCAAATGCTGTGGTCAAGTGGATGAAAATCGCATAGCAGTCCTGATGTTGCTCTCTACATTTCTCTTGTATCTGGGGCTACGTCTACACTAGCCCCAAACTTCAAAATGGCCATTCAAACGGTCATTTCGAAGTTTACTAATGAAGTGCTGAAATGCATATTCAATGCTTCATTAGCATGCGGGTGGCCCCGGCGCTTTGAAGTAGGTGGGGTCCTTTCGAAAAGGAGCCCCGTCGGGACAAGCTGCGCAACGGCGGGCCGCGTCAATTTCAAAGTCCCCTTATTCCTATGAGCAGATGGGAATAAGGGGACTTGGAAGTAGCCGCAGTCCTTTCGAAAAGGAGCCCCGTCAGGATGAGCCACGCGGCGGCGAGCCGCATCAATTTCGAAGCGCCGTGGCTGCCCGCATGCTAATGAAGCACTGAATATGCATTTCAGCACTTCATTAGTAAACTTCGAAATGGCCATTTGCGTGGCCATTTCGAAGTTTTTGGCTAGTGTAGACAGGGCCTCGCTGTAAATATATCATCAGTGCCTCAACTGGCACAAAATCGCCCCTGGTTTTCAGTACTAATGCCATTTTCTAATATAGTGAGTAAAAGCTGGTTATAAAGAATGCAGGCCAGGATCTTTCCAGCTATAGAGAGCGGAGAGATGCCATGATGGTCATCGCAACATGTGGTCACCTTTTTCTCTTGTATATGTGTACAATCGGCATCTTTTGAAGTCCTGGGGGAACTAGCTCCTTCTCCCAAAAGGTGATAAATAAATGGGTGAGATGGTACATCAGCTGGCTAGCAGCAGCTTTATAAATTTCTGATGAAATTGCATCATTGCCAGGTGCCTTTCCATATTTCATCGGTTTAATAGCTTTTTGGACCTCATCAAGAGTTGGTGGTATGATCAGCTGTAAATCATTAGCCCACTGAAGAATCTGGTCAAGAATGCTGCTGTCAGAAGTTGAGACCTGGTTCAATACTTTGAAAATGTTCAGCTCAGCAGTCAAGGATTTTAGCACTATCTGGGATGTAAATGAGGCCATCAGTGGAGTATGTGGGTGTACAACTAGCAATGTGTGGCTCATAGACTGCCAGCCCATTGTACAGTGCTGTAAAATCACGTCTATCATCCTCATCTTGGAATTCATCTGCTTGATATTTCCACCAATCTTCTTTCATTTGCCATAATTTGACTTGTGCCTCCTGCTTAGCTCATATAAATGCAAATTTCCTGGAGGCATTCTCTTTATTGTTGATCCAGGCCAGGTGTGGCATATGCATTTTATCAAGAAGAGCTTAAGCATCTCTGTCCCTGTCATCAAACCAGTCCTTGTACCTACATTTTTGGAAACCGAGGCTCTTGACATCAATTCTGTAGGTTGTTTCTTTGATGTTTAGTCATCCATCTGGACCTTCATTACTGATGACTAAGGAAGCGTCAAGACTGTTGAAACAGTCTCAAATATTTCAAGTTTACTACATCCGTATTTTTTTCCAGCATACAGTGAAATGATGTTTTGGTGGACAAAGATTCAAAGGAGCAATACTGCGTACCATGTAGTGGTCAGACCAGGAGTCAGTGCAGCACATTGCACGAGTCAACTTGATATCAGAAAGATCTTTGTTTTGTGGTAAAGTAGTCAATCACATTCCAGTGTTTAGGTCAAGGGTGCATCGAAGTTGCTTTGTGTTTGTTTCCATATTGGAAGAATGTGCTTGCGATAGCAAGCTTGTGCTGCACACAGGTTTTAAGAAGAGTGCCATTTGAGTTCTCGTTTCCAGTACCATGATGTCCAAGCGCCTTTGGCCATCTGTAGCTCTGATCAACTCGAGCATTAAAATCACCGACTGTATGTATAGCTTGAATTTAAAAGGTACTGAAGACATCACTGGATTCAGGATAGTGTAGAAAGCCTCCTTTTCAACCTCTATGGCAAAGTGGGTGCATATGCACCAACAAGTACAAGGCATTGTCCCTGCTTCAGTCTAAGCTTTTCGATTTTAAGGTGAGGCCTGATGTGGCTCAGATTCACACTGGGGACCTAGTGGTGTCCTGATGGCAAAACCAACTCCTGCTTGCCTTCAGGATAACCCACACAGTAATATGAATAGCATTCTCCTACCTCTGTGAGCTAGATGGTACAAGAAATACGTGTTTCACTTAAAGCTGCAACATAAATTTTATAATGTGCAAGTTCTCTACCAAATGATGGTTATACTGGATTCATGGTGATCATCATGATCAAGAAGCACGCGTACGTTCCAGGATGCAAAGTGTAGTTTCTGTTTAGTTGTTGATTTTTTCCCTTGTGACCACAAAAACTGGGTATCCGGTTGGCTGTGGTTAACCAACAGGGAGCAAGAGGAACAAGCTGTGTTTAGGGATGGTTTTTCCTCCTCTTCCTCTTTCAAAGAAAGCAATGCCGCCTATATATAGGGCTGCTTTTTCACCTAGGCAGGATACAGGAGCTGTTCTAGTTCAGCAGACAAAATGACCGTCACACTTGAGCTGCCTACGTGTGGGTTTGTGACTAAATGTTTCCCATGGTGTCCTCCACCTTCCTGTGACATCGCTTGCCCATCACCATAGGGCTTTCATCAAGAGGTAAATCTTGAGTGTCAAGGAAGACCTTCATATATGAATAGACTTAACTGAGGCTGGCTTGTGAGTTCCAAACCCATGTTCTCTTCTCACACTGACCATTGTGCACAGGCTCAAGAAATGCTACATGTACAGTTGCGCTGGGGTGCTAATGTTAAGGCACATTCTCAGGGTGGTGAATTTAGGACGCACTCCTGATCTCAAGGGGTTGCACTGAATAATACAGAATAAGGCACCGTGGACCAACAATACCCAAGAGAAGGGAAACTCTGATTCCAAACCAGGGCAGACTGAGATCGGCAAGCCTTTTTGGGCACATCAGTCTAGGAGCTGGTAACTCTGATCTCAAACCTGTGCTCTCTCCCTCCTGTGGGTGGGTGAGTGGAAAATCTGACTGTGAAGGATGATTGAAAGAATTAGGATTATTTAGTCTGAAAAAGAGAAAACTGAGAGGGGATATAATAACTGCTTTCAAGTATCTAAAAGGTTGTTACAAGGAGGAGGGATACAGTTTATTCTTCTTAACCTCTGCGGGTAGGACAAGAAGCAAGGCATTTATATTACAGCAAGAGAGGTTTTAAGTTGGGCATCAGAAGAAAACTTCCAGATTTTCACAATGGTTAAGAACTGGCATAAATTGCCCAGGAAGGTTATGAATTCCCCATCATTGGGCATTTTTAAGCACAGGTTAGACAAACAATTGTCAGGGATGGTCTAGGTGGTGCTTGTTCCTGCCGTGAGTACAGAGAACTGGACTTCATGACCTCTAGAAGTCCCTTCCAGTTCCACGTGCTTACTAGTTTCAGGACTTCTCACGTGAGCAACGCTTACAACATGTTTAAGAGTTTGCTGGATCAGGGCCCATGTGTTCATGCAACCTAAATTTTTTCTACTTACAACTACCATATTTGGGAGAGAAATTAAACAGGAAGTTTGTGTAAAACTATATGTCTTTTGTCTTGATTTCTTAGATTTATCTATGTAAGCTGATAATGACTCTATCAAATACTTGGTGTGCTTTATATTTTTTTTTCCTTCAGGAATTGAATCAGATACTTCTAGAAACACCACCAGTTTGGAAAGGATCATCAAAACTTTTCCGTAATCTTAAAGAGAAAGGTGAGGAGGATTAATTTTATTGAAAGTCTTTACTACATGTACTTTAGATTCTATATAGTGGAAATATTGTTGCTAAAATAAGTACCTTTAAGCTGAATCCTTCTCCCACCCCTCTTCTCCTCACCAAAAAAGAGGGAATGCTCATCTAGGATGTGGGAGATACTAATTCTGCTCCCCATTTGCCTGAGGAGATGGGAATTGCCAGTTCAAATCCAATCTCTTAAGTGAGTGCCCTAATTACTGAACCATAATCATTCTCATTCTCTGTCCTGCCCTAAACCATATATATAATTTTTTATACAAAGTGGAACAAGTTTAATGAGTGATTTTTGCCTTTAGGTAGCTACCCATATTTTAATACTCTAGAGATTAAGGCATTCACCAAGAAGTGAGAGAGATCCCTGTTCACATCTATTGTCATTGGGGAGGGAGAGGGATTGATCAAGCATCTCACACATTATTAATGGGCTCCCTAACAACTGTATTAATTATTATAATGGAAAATAACTGCAAGTTGAACCTCTCTATAGTTCTGCATTCTTGTCCGATAACATCCACAATCTCTTATTTTAATTAGCTGGACAACCATTTATCATGGGCGTGACCAGATTTCCCATGGTCCCATAAAGTTTGCCTACAGCCTCTAATGCTGGCTCTTAGTGTTCTGTGCTGTTCATCGTCATCATTAACAATCACAGGCTCAGCGTCCATTGGTGTCTGATGCCTCTCTCACTATTTTCTTCCATCTTTCCTAGTCCAGTGCAGAGTGGCTTAGTTTCTGTAGACTAGCTCCACAACAATCTACTATATCATCTACCCAGTCTCCGTGAGGTCTGCCTCTCCTGTTCGAGCCATCCGTTATGCTGAAAACCAAGGTCTTGATTTTTTGTTCATCGTTCATTCTGCAAATATGCCCTAATAGTTGTAACTTCCTTTATATAACCTTCTGCAGTAGGTTCTCTTTCAGCTGGATCTTCTGCATCCATCCTAGTCTCAGGATCTTTCTAAAACAACTCCTCTTGAACATTAATATTCTTTTCTTCAAATCTTTCGTTATCACCCATGTCTCACATCCATACATCGTACTGCTGAATACCCATGTTTTCAAGATGCTTGGCTTCATTCCTAAGCTAATTGCTTTGCATTTCCATATCTTATCATTTGCCTTCAAACTCACTCTTGCTTTCACTATTCTAGTTGCTATTTCCTTCGTACAGTCTAGATCATAGACTGTTGCTCCCCAGATACATGAACCTCTGTATGTTCTCTGGTTTGATCTTCCTTCCTATTTCCGTATCTCCAGTACTTTTGTTTTATTGATGTTCATAATCAGTCTGTACCTCTTCTCTTCCTCATTTAGCACCTGCACCATTTTCACTAGCTTCTCATCTTCCTCAATGATAACTATATCATCCGCAAACCTCAAGTTGTTAATTCGTTTATCCTTGCACAGATATACCTTCTACCTCTTCCTTGGTATTGTCCATCACTCTCTCAAGATGCGTGATGAAGATACTTGGTGATATCAGATCTCCTTGTCCTGTACCTTTACTGGTTCTAAGTACCTTTACAACTTCCAAACTCTCCACATGTTCTCACTGCTGCCTCTGCATTGTCACTGATATCCTTCAACAACCGTATCTGTCTGCTATCTACTCTGTATGACTCCGATGCCGCCCAAGTCAATTTCTGATCTATACTCTCCAATGCCTTCTGAAAAGGGACAAAGCAAGATGTTCTTGTTCCGTTATCAAGCTTTCTCTGTCAATCTTAGCTCTAATATCTGCTATATGGTACTTCTGTCTTTCACAAACCCCGCTTGCTTGTCCAGTAGATGTTCTTCTGTCTGCGATCTTAGTCTCTCCATGAGTATCACCGTCAGCACCTTGCCTAGATGATTCGTTAGGGCAATCGTTCTGTAGTTCTTGCACTCCAATGCACTTCCTTTCTTGTGTATTGTCACTAGTATGGATCTTGTCCATTCCTCAGGTGCCTTCCCTTCGTTCCATGTTATATTGCAAAGTCGGTTTATTTCCTGAATCATTCTTTCTCTGCCATATTTAATCATCTCTCTTGTGATCTTATCATTTCCAGGGCTCTTGTTGTCCTTTAGTCGTTTCGCTGCTCTTTCTCCTTCCTCCTTCAAAACATAGCTCTTGCTCACGGTGCTCAGCAGAGGTATCTCTTTCAGTTCTTGATCAGTTACTGGAGAATTTGATCAGTCTCTCTGAGACACTTAGGTCTGACTTTGTATAGATCAGTGCAATATCTCGTCCATCGCTACACAACCTTTTCCTTGTTCGTGAGCACATTTTCGTTCTCATCATAGATCTCCATCTGCTTCAGCTGCCACTTCCTACTTATATTCCTAGTCATTTTATACACCTCCCTGGTCTTACATTCACTGTAATACCTCTCTATATCTTCACACTGCTCCTCTAGCCATTTTGCCTTATTCTTTCTGGCCACTTTCATTACCTCGTTGCATTTCACCCTATATTGCTGTTCTGCCCAATCGGAAACATTCCTTCTGATCTTCAGTGCTCTCTTCCTTGGACCAACTTCAGTGTCTCTGTAATCCACTTATTGATCTTCTCTTCTTCTGATACAGTCTGCTCAATTGCCTCTTCTATCGCCAAGGCTATCCCTTCAGCTCTCATCTAGATCTTGCTCTGTGGCCGCATTCCTAATCTTTTCTTGAAGTGATGCTCTGTACACATTCCATATTTCTTCTTCACCTAGCCTTGCCATGTCTCTTATATTCTTAAACTGTCTTACACTATCTCTTGTGTTTCATCTTGATGTTTGCGATCACTAGACTGTGGTCCAATTCTATATCCACTCCTTGGAAAGTTCGGCACTGCTCTTTGCTATTACCTGTCTTCTTAGCAAAATTATATCTATAGTGTTCTTGGACTTCCCATCATTCGATTGCCATGTCCACTTCCTACAGTCCTTTTGTTGGAATCTCATGTTGCAGATCACCATCTTATGCTCCATAGCAAACTCCAGTAGTTTCTTGCCTACTCTGTTTCTTTCTCCATATCCAAACCCTCTCATGACTCTCTCCCAGCCTTCGTTATCTGTTCCAACCTTCACGTTCCAGTCTCCTCTAATGATCAACACATCTCTCTTCAGTATGTCCTCCAGCAGCTTTGTCAAGTATTTATAGAATAGCTCAGTCTCTTCCTCCGTACTGTCTGATGTGGGTGCATACACCTAAATGAGTGAGATGTTGAACGGCTTTGCTTTGAATCTTACTACCAGCATTTTTGCACTCACTGGTCTGTATCCTAACAATGCTCCTCTTGCTCTTTTGCTAAGAAGGAATCTGACTCCTGCCTCATGTTTCATTTCGTTCCCTGACCAAACTAGTTTGCAACCGCACATCTCTCCCGATGCTGTCCAGTGCATCTCCTCCAGTCCAAGTATATTGCATCAGTATCTCTCCATTTCCTTTGGAAGCAGCTCTAATTTTCCAGTTGCCCACAGTGTTCGGACATTCCACATTCCAACTGATAGCATATATCTTAGTAGTTGTTGTTGTTGTTGTTGTTTTCTTTCAGTAACCAACTTATCAACCCAACCCTTATCGCTCGATTGGTGTCCTGGACCTTGTTTATCAGGGTGACGTCCAAGCCAGCATCTTTTATCATTTAGTCATAGTGGCTTCAGATTTCATTCATATTGTTGTTTCACAGTGAGTGCGTTGTAATTTATCTGACCAACCTGCCTCCTTTATCCAGGATTGGGACTGGTGTGGAATACTTAGAAACTTCGTAACAGAGTTTCTGTGCTGTTATTTAGATGTAATTTACCCCAAACATCTTCTAAGAGCCCAATGTGTAGTGGTGTTAATGCAACTAGACAATATTCATCTCCTATGGTCCAGCAAATTCTCTCGTTCAGCACTGGTCAGATCCCAAGGGTGCTAGACAAGGGAGGTTCAACCTGTACTAGTTGTTCTCATGCACTGTTAGGAGTGTGCTTTGCTCCTTTGCGAGAAAGTTGAGGTGTTTGGCTGGGCTGTGGATCACAAGCAGCTACCTACCCTCCTAAGATTGTGTTTTGTGTAGCGAAGTCCATGAGAGAGGCGGAGATTAGGATAAACCCATCATTGGTGTGTCCCACTTTTTATCTCGGGCAACTCTCCATATTTTGTAGGTCCCATTCTCGGGTGCCAGTCTCTCCCCATGCCTTGCATAGGGAGCCTGGATGCCTAACTTAACTCAGGGTTTGTGGTATCAGTTGATTTCAGAGCACTTGCAGATTAGATGCTGTACTGCTAAGCACAGCAATGTTCAAGTTCCTTTCTGAATTGGGGCCTTAGTTACTATTTCATGAATTTCTTTTATTTCTCCACTTCAGGATATTTGTTTAGGTTACATTATTTCCTTTTGTGTTCATATTGATATGAGACCCATTTCATTAAAATTATGACATTCTTCTGTAAAATGCCTGTTTTTGGTGAATGCAGGTGCCGTGATTTATGGTGTAGTTTACTAAGGATGGCACTGAATCCTAGGCAATACTCTAGATCACAAACATATAGTATAAAAATGCAACACCTTCAAAGATGTGATTTTTAGTTTGTACAGATTGAATTATTCACTGAAAATGAAATCAGAAGATATTTCTAAATTATCTTATAAAAACAGCTACAGCAGTTCTTAACTGTTATCTTGTTTGTTTGACTGTTATGCCCAGGTGAATTATACATAAATGAATACCATATATAAAAATACAGTATGAAATTATTTGTATTACCATATTCCAGAGCTTTAGGAATTGATTGAGACACCTTTGTAGTACACTGTACAAGGCAGAACAAAAGGTCAGTTCTGACCTCAAAGTGCTTGCCATCCAAGACCATAAATAAATATATACTGGGGTGTAAAGAGAAACAATGAGAGAGTTTAGGTTAATGTGAAGGGTGGGCAAACCCCACATTTTCCAAGTGGCATTAAAGGACAGTACTTAACCCAGATAGCCCCATCCCCTAGTCCTGCAGACCAAGCTTAGAGAAAGATACACCTTCCCTGAAGGCTCCTGGACAAGAGTGCCAAAGAAATCTCCCTTTTGAGGAGTAGGACTGCATACTGAGCCCAGTTGGTTCTGGAGATTGTTTGTTTGTTTTTTTCCCCTTATTGGGCTGGCAGATGTGGAAGAGAGGCAGGTGGCGAAAAGTGACCCAAAGAAGGTAACGCCAAGTGTGCTCCAGGGAACCAAATGCTGCTGACTTTCATGGAGCCCTAAGTCAGAGTCTGGTGGAATGGCAGGACCCACGCACCCCATTTGCCAAGGCATTGTCAAGATTTTTTTATAGGCATCACAGCAAGGGAGATTTTAAAGAAGGGATATGGAGGAGTGCAGTGAGCTTAGTTTCCTGGATACTTACACAAGCATACCCTTGCAAGCATGAGCCAGCATAGGAAAAAGCAAAGAGGTGCTTGCGTTTTTTTTTTTTTTTTAACCAGTATTTGATTATAAAATTATCTTTGTGTTCAATTGAGATTTACATTATATATTTTATGATAAATTGTTGATGTGACTCTACTTTTAAAAGATCCACGTATACGGTGACTAACGTAAACGTTACCACATAATAGACAATTACATAGGCAACATATTTTAAGAAAGCTTCTATAAATTTTTTTTCAGTTTGCAACCCATAATGATATTTCTTGGAGCAATTGTTTCAACTCCAAATTCTACATAAACAAAACAACCATGTCTAAGTTACTTGAATTCATTTTGAACTATTTTAGGCTCTAGAACCTATTATATCAATATTCTTCACTTAAAAGCATATCCAGTAATAGGTTTTGTGAATTGTATAACACAAACATATCTTAAGATTTCTGCATTTGATTCACCAATGTTTTACTCCAGTTTTCTGCCAGCAAGAGCCAATTGAAATTCATAGAATTATGGTATGAAGTTGGAGCAAAGTGGTAGAATAATCATAATAATGCTTTTTTATTCATAGGTCCAACGTGCTTTCCAGAGGAGGTATTGTCTCAAATTTATAGATGGGGAATCTGAGGGGCAGAGAGGTGACATGACAATGGTAGAGCTATGAAAAGTCCCAGTCCAGTCTTAATCACCTAGTTATGTTACTTCTCTATTAGGCTGTATTGCTACAGTATGTGGATTTTGGTAGTAAGTCTGTGAGTGGACGCTCCTCAATTCAGCTATGCCAACTTATCCCAGCTGAGGATATGCCCAGGGCTTTTTGTTTTCATTGTTTTCACCTCGCTTGACCTTTGTACCTTGTATGGGATCTTCAAATTAGCCCTTCTTTCTGAGCAATAGTCATTCCAGAATCTTTCTCCCATAACACTCAGGGCAGTCAACCAGAACTGTCTGTCCATAGGTTGCAATCTACTAGTACAAACAAAGGGAGGGAATGCTTTCAAGGCCTCCTAAATTGCTTCCTTCATCTCTGCTGACATACTACTTGACAGTTGCTCTTCTTTCATTTGTTTTATAACACAGAAGGTGGTATAAGACACTGAAAAACAATCTCTGTAAAATAATTTTGCACATTTGGCTGATTAGTCAAGGATGTTTTACATCTCTTTATCTGGCTCTGATATAGTTGATCTCTAGATAGCTGACCTTCCAGGCAGTCACAGACAGACCTAATGAAAAATTGGAATTGGCCTTTGACACAGAATAATAATTCTCAATTTCTAAGATGCTGTACTAATCTAGATGCCACAAGCCAAGATATGTAGTTGTATTTATTAGTAGACTGACTGCTTTTAAATATGAAGCGCTAACAGAAGCATTTTTGTGTTTGGAAGCTAGTCATTCACAGATTTTTAAAGGCATACCAGCACCTAAAGATTCAGATAGGAGACTAATGGGATATTCAGGAGCACCCAGGTATTTAAATGCCCAGGAACTTCTGAAAACTCCCACTAGGAACCTTGCTGCATCTTCAGGCACTTAAATACTTGGAAAAAATCTGTTTTTTGAAGTTAGGCCAGTATTACAGACTAAATCACAATTCCTGTGTTTTTTGAGGTAGTGCCCCACACGTCATGTTGGGGACTAGGACCAGTTTTGGTGATCTGTCCTTACAGATTAACGGAACTGAAACTTTTTTCCAGAAGACCTGCAAGGAAATAATTATTCCTTAGGCAACCCACTCAGAAAGAATCCAGAATACCCCTAATTTACGTAATTTCTAGGCATGCTGCAGGGTTATCTATTGACCAAAGGTTCAGGGGAAAAGGGAGCATAATTTGTGGTAATGGGTGTATAATGTGAATGTTGAATTCTACCCTGGTTAGTTACTTTCTGTTTTTTCAGAAGATGTCTTCTGACAGCAACATCTGTCAACAGATCACTCTAGTTTAGATGACAGCAAGAAGTCCTGTGGCACCTTATTGACTAATGGATATTTTGGAGCATAAGCTTCCGTGGGCAAAGACCCGCTTCGTCAGATGCATCATCAGAAGCAGGTCTTTGCCCATGAAAGCTTATGCTCCAAAATATCCGTTAGTCTATAAGGTGCCACAGGACTTCTTGTTGTTCTCGAAGATACAGACTAACATGGCTGTCTCTCTGATCTAGTGTAGATGTAGGTGTAGAATGTCTTATCTGGGTGTGGGTGAGAGAGGCACATTCTTTGGTTGTCTGACCATTCTGAAATATCAGGAAATTAAAATTCAGTTTGCATTAAACAAAAAATTTTGGGGTATTTAACTTTATCTTTTTTTAAATAAAAAAAAAAAAACTAAAATGAAGAGCTGGATTTGGAAAACCGGAGGAGGTGATTTAGCCATTAATCCTCTGGTTAAAGGAGTCACCTGGAATGTGGCCAAACCAGGCCTGCTGCAGAGTGCCTGAAACAACACACTATTGCTTGGCTGTTCTAGTGTGGGTTTCAACCTCTCCTTTTGATGTTGTTCTATTTGGTATAAATGAATACTTAGCAGAGCAAGGCCTGGAGTCCCCCTTCCCTGGTGAGTGTCCTGGAACTGTGGCTATGGAACAACTTGTTTTTAATCTCCCCCCTTCAATGACTGGTGAAGTATTTTATAAAAAGTGGAACAGCTTCAACAGGACAGAGAGAGAGACTGATTTTAGAATACATGTATATCTCCACACAGAGAGAGAGAGAGAGAGAGATGGAAGGGACCTTGAGAGGTCTTAGAGTCTAGTCCCTTGTCTTCTGTCAGGAAGGGTGCTTAGTTCTGCCAAGACTACTTTTTTTTTTAAATCTGTTTGCTCCAAACGACTGTCTCAAGGATTGAACTTGCAACCTGAGGTTTACAAGGCCAATGCTCAAACCACTGAGTTTTCCCTCCCTCACTAGCTGGGTGGTTAGGGTAAAAAGGTCAGAGACTTGAATTCAAATCTCTGCTCTGTTGCGGAGATTTGAACTGGGTATCCCGTTTCCCAGACCTACACACTAAAAGTTAGTGCCACTACCCCCAATTTTGTGAATAATGCCTATAACCCCCTCTGAAATCTTTCCTGAAAATGGTTTCATTTTGTCAATGAACAATTTCAACTTTTTGGAAGTTTTTTTTTTTTTGTTGTTGTTTTTTTTTGGGGGGGGGGGGGGCGTTCCTTTTTGTTTTTGACTGAAACAAGTTGCTGAAATTGACATGAACTTACCAAATGTTTGTCAACCTTAATCTGTTTTCTGTATGAAAAATAGTTTCATTTAAACAGTTTTGCACAGCTGTAATGGATAGAGGTATAGAAAACACTTTAAGTTTCACAGATGAAAACTATTAGAGTTGCTATCACCTGACGCTTTTTTCTTTGCCTATAGGTGTGATTTCCTACACAGAATATCTATTTCTCCTGTGTATCTTAACAAGTAAGTACTCTGAAAAAAATTCACTGCAACTTTGTTAGTCTGAACTTATTACTATACATCAGAATATTTTATGTTCATTCAAAAAGTATATAAATTATAGGGGGGAGGGGAACACACACATCTTTGCCGTATAAGTTGGCCACTGTTTTTTCCAGCATAATCTTTTATTATATGAGGCAGCCTTTACTGAAAATGGGAGAGTAAGTATTTTCAAATGAATTGAATAATTTGTAGTATATAATCCACCATCTGAAATTGCATATCTGTTGTGAGAATTTATTTAACTTTGTAAAGAACTTGTGAAGATAGAGAGGAATACATAAATTGTAAATATTTTTTTCTGTCTAATGGGGCATGTCAATCTATAGAAAATATCATTTGCTTACATAGTTTTAGAAAATCTGTGAAAATTGAGCCAAGTATTCATTTGTAAGCAACACCAAAAATATATTTTTGTCTTCGAAGGCTACGTCTGTACTAGACATAGAAGTCAACCACTGATGCTCAGTTTTAGCTACTCCAATTGCGTAGCTTAAATCAAAGGAAGGTTGTCAGGAGCAGAACAGACTCAATATTTAATATCTTTAATATCTTGCTTACTGTTTTTGGTTCTCTGTGTCTTAAATATTGAGTCTGTTCTGGTCTGGCTATGGTCTGAAGAAGTGGGTCTGTCCCACGAAAGCTCACCTAATAAACTATTTTGCTAGTCTTTAAAGTGCTACTTGACTGCTTTTTGTTTTGATAGTGTATAGACTAGCATGGCTTCCTCTCTCTTGTCAGGAGCGTTTCTCCCATTGACCTTCTTTAATACTCGCTGGTCGTGTGGAGTTCAAGAGTCGCCTTTGACCCTGGAAAGTGCTATTTCGCATATGTGCGAAACAAAACCCTGGAAGATTGACCCTGAGGGGGTCAGTCTTCCATGGTATTGTGGTTTTAGCCCAAGAAGAATGTACAGGGTATACTTGTTTTAATGGTATTAGAGTCAGTTATGAGATATCTATGCTATTCATAACTAATTGAGCGGTTTGATATTTTAGAATGTGGCAGGCTCCAATGGTGGACTTGCTACTTGAGGAGGAAGCACTGAAGCCACAAGCCCTAGTGCATCTGGCAGGGGCTGAAGCCCAGAGCTACTGTGCACTTGGGAGGATTCCATTTAGGGAGAGTTGCAAGAGACCTGCTCCCCCAATTATGAGTCAGTCCTGGGCCTCAGCTGCTCTGAGCTCATTCCTCTGCCTGCACTAACCACTCATGGTTCCTGAGAGTTTCATGGCCTAGTCAGACTATTCCTGCTCTACAGTATTTTGGTTGAGGAGCTTCCCTGAATTTGTTTTCCATTACTGATTTCCATCAAAAAGGACTGTGTGAACAAAATGAGATTCTTTGTTATCAGTAAGAAGTGGAATGGACGTGATGTTACACATTTTTGACTGAAGAGCAAACTAGTTTGGTTGTATGAATAGTGGAAGCTTAACTGGAATTTTCAAAACCAAAACAGCAGCTGTTATAAGATGGTGGCATTGTTATATAACTACTGGCAGAGTTAGAGGATTTTTAACCATCATTGCATAATCCACATGGAAAGACAAGAGATTGTTACTAAACTGAATAATGTAACAATCTTTGGAGTTCATACTAATAGGATTTGGTTTTCAACTCTTCCTTCCAGGTGCTCAAGCAGTCCTGTAGCACCTTAAGCACTAACTTTTTTTTTTTTTAAGTCATGAGTTTTTGTGAGTAAGACCCACTTCTTCAGATGAAAAATAGAATAATGGTGCAGATGTGGAGTAGATGCATCCATTGCATAGCTTTTGGTAGAGATGGAATATATGGCCATAAGACTCGGCTTTTAATCAGCAAATCAGTTTGTCAGCTATTTTTCTTGCCAACCCCTGGGAACACAAATATCACAACCATGCCCAGGCTTACGTTATACGCAAACAATGCCAAATTAGACACAATCTCAACTATGCTGAACGCTATGCTGTCCAGAGTCAGCCAGACAACTGTCCAACACCATATTTTACAGACCTCTCTCCTCTGATCCCACTTTGGAATTCCAAAAAAAAAATTACAACTACTACTTAAGGAGCTCCCTGCTGCTACTCAGGACGTTATTCACTCAGACACTCCATCTGAGCCCCATCCTGGATTATTCTATTTACTTCCCAAAATCCACAAACCTGGGAACCCTGGACAACCTATCATTTCAGGTATTGGCACCCTTATCGCTGGACTATCCTGTTATGTGGAGACTCCCCTAAAACCCTGTGCCACCAAGTTTCCCAGCTATCTCCAAGGTACCACTGACTTTCTGAAGAAATTGCAAAACATTGGAAAAGTTCCTGACAGCACCATCCTTGCCACCAAGGATATAGAAGCTCTGTACACTAATATTCCACATGAAGATTACAAACGATCAGCAATACCATCCCTGATGTCACCACAGCCAATCTGGTGTCTGCCTCTGTACCTTTGTTCTCACCCACAATTATTTCCGATTTGGGGACCATTTATACCTCCAGATTAGTGGAACTGCTATGAGCACCCGCATGACCCTACAGTATGCTAATATATTTA
Source organism: Carettochelys insculpta (assembly GCF_033958435.1). Lineage (NCBI taxonomy): Eukaryota > Metazoa > Chordata > Testudines > Carettochelyidae > Carettochelys > Carettochelys insculpta. The sequence continues at coordinate 54,617,498 of NC_134140.1, forward strand.
TGGCTGACCTGGAACAACAGTTCCTCAGCTCTCGTCCCCTATTACCCCTCCTCTACTTAAGATACATTGATGACATCTTTATGATTTGGACCCATGGTATAGAGACTCTAGAAGAATTCCACAGAGGCTTGAAAAATCTGAACCCCACCATCAGTTTATGCCTCGATTACTCCCCTTGAGAGATCCATTTCCTGGACACTACAGTACAAATCAAGGATGGCCTGATTGGTACCACACTCTACCGGAAACCCACTGATCGCCATACTTACCTACACGCTCCTAGCTTCCATCCTGCACACATAATTAGATCTGTTGTTTATTGTCAAGCCCTTAGGTACAATCGCATTTGCTCTGATCCTACTGACAGAGACCAAAAACTACAAGGTCTTTACCAAATATTCATAAACCTGAATTACCCACCAGGAGAAATAAAAAAACAAATCAGCGGTGCCAGATGAATACCCAGAGACCAGCTACTCCAAGATAGGCCCAAAAAAGCCAAGAACAGAACACCACTGGTCATCACCTACAGCCCCCAACGCAAACCACTGCAACACATTATTAAAGACCTACAACCTATCCTTAATCATTTTTTTCTGATTTGTCAACCTTATTACTATTTTTGGTTCTCTGTGCCTTAAATATTGAGTCTGTTCTGGTATGGCTATGGTCTGAAGAAGTGGGTCTGTCCCATGAAAGCTCACCTAATAATCTATTTTGTTAATCTTTAAAGTTCTACTTTACTGCTTTTTTGTTTTGGCAAATATCGATTGTTTTAGTTGTTAGCTTTAAGACTTGAACAAGGGCACATAGCAGCATCTCTTTAGTATTTGGAAGATTTTTTTTTCCACACAAACTTTTGGCCAGTAAGTTTTTAAAGAAAATTTCATTTGATTATTTTTAAAAGAAAATCACATTAAAAGATTCTCTGAAGGGTTCATTTAACTTCCTAGTGTCCATTTTTTTTCTCTAGTGCTGCCTTGGCATTTAGAAATTGAAAAGAAATTATATTCATAATTCTTTGAGTCTCTCTGGCTATGTTTGCACTACCTCCCTAATGCGAAGGGAGCATGGTAAGTAGGGTGTCGTGAGATTATTAATGAAGTGATGTGATGCATATGCAGCACTTCATTAAGCTAATTCTCTCCCTTGGCAACTTTAAAGTGTTAAGCTTTGAAGTGAAGCGTGTAGCCGCTGCTAACCTGCGGGTACTTCAGAGTGCCTGGGCAACTTTGAAGTCCCTTTACTCCTCACTTCATTAATAGTCTCCTGACACCCTACTTACTGTTCTCCCTTGGAAGTAGGGAAGTAATATAGACAAGCCCTCTGGCTCTTTGGTGTACCAGAATGTTCTATGAGCATTATTTCCAAGTCATTTGATACTTTCTGTCGTCAGATGGGACAATAATTCCTCTAAAAGTCAATGCAGTTACATGTGGATGAATGTCACCTTTTCATTTAACTGTAAGGCTCTTCAAGTATAATAAAGCTCAGTGGGGGTGGGGAGTGGAGAGGGAGAGAGAGAGAGACCTAACACAAGTAATATAATGCGAAACAGAAGAAGGCTGTACTGCTCTTGGTTATTCCTAGTCTTGAGATTCAGTTACTTGCCTTGTTCTCCTTTCACTTTTCCATATTAAATCTGTGAGTGAGACCTTAAATTTCATTTGTTGTTTCTATTTGTTCTTTTTATGATATAAGAGGCCTTGAAATTGGTTCTTTACTGCAAGATATTGCTAGATTTTTTAAAGGATTTATTACATAAGGTTCTAATATAGCCTGGCTTTTGAATTGTATTGTTTAACCTTTTCTAGTCTTTATCTGTGTTCTTTTAAGGTATCATCTCTTCTGGCTGCTGCCAAAGCTTTTAAAGACAGCAGTGAGTGATTTGTGGGGTATTTTAAAAGTCAGCCTGTTTACTCTCTTCCAGAAAGATAACCTTATCTTTAGGATTGTCACTTCTCACCTAACGCCATTCAGGGATTTCACCTTGGTCAGTCTATTGTTTCTTTCACTGTCCTTAACAAGCTCTTGTTTCTGAATAATAGAAGCTAGTTTTTGCAAATTTGAATGGTAAAATTGTGAGTTAAAATTTGGATGCTGTTTCATCACTGCAAAAACCTTATAATGGGGGGACCGGGGCTAGCTAATTTTATTGGGACATACCTTTCCAAGCAAAAGTTGTACAAATGGGTTGTCTGTGTGTGGTTTTTGGTCAGTAAAGCTGACTCTCAATTAAGGTGTATTGTGCCAGCAATATGGCAGTCTTTATTTGTCTGACATTCCAGTCATCATAATTTGCAGAACAGAAATGTGGAATCCAATATATATCTTTTCAGAATCAATATTTGGACTTCAGTGCTATCGCTGATACTCACTTCAACTGAGCGGTAGTGTGGAATATTATTTTTGAAAAATCTCCTAGAACTGTAAGCATACAACCTTCCCCCTCCCATAGAGTGGGGTTTTACTTACACTTCTATCACTCTGGGAGGAACGTTGGCTCTTCCCTCAAGGAGGTGAATAACAGGCAGTAGCCATAAGGGATTGCAAGTCCTTCCTCTATGAACTTTTGAAGTATGCATTCATCTTCTGGAATGCTGAAAGTGAAACAATAAGGTCAAATCCCTAGTTGCCATAAGTCAGTGATACGTTCTTTATATTCACAGATGTACTGATTTACACTAGTTGATGATCTGGTCTAAAATACTCAGTTTGCGTTCATAAAAGTTAAACTTTTATCACTTTTAGCAAACAATTGACAATTTTTTTTTTTGGCAGAGCCTCATGCAGGTTTTAAAATAGCTTTCAACATGTTTGATACTGATGGCAATGAGATGGTCGACAAAAAGGAGTTCTTAGTGGTATGTATATTAACTATTTCCATTTGATCAATTTCTGAGTATTGTGACATAATCTTGTTATTCTGCTTTTATGTTTGAGTTCCACAACAGTCAGGGATTGTATAAAGTGGTAAGTAACTGTAAATGTCAGCTATTTATAATGGTGCATGTATATACCAGTGTTTCCTCTAATTTTTATCATCCAAGGGCAGAATAAATTTCATTATGTGCACCCTCAGTCGAAACACATGCTGCCAACTATGAGTGGCTGTAGGCACTCTACTAATCATCTAGGTGGTGTCTGAATCGCTCCTGGGCAGTCACCCAGGCACTCACTTTACAGGGAACAGTTGATATGTATTGCGTGCTGTGCTTTGCAGTTTAATTTCCATATCCTTTCTATTATGTTTTGTTAATCAATGTCTCAGATAAAATCCTTTTGGGACAATATTTCCACAGCTGTGATCAACAGCTACTTGAGATAAGAACACGTTGGTATAACAATGAGGAAGTTTGTGGTAGGATGTTCTCCAGGTGGCCTCTTGATTTTTGTCATTTATTTTGCTCCTTTGTTCAAAATAACTTTAACTTTTACTTAACTGTTAACTTTCATAACAAAAATGCAAGGCCCGTCTATTTTGGGGGCCATTTGGAAAGACACTGATTTGGAACCGAGGTATTGCTATGCTGCTTAGTCCCATCATAGCATTACGGTCTCATTTCATTGAAGCTTTACAGTGTGTATAATTTGTTGATTTCAAGTGAAGACTTGCAGTTAAGCACATGATGAAGTGATTTGTTGAATTGGACCCTTAATGATTTCATTACATCTGGATGATGGTGGTGGCAAAGCTGACTGTGGTCAGAATAATTTGTGCTTTTAAATAATAACAGGGCATCTAAAGCTTTTTGGATTAGGTGTTGGGACAGATATGACAATTTTCTTCAATCTCTTTCGGAGTTCTTACTTTATGAAGTATATGCATCATTTTCAGCCAAGAATTATATGTAATTCCATGGAGCAGAGTAACCATTGGCTTCCAAGCACTGGGAACAGTCCAGTGTGATTTGAGTAAAGTCACTCAGGGTGTAACACATCAGAGAGGCAGGCACTACTCCTGGTGAGGCTCACCTACACTTGTTCAAGCTGAATTCTCCAGGGACCAGAAGACAAAGACAGGACTTTAGATAAATAACCTGAATTTAAACTGACTCAAAGGCTTCATTATGTTCTAGAAAACAGGCAGGACCTTCTGTCCAAGAGAAGGTCTCCAATTTTGGGGGAAGGGTTGGAAGGACTGTCACCAGCCGAAGCCCTAATGGAGATGTAGTGATCTCTGTTGAATTTATTAATATGCACATAAGTTTTTATTTTGTTTTAATATGTTTTCTCTGAAATGCATTTACTTTAGGATCAATGTGCTTGCTTAAAAAGAGCTGTATGGTAACTCAACTCTGCCTAATTATACTGTTTATAAACGCTGAGGAGAAGGGTAAGTTGGCCTCCTTGGGCAATCTGCATTGGAGTTGAATTTACAGTGTAGGCAGGAAACTGTGCAGCCTGGAAGTAGCTGGGTCAAGATAGAGAGAAATGCATGTCTTTGCCCAAGAGAAGTGATAACTGCGGAGCTGGAAGCTAGATCGCAGAGGTGGCGGATGGGTGCAGTTGCCCTGAACTGAAAGAGATGGACTTTGGTTATTTTACAAATCTAAGTAATCTATAGGCATCTGTGAATTTTTGTTGTTTGCCTGTGATCTGTCTGTGATTTTTACTAAACATAACCATGATACTATCTTAACCTTAATTATCATTATTCCACCATGTTTCTGTGATGCTTATTACATCAGTATCTTCATTTAGTTCCAGGCACTCAAATATACCTACGTTATTATTTAGACTCCTCGAGTTTGTAAACAAATCTGTCAATATTTAGTTGTGATGTAAATAAATAGGACTCCTTATTGTTTTGTTTTTGTTTGACTGTTTTTCTTCAGTTCATTCCTGTACTACTTCAACTTCTATCCTCTGCTCTTTGTAAGATATAAAATATGACTCTTTTTATAACTCCTCCCCTCAGGGATGTCTCTATACAAACCACATGCTCCTCCACACCAGTTAGGTTTTCACCAGGCCTTAGTTTAAAAACGTCTCTATTGCCTTTTAAATTTTGCACGCAAGCAGTCTGGGTCCATGTTTGTCTTAAGTAAAGTAACCTCAAGAATTCTGTAATATTAAAAATATAATGAAAAGATGAAATGCTAATCCAGCCTGTAAGTTGGACAGGTCTAATGAAATTCACTCCAAGGTCTTAAGGAACTACCTGAAGCAGTCTCAGAACCATTAGCTATTATCTTTGAAAACTCATGGAGGATGGGTGAGGTCCCTTTGGAGGGCAGAATTAGAATTCAGAACAACTTTGATGAACTGGAGGCTTGATCTGAAATCAATAAGATGACATTCAATAAAGACAAGAGCAAAGTACTTCACTTGGGAAGGAAAAGATCAAATGCGCAACTACAGAATGAGGAATAATTGACCATGCAGTAGTACCACTGAAAAGCATCTGGGGGGCAGGGGGTCATACTTGTAGCTGTGATTTAATCATGGGTATTTTTAGCAAAAGGCATGGACCAGTCACAGGCAATAAACAAAAGTTCATGGGCCATGGGCTGCCCATGACTTATAAATACCACTGACTAAATCATCTTGGGATGGGGGATACTGCAGGGTGGGGCTCTGGGAGCTGCTGCTGAGGGAGGAGCAGCACCAGCTGCTGAGGGCTGCCTCAGCAGCTTTTCCAGACACCCGCAGGTGTGCTGCTGGACAGGGATGGCAATGTTCCCAACTTCTGGAGGCCTTCGTGGGACCACTGCCATTGTCCATTAAGGAGCAGCTGCTCTGCCTGACCCTGGAACCACTGCTGCAGAAATCAGAGCTTGCGAAAAGTCACAGAATCTGTGACTTCCCTGACGTCTGTGACAGAGAACCCTGGTTATACCGACCATTAAAGTCAGCTATCTAAAGTAGTTGTTAAAAAAGCCTAATACCATTATGGGGTGTATTAGCAGGAATGTTCTGCGTAAAATATGTGAGATAATTGACCTGTTCTACTCACTGGTGAGGTTTCTGCTGGAGAAATCTGTTTGATTTTGGTGTCACACTTCAAGAAAAATAAAAATTGGAGAAATCTGAAAGGAGATCTATAAAAAGGTTTGAAAACCAGGCCAGTGAGGAAAGCTCCTGAAAACCACTGGCCATATGTAGTATTGAGAAAAGAAAAGTGGATGGAGGACCTGATAGGCCTTCATATATGTAAAGGGCCATTACAGAGAGGATGATAGTCCTTTCTTATAAATATCCACCAAATGCAGGACAAGAAGTAATGAGCTTAATCTGCTGCAAGGGAAACTTAGAAGCGATAGTAGGAAAAGCTATCCAACTATAGTGAATGTTAATCTCTGGAACAGGATTCAAAAAGCAAATTTGGAATCCCCATCCTAGGAGGTTTTATGCTCTATGTACAGAAAATCACCGCACTTGCCATATCATCATCACTACCACCAGTAGGTCATACACTTTTGAGAGCTTCAATGCAAATCTTGGGCATAACTGGGCCCTGAACATATAATATCACACTAGTAGTATGGTTTAATCACATTTTATACAAGCCAGTTTAACTGCGTAATTATTTTAATTGTGTAGTGTATGCTATATGGAGTTCCAAGTATGTGACATTTCATTTAACCTATAAACAAGTAACTTGTTACTTAGTCTATGTAATAGTAAAGTCGGTATATTTGTTGAGAAAATTAAAATTTTGGCTTTTCATCTGAATTTGGAATAAGAAAATGTTTTGAAATTTGAAATTCTTATGTGATAGGAAAATAATTTATACTTACTAGAGCTAAATGGGAGATAAAGGTTTTCACAGTAATGTTAACATGTCTAAATTATACATCTAGTTTTCTATAAATGAAGGTATATATTTCATCAGTGTAAATAGTAAAACAAATACTACACATTAAATTTGCAACATGGATTAGTTAACATTGGTGAAGAAACGTGTTTATATTTCTTGCCTTGTTTGCCTCTGTAAACTCTGTCTTAATATTGCCTTAATCTATGTTTTACATAATATATAGACAGACTTTATAAAGATTTAGATAAGTATGTATGGGTAGTATGCTAATCCTTTTTCAGAAGCTTATTATAAACAAATTTGTTCTACTATGGTTTTTGGCTTTCTATTTTGGTGGAAGTTGGAAGTTAATGCAGGTCTAAATGGAAAATTCATACTATTTCTCACCTCAGGAACCACCAATTCTTAGTAGTTAATAAGTTACCTGTGTTCTTGATTTACTCTTTCAAGTGATGGAATTAATGCAGTTAATTATTGTACCCTATGATGACCATAGAAACATATATCACATTGTCTTTAGGATTAATTGTGCACCTGCACAAGGGATTCAGATCTGACTTTTTATCTCAGATGCTTGTTTTGCATGCTGTCAAAATGCAGAGTAGTACAGATATTATTTCTGTTGTTTAAAAGATTGTGGAGTTTGTTATTACTTGGGCTGTTGCTGGTTAAGAGTGAAAGCATCGCTATTGCTCCTTAGTCTTGGGGCTAGTAGCATTGCACCACCAACAGCTTGTCAATAGAATCGTCCCAAGAGAATGACCACATGATTCCTGGTCAAGAGCAATTAGTTATGTCCTGCTTACAGAAATAATTATTTCATGGGTAGTCATAGGAAGAGCTACAGGTACGACCGGTGTTCTTTCGTAGGGAAAAAAGGGTGGTAGGACTTTAAGCCCCCAACCACCCCCACCAGCAGCAGGTTAACCCTTGCCCCATGTGGGGCCCAATGTGGCCCCCAGCTGCTTAATTGCCCCTCCAAGTGGGGCCCTAGCTGCCCCCTAGTGGCTTAGCCACCCTGTGTGGGGCCCAAACTGCTCATGCTGGGCTTGAGCTGTCCCCCCGCTGGCCTAGCTGCCTCCTGGCTACTTAACTTCTCCCTAAGGAGCCCTTAACTGTCCATGGTGGCTTAGCACCCTGCCCCATGCAGGGCCCAAAGTGGCCCCGCCGGTGGGGCCCACGCTGCCCCGATAGCCTCAATTCCCCCATGAGTCCCCAGTCCTCCCACAGCAGCCTGCTCCCCTCCCTGCATGGGCCCAGCCTGCCCCCCACCAGCAGCTTAACATCCCTCCCCATGTGGCCACAACCCAGCTTAAACCCCACACTCCCCCAAGCTGCTGCTGCTCCCCATCCCCTCACGCAACCGCCATCCTACCTCACCCCTACCTTTAGTGCCTTGCTGATGCCTCCTCCACTTGGCTCCCCTCTGCCAGCATTTCAGATGGGGTGGGAGTGGAGGAGGAGTCAGCAGGAAGCAGCTGTGTCCGGAGCTGCAAATGGCTCTTAAAGCTTGGCCAGCTTTTGAAAAAAGGTGCTGGAACACTGTTCTAGGGTGTCTCAGCAGAGAAAAGGCCCTGGCTATCACTCTTTTCATAGAATTATGGAAATTGTAAGTAAGAAAAGACTTATTGGATCATCAGGTCGGTCACTTTGAGACTGTAGCATTATTTACAACAGGGTATTCTCCAGAATTTTGTCAGGTCCAGTTTCAGATACTTAAATGATGAGAATTATGTAAAACTCTGAGGCCCTTATTTTAACCTCTGTTTTCCCTAAGGGGACTGTTTACTCCAAAATTTATTTTTGCCTTTTCATGAGGAGGACAGGGGAAAAAGAGTTAGAGATTAGAAGGTAAGAATCTGAGTATAAGGTAGTATAGTTTTGGAACATTTATGTATTCCTGACCATAAAATGGTATTTCTGCTAAACTTGTTTCATAGCTAAACTTTTTATAGTATGTGTATGTCTGCAAACAGTATTTTGTGTGTGTGTGTGTGTGTGTGTGTGTGTGTGTGTGTGGACACATTGACTTTCAGTGCCATTTTTTCATTAGTTATGTACACAGTGAGTGTGTTCCTGAATCAGAAGATAAAATTGATTTGTTTTGCAGCTGCAAGAGGTATTCAGAAAGAAAAATGAGAAGAGAGAAAGAAGAGGAGATGAAGAGAAACGTGTAATGTTGGTAAGTAAATTTAGAATAGTTGTAGGATTGTGATTGGATTTATTTGATATAGCTCAGAAGTGTGATTATACTTATTTTACTGTTACTAATCACTTTAGAGATTTCTAGGCAACATCAGGTACCAAATAAAATCACTTAATTCCTAGCAATGTAAAGGCTCAACTTGATTTTAAGCCTGTTTATTGAGAGGAGACTAATAGGTATTCCTGAGGAAATTCTGCACCAAAATATTTAAAAAATTTGCACCAAAAATTAAAAATTCCATGCACAATATTTTTTAAAATCTGCATATTTTATTTGAAAAAAAAAATCCCACAGTATAATCACAACAGTTTCAATTAGTTCAGAAGTTTACTTTAAAATACCTGTGAGCAAGTATATCTGTTACAATATAGACAACCAAAAAGATTCTGGAAATGTTTTTGAAAAAATTACTGCTATATTAATACAGAACTTTGAGTAATAATTCATTTAAATTGCAATATAGGAATGTAACTCTGGCATCTGTCAGAAGCACTGCGAAGACTTGGGGGAGTCGGGTAATGGAGAAGCTGAAGGAGAGGGCAGTAATTGCTGGGAGGGAGTCTAGGAAGGAACTTAGTGTGTTAGGTGTGGGTGGGAGAAATATTTTGGGGGTGTTTTTTGGAAAGGAGAGAAGTGAGATGGAGCCTCCCCATAGAAGACCCTGGTTGACTTGTAGCATCTCTTTCAATCAGCCACATATTCCTCTGTCCCCATGTGTCCCTGTGTCCCCACTCCCATTCAGCTCCCATCCCAGTCTGTCTCCCCAGTAGCACTTCTGAATCCCAGCCTGTGACACCTCCTCCCTGCATCCTGTTGAGCCCCACACTGTCCATTCTGCCCAAATCCTCTGTTGTTTGACCCAGTCTCCTGCGGGTTACTGTGAGGATCACAGCCTCTTCTCTTCCTTATCTGCAAGAGGGACTGCTGCTGCCCAGGAACAGCTGCTCTTTGTTATGGTGCCACAGCAGCCCCAAGTGGGCAAAAGGTGTAACCGCAGCACCTCATCAGCAAAATGTATTTTCTGAAGCAAAAACAGTCCATTTGGAACATGAATTCTGCACGTGTGCAGTAGCACAGAGTTCACTTTGAAGCAGATTAGGATAATTTTGGACCTAAAATTAGAAAGTGAACTACAAGGTTCCTGACAAAAATTAAAGTTTAAGGTTCCCAAAGAAGAAAAGTAGAGGCTACAAGTAGCTGTTATTTTAAAAAGCAATTATAGTGATAGCTTTTTTTTTATTTAATTTTATTAATTTATTCTGAAGTCTAGCAGAGTACCTAATGTAGTCTTCTACTGCAATAAGGGTGAATTGGCTTACTATCATATTAAATGTTAAGTGAAAGATCCCCTTCCTGATGAACTTCTGTTCTCTCACAATTTGCTCAGAATCGTTCATGTGGATTTACTAATTTTATTACTTAGTATTAACCCAAATACCTTTGATGTTTTAAAAAGTCGTTCATAAATTAAAAGATAAGAAAATTCAGATTTTGTACTCCAACTGAAATCTTTGTATTGAAGCACCTTGTTTTCATTGTTCTTGTAAACAAGATTTTATCAAAAGATCAGTAAATAAGGATCGCTGGAGAGATCAGCAATTAACTTTGTATATATATGTCTGGAAATCCTCTGTATGAATTAAAAACACAGTAAAAATTTAGGTACAGGTTGGACATCCCTCTCTATCACCCTAGAGACCTGACTGATCCCAATCAAGGTTGTTTGCCAAACCAGGGGAGGTCAGGCCTACAGACTCTCCCAGAGGACTGCCATTCTGCTGGCCAGGCTCCACTCCCATTCCATCTGCCTGTTGGGCTCTCAATTGACCAGCCGGCAAGGCTCTCTGCCTTCCACCCTGGGCAGTTCCAGGATGCTGGTTAGGTTCCATGCCCTGAGGCTGCTGGCGGGGCTCCACTCCTAGCCTACTGGCAATCTTTGTTGCTGGGGCTCTGTGGTGCATGGGCTCTGCAGTCCAACAGAGCGTCCTGGACCAGAGAAGTCCAATGCATACTGTATGTTACCAGCATGCTTATTCAGTTGATAATACACTAAAAAGCTATTTATGTGGCACCTGGATAACAAGCACATTGTGTTAATCGGCATGCTGTGGGGCTGGCAGAGCAGGCTGGAGCTGGTGGAGTAGGGCCAGCAGCCAATTACCTGGTTGTGGGGAAGGAGCAGAATGGGGCCAGCTGCCCAGGTGTGGGGACAGAGCAGGACCAGCTGCTGGCCCTAGCTCGAATAACCAGCACATTTTATTACCCGGGGATAATAAAGCTTATACTGTAAATAAGTGAAACATATTTATTGAAACATGCAGATGAACTTGCTTTTGCTGAAAACTACAGTTTAAATCTTGGCGTCTACTTTTATGTATGCAGAAGGCCAAGGCGTAGTGTAAAAATCATGGTTTGGCTGCGTTAGGTGCAGTGACAGTAGCAGCAGGAAATTACATCGCTATAATCTCAGTGGTAGGTCCTGGTTCATGAAATGGGTGGCTTCATACACTGGGACAGAACCCCACATTATATGTATCACTTGGCTATACCTGCTTCTTATCCCTATGGCTGACCTTAGCCTGGCCAGTTGAGGCTATAGATTCTAGCCCTCAGCTCAGCAACTGTTTTGTGCATAGCAAAGTATTTTTATTTATTAAAGGCATAGCATGAAAGCACACTTATCTGTGACTGCATCCTCTCTTCCTAGACTTGGCCTCCAAAACACAAGCTCGTCTTTTTAGAAGCTACCACATACTTGAATAATCCAAGCACAGAAAATAATATTTATTCGCCCTTAGAGACATAACTTTTTTTCACATTTGCAAAAAAAAATTTTATTGATCAGTTAGTTTTGTTGGCATATTTAGGCCAAGTCTAAGCAAAAAAAAAAACTACATCCTACAAGGAGGTCTTTTGAGAATGATACAGAGACAAAAATAAGAGGGTTATGGCATATTGTAACTTAAATTGACCGTGGTTGTAATGTGCTCAGCTCTATACTTTCTCTGTTTAAAGAGTCTTAAAAACAAGATGTATAAAAGAGAGCCATTTGCTATCCACAGTTAGAAATATACCAACATTTCTAGTAACATGAAAGATAAAGATTTGCTGGTCCTAATATATTCTGCTGTCTTCTTTTTCTTTCTTTTTGGTTTCATTCTGAAATGTGATACTTCATCATTTTTGCTGTATGTCAGCGCCTTCAACTCTATGGATATCCTACTTCTACAAACAGTGTATGTACTCTGAATTTTCCTACATGTGTAGTTTTCAACAGTGAAATGGAATCGTTTGCTATAAGAATGGGCTCTTTATCAAGTAAATTAATTTTGCTAGTGTACTGTCTTATTCATTCAAATGTATACCCTGTTTTAAGCGCCTTACAAGGCTTTACATGCTTGCTACAAACATAGAGTAATAGGCTGGTGGGATAGGTAAAAGAGCAGATCTGCGTAAGGAATTGCAGAACTACTCATAGTAGGGTGGCAAACCCATGAAAATAAACTCCCCCAACAAAACTTAGTAATCAAACTGCCCTTCTCTTTTCTGAAACATAACAGTAATAACCATATTCCTAGAATTTAATCAGTTTTCCAGCATCTTCACTGAACATCAAGGAAGAGAGCATCTCAACCATTTTTTTTGCACTATTCATAAAATAAAACTAATATCCATGTAGGATGAAAACAGGGGCTGCTGGGAGAGAGGATGACCCTAACCCAAGTTGAAGACTTACTTTATTACATTTGATTACTGTTTGAGCAGATGTTGGGAGGAATTTTCAGGTTGGGGAACTCTGTGCTTTGACCGTGACAGAATGCCCTTCCATCCTGGCTGCCTAACATAAAAAAAGCCATGGAAGGCCTCAAGCTTCAGTCCTCATGGTTCTATAAGGAGGACTTTGTTCTGAGCCAGATTAGCATGAGAATTAGGCTGGCTGGTGTCAGTGGCTGTATTTCTAGGAAAAGGACTAGCATTTGAGGTTATATATACTGTTACAAGTCCGATGACTTGTTAGCAGTGCGACATCAACAAGAATAAAAAATGGTAAAAGTTTGTTGGTTTTTTTTATCCCTGAACTGAATACATACAGTGTCATTTTTACATAGTGGTGTTTCTGATCATTCCTACGTTTTAACTCCTGTCATTATGTCTTTCATACATTTGTGCCCAGGTAAGGCAGAACATAACATGTTAAGTACATACCTGTTCAATAAGATGATAGGCAAAAACTATGCATTATATTCTTGATGGCTATGGAAGTCTTTCTGTTGATTTTACTGTGCTTTGGGTCATGCTCTATGTCATTGTGAAAGGCTCTGTGTGCCATATCTGTATCTCTTTTCCTTTAGAGTTTAACAGATTACCTTCAAACACTTCTAAAGTTATAATAATTTTCCAGTTCCAGTAAAACAATATATATACATACTCACTCACATTTAGAAAAATAAATCAGCACATTGGGGATTTAAAATTGTTTTAAATAAAAGAAATGGGTAGTGCTTGTTGAATTAAATCTGTTAGCATGCTATTGAATGTGCATCTGGAATGAGAATAATTTCGATTCTAGCACTGAAATCCCAAGTCTATGAGATCCTGAGCAACCTCAGCTCCCATGTAACTTTGGAACAATTGAGCATACTCAGAATTTCATAGTATGAAGCTCTGAAAGGCTGCATAAGATGCTTCTATAAATGGGTCTGAGTAATTTGATGAGTTGTCTTTTCATATTATGCATGATATTTCTCTGGTGCAGTTTTTTTTTTCTTAAAAAGAAGAGCTGGTACTCAGCTGGCTCCTTATCCCCAGCCAGGGTGCCATTACCAGCACTGGCAAGTACTGGCACAAAAAAAAAACACTGCTCTGGAGCCATGGTGGTGCATGCTCTGAATGAGTAACCACAACTAGTACAGCATGAGTTGCATGTGGGTTTTGGCTTGCTGGCTGCAGTCTTATTATTGATGATTATTATAAAAGTAGCATGTAGAAAAATAAACTGTGCATGCTTCAGAAATACTAACTTCACCACTAATGAATCGGTTTTTGTCAGGTAGATAAAGTACGTCATTAGTAAGACTATGTCATAATTACATAGTTGTATGTATTTAGAGTGTGACTTCTTCAAGTGGTGATTTGTGTTGGAGAAAAGTAAGTTTCAATAATAGTTTACAGTTTACAAAGCGATATTTGTGTTTTTAATTTTTAAAAATTGAAAAAATACAAAGTTGCATAGAATAGGCATGCTTACTCTATTCAGTGTTTGTCTTTTGTGCAGACTTCTTTATGAACATTAGGTGGAAAATATAATATACCTAACCTTATACTGGTCAGAATAATATACAGTTTTTATTTATAGCATATTAAAATTGTAGAAAATTAATTTTGAGTTGTGGAGGTCAAATATATTCTATTTAATATTGGGTGATTCTCTTATGGATCTTTCTGGAAGTTCCACGGAATGAAATTCCAAACTTTCAGATGAGAGATTTCTTCCAAAGTTGTGTGATAGACAATCTTTGATCTGTGTAAGACTCTGATAATTACAGAGGTTTTATGGTATGGGAAAAGCATGTTTTGTGTTTTGATAGATGGTGCAAATCAACAAAAGGATTAATGTTCAATTGGCTAAAAATCTCTTGCTCTAAAGTATAGTCCTAGATGTTTATTTTCTCATACAGTATATAAATGGGTGCCAAATTTAAGTAAGTTTAAAGAGGGAATTAAATTAAAAATATTTGACAGAATTTAAGTTTGAAATGACTCTGCTTGTTTATTTTTGTCTTATGAAATATTTGTTTTCAGAGAAACTAAACAACATGATTGGCATCTCAACTAATTTAAGTCTTTGTTGTCCAAGACAATACATACAAAAGTAAAATACTCGATTTAATTTATAAGCCTATAAGGAATACACTTCTCTTAAGGCAAAAATGTTTTGAACTACAGTAAGCAGAAATACTTCGCCCAAGAAGTCTGTGAATTTTTCCCCATTCTTTTTTTAGTTAGATGACACATTGGTTTGGTGTCAAAACATTGTTATTGCCATTTATTATCAGGAAAAAATATATTGCAGAATACATTTCTGATTTTTGGTTCATATTCAGACAAATAATTAAAAGACAGCCTCATAAACATTAAGGCTACATCTGCACTAGCTAAAAACTTCGAAATGGCCATGCAAATGGCTATTTCGAAGTTTACTAATGAAGCTCTGAAATACATATTCAGTGCCTCATTAGCATGCGGGCAGCTGTGGCACTTCAAAATTGACGCGGCTCGTCCAGATGGGGCTCCTTTTCAAAAGGACCCCCGGCTACCTCGAAGTCCCCTTATTCCTATGTGCTCATAGGAATAAGGGGACTTCGAAGTAGCCGGGGTCCTTTTGAAAAGGAGCCCTGCCTGGACAAGCTGCACAGCGGCAAGCCGCGTCAATTTCGAAGTGCCGTGGCCACCCGCATGCTAATGAGGCGCTGAATATGTATTTCAGCGCTTCATTAGTAAACTTCGAAGTGGCCATGCAAATGGCCATTTCAAAGTTTTTGGCTAGTGTAGAGATGGCCTAAGTGTATTACACTGGTAAGGCATAGTTAAATGATGTGTTCAGTCATGTGGCCATATTTTAATACTGGCTAAATTGGGAAGCTGAATGCCATGGAGGCTGCATATGTTAGCTGAGAAAATACTGTGTTTAAGGAGCGTTGAGAATATTGTATTTCAGGAGAGATTTTTTTCTAAAATATATAAAAGATCTCCTTCCTAAATTTCCAACGGTCTAAATTTCCTTAGTAGATATGACATTGAAGGTGTGGAAATTCAAAAATAAGGTCTACAGAATACTCCTCAGAACAGCTCTGGCTTTATAGAAACTCTGAAAAACTATGAGGCATGCCACAGCATTTTGCAAAGGGTACCGTACAGAATACTGTGCCCTTAGTTTTATGTTTTATGCTGATGTGAAAAAACAAAAGTATTTCTTTCCTATTTATAATTGGAAGATTGAAATCAGTTCCCAGTCTTTGTCTTTTCTGCCAGACTGACAAGAGTTGGGAGCACTGAAAGCAGTGAACCAAGCCTATAATAATGTGGGGAGAGGGCAAGGGAGTAAGTGCAATGGAGCATTCAACAAAACAGTGATAACACTAACCAAGTTAGAAGAAGACTTGACTGTCTCCAAGATCACCTTATCTAGTGGTTCTTGGCCAAAAAGATGGAAGCTGTCAGGCTGCAACTTCAAGGTTGGTTGTAAAGTGAGGATGGGGGAAGGGATTAAATGTAGGAAGTCTGTGTCTTAGTCCTCTAAAATTGTTGCACAGAACCTTTGTGACAAAAAGGTACGGCTGGCAGTTCTTTCAAACAGAACACACAGTAAATTTATCAGTGGACACCCACAATCAGGTTTTCTTGCTGTATATTCTGCAAGTAGAGC
Source organism: Carettochelys insculpta (assembly GCF_033958435.1). Lineage (NCBI taxonomy): Eukaryota > Metazoa > Chordata > Testudines > Carettochelyidae > Carettochelys > Carettochelys insculpta. The sequence continues at coordinate 54,633,893 of NC_134140.1, forward strand.
TTGAGCTCAGTGGACCTGATTGTAATTTTCTGTGGTACTAATAAAATGGATCCTTTGTTGGCATTAAATTACTTTTCACTATTTGGATTGTGCCAGTGGTGTAATGTCATGTTCTGGTAAATCAGAAAACAAGCTCCCTGTCACAAGCAACCTCATCTATATACATTTACAATCTCCATAGTTTGGCACTCTCAGCATTTGACTGATCATGAACCAGGGAATTTGCCAGACCAGGAAAGGTGAATGCCAGCCTTGCTGCTCCTGGGAGCCAGCTGTTCTCTGCTCCCAGCTGCCAGTTTGTGGGGCTCCCCTGATGTGGTGTCAGGCATTCAGCTCCCGTTCTGGCCCCCTGGGGCGCCATTCTTTCCTGCTTCACCAACACTCCTAAAACAAGTTCACCAGGTTTTCCTTCTGAGTGCTCCATGCTTGGGGAACCCACAGGGTTGCCAGTGGTGCCAGACTGGGGTGTTTTCAGACTAGGAAGTCTGGATTACAGAAATCCAATTGGTATGAATATTTTGACAAAATTATGAAATTAGTAATAATACAAGTTTGCCAATACATTACCACCTTGCACATACTCCACAGTGTTTCTGCTTATATTAGGGCTGTCAAACTACTTAAAAAAATGCGATTAATCTCAAGATTTTAAAAAGTTGCAATTAATCATAGTTCTAATGGCACAGATGAACAATAGCAGAATAGCAGTTTAAATTTATCATAAATATTTGTGTGTGGCTTTCTACATTTTAAATACATTGATTTTCATTACAACACAAAATATATATAATATTTTGCATTATTACTCTTATAAATATTTGGACTGTAAAAATGATTTTTAAAAGTGCCATATATAAAAGTAAAAAAATGAAAGAACATGCGAATATTGAGCATATCTGGCATGTGAATACTTTGCAATACCAGCTACAACAGTGCTATGCAAATGCCAGTTCTCACTTTCTGGTGCCACTGTAAAGAAGAAGCAGTTAGCATTAAGTTCTGGATACTTATTTATCGTAGGGCTTGTGTCCCCTACAGGGGGGATCAGGGCTGCAGCAGTTGATCCACTTGCAACCTATTTATCGCATCTGCTTAGACATGATAAACTGATCTGTGAGCGTTTTCCCATTGACTCCAGTACTCCACCAGGATGAGTAGGCAGAGTCAGTAGGAGAGCAGCTGCAATCTCACCACATGAAAGCCAGCATGGTAAGTCAGTATATCAACTTCAGCTATTCTATTTGCCTAGCTGAAGTTGTATATCTTAGATGGGAGGGGAGTACTATAGAGTGGGCCTAAGTGAATGGCTGAAGAAGAAATAAGACTGAATGGACTTGTAGGCTCTAAAATTTTACATTGTTTTGTTTTTAAGTGTAATTAACTGAAAAAATAATTCTACATTTGTCAGTTGCACTTACACTATAAAGAGATTATACTACAGTACTTGTATGAGGCAAACTGAAAAAATACTTCTTAAAATCTTTTTTACTGTGCGTATGAATGTAATTAAAATCATATAAGCTACGTCTACACGGGGATAGCGTCTACACGTCCTCCAGGGCTGGTGCCGTCGACGTTCAACGTCGATGTTGGACAGCACTACATCGAAGTAGGCGCTGCAGGGGAGCGTCTACACACCAAAGTGGCCCATATCGAAATAAGGGTGCCAGGAACAGCTACAGACAGGGTCACAGGGTGGACTAGCACTTGTGGGGCAACAGCAAGCTGCTCCCTTAAAGGGCCCCTCCCAGACACACTTGCACTAAACAGCACAAGATCCACAGAGCCGACAACTGGTTGCAGACCCTGTGCATGCAGCATGGATGCCCAGCTGCAGCAGCGGCAGCCAGAAGCCCTCGGCTAAGGGCTGCTGCACACGGTGACCATAGAGCCCCGCAGGGGCTGGAGAGAGCGTCTCTCAACCCCTCAGCTGATGGCCGCCATGGCGGACCCCGCTCTTTTGATGTTGTGGGACGCGGATCGTCTACACGTGCCCTACTTCGACGTTCAATGTCGAAGTAGGGCGCTATTCCCATCTCTTGATGGGGATAGCGACTTTGACGTCTTGCCGCCTTACGTCGATTTCAACTTCGAAATAGCGCCCGCCACGTGTAGACGTGGCGGGCGCTATTTTGAAGTTGGCGGGGCTACTTCGAAGTAGCCAGCACGTGTAGACGCGGCTATAAAGTGAGCACTGTGTACTTGGTATTCTGTGTTGCAGTGTAAATCAATAATGTTTGAAAATATAGAAACAATTATAATACACTTTAAATTGTTATCCCAGAGTTGTTTAGTGGTGTGATTACTAATTATAACTCTTTCAATCTAGTTAATTGGTTTTGTATTAATTGCTTACGTTTTGGAAAGCCCCACAACATGATAATAAGAAAATAGGTATTGATGTTATTACCCCTTTGAAAGTGCCTTGGGTTTATAAGAAGTGTGAAATACTTTTCTTTTTTCAGGAATAAAAATTATGGATACACCCATGCAGTCTTCTTTTTGAAGATTAGTTAAAAAAGATTTAAAAATGTATAAGCTGTTTGTTTTTATTATTGCTCTTTGGTTTTCAAACAGTTGTGCTTCTTGAAACTTCTACAGGTACTTAAGACAGATGAAAAGGACCTTGTCCCCAGAAGCTATTGGGATACATTGAGGCGTAGCACAAGCCAAGCTCTCTTTTCGGACCTTGCAGAGGTATAATAAAACCTCTCTCTGGTCCATTTAACAAATTCCCATTTCTTTTATTTTCTTGTATATCTTAATGTTTCCCTATTGGTGTGAATCTTATTTATCTTCTTCTTAAAATTATTGTTTAAAAATGGTGTTTATGGAAGGTTGTCATATGCAATTAATGTGGCTCAATGCAGTGGCATTAGTTGAAGTTGTCATTTCTAGTCAGCTAGCATTCTCTTTTGCAGTATTTGGAAGATCAAGTCCTATTACGATGTCTGGTGTTAAGATACTTACTTTATTTCTTAATTTCTTTGTAACTGAAAACTTAGGAACCCTTCTTTTAGGCTGTGTCTAGACTGCAGGGAAACTGTCAGCAAAAGATACAAATTGTGGTTCGAAATTTGTGTATACTTTTTGCCGACAGCTCTGCGAGGAAAGGCTTTTCTGATGTTTGCCTATCCACACGGGGCCTAATGTCAGAAAAACCCCCTCTGTTGAGACATCGTTTCTTCCTCTTGAAATGAGGTTTATAGCGATGTCAACAGACTGCTCCTGACATGGCAGATCTCTTCTGAGAGATCAACAGGCTGGATGTGCGCTCTGTTAACAAAATTTCTGTTGACAAAAGCCTGCAGTCTAGATACAGCCTTAGTGTTTGATCCTATGTGGTCATAGCTTTGATGAGAGTTGAGGGCGCTCAGCAGCTATCATGGGGTGTCCAAGACTTTGCAGGTTCAGGCTTTTAATATGCTTTAAAACGTAAGTTACTCAAGTTTATTTGTACATATGACCGTGGTAAAATTATGTACGCCTGTGCTAAAGATTCTTTTTAATTTATTGGATTGAAAATAGTCGTGTTTCAGGCAGTTTAAAAACAATTGCATACATTAACCGTCTTTATTTTTAGATATTGGAAGGTAATTATGAAAGACTAGCAATATCTCTATTCCATCAAAAATGAATGCATGCTGGTGTCCAAATTATAATAAAAATTTAAAGCTTATTTAATTGTCCATTCAAAAGTTGAATAAATAGAATATGTATTTCTTTGTACTGATAATTTAAAAGAGAGTCTAAAGGCCAGCTGTTGTTGCTGTACATTGGGGCAGGCTGGCTGTGGTCCCAAGGATTAGCAACCTGTAGAAGTTCCCCAGTAATACCAATATCTGAAGCCATGCAAATCACAACAGAGATATTAGTGAGGGAGGCATAGGAGCAGCTTTACAAGTCTTATGTCATCTCAGGATGCTCCCATGCTGAGGGTATTGCTAGGCAGCTGGGTAAGCTTAAAGTATTGCTGAGATTGCAAAACTGGTGCCATAGTGTCTTTACACTTGTTGTACTTAATGAACAAAATTAATACCTGTCTGTACAATATTTTAAGACTAGTATTCTTTAGAAGCCTTTTTAATGCAAATTCATCCATTAGGCAATTGAACACAAAAGGTGCATTACTCAGACATCTGTAGACTTCAATAATTACAACTGATCAACATCTAATTTCAGCATTCTTGTGTGAACATTTGCATAAACACTCTGCTAAAATGCAAATCACTGAATACAGAGTTAATGTAGAGTATCTCCCACTATTCATTAGACTCGCATTCTGTCTTGCTTGGTTTAATCTTAAGCCTACTAGCTTTCATTCATGGCCTTATCTCTCTCAGGCCCTCTTGACATCTGGATGATGCTATTGACTTTTTTGCTGAAAAGTGACATAAAACTAGGTGATACTGGAGTCTCTGCAGTCTTGCAGCCTCCTCAAGTGCTTTTGTGAAAAAGAAGGTAAATAAGATATTTTCTTGTCAGACTCCACAAAGGAGGTCTGGTCAAGAAGAGAAGTTGCTCGTCCTGACCCTCTGTCTTTTCAAGGGGAGTGAGTAAAAGCTATGTATTTCCACAGACTACTCCTAATAGGTCAGCGAAGATAAACGCTGGTGAGCTAGGTTTGTGGATTCATTCTGAATGGGTATTGGAAAATAGTGGAGTTGCAAGAGCATATGAAAAATACAGGATTGGGGAGAAGTGTCTTTGTCAGCGTAGACTGTAACGTACATATGATGAACTCCCTATGGATGACTCCCATTGATGTCAGTGATTTTAGATCAGGCCATAATGCTTTTCATTCAAGAATGTAAAGCTCTTTACAAGATGAATATATATAATTTTCCCCTTTTTAAGGATGGGGAAATGAAGGTACAAAGAACTAAAAAGACTTTATCCAGGGTGCAAAATTCACTGAAGAGCTGCAGAAAGAACATCTGTTTCTTCTTCAAGTGCTCGTTCACGTGCATTCCTGTCAGATTTGTGTGTGTGTGCACGTGCAAAGTGGGTGGAAGGCTTTTCCTTTTGCAGTTCTCTGTAGGGTCAGTCTGGGAACCCCTTGTGGTGGTGCTGTTATGGTGCCCTGTGTAGGACCCTGCTAACCTGCCCCCTCTTCAGTCCTCGCTTACCACCAGTGACGAAAGCTGGAACTTCCCAGTGTTCTCCTCTTGCCTCACAAGTGGACAACTCTTGTATATAGTTAGCCATGGTCTTACTTAGTGAGTAGTTAGCTGTTAGTTTAGTGTAAGTAGTTATATGTTCTTTAGATGTTCCCCCTCCCTTATCCCATCCCTCCTGTTCCCAGGGCCATGGTTCAGTCTCCAGTCATTTGCTAAGTGGATGCTGAAGATAGCTCCATATAGGTGCCATATCTGCTTTCCACCCATGTACACACAGTTATTCTGTATTTTATAAACCCTCTGGTTAGCAGATTTCTAAAGACTTTACCCTCAGGTCTTCCAACCTGTTCACCCCCGCCCCCACCCCTCTGGGACCTTAACTGAGTCCTCCTCAGACTTATGGGTCCACCATTCAAACAACTGGCTAGTTGCTCCCGGCTCTACCTCTCTTATAAACCGGCTTTCCTGGTTTCAGTAACTTCTGCCAGGAGGACGTCCAAACTTTGGAGCTCCCTGATACAGTTTTCTGTAAGGACATTGTATGACTCCGTCTGCATGTGACCTTCCTTCTGAAGTGGTCTCACATTTTCATTTGAGCTGCAATGTCTGTCAGAGTAGCCAGAAAAAAAGAAGTAAGGAGGGGGCAGGTTGGAAGGATCCTATACTGAGCACCATGACAGCGCCACTCCAAGGGGTGCTCAGTCCAACCCTACAGCTAGCTGCCAGGAAAAAAAATCATCTAGATGCTGTGCACATGTGAGTGCACATACATAATTGGAACTTGAACAACAGTAACAAAAGGTAACTTTTTTCTCTAATTGTATGACTGACATGTTGTCAGCCTTTATGCTTTTATTTATATTAGATATCTTAGAACTAGTATAAAATACCTCTTAACAGAACAGATAAGCTAACCCTCATTCTCACTCAAAAGATTTTAATTCAACTAAATCACAATTGAATTTAACATCTTATTACATCAAAAGAAGACAATTTATTTTCTTGCTTTGCTGTTATAAAACAGAATTAGTTTTACTTTGAACAACTATCCCTTATGAGATGTAAGTTATATAGTACTATTAAGACAAGAGGAATTGGTATATTTTCAGTGATTCATGACTCAGTAAAAACATACTAAGGTTTTGTGTTAGTTTCACTCAGTGAGAATGACCAAGTAGAAATGGTAGAATTCTAATTTTGTTTTTTGTTTGTTTCTAACTAATATGTGAATTCTTTAACTAATATGCAGCTTCTTTAGATGTGGATGGATAAAACCGGCATGTAACAAGGTTATTAAAAAAAAATTATGGAATGAAAGGATGTAATTTAAAGTCTAATATCTATTCAGTGTTCATGAAAGAAATTGCTTGAGTATACTTAAATTGTTAATTGTTTAAAAGATGCAGAAAATCAAAATATCTCTGTTACAGTGTATTATGGCACATAGTAGAGGACCCTGGAGTATTAAGACACATTCAGTGATTATTGTTTTCTAGTTCATCAGCTTATTTTAGGAGTTGAGTTGTCTTAATTGAATGATATAAAATATATTTCTACAGATATATATTTTGCTATCCTATTTCTCCCAGGAGGACAATACAAGAACCTAGTAGAGAGTGGTTAGAGATCGTTAAATATAAATTTGAAAATCCTAGAAAGGTTTTACTAAACTACTAAAAGTATCTCTTCTGTTCCTTTAGTTCTTGGACAATGAAAAGGACAGATTTTTTGTTCTTCCTTTTTTTGTTCTTCAATATCTTCTCTTTGGTTATTAGTAAGTACTACTAGTATATATGAAATGTTAATTTTCATAATAGAAAAATTTTGAAAACATTCAAACTTTATAGTATGTCATGAAGGATTTGAACAAAATGCATATTAAATTATTTTATATCAATACCCTATGAGCTGAGGAAACTTGTTTTAACATTGTTTTGTTATTGTGGCTCATCTCTTCGTAATGAGCCAAGATACACATGCCTGAACAGTTTCAGGTTATTCTCAGCATGTGCAGTTTTAGGACTAGGTCTTGGCTTCAGTAGAGCTATGCCAGTTTATGCCAACGGAGGATCAATTCTCAATCTTTCCACTGTGGCAGAAATTTTAGTAAACCAACTTGGAAATGCTTGTGTTTTTCTCATCCTTGTTACCCTTTGGTAAATGAAATAAATCCAATCAGACTAGTCCCTACATTCATAATTAGCAACATTTTAATTCCTAAATCTTCACTTTCTCTTGGTATTTCCAAATGACTGCTTGTTTTACATATGAAAAGCAGCTATATCTCATTTCTCACTGGTATCTCTCAAGCCTTCGTATACATTTAGTTCTTCTTAAAGAATAGTTCCATTGATGGCCAACATATCTCTTCATCATATCTCATTGATGACCATCATATCTCTTCTCATTTCCTCTGATATGATAGGGAGAGCTTCCCTTTTGTTTCCATTTAATACTTACTGCTGATAAATTCCTTTAAAATGTAGCAAACTTTACATAAGAACAGCCATACTGGGTCAGACCAAAGGTCCATCTAGTCCAGTATCCTGTCTTCAGGCAGAGGCCAATGCCTGATACCCCAGAGGGAGTGAATAGAACAGGTAATCACGAAACTGATCCCTCTCCTGACATGCTTTTTCACTCTCTGACAAACAGAGGTTAGGGACACCATTCCTACCTATCCTGGCTAGTGTCCATTGAAGTACCTAAGCTCCATTAATTTATCTAGTTCTTTCTGAACTAGATGAAGTGTTGGTCCTCACAGTGTCCTCTGGCAAGGAGTTTCATATGCCAACTGTGCACTCTGTGAAGAAAAACTTTCTTTATACTTTAAGTGTTTAAAAAAGTATTTCAACTTTTTTATAAATAAGAGCCATTGTGACGTAGCATAGTCTCTTGCTTCAGTTCATTTTTCTTGTTATTTATCCAGAAAATCTTAAGTTTTTCGTATTGCCATACCTTGGTTTATTTCAGAAGACTGGCCGTACTCTGCCTATATAGATATTACATGCATTTTATAAAAATAAAGAGTGCATCTGGGGTTTGTCTTTACTTGAATTTATCAGGACATTTTTTTGTTCATTTTAAGCTACGATTCTTTTTATACCTAATCAGCTTTCTTGTTTCTAAGCATAATGCAATTAATTAATTTTATAATTTCAAAATCTTATTCAGACATTTAGTCCAGTGCTGTTCCCAAAGAAGTTAGTAGAAAAATTCTCAAAAGTTACTACTCTTTGCATCCTTTATAGGGGAAATTTTTGTTATTTCTTAGAATAGATATCTTTTTGGGAGTACTTGTTTCTGGAGAAAGGGATTTATCTGGTGATTTTCTGTGGATATTTTCATAAATTTCTGCACCAGTCCAATAACTAGGCATAGAGCTAAAGCAATAGAATTCAAGGATTGGGGCTCGATTGCTTCATCGGAGGATTGTTTCCAAATTTCTTATAAATCAATTAACTTCGTTAACCAAATAGTGATCAAGGTTTCAAAAAGGTCTCATGTTCCGATCCTGGAAGTTACATTCTGCCAGCAGATCTCATGTGGGGCCCCAGTGATTTAAAGAAACACTGCCGATGTTGAATACATTAAAGGATCGGTTCCACATTTTATTCAATTGTTATCTCCATTTTTTAAAATGCTCTTTCATTGTAATAAGACAGTCTTTATGAAAGAGAAAAATGAGCACACACATACATAGGTAAATGCAATAAATAGCAGTTACCAAAAATGTGAAATGTTGCATAATCACTGTATTCTATTGAGGGTTATTTACTATATCTGTGACCTGTCACTTAATAATATGAGTGGTACTACTACTTATATGTCATAGCCATGAAGGAACAGTGAAGATAAGATTAGTTAATCATGATCTCATAGAATAATTGCATATTTTAAGTTTGCTGTCTTCTGTTGAGACCACACACTATAGACTGTTTCCTGCTCCCTGTGGCTCTAGTATAAAATATACCATTAGAGGTGGTTTGATAACACACACTCAGAAATATTTCATTTTTGTAGCTGCAAAATTGCATCTATGGAAATTGGGAAAACTAATTTTATATAAAAATTATAAATATGTGTAAATTAGAATCCACTTTACCTTTTAGTCCATTTTTTTTCTAAAGTTTGATTTTATTTTTCATGCCTTTTTCATATTTTCCACTGACATCTTTTTTTTAAATATTGTACTAATTGAAATTACGTCAACATTTGATATAAAAAATTATTTGAATTCACTGATTTGAATACTAATATTACCTTTCTAACATGAACATAGGATACACTAATTTGTATTTTAAGTATTTGCTGCATGTCTCTTTTTTTGTGCTAAACGCTGATTATAAAATGCTTTTTTTGGATGAAGCATTTGTAAAACAATCAGAACCTCAACTAATTTTCTTATTCTAATGGTTTTAAGCGTGCAGATGACATTTCAAGTTTGCTATCTGATACTACACTGCTTGTACATTTTTTTGGCAAGAAGGGAAAGGCTGAGCTAAACTTTGACGATTTTTATAGGTGAGCTTTGATTTTATACTTTCTATATAAACAGACTTCCACATCTGCTAGCAAATATAATATACATAATATATCTAGTTAAAGGAAGTAACTTTTTCTTTATACTCATTTCATTTTCAGCCATTTCTTTGATTTCTCTTTTCTGATGAAAATTTTTAAAACTACATTGAAGAAAATGTTAAGACAATACACAGAATTGAAAATTAATTAGTTTTGGTTTTAATGAAGACAAAATAAACATCCCTCTTTCATGAGGTTTTGTGTAATGACCAGGTACATGAGGAGGTCATTAGTTATATGTGTGACTCAAGAAATGCAGCACTGTGAAAGGTGGTATTTGTGGTCCAGTATGTGGTATTCTTCTTCAAGTGATTTAATGTCATTTCCAAGTAGGTGTGTGCACATCGTGTACAGTTTTCTGGAGGTTTTTCCCCTAACAGTACCTGTCCAGGAGGCAGCAAAGCCCCCTGGAGTAGTGCCATTACAGTGCTGTGTATATAGTCCACTACCAACCCACCTCCTGCGCAGTTCAAGCTTTTTCCCTAGCTTGGAGCTTATTGTTCTTGTAAAGAGTTGTCATTAGGATAGTTAAGTGTTAGGTAGGTAAGCTAGTTTCTCTTTCCTTAGTGGTGAGTAGTCCCTTCGCTCCCCTGCAGACCAGGGCATGCCTCAGTCACAGGGCTTCAAACCTGCTGCTTCTTGACTGAAGTCTGCCCACAGGAGACTAGTGTTCTCTGTGAGCTGAGCATGTGGGCAGCGACTCGGGAGAGATTCAGATGCCACCCAGCTGATAGTAGAATGCCCACAGCTAGGTTTTTTCTGCTGGTGGTGCACATTCTCACATGCTTCTGTGCACATAGAAAAATGTATTCTACACATGGATGGAAAATATCTGCACATGAATGGAAAAGATTAGTGGGAACATTGCAGGAGACTCCCATGAGCCTTGTCCACAGTGGTTTGGGGAAGCACGTCGAACAGTCACCTCTGTGATGTGTAGGGATATCCGGCCTTGGACAAAGAACACCTTTAGGCTTAAATTCCTCTGTATGGAGTCAGTTCTTTACCCTAAGCTGGTGTGGCCAGCCCAGCTTGCAGACTGGCTTCCTCAGTTCAGAGTACACTGTCCTCAGTGCACCAAAAGATTCAGCCTCCAAAGCTTCCTGGCTCAGGAAACCTCTCAGCACTGTTCACGTTCCCTAGTACCACATAAGGGACAGAAGTGGCCAGAGAAGAGACGGTCACGAATGACCAAGACTGATGGGGCAAAGTAGTGTGTCCCATATCAAGACACTCCATGGTAGCACAAGAACAGCTGACACCATCAACTCCAGCACCACAGTAAGAGCCATTAAGTCCAGTGCCTGTGAATTTCCCCAGTGAGGGACCGCCAGCTGGGGGACGTGGATATGACATTCACCCCCAACACATTTGAGCAAGCCAAGGACCTCATTGAAACGATGGCCCAAAGCTCTCCATCGCAGTGGGTAACCCCTCTGCAGTACCTGGGTCCAGCTTGCTTGGGGTCACAGTACTGTGAGAGGAGAGAAGATATTTTATTCTGAGTGTTTGTTCATGCTTCATAGCTGTGAACATTGCTTATAGATACAGTGAATGCTAAGGAGAGGCAGGGACAGCAGTGTACCGCACCCGAGTCAAAGGAGGCCAAAAAGATTAACATCTCTGACTAAAAGGTTTATTCATCAGGGAGACCCCAGCTGAGAAGTTCAAATCAGCAAATGGTCCTTATAATTTTAATTTTTGGCCCTCCTTGGGAAAATTCTAGGAGTCTTACTCAGAGTTTGCAGCTTTTCTGGAAGAGGGGAAGGTCTTATCTATGACCTCTCTCCAGACCACATTAGACCATGCAGATTCAGCAACTTGGGTAATGTCCATGGGCAGTTGAATGCACAGAAGTTCCTGGATGCATTTCTCAGGCCTTCTACTGGAGGGCCAATAGGCCTTTCAGAACCTGCCTTTTGACAGCTCTGGACTTTCTGTGAAGTGAACTCGTCTCCTCACTCCCTTTTTCCCCTAGTAGGCAGCCAGTTTTTTTCTATGGAGCAATTAAATTTCAGTGGCTGGCCATCCACATTTAATAGTCTTCTGTTGTCAACCTGTACCACTATCTTGTTCAAACTTCAGTCCAAAATGAGGATAGCAGGATAACAATGAAGACTATGAAGAATCCAATATTCGAAGTGGAGCCTGTAGGCTGGGACAGACACATACTCTGGGCTCATAATTTGAGAGAATTTAATAAATTGTACAGATTCCCCAAATTGTTGCAACAGGTACCATAATTAATATCTATTATGAATTTAGGTGAAAACTGATTCTAATGGCGGCACTTAGAGAACATTACTAAATGTAGTTATACCACAAAAAATTACACAGTTGCTCAAACAAAGAAAAAAAATATGTTTGTGAGATTCAAACAAGTAGAAGGTATGGCTTTTCACCATTACCACCAGTGCTTACTTTTTATGTGGTTATCCTTTATTATCTAAAAAGAGGGGTTGTAAGATGTCATTAATGAGTTTTTGAAGTGCTTTGAGATCTTAGGATGAAAGGAGGTGTAGAAGAGCAAACTACTTTTTGTTCCATTTTTATCATGTTTTTGCTTTAGATTTATGGACAACCTACAGACTGAAGTTCTCGAAATAGAATTCCTTTCCTATTCTAATGGGATGAACACCATCAGTGAGGAAGACTTTGCTCATATTCTTTTGAGATACACAAATGTGGAAAATACATCAAGTTACCTGGAAAACGTACGATGCAGGATTCCTGAAGAAAAGGTAAGTGCTCAGATACTACAGTGATGCACAACTGATAAAACCTCAAAAATCCTAAAGACAAATCCTGGTGCCATTGAAATCAACAGGAGTTTTGTCATTGACTTCATTGGCATTAGGATTTCATCCTAAATATCTCTGATCATTTACTTTGCGTTGTCTGTTCAACAAAATCCACACTGAATGATACGGTATTTGTAAAATGCATAGAGTTAATTAACAAGGAACCATGTCATGGAATTAATGCATAATTACTTTTAAGGTGTTTAAAGCCAGGGAATTAGCCAATAATTACTTTTAAGGTGTTTCAAGCCAGTGGTTTAATACTATGTTAAACCCTCAGTTTAAACGATAATATGCTTAAGTGCTGTAGAGAAGTGAAGTTTCATTATTAGAAAATTTCATCTTTAGTGAAAAACCAAATTTTTTTTCTGTTTTTTTCCCTCTGATATCACCTTTGTCACCTTTTCAGAAACAATATTGACACTTTGTATCTAGTTCTGTAATAGTCTTAATAGTGGGTCATTTGTAGATAGCCTTGATGAGTGAGTGTTTCTTATCAGTGGCTGAAGAGATATTTTCAAAGCATTTGTGAACTAAGAACAATACAGAACATTAGGTAGTTAATCCTTCATTATTTAGCAGCAGATGTGTTGTCAATAGTGTACGTGAACAATAGAAAACTCTTCTGTTAGCTGAATGCATCAGTGCAAACCAATATAGCTTGTGTTACAATCACCCCATAGAACATAGGGTATTTTGGATATATTTCTTCTGTTTTGTTTACATAGGTGGATATGTCCTTGCAAACACTCTGATTTTGTTTAAAATGGCTACACATTTGGACAATATTGACAGTTCCACTTGTGGAACTAAAAGCAGTAAGTATGCTTTGGCAATTAGCTTAAACTGTTGGTCTGAAAAAAATAAGCCATTAAAAATTCAAAACAGTTAGGACAATGTAAAAATTAAGATTAAAACAAAATGCTGAATGTAAAACTGGAGTTATATTTACAACAGGAGCCTTAAGTAAGTGTACAAAAATGAATGTTATGGTTTAATTATGTGCGAAACAGTAGTTGCTCTGGGGTGAGATTATCACAACTCTTAACTCAGTGGTACAAAAAAGTCGGGTTAATCACCTATTACTCTGCCCACTCACTCTCATTGCTAGGGATGGAACATATGAAGAGCCATTGCTCTGTACACCCAGCCCTTTGCCAGCCAGAGTAGCTGACTTGGTACATGGCACAGGAGGAGGAATCTGGGGATGAAGGTATTCAGTCACTCCCCAGACCCAGGGAGACCAGAGAGAAACTGATATTTTCCAAGAAACGTTTTGTTCTTTGCCTTGCTCCTAGGGCAGTTGAGCTAATGGCTTCCCCTTGTACGGGGATACAAACTAGTCCTCTGTATGCCCAGTTCTAAATATGAGACAGAAGTAGTACACGTCTTTCACTCTTTCAATGCCTTTATAATGCCACAGAAATGAATTTTACTTCAGTATGGTATGTGGGCTTTTTGTTGTATGGTAGTTACATTTATTTGGTTGCTGAAATCAACCTGTATGTGGGAGCAGGCTTGTTTAAGAAAACAGAAGTTGTTTGTTCAAATTTTTTTTTATTTTTAATAGTTACGATCATGTACATAACATCTAGGTAGCAGAAAATAATGGCACGCAATCATGGACATAGAGAAACACATGTATATAACTGTAAGGTGACAGTTCAGTTTAAAAAGAAAATATCTGTATTTGTATTGATTTATGTATAAAAATATTCTCTAACGTTCAGTATCTCACTTTTATCAATTATTTGAGTGGAAAAAGCCTTCAACTTAGTAAGCTCCCTTTCTTTTCTTGGCTGTGCTTTTTAACAGAATCGTCAGCTTGGAAAACTATCTCATCAGGCCATTGTCCTCTAGAAGTTTTGCTGGCTGGTAAACTGTGTCATCCAAATGAGAATTTACCCATTTTGCCATGTCCTTTGCGTATAATTTCCATAATTCTAAATGCAATATGCTGTGCTACATCTCAATATTCTACAGTTACATGCAAGTGATTTTTGAAAATATGCACTTATGACTGTGGATGAAGTGCTGTAACTCTGTAGAATAGAAATCACAAATACTCTTCAAACTTTTCAAAATGGGACTTTGGTTTCTATGGCTATGGCTACACTATGTAATAAAATTGAATTTAATGAAGTGGCTTTTTACCGCTACATTTGATAAAGTCAAAGATGAGGGTCTGCAAATATCTAGAAAGTGTGTTTCAATTACCTTACCTACATTAGAATGCATTAGCCATGCACTGTCAATAAGTATCCCACAGTGCCTGTTGTCCCATTGTATTCTTGGTTTTTGTGCCAATGGCTTATGGGAAGAAATGGCTGCAAGTGATTGTGGCTGTCTGTCATCATCCCAGAATGCAAAGCACACACACACCCTGCCATAGGCAGACAAAAATCTGGCTCAAGGAATTTTGTGCCATTTTTGGGCCGTTTTCCCAAAGCCTGCCCCAGGCTCATGGCACTAGCATAGATCTTGAATATCTTAGAGCCGTTGTGTAGTGTGTTATGGCCATTTCCCAAAGCATTATGCAGTTTTATTACACAAAGCCAATGGGAGGCTGAGACGGGTGTGGATGATTTGGATGGTGATACTGAGGAACTGGAGAACAGGAATGCAGAGATGCTTTGGATGCATTGCTTGCAGTGGAGTGTTTTTCTGGAGACGTGAAACCAGCATATGTTCGTTCGACTGCATTGTTTTGGAGGTCTGGGACTACCAACAGTGACTGCAGAGGTTCCTCACACACAAGGCCACTTTCATGGAACTTTGTGATTTGCTGTCCCCCACTGTGAAGCTAATGATACCAGAATGAGACCTGCTTTGAGAGTTCACAAACAAGTGGCATTGCTCCGTGGAAGATTGTAGCGCCTGACGGCTATTGGTCAGTGGGAAATCACTTCGGGGTGGGCAGATCTACAGTGGGGGCCATGGTGATCCAGGTAGCCATGGCAGTCTGCACCCATTGATGCAGAAGACTGTGACTCTGGAAAATGTGCAGCCTATAGGGGATGGCTTTGCTACCAGGGGCTTTCCTAGTTGCAGTGGGGCAATAGGTGGAATGTGCATTCCCATCCTGGCCCTGGACTCAGACCAGGACCACCTGGCCTCAGAGTATATAAACTGCAAGGGGTACTTCTCCGTGGTGTTGTAGGTGTTGGTGGATCACAAAGTTCATTTCACCAACGTCTATGTGGGATGGTTGGGAAAGGTGCATGAAGCATTCTGTAACCATGGTGGGGATGTTGGTTTAAAAATTCAGATCTCTGCAAAAGCCTCAGGATGGGCCTTTCTTCCCAGACCAGAAAATCAAGGTTGGTAACATGGAAATCCCCATATTGATACTGGGTGACCCTACTTTTACCCTCTGCTCCCTTGGCTCATGAAGCAAGTACAGAATGGTGGTGGAATGTGCCTTTGGCCATTTAAAAGCCAGATTCAGGTTCCTTTTTACCCATTTGGACCTTTGCCAAACTACTATCCACACTGTGATTGCATCATGCTGTATTCTCCATAATATTTGTGTATCAGCAGAGGGGAAATTTCATGTTTATGCACAGCTGGACATAAGGACATTCAGCAATGTGCATGCATAAGCAACAGCAACCAGGGCAGCTTTGAAAAACAGCTTTATGAATAAGCAGATGGCCACATGAATCTGCTGCATTTAACTATTGTGATATCACCCCACATACACAATAATCTGTGCTTGTATTTTATGAAAGCACCTCCAACTGCACCCCACCCAATGTGAACCAATAAATGACACTGCTTTTCACAAAAACATTCAGTTTATTTAGAGGGAGGAGGGTTTAGGGGTAAGAAAAAGAAGGGAATTCTGGCATTGTATGTTGGAATGTGAGCCTTTTGCAGTGTGGAGAGTCCATGTCGAGGGGAAGCCAGGCAAAAGGGTTTGGAGACACCATAATGAGTCCTGTGGTTAGTGTCGCTTTGCAGCTCCAGCATGGAACACAGGATGTTGGTTTGCTCCCTGACATCCATCTAGAGCTCTGTGAAGTCCTTATTCTTGCACTGGAGCATGTTTTGTTGCCACTGCTGGGTCTTACCTTCTGTCAGAGGCAGCTATGGTTCAGTCCCTCTCTGCCTTTTCAAGCTGCCACAGGATGAGGTCCTGTTTGGATCTTTTCTTTCGCCTCATTGCAGCAATTTTGTCTCCCCCATGCACTCCGCCTGTTAAAGACAGTGAAAGTAAAAAATTTAGGGACAGTTTTTAAATGTGACACAAAGCACATACCAATGGAATTAATGGGTCCCTGTTTGACAGTCTCTGCAACTTTTATTTTCCAAGGCCACTTTTTTGTTTTTTAAGGGTGACAGTGAAGCTGTTTCTTCAGAACAGAAGCTATTAATTGTCCAGACCATTCCATTGTGGACATGGTAAGATCTTGGTGGTCTGAGGATGGTCAGGGCAGGTTTGAAACAAAACCCTGTAAAGTGTGGGGAAAAAACTTTCTTGGTGATCCTTATAAATCCTGTGCAGGGGAAAAGCCAGCAACATGGTTGGAGGGGTCAGGGTGAGGAGAGCCTGCCAGCCACATGGAGCGGGGAGATGGTGGGCCCACCAGCCACGTGTTGTAGCAGGGCTGTCCTGGGAAATGTATATGGCCAAGGAGAAGTGCAATAATGTTAAGGGGACAAACTCTCATGGAACTGCCCATGCTTTTTTGAGGCTGCAAAAAGAGAGATCGGACTCCTAACAATAACAGAGTGGGAAAAAAAACTATGCTTATACTGTGTGAGTACAGGGCTGGAAAATTTGCCAGAACACTGTGTGTTGTCCTAATACCAGATTACTTACTGTCTGCCTGGCATGGCAAGGTGTGCTCTCATGGAAGGCAGAATAAATCAGGCCTCTCCTAAAACCTCACGCAAAAAATAAAGGTACCTGGCTAAGATCTTTCTGGAAATCTCCAAAGAGGATAAGCACTCCGTTCCCAGAAATATTAACAAGCTGTTCGAAGGGGCGAGATGTTCTGAGGGGCATAGATCAACTGTGCCTGACCTACAACCTGCTTGTAGTAATTTTAAAAAGTATGCTTAACAGAAGTAAACCTGTACCTCAGTACAGCTGCAGCCCACTTGTAGCATTCTAAAAAATATATTCACCAGAAGAGTCCTCTCCAGCATTGCTGGACTCTGGAGCATCAGGTGTCAATAAGGGGACTGGCTCCAGGGCGATGAAGAGCTTGGGGTCTTAGGATCAGCTTCCTCAGGCATCTGCTGACTGTCAGCCTCTTCCTCTTCATTGGCTTCTGCCTCCTGCTCCCCCACTCGGTTCTCACCGGAGTCTAGAGGATGGTCTCCTGAAGAGTCCTTGCTAGTCTCTGGGACTGCGGTTGAGTCCCTCCCAAGAATGATGTGGAGCTGCTCATAATAGCAACACATCTTGGGAAATGACCCAGATTACCTGTTGGTTTCTCTCACTTTATGATAGTTCTGCCTGATCTCCTTTATTTTGACCCGGCATTACTGAGCATCCTGGGCTTACCCTTTCTCGATCATGCCCTATGAAATCTTCTCATAAATGTCCACATTTTGTTTGCTGGTTCACAGTTCACTCAGCACTGATTTTTCACCCAATGCAGAAATGAGATCCAGGATCTTGTTATGGCTCCATGCTGGAGCTCTTTTGAGACCCTGAGAACTCAGATCAGAAGAACCTTGAGTAGTCACAATGGCTAGGTGCGATGGATGGCTTCTGAGGCTTGATATCCGTGCTGGTCAGAAAGAAAATGAATTCCCATTTCTGGGCTCCCTGTTACCTACTTCCTGTGCACCTGGAGAGCAGTGGAGATGGAAGCAGCCAGAACGGATATCTATAGGGCATTGTGGGGCCATCACACTCCCCCAGTGCCACTCTCTTCCTCTGCCAGAGCCAAGCTCCTCCAACCCCCTCCCCATTCTAAATCAATGCTGGTGAGTCACTGGAGTTCCTGGGACCAGAGATGCTGCTGGAGCCACTGCTGTCTCCCATCAAATGGTGGGGTGCATGTGTGAAGTGGGAAGATGGCATTCCTAGTGTGTGGCTGTAGGAGGAGCCACATTTTAAAGGCTCCAAGATCTGCATGCTGGTCCACAGCAGGAATTGACACCACATGTGGCAAGTGGCAACCATATGGGACACCGTGGAACTAAAGAAAGCTGAACAGCAGGTGAGGAACATTCCCCAAAAGAGAGGAGGGAAATTTCAGAGGACAGTCATGGAAGCAAAGAGTAGACAAGATCTCATGAAAAGAAAGCATGGTCAACAAAGGCAAAGGCATCTTTCAGGTCAATGAGCATGAAAGTGGAGTACTGGTTCT
This sequence comes from Carettochelys insculpta, assembly GCF_033958435.1. Taxonomy (NCBI): domain Eukaryota; kingdom Metazoa; phylum Chordata; order Testudines; family Carettochelyidae; genus Carettochelys; species Carettochelys insculpta. The sequence goes on from NC_134140.1 coordinate 54,652,727, forward strand.
GATTTTATCTTAAAAGCTGATATCAGGTAGTTGGGATCTCTTGTGGAGTTGGCTTTGGGTTTGAAGTTAGTAATTAGGGCTATGGATTTGGAGCCAAAACAAAAGAGGGTCTGAAGAGCCAGAAAAAAAGAAAAATCCCTGGTGATCCTTTAAAAGCTTTGCTACTCAGCAGATTGATCAGTGCTGAAATCCTAGCTAACACTCAGTTTCTTTTGGAAAGCAGAAGACATCCCCTATAATATGTGTGTCGCCATCAGCTGAAGAAAGCTCAGGTATCTACAAAAATGAATGTCAAAATTCACAAGAAAGAACTTAACATAGGATATGTCTATACTTGCCAGAAGATTGACCCCATGGGGGTCAATATTCCAGGTTCGATTTAGCGCACACAGCGGGGACAGGAGAAATCAAACCAGGGCTCAACAGGCAATCTCAGCACTGCTCATTCTCTCAAGGAGTAAAGGAAGTTTACAGAAGAGTATTACCTATCAATCTCCCTCTGTAAGAATGGCCTGATAAGTCGATCTTAGATATGGTGATTCCAGTTACACAATTGTAGATGTAATTGTGTATCTAGGATTGACTTTCAGGTCTAGAAAGTCATCTCACCATCTATCTAATATAGTACCCAACGTGGCTGCAGTAATGCGTATTATTTATATAGTTACGTTCATAATATATCAAGGGGAGATGGTAATATCCTATATTGGACTAACTTCTGCTGGTTAGAGAAAAAACTTCTGAGCTTAAAACAGAACTCTTTTTCAGGTCTGTAAATAAATAGTTGTAAGTACACTGAGTTGGTTCATAAGTACATGTAGTGAATTTTGTGTGCTGGTCTACTCTAGACCTTAAAGTCAATCCTAGATACGCAATTACATCACTGCAAAAGTATTCCGATATGTATATAAAAGTGTGTTCATGGTTACATCATAGTAATAATTTTCATAGCTTAAGGGTTATGTTAGTGTTTCTTGAGTGAAAATTAACTTCCTGTAGCTGTGAGAAACAGGCAGACATGGTATATCTGTTGGAACTTGTCAGGACAAATCTTGTTCTTATTGACGTCATTTGCAAAATTCTCATTTTTGTGCTGGATGTCAGATATTTTTTCTAAATGCACTAGCCATATGCAACCTTCTAACAGGTGTTTATTCATTTATCATTTCTACTGATTATTCTAAGAGTACTAATGCAAGTGTGCTTCTTTTATTCAATAGGGTATCACATTTGATGAGTTCAGATCATTTTTCCAGTTTTTGAACAACCTAGAAGACTTTGCAATTGCAATGCAAATGTATAATTTTGCAAATCGTTCTATAGGACAAGGTGAGAATTATTACTTTTGTTAGTGATTAAAAACAGATCTTTTGTGCAACTTTGCTGTCCTGCACCTGCACTTGTCCTAGCACTTTTTCATCATAACTGGATGTTACTGGCAAAAGAGGATATAACTGTATCACTGAGGGCTTGTCTACACTAGCCCCCTCCTTCAAAGGGGGCATGTAAACAGGATTGCTTGGTGAATAGCAATGAGGTGCTGCACTGCACATGTAGCACCTCATTAGCCAGATTCTGCCACATGAAACGTTTTGGTAGTAAGGGCACTTCAAAGTTGCATGGGTACTTCAAAGTGCCAGCGGCTACACAGCTTGCTGGCTCTTCAGAGTTGTTAACTTTGAAGTTCACACAGCGAGCATTAGGCTAGTGAGGTGCCGCATACGCAGCACAGCACCTCCATTGCTATTCACCAAGCAGGCTCGTTTACATGTTCCCTTTGAAGGAGGGGGCTAGTGTAGACAAGTCCTGAAATTGAAAATATCTAGCTGAATTTGATTATTTCCTTATCTTGGTTGTTAACGTTTGGTTCACATGCCTGCAGATCTGTTGTAATTTTAGAAGATGCCGTACATACAACTCATATACTTACAGACTTTTAAGGCCTAAAGAGGCCATTGTGACCATCTGTTCTAACCTACGGTACATCATAGGCCACATAACCTTCCCAGTCCACATCTTTTAATAAATCCATAATCTCTGGCTGAATTCCTGAAATCCTCAAATCGTGATTTAAAGACTTCCGGTTAAAGATAATCCTACACTTAGTCTACTTTACATGGGCAAATGGCCTGGGACCCATGCTACAGAAGAAGGCAGAAACTTCCCAGGATCTCTGCCAATATGACTGTGGGGGGAGAGGAATTTCTTCCCAACCCCAAATGTGGTAATCAGTTGGAGTATATTGACACGAGCACGTCGGCAAGACCCACCAGACAGACACCTCCATATCTATTTTCCTATTTCTAAACATTGGAGATATTTGATGCTACCACTTACAGATGTGCCACATGCCATTGTAGACCATCTCATCATACCATTGCCTCCATAAACTCTTCAAGCTCAGTCGTGAAGCCATTTTGTTTTTTGACTTTGCTGCTCTCCTTGGAAAACTGTTCCAGAACTTTGCTCCTCTGATGGTTCCAAACTTCCATCTAATTTCAAGCCTCAACTTGTTGACAGCCAGCTTATATCTGTTTGCTCGTGTGTCAGTAGTGACTCTTAAATAACTCCTCTCCCTCTCTGAGATTATACTTTTGAGGTATTTATAGAGATTAATAATAGGTTCCCTTACTCTTCATTTGGTTAGGTTAAATAAGCCTAGCTCCTCATAGTTCCTCTCATAAAGTAGGTTTTCCATTCCTCTTATCATCCAAGTAGGTTTCTCAGCACCTGTTCCAATTTGAATTAATGTTCCTTAAAACATAGGAGACAAGAACTTGCACAGTGTTCGGGAAGTCTCACCAGTGCCTTCTGTAATGGCAATAGTACTTTCCAATTGCTACTGGGAATACCTCATCTGATGCATCCTAGGGTTGCATTAACATTTTTCCCAGTTTTGTCACCCCAACAGTTCATAGTCTTGTAATCAATGAGTACATCTAGGTCTTTCTCCTCCTCTGTCACTTCCCACTGATAAGTCCCCTGCACGTATAAAAATGCTTAATTTTAGTCTCTAAGTCCGTGACCTTGCACTTTGCATTATTAAATTTCATCCTATTTTTATTAGTCCACTCTTCAAGTACATCCAGATGTTGTTGTATAACCTAGTTCTTCTCCAAACTGAAAGTACCTTGCAACTTTGTGTCATCTGCAAATTTTATTTCTGTGCCAAGTTCATGAATGAAAATATTAAATAGGACTGGTCCCATCACTGATCCCAGACAAACTCCACTAGTGACCTCCCTCCAGCTTGGCAGTTCACCTTCTGTCATGGCCCACTAGCGTATCCCCTTTAATCAGTTCCTTATCTACCTTTAATTTCTCATATTAATCTCCATCTTCTCCAGTTTTTAACTAATTATTTTCCATGTGGAAGTGTGTCAAATGACTTCCTGAAATCCGAGTACATCCACTGTATTACCTTTGTCTAAAAAATCAGTAACCTCAAACAAAGCTCAGATTGGTCTGGAACAATCTACTTTTTGTAAAAACACGTTCCAGTTACTGTTTACTTCTATTTCCCTAGCTACTTTTTCTTTTAAAATTTGTTCCAAGATCTTCTATATAGTGGAAATCAAGCTAACAGGCCTCTGGATCACTCCCCTCCCATTTTTAAAAATAGGTACAGTAAACCCTTGATTTAATGGACCCTAATATAATGGACTTCGGAAATAATGGACTCTGTCTGCTAGCCACCCCCTAAATAAATGCTGGAGATTCACCAGAGCCACAGCCAGGGCTGGAGGAGCTGCCAGAGTGACTGGGGGCTCAGGAACTCTTCTGCCCCAGCCCCATATACATGGAACATGTCAGCACCTGGCCACTGCTGCCTGCAATGGCACTGAGCAGCAGCCATGGTGTTGGAGACTGCTGGCAGGCTGGGGGCCACCATGCTCTACCTTCTTGTGGGTGGCTTGGAGCTGGCAGCTGGAGGAGCCGCAGTGCTGAGAGCTGCAGGATGTGGAAGGCACCAGGCCAGCATTCAGCTCCTGTCCTGGTGATTGGGAGAGGGAGATAGAGGTGTGAGGGGCAGGGGAGGGAAGAGGGGGCAGAGGACGTGAGTGAGTGATGGGCTGGGAAAGTCAGTGCATCATCATACAGTATAACCATTCGGATATAATGGACTTTCAGCTTTAACTGACACCCTTCCACCAGTAATTGAGAGTTTACTGTACTATATTAGCAATTCTCCAGTAATAGCACAGGACCCCCAAATTTCTGATTTCATTAACTCCCCTCTGTCCCTCCACTCCATGAGCACTCTTTTCCGTATCATAAACTTGTTTTATTTGTTAAAGGAAGTACAAATGTAAACATAAATTTGATCCTGTATTTGCAACTGTCAAACAGTTTCTACAGTAAACCCTTGATTTAATGGACTAATGTGGGGGAGGATTGTCCGTTAAATCTGAAAGCCAATTAAATCTGAGGGTTTACTTTTGCCCCAGTCCCCTCCTCCCCGAAAAAAAAATGCCTGTGACTCAGCAGAGTTGCTGGCACTTGGAGCCAGAGAGACCATAGTGGCATGGAGTGATGCCACAGTTAAAGGTGCTCAGCCTCGGCTTGGGGCACCACCACAGGTTCGGGTGCATCGCTGCCCCCACAGCTGGAGACTCTGTTGTGGCCTCGGGGAGCTGCCACTGATGGTAGAACTGCCACACACTCCTTCTACCGGGGATGGGGCGCGTATGTAAGTGCTAATGTGCCCCAACCCTGGTGGGAGGAGCACATTGTGGCTTTGGTGGTGGCAGCGGTTCAGGCCACGGTGGAGGGTTCAGCCGTGGTGGACCGTAGCAGCTGGAAGCTAGGACGTTACCCACTGTAGCAGCAGCTGCTCCAGCGTCTCTGGTAAGTTGCCTTACTTTTGGGGGATGGGATTTAGGATTTTATGGACCCTAGCGAAGATCTGGAACCACGGGGGGCTGGCAGACGTCTGTTGTTTCCAAAGTCCAGATCCGTAAAATTGAGGATTTACTGTACATGTTTCTGAATTCCTTATACTGCCTGTGAGATACAATTTTCCATTTTTGGTTCCTGCCCAAAGGTGGTGTTTGGGTGGCTTATGGTATGTAAAAAGACCTTATTGAGGGGTGCATATGTCATAAACTTGAACCAATTGATTGGATTATGAAGTTATAAGCAACTGAAAAATTACTTGTAGACATACGCAGAAGTGTCTGCTTCTAGACATGCACAGTCTTTCATCTCCAAACCTGTTGTACTACCTAATGACTGTAACAATGGAGCTTGGTCATTTAAGGAAAGAGCTTATGAATCTAAAGTCTCTATAAAAAATAAAGGCTAGTATAATGCATGGGATTCCTATTATGATACATATGATACACATAGTTATATTATGAACATTTTTTGAATTGCGAACTATGAGCTAAATTCTCTGTTTGTGTTGATTTCAATTAATCTGCACCAGTTTTCACCAATAAAGAAGCTGACTCATATTTTTTCCTGTATGACTTCTGTTATATATCATTATAGACTATTAGAATATGAAATCATCTGTAGTTATGGAACCAAATATGAACTAAGAAATTCAATTGTAATTTATATGTATCCTTACCTTTGACTGCTTACATGTGCAAACATAACTTAGTACAGTAAAATGTCTTTAATCCAGACTCTGATGATTAGGAGATCCCAGTGGTCCAGTGTCTGGCAAAAATAGTCCCATTTACGGAGACAATCCAGCAAAATTTGGTGGTCCGGCATACAGTAGTCCCCTGAGATACGTGAGGGTTGTATGGAATGCAACCCTCATGTGCCTCGAAATTCTCATACGTCGGGGGGCTTGGGTGGTGGGTTGGGGCTGTGGGACAGGGGCAGGGGGATTAAGCCGGTGAGGTTTGGGCTGCAGAGGGGCCGGGGTGTGTGGGGAGTGAAGGCGGAGGAGCATGAGGGTGAAGAAGCAGGAGGAGTGCAGGGGCGGTGAAGCTGAGAAGCGCAGGGGTGAAGAAACTACAGGAGCACAGGGGTGGTGAAGCCAAGAATTGTGGGGCTGGTGACATCGAATAGTCTGGAAAATTTGGTAACCCAGCACCTGTCCAGTCCCAGACAGGCCAGATTAAAGGAATTTTACTGTAGTAACATTGTTTCTGCATTTCATTACAAATAGGTCACTAGGAAACTTTATGCTGAAGAAGGTATATCACGATATGTAAACTCTTGTGATCTATCCAGTAATTGAAGCACATAATGACTTCTGTGTTTTTTCTTTTTTGTTTGTATGTGTTGTTTATATAGATGAATTCAAGCGTGCTGTGTATGTAGCTACTGGCCTGAAGCTTTCAGCACATTTGGTGAACACAGTCTTCAAGATCTTTGATGTTGACAGAGATGACCAACTGAGTTATAAAGAATTTATTGGGATTATGAAGGACAGATTGAATCGAGGGTTCAGAGTAAGAATGTTAATATTATGTTTATTTTAATTGACTCAATTTCCAACTTAGTGAAAATTGCCTATGAACTAACAGCTGATTAATTCTTTTTTGTTTTGAAAGACTTTGGAAACTGTCTGGAAGACAAGAATACCATTTTGGGAAGGCCAGGGGAGGAACAGGCATGTTCTGGGACATCGCTTGCTCTTCTTCTTGTTCCCTATACTATCAGAGAGAAAGGAGAAATTACATGGCTTGTGTGCATGCATCTCACTCCTGGCTGGTGAGGCAGGGAGCAGAAAAGTGACTCGCAGAAGCCACGTACTTTCTCCTCACTACTTGACCATCAGGGGAATGGGAAGAAGAGTTAAGGATGTCCTAGTACCCATGGTTTCTGCCTACTCTCAGCTCTCACGCAGTGACACCATAGCTGGAAGATTAATCTCTTCCTGATTTGTAGAAGTTAGGTATTGTGGGAGAATCATAAGGGGATCAGGCTATGCCTTTACAGTATAGGGCCATCCCAAGAGCACTAAGTGCTCTCCTTATACACTGACATTTCTGCTGCCTGGTGTGGAGAGGTTAGGGGTATAGGTTTTAACAGTAGTGTGTTTGTGCTTGGGCCACTGGTAATAGAGAATGAAAGAAGGTGCCTTCCACCTCAGTTCTTGTGCAGTTTTTGTACAGACACGCATGATTAGCTGTAAATGTAGCCATGGTCCAAACGATTTCTGTGTTATGCGTCAGAGGTTTGGACTCTTTTCGGCAGTAGCTGTGGAGCTTGGGATTATTTCTTTGTTGTATAAACAGGATTATTTTGGCCCAAAGTTGCTTTTTGATAATTTAGCTCTATCTGGCAGATTTAAAATCAAGAGTACCACACAGGAAAATGGGTAAAGAATGGGAAATAAACTGTGAAATGCTATTTGTGGAAAAAGAACCTGTAAACTGATTTTGGAGCTTTGCCATGGGGTAGATCTGTAAGCCTCTGTACTTGTCCTAGTCCCCCAGGAAAGGAAGGAAATTTTGGGAGTGTCAAAGTTTAAAGGAAATTTTTAAAATAAAATTCAATAATTGGGGCCTAAGCCTGAATGTGATTGGATAGTCATGTTAACTGATTGCATAGCTATTTTGCTAGATTTATTGGTTGATTTATGATTCAGAAATTTTAGATTTTATTTTTAAATGGAACAGTTAAAAATTGTGCATGATTTTAGAATGGCCATATGAAGTCACAGGTGTTTCTTATTGTTTTTGTGTATCAATATCACAAATTGTTCATTTAAGTTTAGTTTTAAAATATAATATGCTCCTTTCAAAGTGACACTATAACCGTTTAGGTCAAAGTTTTAAGCTTCTCCTGTAAAGAGATTACAGTACTTGTTAAATTGAAATTTGGATTTGTTTCTTCATAACATGACTAGCAAATTGACCCCGTATTGCTCCGGTGTTTAAGTGAGGTAAGGTTGTTGCCCATCCTGTCCCCCCCCCACCCCCCAGCTCAAGCCCTCTGCCTCCCACTCCCTGGCTCCTTCTGGGCTGGGGAAAATAGATGCATCCCTGGCCCTGGCCCTGGCCCTGGCCCTGGCCCAGCAGGCTCTGGCCCAGCTTTTTTCCCCTGGCCCAGCAGGAATGTTGGTGCCATGGCTTCTTTCCCTGGCCCAGCAGGAATGTTGGTGCCATGGCTTCTTTCCCTGGCCCAGTTGAAGCTGGTAGGGGGCTGGGGCTTTTTTCCCCTGCACAGCTGCAGTGGCAGGGCTGTAGCTGTTTTCCTCTGCCCCAGCGAAAGAGGCCAGAGGGGGCCTGGTCTGGGGGTGGGGCAGTTTTCCTGGCCGCAGCATGAGCTGGGGGAGGTAGGGCCACAGGTTCATGGCTGCAGAATCTCCGGGGGTGGGGGCGGGAGCTAATTTTATGGGGGAGCTGCTGAGCGCTGGGGGAGGTGAGATGGGAACAGGGGTAGACTGTTCTCTGCTTGCTGTCCCCATTGGAGAGTGTAGTAGCGCTTAGACATCTAAAGGACTACCAGTGAAAATTAGGCAAAATCAGAGGCTAAACTAGGGAAAGAACAAGTTAAAAACATTTAAACAAGTTAGATCTCTAAATGATCAGAGCCTGGTGAAATGCATCCTAGGATATTAAAGAAGCTGACTCATTAGTAATCGTCTTTCAAAAGTCATGGAAGATGGGACAGATTCCAGAGCACTGGAAAGGGCAAATGTAGTGCTCCATCTATAAAAAAGGTAATAAGGACATCCTGAGGATTTACATACCAGTCATCTTAACTTCAGTACCCAGAAACATAATGGAGCAAATAATTAAGCAATACATTTGCAGACGACAGCAAGATAATACGGTGATAAGTAACTGCATGGATTTTTAAAGAATATATGATGTCAAACTAATCTAATAGCTTTCTTTCACAGGATAACAGGGCTTGTTGATATCATGGATGTGGTAGTATATCTTGACTTTAGTAAGGCTTTTGATACTCTCATATCACTATTTATTAAAAAAAAAAAAAAACTAGGGAAATACAGTCTAGATGGAACTACTGTAGAGTGGATCCATAACTGGTCACACAACCATTCCCAGAGAGTAGTTATCAGTGACATGGAGGAGTATATCGAGAGAGGTCTCAGCTGGATCAGTTCTGGGTTCAGTTCCATTTGTTATGTTCAGCAATGATTTAGAGAGTGTCGTTGAGAGTACACTTATAAAGCCTGCAGGCAATACTAAGCTGGGTGGGGCTGCAAGCTCTTTGGAGGTTAGAATTAAAATGCAAAGTGACTTAGAAAAAGTAGATATATGGTCTGAAGAAAGTACGATGAAGTTCAACAGGGACAAATATCAAGTCCCCCCATGTAAGAAGGACCAATCAATGGCACACATGCAAAGTGGAAAATGACTGCCTAGTAAGGAGTACTACAGAAGGGTATCTGGGCGGTCATGGTAGATCACAAGTTAATGAGTCAACAGTGTACCACTGTTACAAAAAAAAAATCATTCTGCATTTGCAGGAGGATTATAAGCAAGACACAAGAAGCAATTCTTATGTCCTATTCCATTCTGATTAGGCCTTAGCTAGAGTATAGTGTTGAGGACTGTGTGCCACATTTCAGGAAAAGTGTGGTCAAGTACAAGGGAGTCTTTAGAAAAGCAACAAAAGTTATTAATGGTCTAGAAAATGTGACCTATGAAGGACGACTGAAAAATATGGGTTTGCTTAAGGTGGAGAAGAAAAGACTGAGAAGGGTCCATGATGATTTTCAAGTACATAAAAAGTCATTTCTCAGAGGGAGAAAATGCCTTAATGTTTGAGGCTAGGGCTGGGGTTCTCAAACTTCATTGCGCCACAACCCCTTTCTGAAAATAAATGTTACTAAATGAGCCCAGGAGGGTGGATTGAAGCCTGAGCCTCTTGGAGCCTTGCATCCCAGCGTAGGAGAGCCAATGCATGATCTCTACCACCCTGTTAAGGTGAAGCACAACTCAGCCCCAGCAGAGGGCTAAAGCCCTCAGGTTTTGTCCCCAGGTGGTGGGGCTCAGGCTTCAGTTTTGACACCAGGGCTCAGCAAGTTTAAACCAGCCTTGGTCCCACTTTGGTCACAATTTGAGGACCACTGGGCCAGGGCAAGAAACCAAGGGTTTAAATTGTAGTGGGGGCTGTTTAAGTTGGACATTGGGAAAAATTTCTGAAGTGTCAGTGTGGTTTAGCACTGAAATAAATTGTCTAGGAAGGTTGGGGACTCTCAGTCATTGGAGAATTTTAAGAGGAAATTAAATAAACATCTGTCAGGGATGGTCTAGGTATTGCTTAATTGCATCTTCAATGCTAGGGACTGGACTCGAAGACTGCTCAAGATTCCTTCCAGTCTGATGATTCTGTGATGTAGTTTCTTAATAAATATAATGATGTGATAAATCCATAGCAAGCTCTGCAAATTCCATTTGCTAAAAACATAACATTAGAAAGACATACTGGGTGAGATCAATAGTCTGTCCAGCTCAGTATCCTGTTGTTTGACAGTGGCGAGTACCAGATGTTCCAAAGTGCATGAACAGAACAGAGCAAATGTTGAGTGATCCATCCCCCAGAGCATGGAGTTAGATCCTTCACCAGCTTGACCAAGAACCTATACTCCATGAACCTACCTAATTCTTTTGTGAATCCAGTTATACGTCTGTCTTTCACATCATCTCCTGGCAGTGAGTTTGACAGTTTGTGCATTGTGTGAAGTACTTCCATGTGTTTGTTACACACACACACACACACACACGCGCACACACACACACACACGGGTCTTATCTTCTGTGAAGGGGCTAAATAATATTTCTTCCATGCCATGATTCTATAGACCTCTATCATACCCCACATAGTCATCTCTTTTCCAAACTGAATAGTCCCAGTCTTTTTTTTCTCTCTCTCCTCATATGGAAGTTGTTCCATATGCCTGGTCGTTTTAGTTGCCCTTATTTGTACTTTTTCCAATCCCAGTGTACTGTTTTTTTTGAGATGGGAGACCAGAACTGCAGCTAGTATTCAAGATGTACATGTGGCATGGTTTTACAGAGTGGCAATCTGATTTTTTTTTTGGTCATATTATGATCCCTTTCCTAATGGTTACTAGCATTTCTGTTTGTTTGTATGGATAAAAGAAGATCTGCTTCTTCTAATGCAGTATTTCATATCTTCAGGGAAGTAGTTGGCTGGTTAAACTTTATGAAGTGTGCCATACACCCACATATGTCACATTGGTCTTTGTTATTGGGTAATATCGCAGGGAACAGAGGTTGCCAGATAATCAAGTTTTCCAGAAAGTCAAGCAGGGCAGCAGCCCTGCTCTTCTGGCTCCAGCGAGGCAGCTGACCCTGCTCCACCAGCCCCTCAGCAGCCGTCTTTTGGCTGGGCAGCCAGCCACAGTGGGGCAGTTGGCACTGCTTCACCAGCCCTGTGGCAGCTGGCCCCAGTTGAGTGGCCAGCAGCAGAGGGAGTGCTGGTTAGTTGAGAGTTCCAGTTATCCAAATGCTGGATAACATGTCATTTACTGTATTAGGAAAGAATAATAGGAACTAAAATAACGGTAGGTATCTGTTTGGAGTATGGCTTTTCTACATTGCATTTCTTTTTTGTGTGATATAAGTAACTAGTTGTTGCATGCCCTTCAATCAGAGACCCTCCTGAATGCTAGCTTCTCATGTTAGTTATGAAACACTGCAGTTTTTACTGTAGTTTCTCATAATGGCTAAGTAAGATTCAGTTTGCAAGATTTTAGAAAAATCTTAGAATTGTATCTTTTTGAATTTACACATCATGCAACAGTTTTGACACAGTAATGATGATTAATAAGAGTAAAAATTCCCCTTCCTCCCTTTGAGTAGTGCCTTGAAAAGAAAAATAATAATCTGTTGTTTTTGATTAGCTGTTAATGCCATATTTGGTAATACTGGTAATTGTTTAAAAATTCTGTTTCATTGAGGATGTTTTGTGTGAAAGAAGCTTATGGATATTGCAATTAATAGTAAGTACTTTAGTACAATGTATTATGTGACCACATTAAAACTGAATAAAACAAGTACATTTAATAAAACAAGAGGCTAAGTGAAACTGGAATTCTAAAAAGATACTGCCAGGACTGAAGGTTTTGCTGTATATAAAGAATTATCCACTTGAATGTCAGTTAAAAAACAGAAAGCTATGCGGATGGAGAAAGGACCAGATAATCCTTACGTAAAATTAACAAATATACACAGTCATTTTCTCTTCTGTTGTTATACTATCCACTTGTCTGACTAGATTACTGAACACTGTAAATTAGATGGCTATACAATTTAAAAAGTTTTGTAAAAGAAATTTTGAGGGATCTGCCTTCATAAATGGAATGCTCAGGAAATATATAATGTCTAAGAGGCTTATCATACAGAATTTGTTTTTCAAGTATGGGATTTGAAATTAAAAGATAACTATGATAACCTTAGAGGCTTAAATTTGAAAAAAGTTTTTGAGATGATCTGATGTATTTAACTGCCACCCAGTGGTCAGTCAGGATAGTGGAATAGTGTTAGTGTTACAGCTGATACAAATATAATATAGGAAGGCATAAAATGAAAATAGTTTTCCTTTTTATTTGTTTGTTTGAAGATATTTTCATACATTTAATTTTAAAAATTGTAAGGCTAAGCCATTTTCCTCTCCCTTATAAATTTTTTCAATTTTCAGTTACAACTAATATTGAATATAAATACTGAATGATAAAAAACATTTACCTGTGGCTAACTATATGCTGTACTGTGACTAACTTCCAGCTACTTGTCATTTAATCCCCATTCTTTTGTATTTTCATGCCACTGTTGTCTTATGCGTACCTTTGGCTGCCTTCACGTGTTGTCTGCATCTGCACACTTCTCCATTTTCTGCTCTGCAGGGCTACAAAACTGTACAGAGGTATACTACTTTCAAATCCTGCGTGAAGAAAGAACTCTATAGCAGATAAGTCACGGTATGTGTTCACTGCTTAGTCTTTCGAAGTGTGCTGGCATGCTGATGGTAATGGCTATGCGTTAAACTGTCACCATTTTGTTTTCACATTACAGAATTAAGGAATAGATTTAGAATTTAATCATCACAATATTTGAAATGGTTCTGTCACTCTGTTTTTAGACTTAAGATGATTGCAGGCTGTCATTGTTTTGCTGGCTTATAGCATCATTTGTATTGCATTCAAGAAAACATTTCTTCTCCCTCACACACAGGTTTCATGAATTTCTGTAGATATTTTCTGTCCTTTTTTCTGTACCTAGTTCTTTTCATGCTTCAGATAACTGTTCGTGATTTATATGGTGGTGAAGACTTTCATTACAAAGGTAGATTTTTTCCATCTTCTCGCTGAGAAATAGTAGCCTTAGTGATAGTCCTTCAGTGGGGTACTGAATACCTTTGCTGGGCAGGACAGGTTTCAGATGTGTAATACAATAGGTTGTTTGGGGGTATATGCAGGCTTGTGCTCTCTGTGGCCAGTGTTTTCACATATATGATATAGAGCTCAAAATTTTACTCAGACATATCCACTGCTCTCCCATATGAAATTTAGCATCAACAGGGACAAGGAGAAGTCCTGTGGCACCTTATAGACCAATAGGTTTTTTTTGGAGCATAAGATTTCGTGGACAAAGACCTGCTTTGTCTTTGCCCAAGAAAGCTTATGCTCCAAAAAATCTGTGTAGTCTATAAGGTGCCACAGGATTTTGCATTGTTTTTGCAGATACAGATAACATGGTTATCCCTCTGATACTCATCAATAGGGACTTTACAATTTAATTTAAAATCCACCAGCCCAAATACTGGAGTATTGTGTTAGTATTTCGGAACTGGAGAGTGACTTATCCTAAACAGGCAAAACTCTAATTTGTCTGTACAGGTTAAATGAAATCTAAATGACCATTGAAGTGCTAACAGTGATTTTTAAAATTTTTTCAGTTTAATAATCTAACTGGTTAGTCACACAAAGTGAGAAGAATTATTTTAGATTAATTGTATCTTATCACTTGGAAGTCTCTCTCTTTCAATTCCCAGTTTGGTAATATGAGCATTCTTCTTCTTTCCTTCCTTAAGTCTCTTGTTAACTAAAACACCAATCCTGCAATTTTTTCCAGGAGTACTTTTTCTCTTCCCCCAGTAATACTTTGACATCCTCCTTTTTCTGTACTGTTGTTGAATGGCTTGACATACCTTTGTTTGTCCTTTTTTAGACCCTAACTTCTTCAGGACTGGTATCCAGTCTGAAGTAGACTGATAAAGTGCTGTACATCTACGGTGTCATCTTCGTAAGGTTCAATAGTTAGTATTTACCAAATTGGAACAAAAACATTAATATTAAACATTAATATTAATCATAGTAAACAATATTAAACCTAGTAAAATTCTCTTTAGACAAGAGAGTCTTTGAGCTCAAAGAATCAAATTTGCGCCCATAGTCCCTGAAATGAAAGCAAAGTAGAGTTAATCCCTTTTTCTGACATAGATAAATGGAATACCAGACAGCACACTACATGTAGGCTTATTCAGGGGAGAGTGAGGCTACCTTTATACTAGACCTTAAAGTCAATTGCAGATATGTAATTCCAGCTATGAAAATTGCATAGCTGGAGTCAACTTATCTACAGTTGACTTACCTGGCCATCCTCATTGAGAAAGGTTGACAGAAGAGACTCTCCTGTCGACCTTCAGTACTCCTCATGAGGTGGAGGAGCAGAGGGATCAACTGTTGAACCCAGTGGTTCGATTTCACATGGAATCGAACAGTGGAAGATGGACCAATCTTGCGGGTAGTGAAGACATGCCCTAATACACTGAGGTCCTGTCTGATGTGATGCTTCAGCCAACTTTATTAATTAAAAATGTAGGTGAAGTGATTTCTGAGCAATTACACTGAGAGTTGTCGTGGGGAAAACAGAACCTGCACTCTTGTCTGTGTACATACCATGAAATGAAATGAGTTTAGAAAGGTCATTGCAAAAGTACAGAATAATTACAGAAACCAGAAGCGTAATCTGCTATATGTTACACACCTCTAACCTCTAAATGCATTAATGACGTTTACTTCACAGAATGAAGCATACTATCCTTATATAGTAAACTTTTTCATATCCAGCAGCACTGGGGCCAGGAGGTTGCTGGATATTCAGGTATTCTGGATAACAGAGAGGTATACCTAACAATTCATAACACTAAAGAAAAACAAGATCAGCTAGTAAGAAACAAACAAAAATGCATGCAAGGTACTTTTTTTACCAACAGTAGTACTGTACACTGTAAACATACTGTATTTGCTGTATTTGTTTGTATTTACTTTTACTATACTGTACATAACAGAAAAAGTAAGTAAGTTTCCTTATGGTTAAAATGCTGGTTAGTTGGCAGTTCTGGATAATAGAATGCCAGATATGAAAGAATTTACTGTAATAAATAATAAAATTGGTCATTGGGGAATGACATCCAAACTTTGTCTGGCACAGACAGTTGACAATAATCTTGCAGATCTTGGTTCTCTTTATGTGTGGGCGTTCCTGTACGTATATAGCATAGCATGTGAATTAGTATTAGCAGTTTGCTTTGTTGAGGAGGAAAGGAGACAAGAAACTGTTAAGAGAAGACAGTAGAAGACAGAGTTTACAAGTATGAATTATAAAAGCCAATTTCTAGTTGTTTTGCTACTCAGTTTCTTATTTAATATACATATTTTATGCAACCAAGATATAGAGTTATGTGGAAAACCTTTAATTCCTATGTAGTCCAAACATACATTTCTTCTTATAAATAACAGAACTATCTTTTTATAGAAGTAAACTTGACTATCATAACAAGCAATTTTAGGAAAACAAAGTAATTTCCTAGGAAAAGTTGTTAGGTCTTTTCTCTGAGACAGGCAAAGCGAAAGGTGAGGATCAATGACCTTTCACTCATTGTGCAGAAAACTGGAAGGTCTTATACGGTAGGTGAATTATATTGGGTAAAAATTGAATATCATAATGACAGTTTGGTTTTTGTTTGTTTGTTTCTCTCAACTATCTGAGTTTTAGGGAAAATTTTTGATCATCTTGGATTCATAACTGAAGAAAGTCTAGTTTTAAGCTCTGCGAGGAAGAATCTCTAAAATAAGCTGTACTTCAGTCACTGATCATTATACTGGGATATTTGTTGTTTGACAGCTGACTATGGACTATGTTCCCAACCATGTAAGAGAGGAGCTAGCATCTCCCTTTTCCACTAGAAAGTGGGTTGGCAATATGCCTCTCAACACAAACAGCAGCCACTGGAACCTTTCCCTGCTGCCAGTCTTTCCCATGGCTCACTTTTCACTGTAACATGTTGTAATTCGCATGCTGCTGCAACTGGTGTGTAGTGAGGGCAGGAGCTAATTTCTCATGCAAGACAGTGACTTCTGCTGATAGAACTGCCTGGTAGACATGGCCTTAGACTGCATTTGTATCTTGAAATAATTTATGCAATTAGTGCAACGCAAATTGCATAAATTACTTCAAGATGCCTTATTTTGACGGCACTGAAGTTCAAAACAAGGGCCTATGTTGAAGGTTCCATTACTCCTCTCGTGACAAGGGATAGCAGAACTAGAATAATGGGGGAAAAGCTTGGAGTTTCTATTTTGAGATATGTCTGTATCCTGAAATAGCACACGCAGTCTAAACATAGCATCAATTCCACTAGCACCAAGAAATTTTGGTATTTTCGTTTTATTATAGAAAAATTTCAACCTTTTGATACAGCTGTGAAAATGGAAGAAATAATCTTAAGAGCTGGAAGAAATTATCTTAAGAGCAAGAGACTTGTGAAAGAAAAGGATATATTTTAATTCAGCTATCTATATAGACTAAGTTATTGGGTGAACACTAATTATGTGCTTTGGTATTGGGGCGCAGTTTGGAAACTGCTTACTTACCTTACCTTCTGTTCATGTACAAGGATCTGCATGCCAGACCTGAAGAACAGCTCTGTGTAAGTTTTAAAGTTTCTTTCTCTCAACAAAAGTTTGCCCAAAAAAATATATTACTTCACTTTCTTCCTACTTCAAGGGTTTAGTACTTCATGGTTGTAGTCGTGAAAAATTTATCTCATTTGTATGATTATGTATATTTTGATGTCAAGAAATGTATTTCACCAGGTCTGTTTCTAATTCTACAATTGTTCATTTTTAACAGGAGACCCCAAAATATGGTTTGAAGGATTATTACATTTGTGTGACAACTGTAACGAGCAAACATTTAAGAGAGGTCTGGAAGCAATTTCGCAGTCGAGATATGCTAGGATAAAACATCTGAAGAAAAGAAAAATTTCGGCCAGTAATCACTACTATTTTTCCTAGATAGTGCTTGTGGAAAAACAGCAATACACAGGTATCTTTCAATTGCAGCACTATGCACTGATCACTATAGGCTTTTATCACTTGATTTGTTGATCTATTAATGGATTTTTTTTCCATCCTTTCTTCAGTATGTAATTTGTTTTTAGGGTTGCCTTAAGCTTTAGTAGGCCAAATGACAATTTATCTTAAAGATTTATTTTAAAGCTATTTGTTTTTATTTATTTTAAACTATGCCCTTCATTTAAAGATTTGTTTTTTTCCATTCTGGGAAATGTGCCTTTTGGCAGTAGTGGAAAAAATTATTACCTAGTTGTAGGATTGTGCTTTTTTGAAATTGACTACTATATGAAATTTGTGTTAAAACAGGGTATGAGAATGCACATTCATAGCACAAGAACTGTGTAAGTTTTGAATGTATAGGTTGTAAGTACTCATGAGAGAACAAAACTGTCGTTTAAAAAAACTAAGTAGCAGTTGTGATATAGGAGAATGTGAATTATTGATTGCTGTTAATCAAGAAGAACTGGTGTCCAAAAGCTGTAAGTCTTACTAATATATAATCTTACTGGTTCCATTTAATAAAATTTCCTGATTTTTAAAATGTCTAATTATGTACTGTATAACAAAAATAAAATGTCATAGTATCAGATAATGTTAGCTAATACACTATAACATTGTATTTCTGTAACTTTATCTCTAGAATATGAATTCAAGATTAGTCATGTATTACTTTATTAATAGCACAGTTTACATGAAAGTTGAGCATGGTGTGGCACAGAGGTACATCCCCTTCAGTTTTGCTAGACTGGCAGGCAGTACTGAACAACTATCACCCATGGGGAGGTGGCTTTGAAAAAAATGAAAAGAAATGCAAGCAGCAGCACAAAGCTACTGCCAATTAAAAATGTTACAATGCAAATGTAAATAGCATGAGACTTTGGAATATGTGAATCAACTTCTAGAATGAAATAATAAAGCTTTAAATACAGCTATGGATTATGTAAGCAATCCATAGACTCCCTAGTCTCATGTCACTAGATTTCTATGAGCAGAAGAATTATTTTGTTATTTTGTTGCTATTGAATTAGTCCTGAAAAATTTAGGATTAATGAAGCACAATTCCATTTGTCTGTGCTTAATCATTTTATTTGATGGGGAAGGGATGCTTCAATGTAGCAATTGCATTTAGAAGTTTTGCACTGCTTTTACAAAGCTGATAGCATAATGTAAGTAAAACCACAAATACTAGCTCATTTTAATACACATTTTAATGCCACTCTTAAAAAATTAATAGAATATGAAATTAAAAGTATTTAAATGGGAGCAATTTGTGTATGAAAACAGGAATTTATTTTTCCTTTATCACCCATAAAAAGGTTTTGTTTAGTGGTGTAATTCAGTCCTAACTGTACTATTACACATCGTATATTTTTTTTTAATATTTTATTGTTGTCATGAGCACAACAGCTTTATTCTTTTACCATGTAGAATGTAGCTGTCACTCAAAGATGATATGGTATTTTTAAATGCATAAATAGAAAATAACATGTTTTGCTTCTATATTAATAAGTTTAAGATGCAGGATGAATGAATTTACAAATGTTATCCATTTTTTAAAAATACTGATTGTAAAACCCCTTTTTGAGAAATCCCACTTCATGAATTTCAAAAAAATCAATATTAGTTAGAATGTTTTTGTTTGGCATGATTTATCTGGATTTTGGTAAAAATTATACCATAAGAAAATACTAGGTAGAAAAATGTTAGCGATAGTATACTGCATTTCTATGACAGATATTCATGCAGTCCATACTGCGCTCTCCTGTAACAACTGAAAACTAGAAAAATCAGAGACTGAACTAATGCTGATAGGCCTTGGTATTGCAGTAGACAACTGCTTTTTCTATGTGTGACCAATCACAATGTATGTAAAATCTTGGTATCATTTTTCTATATGGTACCTAAGTACAGTAGACTGGCAAAACAGAATTTATTAGAGCTAGATTAGTCCATATGACTGTAAAGACTGTATTTTCTGCTTTTGTTTAATAATATAATTTATGTAACTGCACTAATATGAAAAAATGGTTATGATATTCTTGTTTATCTCAAAATAAACACACTTGAAACAAACTGGTTTTATTGTTGTAGTGCCGATTAATCGAACTCGAGGCCAGCCTTAGGGGAGACATGCGGGGGACTGCCTAGGGTGTCATTCTAAGAGGGGATGCCTTGAGAACAGTGGTTCCCCTTCTCCTCCTGCTTGATTCTGAAGCCCTCCCACAATTTTATGTCTTTTCTGTATGGCTTGTTGAGAAGTAATCCTATTCTAGGGTCATCCTATTTTCTGGCTCCTCTCAGTTCAGTCTCTTTCAACATTCACTCCTTGATGTCAGGTTTGACTGACTGGAAATTTGATTACCCAGCAACCCCCATTCCCCAGGGATGCCAGATAATCAAGCTTGTACCATGGTAGATAACTGTATACTTGCAAAGTTCTTCAAGGTTTACAGTGCTATTATTTTAGTTTACTGTGTGTGGTCTGTACATTTCATAGTTTTATTTTCTTTTATGCTTAAATTAATTTTTTTAGGTAATGAAGTGCCTAACCTGTCCTGGCTGGAGTAATTATTACTTTCATTATTGTATTGCGCTTTACTATTCATTATTAAAAATGGTACAATCAAATAGTAGTATTCTTTTAGAATGTAAATTTAGCATTGTCTCATTTTAGCAGTTATAAAAATAACTAAACATATAACATAAGACATTGTGCAGATGGTCAATTATTTTCCAGTTGTATTTTAGTTACATTTGTAAAATAACTTACGTACAAAAATGTACAAAAATAAATGAAGTTCCAAGTATGACACAAATAGCAATGAGGAAGTCAAATGTTAGTGAATCATGATTGTGATTGAAAAATATAAATGTCAAAATAAGTTTCAAAATAAATCCTTGTTCTTAATAAAAGAGAAAAAACTTAATCATGAACATTAAGTGAAGACATTTTAGTTTAGTTAAAACTAAAACAGAGTAGATAATGGCAGTGACATAGAATGTATGTGTTAGATGAAATAAACACATTTTAAGCAGATGTTATTTATTTTTGTTTATCTCTACTAAAGATAGATTACACTGTATCAAACTTGTGTTTCTGGTATCTTTGCTCCAGAACTGACACCTCAAGGCTTGAGATGGAGAATATCTTGCTCTATTAACTTCTGATTGTTCTAAATTTACATATACATTTTAAAATATGGTTTTAATTAGAGTTTATATATTCTTTCTTTATATAGGAATTAGAGTGCTTCTGTCACTAATTCCTAAATTATTATCTACAAAAACAATCCTAGAGTTTCCAGGTGCCTGAGCAGCCCCTAGAAAAATGGTAACTCCAGTGACTGCTCCAGTGGTAGCAAAATATCTTGAGGTAATTGCTTCTATTCTGTGAGGAGCACAATGGTTCACTGTCTTGGATTTGGCTAGTGTGACCTTTTGCAGTCCCTTAGGCACCCAGAATCTTGGTACAAATTTGCCTTTCCATTCCAGGGAAGACCGCTGCATGTTGGTTTTTTTTTTTTTTTTTTTTTTCTTTCTCTCTCTCTGCTATATGTCTTATGCATATGACCAAAGTTTGGGACATCATGGCTACATCTACACTTGCACGCTACATCGAAATAGCTTATTTCGATGAATAACGTCTACACATCCTCCAGGGCTGGCAACGTCGACGTTCAACTTCGACGTTGGGCAGCACCAAATCAAAATAGGCGCTGTGAGGGAACGTCTACACGCCAAAGTAGCACACATCGAAATAAGGGTGCCAGGAACAGCTGCAGACAGGGTCACAGGGCAGACTCAACAGCAAGCTGCTCCCTTAAAGGGCCCCTCCCAGACACAGCTGCACTAAACAACACGAGATCCACAGAGCCGACAACTGGTTGCAGACCCTGTGCATGCAGCATGGATCCCCAGCTGCCCCAGCAGCAGCCAGAAGCCCTGGGCTAAGGGCTGCTGCACACGGTGACCATAGAGCCCCGCAGGGGCTCGAGAGAGAGTGTCTCTCAACCCCTCAGCTGATGGCCACCATGGCGGACCCTGCTATTTCGATGTTGCGGGATGTGGATCGTCTACACGTGCCCTACTTCGATATTCAACTTCGAAGTTGGGTGCTATTCTCATCCCCTCATGGGGTTAGCGACTTCGACGTCTCGCCGCCTAACGTCGATTTCAACTTTGAAATAGCACCCAACATGTGTAGCCGTGACGGGCGCTATTTCAAAGTTGGCGCCGCTACTTTGAAGTAGCGTGCACGTGTAGACGCGGCCCATGTCAAGTAAAGATAACGTTGTATTGTGTGTGGATGACATCCTTATCAGCGCAGAAACTAAGGAAGAGAATCTGGAAATATTTGACCAGATTTTAGAGAAAATAAAGGAAACACAGGGTTTAAGGTTAGTTCAGAGAGAGCTCAAATAAGACAGCAGCAAGTCAATTACTTATGCATAACACTAAGAGAGAAAGGTCAGACACCGGATAAACAAAGTGGAATTATTACAGAAGTTACCAGCACCAGCAGATATATCCACCTTCAGCAGCGCTTCCTCTAATTTTTTCCATCCCCCCCAAGTGGAATGCATTTTGTTGTGTGCACCAGTGTGGAGGTGATGTGTGATGCATCACCTTCATATTGGTGCACATAACAATTCACGTGCAGGAATGAAACCAAAAGGTTCTGAGTGTGGGAGGGGATTCAGGTCTGCAAGTCAGAGACAAAGTCCCTCATAATATCCTGGCAATTCCCATCAAGTAGGCCATCATGTTTTACCCATTTGGATTAACGGAGCAAACCAACATTGGAGTGCCTTAGATCCAAAATTCATGGGGTGACAGTGGCAGCGCCCCCTGTGCCTGGGATCAGAGATCTTTAGCAGCAGTGCCCATCAGACTACAGATGTGCACTGTTGCACTGTGAGTAGGATGTGTATATGTGGAAAAAAAAAGTTAGCTTTAACTTTATCATTATTCCATAGCTAAAGTTTTTGTTTCCTTGCTTCCTGGAAAGCCTATTCGCTCACCCTTATGCCTAGATCTCCCAGTTTTACGTGGCATGTCTCTTGTGGGTCTACCTTCCTGGTAATGGACAGCCACCTGTGGTGTATTCACTATCTGGGAGAGAACATGAACCGCAAAAGTGTTCCCGTTGCCATGACTTGATGGCCACACCAGAAGAGACCAGGACATTCAGGCTATGTCTAGATAGCAGATGGTATTTCCGGATATGGTGGTATCCCAAAATAGCTGCCCCTGTTTATGCAGTGCACCCGTTGTCCCTAACAGTTTTTGAGATAACTGGCATGTTATTCCAGCATCCCTGTACACTCATTGCATGAGGAGTACAGGGATGCCTCGACGTAGGGCTTTATTTCAGCATGTGGTGCCATTTAGATAGTGTCACATGCTGAAATAACCTATTTTGAAATCTACTCAAAATAAGCTGTTATTGGTAATTTTGAGCTTACAGCACTATGTAGACATAGCCTCATTTGAAATGTCTCTTCATAGAAAAATCACTGCATCCTGCATTGGACCCAGACCCAGATTTTCCCTCTATAAGGCCCTCATACTCTGTCCCGTTCACCAGTCCTCATTTCCTGCATTCCAATATGGCCAGTGCAGAGGAAGTAAAACGTGGTTTCATCCAGTGTTGGTCCTTACCAACATTGTGGTCCAGGCGTAGATTAGGAATAATGAGGATAAGTAGTTGGATCTTTTCTCAAATATGAAAGTGTGATGCAACCCCCCTCTTCCTCCTCCTTTCTACTTGTTGCTGTGGAAAGTAGATGCCAATCTCTGAGGAGTGTTGAGAAGAAAAAGAAAAGTATTAATAACAGTACAATTAATTGATAGGGCAGCATATTCTGAGGAAAGAAGAGAAGCAAACAATATGAGATCTCAAAATGTTGAATCGCTCCCCCCTTTAATATGCGCAGTGCCTTGTGGGAAATGTGTGTACAGTGTTTGTTATTAAAATAGGGGTTACAAAAAGTATGGTTTGATGTTATTTATTAAGGACCATCTTGTATTCACATGCATTGTGGCTCTTGAATTATTGAGGTTTTACTGAATTAGAAAAAAATGCCACCTCCTGCTCTTTTATTTGCTGACACCTGACCTATCCCATAGATGCAACTAGTTCCCCCTCCATCTAATCAGGATTAGGTTAGTACCAGAATATTCAGTATGGTACTGACAATAAACAATCAATATCGTTGCTGATATTTCTGAGGCAGTAGTCTGATTTTTGGTATTAGCCAAGTTATGGGATAACAATTATTTACACTGGGGTTGACCATAAAGGAATGTTTATTAAGCATAAAAGGTAGTATTTAAGCAATTCTAAGTGAAAACAGATCAAAGTAACCCACTAAATTGAAATGAAAAGAAAATGCATAGCTAGTTCTAATTTCATTAAGCACTTAGATTCAATGTAGATTTTTACCCTAAATATCTGTTGTCATGTCAGGTAAAATCTTCAGACCAGGGCTGTTGTTTTACTGTGATTTGGGTGAACAGTCTTTCATAATTATTTGTTTCCTCCTCGGATGGGTCAGGCAGTTTTCCAAGGCAGGCTGGAGACAAAACATTGATAGTTTCCCATTGCTTAAATAGTCTTTTTTTTTTTTTTTCCTGGATGGGAAACCTTTGTTTTACAGCCCCTACTTCCATTGAAAAAGCACCAAATCAAAATGGCTTTCAGTGTGAAGTGGTATGGTCACATACCTTTCTAGCACCAACCACCTTCTAGACTTACAGGACAAACAAGACTGTTTAGAAGTTGGTCACCCAGTCATTTGGGTTCTGGGGCATGAGTAATGGCTCTAAGCCGGGCTTTTTTTCTGGCAGAATGCCATGGAACAGGATTTTGCCACCTTTTCTGATGGTGGCGGGTCGAGCAGAGTGGGGCTGGGCTGGGTGGCAGGCAGCTGATGTGATGCAGCCTGAGCCCGGTGCTCACTCTGATGCTATGCTGGGCAACCACACACTGCCCAGCTGTGCACCAGCCCCTGCCCTGGGCACAGTGCACAGAAGAGCAGCTCAGGAAAGCGGCTCATGTAGGGCCCCTTCCTGCCGCTTTGCACACACGTCCCACCATTTGTAGGGCAAGCATGGCAGCAGCAGAGGAGGTGGCCCCTGTTGCTGCCATTTCCTCAGCAGGGCTCTTGCGGCTGTCCCTGGGAGTTGCGTGAGTTCTGCAGCCCGATGCTGCCTGGGCAGCTGCAGCCCAGTGTGGTATGTGCTGCTTTGGTCAGCGCAGCCCCGGAGGCCCAGTACAACTTCATTGGTGAATAGCTGGAATATACAGTTGGGTGGGTGTGTACTCATGGTGCCTGAATCTGGGGGTTGAGGTAAGAGCAGGGGGCTGGGGGTGCCTGGATCTGAGGGAATGGAGGGGGGTTGGGGGTGCTGAGGTGCCTGGCTCTGGGGGAGGGCATTCATTTAGAGCTGGAGGGGGCAGGTGGAGGGTGCCTGGTTCTGGGGAAGTGGAGAGGTATGGGGTAAGAGCAAGGGGCTGAGGGCACCTGGCTCTAGGGGAGGGGAGGAAGTTGTGGTTAGAGCAAGGGCCTGGGGTTACAGGGATGCCTGGCTTTAGGGGTGGGCATTTATTCAGAGCTGGGAGAGGGGCTGAGAGTGCCTGGCTCTGGGGGAAGGGGCGGGCATTCATTTAGAGAAGGGAGGGAGGCTGGGGCTGCAGGGGCAGGGTGAAGCCTGTGGGTGATTTGGGGCTGCGGGGGGGATTAAACTGCCTGGGGACAAAAAAGGGTGCAGATTGGGGCTGCCGGGGGAACAGTTAAGCCGCACGGGTTTGCGGGGGGGGGGGGGTGGTTTGGGGCCTGAGTTCTGGCTTTGAGCAGGTTGGGGCATGAGTTGCAGTAGAACTTTTTTTTCTAGGGGAAAAAAAAGAACTGGCTCTAAGTGACACATTAAAAAATATATCTTCGTGTGGAATATTAGTGTGCAGAGCCTCTACATCCATTGGGGCAAGGATGGTGTTGTCAGGACCCTTTCCGATGTTCTGTAATTTCCTCAGGAAGTCAGTGGTATCTCGGAGATAGCTGGGAGTGTTGGTGGCATAGGGTTTGAGGAGGGAGTCCACATAACTGGGTAGTCCGGTGGTAAGGGTGCCAATACCCAAATGAGAGGGTGTCCAGGGTTCCCAGGTTTGTGGATTTTGGGAAGTAAATAGAATAATCCAGGCTGGGGCTCAGATGGTGTGTTCCTGACAACACCATTTAAAAATATAAACAGACTTCATTTCCTATTTCTAAGTTCATGCGGAAGAATGATACATGCACCAAAATATTATAGATAGAGATCCAGCAGATTGTAACATTAAAATTGGTAAGTTACGTTGCATGAGGTATTTTCTCCACAGTGTGTCTGTAATGTATATTTATAAGCCAATTTTCATAAAGCTTGTGGGAGCATGACATTGTCTAACTGAATAAGGTATTGAATTATCACAGGCACGGAGACAATGACAATGTCAAACTACTGCATTGAGTTGCATGTAATTTGATAGCCCAAATGTAATGGGAAAGACATTTACAGAAACTACTTCATCATAAAAAATGGGAAATACATTATATATTGTAATGACTAGTGAATAAATTTAGTGCCCATTTGAGTAATGTAGTGTCAGCCTTGATAATGAAGAAAAACTCTGCAAGAAAATAAATGTGTATTAAGTAAACTACAAATCCACAGTTGATATTGACACTTCTAATGGAGCATTCTAATTTTAAATTTAAATCACAATTGCATTATAAAGAATGACGTGTGTGTTGGCAGTTCTCCTTTTGATTATTGTTGATTGTGTATCATTTGTGGAAATTACACTTTTACTGCTCATTGTTTTGGGGCTTTTTTAAAGCCTATTGTCCTGAAATGGTGCAAATAGATCTGCGCAGATGCACTTTATGCTGAGGTATCTCCTGACAGCAATAAGCTGAATTATTTTCATATACTAATATTTTTTTCTTGCAAATTCTTTCTGCTTTGCCATTGTTGTTTTAAAGATTTGCAGTATGAGAGATTTTATCTTGCTAGCCTAATAAAATAAACCCAAGATGCTTGACAAACTTCATTATAATTCAGATACACTTCCACACTTGGTCTACATCAGTGGTGTCCAAAAGCAATTGAATAGAGCAGCACATGTGCCCCCCTGCCCAGCCAGGCACTGCCACCCCACCAGACACCGTACCCCCTACTTGCCAATAAACTGCCACTGTCTCGCCGGAGCTGTCCAACCCCAAGCCTCCTGAGCCTCAAGCTGTGTCACGCTCTGCGGCCCAAGCCACCTGAGCCCTGAGATGCCCCATGCGAGCTGTCTTGTGTGCCAAGCGAGTTGCAGGAGGAGCCACCTCTACCGCTACTGCCACGCTTGTCTTACCAAGTGGTCGGGCATGTCTATGGAGGGGCGGAACGTGTTTCGTGTGTGCACCTCTGAGACACTTCACGACACCATGCTGTCCAGTTCACCACGTTCCAAACGGACAGCATATGGACACTGGGGGGGTCTACATTTTGTTAAGTTTGTTCCAGTATTAGACAATTGATTCACAAGGATCAGGCTTTTATTATAGGTTTTTTTTTTCTTTTGCCATATCATTGTGTGCACTAAAACATACCTTCTACCCCTCTACTCTCTGATTTGCTCACCCTGATCATTTTTTTCTGATTTGTCCTCCTTGATTACTGTTTTTGGTTCTCTGTGCCTTAAATATTGAGTCTGTTCTGGTATGGCTATGGTCTGAAGAAGTGGGTCTGTCCCACGAAAGCTCACCTAATAAATTATTTTGTTAGTCTTTAAAGGGCTACTTGACTGCTTTTTTGTTTTGAAACTGGATACATGTACATAATGAGCTCCATAGAAATGCTTCCTGCTTCAACTGATGAAAAGCACCAGTGAAATTTGAACTCTAGCAACCAGGACATCAATTTAACTTCTCATCTAAAGGAAGATACTTTAGCAACATAGTGCCCAAGAATGCATTTATCCTGGAGCATTAATTCACTACAGACTTAGGCTACGTCTACACGTGAAGCCTACATCGAAGTAGCCTATTTCGATGAATAACATCTACACGTCCTCCAGGGCTGGCAACGTCGATGTTCAACATCGACGTTGCGCAGCACCACATTGAAATAGGCGCTGCGAGGGAACGTCTACACACCAAAGTAGCACACGTCGAAATAAGGGTGCCAGCCACAGCTGCAGACAGGGTCACAGGGCGGACTCAACAGCAAGCTGCTCCCTTAAAGGGCCCCTCCCAGACATGGTTGCACTAAACAACACAAGATACACAGAGCCGACAACTGGTTGCAGACCCTGTGCATGCAGCAGGGATCCCCAGCTGCCGCAGCAGCAGCCAGAAGCCCTGGGCTAAGGGCTGCTGCACATGGTGACCATAGAGCCCCGCAGGGGCTGGAGAGAGAGCATCTCTCAACCCCTCAGCTGATGGCCGCCATGGCGGACCCCGCTATTTCAAAGTTGCAGGACGCGCAACGACTACACAGTCCCTACTTCGACGTTGAACGTCGACGTAGGGCGCTATTCCCATCCCCTCATGGGGTTAGCGGCTTCAACGTCTCGCCGCCTAACGGCGATGTTAACATAGAAATAGCGCCCAACACGTGTAGCCGTGACGGGCGCTATTTCGAAGTTAGTGCTGCTACTTCGAAGTAGCGTGCACATGTAGACACGGCTTTAGTGTGTTGTGTACTAACCAACACCACCTCCTGTAAAAACTGTGTTACTTGCACCATTTCAATCCATGCACTAACCAACCTGACCACGTCTAGAAGAGAAATCTGACAAACTAATCATGATACTGTCACTTCGCAGAAGCAGCTGAGGGAGGTGAAGCCACATTGACCAAAAATCCAGCCCCACCAAGATTACCTTGATTCGATTCCTGTTTCAAACCTCACCCACCTGCAACCTCACCTCTGGAAGAGGAGAAAATTACAGTACTCTACCTTTGTCTTGAACCTTTGAGCATTTGAAAGCACTCTACAAGAAGTCTACCAGTTAGGTAATATTCCCATTTAGAGGCTGGGAAACTCAAGACACTAAAGTGATACTTTCAAAGTCAAACTAGAAGTATGTCTGAGCTTAAAAAATAAAAGAGAGCAATCCAGCTCCCTGGGTTCTCAGCCTAGCACTTCAGCTGCAAGACCATTATTCCTTTCCCCTTTTGGAGAATGAGGGAACCATATTACAAGGAGTATGGATTTAAAATAAGGTATGGTAACTGCAAAGGAATGCTCTCAGATGCTTCTAAAAACAGTGCACCCTTTTTTAAAGTGTGGCATTCAGCCCAGCCAATTTTTCTTTACCTATCCCTGCTGCTGTGAAAATGGTAACGCTGCTGCAGGTGCTAGCATTGACTGGGCTCTGCCCAAGGAAATGTACAGTCCTGGCAGGGGAGGCTCTTTGTGAGTTCTTCTTTGTGCATCTGGGCAGGACCAGACACAATCTGGCCCTGAGAGTTCATCCAGCTGCAAGTATGAAACCATCTGCATTATAGAGTGACTTTCTTGTTTTAACCAAACTTGACAAACTACCATTCCACGCACTTGGGACTCATGATGAATGCATGATGTCAAGGATGCCAGAAACTAGCTCATTACATTATATGCCCCAAAATCTGGGGGCTATGGAGAATAAGAAATTTAGAAATAAAGTATAGTGAAATAAGACATGATCTAGATCAGTGTGTCTTAAACTGTGTTCCTTGGAACACTGGTGTTCCAGAACAACTCGCAGGTGTTTGGCAAGCAGCTGACACTTTTTTGATATTATACCCTGATGGTATATGGTTACTGTCATTAAAACCAGACACAACGTTACCACTTCATTGCTGTGACACCTGCTTAAATTACTTCATTTTGGTTTTGCTGTATATGTTGCTGTTTGATTTTTGTTGTTTTTGTTTGACAATGTTTTTGAATAAAAGTTTCATAGGTGTTCTGCAGAAAAAAATATTGTTTGGTGTTTGTGCATTGCTATTGATGAACTATGCTTATTTCTGACATGCACCTAAGAGTCTAGAAGTACTATAAAGTGACTGATGGGTAGGGTAACCATCCATCCTGTTTCTGGCTGGATAGTCCCGTATTTGGGACGCCAGAAAGGCGTCCCTACTTATGTTAGAAAAGGGACTAATTGTCCCATGTTTTCCACCAGCAGCTGCACTGGAGAACAGGGAGCCCACAGGTTAGCCTACTTTCCCCTTCCCTGGGGCTCAGGGAAGCGGGGTGGAGCATAGGTGGCTGCCCTCGCCCGGCCACTTTGCTGGAGGTTGGGGAAGGTGGGGGGAAGTGCCATGGCTGTCCCATCCCTGCTGCTTCCTCAGGGAAAGGAGGGAGGCGCCAGAGCTGCCCAGTCCCTCCTGCTGTGGCTTGGGGAAGGTGGCGGGAGCGGGGAGTGCTGCAGCTGCCCAGGCCTTGCTGCTTCCTTGGGGCTGCTGCTTCCTCAGGGCTCAGGAAGGACAGGTGGCTGCTGGCTCCTTCCTGGCTCCCCAGGGCTTGGAGGAGCTGGGAGAAGCCACCTTTCCCTCCATATCTCCCTGTCCTATATTTGGGATAGGGAGATACGGTTGCCCTAGCACATAAGCTAACATTAAGATGCTGTTTGAACACTCACATAATTGTAATAAAAAAGCTAATACCACGCTTCTTTCTTTTTCTATAATCCTTGAGAAAGCATAAGAAGAGCTGAGACCATCAGATATTAGCATATTAAAATATTAGTCTGACAATGCAGTGGTTATATCATTAAAAATAAATACTTTCTTTATAAAGATAATAGCACTTATAGCTTTTAAAATCCTCAAAGCACTATACAAACATTATCTTGACATGTTATGCCTGGAGTTTCCAGCTGCTAGCTCCTCATTATATAGAACAATTAGGAAATGGAATAACAGATCAGACCTGCTCCATCTAATGCAAATACCCTTTGTTTGACAGTGGATGGTGGCCAAATATTTCAGAGGAATGTTCAAGAAGCCAACTAATGTAATGACTTGCCTCTATTTCGTCCTAAATTATGTCCGTATAGTGTTGGTATATGTGCTGAAGCAGGAAGCATTTTATCCCTTATCTACATAAAATTTATTTTGTGTAACTGTGGATGTTCTCAGACATGGGTGTCTAATTTTCATTATTTTATTAAGATTTTGTCTTCAGGGATACCTTTGTGGGTTTATATGTAATTCTATAATAAATTAACTAAAGCTTTATTATCTACGAAAAAGATGGTTATTTATGAGATTAAAGCAGGTAAACACACAAACAAATGAGTCAGTCTTAGGTTTCCAAAGGTGATAGAAGATTCTATAAGAAGATCTGTAAGCCCTTGAGGGCTAACCTAGGCCAAGCGGCGGGGGGGGGGGGCTTTTTTTCTCCTTAGAAATTTTGCCCTGATAGAGTTCAAGGAGCGCAGGGATCCATTTTCTTCTGGTTAGGTATTTTTATTTCTTTCTTGGACAGTTCAACATGATGGGATAACTCCACATGCACATATTCTCTTCATAACAAAAAGCAATAGTGTATAGACTAGCACGGCTTACTCTCTGTTAATATTCTCTTCATAGGTGTGGTAGGGGAGAAGATGAAGTCTTTGTTGTTTCATGTTTCACAGGGGAGTCAAGTAGTTAAATTGGGCTTTCTTGCTGGGCAGGATCTAACAATCCTTTTTTAAAAGAAATCATCATAATGAAAACACTATTTTTGAAATATACAATCATTTAAATAAAGTGTGTACATTTTTAATTAAACAATATCAGCTCAACTGTATGATACACATTGCTATGCTTTTGCAATTTAAAAACTCTTACTTTTTTTGTATCTTGGGGCCACTTTCTAATCTATGATGAATCTATACCTTTCACTGTGTGACTTGAGTTTCATTAATAGCCTGTTGTATGAAACCTTGTCCAAGGCAGTTTGACTGTCTAAATGCACTTTCATCAACTATCTCATAACTACAATAATTGTTGGCACTCAAAGATTTTAGTAGGTGTGAGAAATGCTCCCTACCCTTCCTTGTGTTTGTAATTTTGGGACTCTAATTCAGCAACTAATTAGAGCATACTTGCCTAATTACAATCTGGATTTGCTATGCTGCTTCACAAGTATTTCTGTGTGAGGGACATTCATTAAAACACATCTGGGGAAAAGTGAATCAACGGACTGTAACGTCTCCTCTCTTGCCAAATAAACCATTGTGATGTCAGAAGCAGAACTGACTGGCATGCTCAGGGAAGTTTGAGCCATTATTTATTGTGACATCACTGGCTGCCTACAACAGTTAGTGTATCAATAATACTTTAGAGTAATAGCATTTGGCTGGTATTTTCATCCAATGCATTTCACAGAGATGCTTAAACAACATGCTCATTTTACGGTGAGGGAAACTGAGGGACTCATGTTCTGACTACTGACTGAAACTGCAGAGCTCAAACAAAGATAAGCTCCGTGCCCGTGGGTCTGTATAGTCTAAGACCACGCCAACACTTTTCCGAGTGTATAAGCTTGTACTGAGCTCGACGGAACTAGTCCTATGCCTAAAGTTAAGCCGCTGCATAGGCGGTGGCGGGATGGGAGGCTAAAGAGCAGGCTCAGTGCTCCTGGGAAAGGCAAGTCTGGCTGGGATGCGGCGCAAGACCGCACTAGAACTGGAGGCGGAAGCGCCCGCTACTGGCCGGCCCCCTGCCGGGGAGGCCGGGCTCTTGCCTGGCTTCATCCACAGCCGGGGCACTCCCCCTTCTCGGCTTCCGCGGGAATGGAGGGCCGGGTTACCCGCCCCGCTCCCCCCGGCAGGTCCCCGCTGCCTACCGGGAAGGGCTGAGGCAGGGGCCCTGACGGCCTCCCCCTGCCGCGGGCAGGGACCCTCGAGGCCCGGCGAGGGAGCGAACCGCCCCGGGGGAGGAGCGCCGCGCTGTGCCGCGGGGGCGGGGCCCGAGCCTGGCCGAGGGGGCGGAGCATCCCGGCCGCCGGCCGGAGAAGCCTGACAGGAGGGAGGCGGGGGCGGTGCCTTAGAGCCCCCTCCCCCGCTGGCAGGAGGCTGCGGCGCTGAGCCGAGGGGAGCGGCGCGGCGCGGCGGGATGCGGTGCGGGAAGATGGCGGCGCCGGCGGCGGCGGCAGGGAGCCGAGGCGCGGCGAGGCGGCGCTGCCAGCGGCTGCTCTACTGGGTGCCGGTGCTGTTCATCTCCGGCATCCTCTGCTGGTCCTACTACGCCTACGTCAGCCAGCTCTGCCTGCGTGAGTGGGGCCGCGGCCTGCCGGGGACACCCCCCCCCCCGCCACCACACACACCCGTCAGCCGCCAGCCCCGCGCTGGGGCGCTGCCGGGCGCGCCCGGGTGGCGGCTCCGCGTCGCTTCTCTTTGTGGTGGGTGAGACGCGCGGCGCCAGGCGTGTGCACACCCCGGCCTGGCCGCCGTGTCCGGCTGCAGCCAGCTAAGGGCTCGGGTGGAGGAGAGGTTTGGCCGCCGCCGTCTCCTCCTCGAGTCCCCCCTTCCCCTCGGACCGAGCACAGACTCCTGCATTAGTTGTTACCGGGACCCTGTACGTGTTGGGGGGGCCCGGGGGTGGGAATGAGCCGGCTGAGACCTGAATGCAGCGTGTTGATGATGCCTGTCTGCAGGAAGGCGCCTGGGCGGGCGACGCAGTCCCTTAAAAGTTTTCTGAATGGCCGGGAAGCTTTTGGAAACATTTTGCAGGACACCTAATATTTTCCTCTGCCATTGCGTATTTTGCATAGAGTTTGGACCAAACGTGGAAAAGTGCTGGGGGAATTTTTGAATCTGACATTGGCACTCAGTCCCGTTTTTAGTATTGCCCAGGCTAGCGCCCATTTCCCTTTAAAAACAATACACTGACAGTACGTGTGTGTGGTAAGGAGTCCCATCTATTTTATAAACGTTGGGGTTTGATTTCTCTTTAATGGTATCTGAACAGTAGCTCTCGTAATTGTATTTGCATTAAGGCAGGGGTCTGCAACCTGCAGCTCTTTAAGGACTTCTTTGTGGCTCTCGATGCTACAATTGCAAAGTTTAAAAAAAACTGATCCTTTTTAAGGAAGGGTGAACATCTAAAAATGAGCAACTTGTATCTAAATGGCAAACTGTATGAGATCATATCAAAGCAAAAAGCAGTCAAGTAGCACTTTAAAGACTAGCAAAATGGTTTATTAGGTGAG
This sequence comes from Carettochelys insculpta, assembly GCF_033958435.1. Classification (NCBI taxonomy): domain Eukaryota; kingdom Metazoa; phylum Chordata; order Testudines; family Carettochelyidae; genus Carettochelys; species Carettochelys insculpta. The sequence continues at coordinate 54,686,274 of NC_134140.1, forward strand.
CTTTGGTTGGACAGACCCACTTCAAGTGGGTCTGTCCCATGAAAGCTCACCTAATAAACCATTTTGCTAGTCTTTAAAGTGCTACTTGACTGCTTTTTGTTTTGATAGTGTATAGACTAGCACGGCTTCCTCTCTGTTACTGTTCAGCATGTATGAGATCATGAAACATTGGGTAACTCCCCCTAGTGCTCTCCAGGGAGAGAGTTTGGGAGTGAAAGTCAGGAAGACTGGTACAAACACACAGGTAAAGTGTGAGGAAATAGAATCTGTAAAAAGTTTGTGAACATTCTGCAGTATGCATGTATCACATTACAGATGATTGTGTGTGCCCTGTTCTTAAAATAGGGGTTACAAAAGGTGTGATTTGACGTTGTTTATTAAGGACTGTCTCATATTCACATGCATTGCAGTGCTTGAATTAAGTTTTTTACCGAATTGGAAAAAATGGCTCTTCTTGCTATGTTGGTTGCTGACCCCTGCATTACGGCTTTGTGTACGTTAGAACTTTTGTTAGCAAACTTCTGCCAGTCAGGGTGTCAAAACACACATGCGCAAGTTTTGCCAACAAAATTGCCAATGGGACAGCATCTTCCAGTGACCTAGATACCACCACTTGTTTGGGGTGGTTTAATTATGCTGGCATGTGGCAGCTGCATAGTAGACTTTGCAGCATTCCAGAGACAGCTGTGCAGTGGTGCTTCTGTAAGGTACATAGAGTAGACATAGCATAATGAAGTTGACACTGAAAACTACAAAATGACCCATGGAAGGTCCAGACTGACCAAAAGCTGTTTGCCCTTGTGTGATTATACCATTGTGCTGAACAATGGACTGGCAGCTTGATCCAGAGTTTCCTCTAGCCTTTTGTCAGGAAAAGTTTTGTGTCTGGACATAAATGCATATTCACTGATGATGTCTCTGTATTGAACAGAGCAGGATGAGCAGAGGGAACATGAAATCCTGCTTTTTTTTAAAACTCATTGACTTGTTTTTCACTCTAACTAGGGCCATCATTTGAGTATGAATGCCCAAGTCTCCAGATTTGTGTGATCAATGCTTATGACAAGGACCACCCTGACCAAATATTGCATACAAAAAACTGACCTTGGGCTGCAGAGGCTGTAACAGAACTTCTGCTGCAATTAGTACTGTGCTGCTGGCATAGAGTTGTTTAGAATTTTTAATAAAATATTTTTAGACAGAAAATGCTCAGTCACCGAAACTTTTGCCCCGGGAACATGTTAGTTGTGATAAAACTTGTGTTGAGAATAGGCCAGATTGTGAAAGGGACATTCTCCCCTCCCCCAGAATAGCATAGCAGGAAATCCTCTGAATCAAGTAGAGCAGGGACTTGAACCTGTGTGTGTACTGGGCACTTAGGCACACGTGTGCATGCACTCAGTCTCTTGTTTGTGGAAGATTTTGAAAGGGCTCCATTTTATCTCAATGCGGAAAGGGAAAGCTCTGGAAGTCTCAACCTTTTTGTGGTATGTGGAAAATTATTTACCATCAAGCTCAAAATGGGAGTAACGAGTCAGTCATTCTCCTTTGCTCTCAATGTACGTTATGCTGTCAGGAAAGAGGAGGAAGCAACCTGATGAAAACATAGAGGACGAGCTAGCTGGGGTTGTGGAGGGAGTAGAGTGGGATAAGGAGACTCAGCATGGAAACTGGTGAATTGTGGTGGAGACTCGAAGTGGGAGGGCCAACAGATTGGGAGGCAAGATTTTGGGAAGTATGATTGATTAATTAAAGCTTTCTGAAAGACTTCAACAGTAATATTCTTTTTAAAGTAACTTTTATGATTTTATGTAGTTCAAGGAAAAGTTAATTTTCATTTGTGGATTAATTCCTAGATGCTTTTCTTACAGCGTCTTGGAGTAATGGTCCAGTTTGATAACTTATTGAATATTCTCAGGTTCACTTCTCCCAGAACTGCACAGAGGAGGAGTCCAACTTTTGTTCCTTAGCACTGCATCACCAGTTTAGCTGCAATGTTCTGGAGTTATGGACAGGGACTCCAGAGCCAGTACAGAGACTTCCAGATGGATAACTGTTTCTTTAGCAGATATCTGTGATCTATAGAGTTTTGAGGCAAGACACTCTTTTTCTTCTGTCAGTGGAACAAACCTCAACCAACAGTAGAAGAATTCTGAGGCAGCTGTATGTGTGGCTTTTGGGGAAAGTGGGGGAGAGTTAAGAGTTTTCATCCCAATAGGGCCGTCTTTCTTAAACTTTTTTTTCCTCAAATAGATGGTGATTTACCGTAGTCATTCCCTGTCCTCTAGGTCTTCTGATTCATAAAGTGGCAGTTGCTGGTGACTTGCATTAGTTTATCTTTTATTCACTATATCTGCTTTTTTGTTCTGATTTTTTTTTATTTAATTTACTGTACCTGGGCATGTTAAGACAGAGAGTTTTTCCATTTACTTGTTATGGGTGGCAAGTTTTAATAGAAAAAGCAGAGGGAATCAATGAAGACGTCTGCAACAGGAGACAGTGATTCCCACAGATCCTACTGTGAAATTGGCTAGTTCTTTTTTGAGCAAATTTTGCTGGCGGTTGTTTCTTTAATACATAAACCACATATTTTTCATGGTACATTGCTAGGGTCCTACCAAATTCATTGTCCATTTTGGCCAATTTCATGGCCATAGGATTTGGAAATTGGTAATTTTCATGGTTTTAGCTGCTTAAACCTGAAAGTTCATGGTGCTGTAGCTGTGGAGTCCTTACCTTAAAGGAGACTATGGAGGGAGGGGGTTTGCAAACCTGTTGTAAGGATTTCTTAACAGTTTCTGTGCTGCCTTCAGTTGGGGCATGCCTAGGATCAAGGAAACACATTTCACTGGAAAGGGGTTATTTCACGGTCTGTGGTGCACTTTTCATGGCTGTTTAAATAGGAAGGGCCCTATTTATGGACCCAAATGGTTCATATTTGTTTATTTCATGGACTCTCCTAACACAGTGTTGTGCATTCAGTGTATCAATTCTTACTTAAGGGCTGGGTGGCAATGTCTGTATAATATGAGAAAGCACACACAAGAAAGTTGCTTGCCTCTTCTGTGCTTATTACTAACGTATATGTTAGGCGATAATTTAAAAAAAGCCTCTATCGTTTGGTTTTAAGGGATGTATTCACACTTGATGTAAAAATGCATTTTCATGATCAGTTTGTCATACATGATCTATTAAGATCTACAGGAGTAAATATGGCTATATTTGGGTTTTTTTTGTTTTTTTTTTTAAATGCACCAGAATCATTGATGTGAGCAAGAATTGCATATTTCTGGGAGCATTGTTTGTTAATTGCTATTGCAGAACAGCTGGAGAAATGTGGTTTGTCATACTACAGTTTTTGTTTAAGTACTTTTGCAATAAATAGGATTTATTTTAAAAACAAAATAACACTTGATGTTTCAATGATAGGGAAGTCTCACTTGGTAGCCAGGGAAATCCAATAGGCATCTTTGCTTAAAAGGATTAAAAGAAAATTAGCACACTCAACACTTCCTGACTTTCCAAGAAAACCCAGATCAAAACTGCTGCCCATGTTAAAGGTGTCTGCACCTTTGTTTATGATGAATACAGAGGGCCTTAAAGGTTTCCCCTCCTCCTCCAAATAAAGAGGTGGAAGTTGCTTGGATTTCTTTAGTCTTAGAAATTTCAGCAGGTTTCTTCCTAATTTTTTTTTAGTGGATTCATTGGAAAAAAGGATAAACTTTTATATATCTAGCAGACCCAGGACTGGAAGGTTGCCAGATATGCAAATATTCGTGGTAATAGAGAGGTATACCTAACAATGCATAACACTACAGAAAAACAGGATTAGATATTAAGAAACAAACACAAATGTGTGCAGAGTACTTTATTTACCAACAATAGTAGTATTGTACACTGTAAACATACAGGCTGTGATTACCCTAGCAACTTTTGTCTACAAAACTCGTAGAGGGTACACGCACAAAATGCTTTTTGTCGACAGTATTTGGACAAAACACAGCACTTTGCTGGCAGTGTTTTGCCTCAAAGTTTTGAGGCATAATGCTGCTGTCAGCAAATTCTGTCAATAAAAAAGCTGTGTAAATGCCCCCAGGGGGTCTCTCTAAACAGACAGAGCATCCACAACAATGTCTGCTGTGCTTCCAGGTGCCTGATTTGTCAAGAGAGCATCCAGACAGTCAGGGCACTCTGTCGACAGAGCGGAGCACTCTCCCAATTTGCTTTAGTGTGTTGCTGCACTCTGTCAACAGAAGTTTTGTTGGGAAATCTCTCCCAACAGTGACTTCTTTTCACAGAATGCTGTAGTGTAATTGTAGCCAGACTGTATTTGCTGTATTTGTTTGTATTTACTCGAGCTGGACAACTGGGAAGAACTAGCAGACGACCGCAGCAGATGGAGGCAGGGGTTACACAAGGGCCTTCAGAAGGGCGAGATGAGGATCAGACAGCTAGCAGAGGAGAAGCAAGCACACAGTAAGCACACTAAGGACCTGCCAGACACCCACCACATCTGCAAGAGATGCAGCAAGGACTGTCACTCTCGTGTGGGTCTTCGTAGTCACAGTAGACGCTGTAAATGAAGCCCTCAGTTGAAACTGTAAAGGGCACGATCCATAGTCTATGCAGACTGAAGGATGCCTACTACTACTACTTTCGTTATACTGTACTTATGGAAAACGTAACTAAAATTTGCTTATGGTTAAAATGCTGATTATTTGAGAGTTCCAGATAATAGAATGCCAGATGTGAAAGAGTTTACTGTATCATAAATGTTTATGCCTGGTCTCAGCCCTTATGTAATATGACAAAGGTGCAGAATCTAAAAAACAGATGTCATTTTCATAAGGTTTGTAAGACATCTGAATTACATGTCTAAAACAATTGCAAACATTCAAAATAAGAATCACTTCCTAAATCTGTTAATTGGATTTCGCTTGCCTGAGATTTGTTTTTTGTTGCTTGAGTATTTACCTCTTCCACTGAATGTTCTTCTCAAAATTAGTGGCTCTTGTAAAGATCCCTCCTACCCAAATACATTCCCAGCCTCCTTATAAAACATGTTTCAGGATTACTTGATGTTACACAAAAATGAAGAGAAATAAAACACACAACCATTTGCGCAGCGCATGGTGTCTAGCAACTTGCGTTTCCTCTTCTGTGCATCTCTGCTATCCTACTGCAACAAGTCATTGAACACAGCTTAGACAGCATCTTTTAAATCCCAAATATAGAATATCAAGATATTTTGAACCAGAATACTCTATATCGTGATAGTTCTACTTAGCAAATGATAGTCATAGTGTGTCACATGAGGCCCAACAAAATTTTGAATTGTATTTCTATTACGTTTTCACCTTAACTTACCACTTGACTTTATGCTGTTATCTGTTGAGTATAAAGGCAAATAGAATAAAATGTTAACCAGTGTAACGTTTTGGGAATTGCTAAGATGAGCAAAGAATACTGTTATTGCCTGCTGTGTAATCTTGGTTTTTGTGGTGTGAGACCGTGATGCAGATCCATGACACAGATACCTGGACTTTTTCCTTGTGGTTCATCACCCACTCCTCCAACCAGTTGTAAAACCAGAGATGTGGTTGGGATGAAAATAAACAAGTGTGTTTAATAGAAAAGCTACAGTTTCAAAGATGAAATAGGAAGAGAAAGCAAACATACACAAATAACATGCAAAATAAACAAAAAAAAACCATCAGGACAGATCCCCACTTTATCAAATAAAATCTTTTGTCTATTTACGTATTACCTTAAAACAGTTTCCCAGAGTAGCCCTTAGCTATGGAAGGGATTTAGCATTATGGATAGACTCCTGCCTGGAAACTGTCACCAAGGTTCTGGATAATCTTTACTTCAAAACCCTTCCACTTTAAAGGGTTTGCAGGGTTTGGGTCCTCTGTCCCCCCCACCCCTTTGGTCACTATACTTACTTACATTGGGAAAAATTTCCTCCTTTCTTAGTTGTTCAGAGGCTGGGGTTTTCTTCTCAGTTTCAAGCTGTTTTCATTTGCTTTGCTTCTTCATTTTTTTTTTTGCTTGCTCTGTCTAGAAGCAGTCTCATATAGTTGAGGAAGTAACCTCTCCCTGCCTGATAGTTGCACAACAGGATAGTGAAACTTCAGCACCATAATTGTAACATATCTAGCTGTCTCACACTGACTCAAGTTTAGTGCATTGCATGTGTTCATAAAAAATCTCAGTCAATACGCTTCTGTAGTGATGTAACGTATTATGCCTTCAGTTGGTTTAACTGTTTATTTTTTTAAGTTCTGATTATACCTGTGCTCTCTCCTGTTACAAGTGCTTGAAAGAACCCTACTGATACTGCTAAGTCATGTTCATTAATGTATGCATGAATATTCTATTTTTCTGTTAAAGCCCATCTCACTCATTGGCTCCCTTTATAATACCTGCATAAAGAAACCTATAAAAAGATGGAGGAAGCCTTGGGCTAATAAACAAGACTGTTGTCTTGGTAGACCTAGGTGCCCATCTGGCCTAATCATTAAATAAATATTTTGAAGCCAGGTGAGTTGATGCTTAATACCATGTATGGTTGAATCGAAGGTTCTGTATAAAAGTTAATTATTTATAAAGCTAAACTAAAGAATTAAGGCTTTGTGATGGAAAAACAGTGCATGATGATAAATCTAATTCACTGAGCCTTCAAGTATTTTGACATGCAACTAAAAGGTAACATTCTTGGTGGAGTTGTTTTACAAGGCAGTGAACTGCTTCTTTGTTGATTAAATACCAAAGCCAAGGAGCGTGATAACTACAAAATCCATTTTTTGAAAGCGTTCAATTCCATGACCATTATTTACTACAGTACATGATTAAAAATAATTCTTAACCTTTTTAATGACTCTTGAAGTCTAGGTAGTCCAAAGGTGCTGCTGCTTTCTCTAACTTTTTCAGGATGTTGAGTTGAAGGTCATGGCTGAAAATATATATTTGTTTGAGTAAGCGGCTGTTGTAAAAAAGGGGCGGTGAAACTGGGAACATTGTATGGAACATAACCCTTGGTCATACTGCAATTTTTCAAGTGCATGATCCTTACTACAAATGGGAGGTGACTCATGTCTAGATCAATTTATATACATCTCTTAATCCTCAACTTCACAGAGTTGTTTTCATGGCAGCTTGCAAAGCCAGCTCCTCTGTTAACTTGTGAGTTTCTAGTACGTGATTGTGTATGTGTGGATTATTAAACATCTTTCTCTCTAATGAAAGTGATGAAGTGAGTCTGTGCTCATGAAAGCTCATGCTCAAAACTTTTCTGTTAGTCTGTAAGGTGCCACAGGACCCTTTGTTGCTTTCTCTCTAGTAATCAAGAGATATTAAGAAAGCTTGTTAAAAAGTTTCCATGAAAAGTCTTTTTCAGTGGAAAATTGGGTTTTGCAACAAAACTTGTCTCGAAAAGCACTTGCTTTCTGTGGAGAATTTCTGGGTTTAGGATGTTTCTGGTTTTGTACGTGAAAAATGTTGCTTTTGGTTTAAAAACATTGAAACATTTCTATAATAAATAAATGAACACTTTGTATTGAACAAAATTATTTCATTTGGACTTAGTTTGATATTAAACCACGTCCTTTTGAGCTGCTGAAGTGCCTTTTCTCTCCATGCTCCTCTTGTGCTGGACTTCCCAGCCAGGCTATACCTTGCTCACAATGCGCTTCGATTAGGTGTCAGTCATGGGATGTAGTCTGGCAAGCAAATCTGGCCCCTGAGAGGAAAGGGGGGCTTGGAGCACTAGGAGGACTTGCAGGTGGATGCAGTTTAGTGTTGAACTATTTCATATCCAAGCAATATGTGCATACCTAGATTTATTTAATAGGAGTTGGAATAAAGGATAAATGTACACATACTTAAATTGTAAAAAGCTATCAACTAAAGACAGTAGTACAAAACTCTAAAACTGCACATTCCCTGAGGCCTGGCTTCCTTATTTAGTGACATACTGAAATATAGTGCCTATTGCACTAATCTTGTGTTCAGTGGGCTTCACAATATACTAAATATCACTCACTTCTAAACAACTGAGTCAGAAATCCTGATGCTCTGCTATTGCTTTTTTACCTATTATTTATTTGTGATGCCAGTTTCCCCACTTCTATGAGTAAATTAAAAAATACCTTGCTGAAGGGTCAGCATGTTCACCTGGATTGGTTGAGATATGGTGCCAGGATCTTCCAGGGATTAATCTAGCCCTACCACTAACTTGCTCTGTGACCTTTGGCAAATAACTTCTGATTGCAGAAGACCAAGTTGATGCGCATTAATAATAGACAGGAAAGCAAAATTGCAACTGAAGGAAAAGCAGTGCAATATGTTGACCATTTTGTATACTTGGGGAGTGTTATCAGCAAGAATGTGGACACTGAAAGGGACATCAGTGCGAGAATACAAAAGGCACAATGAGCCTTTGCCATATTATGACCAGTCTGGTGTACAAGAGCCATTTCAACAAGAACCAAATGACGTTTTTTTCACTTCCAATGTGAAATCAACGCTACTGTGTGGCTTGGAGTTGTGGCACGTAGTTCAGAGCAACAATAAGAAAATTCAGATGTTTGTTAATAAATGTCTTAGACATGTTCCCCAGCTAAAGTGGTATGATAGAATACTAAGCAAAGCCTTGTGGAGCAAAACTAACCAGAAGCCAAGGGAAGTCCAGATCAGGGAAAGAAAATGGCCATAGGCAGGCCATATCCTGTGTAAGGACTGCAGGGAATGTATCACGAGACAAGCATTAGAATGGAATCCAAAGAGAAAGAGGAAAAGGGGACGTTCCAAACAGCGGTGAGGTACTCCCCTGGGTCCTAAACAACCCAGTCTTTTTTACTGTTAGAGCAGGCAGCTCCTAGCACTCTCACCCATGGCCAGGCTGTAGTAACCAAACGGTTAAAGTTCTTTTGTTGTGCCGGCTGTGTTGCAGTGACAAAAGGGTTAACAGCAGGGTCAGGCTCAGAGCTTAACTAGTTACAAGTTTATTTAAGCTACAGTTATAAGCGTGCGGTTACAAAAGGCTATTGTTTACTTCTTACATGCTAGCAAAGTACAGGTGTTAACAGCTAGCTTATCGTGACCCTGAGAAGCAGAAAGTACAGCTAGAAGGCTAACAGGCCAGACTGTCAACATGGGGGGGTGGCCCTCAAGAAATCACCCCAGCTGGCTTGTAAGGGGGGAGACTTTGGCTCCACATGGCAACAAAGTTTCCTGGGCGAAGTAAAAGCAGCTTAACGTGGGATCAAATCAAGACTTATAGCCAAGGATCGCAAGAGGAGGAGTGACTGTGGAGGCGCGATGATTCTTCTTTTTCGTCTTTGGAAGCATTATATGTATTCCCCCTCCTAAACCTTTGGACACTTATGCATTTGTGGAACTCTTATTTAAGCTAGGTAAAATGAACCTTTCTTTAGTAGGACAGTGGAATGTCTATGCATTTCTAAAATCCCACCTAACTCCTCCAAATAGGACTTGATTGAGAAATGAGCTTTGTGGTGGCTCTCTTAACAGAGGGGAGCTTTGTCCACTCAAAGTATAGTTTTTGCAGAGCTTCTGTTCTCTGCTTGTGAGACCATATCTTTGTAAAAAGTACTTTTTTCAGTCAGTGTTCAGCATGATTTTTGCCCTATTTACAGTGCGTCACGTTGTGTATGGGGTCCGGGGACCCTTCCACTCATACAGTATTCCTTGGCAGGAGAGGAACCAGAATCTCTGTACCTGCAAAGTCAATCTCTGTGTTAGTCATAATCACACTAGGAACAGAATTGAAATGAAAGGCTTTTACACAAGTTGATACACAGTATCATCAGTGTGATGTAAATGTTCTGCCCAAGTGTTTAGTCTCTGGTTTGAAAGTACCTCCTAGCCTAGAAAGAAGTGATCGTGAAATTCTTACATGAGTAGTTTTTACTCATCCAGGTAAATGCTCTGATTTTGAATGCATAAGCACTGTTAGTTTAAGGATTGCTTAAATAAGAGGATAGTTCAGTTGCCGTGCACAGTTGATGCTTAGTATTCATTCTGACCTATCCAGAAAAACCTAGCCAAATGTGGTCTGTTTTGACAGCAGTAGGAACCTGACAGACGGTGTGCATTTACTTTATGTGGTACATCAGACAGGGTTAAAGTTTACTGTCCTGTGGTGGCTATTTAGTCTGGATTTAAAACAGTAACTTAGAGAATGGTAATGTTTTGCAAAAGCACACAAGTAGCCCACAGTTCTTATAAATTTTATTTCCATCTGCTCATTCTGACTTCCAGCACAAAACAAATCACAACAAAAGCAGGTGGGGGGTTCCAGAGAATGCAGTGCAAACAATCCATCAGGATTAATGAAAATAACAGTAGAACACTTTTACAGGCACAAATGGCATTTTTGTCTGTGGAAGGGAGTGGTGGTGCTGGTGGTCAGAAGTCACTTGTGTGGCATCCTGACAGGTTTCTTGTTCTGTCCAGTGATGATAACCCTTTGCCTGTGTACTTGTCCCTTTGTGTGCTGTACTGTCCCTACACAGACAGCACATACAGCAGACTCCAAGGGAGCCCCCAGAGACCACAAAATCAGATAAGGATCCAAGGCACCCAGCCAGGACCTAGCCACATTTATTGTAAACATAGCATAGTCCTAGCTTCCTCGGATCGGATGGGCTACAACTAAGCTAACACGTGTGCTCAAACAATGAGGAGTCCTGTAGCGCCATAGAGACTAACGGATTTATTAGGGCTTAAGCTTTTGTGAGTAAAACCCACTTCATCTGATGGAAGGGAGTGGGGGGGAAAAAAACTGGCAGGTATATACGTAAGAAAATTACTGCAGATCTCCATTGTAGGTTCAGGTGATCAGTCAGTGTGATTGTGACCATTTGGTTTAGCTGATGGGGAGACATGAATGTCCAGTGAAGAGAACTTGCTTCTCTCTAGAGTTTAAATTCTTATTGAGGCGTAACTGTATAGTATTGAATTTGCAGGTGATCTCCAATTCAGTGGTTTCCCTTTGTAATCGAGTTGTGAAGGATGTTTTTTTGGTAGAAGGATGGCTGCTTTTAAACCCTTTACTAAATTTCCAGGGAGGTTAAAGTGTTTCCCTACAAGCTTAAGGGAACACACAAAAATAAGAGACTGAAAACCTGCACTCGTGCTAAAACTGCAAGATTTGAAATGAAGTGAGGCTCAGCAGTTGGGCCGAGTGGTGGGGGAGAGAAGGGCCAAAAGTTTCATACCCGGAAAAGAAAAGGCCCCATGTGGAAAACTGTAAAATGACAAAATTTAATGTAATATATTAGAAATATTTGAGTTAGAATATTTGGAATCACAAGCTGTGAACGCTGTAAGCTGGGTAGGCCGTATCTAATAGCTGTTATTAACAAAACTGTGTCACTGCGCTATGAACTATATTTCTTTAAATATGAAATCTGTTTGCTGCTTAATATTTACACCATTAAGCAATTTTTTGGTGTCTGAACTTCCTTTTAGTAATGACTGGATACGCTGTATCTTTGATGTACTTTCTGGTATTAGCAAAATGTCTAGGCCTCAGGAGAAAAGGGGAGTCACAAAAACCTGTGAAGAGCTGTGCCTCATAAAGGATCAAATAAAACATTGTGAAATAGTATAGAAATATTTGTAAATAAATGTGCATTTTAGATTTTTCAGTAAATTTATAAAGCTTATTTTTGGTTCCGTTTTTTTGAAATGAGCATTCATTTCCTATCTAAAACCAAAAATAGTAAGTCAGCAAGTATTTCTTTTGCTAAAAACAATTATGTAAAAAGTCCCCAACTTACGAACAGGTTATGTTCTGAACACCTGGTCATAAATTGCTTTGGTCATAAGTCAGAATTATCCTTTTCCTGTAATCCCTCAAGGTATGCGAGGGTTGTGTTCCATGCAACCCTTGCACATCTTGAATTTTGCATAAGTTGGGGAGGGCTTGGTTTGGGGCCCTGGGAGTGGGCAGAGGGGATTAAGCCTGGGGTGGGTTAGGGTGACAGAGGTGATGGGAGGATGCAGTTGAGCTGAGGCTTGCAGGGAGCTGGACCGAGGCAGCAGAGGACTGGTACGATAGGATATGTCTAGACTACAAGGTTTTGTCAACAAACAGCCATTTTGTCAATGAAACCCGCAGAGCATCTAGATTGCCAAGTACAATTGTTCTGGAGATAGTTTCCATTGGTGTTTAATATCAGTCTGCTGATGACTTTTCTGGGTGCTGCCCCACTCTCATTGTGATAGGATTTGTTACCTTCACGTGCTGGGAATGCTTGCTTCTAACATATCGGGGTCGTCAGTCTGCTCTCATCATGATGGGAGTGTTTGTGACTTTCTGATGCCTTGGAGGTCCTGGTTCTCCACTTTTTGGCACATCTGAGCCTAGACACAGCCTTCAAACTTAAATAATTAGCAGACAATGCACTCTTCACTCATTCCAAAACACTTTCACTACAAAGTGCAGAACTGTTTGTAATTACAGATCAGAGTTCTGCAGCATCTGCTGCTTACATTGACAAAGCCTGTGCCATATGATAACCATAAGCAAGCAAGCACCTATATCAGAAAGCCCTGTAAAAGATGGTGATCGTAATCAGTCACTAGGACTATTCTGGATTGGTCCTGCCTTGACATCACTGACAGACACGGGCAGCCCCTATGATGCATCTTTACCAATAGCACTAGGCTGTTCCTTTCTGCTAGCCAGGGTGGCAGGCAGGGTACACTGAGGCACATTACATTGCTTAAGGCTTGCTGTTATATTCTTATACAAGAACTGGAATAGTACATTTTACTTACGTGTGTGCATGCGTACTTGGCTCCTTGAATAGCTAGTACACACATGCAACAGGAGTGGTTGTGTTGGTGCAGTATGTTACACTGTCTGGGTCTACACTTGCCCCCAATTTCGAAGGGGACATGTTAATCAGAGTGACAGGAGGTTACTAATGAAATGCTGAAGTGAATATGCAGGACTTCATTAGGCTAATTCTCCCCTGCAGCAACTTTGAAGTGTCAAACTTTGAAGTGCAAGCATGTGTCTAGCGAGCTGTAGTGCCTGCACAACTTTGAAGTGCTTTTACTCCCCAAAATTTTTCTGAAATGCAAAGTGCATACAAACACTTCCAAGCTGCTGTGGGGGAGAATTAACTTCATGAAGTGCTGCATATCCACCTCAGCACTTCATTAGTAATCTCCCATTGCCTTGATTAACATGCCTCCTTTGAAGCTGGGGGCAAGTGTAGGCAAGCCTTATATGTATAATTGGAGATACACATCTCCTAGAGCTGGAAGGGATCTCTGGAGGTCATCTAGTCCAGTCCCCTGCCCTCTGGGCAGGACCAAGCACGAGCCCTGATATCTATTTGCCCCAATCCCTAAATAGCCTTCTCAAGGATTGAGCTCACAACCCTGTGTTTAGCAGGCCAATATTCAAACCACTGAGCTATCACTCCCCCCAAATAATCTATTACATGAGAACATAAGAATGGCCATACTGGGTCAGACCAAAGGTCCATCCAGCTGAGTATCCTGTCTGCAGACAGTGGCCAGTGCCAGGTGCCCCAGAGGAGGTGAACCGAAGACAGTGATCAAGCGATTTGTCTCCTGTCGTCTGTCTCCAGCCTTTGACTAAAGGCTAGGGACACCATATTTTACCCTTGGCTAATAGCCATTTATGGACATAACCTCCAAAAATTTATCAAGCTCTATTCTAAGCTCTGTTAGAGTGCTGGCCTTCACAGCCTCCTCCGGCAAGGAGTTCCACAGGTTGACTGTGCGCTGTGTGAAGAAAAATTTTCTTTTATCAGTTTTGAACCTACTGACCATTAATTTCATTTGGTGTTGTCTAGTTCTTATATTATGGGAACAAGTAAATAACTTTTCAATATTCACTTTCTCCACACCATTCATATTTATATACCTCTATGATATCGCCCCTCAATCTCCTCTTTTCTAGACTGAAAAGTTCCAGTCTCTCTAGCCTCTCCTCATATGGGACCCTTTCCAAACCCCTGATCATTTTAGTTGCCCTTTTCTGAACTTTTTCTAATGCCAATATATCTTTTTTGAGGTGAGGAGACCACATCTGCACGCAGTACTCAAGATGTGGGTGTACAATAGTTTTATATAGGGGAAGTATGATATTCTTCGTCTTATTCTCTATCCCTTTTTTAATAATTCCTAACATCCTATTTGCTTTACTGACTGCTGCTGCACACTGTGTGGATGTTTTCAGAGAACTATCCACTATAATTCCAAGATCACTTTCCAGATCTATTGTATCTAAATTTGCCCCCATCACATTGTATGTATAATTGGGGTTATTTTTCCCAATGTGCATTACCTTACACTTACACTTACCCACACTAAATTTCATTTGCCATTTTGCTGCCACTCAGTTTGCCGAGATCTTTTTGAAGTTCTTCACAATCTACTTTGGTTTTGACTATCCTGAACAGCTTGGTATCATCTGCAGACTTTGCCACCTCACTGCTTACCCCTTTCTCTAGATCATTGATGAACAAGTTGAAGAGGATTGGTTCTAGGACTGACCCTTGGGGAACACCACTAGTTACCCCCCTCCATTGTGAAAATTTACCATTTATTCCTATCCTTTGTTTCCTGTCATGTAACCAGTTTCCAATCCATGAAAGGATCTTTCCTCCTATCCCATGACCACCTAATTTACATAAGAGCCTTTGGTGAGGGACCTTGTCAAAGGCTTTCTGGAAATCTAAGCATATTGTGTCCACTGGATCCCCCGTCTGCATGTTTGTTAACCCCTTCAAAGAACTCTAGTAAGACACGACTTCCCTTCACAGAAACCATGCTGACTTTTGCCCAACAAATCATGTTCTTCTACGTGTCTGGCAATTTTATTCTTTACTATTGTTTCTACTGATTTGCCCGGTACTGACGTTAGACTTACCGGTCTGTAATTGCCAGGGTCTCCTCTAGAGCTCTTTTTATATATTGGCGTTATATTAGCTGTCTTCCAGTCATTGGGTACCGAAGCTGATTTAAAGGAGAGGTTACAAACCACCATTAATAGCTCTGCAATTTCACATTGGAGTTCTTTCAGAACCGTTGGGGTGAATGCCATCGGGTCCTGGAGACTTGTTACTGTTTAGCTTATCAATTGGTTCCAAAACCTCTTCTACTGACACTTCAATCTGGGACAGTTCCTCAGATTTGTCACCTAGAAAGGATGGCTCAGATTTGGGAACCTCTGTAATATGCTCAGGCGTGAAGACTGAAGCAAAGAAATCATTTAGTTTCTCTGCATTTGGTAATTCACAACTGTAATCATTTACCAAGGGATTCTCCATCACCTGCACATTCAAAGTCAAGCTGGGCTGTTTGTCTAGAGCTCCATTCGAGCACTTGAGTAGGTATTCCAGTGCAGTTTGTCATTGTTCAGTATGCTGTCTTTTGGGAAGTTTTGGAAATTAATTTGGGGCAAAAATGAGTCAAGGGTGGGTGACCCACCTTGGTGTCTGCCATATTCTATAAAAGCATGCAGCGTGCACAGCTCTTCTCTGTTACCTGATGTGTTGCAAGCATAAGGTGCATGATCTCCTGGAGATGAACTGAATCAGTGGGGAACATGATGATTTTGTGGAGGACATATGGCTGTGATGGGGCTGGATTAAGACAAGCTGAGCCCCCAGACTGTGTGAAGTTTGAGGCCCTATAGCATTACCAAAAAAATGCAGTATTTTTAGCTGTGTTATACATCAAGGGAGAGCTGCATGTTGGATTTGCCAAGCTGGACAATCAGGAAAAGGCATTTCAAAAATAAGCAAGACCTTAAAGAGAAGAAAGACCTTCTGGTCTCCGTGACTCCTAGGCAATGGACCAGAGTAGTAAATGTTGGGCATTTTGGGACAGCTACTAAAAGACTGTTAGGGTCAACATATATCAGTGTATATAGTCATGCTGTGTCAACCTCAGTACATTGACTGTGGCTCAACTCTGCTTAAGAAGGTGGTTATATGGCGTTGTAACTGGGCATTTATGAAGGTAGGAGAGAAATTTAAGTGTAGACTCATGCACAAGTAGGTTTTTTAAAAAAAAAAAAAAAAAAAAAAAAAAAAAAAAAAGGTAGCATGTGTAGCCCAGCCCTAAATGTTAAGGCTCATGTCAGTTTATTTTAAAACAAATATTTAAATCAAGGTAAGAATACCCACTGGCTTAGCTAAATAGGTCATAACAAGTTTAAACTGGTGAAACTTTCTGATCTAGATAAGTCATTTGAAATTAAACCTAAGTTTCCTCAAAACAATAGCTGTTACTTAATAGTTTCTGTAGATTGTTTGCAAAGAAGTGTGATAAATAACCACAAATGGAGTCTTACAACATATAATGTCTGTGGAGTTACTGAAAGCTGTTTGAGGATGACTTCCCAGTGGAAAATGGTCTTATTTTCAAAATCAAAATTTTCCATAGAAAAACTCCAGTTCTGTTAAGTAACTTTATTTTTCTGTTAGGAAAACTTAAATGAGAGCAGCCTGCCTGGAAGGCTTTTGTCAATATCACTAACTGCCTGTATCCAGAAAGTGAAATAGAGAAAAACCTTCAAGTAAGGCTGACTGCCTTCCTGCTAGATGGATGGAAGGCTTTTGTTAGTTTTACAGTTAGAAAGTGAAATTCACAAGAACTTTCCAGCTTCTTCCTATGAAAATATTCAAATTTGACTTTTTGTTCTGATTCAGGTTGAAACACCTTTTTTTAAAATCAATTTCCATTCAGCTGTACTGCAGAATTGTGTAGCTATGATACTATGAATCATGAAAACAAAAAGCAGTCAAGTAATCATGAAGTGTTTATTACAAACTTCTGGGAAGTTTTTTGAGTAGCTTTGGCTACGTCTACACGTGCCCCAAACTTCGAAATGGCCACGCAAATGGCCATTTTGAAGTTTACTAATGAAGCGCTGAAATGCATATTCAGCGCTTCATTAGCATGCGGGCGGCCGCAGCACTTCGAAATTGACGCGCCTCGCCGCCGCCCGTCTCATCCAGACGGGGCTCCTTTTCGAAAGGATGCCGCCTACTTTGAAGTCCCCTTATTCCCATCAGCTCATGGGAATAAGGGGACTTCGAAGTAGGCAGGGTCCTTTCGAAAAGGAGCCCCGTCTGGACGAGACGTGAGGCGCGTCAATTTCGAAGTGCCGCGGCCGCCCGCATGCTAATGAAGCGCTGAATATGCATTTCAGCGCTTCATTAGTAAACTTTGAAGTGGCCATTTCGAAGTTTGGGGCACATGTAGACACAGCCTTGGAGTGCTGCTGTGGGAAAGATCTGAGAGTTGCTCTTCTTCACTAAGGGTTCTTACCTTTTGAAGTCCTAGATAGCTCAGTCTTCCGGTCTCTGTCACTTAACATGTAAAGGAAATTGGGAACCTACTGCTGTGCGACCAATATGCTAATAAGACCTAGGTGTTCTCTGACAGTGTGGTCTCTCTGTTGTTCTGATGTTTGGTTAAAACAGCTGTGGAGGAAAGGAGGCAGGCTATGGTTCAATAGACACAAGATAGAGATGGCGATTGGAAAAGAGCAGTATTATGAAAAATTGATGGCTGGGCTTTTTGATATTTGATAGATTATGTATAACCTTCATTTGTTTTCATTATTTTATTGTCCTTTTTAACTCTTCTGTGGGTTTTCATGTAGTCAGTAATGTTTTCGTCTTTATCTGATGAGAATGTACCCTTCCTACTGAGGATGTAATTAGTCATGGCGATCTATGTTTTTGTAACCTTAAAGTTAGACTGTTGCAGTAGTTTTCAAAGGAGGCTAATCCTGAAGGTCAACAAAAGGTACTGCTCTTAGCGTTTCACAAATAAAAGCATGCTTTCCAGGGACAGCGCATCATACTGCTACAGTGCAGTTAACATTCGCTGCCAGTAAAATTGAGTCCAGTTCAAGATGCCAGTGCTCCTCTACAACAACTTTACTGTACCAGCTACTAGAGTAACTGCCTCTCCCTCTGTGGCCTGAAACACTAATTGGCAGTGACACTTTCTTAAACCTGAGGAGGAACATTCAGTAGGCAGCTATGGAATTTTCTGCAGCTATGTGTGATTAAGCAGGACTCAGCCTTACCAACTTAAAGGAAACGGCATAAACAACTAGGAACGACAAGAAGTGATTCCATTAAAACAGGCAGCCCTTAAAAAGGCAGAGAGCTCCACTGGTGGTAGCAACAGTGGAGTGTAGACAGGGCACCAATGTCTTAATCACCTTACGTAAACCTTTGAATGTGTCTGTACTGTGGAGCAATTAAAATGCTGCTGATCCTCTGTGCTGAGTTCACATTATTGTGTCCACTACTAGTAATAAAAGCAGGGATGTTTGAGGAACAGAAGTCTGTAAACATGGCATCTGTGCATGAAGTTTTCCATGTAGACTCTAAGGAATTGGGTTTTGCCCACAAAAGCTCATGACATAATAAATTTGTTAGTCTCCAAGGTGGCATAGGACTGCTTGTGACTCTACAGATGAACACAGCTATCCCTATGAAACTATTAACCTGTAAGGTGGTAGCTTCATCTCTAGCAGTGATCAATTGTTATCTTTTAGCAGTGTCATCCTTCTGGTCTTCCATAATCTTTCAAAAGTCCTCAACAGAAAAAGGGAAGACAAGACTTAACATTCCCCGTGATTAAAAAAACAAAAACAAAACAGGCTATGCTCGAGAGGAGGGACTTAAATTACAATAGGCCCTGTTTGTTCTTTCTCTTTTTTTTTTTTTTTTTTTTTTTTTTTTATAAATCATATGGCAGCAGTAAATGACATAAATGTGCTTTGTTTTACATTTCACCTTTAGACAAACTCCTGGACTGGCTTTATTTTTTAGTGATAGCTGCTGTGTGTTACACTCCCTATGCACTGGTTTAATGAGCCATCCTTTTCAAGTGGCACTAGTGGGTTTCTGTGGTGTTGTATAACACCACGTATTGATTTAAGGCCATATCACTGGAATAGTGGCAGTTTCATGTGAAGTTGTATATGATGCAAGAAGCAGTATGGTTTAGTGAAATGGAGTGTGATCCAAAAACCCCCAAGTTCTAAATTTGGTACCATGAGTGCTAGACAACAGATGCTGGTAGATCCCCTAGCTTGAAGTGGTATCCATTATATAAAGGATTTGCAGTTTGGGTCAGTGGCTTTCAGCACTCCTACTATAAAATTGTCCCATCACCACTGCTGAAATGTAGGTTGGCATTGATTTGACTGATGTAATCATCATAAAAATCAATGCCATAAACATGTTTTAATAGCAACATGATTCAGTGTAAATGTCCAGTGTGTTCAAGCCTGATGTTTTAATATTTGTTTAGTCAAAGGAATGTTGGGAAATTGATGGAAATTGATAAAGTCCTAAATCAAATATTCCAAATAACTGCAAATCATATTTTTTTATTTTATCTTTCTTCCTTTTGCAGTATCCATGACAACTATTGGAGAAAAAGGTAAGATATTCTCATTTAATAAGCTGATTGACACACAAAAATAAGCAGGACTTCTTCTTTAAAATAATCAGACTGTACCTCAGATTTAGTGCATAATCACTCACAACACATTAACTGGATCTATGAATCTGACTTACAAACAGCTAATCAGTTGCTTTTAGGACCACTGTTGTGTGTACAAGAAGTAAGCGTTTAAATAAGACGGAAATTTTCAGTGACTTATTTTTTGTGTTCTCAGATTTGTAGTGTTTAAAAAGTTATTTTTAATTTTGCTTAGACTTCTAAGTACTAAGACTGAAGACTAGAATTACTCTGTTTTCCTTTTTTAATCTGTGCTGTTCTAATTAAGGAGGCCTCTTTGGGGGAAAAATACCTTTTTATTTCCATCAAAATTCGTATGTTTAAAGTATCTCTGTAGACAGGCGGCAGTAGTGAAAACTTTTGTTACTCATATCACTAGAAAAAAATTTACTTCTGTTACATTAAATATTAATCCATCTGTAGAAACAAAGATCAGATATGATGTGTTTTCTATTATGTGGACACCTGTTCAGGCAGGACTTTGATAATCAAACTTTTTCACATTGGGCTCCAAATAGCCATTATATGGCATAGAGAAGAAACCTGCATTTTTTTCCAAATTCTTTTAATGGGAAATGTTGGCATTTTGAAATTGCATTCCATTCTGAATTAGAACAAACTCAGAATAAGAGCAGTCTTTGCAAAAATACAAAATATTTCAAATTGGATAACAAAGCATATTTATCAAGAACTAAAGAATTCAAATTGTTAACAAATTTAGCCATTTCAAATTAACAATTATGATTAAAAATTTTCTAAACATCTATTCCAAATAGTTGTTTCATTTCTTCCAACTGAAAATATTGTGATTAAAATTAATATTTTCCTGAAGGAAAACTTTTTGGTTGAACATTCACAGCTAGCTCCTAATATCAATGTTGTTTCATTAGTACTATCCGAGTCTGGAGTTGATCTAGAACAGGCATGTCCAGCCCGTGAGCCGCATGTGGCCCCACAAGATTGTAAACTTTTAACATTATTATGTGATTTATATACAGTAACTATATTATATATTTTTATATGTGGCCCAAGACAATTTGTCTTCACTCACTGCGGCCCAGGCAAGCCAAAAGGTTGGACACCCATGATCTAGAATGTCCTTCAGGTACACATTTGGTAAATGATGACCTGTTACTGCTATCGGTTTCCTCCTTTGATGCAAGTTCTGTGGACCTAAAGGTTCCAGTTGTGCTGATAACCCATGCCAGTATCAGTAGGATCGCAAGTTGATGGAATTTGAGTTGTTTCTTTTACTCTGCCTTTTCAAAAAACTAAGAAATGAGAGAGAAAAATAATACATTACAAGAATAGCATAGAACACTGCCAGGGTCCTGAATATCTCTTGCATGGAAACGTGGTTAACTTCTTCATACAGGAAGAGAATTGATTTGTATTTTAAGCTCTATTTTATTCTCCCCCCACCCCCAACCCTGCAAAATCCTCAAAATGTGATCCTCTTCAAATATGGCATATAAAGTCTGTGGTCAGAGAACCATTTTTTGTTCAGTTTGAGGTCATTCAGATGCTATTTTCTTACATGGTACTCAAAAAGGCTGTATTAATCATACCATTAACAAAAATTTTAATGATGGTTTTAGCCATTTCTGATACTTTTACCTATTAAAAGAGATCGGCACTGGTTGGATTTTTCGTTTCTTGCACATTTGCCTTCATTTTCTGCTCACCTTCATTAGCACTAGCTCTTCCATCCAGGAGACTATACTTTTACTTCTTGGCTATCTGAGCCAACTTCACTATCTCTCATTCCTATCCGGCGAAACAAAGCTTAGAGGGTGAGGGTGGGATTGTCGTCTGAAGCTGTTGCAGCTGTTGAAAACACTCCAGGAAATGAGCCCAGACTGTCCTCATGCCACACTGATCAAGGAAGAAACTGCAGCTGCTATTCACTTCCACGGTTCTGGATAAAAAGCTGCGTTCTTTCAACAACAATGTGGTCACTGGAATCTGCTCAGAGGTAGCAAGACATGGATACGTATGTAGTTCTCTGTGATAAACTCTTCATCACCCTCATCTGAAGATTAAATGTGTTTGTGTGTAAAGCATCCTGCACAGTAGCAGACTTTCCAGTAGCAGCTTGTATTGGGAAGGCTGGTAGAACAGATTAGTTACACTGTTTTTCTCCTGTGGGTAAATTAGAGTACTCTTTCACTCAGAGATGCAAGGAGAAAGTCAAAATACTCCCTCCTCGCTCACTCTTACTGAGTGAGGTATACAGTAGAATCTTCTCTCCTGGGTTTGGCACACCTTTGATTCAAGCAAAGGGAGGGAAAGAAATTTGTGGGGCTAGCTGCTAAAGTAAAAGATATGTGATACTGTAGAATCAATGGCATCTGTCCATGAAGTGCCATTACCAAATTACTTTGTCAGCCTTTACAGTACTAGGGTATTGTCTGCTACCCCGTCCATATCAGTCAGCAGTGAAGATGTTGCAGCAGCCAGCATCACCTTAGTGAGGAAGCTGAATTTCAAATCCCGTAGCCCCCAAATAACTTCTCACCCACCCACCGTTTATCCCTTACTTGAAATTTAAGGCTCGTCTGTCCTTACCAGAAGATTGACATGCTGCCAGCCAATTTTTCTGAGGCTGGACTTAGTGCATCAAATAGGGCTGCACTAAATTGAATGTTCAGGGGACTGTCATTGATCCTGGTAGACCCACAATTGAAAGGAGTAAGGGAAGTCATCAGGAGTGTTTCTTCCATTGACCTCCTGCTGTGGGGATGGCAGCAAAAGTTGATTTAAGGTACATCGACTCCAGCTATGCAATTCTCATAGCTGGAGTAGCATGTCTGAAATTGATTTCTCCTTCTCTCCCAGCCTTAAGCCGTGTCTACACGTGCACGCTACTTCGAAGTAGCGGCACTAACTTCGAAATAGCGCCCGTCACGGCTACACGCGCCGGGCGCTATTTCGAAGTTAACTTCGACGTTAGGCGGTGAGACGTCGAAGTCGCTAACCCCATGAGGGGATAGGAATAGCGCCCTACTTCAATGTTCAACGTCGAAGTAGGGACCGTGTAGTCGTTGCGCGTCCTGCAACTTCGAAATAGCGGGGTCCGCCATGGCGACCATCAGCTGAGGGGTTGAGAGACTCTCTCTCTCGAGCCCCTGCGGGGCTCTGTGGTCACCATGGGCAGCAGCCCTTAGCCCAGGGCTTCTGACTGCTGCTGCGGCAGCTGGGGATCCATGCTGCAGGCACAGGGTCTGCAACCAGTTGTCAGCTCTGTGGATCTTGTGTTGTTTAGTGCAACTGTGTCTGGGAGGGGCCCTTTAAGGGAGCGGCTTGCTGTTGAGTCCGCCCTGTGACCCTGTCTGCAGCTGTGCCTGGCACCCTTATTTCGATGTGTGCTACTTTGGCATGTAGACGTTCCCTCGCAGCGCCTATTTCGATGTGGTGCCGTGCAACGTCGAAGTTGAACATCGACGTTGCCAGCCCTGGAGGACGTGTAGACGTTACTCATCGAAATAGCCTATTTCGATGTAGGCTTCACGTGTAGACGTAGCCTTAGTGTGTCTTTACAATTGATAAACTCTTCAGGTATTCCCTGGCCATCCTAGCTCCCCAGTCAGACTTCATAGGTTTCCAGGGACCTTTTCCTATACCTCAAGGCATTTCATCTACTATATCAATTCCATAAAACTTTCACAGGATAGTGCTTCCTTCATCCTCCTATGAGATGAAATCAAGATATCTTTCCCAGTATTTAATTAGAGCTAAAATGTTACAACGTTATAAAGATATACAAGTTAGCAAAAGCATATGGGATAGAGGAAATTATATGATCAATATTTACTTTCTCTCATTTTCAAAACAACAGATACTGTTCTTGAGTCATTATGGATTATAAAGTAAATACAAATTGTTCCAATGTGATTAAATCTGCATGTTTGAGCACCATTGATATATAGTGCATGGGGTCATGGTGCCACTCAAATTTACAGTAACTGTAAAAAGTTGTATGTGTTTAAGTTGCAGTTTCTGTCATGGTACGTGATTTTCTTACAGCCTTAGTGATGCTGATAGTTTGTATATGTAATGTAATTAATATGCATATATTAATTTCTTCTGTATAATTTGTTAATTTCATCCCTCTTTGATTTTAGCTGTGTGCCTGATTGCCTATCACCTATTTTTCGTGCTGTTTGTTTGGTCTTACTGGAAAACAATTTTTACATTACCAATGCATCCTTCCAAAGAAGTAAGTTGAGATTTGGGACAAATTACATTTATGTTCTTTTTTGAGGTATGCAGGTTTCTGGTGATTTTAAGTGGGCAAATGGCATTTGGAGGGGCTGGATAACTTAACACTTCATATCATCAAATACCTGAAGATTACCAGTAATGTGGTGCTGGCTGGTAGGGAATAGTGTTAGCATCATGCTGGTAATTTGATATATTATGTAAAAGAAATTAAGTATAGCAAACTTTTGTAGGCTAACCAAAAAAAAAAAAAAATGTTTTAGTTAGGGTGGGGTCCATTCTTTGGAGTCATGCACATAAATATTTAATTTTTTCCAAATATATTTGAGGTGGAATGTTTTAAGGTTCTCCTCAAGGCTGAGTTGTCCTATTGTCAGTTATATTCTGAGAAACCACTTTTGCTTCTATTAAAAAAAAAAAAAAATACTATTTTCTGAGCATACACAGTCCAGTCCTCCTACTGTGATTACACAGAGGGATATGAATGACTTCTAAAGTGGACAGCCCCTATTGGTTCAGCCAGAGAGGAGCTCAGTTGCGGGTCACCTGGTAGAACAGTGGCTTACAGATTGAGGATCCCAATTAGTATTACTCGTTAAGAGCTACAGTGTTCCTACTGTAAATCCACCTCTAGTAGACTTAACTAATCAGTTAAATCCAAATTCTAATGTCCAGTTATAGTACTACAAAGGTATCAGATAAGTCTGGAGGACTATAAGTAAGATGGAGCAGACAGCTGAATTTATCTTAGTACAGCTCCAAGAATAAATGTAACCTCTTGAACCAGGTTTACTCTCTATGTACAGTTCCTTGGAGCACATGGAACTTTCACATCTGAAATTGGAAAAACTTGTTCGTAGGGCTTGTTTTATGCACTACAGACAGTGGCATTACTTGTGTGAATAAAGCAGGATTTGGGCTTGTCAAACTAATCATTGCATAAGCAGGAAGTATATTTTCCTGTGTAATTTATCCAGTTTTCATACTATGGACTCACTACCATGCCTCCATAGTGAGGTTACATTGATAGTTTTTATTTTGTTCCCCTCATCTGTCTGATCTCAGAAAGCAAACTGGTTAAAAAATTCTGGGTGATGTAAAAAAGTGATGATTTTTAATCCATAAAATTTCATGACTGTGCACACAGTGTCCATATACAAGTTAATCAGAGCTTAAGAGCTTGAAAAAAATCATGCCGCACTTCAGAAAATGCTCTCAAGTGCCATTGTTTCTGCCACGGAGTAGACGTTTAAATTCCCAAATTGTCATACTTTGGCCTACACGTTGAGCATAGAATTGTTGTAAAATCATGGAGCTTTTGTAAAAAGGTAAATAACAATGTAGCTGTCGTTTTTTAATGGAATCCCTTTAATGGGATTTGGTGTATGAAAGAAAAACAGACCTATTAGCCAACCAAACTAGCTGCTGCCTCCTTGTCTCCTTGGACACACTTTTTTCCTACATGGATCTTACACAACACCCCTCCCACCTCTGTATTCTCCAAATGGTCCCACCCTCTCCTGTTGGTTCTCACCTGCAAGTCTAAATAAGTGGGCCACGATCACATCCACTGATGGGTGGAGAAGAAGGGGGAAGCAAAGAGGGCAGTTATCCCAGGACTCTGCTATTCAAAAGAGTGTTCCTGATCAGAGATGTTCAACCTGTAATTTGTTGACTTTAGTAAATTAGATTCCTTAACACAATTCCCCTTCCTATTCCCTACCTGGTATGTATTACAATTTATTTTCTTTGTCCCCTCTTCTGACATTGAAAGACTAGAGAAACTAACTTCTGTTCAGTAGCCAGTTGGATCTTTTCAGTGACACAGCATGGACTTTGGGCTTGACTACAGCATCTGCCGAAGTGGCTTATTAGCATCCCCCTTTTGGAAGGGGTTGAGGGGGCCTAGCAAAGTCACTTCCTTAGTTTGCATTAGCCTTCTGTCAATGAACTGTGGTCCCTAGTGATGTGCATTAACAGTTAATTAATGCGTTTGACCAAGTCCTTTTGGAAACTTGCCAAGAGATGGTAACCAAGTGGTCAAAGAATACATTGGTTAAAGGCAAAAAAATTATATGAGCTGTGCTAATTTTAAGCATTTGCAATTTCTGCTTTACCGTATGGAGAACAATGATTATTAGGTTGAAACACAGTTGAATCACAAACTGTGTTAAATTGTGGGGTTTTTTCTTTTTTTTTTTTTTTAAGGAGAAGAGAAATAAAAACACCAAGACTTGTATTTGTCTGTCTTGGGAATGATGGGTTATTTGCTGTACAGTAATTTGTACATACAACTACTTCATCCTTGTTTAACAAATACCTTTCTCTTTAATTGAAGTTAAATATCCATAAAAATGAAATTCTAGGCATTGCTAAATAAAAACTGCTGTATTTTCCAGTTCCATCTGTCGTATGCAGACAAAGAACTGCTGGAAAAGGAGCCTAGAGGTGAAGCCCAGCAAGAAATTTTCAGGCGAGCAGCCAAGGATCTTCCTGTATACACAAGGACAATGTCTGGAGGTAAAAGCTGTTTGTTTCAGTTGTCAAAGAAACTAGTGTCTTGGAAATTTTCACTTGCAGTAGAAAGTGATTTTTTTAAGGCAGTGTTTTAGAAAAATTAGTGGTCTTTCAAAGCTTAAAAGAATAAATTGATGGAAGAATGATGGTCTGTTGTTTAGTAGAAATACATTATTTACTGTACTGCGTATGCAGAGTCTATACAATAATGAGTACCAATAATTACAGTAGTAGAATTGACAAGATACTAAAAATATAAATAACATTGCAAGATACTCAAATATTAGCCAAAGTTAATCTGTTGTTTGTTTTGCCATACACACATCCACAATTTGTAATTGAATGTTGATTGAAAATGACCCACTAATATCAACTAATGTGAAGATTGGTTTCAAATGCAGCACTGTTGTACCTTTAGTTACTTGATAGCTAGAAGCATTAACAGACACTACAAGAAGGTGAAATCTATATATTTTAATGTTCTGTAATTTGTTTTATTTTTCACTCCTGAAAAGGTAAATATTAATGTCGCATTATATCTGTGGGCACCAGCTGTTGTGGCACCTATTCATGCCAGCTACAGTGATAAAGCAAGAGCAAATGTGAAAAGTAAACAGTCAGTTAAAGGCCTTATGTTATATCGTCAGTGTCATTAGTTTCAGGTTATGCATGCCTTCCAAGTAAGGAAATCCTAAAGGCACTATACAAAATAAGATCTTCTGTTAGAACAGAACCCTAAAATGAATTTCTAGAGAGAGCGATGGACAAGATCAAGAACGAGGTAGAAGGTATATCGGTGCACGGGATGAGAATTAACAAGTTGAGGTTCGTGGATGATATAGCTATCGAGGAAGACAGAGAAGCTAGTGAGAAAGGTGCACGGGTTAAATGAGAAAGGGAAGCGGTACAGACTGATTATGAACATTGATAAAACAAAGACAATGGTATTTGGAGATAAAGAAATAGGAAGGAAGATCAGTGTAGATGGGGTTGAACTGGAGAATGTAGAGAAGTTCACATATCTTGGGAGCAACATGATATATGATGTAGACTGTAAGAAGGAAATAGCTGCTAGAATAGTGAAAGCAAAAGCAAGTTTGAAGGCAATGGATAAGATCTGGAAAAGCAAAACAATTACATTAGGAACAAAGCTGAGCATTCTGAAACTGAGTATTCTGCAGCATGTTGTAAGGATGTGAGGCCTGAGTGATAATGAAAGATTTGAAGAGAAGGATATTGGCATTTGAGAGGAGTTATAGAAAGATCTTGAAAATAGGATGGATGCATAAGGTCACCAATGACAAATTATATGGGAAGATACAGCTGAAAGAAAAGCTAGTGCAGAAGGTTATACAACGGAAGCTATAGGTTTTCGGGCATATCTGCAGACTGAACAACTAGCAAAAAGTCAAGACCCTGGTATCTGGTAAGATGGACATCTCTAATACGAGAGGCAGACCCCACAGAGAATGGGTAGATGATGTAGTTGACTGGTGCAGAGCTAGTCTGCAGAAACTAAACCACTCTGCACTGGACAGGGAAAGATGGAAGGAAATAGTAAGGGAAGCCTCAGACAGCAACGGGCACTGGGCCCATGGTTGTTGACGACGACAATGATGATGAATTTATTAAATACTAAATATGTTATACAGCCTTTTCTTCTACTTTTAGGTTTTACAATGCTGATTTTTTTTCTTCATTTGAAAAATAGCCTCAATTAAAAGCTTTAATAAATAATCCAGAATGCAGTTGTTGGAATATTTCTCGTGTATTAAAGATTCAACATGTGCTTAATTTGGTGCTCTTAAACAGCTTTTATGGAGGGCTGAACACTTGCAATTTCCACTAAATTCAAATTAAATCACTTTCTTGGGTGTTTCAAGGAATTCAGGATCTAACTATAAATATTTATTTTTGATCAAGTCTAAAGATGTTAAAATATTCATAACCTTACGTTAGATCTAATGTTATGTGGATATAATTTCTTCTCAGCAATCAGATACTGTGACAGATGCCAACTTGTAAAACCAGACCGCTGCCATCACTGTTCCGTGTGTGACAAGTAAGAACAAATTTAACTTTTAAAATGTTAGATAACATTTCTTATGCATTAGCAAGTTTTAACAAAATAATTATAAAAAATGCTCCCACTGAATGATAAAGAACTGAGCAATGCATTTTTGTTATTTTCGTACTGCGAACAAAATATGTGATGTTTTAGTAGAAAAAGCCCTTTGAATGGTATTTTTAAACGTCTGTTTCTGCTTTTAATCTTCCTTAGAAATATCAAGAATGGTTACTTTTCCTCTTTTTTCCTTAAATTTTAATCATGATCTAAATCAGCAAGTAGGAAACTTGGATTTAAATCATTAATGTTAAACTTTTTTTATGTCTGTACTTTTTATTTTTCTAAATAGAGGTACTTTTCTCATTGGTAACCATTGAAACGTGACAAGTATCAGCGTCTGTGTTAGCCTGTATCCCCCAAAACAACCAGGAGTCCTGTGGCGCCTTATAAACTGTAACATATTTTTGAGCATAAGCTTTTGTGGACAAAGACCTGCTTTGTCAGATGCATTGGTGTTGATTTATAATTAAAAAGAGCCTTTATTATCAATTTGACACTTTCTTTATTTTGCTAACTAGAAGGACACCCTATATTTGTACACATTTATTTAAACAATTCAATAGCTCAGTATCCATTTATTCACATTTTCATTTTTGATGATCGGTGAGCCATTTCTTGTTAGTTTTTTTTTGTGATATGTCAAGCTGCCTTCAAATGGAAATTGGAATTCAATTAAAATGCACAAATTTAGCTTTTTTTTTTTTTAATAAATGAAACTACCCTAAATGTGTAGAATGTGCAAGAAAAAAAATCAGTTGCATCAAACTATATTCTGTATTTCCAAAGGGTTCATTAAAAATTGTATTGTCTTAAGTTAGTGGAAAGAATCAATCTGTTCAATTAACTATGTCCTTCAGGATTTTAGAATTAGAAGATTTCTCCTCATACCACGTTTTTATTCATGTACTGTAAGACAAAAACAAGCTTTCCTCCTTTTTCAGCTCCCAGTGGGTTGCTCAGCTTTGAAGTCCCTGAACTTAAGCATTTATCCTGTCTGCACTCACCAAAGCTAGTGTAGCACTTCTAGTACAAGAGCTTAGACATTGAGTTTCCCCAGTTAAATGGTTTGAATTTCTTGAAAACGATGGCCACAAACATGTACTATTTAAATATTCAGTTTAATTCAGTTTAAATTATTTTAATAAGTTACAGAAAATTTAGGCCTTAAATGTAGGCTGTCAGTTTCAAACTTGATTTAAAAAGAAAAAAAGTATTGAACTTAAATTTAAAAAAAAAAAAAAACTTTGATTTTTTTTTTTTAATCCACCCTAAATAACTCACATGTGGATTGAGTGCTCATCCCTTAGGAGAAGGGTGAGGGCGTTGAATTGTTAAAGAAGAGCTTTTATTTTATTTTATTTTATTTTTTTTAGCATTTCAGTTAAATTGCTGTGAAATTGTGGGGCTTTAAATGGTGCAAATACAGATGATTAGCCTTCTTAAATAATCACATATCACTTCCTTGGTATCTCTCAGTAGTGCTAGAACTACTTTTAGTGTGCGGGTGCTAAACTGTGCCCCCTCCCTGCCCCACACACCTGTTCGTGCCCCTTACTAACTTATGCTTGGTTCACACCTAGGGCTGCCATCTCAACAAGATGGCATTGGTGCAAATGACATCCAGTATGTCCAGTTCAGGAGAACTGGCAACCTAGGCACAGCTGGAGGTGGCTACAGACCCACGAGCCAGTGGTGGGACCCCAAAAGGCAGCAGAGCCTCCCCAAGGCTGGTGGTCTGAACCTCAGGGGTGGCAGGTTGCAGAGCCCACATGTGTGGCAGGACCCCAGCCGAGCTGCCCACAGTGGCCAGCCCCTTGGCATGGCAAAGCCATGTGCAAAACCTGAGGGTGCTACATCACCCCCCCCCCCGACCTTACTTCCCACTCTATAGTATTTCTGAGGTCTTCAACTTACTAGTTCTGCAGGCACCCATTGTTGTCCAGAGTGGATATAACTTTTGGAAGATAAAAATCTGGATTCCCTGTCCCTCATGCTCCTCCACGCTTGGATCCTGCTGGGGTGAGCCTGCTTAGTGCGTCTGGCATGGGAGGGCGGCGGCCTTGAGGTGTTTCTGGGTCAGGCTGTGTCAGGGTTGAACGTAGCTTGTTGCCAAGTCTGTGCCCTGAGGACTGGGGATGAGAAGCTGCAGGGTGGTCTCCCTCCTCTGAACAGCCAGTAGTCTGTGTTGTCCACTGCCATGCTGAAGTCTGTACATTGAGATATGGGCAAACAAAATTTGGTGTGTGCATAGTATTTATTTTTGGTGCACATAAGCAATGGAATTAATGTCAGGATTTTGTAGGCATGACACTAAAGGCAAGTTTAAAGACTTTGAAGGCGTATTGGCACAGCTTTGCAGGTGTGTAGAGGGTGTGCCTCCCAAACATGAGGAGCAGCATGAGACAAAGCACAGGTTGGGCTTTGGAGGCTGGCTTCATAGGTTGATCTTTTGTTTGCTTCTGCAACAATTTGTAGATAACACGAATACAGATTTATGGTAATGTGCTCGTATATAGTGACTAGCTAAATGATGTGACCAAAGATAGCTAAAAAGGGTTTGAACTGCCATCTACACTTTTGAAAGGAGCGGGGGGGGTTAGAAAATACTTGTTCTGTTGTGGGCACTTAGTGTGTTATGTAGGCAGAGTTGAATATGACTCTCCATAAGACTTATTCTGAAGAAGTCTGTGTCACTGATTGTCAACCCATCATCTGGATTTATGAAATCGGACATTTAGACAGCAGTTGTGTTAAGTTTAAATTCTGAACCTGTTTATTTCCTGATATTTTAACCCCCATAATGGTTTGCTTTCTTTAAGGTGTATTTTGAAAATGGACCATCATTGCCCTTGGTGAGTAGAGTTCATGCCTTTCATTACCCACATAAGAGGCGATACAGTTCTGATGGTATTGATGTGAAAGACATGCTTCACTTCTACCGGAGACTGGAGTATATGGGCTGGGTGATTTCCAGCCCAGTGTTTAGTCTCTTAGGCTAGTGCTACACTCACCCCTAGTGTTGGCAGCTTGATGCAAATGAGCAGTCTCAAAAATGAAGAATGGCTCATTTGCATGTTCATAGCAGAAAAAAAGCAATGAAAATGTGGTTCTGCCAGCAAAAACCCCCTTTGTCAGCAGCCCCTTATCTCTGACTTTTTTTTCCAGGGACAAGGGGCTCGTCACGGGGTTTTTTGCCAGCAGAACCAAGTCTTCATTGTTTGTTTTCTGCTTTGAGTATGCAGATGCGCTGCTGGGAGAGGCAAATGAGTGGCCATTTTGCATTTTCAAGACTGCTTATTTGCATCAAGCTGCCGGCACTGGGGTGAGTGTAGCACTACCCTTAGAATTTGGCATAGTAGAGTGGTGCAGCTCTCGTTTTTCCAATGCGTGTGCTTTTTTTTTTTTTTTTTTTTTTTTTTATAACCTTGGTTGAATATGTACATGGCACTTCAGATACTAAAATATTTTTTTTCATCCTTCATGAATTGGAAAGAGAATTATTAAGGCATAAGTAGAGCCCAGACAAGACATAGAGACACTATGGACCTTTAGCTATCTGTTTTGAATGTCAACATCCAAATGACTGGGGCCAAAGTTACCTTCTGCCGCAGCTTCAGTTGTGCATGACTTTTCTTGAGCCACTTAGTTCAGGATTTGTCACTGAAGCTATCCTGAGAGGGTCCCCTACCTTGCCATCTTAGCCTCTGTCAGATCTATAAAGGATGTAAAACTCTAGAGGAACCACAGAATTGCATGTTTGGTATAAGACCTCAATTAATGATTGCTTGAAAAACAGCTGGAATTATTTGTTTATTGCTACAAACATGCTGATGAAAATAACCCCATATATATACACACACATTAAACACTAACTGGATTTAAACTTTCCTTTTAACCTTTGTATATCATTAACTTAGAGCTATGAGGCAATTACCATGTTACGCCTCCAACTCCAGCATCCTCACAGGTGAGGGGAAGAGGAACTTTGTCTGTGCCACCAGGGGAAAGAAAATCTTTCCCTCTTCTGAAAGATTTTTAAAAGAGGGACTCTGTGGCTGGTTGACCAGAAGGTCTTAAGCCATTTCATCTATTCAGGGGACCCTTCTGCACTTGAAAGAAAAAGTTTCTCCCACTTGAGATTAGAGTAGGACTGACCATGTTTTGTGGCCTTGCTGTGCTCATAATGCAAGTCATCTCTTAGGACGAGGAAGGAATTTTTCCCTTACCATCAGGTGACCTGGCCGTTGTGGAGATTTTCTTGCCTTCCTCTCAGAAGCTCAGATTAATACAATGTGAGGTCATTCTTCACAGGAAAGTTAATGAGGATTGCCTTTCCATTAATCTAGTCACATGTGCTAAGAGTCAGCCAAATGATTAAGCTGACTCTTGCCTTTGTGTTAAAGAAATATAACTTCTGTGCATTGTGAATTAATGCATACTAGGTAGGGTCTAAATTCTAGTTTGCACCTATGTGTCATTAATGAAATGGCTTCATGGACTCAGTCCCTGCAGGCTCAGACTAAATGCTCACTTCAGGACTCTTAGTGTGTGTTAGTGGCCTCCACGTGGGTCGTTAGTGGGCAACACGGTGCGTGCTAGAATTTACATCCAATCTGCTGTGCGTTAATTCACAGTGCCGACAAGCTCTGTGATTTCTTTTTAGGTCGTCAGTTTGGGAGTTCCACCTTAAATTTCTCCATCACACAGCATATGTTAATGCTTCATTTACATAGCTTATGTCCCCTTCACACTCTAACGTAGTTCCTGCATTTTCTGGATTTGTTTACAGAGATGCAGGCTTGATGATTCTTAGCAGTTTGGAAATAACATAATTTTAATGCAGCTAATCTTTAACTAGTTAGATCAGACTTGGGGGCTTTAAATGTCTACTTAGCGAAATAGTAACACACAAGCCCACACATGCACACTCTTAAGTGAAGGGTAACCAAGGCTTATGAGTGGGCTGCGTAGATTATCTCAGAGGGGTAACTGTCTTCTGTAGCTTCACAAATAACACACAATCCTGTAGTTCCTTAGAGACTAACCAATTTCTTAGGTCATGAGCTCAAGATCCACTTATTCAGGTGATTGGAGTATGGTTAGGTAAAGTCTGGCATCATAGACACAGGCAGTTCTTTTTACAGGTTTATGTCAGAATTTATTTACAGTAAATGAATATATTAAAATTGACTAAACAATTAAAATTATTAAAATACTTGTTTTCATTCAGTTTTTCATGTGCTTAATTTTTGTTGTTGCCAGGGTGAACAACTGTGTTGGATTCTCCAATTACAAATTTTTCCTTCTTTTCTTGGCTTATTCTCTATTGTACTGTCTTTTCATTGTTGCAACAGATTTACAGTATTTTATCAAATTTTGGACAGTAAGTATTCCTCTTCTTTAACCAAATTATTTGTAATGTGGTTCTATAAATGTGAAAGCTCTCAGGTCTGTGTTTTCAGAACTATATATTTAGCATGTGTATACGTAATCTCCTTTGAGGCATATAGTATCAGTATTTATAGCTGCATTAATAGACATCCGGCCTTGATCTGGAATCCAATGGACTCTAATACCCTTCCACTTCTCAAGACCCACAGTGTGGGCTCTAGCCCAAGCCCAGATGTCTGCATGAGAATGAAACAACACTGAAATCTGAGCCCCACGAATAGACATAGACTGGCACTGGCAGAGCTGCAGTTGTCCAGTTGCTGTGTAAACATATACTAAGAGTTCTCAGCTTCAAAACTGAATATGTTTTTGGATGTCAAGTAGTTTTGACCAAACAGTTTGTTGGTTATATGTTGTTCAGGGGTAGCAGAGTGCTCCTGTGACATTTCAGATATAAAACCCTCGCCCCATTAGTTGTGCACATAACTTTCACTTACGTCCATGGAACATTCGAATCAACATATGCTAATGGGTATGAGCATGCCTATGAGAATCAAGCCCTCATTAGGAAGATAAAATAATGCAAAACAAGATTAAACTCAAAATTTCTGACTTGTTGATTCTGATCATTAAACTGGTGAAATAAACCATTTTGATCAGTCTGCTAGGTCTGCATATGAAAATATTCTGTTTACTGTCATCTGACTGTAAAGCTTGGAATATGCCGTTAGACTTATAGTAATGCTGTTTTCTTTGTGTACTGTAGATTAGTCGTTCAGTCAGGTTTAGTTTCAAAGTTGATTATTTTAAATATAAAGGGCTCTACTCTGAAAGACTCTTCAGTTTGTGTAACTGAAATTCAGTTAAGTTGAAAGCACTCCTGTTGTTGTCAATTTTTATATTCTGCCCTAATTCAAGTCCTTTGAAAAAACATGGAGAATAGAGCGTTGCCCTTTCTCTCTAAAGCTGCAGCGTCCGATACGTTTGCTACTCGCCGCATGTGGCGAAGATGGGAGTGGCCAACCCACGGCTCTTGAGCTGCATGTGGCTTTTGGAGCCTTTAAATGTAGCTCCTCCTGAGAGCCGCACACAGGGAGCGCTGTCTGCCCGCTCTGGGCACGTGCCGCACCACTTGGTGGGAGAAGCACATGGCAGCAGTGGCAGTTGCCCTGGTGAGTCACCAGCAGCAGTGGCAGCAGCCCTGGTGAGTTGTCAGATTAGAATGTGGTTGCTGGTAATGCCAATAATGTGGCGAATGCGGAAAGATGACAACCACAAATGTAGTGATCTCTGAATTCCTGTTGCACACAGCTGCGCTAAAGGGATTCTGCTACTTCCTGAGAGACTCTGGTTGCACAGGGTGTGTTAGTCAGTGCAGAATTTGACCCAGAATCTTCGCTGAATGGATATTGTTAATATGCCTAAAGGAGTAGTTGTTTTCCCCATCTTACATTTCGGTTTTCTTTCCTTCTTTATAGAATGGCCTTCCTGATACTCAAGCCAAGTTCCATATCATGTTTTTATTCTTTGCTGCAGCTATGTTTTCAGTCAGTTTGTCTTCTCTTTTTGGTTATCATTGTTGGCTAGTCAGCAAGAATAAATCTACATTAGGTAAGTAATGTCGTAGTGTGCATTGCCATTAATCAGAATTATCTTTGTGGTTTGCAGGCCTGTCAAGCTGTTGATATCGCATGATGAATCACACAAAAAGGTGGAATTTAAAGGTCGCGTTGCTGCCTTAGTAATAAGTGCAGAGACTCAGGATGGTGCTACCAAAGTCTAAAACCCTTACTACATTAAGGCTAGCCCAAAACTTAGAAGTTTATTAATGAAGTGCTGAAATACATTTTCAGCTCCTAATTAGAATGTCGGCAGCTACAGCACTTTGAAATTGACACGGCTGGCCGCCGCTTGGCTCATCCGGATGGGGCTCCTTTTCAAAAGGATCCCGGCAACTTCAAAATCCCCTAACAGCAGTTTTGGGCTAGTGTGGACACAGCCTAAAAGTATACCTGTTATAACATGGTTAAAGCTGGCAGCCAGGATGAGGCCTGTGTTTCCATTTCATGGTGACAGATTGGTGTTTCCATGTTGTAACTTATGAGTCAGTTCCTAGACTCTTTAATAATGTATAAGTAACAAAGACTTCTTTTAAGACCCATCTGTGCTACATATTTTCACATGTGCTCATCATAGGTGTCATGTAGACAGAGCCTTTCAGCTTCTGACCTTCACTCTTTGTTGTTAAGATGTTTCCATCACTGATGTGATAGCAACAAGTTTCTAGATCTCTGAACACTTTTTGCTTCATGCACAGTGAATTGGAGGCAGGAGAGTGGAGGCTTTAGATCTAGGGTTCTTCCCCTTGCCAGTGCTGATATCAACAGGATACTCAGTATCACTTGTAGGGAAGTCTGTGTACACTTTAAAGCCCATTTCTTCTAGTGTTTCTCTTTCACAGTGTTCTTGGAAATACAATATCATCTTAGAAAGTAATAACAAGTGTGGAAAAGTGATTCAGATTGGTCCAAATTAGAGGAGAAGTATGAGTCAGATTATTTATTAAATTAATAAAATGAGTATATTTTATTCTTATATAATAAATAGCACCCATTGAGATCTGTGAGTTCATGTACAAGCATAAAAATACCATTTCACAAAGCAACTACAGTTGATAATAAATGTCATTAAATTTTGTATTTTAGCTTGTTATGCTGGGAGATTAACTGAATTCTATGTGGTATCTTAATGTATGGGAACTGACATAAAAGCTACAAAAATTAGATATTTAATCAACCCTAAATATATATTTTACATTTCTTCTTCCCTACTTTGAAGAATATTTTTAATTCATCAGGCCTTGTTTGTGTTACAGTGGGGTGATATGCTGGCCACAACTTTTAAGCATGATTGTTATTAGTAGGACTCTAATTTCCCTAGAGAGCAAAGATATCTTTTTCTCCGATAGCTGGTTATACCTAATTCTTACATTCTCAAGACCACATTGAGCACTTATTCAGTTTGTAAGCTAATGGCCTAATTAAAAAAAATGAAAATATCTGTAATGTCCCAGGAGGGCCTGCTACATTGGCAGTGCACTTTATACAAGGAAAAGATTGGCTTATTCCACGAGGCCACATAGAGAAAGATCCAGCTATGGGAATTACATGGTGGAAGGAAAAATGTGAATGCACCCTCTGGATTGTACACACTGCCGTTCTTGTGTTCAACTTAACTGTCTCTTCTCTGCCTATTGCCGGTGCAGTAATGTCCTTATGCAACCCTAAAAAGACAGAATGAAGATCTCAGGCCCTTATAAAAAGGTCTGAGGAGTTTAAAAAGTGGGTTTCTGCTGTCTGCCCAGGTGTGTAAGGGAAACCTAAATGCCAAAGTGGGTGGCTCCTTGCCTTTTTCTCCCTTTCCAGTTTGATTTGTGAATGGGTTGGAAAAAAATTTCTCAGTGAGGCCTCTTTTACCTTGCTGGACTCTGTTACAGGCAGTTACATGGGGAGAACTCCTCACAACTCCCTGGCTAGCTGAATCCATCAGACAAGGGAAAGCTATGCCTCTTCCCCAGCAGATAGGGCAGTTGGGCACAAGCACCTTTGTCTTCATCCATCGGAGTAGCTGTGGAAAGCTACACAATACCTAAATTGGCATCATGCAACCCCCTGCCAAAGGAAATATTGTATAGCCAGGAAAGTCAACAAGCCTGCTCTTACCATCATTCTCATATACATAATCAGTGGGTGTAAATTCCTGCCTAAATACATTTTTAATTATGACATATCTGTCTCCATTTTCTAGAGGCATTCAGAGCACCTATTTTTCGCCATGGAACAGACAAGAATGGTTTTAGCTTGGGCTTCAGCAAAAATCTAAGACAGGTATTTGGTGATGAGAAGAAGTATTGGCTGCTGCCTGTATTTACAAGGTATGCTTGGGAAGAAAAATACTGTCTTAATAAGTGAGATGCAGCTATCAGGAAGTAGTTTGCAGTACTCTTTTTAAAAAAAAATTGTGTGAAATAGAGCAGAAACTTTGAAATTAGGAACTGAAAAGTAAATATTTGAAGTATTATGTTGCTTCTATGAATGCTATGCTGATTCTAAACCTTTTCTCTGTAGTCTAGGAGATGGTTGCTCGTTCCCAACTTGTCTTGTTAACCAAGATCCTGAACAAGCTTCCACACCTGTTGGTCTCAGTTCATCAACCAAAAAGTATGTCTGCTTATGTCCTAGGTCTGTCACTTACCAGTCATACAGTGAATTTCTCCACTTTTCATTTACTGGCTGTTTTGGGCAGCTATCACTATTGCAGTCGTAAAAATTCTGCTTCTTAGGAGGAAGGTTTTTAAGTGCATATACACATAGATACGCAGTTAAAAACTTCCTTCTAAGAAGCAGAATTTAAGGTACCTATACAGAGTTTGTTTAATTCAACTGATTTCTCAGTTTCATTAATCATAACTGGATAATCATGGAGTACGTATTTAATGTCTTCTGCTTCAGTGCTGTTTTCACACAACAGGCAGACTGGGTCATCAAAGTGATCTTATTTGAGAAATAAATTTTATTAAGAAATAAAGTAATTGAGAAATAAAAGTCATGGCAAGGAACTCTTAACTTTTGCTGTTCCAAGGCAGATTGTGTTGTTCCAACTGCCTACAACTCAGAGCAGTTGTTCTTGCTGCGTTTTTGCAGATATTGCTGCGGAAAGAATAAGCTTATTTCACCTCAGTCACTACCGTGGCAAATGGCATGCATTAACTCTCTGATGCAGATGACTAGACTGAAGTGTTCTGTCAAATAAAGTAGTTGTATTTTAATTCTACAATCTTATTTTCACCTGATTCAATTTATTATAATTATTACCTATAGAAAGCAGTAATAGTTAAAAGCCTAATTCAGGAAACATGATAATACTGTTTCTAGCATAGGGCATTTATGTCATTCTACACATATAAAAGAGTGGCTGCAGATTTAATTGCAAACCGTAGGTAATTAGAGCTGCATCTTTTATTAATAACAAATACTGTTCATATAATTCTTCTTGCACCATGCTGAAAAGCAAGAAAATAGGTGGTCATACGACGTGGACTAGACTGGGCAGGGATCCC
The DNA here is from genome assembly GCF_033958435.1 of Carettochelys insculpta. Taxonomy (NCBI): domain Eukaryota; kingdom Metazoa; phylum Chordata; order Testudines; family Carettochelyidae; genus Carettochelys; species Carettochelys insculpta. Next base: position 54,725,222 of record NC_134140.1, read on the forward strand.
TCTTCTTGCTATTCTCCATAGATGCTTCTGAGTGCTCCTGTCTCAAGTAGATACGTGTGCAATCTATGCTAGAGCTAACACTTAAGAACAGAAATGTGGCTGCAGCAGGTTGGGTGTCAGCTCAGCTAACTGCTCAACTACAGTCATGTCTTACCCCTTGGGTATGTACTGGGAATGCCATCATAGTTACACGTCTAATTTTGGCACTAGTTCAAGCATAGTTTACATACATCTATCCAAGTTGGACATATACCTCCCACTTAGTGTGTAGAGGAACTCTGAGGTCAGGGGCTAGAGGAAATAGAATGCTAGTGGCACATGTGCTGTTTGATTGGGGCTGCTGGTCTGAGGAACATTGATTACATTTAGGTGAAGCTGGCAGTTGGCTTTCTTTTCAGCTATAAATGAAACATTATCCTTACATTGAACTCACCGTCTTTAGGTAGGCCTGGAGTAAGGGATTTGTTAACATGTTTTGACTAGCATTTACCAAAGAAAGAAGTTAAAATTCAAGCTAAATATTTCTCAATTCTATTTTAAACCATTACATTTTTAGACCGTATCCTGTCTCTAACAGAACTAAAATTTAGCATGTATTAGAATGATAGTTTGTGGTAGAATAAAAAATCAGAAAATAACTAATGTAAGATTTTTTTAAGGCAATTACAAGAGGTGTGCAAAACATGTAATTGAATTAAGTGAAAGATAATCTTGATTGTTGTATTTTCTTTTAATTGTGAATATTAGTGAAAATCACCTTTTTCCTGCAAAGACATTACGAGATTCCCAGAGCCACCTTCTTACTGATACACAGTCTTGGACAGAAAGTAGTGCAAATACTGAAAATGGCAAAGTTGGTGAGAGATTACTTTTTTACCTCCATTGAATTTTAATGTAAATTTTCATTGGAAAGATGTAATCTGAAAATGACTGAAGACTTTGAGACAAAATTCATTTGATGTAGATATAAAAAGTAATATCTGGGGTCTGTGTTTGCAAAATATCTCTTGCATGTTTTAATTGATCTAATTCTTCTAACTATTTATGAGCCTGATTGTGAAAGATATTGAATACCTCCAGCTCTCCCTAAGGCTTGCAGAAATTGCAGATGTTCACTGGCTCTCAAAATAAATGAATACCAATTTTTTATCACTTCAGTCTATCTAATGACTTACTTTAAAATGTGATGGCACCTTTGACTATTGCAACTAGTAGATATTGTATAATTAGACATTATTCCTTATTTAGACACAACAGATTGTTAAATAAATCTAGAATATTGGCAAATGAATATAATGCTGCTCTGACTAATATCTTTTAAAACTAATAAGTTTCTTTACATTATTTTTTCCAGTCCCCAAAGGTATGAGCAATCCTGCACTAACAATGGAAAATGAAACCTAGTCACTGTTAATGGAGGTATCTTAAGTGTTAAAGGAAAGGTAGGATAGTATTTTCTGTTTTATTTGCCAGTCTGCTATTAAACTCTCTCCTGAGATGCTTCTGCACAATATTAGTTATTAAAAATATGGTTGGTAGCTTTGCTTCTATTCTCACTTTGTCAGCCTGCTTGCCTTTTCCGGTTTAATTTTGTTGCTATCATGGGCACTGAAATAATTTCTCCTGCTTACTCTAAATGCAGATTTCTTCACTGAACCATGCTTGTTCAAAATAATTAGCTTAATCTTCACAGCATTCTTCAGATGCAGGTGTGTAAGTATTATAGTTGCCATTGTCTAGTAAGATGCCAGAGACGTAAATTGTGAGTTAGCCAAGGCCATCCAGCAATTCAGTGCCAAAGCTAGGATTCAGATTTAAAAACCTTGCGTTACTACCACAAAGTTAATCTACTAGATCAGTGCTAGTGTGTGATAGCACTTTGGATCAAGAGAAATAGGTGAAGATATGTAAGATAATTTCAGTGGGTCAACTTAAAATATATCTTTTTTGATGCCAAAAAATGCAGAGCCATTTTCCATTAATCATTCATATCTTCCTAACAGTTGTCTTGGGTCACAGTCTAGAAAAGTTGAGAATATTAAACACGATGTTCTACAACTAGAAATAATACCTGACTCTTTTATAGAACTTCCAAATTGGTTGTTCATGGGAACATGTCAAAGAAATCCTAAAATGTAGAGAAAAATAAACAAAGGGACTTAACGATCCAGGAATTCTCAGTGAAATATCAGACTCCTCATTGGCTGGTTATAATTTAAATGTTTACCCTCTGAAGACTGCTCAATAATTTCTGTGACTTCAGGGTTTATATATATATCTATATAGATATATATATCTATATAGATATATAGATATAAAAATTTAGATTTAAAATTATAAAAAGATGCCTGTCCAAGGCTCTTGGCATTCTACTTTCACTAATTGTACAATATGATGAGATGACAGCAGCATTGAAATAATTTCAAGAGACTTAAACACCTACAGAAATTCAGTTCCACCCCTTTTTCACTCTAGGAGCCATACCCTTAGTCCTCTCCAAAAGTTGCTGAAGATGCATTCTTCAAATTACGTGTCAGCACCTCATTTACCTGCACGTCATCTTACCAAAACAATAGCTTCCATAGGAAAAAACAAACAGCAGTCCTGTCTCACCTCAGTTAGTTATGCAAGTCATTGTCTGGCCCCTGCCACTTAAATGCTACACTCTTCAGCAAGGCAGCAGTCTAGGAGACGCTGGAGACACTATTTTTAAAGTAAGTTTTGGGTCATATTCTGGAACTGCAAAAAATTAACTTCTCAGATCAACCTGTAGAATTACTATTAATGTAATTAATCACTAGATGTAATCAAATTTCCTGTTTTTGGTTAATATCTTGTGAACCACTGCTTTTAACTTGGCAGCTCTCAAGATTCTCATTGAAATTGACTGTTATCAACCCCGCAAATGTAAAATCCCAAATATCAGCATTCATTGATGTTTTTCCATTATAGAGCTCCATTGTTCCAGTGGCTGCAATCTCAAAAAATTGAGTACATCAATGTTCAGGGCTGTTATCACTACAAATGGTTACATGCTATGTGTTCAAATCACCTTTTACAAACCTAAAATTTTGAAGAAAAAATATATTTTGAGTAATATCTAACGAATGAGAAACTTAACCTCTTTTCTGTTTGCATATAATCTGTGAGTAGCATTGACTTTGTTTATGTATTTGCTTTCTTTCAATGAATATCTTGTTGAATAACTATTAGATGGTACATTGTAATCAGTCTGAAAGTATTCAAAATTTGAGCTATAAGTTGTAATTGGACACACAGCTTGCATGCCTTTTTCTGTCCCTCTTATGATGAATCACTTGGAATAGATTTCCTGAGGATTTGTAGGTCTTGCTTTGTATGAGTATTCACTTTAAAACTCACTGTGCCTGTAAGGGTTTTTTAAGTACATTTATTCATACAGATGTTCCTGGAAAGCTAACATGAAAGAAGTTGAACACGGCTAATGTAAATTCAGTATTTTGTTCAACTCTTTCTAGAAACTTTGAATGTATTTTCCCAGGACTAACATTTCTTTTGCCACTTGCATAACTGAAATTGTTTGTTAAGGTCTTTCATTCGCGTCATATAAACTTCTCTGAGTTGCATTGTGCCTATGAAAGTTTATAAAGAAATAGTAAATAACTAAATTCACTCAGTTATTATGTTGATAGTAATGAAGAATGAATTTCTCTCTCCAAAGCACTGTTGCAGTGGCACAAGTCACATTCCTGACACTCTGCTTCAAGCTTGTTTGCAGCACTTCTGGAGGTAGAAGTTTGGATTATATAGCCATTTAGTGGTGTTTCTCCCAAGACAAGACACAAATGATTCTTTTTAGTACCACTTGTAGCAGTTCTGGTGAGGTGCATACTTGTAAGGACTGATCTTAGATTACCTCATTTCATATAATAGTTCTCCATAGCATTCTTACAAGATTATCACACCTGTTGATCACTAGCAGCCTAAAATGGATTGATTTGAAGGCAGTTGTATTGGCAATTCCTGATCTACCTACGCTTTGTTGCAATAATTTTTTCAGGAAAAAAAATTAATGGAACAAATGTCATTAACTTGTTAAACATTCCTTTGATCCTAAAATGTCATTGGGATTTTATGCTTTCTGTTCCAGTTCAAGATAAAGCTGCTGATGGAAAGAAGATACATTCTTCCAAAAATCAGCCCCCACCAGCCAACTATTCCTGTCTGCTCCTGTGTGGATATGCTCAGAAGAAATGGACAGCTGATTAGCTGTTGCCATGCCATTGCTTGAAACATAAGACATGCTGACATTTTTGAACTGTATAAAGAATGTTTCAACGTACACAAATTACTGTTAAAATGCTCAAGGACATTCTGAGTATTATGAGAGGAGAAAGAATCCTTCTGTTAGGATTAATGGGACAAAATTTACTCTTTGCACATCCTAGAGTTTGTTTTTACTTTGATATTCTGATAGCACAAGCAAATGTAAACTCCTTATATACATATATATCTATATATAGATAGATATATATAAAACCAGTGCATTACATCAGTTTTGAATGTTATTACTTATGAATTCCAGTTGCCCTAAGTAGGTTATTTTAAAAAAAAATTTTACATTTTGCAGTGCTTGCTTTACCCTTGGAAAGCCTTATCAGCATTAATTTTTTGGTAATTGAGTGGCTTTCTGATTGATCTGGTACCATAGTTTGATTCCAGATTCTGACTGAGACAGCTAATTTATTATTTAAAATCAACCTAAGTGAAATAGGTTGGATCATCTTAGACTGTTTTGGTAGACTTGATTGCATAGATATCCCCTCTTCCTCTATACAGCTGTAACTGCTGGATTGTAAGCACTTGATTGCTGAAATAACATCTCACCTAAGATGGATTCTGTGCTTACAGTTCAAGTAATTTTCATTTAGTAGTGTAGTCAGAAGCCCATATTTAAGTTGGGCTGTGCGTAAATGGAGATGTTTAGACCAGGGCTTTCTTTTGGAGCTGCACAGGATGATTTCTGTGAAATTGGGATTGTTGCAACACAACATCTTTGTTTGGGCCAGCACCTCTTTAGAAGGCCAAAATGTGTGGACTTAATGTTGCTTAGAAATATTTGGACCAAGAAAAGCTCAGTCTAAATCATGGACTTTGAGAAGCACATGACTCAAGCACATAATATGCTTCTCATGGCTTGGTAACCATTGCAACTTAATTGTTTGAACATGAGCTCTTTCTTTTCTCAGTGGTACTTAATCATCTTAAAATGCTGCAAAAGAAATGATGTACATACAAAGAGATTACTTCATTGTCATAACAAAATGTAGTAGATGTTCTTTTACCAGGACACTGATCACTCACGTCAAAAACCTGAATTATTTCCTGTAGAAAACCTTTTATAATGAAAGTAGGAACAAGATGTCTACATGTTCAGTAGGATGTTGCATTTCATAGGAGGATTAAAGTTTACCAGTCAGATTTTAAAAACAGAAAAAAATGTATTGCTAGTTTCTGAAACCAAGGAAATTTCAGCAACACAAATCATATTATGACTTGTGCCTTTATATGCACTAAACTTACTGTATCACCAAATGTTTACATAAAATGCAAAAGAATTGTTAATTGCAAACCAATTTTAAAAATACTTTCTAGTGGGCTAACTAGAAAAAACAGGAATCTTTAAAATTGCACTGAAGACTATGGGATCAGGGTATAGTTGAGAAGCAGATAGGGAATTCAGCTCTCAAAACTCAGTTGATGACCAGCTTGGATCACAGGATCAGGTGAAACAAAGATAAAACACAGGATATAGAATTGACTGTTTTTTCTGTATTTCTGATAGCAGGAAGATAAATCTATAAGAAACAAAATGTTAAGAACTCAGAGGAACACCGAGTGAATTTCAGTTGAGGATTTTTTGTTTCCAGTACTATTTCTAGAAATATATTAACTACCGAGTAATTCTGCATCATCAGTACAGAATTGTTCTTCTGGGATGATTTTAACCATTGTCACTTTAGATGAGAATTTTCAGCTGGCATGGATTAATGTCTCTGTAGAAAAATTTTCTCAATAGGTACGATTTTATTTTATTTTTTTTATGATGATTTTTTTCCTAAAATTTTACTCATCTGAAGACATGTCTTACAGATTGCATTACCAGAAGTGCCAGCATATGATCTCTACCTGTGGAAGATTTTTAAACTAGCCTTTGAGGGTAACATTGTTTACTTGATGCATGTAAACATTTTGCTGCCAGGACTTCTATAGCACACTACCTGTTGCCTCAGTATTACTCCATCAGGAGTTTACTCTGTATCAGTGTTTGTTTAAAGTTGGTAACTGTCAAGATAATCAGAGATGGCATAGAGAAAGGTCTAAATATCTTTAATTCCTCATGCTTTCAGAATCTGTATATTTGTTTATGATTAAGTAATCAGCTGCAGTGTTTGTCAGAATCAGGTGTGCATTAAAATGCAAAGTGACATGTCCAACTTCTTAAAAATTAGCTTTAATGTAGCTTAATAGTCTACTACTACTACTATGTTAGCAGCAAATATGATTCAATATACAGGATCTGTGCAGTAAAATTCACAGTAGAAGGGGATCTTTCCAAATCTAGATTTTGTTCCTCCTCTGACCTGTAGAAAGAGCTGTTGGTGTGGTTGGGACCTATGTAGGGGAAGGAAAAAGAACGTGGGCAGCTTTCTTTGGTGGGTTTGGAACACACAATGCAGTTCGCCCCTTCTGTGGCCTAGCAGAAATAGGGTTAAAAAGTAATACAGCCTCAATGGGGCTCCTAGAGCAGCTGTGACAAGAAGTAGAGGCTGGAGCAACACTGGCCTGCAGGGCTGCAGGCAGACTGGGAAGGCTTCCACATTCACATGTGCAGATTGTGGGGGGTGGCTAGGGTCTATTTTGTGTGCAGAGGTAAAGCCCAACATTCTTGCCAGAATAGAATGACTTGAGGGGATGGTTGTGGAATTACCACCAGCTGCAGCTTATGGAGTAGGACAAAGCCATATGGGCCCTTGTTAAATTATTACTCTTGACTTGCATTTGATGAGCACTCCTGAAAGCTTTATGCAGATGAGGGAAAAGAGCTGCTTTTCAGCAACCAGTGGTTCAGATGGAGTGTTACTGGGCAAATGAGATTTTTTTTTTTTGGTGGGGGTGGGGCGGCAAAACTCAAGTAAGTCTGTAACAATGTGAATTGTCAGACTGCATTGTATCTTTTGATTAGCCTAAAGTGCTGGCTGCCTGACAGCACTCCGGCCCTGGATTTTTTTTTGTTTTGTTTTCTTTTTAACGTAAGAGCACTGCGCTTTATCTTTATTGTAACAGCAAGTGCTTGTTACTGCTTATTTCCTACTAATCATGGCCCTGAGCCTGGGATGCATAGAAAACACCAACTTCAGTGAAACTCTGGATGGGCCTGAGTGTCCCTCATTTGGTCCAGGGGCTATAATAAGCCCCAGGTGTGTAGGCATTTTATGTGAATTAAAATTACTGGACATCGCCTCTCTTTAGGTGAATGTTAATCAACTACATATCTGCTGGGGCATAGGTACACAGAGTCTGAATCCAAATTGTGTAACATTTTATTGTAATTTAAAAATCCCTTCCTAGGGATATAGAAATTTTCAATTTTATTTGTAAAAATGAGTGAATCAACCCATAAAATCCCCTTGTAATTGTAAATCCAGTGCTGCTAGATTACCACCCTTCTGAATTTTTATTCAGAAGGGTTTCTCTGGAGATCAAGAGCTACAGTTGAAGTGTCCAGTACTGTCAGTTGTCCAAATAAAGATGTACTAGCATTTGTCTATCACTTGAGAATTTAGGTGTTAAGCTTCTGATGTATTTGAGACATGTCTAGCTCGTGGTCTTTCAGGGGCCCCTCCCCCTGAGGTTTGATCAGACAGAATCGAAGGTTAAAGGTCAGGAACATCATTCAGAATCTGGAATAGGGTGGAAGAAAAATATGGTTTATTTTTAACAGGACTTTTTTGATGTCTGGTACTGTTTAATGGTGAACAGTATTTTGAATGACTGCTCTCAAACACAGCAGGGAGTAAGACAGTAAAGTGTAATGCTCTCCCTTGTGGTCAATGTGTCTGTGGCTTAAAAATCTGTAGCTTTTACCCACCTTAACCCACTGTATTAAGCCACTCCCCCAGTCTTAGGAGGATGCTTCAGTTGGACAACTAGCCCTTTCGGAGCAAGCGGACCTGTTGCTTAGACGGTAAAATGAGCACTGGGCAGCTCCAATTGAGAAAAGCAGTAGCTGAGGATCAAGGTTATAGGAATATGAAATTGATACTAAATTATTATTGGGGGGCAGGGACAGATTGTTGAGAGGAAGAAACAATGAATCCAGCTGTGCTGTTAAAAAAAGGGCTCAGACTGTGGCTTGCTGTTGTGCTGTGTTTCTTATGCGCCTTTGGAGGTACCAGCTGCATTGAGGATGTGACTATTACTGCTTTTGATTATCATCCCTTGGAGGAGTTTGCAGGGGACAGCTGAACAAGTCTCACCTTTACACACTGATACTCTCCCTCTACAAAATTATACTTAAAGCAAGAAGCAACCTTGTAGCATTCTAGGAAGGGGTGTATGTTAGCTGGGAGTCTAGCTCATGCTTCTGGCATTTCTTTCCCTCATACTGTCTCTGGTCAGAGCACACCCTGCAAGCTGTGTTGTCAGAAAAATCAGATTCGGCTATTCTGCCTCAGTGTCCTAGCACAACTGAGAATGCATTGCTGGCCTGTGTTGAAAACTAGTGCTGTTGCACACACCCTGGCAGAGCGTGTTGCTTGTGTCTGTATTCTGTAAACAGTATTATGTTTTTGTACCCTGTTAACTTGCTGCTGGGAAAAAAAATAAAAGGCATTTAGCATATGTAAGAGATCAGCTATTTGTTTTTAGAACATGAAGCATGAAAACAGTATGCAAGGCACTGAGCCTGACTGCGCTTAGCACAGAAGATTGTTTCTTCACCTCTGATCCTGTACACTATAAGGAGAGTGAGCTCTGAATGCAGAGCCCTTTGAATCCTCCTTGTAGTGACAACTACTGCAAGAGATGGACCCCGCCTTTCTTGAGCACCTTCAGCCATGAGATTTGTCCAGCTCAAGATGGGGGGGAGGTGCAGTCTAAACACAGTTGGAGGCAGAAAGATGAAGTGCTATTGGTTCAGTGGCCAAAGGAAGCCAAATTCATGTCTCCTTTGGGTTCTTCACCCCTTCCCTAAGCAGTAAGTCCACAGTATCAGCTGAACTCATATACCGAGTTCCCAAACACGCTGGCGTAGCAGGGTAAGTATGGTCCTGGCCCAGTCACGACGGAAGGTTTGGATGCATGGCAGGAGGCTGCACAACTGTTGAATTGTGCCTCATTAAAGATTTTGGATTGCTAAAACTACAGGATTCAGAGTGAGGAATGTAGTCAAATACTGAATATATAGCAAAATTCTGGCCATGTGAGTTAACATAGGCAGTCTTGTGCTGTTAAAGCACTAAGTTGACATTGGGGCAGGGGGGGGAGGGAGAGAGCTGTCTTCCCTATATAGCCCTTAAGCTTTCAAACTCTGCACTAAAGTGAATCTACATAGTGGAATGTTAATTCTTCCAGTCCCTGATTCTATATTCTTCCTGCACCACCTCCCTTATGACACACCTATAAAAATAGGCATGCTTTTATTATGGAGGGGGTCCATAACAAACTTTTCTGGCTCTCTTCCCTCATGTTTAGAGAAATGCCTCCTTCCAACTGAGCAAGCACAAAGCAAGATTAGTGCAACATAAAAGCAGCTGCTGACAGCATTTCATACCAATGTCACAGGGGCATGTCCAACTAGCCCTTTCTGGCTAATAGCTCGTTTTCACTGTCTAACAGCCTACTGTCAGCTGCTTGTTTTTGCACTTAAGGGCTTGGTAACCCAGGTTCGCTTTTGATCAGGTTCTGGTTAACTCCAGAGTATGGTTTTGGCCAGTTCAAATGCCGCTCCTTGTGCTTCATCATCTTACCCCCCCCCCCCCTTTCCCCAGCACATCAAATATGTTGGCTACTTGCAGGGTTCTGATTGCATTAAAAAGTTCACAAAACTACTAAAAGATGGAGTGGTGCGGTCACACTTTGTCCCAGACTAAAAGCAGCAAGGGAGTTTCAGAATAAGGTTGAGGTGCAAAAGAGGTTCCAGGCAAGCCTAACATCACATGCCCACACTCAACAACAAAGAAAGCTCCTGGACCCCAGTATACCATGTTACATATATTATATGAAATGGCATGTGCATTGTTAGCAAGCTGTGTTCCATACCCCTTCTTTCCAGTCCCCGTTGCAATTTACAGCACTGTGCCAGTAATAGGGACTGAATGTCACAATATTGCCCCCTGCCCCCCCACCTGCCAGCACTGTTTTATGGGGAAATGCTTGGGTCAAGTTAGCACTAAGGCCCCCCGCATAAGATTTAACCAAAAGCAACAGGGCCTGTATGGATCAGCAGTACTGCTCCAGTGCATGTTACAGCTGACTCTAGAACTAGGAGTGCACATGTGTGTAGTTGCACACAGCAGTAGATAAATCCCTGACTTTGTTGAAGTGTAGCTGAACGTGATCTTGGACAGACTTAATAGCATGCAGAACTGAAGACAGGCACAGCCTGAATCTGCTAACTTGTCAATGATGACTCTATAGCAGGAAGCAAACAGTACACTTTGGACTGACTGTGGCTCTGCATTTGATCAATACATCTGTAGTAGCACAAACTCGTGTACAGCCTCCCTTTGTAACTATCTCATTTCCTATTGTCCATTTTCTTCATGCTGGAATAAGGACTAAGCCATCTTCCCTGAAGTATGTCATCCTTAATTACAATTCTAAGCAGGGCTGGAGCAACCCTGCCCCCCCCCCCCCCACTTCCCCCACCACAGACAGGCAGCTTCAGCCAGACAGCTGCCTGCCCCTCTCCCACACCAGGCAGCTGTAGGTGAGCTGCTTGAGCCTGTCCAGAGTAGCCCTGTCCCCCAGGATGCCGCAAACAGCTGCTCCAGCCTGGCTGGGGTAGCCCCACTCCACAGAAGGGGGACAGTTCCAGCCTAGCTGGGCAAGATCAGCCTTCACAACCCAGTTAACCAGTTGAACAGGATTTTATATCCCTAGTATCAATCTGAAATACACAATAATATAATCCTCTCTATGGAACTCCAAGAATTAAATTAGCTAGTCATTTCTGCAAGCTTACCTAAAAAAAAGGTTAGCTTTGTGATGAAAACTTGTCAAGGCACTTACCACGTAAAAAAAAGATGCTTCTGTGACAGGCAGAGGTATACTAATGAATGATTTTAGAAGCATTTTCATTGCTACTGACTGTACTGAACTTGATCTGTAGATAAAGGGCTCTAATGTTAACACCTTTGACAAGTGCACCAAAGCGCACATGAATTTCAGCAAATTTTATTGTTAGGTAGATCTTGCCAGGTATCTAGAGATTTGTTAGAATAACTACTTGAGCACACACAACAAGTGTGCCAGCTTTCTTCATTCATGACACTGAGAAAAGAATGGGGAACTAATCACTCTGGCTGAGTCAGCGACCTTTTAAATGTTGAGCTAATGGGCATACATGCTGATTTAGTTTATATTTGATCTTATTTGTAGTAGATATTCAAGCACCTGCATTGTATTGTACAAGTCCCAGCTACTACAGCTCTGAATTCAACAGAATATTTCTAAAAACTGTTAGAGAACAGTTTGAATTCTATTTTCAGTTGGGATGCTCAAAGACCGCAAAAACTGCAGGCAGCAACTGAACAGCAATCCCGTATTACACACAAGGGAAGAAAGAATAAAGCATGCTTGCATAATACAGCCAGATACTTCCACGTAGTTGCCTCCCCTGTCTTCGAGTTAGTTAATTTATTCATGTACAGCAGAACCTCAAAAGTTACACCACCAGTTTCTAACTGACCAGTCACCCACATACATTCATTTGGAACCAAAAGTACACAATCAGGCAGCAGCAAAGACCAAAAATTGCTTAAAAAAATAAAGGGAAACAATCTACACAATCTACTGTGAATTAACACATCTTAGCATTTTTTCTGCAATGTTCAGTTGTAAACTGAAAAAAAATGTTTTGTTTGCAATGCTGAACATTTCAGGTATGAATAACCTCCATTCCCAAGACCTTTGTGACTCAGGTTCTACTGTAGTGGACTTTTCCCTTCCTCTTCTACTCCAACTAGATCCCTGAAGTCAGAATTTCACAAATGATAGGGAAAGACCGATATGGGAAAAACTGCTGGCCCCATCTCAGCAAAGGAGCAATAAGAGCCAAGGCCTCTTCTAAAATCCTGGACACGATGTATGGTTTAGGTACACACATAGTTGGTACCAATGTGGAAGGTGTTGGGGTTAATATCCTTAAAGGCACATGGTGCTGAGGGAATGTGGCAGAGAGCAGTGGTGTGCACTGCAGTCTGCACCAAGACAACAGAATGGACCTTCTCAGGGCCCTTGGATGAATGAACCCAGGATGAGTCATGGCCTCAATGACCCTTTTGTCTGACCTTCATCAAGTCTCAGGGAGTCTGTGCTAGGCTTATCTTTGAAACAGTTTTCTGCCTGTTGGACATCAATGTTGATGTAGTGGCAGATGAGTAGAACCTCAGAGTAGGTACGGCCCAGGAGCACGGGGTGGAATCACTGCTCACCACCACACTTACAAAGAGTCTCAGCATCTGAGGCAGCTTGCATCAATTTGTTCTCACAGAAACATCTTCAAAGAGGTTTCCGTCACTCCTGAGTGCACTTGGAGAAAGAGGAAAAATCTGGATCATAATGCTGGGACATCTCCTCCAAGCCAAAAGCAGGGAGTGCCCACCAAGCATTGTAATGTCACATGAAGACAGACCTTAACTCCCAATTAACTTGTTTACAGCTTGGCTCCTAAGAAGCAGCCATTTAAACTGCTGGAACTATTATTACATCTACTACTACAATGGTAGTAAAAAAATTGAAGTCACAATTTGTAAAGAAAGTAGACAACTGCAGGGTTTCCATCTTGCTGCCACAGATGATAAAGAAAAACTCTTGGGCCTGCTATACCCTTGATAGGAGGTGCACAAACAGCCAGAGCACAGACTTGACCACAACAAAACCTGCTGCTGAAAGAACCCTCTCACCCACATGGAGTTCTTGTGCACCAAGAAAGGAATCTATGTGTACAATCACTTAAAGAGCACTAAGTTCTCAATCATTTGCTGAAAAGCTTATCTGTAGCCATCATGCTACTCAGCTACAAATATACAAACCAGTGCCCAAAGAGTAAGAAATGACAGATCAGAGAAGTCAAAATGCAAGTGTCAAGAAAAGGAACATCACACACAACAAACAGCCTCCTTTGTTAGGCTGACAAAGAAAATGCAATTATCTAGAGAATGACAGATTTAGAGTAAGTTGGGTGGTAACAGTAGCCTAAAATGAGAATTCCTGCACATGAATTTATCTCCGCAAAGACATATCTGCATCCATCTCTGAAACCAGATACTCTGATTTTAAAATTGACTGCAGTAATTTGCTCCTTAAGACAACCTGTAATTTACAGCATGTAGGCTCTACACAATGAAAGGTGCCCATTTTCAAAAAACAAAACACATCACTCCCCATGTTAATAGCTCCTTGTTAGAAAATGAATCTCTTTTGGGAGAACTTTGCAAAAGGAACGCAAAAGCTTGCTCTATAGCTGCGACTGTGTGTGATGACAGCTCTTAAGTATGAGGAAACAACAAAAGCAGCTTCAGAGTTCTCTCTCAGGGATAAAACTGAATCCTAGTTTCACGTTGATTAGGGTGTTTTAGAGCACGACATTCATTAGACCCATTCAATTGTGCATGGAGAGGAGAGTATCACCACAAGCAACCAAGGAATATTTCAAGAGAGTTTCAGAAAAAATTCTCTTTTATCCATAGCTAAGAAGCTTCTTCAAAACAAAAACTGATCAAATATGAAACATAACATACTTTCCACATAAAAATGTTTCTCTTAGCATAATCACACACAGCCCCAGCGTGCTTTAAATTTTAACAGCTTCTGCCTGACAAGTACATCAGATATTCTCAGAGTTCTGAGCTCACACTGAGGGCACATCTACACAATACGATCCATCCACTAGAGTTTGATTTTGCCATGTCATGGAAGATGCAGCAAAAATCACTCTCTCTGGCCTCAGCCGTCAACCCTGGTAATCCATGCTGCCACGTGGAGTTACAGGGTATCGGTGCAAGCCAAAAGAGCCCTGATCTGCACTAGGGTAAAAAAATCAGTCCTGATGTGTCCATTCTAGCTACACTAATGACATGGCTGGATCTGCGTATCTGGGATCAACTATGGTCCCTAGCATAGACCAGGCCTAAAGTCATCAGATCATTTGAATACTCAAATGTAAGCAGGATTAGGCCTAAAGATACATATTTGTGTTTGTCTGTTAAATACCCAGTGTCTTTACTGATGCTCATATGACTCAAAAGGTCAAACTAAGGAATGATCCAGCAAAACTTCTTAGAGTAACAGTCTCTAGATACCTGGAGAGAAAAACTATTAATTGGGTACTTGTACTGCACACTTACAAATCAGGCCAGTAGCAATGACATAATTGGAGCACAGAAACAAAGTCCTGCTATTCTTTTAGTTGGCAGAAGTAAGCTGATGCTGGCACCAGTGGACAAACTGTTAACAGTTCTTTCAGACTCCAGGAAGGTGAATTAGTATGCACAGTGGAACAGGAATTATTCACAGATGGACGATACCCATTCCAGTAAAGGTTTCAGAAGAAAACTACCACTCTGTAGATATGTAAGAAAAACATTTCTGAAGCCTTTATTTACAAAAGCTTTAAAAACAAATACCCTCTTATGCAAATTATTTGTTCTTGTTTTAAAAAGGACCACCCAGTTACATTATTGTAACTTAATGAAAAAAAGAATGTTAAAGTACAAGTTAAACAGATCAATTTGGTTAACATTTGGAGATTCGCTAACGATTTCAGTGTAGGTAACACTCACACCGAGGTGTGCATTCTATCACTTCAGGCTAGTATTTAGCTATTCAATACCAAAGTCTTCCTGCACAATTGCTCTTCTATGCATGGTTAAAGCACATTACAGACTTTTAAAACAATATATATAAAATATATTGCTAAGAGAACTAAACTAGCATTACACTCCTCAGGTAACTTTATTAGCTATAAGTAAATGTATACGTTGTTGTTTTACAACAAGTATATTTGTACCATCTGTCTTTGTAACAACTACAAAAGTATAATTTATCTTCCTTCTAATTTAATCATTCAATTCAATATAAAGTTTACTTCAGGTCTTTTTGGGTTTTATCCTTAACTAAACTGACTTGCAAAAAAATCATCAAATCAAGTACATAATAAATATGATTTTAAAAATAAAAAAATATTTAGGTAATATATTACTGGAATAAAAGCTAGGAACTGAATCCAGGGAAGTGTGCCATAATGGAACCACTGCAGTTCCAATATCCTCAGATTTTCAGCTCAATTGCAAAAATACAAAAGTAAGTCTCACACAATTTTTCCTGAAGGGTGTAAAGCTGGTTTTCAAACATTTTCTTCCATCACAAAGCGGCTTGAAAGCAGCAGGCCAATTAGAAACAGATGGGAGCAGGATGTGCTCGGAAGACTGAACACCAGTAAGAAAACAGCAGTTACTAAGATTTCAGTAGTTTGTTTTGCTTAAACAAAGGTTGTTACACAGTGAATGTGTCACGTTCTGTAGGCTCAAAAACCAAGGAATACACAGTGTGAAGTTGCTGAAGTTGACAGACTTATTTTTCTAGCTCATGGCAAAAAACGCAAAACTTCAGGTAAAATAGAGGATCTGAGTCAGAGTCACTCTCTAAAGTGCAAATTTGATGGTCCACAGTCTTGAATAGCTAAAACACCTGCTTACTGGAAGGAACAGACATGAAATGGGAAGTTAGTTACAAATCAGTGCTAGTTAATTTGGGGAAGGGAGGGGGAACCTAAGACCAACTAAGTAAGGTTACCAGAACATTCATTATGATTTAGGTTTCCCTCTCTCTCTGCCACACTGATCCTACATATGTGTCTTTACAGATTGGTTAGGGACAAAGGCCAAATTTAATGCAGAAAATTCAACATATCAAGATCAGATCTGTGATAGGAACAGTAAGATTTAGTACATAGAAAGGCAGAAAATAAAGTGTGCGGAGGAGGAAGGGGAGGGAGTCTAATTGTCCAAGGGATTCGACCAGAGATAAAACCTATATACAAGCACATGGAGCTCAAAAAAGATGACCTCCCATTTCATGTCATGACTGCTTGTTGGCTTCTTCTTCATATGCATTTCCTGTGCCATTCTGTACATAGGAAGAACCAGAACCAAGGCCATACAAGTGACCACAATATTTGGCATCATCAATGTGATCTTCAAAGAACATCTAAAAAGGATTTAAAAAAGACAAATCAATATTGAAGAATAAGAGCGTTACTGAGGTCAAACAGTCAGGCTCTTACAAAAGTCTGACTATTCAAACTCCACAGATATGTGAAGCTAAATAAAATAACCAAAATGAAATACTCGTGGCCATGAAAGAAAGAATAAATAAATTTAAATTCATTTTCAATGTATTTTTTTATTCTAATGATTAGTAAATGGAAACAGTTTATTTAACTCAAGAATTAGAACTTTACTTCTTACAAATACAAGAGAAACAAAAACACTTCTGTGATTTCTGTCAGTCTTCTCTTCACCCTTCCTAGCATCTTCATACATCCACACTACTCAGTATGGTTTTCAACACAACTGTTTAAATCAGGAGTAAACCTGCTTAGTACAGGTTGAACCTCTCTCACCAGGCACCCTCAGAACCTGACTCGTCCCAAATGAGAGCGGACCACAGGAGGTCAATACTGTCTAACATTACCAACATTTCCACTGCTTACTGGGCTCTTAAAAGACAGTTAGGGGTAAATTAGAGCACAGAACTCAGAGCCATGACTGGTGGCTGGAAACAAAATTTATGGGCCCCTGGGAGAGTTGGCCACACCCTTGATAAGTGGTCATCTGGCTAACTGAAATCATGCCGGATTATGGATGTTGCTGGATGAGAGAGTTCCAGATAAGAGAAGTTCAACCTGTAAAGATTTTCCAAACATTCTCTCATCCACTACCAACTTGAAATCCTCATCTACATTCATTTCCCAGTGCTTGAACCATATTTTGGCTGCAGAATCAACAAAGATGATTTGGGAATGTGGTAAAATGCAAATAAATGTATTTAAACAAATCGTCTCCCTGTAATGAGAAACTAAGAAAGCTCAAATGACAACTGAATAAATATCAGAGAGGTAGCTGTGTTACTCTGCATCTTAGAGAACAACAAGTGGTCCCGTGGTACCTTAGAGACTAACATATTTTGGAGCATAAGCTTTCGTGGGCAAAGACCCGTGGGCATCTGATGAAGCGGGTCTTTGCCCGTGAAAGCTTATGCAACTGAATAAATCACACACTGATGCGCCATTTTGCACAAGTTAAATATCAATGGGAGTGTCTCAAAAGAGTCCCCATGAACACTGTGGCATTACAGCACTCCAGTACAATGTTTTAGAACCGTGAATCTCAAACTGTGGGTCAGAATCCTGTTTTAATGGGTTGGCTTTCGACTTGCTGGGGCTCGGGACCAGACCTGAAACCAAAGCCTGAGCCTAACCAACCGGTGTCAAAGTCCGTGGGCTCAGCCTGGAGTGGTGGAGCTCAGGTAACAGGCCCTGCCCTGGAACTGAACCTTGGGTGTTGGCTCCCTCACCCAAGGCAGAGGTGCTTGGGCAACCTCTAGATTTGATCCCCATCCTTTCGTCATGTAGTAATTGTTGTTGTCACAAGAGGGTTAAAGTGTAATGAAGTTTGAGAACCCCTGTTTTGGGCAACATTGCCACTGAAATCTTCAAGCACTTCTAGATATGCCAAAGATATCCCAAGAGGTACTGTTATGAATCCTCACTAATACTGGAAATCCCATGCAATCAGTGGTGTCCAGGATGATGCATTTGGGGATTTCTTTCCCAAGCAAGCAGTGCCTACTTCAGAGAATTTTAGAGCAGTAAAGAGTATTTTGAAGACTGATAATGCTAAACCCACTCTTCCTTGTCAGATGAATGTCCCCAAAGCCCACTTACAGACACGCCTGAACTAGACTCTTATTTCACCTTTTCGGTTCATTCTTAAAAGGGAACGTGAAGTCTTAGTTGAACACCTCATCAAAAATCTTTTATTTTCACAGGCAGCAACAACAAATGACAGGAGAGCCACAAGGGGAGGAGGTAGGGAAAGGGCATAGAATAAGTATGAAAAGAAGAGCGCACACACACAAAAAAATTAAGAAAGATAGGATGAACACAGGCAAAAGAGTCAAGACACTATTTGATGTCATCCACCCTCTTGGCCGCCAAAAAAACTTGTGCCTAGAGCAGCACTCCCCCCATGAAAAACAGTGAATTACAAGAACTGTGTAAGGGCCCTTTTGCTTAAATTTTTTGGAGAGCCCTTAAGTAGCTTTTCTAAGAAACTCTCCAGTGCTGTACCATCAATGTGATATATACCGCTCAGACTGGGGGAGAAATCAGTTACCTCTTCTGCAGCAAAAGGCAGACAAGAAAGTTGTGCCCCCCACCCCACCCCGCTGGCCGTAAAATCAATATGCAACATTTTCCAGGGCTAAAATAATACTGGTGCAAATTGTGTGTTTTTAGGACAAAAAAAGTCAGTAAAGAAAAAAGGACCTTGTTGATGCAATTCTTTCAAAATACAAATACAAAAGTATCAGTTCTCAATTAAAATAGTGCAAGTCAAGGAATATTTTTCCAAAAGCTTCAGACCTTCATAGTATAATACAATAAAATCAGCCCAGGACAGCAGCTTTCGTCTGTGCCCTGCCAATTTCACGAATTGGAGACTAACCAAATGAAGACACTGACATGCAGTAAGGATAAAAATGAAACTGTTGCACTCTTTTCCATTTCCTGTCTAGCAATACTTATCAAAGGCACGCAGCTGCCGTCCTCCTTAACGTGGCAGCATGGACTGCAGATGCTACACGTCACAGCATGCAAAACTCCAACTTAATCCAAGTAAAGATCACATGGATTAAAGGATTAATGATGAGGGTTGCTGCTGTCTGAACACCTTTTGAATATTAAATGAGAACCACAAGTCTGCAGCATGAGGCCAGAATACAGATACTCTGGTATAATAGAAGTTTCAAGTTCTATTGATTTAAACACATGCTCTTGTGTGAGGGGAAAAAATATATATATATCAATGAAGCACATTAGCAGGAACTACTTTCTCAACCCCAGCCACAGAGCAGTCCAAAGGATGTGCAACAGACCTACAGGGTTCGTCTTCACTAAAACGGTACAGTGAGTTAATAGACTGCCAGCCACTCAAGATATGGCACACATTTGTAGAAGCTAGTGTGGATATCTTTCACCCAGGCTAGAAATATTTGTGCCTTTACTCTAAGTTCATCCCTAGCTGCCATATGAAGGAATGTAGCCAAGAAGCTTGGCACACGAATACTTTTGCAGCCATGAAATACACAGAGGGATTAGTGGCATTGACATGGGCCTGAAAAGACATGTTGGCAATTGTCTGGCCTTCTGTTATGAAGGCCTGAAGTTATTCCCTCTGAGCCTATGGCAGCTGCTCGATAAAAGATGAAAGCTTTGAACAGTTGGTTAAAAAAAAACAAAACAAAACAAAACCACATTTTGCCACCAGGCCCTGGTAATTTGGCCTCTGTAATTTGGGGTAGCCAAGGACTAGCTCTTTTATCCTAGAAGGTCCAGTGAGTTCACCTCATCGTCAGATGGCATGAGGAACGACTGATGTTACCTGTATCATTTATTAATGGCCTTGACAACCGGATACAGGGTAGAAGGGAAAAAAGAATAAAACTTCAGGTCTGCATCAGCCTGTTTACACAAAGGCAATGTAGTACCTGTTGCTCCCTGGTTGCAATTTGTCAACAGAAGTTTTGGTGGCTTCTATTGACAGATCGCTGTACTACAGACATAGCCCTAGAGAGGTGACAGATCTGGTCCCCTGAAACCCTCACATCACACACAAGAATATTTAGGGTGCAGAGAACACTGATGAAAATTTCTGATAAGGAGTACACAGGTGATTACAAATCCAGACATGAAGAACTACAGGGACACTATAACAAGGAAACTGTGTGCCTTATATCAGCTGGAGAAGGAGGAAGAGGTAATCAACAGAAGCACTAGCACAGTGGCCAGAAGACCCAGAGAGCAGGTAGACTTGGTTAGCTGGCACTCCCTGCCATTGAAGAAGGCCCACAGACCACAGGAAGGGAAGAGCTCCAGCAAGGAGGGAGAGAGGAAAGTATGCAGACACAGCCCCTCATTAAGTTCACACATAAGCTCTTCCTAAAACAAGGAAGAAAAAGAGCTGTTGATGGTAAAATGTACTTTGCATGGGAATGCTTATTATTGACTTTACCCTTTGTCACAGAAGCAATGCCCTCACATAACTAATGAACATTTCTTGTACTGCCACTGGCTTTGGTGGTCAACAGTTTTATTAAGTCCCATAAATGCAAATAGCACAATATTGACTATGGAGGCAGATTACTTTAACTCAAATAAAAATCAACAAAAAGCAATACAGATACCTACTTCTCTCATTTTGAAAAAGGCCATTCCCGTGAGTAAAGAATCAGATCCTGCCTGATGTTGTGGTCCTATCCTTTCCAGCTCCAACTGCTCTGCGACTTCTTGCAATCCACCCTGAAACAGGAAGGTGCGTTACACAGTCAAACCAGGGATAAACACTACCAAGTCAGGTCTTTCAGTCTTAGTTTGTTCAAACTATCATTTATATATATTTAGCTTAGTGCTTGAATTGTCACAATAGAGATATGAAATCACCACACATTTGGAAAGTCAAACTTTGCATTCAAGCTTTAAGTAATATCTACACAATCAAGCACTGTCAAGTATTAATGACTGCCTTAGAGCTAATAGGCCCAGGCACTCCAGCCAATTAAAGATGAAGGAATTAATTTCCAAACAAGGTAGTTCCTTCAGGTATTACACTGACCAAGCTGGAAGGACTAATGCTGATGCTGAATGACTGGTTCCAGAATTCAAGACACCCTACTTTTCTATAAGGGCTAGAATTTAGACTTTAAAAGCAAACAGTGGTACTTCAAAACATAACGCAATTTAAGATCCAAATTACTACCAATGCATGCACACTAACATGTCTTGAAAGTAATTAACGTTCATTTAAAACAGCATTTTTCTTCTTCACTTACCTGCCAACACCTAAGCTCAGGGTTCTGCGCTTCCCCCATAAAACTTCAAAGCATCTAAAAGCAGTAGAGGGAGTCCAGGAAAATGGTCTACCATTAGGAAATAGTGGAGAACCCTGAACCCAGGTGAAGTTGTAAAATTCAAGAGGGGGGAAAAAAGAACAAAGTGAAAACGCTAATAACAGTTAACACATCTTTAACAATGTTTATTTGGTTGCATTAAGTGCCAGAGAAGTGTAAATGAAACATGTTAGAAGCAAACTGTGCTGTAACCAGGTTGGAGAAGATCCCAGCACACAGTTAAGTGCTTTCTAAATAGATACTGTGCTAGCTGACAAAGTGTATTTTTTAAAGTAAAACATTTTAAGCCACACCTGTGCTAAAAGCACCTTCACACAACAAAAATAGAAAGCAGCCCATGTATAGAAAGGACAGCTTTTAAACACCAAGTACAGCAAATAAATACAGGGCATAAATTTGGGAACTGCTCTACTGAGTATCTAATTGTAGGGCATGGATCATTGGTGGCTATACAGTTTCCTACCTCACAACAATAAAGTATCGCTGAGACTTCAAGCAACTCGTCCCTCCTGTTAATTGCAGCCCTCTGGGGAACCTTTGGCTTCAAGAGGCTTTTTGACCAATTAAAACACACTCCTCTCCTCCCTCACAGCTCCTTTTGAGTATATTTTGGTACAAATTCAACTACCTCAAATTTACAGAGGATAGTAGAATAGACAAGGTAGTGCATACACACAAACCAAATCAAAGAACTGGGAGAAAGAGTCTCTAGGGTTGCAGGCACAAGGGAAAGGTTTGGAATAAATACAAGGTCTACATCCAGGGAGAGGAAACAAACAGCACAATTTTACAGTACACGAGGGGAACTAATCTAGCAGCTATCAACTAAATCTAAGCAAATTTATTTTCATCATCCTTTGCCCTATTCTAGTATTACCATTTTTTTTTTTTTTTTTTTTTTAAATAAAGCTTTATAAACACTACAGGTGAACCGCAAGTGGGAGATTGGGAGGCAAGCTGTCAATTATATGCATCTTATCCTGAGAAATGGTCCACAGAATGAAAATGCCAGAGACTTTCATGGACAAATTAAATAAAAAACCAAAAAAGTGTGATCAAACTATTCCTCCTTACTTCAATTTGTCCATCGGATTAGCAGCATCTGCTACAACTCCCCAAAACAGGTATTCGTGAATTCAGTTCATTCATTTTATTGTCAAGGAAGTGGCGTTGGTGCCACTAGCAGAAGCTGCCTCTCTTCAGATCAATTCAGTTTTAGACAGGTTAGTCCAGGGGTCAACAAGCAGAGTCATATTTTCCAAATTCAGTACAGACCTCAATAATTCAAGTGCCGCAATGCATGTGAATTCAAGAGAGTCCTTAATAAATAACATCAAGCCATACTTTTTTTTGACCCCATTTTAAGAACACCACACACACAATGATTTGTACTGCAATATATGTTTACTGCAGAACTTTCACAAACTTTACATATTCTGTTTTCTCACATTTTACGTGTCTGTTTGTACCAGTCTTCCTGACTTTCACTCCCAAACCCACTTTAATTATGACAATTTTAATTCATGTTAAATTTCAGTTTTCTTTCTTAAAATGCGTGTTGCCCTTCACAGCAGGAAAGCCACACACCTTTTCCTTTGCAAAAGGAAGACTTTATTAGCAACATGATCAAAACACAGATACAGTATCACATCCCACAATTCACTGCACATTCTAATGGGGGAGTTATCCAATGTTTCGAGATCACATTGTTTGTTATTTAGATATGAATTATTCATTGTTGGGCTTTTAAACATCTTCCTGATTATTTTTGATAAATGATTGTTGTTTTGTTTTTCACTTTGCAATTACAGCATCAGGAGCCACAAAGATGTCCTTAAAGAGATGCATGCAGCTCCAGAGCCACAGGTTGCAGACCCCTGGGTTAGTCTGATTTTCCCTAACTGATCCCTGTGAGAAAATATAGTTATGGTATGTGCAAGATTATTACAGTGTACTAGTCTTTAAAAGGATTGTACAACTGGGAGAAAGCCAGTTACCTTCATAACAATTTTTAGAACATTATACTTTGTAGCAAAACAGTGTCTCAGGCATACTGCTTTGGATCACTTCTACCAGCAATAGGCTGAAAATAGGTAGAGGATCAAAATGCTTTTTAGTTTGCAGTACATTTTTTCCTTCTGAAAAATAGGAAATCAAAATAAACTACTTAAAGGCAGGGATGAAACTAGCATAAAGGAAGTTATTTCTATTATTAAAAAGGAAATCTATAAGATTTTAATTCCACTGACCATGTCATTTTAAATAAAGAACAGAGGCAGAACATGCTGAAGTGAAACAATACAAGTCAAAAGACTGAACTTTAATCAAGTTTGATCCAAAACGCAAATTATTAAAATTAAAAAACATCTATGAACCTTAATGCAAACAGATGTTTCCCTGAGTATTTTTTTTAAATTCAAAGGGGAGCTTTACAGTACAAGCTTTATTATCTGGCATCCCCAGGAAGCCAAAGATGCCAGGTAATGAGATGTGCTGGTTATTTGTGCTGGGAGCTAGTCCTGTGGCTGCTGGCGCCAGCCAGGCAACTTGCCCCATAGCATGCTAGTTAACCAAAATGTGCTGGTTATCTGGGTTTTTACTGTAAGAAGCCATTCCCTCGTGGCACCTGAAAGCCAAACACAACAGAATTGTGCTAAGGAATGCGAAATCGATACTGAAACTAGTTTATTTTAAATTGTCCAATATGGGGAAGTGAGCAGTGTAAGACACTGAAAAACTACATTTTAAAAATTATTTCCATGTTAATGTATGTAAGATGTTAATGTGACAGATAAGAAAATATTGGGGGTAAATTAAATATTTTTATAGCATGATAGTGATTTAAGAAGAAGTTAGGTAATAGTGCAAGTTGGAATGTATGCAAAATTCAG
Source organism: Carettochelys insculpta (assembly GCF_033958435.1). NCBI lineage: Eukaryota > Metazoa > Chordata > Testudines > Carettochelyidae > Carettochelys > Carettochelys insculpta. The sequence continues at coordinate 54,749,566 of NC_134140.1, forward strand.
ATAGTATAAGCCAACACAAATGGCAAAAGTCACACTGACACTATCACAGGGACTTGAGTAGTAGGGAAGATGGGGTACATCTACCCTGTTGAATAGACACATGCAGCTTTCCCCGTAACTGTAGGGAGGATTGCTATCAGAAACATGGCCAAATTAAATACTGGGCCCTCTTAAACTCAGTGATCTCTTTTTCAAGCACATGTCCTGGCTGACTAGACAGTAGCTGAAGATCAGTCTTCTCATCCCTGGATATTGCTAGCTGTGAAACAGCATCCATACAAATTCTATCTTAACTTGAATGTCCAAGGTCTTAAATCTCCACAACTGTTATAAGGGGGAAAAAAGTGTAGAAATATTGTATTCCAAATGCTGCAGGCTGTGTAACAACTGGTCTAGGAAGAGGAAAAACACACACACACACACACACACACACACCAGGGTGAATGCATCCCACTCAGTTGTGGTTACTGTCCAAAGTATTCCCCAAACAGGGTACCTAGAAGTCTGGCACACAAGATAGTTTACGGCTGTTGAAAAGACAGACAGGAGAAAAACTGGATCTCTGGTGACTAATTATGGGATACAGTGCCTCTCTTCACTAGGTCACTTTTTCAAAATCCAGATTAAGGCAGTCCTGATCAAAAAAGATATTTATATAACCTTGAGAACAAAAATTATTTACAAAATTGTCAGTCAAATAACATGCCCATCCTCCCCGAGATACAAATACCCATGAAAAAGGTAAAAACAAATATTTCAGATGCATCGTTTCTTTGAGGCAGACAGGTCAGCAGCTTGGTTCTGTCACACCACAGATGACAGCTCCAAGACAGAGAATCCAAAGGCCAATCATACAAATCTCAGGATACTGATACAGAATGTTAGCTACTTTCTGCAGCTTTCTACGCCCCACTCCATCTCACCCCTATGGTCATTCAGCACCTCCCAGACTAGCTAAGATACTCCTGGGTCCTCCAGTATCTGAACTGCTCACGATCGTTAACATTTTTCCTCAAAAATCTCATCCTGCAAGGAAGTGTTACTATTCCCATTTCACAGACGGGCAACTGCAGCAGAGAGAGACTACCCATCTTGTCTGTGGGTCACACTGGCACCGTGTGTGAAAGTTGAGAACTGAATCTGGGTCCCTCAAGTCCCCAGCTAGTGTGCAAACCACTGAACCATCTTCCTCTTTAGGGAAGAATCTGTATTGCTATTGACTACAGGGTCACAGGTGCACCATGGTCCCTATCTATCCTCAGGAACACAAGGTGGAGAGTAGGAATTGTGCTATATAATATAATTAACAGGAAGTCATTATACTCTTTCTATAGTATTTCTGCTGGAGTCAGGAGACAACTCTCCAAAATGGCTACAACCAGCATTCAGACAATTCTAGAGAGTTTGATCCCCAGGATAGACCATCAGCCCAAAATGTGTCTAAGGAAAACCAAGTGCCTCTAATAAAATAATCAAGAGTCACACAGCACAGTAATTTAATTCACTGCAACATAATAGAAATATAAACAAAAAAAAGCACAAATTCATTTAGGTAACCGTGCATGGAAGCAGTTAACGATTTGGATTCTGAAGACTCATACTAGCGGTTTCCAGTTTGGAACAGGTCCACACATTTGGGAGCACTTCACTGCTGTGGACAGGAATGGAACTATTTCAGCATTGGTATTTAGAGACACTGGACAAACCCTTTCTCAAATCATGTCATAATTAGTCTGCAGTTTAGTTGCAACAACCAGGATTTTGATCACTGAGCTTTTCTACACATCTGAAAAATCTTTACTCTTAAGGATTGTGCAAAGGATCTCTGTGAGCACCATCATTTTCAAAACTATTTCATAACATGCATTATTTTCCAGAGGTTCATACTTCATGAAGCACTGAATGCTTTTACCTCTTGTGCAATTTCAGTTATCTATTTTGCTTGAAAATTTCAGTACAAAGTTCTAATGACAGAAGCTGTTAACTTGTCAATTCCCCACAAGAAGACCATAAAGGGTAGATTACACACTTAGTACTTGGGGCAAAACAAATGTATTAAAATAGCAAAGATTTTGTTTCAGTCCATGAGGGCGCATTACTTTGTTGACTTCTGCAGTTCTTGCTGCCCCCCAACTACTACTTTATTATCTTGGTTCCAGTACAACTCCAGTTTCAACTAGATGTTCCCCACTATACGCTCTCTGCTCAGTTGGTGAAGGTTGTTGCTGGTATGCCAAAATCCTCACCAAATTCTGAGCTAGTTTGCTTTTCCTGATAGAAAAACCATCACGCTCACTCCTAGTCACTTCCAGTGCAGACTGATTTGCACAGGAGATGGTGGAAATTATGTTCTTTACTTCACAGTCACCAGTAAGATCCTCATTAAAAAGGTACATGTCCTTTACCCGCATAGCCTCACAAAATTGATGCTCATTGACATACTCTAAATCATTTGCTCAGCACTCAGAGAAAGTGGCATACCGTCCCAGTATTTAGGAGGTGGCTGCACTATAGTCAGTCCAAGTCCAGTTTCCATGTGCTCTCTTACAGAAAATAGAGTATTCTGCGCCGCCTTCCATCAAAACAGTGAGCCACCTATTACCTCAGATGAGTTGTGCCCCTTTCATTTCAAAACCAGTCCAGATGTGTGGCCTTCTTTGGCAAACATGGCTGTAACAATTCCGGCAGCACATCTTTCACTTTGCTGTCCTTCCCTTCACACATCTGTCTCCATTTCATATTCATTCTCCAGTCCAATCAAATCTTCTCCAAATTTTATGCCTAATAGAACAAGCCAATTAGTAGCCCAACTGGCTTGAATTGAGAGGTAAGTTTTCAACCCAATCTATTTTTCTAGAAATCATGAGTGGACCTTGAGGATATCAGTCATTGCTCAACCTTAGCTTAGCCCACAGGGCCTCTTACCAGTCTGCCCATTTCATCCCATCCTATCAAGAAGTCACCTTTCACTATACCCTACCATAACTGCAGTCCCTCCACAGAGGAATGCAAGAGAGCATCATCAACACCCCACTCAGACAGGCCAAACCCATCAATTCTAACAACCTGAGAAATTAGCAGCAAGATTTAACTTCTGAACATGGGCCTAACATTTGGCAGAATAGATCCATGATGCTGCCAATAAATGGGATTGTTTTTGTTTGTTTTTTTTAAAATGGCTGGGAGCCACAAGAACAAAAAGTGCGTGCTCCTCTCTGCCTCTGCCATTTCATCAGGAACTTCCGAAATATCAGATATGCAAAACTGACTAGACTAATGGTTAACTAAGCAGAGCACGCTTCTGGAATGGGCAGATGCCATACATGCTCTGTTCAGTAGGAAAAAAATGCCATCTTTGAAAAGTCTGTTCTGAATCATACGTCAAATCATTTACCTTGAGATTTTTGCAGCTCTTCATGAGATACTTCACATCATAAATGACGGGGAAAAACAACCGTAGTATCTCAAAGAAGTCCAGCTCCTCTTCAGGTAAATTAGAGTTAGTCAGGATTTTGATTAGATAGCCAAAGTCATAACCACTGCAAATTAATCACATATACAAAACAAAGTCAGGCAGATGATAAAGAAAAGCCTTCTAATCTCCAATGTCAAGTCTCCAAGTTAAATCTAAATTTAAAAACAAAAAGATAGGGAGGCATTATAGATAAATATTTAACCCAAAAAATTTTGGGGATCATGCGACTTTCCAAATATTAACAGTAAAGACACATAGCTGTTCTCACTGCATATGCCAGAGGACAAGTTTCCACCACCATAAAAACTAGAACCCTACTGGAAGTGCCAGGAAGGACGCCAAACAATTGCATGAGCATGAAAACTCTGAGGCAGAATCCCTGTGGAGGCAGCACAATGCGGACATGACTTTGCCACTGCTGGACCTATTCTCACATTGCGTAATGAACAAATATCAACCTGGCTTTTGCTCTAGGCATGCAAAATTTCTGACAAGGTGGTAGAGGATAAAAGTAAATCATTTTTGTCTCTTATTTGCGCTGAGAAGAATGCCACCCTCTCTAGTTAAGGCAACAGAGTTCGCCTTCCTTCAGATTCTGCAACAATACCAGTTTAGCCTCTGCCTTTACATCTTGTCACTGGAAACCCTGGGTACAGCAGTTAGATAATTCACTTCCCTATGAACTACAAGTTCAATATGTTAGAGGATACTATGTTATATACCTATTTTACACATAGTCAACAAGGGAATTTTCTAAACTAAATTCATATAAATAAAATGCATGTTGTTTGGGTTCTAGGCCAACATGTACAGCTACTCCTCAAGAAGGAAGTCAGAACGCAAATTCTAGTGGATTAGTACACCACAGAAAGGGTCCCAATCTTGACTGAGGATTATGGAGGCTAACCCCAAACCCCTAAATACAAAAAGCAAACAAGATGCAAGTTGGCTAGGCAGGACTGCTTGTTCATCCCACACTACTGAACAAGGCTCTGATCCTGCACAGTATTCCTGGATGCCTACACCTGCATGGAGCCGGGATGCAGAGCTGCGGCCTTAATTTGCATTATTCATTTCTATCTTAATTTTTTTAAATCCCAGTGCAGCTGCAGTTATGCTTTAATAGGATTTTGCGCCATTCTATTCGTATCTTACCAATCATCTTTATTTTCTTGCTGTTATATCACCTAAAGGAAGAAAGACTAGAAAATCCTAAACAGCAAGACGGGACAAACAGCAGGTAATTTCTTAAAATTCCCTGATACAGGTCAGGCAAAATTACATCTGACTATGGTTCTTGCCATGAGATTTTCCATAGTGTACTAGAATTTCTAATAGTTTAAAGAATTCAGATTCCTACTGCCACAGTGGTCCTTTTGAGGCTGTTTTCCAACAGTTACAGCAGAAGTGGATTCCTTTGCTTTGTGGCTTTAAAAGCAAGTTTCAACGGAGAGCAATAGCATACAACTTGCAACTAAATATAAGATCATAAAAGCAGATTCTTTTGCTTGAACTAGCAAAATAAAGTATTCAAAAAAAAATCTTAACCTGGAAAATGACAGCAAGAACTGAAGCCTGAAAATACTCTGGCATCAGAGAAAAACTGGCTCCTGTGGAGACTGCAAGTAGCAGGCAGGAATTCATTGAAATAATGCTACAGTTAAATCTGATTTCTTCCTAGCCACCTCCAACTGAGGCAGCACCAAAACTCTGCTCTTAAATACAGATAACCAGTTACTACACACTTCAATATCCATGCTTTTGTTTTTCCAACAGGCACCCATCCACTTGCTTCACGAAGTCATCTATAGAACCAAAACACTACAAAATCCGATACTCTTCTGCTATTTTAGCGTGTAAGTAGCAGAAACACTACAAGAAGAGTAAAACAAAGAGGGACTGATTTTGTACTGAGTAGGACCAAATTATCAGGCTTGTAATTTACAATGTTCATAGATCCTAAGGCCAGAAGGGACCATTACATGCTGAACATCTCATCTGATCTCTTGTATAAGACAGGCCATAGAACTTCCCAAAATAAATGAAGTTTGTGACAGGAGACAAAATGTTTCTTTAAAGTATGCCTGTGGTTTTTAGTGATGCAGTTTGATCCAGGATCCTCACAAGGGAAAGCATACATAAAACAGTGGAATGCTCAAAAATGTGGATTCCCCCTCACTTTACATGGGTATTTAATCAGACATCTGCTTTTGGACAAGAAGAACAGCCTACTTTGGTCAGTTCACCTGTCACTCTTCGTTAGACAGTCCATAAATCTGAAGTATTTTACACACACAATCCAAAACATGGCTATGACAACATCACAGCTTCAAGCCTTCATAAACAATTCCTTTATTTTACACCAAGCTCCACCACTTACAGAAGAGAATCATCATTCCAGATCAAGCCTGTGGTTAGCATAGCTAGGCAATCCATATCAGACAGTGGCCAGGTGAAGGACACAGTAGAAGAAGGGACAAAAAAGTCCCTAATGAGCAATTATGCAATTACTTGCCCATTAAAAAAGTTTCTTTGCAATATCCAGCAGTTAGTGGTTTGTGTCCTGAAACAAGGGCTTTCACTCCTTGTATTTTTATCTAGCTAACAAAACTGTTCAAAGTAGTGCTGCCCACTAGACACAGTCCCTGAGGTTTTAGGAGAACACATGCACAAAACATTATGTTCAAGGAGCACAGTTAGCTGCAGGCAACTTCATGGGAACCAAGTTGCTGAAAAGATCAGAAGAGCCCATATTTTTGTCTCTTTTGCCATTATCTAGAGGGATTTAAAAAAAAAAAAACAAAAACGTTGAATAACCAACTAACTGTGAGTTAAATGCTTCACTCAAGCAACCAATAGACTTTATGAGAAATACCAAAACCTAGAGAGGCTGGAACAACTTTAGCCATTTTTAAGAATAGTAGGTTCTATTTCTGAATACGAAAATGGCAGCCTAATTGACAGTTTAATTGATTTTCTTAGGAAAACTGAGTGACCCCCAACAAGAATTGCAAAGCTTGGAATATCTGGACTCCCCAAGAATCCTCTCATTATACAAGACTCAAAGGAATTCAAACATATTTTCCTTACCCTGTACAACAGACGTGCATTGAAGCTATGGATTTAAGAGTATGGATTTAACATCAGCGTGTACAACTGTTAAGAGGCACTGTGCAAATGCCCTGTGGCAACTCACCTATCCTCAAAATTACCATTCAAGCTGTTCTGTGGTTTAACTGGAAATGCTGTGTTGCAATTTTCATTCTGAGCACTCAGCTCCTTCCAACTACAAGGGTGATGGGAAAGCTGCAGTATATACAGACTGATTGCCATGGGACAGCATCCCCATAGTGGTGGCTGTGTGAGCTGGCTGCATAAGAGCTTTTTAGCGCTTATGTAGGGATGCCAGCGAAGCTGTCAGTAATCCATAGACAGCTTCTTGAATAGTTTTTCTTCAAGCTTATTAAAAACTTTGAAACAAAGTAATGTAAAAATTCCAAAAATACTGGACTATACAGGGGTAACAGTAATAATTAATTACACATGAAACAGTGTCAAATGCACACACAGTCAGAAAATTCTGCTATGTTAGGGATTTACTTGGAACTACATTAAGTACAAAACGTATACATAAATAAGTCAGTAGCAGCCCTTTAAAATGACTCATTTAGTTTGGAAGACCAGCTACACACCACCACCGAAAATACCGGTGGTCAACAGAAAACACTGGTTGTCCACTGCAACAGGGAAGCAGGTCCCACCTTTGCTCTGTTGAACTCTAAGATATCTTTGAAAAAAATCAATTTACAAAATAGCGAATATCAAAGAATCAAAGACTCAGAGCTAGAATTAAGATACTGACTCTTAGAGCATGATCTTGAGAGGTACTAATTACTTCAATGAGAATTGTAAGTGATCAACATCTGAAAAGGACACTAAGGAATGATACTACAGCAAACATTTTCACATCTGGGATGTAAATATGCCAGTTAATGGAGAGCAGCTGGGGAGGCATATGCAGGGCTCAAGAGAGGCAAAGTGGTGGGGTCCCTGAACGTGACCAGGAACAGTAACAGCACTGGGACCAGGAAGAAGCCGTCAACGCTGGGACGGGGGTAATGCCAGAGGTGCTGGGACTGGGAAGCAGCTGGCAGTGCCAGGGCCAGGCTAATGCTGGCTGGGGTGCAGGGGAATGCTGGCAGCTCCAGGAAGCCAGCTGGAACTGGGGAACTCTGGCAGTGACAGAGCTGGGGGAGAAGTGGCAGGTGTGTGCTGGTTACACGAGAGTTCCGGCTGAATGAATACCAGACACAAGACCGTTTACTCCAGTAAACTTGGAGAGAACACTCCAGCCCGCATGTACACACACACACACACGCTATGCCTTTGGATGGGCTCTCAAAGAGAATACTTCCTTCCACTGACAATTAGGAACCACTGCGGGGTTGAGGGGTGGGGGATGAGTGGAGGGAATATCAAGCAAAAACCTGTTTACAAACGTCTATTATCCAGGAAGTAAATACTTTGGAATTAAAAGACTACTGTGTGACCTGGTAAGCATGGTAGCAAATTTTATTGTCTTAACTGTTCAATACTTCTAACCAATTGTTTTGTTAATTTAATTGTTCCATACTTCTAACCAACATAGCTCTATCATTTCAGTTTTGCTGTAGACCAGACCAAAAGATTGAGCCAAAAGTAGATTTGCACTATGTTCACTACAAACCTAATTTAATCAGGAGGTTCTCTAAAACACAGATGTCCTCAATCCTGTCGCAACACTCATTCAGGGTTTTATGTCATTTACAAGACATTTTAAAAAAAAAAAAAAGTCACATTGATAGTAGTCTCACAGTTAATGGAAAAATATGTCGCAAACAGATACGGAGACAATTTAATTGTAAGCAGGTCTCCTGATTAGTTTTAGCTGTAATTTCAGATGTAATCAAACATTAAGCATCCAATGAAAAAAAAAAAAAAAAAATCAAGAGTCTCCTAAATAGCTCCTTCTTGGTATTTTAGGAAGCCTTTCCTCACTGTTTCTGCAGATTTTGAGATCTCTATTAGGACTTCTACATTAAATGCCAAAAGGCTGATAAATGTTAACAAAAAAGTTTTATTGATACCTGTGCGTGTCCAAAATAACACACAAATACAGGTGGAAACTCATCTGGCAGCATATATAATCCAGCATTTTAGTTAGCTGGATGACCACTTACCATGGGTGTGGCCAATTGTCTGTGGTCCCATAAAGTTGTTCACAGCCACCAGTCCTGGCTCTAAGTGTTCTGTGCTGTTATTTAATTGTAATTTACCCCTAAATGTCTTCTAAGAGCCCAGTAAGCCGTGAAATTGTTGGTAATGTGCAAGACAATATCGGTCTCGCAAATTCTCTTGTTTGGCACCAGTCAAGTACAGAGGAGAGAGTTTCAACCTGTATTTAAATTGCCTGCTATCTACATATCCTTCACCCTCCACCCCCCCGCCCGTGGGCACAAATTACACATTATTCCTTCCTTTAACTTCAAGCTCAGTATTATCAATAGATTCAATGTCAAAATGTCTCTCTCTTTTCTACACACATTTGCACTGTTAGTGCTTTTGCCTCTATTCTCTATTGTTGGAAGTTTTATTCTCCATTTTTTGGAAAATCATGGACTAAAATACTGAAGAGGTTTCTTTCAATTGAAAACAAAGCATTAGTGTTTTAGGATGAACAAAGATTCTCCCTATTTTATTAAAACCTGTACTAACCGTCATTTGTTTGTTACCACTGTGGATGGTAAACAAAGTAGGATTGTAAAACAACTATTTATGCTGTTGATTGTTTTTAAGAAGCTTTTATTCCTTTTTTTAGGGCCAACATTTAAGTACACAAGTTGAGCGCATTAGACAGCAGTGAGTATTTAAATTCAATGTTAGCTACAGAGCAAAATTAGGTTTAGTTCTTGAACAACAAAGAGACCACTTAACTCCTCCTATTGAGGCTTTTTTTAGATACTTTGAGAAGCTTAGTATTTATATTTCCATTCTGTCATGGAAATTGTCGTTGCATAATGGAATCAAGACATCTGAAATTTGCTCATTGTTGCTGCTATAGATATGATTTCAAGCTTTTCATTCTAAAACTTAATGACCTGCAGATGCACACAGTGGCATCTAGCGTTGATATTCCACGTGGATGCTAAGTCTCTGATCATATCTACATTTCATTGTTAAGTCACCCTATGTTTTGTAGATTTACAGCCATCTAGTGGCTGATGTCCACACTACTCTGTCATCAGTACATACCTCCATCCAGAAAGCTTCCATGAACTGAAGGGGGTGGGGGAGGTGTTGAAAAACCACACCTCTTAGCTTTGCACAGCTCATCACCACCAGGAGCCCAGCTGCCTCCCCGATTTCTCCTCTCCCTGATTCAAGCTGGAAGTAGGGAGGGGGCAAACCACCACCCAATGTTTCTTACCTCCAGTGGGAAAAGCAGCAGCCAGGTCCAGTTAGCTGCTGGGTGACAGCCTGGCCTGGAGTGGTGACCTGGCAGCAGACTGGCTGGGGAGTCAGATTTCTTACAATTTCACAGCTCAGCGGAGCCGTAAAATTGGCAAGATAGTCATCAACACGCATAAGGAATGCAGAGTCTACGCAGACAATGCATTGCCCTAGCTACCCAAACATGAACACTATGCCTTTTCTGGAGGGGAAATAATTATGTTGGTGTAGTACAGCACTTAACACTGCCACAAGATTGCAGTGTACACACTGGCAACAGTGAAGTGAACATAAGCTGTCTTATGTCTATCTAACTTGCAGAGGTTGGAAAAGTACCCCAAAAGTTACTTCAGTAACTTTATCCACTTATGGATACTTGAGTATCTTGAGTACTTGAGTTTAAATGTGATGCGTGTATGCGTGCTCATTTTCCTCAAGCAGTTTTCCAGAAGTAACTTGTACTTAAGCACATTCCCCACCCTACCTCCCGCAGCTACACTTTGACTCAAGTAACTTTTGGGGTACTTTCCCCACCTCTGCTAATTCAATTTAAAATTGCATGATTAACTTTAAACATGTTTAACACATTAATTATCTTCTCAATTTTAAAAATACTTGTTCACACTGGAGAAGACATTTTCAGTACTACTTGCGCACCTGTTGCATAAAAAGAAAAGAAACTGCCATCTGTTGAATCAGAAGGAATCTTGAGATCTTTCTTCCACCTCTGAACTTCAATTTCCCTATCTATAAAAAGGGATTAATACTACTTCTCCAAAAGACCCCTTAAAAATCTACCAGAAAAGTGCTGGCTATACTTAGGTATCAGATATTTTAAGTGATCATTATGGCAAATTTCTAAAATGCAGCATCAATCTGAACACATGCAAGAAGTTCTAAGCTGATTCTCAAGAACATCCATCAATTTTTAACTTGTCATCTTCAGCTTCAAATGCATTAAACCAAACTCATTGCTCTGTTCAAGTTTTACACAGACTACTGCCAAACAGAAGACAAGTGAACACAAGTCAGCTATAGTTATTTAACCACAGCCTCCCAAACAGACATCATCCCCACAATTCTGTAATTACACTTTCTCCATCACACCAGATGCATGCTGCAAAACTTCCACCACAGCAGCTACTTCCATTTCAAATTATTTTATTTGGGATTTATTGTTAGATGGACATTTTGCTTAGTAGTGGGATCTAATGCTTCATACATTAACTAGCATTTCAGTCCATCAGCTTAAAATGCTCCTTAATACTTCTCTGTATCTCAAGTACAACCCCTATGGGACCCTGGCATTCCAATAGAATACTTACACTTAAAAGATTACAACTTTACAACTTGTATGCTACGTTTAAGGTTAGTTTGCTGACTGTAAATGCAATCTAGACGGTATCTTAAGCTAAAAAAAGTTCTTCCCCCGCCCACCTCTGGCCACTGTAAAAAGAGAGACACCTCTTTCCTTCTATCCACATCCTCTAACACCTATATACTCATTTCTATCTCATCACAGGAGAGCAGAATTTGAAACGTGACGACAGTCACTTCCTAATTAAACAGAACAAAACAAAATTCAGTCACAGGTCTCTTTATTTGATTGACAAAGCAGACAGATATGCTTCCAACTCATTAGCTGTATCTACACAGCCCCTCCCTTTTGGAAGGGGCATGCAAATGAGCGAGACTGGAGATGCAAATAAGACACATGATTTAAATATCTTGCATCTCATTTGCACATTACCATGTGATCTGGCTTCCAGAAGAGCCATTTCCTGATGTCAAAGCTGCCATGTAGACAGGGTTCCTTCGAAAGGAAACCCCTCTTCTTACTATTTTGTTTCAGAAAGAAGAGTGCTTTCGAAAGAGGGTGTGGGGTGTTCCTTTCAAAGGCTGCTTTGGCTTCCGGAAGCCAGATCTAAGGGAATATGCAAATGAGGCACAAGATATTTAAATCCAGATATTTAATTCTGATCTCACTCATTTGCTATTCAGAAATAACAAGTCCCCAAGATGAGTGCCCAAGTCTTAAGAACTTTCTTCCACAAGACAGTGCAAAGCATGTGTACAGCAAGAAGTGTTTATATAAACTTTGAGTGCTAAGCATGGCAAAAGGGGAGGAGCCCTCTTAAAATCAACCTTCCTAAATACACACTCCTCAGCCTATTCACATCTTTAGCTTGACATTAAAAACACCAAAAAGACTTTGATTGCGGCAACTGAATTAATGACTGTCATCCTAAAATATTCAAAATATTAATGCATAAAGATGCTATTCTTTTAGAGAAGTCACGTGCTCTCAGCTAAAAGCAGAAAGGCTGCTACTTTCTTTTTAACGTGTTTAAATGAGTTGAGAGTGATCCACTTAAGAACACCTTCCAAAATGATGTGAAAATTTAGTGTTTTGCACATTTAATACAACATGTTTTTCCTACAGGCATTACTAAAAGTCTTCAGGGATGTATCGAGGTGTGTTTTCCCTCCTACCCATCTACCACCCAATGACGGTATGCAACTACTGTCAGTTTTCCAATTACTTAACATGGAGAATTATGTCTCTGCTTTCTCCCTTAACCTGTGAAACTGTCAAAATGAAACAGAATGATATGATGCTCCCTTTCTGTAAGTCTGATCCTGAAAAAGTTTTGCATTGTTGCAAGACACAGATCAGTAAGCTTCTAAATAAACTGTTATAAATTTGGAACCCCTGAGCCAAAGAGAAAGAATTAACAAAAGCTTTTTAAATTGTCTCACCATACCCTGAAGTAATTCAGTGGTAGGTGCAGAGCTTAAAATGCAAAAGCCAAATCATTCTGAACTCTGGCATCAGAATAGCACTAAGAAATGGCTAATTCAAATATAATTTTATATGCAGCATTTACCTATGAAAGGAAAGCCATTTGACTCCTTCACACAGCACCACTCCTGATGTCATAAGAAGTTCTGCAAAATACTGAGTCTCAATTCCTTCCTCCTCATGCTTTTTAAACTGGATACCAGATGTTGTTAATAGTTCTATGGAATCCTGGGCATACATGTCCTCCCTAGGACGAGACACATAAGTAACAATATTCAGATCCACACAAAGACAAAAGCTTCAATAAAATACAGCAAAGAATGCTGTGTATAGTTGGAACACTTAGGCCATCACTTCAATAAGTGTTAAACATAAGCTTAGATACTAAGACATAATATATACATGTTTCATCTGAACAATCCGAGAACCATGTGTTAAAATTGGTAATTAAAAAAAAAACCCACGAACAACTCTTTTACACTGTATTGACTAAGCAATTTTAACACTATTCAGAAACCCATTATAAGTAAAAGTCAAGTATGTTGAAAGGAAAAACAGAAAAGAAACAAAACTAAACTCTCTAATCAACACAGGACTATTTTCTTATATGTATCATAGATATTTAGGAGAAGACTGAATGCTCAGACAACATTACAGTCTCTTCCTTCACATAACCAAAACTACCTTCCCTAATGTCATAAGAATGGATTTCAAACAAAATATATTATTCCCTCGAATACTTTAATCCTCAAGGAAATAACCAGTTCAGATAAATCCTAACTATATAGGACATCATTTCCCCTTGCAAAATTTCAGTGATCTATAACTAGACACTCAACAAATAAGAAAAGAGACTCTGGATACACTGATTTTTGAGAAACTGAAATGGATACAGAGTGAAGATTTTGGAGGAAAAATTCTTCTCCCCCTTCTCCCTGGTCTGAAGTTTCAAGTCTTGACTTTTTTCACTCCTATCAATCAGTACAATAACGGGGATTAAAAGAAAATCTAAAATAACTTCTAGTTTGTAGCACAAATGGCACACCGTAAGAGAAGGGAATACTATTGTTGCAAATATTATGTATTTCAGAGAGCACCCATAAAACTTTCTATATTTAGCTGATCCTACCACCCATCATTGTGGTAACTAACAGCCACACAGATCTTTATATAGTTAATATTCCACTGCCATACAAATCCACCAACAGGACAGCAAAGGAGAGGTGCAAATCCTTAATTGTAGCCGAAGCCAACAACATTCTTTTAGTTATTAATTCCTGGGGCCTAATGAAGCCAATAGTGTTTCCTGTTCAGTTAACCAAAGGCATTTTGGTCTCTGTGTAACCAGGAGCATGGCTTTGTTCTTTCACTAGCTTGTTTTTGAAAGATTTGCTCTCCATTGCTTAGGTAACAATCAATATTCTAGCCACTGCTGATATCAAGGTTAGAATCTCCTCAATTTATTTCTTAATTTCATACTCCTCTTCTCACATGCCTCTCTCTAACTCTGTAAATTACTTTGCTGCACCCAGAATGAATGACACTAAAGCCAAGTATAGCTGTGTTGCATGTAGTGTTATTTGTGTTACATTTCAAGATGCCTTTCTAAGCAATTTCACTTCTCTCACCTTCATGAAAAATTATTGTTCCCACACCCCATGTGCCTCTAACCCACATCCATACCTGGAATCTATTCCTTCCTATATGCAAAGATCCTTTGGCCAACCTTTTGTATGCAAGAGCTGGGGTGCCTCTTCTGCAAGGCTCTATCATGTGTCTAATCTCTTCCTCTACCACAGAATTTAGTTCTCCCCCTTTCCCACTGATACATTAACTATAATCCCTACTACTTCACCTTTCACTGGAAAAAAGTTTCCTTCCAGTACGTAACCCCTGTAATACCTCTCTACAGTTCTTCCTTTTATTCCAAGTAATCTACTCAAAAAGATTTGAAAGGGAGAATCTAGCTATTGTGTTTGTTTCTTCCTGCAAACGTGTAACAGCTGCATATGTTTAGGGAGCTCATGTTACTTTTGCTTCCATGTCAGGAGCTGTACTCCCTGTATGCTATGTGCTTGTGTGGCCACTCAGGAGAGATTCAAAGCCAGCCATGTGATTAGCAGAGCAGCCACAGATAAGTTTTTGTTTCTACTGGTGTGTGTATTTGAACATGCCTCACAGCACTCCACGCCTGCCCCCCCCCCCCACAGATGGAAAAATTTAGGGTTTCTACACTAAGCATCATAATGTTCCTCTACACTTAAGGATAACTAACTTCACTCACAGTAAACTAAGCCTGTAAACATCATAAGATAGAAAATGATCGTCCCTGTTTTACAAATAAAGAAACACTAAACAAAGTTTAAATGATTTGGCTCTGGTTACATGATGTCTGTATTTAGGATTAGAATCTGGGCAATTCCAACCTTTGTGCTTCAGTCACAAGTACATTTTTCCCCCATTCTGCAAAATTTTAGTACACACACTGGGACATGAAAACAGCATGTTTCTCTCTTTAAAGAGGACATCTTCACAAAAAAAATTGTTTTAGCATTTAAGCATTTAGCATAAAGCATTTTTTTAGTTTAAGCAACCAGTTCAGAAAAATAAAATCTGCATTTTAGAACAGAGCAGAAAGTTGTTTTTCACCTCCAGATCTAGTATATACCTGATTGCTAGCCAAGTGAGCAATAATAAAAACATGAATGCTTGTGTATACATACACACAGTCTCCAAAGGTTTAAGCTATACATACAGTCATCAGTCAATAGTACCCTGTGGCTCTCAAACTAGTGTTCCTTTATACACTTCAAGACAGGACTTGCTTAAACTGCCAATAAAAGTGTTAATTAGTATGTGGACTACTCTTAGGCTACATCTACACTATGAGATAAATTTGAATTTAAGGCACTAAGCTCAATTGTACCAAGTGACTGTCTTCACTGTAAATCCCATTAGCTCAATTTAGGGAGCACTAATATTGATATCATATCATTGGAACCAGGTGTGCATAGCATCAAGTTGGAAGGAAGGCTAGTGGGAAAGTGCCATATCTTTGAATAGAATTCAGTAGACTCCAGAGACTGACTGGCACTGCTGCACCTGGCTCCCTGAAACTCACAGGAGCTGGGAAACCAACCAGCAGCCCTGGTCAGTTTCCCAGCTCCTGCAAGTGGCGGGGAGCTGGGAAACTCGGAGAGCTGCTGCACCCAGCTCCCCTGAGTCAGATGCAGCAGCTCAGGTCACTGTCGTGGATTCCCCAAGCTGCAGGGATTGGGGAACTGGGCAGCAGGGAGAGCGCTACCAGCGGTGGAAGTGCAGCAGAGTCTAGCAGGGAGGGGTGGGCACAGAACGCAGGCCTGAAGGAACTGTGGAATAAGTTCCCACAATGCACTGCTGTAACAGTCGATGTTTGGCCACTCTAGTATGGCAGCACTAACTCAAGTTTGTGTGGACTTTGGGGAAAGTGAAGACACTCAAATTCGATTTTATAACTCTGGGTTTTATAAGTTCAGTTTTATCTGGTAGTGTTGACGTAGCCTCAGGTGCTAAGAGTGGACAGCTCCAATTCAGACCTTCTGATCATTAGCCAGCATTGTCTATGCCATATTTGTTCTGTAGATAGACTTAAGTGTTCCACGTTTTCAGTTCACTTATACGAGTGCTTGTCAAAAAGCCAATGTCAATGAGCATGAAATTAATATTCAGAATTTTATTAATAAAATCCAAAAGTTTCCTTCTAAACTGTATTTTTAAAAAAAAAAAAAATGCCTGTTTTCTTTTGACTGACCAAGTTTGTGCTGAAAGTTAGAGATCTTGTTATACACCCCATGCAACTTCTTTTAACTTCATTTGTGTTGACTTCTCCCTCAATGCTCTTTAAAAATGAATCCTTGTCTGGTTTCCTCTCAGCTTAATCATTTTGCGATTACATGTCGCTACAAACCAAGAAATATTCCTTTCATAGCGTATTTCACATTATCAAAACCCCCAGAAATTAGACAAATCTAGAAGCAAAGAATTTAGAGAGAACTATTTTAGTTAGTCTATAATCTTTCATATGAATTTTTTGCACTAACTCATCAAGGGACTCAGTTCACTCAAATCGGCTCTAAACATAACATGACTGACCCTTAAGTGACAAACTAGTGTGTATATATTTTATATGTAAAAAAAATGCAAGAATGTGGAACTAATATGCAAAGAAAGCCTAAGTCCATTTGCCTGATTAAATGTACACAAAGCTGAAACTCATTCTCTAAACAGAAATAAAAACATCAATCCTTCGAAATTTTAAAGACTGTCTAAGTAGTAATTATATAAAGCCTCAAAGTAATTATAAAATACTAGTAATTATACATAAAAAGCCTCAAAATAAAAACCCGGCATTAACAAGATTTTACCACTTACGTTAAATTAAATTTAAAATTAAATTGCCAAGTTGAAGTTCCTGGAGGGTATTCTCCTTGCTCATTCATAAACGTCAGTCCTAACTGAATTATCTTTAGCAAGTCTACGTTACATCGCAGCAGTTGATATTGATAGTCAGCATTGCTCCTGAATTCTCCAATAGGCCTTGCAACTACACCTGGAAACTCTGTGTCCTGTAGAAATAAATAAATAAAATTTACAGCTTCAACAAAAGAGAGACAGTTTCTCCATCCTATATATGCTAACTATAAATATTTGAATGGTATCATTCTGAACGCAACTTTATAACTCAGAGGATATGGTATATAGCTATAATCTTTACAAAAACAAGTTGCTTAACATTACTATCACCACAACAGACTATCAACAACCATAATTCAGACTTTTATTGTTCTCAATGGATTCTGGATCCAGCCTCTAGGGAAAAAAAAAAAAAACACCAAACAAACTAATTTTATATCACTGAGAAAATTTGTATGCAGTGTTGTTGTAACTGTGTTGGTCCCAATGTATGAGAAAGATGAGGTAATATCTTTTATTGGACCAGCTTCCATTGCCAACCGAGACAAGTTTATTCATCACTGTCCATCTATTTAAAAATATTATCTCACCTACTGAGAAAACATGACAAGACTGTGTAGTACACTACACAGGGATGTGTTACAGACATACCATGGCAACATAATTATACTTCCGTATAACTTGACGGATTTTCTTCATTTCTTCATCCAGGTTACAAGCCCAAACTTCACAAATTCTTTGGCTGTGATCTACCGTAGCTGCTGGCATAGTGTGTGTGTGGGGGGGGGGGGTTAGATACCAGGCATCAAAGATTTATACTTGATTGATGGTCAATTTCATAAAATAGGTTTCAGATGTTTACCTAAAATAGAAAGAACATGAATAGAAATTTTTGATTCCCAATTAGTTGGAAAAAAGCACTTTTTAAGCTTCACAACAAAATCCAACAGGTTGCCTGAAACTCAACTTGAAATAAAACCGGCACTGAAAGCTTATGAACATGGTATTATTTAATAGTTACATTAGTGATTTGGAAAAAAGTATGGAAAGTGTGCTTATAAAGTTTTCAGATCCCACCAAGTTGGGACAGATTGCATGCACTTTGTTTGGAATGTTAATCCTGTCCTCCAACCTTGACAAATCAGAGAAATGGACTGACTTCAAAAAGAAATACAGTAAAACTGAAAGATACCTTATTTAAGAAGGAGAGAAAAAAAATCAAACGCATGAATACAAACTAGGGAACAACTAGTTAGGCAGTGGAGCTGCTGACTAGAATATGGGAGCGTAATGGATCACAAAGTAAAGGGAGCCAACAATATGGTACATTTGCTAAAAAAGCTGTATCATTCTTGGGTGTATTAACATGTGCATCATATGTAAGACATGGGACTTACAGTTCTGCTCTACTTGATGGTGGTGAGGCTCAAATGACGTCCTTTGTACAATTTTTGAAGGCACACTTTAGGAATGATTTAGACAAACAGAAAAGAGTCCAAAGGAAAGCAACACACGATAACAGATTTAGAAAACCTGACTCATGAGAAATTGGTAAAATAATTTGGGTCTGTTTAAGCTTGAAGAAAAAAAAAAGAAAAAGAAAACTGCAGAGGACAGAGGGACCTTACAACAGTCTTCAAATATGTTAAGAACTGTTAAACATAGCATGATGTCTACCAACAGTAAAACAAACAAACAAACAAAAACAAAACAAAGCAAGAACGAACAGACAATCTGGAGCAAGAAAGATGTAGGTTAGACATTAGGGGGAAATTTCCAAGTATACCCATAGTCTGGACCAGGCTTCCAAGAGGGTTTGCAGAAACCTCATTTACTGCAGGTTTTTAAGAAAGCTTTGATTCTGCCGCTGCACGAGGGGTTCGACTCGAGTTCTTAAGATCCCTTTCCCTCCTATAGTTCTAGGACTCCAAAACAGAACACCCTACTTAAAAACAGACACACTTTTTTTTAGTTGTTCGTTTACCTGCTGTGGCCAATTTGCACAAAGCCAGGGATGAGCGGTACCGTATTAGACGAGAACGCTATGAGCCCCAAAATAAAATGCCTCCAGCAAGGACACCCCCAGTGCTCACTGCTGGAAGAACTTGGGCTAGAGTTGTTTTAGGACCGCATGCCAACTATCGGCGTGCAATGCACTAACCCTCACCCCATCAGCGTCAGACCCCGCACGGCACGGACCCTGGTAGGCTTTAACGATATATACACCCATTCCCACGGTCCTGCGGAGACACAACCTACAACTCCGGACGTGTCCGCCCTAGGAGCGGCTGGACCAGGGGCTTTGGGTGACACCGTCCCGCCCTTCTCCAGGCTAGCTACCGCACGGCGGCAGCCAAGGCTGCAGCGCCCGAGCAGAGACCGCCCCGGCCCCACAAGTGGGACGTGAAGACGGAGAGCGGGGGAGAGCCCCCAGACCCCGAAACGGTCCCACCCGGAAGGCAGGCCCCGCCCCATCTCACCTACTCCGGCCTCGCACGGGCCGGGGGGCGGGTCTGGCTGGGACCCAGCGGAGGAGGCGGCAGCGGCCCCAGGACGCCCCGGAACAGCGAGTCGCACCGAAAAGCGCAGAACCTGCCGCCCCCACCGCACAAAGCCATTACATCATCGCAGCGCGCCGCGCCCTGACCTTTCAACTCGCCGACCCCTGACCCCGGGAGGGCGCTAACGGAGCCAATCGCGCTCCGAGTTCCGGGGCACGTCAGGCCGGCCCCGCGTCCCAGCGTCTGCCCAGCGGTGATGACGTAGGGCGCAGCAGGCCTGCTGTTCCCTCGGAAAAGACCGTGGCGCGAGCTGCTCGCTTCCTGTTTCCGCCGAGCAGAGTCCGGGTCTGGCTGAGGGGCCGGCAGAGCGTCGTTCACCCCGTCGGGGCGGCGGGCGCGGGGCGCCGCGGGGAGGATGAACTGGCTCTTCCCCCTGTCCAAGGGCGGCGGCGGCTCCTCCTCCCCCGCCGCCCCGCTCCCCGCCCTCACTAGCCTGCAGCAGCAGAAGCAGCGGCAGATCGAGTCCCTGCGCAGCGCCCATTCCGCGTGAGTGACCGGCGTGGGGGAGGGGAGTCACCCTGGCCGCCCCCGTTGTTTTCCTTCCGCCTGCCGCTGTTTCTGTCAGCGCCGGGCCCGGGGGCAGCCCCTCGCCCCATTTCGCCCCCCCCCCCCCCCCCCCCCGTGCCACTCGGCTCTGCCCCGGGGGCTGGTGGGAGGGGCCGGCGCTGTGGAGAGCCTGGGACGCGAGAGACGAGAGCGGGGCTTCATCCTGCATGAGCTGTGCAGGTCCTGGTGACAGCCGTGCAACCTCATTCCCTTCCTTGTCCTTGCACAGCTGTGTAGGGTGGATCCTCTCCAATTATTCCTTACGCGGTCCTGTTACTGTTGCCGGGGAGGAGCTGCGCCCTCCTTTATACTGGCTCCTGAGAAATAAAAATGACCAATTGAATGCTGTTGCTAATGCAGCTGAGGTGCTATGTGTTCCCCTCGGGTCGGGGCAAAACCATAACACAAGTTTACTCAGGTTAGGACACACGGTAGTGTGGATGTAGTTGTACTAGCATGTCGCTTCATACCAATATAGTTGAGTCTCATATCCTGATTGTTTTAAAGCTGCTTCAGTAAGGACGTTTTCTGTACAGGTACCAGTGCCTCCACACTGGAGGATTTGGGCAGTATAACTATACTGGCAAAGCCCTCCTCATAAAGGGTTAGGCTTTGCATTGAGGAACTTAAAACTCTGTTTGTTCTCTTATCAAAAAGGAATAGCGTGAGGCATCATGGTTGTGATGTATTAGTACTTTCACAAGTGCCTAGAACTAAAACTGTTTTGTGGCGAAAGATATAACAAGAATCAATGGTTAAAAATAAAAAAGTAGGATATGTTTGCAGTGAACGTGCTCAATTGTTGAAATAAATTGTCAAAGGAAAATAGTGGATGAGTTCAAATGAAGACGATATGTTTTTGTAGAAGATACAATTTACCCAAATAGAAGTTACTGGTCTCACCATGGAAAAACACTTGGGAAAATTGGTAGTTAAATAGTAAACTAAACTTAACTTTAGCAGAGCTACTAGTCAGCATTATTTTAAAAATTACGAGTTTGTACACATCAGCTTGGTAGAGTGGAATTTTAAATGTGGATAGGTCAGCATTTTTGTATGTGAGTTCAGAGAGGCTTTCTGAGAAGCTAACAAATAGGCAGACAAGACTCGGATCTCTGGCAGAGTAGAGAGTCCAAGCCTTGCACAGGAGGAGCAAAGTCACGTCGATACAAGACTGTGAGAAGCTTAATTTCCATGTGATAATTTCCTTGTTTCAAGATGTGAGCCCCCTTGATAAAATGAGTGTCACTATTCTGTTCCTAAGGAAGATCTCGGAGCACATAGATCTAAATTTTAGATTTGTAGATGACTGTTTTTCTCCAAAATTGAGGATTTTTCTCATATTGGCTATGTTGTTTCTACATGAATCACTTTTTTTTGTCTTTAAACATTTCTCCAGTATTTATAATTTTAATGTCAAAGCACTGTACGGGTGCCTGAGAATCTGAAGGTGAATCTGACTAGAAACAGATCAGAGTGGTTAATCCAATTTACCTTATGTTGGCATATAATGTAACACTGTCGCTGGTCAGTTTCCCAGCTCCTGCAAGCCCAGGGGAGCCGGGAGCCAGGCTGCTGCCTGGTTCCTGGCTCCCCACCACTCATGGAGCCAGGAGTGACTTCTCCCCAGCTTCCCCCCTGCTGGGGGGAAGCCATGCCGTCACAGCTGTCTGTCCCCTGGCTGGAAGAAGCCAGGCTGGCAGATAGGTGTGGTGGCATGGCTTCTACCAGCTGGGGGACACCTGGGAGAAGCCATGCTGCCACAGCTGTTGGAAAAGCCACGCTGCCGCAGCTGTCTGTCCCCCCGGCTTCCCCCAGCTCGGGGAGTGGGGAGCTGGTGAAGCAGCTGCACTCCTCAGTCCCTGAGAACTCCACAGTTTTGACTTGCACTTAACTTGCATTAACACAAGCTAAGCGCGAGTTGAAATGAGGCCTATTGGGTTTTATTGTATTAGGTTACTGCCCCCTAGTCATGTGTCTTAAAATTTCATAACTGTCCTTCTCTTTTTCTGATTTTATCGATAGGTCAGCTTTCTGTGCACAGTTTAAGTAATTGCAGCAATTTGTTTTCATTCCTCTTTTCTATACATAAAGTAGAAAAACAGATGAAAGTGATGTCAGTAGTGTACACTTGTGACTGTTGTATCTACTGTAAATTGAATTCTGCCTTTGTTTTCTCTTGTAGCATTGCTGAAATACAAAAAGATGTGGAGTATAGGTTGCCATTTACTGTAAACAACCTGACAATTAATATTAACATGTGAGTAGTGCAAGATCTACTTAAACAAAATTTTATGAACTTAAAATTATGCCTTGCCCATAGTTTAAAATTATAAAATTTACAGCCCAATTTTTGCAAAGATTTACAGATGTGCTTAACTTTACTGCATGGCAAATGCTTGAAGTTGAGTATGCATCATATTTTCAGGGCCAGTTCCAAAGCAAGCCTGTGTTTTTCAGCAAAAAACTAAGCCACATAAAATAATAAGCAGTTGCTAATGTTTTAATTGAATTACTAATAGAACTAATTTAAACTTTTCTTTAATTGTCTTTATTCTTTGTACTAAAACATCTGTCTTGGGATCACACTTTCAGTCATTTCTTGTACTGTAAATTGAGTTTTTTAAGGTGTTTATTCTGAATTTACTCTGAATTTGCATACTTTGGTCTCTGACACATGGGCTGCTCTAGTTACAGATCTTTACTAATTTATCCTAGACCATTTGTGCTGTTGCCTGATCACAAAGCCTAATTCACCTGTGATTAATAGGGAATCACCAGTTTCTCTCTGAGGATGTGTACATCAGACATTCATGTGTGACACCTCAAGGTTTGCATCAGTGGCATACTAGCTTGCCGCATTGTTTTGTTTTCTGTACATCCTGCTCCACTGCACTAGAAGTTCCATAGTGTCATTTCACATGCTGCTCTTTGAAACAGGAGTATGTATAAGTGCATTACCAAACTGTTGATCTTGTGGAGCATCCCCAAGCAAAGCTGTAGATTTGCATCCTTGCTCACTCCAGTGTGTCATGGTGTAAGGATGTTTAAAGTTTGTGCATCACAAAACACTTTTGCTCACCTCAGTGCCATTTAACATTCTGATTAACGTGTCTCTTCAATAAAAGGTAGGGACTCAAACCATTTTTTCCAACTGATTGAACCAATTTGATCCCAAAAGAGAAGTAATCAAATGGGCTACCATTCTCCTATTACTGCCTCTATGGTGAGGGTTGCGGGGGTTTTTTGTTTTGTTTTTTGTTTTGTTTTTTTTACAAATTTAGTAACATTACCTGAAGTAAAAGGCTCTTTCGTGCACATAATTCTTTCTCTGTAGTTATTCCTGTTAAGAAGTAGAATGATCTCATTTTTTCATAATGCAACTCATTCCTAAGACAAGCATATCACAGTTAAAAATGCCAGTAATACCTGTACTAAAGTATTTTTTGTGTTTACAGCTTGCTTCCACCTCAGTTTCCTCAGGAAAAACCAGTGATCAGTGTTTTCCCACCAATAAGACATCCGTTAATGGACAAACAAGGAGTGTATGTGGCATGTCCATTAATAAGCAATGTATGTATAATTCGTAATGTATGTAACCGATGTCACATACGTAGCACTCTGATCACTCGAGTACAAAACTTAATTTATGTGGCCACGTGTATACGAAACACCGCTGTCAATAGCAGTTGTTCTTGGAAGGGATTTTCCCGCAAAACTTCTGTTGACAGATTGCATCTACTCATAAAAGCAGATCAAAAGAGCAATCTGCTTTGTTATCAGAGAGAAGCCAGATTGCCCAGTCCTCTCTCAACAGAATGGCTGACCAGAAGCTCTGCAAACAGGGCTGCCTGCAGAACTGGAAGCCCTGTCTGTTGACAAGGGCCCTGGAGCATCTACACAGCTGTTTTGGCAGCAGAACACTGTCGAGAAGCATTATATCTTAACGGGGAGAGGTATAGTGCTGCCAGGAGATGTGCCAGGTTTTGTTGACAAAGTGCATTTGTTGTGTAGGCGTTCCACATTTTTTTCCAGGAAAAGTCGCTTGTGTAGACATGGCCTATAGGCTTTGTCAAACCAAAGAAACATGCAGCATTCCTCAATGACTGACCAAATTCAGTTGTACTATTTATAAGCTTCAGTGAGTTGGAGGATTAGTAGAGGGTACCAAAATGTGGATAGTACCGTGTGTTGTGATTTGTCTGTCTGTGATGATATCGTCCTACTTTATTGTGTAATTGTTGATCTAAAATTAGATGATTCTGCAATTTATTGGTGCAGGCAATACTAGGTAGGTCTTTGATGTTATCTGGCACAAAAACTATCTTACATGTGTTTTCTCTGCAAGAGCAGGTAACTATCACACGGGTTTTTTTTTTTGCTACATTCACTTAGTACGAGATTCTTTCTAGGAAGTTCCTAGTCATTTTTGGATACTTTGAAATAAAAGATCCAATTTTATAGTTTTGACCTTGGTGAATAGCTTTTTATGTCACATTAAAATGTTAACTTAAATTTTCAGATGAGCATTAAGTTGTACTAGTCATCTTTCTATCAAACAATTTCATATTTCAGTAGTCCACATCCGATAATGTAAGATATGTGTAGATCTCCACCACCCTCTCAGAGCTCAGGAGGCTTCAACTCTTAAAAAAAGGACTTAATAAAAATTCTAATGGCTTGTTTGCACACTATTTGAGTTACCATTTTATATGTTTCAGTGCTGTTACACAGCCCTCTAATGTGGATGCAAGTGTGCATGATTCAGAACTCCTATTTAGGCATATTCATAAGTTACTGCATTCGAAAGATATTGCATTATTTTTCTTTTACCTCCTTTGTACTTTAGGAACGCTAAATGTAATGTAGATATTTGTTCCCTACCAGTTTACAATGCACTCTGACCTTGGAAAAATTATTCAGAGCTTATTGGATGAGTTTTGGAAGAATCCTCCAGTTTTGGCTCCTAACTCAACATCATTTCCATAGTAAGTATATATAAATGGATTAAAAATCACTAGTAAAACTGAATAGTAACAGAGAGGTAGCCATGTTAGTCTGTACTCCAACAAAACAAAACAGCAGAAATGTAGCACTTTAAACACTAACAAAAATTCAGTGATGAGCTTTCATGTGACAGACCCACTTCATCAGATCAAACTCATTGCCAATACAAACTGACATTTTATAAGTACAGAGGACAAAGAAAAAAGGCAATAAAAACTCACAAATCAAGTACATAAGACTGAAGATAAAATGCCAGTTTTATTTGAGAGTTCCCAATAATAGAATCCTGGGTATGAAAGAGTTTACTGTACTTGGGTGATAGATTCTAAACCTTGTTAGCCAGTTCAACAAGCCATAAGGATTAGCTAAGCTTTTTTTCTAGCAACATTCAGTATGGCTGGGGAATTGTGAAATCACTCTTTTGCTAAAAGACAGAGAGAGAGTATTGAAGAATGATGCATTGCAGAGTGAATTAAGTTTATTTTATTCAAGTTGATCAACTAACCAGTTGATCCACTCAGCTGTATCCACATCTTCATCCACACGTCATAAATGAACAGTAAACAAGTAGTTATTAATGATGATTTGTTTTTTAGCCTTTACAGTAAACCAGTTGGAATTCCTCCTTATGCGCCTCACGGTTTTCCATTTCTTCATTCGTATGCACCTCAAGAAACAAATAGATCTGTAGCTTCTGTGCCAGCAGCTGAATCAAGCTGCACTACAGACAAACCTGCTGCTCCATCCTATGGTTTGATCACAGACCTGCCATTACCTGTTCCAACAACAGAAGCAATATTACAGGTTTGTATGCGTGGCAAGGTTTATCATTCAAGCTTTCTATACCTACATCCCTCGGAGCGACTCCAAACACTGAATGTAAGGCTTTTTAAGGGCAGATGTGTGCAGGGGCATCCGTTCTCAGTGACCATAGATTTTTAGATCAGATTTGAAGAAAAGGAAAGAAATTGCTATTCAAAGGTTGAATAATGCCTTTAATCTTCTGTTCAGATGGGTCAGAATGGCTTCAGTTACAAGATGCCTGAAGTCCCTGATGCATTTCCAGAGCTCACAGAATTAAGGTAAGGTCTTAGAAAGAAAAGTAGTTACCATATGCGTAACCAGAAAGTATGTATTGCTTGAACTGAAAAAGGGTTTTGCTGTTGCTACATAGCCACTAAAAGAGTTTCATTGGGGTAAGATGATACTCCTATTTACTATGACTTCCTTAATTTCTATCAATTTAAAACTTTTTTTCCCTTGGTCAGGATTTGTAATAAGAAATGCCATATTACATTACTCTGACAGACAGTAAAACGCTTCTTGCTTTGACCTTCAAGCTGTTTTCCTGTGCGTCACCAGGAAATGAGTGTAATGTCTGGAAAAAGAATCACAGAATCCTAGGGCTGGAAGGGACTTCAGGAGGTCATCTAGTCCAGCCCCTTGCCTAAAGCAGGATCGACCCCAACTAAATCATCCCAGTCATGATTATGTCAAGCCAGGACTTAAAAACCTCTAGGGATGGAGATTCCACCACCTCTTGGTAACGCATTCCAGTGCTTCACCACCCTCCTGGTGAAACAGGTTTTCCTGATATCCAAGTGACACCTCCCCCTCTGTAACTTCAGACCATTGCTCCGTGTTCCACCATCTGTCACCATTGTGAACAGTCTCTCTCTATTATCTTTAGAGCCCCCTTTCAGGAAGTTGAAGGCTGCTATCAAATTGCCCCTCAGTCTTCTCTTCTGCAAACTAAATAAACCCAAATCTCTTAGCCTTTCCTTGTAGATCACATGCTACAGCCCCTTAATCATTTTTGTTGCCCTCCGCTGAACTGTCTCCAATGCATCCACATCTTTCTGTACTGCGGGGGGCTCAGAACTGGCTGCAACACTCCAGATGTGGCCTCACCAGTGCCGAGTAGAGGGGCATAATAACTTCTCTAGAGCTGCTGGAAATGGATTTCCTAATGCACCCCAATATGCCATTAGCTTTCTTGGCTACATGGGCACACTGACTCATATCTAGCCTCTTATCCACTGTAATCCCCAGGTCCTTTTCTGTTGCACTGCTACTTAGCCAGTCTGTCCCCAGCCTATAACAATGTTTAGGATTCTTTTGTCCCAAGTGCAGGACTCTGCGCTTCTCCTTGTTGAACCTCATCAAATTTCTTTTGGCCTAATCTTCCAATTTGTTTAGGTCAATCTGGACCCTATCCCTACCCTCCAGTGTATCTATCTACCTGACCCCCATCTTAGTGTCATATTCAAATTTGCCGAGGGTGCAATCCATCCCCTCATCCAGGTTGTTAATAAAGATGTTGAACAGTACTGGCCCTAGAACCAATCCCTGGGGTACTCCACTTGAAACCGACTGCCAAACAGACATTGAGCCATTGCCCATTGGGCCCGTCCATGGAGCCAGCTTTCTATCCATCTTACTGTTCATGTATCCTATCCATACTTCCTTAATTTATGGGCAAGCATGTTGTGGGAGACGGTATCAGAAGCTTTGCTGAAGTCAAGGTATATTGAATCTATTGACTGCCTCATGTCCACAGAGCCACTTACCTCATCATAGAAGCTAATCAGATTGGACAGGCACGACTTGCCCTTGGTGAATCCATGTTGACTACTCTTGATTACTTCCCCCTTTTCCAAGTGCTCCGAAGTGGATTCCTTGAGGATCCCATCCATGATTTTTCCAGGGACTGAGGTAAGGCTGACCAGTCTATAGTTCCCTGGATTGTCCTTCTTCTTTCCTTTTTAAAGATGGGCACTACATTTGCCTTTTTCTGATCATCTGGGACCTTTCCCAATCTCTGTGGGTTGTCAAAGGCTCTGCAATGACATCTGCCAATTCCCTCAATACCCTTGGATGCATGAAATCAGGGCCTGTGGATTTTTGTGCATCTAATTTTTCTAAATAACTCTTAACCTGTTCTTTCCACACTGTTCTTTCCCCACTGCCTGTCTCCTTCCCATACTTCATTTCCTTGTGCTGTAGTTGTGGAGCTGAACTTGTCCATGAATACTGAGCCAAAAAAAGCATTGAGCACTTCAGCCTTTCCCACATCATCTGACACCAGGTTACCTGCCTCATCCAGTAATGTCCCCACTCCCTCTCCGATAACCCTCCTGTTGTTAACATGCCTGTAGAAACCTTTCTTGTTGCCCTTCACATTACTTGCTAGCTGCAATTCCAGTTGTACTTTCACTTTCCTGATTAAACCCAGTATTCTCCGGTCATATATTTATACGTCTCCTTAGTTATCTGTCCAAGTTTCCACTTCTTATACGCATCCTTTTTGAGTTTAAGCTCACCAAGGACTTCCCTGTTAAGCCAAGCTGGTTGCCTATCATATTTGCTTTTCTTATTGCGCATCGGGATGGTTCTGTTCCTGTACCTTCAGTAAGACTTCTTTAAAATACTGCCAGTTCTCCTGAATTCCTTTCTCCTTAATATTAGATTCCCAGGGGATCCTGCTCATCAGCTCTTTCAGAGAGTCAGTCTGTTCTTCTGAAACCAAGGGTCTGTATTTTACTGCTCACTTTTCTTCATTTTGTCAGAATCCTGAAATCTGCGATCTCATTGTTGCTGCAGCCCAGGTTGCCACCCACTTCTATTTCTGCTGTTATTTTTTCCCTGTTTGTGAGCAGCAGGTCAGGCTGTGCACAGTACCTGGTCAGTTCCTTCAGCTCTTGTACCAGGAAGTTATTTACAACGTTTTCCAAAAACTTCCTAGATCGTCTGTGTGCTGCTGTATTGGTCTTCCAACAAATGTCAGGTGATGAAAGTCTCCCATGAGAACGAGGGCTTGTGATTTGGAAGCTTCTCTTAATTGTCTGAAGAAATCCTTATCTGGTGGCCTATAGCAGACACCAAACACGACATCGCCTTTGTTTCTTCCGCTTCTAAGGTTCACCGAAAGACACTCAACTGGCTTTTCTCCCTCCACATATCGCAGGTCTGAGCAATCATATTGCTCTCTCACATAAATCGTAACTCTTCCCTTTCTCCCCTGTATGTCCTTCCTAAACAGTTTATAACCTTCCATGACAGTGCTCCTGTTGTGTGAGTCACCCCACCAAGCCTCCGTTATTCCAATCACTTCACACTACTTTGATTGTGCTAGGGTCTCTAATTCTTCCTGTTTGTTTTCCAGGCTGCTTGCATTTGTGTACAAATTCCTGAGATGATGATCTGATTTGACCCTCTTTCTCCTTTTGAATGAGTGGTCCTCCTTTGTTGTACCTTCTTCCTTCCCAACTTACCTCAGGGCTTGTGTCACCAATTCCCCCAACAAACCTAGTTTAAAGCACAAAAGAGGCACAAGGACAATCTGCTGTGGTAAAGCATCTTAGAGTAGTTCCTCATAGGAGACTTCCACTTTTTGAATTTTTGTAACTTGACACTGTAAATACTTGATTACTGTTCCAAATATTTATATGTACTGCATAGTTACTCTAATCTGATTTTTAAGACGTGGCAGTGGATTTACAGTTAGCCAACATGGAGCATTTCCTTTGGGCTTTTGAAACAGCTTCTCAAGACTGATATTTTGTGTGAAAGAACTTGAATTTTTCCTTTAAATTCACCTCAGATGGTGGATTTGCTCACGTTCTGATGCCATCCTTTTAACACCTGTTGCAATAGTTGATTGAACCAAAAACTCTTATAGAATGCAAATTAAGTGACCTTTCGTATACATTTCCAACTTTGGCATGATGAACAACTATTTGAGTGTCTCTGAATACCAAGAATTCCTTCTTTAGTGTGTGTCAGTTTTGCGAGTGTCCGAGGGGTACCATCTTACTCTGTATCGACAAAAACAACCAGAAGTCCTGTGGCACCTTATTAGACTAACAGGTATAGGTTGGAGCATAAACTTTCATGGGCAGAGACCCACTTCATCAGATGCGTGGTTTTGCAGGCTCTTAACAGTTTAGATATCAGGCTTGTGAAGCAGTAGTAGCATATATTTAATAGGTAGCAGAGGATTTTTCTTTAATTTTTAAAGAAATGTTACCAGCAAGTCAGAGCTTTGCAAGATGACCAAAGAGAAGTGTGGACTCTATGTACCACTCCTTAAGCTTTGAAAAATTAGAGTAGAAACATCACAATGTTTACAAATTCTGGAGCCCTGTGGAAAAGCTTAAGAGGTGGTACACAGAGTCCACATTTCTTTTTGGTCATCTTGCAAAGCTCCGACTTGCATGTTAAGGAAGTAAAGATTCAGACTCCAGTCGCTAATAATGTACCACCTTTCGCCGCAGGTAGCGTTGAGTGCAAAAAAACCCAACAACAACCAAAAAAAAAAAAAAAAACCCCACGGCTTCTTTAGGAAAAGAAATCCCAAATAAGTTGCTAGCTTTCATTTTTGATGGCCTTTTGTGCATATCCTTTTCTTCTCTTAATCCAGTATACCACAGCTGACAGATATGAATGAGCAAGAGGATATTTTGCTGGAACAGTTTGTGAATTTGCCTCAGCTGAAGCAAGTCATAATTGATAAGGATGACTTAGTGAAAAGCATTGAAGAGTTAGCAAGTAAGACTTCAACGCGTTTGTAACTCTGCATGTGTGTGTTCAGAACCACAGCCTTTTAAATTAAAGCATCTTTTATTTTACAGAAAAGAATTTACTGTTCGAACCCAGTCTAGAAGCAAAAAGGCAAACTGTGCTGGATAAAGTGAGTGAATGAAAATTTCTGTTCTGAAAAAGAAATGGATGAAATGTTCTTTGTTTTTAAGAAATATTTTTCCTCTCTAGTATGAACAGCTTACTCAGATGAAAGCCACCTTTGAAAAGAAGATGCAAAGGCAGCATGAGCTTAGTGAGGTAAAACTTTTTTAATTGAATATTTGACCTCTGAATAACATACTCTTGTCTATGGTTTAATAACATAATAGACGTTTTAAAGCATATTCTTCTATCCATTTGTATGAATGTGCATGGCTCCAAGATTTGTGTAAAGTCGGGTTATGTAATATTTCTGCGACGGTTCTTAAGTGTAAAATTAACAAGAATACCATAAATTTTAATACCTTGTGTGAGCTGCGTGTGCAATGCTTATTAGCCTTAAAGGCTATGTCTACACTACATTCCCCTTTCAAAAGAGGAATGCAAATGAGGGAAATCGAACATGCAAATGAAGCTCTGACTTACAAATCTTGTGCTTCATTTGCACAATCTCATCTGATCTCTTTTTTTTTAGAAGGGATTTAAAAGAAAAAAAAAGAAAAGTAGTATAGATGGGATTCATTTGAGGGAAAGAAAAATCTTTTTATGAAAAAAAGTTATTCCTGAAAAAAATGAGGTTTACAGGGTTCTTTCGAAAATTGCTTTTTTCTGAATGAACTCCATCTACACTGCTTTTTTTCAGGGAAAAAAATCTCTTCTGAAAAAGCAGTTAAATGAGATTGTGCAAATGAAGTGCATGATTTGTAAATCAGAGCTTCATTTGCATTTTAATTTCCCTCATTTGTATTCCTCTTTCAAAAGAGGAAAATAGTATAGACATAGCCAGCGTGGCCTGACATTGGCAGTGGAGGACTATGGAACTATCTGCAGATATAAGGGGAAGGAGGAGGTGAAGCAAACTAGAGCTGCACTATGTCTGATTTGCCACTTGTGCAAATTAGATCTTCTTCCTTGTGGCTTTACGTTAAGTGAAAGTTAGATCGCTGAGGAACAGGGAGCTGCAGCTGGCTTTGCAGCCTGTTTTGCCACTGTGTCCATGTTTTGCTTGGGTAGGGTGGAGAATTTGCTTAAACATCTTTCTCAAAAATGTCAAAACCTTACTTGCTGTCATGGATGATTTTCATCATAATAAAAGATAGCACATCTCCTTTCTCTTTTTAAAAGATATGGTTCGGTAAAAGAAAAAAGATTATAACCTAGAAAAGAGTGATAAGCCAGGTAGCAAAACTTACCTTTGGGGAAAGAGCATCAAGGAGCTAAAGCTTCCGCCAAAACTGTCTCAGGTCTTCCCATATGTGTAATAGTACCAACGATAAGTGACTCATTCTCACTTAATATCAATATCTCAGTTTAACAAAAGCAGCCTATTTTCAAGTGCAGTTAAAATGTGTTATAAAAATAGAGCTCAGGCCAGCATAATTGACTTTCAGCTTAGCTGAATAAAGAAAAACTGAAGGAGTTGGTTAGTTCAAAAGCTGTTTTTGAGCTGGTGTAAAACTTTTGCTTTTTGTCAAATAGGTGTTTAGTCAGTAAAAATACCAGTATGTTCAGCTGAAATTTCCTTTTGTCTTGCTGCCCCAAGCTCTTTGTATTGCATATACACCACTTTACAGATATAAGCAGGTTGTTGGAACTAAGAGAATAAATTATTTTTGAACAGGATTATTGCTGGAAAAATTAAATTGTTCAGTTTGTTGTGTTCCAATGGTATCTAAAAGCCAAGATCTTAAAGATTTTTTTTTTTGTACTTTCTCCTAGCTCCACTTAGTCAGGTCCATGACCAGTCCCTAAGTTTTTTTGGCATGAACTTAAAGTGTGAAAATATTGATTACTTTTTGTATGTTGCTTTAGAGCATCTTTTAATATTGACTTCTAAAAACAATTATTTCAAAGGCCTTGGACAAACTGTGGTCAGATGTTTTAACATCACCATGAAGCATCACTGAAATCAGTGGAGCGCTGCATGTGTGTAAGACTGCCTAAATCAGCTACTCTACCAATGTCCACTTAACATTCACTGATTCCTGTAGGTGGCAAATTTGTAATTGTGTAGCCATTTTAGTTTTAAGATAATACAGCACTTTTCCACACCAATTTAGCTGTATTTATGCAATTCTTTATCTACATTTAACATTCAGAGGTATTTTTTTTTCCTCCCCAGAGCTGCAGTGCGAGTGCATTGCAGGCGAGACTGAAGGTAGCTGCTCATGAAGCTGAAGAGGAGTCTGACACTATTGCAGAAGATTTCTTGGAAGGAAAAATGGAAATTGATGACTTCCTTAGTAGCTTCATGGAAAAGAGAACAGTATGTAATAGTCTTTAAAGCTGAAACAGATTTCACAAGTGGTGTGTGTGAAACCAGTATGTGTTCCCCACCATCCCTCTGCTCTTCTGATTTGCCCAACCTTGATGGCAAATCAGAAAATTTGTTAGCCTTGATAACAAGTTTTGGACCTCTGTACTTTATATATTGAATCTGTTCTGGTAAGACTATTATCTGAAGAAGTGGGTCTGTCCCTGGAAAGTTCATCACCTAATAAATTATTTTGTTAGTCTGTAAAGTGCTACATGACTGCTTTTTTTTTTGTTCTGATAGAAAACAGACTAACACAGCGATCTCTCTGTCAGTTTTAAGAGTGGAGTAATTCTGAGATTCAGAATTCTGGTTTCCGCACCCTGCCACAGAATGAAGTCTGTGTTCATAACAGTGGGGATGTTTCAAGCATGAATAGTTATTTTAAACCTGCATAATGTGAACCCTTCACAGTGTTAAGTGATTACAATTAAAGTTTTATTATCAGCATGTTGGGGGAATGGAAGGTGCCAGTAAGTCCAAAACTCCAGTTAAAATAAGAGGAAGGGGGCTTGGGTACAGGAGGGAACTTAGGACACGAGGAGTTTCAGGGAATCAGATGTAGGCAGCACTCAAATTGGGCTGCTCCCCACAAGTGGCAACATGTTCCTGCTGCTCCTTGCTGGAGGTGTGGCCAAGTGGCTCTGTGGGCTGTGTCCACCCACAGGTGCTACCTCTAGAGCTCCCAGTGACCATGCTGCAGAATCAGTTCTCAGGTGGGGTGAGGCAGCACATGGCGCTAGGTGGGTGTTCCTCTGCTTATGATCATTGGTCATGGCCAATGGGAGCTGCAGGGACACAGTGCTTGTGGGTAGAGGTAGCATGCAGAGCCACCTGGTTGTGTTTCTAGCCTGGACCAGCCCAGACATGTCATTGCTTATGGGGAGCCATCCAAGTGAGTGCCTCCTGGATACAGCACCCCAAAATCCCATCTGTGCCCCAGGCCCCTTCCCATGCTTACACTGGTTTGTGGAGTTTTCCAGTTGGTAAAGTGGCAGGTAATGCAACCTTTATTGCATTCTGATTCATGCAGTGTGGCAGCATATCTTATTATATAACTTGTTAAAAACATTAGAAATAGGTGAAGTTCTGTAAATTGATTCAAAGATATTTGAACTCTAGCTTATTCTTGTATGCACCTTCTATGTAGTTCTTTTTATTATGCCCCATTCCCCTAATCTTAGAAGGTGCTTCAACAGAGCCATGCATCTCTTATGTGGTTTGCCACTTTCAGGTATGTAATTTATTTCAGGTATTTTTCTGAGTTAAACAGTAAAGGAGAAAGGGCACACTTATCTATGTCAATGAAACATGTCATTGTTACAAGGTGGAGAGAAAAGTGTAAGAGTGATGAAATGCACCTTCCATCCTTTTTGAGCAAAAGAAATGAGCTGTATCACTGAGTGTATCTGTGCATGATTCAGGTAATATTGCCTCTGACTCAGTGCAGGGGACTGAACTAGATGACCTGTTTAGGTCCCTACCAGTTTTACATTTCTTTGATTTCTCTCACAATAGCATTGTCTTTCCATTCTTTCACAAAAATAAGGAAGAAAACCAGTTGGGCAGTTTTAAGATGAAGGAAGAGAAAGGATATGTAGAATAATCTGCTAGGTTAAGAGTCTTAAACTCATAATTTAAATTTCCTTTTCACGTTTTAGGATGAAATAATAGAAAATAATTAAAGTGGATAGTCTTAACGTACGGTTCATGGATAACTGTACATGCCCTTCTTTGTTCTTGTTTTTGAGATAATCATAATCATGCTAAAAGATCTAATGATACTGTAAGTTATTTTCCTATTTACTTTGTCTTGTAAGCAGCTGCTTCAGGAGTGTTCTTGCAAATATAAGTCAATTTTTGGTGGAATTGTTGGTCGGGAAGTGGTCTATGCATCAGTCTGTCTTCTAATATACCATGAAATATAGACGCTTATGAACTAAAAAAGAAAGAAATACAAAAATTGAACACAGCAAGTTATTCTTTCTGGGGCTAACTGGTACAATTTTTTTTAGATTTGCCACTGTAGAAGAGCCAAAGAGGAGAAACTTCAACAGGCAATAATGCACAGCCAATTTCTTGCTCCGTTATAGGTAAAATACTACATGAAGACAAACTTCCTCCTGCACTTTGCATTACCTTGATAGCACTTACTGTATACTTACTAACTGTGAACTGTTATCAGGAACACTGATAATTTTAACATAACTTTTCTTGATGTAGATCAATTTCAAGTGAAAATTCCTATATAGTCCTATATGTTTCTATGTAAAAGAAGGAAATAGTTGGCAACAGCAAAAAGTCTAGGCTGGGGAGAACTTCTGTTTCCTGAAATATGTAATTGTAGCTATGGTGTGGGGTGGGGATGGAAGTGGCTGCAAAATTTGTTTTTTAGGAATTTACGGCATCTGATTGCAGAAATTTTTGTCCTCGTAGGCTTTCCTGCAACTAGACCTGCCAAGAGAAGAGTGAACAAGCCCAACAAAGCATATTTTTAACATTTGCTTTGCAAATAAGCATTTCATCTTAAATGGCTGTATTTATAAAACAGACTGTGTACAGCACTGAGACGGTTTTGTATAAATTAGAATGTCTCTTTATAGTCTCATTCAAGAAATCCTTCTGTCGTACTCTTTGCACTAATATTTCTTGTAATTATTGTTGATAGTCCTTACCATATTTAAGTTCCGGCTGCTCTCCTGCCTTTCTTTTAGAGATTAAATATCTAAAGACAACTTTAGCTAGCTTTGTACATTTTTGTGAAACAGAATTCATATCTTTTGTGTTTTGAATTTGAAACACTTGCTTTGGTTATTTTATGAAGACTGTTGAGGATGGCGAGCTCTGAGGGGAGGAGACTGAGTAATACTTTTTATAATTGTCAGTGAAAGATGGGACTTCCTTTCTTTGATGCCAAAAATCTTCAATGCCATGTTTTATTTTTATTTCAAATAGTATCAAATTAAACATTTCCTGCATCCTGTTGGATGAGTAGATTCACTCTAAGGATGCTTTGGAAAAGCAGTTAATAGAATGTGTGTAAATGTATCTTGTTATCCTAAGAGGTACAAATGGGTTCCATTCTGAAGTGACAGGGCACTCAGTTGTGACTCTCTACAGAGCTGTCAGCCATACACATCCTCTCTCATTTTTTTAGTAAAACCAAAGGAATGTGTTGCACAACGTAAAAAATTGGAGCCACACTTTTTATATAACTTGGTGGTGGTTGGTGTCTTTCATCTGAGGAACTCAGAGCACTTTACAACACTAATTTAATTCTCAAGTCACTTATGGAGGTGTTAGCTATCTGGATTTAATATACAAGGAAACTGACTTTTCAGTGGCTGTGCTGTGAGTCATGTTCAGGGCAATGAATAGACCTCTGAAGGGGTGATTTCTAGATCTTTGTCCTTTGATCACTGGACCCATCTGTCAGGCAGGGGATATAGATAGATAGATTAGGGAAAGGAATATATATATTTAATATGCATGGACAGTAGAATTGCAAAGGTCCCATAATGTTGTACAGGTGAAAAATGCAATACTAAGTACCACTTTCAACATACTTTTTCTAGTCTAGCTTACCAGTAACTTATCATGAAGTGGAAATTTGGACTCCAGAAAAATAGATACAATTGCTACATTCTTAATTTTGGGATGGATTATTTAGGATATTTACTTCAGTTCTTTGTTTTATTTCTAGCATGGCTGTAACTTCCCCCAGGAGTCTTTATCCTAATTTCTCTGTCACCCCACACCTCTTCTAACAAGGTGAGGAGAAGCAGGCTGGAAATAGTCTAGACTTTCTAAAAAGAGATTACTTTTTCATGATTTTTTTGGAGTCTGCAGCTACACTACTTTAATCCTGTCAAATCTGAGAAGGTAAACCATGTCAGACCAAGTCAGTACTTTAAAATTTCCTATCAGTAGGTGTCACTCTAAACTACTGAGTCAATACTGAACTGAATGCTCCAAACATTGTATTAATACATCTGCTGTGTTTTTGGGGCTAGAGTTAAAACTGAAATCCTGACTCTGTGGTCATAAAAAAAATCCATTGGCACTTCTTAGAGGTTTAGGAATATAACCCATATAGGCTGCCTATGTTTCAAATGGGGCAAAACCTCTTTTAATCTAAACTACATTGATAGGTGCTTTTAAATTAAAATAGTTACCTTGCAGTTTTTAGTTTGGAAAACTTGTTCTCCATGTTCTCTACTGTGGTGTTTTTAAAAACAGCTTGTATATGGTAGTGGGCAAAGTGATCCCTGGACATAGTTTGTTTGCAGAAGAGAGAACTTACAGAATGAGAAGTGGTAGGCAGGAAAGAGACTATGATTACTGTATTCCTTGTAGCAGTTAAAACATTACCCTTCAATGCATTTGTAACGATAGGTGTGGTTTTTCAGAACTTTTTTATTTTACAGAAAAAAAATTATTATTGGAACTGAGTCTTCAAAAAGCAATTGAATATCAGAATTTACAGCTGGGAGAACTTTTGCCTGAAAAAAAATTTGTTTTTTTGGCTGAAAGATTCATCTGAAAAATTGTGCATTTTGATCTCAGTTGGGAAGAAGCACCTATCAGAAAAGTTAAAATAGATCATGTCAGCATTTCTGAAACTCAAATAGTTCAGTTTTTGTTTTCAAAAAACGCTTTGGAATTTCAATTTAAAAAAAATCTCTCAATCTAAACTTAAATGCTTTGCATCAGCACTGAACTTTTCTGAGTGTTATGATGGTAATTTCAAACATCGTTATTTCAAGCTGATCTGAAACATTTTTGAGTTGTGCCTGCACTAAATATTAAGTTCTTTGTGCAGCCCTTATACTACGTTTAACACACTGATTAATGAAAGCATGCAAGTGTGGTTTAACTTAAATTTTCCTCTTTCATTGCATTTACATAAAGTAGATTTACTGCCAACTCCACTTTGAAATAGCTGTCCCATTGAGAAGGCAGGAGCATGGAGGCTACTGTTGGGCACGTGGAAAGTCTGTTTTCTCTAATATTCAATGTTCTATGCCTAGTGAAATTTCAGGAAATATGTGGTGGTGGTGAACATACAGAGTAAGGCCTGTTGACAGCCTGTGTAACATCACACTTGGTGCCAAAGTTCATGTGGAAGTTTTGTTTTTTTTTGATATTCAGTAAATATGCACTTCAGTAATTTTACAGCATGAGAACAGAGGGGCAAATTTGTCATCAGTACTCCTCTACTTTATTTGGTTGTGCTTCCATACTGCAGTAACTGATGTGTGCACTGCAGTTTAATGTTCACTGGCTTCCATTAACTTCTGATGTGAGCTGTAAAATCTTATGTATTTAATGTAAATCTCCATCCTCCTCTAGATCAACTAACAGCTGAAATACAGAGCTGAATTCTTTGGGCAAGGGTCATAACTCTTCCTATACTGAAAATATTTCTTTGCCCTGGAGTATGAAATAGTAAAGAGAAGTATGTTCTGGAATATCGTGTGTGTGTGTGTGTGTATACTAAAGCTGAATAGACCTCTAAAGGGGTGATTTCTTGATTTCTAGATTTCTCCCCTGCAGATCACACATTCTAAAAAGGAGCAATTTTAACATCTGCCCTGTACTTTACAATTTCATATGCTATTTTTATTTCAAAGCAAGGTTGTAACTATGAAATTTACAACTTCTCACCAGCACTATGCACAACAGGCCTTATTAAATATAAGCAGATCATAAGTTACTACCCACACCAGTTGCAGTTTGACCATATTATTAACAGTTCTGAAATGTTTCAGCTGGTTTTTTTGCTCTTCTTGTGCTTCTCCAGTTATACCGCTTTGGACCTTGGCCAAATATAGGTTGGAAACAGTGCAAGCAAAGGGTTTGTTATCACAGACTTCATTACTGCTTTCTTTAAAGACTTAGGAATATGCCCCTTGAGGCTCAAAAGTAAGCCTGGTTAGAAACTTTCTTCCCCAATGTTTTATGTAATGCACATTAGTTAGTGTACATTAATATGTGAAACTGAATAAAGTTTTTTAAAATAATCAGTCTGTTTAGTCTTTTACCTACTACATGGTGGCTACTGCCTGTAGGACCTCCTTGGTGAAATTTGAAACATTCATCATATTGCTATTCAAGTCAGCATGGGCCACTCTGTTTTGTATCTGTGGGGGTGGTGATCAGATAATTGCCTTAAACTATTCACACACAGGATCAATACATTTTCAGAGCCCATGTGCCTAGCCTTCTGTATACTGAATTACTCTCGAGTCTCTGGACAGCATCAATTCCCAATGCTTCCCTCAGAAACCTAGTTTAAGCTGAGAATGGGCTAGAGCTATATTTATTGGTGGCCAAAATTGCCTCTCATGGTTTTCTTTACCAGCCTTGTAATGACACATCTGATGTGCCTTAAAGGAGCAAGAGCATGGAAACATTTACCTTTTTGCCCTCCTGTTAGAAAAGTTAAGCTGTATTCTATAGCCTTTGGTATGTGTTTGTGGAAACTATAGCACATTCAGCAGGGTGTGAAAGTTGAGTAAATGAACGTGACTAATGCTGTCAGCATCTAACAAGAAAACCCTTATCTGGATTCCAGCCTAACTTCTGATTGAACAAGTGCCTCACTGGATTTTCCTCCAGCATACATCCTTTAATTGAGAACTCAACCCTGAAGCTCTGCTCTCTGAAGATTTAAGTTCCAGAGTTGATCTGGCAGAAATTTTTTGTTTGCAAGTTAGTTAAACTTAGCTAAAAATCACTCATGTCACATATCTCCAACTAGCTAGGTGCTGTCTCTTCACTGCACCTAGCTGGTCAGGTGTGAGAAGCCACACAAATTACTAGGCCCCCATGAGAACTACATTCATCCATGAAACATGATGGGACTGTTGGGGGCATTGGCTATATTTCTCAGTGCTGCAGTCAGCTAAGTGTTGATGTGATTCTTTTCCAGTGAATTGTGGGAAGGCAGTGGAGGGCTATAAGCATTGCAAGGGCATAGCTGCATAATCACTGCAAAATTGCAGGTTACTAACCCCACTGTAACTAGCACACGGACTTTAACTTGTACCTCACGGCAAGCCGGCTTGCTCAGATATAAATCAATGCTGTTTGGATGGGAGGATTTTTGTGAACAGGAGCCAGATGCAGGACAACAGGCAAATTGGAGCCCAAGCTAACTCTGAAGACAAAGCCTTTCTAAGGCCCTGGGTTGCATGCCACAGCTTCAATGTCCTGCCTCTTTTTAATATCAGCGGTCCTCACTGCCCATCTAAACTAGTGCATCCTCATTCCCTTGTACTCTCTGAAGCCCTTTGCTGAAAATATGGCTTCTAGTATTGTTTCATGCCAGGGTTTCTGACCACATTTCTCCTCTTTGAAAGCCTTCAGTGCCTGCTTCTGGTTGTGAGTCCGTTAGTTGGAATAGTAAAAGAGAGGTAGCTGCATTAGTTTGTACTCCAACAGAACAAAACAGCAGAAATGTAGTGCTTTAAAGATTTATTTAGCTATTTGGTGATGAGCTTTTGTAGGACAGACCCCCTTCATCAGCTCAAGCTCATTCCCAATACAGATTGACATAAGAACAGAAGACCAAAAAAGCAGTAAAAATTGAGACCAGGGGACAAGGGGCAGGGTATGTTAATGGTCCTGCTTGAGACAATTATGAGCATCAAAGGGAAGCAGTCCTTGTAATGTGTGAGGTGATGTTCATAGCATGTGTTAGTGTCACCTTTGACTATGAATTCCATTTTTAACTTTTTTGCTCTAGGACACACATTCTCAGGTCTTGTAACAGATTGAAGCCTCACTGACCAGCTTATGTGTAATGAGTTTCTTGATGTCTGCTGTGTCCATTTATTCTTTGAAGATTTTGCCCAGTCTGTTCAATGTACATAGAGGCAAGGCATAGTTGGCAGATAAGAGCAGATACATCAAGAAACTCAATACACAAGCTGATCAGTGAACACGTCAATGGAGTGGGCCATCCTGTTAAAGAGCTGTGTGTGTCCTGGAGCAAAAAGAAATTAAAAAGATTGGTGTGAGACACTTGAGTTGGAATTCATACTCAAATTTGACACTAATACACAGTATGAAGGGTGATAATTACATCAAACGTTACAAGGACTGCTTCCCTTCCTTTGATGCTTTAATTATCTCAGGCAGGACAATTAACATCTGCCTGCCCCTCATCCCCATATCAGTTATTTATTTTTTGTCCTCTGTGCATATATATGCCAGTGTATCGGAAATGAGATTGATCTGATGAAGGGGGTCTGTCCCATGAAAGCTCATCACCCCATGAATCATTTTGCTAGTCTTCAAAGTGCTGTATTTCTGCTGTTTTGTTTAGCTAGTTTGAATGTCTCCACTGTGCCTTTAGCACCTTTCCCAACAGTTTATCATCATGTTGTTTGTACCACAGCTAAAGTAAACTTTGTTCATATCTCCCCATCTCATCTCCATTCATTATTCCGCACAGCTTGTGGGTAGAGAACACTTTAATATGTGAGTATAAAAGCCTCCCCTTCAATTTCCAATTATAGATCATGCTCGGAGAGAAAGATAATGTCCACTTTTAAGGTTGTCTACATTACATGATTATTTTAATTACATTCCTCTTCCCATTATGTTTATCACACTTGCATCACAAATTAGTCATGTTAAAGTTCTCGGTGGCCTAAAATAAGATTTTATATTGAAGTGTCCATGTAACCTTACTGTGGAGGTTACCCTCCTACCCATATCTGTCCTCTGCCTCACTGGTGATTATAGGTGATGAGGGTGGACACGAAAACAATCTTATGTTCCAAGTGATAAAAAGGCATCTTGAATTTCCTGAACATGAGATTACGAGGATAAAGGAAGCAACTGCTTTCATGCACTAATGAGCCAAAAACATGCAACAGTTGCAGTTTATTTTTAAAGTATTTTTCATCAGAATATAATGCTACAACACATACATTTACAATGAAAATGACTAAACCAAAGTTCCAAGTACCATGAGGCATACATGTGGAACTGCTCTATAAAGATGGGTGTATATAGTCCTATACCTGTAGAGATCATTAGTAGTTCAAGCAACATGAAGATAGCGCTCCAATTTTGCGTATATTATATATTATCAAGTTCTGCATCTATTTCTAGGTATGTCTAACAGCCTAGTAACACTCTACTCTGCAAGGTTACGTTTTAATGATGTGCAACAATAGTGCCAGAATCTTTTAAACTGTTAATTTGTATATTGAAGCAGAATGTATGCGCATAACTTGCTCTCATTGCCCTCTTCATCATGCATCTATAGTTTAAGAAAACCCATTCAAGATCATCTTTACATCATACTTCACAGCCTATGTTCAAAATATAAAATACACTTTTTAAAAGTGCAATAAAAAAAACAGGCCATTCATTTATTAAAATGAATAAACAAACATTTAAAAATAGAGGTCAGAGTCACAGCACATTATAAATAGTCTATAGTGCCATTTTTTTCAATACAGCTACATTGATTTATTCAACTGGTCATTCAATTTAATGCTAAAATAATTGAAACTATCCTATGAAAGTGGACTAAATTACTAGAAATTTATTAAACTAACAAATTTAAGAATAGTTCTGGCATTTAGCTATGCGATCTCTTTCTTTAAAGCCCATGCTTCAAAGATTAACAACTCTAACTAAAGCATACTTCCCCCTTTACCATTTTATGTTCAACTACAGTTCGAGCCCAAAGGGACTTCAAGGAGGATGAACAAATTATATTTTAGATGGTTCAGCTGTAAATGCTGGCACGTTTTAAAAAAGAGAGTAACTTAGTGGAAATATAACAATCCAATTAGTATTTGATTGGTTTCTACTTCAAAGAAAAGATTTTTAATTTTTTAAAGTTGCAGATAAGTCCATTCTAGTTACGGAATTGCCATATCTGCAATAGACTTACCTGGCTGTCTTCAGAGGGAGGTCAATGGGAGAAACTCCCTTCAACTTACTCCTCATGATACTGAGAAGTACAGGGGTCAACTGCTGACACCCGATAGCTCAATTTTGCATGCCTCTATCAGGCACACCAAATCAAAGTCTA
Source organism: Carettochelys insculpta (assembly GCF_033958435.1). Lineage (NCBI taxonomy): Eukaryota > Metazoa > Chordata > Testudines > Carettochelyidae > Carettochelys > Carettochelys insculpta. The sequence continues at coordinate 54,793,015 of NC_134140.1, forward strand.
GAAGATCAACGGGGTTGATCTTCTGTGTAGTATATATGCCCCTTCACAAAAGCAGCTTCAAAAGGCCTTATTTGTCTTTCCACACCTGTGGGCCCAGGAGGAGAAGGGACGAAGTTTCATGTGCTACCCCCACCCCCAGTCAATTAATTTGTTTCTTACCAATGGGAGCTGTCTGTTAGAAGCATGGGCAGTGTGCGAAGCACTCCTCCCCATCCCCTCAGACTTAATGACTATGGTTACACTACAGCACTCTGCCAACAAAAGTCACCATTGGAAGAGATTTCCTGCCAAACTGCTGTTGACAGAGTGCAAACAGAGTGCCACACACAAAAGCCAATCGGGAGAGCAGCTGGACTGCCTGGCTGCTCTCTCAACAAAACAGGCACCCCGAAGCTCAGCAGACAGGACTGCCCATTGTTGCAGATGCCCTGTCTGTCGAGAGAGGCCCTGGGGACATCTACACAGCTGTTTTGTCAACAGATGTCATGCCTCTAAGTTTGAAGGCAGAACGCCTGTGAAAGTGCTGAGTTTTGTCAACATTCTTGACAAGCCATTTTGTGTATAAATGCATGGCACGTTTTGTCAACAACAGATCTGTTTTGTCAACAAAACTCTCTAGTGTCACTACCGCCATAGGTATTTACAGATGCACATGGCCTCTTCCATGTGTTGGCAGAAGAAGCCTGCCTGAAAACCCTGCTGGCTGGGAGTCACCAAGTCTCCCAGTCAAAGCCTGCTTCTTGCACCCCCCGCCCCCAAACAACCCAAACCCCCTGTCCCCTCTCCTGCATACATACTTCCACCCCAAGCCCATGCCCCAGGTCACAATCCACCCCGGCCTATGACATAAGCTAGTGTTCCCTATAAGCTGAGCACTTGGGCAGCCATCCATGAAAGATTCAGATGCCACCCCACTGATTAGCAAAGCGCCCAGTGTCCCCCAGAGTAGCCAACATGTGTGTCTACTGGTGGTGCACATAACAAAATTTACTCCAAAAAAATTGGAGGAAACGCTGGCCACAACCCCCTGCACCCAGCCCCCGCTCACTACCGCCTCCTTCAGCCCAATGCCCTCCCAGACCCCACACACCCTCGTGTATTCCAATGCTCCCTTCTGCATACAACCTCCATTAACATCCTGGCAGAGTGCAGCCCTGACTGCTTTCCAAATTGGAGTGGCCCCCTTCAAAAATTATTGACCACCCAACTTAGAATGTCTTTGTCCTATACAATGCCTACCACACTTGGATGCTGGTCCATAATGTGGGCTCCTAGATACTATGGTAATATAAGTAGTAAATACACAGATGCCTGTCACTCAGTGTAAAGTCATGGCTTACCAAAATGCTTGTGCATTTCTTTTTTTATACTGGTCCTGCTTTTCTCAAAGACCCGTCCACACACCACCACCTGGAGGGTCAAGGTCCCATTTACGCACCCAAGTAATTAATGTTCATTTATTTCCTTCCTACTTTTGCTGAACGGATTCTTGATTAAAAAATTGAAGTGTTTTAAGAAATAAGCTCAGTATTTCAGCAATGTACACAACCACCTGCAAGGCAAAAATACTCAACAAAAACACAGTTATGTAGAGCAGGCATAATTAGGGAAATACAAAAACAACATTTGGAAAGCAAATATAAGCGAATAATTTTTTATAACTCTGATAAGGTTAAAAAGGCAACCAAAAGGGGTTTAAATAAATGTTCATAATAGCAGACATGATCTTCTTTTAACATTGCATTGTATTCTAACTAAGAAGTGCTTGTTCTGCCTGGACTTTTATATACACAATTGCACAGCTCCTTTTCTTTGGAATTTTTTTAAATGTTCAAGGACAGTCCCATTCTACAGCTGATGAACAGATGTAATTTCAAACAGTGAGAAACACGGCTTCATCTGAATCTGGATCTCTGATGCTGTCTTCAGAAGGCAGGCAACCACCACCACTTGGGGACCGACAGCTCAGATCTTCCACCCCTGACTCCTGATCACTGTTGGCTGAGAGGTCAAGGTCAGAGCTTTTCAGGTTGTCCTGGGTCAGAATCAGGGCTGAGTCTTCTTCATCTCCTTGCGAAGGGCTCCGGGAGGGGAATGATTTCACACCGTTAATGTAATCCTGGGGGGTGTTGGCTATGCTGTTGTAAGCAGGAGACAGCCCTAAATGGGTGATTCGGTCCTGTTGCTTAGCGTTTTCTTTTCTGTTGTTTAACTGTACTTTTCTGAGATTTGCCAGTCTCTGAAAGTAAAACAATATACAGTAAAGAGCTCTGTGACCTGGCCTGTAGAGGGGTTGTGGGCTGCTGGTTAACTAAGAGTTATACTTATTAATGGAGTACTGATTTTCAAAAAGAATTGGAATACAATAAGTATATACAGGTATTCACCAACCCAGGTGTATTACTGCACTGCAGATGGCTGGTTTCTGGAAGCACTTAGGTGTATACAGGTAAAAGTTTTCTATACAGTAGATTATAACACTACATATCACTATGGGCAGTGCATGGTATACATCCAGCTCACTAAAAATACACTTAACACTAAAGCTTACTGAACACTTTTTTTTTTTTTGGATGATTCAGAAGGCACTTCAGGATCTTGCAGTGCCACATGGTCATCCTTATCAACATCAATTATTATCAATCAACACTGGGAACAGAAAACTGCACCCCCTGGAAGCTGGGGGACGGTAACCTGCAGACAGTCCATGTAAACAAAATGTCTCATGGTCCACCAGTGGATTACCCTGATAGGGCTGTGTGCTGAATGTTGCAGATCCTTGGTTTAGGCCATATGGGACCAAGAAAAAATGAACGTATGTGGGACAAGTATCAGAGGGGAAGCTGCGTTAGTCTGTATCTGCAAAAACAATTAGAAGTTCTGTGGCACCTTATAGACTAAACAATTTTTTGGCGCATGAGCTTGCATGGGCAAAGACCCTCTTTGTCAGATGCATGTGACAACAATGTATGTGGGAGTTTGTGTGTTTTGTGGTAACAGCAAATTTTACACCCCTGCACCTTCCTTTTTTTAAAAAAAAAATATCCTGACATCCACAGATTTAAAAGACAAAAATCCCATTGAGTTCAATCCCAGGAATTCCCTCTGTGTTTGAAAAGCACACAGGACAAATGATGGGGGCCACCATGTTAAGTAACAATAGTATGATCTCAAGGATTATTCTTGCCAGTTTGGTATTATAGATGCCTGACCTCAGTTGCATGTCCTGCAGAAAGGTGAAAAAAACCTACCTATTCAGCTGAAATTCATCAAAACCTTCCCCATTTAGAAAATATGAAGTCTGGGATAATCAAATCAAATGTTTTTTACCTGTTCTAAGACCTCTAGTTCTTCTTCTAACTGCTGAGTTTCTTCTTTCACTGCCATCAAGTAATCAGTCACTGACTGCCGGGGCTGCAGGCCCTTTTCAAAGCGATTGTACATACCACTCCAGAACCTGGATTTGATAGCAGGGGCATGCAGAAGTGTTAAATGAAAGCAGCACGTAGGAGTACAGAGACTTATACATAAGCACTGTAAAACAGATTTACTGCTGCAAGTTTGTCAAGTACTTTCCATTGCATTTTACTAACGAATAAAAGCATAAGCTTGTAAATCTACAGACTAAACCTGGCGTCAATCAATTATATATATGATTAAGAACTACCAGGCTACACTGGATTTAGACCACAGTGTTGACCTGATCTGTCTGGTGTACTCCTTGACAGTTATTTAAAAAAAATAATAATAACAATAATAATAATAATAATAATAATGTTGAGCTTAAGTTAGTTACTGTCAACAAAAATGCATGTTATATGCAAGTGAACACTCACCTTTGCAAAGAACAATAAGTTGTATTTTTCACTTTTTCTATACCCTCTATTTAAATATATTATGCGGTTACAGCAGCCAGCTTTCCATTGTAAGTCCAACTGCAGGGCCTATCTAGTTTTCCACATAACAACTAATCCTGCTGAAGTTCTGTATGCCACTGTTTACCGGAAAGTAAGGTTTTGTTTTTGTTCTTTCTCCACCTCTCTAGACAGTTGAGTAAAAATTAGCAGTGTCATCTAAAAGTTGTGGTGTGAAAGGTTACTTAAACATTCACATTTCATAAAAAAGTTAACTAGCAAGAGCCAAAATCTATCTTAAGGGTGTGTTTGTGTTCTTCTGACCTGGCTGACAAGTGCCTTTGGGGTACTTGGGTGTACGTAAACCTGACTCCACTGAAATCAAGAGTTGTGTCCACTTACACTTCCTCAGAATTTGAGCCAAAATTAAAAAGCAAAAATTGCACATATTGACACAGAAGTGTGTCAATGTGTGTTCACAAGGCATTCTATGAAATACCTCACAGACTCATGGAGCTTGTTTCCACCTGCTGCATCCAATGAGTAAAGCAATATTTTATCCTGACTCCTTTTCCGGTTATATCACTGTACAATCATAGGATTTGAGCCAGAGAGAGGCTGAGTTCTACAACTCTCAAACCTAATGATGTATGCTGACGCCACTCTAAAGTTTCAGGATTAGATTCCAGACCCCGATTTAGGAAAGCACTTGGGTATTCAAGGGTATGTCTACACTACAAATTTAGGTCAAATTTATTAAGGTCGACTTTTTAGCATCTCAGTTAACAAAGTCAAAGGTACACATTGTCCTCGGGCACATGAGCTCAACAGAAGGCATCCCCAATGTAACTACCCTGTGCATTATGCTACGGTTTGTCCAGAGCTTAGCCAAGAGCTGCCAACACAAGGAAGAAGGAACCCTTTGAGTAGAATTATTGGTATACACTGGCAGCAGTCAGGCCCGTTGACAGAGTGAAACACCAATTCTGGTCTTGGCAGACAAATACAGACTGGTGGGATTGCATAGTTATGTGGCTATGGGACAATGATCAGTGGCTGCAAAACAGTCACATGCCACTTTCATGGAACTTTGTGAATTTCTTTCCACCACCCGGAAAATGTCACAATACCAGAATGTGACCTGCTTGGAGAGTTGAGAAGTGAATGGTGGTACCCCTGTGGAAGCTTACAACACTAGGCCACTGCAGATAATTTGGGAATCAATTCAGAATGGGTAAATCTACAGTACTGGCTGCTATGATCCAAGTAGCCAGGGCAATCAATAACCTTGTGCCAGGGAGGAAAGTGCCTCTGGGGAACTTGCAGGACATAGTGGATTGCTTTACCATAATGGACGGAGTTCCCTAACTGTGGTGAGGTGATAGATGGCATGCATATCTCTATCTTGGCATCAGACTGCTTTGCCAAAGAATACTCAAACTGCAAGGGGTACTTCCCAATGGTGTTGCAGCTGCTGATGGGACAGTTGGGAAAGATGTCTGACATGCACATCTTTAGGAAATCCGGGCTCTTCAGAAAGCTGCAAGATGGAACTTTCTCCTCAGACCAAAAAATTGCTATTGGAGATGTTGAAATACCAATAGTTACCCTTGGAGAACCATCCTATCCCTTGCTGCTGTGGTCATGAAGCCACACACAGGCAACCTGGACGGCAGTAAGGAACAATTCAACTACAGCAAGGGCAGAATGGCGTCAGAATGTGCCTTTGGCCATTTAAAGGCCAGCTTTCGCAGCTTATCAACTGAGTTAGACCTCAGTAAAAGCTTGCCTTTTAACAGCCAAAAGGCACAACCCATTGTTGTGCTCAATAATATACACATGAAAGTAAGAGGGGAAAGTTTCTGGCAGGAGGGGAGGTTGAGGCAGATCCCCTAGCAGCTAATCATGAGCAGTGAGACAGCAAGGAAACATGTCAAGGGGCACTGCAACTCAGAGACACTGAAAACTAGTTTCTTGAATGACCAAATGATGTGACAGTTATATACTGGCCTGTAGACCCCAACTGACCCTTCCACACCCCCCAAACAGTTGACACAAATAATAAAGACACTGTTGTTTTGGAATAATGCATTGTTATTTAGGAAACAAAGGGAACAGACAGAGAAAGGAGTTTAGGGTGTGAGGTTTAATATGGAGGGGGAGGGCGCAAAACAGGCTTATCACACTCCCCTTTATAGCATCAAAGCGGTGGAATGACAGCCTTCTGTCCCAGGACACACACCTGGGAACTGAGTGAAAGGTTTTGGGGGATGTCCCTCCTTTTCCCCCCCACCAACTGCATTCTAGGACTTGTGGGAGAGAAGGATATGGAACTGGTTAAGCTATCAGAGGGTGCAGGAGACTCTGTGCACCACATGCTTTTCCTGCACCTCTATCAGGCACCTGCTCAGCTGTTTGCTCCCCTATGAGCCTCAACATTTCGCCCTTCATCTTACCCTCATGTTCCCTGCATGCTCTCCTGTTTGGTGCAGATGATCTCTATCAGTGCAGGTGAATTGCACTAGCTCATTCAACATTTCATCACACTCTTTTTTTTCCTCCCTCCTCCTCCTGATCTATGATAGCCAAAGTGCAGGATGAGCTGGGGGACCAGGTAACATTGTTCCATATGATTGTGGGGGTGGAGGGACAAGGTTAGACTTTAGAGAAGTTACATTGTAAGAAGTGGAAGGCTAAACTCTCTTATAACAAATGAAGCACTGTACTGCACAAAATGCATGTTATGTACAGGGCCAAATTCTTCATTCTAAGCTAAGCGCCTATCACACAGGTAGAACACACAGCACAGCATGGGGTGGCTAAACTCAGATTGGCGGCAGGCCTAGTAAACAACAGGTTGTGGTTCTTGCTCTTTTCCTTCCACTTTGAAGACAAGTGTGGAAGTGCCTGCAAACCACAGCCCTCATGACTGTCAAGATGTCTGTGTTTCCACCTGGGGGCCACGATTGTGAGGGAGGGGCTGTGTTTGTGAAGGGTCCTGCAAAGAGTGGGAGGAACCCGTCAGGCACGTAGGGGGTTCACATGGTCTGCATGTGTTTGCACCCACCCACCAGGCCAGCAGACAGTAACTCTCTCTTCACTCAGTGACCTGCAAGGAATGGCGGCGGGGGGACCTTTTCTCCAGGATGATCCCTTCAAACCCTTTGCAAACAGGGCAGCAAACCTCGGGTCATGATTTGTTAGGTATGGGCAAGTGCCTTCTCCACAGAGGGAAATACTGACGGGGGGGGGGGGGGGGGGTGTGCCACCCACATCTGTGGAGGCGGTGGGGGGTAACTAACCACTGAACTAAAGGGCTTATAAAGGGGACACCTGCTCTAGCATTTTCAAAAACTGGCTTAGGGTGTCAACTCCAGGCATGTGTTCATGGCTGTGTATCCCACATGTAGGTAACCACCTTCCTAAGACCCAGATATGGGCACCTTTGAGGTGCAGGACTTAGAAATAGAGATCTTAACAACTGATTCTAACTATGCAACCTTTGCAGGTTGGTGATACCAAGTTATTGTAAGTCATTTAGAGTAAGAGACCTGTAAAATAACCCATGCAAGTAAAAGAAGCCCTTAGGAAACAGCATAGGGTTTCAAAGCCAGTTTCTATGTATTTGCTCCAGAGCCATGCACCCAACTGCATGCTCTTGTGTGATTTGTTGACATAGTTCTCAGTTAAGTAACTGTTCCCGTTAGCCTGCAAATGAGAAGTCAACTTGGCTGAGGGCACATACCATAAACATATTTGGATAATTGTGTAATATCACTCCTCCCCTATTTCCTGATTATGCTGGTAGCACGTGGCCAGCACATGACTATCTACGTAAGTAGTTCAGGAGAGAGATCAAGTAACAGACTTGAATTAAGAATTCAACTCTCTAGCCAAGGGGCTGGCAGAGGTATTCTATGAGATTTTTACCTAGTATTAAGTGGTTTCTTTCTTTGCCAAAATCTGTGTTAATTTAATAATGTCCCTCCAACTGCTTTAACACAACAGGCCCAATCCTGCAAACATTACTCAAACTAGTCCAATTAAAGTCAGTGGAATTACTCACATGAGTAAATGCCTGAAATATCAGGTCCATATTCTGAATGTCTCTCTTGTAATCACTACTGTACCTAAAGGCACATTGCCAGGTTAAAAATTAGATTTTATTATAATTATTTTTTAAATTAGGGTGAATGTTCCCTCACTGGACTTGAGAGGCGAAATCCAATGAATCACTGAAAAGCCAGTGTAGCTGGATGTGGCAGATGTAAGAAATGAGTAAATAAAATGCAGCCTCTGTTTCAGTGCCCAGAGCTTCTATGAGCTGAAACAGCAATCACTGATCCTGTGTACTGTGCCCTAGCCTCTGAACTATTTAACTGAGTTATAAATGTGTGACCTCAAGTGTTACATGTCAAAGAATACCAACATTAAATTCAATTTTAATCCTTTAGGGTCTTTTGCTTATCTTTTAGCATATCCCTTGCTTTGGAATAAGAAAATAACTATTCAATTGTACTTATAATAGCTTAAATCACTTTCACTTCTGTAGTAAAACTTGTAGATTGCCCTGTGAGCGTTACCTAGAATTTCAGAGCAAAGAGGGACAGAGGATTTTATCTGCTTACGTACAAAGTATTCATTTTAACACATGTGAAGGAGCTCCTACAATCTCTCTGAAACAACTTGTGATGCCAATTGTTCCAGGGAATCAAATATTCATCACAAATTCTGCTGTGGCCGAAATCTAGCACATGCAGACTAGACCAGAAGGCCGAGCCATTTCCCAGTGGGACAAGTGCCTATCTATGTAATAAGTACACACAACTATTAATGCAATCATAGTCACAAGCTTCTTTTGTAGTTAATCCAATGCTGTAGCTGTTGGAGAGTCTGAATATTGGCAGGCAGGCAGGCAGTTTACTCACTGTAGCTGGCACTGCATTTACCACTCTATCAGTGTACTACAATAAAAGGTATAGTGTAAGATTAAGCTCTGAGATGATCAGCTTTGTTCTAATACACCCACAAGTAACAGGCACCACGAAGTGGCAACAAGTGAATTCACCTACTTGTACAAGAAATTGCAGGGAGCTGTCTGTGGACGCAGTGTGCCCTGGGTCTGGTTGTGGTCTTCTCTATACAGAGGATTCATGTAATCCGCACGATTCTTCCACAAGTGAGCCCAAAGTGAATATGTTCGTTCTTGAATTCTGGGAAAGAATTTTTTAAAAGAAAAATACATAAGCTGCTTGGCAGAGGTGCAGGTATACACAGAGACCAGGGCAGACATGTCAATGCTCTTTGCTAGTCACTAGAATAAGCTGCAGAGCCTCTTAAGATATTTACACAAATTATAGTTGTAGAATGTTTCTTCACTGGACTTGAAAGGTGAAATCCAATGCGCCTCTGAAAAGCCAGAGTGGCTGAATGTGAAATGTATAGGTGCTGAGTAAATAAAATGCAGCTTCTGTTTCAGGGCCCACACCCATGGCTTCTATGAATGGAACAGCAGTCACTGACTCTCTGTATCTCTTCCGCATTGAGGTCACTGAATCTGTATATTCATAAATCCCAGGGCCTTTCCTACACCTCCTCACTGCTCACTTTGTGATATTGCTGACCTACATAGGCCTAGTGCACAGACCCCTCCTGCAGCAGTTAAACCTCACGCAGCTCGCAAGTGGTCAGACCTTGCTGACCTTTCAAGGTGGCAACAGATTGCTGGGCTGACACACCCTCTGAATGGCAAGCTAACAGATAATGGCAGCCCTCCCTCTATAGGAGGAATGTCCAATTGCCAGTGGAGCACTGTTCCCTTAGAGGTTGGAGGAGCTATGTATGCCAAATTGTATTCCCTTCTGTGAGCAGGTCACTGCAGCTTCTAGGGATAATCAGTTTGTGCAGATGCAATTTGAAAAACAGTGGGGTGCTTTGTGAGCTACAGTGCTAAAAAGCATCATTGTAAATGTTGTGGCTCAGCCTGGGTGCTGATCTCATGGAGGAGGGTAAGCCCTTTCTCACCTCCTTCAGAGGGATCATAGGTCTTCAACCTGGGTCTCCAGGCCACAGCAGCTGGCTGATACAAGCAGGCAGTGTGGGCTGGTGGACTTTAGCTCCCCAGAGGCACTGCCCACAAAGCTCCCAATTGGAAGAGAAGCCCAAGCTCTTTGTGTAACTCAGACTCACTACTTAAGCCAGAAGGAGACACAAAGTTGTGAGAGCCACTGTATGAATCTTTGGCTGGATGCTACATTGGACTCGGTCTTCTTTCCTGATTCCTGCCTTCCTCTCCTGTTCCTAGTTCTTGTCTTCCTGCCTTGCTCCAGCTCCCTGCTTCAATGCCCCAGCTCTGACCCTAGGCTTGATTCCTAACTCTTCTCTGACCTATGACATCATAAAATTACACCAAACCTTGAGAGACCACCATGTGACTGCTTGTCGTCTTACTGGGAGTAAGAGGCATAAAAGCAGCTAGACAAATATATATAGAGAGATTCTGTGAACTACGAGCATTTTTTTTTAAAAAGCTTTGATCCTTCTACTTGACCTGCCTCTTGAGGCTTACAGAAAAAGACTTCTGGGGCTGCAAAACCACAATGAGAAGACTTTTATGGAAGTGTCAGCCCAGAAAGGAGACAGCAACTACAGGCAGGGGATTGCCGTGGTGATGTGTATTCACTGATGGTGTTGAAACAGCTCTATGATATCTGCCCACACCACCTTAAAACAGGGCTAGTGGAGAAGAAACCTGGGCATTTTTACTGCTGGACAGCAGGTGGGATGAGTATGTGATGAACACAAAAACTTCAGTACACAGAGAACAAAACTACCAGCACAGGAGGTCAATTCACTGTTACGCCTGACCAGGGTAACGAGGGTGTCACCATCAGGAGCCCCACCCAGTTCCTCACCCAAAAGCAGTGGGACAGATACAAATCTGGCTGTGGGGAAATATGAAGATTCAACCCTAGGCAGGGAAATGGATTTCTCATATGCACACAACTCTGGCATGGAGACAATCACACTGAGGACTATGCCAAGCTCAGCGAGACTCTCAATCTCTTCCCCAGCTACAGATTACGCACCCGGCACTGCATATTACCGAAGCTCAACTTTTTGTTAAATTATCTTGCCAGATAAAAGCAGGCAAAAATTGCAGACTGCTGCACTTCGCTGCATGTACATTTATACAGACATTTTAAATCTTCAATACACATACACACTGCAAAACCCACATATACCTACCTAGGCAGTTAAAGAATAGAAAATCATACCTCAGCTCTCGTCTCTCCTTCTGGCTGTTACACAGGAAGTTACCAAACTGGCAGGAATAGATATGATGTTGTATGTGGATCAAAAATCTTTCATTGAACTCAAAGGCACAGGGAAACTGTTCCATTAGCTGCCACACGCACTCGATGAACTGATCAATCACGGGGGATATCTCTTTTGGATCTCCATCTAAATTACCATACCTAAATAATGCAAGACATGATCATTATAACCTGAAATCCAGTTGAAATTCTTCATGAAAACCACATCACTACACAGCGGGGAAAAATGCTTTGAGTGCGTGAGAGCTGAGTTATGGCTTTCATAGTGAATTTTAATCAATCGCTAAATCAGGGAGGATTGGAAACCTCAGATCATAGAACAGAAAAGCTGCTGGGCTTGTCAGTCAGGACAGAGCACACTGGGGAAGCTCTGTGGTGAATCTTCCATCATCCCCCCCGGCGTTTTACGCTTGGTACTAGTATGGGCTACATGCCTATCACCCTCATCAGTCTAACAACCATTAGCACATCTCCAGGGCGACCTTTGCGCAGAGATTTTTATAGCCATCAACTACTGTAGAGGCACTAACAAAATGTTAGGAACTATCAGGAAAGGGACAGAAAATATCAATGTCACCATATAAGTCCATGGTATGTCCGCACTTTGAATACTGGCACCAGTTCCAGTTGCTAAATCTTAAAAAAAACACCTGTGTGAACTGGAAAAGGTACAGAGGAGGACAACAAAAATGATTAAGGATATGGAACAGGTTTCCCAGGAGGAGAGATTAAGAAGGACTAGGACTAATGTCTAAGGGGGGATGTGATATAGGTCTAAACAGTCATGAATGGTGTGAAGAAAGTGAATAAGGAAGCGTTCTTTGTGCCTTCATACAACACCAGAACCTGCAGTTACTCTATGAAATTAATAGGCAGTCAGTTTAAAACAAACAAAAAGATATTCCTTCACACAATGCACAATCAATCCACCTGGGGAATTCATTGCCAGGGGGATATTGTGAAGGCCAAAATTAGCCAAGATGGTCATGGATGCAGCCCCATGCTCTGGGTATCCCTAGCCTGTGACTGTCAGCAGCTGGGAGTGGACAGCAGCAGATGGATCACTTAATGGTTATCTGTCCTATTCATTCCCTCTGAAGCACCTGGCATTGACCACTACTGGAAGACCTGATACTGAGCCAGATGGACCACTGGCCTGACACAGTGTGGCCATTCTGATGACATTTGGAGGCACAAAATTTGTCATAGCAGAACATTATGTTTACTCCCTTCACTTGAACCATATTTTGTTTTAATTTGAAAGAATATTTGCCAATAGGCTGAGTATGTCTCAGATAACAGATCCCTGACCTTAACTGCACTTAAGAACATGCCTAAAATTACATGCTCTCCTGAGTAGGGATGTGTTCCCGATCGGGAACCTAATTCTGCATGAGATATCCTGTGTCCTATTGAACTCCCATTGATTTCAACAGAAATTTACTTCAAAATGAATGCTTTAAAAGTAATCACAAGACAAGCATCCAGTGTACTCAATAACAAACAACAGATAAAGAATGGTAAGCATATAATAATTCAATTTAATTTTCCAACAGTGTATAATAAATAATGGAAAAAAGATATGATGAATAACTTGAAGGCATCATGTTTGTTTACTTTCTCTTTGTCATTTATAAACAAAATTAAAGTGGCAACAGAAGAGAACTGACTTTCCCTTATGAAAAATGCATATAGAAAACAAATCTTAGAGTAGCCTTACCGGTGATTAAATTTGTGCCCAAAGGAAACCCAGTCTTTTTCAACTAATACCTAAGATGAGAAAAGCGTCATATAATGAAATCAAGATTAATTTCTGAAGCAAGCAAAAGACTGCTAGAAACAAGCACTGCTGCATTTCAACAAAACAGAACCATTCCCTATCGTTTCCTAATTAACTTCGATCAGCTCGCAAAGTTATGCTTGCAGGAATGACCATAAGGCTGGTAAGAATTCTTGCACACTCTTCCAGACCTCATTTGAATATCAAGCCCTTTGTTGAAAAAGAACAGATTTTCAAACTTGGTTTTCCAAAACTTGAACCCCTGGTTTATACCCAAATGTAATGAGCATCAAAGTTTTGCCCATCCTTGAAAATTTTATCCCAAATGTAAACGGATGCTCCCAAAACAATGTCCTGGGCAACAAGACAGGTTTTTTTTTTGTTTTTTTTTTAAAAAAAGACAACGATGTGCATTTGATGCAGCCAAATGTTAGATGTTAATTTTAATAATTTGGCTTTGATCATTTGAACCACTTTGTATTTTGCAAGTTTCTACTTAAGAAAAGACATTTTTAAGTAAAAGGTTATTTTCCTCTACACCCAAAGAACACTAGTACTCATCGTGTGCACATGGTGACAGGGAACATTTACACCCTCTGTAAATAGGCTCGCTTACCATAAATCCCTTCAGAGTTCTGTAAAATGGATCTAATAGGAGGCTTGCTACAGAGCAAACCTGAGCAGTTCTGTCCCAGCCATCTGAGCAATGAACAAGAACACTGACGCCTTCCTCTGCCACAGCCTAAAAATACAGAAAGATTCACAGAAATAGCAAATAAGGTTGTAGCAATAGGTAAAAGTGGCTCAGTGGGTTAGGGTGCTCACACCCACCAACAGGGAGGAGAGAGGAGCGAAAGGGGCAGTTGCACAGGGACCCCATATCTCTGACCGCTGCCACTGCTGAAGTAGCACTGGCAGTCGCGAGAGATCCAGGCCCCTTTGAAAAACCTTCAGCAGCACAGCTCCACCACTCTGCATGGCTCTGATGGGGGACTGGGAGGGCAGTGCCATAGCCTGAGTGGTGCTAAGGGCTGACCAGCTAGAAGACCACAGACCACCTCTTCCATCCTTGGTCCTGCCCCTTCTGGGGTGTCAAGCCAGGCCCCCTTCCCACCTTACCCCAAGGCCCATGGCTGTTGTCCCCACTGAGAGTACCAGCTTAACACACCCAGGTTCAAGTTTTTGCTCCACTACAGACTTCCTGTGTAAATTGAGGCCCAGTCCTCGAAAGTTTAGGTGCCTAGTTCCTATTGATTTCAAATGAGCCCCTCTGAGCCCCAATTTCCCCATCTATAAAGTAGGGACAGCTACTCATCCCTACTTGAGTAGTATATTGGGAGGGTAATTGCATTACAAAACGTGAGGTGCTGAGATCCCATGGTAGCAGTGGAAATCTAAGTCTCTAAGGTATCTAGACCAACAGCAGCAGTATCTCCATCTGACAAACCATTTCTTCGGTTCAAGAAGTTTACTGAACACAAGAGTATCAGACCACAAAGCGTCTATGGAGACATTAGGAGAAACCAGTATTTGTGATGCATGCCTATATTCAGTGTGCCATTTTTGAAGTCTATAATTCTGTAGCCCTAAGTTATATTACTAGGCAAAGAGCTGTTTCAGGCATTATATAAGTGACCTATACAAAGAAGAAAAGGTTTATGTTTCATAAATCCAGGAACGCCTTTTGGGGGAAGTTAGAGCTCATTATGGATTAAAAGGATTTTTTTTTTTAAATAAGGTTTTTGCCCTTTGTTTCTTTATGCTGTATAAAGAAAGCTGTACATAAATTTCAACAGAGAAAAATAAAATGAGTTAAGAAAATTAGTACCTAGAAAAATAAACTCTTCCAAACTTTAAATCCAAGTGGAACAACGACAGTGTATCATTGATGTTTATTTTAGGATGCAGATAATGCCACCAGAATGGAACAAAGTGGGCAAAATACCAGTATTTAACAATGAGCAACAGTAAAAATCTGGATGCTAGAGAATATCCAGAAATAGAGCACAAATTCCAAGAAGCTTTTTACCCAACCACCACCATTATACAAATAGGTCTGCATTCTAGAAAAAAGAAAAACAAGAAGATAATGGGCACATACGCAACAAAAATAAAGATTATTTGCTGACATTACTTAAACAAGTCACTGGGGGAAAGATGGCTAATGCTGAGCTCAATGAGTGAAATCCTGGCAGCAGTGGAGTCACTGGCAAAACTCCAGTTGACTTCAGTGGGGCCAAGATGTCACCTAATGAATTCTAGAGACAGCTGGAATATCACCATGTATCTCTAGCTTGTTCCATGGGAGAAAATAGACAGTTACCATAAACAGTTGTTTTTAGGACAAATGGGTAAGCATGCAAGAGAAGTGGCTCCTCTTGAATTAGAGCCTTGGTAACAGAGAGACAAGGTGGGTGAAGTAATACTGTTTATTAGACCATTTTCTGTTGGTGAGAGAGAGATACTTTCGAACTCACACAGAGACCTTCAGGACTGGGAAACTTGCACAGAGAGTCTCAGCTAAATACAAAATGAAACAGATGGTTTAGTTAACGCTCTTTAGTTAAGTACTTTAATACTGGGAGTTTCAATTCAGAACTTTGCTAGACACTAAGAATGCTGGATGGAATAAAGAAATTGGATTTATGGCATATTAAAACAGTCACTTCCCCCTTTTTCTCACCAGGTTTTTGCCCCCTATGCCTAGAGTGTTAAGAGGTCACTTACCTTGAATGGTCCAATGAAATAATGAGTTAACTACTTTCGCTAAACAATCTGTTCCACCTTGCACTGAGCTGGGATGCTCTCACCAGGTTGATGCTACATGTTTACTTCAATGTAACTATGTTGCTCAAGGGTGTGAAAAATCTACACCTCTGAGCAACGTGGTTATACTGACCTTAACCCCCTAAGCAGGGAGCTCTCCCATCGACATAATCACCACATCTCACAGAGGTGAAGCTATTAAACTGACAACGGAGAGCTCTACTGGTATCAGCTTAAAGCATTTTCACCAGACACCTAACAGCTATGCCAATGGAAGCTGGTGCTGCAGACCTGCCCTCTGAGCACGCTTCCCAGACCTGAAGAAGAGCTCTGTGTACACTCAGAAGCTTCTCTCTCACCAACAGAAGTTGGTTCAACAAAGGATATTAACTCACTGACCTTCCAGGGGGAGTTACATGACTGTGTTGCCTGGGCTCCAGAAATATTCGTGGCCCAGAAGCCCAGCTCCATCAAAGTTTGGGCCTGGTCCCAACCCCCACCCCCCCACCAACTGCCTGCCACCCCAGGCAATTTACATGGGCCCAGGGGCACTGCCAACACCACCACCACCGCCAGCAGCAGTCCAATGGAGCTAGGGAGGCTTTCTGCAGCTCTTACTCCATGCATGGCTGCCAGGATGTCCCTGTGGCCCTGGGAGGGAGAGGGAATATCTCTGCATGCTGCCACCAACCCTAAGCAACCTGCAGCCAACGGGAACTGCAGAGTTAGTGCCTGCATCCCAGGTAAGCACTGTACCAGCAACCCTCTCCATCCCCATCTCCTCTCCAGCCCCTGAGCTCCCTGCGAGAGCCGTCAACCATCAATGCACCCTTCCCCGCTCCCCAACCCAGAGCTTGCACCCCAGACACTCCCATACCTAAACTCCCTCCCAGACCAATCCCCTGCCCCAGCCCAGAGCTTGCGCCTAACAACCAAACACTGTCACACCAAAGTCTACACTGCAGACCCCCTCCTCACACCCAAACTCCCTCTCTCAGCCTGCACCCCTCCCTAATCCAAACTCCCTCCCAGACCCTTAGCCAGGAGATGATCGAAAAAAGGACTTGGATTCATTCTGGAAACAAACAATTTCTACCAATCTGCCACCCCTACCCATCTTGGCTCTCTGATATCAGAGGACACACACAGGCACAACAAAACTGTGTATCTTGGTAACAGGCAGGAGTTGGTTCTGGCAATAAAAGAAATTGACTCATTAAACACCTGGGGCCAGAGTATAATTAATTGTGATACATATGCACAGGGACAATCTTGCTTAGAGGTAGTGTTGTGACACAACCTGCAACAAGGCAAACTTAAAGAGAAACAGATTTACTAATTGTCTGAAGGGAAAAGTTGGGAAATAAAGATACACAGTATTGGTTAGCAGAGCCCACACGGCAATTCAGGTAATTAGCACACTCAAGAGTAAAGAATAGAAAGCTAATTTACAAGCAAAGTGTCAAAATTACAGCTTTTGCCGCACTAAAATTGTGTGTGTGTGTGTGTGTGTGTGTGTGTGTGTGTGTGTGTGTGTGTGTGTGTGTGTGTGTGTGTGTGTGTGTGTGTGTGTGTGTGTGTGTGTGTGTCTCTCTCTCTCTCTCTCTCATATCACAGAAGCATTACACATATAGGGCCATATTTTCTGATGTAACTTCACCTAAGCCAATGGCATTTCACCGACAATGACTCTGGCCTTCAGTTTTCCGCATCAAATCAATCAGTTTTGATTTAGTTCTACATAATTTACCTTTGCAATGAAGATGCCTGCATCCATGATGGCTTTGATGTGCTTTAGCCAACCAGAATTCTCCAGGCCCCATAGGAAGTCACTCATTGAAGGGGACCTCAGCTCACAAACTGCAAAGCAAGCCACATTTTTAATATATAACAGAACATTTTATTTCACAGATTTCTGATGACTGTTCAAACACAGGAATTCACAGATTCCTTGTGTAAAGCAAACATCTTTTAGAATGGAATGATTTCTTCTGAATATATTTAAGGTTCTATACAACATGTAGAGGCTCGTTCACCTGCACATCTAAAAATGTGATATATGCTGCCATGTGCCACCAATGTCCCTCTGCCATGTACACTGGACAAATGACTGACTCTATGCAACAGAATAAATGGACGGAAATCAGACATCAAGCATTACAACACACAAAAATCTGTGACAGAACATTTTAACTTGTCTGGACACACATACTTGAAAGTTGCCATCCTCAAGCAAAAGAATTTCAAAAACAGGCTGAAACGTGAAACTGCTGAGCTGGAACTCATACGCAAACATGATACCATCAGAATGGGTTAGAACAGAAAAAACTGGAAATCTCTCTCATTACAATAGGTAATTTTCATTTTTAGGTATTGTCACCTTCTTATCCACAACCATGCTGACTGAATTAGCTGTGACGTAACATGCCCATCTCTGTGTTCCTACTATCTGCTTCTTCTTCTTCCACTTCATGAATCTAACGAAGTGAGTAACAACTCACGAAAACATATGCCATAATAAAATTGTTAGACCATAAGGTGCCATTGCACTCGTCGTCATTTTAACAGTAGGAATGGAAGCCAAGTTTTCAAATATGAACTCTTTGACAGAGGGAAAGGACGATCTTGTGATTAATGATCAAAAGTTGGAGTCAAGAGGATTTTGGGGTTTCCCCACACTTCATATGTGACCTTGGCCAAGTCCGGCAGGATAAAATTTTCAAAAGTGGCCATGAATTTTGACACAAACAAATGAAGCCAGCCAGTGAAACTGCTTGCCTTAACTTCAGGCAAATTAAGGTGCACTATCTGTAAGAAGCATCCCGAGGATTAACTCAATACAGTAAAACTTTTCATATCTGGCATTCTATTACCTGGAACTGGCATTTTAACCATAAGTAAATACAAATAAATACAACAAATACTGTGTAAGTTTACAGTGTACACCACTACTGTTGCTGGTAAATAAAACTCTGCATACATTTGTTGTTTCTTAATATCTAATCTTGTTTTTCCTTTAGTGTTATGCATTGCTAGGTATTCCTCTCTATTATCCAGAATATCTGAATACCCAGAAACCTCCCGGAACCAAATCTGCCAGATATGAAACAGTTTACTGTAATACCATGAAAACAACTGGAGCTTCTCAGACAGAAATTTCTAAAGAAGATACATTTATTTTCAACATTATTTAACAGGATATCTACAGCCCACAACTGAATGTTCTAATCAGCACTGAAGCAGGTAAAAGGCTATTTTTATTCATAGATGTGCTGGGCTAAGCATCCCAGGGTGACATTTAGAAGTCCTGATACAAAATAAATATTTGATATTTATCTTAATAGCCTGCAAATGGACAGTGTGAATAAAATCCATTCTCTTGGCTGCCTACAGCTTTCCAGGGACCTCAGGTGATACAGTGGAGGTAGGAGTAGTGATTGCTGCATCTTTGCATATATTGTTGGCAGAGAGAATGCCCATTACACCAATTTATGCAGAACAGTTTATCCTCCCACACAACATACTGATTGTTAGAAGCCCACATATTATTCCAAAAGTTATTTTGTTGATATATATTAATGGAGGTACAGGCCTAGCGTTCCCCTAGAACTGACTGAGGTGTTCTGGATAAGCCAAATGGAAAAAGTCTGAGAGGGAATCCCAAAACACACCATTACAACATCATTTAGTAGCAGAGAAAGAGCCGGGCTAGTCAATGTACTATCAAAACAAAAAAGCAGTCCAGTAGCACTTTAAAGACTAACAAAATAATTTATGCAGTGATTATTATTTATTTATTTTTGTTTTTAATTATTATTTTGTTAGTCTTTAAAGTGCTACTGGACTGCTTTTTTGTTTTGACCATCATTAGCTGGACTGTCTTGAGGGAGGACTTCTCCTGTAGGCATTTATTATTATTATTCTTATTACTACTCCTTCTCCTCCTCCTCCTGCTACTATTACTATTGTGCCTAGGAGCCCTAGCACTCAACAAGCACAAAATAAAAAGGTCCTTGCCTCAAAGAGCTTAAAAACTCATTATTTCTTTTTCATTTTGAAATAACACATGCAATTCATAGAATGTTCAGAGCAAACAGCAAATATTGGGTTGAGACATTTACTCAGCTCTCCTTTCCATCTTTGATGGCTCAAAAAGGATGCCCAAATCTCAGATGTGAACACTAAATCATTATGTAGAGATACACAATGAGAATGTATGCACCTAGCATGGGATTCAGATGTCCTGTTAACTGTCTGTGACGATCAGAGAGAATTAGATATAGATATATGAAAATTTACATATATCTCACAGAGCTGGAGGGAACCTCGAGAGGTCATCAAGTCTAGTCCCCTGCCCTCTTCACAGAGCCAAGCATCATCCATTTGACACTATGCATTTCATGAAAATTGATCCCTTGAAAGCCTACATGCTACACATTAAATTAACATTTTCACCTCTATAACATTTCTGAATTTTTTTTTTCAATCTGTATGATATTAGTTTCATCTCACTGTAATTAAGTACGGTATCTGTCTTCATTCTCCCTCCCCGTATCTGATGAAGTGGGTCTTTGCCTGTGAAAGCTTATGCTCCAGTATATCTGTTGGTCTACAGGGTGCCACAGGACTTCACATTGTTTTTGCAGATACAGACTAACATGGCTATCCCCGATACTCTTTTTCAGCTATTCAAAAATTAATAACTCAGGCAAAAAAACATTTAAAAAAAAGTGAAATCTAGTCTCAGTCCAGTGAAACACCTACTTTAAAAAAGCCAAATTCTGTGCCACCCATTTTAACATTTCAGGCGCCAAATACATCATATACACAATACCATGCAACTCCGGTGACGTGGTACAGCTGCACCAGCTTTCCTCATCCATGAAAGAAATGGCACGGTTCTATGATTCATGGAATATGGCACAACACTCTAACACACTTTTTAAAGAAGGGGTTAAATTCTTGGCTCCATTATGGTAAATGCCAAAATTCTCATTTACTTCACTATAGCCAGGATTTCACCCTATAAGCAAAATTCAGAATTAGTGCACATCAGGGTTCAGTTTGACTTTAACCTCTTCATGTAAGACCCATTAGCCTAAAGTGTAATATATAAAGTATTGCAATCTTCGAACACAGAGATTGTCACAGAAGTTTATTTTACAAGCCATTTTCAAAAGGCTTTTGCAAAAAACCCCAAGTAATGGCACTGAAAGCAAACAGTCTTTCAAATGAATAATGTTCCTGTGCAGATGGAAGCATGAGCAATCAGTAGCTGAATTTTAAGTGAAGCTTCTGGCTCTGTTTGCAAAAGCTTAGGGTAAAGCTGAAATACTACTTTGCTCATTCCTTCTACCAAACCAGAATCAATATTTACTTACCATTTAACCGAACAAAGTCTGTTTTGTCCTAAATTGGAGTCCAAATATTTTAAGTAACATTGGCTACCAATCTGGGATACTGACTTCTGAGCTATAGTCTAATACTAAATTCAATGAATGCTGAATTCAGTTACTTGGCAAAACGTACATGAAGTCGCACAAATATCTGTGTATCAGAAGAAAAGGAATCAAAAGGCTTGAACTATAAAAGGCTCTGCAGCTATTTCACATGGACAAGGGGATGGGGCAGGGCTGACCTTACACACAGGAAAATGGAAGTGCCATTTGGGGCAGCACACCGTCTGGAAGGTCGAGCAACTCACAGGTTGCCATTATGCCTCTCCCCAGTACCTGGGCTGAAGGGGAGAAGAAACAACATACTGTCACGGCTAGAGTGCTCTCCTGCAACAGCGCCAGACGGGAAAGCAAGTTAAATTTTCCTGTTTCCAGCAACTTAAGGCCTATGTTCAGTCATGGAGGTGGGGGTGTGCACGCCAAAGTCAGTGTGCCAAACCCTGCAGTGCCCAGCCAAGCAGAACTGCCAGTGAAGTGCAAAGACAGCAGGCTTTGTTCCCATCTAAGCAGCTGATGCTCCTAATATTAACAGGAGTCTCTATTCGCCATGTTTAGTGTTCAAATACAAACAATGAGCATGCTGTGCATCACCTAAATGAAAATAACATAATAGATTAAATCCTAGCAGCCACCGGGGCATGGAAACTAAACTCACCCAATGAGGGAATACAAATATACTACCAAAGCAACATTAATGTTGAATCTTAATTGTAGGGTGACCTCTCTCTCACCACCTCTGTTCTCAAATCCTGGCCTCACTCCAACTTCCTCTTCTGCTCTCCTCCCCTTCTCCCATAAGGAGAGGCCTTTTAACCAGTTCTGTGGCACCTTTAAGTGAGCTCAACTGGCCCTAATTAATTTATAGCAGCCCCGTCACAGCTGCTTCCACAGGTCAGCTGCTCGGTATCTCTCTGTTCTTAAGCTATGTGTTGCTCCTCCCCTTCTCAGCTAGCCCTCTGGCCTGACCCTGCCACATGGGACTGTTCCTATAAAATCAGGATATCTGGTCACCCCATTTGGCTGAGACCAGCCCTACACACAGCTCCTTTCTGCATTCTTTACTGCCTAGCACAGGAATAATTTGGAAAAGGTTGTGTATAAAAGATACTGCCTGGCCACAGTGATCACAACACGTACACCCACGAGGGTATAGACCACGCTGCCTGACTCTTTGACTATGCCTTGTTATGTCCTTCCAGGCAGCTTTTCATGGGAAGCAGGATTCGTTCAGCTGACTTTGGCCCAGCACTCTCCACACTGATTATGGATCTTCTGAGGTGCATGTGTGAAGCACTGGCCAGAATTTGACCAAGTTAAAATTATTCAATACATTGAATGATTTTGTATTTATTTGGACAGCAACTCAGTGAAAGTTCAGTGTCCTTAAATTTAGTGCTAAATCCTACTACCTGGGGCAAAGGAAAATGGAGCAAATTTGAGGAGGAGTAATTAGGTCATGGGTTAGTGCAACAAATATGCTAATCCACAGACAGAGGAAGCACCGTGGTTGGAGTCCTTGTTCCAGAGTTTCAGGTATTTCCCTCTGATGCACATCTATCACCCCTCTGTTCCAGCACAGAGAGCCACTGCAGTGCCCAGGCCCTTTGCACGCTGGCTCCCCAATGCAATGGATATGGAGTTCATCCAATGTTTGGATTCTCCCCTGAGGGATCAGAGGGCTGTGTTTTAACTTATTTGTGAAAGCCACATCTACACAGCACTCCACTTCCAGAAGGGGAAAGCAAATGAGCAAGATTGAAAATAGAAATAAAGTACAGATTTACATATCTCATGCCTAATTTGTACAGTCTCACGCTATCATGCTTCCAGAAGAGGCTTTTATGGATGCAAAAAACAGCCACGTAGACAGGTTTCCTTCAGAAAAAAAAAAAAAATCTCGTTTTCGAAAGAACCCTTCTTCCACATTCATTTCAGAAAGAATGACCTGGTTGGAAAATGGAATTCTATCCCATGGGAACTTCTGACATTTTAAAATTTGCTTTTATTCAGAATCAGAGCAAAAACGGTCAACATTTCAAAACACCTCAGAACATAAATTATTAAAAAAATTGATTCAAAATCATCCAGATGTTTTGATATCAAATTGTTTCATTTTTATAAGTAAACCTTAAAATAAAATATATAAATATCAAATATACGCATCTATAAAGGCAAAAAGAAATTAAGCCATTGATACAGCCAAAAAGAAATGTTTTACCTTATCAAAATAAAACAAAATTAAAAAAAGTTTCGATATTTTCCCATAGAAATTTTTATTAAAATTGACAAAGCATAAAATGTTTCATTCTCCAAGACGCTGGATTTTCTGATGGAAAATTGTTATGTCAGAAAAACCTAAGGTAGCACTATCAGGGAGTTTATATGAAATCCATCATAGACAAGTCATCTGCGGTCTCGATTATCCTAGACTCAAGAACCAAGTTTTCCTTTTGCTCCATTTTCACTCCATTGATATCAGTGCAACTACAGCATCCCTATTTTATGCCAGTGGGCGATCAGAAACAGTTGCTCTGTGTCCCCATATCATCATCTCCCCACTGCCCACTGTTTTCAGATCCATTTACTCTTTCAAAAAGATTTCCATGCTCCCTGAAATGTTCCACAATGTCTCACTCTCAGCACATAGTGTGTGTGTTAATAGCTAAATATTTGCTTGGAAGTAAGAAAAACAAACATTTACACTGTAGTTTGGAACAGGGTAAGCTCAGTACACATTAACACAAGGGTTTAAAATTAGTATTAAATGCATACTACAGTAAAACCTCTCTTATCTGGCAGCCCAAGACTGGGAGGTTGCCAGATATTCAAATAATTCTGGATAAGAAGAGGTATACCTAGCAAAGCATAACACTGAAGAAAAACAAGATTAGATATTAAGAAACAAACAAAAATGTATGCACAGTACTTTATTTACAAACAAGAGTAGTACTGTACACTTATACTGTATTTGTTGTATTTATTTGTACTTTCTTTCACTACACTGAACTTCTGGAAAATGTAATTAAACTTTACATATGGCTAAAATGCCAGTTATTTGAGAGTTCCCTATGATAGAATGCTGGATATGAAAGAGCTTACTGTAATATTATCTGTATTCTTTTGACTCAGGGTTACTTTCTGAACAATTTAGGCAAGACCTTTCGAAAAAGAACAAGAGAAGCAGATGATGGCAGGTTATTTTAACTGGGACAAGAGAGAGGCTCGAGAGCACCTTTACATCTACTACATATTTGAGACAGTTTCAGAGTCTGTCTACACAACTATCTATTTGTTCAAGAACTCCTCCTATATGGTTAAGAGCCAGCACCACCAAATTTGGTATACAGTTTCCTCTTATCATAATTTAAAGCAAGATAAAGGTCTGGCTGGGGGACTGGATGGTTCTGAAATTCCCCCACCTCAAACTTCACTGCTTGCTGTTCTGCTTTCTCACTGCCAGGGAGCGAGGGAAAAGTGGAGTTTCCTGCATTCCTCACTCCAGCCCTGGCAGGCAGGAAAGCTGTACATTTTGTTCTTGCTCCCTGTCAGGGACAAGACCGGGAACTGCCAGTGTCTGGGGGTGAGAAGAATCTCAGGGCAGGGGGTTGGGATGTGTGCACAGGGAAGCAGGAGTCATTGCAAAGGGCTGAGTTGGAGGGGGGGACCTCAGGGGTTTCAGGAGTCAGGATTGGGAGTGAGCAGACGTTCAGGGATTAGGACTGGGAGGGCTGAGGAGAGATTCAGAACTGGGGGCTAGGGGAGTTAGGGGGCACAGGTTTTGACAAATACAATTAAATAAGCATGTGCATTTTCCTTTTATTTTATAAAAATCATAATGGATTTAAGGACCTGAACAATGCCAGGTAAATTTGCTAGTATTTTATAAAGCATTTTCAACTGTTTTAAAATTGATTTTCTGACTCTTAATTGACTTCACCTGTCCTGAGCTGAAAGGCATAAGGTGTAGTAAACAAGCCAATCTGATGGTGATCTTCTCTTTAATATTCTGGTACCTGTAACCACGGCCTGGACCTCTTGTATGTATCATTTTTTAATCATTCTTTCCAGATGTATAAATGGAAGACTGCAAGGGGGAAAAGGTTGCTTCAACAGGCTGTCATCTTTAAAATAGATGCTGAGATACTTGGTTCCCAAACTGTGTGAAATGTTAAAACCATAGATACATAATAAATAAATGATGTTGCTTAATAGGCCTTTTGGGCATCGTCCCATCTGATGAACTTCTGCATTATTTTAGAGCCAAAGCACATTAGTATTCCACACAGCTTGGTGGATGTTTTTATTACATTATCTGTGAGGGACTTATGCTGAACAAATACAAGGGCAGGTTTATTCACTTGGCTTTACTTCTAGACAAACAATACATTGCCATTAACTGAAAATCCTTCTGTCTCATCCTCTAACTTTTAGATCAAGGAAATTACAAAAATAATCCACAGAGAGGCTGATGTAATGTATGAAAATAAATGGTCTTGAAAATACTGAATTAACCAAGGACTCCACTTTGGTCCCCCTGGTCAGTATCCTCTCCTGCAGTCATACCCTCTCCCTAGCCCTGTGCCCCAATTGCTCAGCTCCGGTCTATACTAGGAGGTAAATTCAGTTTTAGATAGACATATCCAACTACAAGAATTGCATAGCTGGAGTCAACTTCTCTAAAATTGATTTTTGCCACAGTCCACACAGCAGGAGGTTGACGGGAGAAACTCTCTCGTCAACTTCCCTTACTCCTCGTAACTGCCAGGAGTACCAGGATGAGTTCGATTTAGCATATCTCCACTAGCTGTCCTACACTCAACTCGGGAAGATCAACTCCCAGACAGACTGTTATGTGTTAATTCAGCACCAACTCTGGAGAAGGGATAGCATCTTTATGTATTTGTATAACATCTGAGACAAGGGGGACATTTTTATGATTGGGGCCTCTGGGCATTAACCTAATACAAATATAAAATCATAATAATGGGTTGGGTAATCCTTAATGACATCGGTGGTGACTGACATAAGAATTACTTTGGTTTCAACAAAACAAAGGAGAGTCCTGTGGCACCTTTAAGACTAACGGATTTATTTGGGCATAAGCTTTTAAGGGTAAAAACCACTTAGAGTCCATGAGAATCTTCACGCATCTGATGAAGTAGTTTTTACCCACAATAGTTTACGCCTAAATAAATCTCTTAGGCTGTTTCTACACATGCCACTTTCCTCCAAAAGTGGCATGCTAATAAACAACCCGAACTATGCTAATGAGGCATGGATGCAAATTTCCAGTGGCTCATTACCATAAGCTCACGTGATTTGGAGTCTGGAAGTCATTCTTCCGGACTCCAAAACAATATGTAGAAGTGCGGCCCCTGGGGGTGTTCTTCCGGAGGGAAGTCAGGAATTTTCAGGAAGAAGGGGCCTCCAGAAGGAGGACTTCCTTCCGGAAGAACACCCCCAGGGGCTGCACTTCTACACGTTGTTTTGGAGTCTAGAAGTACATCTTCTAGACTCCAAATCACGTGACCTTATGGTAATGAGCCACTGGAAATTTGCATCCATGCCTCATTAGCATAGTTCGGGTTGTTTATTAGCATGCCACTTTCCTCCAAAAGTGGCATGTGTAGAAACAGCCTTAGTCTTTAACGTGCCACAGGACTCTCCATTGTTTCTCCACAACTACCCTTCTGACTCTAGTTTCCCTTGGATTACTTGTGTGTGTGTGTGTGTGTGTGTGTGTGTGTGTGTGTGTGTGTGTGTGTGTGTGTGTGTGTGTGTGTGTGTGTGTGTGTGTGTGTGTGTGTGTGTGTGTGTGTGTGTGTGTGCGCGCGCGCGCGCGCACGCGCGCATGCGTGTTTATAAGGGTTGCATCCATATGATTAAGCATTGCACAATCAGGCCTCATGTGACTTGCATTGTACTGAACATAAGAAGGCCTTAGCATTTACAATTTAAAAAGGCATAAATTCCACATTTACGCATGAAATAAAAATAATCACAGTTACGTATTTTACAAGCTCAAACTCCAATATAAATTGTCCACTAATACCCAAACCAAGGCAACTCTTTTTTAAACAAAGGCTTAAAATTTATGATGTCTTCACCTGAGTTTCAGGAGAAAAGGTAAAGTAATACCAAAGTTATAAACCATAAAAGTAAAAGAATATTGGTGAAATCCTGGACAATCTATATGGCTTTTTATTACTGCCTTCAGTGGCACCAGGATTTCACTTGTTCCCTGAAATGTCACACAAAGTAAGACACTGTTGTAATCAATAGCACATTTTTGTTTTGATAGTATCTGGACTGGCACGGCTCCCCCTCCGTTATTCTTCTTCTCTGGATGATGATATGTGGTACAAGTGTTTTAGTGAAGAAGGAGATATACACAGTACAATATTAATAGTCCTGATTCTTCTTTCTCACCAACTTTACAAGTGAAATACAACTGACTTCAGAGAAAATTACTCTGGATTTACACCTGCGAGATGGAATTAGGCCACCTCGCCATATATTGGTATCAACAAAATTTTACCTTCAAGCATTTTTTGCAGACTGCTCCTCATGACATGGATGTTCTCAATGCCAATGAACTGAAACTTGATATTGGAGTAATTGTCTTCACTCTCATATCCTTTCCCTGCTGCTCTGTTTGCCATTGCATTGAGCTGCAAAAGGTGTTTTGTTTAAAAAAAAAAAAAAAATAATAATAATAATAACAATAAACTGACAGACAGCAGGATATAGGTTATGCTCAAAAGACAGCCCTAAGTCTATTTGGTAAAGAAAAGAAAAAGGTGTTAGTTAAACTATTTAAAAGTTCAAAGCTTGTTACTCAATACTCTCATTTTATTGATGCAGTCTAGTAGCTACGCCTTTTTAGAAGGCTGCTGAAAGCCATAAAGGCATTTATTCAATTACTCATAAATGGGTCAACACTGTACGGTACTGTTAATATTTTAGCATTTTTAAACAATAATCAAATCAGCCATTGGCAGAGGAGAGAACAGCACTATGGTGTAACCTGCATGGGGAT
Organism: Carettochelys insculpta; assembly: GCF_033958435.1. NCBI lineage: Eukaryota > Metazoa > Chordata > Testudines > Carettochelyidae > Carettochelys > Carettochelys insculpta. The sequence continues at coordinate 54,821,247 of NC_134140.1, forward strand.
GAGTATGCAACATCCTTAGGGTTCTACATTCACAAGGCAAACACACACCTCTCACCCCCCACCGCCATCAGGCACTTAAACCCTTCTCCCTGCTTTTTGGCCCTCTTTTCCCTCATGCAGATGAGCCCCTTCCACCCCTCAGAACCCCAACTGCCAGAAGAGGTTCTACATTCTAGCGAGCCAACAGCCTCCTGAAACCATTTTTGTGTCTGTGCCAGTCCTTCTCTTCTCTCCACAGGCACCATGCTGGTTCTTAGCCTAATCCATCTAGCCGAGTGAGGCTAGAGAGGGTGCCAAGAGGTGCAGAGACAGGTTTACTCTGGAGTGGCTCTTCTCAATAGTTCCAACCCAGCCCTCCTATGGTAGCCAGAAACACTTCCTCCTCCTGACTTGTCCTTTTAGCATGGAGCACCTCAGATTTAGCCAGCCCCTAAGGACTAAAAGAATGGTCTATAATAAATGGTATCGCAGAGAGGCGGATCCTCATTTATGCATAAGCTCCTTTTGTATGTACTCTATCAGGATCTTTCTGAAACCTCATCATTTGTTTGTGTTTGAGTTAGCTAGGGCATAAAAATTAGGCTGAAATTCCGTTTTAAAATACATGTTCATCTACTTTGGGCTGTTGTGTTTGGTGTGTGGGTTGTGGTAGAGTGGGCAGCCTGTGATATAAAGGAGTTCAGACTAGATGAACTAGTGGCCCCTTAACGTTCATAGAGTTGAAGTTGTGAAGTTTGCAGACTAAGCACTTAGGAGAAGGCAAAGTTAAGTGAAATACACACATTTAGTGTTGCGCCAGTTGGCAGAAGAGGAAGAGAGAAAGACGTTGCCCCGTCTAAAGCAACTCCATTCACACTGAAAAGCAAGCCAGCATAGTCTTGTGCTACTCTAGTACTGTCCCACCACACTTCCGCTTGGCCCTGAATAGTTGTCTGCCCAACCTCACTCTCTTCCCCAGGTGTCGTCTTAACCCTTCCTTTCTCTCCCTCTAGATCTCCTCTTCTGTACCCTATAACTGGCTTGGCTAATAACATAGACTGAGTCTAGACTACATGGACCATTCAGAACAATTTGTACGGCAAGGAAATTGATTTTTTTTTTTACTCTCAAAAATATCTCCAGGAAAAGGCAAAAGGCATCCAAAATGGAAAATTTTCTCAAGTCCCATGAAAATAAATACCATGAACAGTCCCTCTGAAAACTTTCCAGTTTCACAACAACATCCAAGTATTTTCATAGGACACAAAGAGGATGTACTGCTGTGCAATACATAGTGATTTAAATCAACAATAACTGTTCAGATCTTATCATAGTGTCAGCATGCGGAAATGAGAAGGGTCTTCATGCACAAGACAACTGTTTAGATGGATTGAAATCACAGGCCCATTTAATTATGTTGTGTTATTATGGCTCTCATTTCTACCCCCTATGCTGTGGAGGGGATTCAGGTTCACAGCTGGAGCTGAGCACATACACCACACACCCTTCTCTAGGGCACTGCTACAAGGTCACGTTTTATTTGTTCTTGCCCAGCTGACATAATTTGATTGTCTTATCAATTACTGAACATTGCCTTTAACTGTAGAATATAACCAGAAGTGTTCTATTAACCACTTTACTGCTTCAGATTTGTAAGTACCGTAATTCTTCCCTGATCATTAATCTTCCATGGCTATAGTGAGGATGCCCAACATACCAAAAAGTTAATAAAAAACACACTTTCTTGACGCTCAGGAACAATTTAAAAAAAAACAAGCAAGCGGTCACAGTAACTTCTCCTAGCTGAGGGCATGCTGGCCCCGCCCATACTAGCAAGTTCTTTCAGAAAAATCAGGCCTTTTTGAAAGAACAAGCGGAGCCTCCACACACAAAATGCGCTCTTTCATTTTGAAATCGAAAGAATGTGGCTATTCTTCCAGAAGCCCTTTTCTGCTCCCGAATCAGGAAAAGTGCCTCCTTTCAAAAGCTTCCTTAAAAAAAAAAAAAAAAAAAAAAAATTACAAGTAGATACTCCATGGGCCCTTTTTTCAAAAAAGCAGTCCTCACGGTGCCGGACTTTTTGATCCCTGGACCATTCGTTTCAAAGAGCAGGGAGCCGTGTGGATGCTCTCTTTTGAAAGAGCAGATTGACCTTGCGATCCATTTTTTTTTTGTGTGTGTCTGTGTGTGGACTCACTTCTTCAAAAGAAGATCTTCCAGTAGAGATATTTCAGCAGATTATCTTTCGAAAGATTGCTGTAGACACAGCTGCTAACTGCACCTACATGAAACCACAAAAGATACTCACCTGCACCAGACAAGAACTTAATACTAAGATTCCGATTAAACTGAAAAATATATTTGGAATGCAATCAAAAGCATCACGGAGCATCTAATCAGAGGCAGTAGTATTGAATGGAAAGTGCACTGAACTTGACATTAGACAATCAGGATTTGCCTTGGGCCTGCCTTCTACTTGCTTCCTAGGCTTGCAGAGGTATTAAAATTCTCTCTCTCTCTCTCTCAGTTCCCAAAATGGGAAGGGGACTATTGGTACACATTCCACTGAAAAAACACAAGCATTTTGAAATTTTCAGTTGAAAAGCCATGTAATATGAAGAGCACTATGTCCAATTTTCACTGTCAGATAGCTTTCAGCTCTAGTTTTATGCATATATTTTAGAATTTTCCATAGCGTTCTTCAGAATGGTAAGATCCCTCCTGTCCTGCAGGCAGGGCTTGTGTCTTTAAAGGAACTCAGTGTTATTCACGCTCATTGGCAGTGGCAAAGGGAAGCAGAGCAACACAGCACCAGTTCACTCTGCTCCCCCACCTCCCCAGAGCATAATGCACCAGCTCACAGACAGCAGGAGAACAACAGAGGCAAGGACACACCAGTGTCAGAAGCCAGAGTCTAGGGTCTACAACAAAGCAGGATGCATAGCATAAACAAGCAGTCTGTTGGCTTCCTTGTTTAGGTACTAGCATGAGCCAATCAGCGTGCTACAGGGGACATCACTCCCTCCCTGCTGGGCAGTGCTTCCTGCACAGCCTAGCTTCATTGAGTTCCGCAGCAAAAGAAAACAAAAAAACAACCTGTCCTAAGTTTCCAATGGCAATGTGGCAGCCTCACTAGCCCAGAGTCCTAGACATTGCAGGTTCTTACACCAATTCTTGTTTCCACTCTATTAGCAGCAGTCTTTCTCCCCATATAGCATTAAAATAAAATCACAATAGACTCTTCAGACTCCATTTTGTCAAGTGTTTATTCTTTACTTAATGGCTGCAGTAAGCACCTGTGTAACTGCCCACAGGCAGACTCAAACCTAGACTCTGAAACTTAGTGCAGCTGCTTCTACAGTTTGAGCGAAAAGCCCGCTGACCCTCAGCTTAGGCTGTAAAGGAGACTCATTCCTTCTCTGTGAAGTGGTCAAGGTGCCACTACATGGGGCACTGAACCACACAGGTATGTGTGTTATACCTGCACACAAAAATTTTTGTTCAACACATGACCCTAGGCTCTCCAGCCATCTAACAGATCGCAGTTATCCCTCACTAAACTTGCCTCTTCTCCCCGCACCCTGGTTTTGATTTCTGTCACTGCTGGCCTCTTGGAATTCTTTTGCTGAAGTGCCTATCTTTCCTAAGCTGAAGGTCCTATGTGGGTGTCATGCAGGATGGTCCCTAGTGGGGTGCAGGGCCAGGAACAAATCAGCCCCCCAGCGGCTTGGGAGCTCCAATTCTCACTCGACGGGGGGGCCAATAGGACAGATCTGGCTTCAGAGCCCTGGGCACAGGATTCGCAGCCAGGAACTCAGTTGTGGAGGGTGGCAGCAAACCCTAGGGGGTGGCCGGATGAGCACAGATGGTGAGTTCTGTGGTTCCTCAGGCACCAGGAATATTCCTGGTTTAAGGGACCTTGCTCCCTAGAAGTCTGGGGCTCTCTCCCCACCCACCCCACTTGCCGCCCCTGCATGCAACAACTCTGTGTATCCCCTGGCAACACCTGCTGCCCCCAGCCAATTTTAAAAAGCCCACAGGCCCTGCCGCCACCACCAGAAACAGCTCACGGGGACAACCCCTAAGGGGCCACACGTCCCTGTGGCAGTGCAGAGCAAGTGGTAGGGAGCCACTCTAGTCCTGCTGTGCTGCTGGTGGAGGCAGGGGGGCCCCCCCTCGACCATTTTAAATAGCTCAGGTGAAGCTGGGAGACAAGCAGCACACAGACGTGCCAGCAGGTGGGGCCAGGGGACACTGCCTGAGCGGGGGTTGCCATAGTAACTACAGCTCCTCCTACCTCCTTTCCCCCTTACTCACGCCCTTCTCCCTCCTAGAGCCTACATCCTCTCCCGCTACCTCCCTTCTGCCCTCAAACTCCTGCACTGCTCCAGCCCCCAAACTCCTTCCCACAACCTGCACTCCCCACCCTCTCCTGCCCGCACCCGAAGCCAGAACCTACACACAGCCTCCCACCTGCACCCAAACTCCCTCCCAGAACCTGCATTCACACCCCCTTCAGCCCCCCTACCCCAAGGCAGAACCTGCACCCAGCCTCCCTCCCCAAGCCATAGACAGGTGGGCAGCAGGAGCTTGGGTAGGGAGGACTGTGGGCTCTGGTCATTTTAGGCACCAGTACAATCTCTGCAAACCTGCCACCCCTGAATGTGTGTGATAACGCTGGTGGAATGGCACGTGCTCAGGCCCATCACAGGTAGAGCTGTGAGAAAGGAAGGAGGCTCAGCTGCTCTGTGGGGATGGTGCATGTAGTCTGGTCAGCGCTAGGAGTTGGGAGGGGATGGAGACGGCTCAGTGCAGATGGGATCTTTGAGATTTCAGCTGTTAAGCTCCAGCATGTGTGAACCCTGATTTTTCAAAGGTTGATAACTTGGAGTTCACACTCACTAGGTAAATCCAAAGTAACTTTACAGAGTGGAATTACTGTGAATTTACCTGGGAGCAATGGAGATCAGAATGTAGCCCCTCGGGGCCACCATACTTTGGACTGTTGTATGTTATCCGATTTTGTAATGTGTGTTAAATATGTGCCAGAATTGTAACACTTACTTTCGGGCGAGTGTCAACAACATATATGAAATTGCTTCCTGGGTTTGCCTTTCTAATGGCCTGCAGCATCTGTTCATCCTCAAGGCAACGAGCACTGAAGCCAGACAAGGGTTGGCTGCTCCTGCAGATTGAGGCCTGCATGAAAACAAACAATCCCCGCCCCGATATTTAGTGTGCATTAACAATTTAGTTCACTAAGTTATTTACAAAATGTTACTAGAAAGTGAACAGAACAGCTCCATTACATGTGCAGTTAACAGGATGAGCAGAGCAGTATTATGAATTAAACATACCCAAGTACTAATAATTTAATGCTGTGGTGACTGTTGATACCACTGTATTCATACTCTGCATGATATTGCAATGTTTTTGTATAAAATAAGTCTCGTGAAAAACCACTTGAAAATTAACAAGTTTCTACTCAATAGTATTGTTGTAAAATTATATAAATACACATACACACACTGCTGTATGTGAAATTATGGGTGATCACGGAGGTTGTGCTTGAAGGTCAGTGACTAAAAGGCATTTAAAACACGCATGTCGGGAGGAGCTGATAAACTGCTATGTCCAGACAATGGAAAGAGTCCAGCACTTTGAACCAGATGTGAAAATTCAGTGGCCTACTGAATTTGTGTTGGAAGCTGCAGTAGGAAGAGATCATTTTCAGAGTAGCAACCACCAGCAGGATCAGGGAACTATACGCTTATTGGGTGAATGTTGGTGTCCAGGCTCTGAGCTACAGCAGCAGGGCATTTAAGGCACCACAATTACACAAACACACCCTCTCATTCCACAACCACAGCTCCACACTTACATTGTTATCCTTACAGTAATAGGAAAGGGCTGGGAAACGCCTTCTGCTCCGGAATTTAGAACTCCCCACAATGATGTGTGCAGTTGCAGAGTTTGGTATGTACACTTCAGTAGGGTACGAATCACAGACCTGCCAAAGGAAACCGTTCGCTTACTTCTTCTAGTCAAAGAGAACTTAGCTTGAATGTTAACTTTAACCATCACCGATACAAAAACCAAATCACAATTACACACCACCCTCGTTCTGAAGATCCTAAAGTGTTTCATAAACATGCCCCCATGACAGGGTAGCCTGTTCCCCTAATGGAAGAGAGGTTTAACAGTCAGATTCAGGCCTATTTCTGTAGCAAGAGAAAAATCTTTGACTGAATTTTATATTAAAATGATACTCTGTCTCTTCCTTCTGTGTATATTTCCCCCCCCCCAACTTTTTCTGCCTTTATTACCCTTTTCTTCCATCTAAATAAATAATTTCCAGAGCTTTTGGTATCTAAACTGCCTTGTTTTTCTACAATGTTTCATAATTCAGTCTTCCTTCATCAGCTCATTCTGATCCCTTATATTTAAAGCCATGTCTCACTGAACCCTACATGTGCCCTACACCGGAGGCTTTCAACCTTTTCCTTACCACCCCTGCCTCCCTGCCCCCTTCTCTCTCTTCCTCCCTTATCATCTAGCAAATGGGAAGAGAAGGATGGACACAACACCCTGACCCCTGCTTACAACTGCAGCCCCACCTCCAAGATAGTTGTAATCCCTGCTCTAAATCAAGTCTGCTCTCATACTTGTTCCACAATAAACAAATTCAAACATTCTATATTAGAAACAAAAGAAAACAATGAAGTTTTGGCAGAACACAGAGTCTCCTCTGAGGAGGTCCCAAAACCTCAAGAGATCGTATGTAGCAGGTGTGCGCTCCACTGCCAAGGCACAAGGGAAGTAAGCTGAAGTGTATGAATAAGCTTACTTCAGAACTGGGTTAGTCTGTTGTTTCTTTCCATGAATGTTAATCATACTTTTAAACTGTGACTCAGACAAATGTAGGGCAGGACAGGAACAGCAGCTAGCTAGGTCAGAAGGAGTAGAATTAAAATTTGTGAATTGTCAGGCCATTGTGAAAGTTTTCCATCACAAAACAACCCTCAACAGCACTACACGGAATTTCAGGAACAAGAAGGTAAAAAGACAGCATTAAATTCTTTCTTTCAAACTAATGGCCTGTGTGACTATTAGACAGAAATTAGTTTGTTTTTTTTTTAAATACTCTCACTGGCTCCATTCAGCACAGCCATGATTCAAGAACTTAACTTTAAGCATGTGCTTAAATCTAGCCCAGGACAGCAAAGCAAAGTTCAAATCACTTTATCTCCTTGTACAACCGTTGCACATCGCACCTCCTTCTCCCACTCTAAGCTCTTTAGGACAGGAATTTTCTTATCAGGCAATCTACCGCACCTAGCACCATGAGGCCACTGCCTTGGCTGAGTCCTGTGAAATCTACTGTAACAAAATTAGAATTACACACTTGGTAGTCTCTGTTCACATCACTGATCTGCCAATAGTTATTTGGAACACCCATCCGATTATATTCTTCATGGAGGCTCACAAGCCTCCATCCTTGTTCTCGTTCTTCTTTATCTAACTTTGGGTTGAAAGAGAAGCAGTAGAGCTCTTCATATTTCACTGAAAGAGAAAAGAGGCAATACAATAGCACAATAAATCAGATCTGAGGCCAAAGTCTCCAAAAGCAAAGTTGGGGTATTATCCTCTATATGGATTCTTATGTAGAATTGTATGCTTTGCTGTGTAAAAGCCCACAGACTGATTACTTACCCTATAACTACAGTAATGTAGAAAGTTGACCTAATGCGTGCAATTCCAGCTATGTCAAAAACGTAGCTGTAGTTGATGTACCTTCTGTGGTCTTACTGTGATGAGGGGCTCGATGGCAGAAACCCTCTTACTGACTCACCTGGGATGTACTACAGGGGTTGACCGCAGAATGAGTTGAATTATTTCAATTCTCAGTGGATTGAGCTCAGACTGTCAATCCCCACTGTAGCCTAGAAGTTGATTTTGAAAATTGTGGGCTGTCCTGCTGTTTGTTGGGGTTGTTTTTCCACTTACACAGCTGTATGATTGATGTGACTTACAATATCGTAACACTCTCAAACTTCTTTGCTGCTCAGTTGTGAATATGCAGATAAGCAGCAAAAAGGTGTGATGTCAGAGTTAGCATGCTTCCTTGAAAAAGGGAAAGCTAAGATCAACAAAGGGATCAAAATTTGTGGTCCAGCAGAAATCTTACCACAGATCATTTAGGGTTTGTTTTTTTTTCTTTTAAATTCTGATCCAGTGGCAGAAACAATGGACTAAATCCTGCAAGATTCACTGGACTCAGAAATAATGAATCAATGCTTAAATCTGAACTCAAGTTTTACTCTGTCTCAAGCAAAATTTCTATTAACTCCATGTTTTGTATGAGTAAAGACTGGAAAAATCTGTCTTTGAATGATATGCAACGGCATTCAAGATACACAGACTACTTTGCAGTAGCATGAACATATTATTTCTCTAAATTATTACATGTAAATGATTTCAAACTCTTGTTTGCATATTTATGTTAATTTTGGTTCATGGACATACAATACATAACATTTAAAGTATTTCTTGTTTTAAAAATGTATATGGTAACTTGACTGGATTTCAAACATAGTGTTTATACATAAACAGATATTTTATGACCAAAATCTGACAGCTAGCGTGTTCTGTGACTGAGATGATCCTACCATCCTTTTCTTGTTTCATCCTCTCGCTGTTAAGTCCTTATAGCTTTTGGATTAAGGATTTTAGTGTGTAAACTAAACTCAAGTACACCGAATCCTAGCAAATGGAGTCACATCTATTGTCAAAATGTCTCTATTTGATAAATCTGTTTAAGATTACAATCATCCTAAAATCAAACACGTTTTAATATAATGCTCAGTTTCTTCTTTTATGTTCTTGATAAGCAGCATAAGCCAAAAATAAATGGGGACTTTTCACGCATGGCTTTAATAAAAATGTTTTTTATATTAACTTCCTTTTTCTTCTGCACCAAGCATTCAATTTCCATTTTAGTACAGGTGATTTTTTTAGCTGTAACAAAGCAATAAACAGTCATTTTAAATTTCCATTAAATATACAGAAAGCACAACGCAGGAAAAAAAATAAAGGCAAAGCACATCTCTGGCTTCTAATTACATGTTGGTTTCCATAACTAAAAAGCTTGTGCAGTTTGTATTGTTATCCACACTCTTGGAGAATTCAGTTTCCCTCTTAAGAAACAATTATTAATGAATAGGAGGACAGAAAGAAAGAAAGGAAGGAAAATTCTTTTGTTAAATGTTTATGTCTCAGGCACTGAGTTCAAGATCAGCAGAGACCTAATTTAAAGAAAGGGAAAGACGATTACTGAAATGCAGTATAAAACTTTTTTCCATGTTTTTTTGTTATAGCACAGGTTTATGAAAGCTGAGTCCTGGTCTACGTCTCATTTGCTTATGTACAACCATGCAGAACTGTTAATTTTAATGTGAAAAAGCAACGTCAAATAAAAATTTGAGTGCATTTATTTTGCACCTCCGTTGCCAAAACTAGCTGACTAAAGTTACGCTTCTATTAGTTCCTTTCCATTGTGGCTGTTCAGAAAACTAACCAGAAACTTTCACAAATATATCAAATGACAATATACATGTCCTGGTTGTATGTAAATCTAGCCTGCCTAAGTAGTAATATCACGATACATAAAGGTTTTCACAAATACATATTGTGCCCTGACAGACAGAAATTGAAGATAGGAAAGTTGCATCAACCAGTGTTTTGGCAGGCCAAAATCCCACGCACTTTACAACTAGTCGTATTAGTTTCAGGGGAGTAAGATTCCTATCCCTGCACAATGTCCATAGCAGTTGTTTGGCTGTTAAGAGGCAGAACATGGTGCTGCTCCACAGCAATGCCACCCACATGCTTCAGAAGGAAGGAGAGGCATTCCTTGCCAGGGTGGGCCTCTAACCCCTCCCTATAGTCCACTGGCTAGCCAGAGGGAGACAGGAGCCAATTGACTTACTGTCTTCCCCATATTAATTTAGGTCCTTGCCTAGGATTTTTCATGTCTCTTGCTCTCTTTTGGTTGCCCCCAACCTCCCTTTCCTCAGTTATGAATATAAGAATTGTGTTTATAGGATACAGTGGGTCTGATCAGTTGCCTGTTTCAGAGGTCAGGAAATATTTTTCTCACTAGGGAAAATATTGGCAGATGCCTGGTAGGTTTTCTTGACTTCATAACAGTATCATGGAGGGACAGTTAGGTTAAGAAAGAATATGATTTAGAAATCTCAACTCAGTAATTTTGTTTAAAAAAAAAGTGCCAGTCCTTTCCCCCAGCTGGCATGTGGGGGACCCCCACAGCTGGGAACCCCAGCTGGGGAGCAAGGGAACCCCACAGCTGGGAGCTGGCCAGGGTGCAAGAACCTCGGCCAGAGGGAACATTCATATGGAGGTGCTGATATGCAATACCGGCATGCACCACCAGAAAAAAAAAATCCCTGGCTGTATGATAGACCTGCAAATCTCACACTAGACTCACTTAAATGAGGGAGGAGAGGGAGATAATCTCCCCTCCCCACTGTTATATTCAGTAGAGTTCACAGAGTAAATCCATTCTTTTGTCTGCCCTCATTTGCCTGTGTGTCCTGCTCAAGGTACTTCTACTATGCTACCAATGTCCAGCAAACAGCTTCTCACACGCCGCCTACCTTTCAACTTGCATTCCTGGCCACATTTGCTCTTCTTGGTGTCATTCCATAGTACTGCAACACTCAGAGTCAAAATCCACTTCTCCATGAATATTAATAAACACCTTCTCTCCCTTCAAGGAAAGGAGCATTACAGAATCTCATTTTTCCAGGCTTGTATGAAAACATAATGAGGTCCTGAAGCCAGTAGAATTAATCCAGATTTACATCAGCACAGCCAAGAGCTTAAATTGATTGTCTATAACGCACTCCAATTGCTTTCACCCTACATCACCTAGAATACGCAAATATACGCACTCCAGTGTACCTATTCCTTCTGTGGTTTTCCAGTTATAGTACACACTTTACCAAGTTCAAATGCTGCTCTATCTTGCTACGCAACTTTTACCTAATACACTGGAGAAAACGGGCTCTACTAAACTCTCTCGTAGCAAGATGAAAATTAATGTTGATGCTGTCAGTTCTTTGCAACGTTTCCTTTTCAAAATACAGGAAGGCCTCGTCATTCACAGATTCGCAGTTCCACTTATTCACAGTTCGCCACGCTGCAGTTCGTTGCTTCCCGCTGTGCCGCACTGTGTCAGCCACACCGCAGCGTCCCTCGCTGTCCTGAGCGCGATTCAGCATGCCCATGCTGTCTCAAAGCTCCCTCACAGCCACAGTAAGGCCGCTAAAGCAGCATTTCCCAAACTAATTTACCCACAGAACGCTTTTGGGCTTGGAACGTATTGACAGAACACATACATGCTCATTGGGGTGCAAGGGGAAGGGTTTCATACTGAAAAAGCTCAAAAGCTAATTTGAGAGAGTTTTTAGATGTCTTTTATTTTACTGAGAACAGAAAACAAGAGAAAAGGGCTGAATGAACAACTAATGTCCTTCTGATAAGAGGATGGTTAGCAACCCTATAATTAAGTATAAAAATTCAAAATTAATACAAACCCAAAAAACACCCCCAATCAATCAAACAGCTGAAAGCACGATGGTTAGTGTCATTCTTTTGTATATAAATAGAAAGGACAATATTGTTCAAGAAAGGACTGTCCTTCCTTAGAGCATAAAAACATTTTTATGTAAAAGAAATGCAAAACAAATTAGTACGGAAAATATTTTTAAATTCTGTGATTTTATAAATTCGTTATTTTTACAGAGACCTAATGGAACATAAAAATAAGTAACATTTGACAGTTTTTTTTATGGGAAGAATGTTTTTGCATCTTTTGATCACAAATCCATTTAATATTAGGAACAACACTGAAGAGTTGGATCCTCACAGAAGGCACAGCATTGTGCGATTTCTCTGAACATGACTCATGCTGAAACAGTGCAAATCAACTCTGTTTTGGCATGAGTTGCATAACAACTATACTATCATGAACGTGTTATAAATATTAATATAGCTGCAATCTAAATACTATTCAAATATTTTGATACACCATACATCATTTCATATTTAATATTTTAGAAGGTAAAATATTGCTGGCATCAATTTTTTTTCCCATGGAACACCTATTCACATTGTACGGAACACCACTGTTCCATGGAACACAGTTTGGGAAATGCTTCGCTAAAGGAACACCCAGCCTTAATTATGGCACCAAAAAGAAAAGTGAGTGATGCAAAAAGTGGTCAACGGACTAAAAAGGAAAAAATATGCTGATGACATTAAGCCAAATTACTGGATAAGGGAGCAAGTGGTTGCTCTGTGGCCTCAGTAGCTAGACGGTATGTCATTAACAAATCTACTGTGCATTATAGTTTTTTTTTTGTTTTTTTTTAAAAAAGGCACCAAAATGTAAGGGACAGTGTTGCTGCAATGCTGCCAGACCGGGAAATTTTAAGACTTAAAAAGCAAGACTAAACAGCTTCCCATCACAATTTTCCTTTGTGAACCACCCCCCCTCCCACCTTAATCCTCCCCTCCCAGAGGGGCATAAAATTCCCAGGCAGTGAGTTCAAAGAACTGTTTTGGGTGATTAAGGCTGAAGTTATTGCACTGCTTTTGTGTTTCAGTTTGGCTGTTAAATTATTGCTTTTAAGTTAAACTGGCTTGTGGACTGTTGAACAGCAGGCAATAAAATGCTCTTTGAGGACAATGCATTGTTTCTGTGCCACAAACTCCTCCCCCGTCTTCCCCACCCTGTCTTCTGGTATTTGCAGGTTTTTGCCATGTGTGGCTTTCACTAGAACATAACTCCTGCAAGTGGTGGGGCCTTCCTGTAACATTAAAAGACAGAGTTGAGCTTTCTGCTGCAAACTGGATTATTTGCATCAAACCAGCCACGTGCAACATCCCTTCCAATTAATTCTTAAACTGACTGCACAAACACAGGAATTGATGCTGGACTCTACAATATTTCAATTCTTGCTTTTAAAAGGGTCAAAAATTACCATCAGTTGCACAACTGAACTCAGTTTTTCAAAACTTACTTTAGGTCCTAGATTTGAACCTGTTCAGAATCCACATACAGATGGAGCAAAACACTGGTAAGATTAAAGCGCCTAGCTGGCAACAGGCATTTTCTTTATACAGCACCTGCTCTGCATCTTTTCTGATGCCTCAAAAATCTGTGTTCAGTGTAGAAAGAAAGAAAAAAAAAACAGACACCCCATAACAAAAGCTGACATATGTGAAAATGGGAGGCCAGCAACCACTTCCTCCCAAGGGACAGCTTCACCCAAGCTTGCTGACAGCAGGTTCGTGCATCAGGTGCAGCTCGACTACGTACTGCCGAACAGAGCTGTTCACCACAGGAATCAGGATGAACGATGCAGGAAGTGCAGCTATACCAACAAGACACTACCCCACATATTATGTAGTTACAAGCCCCACTCCAGAGCATGGCAGCTGCAACACAACGCCATCCAAGGTTGCCTTGTCAGAGCCTCCTGCCACCTGTGGGGAAGGTTACCATGAACTCCACCATCCCTGGAACAGAGAGCCAACTGCAGTCAGATATCACCACTAGCGAGGAAAGACGATCATCGCAGTGGATGCAACAGTGCACTTCAAGACACGGACCCCTGCCACGCATGATGCCCAACCTCAAAATCTGGAAAAATACACCGCTCTGGCTCACACTCCGAGAGCTGCAGACTACGAGGTGCTGGCTGTGAGAGACCGGGATTCATAGAATCCCAATAAGGAGTGAGTGTTAAGAGACTGTGAAATTGGTCATCTTTACTCTTGGCTGATGAGGCAACTCATTGTGCTGGACTCCATACGGTGGTCAAGGGACACCTACTAAGAAACGTCACTGGACCTCACCAATACCAGGAGGCATGACCTGGAGTGCTGATAAGAAGCACAGTCGAGAAAGTAACTGAAAAACTCTCCTAATGCACTATGTTTTCTAATGGACAAACTACCCTACATTTTCAACTACTGAAGGATAATCGTCACTCATTGATTTTATTTGCTTTCTGCAACCAACACTCTGTAGAACTTTTCCCAAGTAAAGTTCCTGAATAATCCCATGCAAATTTCTAAACCATATTGTTAAAATTTATTCAACTAAATTTAAGTTTTTGTTGAGCGTGTACTACATACATCCAATGATTTTTAAACAAGCTTTATATTTTTGGATAATCTCTAAGTACTATAGCAAGATGTGCAGACGCTCTTTCCTTAACCTGTATATTCTACAATTTTTTAACATTACTTGTATTAAATATTTTAAAATTACTCCTCATACGTTTAGTGCAGATAAGTTCATTCTGCTAAGTTTTATACTTCACCAAGTAATTTATCTTGCAAGAATAAGACAAAAGAAACATTACACGCTTGTACGTACCTTAGATGTAATACAAGCAAAATTACAAAGCACAGACAAGAAGTAAACAAGCATAAAAACATCCAAGGCTGTTGAATTTCCCTTTTTTCCTTCCTTTTTTAACATTTTTCCAGAAACTTCAATACAGGAAAAAAAAGTGGGGGGGGCAGTTCCTCTTATTGCAGTCACAATATGAGAACAGTAATATTACAAATGAAAGGTCAGATTGCTTCTTGCTATGTGCAGATTTGCAAATGACAAAGAGGGAAATGAACTTCTCTCACTTTACATCTCCTCAGGATCCGATATAGCTGAGGAGCACAGAAAACAATTCAGACGAATGTCACTGGCCAGACTGAATCACTGGGTGGAGGTGGAGGCAGAAAATCTCTTACAGGCTTTGCCACTTGAGCTAGATCCAGCCACTTAAGGCACAGAATGGGATGACACTCGCAGAAGACCGTACGGTTGTATACAGCATAATCATGGGTGTTCGGGTTTTTTGTGGTTGGCTTGTCAGGGAGGTTGACACATTTCAAAGATGTGTGCAAAGGTTCTAACCCCTCTGGACTTCCCACACAGGGTAGCCTGCCATCACCCCTGGGCTCACCAGCTATCACATATAGGTGATCTCTACCCAGACATGACTTTTTGACACATTACAACAACCTCTTGTGCGAGTGCTGCTGATGGAGACAGAGGAACCTCTCCAAGCTATTTACAAACAGAGATTGCCTGGCCCTGATGGTGAGATTATGTCAGCATCTTTTTCAAACAGCTGGGAATAGTCCATCATTAATAACCTCCGCTCCCGTCAAAGGTGATTCAATCAGGCCAGTGCTGCCTTGCCTTTGCATACCTGGCCGTGCCAAACGTATTAAGGATATGTAAACATCATGGCAATCTCTTTCCTGAGGTATGATAAGCTGGATGATCTGGAAGTTCTTGCAACGAATCAACAAAGGGCAACCAGTAGCAGTTGTGGCCTGTTTCTCAACAGAGGAAATTTGGCTGTGAAGAATCTGAAAAAGGACAAAAATTGGTTATGCCTGGAAAAATGACACAGGTATGGTAAGCAGAAATCTCACTCTACACCAGGGGTCAGCAACCCCCGGCACGGGTGCCAATACGGGCACATGAGCCAATTTTCATCAGCATGCAAGGCGGAAGCTCTGTCCCGCCCCTCTTCCCCCATGCAGCTGGGAGCTTGGCTCAAAGCCATACTGCCTGTGAATTAACAAAAGACCAGCTAATGCTACTGACCACCACCTAAATGGTAAAGCTTTGCATCTTTATTGATTTGTTAATGAAGCTGTTGTAAGTAGGACTATTACTGACTTTAAAAAGTATCACCAGCACTTAGACCTTACAAAGAGGTCACAAGTTCAAATTTCGGCACTCCGCCTTGGAAAGGTTGCTGACCCCTGCTCTACACTGATTTTCCAT
Organism: Carettochelys insculpta; assembly: GCF_033958435.1. NCBI lineage: Eukaryota > Metazoa > Chordata > Testudines > Carettochelyidae > Carettochelys > Carettochelys insculpta. Next base: position 54,837,121 of record NC_134140.1, read on the forward strand.
GGTCTAAACAGTAGCAGAGCATGTCAGAGCGCCCTCACAACCTTCCTCTTATAACTCTTTCCTCTTTTCTCCACTTCCAGGCACAACTGTTAAGAGACTGACATTGTTCCCATTCCAGAAGAAAAAAAAATTCTCTTATGCTTCATGTATTCAATGGGTGTTAAAATGCAAACTGAATCATGACATCTAATTGCTTTCTTAAAATGTAAAATTAATGGTTATAAAAGAGACATCTCCTTCGATCCAGCTTTAGAGTGAGAAGTCAAAACAGCACCAGTTACAGTAAAAGCTTTGTTATCCGGCATATTGGGAGAATGGGAGATGCCGGAGAGTCAAAAATTCCATTTAACTATACTTATCAACAGAACACCAATTTTCAAAGGATCAGAATACAACAAAAAGAATAAAAATATAAAAGAGTATACAGGTACTCACCAACCCAGTAGTAGTACTGCACTGCAGAATGGTCGGTCTCTTGAAGCACTTAGGTATACACAGGTAAAAATTTCTATTCCACAGATCATTTTATGACACTACATATTACTACGGGCATGCACCCAGATCGCTAAAAACTACACTTAACGCTAAAATTATACTGAACATAATTTAGTCTTTTTATGATGATTCAGAAGGCACTTCAGGATGTTGTGGTGCCTCAGGGTCATCATCAATTATCTTTGTACAGTAGATGTAGACGGTGTAGGAGATTGGGCTGAATCCCTACTGACCCTAAGACACACTCCAGCAGCTGCTCTTTTGGATGAATCCCTGATGTCAGCTTGCTCACTTGTCTTCTGCCTCTTTTGCACAAAAGCAGAGTACAGAAAGTGCAACTGCATAACCTCCTGGGCAGTATAACATGGCTGCCTTTCTGCAAATTTAATTATTGTATCAAAAGCTGAAGCAGCCTTTTCCCATGTTATTTTGTCCTCTTCACTAAAATCTTCTTCACTGTCTTTATCAGTGTCCTCTGACTTTTCAGATTTAAAAACAGTCTCTATTATTTCTGGATCAGTACCAGTATGCGTCATTTCAACCTGCTTGTCAGCTTTACCCCACTCTCCCATTTCACTCTCATGAAGTTTGTTGATTGGGTGTGAAGAAGGAGTATCCTCCACCGTTTCAAGAATTTGTGTTAATGAATTTTGTCCAACTTTCACTTTAAAGCCATCAAATTCATCGTCATCAGAAGACATTGCTGCAAACATAACACCTGGCCACAATTTTCTCCAAGCTCTCCTTAATGTTTCACTTTTAACAGAGTTCCAGGCACAAGCAACATTAAAAATTGCATCTTTTATGTTGTAACAAGATTGAAAGTCCTGTATAGTGCCTTCGTGATTGATCAACATTCTCAAGAAATCTCTTCTGTAATAACATTTCATATTTTGTATAATGCCCTGGTACATAGGTTGTATCAATGAAGTAACATTGGCAGGCAGGAAGATGGTAAAAATATTACCAGACACTAACTCTGTTTCATCAGGGTGAGCACTACAATTGTCCAGCAATAGAATAGCTTTGCTATTTTCAGGTAAGCCTATTTTTCTAAAATGTTCTTTCACTGCAGGTACAAACACATGATGAAACCAGTCATAAACAATTTTTTTGTCCAGCCATGAATTAGCTTGCGCTTTATAAACAACAGGTAAATGTGTAATACCTTTGAAAGCTCTAGGACAATTGTACTTTCCAATCACCAAAAGATTTATTTTATGTGAGCCTGCAGCATTAGCACATATAAGAACAGTTAGTCTGTCTTTATTCTGCTTGAAACCAACAGCACTAGATTCACTTAAACTTGCTAGGGCAGAATTTGGCACGCATCGCCAAAATAGGCCTGTTTCATCAGCATTATAAATTTGTTCTGGGGATAGATCATGTTCAGCAATTAAATTTCTAAAGAATTCACAGTATTTTTCTGCAGCTTCATGGTCAGCTGATTTTTGTTCATTGGATGCATCTAGCTTTCTAATGCCATGACGAAGTTTAAAACACGAAAGCCATCCATCAGAAAATGCACATGGCTCAGTCAATTGCATTTGCTTATAAAAGTCTTTTGCCTTTTCAATAAGCATTGGGCCAGTGATAAAGGCACCCTGCGCTCGTTTCAATGAAAACCATTCATATAAAACACTGTCTAGCTGCTCTAATTTAGGCATATGAAGAGTACGGCGTTGTTCAACAGCTTTATTTGATTCACAGCTAGCAAAAAAATTGAGCAATCGTCCTTTCTGAGCCTTGATATCATATATCGTGGATGAGCCAACATTGTACTCTTGCATCAAAATATTCCTATTCTCACCTTTTTCAAGACGTGTACAAATATCTATTTTCTGTTTTAATGTCAACACAACTCTCTTACGCTTCTCTCCTTTGCTTTTTGCTGGCATTTTGGATGCCATAATTGTAGGGTGGTGCTGATATTTTACAATAATACAGGACAACAACACTGAGTAATACACCAACCAATCACAATGGCGGATACAAACACAAAGAACAGCATTCGGCTCTTCTTGGCTAACTTGAGCGTAGTCCGACTGCACTTGGAAATACTCAGGTCCTGAATAGCTTCGGCATCGATTCCAGTTAGCTTCAGCATCGGTCCCAGTTACTAGATTGAAGATTTGTATTGGGAGATATCAGAAATGCCGTTTTCTAGAGTTTTCTGGGTGGCAAAGTGTCGGATAACACAGCTTTTACTGTATATAAATTTTTAAAAATTCCAGCCAAAAAAACTTTGCCCCTCCCCACTGGCAAAACTCAAACATCATATCTTACAGTATAATAAATGGGAGCACTGGAGGGAAGAAAGGACAGAATTTATGGTTAATATCAAATGGGCAACAAAGTTATTAATTAAACTACAGATAGACACTCAGATTGGATAGTGAGGGAGGTGAATCAGTACCTAAATAGATATAAAGTTGACAAAATAGACAGACAAATTGCATGGACAGATAAAATAGGTGGCCAGAGATACTAAATTACCTCTGTGTGGGGAAAGGGAGAAGGAGGAGAGAGAGAGAGAGAAAGAATGGATACTGCTCAGACAGATACTGATAGCCTCATCTACTTCTTCATGCAGGAATAACAAATTCATAGCAGCTCATGATTGCTGCCCTATTCTTCCCCACAGGATATCAGTAACTGTAATTTGAAGCAGTGTTCCCATTGTGATTACCGTAGAACACTTTAATACAGGGGTGGGCAAGATACGACCCGCAGGCCACATCCAGCCCATCAAGCCACTGGATCCAGCCCATGGACTGCCGCAAGTACAGAGCGGCCACTTCCTGCTCATGTAGCGATATGCTCTGGATGCTGGGAGGGAGGGGTGTCATCTTGTGCTGCTGCCACCCCCTTGAAAAACGTGAGAGCTCCCATCATCTGGTTTATGGTTTCTGGCCAATAGGAGCTGAGAGACTTTTTGCTGGAGGCGGGAGCAACACATGGAGCCTCCCCCTCCCCTCTGGCATCTGGAGCATATTGCTTCATGGAGCAGGCAGCAGTCTAGAGCAATCTGGGGCCATTGCAGGCAGACAGCCTGTCTCAGGGCCTTGTAAAGCTACCAGCCAGCAGCTGTGCAGATAAGTCTCCAGACCAGAGCCTGTCTCTGGCACTCCAGACCCCCACCTTCCCCCACCCTCTGCCCCCCCACTCCACACAAACCCTCTGCCCCTCCTCCTGTACTCATACCTGCTCCCAGACCCTGCACCCTGATCTCCTGCCCCTGGGTCACAATGCCCTCCTGCCCTAGCTCACAACCCAAACCCCTGCACCTCCCTCCTGCACACCAGACCCCTCTCAGACCCCAAACTCCCTCCTCCACCCCAATAAGAGATGATTGTCACAAGCTTATGTGGAAAAGAAAAAAAAGAGTAAATCTAATACATAATCATACCCAAGTTTCTTTACGAGTTTCAGACACATTTTCCACAAAGATGACATGAGTAGCTGTTAAATACAAAGTCCCCACTGCAGCTTTCCTGGAAGATATACGGTCAATTAAGCACACATTTTCCACCTAAATGAAGAGATGACAGAGAAAGAAAGTTAGATTAAGACATGGAAGTCCGATTGTGGTGTAGTGCAATCCCATTACCTACACTTGTACCCATGATAACAAAGCAAAGCAAATATAGTTCTATATGCTAAGGTATAAGATACATTTTGCCATTCAAACAAAGGACACCACTAACTGCATTGTAACACAGAGCTTATTCCATTTATATAAACAATTAAAATGGTTTCTAAGACTGAAAATATTTTCAAGAAAATAAATAGCTCCATGAATAAAATATAAAAATATTATGTTATATCTGGTACTTGGGTCCTGCCTAAATCTTTCATTCAATGAAATAATTTTTATACTATTGTATTTACTCTCTTTAATAAAAAGAAGCAAAAAAAGTACATTTGGGCACATATTCTGCCAGCAAATGCATATACCTCCTATTGACCTCTGTGGAAGCCATAGGGGCATTCCATGTCCTGTGTTCCGTTACACATATGCAAACCCATTCAACTGAAAGGAGAGGTGAGTGACTTTAAACTGGAATCTGGGGAAGGTCAAATTAAGGATGTGAATTTGACCTTAAGGATGTGGCTGTGGCTCTTACTTTGTTTTGCTGTAGGGTGGCAGCTGTGAATACAGTTTGTTCCCCACCAAAATCCCACCAGATAACTGTAGAGGAGTGGCTTCCCCACTCCAGCAGGAAAGAGGTTAAAGCAGGCTGGAGGGAGCCAGCCAAAAAGGAAAGGGCACCTAGGGGAGCCAATCAGCAGGCAGCTCACCGGAGCAGCCCTATATAAAGGAGCTGCTCCGCATGGCAGTGTCAGCTGTGTCCTGACCAGGGAGGGTGAAGAACTGGCTCCCAGCAGGAAAGCAGCAGTGCTGGCAGGCTCACAGGAACTACAGAGAGGGAGGCTCTCGCATTACACCTGCCAGACTGCTAGCTTTGATAGCAAGACCAGGAGGGTGCAAGAAGCACAGGGGAACCGGCCCAGAGAGCAAGAGGTAATAGAGGGAGAGGAGGGCAGGGCAAGGCTGCTCTCAAGAGGGTACTTGGGCTTGGATCTAGAGTAGTGTGCGGGCCTGGGTCCTCCCGTTCCCCCATGCGCCACACCTGGAAGTGCCCTACACAGACTGCAGCTTGCCCAAGTTGAGGGACTAGACTTTGGCTGCAATGGGCCACAGAGGAAGGAGTAGAGACTGAGGACTGCTGATACCCCTGGAAGGATGTAAGGGACTGAACAGTGGCCTCTCCCAGAGGTCAGTGGCCTAAAGAGGGTGCTGTAGTTCAGGGAACAATGCAGGTTCAGACCCAGAGGTTGGGGCACAGAGAGAGCAGAGCAACCATGGATGACACAGCAACTGGAAGCGGGCGGAGTGTGTGTTGGACGATGAAGTTAATTCCCAGTGTGACCAGCAGGAGATGCTGCGCTGCTGAGTCACTCCCTGTCACAGTAACCAACGCACCACTGGTTCTTAGACTAGAACAGAATGGCTACAAGGGGAGTAACCTTGAAAACAAGCAAGCTCAACATCAGCATAGCCATACTATGCTGAATGCCAGCCTCAGCATGGAAAAGCTACACAGAAAAGCACAATTTAAACCAGTCATAACTAGAAAATGTTAAGATAAATACACTCTGTGGTGCAAAAGCATAAGCGGATAGATGTTGTCCAACTCCTACAAAACCTGGTTCATTTGCTCTTGTACAAAATTACTGTTTATAAAAGATTAGGGCCCTACCAATTTCACAGCTGTAACCTCCCAAGGTCCCTTCCAGTTCTATGAGATGTGTAAATCCATATATATAAGTGCATCACAGACCACGAAATAAGCCCTTTCCTGTGTAAACTGATGTCTCCTTGTTCCTAGAAGCAACCCTTCAAAAGGGGGCTTCCTAGAGCCAACTGGGCAGTGTGGGGACAGGACTTGTCCCTTCCACGCAAAACTGCTCTGGCAGTGGAAGCGTGGGACCAGACCAGATCCACCTTGGACTGCCTCCCGCTTCTGCAGGACGCTGTCTGGGACTGGGCAGCAGCCTGATGTCTGTGCAGCTGAGCATGGGGCAGTGGGGACAGCACCTTCTGCAGCTGTGCAGAAAGAGAACAAAGTATTATCCCTCTCAAGCTGGCCAGGACTTCTACCACCCATTTCTACTTCTTGGAACCTCCTGAAGTTGCAGGAAGCTCTTGGTTGCTCTCTAAAGAACACAGAAGTGAGAGTGGCAGTCCCATGACTTCCCTACAACAGCCTTGTGACCCCACCCCCCACATCTTCTTTTGGGTCAGGATCTCATGGTTATACACTGTGAAGGTTCAGGTTCAAACACCTGAAAATGTGAAAATTAACCATTTTCAAATCCTATGGCTGTGAAAGTGTCCATAATGGACCATGAATTTGGTACAACCCTATAAATGACGGTGATATGTGACAAATTTAGAGCTATCTGCATCCCCACTTAGATTTTCATATGTAGTTTGGTAGCAAATAAGATTAACTGATAGACGCTTAAGGACTTTGTTGTTCGCACCCAGTTCTGGAGCTATTACTTTGTGTTACTTATTCTTAAGGCTATGACTTAGTGCTGTGTACTTTTAGTACCCATCATGAACAGGTCACAGACAGTAAACAAAAAGTCACGGCCAGGGACCTGGAACTGCTATCTCAGGAGAGATGGGGTTTGAACCCCTGGTCAGTGCTGCATCTGGAGGAGTGGCCCATGTCCCGCTGCTTCTCCTCCAGATGGGGAGCAGCCTGGGAGTTCAGGGCATGGCAGCTGCTTCTGGACTGCAGCCCCAGAGCATCGATAAAACTTCCCAGACCTCTATGATACACTCACAGCCTGAATCATCCTACAAAGCACGCCTTTCCTCAGGTAATCATGCATACTTCTCTAGTCTCGACCACAGAAAATCTTTCCTTCAGCACTCTGCCTAATCCTGGTTACATGCTCACTTTGACTCTTCACTCCCTTTCTACTCCTTGCACACCAGCCATTGGCATGAGCAAGATTTAGGGCCAAAACCTTGTCACACAAGTCACTGGAATCAGTGGGACTATTTATGTATCTAAGATATGTCTATGTGGCAAAAAACCACCAAACAAATGCAGCCCAGAAAGGAGACTGGGTTTCAGAGCCTGAGCGTGGCTTTTTTTGACGTTGCGGCACAAGCCCGAATGTGTAGACCCAGGCTCTGAGACTCACTACCATGGATATTTTTTGCTGCATAGACATACCCTTAGATGAACTGGGTTTGATCTTAACGTTTATGAGGGGGATATGCAGAAAAAACAAATACAGTAGAAACAGACCTCAATCTTCCATTGAAATCAGTGTAAACTCCCAATGGCTTAGGTGGGATAGGATCATGTGCAATATGATAAAGAGGAATAAGAGAATCGGTACATTAATTTTATTTTAGAAAACACAGAAGTCCAGAGTACACTGAAAAAGAGCGAGTTACAAGCTGCCCTAACAAAACAAAAAGCAGTCAAGTAGCACTTTAAAGACTAGCAAAATGGTTTATTAGGTGAGCTTTCGTGGGACAGACCCACTTCTTCAGACCATAGCCAGACCAGAACAGATTCAATATTTAAGGCACAGAGAACCAAAAACAGTAAGCAAGGAGGACAAATCAGAAAAAGATAATCAAGATGAGCAAATCAGAGAGTGGAAGGCTGGCAGGGAAGGTCAAGAATTTGAGCCTTAAATATTGAGTCTGTTCTGGTCTGGCTATGGTCTGAAGAAGTGGGTCTGTCCCACAAAAGCTCACCTAATAAACCATTTTGCTAGTCTTTAAAGTGCTACTTGACTGCTTTTTGTTTTGATAATGTATAGACTAGCACAGCTTCCTCTTTGTTACTATTCAGGCTGCCCTAAGTGTGATTTATCATAATTCAAGGTACATATTCACAAAAATACATTTGAAAACTTTCAGAAAATTGCTTAGAAATAAGTCATAAGCAGAATAATGCCATCACCTGAGAACCACAGGCATTATACATTGAACTCTTTCATATCTAGCAGCCCCAGGACCGGGAGGTTGCCAAATATTCTGGATAATAGAAAAGTAGAGTGTTACGCATTGCTAGTCAAAGAAAAACAAGATTAGATATTAAGAAAAACAAAAATGTATGCAGAGTACTTCATTTACCAATACTACTGTACACTATTTGCTGTATTTATTTGTATTTACTTTCTCTATACTGTACTTATGGAAAACATAACTAAAATTTATTTATGGTTAAAATGCTGGTTATTTGAGAGTTCCAGATGACAGAATGCAGAATATGAAAGCATTTACTGTCATACCCAGACAATGTATTGCTCCATTTTACAAAATATGAAAGAAAAAAAAAATCACTGTGCTTTTGTACAGACACTCACAAAATCACTGTCTGCCAGTTTGGTAGGAAAATTCTTAAATCATAAAGCCAAGTAAACTCCCACAAGGCCAGTTTCAATATTTTTAAAAACAAAAATAAAACTTCTCAAAAGCCTGGCTCAAGTCTTTTCCCAGGACCATATACTTCAGAGGTCACATTTTGGGGAAAGGAAGAATGGAGGAATCCCCGCACAACCCCAGTAAACATTTGGTATCAAGATAGCATGCAAAAACTGAATATCATACAAAACAGTGATTGAGATAAAGTATTTTAAGCTGCAATTTCAAAAGAGCCATGCGATTGGGAGCAGGGGATACCCCATCCAGTGCAGGGTGAATACACCCCATAAGTCTACTGGACTGCCCTTAATCTCAAGGCTGTAATGGGCCTCAACATCATTGGTTCCCACTGTTGAAGTCTCCAGCACTTCCTGGGCTGAAGCCCACAGTGAACATCCTACTTCCTTAGCTTTCAGCACAGACTGAGGCGCTCTGCTCCCTTTTATACATCGTGTGCACTTGGAGCACAGCCAGTAGGGTCAAGAGAATGTGGCTTCCTAATGCCACAATGAAGAGTTAACCATTGCCTGTCCAGTGAGGGTTGAGCGCACATCTTCACAAGGAAACAGATAAACTAAACAGAAGAAATTAGGCTGGTCCAAACAAATGCAGGTACCTAACGTACACTCTGGTAAATGGGAAATGCACTCTAAGATATGGCAATGCTAAAGATCTACATATGTACATTAAATATACAGACACAAATAAAATAAGATATAAAGTTAGTAGAAAGAGCTGCAAATATGCCACTGTGGTAAGATATGCCTCTTAAAAAGATCCAATTATCCAAAAAGATTTCTAACCACTGGTGGCCAACCTATGGCCCATCACGGTTGTGTGTGGGGCCTGGTGAAACATTTTGTTTACTTTTGCCCATGTGCAGGGTGACCAGACTCAACTGTTTTCCACCTACACTGGTTTTTTTCCTACTGGTATTAGTACAGTGACATACAGCTGAAGTGAAGTGAGTGCTGAACCCACATAACATGGACTGTAAAAGCCCTGTACTCCCTCCTTATCCAATCGAAATGCTGCTACCATTCAATCAGCACACTCCACAAACCCTGCACATGCAGTGAGGGAAGAAAAACTGCCCTATCCGGGGAGACCTTCTTGGCTATGACAATCTTGCAGTCCACCGAGATGAAGGATAGCCACTCATCTAGCCCACTCACTTACTGAGATTGTCCATGGCTGTTATAAACTCTCAGTATGCTACATGAGAATACACCCCATTATTAAGCCTTTCAGAGTGAAAGGGTGTGGACCAAAACAAAGTAGAATTACTTTCTTGTCAAGCTACTCAAGCAAAAAAAACCAAAAGGGTACAGCTCCTCTTACCAAAAGATCAACTCGTTCCAGGCCTCATCCACAGTTCAATGTAGCATGCCTAGATGGGAGGTGCAAAATCAAAAACACCAGGGCTCTATCAATCAGCCTTGTACTCTTCACTGTCACAAAAAGAAGGGAGTTGTAAGGGAGAGTTCTCTCATCACTCCCCCACTGCAGGGACAGTCTGGAAGGGAGGGGGAGAAAAAAAAAAAAAACACCCATCTACGATACATTGACTCCAGCTACTCAATTGTCGTAGCTGGAGTTGAGTATCTTAGATTGACTTTTCAGCCTAGTACACACCTGGCCAAAGTGTAAGGTGGTGTTTGCAAAAGGTGGAGGAGTAGTGTCCTTTACTCAATACTTACTATCTGTGACTTCAGTATGTGAGTTCACTGAGTAAAGAAAGAGTTACAATTAGTGAGGATCTCAGGATTTGGCTCAGTAAAAACTGCCATGATTCACTGATTTGTCTTGGCAAGTTCTTAGATGACCTATGTCAAGCTCTGGCCACACTGGCTGAAAACAGATTTACTAATAAACTAACCCTCCGGGAACTATTTTTGTATATCCAGCACTACTTCCAGAGGCAATGTGAACTGAGCTAAATTGGGTTCATGCTGACCTCTAAACTCCAACACAAGACTCACACAGAATTCTGGAACAGTATTGTAATTCTGCTACAGGGACATGAATTACACTACCCAGTTTTAAACACACACAGTCAAACTGGTACCATGCAATGTTCCCTCTAATTTTTTTGCATCCAGATGCAGAAGAAATTTTTATGCGCACCAAGGCACCTGCAAATGTGCATCGCCTGTAGAAACACCCTCGCTGTGGGCACTCTGTTAAACAGCTGGGTGGCATTTGAATCTCCCAAGCGGGTGCACAATCACACAGCTAACAGGGAGCACTGGGAGCATGGATCGGACTTCATGGCTACCACCACTTAAAAGGAAATATTACATGAAAGTTGGATGATTGTGATGAGCAAGTCGTGTAGGACTTTACTGCTCTGATCAACTTAATGAAATCCAAACATGCAGCTGGTCTCTTTCTGTCTAATAGTGAAATCCATTTTTCTTGCAAAAGGTTTGAGAAATTGTGATGTAGGAAGGAGAAGTGCAGGTGGGTCTTTCAGAAAAAAACAAACAAACAAACAAACAAAAACCCCACTAACGTGGGGATAAGGAATAGAACTTGAGCACAAGTTCCTCACCACCCCACAACAGCTCTCTCCCTTTCCATACTCTTACCCAGATAAAAACGCAAAGCCAAATGATGTTGTGTAAATGGTTTTGTAGGGCAGCATTTCTTAAACTGCGTTCCATGAACAACTCTCAGGTGTGCTGTGAACGTTTGGAAAAATACACTGATGGCATCTATTTTCTGTTATTAAAACGAGATACAATATTACTTCTTTGTTGCTGTTTAAATTACTTAATTTTGGTTTTGCTGTATATGTAGCTGTTTCTTTTTTGGCTTGACAAAAACTATTTTTTGAAGGAAATTTTCACAGGTGTTCCACATAAAAATTATTGTTTGGTGTTCTGTGGTCTCAAAAATTTTAGGGAAAACACTGTTCTAGAGAAGACAAGAGTATGATAGTGATTCCAGCATTAAAGGCTAGAGTATCTCAGTGTGTTACAAAGGATGTAAAATTAAGGTTTCCTATGTGAAAAACACGCAGCTTGCTGGAAATTAAGAATTTAAGAAAAAAAATCTAGCTCGCTATTGAAGGGAAACTTATAATTACTTTATTTATTCTATTTAATTTACCTAAAGGCACTGAATTTTTTTCAGGTAAAGGTGCCACATAATTTATATTCTACTGCACGGGAGTGCCAAAGAATTTTGGTCAAAGTGTCCACAGAATACTCAGGAGTCTTGCCTAACACAAAAGTCATATGAGGAGAGAGAGAGAGAGAGAGAGAGAGAGAGCTGAAATGGACAATAAAAGATGAAGAAAAGCTAATCCAAGCTGTGAAATACAGTGGAGAGATAGGAGTGCTCATGAGGGAAAGAGAAGAGAATTGCAGAGAACAGAGTCTGTCTCCAGAGATGTGCTAGCCTCTGCACTTAAATACCACTTCAGTCACTTATCAAACTTATCAAATTCCCCATCATTTATTTTTGCTTAAAGGCCCTGGATTTTGTGGGTTTAAAGGAGAATGTAGAACTTGAACAATACACACTCCAGGGACTTATGTGGACTATTAAAACCCCTTACATGGGTATAAATAAAGTTTAGCAGAAATGCTATTTGCAATACAGAGCAGCTATGAGGGAAAAAAAAAGCAAAAAATAGAAGTTAATGGGAAAGCAAATTCAGAACAGATGTTAAGCACTTCTTACTTAGAGAATAAACATGACAAATGACCCCTGGACAAGGCTGATGGGAGGTCATTCAAGAAAAAGTCACATTAGGGAAAAGCATGGGCCAAATCTTCATTTAAGCATCACTCCCATTAACTTCAATGAGACTATTATCTAAGTAAGGAAGGACTCCAAAGATGTGTCCCTATAAGATATCTTTTAAAGTTAGCCTGCCAGGATGCCCCTACAAAGTCCCTAAAAATATTTCTGTAACCTAATATGCTTTCACATTCGATACAGATATTTTTGGATAAGCAATGGCAGCAGCATTTGTATCTGAATGTTTCTTTAATCTGGTGCCTAACTAAATATTATAGATGGCAATAGATGCTCATCATGAGACAACTTGTTTGAATAGGACAGGGGTTTGTTACCATGTCACTGTAATACCCTGCACCTGGCAGCAGCTCTATTTTCCAAGTCCTTTACAACTTTGCACAGAAAAACATTTTCAGCTAAAATAATGTGGGCTAGATTTTTATTTCAAGTTTAGCCCTGCACAAGCTGTGCCGAAGCTTCAGGGCAGGAGTAACCATGAGAAGCACTGTGACTCACAGATATACCTCTCAGTCACAATTGCTCCCCCTCCTTTCCTCTTGCTTTGTGCACAGTAAACATTTGAGCGTGACAGTGATATTTTTCTACCTGTTTCAGTGCCATAGGTTAACAGTCTCACTTCAGACACATCAAATGCAACGACAGTTAAAATTACAGAAGGCAAAGCCACCCCAGTGGGCTCCACTCTCACAAACCAAGTTGTGTGAGCTTTTCCAGTTTATTAACTATATCTTAACTACCAGAGCCTATCACCAGTGACTGTGTAGCAGCTGCTGCTGCCAGAGGGGCAACAGTCAAAATGGTGCCTCTTGCAGAAAAATGAAAATACCAAACTAACTGCCACTACTGAGTTAATAAAATCTGAAAATGTTAAATGTCAGATAGTAACAAGTCTGATAGTTAATAGCAACAACAGAAAAATGCCCTCATGAAAGCCAAAACTTTGGAACCTTCCCTAGTTTTTACTAAGGTAAAATTCCATTCTGTTTAATGGTGTTTGCCTGAATACAGCATGAGCACAAATTGAGTTAAGACTCACAGCAATTGGCTTACTTGTAGAAAATGAGACATTACTATTGTGGTTCATCGGGAGTTAGTAAAAGAAAATTTGACTATAGGAGCATTTCAGTTACCAGGCCTAGCAGATGATCGGAAGTCATGACAGAGACTGAATTCTGAAGTTGCCTCTACCAAGGACATGTCTTTGTATCTGTCTAGGTTCTTCTGTACCCCCATCACCACAGCACAGGGGTGAGCAATGTGGGCCAGGCGCAATTCATCAGGGTTAGCCCCAGTAGACCACCAGATGCTCTATTTACCTATGAACCTGCAGGTACGGCCCTTCACAGCTCCTGTTGTTGTGGATCACCATTCCTGGCCAACAGGAGCTGTGGGAAACAGTGCCCAGTTCACGCTATTTCCTGAAGTTCCTAATGGCTGGGAACAGGATCTAAAACAGCCATACCTGGGGATGTGCAGGTAAATAAAGCCTCTGGTGGCCCACCAGGAGCTAACCGTGTCTCACCCACGGACTCACCTCACCTCACCTCACCATAGTATCAGAGCAACTCCCGAGTGTAATGAAGATAATGATAGCTGCAACAAAAGTTTTTTGAAGGCTGTAAATATCAAAGGAAAAGGAGAAGTTGCTACCATGGCTATACTTTTTATTTTCCTATATATAGTTAAGTCTAAGACATCTTAGGATCAATAACTGGAAAGCTTCCTAAGGGTAAACTTAATTAGACTAGAGCTCCAACAAGGAGAACAAAAATCTCATTAATTGAAACAGCTAAAGCTGGAAAAGACAAAGCACTGAAAAAATTACTGTATGGAACAACTGGCAAATTGCCAGATGAATAGGTCCTTTTCTTCTCTAAGTTTTATTATTATGATCTGAAGGACAGATGGGATGTTATGTTCCTCTTACAACATATAACTGAGTAATGATCACATGGAGGATAGCACAACATTCACCTACTATCACTTACCCACAGTTTCAAATAATCCAGAGTTCCCCAAACTGTCGGGAGGGCGGGACACACTGTGGATGCAGGGGAGCAGACCAGCCCCAATGCAGGGAAAGTGGGGACTGGGAGAAGGACAATACACCATCCAGCCCCACTCTGCTTCCAGTTCTGCTGTGGACCCATCTGCTGCACATGTACAGCTCCCAGCCCTACACCTGGTTCCAACCCCAGCCTCTGTGCCCATCCACAGCCGGACCACAGCTCCACACCTGGCCCCAAATCTACCCACTACTACAGCTCCTGACTGCACCTCCATTGCCGGGTCCAGTCCCACTCAAAGACCCAAACCTGCCCACAGCTGCAGGCCCAGCCTTGGACCTGTTACCCCCTCCATGTCCCCAACTCCTGGGAGACATGACCACCCTCCTGGCCCTGACTTATGGGGATGGGCAGGAATAAGTGGTGGGGAGATGGGGCAGAGCATAACCCTGGGAACCTTGGGGGCCGCTGACATAACCCAATGATAAGATGTTGATATTCCCACAAAGTTTCTCCCCCTCTGCCTGCCACCATGCGCAAAGAGCAGCATGGGATGAGAAAGTCTGCGCCTCCCCGAACAGCCAGATGTGCCCCCTGCCACACTCTACTTCCACACCACCTCCTGTCAGTTCCACTGTCCTTATGCACTGGCCCCAGTGAGGGGTGGGGCTGGCATGGTGCTGGGGCTGTGCTGCCAGCTGGTGCTCTGGGGTGGAAGTGCCTAGTGCCAAACACGACCCGTCGCAGTGCTCCCAGGCTGGATCCACGTCTCTAGCCCTCCCACGCTGAAGGCACTAGCTTGAGGCATGGGCCAGCAGATGAACTGCAGGGGCTCTGGTCCCGGGTGGGGGACATGAAAGGGGTGAGGCTGGGGGGGGTGTCAGTCTTCTCCAGTGGGTGGTTCACATGCTGCCCATGTTTGTGATAAATCTCACGTACAGTTTGAGCCTCTCTTATCCAACACCCTCAGGGTCTGACAGGTGCCAAGCCAGAGAATTTGCCAGACCACAGGAGGTCAATGATGTCTAGCACAATGTCAAGACTTCAATCGCTTACTGCGCTTTTCAAAAAGACATTCAGGGGTAAATTAGAGCTAAATAACAGCACAGAACAGAGACAGGACCGGTGGCTGGATTAACTGTGTTGAAGTCCATTGACCTCCATTCAGGTGTGGCTCACAGTTCCTTTCTGACAGTGTAGTAGAGTCTCAATATGGCTGGAGACATTCCTCCTATATTGTGGGATCTCTTTGGTGTTTGTAGAGCCAGCTTCTATACTGTACCATTCATTCTCCCCTGCAGAAGCCCCAGGCAGAGAGGATACTCGGGGAGTTGGAGAAGATATGTGGTTGCTTGAATGGGGATAAGTTAGGGCAGGACTCAGGGCTGCTCCAGCCTGCCCCAAGGGTCAAAGCAACCTCTAGCAGCTCCAACACAGAGGAGGCACAGAGGATCAGCCTTAACTCAGGGGGACTGAGGATGAGGAATAGAGGGAGAGTCCTTTAAACTAACACTCTAGCAGAACGCACTAGCACAATACCAATAAACAGGCCTGGGGAAAACGAATCAAACACCAAAGATGGTACACAAGGAAGAGGAACAACAGTTTACTATAAACTCTGTTTTAACCAGCATTCTATCATCCAGAATTCTCAAGTAACCTGCATTTTAACCATAAAACACAGCACATTTCATTACTTCATCTACCAGCATCAAAACAGAAGTTAAAGTACATTTTAACTAAGTTTCATATAAGCCCAGTCCGCATATAGTGAAAGTTAAAATAAATACAGTATAATTTAAGTTAAAGATCAAGTGAGTTTTAGTTATGTTTTCCGTTAAGTACAGCCTAGTGAAAAGCTAATAATTAAAGCAAACAGAGTATAAGCTTAAGGTGTACAAAACTACTATTGTTGGTAAATAAACTACTCTACATACATATTTGCTTGTTTCTTAATATCTAATCTAGTTTTTCTTTTATGTTATGCTACGTAAGGCTCTCTATTATCTGGAATATTTGAATATCTGGCAACCTCCCAGGCTGCCAGATATGAAAGAGTTTACTGTATTGAGAAAAATCCTGCTAATCAAGACAAACAAGAACATACTAATATCTCCTTATGTACATGGCCAGAAATGAGCTAGACAACAATAATGCTTTTAGTAATGAAGGAAACCTCTGAAGAACAATTCTGGCTATGTAATCCACTTAAACTGTAGTGCCATATTGCTGATTAGAAGAAGCTAATTTAACTCTAGATCAGCAGTTCCCAGCCTTTTCGAGAAAGGAACCCATTTTGACAATTCAGTAAGACTTTGCGACCCAAGGCAATTCAAAACTGTACAAGGGGAGGGGAGGTTCTCCTCTAGAAAAAAAACATACCACGCGTGCACCCTGGCTTAAACCCCTCTCAGCCCCAAACTGCACCCCAGCTCCCAGGTTTAAACCCCTCTCAGCCCCATGGGATCCCCAGCCAGGGATGATCCCACTCCCCACAGCCCCATGGCTGGGAGTTGGCTGGGGTATGGAGCCCTAACTGGCTCTCAGCCCCCTCCCTGCCCCCCCCACCAACTACCTCACATGAGTTCTGCACACTGCCGCTGCTGCCCCCTGTTGCTCCTTAGGTAGGCTGCTGCCACTGCTTCCTCCTCTGCGTGGCTCCCCACAGCTCTCCTATTCCCCCCCCGCCACCTGCAGTGGAGGCAGTTTACTGCCCTGAAGTGCTGGAATGGGATTCCATTTAACTGATTCAACAGCTAGGTCCCTCCCACGGGCCGTTAAACCAATTAAACTGAGTTCCATTTCAGTGTGGCAGGGCAGGGACTGGGAGCAGAGAAGTGAGCGGTGGGAGCAACAGGAGCCACAAATGGCTCCTTTAAGACCCACATGCGGCTTGGAACCATCCAGTCAGTGACCCCTACCAAATCCAAACAAAACCCCATGTTTGGGTCATGACCCATGGGTTCGGAACCCCCTCCTATAGATAATCAAATTATGCTGAATCCCATCTAAACCAAAGACAGATCTGGATTTCCGGACGTGCTATTCCTAAAGAGGTACTACCATAAGCAGAGAGAAAAACTGAAACCGAGATGGGAAATTCCTAGCAGGCTTGTAGGACAGTGATGTTAGCCTATGCAATAAAACACTGTGAATGAACTAGAGCAGTGTTTCTTAAACTATGTTCCGCAGAACACTGGTGTTCCATGAACAGTTCGCAGGTGTGCCATGAGCGCCTGACACTTTTTTGTTACCATACACTGATGGTATATATTTTCTGTAATAAAACCCAATACAATGTAACTTCTTCATTGCTACGATATGGGATTAAGTGACTTCATTTTGTTTTTGCTTTATATGCTACTGTCTGTTTTGGTCCGACAACAATTTAAGAAAATTTTCACAGGTGTTCTGCATAAAAATACTCTTTGGTGTTCCATAGCCTCAAAAAGTTTAAGAAACACTAAACTAGAATACAACATCAGTTCTAGAGATCCTTTGATCCACTTTGCAGTTAGGCCAAGTCACTTTTAGAGTTCTGGTTGACATGTGAAGGGACCAAAATCTTGTGAGATGTCCTTATGTATCATTTCAGACCCCAGTGATTGACATTGCATTAGATAAGCCTCACGCAGGGCAATTTACGTTGAATGTCAGGAAAAACTTGCTAGCTGTCAGCTGGTTAAGCACTGGAGTAAGTTTCTGGGAAGGTTGTGGAATCTCCATCCCTGGAGATTCTTAGGGCAGGTTAGACCAACACCTGTCAGGCATGGTCCAGAAAATACTTAGTCCTGTCATGAGAGCTAGGGACTGGACTAGATGACCTCTCAAGGTCCCTCCTAGTCCTACGATTCTAAGAGCCTACAAGTCATGAAAACTGCATAAGATCTACTGTTTTAATAAGATTTCCACAATGTTTATGCTGAAATATGAAAATAGCTGGTTCTGTAAGAGTTAGGCTATGGCCGTATTAATACTAGCTAACAAGCTCCACAAAACTCTTAATTCAACTCAGAACCAAAATTTTAGGATTAGGTTTAGCTCTGGGGATTCAAATCCAACCCTTTATCCCCAAATACTTTCAGTGGCTTAGATGTGAGATTCAAGTTTTTGCCCATTTCTTGAAAATGTGTGTCTGGACACTAGCACTGGAATGCTTTTAATAGCAGCGGTGCTGGAAGCCATCCCCCCTTACCCTGTCAGTGCCACCTCCCAGAGCTACAGCTGGGATTAGGGCTGTGTCTCCAGGAAGGAGGGGCCCAGACAAGGATAAGGTGGTCATGGCTGGAGGTAGGCGTTGGACTAGGAACAAAGTCCTGGACACAGGGACAGCAGCCAGGATCAACAAGGCTCTGGGCATACAGCAAAGCCTAGGATGTGGGGCTGACAGCCACAACCCTGGGCCTCGGGCTAACAGCAGAACCCTAAGCATGGGGCTGCGTCCCGGCATGTGGGGCTGGGAGCAGAGTCCCACATAAAACCCACGGGAGCTACAGCACACTCCACCCCTAGTTCCAAGACTATGTACCTGGAGTTACTGATCACAATGATTTTCGGGGCACTACATTTTAAATGTCATTAGCAGTGAGATCCTGTATGTATGTATACATCCTGATTCATTGTCGTAGTCAAAGGGCACTAAACCAAACTAGATGAAATCTTAAATCAAATTCTGGTCTAAAAATAGGAGACTTATCTGCAAGAAAACTCAATAATGTGTTATCAAAAAATCACGACATCAAGACTATGTTCACTTGTGAGTCAGTAGCTGTCAAAATCCAATCCCCATTGCCTCTATGAAATATGTTAACATTTATTGGTTTCTTCATGTCAAGTGTTAAAAAGAGTCAAATACAGTGATAATGCTGAAAACAGAAAAATCAAAATGGAAACTAAAATCATCTAAACACAGGAAAAGACCAAACATTGGTTACCAGATCTGCATGCACACACAAAGCTGACAAAACAGAAAAGAAATCACAGGGCCTTTTGCAGTCTTAAGGAAAAGACTTGAAGCCTCAACCAGAAGCAATGGCCTTCCAAACCCCATCACAGCTATCCTTTTACGCAGCAGAGTGAAAAAAAGAAAAGAAAAGAAAATAGCTGCTTTTAGACAAGGTTGTCCTTGAAGAAGAGGTGTCCTCCAATCCAATTCTTTTGAGACACAAAGGTCACAGAAAACGCAGATTTGTTACCAAGTCACTTGCCAAGCATTCAAAAATGTAATCATGGAATAGTGTTCATCAGCAGTGAAATTAGTCATAGGTTATAATTTGATCACATACTCATCAAATGGCCCCAAAATGAAAGAAACTTACTGACACTCGAGGTTCTATCTACATGCACAAGTGGTTTATCAAACCAGGCACATGCGCTATTTTGCAAGCAGAAGATTGAAAGTCAGAAGATGTTTCTACCTGCACCTACTTGAATCTTGTAATCAGCTCAGAGATGGAGAACCTAAAGCCCACGAGCTGGCTCTGGTCCATGAGCTGCCTGGATCTGGCCTCGAGGCTCAGGGCTCATATTTGCCACAGCAGGCAGCCTGCGCTGGTGCTCCAACCCCACACCCCCTCCTCCAACCAACATGGCTGAAGCAGCTGGGGGAATGGCAGGGCAGCCAAGGTTTTTCCCCCCCACTACTCCCATTGGTTGGAATCCCAGCCAGTTGGAGCAGTGGGGCCAGTGACTGTTAGTGGCAGGGGGTGCAGAGCCACATGTGCCCCAATTAGCTAGGCAGGTAAGTGCTCCATCCCCCTCACACACACACCCTCCCACCCAGATCTTGCACCTCCCTCTTGGTCCTGAACTCTCCTTCCCACCCAGCCTGTACCTAGCCCTCATCTCCATCCCCTCCTGCCCTGAGCCCCCCACCGCCAGACCACTCCTGCACCCTACTTCCTGCCTGAGCCCCACTGCCAGGAGGGTACAAGGGGGTTGAACCAAGAGCACAAGCCCCACCACTCACAGTGGAAGCATGAGCCCAAGTCCCATCACCCCGGGCTGAAGTCAGAATTCTGCCACCAGCAGGGAAAACCCAATTTATTTTGGAGAACTCTCTGAAATGCAGAGCCACTGCTGAGAACCACCATGCTAAATAATTTAAATTAAATTAAATAACAACTGTCTTAATTACTGAGATGCAGACTATAGAAATAAGTCTTTTTATAACTGCATAAAAATTGAAACACTAGGGTAACTTTATCCATCATAAGTGCTATGTTAACAAGAGATACTGAGCCAAATGCAATCCTGAAATAACTCCACTGAAGACAACAGAATTACACCAGGGATCAATCTGGCATATTCATTATAACATTACAGTTCGGAAGGCCTGCTGCCAATACACAGTGAAAAGTGAACATTAGAATATGCAACTAAACAAAATGCAATATCTCACTAGCAACAGTAAGTAAAGTTTCACTTGGAAGCCAGCTTGTCTTTTTTCTGGTAACATGTCCATAGTCAGAACCGTCTACCTACACATTAAACTGCATTTTCAGTATGTACATAAACATATTTTATTAATTTTTGAAGAGTGTTATAGGTCGTTGGTTTTGCATACTGAACATTTCTGGTTTTGGCATCTTCCCCAAAGTTCCTTACTTTCTATTCCACATTAATGGGAGAAATTGATTTACTGTTAATTTTTTGTTGTAAAAAGAAAGTAATTTTTCACTGTATGCACAGAGCTACTTAACAATGGCTGACTGTTAGCTGCTGCTAGGTTTAGTCACATTAGACCCCTCTTCCATATGAAGAAATCTGCAGTCTGAAGAGTTTCTTACCATAGTCTATTCTATATGTAGCCTTACATAATTAGTCACTGAGAAATATAATGGATTAAGAGTAAGTATTACCATATGTGTTACTAGAAATATGTGCATTGGCTTATGTGTAGAATGCTTTATGTTCAAGGTCTCCATATTTTCTTTTAATGTAGCATGACTGCAGTTACTAGTCCAAATTCTGATTGGTGCTGAGGATCTATGATACCCTTCGAAATACAAGGCCGGATCTTAACAGGTTTGCAGAAAATTTAGCTTTCAAGCTGTCCTACCTCACTCGAATCAGCGTGTTTCGATGGCAAGAATTCATGTTCCTAACCACTGCAACTGGCAGTAATCACCATTCACTCCTGTGCTTGCTACATGTATTGAAAGACAGTTGTCTCCAATGACATTAGGGAATGCATAATACAGTAAACTCTGTCTTAACCAGCATTCACCATCCAGAACTCTTAACTAACGCGCATTTTAACCATAAGTAAATTTTAGTTCCACTTTCCATAAGCACAGCATAATGAAAGTAAATACAAATACAGCATAAGTTTACCATGTACAATACTACTTTTGTTGGTAAAGTACTGTGCATACATTTTTGTTAGTTTCTTAATGTCTCATTTTTTTTTCTTTAGCCTTACGCATTACTAGGTATACCTCTCTATTACTTAGAACAGAGTTTCACAAACTTTATATAGCTGGGACCCAATTTTTTTCAGTACCTTTTTTTGCAGTCCAAAAATATACATGCACATAAAATAATGAAACATTAATAAATGTTAACTGTTTATTATTTATTTACAATAATAATAGTAGTACACAGTGATAATTGGTATATTTTCCTCCAAGGACTGGTACTGGGCTGTGGACCACACTTTGGAAACGCTGACCTAGAATACTGGCTCATTCCGTGACGGATGCACAGGAGCTTTCTAATCGTTTTTTTATTTCTGCTCATTGCTCCGGACTCACAGTGAGCCTCAAGACGACAGAAATTATGCCTCACCCTCTATGAAAAGAGCCCAGCACTCCAGTGATCACTGCTGCTGGTACAGCTGTTGACAAGTTCTGCTACCTTGGAAGTGTATTGTGCTTTAGCACAAACATGGATCATGACGTATCTGCTTAATTAGCAAAAGCCAGAGCTGACTTTGGAAACTTGACCAAACACCTGTGGAATGACCATGGTCTCAGACTCCATGGCCACGTCTACATTACAGAGGTCTTTCAAAAGAAGCTCTTCCAGACGATCTCTTCTGAAAGATTGCGTACACATGCAAAAAAGCAGATCAAAAAAGCGATCTGCTCTTTTGAAAGAGTATTCACACAGCCCCCACTCTTTTGAAAACAGGCCAAGGATCAAGAATGAAGACCGCTCTTTAGAAAGAAGTGTCCTCTGCCTGACACAGAAAAGGAAGAGTGATTTCAAAAGGAGCAACACATTCTTTCAATTTACTTTCAAAAGAACACTTTTTGTGCATAGATGCTCCTTGGGCTCTTTTGAAAAATCTTTCAAAAGACCTTACTTGTGTAGATGCAGCCCATAACAAGGTAGCAGTTTACAAGGCAGTTGTCTTGAATATCCTGCTGTATGGCTCAGAGTCATGGACAATATAGCATTGCCATGTTTTGAAACTCAATCAGTTCTGTATGTGTCGTCTGAAGAAGACTGCCCACATGAATTGGTGGGACAAAACTCCTAATGCAGAGGTTCTTAAACTGTATAGTGTCACGGGCATGGAAGCAATGCTTATGAACCAACAGCTTCGCTGGATGGGTCATGTTACGAGGCTGGATGATACATGGATACCAAAGACGCTCTTCTATGGCCAGCTTGCTCATGGGAAGCACTGTGTCAGTGGTCATTATAAGTGCTATAGAGACATCTTAAAGGCCAACATGAAGTCACACAGCATATCTCCAAATGATCTGGAAACTCTAGTTCAGGGCAGATTATCCTGGAAGCAAACCACCGTACATGCTCTTAATTGTTTTCACAGTCAGCATTACCAGGTGCTACAGGAAAAGCAAAGGATCTGAAATGAATGCAAAACGCGTACAGTTGGCAGGTTTTTATGTGACATCTGTAATCGCCTCTGCCAATCAAGGATTGGGTTAGTCGTTTGTCAATGGAGTCCTATCAGATGAGATCCACCGACCAAAAGAAGAGAGACCCAAAATATTTGAATATCCAGCAACCTCCTGGTCCCAGGGCAGCCAGATATGAAAGAGTTTACTGTACATGTTTGTACAGTGCCAAGCACAATAACGTCCTCATCTTTGTTGAAGTATGTAGCTGCTACCTTAATACACGTCATAAATAACGTGTCTCTTTCTTATTACTTAATTGCAGGAAAAGCTACACAATCACTTGTCTTATACCATTTCCAGTGCCACTGGAATAGAATTCTTAAACTGCTTGCACATTTTCTCCTGGACACAGAGTATACAAGTAACTCAGGTAGCCCCTCTGATTAAAAAAATGCTTAAAGAAATAAGTTGCATGTTGTAGTATAAAGGGAACTTATAAACAGGATGAATTCATCTGTAACAGGAATGAGCTTCTCCACTTGACTTGACTACTGTCAAACAAAGAGGTGAACAAAATATGGCCCACAGGCCAGATGCAGCCTGCCAAACATGTCCTCCAGCCCCCCCATGACTCTTGGGCCACTCAAATTCCCACAACATAGCAGGGTACTGAGCCAAGCTGCCTGCCTGCGATTCCCAGAAGTGGCCGACACCAGTAGCAAGCATGTCACCGTATGCCCCTTGGCAGAAAAGGAGGTAGTAGGTCTCCACATGCTGTCTCCGCCCCCATCACCATCCTCACTGATTGACAAGTAGCCAAAGTCAACTCAACACAATTATTTTTCTGGTCATTTTTTTTTCTCTATTTTTCATATTGGACCCAATGATTTCTGTTTTGTTACCAGGCAGGTCAGCTAATTGCTGAAAACAGTAATATTTCAGTGGTACCTGGCTGCAACAGGGCAGGTTATGTATTTCAAAATGAATTCTTATTTAGCATCTTGTTTTCTCATCAATTGTTATGACTGTGATTAACATGAATTTTGTGACACTACCATTCCACACAAATTAATTCTGAATGGCTTATATTGTATCAGAGGCATATGGCTAGGAGATAAGGAGTGAATGCATCCAATTTTGAATGGAATATTCCAATACAAAAGAAACACTGGGTGTCTAAAGCCACCGATGCCATGCTTCTTAATGTTGTCTGATATACAGTACACTTTCATATCCACCATTCTATTACCTAGAGCTCTCAAATAACTGGAATTTTAATCAATAGTAAATTTTAGTTATGTTTTCCATAAGTACAGTATAGTGAAAGTAAATACAAATAGATACAGTAAATACAGTACACATTTACAGTGTACAATACCACTGTGGTGGGTAAATAAAGTACTCTGCATACATTTTGTGGTGTTTGTTTCTTAATATATAAATCTTGTTTTTCTTTAGTGTTATGCATTGCTAGGTATGCCTCTCCATTATCCAGGATATTTGAATGTCCAGCAATCTCCCAGTCCTGGGACTGCCAGATATGAAAGAGTTTACTATATAATGCCTTTTCTTTTTGTGTGGGTTTAATTTAAAAACCTGCTGCTAGAAAAGCCAACGTATCGAATTCCCATTGCCATCCTGACAGCTTTATCTAAAAGGAAACACAAGTATCTATTTTAGTTTAGGGTTTTGTTCTTATCGGTAAGTATTTTCAATTTCACTCAAGCACACTTTCACTGTACCATAGGCAGGAGCCCTAAAGCACACAACTCTGTGGTTGAATAGACCCTAAAAACAAGCTTTCTTCCTCTAAAATCCCAAGAAATAAGAGGGCCTTTTCTGATGCAGAAAAAAACCCACTGTATTGCCACAATATATCCATTGTCTAGAAGCTAGAGGCCTAGTAACCTTGGTTCAGCCACAAGAGGCCCTGTTCTGGTATTCACGTTACCATGATGGCTAACAACAATGAACCAGGAATATACCAAGCCAGATAAAGACAACAATGATGAATCACAGAATTAGGGTTAGAAACAAAATGGAATTTAGCCAAAAGGGAAAAAAAATTAGCGTTTTCCTCCCACTAAATTAAATGTTACTTGCAGCTACAATTTAATTTTTGGCTTCAGATCGAGTAGTGTTATACAGACTTTTGATAACCTGAAATCACATCTCCTTCTGTTCAGAGAAGGACTGCAGTTTTGTTAACACATACAGAGCTGTCTGAATAGATTGATGAGACTGGGCAAATACCAGATTCCAACATCAACCAAGAGCTCAGCCAGGATAACAAAATAGTGACAGAAAAACAAAGGAATACGAAACCCAGATGAGCTGAGGTCCCTTTACTCCTGGGGAGCAAGAGCAGCCATGGAGAGGGGCTGCACTAGCAGCCATGGCGAAGCAGTTACACACAGCACATTTCAATCAAGTATACAGAGCACTGCCTGGGCTCTTGGACTAGCAAATTGCCAATAAGGTTACAGCGGATATAGGGTCTGTTCGCATCCCAGCGGGGCTTGTGTGTGTTCCTAACTAGCGAGGAACTAATCTCTGTCAATACGCGGCAGGAGCAAAACCCACCAAGGGCATCACTTGCCCCTTCCCCCCCGCCCCCGCCGCAGCGGTACAGCCTCGTCACCGCTCATCCCTGCACACCTCCCACCTCCGCCGCCGGGCCTCGCCCGACCCACCTTGGGCGTTCGGATGTGCTCCATGGCGGCCGAGCAGCTCCGAACCCAAACCCGAGCGCGCGCGCGCGCGCCCGCCCCGTGGGGCAGAGGTGGCGTCATAGGGAGCTACAGTCGGAGGATGCGAGGTTCATCCTCAGGGACGCGCGCGCGCGCGGTGTAAGAGGGGGAGGGGCGCTTTGGACCTCCGTTTCCAGCCTTGCAGGTCCGGGATTGGCTCCGCCCCCTCAACTCCGGGCGGCAATCTACTTCCTCCCTCTCCCCGATCCCGCCCTCCATTTTTGCTGCCGCTCGAGTCTGCGCAGGCGCAGGAAGGGCGGGCGAGCGAGCGGACGGGCAGTGCTCTGCTTCCCGACGTACCATCTGACATAGAGCTGGAAGGTCACCCAGTGCTTTCGTCCCACGGTTTTGGCGGTGACAACGGCCATCTGAAGCAATTAACAATTGTCCAAGCATTAATTGTTTCCCTTGCAGTTATAGCTAAGATGGTGCACTGCTTAGGCTGTAAGGTAGTAAGTAGGTAGTGAGCCTCACCCTTGCTGACTGAGCTAACCTTGTTATCCCCACCCTTGCTCTGGCTTATTTATACCTGGCCCTGCAGATTTCCATGACCAGCATCTGATGAAGTGAGTCTGTGCTCACGAAAGCTCATGCTCAAAACTTTTCTGTTAGTCTATAAGGTGCCAAAGGGCCCTTTGTTGCTGTTAACAGATCCAGACTAACACAGCCACCCCTCCGATGCTTAGGCTGCCAGCACTTGACCCTCATTGTAGCCAATACAATAGGGAACATTAAAAGAGAATGTTATGGCTTGGAGTGAAAAAGAGGCTTCCAGTCCACAGTGCCCTCCTTTCAGCACAGGCGCTGGAAGTAGCGGCGTAGGGAGATGTTGAGGGCATCGTTGCATCCCATGGCTTGAAGTTGGTTGCATTATATGCAGGGTTTACAGTTTGGATCAGTGATCCTTAGAACCCCATGATACGTATTGTTCCAGCACTGCACTGCAAGCATGTCCTGTCGCCAGTAAGTCGACAGAATGGAGGGGTTTAGTGGACAACCGTACCTTACCCGCCCTGAGGAAGAACACGTCATTGGAGAGGCATCTCAGAAGAAGGCAGGTGTGGACATGAAAGAGGGTCTTCTGTTGACAGAAGAGGCTTCCAGGAAACCACACAGGTGTCCTGGTGGACACCCTGTCCACACCTAGTACATCTCTATGATTCCTGTCTCCTGGACTCTCTTAAAGCCTCAGAAAACATGGAGAATCCCCATGGCAAGAAGCTGGCCTGGGGAGAGCACCTAGCCATGCATCTCTCACTGCCTGTCCAGAGCCAGCCCTGGCTGAGCCACAGGCCACAACAGACCATCCCAGCCCTTCCAGTGAGCAGCCCCAAGGGTCCCAGGACCTTCCCGGGGGCCAAGAGGTGGTCACCCTTGTTGACAACACCCGAAATCCAGTCCCTCATGGAGGTGTGGACCGAGGAGACTCTCCAGGATCCCTGGTTCCAGCAGCGGAATGCCAAAATCTATGGCCGCATGGCCAACACCATCGCTGAGCAAGGACATGTGCCCGGACCATGGAGCAGATCCGGAGCAAAGCAAAAGAACTGCAGCAGGGGTACATTGTGGCACAGGACAGCACCTCCCACTCCGGGGCAGAACCCCGACCTGCCCTGCTTACAGGAGCTGCATCAGATTCTGCAGGGTGGGGACACGTCACCCCATTTGGATGGTGGACTCCAGCCTCGATGACCCCATCATGAGCCAGCCAGAGGAGGAGGGGGACCAAGATGAGAGGAAGCAGGAGGCAGCTGAGGATGTGGGCACCCTCACCTTCAGCTTGGAGCCAGTCCCAGCCACACAGGACGTCTCACAGGCCTTGTTTGATGCCAGGGAGAGTTCACCAGGTGAGCGTCCCTTCATCACACGCAGAGGGCAGGGGAGGTGGGAGCACAAGGGGTGGAGTATGAGCGTCACTTAGTTGGCTCAGGCTGGACATTGTGCTGCAGTCTTCACACATGGAACTATGTGTAGCATGAGTGTGTGTCATGTGGACCCAGCAGGCAGCCCCGGAGCACCAGGCTCGTAGGAGGCCAGACAGACCTCTGGCTGGGGGGTGCTCCCTCCCAGCACCTGCCACAGCTGGAAGCAGATAGCCCCCAGGGTGCCGACATGACCCGTGCACACCGAGGGGTGCCGCACACAGTGCACGGGTGTGCCTGCCCATGCAAGGCAGCACCAGCTCCCATCAGCTGAGCTGCAAGCCGCAGGTGCATGAGTGAGCCCCATGAAGGGCCAGGCTGCACCCAGCTCCTTTGCCTCCCATGAGAGGACCCTATTGTGTCTGGACACTCCCCTTGCCTTTATGTCCATCATCTGGAGGGTGGGGGTCGGAAATGGTCAGGAAAATCCCATAGGCAACTTGGGGTCCTGGTGCAGGAGGGCCCACTGTGCAGGCCACACGTGACCTTACTCCCAGGACATCCCCTCCCCTGTCCCAAGGGGTGTTGGTCAGTGATCACAGAGGAGGGCCCTCCTCCAGCTACCTGCCCAGGCTGGAATTGGGAAATAACATGTGGGCATTGTTTGTCCTGCCTGCCTGAACACCCAACGAAAATATCTGTGAATGTCACGGGTGGTTGACTTGGGTCTGTAGCACCACAGAGAAGTAGACTTTCCTGTTGATATACTGGGCTGTACGATGCTCCAGGGTGCGGATCAGGATGTGGGTCCCATCAGTGGCTCTGGCACACTTTGGGAACCCCAGGACAGTGAATCCGGCCACAAATGGGTCCAAATCTCCCATGCAGATGACCCTCCACAGCAGGATTGAGTTGATGGCCCTCACAACCTGCAGTGGGAGATGAACAAACACACATGACAGGATGAGGGAAGGAGTGCCTGAGCCCTTGAGACATGCCCATTCCCCTCCCATCTCTCCCCCTCCCCGGGCACTCCTGGAGCCCCCCAAATGAGGCCACCCCCCAACAGCCAAGCTATATGGGGGACAGGACAGCACAACCCCCCACAGATGGGGCTTCCCCCCACCCATCCCTCACAACCCCAACCCCACTTTTCCAGGACACCTCCACCCTGTGCAGGGACTGCAGCCCGAGAATGCCTTACCTCCATGAAGAGGGCCCCAACAATGGACTTCCCCATGCCAAATGGGTTGCCCACCAACCGGTAACTGTCAGGGGTGGCAAGCTTCCACATAGCGATGTGACCCGCTTCTCCAGGGGGATGGCAGGCTGTAGCTGCATGTCACATCTCCAGAGGGCAGAGCTGAGTGAGGCACCAGCTGCAAAGAGGTGGCCTTCCACATGCAAAAGTTTTGTAGCCACTGCTGGTTGTACCACCACTCCATGACCCACCAGTCCCACCAGTTCGAACTGGTGTGATGCCTCCAGATCCATCTCTCCACTGTAGGCAAGTGGTTGCTTGGGTGTAGGTCATGTAGCCAGGGAGAGAGTCCCGAGAATGAGCTCGGGGTTGAGCTCGCTGAGGAACACAGAAAGTGCAACAAAAACTGCAGCATGGTCATGTGGGGCTATCACATCACCAGGGGCAGCTCCAGCTCTGTAGCAACCAGAGAACAGCTGTGGCATCCAAAAACACAGGGCAACCACAGCAGGCACTGGACGAGCTTTGCTGTCCCTCAAAGAGGTAGGCAAGTCCGCAGCAGGAGAAGAAGAACGACTGTCTGGGGGATCCCTTTAAGCATGTGTCTCCGCATGGCTCCAGAAACAGCACTCGGAAGGAACTGGTGACCTGCAACCCTGGCTGAAGTGGTTTTGGGTGGTCTTTTAGGCGAGAGAGCATCCAGTCTGTCTGGCCTCTCTGTCAGGAGAGCAGATCGCTCTTTCGATGCATTTTGGTGTCTGGACATGCTCTGTCGACAGCAGTGTTTTTGGAAGATCTCTTCCAAGAGAAGCTTTTTCCAACTGAAGCCAGCAGTCAAGACATAGCCTTGGTGACCCCATAGTTCTTTTGTTATGGGAACAAGTAAATAACTTTTCCTTATTCACTTTTTCCACACCAGTCATGATTTTATATACCTCTGTCATATCCCGCCTTACTCGCCTTTTTTCTAAGCTGAGGAGTCCCAAGTTTTTTAATCTTTGTTAGCCTTATAAGAGGTACAGTGCAGGTAGTGCCAAATAAACACTCCTCCAATGGCCCACAACTCTGACCTGCAGAAACTGTCTTCAGGGTAGACAGACTGGTTCAGTTTTCCTGCCCATTCAGTCCCTGAGCTGTGTGCTGCAACCCTACCTCCAAGCAACTTGTCAGTTAACACCAACTATAACAGTGGTGATTTTTTTTTTTTTATTATTTGGGTATGTGTCCACTGAGAACTAGACTGGGAGCACTAAGCTTATTCCTATGGTCCCCCAAACAGTGATTAGAGAGCGTTCAGGCTCCCGTATCAGCAAAGCACGTCAGTACATGCTTAAAGAGCACAGTGATGCCTCCATGCGTGTATTTATAATTTGCATCTTTGTTTTTACTGTGCTTCTACACTATGTAACCAGAGGAATTAAATTTTTTATGGAGCCGGAGATGCTAGGCTTGTTTGTTATGTAAACACTTATGTGACCAATTCAGGTAAAGAGCAAATCTTAAGTTTCCCCTTTCCGCTGCACTTCACCACATAAATGTTTCCCCCTGTTGGTCTGGGAGGAAGCTGCATGTGACAGAACTTGCACCTGAGGTACACATTGCCACAAGGAAATATTATCCAGAATATTTGAATATCCACAACCTGCTGGTGCCGCGGCTGCCAGATATGAAAGAGTTTACTGAACAATCTTTCAAAACACAAAAAATGTAAAAGGTGCCCACTGTGCAGAAGAGCACACTACAGATCAGCTAAAACCATCAAAAGACAGAGCACACAGACAAGGGGCTATTGGGCACAGAGTTTCACTTCAGTCCTTGAATCCAGCGCTAGGGCAGTGGGTGACAAACATCCTCCTCAGTAAGTGGTCAGAATCACTTTTGGGTGATTTGTACATATTTGACAACTTATCACTTTCGCAGGTTTGGTAGGATTGTTTGTCTTGGCTTCTTGCCTACTTTGTGTTAAGGAGCTAAGCTGCTTTCTTCCCAAAGTAAAGTCAGTGAGGTTTTAGCAAGCATTCTGAGAGAAGAGGTTAAGATTAAGTGATAATCTTTCAAATACAGAGAAGAACTTTAGTTTTCCAAGAAACAGCCGATAATCTAGGACTAAAGACACCTCAGTATTTAAAGTCAAAAAAATGACTGAATTCTGTCCATCCCACTCACGTTTTCTTACAACAGCAACGAAGGGTCCTGTGGCACCTTATAGACTAACAGAAAAGTTTTGAGCATGAGCTTTCGTGAGCACAGACTCACTTCACCAGATGCTCATAAGACTGATGAAGTGAGTCTGTGCTCATGAAAGCTCATGCTCAAAACTTTTCTGTTAGTCTATAAGGTGCCACAGGACCCTTCGTTGCTGTTACGGATCCAGACTAACACAGCTACCCCTCCGATACTTGATGTTTTCTTGTGTCAGCCAAGAGACTTCTCCCCCTCCAGTCTGAGGATCATTCTAAGTTAATCTATTTATTATCTATCTGACTGGGAAAGCATCTATCAACACAGTTTCTGGGTACCAAATTCTATAGCTATACTTATAAAATAATCAAAATGGTCTCTGCTTGCTGTTCTAGAATTTCATCAGTTATATTCATGTTTTATCTTTCCTTGCTTCTCTTCTCCTTCTTCAGCTTCACTAGCAGCTGCAGGTAGAATTTTATGAAAAGGTGAGTTTTGGTTTTAGTCTGGGTTCTGAAAACCATTAGATAGATTCCCTTTGATCTTCCTTACACAAATACAGTAAACTCTCACATTACACAGAGGTTGCATTCTTGCAACCCCCATGTAACTCAAGTTTTCGTGCAAGTCAGAGGGTAGAGGGAACCAGGATACAGCCTAGCTCCTGTCTCCCCTGGGCTTGCGGGAGCCGGGAAACTTACCAGCCCAAGAGTGCTGGTCAGTTTCCTGGCTGCTTCTCCTTGCCTTCCTCCAGCAGCAGGGCTGACAGCTGTGCTGCTGGGGGAAGGCAGGGAGATGGCTTTTAGTTTGCCTAGCTGCCCCCACGTGGCTGGGGGAAGGCAAGGAGAAGGGTCCACAGAGCAGCTTCTAGTTGTGCTTAACTTGTGTTAAAGGCAGTTATGCGCAACTTGAAGCCACGTATTTCAAGGGTTTACTCTGTTCCATAGTCTAAGACCAAACCTAAATCCCTGTGAAAACCTCAGAAAATAACGTGTCTCTGTTAGCTTTATATCATGGTTTCCCTAACTGGGGGGCATGAAGAAATTCCAGGGGGGGCATGAGGCAACCCAGACCCCCCCCATAATTTCCCCCACCCAAAGAAAGCCGGCCTCTGCTTCTGGCTCTCAGCCCCTGCCATGTTGTGTGGGTGACCTGGTGCAGCCACTATAAAAAGTAGGCAGCCAGCAAAGACCCATGTGGAGCTAGCTGCCTCTTGCAAAAGTGAGAGAGTGTGGGTAGTGGGGGAGGAGGAGTGTTAGCTTGGGGGCTGGTGATGCCTGGCTCAGGTGATGGGGATGGGGTAAGAGCTGGGGGCTGATGGTGCCTGGCTTTGTGGGAGGGGTCGGGCTTGAGCAGCTGGACGGCTTGTGGGATTTGTGGGGCTTGGGCAGCTGGCTCCAGCATCACCAGGCTCGGGCTGGCGGCTGGACCCTGCAATGTGGGGTTTGGGCAGCTGGCGAGCAGGTGGCTGGTCCCAGCAGTGTGGGACTCAGGTGGCTGGCCCCAGCAGTGCAGAGCTTAGGTGGGCAGGTGGGTGGCTGGCCCCAGCAGCGTGGGGTTTAGGTGGCTTGGGCTGGTGGGTGAGCAGCTGGCCCTGGCAGCGTGGGGTTTCTTTGGTGGGTGGCTCAAGCGGCTGGCCTACAGGTGGGGCAGGCGGCTGGTGGGCGGGCAGCTTGCCCTAGCAGTGCGGGGCTCAGGTGGCTGGCAGGTGCGCGGCTGGCCCTAACAGCGTGTGGCTCGGGCGGCTGGCCCCAGCACCATGGAGCTTGGGCAGGTGGCTTGAGCAGCGAGGAGCAAGATGTTGTGCTGGTCAGTTTCCCAGCTCCCGCAAGTGGTGGGCAGCCAAGAGCCAGGTGCAGCAGTGCCTGCAGTTTGTCAGCCACTTGCAGGAGCTGGGAAACTGACCAAGGCTGCTGCTGCAAGTGGCAGGCAGCTGAGAGCCAGGTGCAACAGTGTCAGTCAGCCTCTTGAGGCTAATGAATTCAATTCAAAGACATGACGCTTCCGTACTAGCCTTCATTTGAACTGTTAAATTCAAACTTGATGCTACACCCACCCAATTCTGATGATATTATGATATAGATATTAGTTCTCTCTAAACTGAGCTAATGGTATTTACAGTGAAGACAGGCACTTGGTACAATCAAGCTAACTCCTTAAATGTAATTTATCTGGTAGGGGAGACGTAGGCTAGGAGACGCAGGTGACATCAGGGAGACACTGCCCAGAAAGGGGAGCTCTGTAGCTGAGAGAGCTAATTCCTAAGACCGAGTAGCAGAAGGTGCTGTGGCAGTGAGTTGAATCTGCTACATGCTAGATATAAAACTCCCATAAACTTGAAAATGACCAGAATTTTATCTGGGGAGACTATCGGCCAGAATCTGACCTTTTACCACTGTATTAACTGCAGATTTGAGCCCTTTCTTCTTCGAGTGATTGCTCATGTGCATTCCAATTTGGGTGTGCGCCAAGCGCATGCCCAGTTGCCAGAAACTTTTTGCCCTAGCCGGTAGCCTTAGGGTCGCTGTGGCGTCCCCTGGAGTGGCACCCGTATGGCCACCCATATATGCACTTCTTGCCCCCGCCCCCACTCAGTTCCTTCTCACCACGCTGTCAGTTGCTGGAGCTTAACTCTTATTGAGAGTTCGCTGATAGCCTTTATTGTTTTAATTGGTTGAAAATAGTTAGATAGTTATCTTGGTAGGTAAATAGTGCCTTTTTAGCATCTAGTAAGCTGAGGTGGCTCCCCGGGGTTTAAAAACTGTTTGAGATGTGGCAAACGTATGCCCAAAAGCGACCCACATAAGGCGTGTTTGCGTTGCCTCAGTGAGACTCATCTCCAGGAGCACTGCTCTATCTGCAAGGCCTTCAAGCCCAGGACTTTAAAAGATGGAGCTCAAAGGCTGAAAGTTCTTCTGATGGAGTCAGCCCTGTGCCCAGACGGTTCCTCGGCGAGAACTCAGAGTGCCGCGTCTTAGGTACAGAGCGCTCTGGCACCGTTGGTGCCATCAGAGGGCTATCAGCACTGAGAGCAGGACTCGGTGCCTAGTGCCTTTCGGCACCAGAAGAGCCAGTCCCCAGTACCTCCTAAGAAGAAGAGACGGGACTGGGGCCGATCCCAAGAAAGAAGAGGGCGAAGACAGGCATCGGGAGAGTCCACCAGATCGCACCGTGACTGAGGTCACGAAGTGCGGGCGTCGACTCCCGTGCGAGGCGGGAGCCCGCGCACTCCCAGGTTGCCCTCGATGCTGGAGGCCTT
Source organism: Carettochelys insculpta (assembly GCF_033958435.1). Classification (NCBI taxonomy): domain Eukaryota; kingdom Metazoa; phylum Chordata; order Testudines; family Carettochelyidae; genus Carettochelys; species Carettochelys insculpta. Next base: position 54,871,425 of record NC_134140.1, read on the forward strand.
TAGTGCTGCACAAGGCCTCCTGCAAATTATGGTCCCGCTACAAACGCCGCACAGGGAGCCATGGTTCCAGATGTCGGTGGGACCCCAACAAATGGTCGGTGCCGTACAAATGGTACAAAGCCCCTAAGAACCAACGAGAGGTACAGGACCCTCGGTACCACCATGGTCGTCGGCGTCAGGGTCCGCATTGGAATCGGACTCCCTTTATTCTGGCTCGATGTGGAGTGGGAGTACAAGGTCATCCCGACACAGAGGGCATCGGCACCACTCCTGACGCTCCCTAGGAGAGTGGCAAAGACCCCATCGGGGGCACCACAATGGCCCTTCTGGACCCCATGGACGATCCACAAGGTGCAAGGGCAGGATGCAGGACTCCTGTTCAGGACACCTGGCACCCCTCAAGTGCCGAGATCAGCGCCGACAGCTTCTCTAGGAGCCCCGCTGGAGAGGCAGGCGGAGTTGTCGGCACCAGCACTGATATTGGCACCAGGACAGTTAGAGGCGACCCAGGCTTGGGCGCCGCCCCTACAGGCACCAGGAACGGTGGTGTGGTGGGCACCGGCACCGACAGAACTGGTGCTGTCCCAGGTGCAGAGTGGCCCCATCTTCACGGCGACATACCAGAGACCTCTGGGGGCCTCCACCCCAGGCACCGAGCACGGCACCATAGACTGTGGTGCCGAGGACTCAAGTAGAAGTGCCAGAACCCTCCTGACCGGCGGTCTTGGAGGGTATATTGACCTCATCTTCGTCCTCGCCAGATGAGGCGTTAGCTGGATCCTCCACATCCCCAGTACTGGAGGATGGAGGAGCGTACCAGCAGCTATTGAGGAGGGTCGCCCAGAGTCTGGGGGTACAGGCGGAAGAGGTCAGGGACGAAATAGACCCTGTTACAAGCATCCTCTCAACATCTGGACTGTCCAGGGTGGCACTGCCCATTATAAAGACAATTGCCAACACAGCCAAGACAGTGTGGCAAACCCCAGCCTCCGCCTTGCCCACAGCTAGGAAAAATGAAAGTCAGTATTTTGTCCCAGCCCAGGGAAATAACATCTGTTCACCCATCCTCCGCCGGCTTCCTTGTCATGGATGCTGTGAACAATAGGGAGAGACAGGGGGTTCAAGGGCCCTCTGCCAAAAACAAAGACACCAAAAGACTAGACCTGTACGGTAGAAAAGCTTACTGTACAGGTGGCCTACAGTTGAGATTTGCTAACCAGCAGGCCACGGTTAGCAGTTATGCGTACAATATGGCCAGCTCCATGGACCATTTCGCTGAACTGCTCCCACTGGACTCCAAGCCACAATTTATGGCCCTGGTAGCGGAGCAGAGACTCAGATCCAGAGCAGCACTGCAGACCGCCCTACATGCAGCTGATGCAGCCACTAGGGTCATGGCCTTGGTTATAGCCATGAGAAGGGGAGCATGGCTTTAGGACTTGGGACTCTCACAGGAGGTGCAGCAGTCCATTCAGGACCTCCCCTTTGAGGGTCCCTCCTTATTCTGGGAGAAAACTGAAAAGAGACTTCATAGTATGAAGGACTCTCGGACCACGCTATGCTTGCTGGGTCTATACACACCGACGACCCAGAGAAGGCATTTTAATCCGAGACCCAGTTCAGACAGTTCCCCCAATAGCAACAATGGGATGGGAACAGGAGAAGGGGCTGTCATAATAGGAGGCATCAGGGTCGCCAGACACAGGACCAGGGCCACCCTAAAACCCCTCCCAGGCCCAGATATCAATTTGACAGGGTGGTCAGGAGTGACACACCAACCACTCCCATAGTTCCAGCCCAGCGTTTATTTTCACTCCGCCTATCCCCATTCTACCATGCATGGTGCAGCATAACTTTGGATCAGTGGCTCCTCTGCACGGTAGAAAAGGGATATGCTATCCAATTTTCTTCTTACCCCCCTTCACAACCTCCTTCCCTGTCCTTCTTCAGGGACCCCTCTCACAAGATAGCTCTCAGACAGGCGGTAGGAACCCTCCACCAAAAGGGGGTTATAGAGGAAGGGGACAGGGATTCTATTCTTGCTACTTCCTAATTCCGAAAGTGAGAGGGGGGCTGAGGCCAATCTTGGACCTACGAAACCTGAACAAATTTGTGAAAAAGAAAGTTTCATATGATATCCCTGGGCATAATTATCCCAATGCTGGAACGAGGGGACTGGTTCACGGCTCTTGACTTACAAGACGAATATTTCCATATAGCAATTTATCCACCTCACAGGAGGTTCCTCAGATTTGTGCTAGGGAAGGACAATTATCAATTCACAGTCCTTCCGTTCGGACTCTCCTCATCCCAGAGAGTCTCTACCAAATGTATGTCAGTAGTGGCAGCCTTCCTACGCAGGCGGGGTGTGCGACTTTTCCCTTACCTAGATCAGGGGTCGGTCATAAGGACAGGTGTTGAAACATGTACAGCTAATAAAAAGCAACGTTCAACCTGTTAGGCCAGCTAGTAAATGAGGCGAAGTCTGTGCTAGCCCCGACTCAAGTCATGGAGTTCGTGGGTGCACGTCTAGATGCAGAGCAAGCCAGAGTGTTTCTGCCACACAGGAGGGTCCAAGCAATGGTGTCTTGCATCCAAGTCCTAATAAGGTTCCCAACCACAACGGCCCAGGGATGCCTCACATTGCTGGGGCTCATGGCGGTGTGTATGTTTGTAGTCCAGCATGCCAGGTTACGAATGCACCCCTTTCAAATGTGGCTCACCTCAATATACAGACCTATCAGGGACACCGCAGACAAGTTAGTCACAGTCCCCCCAGAAGTGTTGATGACACTGCATTGGTGGCTAGAAGCCGAGTCAGTCTGCATGGGAGTACCCTTCAGTCCCCCACAACCCTCCCTCTCCCTAGTCACAGATGCCTCAGACCTGGGCTGGGGAGCACACTTGGGGGACCACTAGACACAGGCCCTGTGGGGCAAGACCGACGCTCATCTCCACATTAACGTGTGAGAGCTCAGAGCAGTTTGTCTGGTGTGCAGAGTGTTTCAGAACGAGCTGAAGGGGCACTGTGTTGCAGTCAGCACAGACAACACTACAGCAATGTACTATATAAACAGACAAGGGGGTGCACGTTCATCTCCCCTCTGTCTAGTGGCCCTCGCGCTTTGGGATTTCTGCATCCAGCACCAGATTCTCCTGAAGGTGTTCTACCTGCCTGGGACTCACAACTCTCTGGCGGACCTCCTCAGCAGGTCCTTCATGGACCATGAGCGGTCATTACACACAGAAGTACTGAATTCAGTTTTCCAGAGGTGGTGACGTCCCCAGGTAGACCTCTTCGACATGCATCTCAATGGGAAGTGCGGGACGTTCTGCTCTTGCCAGAACCGAAGTCCAGGATCTTGGGCAGATGCCTTCAGCATCCGTTGGTCAGGTCCACTGCTGTACGCCTTTCCACCGATACCACTCATCCACTGAACGCTGTTGAAAATTCAGTCGTACCGAGCATCAGTTATCCTGGTGGCCCCAGCCTGGGCTTGACAACATTGGTACTCGGCCCTCTTGGAGATGTCCACTCATGCCCTGGAGACGCTTCTGCTATGCCTGGACCTGCTGACACAGGAGGAGGGGAGACTGCAGCACCCCAATCTCTGAGCGCTGCATCCCACAGCATGGAGGCTCCATGGCTGAGACCGGTTGAGCTGGCCTGCTCCGAACCTGTCAGGGAAGTATTGCTGAACAGCAGGAAGCCCTCTACAAGGGAAGCATATGTAGCCAATTGGAAAAGTTTTACCATTTGGGCCATCCAAAAGGGGATGTCCCCAGGAGAGGCCCCAATACCAAGTGTCCTAGATTACTTGCTGGCTCTAAGCCAGACGGGGCTGTCAGTATTCTCCCTAAAGGTGCACCTGGCAGCCATTTCGGCATTTCACCCAGGGACGGGAGGTTCTTGATTTTCCTCAGACCCGGTGGTAAAAAGGTTCATGAAGGGAATGGAAAGAGTCAAACCACAGGTTCGGGCCCCCCTGCCAACATGGGACCTTAATTTGGTTTTGTCTAAGATGATGGCTCCCCCTTTTGAACCTCTCGCCTCTTGTTCTGTGTGGTTCCTTTCCTCCAAGGTAGCATTCCTGGTGGCCATTACTTCAGCCAAAAGGGTGTCAGAGCTAAGGGCCCTGACGGTGGACCCAATTTATGTGTGTCTTTGTGTTCCACAAAGACAAGGTTAGACTAAGACCCCACCCGGCATTTCTGCCTAAGGTGGTCTCCCCTTTTCATATTAACCGAGACATCACCTTATCGGTTGTGGTGTGGTCAGTCTCATTCCTGGGCCCCAGGCCCTTTGTTTAGTCCACTGGCCCCACTGTATGCACCAGGTTACCCTTGTTGGGGCAGGAGGCAGTCTGGGGGAGAACCTGGTCCCCACCCACTCGCTCCAGGTTCCAGCCCAGGGACCCTGGACTGCCGCTACCTGGGAGGGCTGACTTACTTCGCCCGGGCCCCTACAGCTTCTTGCCCTAGGCCACTTCCCCCAGACGCTTCTCCCTGGTATCCCCTTCCTCGAGTGGGGGTCATGGCAGCTGGTCTCCTCCTTAGTTTGGCTTCTTCAGCTGACCAGTTTCTCCAAGTCTCTGGTGAGGCTCCAGGCCCTCCCTGGGTTGGGGCAGCACAGCCCCCTGGGTTGCTGAGGCTCCTCTCCTCTTTCATGGCCCCAGCTGTTTCTCTCAGTCTCCTTCCTTCTCGCTCGTCTCCTAAACTCTCCTTTACCACCTTCCCCTTGCCCTGCACGGAGAAGAGCTTATAAAGGTAGCCCTGAGTGGGATCAGCTGGCCCTGATTGATTTAGGGCAGCCTACTCCTCAGCTGTTCCTACGTTGGTTGCCAGCCCTGTCTCAGCTCTTTTTTTACTCCTGCCTCCCTTCTCCTGGCCCTACCCTGCCACATATCCCCCTCCCCAGCTCAACACCCTAGGGCTGGGCTGCTTGGGACAGCATGCAGTGTACATGAGATAGGCCACCAGCATTCCCATGCTGGGCCCCAGCCCTATGTTGTATATGGAAGTTGAATGGCTGCAGCGACAGGAACCACCGGGTTATTCTTGCACTCCTGTTCTTGTTATGGTGCATCCATTGCAGGGGTGCGTGGTCTGTAGCCAAGATGATCTTTCATCCCAGGAGGCAGTACCTCAGGCTCTCCATGGCCCACTTTACAGCAAGACATTCGTTTTCAATGATCACAGTTTCACTCTCTGGGGAGGAGCTTGTGGCTTGGTATAAGACAGGATGCTCTTCATCTCCAACCATTTGCAACAGTGCCGCCCCCAAGCCGCCTTCAGAAGCATCTGTTTGCAGCAAGAATTCCTTCTCAAAATCAGGAGTGATGAGGACTGGATCTCTACATCAAGCTGCCTTCAGGTCAACAAATGCCTCCTCTGCTGGGGGCGGGGGGGTCCACTTCACCACCTCTGGGTCTCAGGCCCTCGTGAGTTCTGTCAGTGGGCAAGCCCTGGACACAAAGTGGGGAATAAACACAGCCCCCCTGGGTTGCTGAGGCTCGGCTCCGCTCCGCTCCGCTCCGCTCCTCTTTCATGGCCCCAGCTGTTTCTCTCAGTCTCCTTCCTTCTCCTCACTCGTCTCCCAAACTCTCCTTCACCACCTTCCCCTTACCCTGCATGGAGAAGAACTTATAAAGGTAGCCCTGAGTAGGATCAGCTGGTCCTGACTGATTTAGAGCAGCCTGCTCCTCAGCTGTTCCTACTTTGGTTGCCAGCCCTGTCTCAGCTCCCTTTTTACTCCTGCCTCCCCTCTCCTGGCCCCATCCTGCCACACCCGTGTTTTACCCAAAGCCCCATGCCTCCCCTGGGGAGCAGAGCCTACACACCTTGGATGTCCAGAGGGCACTGGCCTGTTACATGGACAGGACCAAATCCATCCGGAAGTTGCAGCAGCTGTTCGTTGCAGTGGCAGACAGGATGAAGGGGCATCCAGTCTCCTCTCAGCTGATCTCCTCCTGGATAGTAGCCTGTGTCAGTGAGTGTTACAAACTGGCGGGGGTTCCCCCTCCACCGATCAGGGCGCACTCCACAAGGGCACAGGCATCCTCTGTGGTGTTCTTGGCCAGAGTCCTTACCCAGGACATCTGCAGAGCAGCCACATGGTCTTGTATTCACACGTTTGCGGCACGTTACGCAGTTACGCAGCACGCACGGGAAGACACTGCAGTGGGCAGGGCTGTCCTGCACTCCTTTCGGGGCTCTGACCCAGCCTCCTTGGCATTGGCTTGCGTTCACTCAAATGGGAACGCACATGAGCAATCACTCGAAGAAGAAAAGACAGTTACCTGTTTCGTAACTGTTGTTCTTCGAGATGTGTTGCTCAAGTCCATTCCAAAACCCTCCCGCCTTCCCCTCTGTTGGGGTAGCTGTAAAGAAGGAACTGAGCAAGGGGCGGAGTGGGCGGCATATATATGGGTGGCCATATGGGCGCCACTCCAGGGGGCACCGCACCGACCCTAAGGCTACCAGCTAGGGCAAAAAGCTTCCGGCAACTGGGCATGCGTTCAGCACACACCCAAATTGGAATGGACGTGAGCAACACATCTAGAAGAACACCAGTTGCTGAACAGGTAACTGTCTTTTATCTCCTTTTGGAGCAAAGTATATTTGTGTTTTTTGAGGACTGATCATATTGCTGAAAGATGCTGGAACAAAGCAGAGCCATAAATGGTAGCTTGGCAGAGTGCATGAAAATAAAGCCAAAAGGAAATGCATGTTATTTCTATGACATGCGAGTAATGTTTTGTGTTACTCGGAATGTTTATAAAGACTCTTTTTCTGTATAACTGAGGCATTCTGACGTGAGGCATTTTTATGTCATGAATTATTTTCTCTTGTACCTGACAGAAAAGATTAAGCTGAATGTCATGGGACTTGTCTTTTTTGTGTCTGTACATGATCAAAGAAATTAAGCTGAGGGCACTCTTGTGTGTTAACTATAGAAAACTGATATGAAGAAGCTAGTTTAAAATATGTTGCTGCCTCCCTTGCTTCAGTTGGGTGGAACTCAGTGAGACAAAAATACATAAGGTAAAATCAAAAATCCAATTTAAAAAACGTTTTTTTAAAATAAGCCTGCTTGGGAAGATAAGAATGAGAACCAGATGAGAGCTGTCATTTAGCAGAGTCAGTCATAACAACAAATAGATTAGACTAGCTTTGGGCCTGGTTGGAAGGGAACTGAGCAATTCCTTTTCCAACTTCCACTTTAAAAATATATCAAGTAGTACTAAGAATAGAAAAAGTGGTCCTGTTATTGTTGCTGGATAATTCTTTGTGTGAGTCAGCTGTAAATCTTCATTTTTCTGTGAATTGTCCCACACCCTCCTCACCCTAAACTGTTCTTTCAATTTTAATGAAAACACATGTTTTTGTCTGCTGATTTAGGACCGGATCCTGCAGTATGCTAAATGCCCTCAGCTCCCACTGAATTCAGGATGAATTAAGGGAGTCTTTGGTATCTCTCAGAAGAGTCTCAGTACTTTGTAAGCAGCATTCCCTGTAAGATGAGTGTGTGAGCAGCCACCCAGGAGAGATTCAGGAGCCACCCAGCTGATTAGCATGTGTTTCTACTGGTGGTACAAATTTGCACACGCCTTGTGGCACACAATAAAATTTATTCCACCATGGATGGAAAAAATTAGAGGGAACACTGCGTGTAAGATTGTGTCTTGAATACAAGACCCTTCTTTTTAAAATAAGTTTACATACAGAACATACAATCTGTGAACCAACAACATTGTATGTATAATTCCACTATTGTATTGTATTGTATTGTATTGTATTGTATACTCAACCATTAGGAGCTGATCTTGTGGTCTTTATTCAAAGAGCAAAACTCCCATTCACATTTTGGATGGTGCTGTTAACCTCCAGGTATAGTCTCATCTAACACAATCAATTCATTGCTATCATCATAGTTCATCACAAATGCCCTCAGAAGAAAAAACAAAAAAAACAGAGAGCATTTGCCTTCCTCCCTGCCTTGCAGCAACCACTCATGTGACACAGTGCCTTATTTTCAAATATGGATGCATAGATTGGTAGCTACGTACTGTCTGCCCTTAAGGTGAAACCATACTTACCTATTTCTACAGTGCTGCTTACTAATAGTTTACTTCAGAGTATTCTGAAAAAAAAATCCATGCAAGGCTAGGAATCAAATTCATCAGGATGCTATTATAGCACACTAGAGTGACACTGAGTGTCTTAACTTTTAGATGGCCTACTTTCAGCTTTTTCTTAGAGAAGCTAGGTCACATATTAGAGTGACAGACCTCTCCCCCAACTCCACCCTTCTGCGTATTTGAGCCTTAGTCCCTGTCAGTTTTCTTGTCCACACTTGCAGAGATTAACTATTAATGTGGAGTACCGCTTCTCTTGGGCATGGGAAAGGTCCTATTGTGTTGGAAGCATGCCTAGCAATACAGAAATTCCTAAGACACCATGTGCTCTTCTGCTAGTGTCTTTATTCTATTTTATTTTGTATCATTCCACTCTTGACTCTTGAGGACTTGTGTATTGTAAGGGTTTTCTCACAAAAATGGGAAATCCATTAAAGAGCTTCACAGACATGGCTAATGTTATCTGGCACGACTTTTCAAGCTGGTCGGCATTTGCAGCTCCCACTGTTCACTGGGGGTTTGTTGGCAGATATTCAAGAGGGGTGACGACTGTAGGATTTCTACTTCATCAGCAGACTTTCCTACAGGAATAACACAAAAGCTCTGTCTTACCTTGTGAACTATATTCATCAGTGATCATTTTGAAAAGATTCAGGAAAAAGATGAATAGTATAAAGACACACATCTCATAGAGCTGGAAGGGACCTTGAGAAGTCATCAAGTCCAGTCACCTTGGCAGGGCCAAGCACCATCCCTTTTTTAATCTATTTGCCCTAGGTCTCTAAATGGCCTCCCAAAGGACTGAGCTCACAACCCTGAGTTCAGCAGGCTAATGCTCAGCCCATGGAGCTATCCTCTGAAATTCACTGAAATGCCTCTTACCAAGTCAGAGCTCCTGGATGAGGCTGGGGCTACGTCTACACGTGCACCCAACTTCGAAATAGCTTATTTCGATGTTGCGACATCGAAATAGTCTATTTCGATGAATAACGTCTACACGTCCTCCAGGGCTGGCAACGTCGATGTTCAACTTCGACGTTGCTCAGCCCAACATCGAAATAGGCACAGCGAGGGAACGTCTACACGCCAAAGTAGCACACATCGAAATAAGGGAGCCAGGCACAGCTGCAGACAGGGTCACGGGGCGGACTCAACAGCAAGTCGCTCCCTTAAAGGGCCCCTCCCAGACACACTTTCATTAAACAGTGCAAGATACACAGAGCCAACAACTAGTTGCAGACCCTGTATATGCAGCACGGACCCCCAGCTGCAGCAGCAGCAGCCAGAAGCCCTGGGCTAAGGGCTGCTGCCCACGGTGACCACAGAGCCCCGCAAGGGCTGGAGAGAGAGTATCTCTCAACCCCCCAGCTGATGGCCGCCATGGAGGACCCCGCTATTTCGATGTTGCGGGACGCGGATCGTCTACACGTCCCTACTTCGATGTTGAACGTCGAAGTAGGGCGCTATTCCCATCCCCTCATGGGGTTAGCGACTTCGACGTCTCGCCGCCTAACGTCGATTTCAACTTCGAAATAGCGCCCAACACGTGTAGACATGACGGGCGCTATTTCGAAGTTACTGCCGCTACTTCGAAGTAGCGTGCACGTGTAGACGCAGCCTGGAAGTCCTAGCATAAAGACCACTAGACTGGGTTCTCAGAGTATACTCTTTCCTGAACCCTGGATGGAACTGGTTTCAGGGGTAGACAAGCAGAAATATTGATGTGGATGCCAGCTTCTGGGATGCACCACACCAATATATTGTTAAGGATGTTTTTTTGGTTTTGCTTGTTGGTAGGTTAAAGGAGGGCATCAGGCAGGCACCCAAACCTTTGTCCATGCTAGCTGAGAAAACATCTAGGACTGTTCCTGACTCCAGAAGGGGACATAACTGAATGATGACGTGCCTGAGTAAACCCAGGATTTCCCCTTCATACAAAGCACCTACTTGTGTGTTGAACTGTAAGCATGTGTGTAAGTTTAAGCATTGACTTCAATGCCAATAATTAAAGTTAAGCATGCATATAAGCATGTGTGGGATAGGGACCTTACTCCTGTCTTCCTAAGTTGTTTTCTTCAGTGATATCCCATGAATGCTACTTTTTAATTATTCCAAAATGTAAAATGATAACATAATTAAATTTTCATTTAAATAAATATCCTTTATAATGGGCTAAGGTAAACCAATCTCTGTACATCATATCCTTACTTTGATGATGGAGCTTGTAGCAGCATTAATTAATAACAGAGAGTAAGCCGTGCTAGTCTATACACTATCAAAACAAAAAGCAGTCAAGTAGCACTTTAAAGACTAGCAAAATAGTTTATTAGGTGAGCTTTCGTGGGACAGACCCACTTCTTCAGACCATAGCCAGACCAGAACAGACTCAATATTTAAGGCACAGAGAACCAAAAACAGTAAGCAAGGAGGACAAATCAGAAAAAGATAATCAAGGTGAGCAAATCAGAGAGTGGAGGGGTGGGGGGAAAGGTCAAGACTTAGATTGAGCTAATTCTTGACCTTACCCCCCACCCCTCTGCTCTCTGATTTGCTCACCTTGATTATCTTTTTCTGATTTGTCCTCCTTGCTTACTGTTTTTGGTTCTCTGTGCCTTAAATATTGAGTCTGTTCTGGTCTGGCTATGGTCTGAAGAAGTGGGTCTGTCCCACGAAAGCTCACCTAATAAACTATTTTGCTAGTCTTTAAAGTGCTACTTGACTGCTTTTTGTTTGGACAGCATTAATTAAATTTTTCTACACCATCTAATTACTTAATATCCGGGCACTGGTTAGATAAACTATAGTCGTCATGTTGTAAATATAATAGAATTTGTACAAGATTCTGCTCTCTGCCTTCCAAAGCTATAGGAAGCTTTTGCTAGTTTTGTTCTATAATACAATAGCAGATGTGGAACTGGTCAGCAGTCTGTGTTGTTTAAGAGAACAAAACAAAAAATATTTCTATCATAACTTGTTGACCAAAGAAACCGGAAATAAATTTAGCTGACTGTCCAAATAGAATATTTAAATGAGCTGATTAATTCCTGATGATGGCCTTCCTGGTTGAAACATGATGATACTAATCAATATGTCACTTCAAAATATCACTGCATTCTAACTAATCAACAATTACTTACATCTTTTAGGATTGTAACTTGGTCCTTCTAAAGGAGAGTTTTATGTGGCTATTGACATTTGATGACCAGAGTCCTGAAGGAATTCATGCCTTAGAATTAGAGCACAATTTTTTTTTACAGAAATGAAAAGACACAAGAAACACTTACTCAGCCACTGTGAGCTTGAGGTCTTTGCGTAAATTTGCAACCAGAAGGCTGGTTGCTGCTCAGGGAAAACCACAACTGGCAGAGAGAATTTGCCAAATTCTTTGACGCAAATGTGGCCATGTCCTGAGTAAACTGCTCCTTTTTTTACGGATACAGTGTAGTCAAATTCAAACTCAAATCTTTATTCGCATTAGAAGCTGTGCAAATGTTGGCAAAGGACAGAATGTTCAGTATCATCAGTCGGAAGTCAAAATAAGACGTTAAGTAACTTCTAAGGAGTGGAGGCAGAGTAGCATTTGCGATTTTATTCATTTAGTATTGTCATCTCTGATTTATACATAACTTAATGCTATTGACAGGGAATATGATCCATAACTGAGTTTGGGACCTGGATAGTTTTAGTTGGTCAATGGTAAATGAAATCTGTTTTAGAAATATTAAAGCAGCTTGTGGGGAAAGGATAATAGAATAGTCTATAAAGGTAATAGGCTAGACCCCAGAGTTATTTTTCTAATGTCATGCTAATTATCATGTGGGATGTATCAAAAGGCATGAGAAGGTAACTGCAAATTGAGAATGGACCTTTTATCATTCATCAGAAGTCTGTTGGCAATGCCTTCTTATATGGCCCTCTCACTTATCCTTTTTAGGAAAGGACATCTGATTGTAGTTGCTCACAGAGTTTGCAAGAACATGTCTACTCCTGACTGAAATCTCTGACTGTGACCTCAGACTGACCTCCAAAATGATTGGTCCTCCTCGAACTAAAGCCAACATCCTAGAATTCCTAATTGGCCTTTGAGGATACCAAAGTATTCCCTCAGCAGAGTAATGGAGACAATTCAAGCCATTTGCAGACAGGACAAGTGTTCTCTCATGCCAGAGAAGACACTTGAAGCCCTTGTTCTTCTGGGAGGAGGAGAGGTGAACCTTCAGCTAAGCTAATTCTGAAGCCTGTAATCAAAAGAAAAGAGACTGACCACTCCTGCATGAATCAAGGTATGACCTCAAACCATCTACAACACCAACTTGGTTTTAGGAAAAGGACAATCAGGTAAGTCAAAAGACTTAAAATAAGGGTTCTTATACATTTACACAAGGAATGCCACTGCCTGGTCCTTTGCTAGTATGCATCTTTCATTAACAGTAATGCCAAAATAACACTAAAACCCTTGAGTGTTATCAGATTAAATAAGATCAGATTGAATTAAAAACATTTGTGTTATATTCTAAAGCTGTGAAGTGCATGATATGATCCATACTTTTATCAAACCCTGTAACAAACACTGTATGGGATAGAAAGCAAGATTAGTAAAACTTTGGTGTCTTTTCCTTATTTCTTTTTATAGACACAAAGGAGGAAGTATCTTTAGTTTTAACCTCCTTAAAACAGGAAATATGGTATCACTGTTCCAGAGAAGCATTGAGCCTATATCAGTATTCAACAGTCATTACAAATAGCAATAAATATGTACATTTTGCATCTCACTGGATATATATCTGCACACCATTGTCTAGGTACTGGGACTTGTCATTGTGTTGAGTCCTGTACATATAATGCTATTGAAGTCAGTGGCAGTTTTGCTTACCTAGGAGTAGAAGGATTCCATCCAGAGCTGATGTGCTGACTGACTGCAGTTATTCCAATATGTGCAATCATTTGAAAACTCTTCAGGTAGGTTATATTTGATCATATTGTTATATGGAAAACAAGATGGGTTCAGACATTGATAGTATCATTGATATGACTTGGGTGATGGCTACCTTGCAAAGGCAAGAATCCAGGAAACAATGTAACATAATGATGCACCCTACCTACCAATCTGTACCTTGATACTTTGAGAGTACCACAAGACCAGAGGTATTTACCATCTAGCTCCTTACATTTTATTTATATTTGTTTCTAGTCATAATACAGTAACTTTTGAGCAACGGTAAGTCTGGAAAGTCAGCTGACTACTCCTGGAGCTTTTCCTTCCTTCTGCCAAGTTGAAAAAAAAGGAGTAATATCTCTACCTCTCTTCAAAATTATGAGAAATTAATAAGTGACTATTATTAACAGTACATATAAACTATGTGCTAATCCAGGCTTGCAAGAAGGTAGCAAAACTTAAGTGACAAAGAATTTGTCATGTTGAAATTGCTGTACAGAACTGGATGTAGCTTTTATAACTTGGTATATCCTAAAACTTTTATAACTTGGTATATCCAGGTTTTTGGAATGGTGACGAACCCATATGATTGGTTGTGGTGATAATTTTATATAACTATCTCCACAACGAGTCAGACACCTCTTCAAAACCGTATTTTTAGTTTGCGCCTCTATCTATCTGTCTACCAAAAATCTATCTGCTAGTCATGCTATATAGAACTCAAAATATAAATGTTCCTTTTACAGCCACCAAGTGGCAGTCATCATCAGATGAGGTCAGCATCTTCCATATTATGTGAATTGTATTTCTGTCTACCTTCAGTGAGTTGTGGGAGCTCAGGATTTCTTAGTATCAGACATAGATAACACAAACTTACTGGAGCAGAAACTGTGCTTTCTTTATTTTGGTACATTCCCAGAGGCAGAGGCGAGGATGCTTAGTGAGTAAATGTCTTCCCTGTCAAACTGAGGCTGTCATTAGCAGTAGTGTAAGAACTGCTTGCTTGAAAAATGTATTTAAGATAGTGAGAAAATCCATCATTGGAATTCTACTGGGTCGCCACATAGCTCAAAGGTTTGGGAACAGCATGTGATGTATTGTAAGGTACAGTAAAATTGCAAGCTATCCCTAAATTTAAATCCTCAAGTGTTTTCCTGGCTATGCTGCAGGATAGGGAGTTCTGTGGGAAGTGGACAATTTGCATGTCGCAGCAGTTGTTTTGCAAAGTTGGTCTACAGAAAGTTGGGGTGAGATATGGCTGTGTTTTAGAGAGCAGCTTGCATTTTCTCTTTGTTGTTGGTTCCTGTGTATTAAAGTTCTGGGTTTTTAAGAAAATAGTATCATATTGCAACCTTCATTAAGAGTGTCTCAATGGTTTTTAACTAACTTCTCTGTTTGCATGGTGTGGAAATAACATTCAACAGCTCATCTCTTCGAAGGAGAGTTCAACATGATGATTAATGGGTACAGGAACCTATTTATACTAGTTCTGGCAGCTGAACTCGCAGTGACTTTTTATTCTGTAAGGAATCCATTTTTACCCTATATTCAACCAACTTGTAATATTACTAAGTAGTAAGTCTTAAGTAACATTAAGTGCTAGGGTATGCTACAAACACAGGTAAGGTTTCTGGTGCTGACTTTCACTCACATGCAGAGTGGCCTCACAAAGTCCGTGTATCACATAAATCCCAGTTTGAAGGTTTAATAGGATTTTAGAAGAGGATGTCCTGCGTGCTGGGTCTCTTTGCAGAGATGAATTGTGCTTTTGGTGACAACTTGTGATACTATTGGTCAAATCCAGCAATGGAGGTAACAGACATTTGGGAGGAAGAATATATTGTTGCCCCTTTTGACTCAAATTTCAGGAGTCAGGACCCTGGGGAAGTTCTAGCTGAAAGTAGGAATCGATGAAGCCTGGTATTTTAATTGAGTCAATCTTATTTATTTACAAGTGTAACCCTTCTGTTAATGGCAGGTGATGGCCAGAAGGGCCAGGTTCAATTTCTAGAGGTTTCTGTCAACAGTTCAACCAGCTGGCTCAAGCCCCCACCATGTAACCTGGAACAATCTCACCCCACCTGCTGGGTGCCTGGAAAGGCAGATCTTCCTTTCTCACAAGCGCAGAGACTGAGATAGAAACAACTTGTTTAATAACAGGAGTCTAACATAAATTTACAGTGGCACATGCAATATGCTTGAATAAAGGAGTGGTGAAGACTCCAGTAGGCAAAGCACTCTTCCAAGAGTTGCTGAGCCACGTCTTTATAAATGCACCCCCACTTAGGGTGCATGTACACTAGCCAGCTACTTCAAAGTAGCTGACACAACGTCGAAATAGCACCCATCGTGTCTACACGCGCCGTGTGCTACTTTGACGTTGAAATCAACGTTAGGTGGTGAGACATCGAAATCTCTATTCCCATCCGAAGATGGGAAGAGTACCCTACTCCGACGTTGAACGTCGAAGTAGGGTGTGTGTAGACGATCTGCGTCCCGCTACTTCGAAATAGCAGGGTCCTCCATGGTGGCCATCAGCTGAGGGGTTGAGACGCTCTGTCCAGCCTCTGTGGGGCTTTATGGTCCCCGTGCGCAGCAGCCTTTAAAGCACCATGGACCCGGATTTCCTGTGGCAGGAAGGTGAGAGCGTGCAGGCAGCAGCACATGCACGTGCTAGCCCTGCACACCCTCTACAGACCCCGACCCATCTACCCACCACCCATGGCATTGAGCCAGCCCCCCGAGTGCCCCCAGGGCTCCCCTCCTGAGGGGACCCAGGCACCCCCAGCAGCCAAGCAGGGGGCCAAAAAGAGGTGGGGCCCCTCCTGGTCGGAGGCCGAGCTCCAAGACCTGCTGGGGCTCTGGGGTGAAGAGGAGGTGCTCCACGTGATGGGGAGCAAGCGGTGGAATGCAGAAGCGTTCGCCCAACTGGCTGAGGGCATGGCTGCCCGGGTCACCCTGCCTGCACTCCAGATCACACCTGGAGTAAGGTGAAGGAGTTGCGGCAGGGGTACGCCCGGGCCCGGGACTCGGCCAGCCGGTCTGGGGCCGCCCCTGCCGCTTGCCCCTATTACAGGGAGCTCAGGGCCATCCTGGGCCCCGGGACATCTCCCTCCCCCGGCCACCCATGACACCACGGCCGACGAGTCGCAGCAGGCCTCGGAGCCGGAGTCCGGCACAGAGGCCAGCCCCACACCCGGGGGCCCACCTGAGAAGCCCCCCCTCAGGACAGTGGAGGAGGGATCCAGCAGTGAGGGGCGGGGGTTCCTCATAGACCTCCCCTCCTGGAGCACCAACCGGGCGTCCGCCCACCAGGCTTCCCCCGACCACGGCAACGAACGGTCAGGTACATTCCCCATGGGGCACATACCCACGGGCCATGGGGCAGGGGCACCAGACACGACTGGGAGCCTCACACACCCGCAGTGGACCCCAACCTGCAACTGCCCAGCCACAGCACAGTCCCAGGACGGCAGCACGGCCATCAGCACCCGTCAGCACCCACACCCATGGACAGCACTGTGCCCTGACCCCAGGGGCGGGGGGACCATGCAATGAGGACAGCCAACAGGGACATCACACCCACCAACAGGGACGGAGACCCAGCACCCAAGGAGAGGCGGGGGGAACAGGACACAGGCCAGGGCACAGTACTAACAGCCTTCCTCTCCCTCTCTGCAGCTGCACCATCCGACGCCCCCAGCAGCCAGGCACCCTCTGTCATCCCTGACAGCCCGCTGGATGTCAGCCACCACCAGTGCCTGGAGACACCCCCAAGGCCAGCGGGATGGTCCCATCACCGCTGGACCCTGGGGGTGGCCCCTGTGGACCCCCAGCTCCTGGCAGCTCTCCGGCAGCAGACGGAGGTGGCAGAGGAGAGACTCCGCTTTGACCAGGAGGAGTCCACCCGGCGGTGGGCAGCATGGGAGGACTTCATGGGGGTCTTCTGGGACATAGCTGGGTCGATCTGGGAGGCCGTCGCCCCTCTCCCGCCCCCCGGGCATCCCTACCCGCCGCTCCACCTGATGCCCCCGCTGCCTCGCCATCTGCCGCCCCACCTGCCTTGCTGCCTGCCTCGCCACCTGCTGCCCCACCTGCCTCTCCGCCTGCTGCCGCCCCAGCCGCCTTGCCGCCTGCTGCCCCACCCGCCTCCCCACCTGCCGTGCTGCCTGCAAGTTCCCCAGGACCAGAGCCCACTGGAGCTGAAGACCAGCCAGTGGAGGCATCCCAGCCATACTTGCCAGTCCTCCCAGCCCCCAGCCAGCCACGCCGGGGACCGCGGACACGAGGCCGGGGTAGTCGTTCCCCTCTACCCCCACCCCGGCCTGATGGGCCAACGGCCGAGCCATCCACCGGCCCTCCATGTATATAGTTGTCCCTCATGTATATAGTTGCCCCCCTTTGTATATTGGTTGCAGTTTCTGTTATGCACAAAACAAAGTTAGCAGTTTTCAAAAAAAAAAAGGTTTTATTTTCCAAATAACTGGAGGCGTGTGCTTGTTGGGGGGGGTGGTGTGCGGGTGTTGGGGGTGGTGTGCAGGCAGTGCGGGCTGTGTTGGGGGGTCCTCCGGGGAAGGCGAGGGAGGTGCTCAGGGGTCTCCAGGATCAGAGTGGGCCTGCAGGGCCTTGCGGACCCGTAGCCCCTCACAGTGGGCCTGGCAGCTGTGTGAGGCAGCCAGCTTGGGGAAGCCCGTGCCAGCGTTGACCGCCCACCCCTGGACGAAAGCCTCCCCCTTGCTCTCGACAATGTTGTGGAGCATGCAGCACGCACCCACAACCTGGGGGATGTTCTGAAGGCTGACATCCAGTCGGGCAGGGAGGCACAGCCAATGGCCCTTCAGATGGCCAAAGGTCCTCTCCACCACCTGGCGGGCGTGGTTCAGGCAGGCATTGAACCGCTCCTGGCTGGCGTTGAGGTGGCCGGTGTACGGGCGTATGAGCCAGGGCTGGAGCGGGTAGGCTGCATCCGCCACGAGGCAGAGGGGCATGGTGGTGTCCCCCAGAGGGATCTCCATCCAGGGGATGTAGGTCCGCGCCTCCAGCCGGCGGCACAGGCCTGAGTTCCTAAAAACACATGCATCGTGTGTGCAGCTGGACCAGCCCACGTACACGTCCTGGAAGCGGCCCCGACTGTCCACCATGGCCTGCAGGACCACAGAGTGGTAGCCCCTGCGGTTTATGTATCTTCCTTTGCTGTGGTCCGGGGCACGGATGGGGATGTGGGTCCCGTCCAGGGCCCCAAAGCAGCTCAGGAACCCCATGGTGGCGAATCCGGCGACGGCTGCGTCCAGGTCCCCGAGGCAGACGACCCTCTGGAGCAGCATGGCATTGAGCGCACGGACCACCTGTGGGGAGGGAACACATGTGCCCATGAGTGTGTGCAGGGTGCTCCAGGGCCCTCCTCATAGGCCCCCCTCCCGGGCACCTCCCCGGGTACCCACCCCGCCCAGCCCCTCACTCCCCGGCGCCCCTCCCCCCCAGCCCCACACCCAGCCCCCCCGCCCCCCAGTGGGTGTGTGCCTGGCCCCCCCTTACCTCCATGACAATGGCCCTGACCGTGGCCTTTCCCACTCCAAACTGGTGTCCCACGGAGCAATAGCTGTCTGGAGTGGCCAGCTTCCAGACGAGTATTGCGACCCTCCTCTCGACGGGGAGGGTACGCTGCGTCCGTGTGTCCTGGTGCCTCAGTGCAGGGGTGAGCCACTGGCAGAGCTCCAGGAAGGTCTGCCAGTGCATGTGGAAGTTGCACGGCCACATGTTGTCATCCCACTCCCGCATGCCCAGCTGCTCCCACCACTCAGAGCTGCTAGGGTAGCTCCAGAGGTGGGGGAGCAGCCGGCGGGGGAGGAAGAGGGGAGCCCAGTGGTCAGGGGCGTTCCCGTCTGCCCCCAAGGAGGGCTCCTCTGGCACCAACCACTGGGCGGCCTCCCGGGCAGCACCTTGCAGGGTGCTTGCCCCCTGGATGACTACCTGGAGGGCCTCCTCTTCCTGCTGCTGCTGCTGCTGTGGATCCATATCTGCTGTGACTTGGTCTGCGAGAGTATGGAGAGTACCCTGCGGACCTCGTGCTGTGCAGGCCGGGTGTGTCTGGGAGGGGCCCTTTAAAGGAGCGGCTTGCTGTTGACCCGGAAGGGCTAGTCCAGCCTGTGACCCGGTCCGCGGGCTTTCCTGGCCCCTTATTTCGACGGGGAGCGCTTGTGTGTGTGGACGCTCTGCATTTCCTTCCAGGGCGGCTCCTTTCGACATTCCCCGCTGCTACTTCGACGTTGAACATCGACAGCACCAGCCCTGGAGGACGTGTAGACGATATGTGTCGAAGTAGCCTATTTCGATGTTCTTACTTCAAAGTAGGCTACTTCGACGTACTGTGCTAGTGTAGACGTAGCCTGAGAGTGTACCTCTGCCTCAGCTCTCCACTCACAGCAGTCTGGTCCATACTAACCCAGAGTTCACAGGTACATCAGCATGAAGACTTTTGCTGCACTGGAGCAGGATCACCTGCTGGCTGCTTGCTGCTCCCACTGGCCACTTGTCCGCTGTTTTTTGCCAGCCTGTCTGCTGGCTGCTTGTCCAATGCACTCCACCAGCTGCCTGCTGCCAGCTGCTTGTCAGCTGCACTCTGCAGGACACCTCAGCCGTGTCTACACTAGCCCCAAACTTCGAAATGGCCACGCAAATGGCCATTTTGAAGTTTACTAATGAAGCGCTGAAATGCATATTCAGCGCTTCATTAGCATGCAGGCGGCCACGGCACTTCGAAATTGACGTGCCTCGCTGCCGTGTGGCTCGTCCAGACGGGGTTCCTTTTTGAAAGGACCCCGCCTACTTCGAAGTCCCCTTATTCCTATGAGCAGATGGGAATAAGGGGACTTCGAAGTAGGTGGGGTCCTTTCGAAAAGGAGCCCCGTCGGGACGAGCCGCGCAGCGGTGAGGCACGTCAATTTCGAAGTGCCGCAGCTGACCGCATGCTAATGAAGCGCTGAATATGCATTTCAGTGCTTCATTAGTAAACTTCGAAATGGCCATTTGCATGGCCATTTCGAAGTTTGGGGCTAGTGTAGACGTAGCCCCCATGTGGGCCACTTGCCTGCTGCATTATGGGTTTTGCTCTCAGCAAAACCTGGTGATTCCAGCTCTCCATGGCTTCAGCTCTGGGCCTAGCCACAAGTATCTCAGTATCTACCAGGGTGGATTCTCACAAAATAACTACAGACCTCAGCATTATTCTGGGCTTTAGTTCTACCTTTGAACAGTGAGGGAAGAACTAGTCAAACCAGATTTATGGCTGAATAGGCAAACAGTTCAAGCAGTATCCCCTTACCCCTTTTCCTTTACAGGGCTCTGCTGAGGGGAGTCCTGTGGGGTGCACATCGTACGCAGTGAGGATGACTGTCCTGTACCCCCACAATAATTTCAAGAATTCGTGATATTCCACAATTCCTACACTGGGCAATAGCTTAATTTGTGACTTTACAACAGCAAGTTGTTTACAATAGGCAAAACACCACTGCTTTTTCCTGCTACCCAGCAGCTTTTGCAAACAGGTAACTATTTACATAGACACACCCCATTTATCCGTTTGCATCTCTGAATAACACATTCCGCAAATTCCTTCAGCAGGACTGAGATCTTCCTGCCATATTCCTTACACAAGGAATGTACGAAGTTGTGCTCATCTGAACGCAAAAGGAGCCAAGAACAAAAGAAGCAGTAGTTTAGCAGTCCTCATGGCTGCCTCTAGCAATTTGCCTCCCTGTTCTTCCTATGCATCTCCACCTCTCCACAGTGGAGGAGCGCTGCGTGGAGAGGTGGTCCCTCCACAGAGGGTGTTCTGCTCTGCTCTGCTCAGGGCTGCAGGGGGCAGTCCCAGAGCTGCAGAGGGCAGGAACAGGGCAGGGGTCAGGACTGTCTGTGCACTTACTGGCAGCGGTGGGAAGCAGAGACCCAGCCTACTTTGCTCCCATGACTCCCAGCCACACTGCTTAGGAGAGGGGATTTGCAGAAAAGGGTGGAACCCCCTACCCCCCACCCCTCAGCAGCAGTGGAAAGAAGAGTGACAGAGCTGGGAACTGGCAGAGCTGATTGTTCCACTTCTTACTGCCACTGGTAAGTGCGGTGGCGGGCCTGACCCCTGCTGCTGGCACCAGCCCCTACTAACTCCTTGGTCTGTGTTGCTTGGCAGAGGGGGCTGAGGGAAGGGGCAGAACAGGAGTGGAGCAGGGGCACAGCAGGGGCAGGAAGAAGCAGAGTAGGAGGTTATCCTGTTTCCTGGGCCCCACAGCCCTCTAGGGCAGTGGTTCCCAACCTTTTCAGAAACCTAGCACGCTTCACTGAGACAAACAGTTGCACAGCACATGCACTTTTTTCAGCTGAATCAATTGCTCATAAACATCACATTTACTCACATTTACTGTGGTTACAGTCTTACTAGAGAGGTTTGCGACATAGTAGCGCATACAACAAGCTAAACGAGGACCAGACACATTACCCACCACAGAATGCACTGTACACAGCGAGCCCAGGCACATTTTCAAAATCTGCTCAGCGCCATGCTGGGGATGTTGAGTAAATGAGTAACTACTGAAAGTTTCAGCAGCTCCTCTGCTGCCTGCAGGGTGGGGAGGTGGCTCCAGAGAGCAGGCTTCCCTTCTGCCAGCCTGTTGGACTGCCAGCAGCTTGGACTCCTCAGCCACATGCGAGTCCACAATCGATGAGCCTGTGCGAGCTCAAGACGTCATCGTCAGGCACGACAGACTACATACATACATACATACATACATACACCATTAAAGGGAGGAGACAATTTTACCCATTATATGTGTATGTGCTCCCGCTTACTCAACTGTTAGAAAGAAAATTGACAAAGGAAACTTGGGATTCATTTTAAAATTGTCCTGCTGCTGCTGTCACTGGAAAGAAAATGTGTTTCCATCAAAATAAGAATTTATAGTTGTCTTTGAGGTCCATAACATGGCAGTGCCCCAGAAGTTTATGTAATCTGAACCAGCATTTGAACTTGGAGGCCTCTGCCAAAATTACATTTAAGCCTCTTGATTGTTCACCCATTATTTTCTTGAATCCCTCAACTTGTTGGCTTTTTGATATGGTAATTTCAAAACACTTCTTTCTTTTGAATAGTGCATGTTAAGGATAATCTTGGTAATCCAAAATCAATCCCAAAACTGAATTAAGACCAGAAATGTAATGAATGATCCAAGTAACCAGCCTTTATGGTCACTTTTAGCCATGAAAAGTCAAACAAATGCAAACAAGGACTTTTCTAGGATCTATATTTTACCAAAATGTTCCATTCTGGAGCTCCTGCAAACGTAGGAAATTCACTAGACTTTCAGGGAAGAGAGGGGAAGTAAAAGGAATTGTTAAAGCATTGCTGATTCACTTAGTATGGGCCTGGTTAACAGGCCATTAAGCATGCTGCTTAGCTTCCTTCATCTTTTGGCTTTGCAGGTGCCCTCTGAATGTGAGGACCGATGAACAATTAGCAGTACTCTCTACAACAAAATGGAGTAAACCTATGTAGCCTGGGTTAGTCAATACTCCTATACCACAAACTTGCATGTTTTTGGTGGGCCTGAGTGAACAAAGTTATGAGTGCTCTCAGTTCCTAATGATTTCCATTCCCTACATGTGGAAACTTCCTAGCACACTGAAGTATCAAGCCATAGAGGTTTAAAAGTGCTCAGAGAGAAGGTAACAGAGATACAGCTAATAAAACAGCAAGGTAGACAGCTAGGGTCGGTTATATCTAGGTTTGCAGCTGTGTAATCAAGCCCCCCTCAAAGAAAATTTCCACCAGTCAACAAAGTGTATTGATCATTTCAGTGTGCAGAGACTAGGCACATAACCATTAATTCTGAGTTTAGTGTACCAAATGTACTTTTAGGCTACATCTACACTTGGGCAAAACTTCGAAATGGGCATGCTAATGGCCAAATCAGAGAATACTAATGAGGTGCTGAAATGAATATTCAGCACCTCGTTAGCATGCCGTGGAAAGTGCCACGTTTCATTCACACACATCTCAGCTACATGGGGGTCCTATCGGAATAAGGGGATTTTGATGTTTGCAGGGTCCTTTCGAAAAGGACTCCCGGGTAGCAGAGCCACGCGCAAGTGAAATGCAGCACTTTTGAAGTGCTGTGGACGGCGGCATGCTAATGAGGCACTGAATATTCATTTCAGCACCTCATTAGTATTCTCCAATTTGGCCATTAGCATGGCCATTTTGAAATTTTGGCCAAGTGTCACCACAGCCTTAATGTATTAATGTACTAAAAGGACTGCTGATCTTGCCTCAGTCAACGATAATGAGAAATCTCTGATTTAGCTTCAATTAATCAAATCTATACCACCTTGTGAGAATCCAAATTATATTCACAGTACCAATATTTTAGTAATACTTGATGTATAATATGTTTAACATATTGTATACACAAGATACTTAGTCAACATTTTAACAAATTTAAATATCAATCACAGCCGACCAATTCATAATGTAACACACAAAGTCCGCTAACTGACTAGCAGAGAGATAAGATAATGACTTCATTGTTACATAAATGAACCAAAATATGCTCCCCATCCCCAAATAGTCCTCTCTCTATAAAATAACTGTATTTTTTTTAGCTTTTTGGGTCAGGAAAGTTGTAGCTTCACTTGTAAGAAATTAACGATTTGTCACCCAAACAGAATGATTCTAATGTGAGTATCTCCAAATTTATCTTTAAAGTCCAAAAAATTTGCAGATTTCCTCGTACCAGCACATTCACAACATAGTGCTTCAGCCTTACTCCTCCCATAGTTGCCTGTGCTCATGCATTGGAATTACCTATTCCTCCCGTGGGCTTCTACAGAGAGCCTGGAAGATATGGAAATTTTTCTTAAGGAGTCTGTTTGTACTGTAGACAGAAAATTCTCCAATGAAGCTTGTTCCTGTTTTACTAGGATCACTAAACTCAGAGGCTACGGTTACACTATAACAATCTGTTGACAGAAGTCACTGTCAGAAGTGATTTCCTGACAAAACTTCTGTCGACAGAGCAGTCAGACTGCCTGGCTGCTCTGTCAACAAAACAAGCAC
Source organism: Carettochelys insculpta (assembly GCF_033958435.1). Taxonomy (NCBI): domain Eukaryota; kingdom Metazoa; phylum Chordata; order Testudines; family Carettochelyidae; genus Carettochelys; species Carettochelys insculpta. Next base: position 54,895,600 of record NC_134140.1, read on the forward strand.
CCAAAAGCACAGCAAACAGGGCTGTCCATTGCTATAGAAGCCTTGTATGTCACAAGAAGCATCCCCCCACATCTCCCCTGGCATCCACACAGCCTTTTTGTTGACCGAATCCATCAATAGCAGCATTATGCCTCATGGCTGAGTGGCAGAACGCTGCTGCAAAAGTGCTGAATTTTGTCCACAAGCTGTCGACAAAACACATTTTGTGTGTGGACGCTCCGGGGTTTTGTCAGCAAGACTCGTGAGTGTAACCATGGCCAGAGTGTTTTTTCTTTTAAACTCTTTGAAACTGTGAGTAATAAAACCAAACATCTAACAACATCAAAATAATGTCCTCTACCTTTAATTTGTGAAACTTATATAAAATGGGCTCCTTCCACCATCCAGCAACCAATTCTTGTATCCAGCAGTCAGACAATATATTCGGAGCAAACATATGTCTTGGATTAGGGCAATTAAAATTTAGGAGTGCTCCAGAATAATCCCAACGAAGTCTTGGGAAAGATGGAGCTCCTCCAGTTTCTCAGCCACCCCTTTGGTTGATTGATGAATGGTACTTACAGGTGCTTCTCAGCTTAAAGTGCCTCGGGAGTGACATTTGGTGCTCTTCAGCTAGAAGATGACAGGATGCCAAAAGAGGGGTAGGCATAAATGTGGTAGCTGATCCAATGTATAGCAGAATAATTAGACTTCTCTTTCTTCTCTTAGAAGAAAAGCATTGTGGAGATGAAGAATCAAGTTAACTGAATACAAACCACATTAGTTATGTATGAAATAAAAAGTAGTATACAGACGTCTGTCATGTGAATAATAGCTTGGGTAGATATTCACCTTTCTCCTTGAAGGATCCCAAAGAACTTTACGAGTTAAAGATACAAGGATCCCTGCATCCTCATAGTAACCTCTAGGAGGGAACAGTTCAGCTGTCTTCTTATCTAGTATTAAAGTGTATATGGCAGAAAGTAATGAAGAATGCCATATACGATAGTAACTTAAGAAGAGAGCCCCAAGTCTTAATTTTTTCCAGTGCACAGATAGCTTCAAATGCTGACATATAAAACTAACGAGGGACTTTTGAAATAATGTGCAAAACAATCCCATATTTCAAGTGTTTAATTCTTCCTTATAATTTTAAAGGCATGTATTCTTTACTGGTAGGGAGGAACTTGCAAACATACTGTTTTGTCCGTCCACCCGACCCATTTTAAAAAAAAAACTTCAGAATATGTGAATCCTTAATATTCCTAATAATAGCATTGGTGGCAGTGTTATTCATTGTCTTTACAAGACAGAAGCATAAAACATATGTTCTCTGGGGAGCATTTCAGTGAGAGAATGTTTTTGACATGTGAAAGAGAGATCTTGGAATGGAGAATACTGACGCTGTTGTTGCCTTGGTGTAACCAGTGTGGTTTTGAATGATTTAAGCAACTGCCTTCCCTTTCTCCTAGGCAGATGCTGAGATCAAAACGTGTTCATATATGCTTATAGGCTCTCATTTCCAAGGACAGCAGGGCTGTTTAGTCTTCCACATCTGGCTGCACCTCCCACCCTATGCCTGTGGGAAGGTCTCTCTCTTCTCATGTTCCCAGCCACAGGAAAGGGAAGAATAATTGTGTGGGTGGGTGGGGGGATCTCGCTACAACCCTGAGGTCAATAGAATCTTCCTGGGAAATCTTGGTAACAAATGGAAATCTAATCTATAAATTGTTGCTGTAACAATGTAAGTTGGGCCTCTGTGACAGTACCTAATGGCATCTCGGGCATTGCCAGGAGAGAACTGGAGGTTTTGGCATCTGAATAGTAGACAACTGAGACTTCTGTAACTGATAACTATGGAAGACTCTGTGGAATTTCAGAGTAAGCATATTAGGTTCATTATTCTGCTCAAACATGTGGCAGTGAAATATTTAACAGAGCTTGCATTTAAACGGTCTCTAGATTACAAAATAAACTACTAGTTGAGATGCGTGGGCAGGTCACGTCTTTAAGAGCTGCTGTTTCAGCCTGTCTGCAAACTCAGTAAGACAGCCATTTCATCTATTTATCAGGGTCCTATTTTCTGGGCTTTCTTCACAATCATAAGAATTAAAATACATATTTGTAAATTAAAAGCAGATTTTTGGAGCACATTTTTGTGTCAGGAAGAGAACAGAGCCCACAGAATCAAGGAATGTCTTGAATGTTCTAATAATGTGCAAGAATAGCCCAGAAATTGCCTTAATTGCTTTCTAGACCCCATGTTGTTTCCACGGCCGGTAATTAAGTTAAAAAAATCTTTTACTGGTAAACTGAGAGCATTGGTCCTGGGTACTATTTAGCGACAATAACCAGGGTACCCCCAAAATATTTTTGTACTATTACTTTTCAAAATGGGAACTGCAATTTAAGTCCCATGCCCTTCCCCTCTCCACCCCTCAGCTGCCACTGCTCCTAGGGATTATTGTTCTCCTTATTCATGATTTTAGTCTTGCAACCAAATTTTCATGGTCATATCCTATGCCAGTATAGAACTCCCTCCCCAGCTTTTTTTTTTTGTTTCAGTTTCAATTAAACTCTGCCTGTTCTCCTGCACAGAACAGATTGCAGGACTATTTCATGTTTTAGGGAGATTTTAAAAAAAATCAAAACCTTCCTTACTTTAGAGATTGCCCTATCTCTCATTCTGTCATGCAGATTTGCCATCACTTTGACACTTAGTCATCATGCCTCAGGTGTGAAATAAAAAGCTAGCATAGTCCTGATTCAGCAAAAGTACTTAAGGATACTCCTAACTTTGAGCATGTGAGTAGTCAGTGAGACTACTCAGCTGATGAAAGGTTTAAGGACCTTGCTGGACTGAGAAAATGGGTAGAGAAGATGTAGAACGGGTGAGAGAAAAGAAGCTGTACATTCGTGGTTAATATGTAAGCAGTCTGCTGATAACAATAATAAGCTGTATATTTTCCATGCAGATACGTGCCAAGACAATTGTACATACTTATTTGTGCTACTTGTTATAACTTTGACGCTGCTTCAGTTGCTCAACATTTCAGCCTCGTCATAGGTTGCTCCTGGTATTTGGCACTAAGCTCACTGTTCTGGGGACCTTTAATACGATTGCGGCTGCCCTACCACTCCTCCTCGCACACCCCTTGGCACACCCCCTCAGTGCCTCTTATCAGAAGCCTGCCATATGTAGCTGACAGTCAAGGATTGTCAGGGTTTTACCCTTGGGGAAAATTTATTAGTGATTTGCACTTTAAATCCACCCTGTAACAAAAATAGCGCAACGTCAACCTGCAAACCTCTCAGCAAGCTTTCAGATCTTCATGCTATTGTACTGAAGAAAATTGGTTGCACACGGACAATGAATTGGACTTATTTTATTTCCTGAAATTAACTTCAGTGTTCCAGTACATTCTTTAGGATCCAACAGAATCTCTTATTGTATTGTAGTTTTGTATTGTACAAATGTAGTTGAATGCTCTTTTTTTCCACTAATACTTCACCATCTGCCTAGTTTCTCAAAACATTTTTTTTCCCTCCTCCAATTATGTAACTACTCAAAAAGGTTAAAGAGAAATCTGGCCTGGATAATACTCCATATTTATGTATAGCTAAGTGTAGTTCAGACTGCCACATATGAGGTTTATTTCCTGATCAGAATCTTCTGGCACAACCTAGAGCTCATGACTCTCTTTGGAAGGGAGAGGCCTTGATTTTTCATGACATTTCCATTCCTTGCAAAACTACTGATTGCAAATAACAGTCCTTGTTGCCACTTAGGGGATGGATGGGGGTTTGTGTTGAGGGCAGGAGGCAGACCTACACTCAGCCCTCCCTCCCATCAGCCTGCAGAGCTAAGCAATGATTAGCATAGCAAGAGTGGCATGCTACAGGAAATTCCTTCCTAGGGTGAAATGTTTCCTGGAGCTGCACATCAGCCCTTACTCAGCCCTGAGGAGAAATGCTACAGAGTAGCCCACTGGTTATTCAGCTATTGCATTTATTATTGCAAATCCAGATAAATACAGGCCGCTATTCTGGTCTTGACGCTTGAATGGGAATTAGACTCTACAGATCTTCCATGATTGAGCCTTTGGTGGGGGTGGAGGGGTGGGAAAGGCATTTTACATGGCCCCAGTGATTATGTAGCTCTTAATAAGCAGAATCACTGATTTGTGAGGTTAAAGATCTCTCTTTCTTTGTGTGACCACAGAGAGTGTGCTGTAGACTTGATGCTAATTTCTTTAATTTTCCACTGATTTTGAAACAAATTCTTTACACAAACTCTAAAAGCTCCCCCAGCTTACGGTAGAACTTTAAAATGTAGTTTAAAGTCTTGTGAATTTATTCAAGAAAATTTGCACTCATTTAAAACAATACTTTGGAAAGAGTGGCTTTCCTAAAAGCTCTGGTGTTAAATCACAACCTCAGAGAAAACACATGCAAAAATTGCGATTAGGATTTTTTAAAGGGTACTTTTTTAAAAAAGAGGAAAAATCTAAATGACAATTGCTAAACAATTAAAAATTTCTTATTTCTAAAGTGATTTTGATGCCTTTATCATCTGTTCAAAATTATATGGTGATCCAGTTTATTTAGTCACTGGCTGTATTCCCACTGATGTGAATGGGAGTTCTATGTGTTCTATGTGCAGAAACACTACAGAATTAGGTTTGTAAGCCCTAGATCAGGGTTTCCCAAATGGTGTTCCATGGAACCCTGGGGTTCTACAAAGTGAAAATAAGGGTTCCATGAGAAAATGATCAGGAGTCAGCAACCTGCCACTCTGGATGCTGCCACCACTGACTCCTCTGTGGCTCTGCGAGCCATTGTCAGACTGAATTTCCTGGGATGTTGGGACAAGTGCTGTTAGGCAGTTTAGTCCCATAACTGTGGACAGTCCTGTTGCTAAATGAGTAGGGTAAGCAAACCCTACTCCTGAGATGACTTCCACTCCTGTGAGAATGTATTTCCACCTTTCTCTGGTGGTGGGCAACGGTCCCACATAATCAACCTGCCAGGTTCCCCATAGTGTTTTCCCATCCCTTAGCGTGGCAAACTGTTGCCCCTCAGTGATATACCTCCTGGTCTCAGCACATGTAGTGCAGGCTTGTACCAAATCCCTAGCCTGTTGGTGGATGAGGGGCCACCCCCTGATATGTGCCTGCCTTACCAGTTCCCCACTTCCAGTGTGTCCCAGAGTTTCATGCAGCCAGATGTGTAGGCGTTCCCAGTCCCCAATCGACTGTGAGCCTCCATTTACCATTAGGTTTCTTTACCAGCCACACCGGGGAGTTGTATGAGGAGTCAGTGCAAATTAATATTCCCCGTGCCTCCAGGTCTTTAATTAGCTCAGTGACCGGAGCTATAGCTTCAGCTGGGATGTTGTATTGTTTTACATGGGTCACAGCTGATGGGGGGAGAGCAGGGGCTTGGGCTAGTAAGTTGACACTATAGAGGGGAACTTTCCCCTCGTCCAGGATTGTTGTTCTGGGTTTGCAGTCAGCTCTGAATGCCCACCTTTCCCCACCAATGATTCCATCCTTGCCCCTTAGGATGTCCATGCCAAGTATATGGGCATTTCCAGGTATTAATTCATGTTTCTGGGGTTGCCGGTCGGGGTTTAAAGGGATATCCAGCTTTACTTTGACCAGCAGGTAAGACACAGTAGTGCCATTCACTCCCATAACCAAAACCTGCTTTCGGATGGAAGGTGGAGGTCCGGAAAAGTCCTCTCTTTTAATCATGGATAGTTGGGCTCCAGTGTCTACCAGGAAGGAGACAGTAGTCTTATCATTAACTGTTACTACGATCCGGGGGTCGTTGCTGTGATTCTCTCTCCCTGCTGGTTTGAGTTGATTTATAGAGAGAGAGGTTTGTTCCCCCGCTAGTCAATTTCCCTGGTCAATTTCAACTAGCAGCAGCACCTCATGTAATTGCTGCCATAGCCATGTGTAAGGGGTATGGGAGCTGGAGGGGGCGCTAGGAGTTATCACCTCCCTCCCTTGCTTAGCCCCTTTTAAGGCAGCCAGGAGCTTTAACTTCCCGGTTGGCATTCTGTGCAGCAAATCTCAGGGGTATCCTAGATCTAAACACTGTTTCCACAATTTAGTTCTTAATTCCTTTTCCTCTGAGGTTATCTCATGCCTAGGCTTAAAGCCTTCTTGCTGCCCTTTATCATCTCCCTTCAAATTCCACATCTTAACTTTGACCTGTGGTGCCTCAGTTTTTCCAAACTCTTGGAGGTCGCTTAGCGTAAGTTCAAATAGCTCCCAATAGGGATAGTTGTGCTCCTGAGCATAATTTCTGGTGGCTAGCATTATTGCCCTATGAGGTCCGGGAGCCGCTTTAAGTACTGGTCTCAAATCCTCAGTTATTACCCATTGTTCCCATGGGCTCTCCTCATCCCTGTCCTCTGGACTGGCTTGGTTGAGCACAGCTGTTATGGACACAGTCTGCAGGGCTCCTTTAAGTTCATCCCCATTTGTCCACGGGATGACAGTGGGTTCACCTCTATGGGTGCAGTGGATTCCCCTAGCCCATCTACAGGCAAAGGTCCAGATAGATTTTGGACCCTCCTTATTCCTGGGGTTAAGGAATACTCCTGCACCCAGATTTACCCTTCCACATTCCTGGGAGGACAGCTGTGTATGGCCAGCTCCCGCATCCCATATTCTGGCTAGCCATTCTATCACTCCTTCCCCAGGTTTTTTGGCAAACTCATCTTGGATTTTTTTCAATTCTGTGGGCTCAGCTCATAGCTGCGGGTAGTGATTCGGGTGGGTTGTGGTTCTGTCCTTTTGCTAGACTCATCCTCTCCCTGCTCAGTGAGATCTTTTTGGTAGGTGATGATGGGTCTCATGTGGATGCGGGGTTTTCCTAACTCAGGGGAGGAATAGGTGGAATATACCTCATCATCAGAGGAGTCCCAGATGTCCCCATCCCAATCCTCCAGATCTAGCCAGAGAGCAGCCTCTACTTTAGCTTGGTTAATTGTTCGCAGCTTGCTCTCTAATCTCACCCTCCGCTCTGCTCCGCTCCTTCCTTCTTTATTAATGGAGTGAGGCGCTGTTCTAAGTAGTGCACATCGTCACTTAGCAGGCGCCCCCGGGTGTCTAGGTTCTGGCAACGCCACTCTAGCTCATCTCTTTCCTTTTTTACTCTTTCTAATTCTGCTTTCAGATTAGAGTGGCTGTTACATGCTGCTTGTAGGGCACCTTTAAATAGCCAGATACAGGCTCCTTTCCCCTTTTTCTGCTTTATTTTACAAGCAGTTCCCCAACTACAGAACTGCGACCACAGTTCCTCGGGATTTCCCCATTCCTTTTCTAACATTTCTTTATCCCATTTTGGGTCAGCCCAACCTTCCTGGGCAAAGCTCTTTTCTACCTTGCTGAAATCAGTGACTGGCTTCATGCTGCTGTATTGGAACTAAGAGCACAAACCCTGCTTGCTGCACCAATTCTGTTAGCCAATGCCCAGGTGCCAGCTAAAGGTCTGGTGAGGCAAAGTGTGTGATGCCACACCAGTAGCCATGCTAAGCAGCCCGGACAGGCTGGGTTCTTTTGTTTGCGTTCAGTTTGGGTACAGCAGCAAGAGGGATTCAATTAGAGGCTTAACAATTACTTGTTTATTTATACAAAGACAGACAACAGTTCAACTCACAGATGATTAAGGTACAAAAATTATGAATATCACTATAACTTTGGTAGCGGTTAATAGGAAAAACCACCAGCAGCAGGTTTGCCGACAGAAGCGGCCGCTGCAAGTAAAAGGGGTTTTTCGGACAGGCTCTCTGCTCTGCTGCCACTGAGACAGTAGAACTACATTTAATTGGTTTAATGGCTGGCAGGGTGGTGGGAGGGATCTAGCCATTAAACCAATCGAATTTAGTTCCATTATTTGAGCAGTGACAGGACAGTGAGCTGCAGAGAGCTCCCCACTTGCAAAGCAGCTGGTGTGCATACAATGGGGGTGGCGCAAGGGAAGCCAATGTATATCCAGAAGAGGAGCCAGACAGGTCTTGTGGTTCCTGCCGAGTCGTAGCCATTCATTGGCTGTGACTGGCCCCTTGCATTGCCATAGGGTGGCCAATGAAATCAGGCCCTCAGGATTAGAGTCAGAGGAGCAGTGGTGGCTAAGGTAGGGTTGTCCGCCATGTTAGGTGAGGTAACAGGAGGAGCTAAGTCGGGTGGCATTAATTCAGGTGGGGTTCGGCTGGGGGCCTCTTTGTGTGGATGGGTTAGTCCCAAGGGCTGGTTTGGGGCTGAGACATGTTAATCCTGGGGATGGGGGCCGGGTTTGGGGCTGAGAGGAGTTAAGCCATATATAAGACTGTTGCTAGGGGTTCTGCGAAATTTTTTCAACTTTGAAAGGATTCTGTGGCCAAACAAAATTAGGAAACACTGCCCTAGATAGTTTAAGGAGATCAATGGAACTAGCCATGGAAATAGATAATGGGTATTGGTTATTCCATACAAAAGTTAATTACTGAATTCATGCAGTAGTTACCCAATATAGTTTGTGCAAGAGAAGCATATCAACATTTTTTGAGGCATAAAAGTTATAGTTAAACTTTACCCTGACCTTGCATTTTGAAATTTTGGTGCTTCCTCTGCCGTGTAGAGAGCTTTTCTCATGATGACAAGTGAGCAAGTGAATAATTTGGATCCTTTTTCAGGAAAGCATCTTTATTCAGGAAAAGACTTAAGCACATGCTTCATGCTTAGCTGATGCTTACCTCTTGTTGTTTTCTTGTAGAGGTTGAACCTCTCTAATCTGGGAACTCTCTCATCTGGCAACATCTGTCATCTGGCATGGTTTTGGTTAGCCAGATGACCACTTATCATGGTGCTATAAAGTTTGTTTGCATCCACCAGTCCTGGCTCTCCATGTTCTGTGTTGTTATTTAAGCTGTGTCTAGAATGTAAGGTTTTGTCAACAAAATGGCCGTTTTGTCAACAAAACCCATAAAGCACCAGATTGTGAAGCGTGTTTTGTCAACAGAATGGAGTGTTTTTGTCTACAGCTGTGTCCCATGCGCCAAGAGGAAGAGTAGTTCTGTCAAGAAAGATGTGTCAACAAAATGCAGGTCTGGGTGTTCTGGGGGGCCTTCAGTCAACAGAAAAGGTGTCCCCCCTAGACATTCTGTCCCCAGCAATCAGCCTTCTGTAGTTTCTGCCTCTGGCCCTTCTTTGAAATTATTGCTTCAAAAGTAGTTCAAAGGATTTTCTGCATGCCATTTATTCTGACTCAGTAAAAACTCTTACTGTCATTCTGGAGATTGTGTGTTGGCTTCCTCATAGCACTGTAATCCCTTTGAATAAGTGGCATGCAGTTTGGAAAAATTCTTGTAGATTTTTTTCCCCTTTGCAAGCCCATGAGCTTCCATTCCACACCTGAAAAGTCTGAAAGAATCTATGGTGGATAAGAGTAATAGAGGTCAACCTATATGAATAAAAAACTTGACAGTTGGTAGCTTTAGGACATTTTGTTCGCTCCTTCCAGCTTTGCAGTAGTCACTGACGCAGACTTGCATCACGAAGCATTTTGCTGCTCTTAAAGTTTTTCTGTTTGCTTGTTTGGTAGAATTGACTCAGCATACAATTTAATAAATGGCCAGATTGTGCAATGTAAACATTGGCTCACTTTGGCGGTGGTGTAGTGTCATGCTGCCCTATAGGGAGGTGTGAGAGGGATTGCGTACCAGAGTTTCTTGGCATGCCAAGAAAGTATGCATGTTGCAGAATCCCTAATGATAAGGCATATTCCCATCTCCGTTCCCAGTCACCTTTACCAGTGCAGTAGGGGGCAGAGGAGCCATGATGTTGCTCTTTTGTGCCCCTAGGGGTGCCTTGAACCACTGGAAACATTAGAAGAGACCTATCTCTGGGCTAATACAGAGCCTGTGACAGATTGGGGTGCGGGTACAAAGGAGGGATGATCTCTCTGCACCCACCAAGGCAAGGGACAGGCATGATCTGGCCCCAAATTCACTATACTAAGGGCCATCAATTGTTTGCATGTGTACTGACAGGTTTGGGTAGGTTAGACTTTACTTCATTGCCCTTTTCCAGTGCCTAAAAAACCCAGCTCCCATTGAAAAGCTGCTGGAGACCCAGAATTCAGTCACTGAAGATTTTCAGCAAGGACTGTAGGTGCAAAAGAACAAACAGAATGAACTGAAAAACTAAGTACCAACTTCACAAAATTTTATGGTAAAAACAGAAACAATAGCTTATTTTTTTTACCCTATAATATAGTTACTTACATTATCTTCAGTTTTGGACAAACATAAAGACAAACAAATTGAATCTAAACAGGTCAGTTCCCACAGAAACAGTGCAAAGAAACTCATAGCTCCCAAAAGCTTAGATTGAATTCACCCTAATCTCAGTGAGCATCTTTGATCACTAAATCTATACAATCTGTTGAGTCAAAAACATCTCCCGTCCACTTGCTTGTAGAAATTTTCAGTTGGAATCCATGCAGACTCTTCCTCTGCCTATGCTGACATCCAAGTTAACTAGTCAGCTAAATAATTAATCGACCAGTCTAGTTAAGTATACAGATTTTTTTTTGTTCAAAAAAAAGTGTTATGATAAAAATAAAAATCTGAGCATAGCAAATATAAATGACCCTTTCCCCGTTGTAACGTTTAAGCAAGAGTTGGTGAATCATACTAGTTGAGGCAATTTAACTAAAACAGTTTGGCTAAAATCAAGCAACACTGGAAGTACGGAATTAAAATACGAGTATTTTTCTCCCAGTTTCCCCTTTCTATAATTAACAGTCCCAAGGCTCCCCTGTTGGAGAGTTAAGTGTCAGTAACCTCTTTCCAAGTTAGGGAAAGCAGCCTGCCTTCCACTCCTCTGGCTCAGCTTCTCCCTACCCACATAGTGCCCATGACCTTTTGCAAAGCAGTTGCCCTGACTACTTGCCATCATGCAGTCTGAGTCCAGCCATGGGGAACTTACTGAGCACAGCCAAAACCACCACATCCAATTCCAAAAGACTCTGAGTGTAGAGAACTAATTGTGCATCAACCTAACAACAGAGGCCCAATCCACCTTGTTCCTACCCACCCCTCAACAGATCTCTTAACGAGATCTCCCTGTTAGGCACACGGGTTACACATACACACCAATTACCGTATTCAAACCCAAGAGATTATAATTCAAATAAACTCACTGTGGTCAAGATGTCAATTAAGATTTCCTGGAGCTCTGGGACAGAGCAAGTGGGAAGCCCTCTCCCCACACCTTCTACCTAAGATTCCATCCCCGCTTTGTCCTTTCTGTCCAAGGTACTCCCCATCTCTTTCTGCCCCTTCCCCCTGCAGTCCTGATCTAGTTCCACTTACGGTCTTAGCCATTTTGTCCCCTATGGCAGCTGCCCCATCTATTGCTTTCTGGCCCACCACTGAGGCCCAAAGAGCAGAGAAGCTCTGTCTCACTGCCAGAGGGCCATGGCTGTAGTGAGGAATGAGAGCTCCCCCAGCCTGATGTTGCAAAAGGGAGCCAGAGCTCCTCTAGTCTCGGGACTTCAGCCAGGTGCAGGCATTGGGGCTTCCCCTACCTCCTAGTGCTTCTTCTGCCAGGCATCAGAGTTGGGGTGCTAGGGCTTCCACCACCCTGCCCCACTCGCCAAGTAGTTCTGCTGGGAAGCAGAGTGGGGTCACAATGCGGGGCTTGTCTCATTCACCCAGCAAAGCTGTGAGGGAGCAAAATGCAGTCAAAAGACTTCCCCGGCCTTGCTCCGTGTTGCTGCCACAGGGGCCTAGGGGCTTCTCTGCCCCACCTGCCTAGCCCTTCTCCTGGGGAGTGGACTGAGAATGCAAAGACTTCCTCTGATCCACTCGAATGCTTGTCTGCTGGTGAGGAAGTGGGCAAGCGGCCCCCCAACCGGCTGATGCCCCTGGGCATGGCCCCATGTGCCCATTGGCTAATCCACCACTGGCTGGGTCCTGATCAACAGTTATTTATTCTAAATATTCTCCCTTTCATTCTGGAGGGAACTGCCCTTTTTACAATTAGATCTGGATTTCAATTTTAAAATATCTTATTTTCCTAGACAAATAGCTTTTCAAAGCCATGTCTAGAATATGGCAAAAAAATTTTAAAAAGTTGAAAACTGATGAGAATTAGTAATAAATCAGAAGAGGTTAATCCACCAGCAGCATGGCTTTGAGTGAGCTCCCGGCTGTGTGGGGAAGGAGGAGTGGGGTTGAGCTCCCACTTTGCATGCTGATGCAAATTGGCTCGTGTGCCACTCTTCTGACCTCTGACTGAGCCCAATATCCTGTCTTCCGACAGTGGCTATTGCCAGGTGCCTCAGTGGGAAAGAACAGGACAGTCATCAAGTGATCCATGCCTGGTTGCCCATTCCCAACCGTGACAAGCAGAGACTAGGGACACCATCCCTACCTATCTTGGCTAATAACCACTGATGGACCTATCCTCCATTAAGTTATCTAGTTCATATAAAAACCCGGTTAAAGTCTTTGCCTTTCACAACATCGCCTGGCAGGGAGCTCCACAGTTTGATTATGCATTGTGTGAAGAAGTACCTACTTTTGTCTGTTTAAAACTTGCTGCCTTATTTACTTCTCCACACCAGTCATGATTTTATAGACCTCTGTCATATCCCACCCCTGTAGTTGTCTTTTCCAAACAGAAAAGTTTTAGTATTATTAATCTCTTCTCACATATCAGCCATACCATACACTAAATCATTTTGTTGCTCTTCTCTGAATCCAGTATGTCTTTCTTGAGATGAGGTGACCACATCTGCACACAATATTCAAGATGCAGTTATACCATGGATTTATACAGCGGTAATAAGTTGTTTTCTGTCTTACTATGTAGCCCTTTTTTAATGATTCTCAACATTCTGTTTTGTTTTGGTTTTTTTCAGCTGCGCATTGAGTGGATGGTTTCAGATAACTATCCACAATGACTCTCTCTTCTGTAGTAACAGCTAAGGTGGACCTCATCATTTTATATGTATGGTTGGGATTGTTTTCCAGTATGAATTACTTTGCATAGTCCACCAGTCCTTAAAAGACTGATGATGAGGCAATAGTGTAAAGGATAGTAGAATTACATAGTTGAAGAACAGACCGAGACGTAATGTCTTCTTGTCTTTAATACAGAATACAGAATTTTCTCCATACTGGTGCAGGGTTTTTATCAAAGATGATAAAGGATGTCACATTTAGTCTTCCAGTTTCCAAGTCCCTAACTCATGTTACAATACTATTTGTATAAGCTGTAGCCCCAACCCTGCAGGCACTTACGTATTTGAGAAACTTTACGAAGATAAGCTAATGTGCAGAGCTGTCCCTACCAACATGCAAAATATGCGACTGCATAGAGCACCCCAAAACTGGTGTCTAAAAAAAGTGGTGGTGCAACATATACCGAACAAATGATAAAAGTATATTAAGAAATGAAGAGCAGCAAGAGAGTGCTTCTGTTCTTGTCTCTAAAACACTAGGAAAAGCAGAAATTCCATTAAATCCAAGAGTGACAAACTGAAAAATGATTAAATACTTTTTCATACACTACATAATTAGATTATGGAACTACTTGCTAGAGCATATTGCTAAAACAGAATTTAAGATGATTCACAGAGGGATTGAACATATATGGCTAATAAAATCCAGAGTAACAATGGCTAATGACAAGGAAAACATTGGTGGAAACCCCAATGTTTAAATCGATTTCTAACTACTAGAGGTGACCATTGGTAAAGATCTCAGGCAGGACACTCACCCCTGCCTTCAGTTCCATGTGTCTGAGTTGTTAGTTTGGACCTCTGTGCTATTTAACTGTCAGTCTACAGGAGATGTTATAGATCTGAAAAAGTGGGTCTGCCCCCATGACAGCTCCTCACCTAATACATTATTTTGTCAGTTTTTAAAGTGCTACAGGACTGCTGGTTTGTTTGTTTGGAATACAGACTAACATGACTACCTCTGTGTTACTATTAGACGAGTATGACACATGGAGGGGGAGGCAGCTTAAAGGGGAATGTATTTTGTGTGGGGTACCTTGAACTTTTCACGGAGGCTCTGCTGTAGCCTCTAGCAGAGGCAGGATCTTGGCCCAGAGCGGAGAATCTGCTCTCCCGCTGGCAAACTGTATGCGCTGTGGGTACAAGCAGAGGCACACTCGGGAAGTGACGGAGGCGGGGGGGGGGGTACATTCCCTGGGGCCGGAGGGCACGTGGCACCGGCCCCAGCAGGGCCCGCGGGAGAGGCTGGCCTGGAGCAGGCAGCGGGAGAGAGGCGAGGCCAGCAACAGCCGTGAAACGGGGCCCCTGTCCCCGCAGCTGGGGGCCCCACTTACAGAGCCGGCCCGAGGGGATGTGCCCCAGCAGGCGGCTGCCAGCCACCGCCTCTCCCTGCCATTGGCCCGCGCTGGGGGGCGGGGCGGGGCAGGCTGCCGGGGTTTGGGGCCGCGCACGTGCGGGAAGCTGCCTGGGCACCCGGGTATCCTCCGTCGTCTCACACGGCCCGGATTGGAGCCGTCTCCGCGCCGGCCAGGCCAGGCCCGCCTCCGCCCCCAGTAAGTGGGACGCGGCCCCGACACGGGGCAGGCGGCTTGTGTGAGCGCTACCCGCTCCCCCCCCCCCCCACATGGCAGCCGGGGGCGGGAGCTCGGGGGGTGGGGGGCAGCCGCCAGCCTTTGCTCGCTCTCCCGCCAAGGGCCCTGGGCTGCCGGGGCGGGGGAACCGACCCCGGAGTCACCCACGGGGCGAGGCCAAAGCTCCTCTGTCTGTGTGCATGGGGCTGGCTGGGACTCGGGGACGGCGCTGCTAGCAGTGTCCGAGCGGAGCCCCCCACGCCCCCCTGCGGGGAATGCACACCTGGCAGCCCGCGCGTCACACCTCAGCCCCGAGGCCGAGCGCGGCGGCCCGCCTCCCTGGCACTCGGGCACAGCGGCTGCCTGGGGCCAGCTGGTAACTTCATCTGGCTAGTGACATTCAGGGACGGTGTGAGCCGTCCCGCCCATTCTGGGAACTCCTCTTGGCTTCCATGCACAGTCATAAGAAACCTCCCCGCTTTGCGTCCAGGTGCAGGTGCTGGGGAGCCGCACTCTCGGGGGGGTGGGGGGGAGGCAGCAGTCTTGCTACATTTGAAGACTAGCAGTATCATTTATTAGGTGATGAGCTTTGTTGGGACTGACCCACTTCTTCAGATCTGTTTGGGGAGGGGGGGCGGTAACCGAGTTAGTCTGTATCTTCAAAAAGAGCAAGAAGTCCTGTGGCACCTTATAGACTAACAGATACTTTGGAGCATGAACTTGGGTGGGCAAAAGCTCTTTTTGCCCTCGAAAGCTTATGCTCCAAAATATCTGTTAGTCTATAAGGTGCCACAGGACTTCTTGTTCTTCAGATCTGGAAATCCTGAACGTTTTCTCGACAGAGAGTGGGGCACCGGGGAAAAGACAACTGGTCTTCTCCGGCTCGGTAAAAGAAGCTTAGAGGAGGACAGGTTTCCTTTCCCCTGCCAGCGCTGCATGTTTAAATATAGAAATGTGCTTGGAACAGAATGGCTTGGTTCAAATCAAAGTGATTTTAAAGGAGAAGCAGCAGACAGTGATTGACATCTTTGGTTGGAATCTTGTTTTAGATTTGCATTTTTAGTTACTTTCCTAAAGAATAGTTGATTTCTATTGATTGGTAACCACTTAACCAGTGATTTACAACTAAATCTATCCTTTCCTCCTCACTGGGACTCTTCTGCTAACAAGGGGGAAACACCTTTTTATACACATTTACTTAAACAATTACATAATTTTACCTGCATTTGTTTAGATTCTTAATTTTTACACTTCTTAATGTTAAACAACAGAGTGATAAATTTCTGATTTACTAGATGATTATTCTTTATGTGGGATTTATATCATGTTCACCATGAATGGAAGTCAGAATTTAATGAAAAATGCACAAAATAGCATTTCAGATGTTTTTATTAAAAGTCTTAAAGTTACTGAACACATAAGGGATGAAAGTAAGTTTATTAAAACTTGTTTTGTATTAAAAACTGATTTACTGAACCAAGAAATATTGTATCTGTAGTTACTGAATTGGACTGTTCGACTCACCATGTCCCTTATGATTTTAGCCCTACAGTATCAGATCTGATCTTTTCACACCTTGTAGCACTTTGCTCTTTTGTTTTGATAGAATACAGACTAATGCGGCTATCTCTCTGTTACTTTTCAATCCTTGATTTTATTCTTAGATGGAAAGTGAAAAACAAGCTGTCCTGGTTTTTCAGTTTCCAATTGGGCTTTTAACTTTGAATGACTTAGTCATTGAGCTGAACTTGTTGGGTGAACTAAAATAATGAATGTATTCTTGGTCTCACTATGCCTGGAGAAGAGACTACTGTGATCAAGGGCTGATTTAGCACTTCAACAAACTTTAGTTCTAGGTATTTAGCTAGTGATTTACAACAGCTCAGTAATTTGACTTTCTTTGACACAAATATATGCCATTTGTTTTATTTAATACATTAAATTTATAGATTTAAAAGATTAGAGCAAATGTAGGCCTTAGTGTAGGTAATAATAATACCAAATTTAAAGTACAATTTTTTAAAATAAAAATAATTTTTAAAAAATAATTACTATTTTTAGCAGAAAAACGTGAATTTTTTTGTCACAAGAAAGTTTGTATCCCTGGTAGTTGCTGAAAAAAACTGTTGTGGGCACAATATGTATGTTTGCATGGCATTAAAGATACAAAACTAAATAACAGAAGGTAATAAAATTGTCTTATTGAAACATAGATACAGTGTTCCAAATCCAAAGTTGTTATGGTATCTGCTAAGAATTATATGGAGTATGACTCTAATTTTGGTCATAGAGCCAAAAAGTTTGAAGTCAGTGGAAAATAAAATTGTGTGAGAGGAGAATTGGGCTGTTTTAAGATTTTTATGGAGAAGGATCCTGAGGATGAGCACGGGATGCTCACCTTGATTACCTTGTATGGTGAAATAAATTGAAACCAGCGTTAGTTGCAGTCCTTCTGCAAAACAAAATGAAATTTGATCTAAGGCGACAGCTTACGAATAAGCCACCCCCCAGAGCAACATGGTATGGTGGGGTGAATGCTTGTGTGTACCGTGCTATACATGCCAACATGATTTTCTGCCGACACGATTTCTGCCACTCGTGGAGGTAGGTTTTTATGACTGTCAGCATAGAGTGTCTTCACACATGTTGCAATGGTATAGCTGTATCAGTAGAACTGGGCCTCTGTAGCACTGATATGGGCCTCTGTAGCACTGTGTGCACAGACATGACTTAAGCTTCACAACAGACCTACACAAATCCAGTGCTGTGCGTAGTGCTAGATTCATCAGTGAGGAAAAAAGTCCTGAGTTTTATAAAGTGTCTTTGACCTATAACCCTTTTAACAGTAAGTAATGGTATAATAAAATGTATACACATAAATGAAATTAATATTTATTAATCTTTTCATTGACTTCCACAGCCCACTAAGTGTTTTCTAAACAAAAAGAGGCATCCACTTTCCCTCAAAACTTTATAAGCAAAAGTCCAGTGCTGAAACTGGAGCTATCTGTGTGCACTTCTCTGCACACCTGTACACGTGTGGCACTCCATTGAAGACAAGTTTGGATCTGACAAACACAGAGAAAGGGGAGCAAAACATACATATTTACCATGACACTTTAATTTCTTAGTCATAATGATTTTATTTTGGCAGTGGTATGATATTTAAATGATCTCAAATTATCACAACCTGAACAAAAAAGCAGTAAAGTAGCACTTTAAAGACTAACAAAATAATTTATTAGGTAAGCTTTTGTGGGGCAGACCCACTTTTTCAGACCATAGCCAGACCAGAATAGACTCAATATTTAAGGCACAGAGAACCAAAAATAGTAATCAAGGTTGACAAATCAGAAAAAAAAAATGATCAAGGTGAGCAAATCAAAGAGCAGAGGGCCGGGAGGTGGGGGAGTCAAGAATTAGATTAAGCCAAGTATGCAAAAGAGCCACTGTAGTGTCCCAGAAAATTTGCGTCCTGGTTCAAACCTCGTGTTAATGTGTCGAATTTGAATATGAAAGAGAGTTCAGCAGTCTCTCTTTCCAAAGCAGCGTGAAAATTCTTCTTCAATAAGACACAAACTCTTAAGTCATTAACAGAATAACTTATCACAACCTATCATAGAGGTGGCCGTGTTAGCTGGTAGCTTCGAGAACAACCATAACTCTTGTGGCACCTTATAGACTAACAGATATTTTGGAGCATAAGCTTTTGTGGGCAGAGACCTGCTTCATCAGATGCATGAGTGGGGTGTGGTGATTTCAGAGGGGAATTTAAAGAGTGGGGTCCCCGTAAGAGGGAGGGCCAGAGCTGACAAGGTCTATTCAGCAAGGTGGAAATGGCCCAGTATCAACGGTACTTATCGAAAGAAGAAAAAAACAGTCAGATCGGACAGGGGGATATGAGCCTTTGTCAGAGTCTAATGGGGAGACATTAGCACCTAGAGCACAGAAACTGCCTTTGTAAACTGCGAGCCGCTCCCAGTCTCTATTTAATCCATGGTTAATGGAGTCAAATTTGAAAATAAATTTCAGCTCAAAGATTTCTCTCTCCATTTGATTTTTTTTTTAAATTTTTTTGTTTCAGAACTGTCACCCTTAAATCTGCCTCTGAGTGTCACAACCTGAATTTGTTTTCTTCTGGTGATGTGACCAGCATTGCAGCCAATACAGCATTAAGGATGCCTGGAGGAGTCAGCAGTCTATTAGGGACATCAAAAACAGGACTCGCTCATTCCAGAATGGGGGAGGATGACTTAGTGGGAGTTTTTAGTAGTTAAGAATGTAGCCCTTTGACCCCCTGTTGGCTAAAGCATTGGTAAATTGTGTAATCCCAGCAAAAACCATAGCTGACAAGTAACAGAGAGAAAGTGGTGCTAGTCTATGTGCTATCAAAACAAAAAAGCAGTAAAGTAGCACTTTAAAGGCTAACAAAATAATTTATTAGGTGAGCTTTGGTGGGACAGACCTACTTCTTCTGTCCCATGGAAGCTCACCTAATAAATTATTTTGTTAGTCTTTAAAGTGCTACTTTACTGCTTTTTTGTTTTCATACCTGACAAGGCTCGCAAGAGCTTGAGTCTCAGCCCCTCCCTTATTTACAAATTCTGGTTTACATTGTAGTCAGTGGTACTGGAACTATTTTTGGGATGGGGATGCTGAGCTGCGCCCCTTCCCCACACCTGTTCGTGTCCTTCACTGACCCAGGTTGGGGTCCTGTGGTTGCCAACTCTCCTGGACTAGATTGATCGGACACCAATGCCACAAATGTTCATCTAGTCCAGGAGAGTTGGTACCCTAGCCACAGCTGGAGGTGGTTGTGGAGCCCCGGGTCAGCAGCAGGACCACAAGTGGCAATGGAGCCTGCAAGGTTGGTGGCCTGGACCCTGGGGCCAGTGAGCTGCCGAACACCTGCACCTTCGCTGCTGTGTCTGGCCCTGGCCGGGCTGCTGGATGCCAGCCCTGCCCCTGCTGCTGCTGGCCTGGGTGTCAAAAACTGTCCACCTACTTGCTGCTCTTTCTTGCTGCCACTTGTTCTAGATACCAGCCCTGCTGCTGCTGGCTCCAACCCCAGATCGACTCCCAGCGACTGGCCCCCTGCCACCAGGCTCTCTAGTCCAGGAACATCCATGATCCTGTACTATATTTTGCCCTGGTTGTTGTTGTTATTGTTTTAAAGAGCTTTTCTCTCAAGAGGGGAGAATGGTGTGGCAGAGGCACTGTTACACACAAGGATGTCTGAAGAAGTTAGGACTGCCTAGATTTACATAGGAATAGTCTTCAGGTACAATAGACAAGCATGTTGTAATTTATTTTCCCTCTAAATTCTTTGTCCTCCTGTTAAAATAAACAGTACCTTGTTTTAGTAGTCTTAGTAGGCATCCTTCAGTCTGCATAGACTATGGATCGCACCCTTCGTAGTTCCATTTGGAATCATCATTTGCAGCGTTGACTGTGAAGGCCCACATGAGAGAGACAGTCCTTGCGGCATCTGTTGTGCGTGTAGTGGGTGTCTGGCAGGTCCTTACTGTGCTTTCTGTGGGCTCGCTTCTCCTCTGCCAGCTGTCTGATTCTCATTTCACCCTTCTGAATGCCCTTGTGTAGTTCCTGCCTCCATCTGCTGCGATCGTCTGCCAGCTCCTCCCAGCTGTCCGGCTCGATGTCTACCTCACTGAGGTCCCTCTTGCAAACATCTTTGCAGCACAGTTGGGGGCATCCGGGAGGTCTTTTGCCAGACCTCCTGGACCTTGTTTTGTGCAAGGTGTTTTGGCACTGTATGACACGGGTCACACAGAGACTCCTGAATGAAAGAACTGCCAAGTACTTGAATTTAGTCAAATCTGCTAGGTAAGTGCAGTTGATACGCAGGATAATGTAGGCAAGGCCTGGACTAAAAGTGAGAGAGTTTCAGAATTCCTCCTGGATGTAGGTAAAGGCATGATGTCTGTCGCCTGGGCAGTGCACTTGTGGGGACTTACATGGAGACAGAGGTTCAGCAGGTGAATAACTATGTCCATTTCAGTCCATGCAGCTATTCATTACTTAAAGTTGCACTTCTTTAAATATCTTGCTGAATTGAGTCCAGAGTGCAATGGAGATACAGTAGAGCCCTGAGATACGCACAACCTGAGTGCATGTATCTCGGTTTAACGCGACTCATGGTGGTAGGGAGCTGGTGCCTGGCTCCAGGCTGCCCGCCGCTCAGAGGAGCCAGGAAACTGACCAGTGTTGCAGCGCTCATCAGTTTGCCGTCTCCTGTGAGTGGTGAGCAGCCCAGAGCCTGGCTCTCGGCTGCCCACCGCTCACAGGAGAGAAGAAACTGAGCAGAATTGAGTGGGGGGAGCTGGAGCCTGACCCCCAGCCTCTCACAGGAGACAGGAAACTGACTAGATCTGCAGCACTGGTCAGTCTCCCTCAGCAGGGAGCTGGAGCCTGGCTCCTGGCTCCCAGCTCCAGGCTGTTCACAGGAAACTAACCAGTGCTGCTGCGCTGGTCAGGTTCCTGGCTCCCCTGAGTCACATGAAATTTTACTTACGTGGGATTGTGCAGGAACACAACCTCCCTGTAAGCTGGGGGTCTACTGTAGTTCCTGTTCAACAGGGTCTTCTAGGGTCTTTGTTTAAGTCCCAACATGTGTGCAAAGTTTGCAGGAGTCTGCACTTTAACCATCCACTCATGCAGCCTATCCTTCCTTAGCAGATATGTGCTCATTAGGCAATTGTCAAAGATCATAACGTCATCAAATCAGAACCAGTGCCCCTGGAAACACAACAGTATATTGTGCTGCAGTTTCTGTTGGTAGTTCCCAGGCCAAACTATATCGCTAACCTACATGCTTTTTCCAAAAACAAAATCAGCCTCTAGGAAAGGATGTTTTCGACCTAAGAAATGAAACGTTTAAGTGAATATAAATTTGAATTACAGGGCTCTCTCTAGTGGGGCCCATTGAAATTGGAGAAGAGCCTTTTGCTGACATGACTGAAGGTTGAATTAAGCCCCAAATATGAAGGTTTATGAAATCTAAACTGCAGTCCAGTAAACTCTTTCATCGCCGGCATTCTATTATCTGGAACTCTCAAATAACTTGTAAATTTTAGTTATATTTTCCATAAGTACAGTATTGTGAAAGTAATACAAATATATACAGAAAATACAATATAACATGACAGTGTACAATACTACTGTTGTTGCTAAATAAAGCACTCTCCATATTTTTCTGTTTTGTTTCTTAATGTCTAACCTTGTTTTTCTTTAGTGTTATGCATTGCTAGGCATTCCTCTCAATTATCCAGAATATTTGAATATCTAGCAACCTCCCAGTCCCAGGACTGCTGGATATAAGAGTTTACTGTAGGTTGAAGTCAGTTTCATTTGCAACATGCTGAGTGTAAAATTAGTGAGTGGCAGTGTTCCTGTAAGCTAAGCACTTGGGTGGCTACCTGGGAGAGAGTCATATGCTGTCCAGCTAAGCAGAGCATCCACAGCCACCCAAAGTGGGCAGCATGTATTTCTATTGGTAGCGCACATCCGTGCATGCCTTGGTGAATATAAAAAAAGTTATTTCACCCATGGATGGAAAAAAATTAGAGCGAACACTGGTGAGTGGTGGCACAAATGTAAGGCCTTGGCTTGAGGACATTCTATACAAATAGTTGGAGGGCTGCTTTATTCACATCTTATTTTTGCAGGAATGCACCACTGTAATTTTGAATCTTTTGAGAAGACTAGAAATACATAATTCTCAAAAAAACAAGCTGTCTGCTGTCAGCTTTGCACAATTGAGAAAGAAAGCTTTGATTTTCCTAATGAAATGGTAAAACCACAGTTGGACTTGTCACTCAGTTGCTACAATGGGGTTGATGTTAAAAAGCCGAAGGATGAGAATAATCTTGTAAAATATAGCACAAGAAGTACAGTACCAAGGCTGAATTATTGATTGCACAAGTCAAGGAGTCATGATTTTAAAATGGTGTTCTGTGGAAACATAATTCTTTTTTTTGCATCAAAGATTTGGTACTTAGCCCTCATCCTTTTAAGTCACTACTGAACCCATAACGCAGTGCTTAACCGTTGCTTAAACATAGTGTTGGGGGATCACTGAAAGAAGTGAGAAAATATGAACTGAAGAGAGAGGCAAGATCAGAAGTTGCTTGGAAAGTGTGAACAGAATTAGTGTCCTTGGGTGGAAAAGCTAAATACTTAAGAAACCCTTCAGTGTGAGGGAAGAATCCCAAGCTAAAAATCAAACCTGTGGAATAGGCCATGTGTTTGTTTTAGTTGAGAATCTTTTAGTAGAAGCTGCTTATATAATGATTAAATGTGGGTGGATTTGATAGGTTGAGAAGGGGGAAGCAAAGGGGTTTGCAGTGTTTCATTCCTTTCCCCCCAGTTTTAGAAAGGGTGTGCCTGAAAAGGAAGTGTTTATATTTTCCTTTATCGAAAAAAATCTTGAAGGAGGGAGGGAAACAAGCTTGGGATCAGTGAGATGATTCCCCTCAACTCCCAGTTGCACACCATTCTTTTCTGCAAGGTAAGAAACTTCTGTTTCTGGAAACTGTTAAATGTTACTATACTGTATATGCATTAGCCAAACATTGAACTTTATGTGAGGTAAGCACTATACAAACGAACTCAGCCAAAGATTTCTATGATGGTAGATAGGTATTTTCCCACATTACAAATAGGGAAACTCAGACACAGTTTGGCCGTTTCTACACAGGCCACTTCCTTCAGAAGTGGCATGCTAAAACGGAGAGCGAAAGATGCAAATTCCCCCTGCCTCATTAGCATAATGTCACGTGATTTGGAGTCCGGAAGACTGTTCTTCCGGACTCCAAAACGCCGTGTAGAAGTGCGGCTGCCGGGGGGTGCTTCCGGAAGGAAGTTCTTCTTCTGGAGGCACCTTCTTCCCAAAAATTTTCAGGAAGAAGGGACCTCCGGAAGAAGGACTTCCTTCCAGAAGCGCCCCCCAGTGGCTGTGCTTCTACACGGCATTTTGGAGTCTGGAAGAACAGTCTTCCAGACTCCAAATCACATGATGTTATGCTAATGAGGCATGGGGAATTTGTATCCGCGCCTCATTAGCATCTTCTGCTCCCTGTATTAGCATGCCACTTCTGAAGGAAGTGGCCTGTGTAGAAACAGCCCTAGTGTCAAGCAGCAGGTTATTGGTAGAGCCATGATTAGAAAGTGTGAGTTCTAGGCTGCTTCCTCCTTATGTTCCATACCTCTTTTCAGTGCGAAACTCTTCACCAGCAGCAGGGATATTGGAAAATGTGGGTCTTCACATAAGAACCTTGACTCCAAGAGAGTGAAGACTTAACAGCCTTGAGATGGAATCCGAAATACAGGGTGGCAATAAAAGAGCTGGAAGACTTAAAAGCAGGAGCCCAGGAGAAGGCTGGCTGCCTACTTAAACTTTCTAATTTAAAATTAAGCCTGATTAGCAGTACCAATCTGAAATGAAATGCAGCGGCCAATACTTGAGGGAAATGAAAATGAAAGAGCTGCTAATTATCATTAGGTTCCCATTGTGCTAGGTGTGCTAGAAATGCAGAATGAGATGGTCCCTGTTCCAAGGCCATCTTACAATCGACCCATAAGACAAGCTGACAGATCTTGACAGGTAGGGGAGTACTAGAAAACAGTAAGACGGTATTGGTTAGTGGTGCAAGCATGAAAGTTAGTGGTCTTCAAAGCTCTAAAAACACAATTGACCACAGGTTCAGTAGAAGCAAAAGAATGTCATTGGTTGGAGAGCAATTTAAAGAGCTGTTAAGAGTCAAGTCTGAGTTAGATGAATGTGACTGGAGGAGAAATGCCATCTGAGGTCTGCAGCTGACATTACATGTTTTTATGGAGGTTATTATTTTGTTTATAGATTTTCTTAATTGTTGATGTGAGAAATAAGCAACTATTGTAACTTTCTAATAGTGACCTCCTGGACTTTCTACTTAGCAAGGCACGTGTACATCTGTTGAAATGAGTCTTAGGCTAGAGTGGAACATTGGTTTTTATAAACTCTAGTAATAAAAATCCCGAGCAAGAAAAATACATGCTTGCCCTTCAGAGTTATGAACACCAGTTAGGAACTGACCTGTCAACCACAGATTGCATTTGTAACTGAAGTATATAGAGTCTCACAATTTGCAAACTTAATGTTCGTGAATTAATTATTAGTGAGCCGCCAAGTGGCTGCTTCCCCCAGGGCCCCGGGCAGGAGCATCTGCAGCTGGTGCTTCCCCTGGGGCCCTGGGCACACACCCGCTCTGTATTCCTGAAAATTCAAAACACAGAACCCTTGCGAATGTTCAGACTCTACTATATACAATCAGGCAGCAGCAGAGACAAACGAACAAAACCAAACAAACCAACAATACCACACCAAAACAAATGCACAGTACAGTATAAATGTAAACCACTTAAGAAAAGGTTTTAAAAAAGATTTGACAAAGAAAGAAAGCTCTGTGCTGGTTTAATGTTTAATTAAGATGTTAAAAGCAGTGTTTTTTTTTTCTTCTGCCTAGTAAAGTTTCAAAGCCTCATTGAGTCAATGTTCTTTTCAAAACTTTTGAAAGACCAACCATGAAGTTTTATTCAGCGTTATGAACACCCTCCATTCCAGAGGGGCTCCTCAGGTTCTACTGTAATTCTTGTTGCCCTGAATGTTTAGCTCAAGGTCAGGGGCCTGCAGGTTGTTTCTCGTAGGAGGAAAAATTGATTATATGAGTCAGATGTCTTTGGAGTCTGTTTATTTAAAGGAACCATAGAAAATTGTGTTGCCTGAATACTGGAGGAAGTTTCTTTGCTCCAAATGCCTTTGAGACAGCACTTACCACAAAACCACCCAGAAGCTTTTCTATGTGCAGTGTTAACAGTGTGTCTGTGTTTGGTGCTTGCTTGCTACCTTCTCTATTTACTTTTTTTGGGGGGGTTGTGGGGAAGATAGCTCAGTAATTTGAGCATTGGCCTGCTAAACCTAGGCTTGTGAGTTTAGTCCTTGAGGCTTTAGCGATCTGGGGCAAATAGATGGAGGGAAAAAAAAAAAGGAAGATGCTTGGTCCTGCTAAGAGGGCATGGGACTGGACTTTATGATCTCCTGAGGTCCCTTCCAGCTCTGTGAGATGCATATCTCCATACTTTTTGCCTTCTTTCCATGACAGATAAATTTTCACCTACAAGTTCCTTGCATGAGATTTTATTTTGGGCAGTGTCATATACATATTTGAGTGGGATGCTGCTTTTGTTCTTCCTTGATATCAGGTACCATAAAGGATCCTAAGTGTTTCTCACAGCTATCTTACAGGTGGTGATTATGCCCAAACCATAACAGAAAATGTTTTCTCAAAATGCAGCCAGGACAGTAGTATATGCATTTTTACTTTTGTATGGCAGTGTTTCCCAAAGTGTGGTGCGCGAAAGGGTTTCAAGGGGCACGTGGCAGAAGGTAAATTACCAAACATGAGGAGATAAACACTGGGATAGGGGGTATACTGATAAGACCGAAGTCCTGAAAAGGAGAGTGTGAATGTTCGAAGTTTGGGAAACACTGTTGTATGGGCTGGAAGCGGAAAGTCAAAAACTGCTCTGCCAGCAATTCTCCCTGCAAATGGATTATCTGGCATCTATTACAAGGATATACATATGTGTGTACACACACACCCCTTGTAAGGCACGAAGGGACCCTTTGAAAGGTCATCAAGTCCAGCCCCCTAGACTCACAGCATGACCTATCACTATCTCTGGCAGTTTTTTTTTTTTTAAATCTCTCTCTCTCTCTCTCTCTAGTTCAGGAGAACATGTAGGGCTAGAGTCAGCTTTTAGATCTGATACTTTAGGTCAGTATTTCTCAATGTGGGAGCTGGGGGGTGGCATTTAGAGGGGCTGCAATTGCAGGGCCTGTGTTAGGGAGTGGGCAGACAAGACAGTTGTCCTGGGCCACATGCCACAAGGGGCCCTGCAAATTTTGTTACATGCTTCGCTCCCTTATGGGAGGCTGTGGCTTAAGCCCAAGCCCAGATTCTGCTACCTAGGGCTGGAGCATGTAACTTAGCGTCGTGGGGCCCTCTGTAGCCTGGGGCCCCAGGCAGTTGCTGTGCCACCCCCTAACACCAGTCTTGAGTATTATTCATAACTTACTTTATAATATTTAAGACAGCAGGGTCACAATTATTTTCAAGTCTGGGGTGGGGTGAGGGTGTCAATTTTTTTTTTTTTTAAAATCCAAAGGTCATCAGCAAAAAAAAGGTTGAGAAATACTGCTCTAGATTCTTACCAAATCACTCAGTCATAAGCGCTCGCCTGCATTTCTGAATGTTTGTCCTTACTAAAATAATGCTCTCCTCTTTGTCCTTGAAAGTTACTTTGCTGGATGCAAAACCAGTGACTTGCCCATCTACAGAATTGTCCATTTTTATTGATTATTGAAATTTGTGAGCAGTGCACCATCTGTTATGGATGTGTATAGTTAGAGCCCTCTGCTTACTGAACAAATATAATAGAGAGGTTGCATCAGCAAAATCAATGCCAAATGTCCCTCCTAGACTTTCGGGAGCTAGGAGTAAATTGCCAGCTGGAGGGGATGATAGCAGACTCTGCACCAAATGCTTTCTCCTGACAGACTCATGTTTTATTGCCTTCCCAAAGGTACAGATCAACAGTTATATTCCTTTTGCATTCGTGCCCTCAAATTTCCTAAAGGGATGTGATTATAGGTAAAAGTGGGGGGATTTTTAAAACAAAATTGAGATTTTTCCTGTACCCCTTCTTGAAAAAAATGGATTTTAAGTAACGTAGTGAGTATAAATATACACCTGTATTCTATTATGAAAAACCAATATGTGCACACAATCCCTGTATCATTACTGTAAATTATGTTCTGTTTCCTCACCGTACCGCCAATTTTTGCCCATTATTTGAGGTTATTTAGTGTTGTGTCCTTTCTGCAATTAAACAGCAAGCTCTCTGGTACCATGAGAGAGGGACTCATTTATTTTAGGTTTGTGAAGCACTATGGACAGTGCAATTATACAATAAAAACAATTAGATGGGATTATTTATTGTACTTTCTTCCACATCTTTAGACTGAGTAATTAAATAAGGTGATATTTAGCAAAATCTGGCACTTGAATATCCTGTGAATTTCCAGTTAATCTCATGACGATTAAGAATTAATTCCTCTGAACACGGTATTTGTCTGTGATTAATATAAGGATTATGTGCCTCAATTTAACACTTTTAGAATACCATACTGTTGGGAGAATGCAATTGTACAAAAGTGACTGTGATTGCAACATTGTGTGTGTGTGTGTGTGTGTGTGTGTGTGATGCATGCTTTTCACATCAGAGATACACAATGATCTACTACCAAATGTACCAGTCAGGAGCAGCAGCGGGTCTCTAAAAGCAGTAGGGTCGATAGTGCCGGAAACATGGCCCCGTCTCTTTCTCCTGAGGGCTTGCCCTCATGTTTCCCCTTCTTCTGAAGGCTCCAACATCAGGCCAACCCTTTCCCCAAGACCTCACTCCCACACCACCTCTTCCCTCCCACACTCTGTCCCCCACCTACTTCTCTCCAACCCTTCCCCCACTTACTTGACATTGTGACTGGTAAAAAGTGAGGGGGTGCAACCTCTGACCCGCTTTGTTCCGGCATCCTGGTTCCAATATGTCAGTGTGTCAAATTGTGAAGCTGCAGCAGTGCCGACAGACTCTGCAGGCCCAGAGGAAAAGTATGAGGGGTAGGCCAGGGGACAGGGGGGGCGGGGGGCAAGGGCAGGAGAGGCAAGGCTTAGGGCAGTCAGCCCTGGCCTCCATGCCATGCTCTCGCAGACCCACGTGTGGAGTGGCAGCACAGTGCTCCACAGCCTTTCACAGAGGCCCGAAGGGATGGCTGACACCACTACTTGAGCTTCCTGCCCTCCCACCCCCCGTCGGCAGGCCTGTTAAGATGTATTTTGATTGTGATTTTTAGGACGTGAGAAATGACTTAGTGTGTCATAGGACTACCCTACCTGGTCTGGATTTGGGCTAGCCATGAGCTCTCTTCCCCTCATTTCCAGTACTGATTGGCCTGAAAGCATTGTGAATCCAGTGTGAGCGGTCTAATTGGAAAGTCTGCCTCCACGTGTTGTCAATTTTACTACAACTTCTAGCAATTCTGGGTTGTTTCTTTGGACCCCAACTTTTGCAGCTTTGGGGAGCTTCTTTATGAATTTCTCTAGAAAATTGAGAGACAGCGTATGTAAGATAATATATTTTATTAGATCAGCTTCTCTTGGTGAGTGGAACAAGCTTTCAAACTGCACGGAGGTCTTCTGGTTCCAGAATAAGTGAGTTCACCATGGCCTCTCCTGTTTTTCTGGCCTCAGTCACTGGTTGGCCCAGCCCAGGACTGGCTCACTGCCATTCCCAAATCCCTTCCAGGGTGCAGTTTTTTTTTCTTCAGCAAGAAACTTAGGCAAAACATCCAATATAAAAAACACTTCTCTTCACCTCTTGGCATACATTTCCTAAGTTTTTCCCATCTTCTCTCCATGCTGGAGTGGATGCACTTTTCCCTGGAATGTCTCGGTTTCAGAACCTGCTGCAGGAGCCCATTTCCTACCTACAAGTCCTCCTCAAATGAGCCACTGGGCTGGCTTTATAATTACTTGGGCTAAGTGTTTAAGCTTTTGACTACCCCGAATTGAATTGTATAGTTGTTTGGGGGTAGTAGGACAGTAGGAGTCTGGTTTTTGATCAGAACACCCAGTTGAAAAGGGACCCTGACTCTTCTAGTCAGCAGTGCTGACTAGGTTGTTAAAAATCTTGCCAGCGGTGCAGCTGGGCTAAAGCAGGCTCCTCGGTGCTGTCTCTGTGCACCTCCTGGAAGCATCTGGCATGCCATGACTTGGGAAGCCCTACAAGTTGCCTTTACCCTCCATGTCAGCTCTGCAGCTCACATTGGCTGGGAACTGTGGTCAAGAGGAGCTGCAGCAGGGATGCCTGGGGTTTTAGCAGCACATCCTCTGCAGAGCCACCTGTTCATCCCTCTGACTAGTAGCTGGATGTGCTGGCCACTTCTGGGAGCTATGCAGAGCCAGGACAGGCAGAGAGCATGCTATAGTTTCATTGCACTGCCAGCTGGGAGCTGCCTGAGGTAAGCACCATCTAGGTGAAGCCTGAATCTGAACCTCCTGCATCCCAACTCCCTGTCCCAGGTTGGAACCTCCTTCTACACTTTATTCTTAATCCCCTCCCAGAGCTTGCACTCCAACCCTCTGCCCCAGCTCTGAGCTACCTCCCAGAACCTGCACACCCTCCTACACTGCTATCCCCCAACCCTGAGCATCTCCCACACTCAGACTCTCTCCTGGAGCCCACAATCCCCTGCCAAGCTCTGAATCGGTACTGCATTCCAAACCTCTTATCTCCAGCCCACCACAGAGCCTACTCCCTCCTTGCCCCCCATCCCCTGGCCTAGCTCTGAGCCCACTTCTGCACTGTGAACCCCTTGGCTCCAGTCCAGAAGACCCCTCCCTCATCATGAACCCCAGAGCCCACACCAGCAGCCAACACCCTCCCCCACACCCGAGCCCTCCGCCCCACCCCAGTGAAAGTGAATGAGGGTGGAGGAGACCAAGTGATCGAGGAAGGGGAGTGGAGTCATTGGGGACGGGCCCTCAGAGAAGGAGCCTTGGGGAAGGGCAAAGGGACGGGGCAAGGGTGTTCAGTTTTGTGCAATTTAAAAAATGACCAACCTTATGGAACAGGAAGAGGAATTTCCCCTAGAGAGAGCGTTCGCAGTTATCCAGCTACCTTTGGGGATTTTGGGTTGTTTTGGTCAATATTATAGTTTCAAGTGACTCGTCAGAGCGTTGGGAGGGAGAGGAGAGGATGTGTATTATCGAAACGAACCCCATTTCCCTCTTTCTCTGTGCAGATTCTGGACCTCGTGGAGAGATCAGTACACGATCTGGTCGAAGAAAACAATTACGCAGATGCATTAAGTAGAAATAGGAGGCTAACATATTGAGGGTTCCTTCCATGCCTGGATTTACAGCCCACCATGTCAGTATAAAAGGATTATTAAATACATAAATGCCTAGCTCTCTCCATCGTTTTAGATTCTATAACTTTCATCCTTTCTACAAATTACCTGCCCTTTCTCATTGACACTCTACTATGCTCAAGTAGTTATCAACTGATTAGAACTTGTCACTATGTTGGGAGGTTGGCTATGTCTTTGTCTGTGACTGACTTGCTTTGTGAACTTGAGGAAGTCAGTTAAATTTTCTGTAAGACGTAAAATTGGAATAATACAATAATACATTTTTTTCTGTGGTCTAAAGGCAAAGTATTATTATGCTGCCAACATTGCATCATCCATGGAACCCCACTGAGCAAGTTTATAGGGATCTGTTAATGCCACGACTTCCTTCTTATTTGAAAAATAAAAGCTTTGTAAATGTGTTTTATATTCAGTAGAATTAAAAGAATTACAGAATCATTAAAGTCTCATTTTGTGCAGAATGTACAAAATGAAATTCTCAGAGAGCTTCTTTTCAGTGAAACCTAGAGATATCCTACATTGGGGTGGGCAAGATACAGCCCATGGGCCAGATGGAGCCTGCCAAGCCTTTTAATTCAGCCTGCTCCTGTGTATAAAGCAGTGCCACTCAAAGCAGCTAGCTGCTCCCTGTGGCTCTCTAAACTGCAGCGGTGGGGAGCTCTGCACACTGCCCCCACCCCCAGGAAAATTTCTTAAGTCCTGTTGGCTGGGATCCAATTTTGCTGAGGACAGAAGCAGCATGGAGAGGCTCTCCTGCAGCACAGAGAGCCACCTGGGGACAGTCTAGGGCTGCTAGCAAGACTGGGATTCTTCCTGAGAGTGCTCCTGGCTGGGAGCTGGCACCCCCACTGCATCCCAACTCACTGCACCCCCTCCTACAGTCTTCCTCAAGGCCAGAATCCCCTCCTGGACCCTGACTTCCCTGGTCAGTTGCTTTCTGAGTTGCTGGAAACTTAAAAGTCCAAGGCTGGATTAAGATGTGCTGAGGCCCTAACCTACAGTAAAATCTTTCACATCCAGCAACCCCAGGACCGGAAGGCTGCCGGATGTTCAAATATGCCGCTTAATAGAGAGGCGTCTGTGAGATCCCCAGCGGGGGAACAGGGGACCCCACCAGCCCTGCAGCTGGGAGCCGGCTGGGGTTCAGAGCCCTGCCGGCAGCCCCAGCCCTGGAGAGGCAGCGAAAGCTGGGGGAACTCTGTCAGCTTCAGCCCTGGGGAGCTGGGTTTGGGGGAACTCTGGCAGGGCACGGAACTCCACCAGCAGCCGTGGGGCTGGGAGCTGGCTAGGGTCTGGGGAGCCCTGGCAGCCCCAGGGCTGGGAGTCCCTCTGTCAGCTCAGAGAGAGGCAGGGCAAGCGCTGAGCGGGCTGCCCCTGGAGGTGGGGCGTTGCTCCTGCGCTCAGTTCAGAAAGCACGTGGTTGTGCTGGTTATTTGAGAGTTCCGGTAAAATAGAACAGCAGCCATGTAGCACTTTAAAGATTGGAAGAAGTGGGTCTGTCCCACGAAAGCACATCACCTAATAAACTGTTTATTTAGTCTTTAAAGTGCTACGTGACTGCTGGTGTGTTTTGCTAGAATACAAACTAACAAGGCTACGTCTGTCACTACTGGATAAAATAGAATTTATTGTATGTCAAGTTTAAGAGGCTCTGTGTTCAGTTCCTGAAGCTCATGTTTGTGCCGGTTATTTGAAAGGTCCAGTGGAATGAAAACTGGGTAAAATAGAGTTTACTGTATGTCAAGTTTAAGAGGCCCTATAGCATTAAAAATGTATATTATTCTGTTAGAGGGCCCTAATAATCTGAAGCCCTAGTTTACTTTACAGTTCACTTTAGCTTGTGCATAAATCTGGCACAGCTTGTAGGTTATTGGTATTTTAGAAATTCGTATGAGAACAGGCTTTTCTTATCAGTCTAACATTGCGGGTCCCCTGGACAAAGCTGTGCTCCTTTTTTCTCTTCTTTTATTTTTCTGCATTTGTTTTGATTTTAGAACTTCCTTTCTTCTGTAGTTTTGTTGTTACCACATTGCTGTAAGAGGGGATCTCTTGGCTATCTTTTCATTTGCTGCTGTTTTCTTCATCCCTCCTTTGCATCCTTCTTCCCTTCCCTTCCCAATGGATAAATATGAAATTGCTCCATTTTCATGGAGATCACGTAAGTTGTTGTTACATACAATCAAGGATCTTGTACCATTAATTTGCATCCTCTGAGGATTCATTAAAAATAAATAAATAAATAAATAAATAAAAGTATTCATGTGCTATTTAGGAAGCCCTTCCTTTCACTCACTGATCCACTGAAATGACAGCTTAATCATGGTAGTCAAGTTTGAAACTGAAGAATGTGCTGCTCTTTGAAAGCTTGTTGAGTATTAGGTGTTTTAACAGAATTGGGCGAGGTTTGCTCTTGTACAGAGGCGCAAGTTGAAAGGGTAGCATTTATTTTATAGCGACATTTTTCAGTGGTAAGATCTACTGTTTGATAGTGCATACAAGAGAAAAAATACCATAGTGCACTTTCCATAAAGGAGGAATTATTGATTTCAACAACTGTACTTCAGAGGGACATGACTCAGAGTGTCCACCCCCAAAATTGTTGTAGTGCTGCAATGCGATGCTGGTCGGTTAGGAATCTCTTCGTCAGACCATCTTAACTTATATCCCATGCACGAGGCCATTATTTTAGGGAATTTAGCTTTCAACATAAAAATTATCTCGTTAAAATCTATGTTTCTGTTTTAAAGATCTTGGTATTGTTCCCTCCAAAGTCTGTTGTAAGTGTACACAGTACTTTAATGTCCTTTGTGGTGTTTGATTAAATCCACCAGATTCGATAGTTGTCTAAGCAAGTATTTTCAGCTTTGTTTAAAGTGAGATTTTTATCTGTTTGACTGTTTTTTCTATCCTGTGGGATAACAGATGGTTTGCACTTAGTTCAGTGAACCAAGTGAGGGAAGAATAGAACTTCCAGCAAATTACTGTTGATACTGCATTTTTATCCACACTCTGTGAGTTAAATGAACTTTCTGAATATTTAACTGAATGTTTACACTAACCCACTATTACGGACTAAAATCTATACAAGGTTCATCATGTGAAAAAGGTAGCAATTTCCCCTGGGGGTGTGCATGTCTTCTGCGTATCGGCTCTCTAAGTGAGGCACATTTGGGGAGCTTTGCAGTAAGTGAGCTTTCTGTTGGAAGATGAACTATGACAGACGCAGGGTATTTTCTGTGTAATTTATCTACAAATTGTGCACAAATCCCTCGCTTCAGTATGAGTTGCTCAAAATTGCACATAGTTTCATTGGCAGAAAATCCAGTGACCTGCAACACCTCTGTGTACAACTCCATTTTTCTCTGTGCTTCTTGGTCTTTCATTGCTTTTACCCCATTATCTGCTTCTCTCTTGTTTGTGCATTGTCCTTTTCTCCTGTGAAATGCTTTAGCCCTAACCACTGGCTACATGGGGCACTTTGTTCCTGAAAACAGGTGGACCTCAGTATTTACCCACTTCTTCCAGCTGTTTTTGAACACAAAGGAACTTCAGATAGCTGACTCAGCAGGAGGTGGCCATATCTATGGCTGGCAGCCTTGTGATTCCACAACTGGATTTTTGAGTCATCTTGTAAATCTGTGGCAGGAGATCATCCTTAAATCATCGAATTGCCAGTGATGATGAGTAAATATTCTTTGGAACTGTTTTTTGGCTAGTTGCTCTCCAGAGAAAAGGTATGTTTAACACACAAAATCCCATTTCTCTAATGTAGTCGCCTGGAGCTAGCTTTTATTGGGAAGATCCCGGTAGGTTTAACTATTTTTTATTATGGCTACATCTACACTAGCACAAAACTTCGAAATATGGCCATTTTGAAGATTACTAATGAGGTGCTGAAATGCATATTCAGTGCCTCCTTAGCATGCCGCCGTCCATGGCTCTTCAAAATTGCCGCATTTCACTCCCACACGGCTCGTCCAGATGGTGGGGTCCTTTTCGAAAGGACCCCACCAACTTTGAAATGCCCTTATTCCTATCAGCTGATAGGAATGAGGGTATTTCGAAGAGCCACGGCTGGCGGCATGCTAATGAGGCGCTGAATATGCATTTCAGCGCCTCATTAGTAATCTTCAAGATGGTTATTAGCACGGCCATTTTGAAGTTTTGTGCCAGTGTAGACACGGCCTGTAAGTTTCATATTGAGTGTTCCTATTGTAATGTGCATTTTATTAGCACCTTTGGCATAACATATGATTGTACTGCCCTGCATGCACTACACACTGAGGCTGATTTTGACCACCTATATTTAATGGGAAGAAGGATTCTTTCGAAGATGGGGTTTACTTTCGAAAGAGCAATGTCTACACTGGCTTTTTTTCTTTCAAAATTAGAATATGCAAATGAGGTGCCAAATGTGCAAATTTATACCTAATTTGCATTTTCAATTCCCTCATTTGCATACCTCTTTTGAAAGAGGAATGCACGTGTAGATGCACCCTGACACTTTTTAGCTTGGAAAAAAGAGGTTTGGGGGGGGATATGATAGAAGTATATAAAATCATGACTGGTGTGGAGAAAGTAAATGTTGTTATTTACTCCTTCTCACAACACATACACTAGGGGTCACCAAATGAAATTAATAGGTAGCAGGTTTAAAACAGACAATAGAAAATGCTTTTTCACACAATGCACAGTTAACCTGTGGAACTCCTTGCCGGAGGATGTTGTGAAGGCCAAGACTATAGTAGAGTTTAAAAAAGAACTAGATAAATTCATGGAGGATAGATCCATAATGGCTATTAGCAAGGAGGGGCATGGAGGGTGCTCCTAGCCTGTGTTTGCCAGAGTCTGGAAATGGGCAACAGGGGACTGATCACTTGATGATTGCCTGTTCTGTTCATTCCCTCCAGGGCACCTGGCATTGGCCACTGTCAGAAGACAGGATACTGGGCTTGATGGACCTATGGTCTGACCCAGTATGGCCGTTCTTATGGTCTTATGGGAGAGTGAAAATTACTTACTGCAAGAGTCTGACTCTATTTAGTGGCTTGCCTGGGATGACTACGAATATCAAAGGTAGAGAAGCTGTCTTTGTAGTTCATAATGCCATCTATGTTGATGATCTCACTGGCAAAATGGAACACAAACCTGACCAACAAACCATTAATGAAATATGGTCCGTGCTGAGAGATGCGATATACGAATGTGCCAAATCTGCCTTTGGAACACACAAATTCTCTAACGAAGACTGGATTGATAAAAATGCAAGCCTCGTCTTGAAGAAAAACTCAAGGCACGTCTGAATAACATAAAAAACCCATCTCAAAGCACAAGAGATCAACTTCGACATGCAAAATCT
The DNA here is from genome assembly GCF_033958435.1 of Carettochelys insculpta. NCBI lineage: Eukaryota > Metazoa > Chordata > Testudines > Carettochelyidae > Carettochelys > Carettochelys insculpta. Next base: position 54,931,583 of record NC_134140.1, read on the forward strand.
GTTCTTCAGAGCGAATCCAACAAGTATTGGGCCGATCTATGTTCTGATATTCATAAGGCATCTGATTTAGGTGACCTGAAAACCATGTGTGATGAATTGAAGAAAGCACTCAGGCCAAAGTAACCCCACTGAAACATTTAAATTGACAGGTGATCACAGACAAAAAGCTGCAGATGTCCAGATGGGGGGAACACTCTCAGGTCTTTATTTCCATGAGTGTACAATACAACCTGAACTTGACAACCTCTTCCCAACTCCTCCAGAAAAGTCTAAGCTAGATGCAGACCCTACGGAGCAGGAACTTACTCAAGCTCTTGATGCTCTGTCCAATGGAAAAGCACAAAGAAACAACTAAATTCCAGCTAAAGTCCTGAAGTCAAACAAAGCTGTGCTCTTCTCCTTCTTCTGTGATTTACTCCTAAAATGTTGGAGGGCAGGATGTGTCCCACATGACATGAAGGATGCAAACATCATCACTCTTTATAAAATCAAAGGTGGCAAGGGTGACTGCAACGACTACACAGTCATCTCGTTACTGAACATCACAGGTAAAGCACTTGAGTGTGTCTTTCTCAAACACCTGCAAAAGCTCGCAGATTGAGTCTATCCAGAAACACAATGTGGCTTTAGGGCTGGCAGGTCAACAATGGATGTGATTTTCTCACTTCAACAACTACAGGAAAAATGCAGAGAACAAGGAAAGCTGTTATTTATAGCATTTGTGGACTTAACCAAGGCGTTTGACACAGTTAGTAGATCAGGACTATACAGAGTATTAAACAAGATTGGCTCCCCACTGACCCTACGCAAGCTCATAACATCCTTTTACGAAAACATGAAAGCAACAGTGCAATATGATAGATCTACATTGGAACTGTTTGCAATGAACAGCGGAGTCAGACAAGGATGTGTTCCTGCCCCTACCTTCTTTGGCATATTCTTTTCAGTTCTACTAAACTGCGCATTTCAAAACTCAAGCAGCGATGTGTTTCTCCACACAAGATTAGATGGCTCTCTCTATGACCTAACAAGACTCAAGGCCAAAATGAAGGTCAAGAAAATCCTCATTAGGGAACTCCTCTTTGCAGATGATGCAGCTCTCATCACTCATGATGAAGACACACTACAGTCACTGATAGATTCTCTGTCCAGAGCCTGCAAGTTGTTTTCCCTTGATATAAGCATGAAGAAAACTGTTTGTATTCATTCAAGGTGTGCCTCTGTGACCTAATGTCATTTTGGATAACAGCCCATTAGATGTGGTTCAACAATTCCATTACCTTGGATCTACTGTCACCACAAACCTATACACGGACGGAGAAATGAACATCAGAATCAAGAAGGCAGCTACTATTTTTGGCAGACTTACGAAATGAGCATGGAATAATCCTAAACTGACAGTGAAAACAAAGATACTAATCTATCAGGCAAGTGCACTGAGTATCCTGCTATATGGTTCTGAGGCATGGATCACCCATTTGAACCAGGAGAAAAAATTGGACAGCTTCCGTCTTCGCTGCCTCCACAGAATTATGAATATCTACTGGCAAGATAAAGTTTCTATGTATATGTCCCGTCAAGATCTGGGATATCCAGTCTCATAGCGATCCTCAACAGCAGAAAACTACAATGGCTTGGTCATGTGAGAAGAATGGGTGATGAATGTGTTCCCAAAGAGATCCTCTTCGGTGAATTGTCATGTGGGTTGAGAACAAGAGGAAGACCAAAGCTAAGATTCGAGGATACATGCAAAAAATCCATGAAAAAATTCAACATTGATCCACAATTCTGGGAATCTACATCATTAGATTGAAATACCTGGCGATGATTGCTACAACAGGGCACATCACCCTTCGATAGTATGTGTGCAAGCCATGTTAAAAAAAACTTTATCTTAGAGGGAAAAACTCTTAAGACTCAAGAATTCAGAAATAGGCTGACATGCGTTTATTGCATTCGATCGTGCAAATCCAGTATTGGATGGATAAACCACAAGAGAAGCTGCAGACTCAAACACTGCCCATAGACTCTCACCACTGCAGCTAACCACCATCTCTCAGGACAAAAAGGGGCCGTAGTAGTATAGTATTCCAGTTCCAGTACACTGCATCATACGAGGGGTAGCAGAAGTTTTGAAATAGATGCTTGAACTTAAATTTCAGTGTAGAATCGTAGGTTCAAGTAATTTTGGTACGCTGTTAAGATATGTACAAACTTCGTTATTCACTGCATGCAACTGTTGTCTTTCTTTCCTAGCTCTAAAAATAAAGAGTCAGAGAGAAAAAGTCAATCAAATGTGAAGCAAGGAACTGAGGAAACATCTTTACCTTACTCCAGTGTAATTGAAGTTCTTCTTCGAGTGGTCCCCGTGGGTGCTCCACAGTAGGTGTTGGGCTCGTCCCGGCACCGCAGCTCGGAAAATCTTCAGCAGTCTCCGTCGGGTCGCGCATGTGCCGATGTGTGTCGGCTCTTCACACGCTTACAGTCACGTGCGCGATCTGGTCCCCGCCAGTTCCTTCCCAACCACTAATGGCTGCAGATGGAATCCTCTCCGGCTCCAACGCCTGAGACAGATAAATCTTATTTTTTCTCGTGTTAATAGTTTTTAACAGTTCATAGTTAGCAGTTCTATAGTTATTATAGTTAGTTACTCTGTTAAAAGTTGTTAAAAGCTAAAGACTATCTTAAAACCGCAGCGGCCGCCTCCGGGCGGGCCCGCTGCTTTTGTCTGTCAGCCTTCACAGGCCGACGGTTATTAACATCACCTAATAGACTGTTAAGTGTGCCATTAGCACCTAAGGACTCAGAGTTAAGTTTTAACAATGCCATCCCCCTGCTTAAGAAGTGTGAATCTTGCCGGGAGGCCATGCCTGCTTCGGATGGACATAGCAGATGCATACGGTGCCTCGGGGAGACACACATTCCCCAGAAGTGCTCCCATTGTTCCAAGTTGACTAATAGAGCTAGAAAAGATAGAGAAATGAGGCTGAAGATGCTGCTAGTTGACAAAGCACTTCAGCCTGCCTCATCGGAGACAACGCATGCGGAGGGCTCTTCAGGATCACACAAGAGGAAGGCTGCCTCTTTGACCTCCTCTGCGGTGTAGAAAAGAAGAGCCTCGCCTACTCAATCCCTGCCACTTACTGTTGGGAGCGGGATGAGTGTAACAAAGGGCCCGCGCATGCTGGCTTCCTCCACTGGTAAAGCTGCTTCGCATGCAACCACTCAAGGCCCTGCAGCTACCGGGGAGACGGCACTGAGAGCCGTGGGGGCACTAGTCAGTCTGGCACCGGCTACTGCGGCACCGATCGAGACTTCCCCAGAGGCACCGGAGACGACGGCACCGAGGACGACGGCACTGGGATCGACGGCACCAGCAACAATGGCACCGGGAGCAGTGGAAATCAGCACGACACCTGCTCCGGTACCAAGCTCACCGATAAGACCACCCGAGAGGGTAAAGGCTAAAATGAAGACCAGGCACCGCAGCCCCTCTCCTGAGGTAATTGCGCTGCCTCTGTCACCACGATCACCACCGGAGATTCGACAGGCAGCTACACCTTCAGCCTGCCACAGACGTCCTTCTCCTTTTCTTCGGAGTCCATCCTAGGGGTCTGCACACTTTTCTCCATCATCTAGCAGAGATCCCTATGAGTCTTCTCACAGAGGCTCTCCTTGTACGTCGGTATCTTCTCGGAGGTCTCGACATTCCAGGCACCACCCTTACATCCTTGGGTCATGGTCCAGGTCTCCATCACTGGGTCCCTGTCCCTGTTGCTACAACCGCCATCATTATGCGGGGCGTCAGCATAGGAGGTTGACGTCTCACTATGGATCCCCGTCGACCACCCCTCAACGCCACAGTGTTCTGCTTCCACCTGGGGGAACACCACGAGTTCCCCAATCGGAGGCTGGGTCTAAAGACATTGAACCCCACCTCGAAATTCCACAAAGGCAATCACATCAATACAGCCAGGATCCAGAGGAATTGGAGGAGAGATACCATAATGATGCCTCCTCATCCTCGCCAGACGAGGCCGTGGTCCCTGGAGACATTTCTCCCCTAGATGACCTGAAACAGTTCCAGGAGCTGTTCAAACGAGTAGCTCAATCCCAAGATATTCAAGTGGTGGAGGTGCAGGAGAAACACCACAGACTCCTTAAAAACCTCAGGCCTCCATCTTCTTCTAAAATTGCTATTCCTCTGGACGATGCAATCATGGAGGCAGCCACTAATATATGGCAGAGTCCAGCATCCGCTCTTCCTACCAACAAAAGAGCGGACAAAAAGTACTTCGCCCCTGCGAAAGGTATGGAATTTCTATTTAGTCATCCACAGCCAAACTCGCTAGTGGTTGAATCGTCCCAACACAGATCCAAATCGTCCCAGTACAAATCTGAGGGATTGGACAAGGACATAAAGAAGCTGGATCTTCTGGGTAGAAAAGCCTACTCCTCCTCTACTCTGTTGCTCTGCATGGCCAACTATGCCGCTCATTTGTCGAATCACAATTTCGACAACTATTCCAAGCTTACTGCCCTCATGGACTTCCTTCCAGAGGATAAAAGGCCAATTCTTAAGGCATTTGTGCAAGAGGGCTACGCAGCTTCTCGAGCGGGCATGCAGATTGCACTGGATGTGGTGGACACAGCGGCCCGCGCCGTGGCCACTGCAGTGCTGATGTGAAGAGAGTCATGGCTTCACACATCCAGCATTCCAAAGGAGTTACAGGTCAAAATTGCAGACCTCCCCTTCGACAAAATAAAATTGTTTGCTGAATCGACCGACTCAGTCCTACACTCGAGCAAAGATTCCAGAGCGACACTTTGGACTTTGGGGATATATACCCCACCGTTCAGAAGGAAGAAATTTTATCCTCAGCAACGCCGTTATGGTTACCAACAGCAACGTACCCAATTTCAACAGGGGTATGATCAGGGACGTCATCAACAAACACATTATAAGGGCTCTAGGCGCCGGCCTCAGCAGGGCAATGCCTCTGCAGGGCAAAGTGCAAGACAGCAAGTTTGACGGGTATGTCGAGGGCCGCGAAGCGAAGACCGTACCTCAGTGCCAATCTCAGTACATGTTCCATCACCGACTCAAGCCATTTTACCCACAATGGAAAAGCATCACGTCGGACAAGAGGGTATTGGAGATTATAAACACGGGATACACGATCCCCTTCCAGTCTTTACCTCCACCAAATCCTCCCACCGCACCCCCTCTCAGAGACCCCTCTCACCTGCCGGAATTAAGGTGGGAGGTGGACCACCTCCTATTCATAGGGGCGGTGGAGAGAGTACCGGAACAATTTCAAGGCAAAGGGTTCTACTCCAGGTATTTCCTGATGGAAAAGAATACAGGAGGGTGGAGACCCATTTTGGATCTACGCTCACTGAACCAGTACCTACGCAAACAGCGCTTCAAAATGACTACGATGGCTTCAGTAATCACGGCACTAGACCATGGCGATTGGTTTGCAGCCCTCGACTTACAGGATGCGTATTTTCATATCGCAATTCATCCAGCCCACAGGCGTTTCCTCCGGTTCCTTGTGGGCACAGATCATTTCCAGTACAGAGTCCTCCCATTCGGACTCTCTTCAGCACCCAGAGTCTTCACCAAGACCTTAGCGGTGGTGTCAGCATACCTACACAGACAGGGAGTTTTCATTTTCCCGTACCTGGACGATTGCCTGCTAAAGAGAACTTCCCGGGCGGAGGTATTATGGATGATACACATCACCACAAACACATTTACCTCACTGGGCCTCATCATCAATTTCTCAAAGTCAAAGACCGACCCCACGCAAAATATAGAGTTTATAGGGGCTCGGATAGAGTCAGTCACGTCAAGGGTGTATTTACCCGAGGCTCGTTTTTGTGCCATCGAATCTCTCGTACAACTACTAACGTACAACCCCACTGTTCCAGTTCTCACGTGCTTACAACTGTTGGGGCATGTGGCAACCACCACGTTTGTGGTGCAAAACGCCAGGCTGCATATGCAAGGATTGCAGCATTGGTTGGCAACCGTATACAAACCCTCAATCCACACCATCCACAAGAGGGTGTCACTTACAACAGAGGCACGAAGGTCACTAACATGGTGGGGAAACCCCAAGAATCTCCTAACAGGGGTGCCCTTCCGCCAACCGCAAATTACTGTGTTCATTACAACAGATGCCTCCCATATGGGATGGGGGGGCTCACATGGACAACAAAACCACTCAAGGATTATGGTCCCCCGCGGAGAAGACACTGCACATAAACATATTAGAGCTCAGGGCAGTGTTCAATGCATGCAGGCATTTTCACAATTATCTGCGCGGAAAAATAGTCGGCGTGAATACCGACAACACCACCACCATGTTTTATATAAACCGACAGGGGGGAGCCAGGTCTTGTACGCTTTGTGCGGAGGCGGTCCGACTCTGGAACTGGTGCATCGCCAACAATATAATCATAAAGGCTTCATACCTACTGGGGGTCCACAACGTCAAGGCGGACCAACTCAGCAGACACTTTGCGCCCATTCACGAGTGGCAGATCCGTCCAGACCTATTTCACCGAGTGTTCCGCAGATGGGGTTTTCCCTAAATTGACTTGTTCGCCACCCGAGAAAACAAGAAATGTCCCCAGTACTGCTCCAGAGCGGGCATGGGACAGGAGTCTTTGGGGGATGCCTTCATGATCCCATGGAAGGGCCCTCTACTTTATGCGTTCCCTCCCACGACACTTATACACAAGGTCTTGGAGAAGGCCAGAAGGGAGAAAGCACGCATGATACTCATAGTCCCAACCTGGGACCGGCAACAGTGGTTCCCATTGCTCTTGTGCATGGCTCAACATCGGCCATTTCCCCTACCAACAGTACTGGACATTCTCACTCAGGCTCGGGGGTCAATACTGCACCCGAAGAGACTTCGGCTACAAGCATGGCTAATCCATGGCTAAGCGCCTTAGAGACTACATGCTCAGAGGGAGTACAACAAGTTCTTGAATGTAGTCGGAGAACTTCCACCAGAAAGACTTATCAGCACAAATGGTTGCGTTTTTCCGAATGGTGTTCCTCCAGGCAACTAATACCCCAGGACGCCACCATACCTACGATTCTGGATTATTTGCTACAACTCAAACAAAACGGACTTTCGCTATCCTCTATAAAGGTGCATCTGGCAGCTATATCAGCGTTTCGGCATGAAGAGGATGGATCAACCACATTTGCCCATCCTGTTGTCTCGCGTTTCCTAAAGGGGTTGGTGAATCTGTACCCCCCTCGGAAACCAATACCACCGTCATGGAGTTTAGACCTAGTTCTACACACCCTCTCGGGACCACCCTGTGAACCATTGGCTACAGTCCCCCTTCGACTACGTACTATTAAAACGACTTTCTTCCTGGCAATCACGTCAGCTCACAGAGTGAGTGAGCTCGCGGCCATAATGTCCACACCACCCTGCACGATCTTCTCAAAAGAAGCGGTGGTCTTACGATTACACCCAGCCTTCATTCCGAAGGTCTCTTCAGACTTTCATATGAACGAACCAATAGTGCTGCCCACGTTCTATCCTAAGCCTCACAACTCAAATGAAGAGGCATGGTTGCAGTGGCTTGACGTAAGAAGGGCACTGACCTTCTACATCGATAGAACTAAACCTTTCCGGAAAACGGACAGACTTCTGGTGTCCATTGCATCCAGGTCAAAAGGAGAAGCGCTATCTTCACAGAGGATTTCAAATCACATTGTGTCTTGCATAAGACTGTGTTACGAGATTCGCAAGACTCCTCTGCCAGTTCTGCCAAGAGCCCACTCTACTAGGGCGATGGCGGCGTCAACGGCTTTCTTCAAATGCATTGCGCTGAGAGATATCTGCAGAGCGGCAACGTGGTCTTCCTATGACATCTTCGCCAAGCACTACGCCATGCACAGGATGCTTGATGAGGATACACGTCTGTCGACAGCAGTCCTTTCACGGGCAAGCTGCGCATAAATCGGGTACCCACCTCCTTTTTCGGGGGGAGGTTACTGCTGGGTAGTCACCTACTATGGAGCACCCACGGGGACCACTCGAAGAAGAAAGAGAAGTTACTCACCTGTGTAGAAACGATGGTTCTTCGAGATGTGTCCCCGTGGGTGCTCCACTACCCACCCGTTTCTCCTCACTTCGGAGCTCTGTTTGTGTGTTTTTCAGGGGCGTCCGGAGCGGTTGATCAGGAACTGGCGGGGACCGGATCGCACACGTGACGGTAAGCGCGCAAAGAGCCAACGCGCATCGGCGCATGCGTGACCTGACGGAGACTGCTGAAGATTTTCCAAGCTGTGGTGCCAGGGCGAGCCCAACACCTACTGTGGAGCACCCACGGGGACACATCTCGAAGAACCATTGTTACTACACAGGTGAGTAACTTCTCTTTTCCAGGCATTTAATAAAGGGAATGAAAATATAAGGTAGCTATTGCTGCTAATATTCTCAAATAGTGGTTACGTTGTTTTGAAGAGCTAATTTTCCAAATATATTTTCATAATATATTATATTTCCCAATATATTTCAGTTTTCAACCATTTGGAATTGGCTAAATACGTTAGTTTTCATACACAAGGCAACAATGACAATTGTTGATGTCCAAGTTCAATAGTTAGTGTTTCAGTAGTTCATTAGAAATAATTTGAGCAAGCAGAATCTCCAATATAACCTTCTCAACCTACATAGATTGGTTAGGCTTGCTAGATTATTATCTCTGAAATATCACATGCTTTCTTCTAAACAGCTTTGAATATGCTGGCAGATAACTTACAAGTTTTGCAGTTTTGGTGGCTGGCATGCATGTTGGGAAGTTAAATCCAGTCCTCAGTCACCTTTAATAATTCTTTTTAATATACTGAAAAAATAAATATTGACAACATGTTGTATGTGCAGGCTTTTTTAAACTCAGTGCATATTGCCTTTTTCAGGCATGACTGAAATATAATACAATGCATATATACTGTATACAGGAGCAACTGCTGAAGAGGGAACCTGGGCGGGGCACTGACCATGTGACCCCCCCAACTCCTTGTACCATCCCTAGTCTAGGGAGGCCTGGGACATCCCCACTCTGGCCCATGCCCCAAGGTACCTTCTCCTCCCCACCTCTTCCTCTCCCCTGCCCTACCTCTTCCCCCAAGACCCCTCCCCCAAGTAATGCAGCCGTTGCAGGGACTAGTTGGGGGTGTAGCTCCAGTAGCAGGGTTCAGGCCACTCCATATGCACTGTCAGTGGCAAAGGAAACTGGAGTGACTCGGCCCCATCCCTCTTCACTTGCCCGGCTCCTGGCCATGTTGCTCCACTTCCCGCCAGAGAGTGATGGGGGTGTTCCTCTCCCATCCCCCCTAAGTGACGCGGCCAGAAGCTGAGTGAGTGGAGCTGGTGAGGGCCATGTTCCTGTGCTTCCCCCCACTGCCGCCGGTGAGTATGGGGATGCCCAACCCACACTGTGGCTCCAAGTCCCCTTCCCCTGCTATTCTTTGAGACAGCTCTGGTCCCTTGTCCCTAGTGCCCACAGCATTTGGAGAGGCATGTACCTCACCCCTGTTGTGTACAGCATTGTTGTTTAAGGCTGTAGCCCAAATTTCCAAATGAATATCCAGCACTTTCAAAAGTAAGTGTCAAAAGTTAGATATCTAAATCGAAGTAATCCCGTGAAATTAAGAGAAGCAGAGAGTGTTCATAACTGTTGGTGCATACGTATTTTTATTTACATTCCTTTCCTAAAGCTAGGTGCCTAGCTTTTGGGACCTGTGTTTGAGAAACTGGGTCTTCAATATTAAAAATGTTCTGATTCTGTACTTAAGAGTGTGGTTATCACAGGCTATCAGAATGCCTTAAAATCAGCCCATTGTAATTATTATTCAAACATAGTAAATAGTTGTATTTTATATAAAATAACGTCATACTTTTGAGTTGGGCAGCTATAGCACCTTGAAACTGATGGATGTGACAGATGCTTGCCACTCATTTTAAGTAAGAGAACAAATAAATGTTGCATGGCTCAATGATAGGTGAAACAGTGGAAAACCACCAATCAAGGACTAGAATGATTCATATAACCTTAGGCAGTGGTGGGATCATGTGGCCCAGAAGTTTTCCTGGGCTCTGATGACAGGACTCAGGGACTGATAGAATAGCAGCTGTGAAGCTGTGTGTGTGGCAGAAAAGTGAGGAGCAAATATGCTGTGCTCCAAGCCCTAAATAAGGGTGGAGGTGAGAGGCAGGTGAAGTGTTGAACTGGGAAAAAAGGAGGGCTGCGTCTCAGTGATGGCTCGCACCACTGGGATTGATTTTGCTATTATGAAACTGGCTTACACCACACTACTAACAGGAAGAATAGGATTACACCCAAAAGAAAGAGAAACACCCCCTGAGGTTTTTCTCTCAGTAGTTATCTAAAACAGCTCACGGGTTGGGGAATTCATTGGCTGTTGTTTATCCTGATTTCTAAGAGCTGTTATCTGTCCCCAGGAACTGAGAATTTCAAGTTTCAGGGGATAGGACTTAAGAGTTAATAGGAGAGTGTGACATACAGATACTGACGTACAGACACAGACGTACAGATACAAACAAACAAACTGTCCTGTAGAACGCGAGGTTCAGCGGACCATGCTTCCCAGCTGAGGCAGCTTGCTGTCAGAACTTCCCGGTCTTTGGGTCAAAGCCCTTTCAGCAGTTCTGCGGTGCTGAGGCTTTGCCTCAGCCTTGCACGTGACCCTTACAGGCTCATGAAAAGACATACGCACAGTAGTATGGATAGCTATGGCAGGGTACTGAAAGGAAAGCCAGAGATAAAAATGCAAATACTAACTTTTACTTATGCAGCTGAGCAGGTACAGGAACAAAACAACAAAATACTGCATCTGGCTATCTAAGCTATACTGTTAACAAATTTCTTTGTGGTACCAATAGGTATTCACTCACCACTCTGTTTAACTCGCGAGCAGGTAGGAGGAGCGGCGAAGGATGATCAGTCCTTGTCGCAGACAGCGTCCGGTCTCTCCAGGATTCGGGAGTCCCTCCCACTCCTTACATTGTTGCCCCCCTTTATGGTCCTGCCGTTTGCTGGCACCATCCAAGGCCTGACACATCACATGCTGGTTGCTTCTGCTTCTCTTCGCCTACAGCCCCTCTCATTCCCCTTCCCCATTTTACACAACCATACATCTCATGCTTATTTTTTCCTTTTAAGGTTAGCAGCTGGCGCCTCTGGGCTGCTAGGTCAGAGGCCATGCATCTTTCCTGTATAGGTTTTTCCTGTTTGTCACTTTTAGACAGGGGGGAAGGCTGCAGATAGTGCAGTCTGCAAGCAATTCAGTAAATTCCGTTGCTGACTGATTTAGACTTGCCCAATTCACTTGGTTCCTCAGTTCTTGGTGTGGAGTTAGTGGTTTAGCCTGTTTGTGCCGAGGCATATTTCCCTATAACAATTTAAAAGGGTCTCTGGACCCTGCCTCCACCCCACATACCTCACCGCGTTGTTCAAGTGCCTGTGCAATTCACCCTAACATGCCTGAGCGTGGCCGTTCACTTAAGGATCACCAGGTGATTTTGCACAAAAAGGAAGAGAAAACTCCACAGAAGCACAAAAATAAGGCACCAAGGAAGCCCCAGATAAATACTTGTATTTAGGGCCCCACAAAGTTCACAGCAATGCAAAATGTACCAGAGATTATGAAATGGGGCATTCTACCATGAAATCTGGCCTTTTTTTGTGGGATTTTAGCCTATACTATACTGATTTCATGGGATGAGACCAGTGGCTCTCAAGATGGGGGTCCAGAGCCAAAAAGGAGTTATGGAGGGGATGGGTGGAGGTCACAAGGTTATTTTTGGAGGGTCACAAATATTGCTGCCATTACTTCTGTGCTTCCTTTAGAGCTGGGTAACTGAAGAGCAGTGGTTGTAATGCTGGCTGGGTGCCCAGATCTGAAGGAATGCAGAGGTAAAGGAGGTGATATACCAATGTTGTCCTTGCCTTCTGTACTGCTGCATTCAGCGCTGGGTAGCTGGAGAGGGGCAGCTACTGGCTAAGGTCCCAGATCTGCAGGCAGCAGTGCAGATGTAAGGGTGGCAATACCAGACCATGCCATCCTTCCTTCTGTGCTGTGGTTGGCGGTAGCTCTACCTTCACCTATGGACTTCTGACCAGCAGCCACTGCTCTCCAGCTAACCAGCTCTGAAGGCAGCCCCACCGCCAACAGCAGTGCAGAAGTAGGGGTAGCAGTGCTGCAACTCCCTCCTACAATAACTTGTGACCATCACATAATACCTTTTTGGGTCAGGACCCCTACAATTACAACACCTATGAACTTTCAGAATTAAATATGTGAAATTTACCATTTTTATAATCCTATGATTGTGAAATTGGCCAACACGTACTGTGAATTTGGTAGCACCCTACTTATATTGTGACCCTGCGAAAATGCCAAGAGAAAGCTTTTGTGCGTGAAGTTGATTGTAAAGACACTTGGAACTGGGAGCAAAGAAACTGTCTCCTTTTGTTCTGGTATAGGAAACTGAAGATTTAAACTAATGAAATTATTCTTCTGAATAGATGGTGAACGTTCAGCTGGTGAATCTGAAAGGTGTCCTGTAGCTCTGGCAAACAGGAAACTTTGAAGAACAACTCAAAAAGAACTGAATTTGCTAGCTATTAAATGTAGGACACAGTTTTGATACAAGCCTAGTCTGTCTATACAGGTAGAGAAGCTTATGTAGCATGCTGCTTGCTCAGCTTATTTACAGTGAACTGTTGAAGGGCTAACTGTCTTACCAGCTCGGCTACGCCTCTGGTACTTGTTGAAGGACTAGTTCATAGTAGCTCTGTTGAATCAAGACATTAACAATTGTTATAGTCGCCCTTTGACAGGAAAATTGAATCTATTCCAGCTGCCTGAAAATATATTTCCAAATTGTATTTGGAAAATTAGCTCTTAAAAATAATTAAAGTACTATTTGAGCTTTTTAGTGGCAGTAGCTACCTTACAGTTTCCACTTTAACTGTATTGAAAGCTTGGAGGCTATTTACTTACTTGGCTTCTCTGACTTTGCCGCAGAGATCTCTGTGCTTCTGGATTGAGACGGTTTTATTTTGTCAGAAAAGCTGGAGAGTTTTGTTGATTGGAGGACAATTGTAATGTGTGTACCTCCACAGTTTTGTCAGCAAAAGATGACGTTTGTCCACAAAACCCTGTAGAGTGGCGGGGCCTCACTATTTATTTTTTATCTTCTTTACTGCAGGCTGTAAAACTTTCTCCTAATCAGGATTCCAATAAAACAAGTATTACAGAAGTCAATTTTGTTATATAACAAACTAATTAACTCATTTACCTAGTTTAACTCTCAAAAAAGCCCCCTTAATTTTGCAATATTTCAGACTATTCAGTTCTGTGTTGTTTGAACTGCAAACACTAAAGATGATTCTTTTTTCTCTTTCTGAAGAAATAAATGCTGGCTTTCCCCCAGCCCTGCAGTTTTGGAGCTCTGGCAACCTGGGAACAGCGTTTAAACATTGTTCCAGTTAAACCACTTTTGTAACACTGTTTGGCTGGCCAGAGTGGACTGAGGCCAAACTATGTTGGAATTATGTTTTAAACCTCAGTTTAAAGACAGAATCATTGCTAGAAAACTTGTTTGGTTTCTCCTGCCCTGCCCCAGCCAAACTGTGTTAGAAATTGGGTTTACTTGGAACCATGTTCAAATCTTTACACAGTTTCTTCTGTTTTCATTTCAGAGTGAAGGGGGTGTTAGCTGGATTACTATTACCCTGAAAAGTCATGGAAATAGTGTGCTTTCTAATACCGATTATCTAATAATGGGTCATGCTTGCATTTGGTCTACAGACTGAGCACTGTGGAGCCAGTGACGTTCTGATTTTGTTTTGCTTTGTTAGTCCTTTCAGAAGCATTTAATCAAAAGCTGTCTGTACTGCCCTAGAAACCTTTTGATCTTCTAAAACCATAACAATTTTTATGCTACACTGATTTATCTTCTCTTTGCTTTAAAAATACAACTAACGTTGTAAAAGGATGGCTGCAGGGTATGGATTTTTAACAATTTGTGTAAAAATGATTTGTACATCCTTTTCCCACAGTGAAAGTGTCTAGAGTTCTCTGAACCTTTCTAAAGCTGATATCCAGACAAATTAGTTCCATGAACTTGAGCTACATCAGCCTTCAGAGTTATACAAATAAACAGTCACTAAATCACGTTTATTTTTCACTGTAATACAAAGTACTGCTCAGAAGAATCAGCTGTCTGATATGACAAGAAAATCGCTTGCCAGCTACTGTCCGAGTTTTTCTTAAGAAGGAATGATTGATAGGGGTTCTCTAGGACAGTGTTCACTGAAGCAGGAATTTTGTTGCATAATAAGGAGGCCTGTATCTTCTGTGTTTTATAGCTGAGAACAAATTTGAAGTCTTGTATGAGGGTAATCAGCTGCAAAAATCTAGACCAGAGTGTCTCAGACTGGGGGTTGTGACCCCCTCGAGGTTGCAAGGTTATTACTTGGGGGGTTACAAGCTGTCAGTCTCCATTCCACCTCCAGTCAGTCTCCAAAGCACCTCTTTGCCTCCAGTGTTTATAATACAGTAGTCCCTTGAGTTACCTGAGGGTTGCATTCCCATACACCCTTGCATAACTCGAATTTCACATTTCGGGGGGGGCATGTTTTTTTCCCCCAGCGGAATGTATGTTTTGCAGCTGGGGAAGCAGCAGGAGCATCTGAAGCTCCTTTGAAAGGTACTTCCTGGGGTTGGGAGGAGGCAGTTGGGGAGGATTAAGCCTGGCAGTGGGTTAGGGCTGTGGGAGGGTGGTAGAGGGGTTAAGCCTGGGGTGGGTTAGGGCTGCAGGGGAAGCAAGGGGGTGGAGTTGAGCTGCAGCTGTATATGGTGGGGGGGTTGAACTGGGGTGGGAGTGGTGAGCCAGAGCCATGCTCAGGTGGTGAGCAAGGCTTCTGGGGGTTGAACTGGGACAGGGATGGTGAGCTGGAGCCAGATCTGTACGCGGGGGTGGTGAGCCGGAGCCGGGCCATGGGGAGTTTGAACCAGGGCTGTGGGGGCATTGAACTGGGGCTGCGGGTGATGAGCCGGGCTATGGGGGGGTTGAACCAGGGCCAGGAGGAGGGGGATTGAACTGGGGCCATGCGGAGTCAGGGTGGGGTGGGGTGGGGTTGAGCCAGGGCTGGGGAAAGTGGGAATTTGAGTTGCACTTAATTCACATTAATATGAGTTAAGTGCAACTTGAAATTTGCGCATTTTGAGGGTTTACTGTAGTGTTAATATAAAAAATGTTTTTAATTTATAAGTGGGGGTCGTAGTCTGAGGCTTGCTGTGTCAAAGGGGTCATCAATACAAAAATTTGAGAGCACTGATCTAGATAATTCAGGAATATAACTGCACTCAGCTACACTTCTAGGATGGTATTACATTTATTTTATGTAGTCTATTTTTTGTAGTCTTATGTCGTCTTACATATATTTATGTAGCAAATGTAATCTGTTTCCTGATATTTTATACTATTTACTATACTGTGCTATACTTTTTATACTAGTTCAGAATGTGTGCTAATAGAAACTAAAAATGTACGTTTTCTTTTCGGGTTGAATGCATCTCATCTGTTCTTTGTTGTACGGGTTGAACCTCCCTGTTCTGGCACTGTTGGGACTCAATCAATCCTGTACCAGGGAATTTGCCAGACCAGGGTAGTTCAGTGTTGGCCACTCTGCTGCCAGCTGGGTTCATGGCTGTCAGCTGCGGGGCTCCGCTCCTGGCACCTGATCACCGTGCGTCATTTCCCAGCACCGGGTTTCAGGGCTTCACTCCCAGCCCCTAGCCACAGGGCTCTTCCTGGCCACAGTGTTTTGCAGCCACCTCACCTCTTCCCACCTCCCTCCCTCCCTGATCTTGAATGCTGCAAATCAGCTGTTAGCAGCACACAGGAAGCTCTGAGAGGGTGGAGGAGGAGTAGCTAAGTGCAAGGCCACAGGCATACAGGGGAAGAGGAGCAGATGGGGGAGCTTGGTGCCAGTTTTTCCTCTGTGAATGCTGCAGCCCCAGAGCACCCATGGGGTGTGGGAATCCTGGATTACAGAGGTTCAAATTGTACATCAAAATAGCTATTCATTCCATGTACTGTTGCTTTTTGTGTCTCCTTTGAATGACTTTTACTAATCTCAGCATATTTTGAATAATGACATTCACACTAAATCAGAATGGACAATGGATTTGAATGTTCTTCAATATTTTTCTGAGGAAATATTCTTTGAATAATTTATTTGATTTAAGCCTAAGAGTTAGGCAAACTACTTCCAGCAAGTTTATTCAGTTAATTAAAACTTTATTCCTTTACTCTGTTTTCAATGTCTTCAAAAAGATTACAGTTTATATTGCATGAAACTATTTGCTAAATATATTTATAAGAACCTGCATTTTAAAACCTTCTATGTGTGTTGCTTTAAATGCTCACTACTCTCACTTCAAGCTTTTTTCATTCCCTTTCATGTTCTTAGATTTTGTTGTGAATGCAAAGTGGCGCACATTGTATAAAGGAATGAGACCATTTTGGCATATTTCAATGGAATGTGCCCTTTGTAAACCAATGAAGCTTTGTGGCTCTAGCCCTCCCTCCTTTCTCTACAAATTTTGGTTTCTTACTAGAAATTTTAGACCTTGTAAAACAGGCCAGTGGGAAGCTTCTGGCACGCTTTCTAATTCTAATGACTAATTGAACGTGAGGCTTGCTGTGGGAGAAGAGTTTGAACATGTAAGAAGTAAGCATCATGTTCGTTACAATTTTCATGACCTGTCCTCCAGCTCCTCCCTACGCACATACCACAGTCGTGGGTTGAGGAATAATAAAGATTTCCACTGTCTTTTAGGTCTAAAACAGAAGCCATAGGCTCTTGATGTTTAGTATATTTAATGTTGAACAGACTTGTAGAAGCATTTACAAAGAACTCTTTGTTTGTTTGTTCCTGATCCTAAAAAGCATTCCAGGGAGCTTCCCCTGCTGGTAGAGTAGGCGCCAGAGTTTTTAAAGTACACCTTGCTGCAGATATTAAGAGTAAAATATAACTAGATTTAGATATAACATTTTTATAGTAGATTTTGGGGGAGGGGGACTTTAAGATGGAAAGGGTAATAGGTCATACTTGTCTATGGAACACTATATGGTAAACAGACTGAAAGATGAAAAGGTAGTCTGGCCTTTGAAAAGGATCATTCAGTCCTACTGCTACACAGGATGAATTTCTTGAAACAGGCAGGAAGGAATCATTGGAGTGGAAGGGACCTTGGGACGTCATCTAGTCCAGTTCTTCATCTTCACTGCTATCATTCACTTCATTGATGGCAAGCCTCCAGGAGGTGTGAAGATTGTCTATAGAATGAGTGGGAAGCTTTGCAATCTCAGGAGACTGAAGGCTAAATGCAAGTCTTCCATAACCTTGATCCTGGAGATCTAGTATGTGGATGCTGCTGCTCTTTCTCCCATAGCCCTTCAGACCATCTTAAGTGCTTTTCCTGAAGCATATGAGAATCTTGTCCTCACAGTGAACGTCAAAAAGACCTAAGTGCTCCACCAGTCCTCGCTGACGGAACAATCTCAGGTACCTTCTATGAAGTCAGTGGAGAACTGCTGGGAAATGTGGAGTATGTCCCATGCTTTGGAAGCCATCTTTCTGCTAAAGTTGACGTTGATGCAGAAATCCAGCATCATCTGAGCCATGCAAGCTCTGCTTTTGCCCACCTGAAAGCAAGGGTCTTTGAGAACCAGGACATCTATCCCAAGACAAAGCTCCTTGTATATCATGCAGTGGTTGTTCCAATGCTGCTATATGCATGTGAAACCTGAACAGCATACAAGCAGCACCTGAACAATATCATCAACGCTGCCTCAGGAGAATCTTGGGAGGATAGGCGCATGAACACTAGTGTCCTGGAAAAGTCAAACATGACTAGCATTGAAGCCATTATCATTCATCAGCAACTTCGTTGGACTGGTCACATGGTTCGGCTGTCTAATCAACAGCTTCCAAAACAGATTCTGTTTTCTGAGTTGGAGGAGGGACAGAGGAGTGATGGGGAGCCAGCAGAAGCAATGTAAGAACATGCTGAAAGCACATGTGAAAAAGTGTAACATCAGTGTTGACACTTGGAAGAACCTTGCTCAAGACTGTCCCTAGTAGAGAACGGTAATCCGTGAGGGGGTGGCACAATTGGAGAGGTCCCACAACAATACAGACAAGGAGAGGCAGCGAAGAAGAAAAGAGCATAAAAAACTGCCCTTCGCCCATTCAACAGTTGTCAACACCTGCCTCTTCTGCGATAAGACGTGCAGTTCCAGAATCGGACTGATCAGCCATCAACAGATTCACAAATAGAAGGGTGACATGAAGGCGTGCTACTCGTTACTGAGTGACGAAGAAGTCCAGTTCCCTGTCCTCATGGCGGTACTAAGTATTAGCTATCATCCCTGACTGTTGTTTGTCTAACTGCTCTTAAAATTCTCCAGTGATGGAAATTCTACAACCTCCCTAGGCAATTTATTCCAGTGCTTAACCACCCTGACAGGAAGTTTGTCTTAATATCAAATCTCTCTTATTGCAATTTAAGCACCATTGTTTCTCAGATGTTAAGAATAATAATTTTTCCCCTCCTTGTAACAAGATTTTATGGACTTAAAACTGGTTATCATGTTCCCTCTCAGCCTTTTATTTTCTAAACTAAACAAACCCAGTTCTTTCAATCGTCCCTCATAGGTCATTTTATCATTTTTGTTGCTCTTCTCTGGACTTTCTCCAGTTTGTCCACATTTTTCATGAAATGTGGGGTCCAGCACTGGACACAGTACTGCAGCTGTGACTTAATCAGCACGGAGTAGAGTGGAAGAATTTCTTTCCATGTCTGGTTTATGACACTCTTGCTTGCTAACACATCCCAGAATGATGTTTGCTTTTTTGTGACAGTGTTACCTTATCAACTTACATTTTGCTTGTGGTTCATTCAGTATGCTTGACAGACCCTTTTCTGCAGTACTCCTTCCAATGCTGTCATTTTCCATGTGTCTATTCATGTTGTGTAGCCAGAACAGCTCCTTATTTTTAAATTATATTTATTTTAAGGGCTCTGACTCTTTAGGTTGAGCTTTCTAAGACTCTGCAAAAGGTAATGAGGTTCTTTACTTTCCTCAACAAGCAACCATATGCTATCCCCTTTATATACTTCAGTAATTCCTCTTAGCCTTCCTTCAGGAAGAGGGTAATGATCACAAGCACAACCTACCTTGCTCTTACTGAAAATATTTCTAATTGTATGGGTGGAGCCCCCAAGGGTAGGTCTGCACAGCTGACTCAGGCCCATGGGGCTTGTCCAGCTGGGTTGTTTAATTTAGGGTGTAGACATTTAGGCTTGAACTGGAAGGTGGGAAGGCCCCAGAGCACAAGCTGCAGCTTAATCTGAATGTCTACACTATAGTTAACCAGCCCCCCCGCCTGCTCCCTAAGAGCCCAAGTTAGCTGGTCTGCCAGCCACTGATGTCTACTTGAAGTGTAGACATATCTTCAATGGCTCAAACAGAACAAGTCAGATTATGGAAAACACAGTGGGTGGCCATTGCTGTATCACTTCAGTCACTCACAGGAAGCATTAGCGTTTTCTTATTATGATCTACTCGAATACCCTTTTAGAAATTGGGTGAGACAGGGTGTCAGAAGAGTCTGCTGCCTTATGTGGGAGGCTCTGACCTCTATGCCAACTGTTCCTTAGGAAGGTGTCCTGGTAAAAAGGAAGAGCTGTGGATTTACACTTGTGGAAGTCACCTCAATTCCTATGGTCTGCTTCAGACAGTACCAGCAAGAGTTGATCCTCCAACCCTTCCAAGGGCCACAAGCAGATGCACGCCAGTCTCAGCACAGCAGGATAAATAAGAACTGGCTGCATCTCCTGGGAACCAGGTCTAGCTGAAACCAGGACGGGAAAGGGAGGCTCTCTCTGCCCCAATCCAAGAAACCTGCTTCAGTAAGGAGCTTGATTTTACCAATATTAGTCGTGGGTCCATGTGAAGGATTAATGTTGATATGATGGACTTTAATGCCAGGTGCTGTTTTGAGTGGAGGTTTAGTTTTCTGTTAACTCCTGGAAGGGGACTCGACTGGGTTGCTGAGTTGGCTCGAAGGATATGCCACAAAAACAGCAAACCGTTGTGTAATCAAGACAAAAAAGGAGGCTGTGATGAGGTCAAGTTATCAGAGGGGTAGCCATGTTAGTCTGTATATGCAAAAACAATGAGAAGTCCTGTGGCACCTTGTAAACTAATAAATTTATTGGAGTATAAGCTTTTGTGGGCAAAGACCTACTTTGCTAGATGCATGAAATTTGCTAGTCTATAAGGGGCCACAGAACTTCTCGTCTGGTCATAAAGAGACCAAGGAGATCTTGTTAAGCCTGGCTGCAAAATGCTCCCTGTTTGAATACTTAGCTAACTTTCATTAAATACAGTACAGTGCTACAGGTACCTAAAACCAGCAAGACCTTCCTCCTTTTTTAAGCCTATATTTGTCTTAAAAGCAATATATTTAGTGTTCATCTTAAGCACACTGTGTTCTTCTTTTCATATTCTGATAAATAGCAGCATTTTTTAAAAAAATCTACTTTCAGACATATCTTCAAATGCTGTCAGAATGGCCCATCAAAGTAGAGGAGAGAGAATATTAAAATGCTTGTTGCTTTGTCTGATGCAATGAGTGAGTCAACCTTTAAACTCTCTAGAACTCACTGCAAAGTCAATAACTTCTGATTTGAATAGG
The DNA here is from genome assembly GCF_033958435.1 of Carettochelys insculpta. Classification (NCBI taxonomy): domain Eukaryota; kingdom Metazoa; phylum Chordata; order Testudines; family Carettochelyidae; genus Carettochelys; species Carettochelys insculpta. The sequence continues at coordinate 54,952,427 of NC_134140.1, forward strand.
AGGCAAATAATGTATTTCCTAGCATCTCTTGACACTTGTCCAAAATCACCTTTTGGATTATATCTCTGTTTTTGACTGGGTCACCTAGTATTCTCTATGCCGACAATCACTCTTTTGGTGTGACAGGCTGGACTTTGACACAAGCTGATTACCCACCTAAAACTTACATTTTTGGCATATGACATTGTTCAGATGTTTCTCTTAAAAACAAGCTAAATATTTAAATGGATATAAATACTGACTCAGTAAAAGAATTTTAATAAATTTAATAAGACCTATCAATCTGAAATAGCAAACTGAAGTGCAAAATAGTGCAAAAGTTTAGGAGGATGCTCGTCTCAAGTGATTATTTAAAGTAATTTTAAGGGGCAGCTTATAATAATAGGAGTGGTATTGAAGGAAGTTTGGATGTTGTGGTGGTTATGCAATGTCATGCATGCAAAAACAAAACAAAAAACCAGAGCGTGAAGCTTCTGGTAGCAGAGTAAACTTTTGAAGGGACAAGAAAGGTGGAATAATACTGAACTGTAGAACTGTCAGAAGGACATTTTTATTCGTGTCTTCATGGAATACTATGTTAAGGAGAGTATAAAGATGGCTTATTCTGTAGCAAATATATATGTAGAGGATTTTATAGCGAAACCTTGTTCCTCCATGTAGAACAGCTGAGAAAAGTCAGCAAAGAACAAAGCTTTAATCTGTAAGAACAAAAATATGTATGCAAAGCTGTCTACAATAGATGTTCAAGGAAGTAACTGGAAACAGGTGAGAGCATGAGAACTGTTCGAAGTAGGGGGCTGTCCTCTTTATCCCTTTTACTGTGGAAGTCAGGATTTCTCTGCCTGAGATGAGCAGATGGGGAAGAACAGCCCCTTGGCACAGAACTGGCAAAGCTGGTCAGACAGGATGATGCAGAAGAAGAGAATATAGAGAGAATCGCCAGAATGACTTTGCTGTATTGGTAGATAACAGCTCAGGCAAAGAGATTTGATGCAGAGAAGAAGCACAGTTTCAAAATGAGGTTGTATCCAGTAGGATTGTAGCTGTGTTGGTTCCATATATTATTGGAGCAAGATGCAAGTCACTCTACTTTGAATGGTCCCTTGGAATATATGACTACTAATTATGCTGAACAATCTGTTCCATTTTGCATTTAGCTGTGATACTTGGCATGCCCCACCCAGTCCTGAAAAAGAGCCCCTTGCAGCTTGAAAGCTTGTCTCTCTCACGAACAGAAATTCCTCGAATAAAAGATATCACCTCACCCATCTTGCCTCTCAAAATGAGCTTCTCATTAGACCAGCTAACAGTGTTCTTAGATTGAGTGTGACATGCTGCTGCCTTCTCCAATCCCACATAGAGAAACTGTGTAGCAAATACGAGTTACAGGTCATTATCAAGAAGGGGCTATAGATGGGAATCAACATTTAATACCCCCACTTCAAATTCATCTGGAATAATACAGTGGGGTGATAGAATATTGTCTGACTAACCGAAATAAGTGTAGTGGTTCATGACATCAGTGTGAGGGTTTTTTTTAAAGTGGAAATTGTACACTGTGGGAATTAGTACCTTTTATGTATGTTAACAACTGTGTTAAATCTTGCTCTTCCTATGTGTGCTAGGAATTTAGAATTCATCCATTTTTGTACAAATTTTCTCATAGAGTCCTACGGCTGGAAGAGACCTCAGGATGTCATTTAGTCCAGCCCCCTGCCTGAAGCAGGATCAACCACAACTAAATCATCCTAGCCAGGATATTGGCAAACTGGGACTTAAAAACCTCTAGAGATGGAGATTCCACCACCTCTCTCAGTAATGCATTCCAGTGCTTCACCGCTCTCCTGGTGAAATAGTTTTCCTAATAACCAACCTACACCTCTCCCTCTGTAACTTCAGACCTTTGCTCCTTGTTCTGCCATCAGTCGCTACTGAGAACAGCCTCTCTCCACCCTCTGTAGAGCTTTCCTTCAGGAAGGTGAAGGCTGCTATCAAATTGCCCCTCACTGTTCTCTTCTGCAAACTAAATAACACCAAGTCCCTCAGCCTCTCCTCATAGGTCATGTGCTCCAGCCCCCTAATCATTTTCACTGCCCTCTGCTGGACCTGCTGCAGTGCATCCACATCTTTATATACTGGGGGCCCAGAACTGGATGCAATACTCCAGATGTGGCTTCACCAGTGCCGAACAGAGGGGTGTAATAACTTCTCTAGATCTGCTGGAAATGCTTCTCCTAATACACCCCAATATGCCATTAGCCTTCTTGGCTACAAGGGCACGCTGTTGACTTGTATCCAGCCTCTCATCCACTGTAATGCTCAGGTCCTTTTTTGCTAAAGATCTACTTAGCCAGTTGGTCCCCAGCCTGTAACAATGCTTGGGATTCTTCCATCACAAGCGCAGGACTCTGCACGTCTCCTTGTTGAACCTCATCAGATTTCTTTTGGCTCAATCCTCCAATTTGTCTAGGCCACTCTGGACCCTATCCCTACCCACCTATGTATCTACCTGACCCCCTAGCTTAGTGTCATCTGTAAATTTGCTGAGGTGAAATCCATCCCTCATCCAGGTCATTAATAAAGATACCAGCCCTAGAACCAATCCTTGGGGCACTGCACTTGAAACTGACCACCAACCAGACATAGAGCCATTGATCACTACCAGTTGGGTCCAACCATCTAACCCGCTTTTTATCCATCTTACAGGCCATGCATCGAATCCATACTTCCCTAACTTATGGGCAAGAATGTTGTGGGCAACTGTATCAACAGTTCTGGCAAAGTCAGGATATATAACATCCGTTGACTTTCCCATGTCCACGGAGCCAGTTACCTCATCACAGAAGCTAATCAGATCCATCAGGCACAGCTTTCCCTTGGTAAATCCATGTTGCCTACTTTTGTCACTTCCCCCTCTTCCAAGTGCTTCAAAATGGATTTCTTGAGGATCTCCTCCATGATTTTTCTGGGGACTGAGGTAAGGCTGACTGGTCTATAGTTTCTTGGATTGTCGTACTTCCCTTTTTCTAAAGATGGGCACTACATTTGCCTTTTTCCAATCAACCAGGACCTCTCCCAATCTCCAAGAGTTTTCAAAGATAATAGCCGAAGACTCTGCAAAGACAGCTGCCAATTCCCTCGGTACCCTTGGATGCATTAAATCTGCACTCGCGGATTTGTGTGCATCTAGCTTTTCTAAATAGCTCTTAACCTGTTCTTTACCCACGGTGGGCTGCCCACCTCCTTCCCATACTACGTTGCTTCGTGCTACAGTCTGAGAGCTGACCTTGTCCGTGAAGACTGAGGCAAAAAAAAACATTGAGTGCTTCAGCCTTTCCCACATCATCTGCCTCATCTAGTAATGGCCCCACACCCACTCTGATACCCTTCTTATTATTAGCAGTTCCAATTGTGCTTTTTCTTTCCTGATTACTCCCTGGCATTCTCCAACCCTATATTTATATTCCTGCTTAGTCATCTGTCCAAGTTTCCGCTTTTTATACACATGCCTTTTGAGTTTGAGCTCACCAAGTGTTTCCCTGTTAAGCCAAGCTGTTTGCCTACCATATTTGCTTTTCTTATTACACGTGGGGATGTTTTGTTCCTGTGTCTTCAGTAAGACTTCTTTAAAATACTGCTAGTTCTCCTGAATTCCTTTCCCCTTCATATTGATTTCCAAGGGAATCCTGCCCTTCATTTCTCTCAGGGAGTTGAAATCTGGTCTTCTGAACCCAAGGGTCTGTATTTTACTTTTCCTTTTTGTCAGAATCCTGAAATCTACTGTCTCATGATTGCTGCAGCTCAGGTTGCCACCCACTTCTATTTCTTTTACTATTTTTTCCCTGTTTTGTGAGCAGCAGGTCAAGCTGTGCAAAGTCCTGGTCAGTTCCTTCAACACTTATACCAGGAAGTTATTCACAACATTCTCCAAAAACTTCCTAGATTGTCTGCGTGCTGCTGTATTGGTCTCCCAACAAATGTCGGGTGATGAAAGTCTCCCATGAGAACCAGGGCCTGTGATCGGGAAGATTCTCTTCGTTGTCGGAAGAAGTCCTCATCTACCTGATCTGGTGGTCTACAGCAGACACCAAGCACAACATTACCTCTGTTGCTTACACCTCTAACCTTAACTGGCTTTTCTCCCTCCATATACTCTAGCTCTGAACAATCATACTGCCCTCTCACATACATTGCACCTCTTCCTCCTTTTCTCCCCTTACTGAACAGGTCACACCGTTCCATGACAGTGCTCCAGTATGCAAGTCATCCCATCCAGTCTCTGTTGTTACAATCACTTCATACTTTTGCTGATTTAAAAATCAATGTTAATAGTATAAGGGATGCACTAGACTGAAGAAATGGCTCACGTGTGCTATACAGTACTAATATAGGTAGGAAGTGGCTCCAGATGCTCTTTCACAATTGGAAGCTGTGTTTTGTACTTTCTCTCTTCTAATGATCTACCAAATGCTAGTGAGAATCTGGCACACAATTAAAGATTATCCAGCTCACCATATTAACCTTGTAGGTATTGAATTTCAAAGGGTACTGGCTGTGTGTTCAGACTTTCAGTAAGATGACACCTCTTCCGTGACTGAATTTTCTATTGAGGTTACAATACATCATCCTTGGACCTGAAGGAAAAAAAAAACCAAAAAACAAACGAACAAATCGAAAGAATGCTGTGGGGCTCGTGTACTCTAAGTATTGGAAGCATTTGGAAATATCTTTCTAGTTATACTTGATATTTTCCTGGTGGCCTGCACTTGGATATGGAGTCATTTTGCACTGTTCTAGTAGATTTTTATAACAAGGTCTTGAAAGCTCAGTGAAGTTCAGTGCTTCTGTAGTTCACCTGGAAGGTGGTTCATCTATTTTGGGTAGAATGTCGAAGCAGTTTCTTCCTTCCAGTACATCTTCTGTGCTGTAGTAACAGAGAGGTAGCCATGTTAGTCTGTATTCTAACAAAACAAAACAGCAGTCATGTAGCACTTAAAAGGGCTTAAGACATGAAGAAGTGACTCTGTCCCACGGAAGCTCATCACCTAATACATCATTTTGTTAGTCTTTAAAGTGCTACATGGCTGCTGTTTTATCTTCTGTGCTAGTTTCAAATAGACACTCTCTTATCCTGAACGCTATGTGAATCTGGTTCCCAGTGCTTTGTGTCTCAGTAAATATTGTTAAGTGGTTTCTACCTCTGTGTCCTGAGATTTTGCAGTTACTATAATGAACCACAGTATAGACAAGGCTCTTAACCAAATGGACACCTATACGATGGCTAAACTCCCTGCCCAACATTGCAACACTTTTCCTGTCCTCCTTTGTGCCTCTCCTTTGAGCACATAGCTGGCATGCAGTCGATGCCATAGGTGCTGTCTTCTGCTCTAGCCAGGGGGCGCTCAACCCCTCCATCTGCCTACCCCCTTCTCAAACTCCTGTCCTGACTCCACTTCTTCCCCCAAACTCCTGCCTCTTCTTGCCCTGCCCCACTCCCATCTCATCTGCTCCCACAAGCTCCCTCACTGCCTTTTCCCTGCCTCCTCCCCACAAGCACACCCCATCCCTGCTCCTCTTTACCTCTCCCAAAGCATCACGAAGGCTGCAAAACAGCTGGTCACTGTGAGCAGGAGGCATTGGAAGGGATGGATGGGGAGGAGTAGACAGGGCTGCCTGTAGGCAAGAGATGCTTGGAGGGGAGGAGCTTGGTCGAGGGTGGGTGCTGATAACCCAATAATTATTCCCCATGTGTGTTCAAGTTCCAGAGCACCCACGGAATCGATGCCTGTTGTTGTTGGAGTTCCCCTAGCTGAAGCTAGCACAGCTGCATCTGTTTAATGCATGTCCATTCTTTGGTCTTTGATTAGGATCCCACACTGTTTCCCAAGCAATTCTCACCTCTTCTGTCTTAGCTGTCACTTTCCCTCTTCTCAGGGCTCCTTGATGTGACAGATTAAAATTTATCAGGAAGGAAGTTAATGGTCTCTTTATTCCTCCTCCACAGGGAAATGGTAGAAACGGGCATACCCACCAGTGTTGTGTCCTGGGTTGGACCTTATGGATCTGTTACTTGGTCTGAGCGGCCACCTGTATGCCCAAGAACGGGATTTAATCATGGACATTATTATAGGGGGATTGTTGGGAAGGACATCTCACCACCAACTTTTGAACTTTTTATTCTTAAAAGCATGGTGTTTTAATCCAACTACTACCTCTTTGGGGCCCAATTTGGGATTTTTGAATACTTGGGGTGGACAAAATCTTTGTGTGCATGTGTTGTGCCCTTTTAAAAGGGGGTTCACACTCTTTGCTTGTTATGGGATTTTTCTTCCTTTGTATCCTTCCATCTTAGAGCAGTGATGCAAACAGAAGCTACTCTAGCTTTTACGTCAGTGGTTCTCAAACTTTTTGGCCTTATGCCTCCTTTTTGATTTTTGAGAAACCCTCACACACCCGCACCTCTTCTTTACCATCATCCAACCCCTCTTTTAACAAAAATTCAATTCCTACCCCTATACATCAAAAGGCAAAATATATATATATTTTTGCATTTTGTAGTATGAAATTTGAATTTTTTTATGGGATTGGTTGCCAATCTTTTTATACCTAAGATCACTTTTTAAATGTCAGGGCAAGCCCCAAGACCCCACGCGTTTCTTGAGGCCCCACCCTCTCTTCTCCTCTCCTTCCCATCATTTGCTGTCCCCAGCCCTTACTCACTCTCACTGGGTTGCGGCAGGAGGTATGAGCGCTGGGGCAGGAATGAGGGATTTAAGTGTGGGACAGGGTGAAAGGTGCAAGCTCTGGGAGGGAATTTGGGTGAAGGAAGAGGTGGAGAAAGGGGCTGCTGGCTCAGGGTGGGGGCACCAGGCTGGAGAGTGTTGGTCTGGTGGAGTGTTGGGGTGCTGCAAAAAAGGAGGCAGCAATGCCAGCGTGGGCTCTTTCTTGGGATCGGGGGGATTGATGAGGGGGATGGTTACCTCTGGTCGCCCTGCACCCCCCTGGAATTTCTTCACCGCCCCCCTTTGAGAATCTACATTTTAGATAGTCTTAGCGGGGTGGCTGCGTTAGTCTGTAGCTTCACAAAAAAAGAAAAGCAAGCAGTCCTGTAGCACCTTAAAGGCTAACAATTTTATTTACTCAAAACAAAACAGCAGAAATGTAGCACTTTAAAGACTAACAAAATGATTTATTCGGTGATGAGCTTTCGTGGGACAAACCCACTTCATCAGATCAATCTCATTTCTAGTACAATTTTATTTATTAGAAAATGAGATGTCATGAGTAAGACCCGCTTCATTTAATTTTGAAGCAAAAATGTGAATATGAGGGGGAGAGAGAGAGTGTGTGTTCAGGAGGAAGAAGAAAAAAACGGGGGTAGGTGAAGGAAATAACTTATCATTAGTTGGAACTGTGGAAAGAGTAAATTAAGTTATAGGTGCCATGAACTCTTTCAAATTGTTATGTAATTCAAAAGTGTCTTAAAAATACAGCTTTAAATAGTTACTCTGCGAAAACTGGTAGGCAGGATGTCAAAAGCCTTCAAAATATTCTTCTGATTTATTTCTTGACATAATACAAATGAAAGAGTGCATCCTGACACCTAATTGTAAAGCCAGGAATACAAAGGCTGTGACAAAACCTTGGATGCATTTGTTTCTGTCTGTAAACTGAAGGTCTGGGAGTGCCATATTGAATGGGGACAGGGCACTGACACATAAACAGATCTTAACTTTTTTCTATATTTTTGTTCTGGCAGTGTTCCCAGTTTTAGAGAAGGAAGGAAGGAAGGAGTTTAAATAATTTCCTCTAGGGAGAACCAGAACATGTAGATATTTATTGAGTTAATAAGCATCATGATTTTGATCTAACATTGGTTTTGTATTGGATTGACATAATTCCACTGATAAGGGCAAGATTAGTCATGATTCTCACCAATGTGAGATTTGAACTGGATTTGTTGGCCTGATTCTCCACTGCTTTGCACCTTACTTAATTACTTATTCCAGGACAAAGTGCTGTTCATCACAATGATAGTTGTCTATCACCAGTTTCCACAGGAAAGCAGTCCAGTAGCACTTTAAAGACTAACAAAATAATTTATTAGGTGATGAGCTTTCGTGGGACAGACCCACTTCTTCAGATCAACAAGAATATCTGAAGAAGTGGGTCTGTCCCGTGAAAGCTCATCACCTAATAAATTATTTTGTTAGTCTTTAAAGTGCTATTGGATTGCTTTTTTGTCTTGATAGTATATAGACTAGCACAGCAATATCCACAGGGTGTAAGTGATTGATTGAATGAATAAGGTGCAAGAGTGGTGAATCCAGCCTGTGTTTTTATCAAGTAATTTGTAGCTCACTGAAGTTTTAACTACAGGAAAGCCCTCTTACAAGCAGTGCAGTACTAGGCTGCAAAGCTTTGTGCTCTCTGCACCCTATGCTATGAAAGCCATGTGGAAAGTTGCAACACACAGGTTTGCATTAGCGGGGAGTTAACTTGACACTACCCTTGCTCTACCACTTGGAAATTCCTGATCAGCTTCCCGGTTTATTTCATGAGGCACAGCATAAGAAGCACGCCTGTGTTCCTTGTAATGTGCCGCATGCTCTTGATGACACCAGTGCTGCTGCAACATCAGTCTCAGGTTTTATTCACATACTTTCAAATAATTGAGAAAGTTTTAGACTTTTCAAAATATATATAAGTGGGCAGCAGTAATGCATTTCATACTCTGTTACTTATGCAGTAACTGTAGAGCTGCTATTTAAAGCAAAGAATGCATCTTTGAAAACAAAACTCTCTGGCATAAGTTGCCTCAGTTATAAATAAATGCTGGATGCTAGGATGTATATTATCTTGAAGTAGATATTATATATTCATAATGCCATAATGGCTTGAATATCCACATTTTAATGTCAAAGGTTAACATTCTTAAAAAGGGCTGTTACTGGGAGTTTGCGGAGTTATGGTACTTCTCATTTATGGTCCACATGCATCTTTCAACAAGAACTTGTTTTCCTGCTAATACAAGCTTTGATTTTTGCAAGGTGTGAGAGAAAGAGTTCCTTCACCTTCTGCTGTCTTTAGAGGAAGCTTTGTTTTCTATGGGTTAATCCTCCCTCACAGTGTTGTTTTACTGTACTTCTAATTTGTGACTTATGGTGTGGAGATTTTCCCAATGAAACAATTTTTTTTGTTACAAAAAACATGCAATCTACGAAGAAGGAAAAATGCTGCTTCTCTTCTGCAATTCAGAGGAATTCTGCTCCATTTGTAGCCAGAATTTTGGGATGCTTATGTTGACTTCCCATTTAAAACTCTTGGACTGCATCTAGACTGTCCCCAACTTCAAAGGGGACATGGTAGTTAGGGTGTTGGGAGATTACTCATGAAGTGCTGCGGTGCATATGCAGTACTTCATTAGGCTAAATCTCCCCCACAGCAACTTCGAAGGTGCCAGCTTGCATGTAGCCGAGGGTCAGACACAGGTACTTTGAAGTGCCCACAGTACTTCAACGTCCCTTTATTCCTGACCCGCAGCTACACGCAAGCCCGTACTTCGAAATTTCACACTTTGAAGTTGCCGTAGGAGAGAGTTAGCCTAATGAAGTGCTGCATATGCACCGCAGCACTTTATTAGTAATCTCCCAACACCTTAATTACCTTGCCCCCTTCGAAGTTGGGGGCTAGTCTAGACACAGCCTAGTAGTTATTTCTAAGCAGCATTTAAACAGGTGTCTGTCTGATTAATGCTTAGAAACCAAAATGTACATTTGGAAATTTTTGAAGCAGATTAATTGGGACAGTGAGTAACATTTGCTCAGTTAACTAAACTGATAGTTATGAGCAAGCTTTATAGTTGGTCTGTCAGCACTTCCACTATAAACTTCCATTTTAGGGATTGATATGCAATCCATTTCTCTATTTGAGAGGTTCTTCATTTCCCTGAAACCATAGAAGACTCCTGACCTGTTGGCCTAAGACTATTCCCTCTTACTATTTCTATTATTTGTAGATTTTTTTTTTATTCCAGATAGACTATTTCATTTTCAAGTTCTTCTTCTTTGTATATATCTTCCATGCTCTGTGTTTTTTGCTGTTATCCATTGATGATTGTTTTGTGGTTTATGCACATGTAGACAGTATTATACCTAACACTCTCAAATCTTAACTGAAAAAAATGTTTGGAGTAGAAATGTGGCATAATGTACCTCACATAAAATAAGTCAATTTAAGTTCTAGAATAAAACCTGAAAATCTGTTTGTAGTTTAACTTTTTGTATGTGGTTTTTGGAGAGTGGAAAGACAGCAAATAGAACTCAAAGCCCAGCTTTAAGTGAAACCTAAAATTGTGCTTACAGTTGATGCTAGTAAATAGCCTGTAGTATGCTATTTGATAACTAGTAACAGAGAGATAGCTGTGTTAGTCTGTACTCCAACAAAATAAAGCAGCAGAAATGTAGCACTTTAAAGATTAACAAAATAATTTATTTGGTGATAAGCTTTCATGGGACAGACCCACTTCATCAGATCAGACCATTTTGTTTTTAAAGTACTATGTTTCTGCTATTTGATAACTTTAATTTGGGGTAAGGTTAATGGTTGATGACTGAATAGAATAGGATAGGTTCATGTTTCTGTGACTTACTTGAATTCAGTTAGTTACAAAGTAAATTGAATAGAACCTGTAAATCAATAAATAGCTAAAGCAGGGAAAAGTTTGTTTTTAATTAAATTTTTAAGTTTCATCATTACATAAAACATCTTCTAAAATGCACATTTCTAATTAAGTTTGATATTAACTAGATTTTTTTTTTTTAAAATTGTATTTCATATAAGTACAAAACTGATCCAGTGAAATGCACCGATATTCAAAGAGTATAACTGGTGAGGCCTATGTAAATTTGGGTTGTAACATGACAGCATTTTTTTCTTTAAACACAAGTTATCTAAAACTGAAAATACTTGAAACCAGCTAAAGCCATGTTTAATATACTTGGATTTGTAAAAAATGATGATTAGATTCCAGATTGGGACATTGTGATGTTTAGCTGATATGTGCTCATTTCTGCATAACATTTCATACGTTCTGAATTTGTACATATTGTGTGAAGCAATATAGTTAATGTATGCAACTCCATATGATGAAACTGTGCTTTTTGCTTGCAAACAGGCTGTTACTGCAAATGAGACTTGTTGAAACCATCCTATAAAAATATTTTAAATGAACTTCACTCTGTTTACTTGAGATACATGAAATGTAGAATACAAACAATGAGTACATTGAAAAGGTTCTCAGCTTTCTGTTTGTGAGAGCTATAAAAGCTGTTTTTTGTTGCTGGTTTGTTGGGTTTTTTCCCCCTCTTTCAAGGGGGGCATCATAATACTGTGAGAATGCCTACATATGTATGGTATAAAAAAGCAAGAGAATGTTAGCAAGTTGCATTTTTGAAAATCAACAAATACATTATGATCAATCATTTTTTTATTTAATTGCAAATTGTCCAGCAGTACACGACTAGTTTATCTCATGCACTACTGGGAGCTGTAGCTTTTAGGCTCAGACATGTTAGGACAGGTGTTTTTCACCTTTACTGGCTGAATTAATTTCCAGACTAATAGTATTGAGTTCACTTTTTTAAAGAAGTAGTATAATGAAAGAATACCACTTGCTGTTTTGGTAGTTCAGCTCCCTCCTTCCCCTCTCCCTCCTGGTCTGCACACATCCGTCCAACTGGAAAAGAAGGGGTGTATCAGACAGACATAATTTCCAAATCCTTTTTCTCCTTTTGAAGATCTGTACACAATAGTATCTGAAAGGGGTTTAAAATAATATGGCCTAACACTAATGAGGAAGTTAATTCAAACTGATAACAGGAAGAATTTCTGAACAGTGAGTACAATTTGCAAGTTGAAAAAAGACTTTCCAAGCCAGAATGCCAGGGCTTACTATTGGACTTGTCCCTTTTAACAGAGAATTAAATTTTACTGGTAAGCAGCATTGAACCATCCAAAATAATAAAATATTGAAGATCAAATAAAAGGGTGGTAGAGGCTTACTTTTTGATCTCACCATCTAATTCCACAGGTGTTACAAAAGCTTTTGCAGACAAATTATCCTTGAAACTGACTTGCAGTTCTTCTAACATAAAAGTTTCTCTGTCGTCCTATGATGGACTGACGCAGTAATGAGATAGCATTGTAAGGATATTCCCCCCCAAATTGTACATGATAACATAATGCAGGCTGGCCTCCTCCGTATTTACAGCACAGTTCTTTTCATGAGTAAACCAGGAGCATTCCTTTCCCCCTTGCATATAACTTTTCATACTTACTTTTTTGAGAAAGGTTAAGTAAAATAGTCTTCCTTAACATTTAAAAGGGTCTTTGGAACATACTCTCTTTCGGGTGTAACCATGTGCTGTTTTGGACTGTGTGCAATATCTTCTCCTTTCATGTAAGTAGTTTTATGAGAACGCAAGAAAGGCAATGTTTGCAATACAGCACAATTCCTAAATACCTTTCAACATTTCTAGTAGATCATTTGGATTCAGAGAGGTTAAGAGTACCTGGTACACCAAAAATCGGAAACACGACCAACTTTACTGAGGAAAAAGTGCATGAGAAAAGTAAATTTGTTGGGTCCAGTATGTTAGTGTTTCTCAGCCTTTTTTTTTTCTTTTCTATAAAGTACCCTTTTAAAAAATAATTTGTACGTATCCCTCAGCACCTAAAATTTTCAGATGCACAATTTTTTCCCTCATTGCAACACATTTGTTTAAACAACTTAATCGTAATTGGTTGATTGGAAGAAATTTCCTACAACCAATAAACTTGCCATCGTACTTATGATTGTGCAAAAGGGATAAATTAAAAAAAGTTAGCTGAACATAAAATAAGTCCAACTTTTTTATTCATAAAAACAGTTTGAGAAACACTGAGTTAACATACCCTCTGGAAGAGCTCTGTGTACCCCTGGGGCACACGTTAAAACCACTGCATTATATCACAAGGGTTAAAGGCTGCATTCAAAGGGAAGGAAGTGATGGCCCTGGGATTCTTTCCCACCATGATCATATCGCTATGCACATGGCTGGCTTAAGGACTAGAGGGTTCGGGAAATATTTCCTTTATGCATCTAAATGACTCATAGTATTTAAAAACTATTCATATGGGATCTCTGGATTCCCCTATGCCCTTTTGCTGTAAAAGTAAGTGAAGCTGCATGTGCAGAGGGAATCTGTCTCAGAGCCAGGAGTAGAACGCAGTGTTCGCTTGCTCTCAGTCTTCTGCTTATACCACTTGATCATGCTGCCCTTCATGCTTTTGAGCTGCTGACTCTTCTTGTGGTTAAATGTTGCCCATGCTGCTGAGAACGGTCTCGTGCATTGTGAAGCATTGCTCCCCACAGCTGCAGGGAGACCTAAAGTCATTCCAGAAATTAAAAGAACGTTCACTACAGTTTCTACAACTTCAAAGGCCTTCAGGAACTAGGGCAGGTGAAGCGGAAGTCATGAGTAACTGTAATCTTTAGGACATATCAGTATCAAGCTTTCGATCCAAACAGTAAGCTGTTTCCATTGGCTTGCATTTCAATATTATTTTCACTTGGCAAAGGTATGGACTCTTACCTTTTCTAAATAAAAAGGTATCCGGTACATTTCTAGTCCTATCTCCCTCCATTTCACAGGGAACGCAAAGGCTGGTAGTGCTGAGAAGATGACTTACTTACATGAGTGTACTGTCACGAGTGGTGAGGAATAAAGTACCTATCATGAAATGACCTCCAGTAGTGGATATGGAAAAAAGAAAATAGTGACAGAAAAAGATAATAAATTTAGGACCAGAAAACATCTTTCTTAGAATTCTGTAGGAAATAAAGGATGAAGTAGCTCACTTTCTAATAAAAAATAATTTAATACAGCACAGCAATCAGAGGATTAGAAGGTGGCCAGTGTTGTAACTTCCCTTTACATTGGTGAGCTTTCTCCTTAGTATCAGGACATAATTTAGGAGAAACGTGAAAGAGCCAATTACAGAGTGAGTAAATGACTGCAATATGGTAAGAGAAGAAACAGTGTAACATTTGAAAGGGTAAATGATGTTTTCCTAATTTGTCAGAATTTAATTTTTAAAGAGATAAGAATTAGTGAAAAAGGTAGAAACTGTAGATTTAATTAGACTTGCAAAGGCGTTTGACGAAATTGTACATGAGCGGCTATTATGGAAAGCTGGTAACCATGGCATGAGAGGTAAAGCACCCTATTTTACTCATTAAAAACAATGTAAGAAATGACAAATAAGTAGGAATTTCAACCTCCCGGTGAGTCCTGCAGCCAATTCACAGTGTGGTGAAATGATCTTAGTGGGGCATATCAGGGATAAGATGGCACATCATGTTGGCTGAGAATTTTTCACAGAAATTGGATTTTCAATAAAGTGGGTTTTTTGCTGTGTTTTTGTTATTTATTAAAGTTTCTGCCTTCCACGAAAAAATTGACTTTGGAGTTGAAATTTTCTATGGGAAACAAACAGTTTTCAAATGGCTCTAGAAACAGTATTCCAAACAGGGAAAGATTTAAATAATGCAAATTAAAAACTTCCCCAACAGCAAATGAAGGAAGAAAAAAAAAAAAAAACAACAACACAAGCAACCCTGAGAAGTTCTGGCTGGAAAAGAAGAGTTAAAGGGATGTATTCAGGGACAGATCTCAGAACCTGGGCTCCAGCCCCAGGACAGATGTGTACATCATTGGTGTGCGCTCTTTTTTCAAACCGCCCCCCACTATTTTATTGCACTTGTGTCATGACCCCTGAAATATCAAGAAGAGCCATTTTTTCAAATTCAGTTACAAAATCAGAGAGAAAGCCATGTTAGTGTATATACTATCAAAACAAAAAAGCAGTCCAGTAGCACTTTAAAGACTAACAAAATAATTTGTGACGTGGTAAACGTTCATGGGATAGACCGACTTCTTCAGACCAACCTTTTGTTCAGGTTAGTCTGAAGAAGTGGGTCTATCCCATGAAAGCTCACCACCTCATAAATTATTTTTAGTCTTTAAAGTGCTGCTGGACTGCTTTTTTGTTTTGATAGTTACAAAATCAATACTTCAAGAGCTGCAATTCATGTGACTATGAAAGAGTCCTAATAAATAACTTCAAACCGTACTTTTTGCCACCCCTATTTTAAGACCAGCACACACACACAATGATTTGTACCAGTTAGGCAAGGTATCCCCATCTCCAGGCTTTACCTGCCTCAGGCCCCAAATCTGCCCTGCTATCCCCAAACTAGACCTTCGTCCCCAAGCTTTACCCTCCATCAGTGCCAGACCCACCGCTCTATCCCCAGGCTTTGCTCCTATCAGACCCAAACACCCCTCCCCAATCCTCAAGCTTTACCCTCCATAAGCCTCAAATTCACCCAACCCCATCTTCAGGTTTTACTTGACTGAAACAATGAACTCCATGTGCTGCTTCTCCACAGCCTCCTCCCACCCCAGCTGCTCCCCTCTGCCACCTCCTTCTCAGGGTGGCTCTGGCAGGGCAGGCTCAGCCACCCGTCCCCCAACCTCTCCTGTAGTCTTAGTTCATGGCCCTGCCGGCTTCCTCTTCTGCAGCTCCCTGCAGCTGCTGACTCCACTTGCAGCTATGGAGGCTGCCGCCTCTTAAACTAAATCCAGTTTTAACTGCGGGCTTTGTTTAAGCAGCGGCAGCCTCCAGCACTGCAAGAGGAGTCAGCGGCAGTGCTCAGAGCCACAAGTGGCTCTTTAAAGAGCTACATGCGGCTACTGAGCCATGATTCCCAGGCAGACATCCATGACCCCCCACAGGTTGGCGCACCACTGGTCTACATTGTTATTTTAGCTCAAGACCTGAGCCCTGAGAGCCTGATTCAATTGAATCCAGTTTGTTTATTGTGGTGTAGATGTAGCCAGGGTGCCTACAGAAATTCAGTAGCCACTGAGCATTGGTTTTGTGAAAGTCAGTAATAACTAAATAGTGAACTTTTGTGCTTAAAGAGGTAGTTAAGTGTCACAGTTCCTCTTGTGAATATAGCCTCCAGTGCTTACCTTTTGCTGCTCATAGCTTTGCCAAGTAGCCCTGTGGAATGGACCTCTGGATAGTTTCACTCCTGCAGTGGGATTCTGAATAGGCTTCGTGAAACTGACTAGAGTCTTCTTCATTTCAGTCTCCAGTTGCCAGGCAAAAGAGACCATTGTGTGTTTGTTTTATTTATTCTCTGTAATAGGGGTATTAGCTTTAACTTTGACTTTCTTGGCTTTCATCGGCTTGTGTCACAATCTTTTCTATTTTAAGCTCTCTTTATACATGTATACATTCAAACTTTACTCTGTTATAGATTTTGGTGTCCTACCTCCTCCCTCCCCGAAAAGTTTATTTAGAGAGTATAGCTTTAAATGGGTAGTTCCTCCCATGGGCTGCTTTATAAATCAGTGCTGGGGACGGCAGTGTGTGGCAATGTGACAAGTAGTTTTGGTCGATCTCTTGGGAATCTCTGGGATTCAGATGATGATATATAGTACTGCTGTGTAACAGTCAGGGATACCTTGAAGGTCAGATTACATGACCAGTACTGGGGAGCCAACAGAGTTATTAAGAGTTTGTTCAAAGGAAATCTGTCAATACTTCTCCGTTACATTTGGAGCTGCACGCTAGCAAAACTACTCCTACGTACTTGCCTTGGTCTAATTGTTTCAGTGTTTTATCAACAGATGATAACTGAGCTGCTGTAAATTTTGGAAAGGTAAGGAAAACAGAGCTGTGATTAGCCATTTTTTTTTGTTCTGTTTTGTGTGACTTTTCTTTTAGAAACAAACTGAAAAGAAAATTTAGGGCAACCTGAGAGAACTGGTAAGTGATAGTTCTATTTCACATAATATGTACTGAGGTCGAAATAAAATGTCAACTGTTTCGTGAGATTATAAGGCAGTAAGACAAATATTTTTTTCTAGTCTTGATACAGAACATGTAAAAGACGTTAATTTTCTAAAAAGGTATGAGAATTACATTTATTTTCCTGGAATATTAGTTTACCTCCCTATTTTACAATTATCCTACTTTTTGTATAGAATTGTAATTATCTAAAACCCAATTACAGAGCTTCATTCATTCTTTCTCTTCACAATTGTGTGTGTTTGTGTGTAAAATCACATTGTAAAGAATTATTCGTAATTTTAGACAACATTTTTCACTGGAATCTTAATTATATGCATCCCTTTTCTCATTCTGAGTACTGGGGAGTTATTAAGTGATTTAAAGAACTAATTTTTAAAAAATGCAACCTGCAAATTTAGTCAGCATGCTGAAAGCAAATACTTCCTGTATACTTCCTGAGTAATCGTTGGTATCCAGTAAAGGGCAACAATAAGTTTGTTTAAAATGTTTGTACCTTGATTTTATTTTTGTTGCATTAAATTATTAACAAAAGCCTCTTTCACCTTTTTATTCACCTGCATGTTGGCTAGGCTTTGTCATTCTCATTCGTTTTGAATAGTTCTTTAATCTGCACTTCAAGTAGTTCGTGGTAAGTAGTAGACCAAAGTATTGCTCGTATGAGCAAGGAGTGTAAAGAGTGGCCTGAAATGAATCCTAGTTGTCATTAGTGTTGTCTGTGTATATTTTGTTGTTGTTGTTGTGTTAAATCAGTGGTTCATTTAGTTTCCTATCTCCTGATCCTACAGTCTTTACTCAGGCAAAACTTCCACCCATGTCTCTGGGTGACTTCAGCCCACAGCTTTCATTGGGGGTTCTGTCTAAGGGGGTCCAGGATTGTGCCCACAGTGTATGTGTGAAACATCACAAGAAATCAGAGGTAGGGCTTGAATAAGAGCCCTGAGAGGAATTAGTGTAGCAGGATTGGGATCCTGTGAGTCTCACAGGGCTTGCTGCCATAATAGCGGAAGCGGGATTAAAAATAGTTGCGCGCACAGGACTCTAGTCTGGATTGCTGAGGATGAGTGTGAGCATTCCATGGGCTAAGGACCTGGCCTTGAACTTCTGCTAAAGTCAGTCTGAGTTTTGGTTGCGCAGCACCTCATTGAAAGGACTCACCAGTATGAAGAACTGAGCCCTTCCAGTATGTGCCACAAAAGTAAGATAAATATTGACATCTAAAAAAGATAGTTAATCGATAATGTTGATTCATACATCTTAAAATGTGGGGGGTTAGAAAACATTAGCTGGTGCTGCCATTCTCCTCTCTTCCAGAGATCCCTAATGTAGTTTGAAGACTGACCTCAACTTGCACAATTTGAAATTTTATTTAATGGCTTTGAATCATTGTAGTTAAGAACTGTCCATTATTTCTGTTCATTTTTTTTTTTTTGTAATTTTAAGCCAAGATGGATATAAAATCTTGGAAACGAATAATATTTTAAAAGTTTCCAGGAGGTCTGGCATGTTTTAAACTGCTATGAACTAATGCCCTGGTATTGTAATGAATTTCAAAATAATACAACCTTTTAAAATATTACTTTGTTTTTTCTACCAAGATACTTAGAAACTGAAGTGTGGAAGAAACTGTTTAATTATAGTTCCTAAGCATGGGCTCATCCTAGATTACACGAGCTCCCCAACAATCTTATTAATCTAGACATGAAAAAAGTTTTTTTGTTTGTAATCCATGAACCTATTCATGCAACACTAGCCAATGATACTTCTTGGATGGTATCAGAATGATGTAAAATTGCAAACTAAGTCATAACTCTTTCCCTGGTACAGCAGTGGTTGCAATCATGTTACAGATGTTAATATTAGTTTGAATGTACTTCGAATAAAAATATGGAGGGCAAGATTCTGACCTAAGATATGCTGAAATAGCATGGGTAATGGTGCATAATTGAGATCAGACTCTGCCTGAGTAGATTGCCAATTTTATTTCCTGACTTTTTCTACATATTCTGCTTCTATATTTCTTAGTCTTGTGGGAAAATGTATGTAAAAGCATGCTGTGTAACACACACACGCTTGCATGCACACACACTCACAGACACATGCGAAACTACCCATACAACACAGGTACTCTAATACTTATTTTGTTCTCTGGTCCCTGTAGATGTAAATAATCCCAAACCCAGAAAAGTGATGAGATCATATTTCTACTGACTCTCACTGCAAGACAGCCTGTTTTACAAAGAAGAGTGGCAAAGCAGATTTTGGTTGTTGACTTAGAAGTTCGGGCCTTGATCATGCAAACTCTTATGCACTTGCTCAGTTTCACACATAGGCTACGTCTACACGTGCACGCTACATCGAAATAGCTAATGTAGCGACATCGAAATAGGCTATTTCGATGAATAGCGTCTACACGTCCTCCAGGGCCGGCAACGTCGATGTTCAACTTCGACGTTGCGCAGCCCAACATCGAAATAGGCGCAGCGAGGGAACGTCTACACGCCCAAGTAGCACACATCGAAATAGGGATGCCAGGCACAGGTGCAGACAGGGTCACAGGGCGGACTAGCGCTTCCGGGGCAACAGCTAGCTGCTCCCTTAAAGGGCCCCTCCCAGACACACTCAGCCTGCACAGCACGTGGTCTGAGGAGCCATAGGCACACAGACCCCGGGCGCCGCAGTCATGGACCCCCAGCAGCAGCAGCAGCAACAGCCAGAGGTCCACCCAGCCCTCCCGGCAGGCATGCCATGCGGGAGGCAGCTGAGCACCTCCTTGCTACACCGGAGGAGGAGCTGCCCCCAGGGCAGCAGGGCTCAACCCCTAACCCTGCAGCACCCTGCCCCCCCCGCCTCACACGCCGGCGTCTGTGGAGCTACCCCACCAGCACCGACTGGTGGGAGCGGCTGGTGTTTGGGGAGTGGGACGACGACCGCTGGCTCAGGAACTTCAGGATGAGCCGGCAGACATTTATGGAGCTGTGCCAGTGCCACCCCCGCACTCAGGCACCAGGACACGGCCATGCGGTGTGCCCTCACAGTGCAGAAACGGGTCGGCATCGCTGTCTGGAAGCTGGCCACTCCCGACAGCTACCGATCCGTGGGGCAGCAATTTGGTGTCGGCAAGGCCACCGTCGGGGCTGTCCTCATGGAGGTAAGAGAACCCACGGGGGGAGGGCAGGGCAGGGGAGGGGGGCCCGGGCAGAGGAGGGCAGGGGAGGGGAGGGGAGGCCAGGGCGGGGGAGGGCAGAGGAGGGCAGGGCAGGGGAGGGGGGCCCGGGCAGAGGAGGGCAGGGCCACACACACCCTGCTCACCCCTCATTGGTGCTGTCCCATGTGCTTTCTCTGCAGGTTGTGAGTGCCATCAACGCCATGCTCCTGCACAGGCTCGTGAGGCTGGGGGACCCAGATGCCACCATCGCGGCCTTTGCCACCCTGGGCTTCCCCAACTGCTTCGGGGCTCTGGATGGGACTCACATCCCCATCCGCGCCCCACATCACAGTGGAGGACGATACCTGAATTGCAAGGGCTACCATTCTGTCGTTCTCCAGGCCTTGGTGGACAGCCGGGGACGTTTCCAGGACATTTATGTGGGCTGGCCTGGCAGCACCCACGACGCCCGGGTTTTCCGGAACTCGGGCCTGTGCCGCCGGCTGGAGGCGGGGACCTACATCCCCCACCATGCCCTTCTGCGTCATCGCAGATGCGGCATACCCCCTCTGCCCGTGGCTCATGCACCCGTACACAGGCCATCTCTCCGCTAGCCAGGAGCGCTTCAATGAGCACCTGAACCACGCGCGCCAGGTGGTGGAGCGCTCATTTGGCCGCCTGAAGGGACGCTGGAGATGTCTCCTGACCCGCCTGGATGTGGGCCCCCACAACATCCCCCAGATTGTGGATGCCTGCTGCGCCCTGCACAATTTGGTGGAGAGCAAGGGGGACAGCTTTTTCCAGGGCTGGGCTGCGGAGGCCGGCAGGGCAGACGTCCAGCCACCTGCTGCCCCCAGTCACCAGGTGGACCCCGAAGAGACCCGGGTCCGGGAGGCCCTGCGGGCCCACTTCAATGATGAGGCCACGGGGTGAACTCTGCCCAGGCCCCCCACTGCCCGCCCCTTCCTCCACCACACTCCTGCCCCAATGCCCACACCATGGAGCACCCCACCGCACCCCCCTCCCACTTTTCCTGGACAAATGACAGCACGCACTTGTGGCTGAACTCAAACTGGTTTTTCTTTGAGAACTTTGTTTTTTAACTGTAAATATATAAAACAAGAACAAACTATAGACAACATGTGGAAACAAACTAATATGTACAAAAATAAAACAATAGTAACAAACAAGTGTCCTCAATAATAAAAAGAAAACCAGGGAGGATAAAGGGGAGAACTATTTACATGGGGGGGGACGGGGCAAACGGGGGGCACCAAAGAAGAACTTTAAACTATATACAAGGGGGGGGCCACATCCCGGGCCCCTCGCCCCTATAGCCCGGCACTGGGCGTGGCCGGCCGGGAGCCCCGCCGCAGTCGCAGCCCTGTCCGGGGCTGGCTGGGGGCGGGCCGGAACGGAAGATAGGATGCCCAGGTGGCTCCAGGGGTCCCTCAGCGCTCTGGCCCTCGGCGGTGGCTGGCGGGGCGACGGCGGACGGGACGGCGACGGGCGGAGCAGCTGGTGGTGGGGCTGGTGGAGGAGGCAGGGCGGGCGCTGCGGCGGACGGCGTGGCATGGGGGGCCAGGTAGTCCACCAGCCCGTTAAAAGTCTCCATGTAGGCCCCCCATGCCTCCTGGCGCCAGGCCAGCACCCGCTCCTGCAGCTGCAGCTGCTGCTCCGCGACCTCCAACTGCCGTCGGTGGATGGCCAGCAGCTGGGGGTCCGTCGCCGTTGGGTGGTGGTGGTGCAGGGTCCGCCGTCTAGCCCGCCATGGGGCCGGTCGGTCCTCGGCCGAGGGGCTGGCCTGGAGCGATGGTCCCGGAGGGCTCTCTGGGACGACTGAGGCCTCGCCGGCGCTCTCTTCCGGACCTTCTGAGGGTGCAGGTGCGGGACACAGGAGAGGAGGGGGGGAAGAAGAATGGAGACAGGCGTTAGTGTGGGCCCCGAGCCATGGCCTTTGTCCCCCCAGCCCTGTGCTGCAGGTTCCCCATCCCCGTTCCCGGGAGATGCTGCTGTGATGGATGGGGTTCAGGGGTCCCCCTGCCCTGCACCCTGTCCCCTGGTGGGAGCGACTCTCACTTCACCCCACAGGGTCTGACAGCAGGAGAGGTTTCTTAGGCCACAGATGCCCAGTTTCTCCAAGGAGTGACAGCACCAGCTGTCGGAAGAGACAGTCCTTCCAACCTGTCGTGGGGAGAAGACCCCACGGGGGGCCCCTCTGGGATGCAGCTTTCCCCCTCCTCAGGCTGGCTCCCTTCCCCTAGCCTCTACCTGTGGCCCCCGCCCTCCCCCCACAATTCCAAGCCAGCTCTGCTCCTCCTTCCTCTTTGTTCAGGGCAGAGGTGTCACCTGCCAGCTGTAGCCCCAGGATCCTCCTTTGCCCCTGGGAGCTATTCGGCTCTTGTTGCTCATATGTAGCCTGAGTCTCCCTTTTGCACTCCCCGAACTCCATCACATGCTGCTGCTGCGGGGTGTCCCACCCCCTCCTCCCGGGGGCCCCTTGAGGTTCCGCTCCCCCCTGGCCCAGGGATGGGGCATGGCACTGTCGTGCGGGGTGGTGGGGGGGGCAGGGGCTGATGCAGTGCTGTGAGGGCCATGGCCCTGCTGTCCTTGGGGCCATGGCCATGTGAGCATGTGGGGGGCCCTGGACACATATCTATTACCCCCCGCCCCTCAAGCCCAGGGGTGTACACCAGAGGGGGGTACCTACCTGTCGGTCCGCTCCCACGGTCCAGAGATCCCCGGAGGGCGGAGGCCCTGCTGCTGCTCCAGGATGGCAGGAGGAGGATCTGCAGCCCGGATTCTGCAGAGGAGGAGCCCCCCTCCTCCTCCTCCTCCTCCTGCCACGATGTCCTGGGGGTGGCCTCCGGGGGGGGCCCCCGGGGTGCGGGGCTTACCTCTGGGGCGGACTTCGGCTGCAGGGCCTGCTGGGGCTCGTCGGCCGAGGTGTCAAGGGTGGCTGGAGGGGAGGAGGTGTGCCGGGGGCCCAGGATGTCCCTGAGCTCCCTGTAAAAGGGGCAAGTGACGGGGGCGGCCCCAGATCGGCTGGCCGCATCCCAGGCCCGGGAGTAACCCTGTCGCAGCTCCTTCACCTTACTCCTGACGTGGTCAGGAGTGCGGGCAGGGTGACCCCAGGCAGCCAGGCCGTCGGCCAGCCGAGCGAACGCATCCGCGTTCCACCTCTTGCTCCCCATTACCTGGAGCACCTCCTCCTCGCTCCAGAGCCCCAGCAGGTCCCGCAGCTCGGCCTCCGTCCAGGAGGGGCCCCACTGCCGCTTGCCAGCCTGGCTGCCCTTCTGGCTGGGCTGGCTGCCCTGGCTCCCCTTGGGGGGGGTCCCCTGGGGGTGCTGGGGGGGCTGCCGGGCAGCCATCGCAGCTGGGTGGGTGGCTGAGGGACGTGCAGGCTGGCCGCGTGTGTGGGCTGCCACCTGTACGATCCCTCAGCTTCCTGCACAGGAAGGGAGGGGGAGGGGACCTTTAAGGGGCCGCTCCACGCGGCCACCATTGAGTTGAAGGGCTGGAGAGAGCGTCTCTCAACCCCTCAGCTGATGGCCGCCATGGAGGACCCAGCAATTTTGACGTTGCGGGATGCGCAACGACTACACGGTCCCTACTTCGACGCTGAACGTCGAAGTAGGGCGCTATTCCTATCCCCTCATGGGGTTAGCGACTTCGACGTCTCGCCGCCTAACGTCGAAGTTAACTTCGAAATAGCGCCCGACGCGTGTAGCCGTGACGGGCGCTATTTCGAAGTTAGTGCCGCTACTTCGAAGTAGCCTGCACGTGTAGACACAGCTATACTGCGCAGTATGTGAAGTTAAGATCATGCATAAGATTTTGCAGGGCCAGCACTTCAGACATATAAACCTTTACAGACTAACCAAGGCACCCCCGTATGGTGCTCTGAGAGATTGCACATACCAGACCAGTCAAGATCAATAGCACTGGGGCTGCAGCTCTGTGGTCAAATGTGGGAAGATTTAATACACCCCACTCCCATCATTGTGTCGCTTTGATTATCTGTGGGTTTCACTTCTAGTCTATGCAAGGGTCTCCTTTCACAAGTGAATCAGGATGCTGAGGGTTTTTTCTACTTTTAATTATGCTGACCATAAATTTCTAGACTCGTGAGATAAAAATTCTTCCAACATCCTCAAACTCTTCTACATTGTCAGCATCTCACAACTGCTGATAGAAGCCCTGCCCACCAAAATAAAATAGAAGAGCTGCATCGCTTCGTCCACTCCATTTGGAAAAGCCTGAGTCAACAGCCTGTAACATACCTAAGTTTGTAAGATTGAAAAGTATCTCAGATCAAAGGGTGAAGCCTATTGCACGCTGGAGGTGCCTTCAGCAAGAAGGTCTTGCTACAGGCCCCGAGACATACAAACCTAAGAACTGTTGCCTGAAGCAGCTAGGTTGCAAGGGAGGAGACAGCCTCTGAAGACATAAATGACAAAGCACGTTGTAGGTCAAAACCAGTATCTTGAATTTTCACTGGAATGAGTTGGTAGCCAAGGTGCATTGCACCACGTTCATTGAGTGCAGTTGTATGTGCTTGTAGTACCCAGAGGCAGTGAGACCTCATACTGGGGCTAGTGGAGTCTTACTCTACAGACTTGGCTAAGAGCCAGCTGCCTTTTAGCTCATGCAGTGAAGCACGGGGCTTTAGCCCCTATGATTGCAGGTTCAATCCCTGGTGCTGGCAACCCAAGTCTGTTGGAGTTACATGCTGAACACATGAGTAATCAGGCAGCTGTGTTCTGTACTAGCTGGAGTTTACATAATTCAAATATAGTGGATATAGTATGCAAACTGAATTATAGAATGCATTACAGAAATTTAGTGTGAAAGTGCCAAAGAAACGTGGGAATTTTCGCTTCTCAAAACAATAGTGGTAATCTATTAGCACTAGACTAAGATAGCTGTAGTACATGGGGATATTTTTTCTAACTGAAAATTCAGATGTGGCCAGATATGCAACAGGACCTTTAACCTGCAAATCTTGTTAATCGAAAAGGTGGCTTTCCCTCCTCAACGGAGCAGAGAAGGTGTTAGAAGTGGGACAGCAATTAAAGCAGAACAGACATAATCTAATTCAAATACTTTTCTTTAGATCATTTCTTAGACAAGCAAAGTGAACCACGTGATCAATCATATCAAAGGCAGCTGATAAATCTGAAAGCGTCAGGGTGAAATCACGACCCCAGTTGAAATCAATGGGATCTTTGCCAGTGACTTCAGTGAGGACAGAATTTCATGTTCTCTCCTTATGCATTGCTGTAAGGGTATTATATAAACCACAGTGCTAGCTATTGGCTATGGTGTACGCAATCCTAGAACCAAACAGAATCAGGGAGATCCAGTTAATATCAAAACTATTTTTATTCATAAAGGGAATGTTTGGAGGCCTTCTGTGTTGGGAAGAGGCAGTACTAGAAGACTAGTGTCTGAGGTTTTGTAAACCGTGCCAAAGATCAAGAATTGGGGCTCCAACTATCTAGGAGGATGAATAACTATATTTTCCTCTTCTTCTTTATGAGATGGTTTTACAACTCTACTCCCTTCATTGCACTCATGAACTGCATGTTTGCTATTGAGATTTGCAGTCATGTAGTCATTTTAAGCACTGCTTTTGAAATGCATGTTGCGCTGCTTGAAAGCAAATGTATGTTAGAAAAATGTTTTGTTTGGCGAAGTTTCTACATTCCTTGTAGGGGAAATCATATATAAAGGAATAGTTGCAGTGCCTTGTCAGGATGACAACAATGACAAATGAATTTTTTTGATATTATGGAGTTGACAAGCTGGAAGGGGTGCCAGAAACTGTAATGGAAGAAGAGGGCGAGGGTCCCTTTACATATTGACCTAAAATACTTGTAACTGCTTTGGAAATTTTGTCAACAATTCTTGTGGGCAGAAATTCAACACATTTCAAAGTACTTATTTTTCTAAATCTGACACCATTGAAATCCCTAGCCATTTCAATCTGATCAGAACTAATATTTTTCTCTTGGAATATTACAACTAAAACTGTCTAGGTAAAAACACTTGGATGAAAATAACAGAGTATAAATGGTTGCTGATTTTCTTCATGGTTTGGACAAAAAGAAAAACACTCCAGCTACAGTTACACTAGTGAGTTTTGATGATAAAACCCTGGTTTTGTCGACAAAACTAGGGGAGCGTCCACACACAAAATGCATTTTGTCAACAGTTTGTCGACAAAACTCCGCCCTTTTGCCAGCAGTGTTCTGCCTCTCAGCCATGAGGCATAATGCTGCTGTAGACAGATTCTGTCAACAAAAAAGCTGCATGGATGCTCTGGGGGGGCCCTTCTCTCAACAAACAGGACATCCAGAACAATGGGCAGCCTTGTCTGCTGTGCTTCCAGGTGCTTGTTTTGTTCAGAGAGCAGCAGGGCAATCAGGCTGCTCGGTCAACAAGGTGGAGCGCTCTCCTGATTGGCTTTTGTGTGTGACCGCACTCAGTTGACAAAGTTTTGTTGGGAAATCTCTGCCGGCAGTGACTTCTGTCGACAGAGCACTGTAGTGTAACCATAGCCTCTGGGTTTATCTACACAGCAAAGTTAGTTAAAATAATGGCCGCTATTCTGAAATAACTTAGAACATCTGCACAGCACAACCATTATTTTGAAATCATTTCAAATGATATCTGGCTTATTTCAAAACTGATAAACCTTATTGTAAGTGGAATAGCACCTGTTTCAAAATAGGTATTTTGCAATAGGTGCTGCGTAGAAAGGGAATAAAGCCTATTTTGCAATAAGCTGTAGTGCATCCAGTGGCTCTGTTTCAGAGCAGGCTGTGTTGTGTGGTGGATGCTCTATTTCGAACTAGCTGAGTGCTACTTCAAAACGCATTTTGAGTGTAGCTGTGTTATTTTTAAATAAGCTATTCTGGAAAATCTCTGCCAGAGTAGTTTATTTTGAACTAACGCTGCTGTAGAGACATAGCCGATTAGTTCATTGTGCAGTACTGGAATATTTACATACTTGTGTAGAGGCTTGTACACTTCCATAATTGTGTTTGCATAATGAAGTGTAATTATCATGCAAGACTATGGTATGCATCAGAAATCAAAGGATTTTAACTTGACCTTTTCTTTTCTTTTCTTATTTTTGTTACTCTGTGCCTAAGGTTTAAAAGAAGACCATGCTCTAAAATCATTACAGAAGTTGTACAAAATTAGGCTCACAATCTATTATGAAAATTAAAGCAAACAAAACTGTTTTTTTTGTTTTGTTTTTTTTTAAAAACTCCTTTCAGTTAAAGTATTATAATAGATGTAGGCTGAAGAAGGAAGCTTATATAAGTTGTTTTAAAACAAAATCTAGTTTACCAGATACCAGTTTAATGTACAGCGTACTTGCATCTTGTATTTTGTCCATTATTTCACATATGATGGTGTGACTTCCTTTGTCTTACTTCCAAAGTAACCAACCCACCAATTTGTGTTTTTATGTGGGCCAGAGGGTATAAAACATATGCACTTACTTAGATATTATTGAATGATTATTAGATACTATTACAAAATAAATTATTCAGAAGAAACCTCCTGCTTTTTCTTTTTTCTTTCGATTTTTAAGACAGCAAGGTTACACAGGGGATTCAGACTTTGGATCATAGTCCTCCCAGAACATGCATGTAGATCTGTGAGCTAATGTGCGTAACCCGTATAGTCTGCAAATATACAGTCACTTTGCCGCAGAATTCATCCCTGGGAGCAGAATTTTGCTCCAAAATGTAAACTGCATTAAAACAAAAGTCTCTAGCTATCATGGTTATGAAGCATGTGATCACATGTAGTGGCATCTCCCTGAATACAGAGTCAGTCTGAAACAGTAGTTCTGAGAAGTAGAACTGTGCCATTCACCTGATTGAGTTAACGCTTAAAGAGGAAAATGTAAATTTAATTGTTTTTTATTTTAGCAGGAGCATCTGTCAGATATGCTTTCTTCCATAATGCTATCCTGCTTCCCGTGCTCTGTCAATTGCCAGAACGACAGTGTCCACGTGCCTTTCAGACCACTTCTGTAGCGTTATCTTGAGCTATCAGTACTAAATCTGTAACAACTGCTGAGGTGATGGTGGCATAATGTTGAACTTAATATAACTATAAGTCAGCCAGTACTGTACTGCACTTGGTTGTATTTATTTTCATATTCAGTTGAATAAAAGGTTTGAAATGGAGTTGCTGTGGGATTTCCATCGTTCTAGATCAGACTGCTGCAGAAGCTTTAATGTACAGTTTAGGTTGAGCTTGTTATGGAGTAGTTGGGGCCTTGCATATGTGGCTCTTGCTGAGTTCACTTTCAAATGCAGTAGATCTGCTGAGTGCATTCTGTACAGTTAAACAGGCATTTTTAGTTGGCCCACTAATGTTCCATTCTTGCATTTTGCTCCACATAGGCAGACAGAGCCGTGACTGTTGAAGTCACATGGGGCTCTCCACAGGAGGAGGGGGTCTGACAGCACAGGGTTGCTACTTAAATTTGCCTACATTCAGGTCTACCAAGAACTTGCCACGAACAAAGCTGTGCAATTCTAAAGGAAATATTTTTTTTTCCTGCAGCGATAACAGGGCTTTCAGTAATCTTTTAATGTTAGACTGCTTGTATCTTTCCTGAGTGATGAATGTCTAAAGTAAAGAAAAAACAGCCTACGCTTGGTTGCAGACACTGGGGCCACTGACCTGGGTGACCACTGTTCACACTGACGTCAGAGCCAGTTGATGGCACTCAGCACCTTGCAGCTCTGCCATGTTTATTTTTAGAGGCTGAGCTTGTGTAAGGCAAATCAGAAAGGGACCCCATATCTTCAGTGGAATATGAAGCAATGAATGGTTATCTTAAAAGCAGGAGCATTTTTAATTTTTAGAGGTATTGAATTTTTGAAGAAATGTACTTAGGGTTTCAGGACTCTAGCTTTGGGGGTATTTTTACCCTAAGCTTTTGATTTCTGTGGGGCAGTGATATATGTTTTAACACCAGTTTTTAATGTGTTTAACTTGTTTTAAAATAATCCATGTTGAAGCTGGAGGACCCAGTGTAACGCCCCAGGTGTATGTTGTCCGAGAACTGGAAAAGATTAAAGGCTCTTATGGAAGGAAGAGCAGGAGGATGTTCTGCTGGGAGAGGTACTCAGCTAGCAGCCGGAGTACAGATACCATTCTTCAGGGGCAATTGCTTCCTCTCTCCTCCTGTGAATCCTTTCCCACTTACCAGTGTGCACTCCTGATTGTGTCCCCCTGCTGCTGGCCCCTCTGTCAGCCTGGGCACTAGAGAGATCAGTGCAGGAGCATGTCAGAGCTGGGAGCATGAGACAGCGAGGGCTGCCAGTTTTAGCTGGACATATTCCCAGAGGTTTCATCGCATGACACAGTCTTTAATTAAAGATTAATCTTTAATCCCTGGGGCACAGCAGAATAATCCTGGAGGGTTGGCAACCCTAGGGACTGTTAGAAATTGAAGCAGGTGGGGAGTCTCATGTACTTCAGGGGAGAGAAAGGAGGATACAACAGTAATTGGGAGGATGTCAGAGCCCAAGGTGGCTGAGGTGGAGCAGGAGTGGTGGGGGTGATGTGCAGAGTATTAAATTGACAGAGGTTTAAAGAGGTATTTGTTTCCATTTCAGCCAAAGAAGCATTTACCCGTGTTTTGCTTTTTTTTTTCTTCCACTTTTATAACGGAATATTCTGTGTTGATATGGAAAATGGTGTCTGGAGACCCAGTCCTGCAATGGTATTCCAGGTATCTCAGTAATGCGTCTGCGAGCAGTTGCCTGGGCTCCTGGATTGGGATTTGAGGTCCCTTCCAGCCCAAAATTCAATGATTGGTTCTATGACTCTATGGTGTGTTTGAGTGGCTAAAGCCAGGTTGTGTGTGGCCCTTGGGTGTGAGAACAGAAGGTATGGTTTGAGGGGCTTTCCATATTGCCATCTTCAAAAAGATGCATCTCCATTACACAATCTAGAGGCCTCTTCATTATGAGAACTGTAATGACATGAGACACTAAACTCAATACAGTGTAAACAGTTGAAAAAACATGTTGTGTTGCAGTTTTGTTGTGTAGGAGCTGTATTGTTCATATGTGGAGTCTTTTGTCTGTCTTGGAAGCAATAAAACTACCTCTATACGCGTCAATGTAGTTCATTCTAGAAGCAAATTTTTAATAAACTGAGACTTGCTAGTTATGTCACAGGAATACTTGGATTGTTACTCTAATTCCAGTCCTTAGCACTTTCACATTTCAAACTACACATAGGAGAATGTGCTCTTCTACATGTCTGCATAACAACTTAGCAAAACCAGGGACATTGTCTTGCTACACTCTCCTTATTTTAGTACAACACTTCTCAAACAGGTGATTTCCATTTTTTAAAAGTAATTAATTCAACTAATGCAGAAACATTTTAAACATTTCATCATTGGCTTCTTCAGGTTTGAAAATTAGGTTAGTGAGTGCTCTGTAATAGTATTCTCATGCTAGAGCTGTCTTTTATAAAAGTACTGCAAATACAAAATCAGAAGATACTTCTTTTCCCCAGTAGGGCAGAGAATGATCAAGTCCTTTTTTTTCTTAATGCAAACATCTTTAGAATAAAGCAAGTGCCTGTCTATGAATGATGAACAAGGTGCCTCTTCAGTCCTTAATTTCAATTGCATGTGCATGATTGTGTGTTTAAAGATGAAAAGGAAGCCAAAAAGATTTAATTTTGTGGATATAATGAATATGATTTAAATAACCAGGAGTAGCACAGTTTACCTCCACTCATCCTAGGTAAATAACCAAGCAAGCTTTCTGACATCCAATCACCTTTGGTTACTCTGCCTCCACCCCCAGGAGCCAGCAGCTCCCACCTAATCCACAGTTTTAAAGCAGATAGTTTGGTAAAATCACATAGAACAGTTCCTGCTCATGTGTAAGGATACAGGACTGCATAAGAAAGGCAGAAGCTTGTCCAATAGAAAGTTGCATTGAACCAGGTTAGTAATAAAGTTTCATGCTGTGAAGCTCTCTATTTACAAAAACTAATTACTGTACACATGAAGATTTTTAATATACTGAAAAGATTATGGATTAAAGCAAATTACTAAAGTCTTATGTGCTTGTGAAGAGAAAGACCTGAGTCATGCAAATACAAAAAAAATACACCTCAGAGTATTACTTGTATTAATGTTTCTCTAACTAGATTCCATACGGATCTCCTTTCAAACGTGTTACTCAAATAGAGATGCTTTCCACATTAATCTAAACAGGACCATTTCTGTTTGAAGACAGCATCTGTTCTGTTGTCTTGCTTTTCTTAAATATCATTGTGTTGGTCTTTCTGCTTTTTTTTAAGAGATTAACAAGTTCTGTGTGGTTTTTATTCATCGCCTCAGCATTTATAATGCACAATTTTTAAAGTACAATTGTTCATTAAAATCATGTATTGATATATTGGTCTTGTGTATGTACACCATTTTGCAGCTTTCAGATATTTTTAAATAATTATGTAGACAATCCAGGAAAGCCAAAGTTAAATATACCCTCTTGCCAGGAAAGACATATCAGTACTAAAATTGAATTTGGCTAAATTAACTAAAGATGGTAGTAAGTTATAAAGAAAACTGGTATCATTGAAGAGCACATCAGTACAATTTGTTTCAGTTTTTGGAAAGAAACAGAGACTGAGGAAGGGTTATATTTTATCAGTCGGTTTCCCTATTTCTGTTTTGAATATTTGGGGCATCGGGGACTGTAAAACAGTGTGTTTGATAGATTTGAACACTGCTTTCTTCTTAAAAAATGACCTGCCAGATGAATTATGTAAAATAATATGAATTCAGCAAAATGTGTTTTAACAAATAAAAGTATCAAAAATCTTTCCTCCCTTTGGAATAAGCATATATGTGAACAGTAAAATCACATTTTGGACATCGCATGGTGCTTGTTTTGCACAATACATAAATTTGTCATCCATATTATGGTTTTAAAAAAATGCAGAGCTCAGGATGAAGTATTTTGAGAGGCTATCACAGGACAGTAATTTAATTGAAAAGTGTGTTTTCTGGGGAGACTGAGGAGTGATTTATAATTTCATAACCTGATGAAATTTGTATTCTGATGAAGTGGGTTTTACCCATGAAAGTTCATTACTTAATACATAAAATTGTTAGTCTTTCAGGTGCTACGAGACTGCTTGTTTTTGTGAAGCTACAGACTAACGTCTACATCTCTGAGACTATTTGTAATTTTTGTGTTTTATATTTAAAGCAAAATTCTATTTCTCAGAGTAAAGTCAGAGATTGCAATGCAAAATGTAGCATAAGATTGTTTTTTCTCTAGATGTGCAGGCTCTATCCATATATGCTTATGGAATTTTTTCCAATTATTTATGAAAATTCGCAAAAAAAATTAAGACCAATTCCTTAGACACTTTAAATGTTACAAGAAGGATAAATCTATTTAATGGCTGTATGGAGACTTTGTAGAAGGAGATTCTGTATCCCATGAGCACTGAAAAGTTTTGGGGGGGTCTCCCTGGTTACAAGTTATGGACTGTTTGATATTATGAACTCTCTGTGCATGTATCAAATTGCAAACTCTGGTTGGTTGTCTCAGCACCATGTTGATTATAATCCTGTTCTTTAGCCTCCTTATTGAGCTGAAACACATGGATGTCAGGAGAAGATCTTTCACCTCACAGAAGGCTAATAATGGATGGTTGTTAAACCTTACTGGTCACCCATTCAGATGGAAGCACCTTAGGACAAAAAGCTGGCTGTCACTCAGGGTAAACCAGTTTTTCCAATTCTGGGATCCATATGGCTGGTGACCAAGTAACGAAGCACCAGGTGGACACCTCCAATCATTCAGTGGGGCTTGAAGCTGACCAGAGAGGTCCCCTGATTCAGGGTAGGGAATTGGAAACCTAAATAAGGAGGAAGTTTTCAACAGACATTTCGAGAGAAGAGTCCAGAAACATACCTCCTCAGGTCTATCAGCACAGCTACTCTTCAGTCATCAGCCGCTGCCCCCAGGACCCCAGTAGATAATGCCTGAAAAAAAAATGAGCATGACAGGGGCCAAGTACTTCAGAGGCTATTTATCTCTTCTTAGAGCGTATCCTTAGGTATACTTCAGAGCAGTTAGAAGGCCATCAGGATGGAGTATTTGAGGGCTCCCTCCTTAGAAATCAATGGGAAGAGTGGGCCTTCTATCATTCTCTCCGCTTCTTGGCAGTCCTCTTCCCAGTGTTTCAGTAGTAACTTCCTTCCATCCCTGCCTAAGGAAAGAGAGTAGTAACTTCCTTCCACCCCTGCCTGAGGAAAGAAAACAAGTTCCACTGTGGGACCAAGGCATGTTTTTTGGGCTTGAAACTCCCCAGTGGCCTCTTCCACATCAAACCACCCATTCTTGAAATGGGTCAGCCCACTGTAGTATTGAGTAAGAGTGAACAATTGGCTGATTCTCCTGCCAGAGGCTTGGAATTTGACTTTTGCAGAGTAACTCAATTGCACTTGTGTAGTACTCATGGTAAGTGTGACTGCTGGAAAGATTCTAAAGTCATACACAATCAGCTTTTTGAAATACTGTCTCCAATTTTGATCTTGTCAATTCTTTCTCACATGCTAAGAATGGACAAGTTTAAGTAAGAACTTTGATGGGAGATACCCTTTAACTCGAGTTCTGCAGAAGGTTGTATAAGTGATTCAGGCTATGTCTACACTACAGATATCTTTTGAAAGAAGCCCTTCCAGAAGATATCTTCTGAAAGATCCTCTTTCATAAGAGTGCATCCACACACAAAAGAGTGATCTGCTCTTTCAAAAGAGAGCATCCACACAGCCCCCTACTCCTTTGAAAGAACAGGCCAGGGATCCAAAGATCAGGCCCCAGGACGACTCCTCTATGGGAAAAAAGAGCCTGCAGCATGTCTACATGTTTTCTTTCGAAAGAAGCTTTTGAAAGGGGCATTCTTCGTGAAATGGGAAAGGAAGAACGATTTCCTAAAGGAGTGCTGTGTTCTTTCGATTTATGTTTGAAAGAACACTTTTTGTTTGTGGACGCTCCACGAGATCTTTCAAAAGAGCCCCCTCTTTTGAAAGAACTTGCTAGTATAGACGCAGACTCAGTGAATGACAGTTAGCTCCAGCCCAGTTTAAAAATCATACTGAGGCACTGGTTCAGTACTATCTTAAGATGTGTGTGTATGAACAGTTAGGCCATGGCAAGCCGTGGTGTAAATTTGTGTCGTATTAGCCTGACGCACATTAACAGTCTGTGTGGGCTGTGCTGTTACTCACTAAAAGTCCCAAAATTGCCTTGATCTACCTTACTTTGAAATGGCTGTGCTGTAGATCAAATTAAGTGTACTACAGTGCTTTTAGTGTACAGTGGAAGGAGTCCATAGCGCTTTATCACATTTCCATTTCTCCACCAGGAAGATCAAAGCACACAGTGGAACTTTTAGTGTGCACCAGGCTAGCGTATGGTAGACGGACACAGACAGTTCATACAGACAAGCCCTTGCAGGTGGCACTTAAAACTAAGCTTCTGACTACTTGTGGCCAATGACCACTAAAGATTATTTGGTGCTTTTCACATGATTGGGAATGTTAGCTTCAGTGCGAAAGCCGAACTTCAACTTGAGCAAGAGTGTTCTCTCTACCATGCTTTGCCTAAAGTCATACGTATTTTTTCTTCATTTCCACACTTTTGTTGCTACATGCTGTTAAACAGCCTTTGTTTACTGTCCCAGATATACTGCATTTCAGTGGTGGGTGGAGTGATGGTGATATATACTGTAATTAGTTCCCAAAGCAATTTAGGTTCATTTGTGTTGCAACTTTTTTTTATAAATGTACTTTTGTTCATTGAATATATGGTAGCATGGATTCTGTCGGGGTCTCCCTTGTGTCTTTATGTGCACAAGATTGGATTTTTTTGGAACAGTAGTGCCTGGAGGCCAGTCCCAGCCCCCAGATCATCCCTTGTCTTTACCCTTCAGTGAGGAAAATATATTTCTCCCTCTGAATGCTGGTGTGTTCATTCTGCATGGTATGTCATTAGGAGAGAGAGTAATCTTGGGAAGTTTGTAGCTGAACACCCGTTCCATAAGGACGCATAAGGAAGTGCTGCAACCTCACCTGACATTATTCTTAAGTGTCAAGTGTTGGAGGGGTAGCCGTGTTAGTCTGGATCTGTAACAGCAACGAAGGGTCCTGTGGCACCTTATAGACTAACAGAAAAGTTTGAGCATGAGCTTTCGTGAGCACAGACTCACTTCGTCGTGATCAGCATCTGATGAAGTGAGTCTGTGCTCACGAAAGCTCATGCTCAAAACTTTTCTGTTAGTCTATAAGGTGCCACAGGACCCTTCGTTGCTATTCTTAAGTGGTGTCCCTGAATTTCACTGAAACCAGTTGACCAACCTGCTGGTCTTCTTTCTGAAGCCACATTTGGCTTAGGAAGGAAAGAAATTGTATACTGTATGTAATATATCCAAGATGCTGTTTTATTAAATTGATAAAAAGTCTCACTCCATGTGTTTATAGCCACATCTGGGCATCTAGATTTCCAGCCTTCTCCTTACAGAGGATACCAAAATTGATATGACAGCCTCTTACCGAGTTACCAGTTGGTTGAGGAATCTTGATGCTTGATCTCTACCATATCTTTCTCGTTCAAAAACATCCTCTGCCTCCCTCAGAAGTGTGCAGGTGTCTGAAAAGTGCGAGGCAGCAACGTGGAATAATCCCCTGACCTTTTTTAAGCATTATGGATTGGAATTAGTTGGTAAAGTCAGGGTGCTGGAACTGGAGGAGCCATGCTCACCCAGTGGCACACATGGCTGTAGCTTGTGGACAGGGGGGTGTATTGCCCGGCACCCCCAAATTGCACACCTTGGGCAGGCTTGGAGTGACGGTAAGATCACAGTGCCTGCCATCATCACCAGCCTGTTCCTGGTGGGTGGACTAAGATGGACCTTAATGCCCCTTGCCACAGGCCAAGCCCCTCTGTGTGGCCTCCCCTGTTCTCCTCCTCTTCCCCATGAGGCCCCACCCACTGGCTAGAATGGAAGTCAGAGCTGCATGTAAGAGCTGCCCAGTGAGCCCAGGCCACTCTGGGAGTTCTGGATGATCACCTGCCCTGAGCAGCACTGCAGGGGATGGGGACACTGGCCATAGATGTCTCTTGTGCCCCCGGCCCCTGTCCATGGCAAGTGGAAGGTTGGGGGCTCCTCGCAATGACCTGGGATTCCTGCGTGATTCTTACTGTGGCCTAGCTCTGGCTTCTTCCATAGCCAGGAGGCAGGGCCTCAGGGGGAAGGGTCTCTACTGAGGTAGAGCAGGAGGAAGGACCTTGTGGCACTCCCACTTCTACCAAGGTTCTGACGCTTCTGGGTACAGCAGCGGTCAAATTCAGGGTACCAGTACTACAGCCACTCTTCGACTGGTGCAGCTGAAACTCCTTGTCCCCACCATCCGGAGGGGATACGGTCTGCCAGTTACCGTGAGATCGACATTGATGTGTACTTGCAAAGAAACAGCTGTAGAGAGAGACCCTACAGTAACTGTGGTTCTTTGAGATGTTGTAGTCAGCGTGGATTGCACATGCTGCACTTTATCTCAGCTTTCGAACTTCTCAGAAACAATGGTTAGGAAATGCAGGGAGGCTTTGAGCTGCTCTGCCTTTAATGCCCTGGCATAGGCACATGAGGAGGACAGGGCATGTGAGTGACATGGAGGAACACTACTATTCAAAACTATCCACCTTCCTGCATGCTTACTTGCAGTGTGATTGTACTGGCCACAGTGTCTTCAAGAACCCCAGTTACTGAATGGTGAAGAAACATTTTTTATTGTGCTTTTGTTGTGCTTTTAAAGCTTGATCATTACAAGGTTAAATTCTTTGTTCGTATTCCAGAATGAATTACTTTTTGGGATGTGGTTGATAAAAGCAGAGAAACAGACCTTCCAAATATTGACATTAAACCACTTTCACTAAATATAACTTTAAAAGCAAGTTTCATGTAGTTTGGATCTAATCATGAATTGCTCTGACACCTTCAAAATCGTTCTTTACAAAAGCTTGCTATTAATAGCCTTAGTGACAGAGAGAGATAGCTGTGTTAGTCTGTATTCTATCAAAACAAAAAAGCAGTCTTGTAGCACTTTTAAGGCTACCAGAATAATTTATTAGGTGTTAAGCTATTATGTTGTTAGTCTTAAAAGTCTTACATGACTGCTTGTTTGTTTTGATATTTATAGCCTTGAATCTGAAAATGCAAAATCCGTAGGAATATTGGTGCTGTTCCCACTCCTAATTATGTCATTGGTAAAGTCACTTTTACACTGAGGCTGGCTGATACTGTAATACCTGCCTGCTTTAATTCTGCTGTAGGGAAGGTAGAGGGCAAGCCATCAATAATAAAATGTAAGTTATTTGCTCTCATTTTACTTTGTTAAGCTTACAATGAAATGGCAATCTTTCCAAAAAAAGTATAACTTTACCATACTTTTGTTTTCAGATCATATAACTTCTTTTGTTATGTGGCGAATTCACTGTAATGCGCTTCATTTTCATGGAGCACTGCATGTGCGTGAATGCCATCTTAATGTTGGAAGGAGAGTATGGGGATTCATATTTAGACAATGAATATTTCTTTAAGTATCTTTCTCCTTGTCTTTAGATACACACACCCTGAAGTATTTTTTGCGTGTCATCAGAAAGTCTTTCTAAAATATTTTTATTAGACTGCAGACTCTCATCTTTTAGCATTTTTAAAATGTAATGACAATTAGTTGACATACATTATATTTTACATTTCCTGCCAGCTAAGTCAGGGAGTAAACTGAATCTATCAAAGCAATGAAAAAAGTGGTAGGGAGATATTTCTGTATAAACTATTATGTATGACCCATCATTTAATTTAAATGCAGAATGTTATCCAAAAGTAAAGAATTTTTTGGGAGATTAAATTGTGACTCTATATTATACCGCCTGTGTTTTTAATTGTCTATTTTATTTTCCTAGTTCTACATCCAAAATGATACCCTGTGGACCAGTTCTGTCCTTTGTTCGGTGTCTATTGAGAAGAAAAGTTGTCAGTGTGGACAGTCTTGAAGATTCCAAGTTATGTCGATGTTTATCCACTGTGGACCTTATCGCTCTGGGCGTAGGAAGTACTCTTGGTGCTGGCGTTTATGTACTTGCCGGAGAAGTTGCAAAAGCAGCTTCTGGACCTAGTATTGTTATTTCTTTCCTCATTGCTGCCTTGGCATCTGTGATGGCAGGTCTTTGCTATGCTGAGTTTGGTGCTCGTGTTCCCAAGACTGGTTCTGCATATTTATATACTTATGTAACTGTTGGTGAATTATGGGCTTTTATCACTGGTTGGAATCTCATTTTATCATATGTTATCGGTAAGTTTGGGAGACCCATGTAAAGCTGTTCGAGTAACTGGCTAAGCTAGAAATAAAATGTAGATCTGGGCTCTTTCTTTCTTCTCACCTGCTGCTACTTGAGGCACACCCTGGTAGTCAAGCTGGGTTAGTTCCTTCCCATGATTATCCCCTGTAATAAATCTTCTTCAAGCCCGAATAGGTCCTTTGTGGTGCCTTTGCGAACCACTTCTCTTCAACAACTTAAACAAGGGTACTTAATTGGCAAATAGTGGCAAAAAATTGTGTTGATGATTCACAAGAAGAAACAGAATCTGATTTTGTTTCTCATTGCTGTGGTGGCTCTGCAGAGTTAGTTCATGTAAAAACAGTAAGTATGAAGGTGTATCTGGATAGAAACAGAAAGTGGATTTAGGGATGTTGCCATCACTGGAGAATCACATTTGAAAACAAATCACAAAATGTAAATATAATGAAGTAATACAGTGAAGAGTACTCTAAATGAAAGATTATTGTTGATTATTATGCTGTCAAAGATGGCTATTATAAAAAAGTGTACTTAAACTTGTCTAACACCATAAAATAGGATACTGTTATTGTAGCTAAGTATACTATAATTTTGTAGGTATGAATTCCTGTAATAAAACTGATGGAGAAAAACCCCACTTGTTTAACAATAATTGTACCTTTCCAATTTCAAATTGCAGCATATGCTTTCCACAGTACTAATACTAATTGTTGTACTATTGTATTTGTACAAAATCCTAAAACTTCTTTGTATTTTATGAAGGTACATCCAGTGTAGCAAGAGCCTGGAGTGGCACCTTTGATGAACTCCTTGGGAAACAAATTGGTCAGTTTTTCAGAACTTACTTCAGAATGGATTTTTCTGGTCTAGCAGAGTATCCCGACTTTTTTGCTGTATGTCTTATATTGCTTCTGGCAGGTAAGAAGTAGAAATCTCTATACATTAGGAATGTCCTGATGACTAATAATAGCAAATTTATTGGAGGCGGGGAACAGATTCTGCACCTGGCTTTATAACAAGCAACAGAAAAGAATATTATAGTTTTAATGTTTTGTCTTATCAAGATACTGTTTATATTACTAGTGAAATGTAAGTGCACACAGAACATTGATATAATAGCTGTTTAAATATATATATACATATATATACACACACACA
Source organism: Carettochelys insculpta (assembly GCF_033958435.1). Classification (NCBI taxonomy): domain Eukaryota; kingdom Metazoa; phylum Chordata; order Testudines; family Carettochelyidae; genus Carettochelys; species Carettochelys insculpta. Next base: position 54,992,099 of record NC_134140.1, read on the forward strand.
CACACTTTTTTAGCTTCAGCTAAGTTGTGAGGTAATCAACTGTAAGAACTTTTCTTTAAAATCCGTGATGAAAAATGATGATAAAAGAATAACTAGACAGTGTCTGTAACTTCTGTTTTCTCTGAAGGCAGTGGATATTTTCAGCAAAATCACAAGCTTATATTTGATAATTCAGTGTTACAGCGTATTGCCTACAAACCAAGCATTGTTCTTGGTGGACATATGACTTAACTTCTCATTTAATCTTTTCCTCACAAGATTTTTCTTCTTTCTCAATTGTTTCCCACTTTCAGTCTTCAAAGTCAGACTGGCTTGAATTTCTGTTGGATGATAGGTAACACTGAGACACAAGTATAATCCATCCATTCATCCAGTGTGAACTGTCGGTACTTGGAGTCTGGAGAATGGTTAGGTTGTTTCTGCACACTGCAATGTTGCTGTTGTCTCATTACTCCTTGATACCAATGAACATTGGGAAAATAACCTAAATTTTTGTTTTGACAACTGTAAATAATTTTATTCCTAATGCATTTTACCAATGCAACATTTTGCAATAGGAAATCCCAAGCCTCATACCAGACAACTAAATATTACCATAGTTTGTTTCTGTGGGGTTCTTTTTCCCTCAGAAATGAAAACAAATATGACTAGTTTTTTAGATGGAGCAGCTATTCTGTGTCAGTAAATGTTGCTCATGTTTTGATGATGCAGCCTATGAAACAGCCTATGTTTATTGACAGCCTATGTTTATGTAGAATGATAGCATTAATGATTATTTATTTGCATCAAAAGTATGTTAGATACTTTATAGAAAGAAGACTTGTCCCAGGCCCTAAAAAATTAACAACCAAAATAGATATGTGACCCAAACAGTTAAGTAAGGGTTTGTCTGCACAGGAAAGTTACACTGGCATAAGCTAATATGTGAGTTTAAACCACATAGTTATGTTGCCATAATCCCCTGTGAAGACGCTTTTATTCTCAAACGAGAACGAGTGGCATAACTGGCAAAACTTAACTCACGTAACAGGCCTAAAAATAGATGAGTAAGACGGAGGGAAGGGGGATTACGGTTGTGGTAATGACAGGATTTTGCTTAGGTGGGTGAGCATCAGTGTTCCCTCTGATTTTTTCCATCCATGGGCGGAATACATTTTGTTATGTGCCCTGAGGCATGTGCAGATGTGCACCATGAATAGAAACAAATGCTACCCTCGGGGAGGGGCTGTGGATGCACTGCTGATCAGCTGGGCAGCTTTTGAACTGCTCCTGGACTAAAATGTAAAATGTGCAACAGGGACTTAGGCACTTTTGAAGTTTTAAGCCTCGCCGATGTTTGTCTCCTAAATCAGATTAAGTATTTTGGGGAATTTACCCAGAAGCTTTTGAGGTAGCTGAGAAAAGTTAACAGCCTCGGCCGTACAGAAACAGCAAAAATGAATCAGAGCTTCTAAGAAAAGATGTTTTTTTAGTTGGAAATTAATTGGCATTAATTTTCGAACAGCCAAGCTACGGTTACGCTACAGTGATCTGCCAACAGACGTCACTGTCGGAAGAGATTTCTTGACAAAACTTTCTGATCCCAAGAAAGACAAATTCTGGAAAAGTCTTTAATTTGAGAGCGTCTCAGTGGTGTAGTTTATTTTATACCCTGATTTGCAGAACAGTACAGAAGATCAAGGAATTCTCTCTATATCAAAGTAGCTTAGGAGCTATAGCATTTTAATAAGCATAGAAAAGTAGACCAGGAATGCACCTTGAGAGGTCAAGTTCAGTCCCCTCCACTCCAGGCAGGACCGAGCACCTTCTAGACCATCTCTTAAAAATCTTCAATGATGGACATTCCACAACCTCTCTATGCAATTTATTCTAGTGGTTAACCATCCTGACAGAAAGTCCAGCCTAAACCTCCCTTCATACAATTTGGGCTCATTGCTTCTTGTCTTATCACCAGAGGTTAAGGAGAATAATTTTTCTGCCCCCTAGGTACTTGAAAACTGTGATCATGTCCCCTGTCTGTGTTCTCTTTTCTAGACAAAACAGAGCCAGTTCTTTCAACCCCATAGGTCACATTTTCTAGACCTTTAAACATTTTTGTTGCTCTTCTCAGGACCTTCTCCAGTTTGTCCACATCTTTCCTGAAATGTGGCACCCAGAACTGGAGCCAGTTCCAGTTGAGGCCAAATCAACACAGTAGAACAGAAGAATTATTTCTTGTGTCTTATAACACTCCTCTTAATACATGTCAAAATGATGTTTGCTTTTTTTATACCAGTGTGACACTGTTGACTTATATTTAACTTGTGGTATTTACAACCTCTAGATACCTTTTTGTAGTACTCCTTCCAAGAAAGTTATTTTCAATTTAGTATGTGTAAAACTGATTATTCCTTCCAGAGTACTTTTGAATTTGTCCTTATTGAATTTCGTCTTATTTACCTCAGACTATTTCTCCAGTTTGTCCGGATTATTTTGAATTATAATCCTATCCTTCAAATCATTTGCAATCTCTCCCAGTTTGGAATCATGCACAAACTTTATAATTGTACTTTCTATGCCATTATCTAAATAGCTTGATGAAGATATAGAAAAGAACCGGTCCGAAAACTGTTCCCTGTGGAACCCCACTTTTTATTTCTTACAGCATGATTGTGAATCATTGATAACTAGTTTCTGGGAAGGGTTAGCCAATCAGTTGTGCACCCACCTTATAGTAACCCTATCTAAGTTGTATTTCTCTAGTTAATTTATAAGGAAGTTATGCAGGACTATATTAAATGCTTTACTCAAGTCTAGGTATACCACATCTGATGCTTTCCTCTTACCCACAAAGCTTGGTATCATATTAAAAAAAAAACAAAACCTATCAGGTTGGTTTGTCATGATTTGTTCTTCACAAATTGTTCTTCGCAAATCCATGCTGACTGTCACTTATCACCTCATTATCTTCCAGATGGTTGCAAACAGATTCCTTAATTATTTGCTCTATTATCTTTCCTGGTACAAAAGTTAAGCTGACTGGTCTGTGCTTTCTTGGGCCGTCTTTTTCCTTTTTTATACGTATATCAGTTGTTTTCCACCTGTGATCCATGTATCTCTGGAGGTCTGCAGACTACATTTACAATATCCAAAGGGGTCCACACCTCTATTTGAAATTTTATAAGGGTGCATGAATGAATACAGGTTGAAAGTTCCTGATCTATTGGATGACCCCGTTATTCTAGGAGCTCAGGACAGCACAAGGATGTTCCCTGATAAAATTAGATTATAGCTGCTCAAAATATGGAAGAAAAAATATGCATTTAATTTTTTTTCTTTTTAAACAAAATTTCTACTTTTTTTTTTAACTACTCTACATGAGATTTTAAAAATCATTGTGATGCCCTATCCTGAGCCATGGGCATGGTAGACAGAGAATTCTAATCATTACAGAAAATGCCTCTCCTTTTATTTTTATTTTTTTTTGCTTGCTCATTCATAGGCTTGCAAGACTATATCCTGCACTTACATGGAAGAATTCACTCTGACAGGGGTTTTTCATTTGTAGTTACTGTGCGTTTGTAAAATCAAATGTAGTTTTCCATAGACTGTCTAATCACTTCAAGCGAACTCATGAATGTATATATTTTAAATTCAGTGAGTTCCCAGTGTTTCTTTTAGTTTTATTAGGCCTAAAAGTTCCTTTATCCCAAATAGAAGTATGGACTGGGAACACAGCAAAGAAGTAAGCTACAGTTCCCATAAGTATTTTTGTCTGGTGAGAAGTGGAATCAGTGTAAGAGAAAGTCAGTCATCCACTTTTGGAGTGAGAGAAGATTAAAATCCTTATTTCACAGTGTTTAAGCAGTGTCTATCATCATAATATAAAGTGCTTATTAACTTAGTACAAGCGCCTAGCCATAGATCTAGTGTCTAGATTCAGTAACATTAAATACTAAAATTAGAGTAAGTCACAATGTTAGCATGTGCACATGTTTCTAAGATGCTATATGACTCCCTAAAGGAGATGTTGACCCTTTAAAATCCCCTCTTGTACTTCATAGGTCTTTTGTCTTTTGGAGTGAAAGAATCTGCATGGGTGAATAAGATCTTCACTGCTGTTAACATCTTGGTTCTCCTCTTTGTTATGATTTCTGGCTTTGTGAAAGGAGATGGTGACAACTGGAAAATAAGTGAAGAATCTCTCATAAACCTCACAGCGCAAGCAGAGTAATTTTTTTTCCTTTTCACTTCCCAATTTTCTTCAGTTTTTCTTGGTCCTATATTAACCAGCTTCTGGTGACAGTTCCTGCTTTACATGTAGCTATGGTATCTGATCCATTGTAGCAACAAATTTAGATTTATTGTGTGGTTGGGAAATGTAGACTTGTGTCCTGTTAGTAATCTCAGCCTTAGTCACCTGAAAAGTGATCCGTGTGCATGTATAAAGTTAGAGATTTATTTGTAATGCCCTATGTTGGACCTGATCCAGTACCGTTAAAGTCAATGCATGTTTTGCCATTAGTTCCAATGGGAACAGGACCAGGGGCTGTAATGTTTATTTGATAATCCAATTTTTGTCTGTTGTTAATGAATTTTTTATGATGGAAGATCTTTAGCTCAAACTTTATACAAAGATAATTTGCACTGAGACCTTTGCAAAAAGATCCTTATCTTGGGTGTACTCTGTATTTTAAAAGTGTTCAGGTAGTGTTACTGTTGATAAAAGACTATTGGATTTCTTTACATTAAAAATTCTTTTTTTCGGTTGTATTTCAATTTTCTGTAGAAATTTTTCTTCCTGGATAAACGTGACAAGCATATTTGGAGTTGGTGGTTTTATGCCATATGGTTTTACTGGAACATTGGCTGGTGCTGCAACATGTTTTTATGCCTTTGTGGGATTTGATTGCATTGCAACAACTGGTAAGATGAGGTTTTTGTCTCTCTCTCTCTTTGAAGTAAAACGTTGATCAAACTGTGTATCTGTATACATCTTTTCTCCACTGTCTGCCTTTATATCTGTCTCTCTCTCTGCTCTTAAAATCTATTACCATGTCCAGAAAGAGATTGAGACCACTCTTGAACATGGCTTTCTCATTCCACGGAAAAACAAATTTACAGCATGAAAAATATTCTGTTTGCCTGCTGTTACAATGGTAATGGCAGAGTGTAGGAACTAATCAGCACACGCTTTTTATGCAAAGTGCATATGGGCAGGCCTCTTGCCTTTAAAAATAAGCTTAATTGTAACTTTAAAAAACCCTCAGAGGCTGCGTAGCCACAGTTAGTTCCTTAGAACTTATTTTAGGCTAATGTGAAATTAATAGTTATGAAACTCTGCACAGTAGAATCTCAACACCTTACCTCTAGGAAGGTATGGTTCTGGCAGCTCACAGACAAACTATGACAGTGGCGTAACAATGGCAATATCAGGTCCAATGATCCATCTAGCCCACTATCCTGTCGTCTAATAGTGGTCAATGCCAGGTGCTTCAGAAGGAATGAACAGAACAGGTAATCATGAAGTGATCTATCTCCTGTTGTCTATTCCTACCTTCTGGAAAACAAAGACTAGGGGCACTTTATATATATATGCTATATATATGCTATGTATATATATTATATAGCATTTGAGATATTGAGAGAGAGAGAGAGAGAGAGAGAGACAGAAAATTCTGCATATAATGTCAGTTTACATAACTTATAGTTTTGTGCTATGTCTGGACACAAAGTTCTAGGTTACATACTGTATCACTATGTGGAATATTAAAATTATTATTCTTCAGATGCAGATTTCGAAACTTGCCTTTTTTCTGTGTATAAAATAGAAGATGAAAAGTTTTCATAGATTACTAAGAGAGTTTGTTTTTCCTCCTCAGGGGAAGAAGTCAGGAATCCTCAGAAGGCTATACCTATCGGAATTGTGACTTCCCTGCTTGTCTGTTTTATGGCCTATTTTGGTGTTTCAGCAGCTTTGACTCTTATGATGCCATACTATCTTCTAGATGAGAAAAGTCCTCTTCCTCTAGCATTTGAATATGTTGGATGGGGTCCTGCCAAGTATGTTGTAGCAGTAGGGTCCCTGTGTGCTCTGTCCACAAGGTAAGGAAGAAAAAAGTACTAATTTTATTAGGAAATAAGATCCCTGAAAAGTGCAATGTATTTCCACACTTTTTAAATTGAGGGTGCATTTTCTTAAGCGTTAACAGTAAATACATGTTATCACTATAAACTATCTGTAGGAGTTGTAATTGCAAGTCGTAATTTTAAGCAACCTGTTGGACTCTATAACAATTGATGAAAACATCTATCAATAATTACCTATTGGTAGAATATAAAAGTAATCTTGCTGTAGTCTAATGTATGATTTTAGTTGGAAGAGTTGACTAGATTGTGTGCTATATTAATATGTATAGTACATGCATCTTCCTATATATTATAGCCCAGATGTAATGTGGCCTATGAAACTATTTAGAAAGGAATATTGCTTTGTATTTTCACTTAGGAACAGCCCCAAAAGTCTCTTTTTTAGCTAACTGAACTCATATACATTACTAAAAAGTTTTAAATGACCTCAAATGTGTGAGAAGTCTGGGGTCAACAGCTGGCCATAAAAAATAAACAGGCTTGCTTATTTAAGGACTAATGTTGATGTCACTGAGGTAGATCACGGGTAGTCATGTATAGAAGCATATTGATTGTGGAAGATAACTGCATGAAAGATTATAAAAAGGACAATGCTCTAAATGAGCAGCTAGAAGAATTTTAAGCATGTGTGTTCAGATAAATTATGTTTGTACATTTAGTTTTGGGACTATAACTTTCTACAGTGATGCTGAAGTACACTCCAGCATTTTATGATTTTTATAATATTTGTCTCCATAAAATGTAAAAGAAAATATTTAAATGGAAAGTAGAACAAATAAATAGCAGCTGAGAAGAAAATTTTACATAGACATTTTAAAAATTGGTTACCAAATATTAATTATGTATTTCTTAATTTTGTTCTAAAGTATTTCACAGTGTTTAACATCCAAGTTTATTCTCAGAGGGATAATATCGCACTTTAATTTTTTTTAATTTAAAAAATTACTTATAATTCTTTACCTTGATGGTATAATAAACTGATATGTTAGGAATATTACTTTGATCTCCACATTTACCTTTTACTATGCTATATCATTCAAAATAAAAAATGTTTACAGTATTTATGTATTTTGGTTATGTACCAGAATTCATTCTGAAGATGAGAAGCATAATTAACTTCTACAAAAGCAATACAGTAAAAATATGAAAAAGTCTTTGGTGATACCCATATTGAAATATTATTTATTCTTCAAATTTAGATTTCTTGGCCTTGATTCAGGAAAAAAAAAACATCTTTATTGGGAAAGGGCAATTAAGCACATGCTAACTTTAAGTTGGTGCTTAAGTGCTTTCCTAAATCAGCCGCAAAGCAGTTAATGCAGGGGTGGCAATGAGTAGCCTGTGGGCTGGAGACAGTTCACCAAGATTAGCCCATGGCAGGCTACTGGCACTTTGTTTACCTTCTTCTCCGCCAGTTTGGCCTTTTGCAGCTTCTATTGGCTGTGGATTGCTGTTCACTTCCCCTGCCAATGGGAGCTGCAGGAAGTGATGTTGCAGTCTGTGCCACTTCCTGCAGATCGCGTTGGCCAGGAACAGCAATCCATGGCCAATGGGAGTTGCAAGCATGTTATCTGCAGACATGCAGGTAAATAAAGTGTTGGTGACCCAGCAGGGGCTAACCCTGGCGAACTGCTTCCAACTTATTGCCTGCCCCTGAATTAAGGTGTGAATGATTGGTAGTGCTGCATATGCATTTAATTGTAATGCTGCATTTCACAAGCAGTGCTGAAATGGCTTAGATTCTGTGTGGAGCGTAAAAGGGGCACACCCACTGAATTTATGTAATTGATGTATTCGGTTCTTTGTAGCAAAAAGGGACTTCCTGGCTGTATCGTAAAATCTCAGTTTCACCTGACTAAGAAGTGAAATATCTATTGCAAAGGCTAAACTGTGTGAATTTGTTGTTTCTTGGTTTGTTGTACTGCGGTTATTTTGACGTGAAGGAAAGAAACCTGACAATTTTTAAATATTTTAAATACAGAAAGAAGTTTGAGTCACTAGGAGTTCAAATTCTGCAAATATCAACAATTTTAAACAAATAGGTTACCTCGCATCACTAATTAAAACCAGGAATAACAAGGTAGCTTGGCTACCAGTTCTTTAATTGAGAGGAATAATAGAATTAAGTTTATACTGTGTGATGCTGAGTTTGAGGCTGCAGAATGTGTGAAGCAATATTGCTTGTTTGATTCACTTTTGCTGATGGACAGAATTGCTCAAGGAACAATAATTCTCAACGGCATAGCAGAGCTATACTCCTAGTCGAGTAGTATGCCAAGAACTACAGTGATGGACAAAGTTATTTAGTTATTTTACCACTCTTTACAGGGGAGCAATTCCATTACCACAGAACTGAGAACAACACATCTCATGGTTTTCAGAAACAAAATATACCTATTTGTGTCCAAACTGTAGTATCTTTGTTCTACAATATTTTTACTCTCATAAATTTTGTTTTCAGTGAAACATGCCAGTAATTAGCATTGTTTCTCTTTTCTATGACATAACTTTGCATGAATTATGTTTTGCCATGTTGCATATGTTTGCTTTTTACTCAGTCTTCTTGGATCCATTTTCCCAATGCCACGTGTAATCTATGCTATGGCGGAAGATGGGTTGCTTTTCAAATGTCTAGCTCAAATCAATTCCAAAACGAAGACTCCAGTTATTGCTACTTTGTCATCGGGTGCAGTAGCAGGTGAGATTGAGTGCTGATTATTGTAGGAAAAGGTACACTGCTTCATACATTGTGTATGTGGAAATCAAATACTGCCAGGCAAGTTTTGGTTTGTTTTTGACTGAAAGAATGAAATATGATTGTCTCAAGGTAAAATAACCTTTTTTCTACCACAGATTTTTTTTTTTGGTTGGTTGGTTGGTTGGTTAATCTCAAGTGCTTTGAAGCACAGTTTCAAAAGAACATTACAAAAACATAAAATAAGCTTTTCCTAGCTTTGCATTTTAGTTGACTTTACTAGTGGAACACAGTGCTTTTAATAATGTGTCTTTGAACTTTAAATTTTTCTGTTCTAGTCTTCTCGGCTCTATGTTTCCTCTGCCCCGCATTCTGTTTGCCATGGCACGAGATGGTTTACTGTTTAGGTTTCTTGCCAAAGTGAGTAAGAGGCAGACACCAGTTGCTGCCACTTTGACAGCAGGGGTCATCTCTGGTAAGCTCTAAAAACATAGGTTTCTCAAACCTGGAATTTGAACCTTGTATGCACGTGCATGGAATATAAAAAGGGTTGTTAATTTCTCATGCATGTAAGTTGGGAACAAAATTGCTAACTAATTGATGGGCATAAACATTCCAAATCATGGCAGTCATGGTGGTGGTGATGTCCTTGATGTCAATGAACTTACAGATTTTTGTGTGTTCTAAGTTTGGCTTTTCTTGTATTACAAAAGAAACCTAGTTGTTTACTTTGGATCATCTGAAATGTTTTCTATTTTTAACGGTGTATAAAATGAGATTTTTTTTTGTGGATGGTTTGTGTGCTTCAAAGCTCAGCCTTCCTGTAAACTCTGCATGAGCTTTTCATATGGCAGGGAAAGGGAAATATGGAGATTGGATTGGATAATACAAATACAGCTTGAACTGCTCTAGTCTGGTTCTCTCTGGTCTGGCACCATCCATGGTCCAGCGTGATTTCAGTTAGCTAGATGTTAGACTTTAGTTAGGCAGATCATGGGTGTGGCCAAGTTTCCCATTGTCCTGTAAAGTTTGTTTACAGCCGCCAGTCCTGGCTTTGTGTTCTGTGCTATTATTTACCCCTAAATATTTTTTAAGAGCCCAGTAAGCAGTGGAAGTGATGGTAATGCTGCTAGACAATATTGACCTCCTGTAGTTCAGCAAAATCTCTATTTCAGCAGCAGTCAGGTCCCAAGAGAGCCTGACCAGAGATGTTCAACCTGTATATTTACCTACCTTGCAAAAATGAATATATAGCCTCCGTTTATGATGCTAACCATAATAAAAATAGAAATTATATGCTTGGAGAACAGTATTATCAAAATGGGCATAAGCTTATATTTATTTTCTTTCAAAACGTTAATGGTTCTGTTACATGAATTTTTCTCACTTAGTAGATACAAAAATTGTAAACTATAATTATTTTATATAATTCACACTTATCCAACTTCCATATATTTACTTATCAAGAGAGAAGCTAAACCTAGTACAAAAAATTGGAAACTAGAAGATATACATTAATTCATTTTACATGCACGTCCCACATTGTTGCATTAAAGTGCAACTATAATTGAGGAAAGTATGCTGCACCACAAATCCCGGACTAGAGATGTTCAACCTGTGTATTTACTTACTTTTCTAGAATGAATATATGTCCTACATTTATGATGCTAACAATAATAAAGATGTACTATTTTCTGCCTTGCCACTAATAGTGTATTCAGAAACTTGGGATGTACTGTGTAAATACTAATATGGCTGATCTTCAAAAGCAAATTTCTTGGCTGTATAGTTACACACCTTGTTGACCACAAATAATGCTCTCATTTAAAAACATACAAAGTAAAAACTGGTAGTATTTTAAATATAATAATTATTTGCTACAGTTAGCCAGAATACGATAAAATTAACATGTAATATGCAAGAACACTTTCAAGACTGGAAGGATTACAGTTAAATCTAATTTCTTTGTTTTGGTTTATGCACATATACACATTCTGCCATTCTTCAGCTCTGCCTCTTGGAGCTAGTCTCTGAGCACCCTGGGAAGTGAAATGTACAAAAAGTCTTCTCACAGAATTCTTTATAGTTTTTGTACAAACCTTCCTGCTCACACGTGAATGTAGGGTGTTTCCATGATTGTTGAGGAAATGACTTTCCTTGGTTAATGATTAGCCTAACAAATTAACTGATATTTTTAGTTATATTGCAGTCTTATTTGGGGGAATTAATCTTTTCTGATTTTCTTCATGATCGAAAAGACGTGTGTATGTAATATATAAAAACCAAGAAGGTGTGGGTGTATGCTTACACACACACATATATGAAATATAAAATAATGCGTGAATAAGGATAAACGCACTTATTGGCGATGAAGATAAATAAAGGTCAGCGGCAGTCATTTTGGATTCACGCCAGGCAAGTAAAAAAAAAGCAATGGAAGCTATTTTTGCTAGTGTGAAAATATAGAGAAAAAAGGACAATTCTACACATAGTATTCATCAGTCTGGAGAAGGCTTATGATCACATTCTAAGAGTCACCTGGGGTATAGGAATGAACCAGATATATGAACAGTGAATCAGACTCCTCCAGAACATGTACAAGCGTACTTTTATCACAGTCAGAAGACTATCTGGAGAAAGTGGAAGGCTTCTAGTAAGAGTTGGAGAACATCAAGACTTAGCACTAAGCTCCTTTGTGTTCATATTGGTGCTCAGTGCACTTACAGAGAAAATCCAGAGTGGCACCCAGGTGCATGCTTTTTGCAGATGATGATGTATTCATGAGGGAAGCAGAGAAGAAGTGGAAGAGTTAGAGAGACTGAGAGAGAGAGAGAGAGAGGCATACCTAGAAGAAATGGCATGAAAATCAGCAGAAATTGAACACATAGCATGTTCATTCAGTGATAACTTGCAAGAAGATAATGGGCCTGTAAAGTCTGGAGGACCAGCCACTACCTCTATGTGCCAAAGTTTAAATACCTAGATTTGTCAGTACAGGATAATAGTGAACTAATGGTTGAACTTCTGTGGACTAAATGGGGAGGACTGAGCAGAATGATCTGCAGAAGGAAGAAGCATATCAAATTGAAAAGGAAGATATGTAAGATGGTAATTAAGCCTGTACTTTTATATGTCCCTGAACGTTGGACAGCGCAAAAGAAACTGGAGCGGATTTTGAATAGAGAAGAAATGAAAATACTGAGATGGCTGTTTGGTGTTCTAAGGATGGACCGTGTTTGGAACTAATGAATTAGGGGAGGTTTGAAGGGGATATCAATTATAGAAAAGCTGATGGAATCCCTTTGTAGATGAATTGGGCATGTGAAAAGATATACATAGAAAACGTGTGAAACTTGGAAGCAAAGGGTTAAAAGAAGGTTAGAAGAGTCAAAACTAGATGGATGGATGTCATACAAAAGGATCTGGTTAGCTGTGGAATTTCTGAGGATCTGCTTCAAGACAATCAGGAAAGGAGAAGGAGGGCTCAGACAGAGTCAACCCCATCCTGGTGAGACTAACCCTAAACGAAGAAACATGTCAGAAGTCAAAGTGAAGTAGCCTAGCTGGCATGAAATTAGTCATTTTAAAACAGAGTTGTTCATTAAGCACTCAAGAAATCACCTGCAAAATACTAAGATTTTATTTACCCTGATTCAACAGTTACATTGGCTTACTTTTTGTCTGTAGTTTCCAGTTCGGCTTCAGTTCGCCAAGGATGTGCTTAATGGGATTTAAGCAGATTCTCAAGTGATTTGATGCATTAAAAGCATAGTATATACAAATTACATGCACTGGTTGTAGATTAAGGTCCTGATTCAATCTATTTTACATACAGGTCAGTAAATTCATTCCCCCTGTAAGACTGTGGTTTCAACCTCTGAGCCTGCAAGCCCTCAGCATGTAGAATCTGAGTAAGAGTTCTGTGCACAGCATGCTTGCAGGAGCTGGCTCTTTAACAATTAACTATTCCCCAAAATTTTCTACGCTACTTTAATAGCAGTAAATGTTGTTATATTTTTAAATGAGAAATGTTTTCACGTAGGGTGATGTTACGCATCAATTTTCATAGTTGAAAATGAATCAATGTTTTATGACAGCAGTAAGGAACCTCCTAAAATGTATTTTTCGTTATGTTCCTTCCTAATTTTATGGTGTTTACCCGTATTGTCTTAAACTTAAGAACCATTCCTGCTATACAATCAAATACATACCCAACATAACCATATTAAAAATCACACAGCATATAGAATATGTAGAATTTTTTCTGGAAGGCTTTTATTAGTATTTCCTAGATATTCTCTGGGAGTCTTGTATTTGAAAAAAAAAGTGGGTCAAAATTTGTGAACTTGTTTCCCGAAAGGTAGTAGGCACCTAAATCCCTGTTTAGCTACCCAAGTAAAGGTGACTTTCAGGAGGTGCTGCGTAACCAGAGTGAGTTACGGATCCTCAGAGTCACTGAAAACAGACTAATTTTATTTCAATGCCTACATAGAGAGTTAAGTGTTCAACTCTGGGCAATCAAGTTTAAAGGTGTGGATCTTGACTTTGAAAATTCATTTTTCTGCATTATCATGGTTTCTTTTGTGTTACTTTTAGTAAGTCACCTACATAAAAATTTTGTATGTAGATTGTTGAGGCTGCCTTCAAAATCTGGACTCTGAATATGTAACCTTCATTCAAATTCTGCATTTCTCTTTTTTTTTTTTTTCCCTTAGCAATAATGGCATTTCTTTTTGACCTAAAGGCTCTGGTGGATATGATGTCTATTGGTACACTTCTTGCTTACTCACTTGTAGCAGCCTGTGTTCTCATCCTCAGGTAAGCCCCATCCCCTTCATTTCCTTTGTTGGTTTACTATATTTTATGCAGAATACATTGAAAATACCATTTGTGTTTGTATGACTTTTATTCCAGTTAACACATTGTAAAATTTGCTTCACACATATAACTTGTTAATATCTTTGGCTGTGTCTACACATGACTGGGCATGTTAATGAGGCAGTTTGGAAGATGCTAATGAGGCACTGACATGAATATGCAGTGCCTCATTAGCATAACGGAGGCTGTGTGTGATTCGAAAGTGCCGCTGTCAGAACGCATACCACCTGTGTAGATGGGGACCTTTTCAAAGGACCCCCACAGACTTCGAAAGCCCCATCTTCCTAAAACCAAATAGGGGACGTGTGAAGACACAGCCTTTGTGGTTTCTTAGTGTAATGATTACCGAAAGTGGTGTCCTTTTGAAATGCATTTACATTAGGAATGGACTCAGTGTAATGTCATTGTGGCCATAGGTCCAATCCAAAATCTTATTTGAAATCTAGGGGGCATTTACTTTTTGAAACATAAATCACAGGGTTTTCAACTTCAAATGGTGTAGAAGGAACTCATGACCAAACATTAGTACATTCAAAGCCAGAAACGTATTTCTAATTTTACAGTATAATTTATACTTAATTGCCTACTGTATGCAGCAATTACAGTAAGTTCTGAGAGCTATCCGTGAGTAGTGTAAATACGCTATTACGTTTGTTTTAAGGGCCAAATCCCAACCTAGTGTGTTTTCATCTTGTGAATCAACAAGTTAGGAGGCTGAATGAATAGATGCTTGGGATTTGCTTATCTTGAATCAGTAAGTCAGAGAAATGTCTCAGGGCAAGGTATCCCTATAAAATGCTGTTCCTTGTGTGATCCAATACTCTGGTTCTTAACCATGGGTGTGTGTACTGCTGAGGTATATGGAGGTCTTTTGGGGGCATATCAACTTGTCTAGATACTGGCTTAGTTTTACAACAGGCTACATAGAAAGCACTAGTGAAGTCAGTATAACAGGGATGGGCAAAATACAGCCTGCAGGCTGTTTCCTGTCCATCAAGCTACCAGATCCTGCCTGGCAAGCTGCCAGATCCAGCTTGTGGGCTGTCTCAGGTACCAAGCAGCCAGCCGCTACTTTAAGCAGCTTCCTGCTCCAGGTAAGCAATCTGCTCCATACACTGGGAGGGAGACAGAGGCTTTGCACGCTGCTTCCTCCCTCTTGCAAAATATCTCAGCTCCCCTTGGCTGGTTTCCGACCAATAGGAACTCAGACATTTTGAGGAGTAAAGGGACTTCGAAGTGGTCCATTGACTTTGAAGTACCAGCGAGTGAGCCGCGGCTACACACGAGCCGGCACTTTGAACTTGCCACAGGGGAGAATTAGCTTAATGAAGTGCTGCATATGCACCACAGCACTTCATTAGTAGTCTCCCCACACCCTAATTACCATAATCCCTTTGAAGTAAGGAGCTAGTGTAGACACCGCCATAGTGTTGGAAGACCTTTGCGGAGGAGTCAGAGATTAAACAGACTACCTAAAAATAAAAGAAAATAAGAAGGGTGCGGCTCAAATTTTGTAAAAGCAAATTTTGTATTTTTTTATTGTGGCTGCTAATGTAGAATGGAATCACTGGAGACTGCTGTGGTGTTTTTAACCATTATTCTTCAGTCTCCATCACAAGCATAACTTCTTCACTTGTTACACTCTTGGACATAATATCTATTTATTTGTGGATAGGTACCAACCCAATTTAGCCTATGAGCAACCAAAATATTCTCCAGAGAAAGAGGCTTTGACAGGATCACAAAGGGAGTCCACAATGACTGAATCTCAAATTAGAATGCTTCAAAGACAGTGCTTCAGTCTCCAGACACTGATGAATCCATCCAGGTTGCCTACAGAACAGTCTGCTACTACTGTTAGTTTTCTGGTGGGTCTACTAGGTAAGTCTTCAGATACTCAAATAAGTACAATACATTCACATAAATCACCATAAATAGTGGAATTGAATGAAGCAGAACAAAAATGCAAATCTCACGAAGGTCAGATATGAAGTACTCTGGGAGAAAACCAGGTTTTTGTAGGTTTGCAATCTTGTTTATTTCCTTCCAGTTAAAAATAAGACAAAATAAGGAGTTCTCTTGTCAAAACAAACTTTTTCATTTTAGTATCTGATCATATCTCAGTCAGATTGAGTTTCATGTTTATTTTAAATAGATCTGAAATATTCAACTTCCTTCCAATTTTTATTTCCTTTTTCTCACAGCTTTTCTGGTGTGTGGGTTGAGTGTTCTGACCACATATGGAATTCATTTTATTGCTAATATGGAGCCTTGGAGCATTGGTCTTCTTGCTGTGTTGGTAGTACTCTTCATAAGCATTCTTCTTGCCATGTGGAGGCAGCCCCAAAACCAGCAGAAAGTGGCCTTTATGGTGAGTAAGATAACATGAATAATGCAGAGTCTAAATTTGCTTTAATAAAACTGCAGGCACATGTGACTGTGGCTGTGCTTGTATTTTTGCACTATTATACTTCCAGTGGTGATAGTGACAGTGCAAGTGCTAGTACAGACAGGTTATAGACATTTTTACTACCCCATTGTCTCTACACCATCTCAAATTGGCTCTGGGATGATTTCTAGATGAGGAGCCTTGCATGGTGTGCACCATACCTCTTTCACGCTGCAGTGCTGCATATTACTGATTGGTGATATTGGCTGGTGAATTGCCTACAGGTTCAAGCTCCCTGGTCCGGCACCCTTGGGACCTGAGCAATCCCAGATCAGGGATTTTCCTGGACTGGTGGTGGTCAGTTCTGTGCCCCCACCCCAGCTGCCTGGGCCTGGATGCAGCTTCCCAGGCTGCAAGTTTCCGCACAGCTCCGGACGTGGCTTTGTGGGGCCATGGCTTCCCATCAAGCCTCCAGGAACAAACTGCTGCTCCTCGGCCAGGGGCTTTGTGCGCAGTCCCTGGCCACGACTTCCTGCCCAGCCCCAGGGATGAGCCACCGTAAGCCTGGCTGCCAGCTTCCCAGCCCAGGCTCCTGGGCTGCTGCTGGCCCCCCTTGCCGCCACACCAGCTGTGGCTGCCCTGCCCAGGGCGCCTGCCGCTGGTCTGACTAGCCCCTCCTCCTTCCAGTTTCAGGAGTCTCTCTAGATGAGAGAATGCTGGATTTGGGAGTTTCCACCTGTAGTACACAGATCCACCTATCAGTTGGGGTCGCTGGAGCAAGCAGCACAGAAGCCATGTAGCCCTGAGGTTGGGACAGCAACTGAAGAGTGGCTTCACTCCTAGAGAGCCTGTAACTTGGAGGGAAGAGTTTCTTGCTTCCAGCTCTGGAGGGGCTGGTTAGTACAACATCTGGTTGGTTGGGCTGTGTGCCGTGATGCTTTGGAGCATGAATAAGTCTTTCACATACACTACAATGCTTTTGCTTTAAGGGACAGTTAGGAAAGTTTGGATGAACTGTGTGATGTGCTGAGGAAGAGGAGATGTTTGATAAGGCATTTGGGAAAGACAGAGGTATAACTTGGGTATGTCTCTGCGATTGAGGTGTATTATCAGCGGTGTCTAGATTCAGTCCGGCTGCTGGCAGCGTGATGCAAATGAGGGTTCACAAAATTGCAAATGACCACAATTTGCATATTCACAGCAGAAGCAAGTAGTGTGGCCGTGGTTCTGTTATTAATATGCAAATGAGGCATGTAAATATGCAAATGAGCATCTATTTGCTATTTTGTGAGACCCAATTTGGATCATGCTGCTTGATGGAATCTAAACCCTGCCGTCCTGCTTAACTATTTATAAAGAATGCTGAGGTCTGTGGTTAGAGGCACTTGAATATCAATTTAAATCAATAAAATGAGTATTATTTCAGGCAGCCCACCTAGATTAATTCAGGAATTCAGCACCACTTTGCTATCAGGTCAGTGCAAATTGACAAGGTTTTCTGTCCAGCTGTAATGACCAAAACTAATTTTTTTTAAAATGAAAGTGCACATTTTGCTGACTCTAGTGGTTAAACCCTGCACTAAACAGGAAAGGTGTCTTACTTTCACTAGTGAGGGGCTCTTTTAATTGTATTACAAAACTGGAACACACCAGTTCATGTGTGGAACAGTTTGGAAAATGAACCTCTCTTATACACCATTTCTCCTTAGGTTCCATTCTTGCCATTTTTGCCATCATTCAGTATATTGGTGAATATTTACTTGATGGTACAATTAAGTGGAGAGACTTGGATCAGATTTAGCTTCTGGATGGCTTTTGGTAAGTACTATATTACAACTGCTTACATTAGCATTGATGGGTCTTCTCATGTGGCTTTTATAGGAATGATTTAATCATCTTTTAACTATTCAAATAAAAAGCTTTCTTTCAATGAGTGTCCAATGATATCACTAATCAAAACAAGAACATACTTCAGAAGATGTGTTCATCTGCTGCTAAACTGCACACACAATTGCAAGGTAGCAGGAACTGTAAAACCAGCAGAACTAACTCCATTTATCTTCCTGCTATTTTCCAAATTCCAGTGATGCATGTGTAGGCCTGGGAAGCATTAAGGTTGAGTTTTGTAATTTTTTTCTGCCTTCATATTCTTTTTAGGAGCAGCACATTCAACTCACCTTGGGCTTGTCTACACTACCACCTTCCTTCAAAGGCAGGATGGTAATTAGGGTGTTGGGAGTTTACTGATGAAGTGCTGAGGAATAAGGGGACTTTGAAGTTGCCCTGGCACTTCGAAGTACTGGCAGGTGAGCCGTGGCTAGACGCGTGCTGGTACTTCGAAGTTTAAAACTTCGAAGTTGCCGCAGGGGGGAATTTGAAGTGCATAGCAGCACTTCGTTAGTAAACTCCCAACACCCTAATTACCATCCTTCCTTCGAAGGAAGGCAATAGTGTAGACAAGCCCCCTGTGTTACAAAATCCAAACAGCCAATTCTTAACCTATTCTTGGTGTTTGAAGTGGTAAATTAGGGTAAACAGATGTTCCGATTTTTAAAACAGTCCTGATATTTGGGGCTTTTTTGTACATAGTCAGCTTTTGCCCCTCACACCACTCCGTTCTTCCACACTTCCTATCAGACCACTGTATGGTAAATACAAAACAAGAGCTGAAGGTGGTTGTTGTGACAAAATACTGCTGGAGGTTAGCGGCAATTCAGTGAGAATAGTCACAAAGAATGAGAAATGTACGCGGACTTTGTTTACCCACACATGCTAGCTGCACTGACATGAACCAAATGGGTTTGGAAAGGGAGATGAATCAGTGCAAATCACAGGCTGTGCCTCCGCAGGCTGCTGTGGCTCTATTCATGCTCTTTCCCCAGGCCAGGCCCTCTGCAGCTTGGGACAACTGGTGCTGGGGCCATGCTGTCCACATGGCACTCAGACCACACCACCTGGTGCTCTGGGGTTGGTTGCCTGGCGCCCTGGGGCTGAGGGTGCTGTGGCCGTAGGTGCCAACTTCCTTTCTAACAAGAGGTGATCGACCCTTCTCCCCAGTCCCAGGTACCACCCTCATTAAACCCTTTTTCCCCCTGGGCCTCTGACTGCCTCTCCCCACTTCCTGTCCTGGAAGTGCCCCGTTGCCACTGAAACATATTTGGCTTGCCACTTGTCTTAAATGTTGGGAAATGCAACATTACCAGGTACAAAGGCCTGAAGTAGGAGTGGTAATTTTGTGTACCAGAGGTTGGGAACTGTTCAGGTAAATGGGTTTAGTTGGCCAGAGGGTTGGCAATCACTGCTTTAAGGCCCTGTCTGCCTGAAAACAACTATTTTTATATTTTTGTTTTGGAAGGCTTCTTTATTTACTTTGCATATGGCATCAGACACAGTATTGAAGGCCATCCTAGAGATGAGGAAGATGAAGATAATTCCTCAGAAAATAGTGGAATACAGGAAAAGAGCCCAGTGGAAGAAGCAGATGAATGTGCAAATGAAAATGCTCAGTTTATTACCCATGAAAGGACAAGTGAATGTTAAGGTTCACAAGCAACCTTAAAATGCCTGTCTCTTAAGTAGTAAATGGTGACCGAATGTAGTTGCTGAACGAAGTTGTCAAAAGGTAGCTACCAGCAGATTAATTTATATTGATGCATCTTGCAAGTGTCTACCACCAAGTGTGACTGATGCTTTGGACTAGCTGCTAATTCCTGTTGGATACTTCAGATCCAGTAGCATGAAGACTTTCGTCAGTGATAAGTTGATATCCCAGGTAGAAACATAATGGAAGATGAAAAGAAGGACAAACTTCCAAGGTGATGACGATACCTTTTCCTGTATTAACATTTAGGGGTGTTTTGTTTGAACACAATTGAATTCAATTAATTGGTAATCACAAAGTCTAAATCATTTAAGAACTGACTGCAAAAGAGGGACATTATACATTGTTTGAGGAAAGCAACTGTTTTTCATATATTCTTTTTATCCCCGTTTGTTAATGTACTGTATCATGAGTAGCAAAGTGACCGTACTCTTTGATCATTAAAATACTTAATTTTTTTTATATCGTTATAGGGAACTAAAGGGAGATAAACTGGGAGTAGGCTTAGAGCAGTGGTTTTCAACCCTAAGGGTCTGCAGACTTTGTCTAAGGGGCTTGTGAAAGGTGGCTATGAATAAAATTTCAGATCCCAGAAAAGGCATTCCATTTTACAGATCAATCAAAAGTACGTGAATACCCCCTCCTACAGGCCAAAACCTAGACGTGCTCTCATTACCATAAAAGCTCACAGTGCAGTAGCCCTCTTGCTGTATCCAGTGCTGTGCCAAGCACGTGCATCATTTATAGCTGAATTTTGCTCAGTTTTCAGTGTTAAACTTCTATGGTAGGAGTCTGCACGCACAGGTTGAATTTCCAAAGGAGTCCATACCTCTATTCAATATGTTAGGGGTCTGCAAATGAAAAAGGGTTGAAAACCACTAACCTAGAGAATATTCTGCAAAGCTTGTTTACAAATGGTGACAGCACAAATCAGATATGTTTTACAAGTAGAGTACAATAGATTTATATCAAAGTAGTCAGGGTATGTTCAGTTATCCTTATGAATAAGTAAATGTGCATAATTCAAGCTATGAAGATATTTATGAGCAGTGACACGCTGTAGGAATAGTATTCAAGAATATTATTTTGTTTTATATAAAATCAGATCTGATTTTTTTACCTTCCAAACTTACTTCAGATGCTAAAAGAAACTTCAGAAGCAGCCCTGCTGTTATTTCCTGGTAATCAACGTAGACGTAAGGTATGGGACTTGACAGGGTGAAACCCTGGCACAGCTGAACTCAGTGAAAATTTATGTAACTAGTACTTATGTATAGAATTACTAAAACTTCCATCTTTACAGCTAAATGTCTCCTCCTCCTCCTCCTCCATCAGATGCATATTTTGTGGGGAGGAGGTGTCCTAATTCATACATTGCTTCTTGACAAGGAAAAAAAAATTACTACAGTACTAGAATTCCTTGCACAGAGCGTAAAGGGAGGCAAGGTTTTTATTTAAATAAATGTATTTCCAACCCCAACTGTGTATCTTGAGGGATAATAAGGCTTAAAAGGCATTTTGATAGTATTTTTTCACTGTAAAAGCAAAGATTTGTGTTACCTATTATTTTAATATTTTAGTGTTTATGGTCTTTTATTGACAAGTACCACTATTAGTTAGGATTTCAATATGTGGAATTATTTTGCCCAAAACACGTTATTAATTAATTAATTAATTCCCAATAGTAAGCAAGGATATCCAATGGACATGCTTCCATTGACTAAAGGAAATGGACAGTATTTCAGTCTAAAAGACAATATTTCTGCAGTACATTATGGTGGTAGCATTCTCATTTACTCACTACAAGGCAAGACCCAGTGAACACAGTTTTGATAGCTGGGCATTAGCAACAGGATTTGACAAACTGTAAAGAACTCCACTCATTTTTTTTTTCTTTACTGAAAAATATTTGTTTACCTAGGACAATTCTTGAATGGTCAGTGCCCTAACCCTAACTTGTATCTCTGTGAGAGAAGCATATGAAAAAAGAAAGTACCCTTTTCTTACTGAGACTAGATAAATCATAAGAATGTACGAATGGCCGTATGGGGGTCAAACCACTGAGCCCAATATCCTATCTTCTGACGGTGGCCAAGGCCAGATCTGTCACCCATTTCCAGCTTCTAGCAAACAGAGGCTAGGGACACCATCTTTGCCAAACCTGGCTAATAGCCATTTACCTAGTTCTTTTTTTCCTTTAAAGAAAAAAACAACCAAAAAAAACCAAAAAGCTATTAAAGTTTTGGCTTTCACAATATCCTTTGGCAAGGAAATTCACAGGTTGACTATGCCTTTTGTGACAAAAATATTGCCTTTTGCTTGTTAAATCCTCTAACCTTTGCTATTATTGTCCTAAGGATGAATACTTCAGGATGGTCAATCTTGGGCGAGTTTTGGTGTTGGAAACAAACCTAACAGGACCTGATTAGCAATGTGGTTTGATTGGGGAGACAGGAAGAGGGCTAGAGATACCTAAAAAGATAAAATGAAAGTGGATGGAAAATAAACAACCTAACAAAAATTGTGTGCATAGGTGAATCCAGTTCTGCTGTCTTCAGTTGAATGAATATGATCCTATGTTGGTTAACAGCTTTTATTATTAGTTTTCAGCAAAATAGATATCAAAGATCGGGTGTTGCTTCCATTTCTCTGAAGTAGTTTTTAACTTATGTGATGAGGTATCTTCTGAGTTAGAAGCATTTGTATTTCATTACAAAGGAAGAAAGCATTAGACTTCTGGCATCAATGGAAATTACTGTGTCTCAGCTCTGGAGAATTATGGGTTGAACCTCTCTAGTCCAGCACTCTCTCATCCAGGATGATTTGTGGTCCGACATGATTTTAGTTACCTGGATGTCCACTTGTCTTGGGTGTGGCCAGGTTTCATGTGGTCCCATAAAGTTTGTCTACAGCCACCAGTCCTGGCTCTCAATGTTCTATGCTGTTATTAAGCCGTAATTTACCTCTAAATGTCTCTTAAGAGCCCAGTAAACAGTGGAAATGCAGGTACTGCTGCTAGACAGTATTGACCTACTGAGGTCCAGCAAATTCTCATTTGGCACAAGTCAGGCCCCAGGGGTGCTGGACTAAAGAGATGCAACTTGTACTACTTAGTGGATGAAAAATACATGAAAGCTGATATTCTCTGTTTATATTTGTTTCTACATAATGTGTATGTGTAATAATATATATTTAGAAAATGTAATACTATTTACAATTTATGAATCTTGAATTACTTCAAGAGAGTCTTTTTTTAAAATGCCCACTAATTTAATGGGACCTCTGTGGATAAAGAGACAGTAGATTTGGGCTTTATATATTTATAAATCTTCTAATATAAAACAAAATTAGATGGTGAATGAAGATCCTTCTTTATAATGTGTATTATGTTTGTATTAATCCCTGAAATGCTAGGAATTACATTTTGCTGTGTGTTGGGGACAGCCATTGACAACCAGGATGGGTTTAACTGGCTTTTGTTTTTTTATCATAAGTGCTTTTTTCCAGCTTTAAAAATTGCATACCATAGCGAATAGATGTGAGATGTAATTGGATGGAGCTGTCACTTCATCATACAGAATTAAAGAAAATCTTAATTATACTAAATAAACTTATTAAACTCATATAGACATAAATATTTGCTACTTTTTAGAAATACTGATCTCTGTTTCAGTATCCTCTTAACTGACTGCAAAAAGATGCCTGTTTCCGGTCTAATATTTCAATGACACTTTCTAGCAGGGGCCTATTTTGATGCCGAGTAGGACAAACATCATATTAAAAGTACAAGGCTTTCAAAGCTTTTGGAAAGAAGCTATAAATAACTGTTTTTAGAGGCATTTATTCAACTATTTGTGTAATCATCTTTTAAGCATCGGACCTTTTATTTTTAGACAACAGCTCTGAAAGTAACTGGAAATCAGAGATATAAAATAGAGAATCTGATGGCTGCTGTTCTACTCAACATGACTCAACTGTCAAGACACCAGCTTCCTGTTTCAAATAGAATTGTAAGAGGATAGTTGATCTTGTTAGAGGAAACCCTGCCTCCTCCAACTTCAGCTTTTTAGGGACTGCTAAGTATCAGATAGTCCTGCTGAGGTGCGAGAAGTATATGGAGAGTGCATGTATGGGATCTACATCAGGATGGGCAATAATTTCTGATGAAGGCCTATTCCAGGGATTTTGAAAGTGGTCAAGGGCTGCACTCTTCCATGGTATTAATGGAGGAGGTGTGGGGTCTTGGATGGAGGTTGGGTGCAGAAGAGAGCTTGGGATAAGGGACTGGGATGAAGGGTGGAGTGGGGAGTCTGTGTGCAGAAGGTGGTTGTGACCTGGGGCAGAGGAATGGGAGGAAGAGATTTGGGGTGTGACCTAAAGCTAGTGATTGGGGTGCAGTGTCTGGAAGGAGGAATGGGTGCTAGAGAAGGGGCAGAAGGGTACGGTTATGTGGGGTGGGGGTGGACTGGGGGATGAACAGAGTGTTGGGGTAGGGAGGGCCTAGGATGCCAGAAGCAGGCTCTGCTCAGGAAACCTACCCGGGGTGCTGACAGCCAGCAGCCCTGCAGGGCCCAGACAGGCTCCCTGCCTCCTGCCTGTTCTCTGTAGCACTCTGCTCCAGATGCCAGAGGGGTGGAGGAGGCTTCGTGGGCTGCTTCCGCCCCCTAGCAAAATCTCTGAGCTCCTATTGGCCAAAAAGCAGAAACCAGCCAATGGGAGCTGAGATATTTTGCAACGGGGCCGAAGCAATGCGCAAAGCCTCCCACCCCTTCTCAGTGTCTGGAGCAGATTGCTGCATGGAGCAGGAAGCCGCTTAAAGCAGTGACTGGCTGCTTTGTACCGGAGGCAGCCCGCGAGCTGGATCTGGTGGCTTGGCAGACTGAATCTGGCTCACGGGCCATATCTTCCCCACCCCTGCTCTCCATCCTATGCACAGCTCTCTGGTGGCTCCTTGCATGTTTCTGAGCCACCAGATTTGTGTGGAGGACTTGGGTTGGTTACTTCATTGCTTTACAATGACCATGACAGTGCAGGAGAGTTTAATGGTATCACAGCATTGCACCAAACTTGGTTGCTTGGAGGGGAAGAGGCGAGTGTCATAGTCCTTGATAATTTAATTGTTGTAATTCAGTGTCATGATTAAAGTAATTTCTGTTGTCCACTGGAATTTTCCTTAAAAGGGACACAGTCAGTAACACTTCTGGCTGAAGAATGTAACCTTTTGTTTCTAAGATTTCCTCAAATCTTGAAAGATTACAGAGGTGTTTTTTTAGTTTGTGTGTATTTGAAAGCATTTTGTGTAGAAACAATTTTCTCTTTTGTTGCACGCATATTTCTCGCATAGTGGGAGATACAAAGACATTTAAAACATTAAAATATGTACAGATATTATCCCCAAGGGACGAGGAACATTCAGGAGCAGGCATAAGACCAGAAATAATATTTTAACTTATTATTTTAGTTAACTTAATTTCAACTTAAAGAAACTTCATCAGATCTTCTCAGCTCCCTTCTCTATTGTACAAAGATAATTCTCTCTTTAGTTAATGGTGCCCCTTTTCATGTTTTTTTCCTACATGAAAAGGTGCCAGAACTCAAGCTCCAAACAGCCCCTCCCACAATCCCACCCTTATTCTAACCACCCATGCAGCCCTGGCTCAACGCACCCCCCTGGCAAAACCCCCTGTGTGGCTGCATGGCCATAGCTCAACGTGCCCCAACCCACCCCTTCCTTGGCTCAGCTTCCCACTGCAGCCCTGGCTCAACGCACTGCCCACACCCTCTCCCTCCCTCTCCCCTCGCCACATGGCCCCAGCTCAATCCCCGGCCACATGGTCCTGGCTCAACAGCCCTTCACCCTCTTCCACAGCTCAACCCCGGCTGGAGCTATGGCTCAACCCACGCCCTGTGCCCGCATAGCTCCAGTTCAAACACCCCCTGGAACCCCTTCCCTGGCTTAACCCCCACACATAGCCATGCAATCCCGTCTCACTCAACCACCCACCCCCACGCAGCCCCAACCCACCACCAGGCTTAACTGCCCTCCTGAACCCAGGACTTACATTTCAAAAGGTGCTCCATGTGCTCCTGCTGCTTTCCTGGTGGCGTAGCTTCCCCCATGTACAGCTACAGGAGCAGCGCCCTGACCTGCATGCTGAAAGAGCAGGAGTCAATTTAATTGGTTTAATGACCCGGCTGGCTGTTAAGCCAATTACATTGAGTCCTGCTCTTTCCTCTGCAGGCAGGGAACTCGAGGCAGAGCAGGGGTTTTTAAAAATGGCGCCAGGAAAAATGGTGGTGGAATACAGATCCATTGCATTCCTCTGGAAAAAAAGCCCTAGTGCATTTACTAGTAGGTAATCAAGTAATCACTGTAAGACTCAAGTAAAACATTTGCATCAGGTTTGGTATACAGTATAGGCCAACACTGCGAGTTTTCAATTGCTCTCATCCTACTTTTGCCTTACAGTATCCAGCCACATAAGGGACAACTACTATACAAACCACACAAATTCTTACAGGTGAGAGATGTTTAGATAGAAATATGTAAGAAAAGATATGTATGAAACAAATCTTGAATCTGTATGTCCGCACATGCATCTGTATATTTCCTTAGAAATGAACTCAAATCTCTAATCCTATAGAATGAAAATTTGGGCTATGCATTGCTTTTAAGAAAGCGTGATTAATGGTTATTGTAATTTGTTCAGTATCTGTGCAAGTGGTGTACTGTCAAAAATCTGTTCTCACAAGTGGCTTTTTATGGAGAAAGCTATTGCTATATCTGCATTGGTAGGTTCTGTTGGTGCAAAATAGACATATTCCACATAACTGTTATCATGCCTATGTCACTGTAAGTTGCAGTTTTTTATTTTAACTGCTAAGGAAGCGTTAATGGCAGTAAAACAAGAGGTTGTTTTGGCAACATGGTGAGGTTTCCTAGTATAGACACAACCCTAGGGATTGTACAGCTGTGCTGTGGATTAACAACAAATAACATGTCTGACACAACACACAGTTTTTATAGATATTTAATAAAGCCTTAGATTGCTAATTAATATGTTTAGTCACCCCTCTTCCCCAAGCTATCTCTACATATGCAGAAGGATGCCTTTATAAAGGCAGGGTTATTTTTTAAATGGGGCTCTCCCAACTGCCTGTATTGGGTGAGTATCACACACCCTGGAATGCTCAAAGATTTGAGCAAACGGAGTGAAATCTACCACAGTGCCTTAAGGTAGCACAAGAATTTGAATGCCATTTAAGTAGCATATAATGCCTTCAACACCAGGATGTCTTTCGTACTTAAGAGTTTAATTCAGATATGTTTTTTTACAGAACCCTTTTATTTGTTGGTGGTGGTGTTACAAATTCTTTCATGTTCTCAGGCCCTGATCCTTTAAAGGGTACACAGTAGAATGTGCAATGTACACATTGAAAGTGAGACTCCTTGCAGTGTGTAAAGTTAAGCATGTGTGCAGGATCAGAGCCTTACTCCTCAATGCCTGTGTCTACCTTACCACCTTCCTTTGACAGAAGGATGGTAATGAGGCTGTTTGGAGTTTACTAATGAAGTGCTGCCGTGCCTAGGCAGCACTTCATTAAGCAAATTGACCCCCGCAGCAACTCCAAAGTTTTAGACTTCGATGTACCGGCACATGGCTAGCCATGGCGCACCTGCCGGTACTTCGAAGGTACTGGCAAGTGCACCATGGCTAGACGTATGCTGGTACTTTGAAGTTTAAAACTTCGGAGTTGCCGTGGGGGGGTGGGGTAGGGTGGATTTGCTTAATGAAGTCCTGCCTATGCACGGCAGCACTTCATTAGAAAACTCCGAACAGCCTCATTACCATCCTTCCTTCGAAGGAAGGTAGTAATGTAGACCCAGCCAATGGATTGTTCACATAACATAGGCTTCTTGTTTCTGTAACTTTAACATTTTTTTCCTGATAGCTTTTTGAGGTCTTCTTAATTTTTGCAATTGGCTTTTCCAAAACTAATTGCAAGCATGTCTCTTCTCCCCCCCACCAAACATGATTTGATACTAGGAATTATTCAAACACTAGCCAAATTAAGGAATATTTGCATAAATATGCATGACTGATTTATATGCATACATGCTGATTTTTATGGTCTGCGCAAATTCTGATGTCTTCAGAATATTTTTATTCAGTCCACCTCAGGCAAACCACCACTGAAATCAGTATATGTTGGGAAGAGTAGAGGTTAAGGTTACTAGTCTTTGTCCTTCAATTGCTTAGGAAAATTTATTTTCCTTTGGTGTTGACAGATTGGAAAGCATTTAATATATTTAATACTTTTTAAAATATTGTTTTGTTTTATCAGTTTTGAAAGTGCTAGTATTTCTGTCTTAGAAATTCATTCTATTGCTGTTTTTATGTACATTGCAGTAATTATATCACGTGTATTTTATTTGCTTCTGTGCATTTAAATGTAGATAAAAGGATAATGCAGCTTCATAAACAAAAATATATTTGTATAATGCTTCAGTCTAAAATAAGCTAATGTTTATGAATGTAAATGTGTTTAAAAGGTAAGATTTAAAATATTTCATGGTACTTGGGTTTTCATTTTCGTAGTAAAATATCAGTATTCCTAGTTGCTATAGAATGTGTGATGGAAATTATACTGCTGGTGTTTTATTCACTGTAACATATGCTTTTGTAGAACCATAATCATGCATCTGTTCTATATTTTTTAAAATAAAGTTAAAAAAATTTGCATGTACTGTACATATGTCGCAACTTTATCTTGTGTTCTAAAATGATTGCTGAGGTCTTTGTACAAAAAAATACACCACAGATTTTACTAGGTAAACTAGAAGGACCTACAGTGATTGAAAACCATCCAGTGTGTATTATGTGATTTGTTATCAAATTATGTATTATAAATTGCTTCTAGTGTACCATAAACTCACATATGATTTTAACATATAGTGCATAATATATAAGCATTTTTGGACAATAAGTAGCTGTGTTGTTTCTAAATGTTTTTATTCTTCAAGAAGATAGACTGGATCAAAATGGATACCACATGTGGCAAACATGAGACCAGGATACCATTCTGCCTCTATCACAAACTTACTAGATAACATTTAATTAAATCTACTTGGAGAGTTGTGACCTCTCCTGTTGACTGAAACCACATTCTCAGACAGAGAACAATTTGCTGTACCAACCTATCTCATAAGAATTGGAAGGGACCTTCAGGGGTCATCAAGTCCAGTTCCCTGCCCTCACAGCAGGACCTACCACCACCCCTGGCAGATTATTTTTTGAAATCTATTGGTCCCCACATCCCTACGTGGCTCCCTCAAGGATTGAACTCAAAATCTTGGGTTTGTTAGGACAATCCTCAAACCACCGAGCTACCCCTTCCCCAAAAATACTAACTAAGGGAGCACTAGGGACCTCCTTAAGCTGTAGTCAAATGCTCTGCTACTGAGCTATACTCTCTATTAGATAAAAGGTTATTCTTATTCTGGGGAGTTACCAAGGACAGGGCAGAGAAAATTTTATGTCCTTACTGAATGGAAAGGTCACTGAGTAAGAGTCAAATACAATAAGGCTGTGTCTACACCAGCTCCCAACTTCAAAGGGAGCATGGTAAGTAAGGTGTCAGGAGATTATTAACGAAGTGCTGCAGTGCATATGCAGACCTTCATTCAGCTAATTCTCCCTGCAGCAACTTTGAAGTGCTGGCTTGAGTATAGCCGCTACACTCAAGCCAGCACTTCGAAGTTTAAGAGTGCTGCAGGTAACAACTCATGCAATAGAGAAATGACTGACTTGACATTTGAAAGTTGGGCTGTTTGAAGGGTGTCCTTTCCTGATACAGAAAAAGTTACAGACCCTAGTCATCAAGATCTGCCTGCATATGAGAGAGTCACAGGCTAAAACTTAAAAACATGGTCTCTGATTTTTGGGGCTTCAGTTTTAGGGTGTCCATTCTGGAATGATGTGGGATGGATTTTCAGAGGGACTGATTGCCCAGAGTCCCTGTCAAATTTCAGCTGGAGGCCAGCGTTCAACAGTTCTGAAGATGTCTCAAGTTGGCCCTCACACTTAGAGACTGCTTTTAAAAAATGTGGCTTTAAACTTGTGTTTTCATTTTTCTTGCTTACAAATGGAGATCGCACTTAGCTTAGTTAAATGCTTTGAGTTGTTCAGATGAATAAATACCTACAGCATGAAAACAGTTTCCCAGATTTTCTTGCTTAACTCCCATTGAAGCTGCATAGAGTTAGATATCAAAATTCTTTTGAGGATCTGGGACAAATGTGTCCCATAACATAAAAACAATCAACAGACAAAAGATTTATAATACTAGATTTTTAAAAAATACAGTAGACCCCCGACTTATGTGGGGGTTGTGTTCTTGCAACACCTGCATAAGTCAAATTTCCTTGCAACTCAGGGGAGCTGGGAAACTGACCAGGGCATCAGCTTTGGTCAGTTTCTTGGCTCCAGCCAGTGGAGGGGAGCTGGGGACCAGGCAGCAGTTGGCAGTAACCGAGAAACTGACCGGCACTGCCACATAGTTCCCAGCTCCCCACCACTCTGGGAGCCAGGTGCAACTTCTCCCCGGCTTCCCCCACCTGGGAGAAGCTGCACCAGGTAGACAGTCACAGAGCAGCTTTGAGCAGTGCTTAACTTGCTTTAAACCAAGTTAAGCCAACATGAACTCGTGCATTTCGGGGGTTTACTGTAGCTTTCTTCAAGAAATTTCGCCAAGTACTTGATAAACTATGTGATTCTTCTAGATAAAAGACCCTACATAAATGAGACAAATACAACTGGACTGGTTTAAACACCAACTAAAAAAGAGTGAGCTAGGTCTTCAGCTGCTGTTAGAGCTGTATTGACTTCATCTAATCTATAGTAATTTACTCAAGCTGAGGAGCTGCCCCAGTATCTTCAATTGCACAATGCTGTCTAATTACTTGCCTGGAAATTGTTTTATTACTGTACTGAATCAAATGGTGTGATGCTACCCGTGATACAAATATATTAGATACAAATATATGATTATTCTTGAGTGAAATCATGGCCCCACTGAAGTCCATAGGAGTTTTTCCATTGTTTTCACTGTGGACAGGATTTAGAATTGTGTTATTTTGCAAGCAGATTTAAAAGCTGCACAAGTCTCCACAAAGTCTGCAGTATGACTCTTTAGGTGATTAAAGTTAATCATGCCTGTATGTTGTTACAGAATTGGGACTCTTATGGGTGATTGTATATTTATTATTAAAATTCATTGCTAAGGTAGGTCTACACTAGGAAATGAGGTCAAATTTGTTAGGGTTGATTTTGTAGCACCCAATTTTGTAAAGTCGAGGGTGCATGTCCATGCTGGCACATGAAGTCAATACAGTGCATCCCCATTCAGGTGGGCAGCTTTGACTTTGTCAGTAATGCACTTTGGGTACGTATCCCACAGTTCCTGCTGCCCCCTTGCATTGTGGGGATGCTCCCAGTGTCTGATGGGACAAAAAAGTGTCACAGTTGATTCTGGGTGTGTATTGTCAGCCTCCCCTAGTGCATGTCTCTCTGCCTCCTCTTGGAAAGCAATGACAAACAGCGTTTCCACACCCTGTTTTCATATTTATGCAGACCCTATTAGAAGGCTAGCATGGAGCCAATCCAGCTTCAAACAGTTGCGGCAAGCATTATGAGCATCTTGTAAATCGTGATGCAGTATATGCAGAACCTAAGCAGCCTTCTGAGTGATGAAGACTCTGGGAAGGACACTGACATACGGGAATGTGAAGCACTAGAGAGAAAGAAAAGGGAGATGCTGGCTGCACTTGATGCTTTGTAGCAGCAGAGCACTGGTTCTGGTGCAGTGATGCCAGATTACTTGGTGTTGAAAGGTGCCCTATTGCGGAGGTCAGAATAAGGCAGGCCTCCCCAGAAACCTAGCCCTGCCAGCACTCTTTTCATCCCCTCTCCCCCATGCCCCCCAGGATGAGGTCCTGGATCTCCTGCCCTAGAGATGTTAAAGTGTAACTGGTTAACTGGTACAGGCTGGAGCAGCCCCCTGCCAGCAGGAGGTGCACCAGCCCCAGAGGGCTGCCGTGGGCAGGGGTACTCCAGTGGGACTGAAGCAATCCTGCTCCACAGCAGCCCAGGGCACTCCAGCTGGGCTGGAGCATTCTCAGTCCACAGCATGTGGAGGGCAGGGAATCCAGCCCACCTGGGCTGGAGCATCCTCCCTTTCCCACAGGGGCTGCTGTTGAGTTTAATACACTAGGTCAGACAAGAGAGGAAAGCTCGTAAGACATTCAAACACATTGACAGAGGTGAAGTTGTAAAAATTTCCAAAATCAACTGGCTGTATATAGTTTCATATATATGTCTTTTGAGTAGAGAGATCCAGACCAAGTGTCTGAAAGCTAGGATTTATAATCCTTTCTGAATAGAAAAATGTTCAAAAGGATATGTGGATTTGACTTAACAGCTAGCACCACATGTGGCAGTCTCTCATATCTACAACCTTAGCAGACCATCAAGGATCCTAGAGTTTAAGGCAGTTTAAAGATGCAGGAATGGGTTTTCTGACATGCAAGTGTAACCTAAAAAATCCAAAAGTATCAGAGCTTGTTTAGATTAATGTTGCTAGTTAACTTCCTTGAGAATTGTGATGGACAATAGACATTGCATGTAATGGCAGAATTTGGTTCTTAAAAGTCTATATGTCAATGAAAGACACATACGCGTCAACAACTCAGCTGTTTATAAGTTGGAAGTGATTACACAAAGTAGGAGGCATGTGTTCCTGATGACAGTGTCAAGGTGTCATCAAGAGACCAATTTGGCCTGCAGCCCCTTTCTTACTGGTGGTGATTTGCAGGAAGAACCCAGTATGACTTTGAGATTCCACATATTTGTAGAACTGTTAGAAACAAAACAAAGGAAGACAATTCTTGTACTTATAAATGTAGAATTCCAAGGCACCATTTTATAGAAACCAGATGTATCTCCCTGACTTCTCCAGCACACTACAGTTTAAACTGCTGTGCTTGCCACTGGCTCCTTTAAAGTTTTCTTTACATTGTAAGATGCCCTCTATCATTTTTGGTAATACACAGGGATAAAACCTGCCCTGACAGGCAGTTATGGGATTCCCAGGGGTGTGCCCAGACAGCTTTAGTAAGTAGGTTTGGCAGGTGTCCAGTTTGCAACCCAAATGCCAGGTAAAAAGGGACCCTGGTAGCTCTGGTCAGCCCAGCTCCATGTCTGGCTAGATGTGGCTGTAGCAGAAGCAGAGCACTTGTCCCTCTAGCTCCTAGACAACCAGGGGGGCTCTGGGTGCTGCTCCCACCCACAAGTACCACCCCGAGCGCCAGTTCCACAGCTCCCACAGAGTTACCACCCACCCCATGCAGCCCACACCCTGAAGCCCCACCCATGCCCCTGCACAGAACAGTCTCCCCCACCCCAACTCCCCCCAGAGCCTGAACTGTCACCCATCCATCCTTCCTCTGCACCTGTGGCCCCATCTAAGAGCCCGAACCCCTAATGGAGCCCTCCCCCCGGTGCAAAGGAGCGCGGGAGGGCGGCGCCAGGTGGGCGTTGGCTTTCCGCAGTTAGAGCGCTGGAAGCGCGCGTTGATGAACATTTTAATGACCCTACAGCGCTCTGGGCGGCCCCACCCCGACGACGCGCCCCGCGGCTGCCCAAGGAGGCTCTCGAGGCCGTTTTCTCACGGGCCAGGCACCTCCTCGGGGCCCGGGCTGCAGACAAGGAGCACGTGGCCCGGTGGGGACCCGTGGCCCAAGCCGCGCTAAGCGGTGCCTGGAGGCCGGGACGAACATCGAACCGCGCCACCCCGGGCCCGGCGCCCCGCCTCACAGCCCTTCCCGCGCGCTCCTGGCGGGCAGCTCGCGTGGCGCAGGGCGGCGGGCTCCCGCCAGCTCCTCCTCCGCTCCCCAGAGGGCCGGTCTCGCCTGCGCCGTGGCGACTCCGGTAGCGGCGCCGCTATGAGGCCGTGGGTCCTGCTCAGCCTCCTGCTGCTGCATGAAGCGCTGCAAAATGGTGAGTCCGCGGCCGGGGGAAAGCGGCTCCCCCGGCCCAGCAAGACCCAACTGCCTCGGGAGCGTCCCTCAGCTCGCCCCTCAGCTCCGCGCTGCACCTCCCGGCCTCTGCCGCCCCCGCGGTGCACGGCGCTGTACGAACACTCTTGCGCCGCCTCGTGCTGACGGGCCCCCTTCAGCCCTCTCCCGCTTTTCTCCTCCAAATGCCCCCCCTTCACTTCACGTCCTGTTCCTCAGCCGCCCCATCTCAGCTCGGGGGCTCTCCCGCTGAGCACACATCAGGCAGCCCTCCCCCTGCCAAGGGAGCACTCGCCATGGACCTTGCCCCGCTTGGCATCACGTAGAGGTGCGACCCATGCGTAGGGGGCTCTGCCTGCGAACCGGGCCGAGTTTACAATGCGCTTGAATTCCTGCCGCTGGCGTGCTGTTTCCAGCGCTGTGCAATTCATGTCAACGTGTCCACTTTTAGGTAGGAGGTGGGGTTACTGGCTGTCCGCACCCAGCTCCAGCAACGGGTTGATTTTCCATCTCCCTCCAGCCTAGAAAGGACTTGGAGTGGGAGGAAGAAGCCTGGAGATTGGCTTGCCCATGGAAAGGAGTTGTCAAGGTTTAAAGAGTGCAGTTCTCTCCGTGTGTCCAGTCCCATCCAGCACAGCTACCACTGCCTCAGCTTCTCTTCCCTGGATCAGGGGAGAGCAAACTTTTTACATCTGGCCCCATCTTTCATCCCTGCAATTAGCCCCTCCTTGCATGTGTGTAATGTAATCAAAACTGATGGAAATTTTGGGTTACAGTCATAGGGAAAAAAAACCCAAACTTCTGGCACGTGTTTAAAAAAAAAAGTGTGTAGAATGTAAAAACTCTATTAATCGGTATATAAAGGTGAATATGAATACATGAAAACAGTAACATATTTCAACATTTTTAATGTGATGGATGAGCCTGAGACCCAGCAGCCAATCGTGCTTCTCCCCCTTCGGAAATTTCATTCCTCCCCCACCCCAGTGCTGACAACAACCTGGCTTTGCTTTCTTTCGTTCGTGGGCACTGAGCAAGAATATGGCTTCTTGCTGTACAGATTTTTTTTGATAAGTGAAAGTGTTTGCAAAAATGCCAATTTTTTAAAATTAAGTACAGATTATTCGTCATGATTTGAGATGAAAACAGGATTTTTTTTCTGGAGTTGGCAACAGGGAGTTAGTGTTATACATGGTAAAAAAATGCATTTGGTACTTCTGTTGTAAATGAGAATTAAAAAAGAGCTGAAGCAACATGCAGATTTTGAAAGTTGCTAGAATTGATATCAGGCTCCACTCAGACCAAAGAGAGTGGAAAGACTATGTTTTGTATAGCTGACTACTAGGATACTGCCTCAGTTCTCAAAATTTTATTAACATTTTTTTCAGTTGTTTGTCTGTTTTCCATATCAGAGCACCTGTTATTTTTTCAGGTAGTATTTTGGATAAATCGCTTTTTGAATAAGGTGCAGTAGTTGCAGTAAAATCATCTAAAATTTATGGCTAACTGGATCATTTGTTTTCCATAGATGTTAATTGTAACTAATGTGTATCTTCAGTTATTTTCTATGTACAGTCCTTGCAGAAAGGACATGAATTTTTATTTTAATCAAATGTTCTTTTCAGGTTGTGGTGTTTTTGTTTCTGTGTGTTTTAAAGTCTGCATTTGGGATAGGGAAGTTCATAACCAGCCTTGCCAGGTAAATGGCCAAAAAATGGTGCTGCTCCTGTTACCCAGGTATAGAGTCTGTAGGAATATTGTTCTGCATTACGCTGACCACTCTTGGTACACTGTATAAACTAAAGCAGTGTTTCTTAAACGATGTTCCATGACACTCTGTTGATATCATTCACTGATAGTATATGTTTTCTGTTATTAAAACCAGATACTATGTTACTTCTTTACTATGATATATGATTGAATTACTTCTTGCTACTTCTTTGGTTTTGCTGAATACATTGCTGTTTGGGTTTTTTTGGTCTGACCATTTTGCTTTTAAAGAAAACTTTCATAGGTGTGCCACATTTAAAAAAAATTGTTGGTTTGATGTTCTGTGATCTCAGAAAGCTTAATAAACACTGAACTAAAGCATGGTCACACTTTTTATGGTGGCTTAAGGTACAGTAGACCCCTGAGACATGCACACTCATATTGCACGAATCTCAGATTAACATGACTCTGAGTGGTGGGAAAATAGACCAGCACTGTTCTTGTCCAGGGTGGCAACCCCTGACAGGAGTGGAGAAACTGCTTTTGTAAGGGGTGGCAGCCTGACTCTCACCTTTGTGAACCAACTTCCATCCTAAATCCCACACCATCTCCATTAATATCATGGAAGAGCATGGCCCTTGACCACTTACCAAATTCTTGAAGTGGACTGTCTAAAATTATTGCCCACCCCTGCATTAGGTTTCTTTCTTGCGGTGAACAGTGGACTGCCTGCTGGAACCTACAGGAATTCTGGGACTTGGGAACCAACTTTCTTGGCAATCCTGGGGTTGCCAACTTTCTAACTGCAGAAAACCAAACACCCCATCCCCTGTGTATTTTTTTTTTTGCTTGTTTAAAGTCATCATTCACACACATCTGATGAAGCATCACACATCTGATGAAGTGAGTCTGTGCTCGCGAAAGCTCATGCTCAAAACTTTTCTGTTAGTCTATAAGGTGCCACAGGACCCTTCGTTGCATTAACACACTGTTTTTCTTCACAATTTTGTTAGTTACCGGTCAACCTGTAAAGAGTAAGCGTCCAAAGGAACCAGGGGAAAACAAAATTAAACCTGTCAACAAAAAAATGAAACCCAAATCCCCCAGATTAAAGGAGAGAGAATCCAGTGACTCATCCACAAAATCCCAATCTATAATGATCCACGTGATGGATAAAGGTCGTTTCCAGAAACCTTCTGCCACTTTGAGTTTGCCTGCAGGGCAGAGCATAGAACTACGATGTAAAGGGAATAACATTGAGTGGAGTTATCCTTCATACCTAGACACCTTCAGAGACTCCAGGCTCAGGTAAGTTTCCTTTCATTTGAAAGAGGCTAGAAGACTTATGTTCCAGTTTATGTGCATTTTGATATTAAGTTTTTATGGTCAGGATATATTCCATCTTGAAGGGAATATAAGATAGGTATCTGGCATGAGTAAAAAAATTCTTCTGTAATTATACCACTTTATTGTATTGGGAAAAAATATTTACATGAGCAGACAGTATTTTTAAGTGTATGTAGATTTTTTTTTTTCCCTTCTGTGATTTTAATTTCGTATCCGGTTCTGCTGTGATGTTGGAAGTCAGTTAAGAAGCATCAGCAGAGCATTAGGGCAAAACAAACGTAGGGTCTAATCACACTGTGTCTGTCCCTCTCAGGGCTGATTACTCATGCTTGCGTACATTACAATATATTTGCCAATACCTGCTTTAATATGGTCAAATTTTGCAGGCTTTACTCCTCATCTAGGCAAAACTCCCATTGACTTAATGAGCATGCGGTGACTGCAGAATTTGACTGTTGAGTTGATTGATTGATTCATGTTCACTAAGACGTGAAACTTGTCTTAAAAGACTGAAAAAACAGCTTAACCAAAGTGTTTCTCTAATAAAGAGTGGAATTGTAGCAGAGCAAAAATATTTTCAGTCCATTTGGGGTCACTTTGGGTGCTTGTTCTAAGCGGAAGTAAACATGGCTATTTCCATGTATTTAATTTATTTTTAATATGGAACATAGTGAGGTTGAAAAATATGCAGAGTTGCAGGGTAATAGCTAAATGTTGCTCATCAAATGTCTCTCATAACATCTAATGTCACAAGAATTAGTCCTTTAAAATTTTGAATTACATCAGAAATATATTGAAAAGTATGAAACACATGGGCAACTATAACAACTGTAACGGGTCAACCCCCACCCCGCAATTCCCCTGCCTCTGTTGCATGCATCTATGGACTTTGAACCTATCTTGCACTACCTGACTATGTCTACACTAGACTGATCTATCCACAGAAGTTATGGTTGGAAGAGATCTTTGACAAAACATCTGTTGACAGATGGTATCCAGACACTAAAGCAGATCGAAAAAGCAATCCGATCTGTTGACAGAGAGTGGCCAGATTGCCTGGCTGCTCTCTCAACAGAAGGGCCCCTGGAAGCCCGTCAGATAGGGTTGCATGGCTGGCAGTCCCTTCCGTGAGTCTGGGCGAGACGAGACCTTGAAGGGCCCTCCCCAGATGCCCACTCCCTGCCCATGCTGAGGCTTGCCTACCTCCAAGAGAGACAGTACAGCTGACACAGCAGGGCTGCAATGCTTGCCGAGAGACGCAGCACTTTCCAGCTGTCTGTAGTGCCAGAGCAGCTCCCTGGCTTTCATTGGATCCACCCAGAAGTGCTTCAGTGCCGGCTGCACCTCCTCACAGCTGTCTTCCTCTGGGAAGGCAAGCCTGACACCAGCTTTGAGGAACTCACTGCTGCTGCCACACAGTCTCAGCTGCGCCTGCCCCCTCGGGTGCTCAGGTGGGTCTGGTGGCACCGCACCATTTCCAGCTGCCAGGATTGGCTGATTGTGAGGCAGTGAGACGACCAGCAGTGGCTCCAGAACTTCTGGATGCAGAAGGAAACCTTCCTGGAGTGCTGTGCCTGGCTTGCCCCCAGCCTCTGAAGGCAGGACACCCGGCTGCAGCCTGCCATCCCTGTGGAGAAGTGAGTCCCTATCACCTGTGAAAGTTCACCAGCCCCATCCGCTACGGCTCCATGGGAAACCAGT
The DNA here is from genome assembly GCF_033958435.1 of Carettochelys insculpta. Taxonomy (NCBI): domain Eukaryota; kingdom Metazoa; phylum Chordata; order Testudines; family Carettochelyidae; genus Carettochelys; species Carettochelys insculpta. The sequence continues at coordinate 55,030,623 of NC_134140.1, forward strand.
TTGGCATGGGGAAGTCAACTGTCGGGGCCCTCCTCAGGGAGGTAGGGCAGTCTGGGGCTGCAGCCCTTGCATGGGGACGAGGAGCGTCCCCCAAAGGGGGAGTAGTTCGGGGGTATGAAAGGTGGGGCTGGGGCAGAGGGGAACCCCTGTCCCCTGCTGCTGGGGGGTTGGGCTCACGGGGGCCGGGGAGGGTCCCAAAGAGCTTGGGGGTAGGAAACAGTAGAGCACTGGACCCAGCCCCTCAGGCCCCAGGGACTCCCTCCGTCAGTCCCTGACATGTTTGTTCGATCCCCTCCTTTGCAGGTCATGATGGCCTTTAACATCATCCTGCTGCAGAGGGTCCTCTGTCTGGCAGATGTGGACGCAGTTGTGGCCGGATTTGCTGCTGTGGGGTTCCTCAACTTCTTTGCGGCTGTCGATGGGACCCACATCCGTGCCCTGGACCACAGGGTGACCAAATACATCAACTGCAAGTGATACGTCTCCATGGTGCTGTAGGCCCTGGTCGAGCACCAGGGACCCTTGATAGATGTTTGTGTCGAGTGATTGGGCTGGACCCATGAGTGTGAATGTTCTGCAACTCCAGCCTGTGCTGGAGGATGGAGGCAGGGCCCTTCATTCCCTTCCCTGTTGTGAACTGGTGTTCGGGGATGTGTACGTGCCAATGTGCACTGTGGGGGACTTGGCGTATCCCCTCGTGCCCTAGCTTTTGAAGCTCTACACCAGGCAGCTGTACCTGAACCAGGAACTCTTTGATGCCCAAGTCAGCTGAGCCTGGATGCAGGCTCAGTGCCCATTCAGCCACGTGAAGGCATACTTCAGTTGTCTGCTCACCCGCCTGGACATGGGGGAGCACCACATCCCTCAAGTTGTGGCCACATGTTGTGCCCTGCATAACATAGTGGAGGGCAAGGGGGAGGTCTTCTTGCTGGGATCAGAGGCGGACGCTGGCCATGGCTGTGAGTAGCTGGGTGCAGCTCCGATTCACAAAGCCCATAGGGATGGGCTGCGGATCTGTGAGACTCTGAGGGAGTGCTTCTCCCATGGCCCCCAATGACCCTTCTCAGGGTATCCCCAGAGGGGCTTTGGGCCTGCACCCCTACCCTGTCCCCACCACGACCCCTCCCTGAATCCTGCCAAATAAACACACAAATTGGACGTGGTGTTCAAATAAGTGGTTCACTGAAAAATGTGTGGAAAATAAATGTTGCAATAAAAAACAAGGTACAAAGTGCGTAACCAGTGAACTATGTACAGTGGGAGGGGCTTGGGACGGGGTTTGTGGGGCATTAGAACTTGGATGGGGGACATGAGACACGGGAGGGCTCAGTCCTTGGAGGGAGTGGGAGGCTGTGAACCTGAGGGGGAGCGGGTGGTGTCGACCTTGGGATCCCCTCCCACCACAGGGTCAGGGCTGGGTTGGGGCCAGGAGCAGTGGGAGATACGGAGGTGGTGGAGCTGCATGGGGGGGGTCTGGGTGGTCCTAGGGAGCGGGCGGGGGGGTTTGACCATGGCACTGAGCCACTGCATGAGGTCTAGGATGCCCTGCAGTACAGCTGGCAGGGGCATGGCAGCGGGGGGCGCAGGGGTGGGGGAAGGGGGTGGTGTTGGCAGCAGGCAGCTAGACCATCATGTCCTGCCAGACGCCGGTGGCGTTGAAGTGGACATAAGTCGGTCCCAGGCCTGCAACGACCACTCTCTGTCCTCCTGCATTTGCCACTCCATCATCCTCCAGAGGGTGGCAATTCCTGTCGACAGAATGCCTTGGTAATCTGGATGCTCCCTGGGTTTTGTCGACAAAACTCTCTAGTTTGGCCGTAGCCCTAGGGGCCTTATCTCCAGGGCTTCCTCCCTGGACACACTGTTTGCCGATGGCCCTCCCTAGGCTCATTCCCTATGTAGTCCCCGTAGCCAGCCAGGAGCTCACTCAATACTGCCCTGGCTGCTGCTAGTAAACTGAGTCCTATCAACAAGCCAGGAGTCTTTTGCTCTCCCGGTCCCTGCCCCTACTTAACTGTCTGTGATCTTGCTGCTTTTCCAGCCAAGCAAACAGTTCTTCCTTCTGTAAGTCCAAGCATCTACTAACAGCTGCAGCTCCTTTTATATGGCCCTCTTGGGCCTTGACTGGCTGCTTGAAGGACCCCTCCACTGCTGGGATAGGTGTGCCAGCAAACTGACACCTCCAGCCAAGGGGCTTGTGAGCCTCGTCCAGTCCGTCACAGTGGGCAAGGAGTGGGGTACAAGCTTGAAAGATTAATGATAAAATTTATGGGTGTAGGTAGGAAGAGTCTGAAGAATTTGGACTTGTTCTAGATTTGACCATTTGCCTCCATTTTCAGAAAAGGAGTATGGCGCGTAGGTTAGAGTTCTGATGTGGAAAAGAAATACAAAAGGTCCTGTTTACACGAAAAGTAAGCCCACCAGTGTGATTACATACTTTAATGGACAACTTATGTTTCAAGGGCAGAGTGTAGCAAAAGTAACAGACAGTAGTTATTCCATAGCATGTGGAAGTTGTCTGGCATTAGAGAGAAGTCCTGCACTTAATGCTATAGGGTACGTTCTTAGCTGGTGTAAAGAGTTCAGTAGTGTTATAAAAGTTTATACCAACTGAGGAGGTGCCTCATCATAGGAGAATGAGAGAAGCTGTGTGATGAAACTGAACAATTATTCTTAACTACAAAATTGTTAAGTATTTCTGAAAAGACAGGTGGAAATATGAAACTGACCAGAGCATGGATGCATGACTGAAGTGAGAAATGCTGGTTCCCAAACATTAAATTCTTTACATTTCCCAAAGCCCTCAACCAACCTGCCAATCAAGGGACCAGAAAAAATCTTGTTGAAATTAATTTTGATTTTCTAAATATTTCCTAGATTAAAACACAAATGCTTTTCAATGACTGTCCCCACTGATACTTTTTCTTTCCTCTCTTCTCTTCGTTCTTCCTTTTGAAACACGACCTTTCCGCTCAAAAAGATGTGAACTAGATGGATAGAAACCTGTTTTTTTTTGGCCTCATTGACTTTTAAGAGGAAGTCAGTATTGTTCCTTAGAATCTTCTAAACCCTTTGCTAGGGAGAGATACAGGGCTGAGAACTGGTCCCTTTGAAGTTAATGGGAATCTAGCCATTGGTCTCAATGAAAGCAGAATTACATTAATAATGCAAAAATATTTTCCATTTGAGTTAGAAATAAAGCTTGTTATTTTTCCATCCATCAGCTACCATTTTATTTTATATCCACGAGCTACCATTAAAGTTATATGTCTTCAACTTCCAAGCAGTCTATAAATTTTATTTTGTACCTGTAGGTGCTTCCTTGATACAGTAGATGATAGATCAATACCTGTTCATGGTGGGGTGGGTAAAACATTTATTCCAAGGACCACTTTAATCTCTTTCCTGCTGTCAGGTTCCTGTTCTTCTTGAGATCAGAATTTAACCTTTAGTAACATGGTGGATTTTCCATTTAAGCCAGTAAATGAGGGTTTATTTTATTACTATTCATTCAAGATAGCTTTTCAGTGGCAACTCCGATCACTGCAGTGTTTTTCCAGAAGTGGAATTCTGAATTCAAATTTCTATTTTTATTCTCTTGTCAGTTTTTTTTAAAGATTATAATTAAGGTGCTTCAATGTTGAAAATGTAGCTGTCCAACAAAAAATGTTATGTGTTTGACAGTTCCCATACCTACAATAAAGAGAAGTGTTTCAGACCTTGATGTCTCTTTGAAACTAGGGAAAGGCTTCAGGAAACAGTTATAAAACTCATTCAGAGTCTTGTAAACATATCTTACAGTGGGAGGCAGAAGGAACATAATTTTAGATTTTCAAACTGGAGATTTTAAGGGAGATCTTGATCATAGGCCATAATTACCAAACACGTAGAAGATGCCCTTTTGCTAGATTTTTAAGAGCTTTCTTGTACAAAGACATAAGAACAGCCATACTGGGTCAAACCATAGGTCCATCAAGCCTAGAATTCTGTCTTCTCACAGTGGCCAATGCCAGGTGCCCCAGAGGGAAAAGAGCAGAACAGGCAATCATCAAGTGATCAATTCCCTGTCACCCATTTCCAGACTCTGGCAAACAGAGGCTAGGACCACCTTCCATGCCCATCCTGGCTAATAGCCATTGATGGATCTATCCTCCATGAATTTATCTTGGAATTCTTTTTTAAACTCTACTATAGTCTTGGCCTTCACAACATCCTCTGGCAAGGAGTTCCACAGGGTAACTGTATGTTGTGTGAAAAATATTTCCTATTGTTTGTTTTAAACTTGATGCCTATTAATTTCATTTGGTGACCCCCTAGTTCTTGTACTGTGAGAAGGAGTAAATAACATTTCATTATTTACTCTCTCCACACCAGTCATGATCTTATATACTTCTGTCATATCCCCACTCAATTGTCTATTTTCCAAGCTAAAAAGTTCCAGGCTTATTAATCTCTCCTCATATGGCCAACATTCCATACCCTTAATCATTTCTGTTGCCCTTTTCTGAAGCTTTTTTCAATTCCAGTATATCTTTTCTGAGATTGGGTGACCACATTTGCACACGGTATTCCACATGTGGATGTACCATGGATTTATATAGAGGTAATGCAACATTTTCTGTCTTCTTATCTATGCCTTTCTTAATGATTCTCAACATTTTGTTAGCTTTTTTGACTGCCACTGCATATTGAGTGGATGTTTTCAGAGAACTACCCACAATGACTCCAAGACCTCTTTCTTGAGTGGTAACGGCTAAGTCAGACCCCATCATTTTATATGGAGAGTTGGGATTATATTTTCCAGTGTGCATTACTTTGCATTTATCAACATTGAATTTCCTCGGCCCTTTTGTTGCCCTGTCACCCAATTTACCTCTCTCCATTTTGAAAACTGACTGTTTATTCCTGCCCTTTTTTCTCATCTTTTAACCAGTTACCAATCCAAGAGAGGACCTTCCCTCTTATCCCATGACAGTTAACTTTGCTTAAGAGCCTTTGGTGAAAGACCTTGTCAAAGGCCTTCTGAAAATTTAAGTACACTATATCCAGAGGATCCCCCTTGTTCACTTGCTTGTTGACCGTTTCAAAAAATTGTAATAGTTTGGTGAGGCACAACTTCCCTTTACAGAAGCTGTGTTGACTCTTCCCCCAACAAATTATATTCATCAGTGTTTGATGGTTCTGCTCTTTACTAGAGAGTCAACCAGTTTGCCCAGTCCTGAGGTCAGACTGATTGGCCTGTAGTTGCTAGGATCACCTCTGGCACCACATTAGGTATCCTCCAGTCATCTAGAACAGAAGCTGATTTAAATGACAGGTTACAGACTACAATTAGTAGTTCTGCAGTTTCACGTTTGAATTCCTTCAGAACTCTTGGGTGAATGCCATCTGGTCCTGGTGACTTCTTATGGTTTAGTTCATCAATTTGTTCCAAAACCTCTTTTAATGACACTTCAATTTGAGACAGTTCATCAGATTTATTACCTGAAAACAATTGTTCAGGTTTGAGAATCTCCCTTACCTCCTCAGCTGTGAAGGCTGATGCAAAGAAATCATTTAGTTTCTCTGCAGTGGCCTTATCATCCTTGAGTTCTCCTTTAGCTTCTTGATCATCCAGTGGCCCCACTGGTTGTTTAGCAGGCTTCCTGCTTCTGGTGTACTTAAATTTTTTTTTACTATTACTTTTTGACTTTGGCTAGCTGTTCTTCAAATTCTTTTTTGGTTTTCCTAATTATATTTTTACACTTCACTTGGCAGAGTTTGTTCCTTTCTATTGTCCTCATGAGGATTTAACTTGTATTTTTTTAAAGGATGCCTTTTTGTCTCTCACTGCCTCTTTTACTTTATTGTTTAACCACGGTGGCACTTTTTTGGTTCTCTGAGTGTCTTAAATTGGGGTATGCATTTAAATTGAGCCTCTATTTCAGTGTCTTTAAAAAGTTTCTGTGCAGCTGGTAGGGATTTCACTTCAGGTACCTTTTAATTTCTGTTTAACTAACTTCCTTATTTTTGTGTAGTTCCCCTTTCTGCAATTAAGTACTACAGTCTTGGGCCACTGTAGTGTTTTCCCAGCCACAGGAATGTTAAATTTAATTATATATGGGCGCTCTTACCCAGAGGTCCAGACACATTCACCTCTTGGACCTGATCCTGTGTTCCACTTAGGACTAAATCAAGAGTCGCCTCTCCTCTTGTGGGTTCCAGGCCTAGCTGCTCCAAGAAGCAGTCATTTAAGGTGTCAAGAAACTTTATCTCAGCTTCCTGTCCTGAGGTGACATGTACCCAGTGTATATGGGGATAGTTGAAATCCCCCATTATTATTGGGTTTTTTATTTTGAATAGCCTCTCTAATCTCCCTGAGCATTTCACAGTCACTGTCACCATTCTGGTCAGGTGGACGGTGATATATCCCTACCATTACAGTCTTGTTACTCAAGCATGAGATTACTATCCTGAGAGAGTCTGTGGTGCAGTTTGGTTCATTTATGATTTTTACTTCATTTGATTCTACACTTTCTTTAACGTGTAGTGCTGTATCCCTCCAGCATGACCCATTCTGTCCTTCCGATAAATTTTGTACCTGGTATTACTGTGTCCCATTGATTATCCTCATTCCACCAAGTTTCTGTGATACCTATTATATCAGTATCGTCATTTAATATGAGGCACTGTAGTTCACCCATCTTATTATTTAGACTTCTCGCATTTATATATAAGCACTTTAAAAACTTGTCACTCTTTAGCTGCCTGCCAGTACATGATGTAATTGAAAGGGACTGTTTTATTTGACTGTTTATTTTCAGATACTGCCTGTGGTTTATAGTGTTTATCACATTTCATCCTCTCCTCCTTACCAGGACATAGAGAATCTCCAGTAAGAGATCCTGCCCTAAGGGATGCCACTGTGTGAACCACGGGTGCCTCCACGCCTGTTGGCTTTTCCTCAGCCCTTAGTTTAAAAACTGTTCTATGACCTTTTTTAATTTCAAGTGGCAGCAGTCTGATTCCATTTTGGTTTAGGTGGAGCCCCTCCTTCCTGTATAGGCTCCCCCTTTCCCAAAAGTTTCCCCAGTTCCTTACAAATCTAAACCCCTCCCTCCTACACCATGATCTCATCCATGCATTGAGACCCTGCAGTTCTGCCTGTCTAAGTGGCCCTGTACGTGGAACTGGAAGCATTGCAGAGAATGCTACCATGAAGATCCTGTACTTCAATCTCTTACCTAGCAGCCTAAATTTGGCCGTCAGGACCTCCTTTGTTCCCTTCCCTATGTCATTGGTACCAACATGTGCCTGGAAGTTGAAGATGGTGAAGTTCAAACTGGATATAAGCCATAGTTTTAACACCGATGGTTATCAACTATTCAAATAGTTTATCAAAGGATGTGGTAGATTCTCTAAATCAAGGTTTAATCTTTCTCACCAATATGATTTAATTCCACCACAAGTTGTTGGATGTGATGTAGGAAATACTGGGTGAAAATCTATTAAACTAGATTATCAATAGTCTGTTCTGGCTTTAATATGGGTGGGTCTTTTCTTTAGTTTTCCATGAGGATAAGGTGGTCATTCAACCTTTTAACTCTCTTCATAAAGTAGTTTCAGATATTCACCAGCATCTAGTTTTCAAAGGATCATCCTGCCTTCTTTGCTTGACTATAAGTACAGGTGTGTTTACCTCAAAAGCAATTTAATAAAAAAAAAAATCTTTTTGTGGCTTTTGGGGAGGTGAACTGACGGGTGCATCAAACCATGCTACATGAGTTAAATTCTCTCTTCCACAAGTGTTATTACACACAAGTTGTGATGGCTTCCCAGAAATGGTTGCCTCTAATTTTTATTAATAAGTTTTGAGTTTTGGTTTGAGTTTTGAGTTTAATAAGTTTTGGTGTGGAGAAAGTGAATATAGAAAAATTATTTACCTTTTCCCATAATACAAGAACTAGGGGACACCAAATGAAATTGATGGGTAGTAGGTTCAAAACTAATAAAAGGAAATTTTTCTTCACACAGCGCACAGTCAACCTGTGGAACTCCTTGCCCGAGGAGGCTGTGAAGGCCAGGACTCTATTAGGGTTTAAAAAAGAGCTTGATAAATTTTTGCAGGTCAGGTCCATAAATGGCTATTAGCCAGGGATAAAGTATGGTGCCCTAGCCTTCATAACAAGGGCAGGAGATGGATGGCAGGAGATAAATCACTTGTCTTCTGTTCTCCTCTCTGGGGCACCTGGCATTGGCCACCGTCGGCAGATGGGATGCTGGGCTTGATGGACCTTTGGTCTGACCCAGTATGGCCATTCTTATGTTCTTATGTTCTTATGAGGAGATCACAACAATTAACAATGGAAAAGAGATTTGCATCATGCAGTTGTTTCTCCTGGCAGCATATTTAATGCCATAGTGCTATTGGGCTTTTGTTTCATGTTGTTATCCAGTATTGCTCTTTAGGCTAGGCTGACAGAGCTTGTTGGATAAGACTGTCACTGTAAACAGACATCATTGGCTTACCTTCAAGGTTATTCTTGCTCAATAGTTTCCAAAACTGGAAAAATTACACAAATATATGAGGAGAAAGAAAAGTGTACCCAGCCTAAAGCTTTGTTTCTCTTTCCAGTTTTCAGAACCAGTATGATAAAATTAATGCAGGTTCCATGCTGTTGGTTACCTTCTTCAACTGGAAATAACAAAATACATTGCTTCTCTTTTCTAGGAAAGCAGTCAGGGCTTTCTTTGTGCTCTCTAAAGCATGTTAATCACTTTAACGTTTGGTGAATATGTAAGTAGAGGCTGTATATTCAGAAAACTCTGCTTACAGATAAACAATATGTTTAGAGCCAGTGCTAGTGTTTTTGTTGAACAAAATTATGACACCAAACCTACTTCTGTGAAGATGGGATAGCCAGGAGAACCTACTGCTTTGAAATGTTACTGTTCCTCAACAGAACTGCTGGCTGTCCTTTAAACCAGGGGTAAGCAAACTTTTTACATCGGACCTCCCCGTTCTCCCTGGCCAGGGCTCCCCAGCCTGTCTAATAAAATCCAAACCAACAGAAATTTCTGTTTAGGTTCATATGGGGTGGGGGGAAAGCTCCAGCCTTTTGGCATGTGCCAGTCTACGTGAGGCAGCAACGTAAACTGCAGTGGTGCAAGAGCAGTGCACACAATGGGAGAGAGGATACTCACGATACAGAAGGAGGCAAAGAATGTTTGAAGCTCCCAGGCAGCTATTAAAACAAGAAATTCACTCTGTTTAAAGAGTTTTCCCAACTCCAGCAGTCCATGGGAGTTCATGTTGCTGTTTCAAGAGCCCAGTTTAGGGGAGAAAAAAAAATAAAACAAAATTGACAACAGCTCCCTGCTGTTTAAAGAGCCCACCTCCCTCCCCTTTTTTCATCTGTCCCAGGCAGCCTTTTAAAGTAAACAAAAGAACTAAACAAAAAGAGCAGCATAATTGCACTTAAAAAAAAAAAAAGTGTACTCTGGGAAGTTAAAACAAGGGGCTGTGCTGAGAAAAGCACGCACTGCTCACCCCACTCGTCTCTCTCGGCAAAACATGAAGGGGGGACTAGAAATGATGGCAGAGACTGCAGGGGGCAGGGAAGTGGGCAGCTGAGCCAAGAGGGGCTGCAGGGAGGCAATGGAGGGCCTTCATGTGGGGGGAGGGGAATCAGAAATGATGCCAACCCTCTGCCAGCAGGAAGTCAGGCAGGCAGCACAGTCACAAGAGCACAGTACAGTTGTGCACAGATGCTACGGGGAGGCAGCGGAGGGCTGCTGGGGGAGCTGATTGTGGTGTGCCCCCCTTTTGAAAATTTGCACATGCTGCCATGGGGGTGCATCTCCCAGGTTTTTTTAAAGCAGGGGCATGCAATCACTGTATTTTCTTCTAGAACAACAAGAAGTCCTATGGCACCTTATAGGCTAACAGATATTTTGGAGCATAAGCTTTTGTGAGCAAAGACCTGCTTCGTCAGATGCATGGGGTCGGGGGCTTCCAGAGGAGTATTTAAAGAGTGGGGTCCCAGTAAAAGGGAGGGCCAGAGCTGACAAGGTCTAGTCAGTCATGGTGGGAAAAAGCCCATTATCAGTGGTATGTATCAAAAGAGGAAAAAACAAGTCAAATCAGACAGGGGGATGTGACCCATAGTCAGTCTAAGGGGGAGATATTAACACCCACGGCAAAGGAGCTGCTTTTGTAAGGGACTCCCAGTCTCTGTTTAATCCTTGGGCCATTTCCACCTTGCTGAATTAGACCTTGTCAGCTCCGGCCCTTCCTTTTACTGGGACCCCACTCTTTAAATACTCCTCTGGAAGCCCTCCCCCCACACACTCATGCATCTGATGAAGTGGGTCTTTGCCCATGAAAGCTTATGCTCCAAAATATGTTAGCCTAGAAGGTGCCATAGGACTTCTTGTTGTTCTTGAAGATACAGACTAACAGGGCTACCTCTCTGTGTTTTCTTCTGTAATTAATAAAGCTATAGCATTTTTGTCCAGTAGGTGGCATATGTCAGCTGTAAGATGTGCCTTTCATCACAGCCACTTAAAGAATAAAGTAATGCTGTAAGGGGTCTGATTTTCAACACAACCTTAACTACACGTTGAACTTCTCTTGTCTGGCACCCCAGAGACCTGACCAGTGTTGAATGAGAGAATTTGCCAGACCACAGGAGGCCAATATTGTCTAGCAGTATTACCAACAGTTCCCCTGCATACAGGGCTCTTAGAAGTTATTTAGGGTAAATTACAGCTAAACAACAGCACAGAACACTCAGAGCCAGGACTGGAGGCTGTAAGCAGACTGTATGGGACCATGGGAAACTTGGCCATACCTGTGATAAGTGGTCATCTGGCTAACTAAAATTGTACCAGATTATGGATGTTGCCAGATGAGAGAGGTACCACCTGCAGGTCTTATTTTTCATGTGCAAATATTTGATAATATAGCATAGATCATGTAGGTGTCAAAATACCTGACTATATCTGCAGCTCAGGTTAGGTTTGTTTCTAAATCTTTTGGAAACTTGATTGGGTAGGTGCAGTTGAATCTTAAACATGGTAGTAAAAAGAAACTAATTTTCATGATCAGAAAAAAACAAACAAACCCTAGAGTTTCTGTAAGTTGACCGAATTGAGAGGGTCTGATTTGGGTACTTTCCCCCTAACCACATTGGTTTGCTTAAAAGGTCTTTGAAAATAATTATTTAAAGCATTTAGTGAAGTAGGGCTTATTTTTTTAGAACCAACTACTTAGATGTAAACAGATTGGCTGCATCTACACTTGCATTCTTCTTTCGAAAGAAGCATGCAAATGAGGGAAATCAAAAATGCAAATGAGGTGCAGATTTATATATCTGGCATTTAATTTGCATATTCTTTTGAAAGAAGAAAAGCCATGTAGAGTCACCTCTTTCAAAGATGGGGTTTACTTTTGAAAGAGCCACATCTACACTGCTTTTCTTCTTTTGAAAGAAGAGTATGCAAATGAGGTGCCAGATATGTAAACCTGCACCTCATTTGCATTTTCAGTTTCCCTCATTTGCACGCTTCTTTCAAAAGAGGAATGTAACTGTATACGCCGCCGTTGTTCCTTTAAGCTAGAAGAGTTTGATACACGCACACTAGTGCATTTTAGACTAGTAGATTGCTTATATCTGATTTATGGACATTTAAATATAGGAAGTACTTTCTCATGCAGACATTTTGTACTACAGTACAGTATAAACTCTTCCAAAGCTGGCAGCCCTGGGACTGGGAGGTTGGCAGATGGACAGGTATACCTAGCAATGCATAATACTGAAGAAAAACAAGATTAGATATTAAGAAACAAACAAAAATGTATGCAGAGTACTTTATTGTCCAACGACAGTAGTATTATACACTGTAAATTTATACTTTATTTGCTGTATTTATTTGTGTTTTAGTTTTACTATACTGTACTTATGGAAAATGTGACTAAAATTTATTTATGGTTAAAATGCCCGTTATTTGAGAATTCCAGATGGTAGAATGCTTGATATGAAAGAGTTTACTGTATTATAATCTTTGATAAGTGTGGTTGGAAAAATGTAAACTAAAAATGTTATGGTGGCATGTATTTTTACTATCTCTTAAAATATCTTCAGCTAAATATCCCAAATATTTTGATGTACTAGTAGGGTGCACAGATGCAAAACAAATTCATTTGTTTTGGGCTTTTAAATAAAATGTGAATTTTACTTCCTGGTTTTAGGAGAATATATGTAGGCTTTTTGAACAAAATGAAAATCTACTAGATATAGTTGAATTAATTAATAGGTCAATCATTATTTGTAGAGTGATTTGAAGGTAGAAGATACTATTTAAATATTCTCTTTTTAAAAGCTACATTTGACCTTCAGGTTCACATACAGTGAAACATACACCTCCTATATGTAGATTTGCTGTCCTAAGTGTTCTGTTATTTTTACAAACAAAAATTTAAAAAACAAATTCTTTTGGTTACATTTTAAGATAAAATATTCCACGTGGAGAATTGGTAGTTGTTGTTTACGAACAGTAAAAGTAATACCACTTTGTCCACCTCGCTAGAAGTAAAGGAATATCTTTTTGCTCAAGGAGTAATCATTTATAATTTTTGTTAGTTTTTTTGGGAGATGCCAATTAATACAGAAAAAAGTGAGAAGATGGAAAGAGGGAATGCCTAATCATAAGTTAAATAGTAACAGAGAGGAAGCCGTGCTACTCTATACACTATGAAAACAAAAAGCAGTCAAGTAGCACTTTAAAGACTAGCAAAATGGTTTATTAGGTGAGCTTTCGTGGGACAGACCCACTTCTTCAGACCATAGCCAGACCAGAACAGACTCAATATTTAAGGCACAGAGAACCAAAAACAGTAAGCAAGGAGGACAAATGAGAAAAAGATAATCAAGGTGAGCAAATCAGAGAGTGGAGGGGTGGGGGGGGAGGTCAAGAATTAGATTAAGCCAAGTATGAAGATGCAGCACCTCATTAGCATAATGGTGCCTGCTGCACTTTGAAAGTGCCACTTTCAATTGCACATGGCTCATCTACAAGGGGTCCTTTTCGAAAGGACCCCACAGATGTCGAAATCCCCTTATTCCCGCAGCTCATCTATACAGGGTCCTTTTTGAAAGGACCCCGCAGACATCGAAATCCTGTTATTCCTATTTGGTTATAGGAATAAGGGGATTTCGACGTCTGTGGGGTCCTTTTGAAAAGGAGCCCATGTAGATGAGCCATGCATGATCAAAAGCGGCACTTTTAAAGTGCTGTGGCCACCATTATGCTAATGGGGTGTTGCGTATTCATTGCAGTGCCTCATTAGCATATCCCGAAGTATCTCACTAGCATCCCCCTTTCGAAAGGAGGGGGTGCTTGTGTAGACATAGATCTATAGTGTTGCACATTGATTGATTGGTTCACACAAATCCTACCGGTGCACAGTGAAGGCTCCCTAGGTGGTTTAATTCCGTGTTGGGAAACGGCACTAAGTTAAAGCATATTAGGGAGCCTTTAGCACATAGGAGCAAGGGCCGACTAAATGGACCAATTAATGAATATGTTAGTGCCTTTTAAAAATCACATTACTGTAGGGCACATTATTCCATTGCATAGAGCAGCCCTTTTGTCCAGTACAATGACAAAAGATTGGGAAAAAAAAAACCCTTCAGACACTTCTGTGCCTTGTTTATATTAGCAGTGCATAAAATGAATGAGCTGTTGGACATAGTGGAACCAAAACAAGACAGCTTGTAGGTATTCCAGGCTAGTGCCTTCATTTGCAACCATCTCATCAATGCTTGGTTCAGTATTTTTACTGCTAATAAAATTAAACTCTACCTACTTTGTTGCACTGCAGTTTTGCAAGGTGAAGTTACTGTGAATGATTGGTTAGTTAATGAACAGCATCACTTTCCTTTTACTCATGTGCAGAAATATAATTAGAATACGCTATGTGGTAAATGTTGACAGACACAGTCTTGTAAAAACTATCCAAGCAATATTTTTAGCTAGTAATTACTTGCTACTGTTATTTTTAATCCACATAGCAAGAAAGGCTTTAATTCAGGGTTCTCTGGTATCTTATGATTCTGATAGTTAATTGTTTATTATAGCTTGAGTCTACAACCCTACAGAACTGAAATTAAGATGACTGTACCTTATTGACCCTGTGGAAGGAACTTGTTTGCATACCCCTATCTTGAGAAATTAAGTATGGCCTTAATTTCTTAAGGTGGTTAGGGTTTGGCTCTGGACGAGAGCTTTAGATGTCTGTTCAAGTCCTGGCCCAGCCACAGACGTGCATGTGTCAAGTCACTTAATGCACACTTTGCCTCAGTTCTTCAGCTGTAAACTGAGGGTAGCAGTGTGTGACGTTCACTATGGTGATGAGAGTGAGATAGCTGGATAGAAAACACTGGCATTTTCCCAAGACACCAGGTTTAATAATCTTATTCCTGTGAAAAGTGCCATGGGTTCTCCTAACTCTGGACATCCTGACTACACAGGGCTCTTGCGGCTAAAATGCGCTAAAAAAAAAAATTGTGAGGTACTTCCATACATACCTTACTCAAGCACTAAGACTGGCAAAACTGTTGCGTGAAATGGAATCCCTTGTGGAAACAATGGGCCTTGGGCAGGGTTCCCTCTAATTTTTTTGCATCTGCATGCAGAATAAATTGTGTTATACTCACTGAGGCATGTGCAGATGTGTATCACCAGTAGTAGCACGTGGTGCCAGCTCTGGGCACTCTGCCAATCAGCTGGCTGTCATTTGAATCGCTTCTGGCTGGCCGCCGAAGTGCTCAGTGTGCAGGGAGCACTGGCCTTGGGGAAATAACTCAAACACCCATGCTGGAAAACTGTAAAAGTAAGACACAGGAGGGGTGTGGGGAAGAGCTGAAAATGGCTGTCGGATCCCAAAGGTGTTGTACGCAGCTTCTCAGAGGTGCTGATCTGCTCAATTTCTAGTAGCTACAGAAAGATTTGAGGGGGGGTCTGTCCTGCCCGGAACTGAGTTCATAGAAACAAAGTTGCTGGCAGCAACTGAAATCTTTTTTATGTCTTGTGTGTATTATTGTAGTACCGGATCTGATGCCAAGAGAGTGTTTTAATATCGGAACGTTCTGGAGGGAGCTCTCTCTTTGAAGATGATCAGTTCTGTTTCCTTTCTGTGTGCAGTAAAGATAGTTGTCCCTGGGGAGGACGGAAGCTGTGTGGTTTTGTGCTCATTTAAATTTGGCAATTGCAGTTGGGACCCACCTCCAGAAAATACAAAAGTGAGGGTTGGCTGCGGAGCCAGACATTTTGGCTCCACTGTGTTCTTATCAGACATTCAAACCACCAATGTGATCAGGGAAGGACCACAGCCTGCATAATCTTTTAAAAGAAAAAGGTGATTTATAGAAGGATATAATTATAATCAGAAGAAAATTGTCATAATGATAGTAATTGTGTAGATGTATTTCAGGCTTTGGTAAATACTCTCTAATGAGAACACTCCTGTTATGATGAGAGGGAGGTGATTTTTTTTTTTTGCTTTTGGAAAGTAGACACTTCTTTAAACTGCCTTGAATATTTCTACAACTGCTAACATTTATAAAACTCTGCAATGGGAGGGAGGGAGAAATGTGGTCTCTAAGATCATAGGAGAGCTCCCTTGCAACGTTTTGAGCAGTACGGAGCACAAAAACAACATTTTTCAGGTCTGAGTGTTTACTAGGACAAGACTTTGAGTTTAGTTCGTGCTGTGTGAATAATAGAACTCCTCACATATCTGGCTATTGACTAGTGATTTATTTAAGATATTGCTAGTAATTGGGGATGTTAATTTTCAAATCTTATTCTACAAGGGGGTATATTTGAACTTATACTGACAGCTCATTCTTGTACTATTTCTTCCTTCTGGGTATTTTAGTATAGATACGTTCCTCATGTAAAATCCTTAAAGTAAAAACCAGCAAACCAACCCAATAGCAAGAACAACTCTAAAGGGACACTGTCAATCAAAGTTGCCTCATTTTTAGATATAAATACCTTATAATTTAAAATTTATTTGAATATTTCCATTATTTATTTTAAAATTCCATTATACATGTTTTCAACAAATAAACATTTCCTCTGTATGCACTTGTGACCCAAACATTACAGCAGGGCACAACTAACAACCTGAAAATGAAAACAGTAGAATTTCATGATAAACACAGGTGAAACAGACCAGTCAGTTTTCTCGGTCGAAGAAATCACTTCTCCCTCCTGAAAATTAATGTTGATTAGTATTAACAGGGTATTGAAAAACAAATTAGAGTTTTAAAATTGAATTTTAAAAATTAAATTTTAAGACTCTAAGTACCTTGTGACAGCTATGGACAGTCTCGTTTTAAAACCCTGCTTTTTAACTTGCTGTCTCTTTAATGCAAAACAGACACTCAGGTGTAGGGAGGGGTGACTGTATCATGGAAGAATTGTCATTACATTCCTTTATGTATGGATTCTTCCTTTTATCAGAGGTCCGTACTGGAGGGCAGTCAGGTGCTGGTTCCAACGTAAAATAGTGGTTGTACATCCATAATGAATACATCTGAATAAAATTAAATTCTGTAACACTCTTCATGAACAGTGTTGTACAGTATATGCATTCTTCAGTGTTTAAAGAGCAGGAATAAAATACTGAATTTAAGTGCAGAGTCGCAGCTACAGACTATTGGAGAAAGTAAGAGTTAGGAAAGGGGCATATGACAGAACTTTACTGTCAGATGCTCCCTTAGGCACCTCAACTTGTTCTAATTTATGCTGGGCCAGTACAGCATAGACCAGACTGTACAGACCAGCTCCCGAGAATCAGGAAAACATAGCCAGCTCCCTGATGGCCTTCTACTCGCTCTCCAGCTTGGAGCTCTGAGAAAAGGGAGACTGTCCATGTAGTCTTATTTGTTGTTAGTCACCAAGGCTGTGTCTACACTGGGAAATAAAGTCAAATTTATTAAAGTTGACTTTATACAGCTAGATTTTATAAAGTCAATGATGAATGTCCACATGATTAGAAAGTCGACGTAGTGTGTTCCCATTACCTTTGCAAAGTTCAACTGTGTCAGCAGTGCATTGTGGGTATCTATTGCACACTTCCTGCACCCCCGTTGCATTTTGGGTTTCTGCGCCACTGTGTTATGGGAAAAAATGCACTGCAGGTGGTATTCTGATGTCATCATCCCAGAGTGCATTGCCCTCACTCCCTGCTCCCATTGAAAACAAACTGCCAAATGCATTTTTGCACCACTTTTCTACAGCCTGCCCCAGTACAAGCCATTACAAGGCTAGTGGGCCAGTCCTGAGAAATGTAAAATGCAGAAATAAAACTCTGAAAAGTTTCAGTTTGGAGCTGTTGAAAAGTTGGTGCATGGATTTTTTGTTTCGTTTTGTGCTATTGTTGGAATGCTTCATTTTTATATTTCTTTTTTGACCCAGTAGCTGTGTGGTTGGGGGGTGGCACCAGAAAGCCCGGCAGCTGCATGGTGGGTGCAGAGGCAGCTGGAGAGCTCAGGCTTATTCATGCTTCCTGTTTCTTACTTCCTACTCACCTGGAGAGCAGTGAAGGTGAAAGCAATGGTCAGAATAGACACATTGGAGGCATTGTGGGATACTTTGAGACCAATAAATTTGAATTAAATAACACTGTGTCTATATTAGCACTGTCAACCTTGTAAATTCGATTTTTGGTCTTACTCCTCATGAAAAAGCTGGAGTAAAAAAGTTGACCTTGGGACCCCTTAAAATTGACCCAGTGATATTTGTTGTGAAGACAAGTACACTCATTCCTCGTTAAATGAGTACTTTACTTACGAGTACTTGCTAAAATGAGGGACACAGATACTTACCTTTGTTCACTAGACGAGTGAACTCCCCCGACTAATATGAGCCTTCCCCAGCTCCCTGCAGACCCAACCTGCTGCAGCCTGAAACCCTGCTGGCTCCGCAGACCCAGCCTGCCGCAGCCTTAACACCCCTGCCTGCCCCACGGACCCAACCCACCACCACGTTTTAACCCTTCCTCTCGGTCATGGCCCCAAACTGCCGCCAGCCTTTAACCCTCTCCAGCGCCATCCCCACCCCCACAACACAAGTTTCACTTCCCTTTCAGAAGCAGCACCACATGCTGCCACTCCTTCGCTGCGTTACGAGCTCTTGGAACGAGTCAGAGACTTTTACATGTATTTTAACAAGAATTTAGTGTCCCTCTTACGAGTTTTTGCCTACGAGCAGAAATTTGGGAACCAGTTGTGCTCGTATAGCGAGAGATGAGTGTACATTTTAAAATTGACCTAACTCCATTAAAATTGACTTTATGCTGTAGTGTAGACATAGCCCAACTTCCAGTCCAGCTGGGGACAGACAGGCTCTACTGGGCCACACTGGGATTACATCATGCTTACCCTGCATTTTGGAGTGAGGCTCCCAGCCCGAGAAGATGGACTTGGGAGTGCTTGGAAGATAGCTGTATAGGCATCACTTACTCGGGAGCTGTGGCTCTAGTGAGAGTCTAGGCACAGGCTTTGAGCACAAGGTCCAACAAGAGCTGTAACTTCAAAGCAGGCAGCTGTTTTAGGAGCCCTAGCGCAAGCCCCCCCTTGCCTGAGTCTGCAGAGCAAGCCTCTCAGCCACGCTCAACAATGCTGTGTGCGCAGGCCCCTAACATTCAAGAGGAGGCACATTGTTAAACCTGGTGTCATAATGTAGGAGCTGATCTCATTCTTACTCAAGTAATTGCAAAATCCAATTGGTTTTAGGCCTGCTCCTGCTCTCTCTGGAGGCTTTTTTTCCTCTCCTTCCCAGACCCCTTCCATTCCCCGAGCAGCGGGAGAAATGCTGCACTGTGCTTGTCTCTCATTTTGTTTCTTTTTCGTGGATTAGTTAATAATACTATTCTATTAAATATTTTATAGCAGTTTTCAGCTCAGGATCCTGAGAGTTGTGTCGTGTGTTTCTAAAGCTCATGCTTCAGGGTTTCAGCTGGTCACCTGCAGGGGTCAGAAAGGAAATTCGTTCCTTGCCCTTCTCCCTTCTGTGTTCTGGGAGAGGGAGGTGGCGTTTTCTTCCTTGCAGTGGTTCTCAAAGTGTGAGGTGAGCCCACTAAGTGTTTTAATGGAGTCACTAGGGCTGGGGTCTGGGGCTGAAGCCAGAGCACCACAACCTGGGGCCAAAGCCTGAGCCCCACTACCTGGGACTTCCACCCTAGGTGATGGGGGCTCAGTTTACAGATCCCCCACCTAGGGAGGTGAGGCTTGAACTTTAGCCTATCCCACCCCTACCCAGGGCAGCAGGGCTTGGGCAAGCTCACACTGTGGTCCCTGGTGATGTAGTAACTTTTATTGTCAAAGGGAGTTGCAGTGCTATGACGTTTCAGAATCCCTGCTCTGAAGCTCCAGCGATGGCCACAGCTGGAAATGAGGCAGTGGACGGGATAAACCAGGGCTCTGAAATGGCACAGAGTGTATTCCTCTCTCTTTCTGGCACTTGGCTGGCTGGTTCTTGCTCAGGGTCTAACCCATTGTCAGCTGTGGAGTGGGAAGGAACTTTCCCCTGAGTGTGCAGGTAGGAAGGGTTTTTGCCTTCCTCTGCTGCACGGCGTGCAGGTCGCTTGCTGTGATTGAATGTAATTTGGTTGTTGGTGCTAGGTGGTGCTGGTTTCCTGTGATATACAGAAGTTCAGACCAGATCGGGGTGTGCAGTGACTTTTGATGGGGGCCACTCCCAAGAATTTAGTAAGTGGTCAAGGGCCACACGTTTCAAAGATCTTAAGGGAGAAGGTTTGGGGTCTGAGATGGAGTTTGGGGAGAGGAGGGAGCTCTGATTTTATGATGTTCACATATATGTATATAACAGCATTTATTAATACATATACTTCTAATTCAGGATGGATCTTTCTCGATAGGTAGAACAGAATAACCATAACTAAAATGATTATTTGATTTTAATAAGCTGAATTTATGTAATTCTCATACTGAAAAAGCTTGTTCATTTTAAACTATCCTGAATATTTTGAATAAAAAACATTTAGCTCAGATTGGATGGAAGATAGCAAACAGTTGACTCCTGATTGACTTTCGCAGTTCTAAAAATACATGCAAGTGAAGACAGCACAGAAACCTTGTTCTACAAATTCTGATTATATTGCAATTTTCGTTTATAGTTTAAACCTTTCCCATTTATTCCACTGACATTTATTATGTTACTATTCTCAAATCTTTAACTAATGTTGATCTAATCAGCGATATTATTGCATGTTTCCTGGTATTTCATCAGGAAATTTCCATTGATTACTGGACAGCTTGTATGCAATTAAATCGAACACATTGTATCACTAATTAATTAACATCGACCTTACGTCCATCTGTATTTGGCAGTCTACATTAACTGGCAGAGGTTAAGTTCCTTTGGCATAATTGCTTCTCTGTACTGTAAATACAGTTCATTGCACGTTTATGTACTCACAAACTAATCAGTGGGTCACTATATCTGTAACAGAAATATATAGTGTCTGACACTATTTTAATGCAAATTGGTCTACAAATTAGATCTTAAAAATTAGATTCGGAGACCTGGTTTAATCATATCAGTGGAAAAACGACTTTGCTAGATGTAGAAAGCATATATGCTGCAGCTGTTCTACTGTAGCAAACGTACTCTAGACATGCCTTAAGAAAATGAAAGGCTTCAAAACTAAGGACATTGTTTAGAGCAGAGGTTCTCAACCTTTTTTTTTTTTCTGAGCACATACCCCCTCCTCCAGCAACCTGCTCTAAAAGCTCCATGACCCACTTATGTCCTAACTGTTTTTTTTTTCCTGAATATAAAAGGTAGCGTTAGTGGTAGGAAGCAGAGCAATTCCCCATGGCCTATGCCACAGGGAGCCCTGTGAAGCTAAGTTGTTGAGGCTTCAGCTTCAGCCCTGGATGGTGTGATTCAGAGCCTTGGGCTTGGCTTTCTGTCCTTGGCCACAACGAGTCTAATGCTGGCTGAGAGGGGATTAGAGTCTTCCTCTCCCATTCCCAGTATACAGACAAACGTGTGTGTATTTATATGTAAATCACACACAGGAAGACCAAGGGAAAACATGAAGCAGAAGCTTGCAGATAAGAGAAACAAAAATGTGCCTCATGCTGAGGAAGCAAACTGTGACTCAGAAGATGCGATTTTGCATGTACAACATTAATGATGTGCAAAGGAGGAAAAATAAATGTTGTGATGTTAGACTAACTCCAGATATAAAAAGACAAGGCATTACCTCACAGACAAGAAAGCGAATGCCAGCTTGGCAGTGGGATCTCTGCGAATGTGGTAGACTGCAAACATTTCCTCAGACTTATAAGAAAGTAAAACTGCAACCAGGCAAAGCCAAATTAAAATTATATAGTTGTCCAGCAACTGAAGCCCTGGAGTGGGACTCAGAAGACCTTGATTCTATATCTGCTGCATTCTGCTGGGTGGCTTTGGACAGGGTACTTCACTTCGCTCTGAGCATTTCCTTCATCTTTTAAATGGGGATAATGGTACCACTTTGCTTTGTAAAGATATATGAGTTCTGCAGGTGAAACGTACACTCTAAGAGCTAGTTGTTATTATTTTTATTAATTAGTACCAAGGGGAACGTATATAGGCTGAAATTTTTATGTTGTACAAACAGCGTAGAAGTGACTGCTTACAGCTAAAACAAATGGATGCATGAACCTACAGACACTAAACTTGGGACAAACACCACATCATCCGATAAATGCACAAGCAAAACATCTGGAGAAAGCCAATAGCCGATCACATTCCTGCAGTGAAGTTGCTTAGAGATCACCCTGCTGGTTTTGATGGACTGGGTTGTCTTCCAGGCATGCTCAACCTGGAATTGTTTAAAACTGGGGAGATTAGACCTCAAGAGGAAACATCCCCAAAAAGTTCTGGGAGTAAGAGAACTTCCAAGTTCAGCGTGTACTTGGAGGCGCCCTCAGCTACACTGCCTGTCAGTTCTTCGAAGTTAGCAGCTTTGAGGTTCCCGTAGTGACCATCACATGCATCGCAGCACCTCATTATCCTCCTCTGACCTGCCTGCTTAGCATGTCCCCTTCAAAGAAGTGGGCTTGCATAGATGCACCCTCAGTGAATAAACACATAGACTCAGTCTTTTGCTCTCCTTCACCACAGTAAAAACAAGGAAGTTAAAGTACAATTATTTGGATGCATCAAACAAAAGAATTATGATACACACTCCAGTTCTCTCCACTCTGAGAAGTCCTAACTGGAGGGTCTTCCTGAGGCAATGCACCTTGCTCTGGTACCGGTGGTTGGATAGCCCATTATAAAGAATTTAATATCTTGTCCTGCAAAGTTGTTTGTAAGCCTTTCATGTTCAGTTATTTCCGTGGAATTTGAAGGAACTCAGCACTTCGCAAGATAAGCCTCTTAGCAAGCCTGATGTCCTTTCTGTTTGTGCTGCTTGTTCATGTGCAAGCATGAAAGAGAGAACTAAGTGCAATATTCAGACCTTATATGTTCTTCCCTGTGTGCTTTCCTCTCTCATTCTGCACTTGCTGAGAGTAAAGTTTTTTAAATTCTTAGACAAAAACCTGCTGGGTGCTTCCCCTGGAAAACTATTTATCATCCCCTTTCCACACTCAGGGTAGGAAAAGTAGTGATAAATACCATTACTTGCTTACTTACTAAATGTTTTAATCGGTATGACTCCATTAATATCTATATAATCACATATATAACTTTCTTTTTTAATGGTCTAACTCGTGATTTGCTTGGCAGCTAAGGAATTTCCTTTGGATTTTGGGAGTTTGTTCTTTCATGTTGTAGTCCTGTATGATGTGTATACTTTGCAGATGCTTTGATGTTGGCTTAAACTTGAGTTGTCTTGCCATGACAGGACATTGTCTTTATCTTGGCTTTATTAGTAGTGCATTTTGAGAGTCAGTTTTGATATCTGTCAATCAGTTGCCCACTGACCTGTGTTCCTTCTGTCCTGCTGATCAAGTCTCATGGTTCTTCACTGATGCACCCCTTATGGGTACGCAGGGTGGTGAGGCACCATTCCGCTCTCTCCCCTTTGCTTGAAGTAGTCTGTGCCTGCTGTGCTTCAGCTCCTTGGAACCAACAGCCTCTGGCACCACATGCACTACTTTCCAGCTCCAGGCCTGCCTCTGTCTGTACAGCTAGCAGTGGGCACACACCAACCCTGAATACATAAAGTATTCCCTGCCATATTCGGACCCTGTTCTGCTGAATATGTGCAGGATTGCCAGGTGTACTCTTCCCCAAGGAACAGAACATATTGGCTGGTGGTGTTTTGTTTCGGGACCCCTGTATCACTTACACTTACCAATTTTACTATAAATCGATCCATTACCAAAGACTAGAGATTCAAATTACAGCGAGTAAGAATTCTAGAAATAAATGCTAACAAAAGAAAATTGTAACACGTCTTGTAGATCATATACTATACTTGTTAACTTCTCATCTAAAAAAAGTTTTATCTCAGTCCAAATTCTCTTCTTCATTTTCTATCAGCATTGATATTGCTTTCTCATAGAGCAAAATCATTGTCTTTTTGCTTCCTCTGTGAAAGAATGCCTGGGTATCTTCTCGGACCTCCAAATGGAGTCAAGTGAACCTCTGAAATGCGCCCACCAGAAAGGGTTTCCCTGCTGCTTTTCTGTTAGATTTCTTTTTCCCTGAAGTTCTCAGGATCCTTAATTTCTATTCAACTTCAGACTGGTGATAGGTGAGTCATTGTGAATGAGAGATCTGTTTTGGGAGTCTCCTGACCCACTAGGTCCCTCCTACTAACATTACAAGAAGAAGTATTCTGTGTGGGCTCCTTCTGATGGTTCTAATGACAATCTGGACTTCTATATTGAGTTCTTCCGCAAATGTGTACAAGCCGACATTGTGAACAAACAACACCATGGGCTTGTCGACACTAGCTCCCTACTTCGAAGGGAGTGTGGTAAGCAAGGTGTTGGGAGATGATTAATGAAGTGCTGCAGTGCATGTGTAGCACTTCATTAAGCTAATTCTCCTCTGCAGCAACTTTGAAGTGTTAAACTTCGAAGTGCCAGCTCGTGTGTAGCTGCGGCTAACCCGCCGGTACTTCGAAGCACCTGGGCAACTTCGAAAGTCCCCTTACTCCTCAAACCTCAGCTGTGCAGAATGCAATGCTGTCCACTGCCTCAGAACAACTCTGACATTATAATCAAAGAAGCTGACAAAGAGGGTGCTGTAGTTGTCGTGAATAGGTCAGACTATTGCCAAGCAACTCACGAACACCACATTCTATTAGTCTTTCCTCTGATCCCACTGAGGAGTACCAAAAGAAACTACACCATTTGCTCAAGAAACTCCCGGCTTCTGCTTGGGACCAAATCCACACAGTCATGTCTACAGAGCCCCAGCCAGCAATATTCTATCTGCTACCCAGGATCCATAAACCTGGAGACACTGGACGTCCTGTAATCTCAGGTATTGGCAACCTTACAGTACGTTTATCCTGCTGCATTGACTGACTCTCTTCTCAAACCCTGTGCTACCAACATTTCTAGCTATCTTTGAAACACCACTGACTTCCTGAGGAAACTACAGAACAGCCGTAGTCTTCCTGAAAACACCACCCTCACAACCCTGCATGTAGACGTTCTCTACACCAATATTCCACGTGTGGATGGACTACAGGTTGTCAGGAGCATCATCCCAGATCTGGTAACTGAGCTATGTGACTTTGTTTTCACCCACTGCCATTTCCAATGTGAGGACAATTAATATCTGCAAGTCAATGGCACTGCTGTGGGCACCTGCATGGCCTCACAATATGCCAACATTATTATTGCTGACCTAGAACAATGTTTCTTCAGGTCCTATCCCCTATCTCCCTTCTTCTATTTACGCACACTACATTGATGATATCTTTATCATATGGATCCATGGTAAGGAGACCCTTGAATTCCACAGGGATTTCAACAGTTTCCATCAATCTGAGCCTGGATCATTTCACAAAAGAGATCCGTTTTCTGGACACTACACTACAAATCAATGAAAGACATGTTAATACCACTCTATTCTGGAAACCCACTGACTGCTCTTTTTACCCACATGCCTCCAGCTTTCACTCAAGACACATCACCCAGTCCATTGTCTACAGCAAGGCCCTATGGTACACCATATCTGCTCCAACCCCACCAACAGAGACAAAAACGTAAGAGATCTTTATCAAGCATTCTTAAAATGTAATTACCCACCTGTGGGGAGTAAAGAAACAGATTGACAGAGTCAGATGAGTACCCAGAAGTTATCTACTTCATGAAAGGCCCAACAAGGAAAATAACAGGACACCACTATGTCATCACCTGTAGTCCCCAGCTTAAACCCCTCCGATGCATCAGTGACAATCTTCAACCTATACTGGAACATGATCCCCCACTCACAGGCCTGGGGTGACAGGCCAGTCCTCTCCTACAAACAGCCACCCAACCTCAAGAAAATACTCACCAGCAACCACATACCATACTGCAGAAACACTGTCCCTGCAACAAACCCATTTGCCAGCTCTGTCCACTTATCTGTACAAGCGAGACCATCACAGGACCTAATCACATCAGCCACGCCATCAGGGCTCAAACACTTGGACATCCCCTAAAGTGATATATGCCAGCAATGCCCCTCCCTCATGTACATTGGACCAAACTGGACAGTCTCTGTGCCAAAGGGTGAATGGACATAAATTGGACATCAGGAATTGGAATACACACAAACCTGGGTAGGGGAACACTTTCACTGCCCTGACATTCAATAAAGGATTTAAAAGTAGTTATTCTTCTACAAAAGAATTTTACCACAAGATTACAGTGAAGAGAGATCTGAATTGGAATTTATTTGCAAATTTGACACATTGAAATTAGGCCTTAACAGAGATCTCAGCTATTTTACGGATTACAAGTGTAATCTCCCCCCCCACCCCCCGCTTTGAAATTATCAGGAATGGGCCACAAGTATCCACCTTGATTACTGTTTTTGGTTCTCTGTGCCTTAAATATTGTTCTGTTCTGGTGTGGCTATGGTCTGAAGAAGTGGGTCTGTCCCACAAAAGCTCACCTAATACATTATTTTGTTAGTCTTTAAAGTGCTACTTGCCTGCTTTTTTGTTTTGATAATAATTTATTAGGTGAGCTTTTGTGGGACAGACCCACTTCTTCAGACCATAGCCATACCAGAACAGATTCAATAAATTAAGGCGTAGAGAACCAAAAATAGTAATCAAGGTTGACAAATCAGAAAAAATATTATCAAGGTGAGCAAATCGGGGGAGGGGGTGGTGGTGTCATGAATTAGATTAAGGCAAGTATGCAAAAGAGCCCCTATAATGACCCAGAAAATTCGCATCCCGGTTCAAACCACATGTTAATGTGTCAAATTTGAATATACAAGAGAGTTCAGCAGCCTTTCTTTCCAAAGTAGTGTGAAAATTCCTCTCCAGTAAGACACAAACTCTTAAGTCATTAACAGAATGGCCTACTCCATTAAAATGTCAGCTGACCGGTTTGTGGATCAAGAGTGTTTTTGTGGTCTGTTTTGTGCCCACTAACTCTTTGTCTAAGAGAGTTTGAAGTCTGTCCCACGAAAGCTCACCTAATAAATTATTTTGTTAGTCTTCAAAGTGATACTTAACTGCTTTTTTTGTTTTGATAGTATATAGACTACAGAACAGCCTCTCTGTTTCTCTCTGTTACTAATCAAGCCAGTAATGTCCTTCTGTGTTTCTGTCAGATTGAGTGTCTACATCCTGTTCAGTGGCCATGTCTTCATGCTGTAAAATTGTGCTTGATAAGAACTTAGCTTTGCATATTTGAGTCCCTTTTTTGTAGCATACATTTAAGTGGTAATGTTCTGTAGACTGTCAGAAGCATGTGCAGGTGCTTTGGGACCACTAGCAATGGCATTTTAAAAAAATGCTCTGTAGTGATTGGTCATTTTCCACTCCAATGGTGCCTACCTTTGAATACACTGGATGAAATTTTGAAGCTATTGCAAAACATTCTTTTTCCATCTGAGCATGTCTGTGTTTCATTGGTGATAATGAGCTTGACATAAAAGTGCAATGATTAAGTTTTGTGGGAGTGATGCTCTATACACTGTCTCACTAGCCTCACATTGTATGTTTGTCTCTCTGTGAACATAGTGGCATTTCAGGATGAGGGAAGTTAGTCTGTAACTTTTTGATCTGCCTGGTAGTTGCTTCAATATGATGCAGTTATGTCAAAGCCACAGCTTTGTCCAGAAGTCACCTCGGGAGTTCTCACATCTAAGAAGGTTGGAAGAAATTTTGTCAGATGGTTTACAAATTCTGAGAGTTTCTGAATTGATTTGCTATCTTCAGGTATAGATGTCTGTTGCCTTGGGGAGCCAGGTTGTAGCCCTTGGGAGGTCAGCAAGAGTTCCATGTCTAGTACTGCAGTCAATTACAATTCCATCTTACTTTTATTTAATTTTAGATTTATTTGCCTAGCTTTTTCTAGAAGACAGGTGAGGTTATGATTGTGATCTGTCACAGCCTCTGCCATATGTCCCTGCATCCATATACCAGAATATCACCAGCAATCACTCTGATTCCTGCCAGTCCTCTTATTAGGTCTTGCTGGCAATGCAGAATTAACCTTTTGCTTCAGGTTTGATCAGTATCTTTCCTTTCCTTTTTTTTTTACCCCCCACCACTCACCCATTCCTTACCTCCCTTTAACCTTAATTTAAAACTAAAAGCAGCAATAGTAATAATATGCGTAACAAAGAAAACTTTGCCTCTGCTTCATCATGTGTGTTTGCTTACATGTTATGGCCTCATCTTCCACCCTTGAATTAAGTGGGACACTCATTTGTACAAGTATTTGTAAGATTGGGGTTCATGATGTCCGTTACAGAATGAAAGAGGAAACAAAAAATCAAACACAAATAGAAATGAAGTGAGAAAGTGTACACACAAATGTGTATGTGTTTGGCTGTGTTTTATGACTCTATTCTCTCTAGCATTAAGCAGCTTGACAGATATGGTCAGCTGATCCTTGCAAATTCTACTGCCGCAGACACTGGTGAATATAGCTGCTGGCTTCTTCTGTGTAATGGCTATAGCTGTAAGAAGGATGAATCAAAAACTGGCTCAACATATATCTTTTTCACAGGTAATGAATTCCTTTGGCTCATAAACTAAAATGTCTGGGTTGTCTGTTCGTATGGAAGGGTTAACATGTTAATTTCCATTTTCTTATACATAACCATTTCATGATCTGTATCCAATTATTGTTCCGTAGTGGCTACGTACAGATAGATACATTACGTATGGAGTGAGCAGGAAATCAAGCAAATAATTAACAATAATGCTATTTGTGTGTCTGTTTTCCTATGCTTTAATGCAGGCGTGTCCAGCCCACAGGCCGCATGCGGCCCTGGACAGCTAGTAATGCGGCCCCACAAGATCGTAAACTTTTAACATTATTATGTGATTTATATACATTAACTATATTTTATATTTTATATGCGGCCCAAGACAATTCCTCTTCACTCAATGCGGCCCAGGCAAGCCAAAAGGTTGGACACCCATGCTTTAATGTAAATATAAACACGTTAAATCTCTCTAGTGAGGCACTTTCTTATCTGGCAACATCTATAATTAGGCATGATTTTAGTTAGCTGGATGACCACTTACCATGGGAGTGGCCAAATTTCCTTTGGTCCTGTAAAGTTTGTTTACAGGCAGCAGTCCTGGCTTTCAGTGTACTGTGCTGGTATTTAGCTGTAATTTTCCCCTGTTTTCTAAGAGCCCAGTAAGCAGTGGAAGAGTTGATTGATGTGCTAGACAATATTGACGTCCTGTGGCCCAGCAAATTCTTTCATTCGGTACTGGTCAGGTCCAGAGGGTTCTGGAGTAGAGAGGTTCAACCTATACCCAAAACCATGCCTAAGGAAGCAAAAAGTGGATAGTTCGCAAATATCTGAGATAGCATATTCCAATTTTAGAATCTACAATAAAACTTAACAACAACCAGGTCCAGAGAGAGTCCAAACCTTCTGTTTTATGTCCGTCTGAAAAAACCTTCCAGAGGAGAAAATAAAGTAACATCTTAAGACACATCTTTTCAGGATGTTCTAATGCAAACACACTTCTGGCTCCCCACATTAAATTCACAGCAGGGAACCCTGACCAGTGTTTCTTCCTTCCTGAGCAACTGCACAAGCACACAGCTTACAGGGAGTCAAATGCTGCCCAGCTGATCGGTGGAACACCCACAGCTAGATTTTTTTTTTTTTTGTTTCTACTGGTGGTGCACATTCACATGTGTTGGTCCACATAAAAATTATTCTTCATTTGGATGGAAAAAGCTTAGAAGGAGCATTGATCCCAATCCCTTTGAAGTCAAGATTTTCACTCAAGTTTTTTGCATTTCATACATCAGCCTTCCAAGATGAAAAACCACCACTATAAATATATGTACCAGCCCACAAAGTTTGATGTTGGTCACTGCTCTAATATTTAGACATTAAAGGTTTTTATGCAAGTCAAATAAAAAATTAGTATCATTACCTAGTATATTATTGGTGATTGAAGCAAATGGTTAATTTGTTCACATAACAGAAAACATTAGGAATGATGAAAAACCAACAGTGCTGCCTGATTAGAGCTAAAACATTCCTGGCTGGAAAATGTTTCAGCATTACAGTATAAGATTACTAAGATAAGATTGTTTGTTTGTAATAAGGTCAGAAATAAGTTGGAGCCTTGGGATTATGGAAGCCATTTATCAAAACAACCTTGGAGCACTGACTTCTCTTTCTTTTCAAAAGGTTGGACTAATCAGATAAGCCACCCTACAGCAGGCAGTGTTCAGGCTGAAAATATTGTGGAGTTTAAGAATTGCATTTTTAAGCAACACATCCACTTCTTAGAATAGGGCTCGTTTATCATGACCTAAAAGCACTGATATATTTGAATTGTGCTGTTACTTTCAATGTAAAAACAATTGAGTATTTCAGTCTGTATCAACAAAGTTACATATTTTGAAGGGACCTTCCTGCTAATAACTAAGCACAATACAAAGTCAGATAATAGAGGCCATAATAAAACTTGTGCTTGTTTTTCTACTTTCCCCTTTGAAAAAAGGTGGGTTGGATTTCAGTAGGTCCAGATACCTCTTTAGGCCTTTTGTGGAAATGTCTGCATTATTTCAAAAGCTGAATCCAAAATTAGGGGTGGGCTTTATTATTGTTTTAAAAGATATAACCCTCCATTTTATGAAACTGGTGAAGGCTACGTTTGTTTGTTTTTAAATTTAATGATTAAAGCCACGCTATATATAATTTGTCCAAGTCTGGCATATTTTGACTGTAAAAAAAATCTTTGGTGACAGAGTTAATTAACTGTAAGATATGTTAGATTGATTGGTGCCAGATTTTTGTACAGAGGTGTAAATCACTGCCAATGCAAAACCAGAACTTAATAATTGTTAGAAAATATCTCCTTCCTCCCCATTGTCGTTATTTATGTATTAGAAGACAATTTATATTTTTGTCACATGAAATTGATATACATAACTTGCTAAATATTATATTGTATTACTTTCTTATATAGATAAAGAGGAGCTCTTTGTACCTACTTCCAGTTATTTTGAGATTGTCTACCTGAACCCAGATAAGCCAGCAGTGATCCCTTGCAGAGTGACTATCCCATCAGCAAAAGTGACTCTGCACAGGGAGTTTCCAGCGGAAGAAATCAAAACAGATGGAACTAATATTGTCTATGATCTGAAGAAGGGTTTTATCTATCAACACCCCACCTCTGACCATAAAGGAGTGGTTTACTGTAGAGCAGAATCCAGGGGAGCACCTCAGATTTCCATCAAGTATCAACTACTGTATGTGGAAGGTAAGCTGAATGATTTCTGCCAGTTTATGCTGAAAAGCATTTGTCGTCCTAGAGTTGCTTATGGGGCAAGATTTCAAATGTGAATTTGAAAAAAAAATTGTCATGAAGGTATTTTGAATATTTAAACCAATTTTTAAATGAAAATGTACTTTTCAGATAAAATCTGTTTGTAGAATACCTTGTCTGAATTTATGCCCATTTAGAGAAAGTATAAAGCTTATACTATGAAGATTAAAAAGCAGGTGTGCACAGTTAATCATTTTATCCTGGCTGCACAGGACACGGAGGTGCAAAATAAATTCCAGCAGCAACTGTCCATAAAGAAGATAACAAAGAATGTGGAATAGCCCAGAAAAATCAAAACAAAACATTTCCACAGAGAAGTTTATTTGGTTAATATTTTTTTTTTGATTTTGCAAACTTATTCCTGCCTCCCACCCACAACTTTTTCATTCAGTTCCTAGTGGTCCACCCTCAACAACAATTGTGGCATCATCCAGTAAAGCAGAAGGTGGTGACAACATTAATGTTCTCTGCGTAGTCCTTGGGGAGCCAGACGTGGATGTAGCATTCAATTGGAAGTATCCAGGGGAAGAGGTAAGACACACAATTCTAACTTGAATGTATATATTTTTTCTTAATAAGAACAAACTCCCACAATACAGACATTTTAAATACCAATCAGTGTTTTCTAGTTGGGGAAGGCAAGGGGGATCAGTGTGCGTTGTCCAACTCTCTAGTTACAAGGTCACATCAGGAGGAAGTAGTATGCTATCTGGTTGATTTTTCAGCTGATTTTCAGCCCTCATTTGAGGAAGAAGATTAAGATACAGTGAAGCATAGTTGCAACTAGATTTCTGCACTGTTCTAGATGCTTTGTGTTGGATTATATCAAAAGCATCTACAAGGAGCTATCATTAAAGGGCCCTTTGAAGACTTTTGTGCAGTTGGTGATAGTGGCGGTTCTCTCGTGGAGCCTATTACGTGTTTTTTGCCATTTACTGCCAGGTTCAATTCAACAAACTTATTTTGATCTCTGTAATCCTAGCATTAGAGACTACTTATGTTATTAGTACTCTTCCTCCTCTGTACCACACTGACAATCAGCACTAGCTTTACACTTGTAAACTTGCCCTTGGTATGATCGTCATATGGCAGGATGTTCTCACAGGAATTTCCTCAACTGGGATCTTACAACCCTGTCTATGAGGTCAAGTAGTTAAATGCAGTTGTTACATAATTGTAAACCAATGCTGATGCTTCAGAACCATCAGTATGTAATGATTTTAAATTTCTATAAAGAAAAATAGAAGTTCCTTCTATCTCCAAAGAAAACACCCTAAATATAAGCAGCTCCAGCACTGGGCGGTTTGCAGGTTGACATACACATGAGTTTCTCCCTCTTGGACGGTCACAGTCAGGGTGCATCCATCCCTCTGAAAAAAACAGCTTTGCTTACAGTAGGAAGGGAACAATCCTGTTGTCAGTTTTCTGCCCAAGCAGAATGAATGTTGTCAGAGTAGCTCTGTGATTTAGCTTGCTTTGGGTTTTACACTTTCAGTAGGTTAACACTGTATCATATTGTTTTAGTCAGATATTTAGTAATTTTTGACTTCTCCCTCAGTCCTGCTCACTTCATTGTTTCTGTAGCTCCATGCTCTTCCACAAGCCTGCTTCTGAGAGTCCTCTTTTCCTCCGCCTTGTGACAACCCATGAGTGCTGCCTCATTCACGTTTATGGATAGGAACTGAGCTATATTGACCTTTATACGAAGGTGAATGGGGAGAAAGGACAGAACGGAGTAGTGAGTGGGGAAATGACATGAAGGAACAGGACTGGCTTTGGATGGGCACTTGGAGGATAATGTCAACATGGTAACTGGGCAGGTATGGCCAATAGCTAACAAAATAACAGGGAAATTCTTCCAAACTAAAACTTACTTGGCTTTTGAGTTGAAGTTACTCTAGCACAAATCCACCAGCCAAGGTTTGTGACTGACAGCTGGCTTCTCAATTGTTTGCCTTGATTTTTTTGGTGAAAGCTTCTGTCAGTTTACATTTTTGAGTTAGGGGTGTGATATTTTTGCTGACAAGTGAGTAGGAGGTAGTGCTTAGTGAAGACTCTCAGGAGACTCTAAGGTGTTACAATGTTAGATTTTTTTTCATTGAATGTCTGTAAACATTGATTTCACCACACAGATGTACACGCACGTGAACAAAAATCTTTCCCTAAATAATAATTGAAATTCCAGATAGAAAAGGTAAGCAGTGCTGCTTGAGAACTTAGCAGAGGATGACTTAATATTTTTGCAATATTTTGTCATGTGATGTTGATGGTTTGTGTATTAACAGTTACAGAGTTTTACCTCTTTGCATTTCAACATCTGTCATAAATAAGTGGTTGGTCCTGTTATTGTGAGACTCCAGAAGTTCCCACAACTGTGAAAATTTAAAATGGATAAAAACTTAAAATAATGCTTAAAATAAATATTGGTAATAGGTTGAAATTATAAAAAAATTGAATTCTGACAATCGTATCCACAGTATTTTCAATCTGAGATTATTTATTTGCAGTGTTGTCGTTGACGTAAGAGCCTGCCACTTAGTACTTAACAGGTGACATGCTGGCTCTTAAATGCTGATAATGGATGACTGGCTTGTTGCACATTGACTGGGTAATTTAGACTAAAGCAGACAACTTTTTTTATGCTGCCTCCTTTTGCTGCCTTTGCATAAGTGCAGATAAGACTGTATTTTGATAACATTGTTGCATTCCATGACAGTTGCCATTTTTGCCTGTTAAATTAATCTGAAGGTGAATTTCATGTCCCTCGGTTCTGTATACAAATACCAAGATTATTTAAATGGCTATTAAATTAACACTAGAAAGAGACACTGATCTTAATCTATTTGATGAGTCTTACTTTGCTTACTAAGGCTCCCCACACTTACGGAAGTGAGACACATAAGCTTTAAACATGTCTGGGTTTCATTTTTACTCTTCTTTACTTTTTTGGCATAAAAATACTGCAGAGCTTGAAAATATTTTCATTTTTTACCATGTTCATTGTAGTTGCAAGTGGAGCACAAGCCAACATAAAGTTTTGTTTCGCAGCGTTGTGGAGGCAAACAGAAAAAGGCTGTTGCAGTAGGCATTTAAATATTTCTGTGTTTTACAATTTGTTTTATTTTTAATTTACTAGTGGAAACTACTATATATTCAGTTCTTTACATCAAATGTTACACAAACATTTGGGTCAATTTCTGCCATGTCTCTAACCTCACTGGATAGTGGAAGTGAGTGTTAGGAGAAATTGGCCTACAGAAACTACCTTTTAACATTTTATTTTTCAAGATGGAGTTTCTCCCATCAAATCAGCCACATGGATTTCCAATACATGGGAACTGTCTGTTATCTAAGCATCCTTGCTTGTATTTTAGCTTGAATATTTCAGAAACATCTTCATGAGGGGAAACCCAATAACTTTTAGATGGTGTAATACAGTGCTGTCTAGAAAGTTCTTGAATACTGTTTTAGCTGTAAAATTAACACAGGGTCCCTTGCCACTACGAAAATGGTGGCTGTCCAGTGATGCTGTAACAGTTTTATCACAGGTGGATGGGAGAAAGCCACAGTTGTGTTGGGAAACCAAGCTTTCACCCTAATGGATAACATGTCTCAAAACTAAGATCATTAACACATCTGTTCATGGGGGCATGCAAAAAAGCATTAACGTAAGGGGGGGGGGGCGTGATGACAGCACCTGACTTACATAAATGTAGCTATTTTCCAAGTTTAGAGGGGGCCAAAATTGTTAACATACTTGATCATGCAAATAGTCCAAACCTGTGTACCTGGGAATTTGAGTGGAAGTCTTCCTATCCTTATATAGGACAGTAGCTTTCAGGTGACTGTGCTAACACTAAAAATGAGTGCATGAAAGCAGCGTGAAAACATGCAGTTTGGTTGTGGCTTCAAGAAGGGAGATTATGCTCAAATTGAATTTACAACTGGTATTTCTAAATGGAAAAGCTAACATGAATACAGCAGTTGTGATCACCCATAGCTGTAGCTTTTATTGTGGAGAAATGGTGGTAATGATTGCCAGACACCCACCCCTTCCTCCCTGAATCTGACTTTCAGACCAGACTCATATGTTTGAGCATTTCGTGAGGGCTTTGTTAACTATTTTATGTGACTGTACTGTCACTAACTAGTGTTTGCAGAATTGTACACCATCATTTTCTTATGTGGGTGTTTTTAAAACAGTATGAAAGGCCTGTGATTATCCAGAATTCTTGGCGGCTTATCAACAGAGGACTTGGGCATACCACAAGAATCTCCAAGAGTGTTATTTGTATTGATGATTTTGAAACCATTGATGCTGGCAACTATGTGTGTAGAGCTCAGAACCTACAAGGACAAACCACAGTAGCAACCCGTGTTGATCTGACCTGATATGTGGATCCTGTGGACACAGAATGAACAAACAGTATGTTGTTGGACACATTTTAACCTTTTAGTTTCATATTAATTTTGAGGTGGAGGGTTTTGTTAATCTCGCTCTTCTTGTTCACACACTCCACTTTCATTACAGAGCAGTGGCCCAGAGCAGAAATCCTAATGCTTAGCAATACTCATGCGTTGGGTTGAACCCCGCGCCCCCCATGTAGCCTTTGTAACCTGTGGCTCCCAAATGTTTCTAATACAGTGATAAATCTTTGATAGGGAGTTACAAATAACTTTTCTGTTTTGGTAATTACAGTATTTTGTAAAAACGATGATTGTGTGTTATTTTTATAAGCGTTGAGAGAATATCAAAACTTCTTGAGTAGCCCCCCCCCCCCCCAACATAACATGTTTTCTTTGCCGTGGTGGTGACTGTAACCTTTAGTATATTGTACATGTAAAAATATTACCTTAGGCATGATTTTCTTCTTATAGAAAATTAGCGAGGAATAATTACGCTTCTCTGTTGTGGTTGCCATTGATTAAATTTCTTTACTGAATATGGACCAAGCTGTATGGGTGTGTGCTTTTATCATTTACTCTCAGAGGGGGGTTAGGATTGAGTATATGCTAAGTTCCAATGCGGGTTGCCCCAGAACACCCATAGAAGTGGCGCATGGTAGTGCCTTGCTTTTTTCAATCAATGAAGGGCAGGAAGGAAGCCCTCAGGAGCCTGAGGAAGAGCTGTGTGTAAGCTCTGAAGCACATCTCTTTCACCAACAGAAGTTGGTACAATAAAAGTTATAACATTGCCCACCTTGTATCTAAAGTAACGCTTACAGGCACTGCAATCTTGCAAGGCTGATCATAGCTGTCAAGCAGATAATGTTGCAAACAATGTTCCATAACTGCTGGGGCATCTGAGCCATTTTTGGCATCAGGAAATAATTTTTCCTTCAGCAAGATACCGGATGGGTTTCCCTCCCTTGAAGTATGTGTTTAGGTTAATAAGGAGCTATGACAGGATTTACTAGTTCTACGTGTGCTTGTAATTTCATTGCAACTTGCTGCTTATGTCCAGCAAGGGTGAGAGGCTCTGAAGGGCCAGCTCCAATAGGTAGCCATGAGACCTGGAAGATGGCCACTGGACACGAGTTAGCCTCAAGGAAAAATGGAAGAGCCTCCTTCTGCAAAAGGCGTAAGGTATGCCTACACCATGGTCTTCGGCTGTGTTTTCTATGTTGCCTAAGCATATGCATGTCAGCTCTCAGCTGAGGTAGCATGCAAAAGTGGTAGATTAGGTATGGTAGCGTGGATTTGCTGCCCTAAGTATGTACCTACGGAAGCCAGGTGAGTGTTTCAGGGCAGTAGCAGTTTGCGTTAGCTGGTCTGGTGCTACGCTACTGTTTTATGAGCTCAGCTGAGAGCTAGTGTGTGTATGTGTACATCACCAACCTTCTTGTCAGCCCTCCTTTCACTTTGTGCATAAAGGGCGAGAGAGGAGGTGGGAGCAGGCTGAATCCTAGGGGTTAGACCTGAATACGGGCTGCATGGCATGGAGATCATTGGTGATTGGATGGCACCCACTAAACCTGTTCCTTGTGGGTGTGAGAAGGAAGTAAAGTTTCAGGTTCTGCTTTAAAAAAAAAAACAATCTACATCTTTAGGATTTTTCACTGAACAGAAAAATATACATTTTCTTTTGAAATTTAAGGGTTCTACCTTTTTTAATTTCCAAGTTGTTTTAGCACTTCTAAACCTTGTGATTGGATAACTAATTTCCTTACAATGTTTAGCAACCAAAATATCACCACCTACCTTGAATAGCTGTTTGTTCAAAACCACTTTGGCTTGGGTGACAGTTACAAGGCAAAATGAAATGAGACATTTTTGTCAAATAAAGTGTTACACAGCTAATATAGCATCTTCCAGTGGAAGCACTTAAATCGCTGGGCTATGTTGATGAATCAAGCCTGACATATCCTTGTCTGAAGTAAATACATTCTCCCCATTTCATCTGCTAAGGGAGGTGAGATGTGGAGGGTCCTAATTTTTCCCCTCTTACCCTGAGAAGTGTTCCACTGAAAGGAACAGAAATATGGTTGCCAAGGAAAAGAAAAAAACAAACAAACAAACAATCAGCTCTCCAAAGTTATATTACTAATTTATCCAGGAACACACATTCCCCAACTCTACCAGTATGTTACTACTTCTAGTCCTATACCTCAACCACAAGGCAATCTTTCTACCTGTTCTTTAATTTCAGGACTTGCACATTTGGTCAAAAGAAAAATTGTTCTGGAAAAAAAAAAAAAGCTGAAACAGTGTCACCTGTAACATTTGGCATTTTTCTAAGATGAGTATCAACATCAAGCAGAGCTGTGACAAAGTGCAGCAGCTCTCCAAGGTATTTTTTTCTCTCTGTTTGCCTTTCTGGTGCAGTTCTGGTAGGTTCCAGAGGATTATTTTTATCCAGTGCAGCCATGGATGATTTCCTGG
Source organism: Carettochelys insculpta (assembly GCF_033958435.1). NCBI lineage: Eukaryota > Metazoa > Chordata > Testudines > Carettochelyidae > Carettochelys > Carettochelys insculpta. The sequence goes on from NC_134140.1 coordinate 55,068,523, forward strand.
CTTGCTGTACAGTAATAATGATTTTTAAATGCCAGCATTTACCCTCCTCTGAGACTGTGCATGAGGGAATGGTGGTACTGTGTGCTGGAGCACAAGTGGTGAGTTACTATACAGGTGCTAGACTTCATGATGACAGCAGTGACATTTTCTTAGTTTGGGTTTTGTCACATCTACTGATGACACGATGTAAAAATAAGGCGGGGGGGTGTTGGTGAAACCCAAATATTGTCACCTTTGGGAATGAAGCTTATAAAGCACTGAAGTAGATGAATATTGCAATTTCCTGTGTTTTGACTTTTCACTATTGGGAATAGTAGGCAGCCCACCTAAGCACAGAGGTTGCTAAATGCTTCCAGTTATAGAAGACTGAGCGCATGCAATACTTGTAGTTTTTTGGTTTTTTTTTTTAATTTGACAAAAGGAAAGCCTTGATGCTAGATAAATGCTTATGAAATCCCACAGCTAATTGCATGAGCGTACTAAAGCCTGGGCCCAACCTAATGCTGTAACTGATTGAGAATACCAGGAAGGTGCCAGAGCAACAACAGCAGTCCATCACTCCTTCTGAGGGCACTTTAAAGAAGACAGCAACTTCCCCTTACATACTTGAGAGGGAGGTATGGGGGAGGGGGTGGATAGGAGTCATCCCCCTCCCCACTGGATCTAAAACCAGCTGCAAGGGGTAGTCTATACCACAGGGTTAAACCCTGCACACATTTTTTTGCTGGGTGGGATGGAAAGGAAGAGGAGATGCAAATTTTAACAGAACATTAGCATCTTTAAAACAATGTAGAAAAGGGAGATTTAAAATATTTTAGGGTGCAAATGTAAACACAACTTGCACTCTGAGGAACAAATTCTTGTATTTCATCTGGGTGGATGTAATAGGATTGTGTAATGGTCATAAAACTAAATTTTTACATAATATGTCTGCCTCACACTGCATACAGGTTAGCTGCAAGGTGTGGAAGAATTTAGTTTGTGTGATCACTTCAACTGCAGTGTGAATGCGCCATCCTAGGGTGAGTACTACTTATACTAAAGCATTTGTGTTGCATAGATTTCTCTGCATTGATGATGGTGCTGAGAGGAGTGGCTTTGTCTCCCCTGTAAAACTACATATCCTTACATCAGCAACTTTCTCAGCTGTCAAGCTACTTAATAGTGTTGGTAAACGTTAAAGTGTGACTGAACACCCGGAGAAAACTTCTCTTCAACCTTTAGCTTAAGAGACATAGTCTAATGGTCATTGTACACTGATCAAAGACCACCGGAGCAAACATGGAGATGATTTTAAAGTACAAGTTCAATAATGTAGCTGATTTTTAGAATGTAAGTTTTGCTATTTTCCCTTTTATTTTATCTGATTTGACAAATTGTGAAAAGCATGGCCCCATTAAACTGCACTGTGCCTTTTTTGCTTTCCATAAATTACACAGCACGCTCAATTGGCTCATCTGCTTGGAAGATCATGCAGCTTGGTCCCAAAGTTAACGTAACAAGAGGCAGGAAAAGAACATCCCAAAATTCAAGCAAGTAAATTTTTCTATAAAACTGTTCTCTGGAGTAGACTCCTCTCCAATAAATGTAAAGGAAGGAAGACTTTTGAAACTAAGCTGCGCCCTCCTGCCCCAAACCTAGTTTTAGATTCATAGCCAAGAGAAAAAAATTGGCATTTTAACATTAATCAAGAGCATATGCTCAGGATCCAAAACAACACATTTTTTCCTCTTTGTACTCAATGCATAGGCCTGAACTTGCATAGTTCCAAATGTTACATTCAGACAGTTGGAAAAAAATTTCACTTACACACTTCATCTGCACCTCCAAAAAAAATCACTCTTCACAGTAAGGCAAGGACCATTATTCCATATTACTGATGGAGAATCATATGGATTTGCTTAAACTCTTGGAGGACAGAACCCAGGTCTCCTGCCACTCCTCAGTGGACCTCTCTGCCTCCTTCATAGACCTCAACTATCCCCTTACAACCCTTTTTTAAATTCATTTAATCTCACCCTTTCACAAGGTCCCTACTCATTTTTAAAGACCTAAAGGCATTGGGGGTTTGTCCCCACTGACCAAAAAAAGTCCATGCTTAGTCTCCCAATTTTTATTGTGGTCCCTATGAGTTCAGGGGATGAAGGTGGGAGGTATAGTTTTGACCACCTCCAGCTACATTGTAGTAAAAATACCAGGCAACCTCATCTTCCCCAGTGCTCTGTAAGATGCGTTTTTGAGTTGTTTGACGTGGTGGAGTTTGCCTCTCACCTTGCTAATTGTTTTCCAAAAACGCAAGAGCTGTGGTCATCTTGGAAGGAACACTGTCCAAGCTCGAGTGCTGGGCTAGCTTTACTTATGAGAACAGGTGCCTAATGGTACTGGATTTGAAGCACTTAATAATTCTGGAGTTACTACATTAAAAGTGGGTCATGCACAGTGGGGATCAAACCTGAGATCTCTGCCTCTTAATACATGAGCCTTTAGCTCCCGTTTCCCATGAAAGATCTGTTCTCTTTTGGGCCAGGCCATGACAGGGTCAAACCCAGCCAGTAGCAGAGTGGGACAGTGTACCACACTGAACAGGCATAATTTACAACTGATGCAGGAAGTGTTATCTTCTTGATGACAGACAGCTAGGACTTCCTCTAAGAAAGAAAGGTTATTCTTTCCAGAACCTGCAGTTTAAAAACAATCACATACCTTTCCTATCACCTCATAACTGATAAGAGCATGAACATTTTGAGAATGTCTCCTGCATTGTTGCTTAGAGTTTTGGGCTAACATGGGGATAAGTCAACATTTCTTTTCACAGAAGTCAAAGGAAATGTGAGGTGCTATGAAGTGAGGTCACAAACATGAAGTATGCTTACATGAAACTACATTCAGTTGAAGAAATAGCTCAGTTGTCATATAGGATCTAGACCAACCCACAAGCTTTAGTTAGGGTCATGTGACTAGAATTTCCACATGATGAATTCTCACCAGAGCAGGAAGAGGAGTGAACCAGGGTGCATTTGTTCTGAAGTTACATGCTAGAATCACTACAGAGATACTGAAGTCTTTGGCAGGTTAAAATATTATCCAAGAAATTGGTGCGGGGGGGGAGGGAGAAAAATCAAGAAATGAAACAAGTTGGTAGACTTTAAACAGCCCCATTCCTGAGAAAGTAAATTAGGTCAATTTCTGAATAAGTTATGAAGTAAATGTTTTGGTTAAAAAATGCACCATAGACACAGTGGTTACCATTGGAAGTCAGCATCCACCCCCATACACAATGTGAGATGGCACTTTCACTTACTACTTCTGCGTGTACTAGAAAAATAGGGACCTAATTTGATTAACTTTTTTCAAATCATTATTTTCTAAGCTGTTCATGGATAATTATGTAACCTGGCCATTTTTAGCTGTTTACGCACATTCAGGCTGAATATAAAGAGAATCAGGATTATTCTAGATCCATTCACCTAGAGCCAACAAGCAAACTCAGTTTGCCACCCCAAGTTCTGTCTAATAGTGGTATAGGCGTAGGATAAAAAAAATGTAATAGTTACCTGAACACTGATGAAAGCTCTTCTATGTGAAAAAACAAACCACAGCAGAAGGTTGTTTCAGCCATTACTACACTACTTGGGAAAAGTTTGTCATCTTAGTTTCATATTCTTTAGACTTACATAAGCAGAAAGTCAAACGAGTAAAAAAAAGTTTATTTTTAAACACTCATCTCAAATACACGATCCAATTTCCTTAACCTTATTAAAGAAAAGAATGCTCTAAGACATACTTCTAAGCCATGTTTCAGCCCACAGCAGGTTTTTACACTTAAGTTATAAATCCCTGGGGCGGGGAAAAAAAATACAAGTGCTGACACCACTTGAACTACAGTGGCATGTACAGTGTCTTAAAATAGGATTAAAAGAGGCAAATTAAGTAAAGTGATCCATAGAGAAGTCACTTCACTTGTACATGGTGTAGATTAAATCACAAACTTCAATATATTACAAGTTCATAGTTACAGAATGAGCACTGCTCCAACTTTGTTTATACACCTGTGCACTTTCTAAAGTGCCAGCATATTCGTATCCTAGATGCAATGTTTGGTTTGAAGTGCTTTTCCTGTTTAGCTTCCCTACTCCTCCTCTCTGCCCCTCCCATCCACTAGACTCTTTCCAAGCCTGCTGGCAACATACAGAGGAGCACAAGATTTAATATATTGCTAACACTGCTGATTACATAACTATGGAATGTTCCTGGTTTCAAAACATCCCCCATCAGAAGCATAGACCTCATTCTGTAACAGTAACTAGAAGTTGAAACTGTACTTACAAAACAGGATGTGCAGGATCTTAAAAAGAAGTGTGGACCCAGACAGTAACAAGACCAGAAATTCACTGTGACTACCGTAATTTGAAACATAACAAAATGTTATCTCATCTTCAGCAACACAGACATGTTTATTTTAACTCAAGGGGAAACCTCTGCCAAGTGAAATTTGGAAGCACTTCTAATATTCTACAGTTCATTGGGGAGGTGAGCTGTGGAACCATCTGCATTTCTCCCAAACTCCTCCAGACAGTTACCTTGAAAACACTACTGAAAGTTAAAAGGGAACAACCCACAAATCAAAAAAATCAGAGAAAGAGTATTGGTTGCGGTTATGATTTTTTTTAAATGAGGAATCGTGCCACATTTCTTACCCCTCTTTCAAAGAATGCCATCCTATTCAACTTTTACCTATTTGGTTTTCAAATCCTGTGTCTTCCATTAGATCAGGAGTCTGCTTTTCACTATGTATCAGCCATTAACATGCTTTTCTTCACAAATATTGGTGCTTATCTGGGACTTTTTCAGTAGGCAAGGGGATTGGATCTTGGTGCATGTCTGGAATCTACTAGATTTAGAATAAAGCTGCAGTTTCAGTGTTTGAGATCTAAGGACAGTAGTGTTAAGGAGACTGTCCATTCAACCTTCCAGAATTAATCACCTTGTTTTCTCCTATTTTAGCAAAAAATGTTTTAAGCTTGACTTTATCCTGAAAAATGCAATGCTATTATCTTACTAGATGGATATGGCTACAAGTGCTACATATGAATGGAAGAATTGAAAACTGCTGGACAGTATGGCTGTAGTTTGAACTCTGATGATCAGACTGAATTTTTTTGAAAAAATTACTCAATTGCACTATAAAAGGTAAGTAGAGACACTGACAAGTCAGATAAAACATTTCCTGTCCTCTTCTTACAGTTTGGAAGCAGAAAGATGAGGTGGAAACTAGCCTCTAATACAAGTGGCAGTTTCTCCCCAGGCCAGTTAAGAGTATAACCTTTGATAAAACATGCACAGACAGTATTATTAATGAAGTACATTTCAATGTATATTCCTTTGCTTTTGTCCTTTATTACATACACAGCAAAGAAGGCAGCGCGCGCGCACACACACACACTATTACATCCACTTCATTCACACCTCACATCCGGTCTCAAAAAGGTGTCTGTGACAAGGAACACATTATAGCAGTTGTGGTCTTGATCTATAAACCCCTGAGCTTTTCTTAGAATTAGGTGAAAAAGGCATTGAACAAGATTTCCCTTGCTCCATAAGTGCTTTGTGCAACATTGTCTATAGTCATTAGTGAAGTCTTTTGGGGGGAGAAATGTGAAGTGTTACTCCCATATTTTCAGTATCTTAGAACAATTTTCCACACCAATTATTCCAGTTATATTTTAGTCATCACACTCAGCTAATATAGCTCTTGTTCCCATGACTGGTGTTGGAATCAGTTCTGCAGATCACAAATGAAATGCTTTCATGTAGTGTCCATCTTCATCTCAAAAGATGTCATCTTGGTGCTCCTGTAGGAGCAGAGAAGGAGCCTGAATTTCTTGGTGACTGAGAAGGCATTTGTGGAGAAGTAGGAGACACTTTCCGAGGGCTGCACAGGTCTCCATTATGTAGCTTCCATAGAAGTTCTTCATTTTCCATTGACAAACGTTTATTGACCTTCGATTCTTTCTCTAGAGACCTCTGTAAAACAGCCTGCTCTGTGGAAAGTTGCCTGGAAAATAATTTTATGTAAGTGGATGCGAGTCAGAATTTGAGCATCTTACATAATTTTTTTTTTTTTTTTTTTTGAAAAGACAGCTTTTTAAATTCGCATGAAGGCCTGTGTCCAGGCATAGTCATTCACTCCTCATCAGGGTTTAGTGCATTTGTTCTCCTGGAGAATTACCATGAAAGGAGTAACTGGGTTCTACAGGCTTTCCCCTATCACACCAGCTCACAATGCAGTAACTTGAGTTTTGCCCCAGGTTGACTCCCATCCACACACAAATTCTCTACCTGGAATAAAGTGGTGCTTTAACTTCAAGCTGTTGGGCTTTGGAGGAAGTGGGTGGTGAACCTGGAGTGCTGCCAAAGCTACAGCTGGTAATGCAGTGGCTCCAAGTACCCCAGTTGATTAGCAGTGTGATTGTATTTACAGCAGTTCAAACCACCTTGCAGCAGGAATATTTCAGTGTGATCACTCACGTGAGCCTAGACCAGCTCTACTGAAGTAGCTCAAATGGCACTACAGGTTGAACTTCTGAAATCTGGGACACACTGGTCCAACATCATTGTTGGTCCCAAGATGTTGCTAGACCAGAGAGCCTCTGTGGCCAGGAGTGGAACCAGCTAGGAGTCCAGCAGTCAGGGAGCAGGAGCTGGGGCCAGAAAGACAGTGATGGCCAGAGGAAAGTCGGGCTGACGGCCAGGAGCAACCAGACTTCTTAAGGGGAGCTGGACTGGCAACAGGCAGGGAGCACTGACATCCCCTGGGTTAAAATTAACCTCTTACTAGTGAAGGCAGCTGAAGAGTGTTTCCACGTCTTCCCTGTGAGAAGTCATACCAAAACTCTCTCCCTGGTGGGTAACACTTACAGAATCTGTCTGATCTTATTTTCCTTCATTTTACGATCTACAGTGGGTTGGCCTATTCATTCTTGCAACTGATTTCTTTCCTGAGTAGCCTTTACTTCCCTGGTATCTATCTACTTAGTCGTGATGCAAAACATTTATGCGGGCTGTAATTTTCATAGGAAAATTATTTGATATGTCATGATTGTATACATTACTTGTTTCAAGGTGCTCCGCCCACTCACAATACCCTTTCCTTCTGAGGCAAAGTTTCCTCAAAGGATGGAAAAATGAGCATCATGCAGCAGTACCTAAGGTCTAATATTTTGCAGGCATAAGGGTTTGTTTTTTTTTTAAATCTGCAGAAAGATGCTGGCTAGCTGTATATAGAATAAAACCGATGTTTTCACAAGTTAATACATGCATTATTTTTTACCTTGAAAGCTCCATGTGTTTGTCCATCCGAGCTTTTAGTTCTTCATTTTCCTGCTGACACTTCTTCATTTTATCTGTTAAGATTGCGTAGTTTTCCACCTTTAACAAATGAACAAAATCATTGGGGTGTGTATGTTACAAGAACAGAAATTGCCTTGGCAAGTACCCTATTATATGCATTAATAACCTGAAATTGAGTTTTATTACACCAAGTCTTATTTGAAGCTACATGTAAGTCTTGTCTTATTTTAAGCCACATAGAATGATCTTCAGGATAGTGTAAAAATGACATTAATAGGCAAGCCAGCATTTAGCTTTTTTTCCCCCTTTACAGTGGGTATTTTGCTACTTTTACTAGTGGGCAGCTAATAAAGCAGTAGCTGAATCTGCTGCTTGAACTTCTGGGCTGGTGACTTAAGTTCTCTTCACAGATAATGTTACAGATTGCTGAGATGCTCATCAAGTTATTCCTAGACTATATGTTGAATGGTAATATAAGATAAAAAAAAAAATCTTCTCCATACTGTCCCTCAATTCCACTACCACCCACAAAATCAATTCGGCATTAGCAGAAATGATCTGATCCCACCTAAATAAACCATGCTCCTGCATTTCCCAAATAATACCATAGAATGAAAAAAAGTTTCTTTTTAAAAGAATACTCAAAATGGGTTCACATTCAGTGGATTTCCAAAAGTCAACACCTTACATCAGAAGAGACCCTATGGACACGAAGCCTGTAGAGGACTTGTGCCTCTGTTTCAGTGTTCCTCTTACTATATCATTCAGAAAACCTCTCCCCAGATCATAGGGCCAGCACAGTTTAAATTATTCCTGAGACATTAGTATGTACCTTGCGCTCTTCAGCGATTTTGTTTGCTTTTCATGCATACAATTAATCAGTGTTTAAGCATGGTCTGTATGGATCCAGGAGCGATATCTGGTAACTTGAAAAAACAGCGTCAAAAGAACTCACCTGTTTTTCCATCGTCATAACCTTTATATCTTGCTGATGTAGTTTCTCATTCTTAATCTCCAACACTGCTTTCAAACTTTCCAATTCCCGTTCCAGATACTCAATGCGAGTGTTTTTCTGAAAGATTGTCACAAGTTTGCTTATTTCCCAGAACTTCACGCAATCCAAACAACATTTTAAAAAGCAAGCACTTACAAATTAGGTTATTGTAATGAACTTATGAAATCAAATGGGACATCGTTCTGAGTCAGAAGGAAAAATTAGATTTTATTTACTCTTGAAAATTTATTCTTCCCTCCCACTATTTGTCCCTCTGCACAAAGATCTAAAGACCCACCCCCTCTTTGAAAATATAATTTAAGAAACCTCTTTAAAAAGGATAATATTTAAACCCTGTTAACAGAAAAAGGATGTCTGACCAAAATACAAAAAATGTTTTGTATAAATGACAAGCCTTTGTGGATCAAATAGATCCATTATTGCTGGAACAGTAAATCTTACTCATTTTACAATCACACACAGACTTCCTCAGAGTTAAGGCTGTTAAGAATTCCAAAACCTCCCTACTTTCTCTCTTGGGCTACGTCTAGACTGCAGACTTCAGAAGTTTGCTGCATCAGAAGCATTCTGACAACATCCCTGTCATCCTTGTTCCGCAAGGGAGAAGGGCTGTCTTAGCAGAGGGGGTTTTCCTGACATTTGGCCCCATATAGACGGGGTGAGTGTTAGGAAAGCCTCTCCCAATGGAACTGTTGGCAAGAGACAGGAAAATATGGTGCTCAGTATGTGTACGTTTTGCTGACAGTTCTTGGCAGCGTAAACACAGCCTTGCTCTCACTTACATCTAGGAGACAGTCGATTAACTTATAAATAGGCATGAGCAATCATTTTGTTGTTGCATCCTTGATGAGCTCATGTTTTCTTGCATGAATAACTCAAAGCAGAACATCAAACATTGGAATTTTACACGTATTTAATTCCTCACCATTTCCAATTTGAGAGTAGCACTTTGGTTGCCAATGAAGCTTTCACACTACTTTTGGCTGCACGTTGTTCACCTATACTACTATCGCTTTGCTACATGGTATGACTTGTATCTGCTACAGAAAGCTTAATATTTACTGATTAATAAAGTAATATGCATCTGCAAAGAGTTATTTTATTTATTTAGTTATTGATTTTTGTAGGTCACAGGCAATGGTGAGAAAAAAGTTTATCAAATTTAAGTGTGGAAGGAAAAAGTAAAAAGAGAGGCTACCACCATTGAAACAGGTGTTTCTTCTTTTTTAAAAATTGTGTAACCAGTATGAGTCGTTTTTCTGTATTTTGTGCAAACTATAGTGTATTGAACTGAGTAGTATTATTTGTTACTATATCAATGAGAAAAGGAATATAAAAGCTTCTTCTCCGTCCCCCATACTACATGCACTTTTCTGGAATGCAGCCCACACAGACCTTCAGAGGGGCAACTTGAAATTTAAGGCGACAATCTATTAGGTGAAAAATTGAGAGCTTCGGTAAATGAACCTTCAGCTGACAACTAGTACATATTGCAGTTAAGGACAGAGCCTAACTAGTGATCACATTTGTGACTGACTCACCTGTATCTAACGTTTATACAATGTTTGTGGTTCTTTATGATTAGACCCAGCAACAAAAACTAAGCAGGAAAATTTGGACTCTTATCTCAGAAGGCCAAATATGCTAAGAAATAACACGCACTCAACCAGCAAAAAGGCATAACAATCCCTTCCCCAATACTGCTGTCAGGGAGCTGGTCAATGGGGAGAGACGAGCAACACAGGATGTGTCAGTCAAGGTTTTACTGTTTTGGAGTTCTGGGAGGGAGAATCAGATGTCATTAGGTTTTAAATCAATCCGAATGCTGAATAATCTGATAACCCCCTCTGTCAACAAGCAAGTTTTCAGCAAGTATGCTTCTCTGCTCTCAGCCAAAAGAGATTTTTAAAAATCCAAATGAAAAGTAGTTACAAATGTAACATGGAAGAAAACTGCTTTAATCGATTAATCCTTCCCACTGAAAAACTGAAGCAAGGAAGTCTCAAGTCCATGGATCACCATTGACATGAATTACTGGCACTCTCTTACTCAGGATATCCACATCAGAGAAGCATTTTCAGGTGCATTAAAGACACTGATCCTACTGCTTCAGACTACTCTGTGCCCGAACATTAAATGGAAAAACATAGCTCCAACCCCACAGAATCCATCTGTGCTGCTCTTTGGTCTGCACTGCACCCACCCCACACACTGCAGCCACATAGCTAAGGAAATGAGCTTTGATTACTTCCTCTCACTGCACTGGGTAGGCACAGCAAGGAGGGAAGGAAGGAATAAATATTGCTGTGAGTGACACTGGATTTCTGCTAGATAAACCAGCAGTATCTCTGCACTTTGCAAAAGAAAAACATTCATAGACTATCCCCCGCTCCCTCTTACTGGCTCTGCAGGCCTGCAGAAGCCTACAATACTTTTCATGTTTAGGACTCATAGGTCTTGCCAAGGTGTGTGCCACTCTGGCTCAGCTCCCTCCAACTGATTTCAGGTCTCCTCCCACCAACCTCAGGTCCTGTGGTCTCCTGCCCAGTGTGCAAAGAGAGGACAGCATCTGGCCCTTTAACCTTATTTCTAACATTCAAGTTTGGTCTAAATCTTAACAAGGACATGCAAATCTCTGCAAGATGAAAAACACTGAACATAGACCACACTAACTAAAAACCTCTACTGTGCCCATAAGTGAACTGATCGGCGCGCGCACGTGCACGCACGCCCCCCCCCCCCAGTAGCTGCTAGCACAAAGCATATTCATAAGCATACAACTGGGTAAAACCTTCAGAAGCAGGCCTGTTACAAACAGTTTGATACACGTTGTACCTTTCAAATCTTGTCTGACAACATTTATGGGCAGACAGAGCCAATGCCCAGGGCCAGAGCTGGAGCCCCGTGCTACCCCAGGAATCCCAGCTTGGGATCCTCAGGGAAGCAGGAGGCTGGGGCCATGGCAGCTGCCAGGAACTCAGACCACCTAGGAGCAGAAGCCCTGGACCTCCCCCTGGTCTGGCAAATTCTCTTGTTGGGGACCAGTCAGGTCTTGACCATGCCAGACCAGAGAGGTGCAACCTGCAGCTTGTTACAGGTGAGGTGACAACCAAGGGAACCATCCTTCCTGAGAAGAGAAGTATTTGATATCCACCAGCCTTCGAGTAGTCTGAAAAACTTGGAGTCTGTGCCTGACTGTCTAAGAAATGTCTATTGGTCAAGTAGAATATATTGTTAAGCACACGTCTCCCACTGCACTGCAGGGAAAAATTGCATTCACCCTTCTTAAAGTAGGAAGGTCACAGGTTACACCACCAGGCTCAGGACAAAGGAAAGACGTTGATGTATCATGGTGGTGGTTTCATCATAAGCAGTGCTTAATGTCACTCTCTCAAAAGAATGCACTCAAAGTTTAATTCTTGCAGCATCTTTTGTTAAAGATTTTCTGAATAGATTGAGGAGATACCCATTGTCTGTTACAAAACTTTTGTATACGTTTTTGTATTTAGAATTGAACCATTAAGTACATCATCTCTAAGTATGCCTGACGTTTTCGTATCCTGGTATTAAAAGGTAATGTGTTCCTACAGCAGTAACACTTTCCTAAATTAATGAACATTTCTACCTTGAATGTTAAAGCGTCTGATTAAACCCACTACATCATGCACTGGTTGCTGTCCATCATCAAAACATTAACTATAGCTTCTGCGATATACATTGCAGTACTGTGGTTAAGAAAAAATGCTCCCAAAACAACTAATGCAATGAATAAGTTACAAGAACACAGAAAATTCAACAAGTCATTGCATTGTCAATCTCATGACCACTTCAAAAACACCAGTTACTTAGTACTTTGGGGAATAGTCAAGCAAGTTGACTCCTAAGCTGGAGTTCATGCTCCTGATAGTTAACTTGACTGGAACTGAAACAACTGCTGCTACTTGTGTATATAAGGTCATTCAACAACTATGCATATTTCCATTTATCCATCCAATTTCTAGCATTTCTACTGGTACATGTACCTTTGCTACTACCTGTGAACAACCATTAGGAATACAAAAATCCCTCTTGGAATCCCATATGTATTATTAACTTTAGTAAACTAAACTATTTATTATGTCTGAGGAGTCATCTGGAGAGCTGGAACCATGTAACCAATTTCTTGAAAGCCTGTGAAATACAAACCATGACTTGATCATGTGCATTCGAGAATTTAAAAAAAATTAAGTTCGATACTTACAAGGTTTGTTTTTTCTCTGGCTATTTGTTTTTGCTCTTCCAACTTTAACTTTTCATTTAGAGAGTCATTCTCCCTTTTCAATTCCTCAATTCTTTTCTGAAACAAAAACACTAAGTGAGGCCAGGAATTGGGTACAGCTCTCCAAAAACCCTCTGGGTTTTGAAATTGTTGTAAAAAGTCTTGTTGATCACACCCCAACAAACCTCTAATGATTCCTGTTTTCCCTTAAATGACTCTTCAGATGAATTCTTTTCCAATTCATGGGCATTCTTGAGTTCTGAAATAAATACCAAGTTTGATGATTTATACAAACATTGTAAAAACGAACAAACCGTATTTTAGAGAACTCAGTTAAAAGGAGATATATGAAGTCATGGTAAGGGGCAAGAAAGCTGACTACAGCTACTAACATGAGAATATCAGGACCCAGGCTTGAAAGCAGATGAGAAGTCCAAGTGATTTGCCTTCTAGGCATTTATTGACTGGTCCCTCACATGTGTTACACTCTGTGTAAGTTTGCTCACTAACATATAGGCTTTGAAAGTACTGAGCTGTATGCAATGGAAAGCTATTGGAACTGAGCACATTGCTGGCACTCAGCTACATAAGAATGCCTGCAACTGAAAGAAGACGAAGTTGTAATTAAAATATTTGTCTGAGGAATGGCTGAAATATTTATCTTTCGACCATTTTATACTTCAGAGTAATAGTGTAGATTCTTTTGGCTGGTTTGTCCTGCACCCATTACAGACAATGGGAGTTGTACCACTGATTCCAACATACGCAAAATTGTCTGTTAAGGCTCAAAAGACAAAATTTCCAAATACTGATCAGAAATTTCTTCTTGAAAAAACTGAATTCCAGACATTGAACTTGAGATTTTGAAAGCAACCTAGAATATTTGGACACCATTTTCTTTGGATTAGAAAATGTGTTTCCAAATCCTCTATACTGTTTTCAAATCCCACCCTAATTTTTATCTCTCGAGGAGATTTATTTTGCATATCAGCATAACTATGGCTATTCAGCCCCAGAATGAGACTATCAGCTGATTGTCCGTTTCAAAGGTTATTACCACCAGAAACAATGGATGTGTTAGCTCTCAAAATTTTATTTCTTAACATACAACACTGTTAAGAGACTTATCTGGTAGCGTATGTTTCACATCATGAATACAGAGCACTTGCCTGAAAGAGACGATTCATACTCCTTTTTCAACTCATCTAGTTTTTCTGCATGGCTGGTTTCAAGTTCTAACTTCAAGTTCTCATGCACAATGTTTAAGTTGTCAACCTGTAATATGATAGTTGTATGAGTTTTTTTCCCCCAAATTATACTATGTAATCCTCAATGAGAAAAAAATGAAATGTCATATAATACATCTCTCCAAACCTTCCCTCCTCAAGTAAACAAAAATGTGAGCTCCTCATGAAACCTTTAAGCAAACCCTAAATCACTTATGGAAGATGCTGTGACTGTGAAACCTGTCAGACTGAACAGAGCAGTGAAGTTCAGAAGCCGACAGGCACCTCAGTTAGAGTACCACCAACTTAAGCTCCCTAGAAATCAAATCTGGGGACTGAACTAGAATGTTCCAGCTATTCTCAACTGTTGCAACAGCATATAAAAGGGAGGATGAAGGGTACGTGTACAGTGCAAAAAACTGTGTTCTTCACTTGGCTTAAGAGGGGGGCAGGCACAACTGTTGTGCTCAGGTTAGCAGCATCTCAAAATTTGAACTGCTACACCGAGGCTAAGTCTACACTAGGCAGTACAGTCAATTTCAGATACACAATTCTAGCTATGGCAATTGCGTAACTAGAATCAGGTGTATCTGAAATTGACTTACCCAACTATCTTTACTGAGGGTCATCAACAGGAGCATTTCTGACACTGACCTCCTTTACTCCTAGAGATAGCAAGGAATTCTAGAGTCAACTGCTGACCCCAGACAGATCAATTTCCCATGTCTCTACCAGGTACTCAAAACCAAACTCTGGAAAGATCAATCCTGACTGGGTCAGTGTTCCCAGAAGTGTAAAATGTGCCCCGAGGCTTTGCCTACACATATCAGATTTTAGTGCTGCCACAGCAGTGTGGGGTTGTGGTACCAGGGGTGGGACAGATGGTTATTTTAAAAAACTACCCCAATGAGTGGAAGTCTGTCTAACACTGGCGCTTTGCACCACTGAAATGTGCTGTACTTAAGAGTGTGAGTGTGAGAGAGAGAGCTTGATCTTTCATACCCCTGAGCAAGAACAGTTCAGTGCAGTAACTTGCCATTGTAGATGAGCCTTGAGTTAAAGACTTTAAGATGCAGGGACTAAACCACATGCAGTGCCTTTTAGGTAAGAAAGGCACTGATGTTTGATCACATCAGGAGGCATTTAACAGGCTTAATACCTACTTTCAAGCTGGCAAAGGTATTACGTTCAGATGACTCCAGATCTACTTTACTGCATCTCAAAGCTTTAATCTTCTTTAAATGACCATTAAGGCTACAGAAGCTCACCATTGACTTTAACACATTTCTAGTTACACTATTTTAAGTAGTTCATTAATATTTAAAAATTGGGAAGCTTTGTAAAGAAACATTTTGTTAACAGATCAAGTTGAGTTTCATTTTAGATGAAGGTAAATCACCTAAGCAATAACATTATTAGAACAAAAATGATTTTTTGGAGGCTCGTTTACCATAGAACGGAATGATTTATTGGTAAAGCACATTTGCTGCCTCCGTGAAGATGTTACTGCTAGACATCTTGATGTAGCTGGCTTACTAACATCTCAAAGGAAAGCTTCAGAAGCCCCAGAGAACTCTTCCCCTTCAAATACCACAGACCTGCTGTTGGAGTTGCGCTTTATATTTTTCAGCTTCTTCAATACAGATACTCTGTAGTTTCTCACACTCTCCAGTGTAAAATTGTTTAAGTCTTTCCTCCAGCTCTCTCAGATCACTTTGGTGTTGCTGATTTAACTTGTGCACGAACCCTTCATAAGCATCTTGTATTTCATTCCTGTCTCTCTCCAACTTCTCACATGCTGCAGAAGTGGTTACTGAAGATTTAAAAACGAAGCATCAGTAAAATTTGACTTGTTAAATCCAAATCATAATTTCACAGTGCTAATCTGCACTATAGGAACTAAAGATAGCAGCAGAAATTCCTCAGAGCAGGATGATACAAAATACCATTTACTTGTAAAAGAACTGCCACCTCTCAGGCTGCCTAAAGTGGCAATCTGCTGTCTATAAGAGGAGTTAGAATGTATTATATGGACAATTCAGTGCCTCTCAAGCATGGGTTAAGTTTAGAGTTAGACTGCAGTGTACAAATAGCCTATGTTGGTGAAAAACTTGTTGCTTGTGGGGTTAATTTTATAATGGTGTTGTGAAAGCTCTCCCGCATTGGCTTAGATAAATACTCTCACCACATGTGCTGCTGCAGTGTAGCTGTAGCTGTACAGCTGCCCTGTGGCAGCTCTGAAAATATAGACTGGGCCTTACAAATCAGAAAAAAGGGGAAAAGCTTTTTTTTTTTAAAAAAACTTAAATGACAATTTACCAGTGGCATGTTTCTCACTACAGAGAGTGGAATGCTCTAATGAAGATTTTAATTGGATTTACCACTTAATTTGATTTTTTTTTTTTTTTGGCCACTGGATTCCTCAAAGCAGTGTCTCAGTTCAGTTTATATATTGGAAAACATATTTTGCTAAATGTGAAATGTTAAAAGTCTTGTGTCCCTGAAGATGAATACCTATTTAACATGTTAATTCCACAGGTTAATTCCATATCTGAAACCACATTGCCAGCGTGCATACCTCTGGGACAGCTAAATCAGTAGTGTATCCGCAGACAAGGAAATGGGCTCAGAGCCCCAGAAACAAATCAGATTTCTGAACTAGATTAGCAACCAGAGCAAATACAATTAGGGCAGCAGTTGGACAATCTCCGTGCATTGCACTTCCAGTGCTCTCCCATAACCCCCTGGCTCCCAGAGAAATCACTGGTAACATTCTATGGAACATTTAAAATATATTTTGTGGCACTTGATTTGCAGTTTCCTGGTGACTTAGGCATTGCCACTATATTAAGCCAAGAAACAGGTTTGTAAACTCCTTTTTCCCAATATGAAGTAAAACATGCAGAATATGCATGCATTCCTCTGTACTTTCACAAATGGAGTACCTTACTGCCTGCTACACTCAGTATCACATGACTGCTTTATCCAGTCAACCCATGTTATGCTAGGATACATTCTAAAGAATAGAGCAGAAATGAAATGAGATAGTTGCAGGCAGCCTGGAGAATGGCAAACAATCTTATTGAGAACACAAAGTTCTCTATGTTTCCACTGATCCAGTTTAACAAAGAGCTACAATTCTCTTATTCCCCCCTTCCATTTAAAAGGTACTCTGAATTCCTGCTTTGCATTGAAGTACTTATATTTATGGATTCTCTCGTTAGCATAGCAGATATGTAGACAGCTGTTCACAACTCAGAGCAAAAGGCCACATGCACCTCCAAACCAACCTCCCCCCATGTATTTTTTGCATCAAGAACATGGCCTGTTGAGTAAGTTCTGCTTAAACACCCTCATGTGCATACACATAGTATGATTTAAAAAAAAAAAAGGATCAAGTAGTACATTTGAGTCATGACAGCAGAGTATAGTCCTGGTAGTGAAGGCTGACCACTGAATGCTTTTGTACAGCGGTCCTGTCTTTGCAATCTCAAGGCTTGTACAAGAACATTAAAAGGCGTGTGCGTGTGGACGCGCACACACAAAAGTAACACTGCATAGAAAGTATATTTAGTTTAAATACCTTTTCTCCCCATCCAAATTTGTGCTTGTTACAGCATGTAACAACAGCCTGCTGGTTCTGAGGTTTTGGACATGCATTATAAGAAATACTTGTTAGTGTCACAGCTTTGCTTAAGCCATGTGGAATAAGTTGCAGTATGTTAGTCAGGATCCCAAAGTGTAGTAGTGGCCTAACTACTACAGAATTCCAATCAGAACGCCTTGAAGTTTTGTAGCTATCAGTTTCCTACATCTTTACAATTCCTCCAGAACAAAGGATGTTGAGTAACTGAATGACTAACTTGCACTCTGATTTTAGTTCACTTGCAGAAATCCAAAATGCATACAGTGCCGATGAGAAAAGCCACACTGAATGCAACAATCAGTTGTGTGAAGTGAGTATTTACATAAAGTAGTCCAATCTTCAAAAGACTTCAAGTAGTTTGCATCCCTATTTATGTGCCTGGAGTGGCTGCTGATCAGAATTCTATTTTTAAACAGATTGCTCACTTTCAGACAGAGGTTGCAACAAACTGATCTGAAGATTTGTTAAAATCTTGTTTCACCAACAGAAGTTGGTCCAGAAAAAGTACTACATGGTCTCTAATATCCTGGTACTGATATGACAACACTTCTTAATTGCACCCAAGAAACTATCTCCTGATTATTCCTCACAAAGGATCCTGATTTCAGACCAGCACTAGGATTCTTTTAAATCTGCCTTTATTCCTTCTAAATTACAGTAGATCCTCTCTTTGGAACTCCAAGCTGAACTATTGAAAATGTTTAATATCCTGTCAGCTGCAGGCCACTGAATATATTTACCTCTCATAGTTATGTATTTTGCAGGAAGGATATGTAGCAATGGCTACCGTCATTAAAACAGTACAAAGGAGAAGACAGAGCCAGCAGATAACATCACTGATACAGCTGCATGCAGAACTCTGATCTCTGTTTATAGCATGGGTGAGTGAGAGCTGTGAAGCACACTCGGATTATTTATTTTGAGAGCATGATAGCTAAGGGTTTCAAATGATCCACTGGTTTGGTTTTTCCACTAGTTTTAACACCCATCCAATTTGATTGATCCAGATGATTCATTTACTTCTAGTTAGGTGCCTTCCCTTGAACATTAATAAAAGCATCCATACATTGCCTTGGACATTTGGCATTTTAAACTGCCAGCTCAAGTATTTTGGACAATGCATAGTTTAATAAAACAGGAGTCAAAGAAACAACCCACACCTTTTGTGAAAAGTCATAATAGTTCCTGTTCTGAGTGCGTATAATTTGATTTTATGACAAGATCATAGTACTAGACTTCAGGATGTGAGAGAAAAAGTAGCCTTTGCAAGTCGGATTAGTTGACTTACAGTACTCTCTTATACCAAGGTAATGCTAATTTTCTATGGTTATAAATGTGACTCTACAGAAGCAATCAGAAAAAAATAACTGAAGGTCTGGTCTAACACTTAGTGAAGACAACATCCGTGCTGACAGGAAAGCCTCTCCCATCAGTGCTGGCACTTCACCATCCTGAGAAGTGGTACCTATGTTGATGGGAGAAACCCTTCAGTTGACATAGCACTTTTCTACACAGGGGGTAAGGCTGATGTAACTGTCACTTGGGGTAGAGATTTTCCACCCCTCTGAGAAACACAGTTAAACTGAAGAACTCCATAGTATAATCAGGCAGATGCTGCCCACTGTACTTGGATGAGAAATGTGAAAGCCAGACTCCCCCCAGGCCACAGTGCTTTCAGTCACAGTGGCCCTTGACATGTTTCACTTTGGGTATGTCTACACAGCAGAGTTACTTCAAAATAGCAGCTGCTATTTTGAAACAACTTTGCTAGCATCTACACAACATCAATTTTGGAATAAATTTCAAAATAGTGGTTGGCTTATTTTGAAATAGGTAAACCTCAATCCATGAGGAATACCACCGATTTCAAAAGAGGAGCTGTGTAAATAGGGAATAGAGCCTCTTTCAAAATTAGCCATAGTACATCCAATGAATGTATTTCATGTAGATGCTCTATTTTGAAATAGCTGAGGGGTTATTTCAAAATGCACTGTGTGTGTGGCAGCCTTATTTCAAAATAAGCTATTCCAGAAGATCTGTTCTGGAATAGCTAAATTCAAAAAAGGCTGCTATGTAGACATACCCTTTGGCCACGTCTACACTACAGCAATCTTTTGAAAAGATGAACTTCTAGAAGAGCGCATCCACACATACAAATAGATTGAAAGAGTGAGCCGCTCCTTTGACAAAGAGAAAATCCACAGCCCCTGCTCTTTCAAAAGACTGGGCCAGGTGTCAAAAAAATCCAGTGCCATGAGGACTGCTCTTTTGAAAAAGGGCCTGCAGAAGACCACATATGCTCCCCCCCCCCCACATTCTTTTGATTTTGGATCAAAAGGGCTCATTTTGTGTGTGGACACGCCATACATTTTCAAAAAAGGGCCTGATTTCCCAAAAGAACTTGCCTGTGCGTTTCATTGTCTCTCTCTTCTTCCCTCCCCAATATAAAGAACTTCCCACCACAGTTCCATACTTCAGCCATGATAACACATGACATTGAATGAAAGATGAACTATGCAAGGTTACAATTCCACTGAGCACAGATGTAATGGGAGGACAGCCACAAATCCCGAGATGAAAAACAGTACTTTCCAGATATCCATGAAGTCAGTTCAATTACATTTGTAACATTAACACAATTTTTTAAAGCCTTCGAGACATGGCACTTACTATAGGGAACCCTGTATTTAGCAACTAGAAGTAAAAAAATATATATATTTTACTTTTCAAGTAAATAAATCTATTAATGTTTTCCGCTAACCACTCTCCAGTTTTTTATATCCTAGCCATCATTACAGGAGGAGCTGGTATCAGCAACTATGTTTAGGTTGCCCAGCATTTTCTCCATTATAAATAAGCCTTGCAGCCCTTATTTATTTGGAGACATTCATACCCCACTATGGTTCACAGCTTTTCTTGCATAAACCACACCTCCCACATTGAGTACACATCTCCAGCATTCTAGCCTATCCTTCACGGCCATTATGTGGGGCAGGAGTTTCTCACTGCCTGGAGGTGGTGAGGCTCTCTTCAGCCACCATCTTAATCTGACAGGTAGCTCATTTTCCTCTCCTTCCCCAGGATAAAGGAGAGCTTGACTTGAATTTTTAAATATTTTGGACTGGAAATACTATAAGCAAACAAAAAGTGACTTTATTCAGAGCATCTTGTTTCCAAGAGAGGGGTTGGGAAGGAAGGAAGGAAGCTCAGAGAGCATGAGTAACGTATTCTGTTTACTTAGGAATATTGCTGCTATATTTTGGCAAGAATTGGTTCTGCTACACTTCCTCCTGACCATGTCCCACTGGGTGTATAAGCATGGGGATATCGCTGTTTCAGAATCATGTTTTTCAGTTAGTGAAAGGTCATGAGGCACAGAAAATTAAATAAATTATAATAAATATCAAAGAAAATGTTAGTCCCCATTCCTCTCCCCCATCTTTGAAGTGTAAGCATTCTGTTCCAGCTCATCACTAAAAAACACCTGAATATAGGCCTGGCATGGACACTTTTTTCATTTTACTCTTTATAGCAAGTATAAAGAAGATGTGAAAGTGTCCTTCATTTAAGGAGTTGGCAATCTTGGAATATCAATTTCAAGGTTCCAACTAAGCATTACACATTGAAGGGTTTTCACAGAGTCCCCTTTTCAAAATGAGTATTGCCTACTAGAGAAAAGCAAATCAGTCTGTGGCAGCCATTATGGATTTTACATTAAGATGCTGTTATGAAAGCCAGTGAGACGTTATCCTTACCCAGAGATGCAATTTGTGTTTTTCAGTGAAAGTAATTCAAATCATAAGTACAGATTGAACTTCTCTAATCTGACACCCTGGTGACTGAACAAACTTTATGGGACGACGGGAAACTTGGCCACACCCATGATAAGTTGTTGTCCAGCTAACTAACTAAAATCATACCAAGTGCGGATGTTGCCAGACAAGAAAGTTCTAGATTAGAGAGGTTCAACCAGTACTCACAAAGTCTGCATTAGATCCACACATCATAAAGATTGAAAGACAAATGTAATTTTTGTAGTCTACCAGATGTTTTCATGCACAGGCTGCACCGTAGAGCAAGGCTGTCACCTTGGGCCTTCATAGCCACATGCTGCAATTGACAAACATCCACTGCCCACCAGCTGAGCCAGCTCTGCTCATGTATTTTTTGGCTCCTAGTTGCATTAAAAGCCAGTTTAAAAAAAATCAGTTTTAAGTATATTAAATTATTTAAAAGACTGAAAAAATATCAATTTTATGACTCTGAAACCAAAAATCATGTTTTTCAGGAAATCATCATCAGTTACTGGTTCACTTACTGCCCCTGAGAACCCACTACTGTACCAGATTTATGGGTGCTGAGCGCTCCTTAATAGCCAGTAAGTAAAAGCAAGACACTAGTACAGTGAATGAGGTACATCTTAGAGAACAAAAAGTCCTGTGGCACGTTATAGACTAACAGATATTTTGAAGCATAAGCTTTGTGGGCAAAGACCCGCTTCATCAGATGCATGAGGTGTGTGTGTGGGGGGGTGGTTTCAGAGGGGTATTTAAAAAGAGTGGGGTCCCAGTGAAAGGGAGGTCCAGAGCTGACAAGGTCTATTCAGTCAGGGTGGAAATGGCCCATTATCAATAGTAGGTACCAAAAGAGGAAAAAACAAGTCAGATCAGATAGGGGGATAGGAGCCATTGTCAGAGTCTAATGGGGAGGAGATCTTAACACCCAGGGCAGAGAAGCTGCCTTTGTAAGCTGCAAGCCACTCCAAGACTCTGTTTAATCCTTGGTTAATGGAGTCAAATTTGGAAGTAAATTGCAGCTCAGGGATTTCTCTCTCTATTTGATTTCTGAAATTTCTTTGTTTCAGGACCGCCACCCTTAAATCTGCCACTGAGCGTCCAGGGAGATTGAAGTGTTCCCCCACAGGCTTCTGTACATTACCATTCCTGATGTCTGATTTATGTCCATTTATTCTTTTACATATAGAGACTGTCCAGTTTTTTCCGAAAGGACCCCCATTTAGCCGTGCCGAGCCGCACACATTCGAAAGCAGCACTTTTGAAGCGCCGCGGCCGGAAGCGTCCTAATGCTCATGAGGCTCATTAGTAATCTTCAAAATGGCCATTTGCATGGCCATTTCAAAGTTTTGGCGAAGTGGGGCCACAGCCAATACGTGCAGTAAACTCAGCAGACAAACTACTAAGTGTGCATGCCCCACGTACTCTACTGCACCATGACTACAGCGCCTAGTTAACGACATGTGACAGAAGCGCTAAGGGCAGGTGTACATGCGGCTGCGCTGCTGAGGTGCTTTAGTGAAGATGTTCTGAGAACATTCCCCTTAGTTAATCATCTTAGTTAATCCAACTACTGCCAGCATAGCACTGTTTACACTGATAAGGTTGCTATAAGAACTCCGTCAGTCAGGGCTGTGGTTTATTAAGACCTGGTCTACACAGCTGAATTACTTCAGTATAAACTAGTCACATAAAGGGCAGGAAACAAAGCCTTTGCTCAATTGGGTACACCACCAAAAAACTGTTGCATAAAATCTTACATTTCTTAAAGCCATAGGTTAAATATAAGCAGTTGGGACAGATGGGGAAGCCATTTCTTGGTCATTAATGGCTGGGGAGAGAGTCAAGGACCCAAGGAAAGGTATGCCCTTGACTCAGTTGCTTGCTGAATTGTCTGTCGTATCAGTCATTGGAAAACAGGCCTTCAATTAGTACTGCTGTTGTAAGGAAGAGCTATCAACGCCATTAAGTTTGACAGACTATTTACAACTTTCAGGTCTTCACATCATTTTCCAATAATGGTGTATCTGAAATGGCTAAACAGAAGCCATTTCTGTTTTAAGAACACTACAGTCACAATAAAAAGTGCTGATGTAAGCATTAGTTCCATTAGATTTGCCTCAACTGCAGTTATGTTTCATTTCAAACTACACAGCTCTCTGTAAGATACTTCTTTAAGATCAAGGCAAAACAAGCTGGTGTCACCATTCAACACTATTAAATGCAACTTCAAACTTGGCATAACTACCCCTTGCACATTAGTTCATTTTCAATATTTTAGCTGCCCATTCAGTTGGAGTTCTCAAGCATTTAAATCACGAGACAGAAGGAAATGCCATCAATTAATTTTACACTCATTAAGCCACAAGCCAGTAAGAGAAAATAAAGTAGATTTATATGGCACACTTTAGTTATAATGGACTTTTGCCAGAAAGCATCTGTAGAAACAGTTTACAAATAATTTAGGTATCCAACAAGAATAAGGCAACCTCCCCCTTTGGAAAGTGAATGTTTTGGTCATCAGATATATGCTTCCTGAAGAGGCCCTGCTCAGCTTAATCAGATCAGTGCCAGGAATTCAGTGAACCAGGGGTCATGCTGTCAAGACTCCAGAGTAATGCACGGCTTAAGCATCTGAACAGAATTCAGCCAGGAAATTAATGACTTTTATTACAATACCATGTCATCTGTCTTTACAAAGCAACTCTTGCTGCATTTCTTCCCCTCCTCCCCATTAAAGTTGGGAAAATAGCTTCTTACCCAGTTCTCCTCGAAGGCTCAGCAATTCTTGAGCTAGCTCTTTATGCTGTTTCAGTGCTTCCTCTCGCTGTAAAGAAAAAGAAAACACATTTTGATTACCAGTGTTTTCAAAAACGCACGTTCCAGTAATTAACTGTAGTCTGTAGGAAAACAAAAGGCAAGAATGAGGAGCCAAGAAATGAATCATTAACTTTGCTGTTACAAACATGCAGATGTTCCTTAGTTGTTATGCAAGGTATTCTTTAAAGAACCTCCCTAATTTTCTCAAGTTAACGATCTTAGTTTATGCTCTACAGCAATTAAATGACAACTATTTAGGATTCCCCCCTCCCCATGGATGTAACTGTATGTTGACCCACGGATGTTTCAACTGATCCATGCACAGAACACATAATGCATGCTTCTTTCAAACACAAAATACTTAAGAACATATATGCTAAGATCATCAGCATATGTATTTTGTGCTGAATGTAGACAAAGGTAGACTTTGCCAAAAGCTCAATCTTCTAAGAAGGAAAGGTGAAGCCCACTTTTAAGCTACTGTCATTCTCTCATGAATAGATTTTATTCAATTGCTGCTAAAATACTTATGTTTAATATCCAGCTTTACAAGAACAGATTAGAAAACAAATATAGAAAAAGGTCTTAGCATTCAGGAAAAAACCAGCCTTTCAAAGCAAACAAACAATCAGCTTGCTATTCAACTTAAAAGCCAGGGGAGAAAAAACCACTACCTCCTTTGCCCCTTACTCTTCCTTCAACTGAAAGGCTTCCAAAACACCCAAAACTAGCTGCTGCATAGACCACAGCTTAAGAATCAGATTCAGTAAGGACAATCTTCTACAGCGTATACAGAATAACTACATTAAAGGTATTTCACAGCTCCATGTACGCTTCATGAACAGAATCCTCCAGACGCAACCACTGCTGTGGCAAGCATAATGTTGCAGGAGACCATAAGATTCAGGCTTTCCAGGCAGGAATTGCTGCTGGAGCCTTGTCACCGTCCCTGCAGTCAGCCACTGCCTCAATTCCCTGACATTCCTTCAGCAAAGCACTATAAAACAAATACTGATTACCCTTGTTGCAGCACACTGAGAATAGAGGCACGTTTTGCTGCTAGAGCAGCCCATTTTCCCGCTTCTGTGTCTCCACTTTGCCCCCCACACATATACCAGGGTATACAGGCGGTACGGGCAGCACCACAGACCAAACTGGTCTGGCTAGATATAAGACGCTACTAGGAAGGGCTCCATTGGACCTTGCCTCAGCCTTACTTCACGCTTTGCAGGTTACCGTACTTCTTGTACTGCTCTCCCTCACCAGAGGCACATACTGCAGCTTCTGCACTTGGCACAAGCAGCCAGCAATTACTTAAAGCCACAGCCCTTCATTTATGAAAAATGAGAAGCAGACATTAGCCTGATCGATTGCCACTTACTCAAGTATCAGCTGGTACACTAAAGGAAAATCTGACCTTCTCCATGGCTACTGGACTGTATTTTTAGCTTTCTGAACTAGACATACCAGGCTTTACTTGCGTATACTTAATTTGTATACACAAAAAGTATTAACACAAGAGCTGAACTGGATAGGGAGAAAAAACCAAATTGCACACCAGTGAGAAGGCACTATGAAACATTAAGTTTAACACAATGACTACCCAAACTTGCATTTCTAATGACCTCCTCGCTTGCAAACAAGCCTCACCTCTCAACTGTCCTCCTTCGCTCTCACCTGTACTATATTACAAAAATCATACAGCTGTGCAAAACCATTCAGATTTTTTTTCCTGGTCCAATTACACAAACATCTGTGGTAGTTAAATTCAAACATTAACGTTGCCATATTTAGAAGCAAGGGGTGGGGAAAGTGCTCACAGAAAACCCCACCTTAAGAATAAATAGGGGAGAAATAAATATATTCTGAACTGCAAATTAGTTCAGGATTTTTGATAACAAGCTCATTTATCAGTAGGGCTCTACCAAATTCATGGTCTATTATGGTTAATTTCACAGGCATATGATTTTTAAAATAGTAAATTTTCATGATTTCAGATATGTAAATTTGAAATTTCACCATGTTATTGTAAGGCCCCGATCTGAAAAGGAAGCAGGAAGGGAGTGTCCCAGACTTATTGTAATGGGAGTTGCAGCCCTGCTACTTACTTCTGTGTGGCTGTTAACGTAGCACTGCCTCCAGAGCTGGCAGCTGGAGAGCCTTGGCTGCCGACTAGGAGTCCAGTTCTGAAGGCAGAGCTACGCCCCACAGCAGCATAGAAGGATGGATGGCATGGTCTAATATTCCCACCTGTACATCTGCACTGCCACCTGCAGAACTGGGACCTTAGCCAGCAGCTACTTGGAGAAGCAAGATGACATGGGTATGGCATAGCCTCCTTTATTCTACACTGCTGCTGGTGGGGTGCTTCCTTCAGAGCAAGGCACCAGCCAACATTACAGCCACTGCTCTTCAGTTACCCATTTCTAAAGGTAGCTCAAAAGTAAGGTAAGACCCTCCAACAATAACCTTGAGACCCCTCTGCCACTCCCTCTTGGGTCAGGAGCCCCAATTTGAGAAGCACTGCTCTCCCCTGTGCAATCTGTGTAGTACAAGGGAAAAAGCCTACAAAAAGGCCAGATTTTAGGGTCCGTCATGTGTTTTGCATGGCTGTGAATTTGATAGGGCCCTACTTATCAGATTGCCTAAATAGAGGAGAACAAAGGAGATGGCAAATACTCCTTCCAAGTCAAAACAATGAGATATTGCTCTTAAAAGGGAATTAAAGCTCAAATGAGTTAGATATAGCCATTAGTTCAGTAGCCATTTACTTTGCATTAAATACAGCCAGTCAGTCATTGCCTTACTTAATTCCATCACTGTAATGCCTAGATTGCGAGTAGAGTACTTTACCAGAAATTGTCAACACGTGGTGTATCACTAGGAATTAAGTCCTTCATTGGCTATGCTTCATTTAAAGATGTACCTACACATGCTCCTCATATTCTTTTGCCTATATTGTACCAATTGAATGCAATAAAAAGATTTAGCATTTGGAAGTTGCCTTAAAACACATCCTCTTTTGATACAAGTGGAAAATAGTGAGGTTATGACACTGAACCTAGAGGGAAAGGATTATAATGTTACTGATGAAGTCTGCTCCCCGTTCATTTGAATCAAGTGAAGAACACCTAGACATGACAACGAACTAAAGAGCTGGCCCTAAATTTAGAAAGGTTACGTTCTGAGCACACTGGCGCAGCACATGCATATTCATATGACCGGCCTTAAAGGCAAAAAAGGTTGACCTTTGTCATTTTAGCTCAATCAGGTGAGCTTACCTGAATTAACTGAAAACTCCTGTTAATGTCAGTTTAGGGCAGGCTAACCTATTCCAAGTCTTGTTAGAGGACTGTTTTGTGGCTGCCTATTAATTAGTAAGGCTATTTTAACTTGTTTGAGCAACAGTATTGGGGAAAAAAAATACCACTCCCCCGAACCAAGACAAAACCATAGCCATAGGTTGCTCTTTAGGGTACCAGTTAATTCTTTTGAACAAGTCTGGAATCCTAGGATGCAGATTCTCTCAGAAGAGCAGGAAGAAAGGATGAGTCACCGCACTGTAACATCAGTGCCCATTACAGATATACAGCACTAAACAATGAAATAGGGAATACTGCAGAGTTCTTATCATCTACATAGCATCCCACTGTAGTGCCAGGTATATAGTGAAGTAGTATTTACTCCCATCTATTCCCATTTACTTCAACTCCCTGCTGGAACTATGCAAACTAAGGTTTAGTATACCTGGGGGTATTTTGTTTTCCCTTTCCAGTTTCATTACCTTGACAAAGTTTTCCAGAGCCAACTACAGGAACCTTGCTCTCTCCTAAGTTAAATTTATACTTGCATACATTTGTTCTGTGATTTGTTTTATCTTTCAGTGTTTTCCTTCCTCCCTGCCTCCAATGTTACACTTCTCAGGTGTAAAACTTCACTCCAATTCTTAGTTAACCCTCTGTAACCCAATTCTTTCCAGCTATTTTTTCCCCACCAGTATATTTGCCTTTTACCTCCAGAGGTCTCCATGCTTCATGGTTCCTTTTCTTGGTCTAAATTCCCTTTCCTCTCTCTCTGTTGGTGCTCTATGAAGCCTCCCCTCCAAACTAGCAGTTCCCCACCTGCCAGCTTCCCAGAGAGACTGAAGGCATGTTTACATTTAAACTGCTGCAGTGGCACAGCGGCACTAAGGCTGCTGCAGCACTTGAATCACAATGCTCTAAACTGAGCAGAAGAGACCTCTCCAACCAGCATATTAATTCATTTGCCCAAGAGACAGTAGTTGTCAGTAGGAGAAACTCTCCCGCCAACATGGTCCATAACAGTTGCTCAGGAGTGTGTATTTTTCACACCTAGGAAACAGTTCTATTAATATAGGTCTCTAGTATAGACCAGATCGGAGTACAGCCAATTCTGAATACTTCTGACCAATGCTCCGCAGCCTTTGCCTGTATGTTGCCTAGGATGACGTGTACACTGGAGGGATGAGGTGGCATACCCTCCTAACGTAGAGGCAGCAAACACCAATGGGTATTTCTCTGTTCAGTTGTAAAAATACTACCTCTCTGACATCAGGTCTACTCTATGAAATTAGGTGTGCATAGATGACGTCAGAGCGAAAAACCCAACCCTGGGGGTAGGCAATGGTCAGTCAACAGGCAAATTTCCCCATCAACCTAGCTAGCAACCGTCAGGGAGGCAGTGCCCCCATAAACCCCTCCAGCCAGTGTAGGGACTGTCTTCACTGATGTGTTCCAATCATGCAGCTGCATCGCTGTAGTGGTTTGTATGTCGACATAGGCTAAATGTCGCCTGTGCCAATAGAAGTACTCATCTTTCAGCAAAGCTAATGGCTACTTAAAATTTATCCCAAGAGCACTGTATCAGTCAGGGATTTGATTTTTTTCCCCCACAACCCTGACCAAGACAGCTATGTCAGTATAAATTTTAAGTATAGACAAGGCCTGGGAATCAGCGCTGGCCACTGGGAAAAGAAATTCTGCATGATCAGAGACCAGGAAACTTGTGACACCATCCACTGTCTGAAAGATGAGCAGAGCCTAAGTATGCTTCTGTCAGCGATGCCAGACAGCAAAACATCTGCTGAGCCTCTGCCTTCCTGCCAAGTTCCATTGGACTAATGGCAGTCAATGAAGGGGACAATGAGCACTTCTAGGTCAGTCACAGGAGCAAGTATCCTCCTCCTTTGTAAGCACTGTTTTCCAGTAGGCTTGCCAAAGCCTGCTCTCCTCATAGAACACCTGGTCCCCTCAAAGGGCCTTCTGGATACCCATATCACCCAGGACAGGTCTGCTCTGGTTAGATAGCTGCTTTTAAAAAATCCAGCCTAACGCCTACTGATTGAGTGGAGGTTGCACACAATCTGCATGGGTACAAATCCCACCCTGTACTTCATGAGCTAAAAGCCAGCATTGGATTTAAAATTCAAAACAATGCTTACTTAATAAAATGATAAATTTGGGCTCTCATATCAGAGAGGTAGCCGTGTTAGTCTGTATCTTCGAGAACAGGATCTCCGAGGACCCCACTGAGGAATACACAAAGAAACTACAGCATCTGCTCAAGACCCTCCCTATGAAAACACAGGAGCAAATTTACACAGACACACCCCTTGAACCCAAACCAGGTTTATTCTACCTGCTACCCAAGATCCATAAGCCTGGGAATCCTGGACACCCCACCATCTCAGGCATTGGCACCCTCACCACAGGATTGTCTGCATATGTGGACTCTCTACTTTGACCCTATGCTACCAGCACCCCCAGCTTTCTTCAAGATACCACCGACTTCCTCAGGAAACCTACAATCCATTGGTGACCTTCCTGAAAACACCATCCTGACCACCATGGATGTAGAGGCCCTTGACACCAATATCCCACATGAAGATGGGCTCCAAGCTGTTCGGAACATTATCCCTGATGAGACCGTGGCACAGATGGTGATGGAGCTTTGTGACTTTGTCCTCACCCACAACTATTTCAGATTTGAGGACAAATTATACCTTCAAATCAGTGGCACTGCTATGGGCACCCGCATGGCCCCACAGTATGCCAACATTTTTATGGCTGACCTGGAACAACGCTTTCTCTATTCTCGTCCACTAGCGCTCCTCCTCTACCTGCGTTACATGGATATCGTCATCATCTGGACCCATGGGAAGGAGGCTCTTGAAGAGTTCCACCGTGATTTCAAAAGTTTCCGCCCCACTATCAACTTTAGCCTGGACCAGTCCACACAAGAGATTCACTTCCTGGACACTACTGTGCAGATAAGCGACAGTCACATAAATACCACCCTATACTGAAAACCCACAGATGGCTACGCTTATCGACACGCTTCTATCTTCCATCCGGGGCATACTACGCAATCCATGGTATACAGCCAGGCACGAAGGTACAACCATATTTGCTCTGATTCATCAGACAGGGAAACACCTACAAGGCTTTTACCAAGCTTTCCTCAAACTACAATACCCACCTAAGGAAGTGAGGAAACAGATTTACAGACAAGTACCCAGAAACCACCTGCTACAAGACAGGCCTCTCAAGGAAAACAAGAGAGCACCACTGACCATCACATACAGCCCCCACCTAAGGCCTCTCCAACACATCATCAGTAATCTCCAACCCTTCCTGAACAACGATCTTTCACTCACAGACATTTCGGAGGCAGGCCTGTCCTCACCTACAGACAGCCTGCCAACCTTAAACAAATCCTCACCAGTCACTATAGATCACTAAGCCTGGAACCAATCCCTGCAACAAACCTTGCTGCCACCTCTACTCACACATCCACACCAGTGAAATCATCACAGGACCTAACATCAGCCAGACCATCAGGGGCTCCTTTGCCTGCACATCTACTAATATAATATATGCCATCATGTGCCAGCAATGCCCCACTGCAATTTACATTGGCCAAACTGGATAGTTTCTATGTAAAAGAATAAATGGACAGAAATCAGACATCAGGAATGGTAATGTACAGAAACCTATGGGAGAGCACCTCAATCTCCTTGGACACTCAGTAGCAAATTTAAGTGGCAGTCCTGAAACAAAGAAGTTTCAGGAATCAAATGGAAAGAGAAATCTGTGAGCTGCAATTTATTTGCAAATTTGACTCCATTGATCAAGGATTAAATAGAGTGGGAGTGGCTCACACCTTATAACAGGAGCTTCTTTGCCCTAGGTGTTAACATCTCCACATTAGACAGACAATGGGCCATATCCCCCATCTTATCTGACCTGTTTTTTCTCCCTCTTCATGCATACTACTAGTGGGCCTTTTCCACCCTGACTGAATAGACCTTGTCAGCTCTGGCCCTCCCTTTTACTAGGACCCCACTCTTTAAATACCCCTCTGAAACCCCCACCCCCCACCTCATGCATCTGATGAAGCGGGTCTTTGCCCACGAAAGTTTATGCTCCAAAATACCTGTTAGTCTATATGGGGCCACAGGACTTCTTGTTGTTCTTGGGCTCTAATAGTTACCAGTGCTTACATATTCAAATAGGCTGATTAAAAATTAGCTGAATTGTTGTTGGTCAGTTACACTGAAGACGAAGTTAGATCTTCCCATAGACCTGCTTTTGGAAAATGAATATTTTAAGAGCACGAGAGCATCAAATTAAGGTGTTAGAAGTACTACAGCCATGATTTTAGAACTTCTCAACACTAGGCTCACTGTAAAACAGAAGTATCAGAGAGGTAGTCACGTTAGTCTGCAGCTTCGAGAACACCACGAAGTCTTGTGGCACCTTATAGACTAAAATAAATCCTTGTTTTATTTCTGTAAACAGAAGTGTTTTTTAAAGTTTGCATATGAACCGAAGAGAGACATCTCAGCATTTAAAGACAATTTAAGTTAGATAATTGTGAAAAAAATTTTATTTGGTTCTTTAAAGACTGTCCTTGTTAATAACAAAACCTTTGAAGAAAACCAAGACACAAATGTGTGTTTCCAGATGTAGGAAAGAGAGAGAGTCAGGTTTCTTTCTAGTTTCTTTCCAAGCTTTTGTGAAATCTGAATGCAATACTTAAAGAGCAAGCTTATTAGGGTAGCTATATTAAGCAATAACCCAGTTTGTCAGCTCTGTCCAATAGCTTGGTAGTTGCTGTAGGAACTATAGTTACTGTAGGAAATATAGTCCTGAACATAGGGGGAGTTCTACAGAATAAAAATCAAACTTGCAAGACATGAAACTGAAATGTACTAAAGTACAAAAAATGGTGAAGATTTGATGACATTTGGAGTGGCTCAATCAAAATCATCCTGGGCATTTCATTTCAAATTCTAGGCAGTAAGACATTGTAGTACTTCAGGGTGGAGTGTCAAAGTACTAATAAATTAATGCTTTGAGAGATTTTAACCTAAGCCTAGAAATTAATACAGAAGCTTTAAGTCTGTGATAAAGATAAATTTTTAGAGTTGTTCATGTTTCCAGCTGTTTAGTGTTAATGAGAAAACTATTTTAAGCAAGAATCATCCCACTTAAACATCATGGAACACTCAAGTAGCTGTCATTTTAACTTTGTGACATCAGTTATTTGCACAGCAACTAGCAGATTGTAAGCACAACTCCGACTTCCTTGCTGGATCAAGTAGAAAAGCTGCCCTTTATTCAAGGCAATTTATTTTAATGGCACAAAAAATACCTAGAAATTTTGACCAAGTCACCGCTTTTCCTACAATCTGGAGGAGTGTGGGGGGTTGGGTAGGGATCAGGGACAGACTCAGAGTAAATCCTAGTCTTGACAACAGAATGAATTAGATTCATAGAGTTTTATACCAAGTGTCTCTTGTAGGCCTTTAAAGTGTAAGTGCTATTATAATTTCTGGAATTCTGGTTTAGGACTGTAATTCCTTCAACAACTAGCTGTAACAGTTAAAGAGCATTTGGCAGTTTGTAAATTGGACTTTAGTTTAGCATATTTGCCCAATAAACTATCGCTGCAAGTCTGGTACTATTGACACATGCCACACAGCATGAACTCTACACAAGAGACGGAAACAAGGTATGTACTCCATTGAAATTGTCTTCAGACTGCTTAAAATGTGAAGTTTCCAAGAACCAGCTATGGAAAAATTGCATTGGTATTTTTAAATGTCTGAGGGATTTCATTTTTTATTTTACGTACCTATGTGGTGCTTAGAGCCATGTGATAAACCTTTGACTCTCTCACCCACATTCTGCTTACAGATTAACCTCCCCTTGGACCGCCTGCAACATTCCAAATATCTGAGCTGCTTCAGACAGCTGCCATTCACAAAAAAGCCACCCACACCGGGAAGAGAAATTTTCCCTCCATCAAAAAGATGGAATTTTCCCCTCTCAAAATCATGAGTCTGAGGCCTGTGCTTATAAACAGTCAATACTGCCTCTAACCCAGTGACCTCTTGGTTCCAAGTGGCACAGAGCATGAGGGATGTACAAGGTTTTAAAGGGATGCCCTGAGTCAGATACATACACCATCATTCAACAAAAGCTAGCAAGTGAGGTCTCTGCAAAGAGCTGTAGTCCACTGCATATCATGATCATTGCTAAATGTTTGCACACATAATATTTAAGAAGTTATGCCTCAAATACATAAAGTTATTTTTAAAGCCTTGAACTAATAGTGAGTAGTGCAGAAAGACTGGAAAATCTACATGAAAGGAAATTCACAGAATAAAACAGAAAGGGTGGCCTGCTTGTGACTAAGGCCAAAGAACTGTTCGCGTGTATCTGGGGAATATGTGGAAGCAAAAAGGGTCCTTCATGAGAAGGCAAGCCAATAGCATGCTTGTTTTACAAGCGAGTCACAGTCAGCTAGACCATAGAAACAAGGATTTGGGCTAAACATTCCACAACACGAGTGTATTTTATTAGCAAAGACAACAGTCTAGCATGCATGTAATGAATTTGCGTACCCATTTCTTTCCAGTACTTCTACTTATTAATTTATAACTATTAATCTCTGTGGTTTGTGTCTGTCTGTCTGTGTCTGTCTCTCTCTCACACACACACACACACACAGTTTCACTGTAAATGTACCTGAGTGTCATGTTACAAGTGGAGCATTGATCTGACTTGACCAGGTGAGCTAGGCGATATAGTTTCTTTAGCAGCAGTGAAACTGTGTACTGAGACCCTCTAATGGAACAGAGAAGCTCAGTGGGCTTGAGAGTTAGTCTCTTCCTATGGCTCAGCAGTAGTGAGACAGAAGGGCCTGCAAGCCATACAGAGGAATGGTTGTGTTCTCCGTGGCTGCTGAAGTAGGAAGCTGATGCCCGGCACGTGCAGACAAGACTTACCAGCTAACTTTAGAATGAGGATGAGGTAGCTGAAAATCTTGGGGATACCCGAGAAGCATGTCACTGTTGCAGGGTTAGATTTAATATTGCAACCCTTCCGGGCTAGACCTGGGAGCTTTGGACCACCTGGAAGGAAAGATGCCAATTTTCCAATAGAAACTCTTCTAGCCCTGGAAGATCCTTTTGAAGTCAGGATACTATAGGTAAGGAAACCTGGCTGAAGGTCATAGTGACAAGTTTCTCAAGTTATGACAAGCCTATACAGATATTCTCCTGGCTCTGAGGGATCCTACCTTGAACACAGACGAGAAAAACAGTACCAATAAAAATGTTAAAATTCTAAATATTTCTAAAATAGTTGCATGGCATGTGAATACATGGAGTAGTAGTATAAGGATTCTGTTGACACTTACTTGGGATGATCTGTATAACATACTGCTTGGAAGCAACAAGGCCATCCCAAATGGGACCAATATTTTATACTAATGTGCTCCATATTTATGTTGTCTGAAACACTGTGCACAGTATGCATATTTCATTCTGTAGTTTCAAGATGCTAGTTGCATATTGCTAGCAACAAACATTCCAATATTTATATAAATATCAAATTTAATACTCTTCTTAAAAGTGCGATTAGCCAAATAATTAACAAATCAAGTCTTCAGATGGTTTTCTTTCAATGGTTTTCACATTTTTTCCCCTTCTGCAATCATTGCTTACAATATCATGACCATTAAATGGAAACAAAGTTAACTGCAAAAACAGAAGCAGCTAGAAGGACAAACAATATAACAAGACCTTTCAGCTGCTGTAGCTTTTAATCTATCACTGGTTGCTATATTACACCTAATTTGCAATGTAAAATCTTTAGAATAAAGGATCTACCAGTTTATTTTAAAGTACCATACACACCTACATTACTCCATAAATAGCATCGAGTAGCAGTTCCCAAATTATGGTCCATGGTCACCGGTGCTCCGAAGAGTACTTGCTGGTTACATGACACTATAACATTAACTTCCCTTCTTTTCTGCTGCTAACCTGTACTTGAAGATATCTAAAAACACATTAAGTCCTTCCCAATGCTTTTCAATGTAAGCAATGGCTTTAATCACTCCAAAATGTTTTATTTATGTGGACAGGACATGAAATGGTCCCTGCAAAACAGAGATGGGTAATTCACAATATACTATTGTGATGTAGTTATCCTATGATGAAATTTGATGAGACTCAGCCTGTGGGATAAAGGTAACTAATATATACACAACACGGCTCAGTGGAGAGGATACTGTCTATGAGACAAGAGAAGTGAGTATTTATTGCTGATTTGTTCGTGAATCCCTCCACCCTTTTCTGATTTAGTTTCCCCATTGGCACAATTGGAAAAGGAGACTGCTTACTGGTACAGGGTGTTCTTTGAGATGCACAGTCCACATACATATTCCATGGTGGCTAAATGCACATCCGATATGCATTCATTGGTACATTCTAGTCAGCAGTCCTCCCCTGGACAGCACATGAGCCCCTCCCTTCCCTAAGGGAGAGGATAGAGGGTAGAGCCACCTGCTATGCCAGCAAGGATGGCAGTTGAGATATGGAATATGTACGTGGACTAAAATATCTCTAAGCACATCCACTACTATACATGTAATCAAACTCTGCAAGCACTAGACAGCGTGCATATTCCACAGCTGGTGACCACCCACCCCTCAGGTGCAACCTTACTCACAGCAGGGCTATGGGTTGTCTGTGTGCACACAGACTGCAGTACTCATCTCCCAAAAAAACCGCACCATCTCTGTCTGCTTGCACCACCATATAGGGCTTAGAACTTGCATATACCTGACAGCCAGGTGTCCTCTTTGCAAGCATGTTGGATAGTCATTCTTGTGAGGGCGACCACAGAGATGGATTGTGCTCTAATGGACTAGGCATGAATCAGATTATCTGCCTGACAGCATGTTCTGATGCACCAGGGAATCCAGTTTTATATTCTCTGCACAGAGTCAACAGGAGAAACAGACAGGGGAGTTCTGTGAGGGAAGCTGGAACAGAAAAAGGATCCCAAAACTGGGATCTCCTTCCAGATGATATCCTGGTTTCCTCTCATGCACAGAGGAGACCACTCCAGGGAAGGAGACTCCAGTTACTTGGAAGAGACAAGCAACAGTAAGAAATGCAGAGAGTAACTGCATGGGGAATTGCCTGCTGGGTACAAAGCTTGTGGACCTCTCGAGACATCTAGATTGATATGTCTGTGCACTGCCAGGGAGGAATTAGTGGTTGTCGCACTCCCCTGAAGGTACCAGTGACACAGGGAAAGCTAGGGGGAAAGGCCACACTTAGGCTGCATGCTAAGAGATTGAACTCCAGGACCTACCTAGTGGCAGTCACTGAAATGCTTCCAGTACCACATGCAGGGCCAGTTAGGCAGGCCAAACTGAAGGGTCTCAATGGTTAGAGGATTAGATGATGATACTGGGAGGAGAAATGTATTAGGAACTGGAGAGCCGTTTGGGAAAGAAGGCGCCTATACAGGAAGGGTGTATTTCCTTAAACCCAAATTACTGAAGCCAGATTGCTGGTACGAAAAATTTAAAAGGTCAAAAAATAAAACTGCTTTTCAAGTAGGGGTTTGGGGAAAGTTGCAGGTGCAGCAGGAGGAGAAGTACACAGGCTGGACAGACACATTCCTTAGGGAAGGGGATATTAAGAGGCTTCAATTTCCCAGTAAAGAGAAGAGGATGGAGTGAAAGCACAGGCAGAAATTGAAAGGAAAGGAAGCAGTAATAAAATTAACAGTCTGATTAAATTAAGTCACTTAAAGTCTAGCAACTACACACACAAATTTTATACTAATTCAAGAAGTTTAAAATGAATAGACCCAAGTGCCTGGTATTAAAAAGAAGTTTGATATAGCAGGCATCACAAAAACTTGGTGGAATGATGATAATCAAGACACAATAATACTTTGTACAAAATATATAGGAATGAGATGTAGGTCATGCCAGTGGGAGAAGTGACACTAAGTAAAAGCAAACAGTAGGCTAAATACAGTAAAAATATGAAATGAAACAAAACACTACTATAGAGCCTAATTTGCACAGCTATATTTGCAGGTGCTAACTCCAGAGGTTCCATGTGGGCAGGATGGTTCAGTAAGTCTTCAGAGTGTTCCTTCCATCTACTAAGCTGCTCACTTGGGTGTGTTAGCACATACTCCTCCCTCTACTGTACTGGCTGATCCACAGTATGCCATGACACAGCTAGCTTCCATGTGATGTCATACAGCTCTTTCAACTTTCTCTGTCCTGCAGCTGGTTCCACTTTTTGGGCAAAATTTTCCACAAAGTTCTTCTTGTCCCCTTTTACAGCCTTTTAACTTCTTCGTTGGCTTCTGAATAGAGTCTGAGCTTCTGCCTTGGCTGCTCTTGTTTTGCTGTTGACAGCTGCTTTTCTGTCCTTTCATTCTTTCACTTTTCTCAGAGTTTCTGCTGTGATCCATTCTTTGTGCTGCCTTTCCCAGTGTTTTATTGCAGGTCTCTTTTCAGGCTGTTTTGGTGTTCTTAAACTTGTTCCACAGTAACATCTTTTGGGATGTTTGTCAGAAGTGCCTATCTGTTGAACAGCTCCACTTGGAAACTGGCTCTTGTCTCTATATCCTTCAGCTGCTCTACGTCGCATCTGAATCCTGGCTTGGTCACTTTTGCGGTGTACCTCTTGAGCTTGAACTTGAGTTTTACCATGACCAAATGGTGGTCTGAACCTACACCTGCTCCTCTTCTAGTGCAGATGTCCTGCATCGATCTTCTGAAAGAACTGCTGATACAGATGTGATCAGTCTGGTTTTTTTGACAGGGGTCTGGTGAAACCCAAGTGACGTTATTGATCCTTTGGTGTAGAAAAACATTCCTACCTATCACCAATCCACTGAAGTAACAAAAGGTCACTTAAGTGCTCTCATTTGCATTCATGTTAAAATACCACGTTCACAAATATCTGCAAAGACAAAACTGCAGATCTTCAACACTAATGTGAAGGGCATGCTCTTGTATGGATGAGACCTCGTGTACTAAGAAAAAAGTCTTCAAATCACAAGCTACAGACCCCCATAAACAGATGCCTGGGGTACATCCTTTGCACCAAATGGCAAGACTTTGTCACAAATGAGGAGCTCTGGAAGAGAGTAGGACAAGCACCACCAGACATTCAGATCAAGAGAACAAAAGTGGGGATGGCTAAGACCAAACTCAGAAAATCATCATCCATCAAGCTCTCAAATGGAACCCGCAAGGAAAACACAAGAGGAAGACCTTGGACAACATGGAGAAGATTTACCGAGACTGAAGGACAACAATTGGGATACTCCTGTAGTCAGCTAGAAGTTTGTCCCAAGACAGAGTGAAATGGGGATGTTAAGTGCCTGGACAATGGTGATCCAGTGGATATAGTGTACTTGGACTTTGAGAAAATCTTTAATGAACTCCCTCACCAAAGAGTCTTAAGCAAAATAAGCATCCATGGAATATGTGAGTAGGTCCTCTCATGGATTTGAGACTGGTTGGAAAATAGGAAATAATAGGACTGAAAATGGTCAGTTTTCACACTGAAAAGAGCATGATTCCTCCAGGTTTTATACTGGGACCTGTACTGATCATCACGTTCATGTGTTTTCTGGAAAAGGCAAAGTTGCGGATATGAAATTATTTAATGTGTTAAGCCCAAACAAGTCTAGGGTTATAAAAAAGGTGATCACTCAAAAATTACATGTTGATATGTACAATGTAATGCACACTGGAAAATATTCCCAATGATATATCCAAAGTTAGGTCTAAGGCTGCATCTGCACTATGAGATAAAATCTAATTTTATTAAAATCAATTTCTTAATGCCAGGTTTTAGCCATTCAATTCTGAGCATCTTCACCTTCCCACATGCTCCCCACAAAATCGACTTATTAATGTCACTCACAAGTAGCTTAAATCAAGTGCAGCTGCAGTGTATTGTGGGAACCTATCCCACAGTTCTCTGAGCCCCATTGCATTCTGGCCCCTCTGGTAGATGTAGGTATATGATGCCATCTTCCCACATTCCTCTCTTTCCTCTGCCATTTTAAGTATGTTTAAGTAGACACGATTGTTATACTGAAACTCAAATGATTCATCAGTAATGGGCTGGGGTGACTAGAAGACGGTATCCGGTTGGCAGCCACGCAAAATCATGACCGCCAACAGGATCTCTCTCAAAAACTTAGAATCTGGATTTAGGCCATCTGAAAAAGACGACCCTTATGTCAAAGTAGACATGGTTCTTACACTGAAGCTTGAATAAATCATTAGGCTAAAATACCCCAGACTATAGCCAGATTTGCACATGGAAAAGATGACACTTAGGACACAAACATTCCCTGCTGCAAACCTTACTTCAACAACCGTGGTAATTGTATAGCTAATACATTGCCTTCATTGAGACATGTACAGCTCGTGGCGGCTAAGAGAGCCCAGCTACAGCCAGCCCCTGAAAATCATGACGACCAAGGGAGACATCCCCCAGGCAGCTAAAAAGACCCCTGGCTACAGCCAGTCCCTGAAAAATCATGACCCTCACCACGTGCAATCTACCTGGCACCTTGTGCAGCATGTCCTTTTATTGGTTTGGGGTCAAGCCACATGATGGAGCTGGGTGCGGGAATGTTCCAGACTGTGGGGCACCTCCGGGGGGAGGGAAGAGAGGGGATGTGGGGGTCAGGACAACATGTAAATGGCTGAAAAGAAGTTTCTTGCAATACCAGACAAGCACGCCCCCACACACACAGCCTAGCTGACACACAAGGGGAGCCAGCAGCTGGCACCAGGCAGCACAGGAAAAAAATGAATAGGCAAGCTGGCAGGGGTATACGCAGAAGCACAGACACCACAGCTGTGCTTCTAGCAAAGAAAAAGAAGAGATTTTTTTTCAGCCTCTCATGACCCTATACCCACGGGCTAGCTTGCAGGTGCCAAACTGTAATGGTCCTGTTGCCTAATTCCTATGCAACTGAGAGCAGTGGAGATGTAAGAGGCCAGAGCGGAGAACTGTGGGGCACTGTGGGGCACATATGGGTTATCCGAGGAAGCTAATGAATTCGATTTAGACATGCCACATCCTCGCTACCCTTCATTTGGATTCTTACATCCAAATAAAATGCTACAACCATCGAGTTACTTTGATTTTAGGATTTCAATATCATGTTGATTTTAGCGGTCCATAAATTGAGCTAATGGAATTTACAGTGAGGACAGGTACTGGGGGGCGGGGGGGGAGAAAAATCAGGCTAACTGACTGTTAGCCGATGGCCAAGGATGTTTGGTGAGGTGCCAGCTATGACCGTTTTACACCATCCGTGACTAACTGCTAGAGCTCAGAGCCCCTTTGCAGTGGGCAGTCAGGATTGACTGACAGGCGCCCCAAGAGTTTGCCCCATGGAGGTGGCACAACTCAACGCTAGGCTCTTAGTACTCTCACCTAATGGCCAGGCTTTATAGCCAAAACGGCTGAGGTTCTTTAATTGTGTTGGCTGCTTTACAGTAACCCAGAGAAACTAGTCAGGCTTATGCACAAATGGTTACCAAAATTTATTAAACTAGATTCTAATCATGTGGTTACAAAATTGCTAGTGCCTACTTATTTAAATTTATAGATGTTACATACACAAACAAGTTACAAAACTGAAGCCACGATCCCAAAGAAAGAAAACAAAGTATAGAGCTCTATTTCAAAATATGTGTACACTAAAGATAGGAGATCAGGTGTGGGCGCTTCTTACCCTCCTTGCATCTCTCGATTCCAGCGGTGCCAAGCCAGGATCGGTCACTCAATTCCGTGGAAAGACGAATAAGGGACAAGGCTTAGGGACCCTTTTAGCTGCAGAAGCCTTGGGAGGCTGTCACTTATCTGACCAGCAGATAGTGAAAAGCACTCAAAAATCATGGTGCTGTAGGTCCCATACTTATACCTCTGTACTCCTTTATTCTCTTTCTCCTTTCTTATGCCAAATTGGGGCTGGTCTGTCTGGGCGACACCAGCTCTCGCAAGAGCAGTTTACACTTGCAAGGGAGAGAAACAATAAGTTTCGACTACTGGACATTCCTTTTATTAGGGTAAATATTTTCCCACCTAGGATGTTGGTGTGTGTGCGCATCACGTTATTTAGTAGGGGCTAAGAGCCATGTCTGTCACAGCTTCTCTGTCTGCTGTGAGCCTAATCATTGTATATGTTCCCAGAGGCACATTGTAGCAGCACACCTGTGCTTTCTCACAGCTTCAAAGGCTGTGCTGGAATTTACGTTAAGTGCCCTGTTGTTTTGGCTCCCTTGTTTTCCCAGCAATGCTGGTCTGAGAGGGGGGCTGGCTGTCTGGCTACACTGACTCAAATCGATTTTCTCTCATAGTGCAGATGCAGCCTAATTGACTAGTTACCACTCCAGATCAAGCCTTTGAGTCATCATGGATAAGTCTCTGAAAATACCTTCTGAGCCGGATGACTGAGGTCCAGGATTGGCTGACCTGGGCCCTCAGCAAAATGAAACACATTCTCATTGGAAGGTTCCTGTTCAGGAACGGGGAGGTGTGGAGGGGTGGTGAGTGTTACCGAGAGCACTGTAACTTCTCTAGACCCTGTCCAGCACTCAGTCTCGGGTGGGGGTGGGAGGAAGAGAGACACTGAACTCGGCCTGATGGATCAGAGATCACATTAAACTTGCTGCATGGGCAGCACTAATGCCAAATGGTACTACTGTGGCAGGCCTCCTCCTTGCAGCCAGATGGCACTGGCTGTCTGAAATAAGAATATGGCGGTTGGTGCTACTGACCAGGTTGGAACCCAAAAACAGTGGCTCATTTTGGAGGTCAGCACATAAATTCCTAATGCCTAAGGGAGCCCTAGAGTCTGAGCACCTTCATCACCTCGTGTCTTCTCCTGTGAAAGAAGGAGCAGCCTTCAGATGGTAAAACATTTGTTGTCTGAAGCTCACTAGCAAAACCTACTGAAACCAGCCAGGAGGAGTGCCTGATGGCGATTGCCAACCGTAGCTGTGGCATTCAGGGACAAGTGTAGTGCAGTGCTAGTTACCCAACATCCTTTCACAAGAATCATCTGGAACTCCTCCCTGAAGTCCTGTCTAGCTTGTTAGTAAATTGTTGCAACATACTCCTCTTGATGCAATAGTATTTTGCTAGGACAGCCTGACTATTGCAGATCCCCATCAGGAGGTGCTGCTGTACATTATGCTTTTTGGTCAGCAAGTCAAGGCATTTAACCTCCTTGTCCTTCGGGGTCCACTTCTGGTGGTCTGAATTATTTCTTGCATTAGCTGCTGTCACCACCTGGGACACAAGCCCTGGATGGGAACAGAACTGTTCATGTCCCATCACTAGGACTGGTCTGCTTATTTTGACATTGGTACCACAAATGCTGACATTCTGCTAGAGGATCCCTGCAAGTTTCAGAAGTCCTTAATTGACCAGGATCATCAGTAGTGAGGCATGTTGCAAATGTAAAATACCCAGGAGTTTGCAGCACGTCATGCACCTACTCTGTAGGGAGGCAGAGCAAGAGCAGTGCTGGGGTCTACGACTTCCCACATGTGCACAATTTCCCCAACTCCGGGAAAGAAACTTTGAGATCTTACTACAACCTGGCCTGGAGAGTTTGCTGCTAGAGATGGAGCCCAAGCTCCTGCCTGCACGCTGGAAGAGCATCTGCTTTAAAGGGCCATAGCCTGCCCTGCTTGCCTACTAACACTGTGATGCCCAAAGGTGCCCTCATCATCGCCCTTGCAGCCAGGGGGCAGAACCAGCTGCCTGCATACAACCCCAATCTCCAAGCAGCCTCTTCAAGGTAGGAGGTGA
This sequence comes from Carettochelys insculpta, assembly GCF_033958435.1. Classification (NCBI taxonomy): domain Eukaryota; kingdom Metazoa; phylum Chordata; order Testudines; family Carettochelyidae; genus Carettochelys; species Carettochelys insculpta. The sequence continues at coordinate 55,111,836 of NC_134140.1, forward strand.
AGATGCTGAAGTTCACGGGTACAGCTGTGAGCTCCTGCTCCATGCAGTTTACTGGGAGGAGTGTCTCATAACATCTTGTTGCGAGTTACAAATAACCTCCATTCCCCATGGGCCCATAACTTGAAGGTTCTATTGTAGCTACTTAAGGTACAGGTGAAGTTGATCTAAGATGATTTACTCTCACATGTACCACATTGGCAGAGAATTGTGAAGGGTGACTCCATTCTGACCCCTTGAATTGCACGAGGAAGTGAAGAAGGATGCATTCAAAACACCCTGAAGAATACTGCTGCCCAAAAAATTCTGATGCATGCACACTGGATGTGCACTCACCCGCAGGGGAGTAAGTATACAGACTTACACTTGAAAAATAGCAGCTTTGCCTTGTAAAGCATTGAGATGTGTGGGTAACAAGTGTTCAGAATTTAATACAGTGTTGGCTATTAACAGGCACATGTATCTTAAGGAGAAAAGTGTTAGAATGTTTTCAAATCAGCAACGGGAAAAAAGCACAATAGAACCCCGAGATACATGCACTCAAGTTGTATGACTCCTGGGTTAATGCAACTGAGTGGCAGGGAGCTGGTGCCTGAATCCAGGCTGCCTGCCACTCAGGGGAGCTGGGAAACTGACCAGCGAGTGACAGGCAGCCAGAAGGCAGCACCCCATCACTTGAAGGAGCAGGGAAACTGACCAGGTGCTGTGAAAATGCTTCTTTTGGGACAGCAGTCTGATTTGTGGCTGCTGCCCCTGACAGGAGCGCCGAGAGTCAGGCTGCCACACAACAGGAGTGGTTTCATGGCTCCTGCCAGGGGCAGCAGCCTGACTCTTGGCTGCCCGCCACTCCCAGGAGACAGGAAACTGACCAGCAGTGCTGCACTGGTCAGTTTCCTTGCTCCCCTAAGTTATGCAAAATTTTACTTACATAGGGTTGCACAAGAATGCAACCTCTGTGTAAGTCAAGGGTCTACTGTAAGTGTGAATACTTAGAGATCCATGTCCCAACATTAAGTGCATGAGGAGGGATGGGGGGTGGGTGGGTGGGTGTGTGTGGGTGTGTGTGTGTGCGCGCACGCAGATATGAGTGCGCACACGAGTCTGCTAAAAGGTGACCAGAGCACAAGTGTGAAAAAATAAACCATTGCAAGAATTTCCAAAGGGTTGTGCTAGCTTCTCCTCCTCTGAATTTTATCATTAAAATTGCCTTTTTCTACAGGATATGCTCTAGGAATTGTTTTGGGGGAAGTTATGACATCCTATATAATGCAGGCCATCTACCAGAAGACCACAAATGGAACCTATCAAACTGAGTAAAGAGTTACTTATTTCAATTGAGTGACTCAAGTATACTTTCATTAATATAGCAAGCACTTAAATGATTTTTTTAATGTTGTGTAAATGGTGATCTTCATTTTACCGCTAAAAAGGAAAAGCCTGACAAGTGAGACTTGTTGTCAAATTGCAGTTCCCTACTCCTAAAAACCAAAAGGAAATGTTAAACATTAGAAACTACAGGCAGGTATAAAACTGAGGTTTGTTTACCAGCAAATCATTCTTACAACACAAACATCCAAATCTGCTCAGCAAAAGGTCACTTCTGCAAATGGAATATAGCACCTGGCAAATTGCTAACGGCTAGATTGCAACCATCCTATTTTTAACTACAAGATGCACCCTTAGATGGTCACAGTTCACAGCATGGACTGCACCACCTTGATCCAAGCAGAGGCTCCTTTTATCAAAATAGCCCAGTTTCTGCTTCCTTTTATACACCTGTACCTCCACAAGTTGTCTTATTGCTTTCAATGAGGTAATATATCTAGGGCCAGGGTGGCAGAATTGGACCTCTTATAAATTTATGTCTCAATGTTTAGCCAGGAAAAAGTCATTTGAATCCTAAAGGAATTCCAAATAAAACTATTTGTAAAAATATACCAATTCTAAATGAAAGCTGTCTGACAAGCTTGCCTTGAAATAGCAATTATATCACCCTATTTAGGAGACAAAACTGATGGAATCAGCTGATATTCTACTGCAACAAAGTGCCATTTCACTAAAGTCACCATGCATTTCATTCCAAACACAGTAACAAATAGCAATGAAGGGTTAATAAATTGGAATAGAAAGACAACCTAGACTAACATTGTCATTGTGGTGAATCTCCAAAGGGCATAGAAGCAGAATTTTTTGATTTTTGCTTTAAGAAATCCATGACAGCCATCTTATCTACCCTTCTTCCAATGCAAAATTGAGGCACCACTAAAATACAATTGCCAGTTTTGTTTCCATAATCTTTTTTGGATTCACCACATTCTTCAGGGCACTAGGGAGTGAGGGCTTTTATGACCAAAAACCAACTTGTTAGAAGACACACTCTACCATGTGTCTCAGGAGTGTCCTTCCTCTGGCACAACCTTAAGTGTTTTTTAAGGGTGGCACTCACAACCTTCAGTTTTTGTTAATGGTTTTCCCCCACTATTGTTACAAGAAACATCTGTCAGGCAATCAGTGTTCATTTGCCTTTGGCTGATTAGTAAAAACACAGATTCCAGAATCTCAAAACTATAGTATTCATGTCTTCAGTATATACTCTGAAGTCTCTAATGGTTTAATGGCTTTATTAACAATTTCTGAATCATCACGTTTACACACTCCTTTGGTTTACAACAAACTGCATAGGTCTACTGAGGCAGGATTCCTAACCATAATTACACTTCAAAATAGATCTCCCTTAGCCTCTCTACACTACCAACTTATGTGAGTACACATAGGTTTTCCTTCTCCTTGAGCCACAACTCCTAGTATAGGCCATGCTGCATGCACAGGAAGGTTTCCCCATTAGCAAAGTTCTTCCACCTCCCTGGGAAGTAGAGTATCTAGACCAAAAAGAGTAGCTCTTCCATTGGCCTGGGCAGTGTTGTCACACTTAAAGGCACTACCATTGGTGCAACTGCAGTGCTCTGAGCCTTTACTCTGTATGAGAGCCTTCTTTCTCCTACTCCCCAACTACTCTGAATATGCCAGTTTTCAAATTTCAGATGAGATGTACAAAATTAATCGCCGATGTGTTATAATGAATAGGGGGCTTTAGGTTTTGCCTCCTGTAAGTGAAGAAAAGTCTAGTTGAATTTTTTAATCCATTTTTTTATATTATGGCTTAGCTGTCATACAGGTTTATCCTTCCTTCATCTCATCATGAATCTGCATCTTGGTTTAAGACACAAGGTTAACTCAAAAAAAAAAATCACAATTTTGGTAGGAATTTCTATAAAATGTCTTAGTATTTTCCATCCAAGACTTCTAAGTCTTAGGGGTTGAAAAACTTTAAGGCTTATCCAAGTAACTGGAACTCAACATATTCTGACACAGAAGCCCCTTTTATCAGTACTTTTCACAGGCAACTCTACTAGAGCCCTGTTAGAAGGTAACCTCCCATGCCTTGAGATCACCCTGCAGACCCAGTACATTAGAAGGCCACCTCCATTACCTAACTCAGTCATAAAGTTTCATTGTGTTTAAATCTATTTGAGCTAGCTATTCCATCTGGCACAGTTGATGTAATTTAAAAAAAAATTAGATTTAAGACTGTCAAAGTTTGCATAAGAATATAGCTTTTTAGTCAGTGAGCCACAGCGTTAGAATTACAGACACAGGCTTAAAGAAATTTCAACTCATCTGCTTCCAATGGCTGCTTATGGGAGCTGAATTTCCTGAGTCATAGCCTGCCTCATGAGCCATGCTGGGGGGAACAACGGCCGATCGATAATATAGCCATGCTCAGTAGGAGACATGCCATACTCCGAAAAAAACAACACAATCTCTAATCCTCAGATTTTTGAAATTCTAGCAATTGCCAATCATAGAAAACTAACTTGAGAATGTCATCAGTTGCACACAGAATTAAGTGCTCAGTCAGGAAATGCCAGACCTGTGTATGACTGCTTATGGACTGATGACTCGTTTCCACTTCTGTTGTAAAAGCCACACACTCACTTTATCTTATGCTTATATTGCTTCTCATAATTGTCTCTCCTACTCCAGAGTCTGACACAATGGTATCTGCTTCTTTGTTGACGTGACCTCTGCAGTTTAGCTTATCATCCTCTCAACCACATAGGTTACAAGCCGCAAAATCTCCTGGACTATGTCACTAGGATGCAGCTCATTGTAAGCCATTCCTGGTCATGGGAATCAAGATTCCAGTCCTGTTCTTGGCAATGTCAGAGGACGGACATCAATGTCTGCTCCTCAACCAACATTTCTCTATGCTAGTGGTTCTCAGATTTTTACATTGGTAACCCCTTTCACACTGAGTGCGTGCGACCACCCCAGTCAACATATAAATTAAAACATTTTTTAACACTATAGTAAATACAGGAGGCAAGGCAGGGTTTGAGGATGGAGGCCGATAGCCAGTGACACCCCCCATGCACTAACTCTGCAACCCCTTGTTGTTTGACAGTCACTGCTCTAAAGTTGTTCTGCTTGCTACTCAAAGGCCATATCTACACTAGCCCAAATCTTCAAAATGGCCATGCCAATTGCAAACTTGAAAGGAAAAATTTCAGTTTGCTTCAGACTCGTTCTGACGTTCAACAGAAGAAGCAGTTTTACAGCTAATGGCAAAATTAATGGTGCTGGCAGACAGAGTCAACATATTTGACTAAAACAATGGATTGTGATGCTGCATGTCAAACCCATATTAAGAGTAAGTACAGAAGTCGTCTAGCAATATTGTGGAAAATGGGGTGTTAATAGCCTTTGAAGAAACAATGCTTAAGGATTGGACTTCATTTCTGAAGCTGCAAGAAGGACCTGGATCTAGCAACATACATGGTGTCAGGAATTTTAGTTTGAAAAAAACAAACAAGAATCAGAGGGATCATCAACTGTTAGACTTGAGGTACAAAAGTTATGCAATATATTTAGGTAAAATATTAGACAGTAATTTTCATCTTGCATGAGAAGAACATTAGCCAATTTATTAAAAATCACCACTCTATGAAATCATTAAACATATATTTGAAAAATTCAATTAAGGAACAGCTAGACATTTAGCTTAGAATATTGCAGAATATCACGTGTTTGTAATTGAGGTCACATTGCAATAATTGAGGCATATATCAGCTTAGCTGTTGATAACGACATGAAATTAACTTTTCCCCCTTGGTAGGAAAAACCATCTATTAAAAAGTTATTCAACTTGTTTTTGTTAACACAGCAGTATAGCAACCTAACTACTATTGCCAAATTTAGGCTAATTAGAGCAAACAAAATATACTTTTAAATGTATTTCATTGTAGACATTTAAGGTTTCCCTGCCCTAATTCTACTCTAAATACCAGTGAATTGGTTTTCTAAACTCTGCTGCTGAGCCAGTTAATAGATGACCAGTTAACATTTTCAAGTTTGGGTTCCAAACCTGTTTTTGTGCCATAAATGCAGCTACCGCAGGGTACCACTTTTCAGGTTACTGGGAGGTGAACCACTACCACCTGCTCACAGAAGGAAGGAGCCCTGCCTATGCCCTTTAAGGGAAACACTCCCCAGCAACCAACTAATAGCAACACAGGTGTTCCCTCCCAGTGGAGACTGGCAATTCACCTCCTTCCCCACCCTGACACACACACACACACACACACACACACACTCTCTCTCTCCTCTCCCCCCCACCCCCCGTAAGGAGTCCAGTCCCTTATTACCTGGGCACCCCAATGGATGCCAGGTCATGGATTTCACCTCACTTCAGATATACTGGAGCACAAGCTTTCATGGCCACAGGCCCATGAAACCTTATGCTTCAATATATCTGTTAGTCTATAACATGCCACAGAACTTCTTGTGTTTGCAGAGAGACTAACATGACTACCCCTCTGATACTTGTCCAGTTCAACAGTATCCTTAGCATAAAACTTGGCTATAGTAAAACCAAACCGAAGCTTCTTTAACAGGAGGTAAAAATTCAAGCACCAACAAGCATAAATATTTGGATACAAAGTTATGGGTAGAAGAAAAACAAAATGCCATCCATAGCTTATATTTATTAACAATTTACTTTCCTGACTAATAAAATACTTCTCTCATTCCAAGATTAGCCTTTGCAGAGCTTGGCAAGTCCAGGGATCCACTTTTTAATCCAAGTTCTGGCCTCACTGAGTCTCTTCTCCTCTTATACAATTGCAGATTATTAGCCTAATTCAGGCATCCTCTATTCAGAGAGATTTACTGGGGTTTTTTTGTCCTTATAAACTCTGAACCCTGCATCTGGCCCAGACTGTAACCGCAAACTAGCTCATTTGACAGATGCCCACCGTTACCTGTCAGCCAGAGCAGGGTAATAAATGAGAAAGCCTAAATTTCTATGAAGGCCTCCCCGAGAGAAAGAGAGAGAGAGAGAGAATATACTATATCTATGTAGTTTAGAGATGAAACAAGGTGCTGGAGTGGACAAAATGAATGGTCCAGGAAAAGTGTTCCCACTCCTGCAAGGCTCCTGTGGGTACATCTAGCACAGTGCCCAGTTTGTCATGAAAACAGTACCCAGGCTCACACATTTTTCCCCACTTCTGACTGATGTGGTAAGGGTGCCAGAGCTCTGAACTGACAAGCCCAGAGGTGCCAGGGCGCAGCCTTGGCAAAATGTAAGCAATGATCTATACAGCAAAAAACCCTGTGGCAGTGAATGGGTAACAAGCTCATGCTGCTGGGCTAAGAACATCAGTGCAGACTCTCGGGCTTCGGCTGGAGCCCAGACTCCAGGATCCTCCACCCCCACCAGGTCTCCAAGCCCAGGCTGCAGCCAGAGCCCACACACCACTACTATTTTTGACTCAGCAGCATAACCGTGGCTCAGACTTGCCGGCCCCCTTTTCAGGTTTTTGCATAGATGTACTGCAGGAGCTAAATGAAGACTTTTATGTACTAACGGAACATTCAGAGGCCACATGCCGTACACCAAATTCAAGCAAAGACTTCTTACCTCAGACAGTAAGTGCTGAATCACAACCGTTAATGCTTCAAACTTCTGGCTACTGCTTGCCAAGAATTTCTTCAGACGCAGGATAACGTCACTTTGGTTCTCACATTTTGCTTTGTATTGTGCCAACTCACGTGCATTTTTTTCTGTTGTATGCACATCTGGAGAAGTTTGTGTTTGTATGCACGAACCTCTAGGACTCCTCTGCTTGTTTTTGTCAACTGGAATTTAAAAAAAAAATTAAAGTATTTTCTTTTGCAGTTTTACTAGCTACCAAAGTTGGAAAACAAAACGCACAAGAAAAACCATTTTAAGAACATTTTCTTAGCTACTTTGATCTATCTTAAGGGTTACTTTCTAACAGGATTCTGGTCTTGCAGGTAGGAATTGTACACCACCTTCAGATTTTTTATTAGCATAAAAGCCATATACAGCTGAAATTGCTCTTCTTGATTACTTTTACATTCACTGTGTTGCATTTTGGCCAACTCTTCATACTGCAATTTTCACAGAATGGAATTGGTTCTTTAGCTCTAAAGCTTATCCCCACCTTTGATTTTGTCTAGTGAATTGTCTAATTTTCATACCTTAGATGTCTCTCCATTTTCTAGGTTTTCAGGAAATGTGAAATTGTTGCACTCTAAGTTAAATATATCAAAGCATTCTCCCTACATCTGTTTGATCCGTTTCATACTTGGATTTCCACTGTCAGATTCCACTATCTTTAGTTCACATTTACCTCTATCAGCCAAAAGTCTTGGAGCACTTTCCCTAGTAGTAATTGCTTCTATCATGATCAAGTTGAAGTAACTTGCAATATACGTCAAGTTTCCAATATCCTATTATGCACATCTTGAGGATTATGTACCTTAATAGTCTAATGCTGCAAATTCAGATAATTCACACTAGATCATGTCACATCAGAAGAAACCAACGTTACTAAATTCAGCATTTGATTCTTACAACTTAGGTGCAAAAGGTTTCTCAACAGCAGTGTTTCTCAAACTTGGAGATCACAGAACACCAAATAACTTTATTTGTGTGGAACACCTATGAAAATTTTCTTTAAAAAAAATTGTCAGACCAAAAGCCAAACATACAGCAAAACCAAAATGAAGTAATTTAAATCAGGTGTCATGGCAATGAAGTAACATTGCATATGGTTTTAATAGCAGAAAATATACACCAACGTATGATATCAAAACAGTGTCAGATGCTCATGGAACACCTGTCAATTGCTCCCAGAACGTCAGAAATTCTTCAGTCTGGAAGGTCAGCAGTGTGTAGTTGTATAAGCAGGACCAGTCTCCCTTTAGTTCTCACAGGCTCTGAACAAATCCTATGGCAACCAAAATCTGTTTCAACATCTGTATTCCAAGGTAGTTTAATGAAAATATCAGGACAAATGACCCTGTAGTTTAACTATCAAGATTCACTGAATTTAAAGTTGAGAATACAAGGAAGACTGAATTTGGAGAGAAATTTGATAGAAGGAAAAAAAAAAATTTTTAAGCATGGTGACCAGTAATTTACTGACTCCTTCAAAACATTTGAAGGCCAGTGAAACCACATTGACGCAGTCAGTACATCTATATTCCCCAGCATATGACTAAAAGTGACTGGTTGGCCTAACGTATCAATACTGTGAGCCAGCTTGCGTGGCTTACCTTAGAGCAACCACCCAAACATTTGAAAGCAGAGTACACATTCAGGAAAACTAAAGCAATCGTGCCCCTTCCATTGACATGTGGTAAGTGCTTTCATAAGCAGGGATTCCCAACCTGCGGTTCAGGACCCAAACATGGGTTGTGGTTAGATTTGTTAAGGGTTGCCAGCAGCTTGGAGCTGCATGTGCCTCAAAGAAGCCATTTGCAGCTTCTTAATGCTGCCACATCCAGGAGCTCTCTCTATAAATAGAGAAGCAATTTATGCATTACAAAGACAGCTTCTCCACCTTTGATATGCATAACCATCCCAGGTAAGCCACTTAATAGACTCATGCAGTAAGTAATTTTTGCTCCCTTTCCACCCTTCCCCCACTTCTGTTCTATGTATCTGATTTATCAGTTTGCTTTTTTTTGTTTGTTGCTCTCCCCAGCCCATGTGTGACTCACTCGGCCCCCTGCAGCCCAAGTGTGACCCCCAATCCCCCCAGCATGACTCCCCCAGCCTCTCTGAACGTGGAGTTTAAACTGGGGAAGCAGGGGGAGAGCAGTTTGCGGATGAGGGTCTTTCCTCCACCACAAAAACACAGATCAACTATAATAATAGAACAATTATAATTAATGTAGCAATATTTTATTATTAGTGTATTTTCCCCTTTTCTATGAAATAAAGAACTATGAATCTATAAACATGAAGGTACAATTTTACATTCTTGCCTCCGGCACAAAATTAGCTAGTTACAGCACTGCTCACCCCATCCCTGCCCCTCGCCATTTCTGAATTGCCTTGGGTCACCAAGTCTTCCTGAATTGCCAAAATGGCTTCCCGTCCAGAAAAGGTTAGGAACCGCTGTTCTAAAGGTCATGTCTGAATTTCCCCCTGCCCCTACCCACTGGCCCTAACAGTCGTTGAGTTCTACTCATGCCTCCCACCCTTAGGAAGTACTCATGTAGACATGCCTAATGGCAAGAAAGAAGCAATGCACATAAAAAACATGCAACAGTGACCACTGAAAAGCCATTGGCATTTAAGTTAGCACTCCATTTAAAATGAGTGATCTAGTTTGCATTTTACGGTTGTTTCAATGTCTCAGAGCACGCAGGATGGCTTCTTCTGTTCATTTTTGGTCACCTTTCAAAAGGCTCTTCAAAATCATCACAACAGAAGTCTGTCCATAGATGATATGAAGTAGCATGCAAGAGGTGCACTGTCCCCTGGGTGCCTAAACCAAAATTTTAATTGCTGAATTGGATGCCCTCCCATGCCCCCTCGCTCTCTCTTAATGGCCCTCCCTGTGCCCCCTACCACTACAGGCACCAGTCACCTATGACCAAGTCTCTGTTTTACCAGCTAGTCTCTCTCATCACATGGGCACACACCCCTCTTTGCTTTGATAAATACTAGTAATGCACTGATGATAAAAATCAGTCACTTTAAAACTTAATAGCCTGAACCTAACCCATATCAATGGCTAAGTTGCCATTAAATGGCTTTTTCTATGAGATACATGATATGAGCTCATTGCCTTATTTGCCATTAAAAAAGAATTTCCAGTCTTACAAGTGGCACAAAGAGGGTGGAAGGAATTACCGTTTTGGAAGAAAGATTAAAGATACGGTCTCTTAGCTGAATTCAAACAAAGCTAAAGCAAATCACATGTGACACAGGATTTCAGCTATATCCACAGTCCCCACACTCAGCCAGACTGAGTTGATCACAAATCTATTAAAGCACTGGTCAAACTGTAGCGTTCAAGCTGTCAAATTGTTTCCCTAGTCACTTGATACAAATCTCTCTCCAAGCTCACTCTGAGGACTTGCTTCAACTCACTGAATGTAGATCATTCCAGTGCAAAGGCATTTCTTTAAACACTTCAATTACATAAGGGTCATTGTACTGAAGCAGCCTGAATGTTCAGGTTTCTCTGCAAGCACCAACCCTCAGCAATGGTGCGAGATGCCTCTACAGAGAGAGATCAAATAGCTCTTCCTTTGTTTCGTTATGACCTCAGGACAGGTCATCTTTATTTGTTCCTCTTATGAAGAGGAAGGTTCATAAGACCCAGCCCAGAGCTGTACAGAAAGATCTAAACCTCTAAAAACAGAGAAAGCTTGATCACACTTGCATTGAAACACTGGTATATAGAAGTGTGAAGACATGAAAGAACATTATCTTAGATTCCTGTTAAGGATCTTGTCAGGTACCAAAATGAGGATTAAGATAGGCCAACTCATTCATTAAGATTAATTCAGTGAGCAACTCATACAGGATATCAGTCTCCTGATCACAGGCTATTCTGCTTAATCATGTCCCCAAAATCCCTTCTTGTTAAACCTAATTTACACAGTTTTATAAATGTGTCATCCCCTGAGCCTACTGCTGTTGCACCCAACTTCTTATAAGTAAACACTGCAGACTATTCCGGATCTCTCAAGCAGCATAATCAGTCATCCTCATAATTACATAGGCTACTGTATTCATCTGTCAATATACAAGGAAGTAGGTATTTTAATAAACTGTACCCACCTGGTCAATGCATATTGGCTAGAGTGCCAAATACCCTGCAACACTACTCAACTGAAAACTCTTCCTAGCCTCAGGTCTACCCTGTGTCAGTGACCAGAACATGAGTGGTTGTGCCCAGTAATCACCATTAGAGTTGGTAGTTAGAAACCAAAGCCAAACGGGCAGAACCCTATTACATGTAGTGCCCCATCACAGGAGGAAGCATAACGGCCAAGGAAAGAACAAGAGGTATTGTAGTCATAGGCAAATACTCTGAGCATCCACTGCCCTGCTGCAGGTGAGTATAGGAGCCTGTCTGCTGACTTATCTAAACAAGAGATGTAGCACATCAGCCTGTACACTGCCAACCAGCAACTTAGGTTGCCTGGAGAGTCACATAGCTGCAGACTGATTCCTGACACCAGATGCTCTGGGGCACTCAGGCTTCCGTGATTTATTACTGTCTGAATTCTGCCTGTGGCCTTTTCAAAATATTTGTGATGTAGCCTTAACCTTACCTAGGAGTACCTGGTAATGTCCTTTTACCATAAACTGAGGTTAAATTTCTTTATAAAGTGATTGTTTTTTAAAAAATATGGGAGAATTGCTAAGAAGTTTCCAAGAGGCAGCAGCATTAGTCTGTTTCAGCAAAAAACACAAGGAGTCCTGTGTCATCTTGAAGACTAAAAAAAAAAAGTTAGGGCATGAACTTTTCTGAGCCGCAGCTCACTTCATCAGATGCATGAAGTAAAAGAAAGATGTCAGGAATATATGGGGGCTAAATAAGGAAGTATTGAAGCAGAAACACATAATTCTCTCGCCTCCAAGGTGGTAAATAGGGGGCCAGGACAGGCATTAGCCTGAAGCTTTTTCTTACCCCAAGCCATGTTCTTTTCATTCTCCTTCACCCAACCGCTAGCTTCTAGAGTGGTTTGGGCACCCACTTTCTCAGCCAAGCATTCACTGGGGTCTTCAAATTCTTGCTTCTGATACTCTCTTTTAGCAAGATCCAGGCTGGTCAAAGCTTTCTGACTTTTTTCCATTTTCTGGAAAACTTCAACAACATTGGTCAACTTGCCGCTAATTTCTTGAATCAGATATACCAGGTCAGCCTGGGCATTTAACTGAACATCCATTTCTTTCCTTACTCGCTGAATTTCTTCAAATACAGTTTTTAATTCCAACTGGCTAGTTTTAATCTCCGCTTTGATGTCATCTTTTGTCTGTTGCTGGTGCCTCTGTGCATCTGGAATTGTTCCAATTTCTTTCTGAGATACTTCTATGCCATTTCTTAATTCCTTTTGGCCAGCTTTCATTGCCACCTGGCTAGCTTTAATTTCTGTCATCATTCCAGCTTAACTCTCCATCTCTCAGCCAGCAGAGCCACAGATGTCTTTCTGGATGTTTTACTCCACAGTGATGACAGCTGTCACAGGTTCCAAGACATCAGGAATGTTTGCACACCAGCAGCAAGTTACCACTAATATAGAGAAGGAAGCATCTTACTTCAGGTTACAGTCAGTCATTTGGCTCAATATACTACTAGATAAAAACACAGAACGCTTCAGAGTGCCACAGAATAGCTCAGTCCCAAATTTCAACAAGAGCATGCAAGTATAACAGCTGCATGATTTTGCCACACCCAACCTATTAAATCCTTTGCTATCATGCACGTATGTGGAAAGTCACTCCAAGTCACTCCCAACAGTAACTCGTTCCAGGCGTCAGTCAAAAGCAGCAGTGGGAGTTATTGCCAATACGTTTGGCTTCTTTGCAACATAAGAGGTGTCCATATAAGCTCAAAAACCCTCCCTCTTCATGGGAAGGGCTCAAATTAATGCTTTTAACTGCACATCAGAGTTTCATATCCCTTATTTCTCCATTAGCAACCTCAGTACTATGCTGAACAGTGTGGTTCTGATGCATCCATCTGGTGATGTTCCCGTTAGATGTTAATAAACCCACCAGTGCCTCTGCTACAAACAGCACAACAACCAGTGACAGTCCAGGGGCAATACAAGATCACCATATACTTGCTCACCCCTGAGTTAGTATTTTCCATCAGGCCCCACTTTTCATCTCTACAATTAGCAGCCCCCTCCCCAACCTGTCCAATGTAATCCAAACCAATGGAAATTTCAGTTACGTTCATATGGGAAAAAAAACTTTTTGCACATGTAATAAAATAAGTTTGTAGAATGTAAAAGTCTTTGCGAACTGATATATAAATGCGAACACACATACATAAAAACAGTGACATGTCAACATTTAAATGAGATGGCCAAGCCTGAAACTCAGCTGCTTGTGCTGTGTTCCCCCCTTATGACGTGTGATGCCCCACACCAAGGGGGCCCACCCCTCACTTTGCTCATCCCTATTAACCCATAACGGAGAATTGGTTTGTCTCAGTCCAGTTGAGAGCGCCAAGGCACAGTGGCCAAGCAGCTCACGGAATAACTGTCCTATGCTCTTCTGTGGCTTTTAGAGGTCTTCATTCATTAGGCCTAGCATCACTTGGAGAGAGTTAACTTACATCTAAAAAGCTGTCTTGTGTCTAACTACAGACCTCAGCATAATTCCAGATAAGTATAAGTATATCTGCAGGCAGTTTGATACCAAATCGCCCAATCATCTGGATACAGCATGAGAGCACTCTCACCACACACTGATTCTGAAACCCTAGACACAAGGTTCATGTCGGAGTTGATACTAAAGGGGGCAGAGGCTCCAGGAAAAAGGTGGAATGGGAGCTGCAGTTGGGACCAAACACGCTCTGGGAATGCAGAAACTCTGCACTTTGCAAGCTCAGCCACACTTGGGCAGCCATTTCTCTACCTGCATAGGATTGTTGAAATTGCATCATAGTTCAAAGACAGTTCTAGTCATCAGTTGCCAGAACCCTGGTGTTGAGGAAAATCAGTGAACTGAAAGGGGTTAAAATGGAGAACATATGAACCCACGTTTAGCACTGCCAGAGCCTCCAGCACCCCTGCAAGTGTCTATGAGAACATACAAGTGGGGTTACTAGGTCAGACCGATGACCAATCTAGCTCAGTATTCTGTCTCTGACAATGGCCAAATCACACAAGAGGTCGATGGCACCTATTAATGCCTTGAAGTATAACAGTCGCCATCCCCACCCCCACCTGCCAATCCTCTGCCAATGACCTGAGAACTTTGTAAGCTTGAAAACTTCTCACCAACAGAAGCTGGTCCATAATATTGCTTCACCTTTCCTCAGCTCTGTACTCCCAATAGTTTTTAAAAAGTTGACCCTCTGAATGACTCTTTAACCAGAGAGAGAGCTGCATTAGTCTGTATTCTAAAAAACAAACCAAAAGTCATGTAGCACTTAAAGAACAACAAAATTTGTTAGGTGATGAGCCTTCAGGGGGGCAGACTCCCTCCCCCTTCAGTTCCTTGTGTCTGATCTATTAGTTTTTATTTCATTGCAATTTTTTTTGGACCTCTGTGCTATATAACTGTCAGTCTGTACTGGAAATGCTACAGATCTGAGTTGGTCTCGTAAGAATTTCCACTAGAAGATCTACTCCTCCAAACAAGTCAAATGTATATGTGTTTGGGAAAGTGGATTCTTGAGCAGGTTTTCTATTATCTTCTGCGACAAATGCCATAGCCTCCATTGACAGGAGCGGAGAAATTTCCTTGAGGATGCTTTGGCACCGAGAGAAGTGACTGTTGGGATGGCTGTTTTCATACAGTTTCTGCAACAGCAGGGGAATTCCATTCCATTTAGCTGGTTTATCCCTTTCTTTTGACAAGGCTTCTGTGATCTGCGCCCCCCGGGTCAGGCCCCAGCCGCTGAGCTGCACGTGCCGGAGCTGGGCCAGGATGTTGGCCGCCCCCCACCAAGCTCCGCGCCAGCTGCCCCCATGGCCGCCACTGCCACTCGCTCTTGCGCGGAGAGAAACACATCTGAAGAAGTGGGTCTGTCCCATGAAAGCTCATCACCTAATAAATTACTCTGTTAGTCTTTAAAGTGCTACATGACTGTTGGTTTGTTTCTTTAGCCAGATAAAGAATAATACTGAGGGGAAAGAGGTGCATATCAAATTCCTGCAGCAGACCTAAATGATCACGGAGAGCCTCAAGTACAAAGGAGGGGTAGGGAAGACTTGCAATAAATCCCTCAAACAGAGAACAAAGGGAAAGTGACACACAGGGATCATATAGAGTAAACTGGACAAATACAAGAGGCCTCCAGTAAATGTAATAAGTTCCACAAAATTTGCAACGATAGGTTTGCCAGGTGCCTGTTTTCCCAACAGAACATCCAGTTGAAAGGGTGCATTTTTTGTTCTGAAGTACTGATTTGACACCAGGTACTGTTATTGGTGGAAAAGAGGACTCACCATCTGTAAGCATCACTGCCAGAGAGAGAGAGAGAGAGAGAGAGAGCGCGAGTGAGCGAGCGGTGTATGTATGAGGTGGGGAGGGAGGGAGTCAACTGCGTAGAACCCCTAGGTCACCACCACCCCATAACCACGCTCTCTCAGCCAGGGCTACATCCTACCCACATTTCACAGGCAGGCTGTCAGGTCCCAGCACAGCTCTTCAACTTACAGGTATGTTCGGGGGTGGGGGGGGGGGAAATGGTGGGAAAGTGAGTAAGGAAATGGGAGGGAAGGCAGCATCTAAAATTCTCATTTTAAGCAACTGGAGCATTTGCAACCCTATACAAAAGGTGGTGACACTTTCCCCTCCCCAGTTTAGTGTTTTGAATTACTTCGCCAGTTAGAGTGCAGGATTATGTAATTACGACTACAAAAACAGCTTTCACAATATCACTAGCTCCTGCAATTGTTTGAAAAGTATAGTAACTAGTTAGAAGTTATTTACATTGAAGAATTACCTCACCTTCAAAGTGGTATTAAAAAATATAAAAACAGGACAAGAGGATACAAATGCAAGATCTAATGGCTAGATTTCTTCTATAGTCTGAGAGAACTCAAAGCTACAAACACCCTTTCACGAGAGCGTACCACTGGTGAGGTTAAGTAGACTGCCTTTTTCTGTCTGATTGATAGAAAAACAGAAATCAAGCTTTATGATGTTATCAGGTACAGTAGGGAAAGAGAGGGAACTTAGTGGAATCTAAATATGATTATATTATATATTTAAGTTATACGCCTAAAAGGGAAGTTGACTACTTGGTGCAGCTTTGGGTAACAGTGTACGCTCAAATGACAGGGTTTACCTCACAGGCAAGCTTGTTAGAAAACAGGCTGCATACATGGTTTTCTTTTATTGTAAACCACAGAGTATTAAGGCTAATATTCATAATCAAGTATATGCATGGTATGGAGTTAGCGAAATATAGGCATCTGTGTTGAAAGAGGCAGTAAACCCTCCCACCCCCTCAAGAAAAAAAAAAACCAAAAACCTATGTTTATAAGACCACCACAAGAGAATAATTTTGTTTGAGACGAGTCTGTACATTAGGCACAGACAAGCCCCTCCATTGTTATTAAAACAATAAGAAATGGATGATTTACATTGCTGTCCCAGCCCATGGGAGAAAAACTTGTGAAGTGACTTTGAATTGTATAATGGATTGTTAAAACAAGTTGAGAAAGCATAAAAAGCAAAGAAGATCTTTACTTAAGTTACAAAAACTTCACAAATGGACATTTAAGCAGAGGACTGGAGAAACAAATGCAGGCAAGTATGACTGCAGCTTTGGCTAACAGACGTACTTCAGACAGTCCTATAGAAAATGACTCGTAGAGGTAAGTTGTTGGCTGGAACAAACCAGCTCAAGTTGAAGGTATGTACCCAGACATTTATACCAACAGCTATGCCCTAACCGGTCTTACAGAAAGTGGTTTGACAAGATGTGTTACACAAATAGACAGGAAAATTTCACCCTCAGTTGCAAGGACTGAAAGATGATACCTTGGTTCCTGACTAGATGGTGAAAAAAGCACCACTTACTTTGACTGGACATTTTGAATCATCAACAGTATGAATTACCATCTATTTGGTCCACAGCGGCACCTCCGAGAACAGGAGCCAAGCTGGACTACCCAGCAGAAGCGGAGATAAAAGCAACTTGTCAGCACAAAACTTCCTGAAAAACTTAAGACATCTGGAAGGGAGAAGCCAGAGGCTCTGATCTATCTGACAACATCCAGTACCTATTTCAGTCAGGTTCTTTTACTTGTGTCTATTTTTCAGTAGTTTGGGTTACTCACTAATGCGCTGGGGGGGTGTGGTGGGGAAGGATTATAACAGCACCTATCCTTTGCTCCATCTATGTTTGCAGAGCCCACTCTTGCTCACTCTGTACATTACCCATCACCAGATCTTTGCTCAGCTGTCAGCTTTCACAGCAAGAGCTGAATCACCCGCTCACATTTCAAGATTTACTTTGAGAATATTACTGGTTTATGAAATATTCCAGCATGGCTAATAGCCACGCCCAGATTAGCCCAGATAACAAAGGCTAATGAGGTATTAAGATCAAGCAGGAAGTCATGAGTTTGTGTTTTGTGTTTACAGATACTGTATATAAATTTTGAAAATGTTTTGACATATCATAAAATGTACACATAGTGACTAAATATTTTGAACAAGTTTTCCAATATTTATGGTACTTGTATAGAAACCCTAAATATTCTCTGCTTTTAGGTAAATAGAACAGACCATCCATAGGTCTATAATTCTAGAGATACAAGAACAATCACCATGGGAAGAAGATTCCAGGAAAGTATTAAAAATACCATTTTGACATTAACAACAAAAATAAAGAACTGAGGAGTAGTTCTAGGTGGGCAAATCTTCAATAGATGTAGTTACTGCTGTTTGATATCAAGTTTAATCACACAGAGGCTACATCTACACTGGCCCAAATCTTCAAAATGGCCATGCAAATGGCCATTTCCAAGATTACTAATGAGGCACTGAAATACATATTCAGCGCCTCATTAGCATGCCAGCAGCCACAGCTCTTCGAAATTGCCACTTTTCACTTCCACGCAGCTCCTTTTCCTACTGATAGGAATAAGGGGATTTCGAAGTTGGCGGGGTCCTTTCAAAAAGGAGCCCCGTCTGGAGAAGCTGTGTGGCAGCGAAAAGCAGCAATTTTGAAGAGTCGGGGCCGCCAGCATGATAATGAGGCACCGAATAAGTATTTCAGTACCTCATTAGTAATCTTCAACATGGCCATTTGTATAACTAATACAATTACTTACCTTAAAACCTTTTTTAAAAATACTATTAAGCATAAGTCTGCGTGGTATTCCGTTAGCTTTCTGCACCATACCTATCTCAAATAACCCACGTGCTACCTCAGAAAGGAAACAAGGCAGTCAGGACAGGCTATGGATTTTATATTGTACTACACCTACTTCAAAAACCAAGTTCTAGAGCTATGACAGCTAGAACTGAAATTGATTCTGGCTGTTACATGTCTAGAATGGACTTCTCAAATAAAGTACTATCATAGTGAGGACCAGGCTATGTCTACACTAGGAAATAGTCAAATTTATTAAAGTCAACTTTATACCACTCGATTTTTAGGACGTCGCTGGGGAGCGTTCACACATTTTGAAAGTAGACTGTGTCCCCGTTACCTTTGCTAAGTTCGACTGTGTCAGCAGTGCATTATGGGTTCCTATCCTAGAGCTCCTGCACCCCCATTGCATTCTGTTATGGGGGGAAAAAAAAAAAAAAACACGCTGCAAGTGGTTGTGTGTGTCTAGTATCATCCCAGAGTACACTGCCCTCACTCCCCGCTCCAGTTATAAACAACCTGCCAAATGCATTTTCACTCCACTTTTCTACAGCCTGCCCCTGGCACATGCTGTTACAAGGCTAGCAGGCCTGTCCTGAGAGTTGTAAAATGTAGAAATAAAAATCTGAAAAGTTTCAATTTAGAGCGATTAGAAAGATTTTTGGTATTGTGGAAATACTTCCACAATAGTGTTATTTTGATTCTTTTCATTTTGATCTAGCAGCTGAGTGATTGTGGTGATGGGAGGGGGGTTGAGCCAGAGATCCCCACAGCTGCATTAGGACCCCTTAAAAATCAACCTAATTATATTTGTAGTGAAGACAGGTACATTATAAAACTGACCTAACTCACTTAAAACCAAAAATTTATACTCTAGCATAGATAGACCTACAGAGGTACCTGACAACTAAATTAAACTAGATTGAAAGGTTTTCAGTCTTTAAAAGGACACATAATATGGGATGAAATGTTGTCTAGACATGTCATAAATCTGCTTTTGAGGTTTTTAAATGAAAGTTTATGGTATGAAATGTATTATTTGCTCACAAGAGTAAAAAAAAAAAATCCAGCATCTACTCTTCAGCTGCAAAACAACACACCCACACCCCTCTGTTTAAAGTATGGGAGGAGAAAGGATGAATTTACTCTTAACTCATGTCAGCCTGGAATTAGAATCCCTCAGCTATATTGACACAGGGAAGGTATGGCTGTGTACACAGAGTTCTGTTTTCAAGAGAAGACAGTTATTATGAGATTTGAAATGGCTATGGAGGAAAATAGAACAAGCGCTGCAAATTTCTTCCACAGAAGCTGATTTTTAACTGTGAGGGAGAGACAACTTGTGGTTTGTGGAACTGCACGGCCACAATGACTTTTTAGACCTGTGATTCAATAATTGTAGGGCTATGTCTTCATGCTTTAGATTACACTCCAGAGTTCACACTGACAGCGTGGAGAAGAATTTGCCATACTACGGAGAGAAACAATACCTACCACCAATTCATGCAAAACTTCACTGGCTTACATTATAGAGATAAAATTGTGAGAGTGCTCTACAACTGCATGCAGTTCAAGAGAGCGCGCTACACAGTATTTTCAACGCTTGCCAAATGAGGAAAGTCATTCTGGACACATGCTTGTAAACAACTGAAGGTGTCAGGGAGAAAGTGAGTAAGTGAAGATGTCAAGTAAAGCCTAGGGAGGTTGTACAAATCGCCATAACTGGAGATTTAAGGTCAGGTCAGACAAACTACTGTTCAGGATAGGCAGATAATGCTTACTCCTGCCTGAGTGCAGGTAGATGGACTGGAATGGGCTCTCAAGAGCCTTTCTGGTCCTGGATTCTGTAGAAGGGCTAATCAGAAACAGATGTTAAATTAAATTTAAATTAAATATTTAAAATTAAACCTTCCTACCAAAGACACAAAAACCAGATTTTAAGACCCACTAGATAATGCATATTAATTGATTTTCATACTTTTCTCCCCTTCATGTGTTAGTCAAGTAGCCATGAACCACTGACAAAATAGATATATGAAGGAGTATATCTGGGTCGAGACAGGATTCACTTCCAAATAAAGTGCAGGCTGGGAAAAGTTCAGCCAGAGAATCTGAATTTTCCTCAGTGAGACATCTGAACAGAATTTAAGCTATTAGGTCTTGCACTAATTTACTGGGAAGTACTTTTTCCAACATGACCAACGTTTCGTTAAAGGATCTGCAAATAATGAGCCTCGGGATTTATCCACTCAATTTAACCATACAGCCACAAAGTACCTGGGATGATCAAAGGACACTGAGCCCAAGTACCACCCCAAAGCACTACTAAAACCAGCCACTGTTGGTTATTTTGTTTAAAATCCTTTAAAACTATCAGCTATTTAACTCACACTAGTGTAGTTAGGTAGTGTTGAATTACAGAAACAAAAGCTTTTGGGCTTAAATTTGAATCTTGAAAGATATAGGACAAACTGGAAGCTGCGGCACTACATAGATCAAGAATTTGAGTAGTCTCAAGATAGCTGAACCATATTTTAAGCCACCGTATTAGGTGGTGCCAGGACTGTGCCCTGATTTGTTTGGCACTAGTTTATGAGACACAGTACATTCAGCGGTAAGACTATGGCTACATAAATGAAAGTCAATTCTAGAAAGGTTCCGTCAAAAGCTAAGCAGCAGTTTCCACATTTGTAAGTAAAAATGTGAGACTACACTGGAGAGTTACAAGTAAACAATTTAAAAAAATCCTCCAAATAAGTTGATGTTCTGCCTCATTTGTCAGGACTGGGAGCTTCAATCCCACATGTTCTCCCTGATATAGTTTGCTGCAATTTTAGGATACAAAACCATTTTCTAATAGTCTCTCTCTTGTTTGTACCCCAGGCCCCTTGCTTAGTACTTCAGGAACATGTCAGGAGTAAATTGCCAGGGTATATAGTCTACAACAGATCTGCTTAGCCTATAGCTTAAAACTAACATTTTTGAACACTTAACAGTAAGAATACAGGCATGATAAAACTTTTGGGCTGGAAATAAGTCAGGTATAGCAAATGGAGTTTCTCCCAATAAGGCGGCAATTGGTTGCAGAACCTCAGTTTTTAAAGTCTGAAGACTTTGTAACCCTGAGATGTTAATATTATTTCAAAGTTATTTGTATTGAAAGAACATCTGAAGGCTCCAATTGTTAATTCCACTGGTCAGAACTAGATTGAAGTAAGGGAATGTCAAAGTCGGGCGTTTAAATTTCGAAGCTGCCCCCATCTACTCTGTTCATCTGCAATTCGAAGTCTGCACTTTGAAATTCATGCAGCCTCCATTATGCTAATGAGGTGCCTAATGTACATGTTAGCAGTTCATTAGCCTGCTTACAATTGCCTCATTACCATGCCTCTGATGGGAGGTAGCATGTATAGAAGCAGCCTAGGTGAGGATTGGAGGGAAACACAGATTGCAAGAAATGAGCTTCTGTACTCTACTCTAAATGGATTACTAACAGACCTAGCAAGTAATCCATGGCAAAAAAGAATCTCCTGCACCTTTTTTGTTCGTATTGTTAGACATACTTGTTGATGGGTATTTTGAAATACATTATTAAAAGAATTGAAACTGGTGTGACAAAATACGCAGAATTTTAGAACATTTTAAAACTAGTATGCAGAATTTTAAATTTTTTGGCCCTGCATTTAATTTTTGGTGTAGAATTCAACCAGCAATTTGTCTTTCAGTTTACAGCTCCAGCCCTCAGCAAAGCCCTCCACGGGCCTTCAGCATCTGGGGACTACTCCTCTCACTCTCTCCCCCAGCCAGCGGAAGGAAGCCTTCTCTCATATCTCTTCCAGCTCCCTGTGTGTTTGACCTGAGTGATCCCTAAATGCATGCTGTCAGATAGATCTGGGGAGCACAAGAAAAACGGTCATAGATAGCTAGGGAGCAGGGACTATGCCAAACTAATTTCAGCAACAGCAGATGGAAGGAGAAGGGAAGAAACCTGTGCTGCTTGAGCCTCATTAACTCTCCTACCCACCACCCCAAGTGCAGCAGGGGAGTAAACCTTGTGCAACTATCTGACTGCTGTTGTCTAGGACATGCACCACCATCGCTACTGTGCCTCTTCATAAACAGTTGCTATTATTCCAAAGTTTGTCTGGATACTCATATGCTCTCTCCCACCCCCACAAATATCTCAATTACATAAAATTGCATTTTCTTTAAACTTGATTTAAATAGCTAATATCCATACTCACCCGGGGCAAGCCTATCTTCTACCCTATTTTGTGATTCTAACATCATGAAGGGTTCGTGTCAAAACAAGTTGACTACTTGGGTCACTACTATACAGGGAGATGTACAGCTATTCCCTTCTTATGTTTCACATATTGAAACCCCCAGCTTCCTTGCTGTAGTTATCCTTATGCAACATAGTATTAAACATGTGAAAACTGCTTGTACTCAGTTAAAAAAAAACAGACCCTTTAAAAGAAAATCAAGGTGTGTGGCTCATAAATGTTGATAATGGTAATACTCAGAACAGCAAAAGAAAGCCACACATTTATACTTTGTCCACCTTGGGTGTATGCTCACAATTAAGAAGGAGATGGACTTAACTGCCGTGTTAATCAATGACGTAGTGTAGCTTGTGACCAGCATTTTATATGGGACTAGAACAATCCTGCTGGAAGCATTTTTCTATTGGAAACATTCCTAGTATCTCATCTTCATTCTTTTCAATATTTGAACTGGTAAATCTAAAATTAACTTGTTTTACTTCCAGTAATAGACTAGACAGAGGTTTTAAAAATATTTTTCTGATGCTGGCAATAAATCAAAACAGAAAAAGGGGTGAACTTAAAATTCCTACATAACTTAAGATGACAGAAGATGCAGTTAGTAGTAAAATGTGAGAATCACAACTTGTTTTCTCCTACATAAGCCTTCAACAAAACTTAGCTAAACTGTTCCAACAGAATTAGAGACCTGGTAGTGCAGAATTTCGCTGTATAGCAAATCAGATGCTGCTGCTTTCTTATTTCCTCTCTAACAAATGAGATCATCCCATTTCGCCAGATTTTACTTTCAGAAAAGTAATTCAGAGTGTTCACACGAGTACTTTCTGAACACTGTTTTTACTTATGTTTATGACCAAAGTGGCATGTGACGATGGCAACAACCCAGCCACTGAAGACTGAAAAGGAGTTCAAAATTAAGGGGCCTGTCGTAAAAGCAGGATGGAAGATGAAACACACACTTTGACACTCTTGTTTTACCAGTGTCAGATGTCATTTGATGAGCTGCTGCTACCAATAGAAGGTTCATAAATAGCAATGGTAATTAAACTCCTCAGACAGATGAACCAGGTTATTTAAGGTGAGTTACTCCTATCTTTGAGAATGTTCAGATTGCTAATTCGAGCAGGAGGCTTAACCTTTTTAGATTTAAAAATACATTGTACTCCTGTTTTTCATTAGGCCACATACTAGCCCCTCCAACACCAGAATTAGTGTATACATGCTGTGCTGGGTCAAAAATTGTGGAGCTCATGGAAAGGTTGCAGATAGTCCCACAAAGTAACACAAACTGACAGAAAGATGGAAGCTGAGACCCATGTTGCCAAGGCAACTGCCTAGATTTAGCCTCCATTTTTCCTTCATGGAGTGAAGTAAAACGCAGTTATAGGATTTTGGCAAGAAATTCTTCGAGGACACAGTAGCCCATCCAGCAGGGCAGCCAGTCACTGCAGGCGCTGGGGCAAGGTGTGTGGGTGAAGATGTCTCCATGCACCCTGGAAAAAGCAGGGCCTTTGGCAGAAGGAGCAGGGTTGGGGGAGGCAGCCCTTAGTGCTCTTTGGCCCAGATCACATCCTCCTCCCAAAACCCTCAGAGCCATGTAGAGGTCACAGTGTGGTGCTCCAACAGCAATTTAAGGAGGCCCAGGACATCAACCACCATCACTGCAGTAATAGTGCTGGCCAGAGGCCCCAGCGCTTTTGAGTCACCGGATCACAGAGCAACTGCCCCCATTGCTGTCTCCCTGGCCATTGGCCTGAGTCCATTCTAAACGACACGACTTCTCTGGTGAGAGAAGGAAGGCAGGAAGAATTTGGATCTGTGACTTTAGGGTCCTCATCTGTATCACAAATTCAAAATGTAAAGCTCTCTTTAAAAAGTTTCTCTAATATTTTTTCCCCCGAGAATTTCATTGAAATGGCATCAAAAGCCTTACTAATGAAATAAAATAAAACCATACCTACTGCTCCCCATCGCCACTAGGCCTATGTGACTAAGACCATCCCAAGGCCAGAAGGGACACACTGAAATTTAGCTGGCTTAAGAATATTTCAATTCCTTGGTGTCACATAATATCTCGCTGGAAAATACACTGGCAAACAAACACTAAAATAGATGTATTAATATTTTTTGGAGTTATGGATCTCTTGTATTTTAAAGTCTGCGTTTGAACCAAGTAGACAGGTCTTTAATTCAAATACAGCAAGGCTGGCTAATGACAGTGAGCAGGGAGGCAATCTGCGACCCATCAGGGTTTTATGTATAGCCAACGAGACTATCCTTAACCACACATAGCATTGCCAGATTTCGCTAGTTTCTGTCCATGTGGCTCCCCCCAGCTCACCAGCTTTACCTGCATGTAATACAAGGGCATGTGAAGTGAGGTGCATTTGAACTGCACACAACATTGACTGCGAGAGATATGTGCTCCCTCTGCATCCAAAGTGCTGCTATGGTTCATACCAGCATAAGCCACGAGTTTTAGGTGCACAAGTGCAGCAAAACTACCTTATCCTGAAAGGCTTTCTTGGTTACAACAATCTAGCAGCTCTCTGACAGGAAGGGGGACTCGTGGCCTGGTCACTATCCTTGGTGGCCCATCGCTGACCTGAAGTATTCCTGTTTAATAAAACAGAGTGTGAATTTGAATAAGTTGGTAAGAGGCTGATACCTATTTCTTTAAAACAGGAACAACAAATTTAGTAAGTTCTCTGTGTACCAGGAGAGAGCTGCACACTTAATGGCAGACAATCGGGGGGGAAATGCAGGCGAGAAGGGTCTTTGGAGTAAGTCAAGCCTACATCATGTAACTGGAGAGAGAAAATACAGCAGGACTCTGTTGAAGATGGGTGATGAACCAGGGCTTCACAAGAAAGAAGCAGAGAACTACATATCTGTCTGCTGGATGGTAATTAAACAAGAACATACAAGGCACCCGGGATTACATGGCAAACGATGACCAACTCCTGATAGATTGGTCTGCACCCCAGAATATGAGAGCTAACAGCCTTATCAAAAAGAAAAACCACGGTTGATTTGGCATGACTTGTTCTTGACAAAGCCATGCTGGCTATACCTTACAACCCCCGTAGCCTTCAGCTACTTACAAATTGGTTGCTTAATAATTTGTTCCAGTATCTTTCCATATACCAGATCTGGGACTGAGTGGTGCATAGATATTCAGGTCCTCTTTGTTCTCCTTCACAAAAGATAGGTACTATTGTTTGTCCTCCTTCCAGTCTACTGGGACCTTCCTGATCATCCACAAGTTCGCAAAGGTAATTGCTAACTGTTCCAAGATAGCTTCAACTAATTCCCTATGTCTCCTGGGATGAATTTCATCTGGCCCTACCAATTTGAATCTTATCATAAATAGTTTTTACTTGCCTATTGTAGTTTGCATTCCTTTCCCTGTTAATCTTCTCAGAGAAGACTAAAGAAATTTGGCATTAAAACACCTCCACTTCCTTGAGGCAATCCATTAGTACTTCTCTTTCCCCACCAGTCGAGGGCCAAACTTCTCACTCCTAATGTATTTAAATAACTTATTCCCTTTTATATCCCATGCTAGGTACACTCATTTTGAATCTTAGCCCTTCTGACTTTTTCCCCTACATGCTTGTGTTGTTGTTCTATATACACCTCTGACTTCTCCATATTTTAACTTTTTTCCATATTTAGGATATTAATGTGCTGCTAATGGAGCCCGACTGACCTATTCATCTGTTCTCTCTTCCTTACATTAGAATAAGTCTCAGATATCTCCTTCAGAAACTGCCAAATCTCAAACTACTTCCTCAAGTTTTCTTCCCATGGGGGGCCTTACCTACTAGTTCTGAGTTTGTTCAAGTCTGCCTTTTCCCCCCTCAAATCCATTGTTCTGCTGCTGATGCTCTCACTTCCTTTCCTTCAAACCATTGTAGCTATCATTTCATGGTCACTTTCATACAAACAGTCTTCCACCTTCAGATTCACTACTGCATCCTCCATGCTGATCAGAATCAAAAGGGCTGAGCTCAATTAGTTCTTACATTTCTGAAGCAAAAATTGCCCAATAGAGTCAAAGAACATACTCTTGTTTTTCCTAAAAATGTTTGTATTAGCAAAACCAGAGGTTTAGGAGTAGTGAATAAAATTATTGGGAATGAATAGTCACAAAAATAATCTGAGACCCAACTTTTAGGAAGGAATTTTCCTTATCTTCTACAAGATAGGAACTAATTTAAAAGGTTAACTAGTTTGACTGACCACATCTGAAAGACCAGTCCCCTCAGAAGAGTTTCAGTAGGCCCAATATCATTTCACAAACAGAGAAATGAACAGAGATGGCTCCCTTCTCAGCCATGGGTCACAAGTAGTAGCAACTTCTGTCAGCTATCAGAGGCAACTGGACTAAGAATCAATGAATCACTGACCTCTGCAAACCACTAACTGGCAAAATCAGCCAGTTGATTACATCATTCTCCAATACATAAACCACACTGATTCCTGAACTGGTAACCAAATGCAGTTCCAATCCATTCAGTAATAGCCCCAGGGTACTAAAGGTAGAGAAAATATACAACAAGATTTTTGATTGAATTACAATAAGTTGCTTAACAATTCTTTTTCCTCCACCAGTACGGTGTGCTTCCAAGTATAAAGGCTTGTTTGCCTACCAGGTTCAAATTGCCAACAGTCCAACAACACTAAAGCAAATCATGGTCTTGAAATCACGCTGCAAGTACACATACCATCATGATCCAGAATTAAAGCTAAAGAACATAACACAACAGCCATACTGGGTCAGACCAAAGGTCCCTTTAGCCCAGTACCCTGTCTTCCAACAGTGACCAATGCCAAGGGCTCCACAGGGAATGAACAGAACAGGGAATCAAGCGATGCATCCCATCACCAATTCCTAAAGGACAGCACTTTCCTCGAAGAGCTGTTTCTTTGCAATACAGAAGGTTCAAATTAAAAATTAATAGGTAGCTCATAGAAATGCTTGGCTTTCTTGATATTACAAGTCTTCTGTCCTTTGCTGCCAGGCTCACTTGTACAGATTTTACACCTGGCACATAAAGGCTACTTGTGAAAGTTTGAAATAGTCTAACATAGCCAGGTGGTGGTGTTACCTTTCCATTAAAAAAAACAAAAACAAAACCCACAAATGCTAGAAAGCAAGGAGCCATAGTTAAACATAAGTTCTTATGTTGCTTACATACCATATTGTTCATATCAAGGAAAACAACATTTTGGGCACCCAATAGCCCCTAGCTGGAAGCTACAGATTACTGAAGATTTCTCTTTCTTCTCCTGCTTTTAGTACCCACAGTTACTCTTAAGAAGCAGAAAGCAAAATATCTGTTTTCTACTTTTTAAAACTTTAATGTCAAGGGATGCTTCAGGTGCACCACCTAGGTAATTACAATATAATACAAAATGTTCCACATTTAAAAAAAAAAAAAAAAAAAGAAGGACAGCATATTTAAGAGCCCTCTAGCTCTGCTCCCTCAAAACTCCAGTGCTTCCTCCCCACAGATGCAAACCAACCACTTCAGCTGAACCGACCAGCATTTACAATCAAGGTTAATCAAAGTAGCGTACGCATACTTATGCTCCTCTATGAAACATTGTATTTTGAGATTATAGGAGAAATAGTTTGCTTTGAGCCATAATTAAGGTTCTCGTGATATGAAAAATGGACTTTTGTACTTGTATTTACACAGTACACCTTATACTTGAATAAACTATTGCCTGCTTTAAGTTTTCTGTCAACTATTTCCTCTCTTCCTATGCAGGAGCGTACAAATATTTTTAAACTGGGCACATCGGACTGCCAAGTTACCTGAATGCTGCTAACTAATTGCGAATCCTCCTCCCATGTGCTTTGAATGAGGTAAGGATCTATCATGTCCGTAGTTAAATTAGCCAGATGTATGACAGCCTTGTTTCATTACCAATATTGACCAAGTCCTAAAAAGCATGACTAGTTAAGCAGCAGACTAGAACCCCCTGTCATTTGTTCCACAGTCTGCATTCAAAACTAGATTACGGTGCCCTCCTGATAAGCAACTCAACATCTCTCTGCTTTAGTTACCCCATCCGAAAAAGTGTAGCTAGTAATGCTTCCCTCCCTTCCGCCATAACTTTCTAATCATTTTAGAGATGGCAAACATAATTCCCCATGTTACAGCTAGTGTAGCTGCAGGAATTTGTGCAGATTTCTAGAAGAATGTCTCACTGCCTCCAACAGACCTAAGACTTTTAAGGGAACTCTTGTAGGATTTGAAAAGAAATACTATATATAGATTTCACAACATTATCTACAGAGTGCAAATACTGAAAAAACAGTTTCACAAGTGAGGATGAAAATAGAGCATTGCACCTGTGAGTACACTGATATCATTCCTCATCTCTGAAGTTAAAATCTTATTTTTTCCCCAGAGGTTCTGAATTTGATTTGTGAACCACAGCTCACCAGTAGACATAGCAGCTTGGCTGATCCTGTCTCTTCTTTTTAATCTACTAAAAAAAAAGATACTAAACATTGCATTATACTCAGCTGTATAACTAAATAGAGCTATCACAAGAATGTCAGTCATGAAAGGGAAGGAAAACCAATCTATGCAACTGGGAGGGTCTGAAAATATTGTGTGATCACCTGAACTACAGTACAACACATCCAGTAGACCTTTACACATCACGTAGGACTTCCAGAATGCAGTCTGAAGCCTGAGCCCTCTACTGTCTCCCATCCTCCCTGTTACTATGGCTTTTAGACCAGAAGAAATGGGATGAGTATGTTGCACAACCCAGGGAGAAGGCTACATGTTTCTTTAATGCAGTGAAATCCCTGCATTAGGAGACATGCTTGCTGATGCTAAAGCAGTATAAATATGCTTGTTCCCAATGTATAAGATGATCACAGCCATGAACTATCCTGAAATAAGTGTTACATAAGTGTCTGACAAGATCGATCTGCTCTCAAGGTACATAACTTGATTGCCAATACATTATCCTGTGCTAAGAGGGATAAAGTGCCAATGAATATGCTGCCCAGTGCTGAATGTGAGCTTGTTTTGCTACAATTCCCAATTTAACATATATGGAACTGCAAGTGCTTGGTCACCCTTTCTGCTGGTTGTACAGAAGCACTGGCAAGACCAGAGATGAATGAAGTGAGAAGCATCATCTAGCCAACGAGGCTACCATTCCAAGGGCTGGGAGTCACACCCAGAAGACCTGCATGCAAGACAGCCAGAACCTCTTTGCAGGAATGGCCTGTTTAATTAGTACACATGGCTAGCAATATGTACTGTAGTCAGTTTTTATTAATTGGAATATCAGGACAGATTTTATTTGGATGTCCGCTTAATGCTGACAGTGCAAATGGGGGCTATGATTGAAATACAATATTGAAATTTTAATTTAACTCTTTATCTGTCCATAGAATCACTGAGTACATTGAAGCTCCTTTATTTTTATTTATTTTGCAATGTTACCTGGGAATTGAGTGGTGTTTATTACTTAAAAAAAAAAAAATGCACATGTGTAAGACTACCTGCCAGCACATTACTTTAATGAACAGCCTTACATTTACACCTAATTTATTAATAAATATATCTTAATCAATCAATCTATTGGATTCTCTTGACCATAAATATTTTTGTGTACTTGGAGTGGTCCAAAAGCCAAGTTTAAAAAAAAAAACAGTGAAACCCAAATAGCTTTTGTAAAACCCAGAAAATTCTCAGAAGAGAAAAAGTAAAAATCACTAACAAAGGGCCTTAGATACATTTTATACTATTTTAAATTTATACAAATTTAGGTAATCAAGTTTAAGATTGATGTCATGTCTTGCAATATTGGCAGACTTCTGTTTCCTCACACACCAGGCATGAAAACACTAGATTGTTAGTAACACTTGCCAGTAAAATAGACATGAAGATCTTATTCACTAAGTGTTTTTCATCATCATGTTAAAGTTATGTAACACACACCAGTCTGCTTTGAGATTCTATGTCGCATTCAACCACCTAACCTATTTTAACTTGAAGCGGGAGATCAGACACTGACATTAGCTTGCCAGAAGATGGACAGAAAAGGAAAGAGGCCATGATAAAATGTAAGCAGACACAAGAAGTGCCAGAAGAGATAAACAAGCAGTGACTAGTACAGCTAAATGGGATGTCAAGGAGACCTGAAGACTCCATGAGATCTTAGAAGAGGTGAGTGGTGGTCAAGAGAGAAAGGAGATGCCTACAAGGCAAAACTAGGTACAAGCAGCTGCACAAATTTACAGGGAGTGGGGAGAAAGATGGGTCAGACAAATGTGAGGGGTGGCAGAAGATTTTCAATATAAAAAGAGGCACACAAAATCCCCTACCTCTCCTGGCTAAGGTAGACCCATATTTAGCAATTTTATGTTCCACCAAAAGCTTTCCACAAAATACAAACCGCATCCATAATCCTTTTATATTGTATATTTACTAGATAAAAACATATGACTTCGTGCTTAGGAGAAAATTCAGAGAAGACAAAATCAACAGTTCTTAAAGGAATATGGTTTAAAATATTTTTGCTTACAATACTTGTTTCTGGAGTCAAATGAAAATTTCTGTATTCCCCAAGCACATATCTATCAGAACCAAAATTTAGAAGGGTTTTCTTTAAGCATGAAATTTATTCTCCATACTTAAACCATGAAATAGCTAAAATATTTTTAGAACCAACAGGGATTTGAAAATGCACTGTAGCCATGCAACATTATATAACCCTGAAGGAAAAGCTACACTGTATCATTATACAGTATACCCCTTCTTCCTTCTTCAGGGGGACAGAAAAGGGGAAAAAGACACCACAATATGCATCGACCCATAATCTAAAAATAAAGAGATGCTTAATGGTGACCAGTTTCCAGATTCTATTTTGGGATCTGGAGAAAGATGTCAATGCTGCACTCCATAAATAAAGCTTCCAGACGAGCAGTTCAAACACAGACACCCCACATGAGAAATCCAAGATCAAACTCTTCACTTACATAAACAAGGACTTCCTTTTTATAAAAGCTTTACATTTCTGTGCAAAATAAAATGTTTCTTGCTCAGAATAAATTTTAATTATTAAAAGGAAGCTGCCGAGGTAAACAAGATGTCCCCCCAGGCACATTTTAAAGACAGGCTTTAAAGATACAAACCTGTATGAAATATAACTATGCTTTTCTTATATCCAGAAGGAAGTCGAAGATTTCGGAGCAGTCCCTTTGCAGTGAGCCGCACTCGCATGTTAGACAAGGAGAATTTCGGGGACCATAACATGTCTTCAGAGCAATTGGAAAACAAGCTAGCAAGAAACAGCCTCTTTACACTGTCACATACTATATATTTAAATTCATCACTAACTGAGGCCAAGCTATACTCAGCAAGGAAAACAAGACTAGAAAGCAAATATTCCTTCACTATTATTCCATAGTCACAGGCAAAATAAGAAAAAAAAAACCTGAGAAAACAGATATCCACAAGGCAAATGGTGCTGGCAGTGTCTCTCTCCACCAGATGTTGCAGAAACAAAGCTTGTCCTCAGAATAAAACCTTCCCTTAGTGATTCAGAAGGCCAGCAGCCTCTGAATTACATCACACTGTTCATGCTTAATCTGTTGTGGGACTCAGTGTAAATGAAGACCTAACAGGCAGCTGAGGGAGAGAGGGAGGGGAAACTGTGTGGTCTCCAAGCTGAATATCACCCAGTAATCTCACAGATCACGTAACTGTTCTTCGGAGACTTAAGGAGAAAATAACTTCAATATTCCTGAAGGGGTTTTTCAGTGCATCTCCTTCCCCCACCCTCTCAATATAAATTGAGCTTCATTTTATTCAGGTAATTCTGATTCCATTCCGACAATTTTCTAATTCATTTGAATTTATCCCAACAATTTTAATTATGCTTAATACTTGCTAACAAAGCTTAAAAAAAAACCTCATTGAACACATCACTGCATCTGTATTTATGTGCTTACAAGTCCATAGAAAACAATGATATTCTATACAAACAGCTTAACATTTAGAAGTTGTTTAAGTAAACTACCATTCAGCTTTGTGGCCTGTCATTGCATATTTCAATTTATTGAAAGAAGATCAAGGAAGTTAATTTAGTACAGTGACATGCTCTGGACATATAGTACTTAATATAGTACCAAGACATGCCCTGGACTTCAAGTCACTATCTCTAGATTTGGATGTAAAATGGTAAGTAAAACATGCTTTTTGGAGTCTAGATTTTCAGGTTAGAATATTGGTCTCAGGCAATTTCTCACGACCAGTGTTCAGGATCCTCAGCCCACATGAGTGTGTCCAAACAAAGTATGGATACTTATGGATAACATCTCACACACTGGTTGTCCATACCTTTCACTTTTATACTAATTATGTCAGAGAGTTTCACAAAAAAACCTTGTCTTGATACACTTGATGTACAATGTTATTGTACTATAAATCAATTGATTCAACTGTTTATTCTTTAGCTGTTTATCCCCTTTGTTCTCCTTTTTGGGTGTCTGGACCCTGACGGTCCATTTCCTTTTGCAACAGGACGTTCCTGTATGAAATATGAACTCTAAAACGTGCTACTGAAGAGCAGATTTACATTGGTCACCTGCCACTTGCAAGGAACAGAGATGACATTTTGTGACAAAAACACGCACAGTCTATACCCAAGGATAGCCATGAGGATTACTCGGAAGCACATTCTGACAGCCAATATAGTGAGCAAGATAGCAAGATGTAGGGCAAGAAAGAAGCAGGAGGAAAAAGGGGATGAAACCAAAATACAAAGGAGGTATAAAGAATATTTGCAAAAAGAAAGAAGCCTTTAGAATGGGACAGGGATGCTGACTTAATATGAACAGCAGAGACAACAGCAAATCCTACCTTTACTTTTCCTGGGTAGAGTAATTAGTCATTAGAGACTAACCAGGCTAGGCCCTGCCAATAACACCACAAATGTAGTAGAGTTTGGCAAAATTTTTCTCAAAGTGTATAGTCCAGCTAAAACTTTTATTGTACAACCAGAAAAGAAAAAGCACGCAGATTTGCTAAAAAGTCATCCCTGACACTTACACAATGCTAACAACTTTTTTCCAAGTGACCGCTGACTGGCAATATCTAGCTGGTGTAGAAACAAACGAGTCTTCCGCTAGCAATGATTATCAAATCTAAAACAGAGTATTCAAGACAAATTCATTTATCACTTAGGACTTCTTCTATCCAGAGATTTCAACATGCTGTATGAACAAAGTTAGCTTCAACAATCTGCGTGGTAGGGAAGTATTAAAGATACCATCGTTGGTTTTCCACCTGAGTTCACACAAGCAGTTGGGTGGGAGGGGTTCTCACTCTTCAACTACATTGACCTTCTAAAATTCACTATCAGTAGGTATCCTTTACATAGCTGCTAGTGGGGAGCAATACTTGGAATGTGCTGTCACTAATGAGTGGTCCACACTCCCTGATGGCAGTGCATTTACACCACTGCAAAACCTCTTGTAGACACTTTACATCAATTTAAAATTGGCTACATTATTTTGGTTAAGCAAAATATTAATTCATGCATAGACTCACAAGCAGATTGAAACAAAGTGGCATTATTTTAAACAGTGGTGCAACTTTCATTAAGAGAAATGTCTAAAAAAAAGGCACCTTGCCTGATACATTGAGGATCATTGACTTTTGGACAAAGTGATTTTTGATTCACATCTAATTTCAATGTAGTGGGTTATTCAGAGCAGCCAAGAAGTCTAATCGTATGCACGTACTTTGTGTATCCTCAGAGACCTTATTCCAGCTAGTATTGTCCAGGATATCTTTCTCTCATGCCCACTCCTTTTAGAAGGTTGTAGCATGGAGATGCTTTTGAGAGAGATAAGAACCTGATAAGCTACAAATAATTAGATGTCACAATTTTATAAAAACCAGGTGACCAGGTCAAGGAAGAAAGTTGTGTGTATTAGTTATTAGAATTTCCTGGGTGACCATGCTAATCTTTACAGCTATAATTCTCAAATCAAGTCTGTTCACAGAAGATGCACACACACACAGGCTTTTGTTAACATGCAGACGTGCACTTGAAAGACAATGGGGCATGATGGCAGCTTCAAGGATCCCATCTCCAACCTTTTGCAAACATTTTTGCAGAGATGGGAGTTACCATAGCAACAGAAAATAAACAATTCAAAAGCGCCTTGATTCCTGCCAAGGTGGGAGAAATGCCAGAGATTGTCTAGGGAGTCACCAGTGAATGTGGACAGTGAGGCAAGCTGACAGAGGCTCTGCTGAAAACACAACAGGCAACGAGTCATACCAGGGTCCTATGCAGAAGGCTATTAGAAATGCGGAAACCTACACTTTCACGCTGTATGTTTTAGTATTTGCTTTTTGTTAAAAGGCCTCTGTTCTTAATTCTTTGCTTTAAGGAGGCTCTTTGGTCGCTGATAAGCCCTATTATTGCTCTAGAGGAAAGAAAATTGCAGGGTCCATATACAAGTCAGACCTGCTGAAGTAAGTTACGGTGGATGCACAGGGAATAGCCATTAAACAGTGCTATTTGAGCAAGAGAGTCACAGAATCACAGGGCTGGAGATTCAAACTATTCCACCCCAAGGGAGATGACAGCTAGAGACCAGGAGGAGTCAGAGGTGCAATTAGCTTGGTAACTATACCAACCTTTAATTCCCCAGCAAGAACAAAAGGTTGGTTACAGTCTCGTGACACTTCTCTAGCTGAATTGTTCAATCCTCATTTTAAAAACCATGTTAACCTGCTAATATTTGTGCTTCTGCCACTGCAGAATATACAGAACCAGTGTTCTTTTTTTTTTTTTTGAGCGGGAGAGGGTTAAAAAAAAGTGCTGGTACTCAGCCAGCTACCCCCCAGCCCCAGCAATCTTGCAGCTGGGGCTGCCAAAGTGCCAGTACACAGTACCTGCACACGCACGCACGCACGCACAAAAAGCACTCTGTGTAGCGCTCATTAAGAGAAATCCCATAACTTATATTCTAAGAAAATCTAGGGAATTGTGCAATGAGGGGGAAATTCGTGATTTTGTGCACAAAATACAGCTCATTGCTACCTTAAGTAGAATTTTAAAAATGGAGGTTAAATTTATCAGTTTCATTGCTACCCATAACTATGAATAGTATCAATTTTATACTATTACTTGAAAGCTAAGCTGTATTTGAAATACTGTAGCTATTTGCATGGTCACAAATACATTCATAAAGTGATGTCATAGCCTTCCAAATGTAAAGGATGAAAACGCTGCAGAAATTCTCGGCTCTCCCTTTCTCAAGCAAAGAATCCCATTTAGCATCGACAAGTAGGCCTCCCACAAAAGGTAACTGGTTCCCAAATAAGTAAGGAGTTAAGCTGCAGATAGTCATTTGTACTCTAGAACACCCTTCCACACAGTGTTCCTTTTTTCAAATGGTGACACCACCCGGGATAATATCATCACAATTACTTCTGAGGAAGAGTTGAATTAGAGATCCTCTTTCAGATAAAAAATTGGGATGCTACACTTGAGAGCAGGATGGGATGGCCACTCGACCATCACACAACTACATGTCCCTTCTCCCTCTTACATTTACCATCTCTCTTCACATACACCCTTTTAACCCACCACTTTATTCACCAATTAATTCCCTTCTGCATGCATAAAGCCACACACTAAGTTCTAATCTTCTTCTGCTTAGAGTCACAACTCACTCCTGATGGTTCCAGGCACAGGCTCCACCCACCTTTGTACTCAGCACCCATGAACCCAGTTCTGAAGTCGTCTTTAATTGAAGCTGGATCTGGAAAGACAGCTTCTGAGACTGCAGGATGTACGTACGGACAGTTTTATAGACTCTGGGCTGGCTGAACTCCATAGAGCCTGTATTCTCTGCCCCTTCTCTCCACTGCTACCTATAATCTGCGGCAGGCTCTCATGTCTCCTGCTGTTAACCAGAGATATTGCAACTTCTAGGATTCAAGTAGCTGCAATCTCTCCAGGAGTTCCCAGAGCAACAGGCTTCTCTGTACCACACAGCCAAAACATGCGAGTCATCTCAGGTTGCTGACCCAAACCAAAGTTATGCAACTTTCAAATTTTCCAGTGAACTGAAATAATCATTATTTCCCCATCTCAATTCATCGATGAGGCCAGAGGGTACCATTATGATCATCTGTATAACGCGGGCCATAACACTTTCCTTAAAACCAATTCCAGTTTCAACTAGAGCACACGTTTTAGAAGAATATTCCATCTTGCTCAGGTGATCATTTGTCCCCTTTTTCCAGGGACAGTCCCTTATTTAAGCAGTCTCACAGGCATCCCAACTTTAAAAAAAAAAAATGAGCTAGTTGTCCCATATTTTGTGGAGATCCTGTTCCCTGGTACCAGGTGTCTTGAAGCAGCAACCCACACTGCCAGACAGCTCCTCTGCTGGGCAGCTGTCCCATTCCCTGGCACCCCATGGAGGCAGCCCCCACTGCTGATGAACTCTACCACAGGGGAGCCTCTTCATTCCCAGGCTGAGAGGTTCCCCCCCCCAACCCCCACTGGGAGTTTGTGGAGCCCCTATCCTCCACTCCCCCGCATCAGGAGGCTGAGGAGCTCCCATCCCTGGTGCCTCACTATAGAGGCAGCTGTTCCCATTGCGGAGGAGCCGTGACATAGTACAGCAGCCCCCAAGACCTGGAGGCCAGTGTCCTGTATTTGCCATAGGGCAATATGGTCACCCTAAATCTTGATTTAAAAATCTTCCATGGACCTTGGTAACTTGACCCGTAGAGACCTGACAAGCTATTATGGAATATCAGTGGACAAAAGATTCTCCCCTCCCCGCACGCGTGCACACACACACACAAAGACCCGACTAACACTCATCCCATCACAGCCTGAATTCTGGGGGCAAGGAAAAATAAACCCTGGCAAACAGAAATTGTCATTATAGTGCTTGGAATTTAGAAGGTGCACTTTTCTAAGCAAAAGAAAAAGACCCCTAAAAGGACAGAGTTGTGCATGTCTGTCTGCTTTGACAACGTACATCTGTCTCATTTCCTTTCCCTAATGTGAAATCTTTAGATATTTTACAGGACTGACTAAAAGCACTGTTTTTGGTGTGTAATCAGAGGTGCGAGACACTTGCGATAAGCAACTTGTTCTTTGGGACTGGGGTAATCTGAACATTGTTGTTATAAAAGTAAGTTTGCTGTATGGCAGCAAGATAAAACCAAGAGTATGCAGGGGCGTTGGACCAATTTTTATAATGGGAGTGCTGACAGCTATTGATTCAAAACACTAAATACTGTACTTTAAGTACTTTAAGCCAGCCACTCCCTCAGAACTTTCCTATGCACAGGGAGACTGTTATTCCACATTGGGGCTGCTGTATAACGTTTGAGGAGTTGGCACTTGATACTTGGTTAGTGAGAATCTAATTCTAGAATATACAGTGTTTTGGGGATTTGTTCCTGGGTGTATAACCAACTGTTCAGAGGTTAGCACTTTCATTTGAGGTCCAGTCCAGGACAACTTAACAGTATTGCACTGGTTTCTCAATTAAAATGGCGTGTTACCAATTTAAAAAGGCCCCAAAAGCATATTACATCTACACTGTTACATTGATTTAACTTGTAAACTTCAGAAAGACACCAAATTGGACAAGACATTTTCCATAAATTCATGTTAATGCATGTTTATATTATATTTCTTTAATTTATTTTTCAGGGCATTCCCAAAATCAGGAGCAGGTGCCCTCCTAGATGCAACTAAAGCTTGACAACTATTTCTCCAACAATCAAGATACAATCAGTAATTAGCAGGGAGCAGAAAGGCCCATAGATCTGAAGTCCTGACAAAGGAATATTATACTCTAGAAGCAGTTTAATCCAAATTTCTTCCATAATGCTGCAAATAACTTCATAAATTTTCACAGATGTTTGATATTAATAAGTATAGGTAGATGCCTAAAGTCAAATGCCTGCTTTGGTGCAGGAGTGAGGGCCAGGAAGCAAACACATATTAGCCCCTATGTATCAATTAGGCAGGCTCTCAGTGTGGACCACAACATTTAGAGGGCCTGGGATGGTACAGAGATAATGAGCGCTAACTTTAAAAACCAAATATTTACGGGTTATTTTGCATTTAACTGAATCTAAAAGGATCCAAGTAATTATCTCAAACCATGACCTAAGGTAAAAGAAAAACACAGAATCACTCACTGTAGTGTTCTCTTTGTGCCTCTGGAACCAATGGGGACAGGGACAAGGAGAAAATGAAGGAAATGCAAAGCTTTCCTTTAGACAAACATTTCCCCTCTATTTAGAAAGCCTTTAAAATCTAAATGCCAACACTCCCTGTTCAGAATTTCAGCTTCAGTCAACTGGCGCAATACCAGTTTACCAATATACAGAATTGCTATTGTGAACTAACATTACGTTTCCAAGCTGTGTCTACGAGTTCTAAAATGATTGTGGTGCTGCTACTGATTTGAGCATATATATATATATATATATATATAAAAACAGCACAGAAGTAATTCCCTAACTGCACTTTAACAGAAAAATGTTTTAGCTTCAAATACTGTACCTCTTTATACCCACCCTTCACCAGCCCAGCATTTCAACTGTGGCCTACCAGTGTAGACATAGTGAAAACCTCAAGGTTCCTGATGTTTTGATTCACAATCTTTAAAGACCAGTTAATCCTATGGAGAGCTAGCTAAGTAGAAAATTACACCATACTGCAAATAAGAACACTGCATACAAACTTAAAAAAAAATCTTTCATGCTAATAGGTGAACATACATATGTGGGCACAAGTTGCACTTCAAAACAGTCACCCTGTGCAGCCTCAATATAATCACAGCTCAGTTCCAATGTAATATGTTTCATAGTTTCTGTAAAAATCCAATTAAAGACTAATTATTCATTGCCAAATCCCTCTGCCCCTCACAAAAGGTCCCACAAATTACATTCAGATTATACCCCAAAGTCTGAGATTGAGTCGTAGCTAAAACAATTCTTAGCTTAGGACCCAAAACCCAATTGCTCCAATTCTGAATAAAGTGAACTTGAATCCAAACCAGACCTATATTTTGCTATTACTCATACTTCACATTAATGAGCATTTTAATAGCTATATCTTATTTCCATATCACATTATAGGGAGAGGGATTTCTTTCAAATCAAGTACAGAATTTTTAGTATTTATATTAGCAATACAACACATTAGACCATCCTTTCCATTGCTTAGCAGTTTCAAAGATTTGGCAAGCTGTGTGTTCTTAGTAGAAATCAGTGTTTAACCATCAAGTTCTCAAATTCCTTTAAGGAAGGTAAATTTTATTTGTACTGTAGCGGTAAGCCACTGCTGAACACTTGGCCTGCAGGCAAAATCCAATCTGTATGAAGCTGATCACGATGGATTTAGATTTCAAACAACAAAAGTCCTTTTCTTAAAAGCAATTTTCTAGTTCTTATGATTCTTTATGCTGGTTTAAAAAAAAAAAAAAGTCTCCGAAGTCTAAAACCAGTGCAATGACGACTTCTCAGATTTGTAGAGCCTGAGACTCTGATATCAACTCCTTACTGATCAAAAGGACAGAAAGTCTACATCTAAGTTATACCCTCAAATTGAGTAATTACCACAACAGAATGGAAACTGAGTGAGCGGCATATTCAAAAGATCAAAAGGCTAGAAACCTCTTCCTCAGAAAACTACAATCCATTGGTGACCTTCCTTGAAACACCATCCTGGCCACCATGGATGTAGAGGCCCTTTACACCAATATTCCACATGAAGATGGACTCCAAGCTGTTAGGAATATGATCCCTGATGAGACCGAGGCACAAATGGTGGCGTCACTTTGTGACTTTGTCCTCATGCACAACTATTTCAGATTTGAGGACAAATTATACCTTCAAATCAGTGGCACCTGCATGGGCCCACAGTGTGCCAACACTTTTATGGCTGACCTGGAACAACACTTTCTCTGTTCTCATCCCCTAGCGCCCCTCCTCTATCTGCGCTACACTGATGACATCATCATCTGGACCCATGGGAAAGAGGCTCTTGAAGAGCTCCACCATGATTTCAACAGTTTCCACGCCACCATCAAACTTAGCCTGGACCAGTCCACACACGAGATTCACTTCCTGGACACTACTGTGCAGATAAGTGACAGTCACAAATACCACCCTGTACCGAAAACCCACAGACCGCTATGCTTATCTACATGCCTCCAGCTTCCATCTGGGGCATACTGCACAATCCATGGTTTACAGACAGGCACTAAGGTACAACCATATTTGCTCTGATCCATGAGACAGAGAAACATCTACAAGACCTTTACCAAGCTTTCCTCAAACTACAATACCCACCTAAGGAAGTGAGGGAGCAGATTGACAGAGCCAGATGGGTACTCAGAAGCCACCTGGTACAAGACAGGCCCTGCAAGGAAAACAAGAGAACACCACTGACCATCACAAAGCCCCCACCTAAGGCCTCTCCACCACATCATCAGTGATCTGCAACCCATCCTGAACAATGATCTTTCACTCTCTCAGACCTTGGGAGGCAGGTCTGTCCTCACCTACAGACAGCCTGCTAACCTTAAACAAATCCTTACCAGCCACAGCCAACACAGGGTCCTGTGGCACCTTATAGACTAAGAGAAAAGTTTTGAGCATGAGCTTTTATGAGCACAAACTCACTTCATCAGATGCTGGTCTTGGAAATCTGCAGGGCCAGGTATAGACTAACACGGCTACCCCGCCAATATAGATAACACACTAACTCTAAGCCTGGAACCAACCCCTGCAACAAACCTTGCTGCCCACATATCTACACCAGTGATGTCATCACAGGACCTAAGATCAACCATACCATCGGGCCTCTTTGCCTGCACATCTACTAATATAATATACACTATCATGTGCCAACAATGCCCCCACTGCAATTTACATTGGCCAAACTGGACAGTCTCTACGTAAGAAAATAAATGGACAGAAATCAGACATCAGGAACTGTAATGTACAGAAACCTGTGGGAAAGCATTTCAATCTCTCTGGACACTCAGTAACAGCTTTTAAAGTAGGAGTCCTGAAACAAAGAAATTTCAAAAATCAAATGGGAGAGAGAAATCTCTGAGCTGCAATTTATTTGCAAATTTGACTCCATTAACCAACGATTAAACAGAGACTGGGAGTGGCTTGCACTTTACAAAAGGAGCTTCTCTGCCCTAGATGTTAACATCTCCACATTAGACTGACAATGGGCCATATTCCCAGTCTTATCTGACCTGTTTTTCTCTCTTCATACATACTACTGTTAATGGGCCTTTTCCACCTTGACTGAATAGACCTTGTGAGCTCTGACCCTCCCTTTTACTGGAACCCCACACTTCCAATACCACTCTGAAACCACCACCCCTACTCATGCATCTGATGAAGCAGGTTTTTGCCCACAAAATCTTATGCTCCAAAATATCTGTTAGCCTATAAGGTGCCACAGGACTTCTTGTTGTTCTCGAAGATACAGACTAACACAGCTACCTCTCCGATACTTGTTCTAACAATGTATTTTCCAGTCATATTTAATGCAACAACAGCATCCCCAAATACAAGTGTCATTGCTGCTGAAAGATCACAGCCAACCTATTATCAGTAGTACACTTCACGTAGATCTGGCAGCTTATGAGATGCTGATGCCATAAACACGGCATAGAGACAGCTAATAAAAATACTGCTTGACCTTCACTGAATTAGTGCGACAGCCCTGCAGTCAAATCAAGGGTTGATGTAAAAAAGGTTTAAGAACAAAAGCTTTGCTGTAACAACTGCAGGCCACTTAAAAAAATAAATAAAACACTGGGCCTCACTCTGCATGGCACTAGCTGGCATTGTTCACACAGTTATCTGGAATGATCACAACTTTTCTTTCAAGTATAAAAGAATTGTCCTACAGAAGATGGAAAACAAAACCCTTCAGTATGCCTGACACAATGTTTCTCTGCTTGGATAAAGCTGTCGATGTAATCTGATAATTAAGAACAAAGTTCCCAAAAAAGCAAAAATTTAAAAAGTTTGTCAGCATAAAATGGAAAAAGTGCACTGCAGTTGTGCATGGCCCACAATCCCAAAGGGCAGGAAATAAAGTGTTTTACATGGAGGATCAACTTTCATTGGCATGTGGTGAACTATTCATTTCAGCATAGAGAGTGTGGTTCACTGGCTAGTAACTGACAGGAGAAGCCCCTTTCTCAATTTTCCACCCCCACCCCACCCCAAAGATCTATATTCCAGTCCAGATACATAAGTTTAAATCATGCTCATTGCCAACAAATGGCGACAAAAGAGCTAAACCTTGGTGAGGTCGCCCCTCCTGCTTCTCTGAACTAATCGACACCAAAGCTCACAGAACTGCACTGAAACTAAGAAGTAGTATCGACTGAAACTCTCATGCAGCATTCTCCTGTTCAACCACACAACACCCGGAGGAGAAAGCTCCAGCTACCGGGCTGCAGAGCAGGCCCGCTAGAAGCGGGGAGCCCCACTGGCAGCCTGCTCTGGAGAGCCCCTGAGCTAGTGAGCCAGGTCATGGAGCTCCACTATGGGGAGCCCCACTACAGGGAACCCAGCCTGGGTCAGGGAGCTCTGCCAGGAACTCCACAACAGAGAGCCCATGGGGACACTGGCCAGGGCATCCTGGAAGCCCCACAGTGGGGAGCTGACTGGGGTATGGACCCATCAGCAGCTTTGCAACAGCAGAAAACCCAACCAGGGCAGGGGAGCCCAGAAGCCTCACAGGGGAGCCTGGAAGAGTTTAACACCCCCCCACCCCGCCCATGCACGCACACGCACGCGCACGCACACACAGCTTGTGGGCTGGGAGCCTGTGGCATCCAGGAGAGGAGCCTAGTCAGCAGGCTGGGAGACCCTACAGGATTACCAGGAGGCCTGAACTCCCCTCATCCAGCAAATCCCCTTGTTCAGTACTACTCAGGTCCTGAATGAGGGAGATACAACCTATACTAGCAAAATAAGCAAATGCAGAAACTCAAGTAAAAAACTCTGTTCAACATCATTGCTCTAAATGTGTGCATCATGGAAAGGGTGTGAGCTTGCAATACAAGATATCAAAGAAAGGAAGCTGACAACTCTGCTCTCCTCCTCTGTACCAACCTAAATTCCAGACATCTGGAATCCTTATACTGCTCTAGGAAAACAAAAAACCCCTAACATATGGTGCACAAACGGGCCCTAAAGTAACCTATTTTCATCTCCGGCATCAGCGAATTTCACGCAAACTTGAATTAGCACCATAACTTCTGATCAGCTACAGCACATCCTTCAGAAAGGCACCCCATCTTTATTCAGGGGGATTAGTGTGTTCCAGACACTCATAACACCTTTCCACCCTCCCTCATACCCGGCAAGTTCTTAAGCACTAAGAACACATTAATGCTCCCGTGACAAGTTTAAATTGTCCTAACACAGACCTCTTGTCCCATCCCGCAAAGGCTCCATTAATCCATCTAAGTTGGAGCCTTCTCCAAAGATTTACTTTGTATCACCTAACTGGATTGCAGACTATCATGAAATACAGAGAACTATTATACAAGACAACAGCATCAGAACACATTTAGAATGTCAGACACCTTTTAACCTCCTATCACTCTTTCCAATAGCACACAAATTGATACCAAACATTTCTGATTAATTGCAATCTACCATTCTAGCATAGCATGCAGTAACATATGCGGAGGCTGCTGGCACTTTAAAAAAAAAAAAGTTAAGAATTTGACAGCACAAGCCATCCAAAATAACAGAAGCAGCAGCTTCTGTTCAACACTAATCTATTTTTCCCAAACCATATCAAGTTTATTTTAACAAATTACTGCCACATGACCTAACTGTGAAGATTAAACATATCAAAATTTGTTACCCATATGTTTCCTGTATGTTGCTTTTAAAGACTTCTATTTTGTCCACAAAGCAGATGATAAATATT
Source organism: Carettochelys insculpta (assembly GCF_033958435.1). Taxonomy (NCBI): domain Eukaryota; kingdom Metazoa; phylum Chordata; order Testudines; family Carettochelyidae; genus Carettochelys; species Carettochelys insculpta. The sequence continues at coordinate 55,156,555 of NC_134140.1, forward strand.
AGGACACATTCTACAGTTTGGCAGCTGGATGGTCTAATGGCATGGAATTAAGGCACAATAATTATAGAATGTGAATTTGCACAGGTTTGAAACTCAAGCGTTCATGTTTGATTACATCACACAACTTATGAAGCTACTTCATTTGAAAATGAAACACTAGGAAATACTATGCCAAAAGTGCCATAAAGATGGTATTACCAACAATATAGGGAGAAAGACCAATCTGAAAACTCACCAGAATGCAAAGCCAACAATTGTCTTCGGGAACCATTTAGTATGGGAGTACCTACAATGTCAGAGAAGACAGGGATGTATTATTCATAAATCTTAATACAGTTTAAACTAAGTTCCAATAGATGGGTAAAAAAAGCATCTTCTTGGATTTCATGCATCTTCCTTATGTTGTGGTATACAAAATTAAATAAAATACGTAAATTAATGCCAAAATATACAATGGCATTAATATTCTAGTAAGATACGTGAAAACAAAACATGACCAGATTCCTGTTAAGTCTGAACTGCTTCACTGTAATAATTTGCAACTGGTATCACTAGTTAAGAGCTTGACCTATAAATATCCCGGTTGTTTGCACTACCAAGCTGTGGTTCAGGTATGTGAAGGGCCAAGATCCTGATAATGCTGGATTCTGGCCACAGTCTTTGCTCAAAAATCTAACAAAAGATACACAAAACAGGCCACAAAATTTTTAATTCTATATGAACGAAGTATGGCAGGTTCATAGACAAAGGCTCTTTCTAGTTACTTAGTATTAAACAAGTGCTAATTCAGCATAAACCTTGGGTGTGAAAGCAATAAATTGGGGCTTATATTGAATTATAGCCTCATAATTCTTTGGAGAGGTGTCCAAAAGTCTGCATTTCAGTGAGAAAATGAGATAATGCGTCTACTTCAGCTCAGGTCAAGAAAAGAGCTAACATGTCAATATGAGTGATGGTGTAGACAGTTCACAGATGCCAATCTAAGTCGAGAAGGCGGGGAAGGTAACACTTATAATTTTACTAATATATGTATTGCTTATTTGTTCCCTTATGTCTCAAGACCATATGGGAATACCTCCCAGAAGGTGTTACCAGACATTCCTAAAGACTAGGAATCTGAATTTAACCTATCTTCCACAAAAAAAAAAAAAAAAAACAACTTATGGGATAAAATACATTTGTATTCACATGTAAACCTGAGCCACGTAATCTTTTAGACTGGCTTATTTGCGCTCATTATGTCTTGGGACATGCCCAGCCCCTTTGCTTCCCTCCACTCATTGACATCCTATATAATTCATTGTCATCAGCTGTGTGTCAGTTTCACTGAGCCTAATAAGCAAAGTGACACTCCACCAGCTGTGCGTAATAGAGGCCTTGTACCTGAATCTACACTGTGTCAAACTTTTGTTCCTTCAGTATGCCAGATAGCACTATTTTATCCTGACCACACTATTTCCAGTTCTGAGGCTCATAATAACTGGCAGCTGTTTCTTCTGTGAGCTTATATGTACAAACCCTTTTCAAAAAGGAGAAAAAGGTTAACCGGAGGTTACACAAATAGAGTGTGACCTTTCCAAGTTAATGGGAAAAGTAAGGCAAATTTGCTTTAAATTTGCATAATGTAAGAACCACATAATTGACAGCAACTTTAGTGTACAGGCTAGTCAAATGGAACCATTACTGATAACTCTTGCATGGTAGAGACTTAAAAATAAGATTGCATTAGGTTTATCAGTTTCCAAGACCACTGTTATATGGTCCAATACACAAAGATAAAAGCTAGGAATTAAAAGGCTCCACTCAGCTGTCTGTGTATAGGAAGCAGCAAGGTCTTCATGTGAACTCTTGCAAGCACATTAAGTAGGAGGCAACACAGTCTGCATTGTATCTTAACAACTGTATATTAGCCGGGTGTCTGAGACAGTTCAGTTTTAACCCTTAGCCACAATAGGAACTTTGTGAGGATTCATTAAAAACTTATGGCAAGCTTCCATATTCTAGACCCTTTCATGAAGATTCACATTTGTACCTCTAAGCTTGTGGACAACCAACTAGATGTGACCTCTCAATTCTAATTCAGCATTAAAAATGGTTTGAGTATCTGAGGCAGGAAGGGAAATGGAATGAAGCAGAGGTGTTATCCTAGAAACAGCCAAGTTCACGAGCAAATGCTGGCAGTGACAAAAAAAAAAAAAAAAAAAAAGATACAAAAAGGAGCTCCATTTCAGGCTTATCTTGTACGTACACTTTATAAACCAGCATTAGCCCAATCTTGCTTATAAGAGATTTGTTTTTATAAATAACAATTTAAACAGGTGACACTACATGCTCTTGAATCTTTTTTCCAGAAACTGAATGGTTGACAAAGAACGGAAATTATAGATTTTTGCATTGGAGGATAGATTTGTGAAATGCACCTCCACTTTTAAAGTTACAGTAAGTTCTTTTGTATCTGACGTTTTATTACACAGAACTCTCAAATAACCAGCATTTAGCTATAAGTAAATCTTAGTCATGTTTTCCATAAAAGTAGTAAAATAAAAGTATGCATAGTGAAATTAAATACACAGAAATACAGGAAATATAAGTTTACAGTGTACAATTTACAATACTATTGTTGGTAAATATCACTGTTGGTAGATAAAGTACTCTGCATACATTTTTGTTCCTTTATATCTAATCTTGTTTTTCTTTAGTGTTATGCATGCTAGGTATAACTCTGCCATGAAGCCACTATGAGCTCCATGCCAGTCCCAAGCCTGGATGAAGGAGGAGGGTTGGTCAGATGTGTGTCAATGCGCTGACCATGAAACAACAATACAAATGAAATCTAATGCCAGTATGACTAAAAACTTTTTAGTGAGAGAGGCTTCAGACACCAACGGGTACTGAGCCCATGGTTATTGTGATGCTGCTAGGTATACCTACCTCTTTATTATCCTAAATATTCAAATATCCAGCAACCTCCCAGTCCTGGGGCTGCCGGATATTGAAGAGTTTACAGTTTGCCACCTCTCGCAGCACTTCAGCTACAGCTCAATCTTGAGCACACAGAGTACTGAACAGCACAGGTCTCACTGAAGACAGGAAAGACTGCAAAATGTAAAAGAAAAATGACTTTACCCAATGGTCGGTTGCCTCTTGGCTCACTGGCTTGTTTTGCTGGAAGAAACGGTGGTCCAGCTGATTTTGGTGTACATTGGCTCAGCGAACTGGACTTGTTCTTTGTTCCTAAAAAACAAAGGCTTAGATTATTTTTTTAAATTTAAAACTGAATCAGTGATAAGGACATGTCCCAAGTTAAGAACCAAAGAACTTAAGGTTACTGGACATTTGAAACTCACCTTTTTTTTAAGAAAAAGGCAACATGCAATTGAAGAGGACATTGATTCTGAATTATACTCATCTTTAGAAAGATTTTTTAAAATGGTAGAGCCATGACTTGGATGACAAAAAGACTCCTTTAAGTCAGTTTTATTAAAATTGAGAACAGAAAAAGGAGAATACTTCCAACAGTTTTAAATTATTTGAGCATTAGTAAATTCGTCTTCAGACATGTATTCCAAAATTCAAATTACCTTTTATTAAATCTAAAAATAGAAGTTGCTGCCAATAATAGGAAAACAAAAATATAACTTCAGGACCCCTGTCTTTCATACTTGAAGTCACAAGTTATTTTATAGCTTGTCATCTGGTCAAATCAAATCACTTCTCCTTGTTTAGTGTTAGAAACCCAATTTTTTCAACTTTAGTTTTCATGAAATTCTCTTAATTCTAATCAGTAGTTCAATTACCTTCAATTCCTACTTGTAACTGAAATACAACAATGTGCAGTAATAATGCTCCTGACTTAGACGTGTCATTTCAGCAACCCATTGCTACTAGAATGTTTCCGTCAAGCATTTCAAAGTATTCCAGAGGAAGCTTTTCTGCTCTCTCCTATTGTGTTATTTCATTTAGGCCAGCAAAGGAAGCTGCTACTTCATTCAGACCAGGAATGGCAGCCGTTCAGAGGCTCTATCTTACAAAGTAAGACTTAAGAAAAACAAGCATCTGTCCAGGTGCTGCTTATGGTTATAAAAACAGCACTATTAGGCTTGCTAACTGACTGAGAACTCTTGCACACGCTCATTTAAGGGTATACCTACACTGCAGCTAGATGCTGACAGTCCTAGATCAGGTAGACATGCTCTAGGTCCACTTGAACTAGCTCACTAAAACAGAAGTGTGGCCATTGCATTACAGGCTCTTACCATACAAACAATCCTAGGATCTTTGACAGGGTTGTATTCCCTTAGTCAACCCAAACCTTTATGGCCACACAGCTATTTTTAGCTCACTAGCTTAAAACACAGCCAGGAATTACACCTCTCCAGTGCAGTGTGGACAACACTTAAGTGGAGAGGATCGAGAATGTTTTAAAAGAAAAGGGACATAACATTTAAAATAAACTACGTGCATTAGCAAAGGCCATGGCACAAGTATCCAATCTCTGCCAAAAGCAAAGGCAGAGCTCTGATTGTCCTTAACTAGAGAGAGGAATGGGAAGTGATGGCAGGAGAAAGAGCTAGTGTCTAGAAAACATCTGGACTGCTGCTGGAAGGCGGGGCAGTGACATAGGACATGGGCAGACCATGTATCTCAGCCACTATCACCCTACTCAATGGATTGCCTATACCCCCCCATGACCCACTCTCACTTGGAAGAGTTAGATGATGATTACCTTTCCTCGAGCTCCCTCTTTTCTGTGGAGTGAGTGATGGAGGGTCAAGGTGAAATTACATATTGGCTGTGTCTACACTAGTCCAAAATGGCCATGCAAATGGCCATTTCGAAGTTTACTAATGAAGCGCTGAAATACAAATTCAGCGCCTCATTAGAATGCCGGCAGCCGCAGCACTTCGAAATTGACGCGGCTCATCCAGACAGGATTCCTTTTCGAAAGGACTCCGGCAACTTTGAAATCCCCTTATTCCTAACAGCACATAGGAATAAGGGGATTTTGAAGTTGCTGGGGTCCTTTCGAAAAGGAGCCCCATCAATTTCGAAGTGCCGCGGCTGCCAGCATTCTAACGAGGCGCTGAACATGTATTTCAGCACTTCATTAGTAAACTTTGAAATGGCCATTTGCATGGCCATTTCAAAGTTTTGGGCTAGTGTAGATGCAGCCATTATGTATGACAAGAATTTGCGTTAGGAAGTCTCTTAATATTAAGATTTGCAATTCAATGTGGGGAACAGTGTAGTTCTTTTTAAACAAGCTCTAGCATGGGAAGTCAAAGTGTCCTCCTCTATTCCACCATCATACTCATTCTTCATCCTGACCACCTAAAGACAGCATTTTTATGAGTGGTAGTGGGAATTCATGGATTCCACAGCCAGAAGCGACCACTGTGATTCTCTAGTCTGACCCATATACCACAGGCCAACAACCTTCCCCAAAATAATCACTGGAGTACATAAGACATTGAATCTCAACTTGAAAAGTCAGTCAGTCAACGATGGAGAATTCACCAGAACCCTTGGTAAATTGTTCTAAAGATTTACCGCTCGCTTTTTTGCCTTCTTAGTCTGAGTTTGTTTAACTGGGGGAGAAGTAGGGATAAACCCCTGCCCTGTACCATACACTGTCCATATGAACATTTGAATGTCTATAGTCTCTTGAAGGCTTACCTGGGGTATGTCTACACAGCAGAGAAAAAAAAAAAAAATCACAACTCAACATCACACATTGGTGCTGTTTCATTGCTGTGTGGACTTCAGACAAACTGGAGTCCAGCACCCGGGGGACACTCCTATCCCCAGGTTTCTAAAGCCTGGAGGTTTACACCACCACCACCACCACCACCACCCTGAGCCCCAACTAGCTACAGGTTTCTCTATTTTGTACATATGTGGCAAACTATTTGGTATTGTGGAATATGAGGTCAGGTCACATTTTCTGCTAGAGTCTGATGAGGGTGAGGAGAGTGACTACTTTTCAGTATCTGTTGGAAATGGAAGTTGTCTTTTGAGGTCATTCTGCAGCACACACAATATACACAGTAGCAAGTGACCAACTTATCTTCCATTAGCAACATCATAGCTACACTCTGATAACTACAGAAAAAGTAATATTTTTGGCTGTCTTAATGGAATGTGACCAGCTGGAAATAAGACACCATGTCAGCAGCTAGCTTTCCCACAAACTGTCAACAGTTGTTTCTTGGACCACAGCTTTATAATCACTGCTTTGGGAAACAGTAGTGTAAAAATGTAAGAATTACTTTAGCTTCATTGTGTACAAGAAGATTTAAATACCTTTTGGAGTGGATTTTAAAGAGTACACTCGAGGCCTGGGTATTGGTTTCAATGAGATGGATCCAGAAATGCCATTTTGACAGGTAGCTTTTGAAGGCCATTCTCTATTCTTGAGGATGATGGTGGCACTTGTAGCTATTGCAAAAATCACAGAGAGAAAAAGATGGAAGAGTATGTTAGGGAATTTGTCTCTCACATTTAGCTTGACAGGTATTTTATTTAAAAAAAAGTCTTGTGCAAGATTATGATGTTCTATGTCCTATAGCTTTAATTAGTAACATTTTATAATGTAATCACAAATAGATGGAGTATAGGTTTCTGTATTTCCATTTTGTCCACATGGCTAAATTGGTACAAAAACCAAAAAACAAACACAAAAACCAGAACAAACTTTGCCTCTGATATTCATCAAGACTTCTCATTATACGTATCTCAAAGCCCAAGTTCTGAGGCTTTGTTTTATTTACACTGTACAAATCAGGCATGTACAAAATGCATAGGCACTTTAGACATTTGAGCTCCCATTACTTAGAGTAAGAATTACAGATGTCTGACAATGCTCCCGAGAACTTCATAGCATATCAAAGTATTACTGAAATATAATTTTGCTGTTAGGTAAGAAACTTCCAACAGTGAGATGCCCCCAAATGAGATTTAAAAACAGCCCCACCAAGTTGCTGAACATTATGTGAGTCAAGCCAAGGTGAAAGCATTCTGGTTTATATTCCTGTGGCTCAATGCGCATTGCTGAAATCAGCATTTTGCCACCATAATACTACACTTTGCTCTCTTTCTTTTGCATGCAATTACTCCTGTAACAAGGAAAAATAGCGTTTGGAATTCAGACCTTAGGATTTACACACCAATGATATAAATGAAGATGGACAACACAGTTTTTCCATATGCATACTATTGCAACTGAAAAAAGGTTGAAGGCCAAAATTAATTTCTCAATGCTCAATCACACTGAATAGCACAAATACTTAACTTACAGGCAAATAATTCTTTTGTTTCATATTGCACAAATTACATTTTGCCAAAATTTCCCACATACTGAGAGTTTCCTTCAAAGACAGAAGAAAGTCATAAAATTGAAATGCTCATTAGACTCAAAGGCAGCATGTCACTGTCACAGGAAAGTTAACCCTCTAAAATAGATCACAACAAAGGACTGATTAGGGAGCAACAGGAAGGTTATATTTCATTTAGTTATTTTTAAAGAAAAACATGGACTATTCATCTGAAATCAAGCTAAACAACGTTAGTTTAATGTTAAACAGGAGTATATTATCATAGGTTTGCTGAAGAAGCATCCCATCTGGACCTTTGAATATCCCTGCAGAGTAGTATAAATTTTGCCATTTATCATTTTATTGTTATGTCATTGTCTAATGAGCAGTCACATCAGGACAAGAAATGCAATGCGTACCTTTAGAAATAAAAATTGTACTGATTTCCAAGATGGTTTAAAAAAAAAAAAAAATTTACAATGGGCAGGAAAAAAAAAAAACATATGTATTCCAGATACGATTACAAAACACAACAAAAAACTGAAGTAAAGATTTAATCTGAACATTTTCTGTCCATTAACTTAAAAGCATTGTCCTAGGGAAACCATCAAATTAAAGCATTTCATCTGATACATTTTACCAACTTTAATAACCAAGGTGTTTTTTTTTAAAATAAAAAAAAAAGACCAAAGACCTACTTCTTTTCCCAGAAAACGTTGTTAACAAAGGAATTATAAAAAAGCCGTAAGATCCCACTATGAGCAAAGTCAATAAGGTAATATCAAAGCAGCTTCCTGAATCAGTCGGTGGTGTTAATGTAGAATTGATGAAAATATAAGGAGAAAAATCAGTTTCTGTGCAACTGCGGAGTCCTCCTAGTATAGTCATTTAAAAAGGATCAAAGCAAGCTTAAAGCCAGAAAGACTGCAGCCATGTTCACCCTCTCATATTCCTCATGCTGCTCTTAGTGAATTAGAGTGGAAAGAATTGTAAGCTTCAAGGCAGAGGACAAAAACAGATTAAACCAGCCAGCAAATCATGCTAAGAAAGAGTCATCCGTTTGGATGCCTAATCTGAAAGGAATACATCTCTTTGTTATGAAGCGATGAACCTCTCTTTGTTATGAGGAAGAGAACAAAGCATTTACAACCTCCTTAGGAATTTCAGTCATGGTACTAAAATTGAACAGCAAAAGTCAACATGGCTGTCAGGGCAACAGAACCAATCTGATTATAGGAGAAACGTGTTGCAAATTTTAATATACAAAAATACACATTCCCATCAACTCAAAGTAGGTTTTAATTTTCAAGAACAAGAGAAAAACAAGAACAAACGAGCACTCAGTGGTAATAAAATGTTTCCTGTGGATAGCCTTCAATTCATTAACTTATTTTTTTAAAGAAATTTAGCATAAAACAAATTCCTTCCACAATCCCAAAGACAAAATATGACCATGTAATAAGAGGATATTTCAATCAGCTCATTTAAATTGAAAAGTTTTAACTGTTAGAAGCAATTTCCACCTATCAATGGGCTAATTTATGTAGCTTTTTGCATGTTTGCCATTTCCCATTATTTCTGCAGCTGATACACAAGTGCTTTTGTTAGTTTAAGGCAAAAAGTATGTTAAAGTGACCAGTAGTCTGAATTTCAGGAATTGTTTTACATTTAAATGAAATACTCAAATGTACTGATTATGTTTACTTTAGTAATTCAAAATACATATCAAAACTGTCACACAAAAAAGCAATTAAAAGTATAAGTATCATCTCCATACGAGATTCCATAAAGAACTCACCAGCTATGAGTTATAGCTAATGAGAAAGGGCTACAAAGGGGCTATGTGGCAGTGCTTTAACTGTTACCACAGGTGTCAAATTCACACCACTTCAACTTTCTGAATTTTTTAATCACACCATGTACAAAAAAAAAGTCCTTTCAATGTTCAGTAATTCCAGGAAGTTTTGGAATGCACCAAAATGAGCATAGAAAGCTGTTTTCATTAGAAAATAGTTTTCTTCTAAGTGAGGTACCAAATTTTAAGACCCTTCCACTACCTGGACTACAGAGCATGCCCCTTAGGATGAAGTGTGCAAAAAAAAAAAAAGACAACTTTCTTAACAGCTAAAAGGAGTAATCCTTAGCTAAGCAGTAATCTTATTCAATTTTTTGCCCCCAACCAAAAACTTAATTGTTTCCCAGGCCCAAATATTAACAGCAGAGAACTCTCAAAGATACTTACAATTATTACTGCAAGTACTTTGCTCACTCTGGGTGCTACTGATTGAAGAGATGCTGGGAGTTCTCCGAATGGGCACTTTGGATTTAGTTAGGGATTTCCCAGACGTGGCCCAAGATGCTAAAGACGTTTTCGCAGAGGCAGGCTTCCCTCTGGAAGACGTTTCCACTCCTGTTAATTTAAGAGAGACAAATAGATCTGTAAAAGGTACACTTGCTGCTGCTACAAACAGAAGGTAAAGTTTGGTCCAAATAAGAAAGGCATATGTTATATATAATCCACAAGTTTTAGGCCATGTATCTTTTAAAAGAGCGCAGTAAATAAACAGCATCTTAAAAAGACTTAAGACCAAGATTTGACTTATCCTGCAAAGATTGCTTTATTACAATGAAGAACTTAGACAATTCCAAAATTATCCAGTTATCCATATGCTGTGGCTAGAATGATCAGAATAGGATTGGTCCAGATTCCACAAGCCAGTACTTCTGGGCAAGTGCCTGACCTGAGAAGGTCAAAATCCATCTTGCAAGGACAAAATATATGTTAGCGTTCTCTGCACCTGCAATTTCAAACACTACCTCTAGTTCAAAGGGCACTCATTCTTTCCTGTATTTAAAAGCCTTAAAAGAATCAGAAATTATTCTGATGCTGATGGCTGAAACCCAATGCATGTTAATTTTCATATGTGAGACAAGTAGCACCAATATGTAATTTCTTCTGTGAAGTAAACTGACCTATGTGCCAGCAGCATGAACAATGAATGAGAGAAAAGTTATCTTTTGGGTTACAGTAGAACTAAGACTTCTGGGTCTGCAAGATTGACAACACTATTTAACCAGAATTTTGTTGCCATTTATTTATGCTGGCAAAGAAGTTTTTGGATAGTTTATAGTCTGTCAGTTGGAGCTTGTAAACAAAAGTGACAAGTTGAAAGTACTAAACATACTTCCATTCTACCTACAAGAGGTTATGAATGTCACTCTGATGGCATTTACTGTAGATTTAGTTAGCAAATTTGCAACTGAAAAACTTGCATAGTAAATTTGTTAACATTTAGCCAAATGGTCTTCCAGTTCCATTCGAGGAAAACTAACATGGATTATGACTACAGCAAAAATTACTCACTCACTTTCTCACACACACAGTTGAAAAAAAATACTGAATTAAAACTCACTTGTCATTTTCCAGATCGGATTAATACTACTTTACATCAGATTTCAGGTGCAGAGCTTTCCAAGCCACCTTTTAAGTAATATAAGTAAAGTAACCTCTTTTTATGTAAGCAACCAACAAGAATGAGAAAACTAAATGCTACTTTCAAATGGCAGATGTGTAAGTATCTGGATGTTATGATTATGAAAATTCTGCCCGATTCCTTTTCTTTATAGATTCTCTTTTTTTAGGTTCACATTTTGCTTTATGAAGAACACACAGCACATCATCACTTGGAAAAAAGACTCTCCCTTTTTTCCTATTCACTTGCCATGACCATATAACTCATATTAATACTCTACAAGGGACGCCCCCCCCCACATTCGTTTAATCATATAGCAAAAAACCTTAAGTATTTCAGTTCCTCTACTTCATGCTGTACTCATTTTGATATAGTCATATCAACAATCCCCTCTCACTATTGGGTGTGAGGGATTCAGTGACATCTTTGTAAAGATTCATGCGACAATGGGGGAAAAAAACTTTCGGCTGTCTCACAAAGTAAGTGGCGCTATATGACAATTTAGGAAGGAAGAACTGTCATGAATGCATATCCATCGGAGCATAAAATGAATACACTTCAAACACCAGATGGTGCTGCAAGATTATGTCCATAAAGTTCCAAGCCAAAAACAAAGACTTAACTAAATAAGTATTGTTCATAGGCCATGCTGGCCTGTATAACACTGAAGATTAAGTGTAGGTAAAATAATTTATCCATTTTCTATTGAACTACACAAGACCAGTTATAGAGGAGCAGTTCTACTAATGTGTAATTTACAAATATGCAACAGGATCTCATTAAGTCACAGTGATCATTAAAATTCATTGCAGATTACTGAAGTTTCCCAATTCCATGAGTGACCTAAGCGTATCAGAAAACAAAATTTACAAAGTGCTGTTTTAATACTAAACACGTAAGAGTACATTTTGTAAGATTAACTGACCTGAGTAAAATCTCACTATGCCACTCTAGTTTTCGATCTCAGACACCCCTCCTTCCCGCATCCCCACTACAGAGGCAGGTTCACATAGTTTTCTGGCTTTCAAATTATTTCAGGGTAATGAAGTTCTTAAGTGAGCACAGAAACATTTATAATACATGCTTGAGCATTTGACTCTTTAGTGGGAATTTGCATAGGACAGAAACCACTATTTGACACATGCTGTAAGTGGTGTATATGAAAACTAAACAGATCCAAAAATTTAAATTTAAAGCCACACAGCAACACCAACCAATTTTTTGAATATCATAAAGAATAACTTTTACTTTACAAAATGATTAACTCTAATTTAGCTATTAAATTATTTTTAATTACACCCCATGACTTCTTCCACAGCCTCCGTTCAATTCTTAACTAAGAATAATACAGAACTTAAAGAATCAGGTAGTACAGAACCAGTACTACTGTAGTTGATTGTGTAATATTTTCAGGTTGGTAAGAACCTGTACTTTTTCAGTTACCTACTTTTTATATCTCTCTACAAACCACGGATGGTTTGCCTGCCAGGCATCGAGGCTGATGTTGCTGAACTTTTATTTTTCAAAAGTAAAAGGAAAGGCTATTTGTTCTTTTCACAAATTTCCTCAGGAGATGGTGAAGCTTAGTGAAATACTTCCAAAGCCCCCGCTTAAATAAGTACATCCTGAATTTAAACACCTACAAGTATCTCCAGATCCCTTTGTTTTTACAGCTCAGACAGACAATGGTCGTGAGACTGCAGCTGATTTAACAACAAATAATTTTGAGAGTAACTGTACAAGCATAGCCAGGTTCTAGGTTCTGGGGTGCCGAGGTCCCAGCTTTTAACCATCAAGTACAGGTCTTGTTCAGATATGACCCATGTTCTTTTCTGGTTCCCTAGAGATCAGTGCTTTCTGGGAAAATAGTTCACGAGCACAACTAATGAACATCAAACTGCAATTTTAGAAAAACAAATCTGGGAAAGAACTCTCTAAGTAGCAGTGGCCTGAAGCTATTAAGTAGCCAATTCCAGGAAGAAAGTGTAAGAACCAGATACCACATATAATTCCTCTAACGTACAGCCTTAGTAGCAGAATGATAAAGCTAAGAAATAAAACCTGAATCTCAAAATATTTCCTGGATTAGTTCCCACACTCTGGAATGTGGTTAGTTAATTCAGCCACTTCATGCGGTGATTAAAAAAAAGTAATTCACAAAAAGGACATTTGGTTCAAAACACAGGATGGAATAAGACGACCTTGGTTTTATTCCCACCTCGGCCACATATTCCTACTGGAAATTAATTATGTGATATCACCTGTAGTTCAGCTTACCTTCAGTAGAATACTTAACTTTCAGGCACACACTAAACCTATACTGAGCTCCTAGATGAGGGCAACATACACAAAGTATTTCCCCTATCATAGCCAATTTCTTGCTCAGTATTTTTAGAGCACCGATCTTATTCCCCTCACCCAAAGAACCAGCTCAAATTGACATTTAGATTTCCCAGACACATGCTATATATGTATTTTGAGTTTTACGGTATGAATGCTTATATGCCCTATAGTATGCTGGAATCAGTAACACTTCCCAGGCATTTACAGTTTATCCTCAGAAGACATCTTGTAAACAGAGAAGTAACCCCGGGGAACAAAAGCACTGAGATTTCATCTTACAAAGTTGACAATGGAACTCTGACAACCACCAATGGACTCCAAGAAGGTGGCAGTTTTGGCCATTAAAAGAAACAGTCCTTACGTTTTTTTTTTTTGTTTTTTTTTTTTTTTAATACAAGACATTTTCAGCAGTTGTCAAGTGTATTAAGTAAAACGTGAGAAAAGATTCACGAAGGCGTTGTTGCCGGCCGACTATCTTTAAACATTTTTATAATAGTTGTGAAGTTGCTCTGATAGGCACTATAAAAAGAAATGCACGACTAACATATTTCAGGAAGCTAGCTGAGTGTTCTGAGGATTGTTCTGTTAAGTCTAGTACATATCCAGTAGTAGATTTAAAAGAATCACAACAACTCTGAACATGTTTAAAATCCTCAGGAATAGTGAGATACTACATATCCTTTTAAACCCCACAACAAAGGGTATTTTTTTCCCTTACAAAATATGTTTCTCACCCATTGTTGCTCTCACACAGACTACCCTGGGACAAACTAGCAACATGAAAAATTCAAACGATCAATTTAGAAAACAGAGCAAAATAAAAATGCAGAGAGGTTTTAGTTATGACAATCCTGGGCATAGGCAACAAGGATCAGAATGCACAGTAAAGACTGTCTTCCCAAACAGCCTTACATGGCCCATCTGTGCCGCTCCATGGGGGACTCTTCTCCGTGTGTTTGGGGCTGTGAGACTGAGAAGGCACCTACTCTGAGGGTGGGAAGGTGGTCATGCTGCCCACTCAGCCTCTTCATGCGATGGGTCTGCGGAGAGAAGTGTGGCTTCTGGGTGGGGATCCCCCCTTGGGGTTCTGATGGGAGGGGTGAGGCCTCGGGAAAGAGGAGAAAGCAAGCCATTTGTCATCTGTATGCTGTGAGGCTTGTATTTTTGTCTTTCAAAGCAAGCACACGTTAAATGAAGCAAAACTTGGTACACAAGAGTACAGGAGTTTGGAATGGTTGAAAGACACTGATCAAGTGGATAATAAGATGCAAGGCAAAACTCCATTCCATATGCGAGGTGGCTTTCTACAATAGTTCATTTATATGAGAGTCATTATGAAAGCATTGCTCCTTGGCACAGATTTAGGATCCAGTAGCAGAAGCTCATGCCAAAAATACGGCTGAGACTTAAGTTGCAGCTTGTGTACAAGCTTGTGTGCACAGACTATCCTTTTCAAAATACAGCGAGGCTGCGTCTACACTACAGCCCCCTTTCGAAAGGACGGCTTTTGAAACAGTATATTGAAAGCCGTTCTTTCGAAAGGAAACCTCCACACAGAAAAACAGAGACCAAAAGTCCCGGAGTGCAATTTCGAAAATGAGCATCCACACAATGCAGAGCGCTCTTTCGAAAGTACAGGAGCAGGAAGTCCTACAGGCAGGGTCGCATGGGGGATGAGCCCTTCCAGGACCGCGGCCCGCCGTCCCCTTAAAGGCCCCCCCGCCCAAAACCATACGTCAGCCTGCACACAGAGGGCCAGCCACCTGTCCCCAGGCTTGCACACTGAGGATCAGAGGAGGCACCCTGGGCCCCCATGGAACCTGAGCAGCCCCCCGCCCATCCCCATTGGGGCCACGACCAGTGCACTGGCTGTGGTCCTGGCCACCACGCAGCAGTGGCTACAGGGAGCCAGCCTACTAGCCACCCTCCTGGAAGACATCCAGAGGGCGCAACATCCCCAGCCGGTCCCCCGGGGCATCCGCCGCCTGTGGAGCTTCCCCACAAACAGCGACTGGTGGGACCGGCTGGTGCGACAACCGGTGGCTACAGAACTTCCGCATGACCAAGGGGACATTCCTACAGCTGTGACACTGGCTCACCCCAGCCCTCCAGCAACAGGACACCTGCATGAGGCCAGCGCTCCCACTCCAGAAAAGAGTGGCCATCAGGGCATCCACGTTCGCCGCGACCTGGTTCCAGGCCTGCCGCTCTACGGCAAGCCACTCCCGCAGCATGCCAGTAAAGGTCCCACAAAGCTGCAGCATGGGCCGTGTCCCCTGCCTCCTCGTTGTGGCGGACGGCCCAGTGGCGACCCCGCACGGTCCCTGCTTGGGATGACGGCCACTCCCCCTCGCCCTCTGTTGGGGCTGGTCTGACCACTGGCTGCAGGAGCTGTGGAGACAGAAGGAGGGGGGGTGGGGAAAAATCAGCCATTAGTCCCAGGTGCATGTCACCATGTCCTGCCCCCCGCCCAGAGTACATGTCCCTGGGTACCCCACAGGGGTACTGGGAACTTGCCCCCCCACGCTGTTTTCTGCTCCCTCCAAGTCTGGGCAGCCTCTGATGCTGTCCCATCTATGTGGTGCTGAGTGCCACGCACCATCCCCCTGAGAGCCCGGGAAACATAGCTGTCCAGTGTCCACATGCACCTGGACTGGTGGCCGTGTGGGATGCCTGTGGCCACCCTGAGTGGGACCTGACACTCCCTCCCTGGGCGGGACCTGACACTCCCTCCCTGGGCACTGGGGCTGGTGCACACACCACCTACCTAGGGGTCCGTCCAGGAAGGCAGGCGAGGCACAGTCGGATGGGGCCCAGCTAGACAGCCCGGATGGGAGGTCAATGACAAGGGCCCCCTTGCTTGAGCCCTCATCATCGCTGGTGGGGTCAAGAGGCTGTGCTGTCCGCGGTCGCCTGGTTCTGGCGAATGACCCCGGGTGCTCCTCGCCCTCTGTTGCCGTCTCTGGTTCGGTGCCCCCGATGGACGTGTCAAGGAAGATGGTGGATGGGGGGGGGGGGTCTGGCTTCCTGCAGCCCCAGCAGGCAGTGGAGCTCTTTGTAGTAGGTGCAGCTTGTGGGGGCTACCCCCAACCGCGTCCCAAGCCCTGCAATACCCCTACCGCAGTTCTTTGACTTTTGACTGGACCTGGTCTGGTGTGCGGGTGGGGTGGCCGCGGCCGAGGAGCTCCTTTGCCAGCCGCTGAAAGGTGACCACATTGTGGCGATGGACCCGTTTGTTGGAGGACCCCCTCATCCTCCGAGGGAGAGGAGGTCCTGGATCTCGGCCTCTGTGCAGGAGGGGGCTCAGCGCTTCGGGACCTGGCCCACCTCCTGGGACGACTCCTCAGTGTCTTTGGAGGGACCCTGGGGTGGGCGGGGGTCTGGGTTGCTGGCCATGGGTCTGGGTGGTGTGGGGAACTGGCTGGCCATTGCGGGGGCTGGTGAGCTGCAGAGCAGGGTGGCCTCACTGCTGGCTGCATGCTCTCAGCTTCCTGCCTGAGGGTTTCTGGGAGCCTGCATCCTCTTAAGCACGGCCGGACGCTAGAACCATAGAGCTCCATCTGTGCCGTGAGTAGCGCTGCCGCCTGCCAGCTGATCGCCTCCATGGAGGACTCCCTCTTTCAAATGAGTGGGCCGCAGAGTGTCTACACTTGCTCTCTTTCAAAATTATCTTTCGAAGGAGGGCGCTCTTCCCATCCTGGGAACGGAGGACCGACTCTGAAAGAATGTGGGAGTTCTTTTGAAGTTACTTTCGAAAGGGTGCGGGGTGTGTGTGGATGCTCTGTGGGTTCTTTCGAAAGAGCTCGGTCTTCCAGTCCTAATTTCGAATATACTTGCTAGTGTAGACGCAGACCTAGTGCACTGTCACGAGCGTCACACGGCAATAGTTTCATAAGCAAAAGGCAAACAGTTTCACTATTCATTATCCATCACCTCCCATCCCAGAACAAACAAGTGGGACAGAGCACAAGAGTAGTACAGTAAAAGCTTTATTATCGGCATCCCCAGGGAAGCTGGATAATAAAATGTGCTGAATATTCAAGCTGGGGCCAGTCAGCTGGCCCTCTGGCATGCTGGTTCCCCAAATGTGCCAGTTATCCAGGTGCTGGTTAACTGAGCTTTGACTGCATTTTTTTCCAGCGATGATCTTACTGTTAAATTACCACCTGTCCCTTCATTCCAGAAGATCTGACCAATTTCCTCTATGCTCCAGAAATCCAATTCATTCACAACTTCAAGTGGCAGATACCCTCTGCCCAGAATTTTCCAAACCCCTTTAATTCCTTCCAAGTCAACCCTGAGTTGAGCAGAAATACCTCCTCTGACCACCACCATCTAAGCATATTTCTGTGCTATGAAGTGCTTCAGTATCAGCCCTCACTCACCCAACAGCAACTGGCTCAGAACACTCCTTCCCACACAATCATCCAGTGTTGCCCCTTTCCCAAACACACTGTCAGGGCACCCACACCATACTTGATCAAAACTGACTTACCAATGACAGGCGCTTTGGGCAAAATGCATCAGGTTCACCATGTTAAAGGTTACAATCTGCTGAACATGTATATTCTATTTCTGTGCATGTATCATTCTTGTATATGAGTTTAGAAATACAAAGTGTGAATTTGTTCATAACTCTAGATACGCTCATGAGGACCATTAGCGATGCTCTGGAAGCATGCCCCAGTACGCAAGCCAATGACCATTAAATAATCCTGGTTTTCCTTTAGTTCTGGACTGTAGTTGTTCCTTCCAGGACATGATGCTAGAACCCATTTTCGAGCTTGTCTTTTTCACGCAAGGTGAGAAAAATTTGAACTAAAGACAAAAGAATTTTTGCCTTGCGCAAAGGGGATATGCAAGAGGTCAACCGAGCTATAAGGCCATTGCCTGATGTCAGGCAGCCCCGCCTCCAGCCTCCCCTCCCACTCACCACCCAAAAGGCTTTCTGGAAACATAAGGCCAGCGGTAGGCAATCAAGAAGAGACAGTGGGCAGCATGAGCAGCCCTCCATCTCAGTGGACAGCTACAGCCCATGACCCACTGGGGTTCCACCTGTGGCCCACAGAACGCCTATCACCCCTCCCCAATATGCCTCTCTTGAACTGGGGCAATGGAGCCCTGCACTTCCTACTTCTCCCCACACCCCCACCCAGCACTTTCAGAGCAGCCATGAAGCCACCAATTCACACTCAGGCCCTGTTCCTCCTCCTCCTCCTCCCTCCCAGAGCTTGAACAAAGCAAAGCAATCTGCTGGAGAAATGAATGTGTGAAAGCTGCTTGCGCACAGTGCCGCCAAACTCCCCACAGAAAACTGGTAGCAGCCAGGTGTGCTTCAGCTTCCAGAAGGCTGGCTGCAGTTCCACCAATGGCAACATGCGTTACTCTAACAAAGACTATACGTCACTTCCGCCAAAAGGCAGTAAAAAGGACCTTCATATTCTGGTTTCAGGTCAGTTTCCTACTTTTGTCTGTCATCTCACCCAGTTTAAGCTTTGGTCTCTATCATGGTCCTGCACAATTTGTGACACAAAGCTAAGTCTTCTGAAGATCAACAGCCTTACACTAAAGCCTAGTGCTTTTTAGTCGCGCACCTGGGCAAGTTTCAGGCTAAGGGATCTGAACAAATCAATGATGTGACAAGTAGAACCAGCAATCAGACCACTGATGCATAGGTGGCACAATTATTTATAAGTCAACATTTACCTACAAATGTCACATGATAAATAGGACCTTACCCCCCGACTAACCAAGAATAGAAAAAACCTAGCCTCCCATAACACTCTTGGAAGGTGTAAGCTTTTTAAAAGCAAGCACGCTAGGAAGACAAAGGGATTCCTTGTATATCACTGAAGTCAGATATGACCAGATCCAACTGTGCTTTTCCCCTCGTCCAAATCTACACGCAATATCTGTCTTAACACTTTTCACTCCTCTCCCCGCACCCCACCGCCTTTGCAGCCGTCTGCTCCCGTGGTGAGGGGAAAAGATGCTCTGTGAATCAGGAGATCCTACTTCAAAGCAAGTGTAAAATCGCCAAGATTCTTTTCATTATGAAGACTTTTTACAAGTTTTTTTTCTTTTAGTCCAAAATCCCATCCTTAATCCTGTCACCAGTTTTTAGGAACATTTTGTTCTTCAATGGGATTGAAACCTGCAGACAGAATATAGTATATGCAAGCAAGTACACAACTTTATTATCAACACAAATTGTCAGATTGTTTCATTAGAATAAGCGATGACTACCCAACAAAAGGAAAAGCATCCACTGTTGCAGTCTCTCTCCTTATAAATTAGTTGAGGAAGAGTAAAAGGAGTATTAATGTGGTCTCAGAAAAAATATTCAAGGCTGAGTATGGTTGAGGAATGGTATGAAAAATATCCCAGCAAGTCATTACAAGTTATGCTCTAGTACAAAGAAATTGCCCTGCAGGAACTGGTAACACACCTTACTCCAGGAGAAAATTCTCCCATGGGTGTAGCCATATTTCAGGCAATACTGATATTTGGACTGTTAAAGCCAGTCTCCCCAAGCAATGTTTCAACATGCATATTGTTCCACTACAACGTATTACAACCAACAGTGGGCCTTGTAACATTGAACCCTGCTCATGCACAGTTTGTTGTGAATGCCAAAAATGAAGCTACATAGAATAGTTTTTCCTTCAGAAGCTAGATGTCGAGGTGTACTTTTTTTTGTTTCTTCATTATAAGTTGTTACAAAGGCTATGAATCAGGTTTGTCCTAAAGAATGCATTAAAATCAGATCAGAGAGTCGTGGGCAAGAAGAAAGGAAGCCTAGTCTAGCAAACTGATACCAGACACAGCTTCACAGACCTTTAAGACAAATTTGAGACAAGACAAGCAGCAGAGACATTTTGCTATCTTAATTTCTACCTGTGTTTCACCTGCTAACACTGAACTAACCATTCGAATTAGACCTAACATCTGCAAACCATTCATGGACTCTGGACAACAGTAGTAGTTATCCATTAACACGAGAGCAGAGATAAACACTCCGGTTTGGATACTCAAGGATAAATCATTTTGTTTGTCATCAGGCCTGTCAAATGCAGCTCCTTCCCTAATATACATAGCCAGTGAGGCTTCTCCCGCCAACTGCAGTGCTAATGACTCCATCACCTGCATTATGCTGAATTATTAGAATGTTTCTTCCTAGTCTTTTAGTCTGATTTGCTGGACACTTCTGTGTCCAAATGATGCACTGCCTTTTGAAGAGGGAGTTGTGGGCCAGTAACTGGTTTGAGCATGGAAGCTCCAAATCGCTGTACCAACGAAGCATTACGATGGAGGGTTACCCACAAAGTGCTCGTGATCTGGCAGGAATAGGTTCAGTTGGACTAAAACATGACTCACCAATGGACTGACAAGAAATAAAAGCTTTAAGAGTTTACAGGAAGAGTGAATGATCAGAATGCAGAGTGGTAATTATTGGTGTCCCCCCCAGGGTCCATACTGGAACCATTTCTATTTATAAAATGATCTGAAGAAAAAGGTGAAACAACAAGGTGGCAAAATTTGCTGCTGATACTGAACTACTTAAGAACCAAGCAGACAGTGAAGAGCTTCAACAAGATTCCACAAAACTAAGTGACTAGGCCACAAAACTGCAAGTGAAATTTAATGTTGATAAACGTAAAGTAATGCACATTGGAAATAATCCCAACTATACATACAAAAGTGATGGGACTAATTTATCTATAACCAGTCAAGAGAGATCTTGGAGTCACTGTGAATAGTTCGCTGAAAAAACATCCACTCAACCTGTAGCAGCAGTTAAAAAAAAGCAAATATTAGCAATCATTAAAAAAGGGATTGAGAATAAGACAGAGAATATCTTATTGTCTTTATGTAAATCCATGGTACGCCTACATCTTCAATACTGCATACAGATATGGTCACCTCATCCCAAAAAAAAAAAAAAAAAAAAAAAAAAGATACTGGCATTGTAAAAGGTTCAGAAAAGGGCAACAAAAAACAGTTAAAGGTTTGGAACGGGGTCCCTAGGAAGAAAGATTTAAAAGACTGGTACTTTTCAGCTTAGAAAAGAGGAGACTAAGGATGGGATGGAACATGATAGAGGGCCTAATAAAGTCAGGACTGGTGTGGAAAAACTAGAAGCTATTTACTTGTTTCAATAAAATAAGAACTAGGGATCAGAAAATGAAAGTAATAGGTACCACATTTAAAACCAACAGAAAGGACTTTTTCTTCACACAGCACATGGCGGACCTGTGGAACTCATTGCTAGAGGTTGTTGTGAAGACCAGGACTTTAACAGAGTTTAAAAAAGACTTAGAAAAATTCATGGGAGGTTAGGTCCATCAATGATTACTAGCCAGGATGGTGGGAATTGCGTCCCTTGCTTCTGTTTGACAGAGGCTGGACATGGATGACAGAAGAGGGATCACTTGATTCCCTGATCTGTTCACTCCCTCTGGTGGCATCTGGCATCGGCCACTGTCAGAAGACAAGATACTGGGCTAGATCAACCTTTGGTCTGACCCAGTGTGGACATTCTTGCCAGGAAGCTTCAGGCAGTGGTCCATGTAATGTGCATGTTTGTGCAACTGCTCAGAAGAGATTCAAATGCCACCCATCTGATGAGCATGGTGTCCACAACTAGGTTTTGTTTCTACTGGTGGTATGGATTGCCACATTCCTCTGTACACATAAAATTTATTCCTCACATAGATGGGGGAAAAAATCCACACATTGATGGAAAAGACTAGAGGGAATGCTAGCTTCAAGTCTCTTGCAAGGTAACTTTAAGGAAAATACTGGCACCTGAATAGATTCATGCACAGTTAGAGAACCCTACAGACACTGAGAAAGATATTCTGTGCCTTATTTTAGGGCAGCATTTAGAGAAAGAACTTGATGGAATGTGGAAACAGGAAGCTACACATACTGATGTGAAAAATTTAACAGATGTTGAGAACTGTGGAAAGGCGTACCAGAGGTAAGGGTGTGAGTTATCACAGAATGAGGTGGCTGCTTCAAGCAACATCACACAAGAGGGCACCACAGAGAAGAGGGCAAAGGCTAAGTATTTGAGATTCTACATACCAAGCAAAGTCTGACACAAGACAACATTTAAGAATGTAGCCAAAGTGGGATGAGTCCCCCATACTTGGCACGCTTAGATCTCATGAGTTAATGCCTGTCCCGAACAAACACGAGCTACTGACCTCCATCAGAAATGAGGTCAGAAAGCATACCCTTTGAATAACTAGCAAGGTCTACACAAAGCCAGAGAAGCAACTAAAGTTCTCACGAACAACAACATATCTTATTGTGGAATTCAATAGAGTACAGCGGTATCCACTGAAAATAAAACGATCCAAGTCCTTGCTTAAGGTCATCCACAAAACAGCATCACTGGATTTGGCTGAAGATGGACCTTTGGGGGGGGGGGGTTTGCGCCCCCACCTCCCCCCCAAAAAAGGGCAGATTATAGTATCTGCCTTTTGCAACCTATAACCTGGTATTGATCCTTCTGATTGTCTATATCTAGCAGGAGAGCATCTGTAAGCATTTGTGAGTTCATATCTACGAACTCTCCCATCTAGGATCCTGAAAACATGCCTTACCATTAGAGTACCTGGAAAGTGGTTAGTCTCTTTAGTACTTAGTAAAACTTGCATAGTTGTAAACAAATGAGTCAGTTTAAAAAACTACATTGGTAGAAAAAGTCCTGTTCAGACACTTAACACAAGGGGTAAATTAAACATGTTTTGCTGCACATGATTTTCCTGACGCTGGTTATTCCAGATCTTTTGTCTGGGATTCTTTGAAATGGCTTCGTCTTCATGGATAAAAGGGTAAATATAAACTTTATAGTGGAGATTGGCTACCGCTCTGCTTTACCAGCTGTACACAGGGACAATGGACACATTTCAATTAGACAAGCCATTTTTTGTGCAATAACTGGCATACATTCAGTAATCTAAAACTGCCTGGTACTGCCACAGCCTGGTTTTTGTTCCAGTTTTAACTTTTGGAACTTTTTTGAATTCCTCATTCATAAACAGGAAGTGATAGAGAAATCTCTCCATTATGAGCACTTTCTTGAAATACATTTCTAATAAAGCTCTGTTTTTACAAAAGCTACTCAATGTCATATAGGGAAAGCTAATTGACAAGTTAGGTTAGATCTCATTTTTGTTGTTACAGGTTGAATCTCTATAATCTGGTGCACACACTGCTGGCAACATCTGTAATCCAGAATATTTGTAGTTAGCTGGATGACCACTTATGTGTGCGGCCAAGTTCCCAAGGATGCCAAAAAGTTTGTTTACAAAATACCAGTCCTGGCTCTCAGTGTTCTATGATATTATTTAGCCCTGATTTGCCCCTAATATCTTTAAAGAGGCCGGCAGCCAGTGGAAGTATTAGCAATGCTAACAAAAATTGATCTATGGCCCAGCAAATAGTCTTGTTCAACACCATCAGATCCTAAGGGTGCTGGACTAAAGAGGTTCAACCTGTGTATATCATTGGAGTATACTGCAGCTGATCAAAGGCCCTTACTGTTCTCCTTCGGAAACTGTGAAAAACAAATTGCCGTAATATTGTGCAAAGGAATTGAAAAAGTAAGCTCTGTTCACTTGATCAGACTGTTTTTCCTCCTTCAAGGGGCTGTAGAACATGACTAACCACAGCTCAGTGCACATATAATTAAGGGGAGCATTTTGTGCTTTTTAATCATAAATTAGGTGGGTAAGTGTTAGAGAAAATGTCAAGCAAGTTTTTCCAGATGAAGAGTTGGGCGTATACTTTTCAAATTATAGCAAATGACTGAACTTGTAATATATGTTCAAACTACCTGTGTAATTAGTTACATTATCAGAACAAGTAAGATCACCTACATCACCTACTAGAATCCTCTGGACTTGTAGACAACTAGTTCGGTTGTACAGTAGACCTTCCCCCTCCCCCGAGTTACATGGGGGTTGTATTCCTTGCAACCCCCACGTAACTCAAATTTCAGGCAAGTTGGGGGGAGACAAGAACCAAGTGGTCACCTGGTTCCCAGCTCCCCAGGCATGCAGGAGCAGGGAAAGCAACCAACCCACCAAGGCTGGTCAGTTTCCTGGCTCCCAGAGTAGCAGGGAGCTGGGAATCAGGCAGCTGCCTGGTTGCCATCTCTCCACCTTGTGGGACCCAGGAAACTGACCAGCACATGGCTGGTCAGTTTCACAGAATCACAGGGCTAGAAGGGACCTCAGGAGGTCATCTAGTCCAGCCCCCTGCTTCAAGCAGGATCAACCCACACTAAGTCATCCCAGCCAGGATCTTGTCCAGCCAGGACTTAAAAACCTCAAGGGATGGAGAAACCACCACCTCTCTAGGCAATGCATTCTAATGCTTCACCACCCGTCTGGTGAAGTAGTTTTTCCTAATATCTAACCTACACCTCTCCCTCTTCAACTTCAGACCAGTACTTCTTGTTCCGCCATCTGACACCACTGCGAACAGTTTCTCACCCTCCTTTTTAGAGCTCCCCTTCAGGAAGTTGAAGGCTGCTATTAAACCACCTCTAAGTCTTCTCTTCTGTAAACTAAACAAGCCCAAAATCCCTCACCCTATCCTCACAGATCTTGTGCTCCAGACTCAATCATTTTCGTTGCCCTTCGCTAAACCTGCTCCAGAAAATCCACATCCTTTTTATACTGGGAGGCCCCAAACTGGACACAATATTCCAGATGTGGCCTCACCAGTGCCGAATAAAGAGGAATAATTACTTTTCTACATCTGCTCAACATGCTCCTCCTAATGCACCCAAGGATGCAGTTAGCCTTCTTGGCTACAAGGGCACACTGTTTACTCATATCCAGCCTTTCATCCACCATAACCCCAAGGTCCCTTTCCATCATACTGCTGCTGAGCCAGTCGGTCCCCAGCCTGCAACAATGCTTGGAATTCTTCTGCCCCAGGTGCAGGACTCTACACTTCTCCTTATTGAACCGCATCAGATTTCTTTTGGCCCAGTCCTCCAATTTATCCAGGTCACTCTGGATTCTCTCTGTCCTCCAATGTATCTACCTCTCCCCCGAGTTTTGTGTCTTCTGCAAACTTGCTGAGGGTGCAATCCAGTCCCTCATCCAGGTCATCAATAAAGATGTTGAATAACACCGGCCCCAGAACCAAGCCTTGCGGCACTCTGCTTGAAACAGACCGCCATCCAGATATTGAGCCATTGACCACTATCCGTTGGGCCCGACCCTCAAGCCAGCTTTCGATCCATCTTATAGTCCAAGGATCCAATCCATATTTCCTTAACTTATGGACAAGAATGTTGTGGGAGACCGTATCAAAAGCCTTGCTGAAGTCAAGGTATATCACATCCACTGACCTAATCAGATAGGTCAGTTAGGACTTGCCCCTGGTGAATCCATGTTGGCCACTTTTGATCACTTTCCCCTTTTCCAAGTGCTCCAAAATGGATTCCTTGAGGATTCCCTCCATTATTTTCCCAGGGATTGAGGTAAGGCTGATAGGTCTATAGTTCCCTGGATTGTCCTTCTTTCCTTTTTTAAAGATGGGCGCTATGTTTGCCTTCTTCGAGTCATCCGATATCTCCCCTGATCACCAAGAGTCTTCAAGGATAATGGCAATGACCTCTGCCAATTCCCTCAGTACCCTGGGGTGCATTAAATCCAGACCCATGGACTTGTGCATATCTAGTTTTTCCAGATAGCTCAGAACTCGTTCCTTCCCCACAGATGGCTGCCCTCCACCTTCCCATACTGCATCGTCTAGGACCATCATGAGGAAGTTGACTGTCTGGGAAGACTGAGACAAAAAAAGCATTGAGTACTTCAGCTTTTCCTGCATCATCTGTCACTAGGTTACCTCCCTCATCCAGTAATGGCCCCACACCTTCTCTGATAACCTGTTTCTTGTTCACACGCCTGTAGAAACCCTTCTTGTTACTCTTCACATCCCTTGCCAGCTGCAGTTCCCATTGTGCCTTCTTGAGTTCCACCAGTGCAGGGGAGCCAGGAACCAAGTGGCAGCCTCATTTAGGTCTGCTGCAAGGGGCTGGGGCAGCGGGATCCACCCTGTCTGCCAGCTTGGGATCCTGCAGCTACCAGTGGGGCTCTACACCCAGCTAACTTCCAGCCATGGACAGGGAAGGGGCACATCTCCCTGGGAAGGGGGAAGGAGAGCTGGTGAAGCACCTCCCCACAGCTGGGGCTGAGCTAGTGGAGCCAAGTGCTCCACCAGCTCTCTTTCCCCCTTCACAGGCGGATCCCCTGCCCCAGTCGCACAAATACAAGATAATCGCATATCGAATGCACATATCTCAGGGATTACTGTACAGTACAACCGCCGCGTCTGACTAGTTGACTGGGAGATTAACAGAAAGCTAGCCAAGGAATTTAAAAAAAAAAAAAAAAAAAAAAAGTTTGAAGGTGAATGGCCAGTAGGTCCCTAAACACGAACCATTCATGTCAAGGGACCCAGTCCTCACAATTGGATGACAGTTCCTGTTTGTGTTTTGTTCAGTCTAAACAAAAGGGTCTCTTCTAGGACATCCTTTGATATGGGGAGTTCCTGAATGGTATCATGCAATACTGCACATGTGATAGCCTATGTTGTTTTCTCTGGTCTTCAGAGCTTTTAAAGGATTTCAGTTATAGTTTAACTTACCAAATCTTAGTATCTTTTCCTCACAATTGCCACTGGAGCCCCAGGTAGCACAAGCCAAGTAGGGCAGAAGGGCTGGCTGGGATAGGTTAGACCCAGACCCAGCCCTTCAGCTTGATGGCCTGCCCAACCACCCCACCTTGCCCAGGAGCCTGAAAATTCTGTCAGCATCCCTGCTCACAATACTGTTGCACCCTCCTTTATACATTCTGTACTAGACAAGATTTGAGGACATTTAATTTGAACCTGACTAAATCAGAGATTTGTAGTTGGGATAAAAGTAAGATTTAGCCCTAAACATGGTACCCTGCTCCAATGTCAGGAAAACTGAGTTTTTAAGCCTTTACTATGGTTTGAAGCTGGTTAGAGATGTACTTTGTAACCCAGTTATCCATTCATATCAAGACCTCATTGTTAGGAACTGAAGTTTTTGCCTTTTGCAATAAAGCTCCTTCTATTAGAATATCATGTGTGCCTCCAAGTGAAAGATGCAAAGACTGTGCAACTCAAACTCAACAATGTAGCCTCTTGTTTCTGGGTGGTCATGTAATCCTGCCTCCTACTTAGAGGAAAGAGAAGAATTTATTTAGGGCCAGAGACGCCTCTAGATCACCTGCCTCCAGTCTCAATCAGCTCAAAAGCAACATCAAATGACTGTCCTCTGATGGATTTTCTGTAGTCCATGAAAACCAAGCAATTTTCTCAGCTTTTAATGGGCTGGGAAAGCCTCCACAACAAGCATCTTATGACATTTTCGTAAGAGGAAAATTAAATTAAATCAAATCACAGGATCATACAAGTGGATGTGACCTTGACAGGTCACTACGTCCAATCCCCTGCTCTCACAGCAAGACCAGGCACAATCTAGACCATCCCTGATAAAGGTTTACCTTACCTGTTGTTAACTATCTCCATTGATGGAGATTCCACAATCTCAAGTGATTTATTCCAGTGTTTAACCACCCTGACCGTGAAAGTTTTTCCTAATGTCCAGGCTAAGCCTTCCTTGCTGCAATTTGAGACCACTGCTGCTGCTATCAGAGGTTAAGGGGAACAATCTCTCTCTCTCCTCCTAGTACCACCCTTTTAGGTTACTTGAAAGCTACTATTATGTCCACTCTGTCTTCTGTTTTCCAGACTAAGCAAGCCCTATTGTTTCACTCTTCCCTGACAAGTCTGGTTTTCTAGACCTTTGATCTAAGAATATATTAATAGGGAAGCTTCCTGAGTGATGCACACTGAGATACTTAGACTCTTCTTATTCTTGTTTTAAACACTGTTGATTTCAGTACACTTGATTTACATACATCACACATCTTATACTGTGTTAGAAAGTTAACTCTCAAAAGTGCATTCAAGTTTAATTCCTTGTTTTCATGAGTGTTACCCTAACAGACATTCTCTTACCAGAACCTGATGGCAGAACAGCTTTTTGAGGAGATGACATTTTAGTTGTGCAGACATTTTTATTTTCACTTCCTCGCCTAGAGCGAAACACAGAAGGCACCACTTTCACCTTGGGAGCAGGTGTACTTCTTAGAGTGACAGGGCCATCCTTGTTTATATTTTTGCCTTGTACTGCCCCAGTTTTAGCGGAAGAAACCTGTAAAACACAAGAAGCCATTTCACTGTTACTTTATATAAATGGGAGAAAGGGTGTTTAGCATCAAATTATCAGAAAGACAACTATCCACACTGACAAGTGATTTCAAATAGGTGCTTGTGATCACTTGGTCCAGAAAAGGAAGAAACACAGATTAATACTATCCATTGAAATTCAGAATAATGTACCTGTGTTAGTTTCCCATCACATGGGCTGGGATAGAAGGCAAAACTAAGAACTCCAAACTGGTCATGGATACCGAAAACAGAGTTGGAGTGGAAGGAGGAGTGCAACTCAGGTTTAATTTAAACCTACTTCTGCATGTCTGGTTTATTTGGATACAAGCAAGAATCAAGTAGCTCATTTTATGTATGTATGTAGTAAACTGGCCATTCGCATAGGGGCTAAAAACCTCCAGTCAGTAGCACCCCACACACTTTCATAGGTACACAAAAATTCCCAGTTTGATCATTTAAGAAAAAAAGTTACCAACTATCACGCTCTCAAAGGGTATTAACCAGATGCATGTCATTTTAAATCAATTCTTTTCACACCCAGAGATGACTGTACTTAACGTAAGCTTAGGGAGTAGATGAAAGGGAAGATGAAGAGGCAACACTGATTCAAGCTGAAAGCCACACTTGGCACCACACTAATTTCAGCATAGAATTGTCTTGGCTTTAACAAGCACACACTCAGAAGCACATATAGTACAGAAAGGAATAGCTATCAAAATATAAACTGCCTAGTCATGCTCTTGTGCATTGTTAGGCCACAATGTGTTTATCATACTTAAGGAGAAGCTAACTTGGTGCTCAAGACAAGATGACTTTCCTCCTGCCTGTCCTCTCCCCCACCATTACACCCTGATAACCAAAACCCTAGTTCATGTTCTAACTAGTCCCTCTAATCAGAGGAAATTTCAGCTAAGGATTTTCAAATCCTGACAATGTATCTCCCTCAGAAACCAGGAGAAGCCACAATTTCAAAGTAATCAAAGAGCTAGACTTCTTACTCATAAGACTTTTAGCTTGAATTCATCCAAGTGTCAAATGTAACAAATTGCCAGCAAATTGTACATATGATAAGCTGTCTCTGTTTAACTCACTTGCTCAAGGCAACAAAGACCAGAAGAATTTGACTATAACGTGGCCCTACGTACAGTAAGACTCTAAAGAGACAGGAAGTGAAATCCTGGTATTATTCAAGTCAATAGAAATTTGTTCATTGATTTCCAAGAAGCCAGGATTTCACACTAAACCAGAGTGGCTGGCTCCCAGTCAGCTGCTTAATATATACATCTTATGACTTATTCAATAGGTTTGTGCTAGCAAGTATTACGATGACAGCCATATACACCCACAGTGAGATAAGTCATAACATGAAACATTTTAGACTTGACACTTATTCAGTCACGAGTCACACTACCTCAGCTATCTCCTACCGTTAAACAATGAAACTAGACCAAAAAAAGACTTTGCTGATTGTTTTTACATGTGCTTTTGGCTACTTAAGAATATTCTGAACTTCTTGTGTACCAAGCAGTCAATTTAAGTGTGGATTGCACAATTACCATGAGACCCTAATTTCAATATCTAATTTTATAGCCTAGTAATTAAACATCTGGAATGAGAAATTTAATGTGAAACTTGAATTCCCTTAAATATTGTTATTTGAAAAGGTCAGTAGTGTTAGTCTGTCAATACAATAAAAGTTAACATGCACATCTTGAAGTGCAAAGAAATAAAGACCTATTTTTAAAATGTTCCATGCAAGTCATACTGTAGACTTAGACATTCTCTTAACCACTTTCTTAAAAAAAGCATCATCCGATAGCCATATTCAAACTACTTTTTACATGCAGTCAGAAGGGACTGCGGCTGAACATAGATGCCCATTTTAAGTGGATAGCAAACAATCAAAATGGTAGGATTTCCTTCCAGGCTTCCCCCTCCTTCAATGTTTTTGGGGGGGGGGGGGGAAGAGAGAGAGAGAGAGAGAATTAGCTCTATATTTAAGATTTTTAAAAAAACCACAAAAACTGAATCTCCCTGTAAATGCCTCAACTTCCATTCATACCTATGTTGTATAGGTTTCCACAGGTCAACACATGCAACTTAATTAACTGTAGATACACTTACCAAGGGAACAGGGCCAATGACAAATGTTTCATTTGTTGCACCTTTTATTAGCTCTTCCACTTCCAAAAGAGTTCCTAAATTGCAATTTTGCTCATTTTCAGCTCCACTCCAGTAGGTGCTTGCAACACATGGCTCTGCCAAGGATTTTGCGCTTTCCATTTTGTCATTCAGTTTTCCTTTTGAGTTCTGCATGCATGTTACAACTGCTGCAGAAACCGAGGAGGATGTTGAATTGGAAGAGCTTGCTTTGTCAATGTCTTCTGGTGTCTGCTTTACTGTTTTTGGAATTTTGTGAGAAGCGTTCTTAGAATGAGTTGTAGCATGCACAACTTGGCTAGGAAAGAACTGTTTATTAAAAAGTTGCTTATGAGGCTTAGTCATTGGTATTTCTGCTTTAGTATCTCTGTCTAAATCACCTTTTTTCTTTGCTGCTTTGATGGAAGAGGGTAATTGCCTTGGGGAAGAAACTGGTGAAGATAAAGAGGCAGTGGAGAGTTGGGGGGATCTTGGAGATGCCTTTAATGACACGTTATCTTTTGATTGCAACACAGCTCTGGATATAACTTTCGGCTTCACATTTTTGAAGTTTGGTTTTGGAAAGCTAATAATCTCAGCTTTTCTAACTTTGGTTATTGTAGAAGCAATAGGAGACCGGTTTTTTGGTTTTATTTCCATTTGTTCAGAACTAGTTTTAAATGAAGTCTTTTTACTGTCTCCTCTCATTAATGCATCATTCTTTCCCAGTTTAGAAGGTTCATCTCCAGTTTCTGCCGATGCTGAAATAGAACTTTTTTGGTTTTTTGATCTTGCCAGAGGTGTAGAAATATATGAATAAGGACTGGTTTCACCAGTTATGGGACTGAAGATGACAAAAGTCGCCTCGCATTTCAGCTCAGGTGTAGCAGCTACTTTTAGGTTTGGTATATTATTTTGCATTGATTTAGACACTGGAAAGTGGCTGTGTGCAACTTGGAAATCATTGCTTTTAGCAGAAACATTTTGTTCTTTGGTTAAATGCTCACTCACTTGGTTTGCCACCTGTTCATGGTCTCTGTTTACACCAAAACTCTGTCTTGGCAAAGAACATTGCTCCATGAATGAGTTATCAATCACCATTCTGGCTGGAGATGTGCAAGTTTCGGCACTTTCTGGTGTACTATGAAAATACTGTTTTGCATCTTTAATCAAACTAAAATGCTCTGGTGATACTGAATTCTTACACCGAGGATCTAGCCATTCATCAGCTAATGTTGAGGACTGCATTTCCATTCCTTGGAATTCTCTATTTTGTGGTGCTTCATCCACCAAATGGGTGCCTTTTAAAGATTGTTCATTGATCCCGCCGACATCTGGAGAAGCAAGAGGTAGTACTATCATGTCTGAAGAATTTGATGGATTTGGGCCCTCTGAAGCTTCCAGCACAGATGAACAAGGTGGTTTTTCAGTGTTACTTGTATCAAAACTTTTTCTCATATACATTTCATCAGAAGAAATGAATGTCAGAGAGAGAAATGTGTCCTCATTTTCACTTCGCATAGTCTCTCCCAGGTTTGCTATATCAAAAGACTCACAGACACGAGTGACTTCTAACGCCACACGAGCACAGCCTATTTCCTTTTTGATTTCTGAGTTTTCACTCCATTCCACAGGACTAAAGTGCGTTTTACAGTTAGAATCTGTCTGTCTAGAAGGCACAGGTTGCTCAGTGCTTTGATTCTGCAATCCTTTGAGGGCAAAATTCTCTTTCAGGAGGCTGGTGGTTTCCTTTACATTATTGTTCAAGACATACATGTAAGTGTGCTCAGTTGCAGAAGACGCACATGTGGCATCGGTGTTGCTCAGTGACGCTTCCCTACTGATAATTTCTCCAGCAGCGTTTTGTAGATCAAGTGCTGCAATATGTTCTTGGTCTGAAGAAATACTTGTGAAATGATTTATATCCTTAAAATCTGTGTTATCTTCACACTCAGACATTTC
Source organism: Carettochelys insculpta (assembly GCF_033958435.1). Lineage (NCBI taxonomy): Eukaryota > Metazoa > Chordata > Testudines > Carettochelyidae > Carettochelys > Carettochelys insculpta. The sequence continues at coordinate 55,189,082 of NC_134140.1, forward strand.
ATTATATTGGCTAGCTGAATTTCCATTTATACGGGTGGCTGGATTAATTGAGGATTGAGTAATTCTGTTACACGTAAACTTATTTCCATTTTTGTCACTCATAAATAAGGGAGACTGCAAGCCATTTTTTGCCTTATTCTCTGATTTCTCAACATCCATTCCGAGTTTTAATTTTAAAATTTTGTCATATTATTTTCCACTTAAAATTCTCAAAAATGCAGGTTTCTCCACCCCGAGTACTGGAGAATGCAAAGCTCGACCTCAGAACAGATGAGTGTCCTTATGCAATGTTCAAGATGCAGTTCTTCTTGCTTATGTGCTCTATCAGTATATCCACAAATGCTCTGCAACTTGAACCCCTTATGTATTCTAAAATTAAAAAAAAAAAAAAAGTTAGCTGAAGCCAAATTTAACAAAATATTTCAGACACTGCTTTGTTTTTTGGAAAAAAAGTCATTTTTACCAACACAGAAATGTTTAACGGACCTATCAGATAAACAGCGCAGAGTATTTGCTAACAAAAAAGGTAGTCATTCAAACAACTAAGCAAGTCCATATTACAAACTTACCACTTCCCTACCGCACAGCCACAGCACCACTTGGCATTTACACTGGGAGACAGGGACTCAAATAGCTGCCCACAATATGTCAATATTTTCTGAAACTGAGAAGCAACTGTGTGGCAGTTGGAAGTGAGAAAACTTAACTGAGCAACTCCAGAACTAGTGATGTTGCCAAAATGCCTCATTCTCTTTAATTCGCATTATTCTGCATTTACAATGATCAGCCGTTTAGAACTGTATTAATGTGCCTCCTCTTCTGAAAAGAGACAGGTGATTAATATTTTGAAAAAGCTATCAATATTGTGGTTAGTATTTCTCATGAAGTAGATTGAGAATTCTGAACTGGTGCAAAGCTCACTCTCGAGACCTACATCCTTTTTCTTACAGGATGTCCCAAACTTTTCACAATGCATTAAGTGTCCTGGGTTTTTTCCCCTCCACCTCAAGACAAAATACTGGCATTTTGTGTTTGACATGCATTTCTATGTCCACGTGAAGTATTTTATACTTCCCTGCTCCACTCTCACGCGATGAGTAAACATTTCCTACCAGTCAGCGTTCAGGTCAAAACCTACCAACCAATACTGCAATAAGCTGTAAGCCTATCCCAGACCAGTCAGTATAAAATGCCTGCTACGGGGAAAGAAGAGGAGACTAGCATATGAGTCCTTGTGACTTCCCCTTCTCACCAGTGTGTCACTGGAAACACAGAGGAAATGCATAACTAAGCATCCTCTCTAGAGAGTTGCTCCAATCCAAGCTTTAAGTCACTGGTGGGCAACCTGCAAGCAGCCCACTGGCATTCCACCTGCGGCCCACAGACGCCCTCTGCCCTCTCCCACATGTATCTTGCATACCGGGGTACTAGAGCCTCACACTATCTATTCCTGTGCGCAGCTGTTCAAGCTCTGGGAGGGAAGTGGAGAAGACGGGATGGAGTGTGAATCAGTAGATTCATGGTGCTCCAAGGGCTGTGTGGGCAGGGGAGGAGAAGGTACGTACATCTCTCCAGCATGTGAGAGGGACATGGGGAGACCAGGGAGGAGTTGTGCAGACCCCATGCAGCCTGCCGAGTCGTAGAAGGACCACTCACACGGCCCACGTGCTGTCATCACCCGTCGCCGCTCTGGATAATGGCGGGAGACCATTGTGCTTGACATCAGGTGCAGGACATGCCAGCTGAGCAGTTACCCTCAAAAATGGAGGATACAGAAAAGGGTGCGAGAAAAGAAGGGTCTCTAATTTTATATTTCAGAGTTAACAGCTGTTGAATGATTTGCTCAAGGCTGCGCAGAAAAATCTGTGGCACAGCCAGTTACCGGAGTCAGTACAGTTGCTTCACCAGAGACTGTCCTCTGACCAAGAAAGAGCACTGAAATATGAAGCACTTGAATATATTGTGACCATGTGCAATGCCACAAACTCCTACATTTTCTTTGTAAAACGTGCTCCCCTTCCTCAGTTTTGTTCCCCCAGTTAGCTTGTTCCCAGGACGGCAGTTTAAAAATGAGCATTGTGTGTGTAGTGGGGGACAGCGGTGCTTGCTCATTACAGCTCAGAAGTCTTAGGGTCTTTTTCAGGCAGTGAAAGTACACTCCTGAAATGTGAAGTAGCAACAACAGATGTAGTAAGTACTAGAAGTAGGTTTCTTATCCTCAAATACAAAGCGTGCCAGTCAAACTTTTCATTTTAGCTTTCTAAATGGTGTTTCAGTACGGCACTCTGAAAAGCAGAGGTGGAAATTATAGAACACATGGGACAGAAGGCATAAAGGAAGGCTGTCAAATTTATACTGTCTTCCTATATACTTGGAGACATCTTTCTACCCTGGTACAAGACCCCAAGCTCTGAAATTCACAGTATAGTCTTGACAGTTTAGACAGCACAAAATTTCAAAATAGTTTCATTTTCTTGGCATACGTTTTCTTAATAAGAAAAAAATGCGGAGCTTAAAAACTTAACTGTTTCTCCTTTTTTTGCTTCCCACTTTGCATTCCTAAAAGGAAACTGGAAACATTTCTGCTGAGCTGATTTTTAATCTTCATCTGCAGTTACTCATGGCAGCAAATCACATCAGATTCAAAGTTGTTTATCCAGGTCTTTCCAAAGCAGACTGAAGTCAAGAATGTAATACAGGTTGAACCTCTCTAGTCCAGCAGCCTTCGGATCTGACAAGAGAATTTGCCAGACTACAGGAGGCTGACATTTTCTAGCAGCATTACCAACACTTCCACTGCTTACTAGTCTCTTACTAAACATTTATCTGTAAATTAAAGCTAAATAAGGGTGAACATCCACCCTGTTTTGGGTAGGACAGTCCCACATATCAGGCACAAGGAAAGCATCCCAATTTATTTTGCTAAAGGGGCTGATTACCCTGTATTCCACCTTTTCCCCTAGTGCAGGCAACTGTTCCACCCAGTTCTGGCTCCCTGTGGCTGTGGGGTCGAGGGGGAGGGGGGGAACTGGATCAGCATGGCTGCCTCTGGGCTTCCCCCAGCTAGGGGAGCCAAGAGCTGGATCAGCGTGTTGGCGCTGCTGCCGCCACACAGCTTCCCCCAGCTGGGTGAGCCGGGAGCTTTGCTGATGGGGTGGCAGCCTTGTTCCCAGCACCCCACCTCATGGCGCAGCCAAGAGCTACTGCTGTCCCCCTGCCGTCAGGAAGAACACCCCCTCCTGAGCATGGTGGCAGCCCCTACAGAGCAGCCATTATCTGACTCCAATGTAAGGGTGATCATCCATCCCCCCCCCTTTTTTTTTTTTTTTTGGCCAGGATGGCATCATTCCTCCTGTGTCCAATATTTGGCCGGGGTAGATATGGTCACCCTACAGCTAAACAGCAGGACACAGAGCCAGGACTGGAGGCTGGAAACAACTGTTCTTTATGGAACCAAAGAAAACTTGGCCACAACCATGATAAATGGTAATTCAGCTAGCTAACGAAAATCATGCCAGATTATGTATGTTGCTGGATGAGGGTGTACCAGGCTACAGAGGTTCAGCGTGTATCATGGCAGAATGTGTCCTTTTACAACCCTGTGATTTTCAAGACAGAATGCTCTTAACACATTTACAAACACTATCTTTAAAGCTACTTTTTAGAGTAAATCTAGCAGTAATAATTTTCTGCTATCCTGCATAGCAAATTTGGCTGACAAATCAATGGATATCTCCAGTTAAAGGATGCCTCTCTAATTTTACTACCAACACAGATTTAATACTTATGGCCAACCAGTAGCTATATGGTCCATGTCACATGCTAAGCCCTTCCAAGACACTTTCAATTACAGACAATAGATACAATGTGGTAACTGACTTGGAAATCTTAAAGATGGCACATATCCTTCAGTAAGGTTGCTATTATGGTAGCTATGAAACCTAAGACCAGCAGTTACAACAGGCCATACCTACATGACCCAGAATAGATGGACAAGTACATGGTGTTAAATCTGGCCTACAGTGCATGCCTCATTCAGATCAGTATCTTTTAGAAAGTAACTTTGAAGCTATGTGCATTCTGCTCACCATTAGTGGTAGTTGATAGGATATAAATATTTTAGCAGGTTAGGGAAAGTTTTAGAAGCTGAACTGCTAAAATTAGCAATGTACAGTAGACAGACAAGTAGGGTACAGAGCCATCAGGTCCGGGCATGTTTTTCCTCACCAAAGCAGTGTCTGTCTACATGGCAAAAATATACCTGTGCCAGGGTCCATACAGGGTGTGTACTCTACACATCACCATTAGGAATAGACGGTGTACATGTACATGATCTACAGCATTGCTCAATATTCACCTTCAAAGATACAAAAGCAAGGAATTTTAAGTAGTCAAAATAACTAAAAACTGTGCAAACTGTACATGCACCTATTTTTGAAATGTGTGTGTATATTGCACACAAAAAGCCTTCCTTCAACCCAGGCTAGGGGTGGTGAGGACAGCTTCGATGAGCAATACATGAGGGACCCAGGTCCATGTCCTTGGAAGGGGTAGGGACTCAGGTAGATGGTGCATGGACAGGGCATCCAGCCCTCAATGCCAGCTGGAGTGTAGCCCTGTCCCCCAGCACACACTGTACAGCACTCCAGAAGCAATTTAAAGGGCCCAGGATTCCAGCTGGTACCACCACCGCAGTAGCCCCCTTTACTGCCACACCATCCGCCCAGTGGGAAGCTAGTCTACAACCCAGATATTACAGTGATACGTCCTTTCCTTCCAGTGACTCCCGGCCCCCCGCCCCCAGCAGTAGTCCATATTCAACATTTTCTTGATAGTCAGCCTGGTCTCACATCCACTGGTATACACCAGATGTTTAAAGAGGGCATGGCAACTATTGGGAAAACAAAAAACATTAGCAGGCCCAGGTTATAAAACAATTCTTAGCCATGGCGTGTTAATTTTGCCATTACAACTAGACCTTGAACTATTAACACTCTTGCTTTATCAATGTTTTTAAACAAATCTTTACCCTAGGAGGAGATATTTCCTGATCATTTCAGCTCTCCAGGCCTTTCACTAGGTGCTGGAGAGTTTGAACACATTGAAGCCACAGTTTTATAATAAGCACTTAGATCTTTGAAAGACATCTCAGTCAAAGGTCACCTCTTCCTCAATTTCACACATGTATAAAGTAAAAGTGAACTTGAGAGTACATAAGTGTGGCTTTGGAACAACAAAAGGAGGTTGGCAAATAGTTTTTGTTTGTTTGTTTTTAAGTCAAATTTTGGGCTACGCCACCCAAAGAATATTAGTAAAACATACTTCTAACCATGAGACATAAAGCTGTGAATTCAAGTGTTCTCCACAGAAAGTTAAAGGGGAGAGAAAGTGCAATTTGACTGGTGGCTAGAACCAACCTTGCGGAAACAAGGAAACCAGAACAAAAACCAAGTAAAGATTTATTCTGAAGTGGAGCCCTACCAAATGCAGGGTCCATTTGGGATCCATTTCATGGTTATAAAATTTTATTAGTCAAATTTCAGGAGGGTTTCAGGAGATTTAAATCTGAAATTTCCATGTTGTAGCCATGTGGGTTCTAACCCAAAAGGGGACTATAGGGCGGTGGCACAAGGCTACTGTAGGGATGTGGCGATATTGCCATCCTCCTCTCCCACTGCTGTTGGTGGGGGACAGCACTGCCTTCAGAGCTGGGTTTCTAGCCAGCAGCTATGGAGCTACTTACAGACAGAGTTGATTCCTGGAGATGGATCTGACCTGACCCCAAGCACAACCCCTGCAAGGAAGGAAGTCTCATCCTTCACAGCCCATCCAGGACTAGTATACAGAGATAGGGACATGATAGGAGACCACAGCCCTGCTCCTCTCTTATACCAGGCCAGATTTCACAGCAGATATCAGAGTTCATGGTCTGCAGTTTTTTTCACTGCTATGAATTTGGTAGAGCCTTATTCATAAGTCTTTAAAAATTGCTATATGCAAGTGCAGAGTATAACGAAGGTCACTTGAGTTAGCACAAGCATGTACCTTCCTCCCCACCCCAGATAGTTAAAACATTTACCCACACACAAGAGGTCAGCCACTTTCATTGTTTTGTACCCAGAAAAAAAAAATTCACCCCCCCTCCTTTCTGACAGACGTACCTTGGGGGCAGTCCTTACGTGCACTACATATTGCACAACCATTGAGAACATAATTAGCATTCACTGGTATGAGGAGATGATATCTGCAGTACTCACGTGATCCATAAAAAAGCTGCACTGAGTCTTAAGGTTACATAGCTGTTGCAGTCACTTAAGTCAAACGAGTCATATTGCACATGTAAATCTAAGTCTGTGTGTAAATTGTATTACAGACCAGCATTGTAGCCTAGATTGCAGATTTATATGATCATGTAAATTCTTAGCATCTATAAAAACCTTGCATACAATAATTATAGTGTGTTAATCAATGACTAACCCTCTTGGCATAATTTACTTTATATCTACACAAACAGATCTTATCCAAAAATATAGCATGCAATAAACATAATTTCAAGATCAGACAGGAAAAAAGAACAAAGTCATTTCCAGATCTGAATGCTTATCCGTGTATGCAAACCACCATTTAAGATCTAGTTATGGATTTTTTGCAGCTATGTGACTAGGAACAACAGGGTTACCCATTTTGGAAACAGAAGAAGCTAATTGCTGCTCAGCAGGTAATCGTGCATGCTAATCTACTCTGCCTTCCTGCATAAGGATGGTCAATTGCTCATGAATAGTACTTTTACTGTAGTAACTTTTAGGGTCCATGCACAAAGGACATTTTTCAAATAATCATTCCATGTCAAAATGGGTTTTCCCAAAATGACACCTAGATTTCACTAAGCACGTTTTGATTAGCATTGTTATGAATGTCATTTTCCTATAAAAGTTCTCTTCTCAGTCTCACTTCAGGCTGAGGTTTATTTACTGAAACTTTTAGTAAGCACTGACATTCCAACACAAGACTTGAAAGTTATCAGACCAAGAGGGGAGTTTGAAAAGTAGTAAAAGAAGTCATCAGAAATACATCAGTAATTTTAAAGACACCATTAACTAGAACGCTCAGTAAATAACCCTATAAAGCCTTTAAAAAGGCAAGTGGTAAAGCATGCACACTTGGAAAATTATGCTTATTTCAGAACACTGTCAATACTTTCAAGGAAGTGTTGATGGTGTATTTCACCCCTTTTTCACTTAACCCTATTTAGCATGCAGATTGTTCTGATTAGTTTAATTCATTATTTTAAACCTCTTGGGGTAGAAGAAATGCTGTGCCAGTGATAGGTAACCTTACTTTCAACATCCTTGACTTCTGATCCTATGAGGTGCTGAATCATGTGACTAGACAATACTACCAGTTGCAGAATCCTCCCAAATCTGGCACCAATATTCAAAGCAGTGTAACAGAGGAAAAAAAACAACCCAGGGGGATCTCTGATTTTACTCAGTGTTTCTAACATCTGTCAGACAACTATTTCACAACCATAAGCTATTTCAAAATGTGCTAGCATTTGACAGAGTGAAGTAGTTGTGTGAATGGAAACAGCTATTAGCAAGAGGAAAGTGACGAAAGGATTAGGGATGCTGTTGTGTGTTTTAGGCCGACTGGAAAAATTCTAGAACTATCTAGAAGCTTAACTAGAAAGAGGAATCAGTGATTGTACAAGTATCTGGCTAATGATTAGTGGGGTTCTGAACTGATCAAAGGCTTCCCTGGCTACAGATGGCAACAGGCAACACGATTCTATATGAAATAAAATGCATCTTATCCTGTATTCATTAAGCCAAACTCTTGAATAACCGACACTGGACCCTGCCGGCTCCACCTCTGGACTCTACTGGCTGGGGCTGGAACTACCCGCTCTTATCCACTGGCTTGCTGAGGCTCCCTGTCCTGGCCAAGCCTGGGGCTAGAGCTGCCAGCCGGCCTCCACCTCCTGCCAGCTGTCAGCCCTAGAGCTCCTGGGGTTCCCCTGATCCCAGCAGAGCTCTGCTCCCTTGTGGGGTTCCCCCTGCCCTGGCATTGCCCTGGGTGTCAGCAGAGCCCAGCGCCCCAGGGTTGCCCAGTGCACTGGCAGAGTCCTGCACCCAGGGGCCACCAGCAAATCGCCACATGCTCATGGAGTTCTCCCATCGCTGGGACTGCCAGTGTTCCCCTGAATCAGCATCCCACTGGCTCCCTGGGGCCACGGCTGCCGGCAGGGCTCCATCCCCTGCCAATTTCCAGACCCAAGGCTGCCAGGGTCCCCGCCCAGTCTCTATTAAGCAGCATTTGTGAACAACCAGCAATCTTCTGGTTCTGGGGTTGCCAATATGAAAGTTTACTGTAATCAGTGTGTAAGACTATATTCAGTTCAACTCCTCTAACGCTCAGTCATAGGAAACAAGAGTAGTCTGATTTAAATAAAATTGTACACAAATTTCTGTGTATTGGTGCTGAAATTAAGTCTAAGATCCACTGGATCACATCATCTCTGATGGAAAAGCCCATTATTACATTTTTACTTGTTTGTCAGGTAGGTACATAAGACAGACCAATGCATCACATAGCCTTCTCTTAGTTAAAGGGCAGATAAAAAAGCATTGGTTTGAGATTTTAAAAAAAGATAGTTACAATTAAATCTCATCACAAAACATGCTACACACACACTTAGCATGCCATTTCGAAGTTTTGGCCAAGTGTGGCCACAGCCTAATGGTCGAATCGAAGAATACTAATGAGGCGCTGAAATGAATAGTCAGTGCCTCATTAGCATGCTGCCTATCAGCTGAGAGAAATAAGGGGATTTCAATGTTTGCGGGGTCCTTTCAAAAAGTACCCCACCCCCCGTGTAGCCGAGCTGCACATGAGCGAAGCGCCATGGCCGGCAGCATGCTAAAGAGGCACTGAATATTCATTCATTCCATTGCCTCATTAGCATGGCCATTTCAAGGTTTTTGTAAGTGTAGACATAACCAGACTTAAGTAGGATATAAACCTTGGGAACTGCCCAGGAGGCACAAACACCCCCCTAGCGCATTCATGACTACTAGAAAAAAAGTTTTCATCTTTGAAGTCACCAGCTTGAAAGAAAACTGTTAGATTTGGAAATCTAAGCAAAACTATGCCCTGAACTGTCTCTTGCAAAACACACTTGGAGTACTAAACTTTCCGAGATATCAACAGTAAAAACAGACTGCAACTGTTTATGTTTTTCACTATAATCAACTAAACAATGGTTGTGATATATTTTGTTATATCTTTGAGACTCTTGGCATTGCCGCTCTTGGGAACGGTGTGTCCTGGGCAGATGATTCAAGAAAGAGGTGATTCCATACCAATCTCACACATACTATTATATAGATCACTAAGTAATCCAATCATAATACAGTGTTAGCATACTTTGAGTTCAACATATTGGCTTGATTTATTGCTATTTCCTAGACTAAATCATTTACTGACCTCTCGTGTACAGCAGCAGGCCACAGAACTTTATCCCCTCACTGCTGCAGCTAACAGAACATCAAATATTTTCAAGTGATATCAAGTCTACATTATCAACTAACTTAAAATATAATAAAATAAAATAAACACAGCACTAGTATTTAGCACTAGGAATTAATTTAACAACTACTCACCAAAAGTATATTTTACACTTACCTGAAAAGGGCAAATCAAGTAAGTTGAAGCTGATTCTAATTACTCAAAAATGCAATATAGACTAAGACTTTTTGTTAATGTACCTTTTCTATGGCATGAATTAAACACTAAAATCCACAGGATGGCCAACAGTGACCTTTAAAAAGGCACAGGTGGTCCTAAAATTGTAACCAATCAGCCTCAAACATACTTCTAAGTTACCAAGTTAGAAGTGTCATTCCTCCAGAAAGATTACAACCAACCAAGGTTTTGAGTATTCTGTAGTAAATGGAAACTAATTTTCACCACTAAAATCCATCTCTCTTGGTGTATTTTGATGCAAAAAAGTTCTGTTGAAACCTCACTTAAACTGGAAAATGTAACTTCAGTGCTTAAACATGAAGGTGACATCAGTATAGCAATTCCTATTTTGACATAAAATCCTATTTTTTTATGTTGTGAGCACAAAATGCTTGCACAACTGTTGCAAGAGGAAACTGGAGGTTTACGCAAACAGGTAAGTAAGCTGAGTCTGTTAGCATCCAGGGAGGTGTGGTAGGCTGCATGGAATATTTTATCACGTTAGCTGGATATTTCTGATAAGCAGTGAAGTAGGTGTGGATACCTTCAATTTTCATCTTTAATACTGACCATAGAAGAAGTGTGTAATGGGATAGTTTCAGATTCCCTTCTTTGGAAGGCAATGCATTGGTTACACTCTTGGGGGTGGAGGGAGAAAAAAAAAAAAACTCCAGATGTTCTGAAGCAAGGTGTGACTTCTAAAGCTTATTCCATACCATGGAATAGCAGCACACTATCCCCTGAACACGCCATTGAAGAAGGAAAACTTCCCCCTCCCCTATTATTTTAGATGCTCCCCAAAACAATGGATTTAGTCAAGTATGGCCGAGAACTCTCTTGTACCTCAAGACAAGATCGACTACTGAAATATTTAATTCATCTCTTTAGTAAATTGTACAGAGCAACTTTGATGGAACAGCCCAATTTATTGCGATAGCATGTAGCCACTAAACACTGCTCTAGTGCTAGAGCAGATTCTCCATACTATTAGTTGAGTCAAGGCAGAAAACCTCTGTGGTCTTCCAACACTTGAAATTCAAACATTCTTTAAAGGAAAACGTTGGGTATAGATTGCTTAACGCAAGGGGGAGCTTGTGTTTTCCTCTTACCCATGATTCAGAACTGGCCCAAATGTTCAGCCTTTTGAAATCATGTCTTAATGTTTGCTATTTCAATGTGGTTTCCTCTCCGCTCACAGGAATAAAACCCTGCCGCCAAAAAGATAAAGTTGCAGTGTTGTGGTATGCACTACAAGCAGAAAACAGTCTAAACGGGATCACTGCTGAACTACCTAAGTGACTAGAAAATCTTGGGATGTGCTACCATTTAAAGGATGATTAGAATTTTTACCTTAATAGGCAAATAGTTGCATCAGTAAAATACTTTAATCAACTAGATCCTGGGAGAAAAATGTACTGAAGTTATAGAACAAACAAACAAAAACTCAACAGTGCTTCTTGTTTTTAACAGCAAGACACACAGTTTACCATTTCCAGTTTATTCAACCTCCAAGTCAGAATACTAGGCTTTCTATGCATTAAAAACCATATAAAAGTTTCACATTCAAGTTCTCATTTCTCAAGTCATTCTAGTCAAAGCACTCTGGTGTCTCAGCTGTCAACAGTGCATAAATTAAACCATAACCACCTCCTCCTCCCCTCTAGTGAAAAGCCTGGCAGCCTGGCTTCACCTTGCAACACACCCTGTAGGTCAAAGCCAGAATGCTCCCTTGGATGTCAAGCAAAGAATAATTTAAAGCAAGTGCAGATTAAGGTACAAATGTCACATGCTCCCTTCATGATGTGCCACTTACATAGCAACTACAGTCTAAAGCAGCTGGATTATGTGAACCTTAGCCGTTACCTCACAAGCTGATTATTATGAACAAAGGCATGGAAAACCACGGCAAAGTCTGCATTCTGGGAAAAATCCAATTGCTTGCTGAGACCAAACAAATAAGCCCACACTTATTTCCATAATCTATACACCCTGGGAGAAGCAACAGTTCTACATGACTGACCCCAGCTCAGTGCCAGTACACCCTTTGCAAGTTTGCAGATGACACTAAACTGAGGGTGTGTGGGGTGGGGGGAGGTAGATGCACTGGAAGGTAGGGAGAAGGTACAGAGTGACCTAGACAATTTGGAGGATTGGGCCAAGAGGGAAAAAAAAGAAATCAGTTGAGGTTTAACAAGGCGAAGTCCAAAATTCTGCACTTAGGACTTAAGAATCCCAAACACTGCTAAGCAGTAGCTCTGCAGAACTTTGCCATTACAGTGGATGAGAAGCTAGACATGAGTCAACAATGTGCCCTTGTATCCAAGGCAAAGGCATATTGGGCTGCATTAATAGGAGCACTGCCAGCAGATCTAGGGAACTGATTAGTCTCCTTTAAGTTGACACTGGTGAGGCCCCATCTGGAATACTGCACCTAATGGGGGCCCCCCCATTATAAAAAGGATGTGGATGCATTGGAGCGAGTCCAATGGAGGGCAACAAAAATGATTATGAGGCTGGAGCATATGACTTGGAGAAGTTGAATGATTTAGGCTTTCATCTAGAGTTAAAGAGGCCTGGGCAGGGGGTGGGGGGAGATTTGATAGCAGCCTTCAACTACCTCAAGAGGGATAAAGAAGAACCAAGTTATCAAAAATTTCACTTTGACAGCACAGTGAAGTATCACACTGATCAACTTGCAAAGCATGTAAAGAGAAGTTTCGGAAAAAAATAAAACCACAGGGGTTTTTTTGCAATTCAGTACAACAATACCACTGTTGAAACTCAATGCTCTCGGTTGCTCATCTATTCTTAAATTTGTGGATGATGGAGCTGTGAAGGAAGAAATGCTCTTCTCAAAAGCGCTGGAGACCACAAAGGCTTCTGACATTGTAAAGTTTTGACTTTTTTTCCCCCTCCCTTAAAGAAAAATGAACTTTCATGGGAAAAAGCTGGTTGGCGTTTGCACTGGTGGTGCCCCATGATGCTTGGCTCTCGCTCTGGATTGGTGACATTGGTCAAACAAAAAAGAACCCAGACAACAGGGGCTCACTGTGTAATCCACAGGCAAGCCTAGGCTGTTAAGACCTTTCTAAAATGACCTGTGCAATTAGCTGAATTTGGCTATCAAAGTTGTTAATTTTATGAAGAGCAATGCTTTAAATACAAGGCTTTTAGAAGTGCATTGTACGGATTTGGGAACAGATCATAGAGCTCTCCTGTTTCACAGGGAACCCTGCTGGCTCTTGAAAGGAAATATGCTGAGGTATCTCTACAAACTCAAAAACATGGACATTTTTCTCCAAGGTCAGAAAAGGAAAAAAAAAAGGAATAATTATATGGTACTTTCCAGATGTCACAGCGGATAATCCTCTTTGGAAGTGGATGTGAAATCCATTCAACGTTTATGTGGATTCATTGCTGGACCCTTTGCAAGAACAAGCCATTAAAATGAAGTGAGTCAAGTGCAAAGGAGAATTTCAAAACCATGAGTTTCCAAGTTGAAGAAGTGCTGTTTGATCATTCCCTTTTCCTCTACTTACCTTGGCAAAGCTGTCCCTCCACCCCCGCCCCCAACTCTAATTATATTTAAAAAACCAGCACAATCAGCTGGAAGTGGAAAATAACTGGTGTGGCACTCGTTCAATCTCCAAGCCTAGAATTTTTCAGCTTCTGACTGAAAGTATCATCGCTCTGATTAAATTAATTAATTCAATTCAAATTGCTTTTATTTTCTTGATTTTTTTTCCTCCAAATTTCTATTTTATCTTCAAAAATATGACTGGAGAAAACGTTATTCAGTTAAACAGTTAACTTACTTGTATGTTGCTGTCTCATCCTGTTTATTGCAATTTAGTCAAGATTTAGTTAGTTCTGAAGTGGTTTGAATTTGAAGTATTTTTATGATATACGACATTAAGTGTTGATCAAAATACATACATTGGCATTTTTTATTCATTTGGAATTTTTCAATATTTAATGTTTTATGCATATTTTTCAATCTTCACCATATGCACCAGATATATGGGCAAAATAATTAAAAGTTAGTTGACCATGAATAATAAATATGATTGAAATTTAACTCTATGCAATCAAAAATGGGTGAGGAAATGAGGGTTTAGCAAAAACCAAATGGTGGGGGCATCATGTCAAAATTGTGGGAACCATAACACCGTATGACAGCACCAGCTAGCTTTCCAAGGCTTATGGATAAAATGCAGAGTTATAAGCAGCAGCAGCCTATTGATTGTTTGAACATGGTTATTCTTAAGTAACACTGTTTACCTTTACACTTTTCAAGTGACTGATGCTAGGATGACAAAATATCAGAGCATCCCGATATCTGGGGCTGTGTCATCAGAACTACTACTCTTCCACCTCACCTCTCCAAATGAAGCCACAGCGAAGAAAAAAAAAAGGGACAAGCACTATCCAGTCATCCTTCTGACAACAGCAACGTTCAAGGCCTGATCAACCTAGCCTAGCACGCCATTGCCCAAGACATTAAAGCTGTGTCTACATGGCCCCCCTCCTTTTGGAGGGTGCATGTTAATGAGACACTTGGGAAGATGCTAATGAGGCACTGACATCAATATGCAAGACCTCATTAGCATCATGCGCAATTCAAAAGGTCCGCTTTCAGAACACATGCTGCCCATGTAGCCAGGGGCCTTGCGAAAGGACCCCCACCCCTGACCTCAAAAGCCCCTTCTTCCTAAAACCAAATAGGAAAAAGGGGCTTCGAAGTCAAGGGGTCCTTTCGAAAGGCCCCTGCCAACACTGGCAGCAGTGCTCCGAAAGCAGCACTTTCGTATCATGCGTGGCTGCCATTATGCTAATGAAGCACTGCATATTCACGTCAGCCCAATTAGTACCTTTCAAAGTGTCTCATTAACATACCCCCTCCAAAAGGGGGAGGCATGTGTAGACACACCGTAAGAAAAATGAGGTTTAGGAAGTGGTTGAATGAAGTCAGAAATAAATGAAAGATTCTCCTATTCCAATCACTAAAATAAATTAGGTTTGGTATTTGTGGGAACAAGTTGTAAATGCTCCACATTTTAATCACTACTGCATCCTTACATGTTTGACAGACAGAAGTTAAGTGGCACTAAAATTTTACATTTATATCCTTAAGGTATATAGGATTGAGTGTTTCACATCCCCCATACTGTCCAAACTATTTTGTGAGTCATTTGAAGGCTTCCTGAATCTGAGCTAGGAGATGACTTAGGACTATAACTACAGTAAGAAAAAGTCGAATTTATTAAAGTGAACTTTATAAAGTCAATGGTGAGCGTTCACATGTTTAGCAAAGTTTCTTCCCTGCTACCTTTGTGATGTTTGACTGTCAGCAGCGCATTGCGGGTACCGGCCCTGTCGTTCTTGCAACCCTGTTGCATTCTGAGTTTCTGTGCCACTGTGTTATGGGGGAAAAAAAAAAAAAATGCACCACAAGCGGTTGTGGGTGTCAGCTATTATCCCAGACTGAATTGCCCTCACTCCCCACTCCCGTTGAAAACTGCCAAATGCATTTTCACATCACTTTTCCACTGCTTGCCACAGCACACTCCATTGCAAGGCTAGTGGGCCAGTCCTGAGAAACAAAATGCAGGAATAAAAATTTGAAAAGTTTCAACTTGGAGACATGGTAAAATTATGTTTTGATATTGTTGAAATGCTTCATTTTGATAGTGTTATTTTAATTCATTTCATTTTGACCCAGCAGCTGCATGGAGGGGACAGCTAGAGAGCCCAGCAGACGCATGATGCGGAGGGGTGGGAGAGGAGAAGGTGGGAGGTAGAGCCAGAGGGCCCAGCTGATTCTGCTTCCTTCCTCCCTGGAGAGCAGCAGAGGTGAAAGCAATGGTCAGAACAGACACATTGAAAGCGCTGTGGGATGCTTTGAGGCCAACAAAAATGAATGAAGCAATGCTATACGAGCATTAAATGAATGAAGCAATGCTATATGAGCATTAAAAGTGGACCTTGTAAATTCGATTTTTGGTGTTACTCCTCATGAAAAAGCTGGAGTAAAAAAGTTGACCTTAGGACCCCTTAAAATTGACCCAGTGATATTTGTAGTGCAGAGGTACATTATTAAAAAAAAAAAAAAAAAAAAAAAAAAACCAACCTAACTCTTAAAATAGACTCTCTGTTCTAGCACATCGCCTTACCCCTTGGAACAGCACTGATACAGGCAAAAAATTGCTCAAGCAGCAAGCCCCACATGCTCTGTATGTCTGCGTAAGAGCATTCTGATGAACGAGATCCCAGAGACTGCAGGAAACATGAGCATCTGGGCTAGAACGCTACTGTTGCTTAGACCTGAATGATTTTCCTAGCCACCTGGGACACGAGACAAAAAAGGTTTATAGGTAAACCAGAAAACCTGGCCAGAGAACAGACAACCCTCACCTCTCTATGCACGAGATGGAAGAAAGCTTTGCTAATTTTCTTTGGGACTGGGTAGGAAGAGGGCTTGGCTAAGGGACAAACAGTTTTGCCAGCCAAGTGGCTATCATCTCGTCTTGTTCCCTTTCTTCTGCTTCCAGGGCACATCAGCTTAGCCAGGTGGCTTGAATTTTTGCCCTGGATACGCAGACTGGATTGCAACACAACACTTTCTACCAGCTGCTACCATCAGGGGAACAAGTCAATCCAAAACAACTGGATTCTGAATGACTAATACAGGTTTTGCTGCCTCCCAGCTCCCACTCAGTTTGTTCTGCCAGGACACCCAGATAAACGAGGGTCACAGTTTCTTTGGCACTTTAGGGCTCTAACACCAGTCCTGCAGTAATGATTTAAGCAGCTGGGAGACAAAGGCCTCAGAGTGTCTTCATGCCAGTGCACACTGGTGGTATTGACTCCTCCACTTCTGTCTAGTCCACTCAACTCCCCCACAGTCTACTGCTCTCCCAATGGAAGCTCCAAGCGCACCCACCCACACCTTTGCTCTGCTTGCTGCTAGCCGCACAACTGCTGCTGGGCTCTGTCCATGTAAGGCAATTACAGCTCTCAGTTCAGTCTTTATGGTACAAGCAGGAATCAGCAGCTTAAAATAACCACCAGTATCTCTATCGCCGAGCGATGTTTTCACACCAGCAAACCACAGTTGTAATCTCTTCCCCCTTTAACTTGGCTGTCTACAGGTCTTACCCAACCTCAGCAAAATGTCAGTCTTCATCAGGGTGATCACATACCCAATTATTGTTCAGGTGATTCCAAAAAGGGGGTTGATACTTGGTGTATTACTCATGTACAAAACTTAGGTAAGTTATACCCCAACGTCTCCAACCTATCTGCTGTCAATAGGTAGACAAAATGAACTCCCCTTGCTCACCAGCTGACACCAGGAGTGCTGAGTTACTTCCCTTCTCATAGGTTTCAGGCCACAGGGCTTATAAACAAAAGTAACTGCGCTAGCTGGAATATATTTTAATTTTATATGCGGAACTCGATCCTAGTCTCAGAATTCACTTGTCTGAGCTTTTTAAACTGAAAATTTCCTGCAAAATTCACAAACGTGTAGAGAACGTAGCAGGAGCTACTAAACTAGAAGAGAACACTAGCCCTCATGGTTGCAAAGGCAACACTCTGAACCAGTGCAAGAATAGTGGCTTTTGACTGTAAACTGTTGCAATTCTGCCTCAGTTGATTCCTCATACACATACTAGAGAACGGTTCTTACTTGGTACTGCTGGGAGACCCTGTCACCTGACAGCTTGGGTTTTGCTGAATTTAATACACTAACAAGTTTCTTTACCAGTCCTGTGTGCACAAATCTCTCCACACCATGTTGAGGTATTTTTGGGGATAATTTTTGTGGCAGCTCATTGAAGCATTGATGGTCCCCCCCCTTACCTCAGGAGAGCAAACAAACAACCAGATGTCCATCAGGAAGAATGAATAGTTATAGCAAAAAGGAGTGCTCTCCTAAAGGCTGCTTATGTGCCCATGCAGTATACCGATGTTCACATATTTAGTTTCTTATTTTCACCCTTTCAGTGTCAAATAGATACAACTTTGGTACTTTTTGCACTCCAGCCCTCAATGCTTAAGGAATTTTACATGGCTACTAATGGTTTGCCCCTACTGCCAGATCTTGATAATTATGGCACTTGTATGCACTAACTGATTATCATCTCACTCCTTTATGATAGCCTGTATCTCTGGATGCCTCATCTCATGTCTAGATTTCGAGAAAGAAAAACCCTTTCTATATACATATCATGTTGTGTTACTGCTCAGGAGACAGAAAAAATTAAAGTTTCAAGTTGACACATTTGGTTTGCTGTATTAACTAAACATACAATACGGCCATTGTTTCATAGGACTGTAGTAGGCAACCTGAAGCTTACTGGTGCATTATATGTGGCTCACCAAACAACATTTTGTTTACTGTTGCCCAGCCACAGGGTTGCCAGATTCCACTGGTTTTAATCTTCAATTTTTTTTGCCCTTCTAGAGAGTTACACAAGTGACATGCATTAAAGGCAAGGACACATGAAGTGAGGCACATGATTGCACACAACATTGAGGGCCATGTGCTCCTGTTGCAGCCAATCAACATGCTGCTATGGTTCAACTGGCACATCCTGCAAATTATAAGTAATGAAGTGCAGTTAGAAAAACCACCCTATCCCAGGAGAGCTTTTTGGTTACAACCTCTTGCAGCCCACCGAGATGGAGTGCCATCTGTGTCTCTCACTGCCATAGCACATGTAGCTTGTGTTACCCCAGTTGCACTGGTACTTAGCCAAATTTAAAAAAAAAAAAAAAAATCATACAAAGATGTTTAATACACTGTTTTCTGGTCTATTTCTAACTAAGAACTTGCTGTAGACATGACAGTAAAATACTGGAATACTAATATTTACTGAAGATAGTAAGAAAAATTTGGTTCAGTTGAAGCCAAAAGGTTCTACCCAGACCGTTCCACAGAACATGGCTTATTTTTTACTTTGCTGAAAAAATAAAGTTGAAATACAATCACCGCTCCACATATCCTTTCCTGATGTCACACCACAGAATGTTGCACAGGAGTCTTGAATACAATAGATTAGCCATGAGGTATAGCACCTATTTGGATGCTGTTATGTTGTACAGGCCTGTAAATAAGGCCTGATGTGAACTCTGATTTATAAGCCAAAATTAAACCAGAACAAGCCTCAGTACTGAGCTTTATCTGTAGGTTTACCACTGCTACATGGGGTCAGCAGACTTATAATAGACAGTTGGATTTGTTAAAGTAGTTTTTAGACAAAACGTTACAGGATATTCTAAATCTTTAAGAACTATAAATCACCGCAACTTTAATTCTCTATCATAAACAGCAGATCCACTAGTCAGTGTAGATTAACCAAACATATCCTGGCATCAGTATTCCCAGTAACCCAAGTGCTTGGGCAGCCAACCCAGGAGAGATTTTCAAATGCCACCCAAGTGATTAGCAGAGAGCCCACAGCCAGCAACCTATATTTCTACTGGCATGTGCATCTGTGCACCATGTTGGTGCACATAAAATTTATCCAGCACAAGGCTGTTTGTTTTTTGTTTTTGTTTTTTTAAAAACACACACACAATTAGAAGAAACACTGTCTGCCACTGAGTGACTGTCATTTAGATACAAAGGTAAATAAGTGTTTTTACACATGCTTTTCCACATGCAAAAATTTTACCACATACAATGTATGCATCAACAAGAACAAGTATTTTATTAAGATTTACTAAAACATAACATAGGTGAAGCCTTTCCATCCTTGTTATTCAACTAAATGAAGGAGGCACATGCTCTGAAGTTAGAGTTCACAGTGCCTACTGTAACTGAGGTAATATCTTGAACACCAAGACCATCACACAGCAGGACAAGAGGCATGTATTAATATACATGAAGATTTTTTTAAAACTAACAAATTCAATAGATTCACTTCAAGTGTATGCTTCACTTGTAGTGCCTATGTGAATTTTTGAAGAACAGTCATTATACAAGTTGACTAGCCTTTCACATTTTTAGCTGGACTTTGCCCATGACAAGAAGCACACAGTACTGATGTTTGAACTTTGAGGCTTACGTGTAACACCACAAACTTGCAGATTCTTGGTCTAATAGGTCAGGAAAAATTTCCTTTTCTTTTTTTTTTTAAATATTTCCATGAACTTGCCTTGGATATTAAATAATTTAAAAAATGGAGGGTACCTTACATTTGACTTGTTAGCATCCATTAAATCTTCTGTCAGATTAGCCTATAAAAGTATCATTTCAGATTCCCAACAAAAATATGCAGAAAGGTGTCCTCAATGACCTCTAACATCAGCAAACAGACAGACCAGCAGCTCCCAGACATCAATCCACTGCATCTCCAATATCCTGACTGGACAGACTGACCTTGCAACATGCGCAAGAGGAAAGTTACCTCAGATAATTTGGATTGTACAGGGAAGTGGATTCTAGATTAGTGTCTTCTTTGAGCAATGTTCAGTGATTATTCCCCTCTTGTATTAAGGCAGGATTGCCACATACCCATTACATACATGAGGGCTTAGCAGTGCAGTCAGGCACATTCTCTTCTCAGCTGCAACGATCCACAGCCAATTAAGGAGAAGCAAGGCTAAAGGCATTTATCTGTACTTGCACCTATTGGATGCTAGGAGACTGCTAAGGCACTCTCTCCCCCAGCTGGATCAGACCCAAGCAGGGGCAGCCAAAGGAAGGCAACAACTGAGGATAAAGCTATGGGCAGCAGCATAGGTGAACAACCTCACCTGGTACCAAGTTCTTCTTCCTGCCACCAGTTGTAACATGTTCCAAACTAGCACCCTCATTCCCACTTCCAAACATTCACAACTGCCTTTTCTCAATATCTGGATGGCGGTTGGTTTCAAGCAGAGTGCCCCAAGACTTGGTTCTGGGGATGGTGTTGTTCAACATCTTTATTAAATGACCTGGATGAGGGATGGGATTGCACCCTTGGCAAGTCTGCAGACATCATTAAGCTGGGAGAGAGGCAGATATGTTGGAGGGTAGAGAGAGGATCCAGAGCGACCTGGATAAACAGAAGGATTGAGCCAAAAAAAAAAAAAATCTGATGCTGTTCAACAAGGAGAAGTGTAGGGTCCTGTACTTGGGATGGAAGAATCCCAAGCATAGTTATAGGCTGGGGACAGACTAGCTTAGCAGCAGTACAGCAGAAAGGGATCTAGGAGTTATGGTGGATGAAATGCTGGACATGAGTAAACAGCATGCCCTTGTAGTCAAAAAGGCTAACAGTGTATTAGGGCACATTTGGAGAGCATTGTGAGCAGATCTAGAGAAGCAGCTATTCCCCTTTACTTGGCACTGGCGAGGCCACATCTGCAATACTGTGTCCAGTTTTGGGCTCCCCTGTATATAAAGCATGTGGATGTGCTGAAGCATGTTCAGCAGAGGGCAACAAAAGTGATGAAGGGGCTGGAGCACGTGACCTGTGAGGATAGGCTGAGGGATTTGTGCCAATTTAGTTTGCAGAAGAGAAGACTGGGGATGGGGGTGATTTAACAGCAGACTTCAACTTCCTGAAGGGGAGCTCTAAAGAGGATGGAGAGAAACTGTTCTCTGTGACAGATGGCAGAATGAGCAATGGCCTGAAGTTGCAGAGGGAGAGGTGTAGGTTGGATATTAGAAAAACTACTTCACCAACAGGGTGGTGAAGCATTGGAATGCATTGCCTAGAGAGGTGGTGATTCTCCATCCCTAGAGGTTTTTAAGTCCCGGCTTGACAAGGTTCTGGCTGGAATGACTTAGGTGGTGTTGATCGTGCTCGAAGCAGGGGGCTGTACTAGATGACCTCCTGAGGTCCCTTCCAGCCCAATGATTCTTCATTAGAGCCCATAGTCACCAAAGTCACCCATCCAGTTACCTCCCCTGTCCAGAACTCTTCAGCACTGAACCCAAGCAAGGCTGCTATTATGTTCTGCTCCAAGTTCTACTCCCCACTCTATACCCCTAGCCTCACTATTGGTTAGGACAGGTGTGTTGACTGTAAGTGGAATTATTTGCAAATTCTCCCACTGAATAGTTGGACTAGCATTAGGCTGGGGATTGGGTCAAACCTCATTGAAGCTGGTGAGAGTGAAGTCTGTCCTTCATTCAGGCTAAAGATAAGAGGCAGTTAAGCTCTTTTTCAGGTAGATGAAATAATAGGAGCCACTCACCACACACCAGCCACATGTAAGGCCAGCAGATATACACTTGGCTTTGTTGAAGTACGGGGGAGATGTGATGGTACAGTACATGTGTGCAGATGCAGCCAGAAGCGCAGCATAAGGACCAGGACAGCCAGGTGGAGCACTTGTAGCACAGAAGCTAGGAATACTTGCCCAGGTAGGGAAAGGGGAAGGGAATCCTTGACTTTGGGCAAACTACCTCCTGTTTGACTATGTTCTGGGAAATTGAACTTGATGAATACGCTTTCCTAAAGAAAGAACACAGATGCATAAAAGAAATACCGTAAACTGTCTTAACTGGCTTTGTCATCCAGAACTCTTAAATAACTGGCATTTTAACCATAAGTAAATTTTAGTTACTTTCCTGTAAGTACACTATAGTGAAAATAAATACAGCAAATACAGTATAAGTTTACTGTGTACAATACTATTGTTGGTAAACAAAATACTCTGCATACATGTACTTCTTAACACAGTAGGGTCTCAAGATTCACAAACTTAATGTTCGCGAATTCAATTACTCGCAAGGGCTGGCAGTCGCCACTTCCACTAGCAGCCCGGCTCCAGGCAGGAGCCCTATTTGCAAAATTCAACATTCACAAGGGTTCTCAGCACAGAACTGTTGTGAATGTTGACACCGTACTGTATCCCAGCTTGTTTCTTTATTGTTAGGCATTTCTAGGTATACATGTCTATCTGGCAACCTGCGGGTCCCGGGGCTGCTGGCTATGCAAGAGTTTACTGTACCTGACTATAATATTTTATTTTCCTATGGAAAAACCTATAAGACTTTGGAGGACTGACCATCTTGGCTAATAGCCATTGATAGACTTGAGGTACAGCCCCATGTTCTGGGGGTCTCTAGCCTCTGATGGCCAGAAGCTGGAAGCAAAAGACCAGAGGGAATCACTGAGTGATCCATCCCCTAAGCACCTGGCATTGGCCACTGTCTCACAGACCGGTGTCCCGTCTTCTAGCGCACGATTCTGACCTGTTATGTTTCTACCTCAAATACTGGCTAATTGCCTGAGTTACCAGGCTAACAGCATTACACATGCAACAAAACTTGGCAGCTACATTAAGGTGAATTCAACTACCTTCACTGTCTACAGGATGGCACCAGGAGAAGCAGTCTCAGACACGTGCCAAAACAAATAAGTTAAAAGCCCTGCATTGAGCTGCACCTCAGAACTAACCAGTAGTTTATAGGCAGGCTGATGTGTTAGATTTCCAGCTATCCATTGCTTTCCAAGTGGACCATTGCTCTTGTACCATCTCAGTTTTCTGGGCTGTTGAAGATGTAGCTTAAAGAATGCACAGCAGTAACTCACTCAGATTCCCTCTGGTCCTTCACTCCTAGTTTCTGGCAATTGGCCCACCGCTGTGACCTCACCCCCACCACACACACACACACCAAGCTGGGGCTCTTGTACCCACTTCTCCCCAGACACAGCAGCAGAGATCGAGTAGTGTTTTGCGCATTAAGTGTGATTCTGTTGCATCTTCAGTGGCAGTAATATACATTCAAACTCCTTCACAGCAAACGTGAAGTGGTGGTTTCACTAGGGAAAGGCTTTTTTTAAAATGCTTGTACATTGCCTAATACAACAGGGTCTTGATCCAGGAGAGACTCCGAGGCACTACTGCATTACAAGCACTATTAATATTGTATTAAGAAAAAACGCATTCTTACCAATTTGGATAGGTTTGGTATTCTGATTAAAAATTCATCAGCAATCACACTTAATGCACTAATAAGGACTATTAAAGTGGCTTTTAAAGATCTCTTTCAACTTTCTGGAGAATGAAGAAAGCAAAATTGGCCAGTCTTCAGCAGATCATGTGCTCCCTCCTGCCACTTTAAAAGCAGAGTTCAATAGTTCTCCCCGATGCCTTCAGAAGGCAAGCAAATCACACTAGCTTTTGCTCTCACATCAGCATCCAGCTCCAAGAGGATATAATGCATTAGCCAACATACAGCAAACTAGTTGCAATCTCCTTAGTTTTCCTAATGTGGCTCATGTTTCTTAACAAAAGCCACTAATACTTAGCTTCAGTGGTTTAATTTCATGTTTTCCAGGGTCTTAAATTCACAACAGCATTAAGTTACATTCATACATACAAGTTTGTGTTTACTTTCTTCAGAAGATGTCAGTGACCAATATGGGGTCATCAGATCATGAAATTTTACTGTGCTTCATTCAAGCACATAATTTAAGAAATGGAAGCATATTCTCTGCTAAATACAACTAGACTAACAGCAAGAGATGTATACCTCAGTTCACATATGGAGCAAAAAACCACCCAGCTTTAAGAGTGTTTTAGAACTTCTAAAACTGCTTGTGCACCTTCCCAAACACATCCTATTTCCTCCTACGTGAAAGGGACAAAAACCCACAAGCTAATACTCGAGTTTCTCAAAACCTCGTGGTTTGAGAAGTGGTCATCAGATTTGGATATTTTCTAAACACTTCGCTTAGTAGCGCACATGCTGCTATTAGGATAGGAAAAATCCAAATGTCAGACTGCATAGTTTTCTGTTTTCAAATATCAGCTCAGTCATGCAGAAATAATAGGGCTCAGCTTAGTGACTTTTTCAAACTAAAGAATGTTGCTTGCACACTCTGCCAACAGTTCATGGTAGCATAGGTTTTTGCCAAGCATCTCATGACTTTATGAGTACATACTTGTAATGTTACAGACGAATGTCTGTGTTCAAGTTCCATAGCTTATTTACAGTAACAAGACAAGGAGTTCAATATAACAAAGTGAGCCTATCAATGTCCAATAGAAGAGGTTTGCCTATCAATTTCCAATAAAAGAGTGGCAGGGCTTTAGATTAAAATAGCTTTCCCCATTCCTCAGTGATTACTTAAGAACTTGATCAGCTAGAATGTAAGGCAAACTGGAAAGTTAATAATGGTGGAGTGGAAAAAATACTTTAGATATTAGTTTCTCAGCCTTTGGAATTTCCAGGATTTAAATGTAAATCTTAAAAGGAAAAGACATTTAAGTTTAGACAGACATTTTAAATAGTTAAAGGATGACACTGCAAGCTACTGTTTACACACAAATTACAGGCTGAGGAGTCAGACTAAGTACAGGAGAGTGCAGAAATGTGTTGTTTGAGTTGGCAACTTTTGTTTTCTGAATGCTGGTAAATCTCTCTAGTGATGGTGTATGTTTTCCCATTTCTGACTGCTGAAGAACTTTTGTTATTTGATTTATCCTCTAAAAAGCTGGTTTTTCAGCCTGTAAAAAGAAAAAAAAAAATCCTTCACTAGTACCAAAAATGGAAAATTAATGGTTTTGTATCAGCTTGTGCCAACACATTTTTGCACACCAACATTGTTGTTCTCAGCACAGTTTTGGAAGTGGTTATTGCTGCAACAGACTATATGGAACACAATACACCATTTTGGGGGCTCAGGTAAGTAGGGGAGCTCTCCAAGTCTCTGTACTAGATTGCCACGAAATTACAAGACTTGTACAGCCACCCTTGCAAGCTGAGTGGAATCTGCAGCACAGTCTAGAGCAGTTAAATTCTAATTCAACTCCCTTTAGCAGATAGATTAGTAGTATGAAAGACAGGCAACAAACACAAAAATGAGGTTTTGTTAGCTCACGTAGGACAGAAAATGTTCATCAGCCCAGCTGTGGAAAGTTTGATTCCATCTCTTTTCAAACAAAAAAACCCCCACAGAGCCGGTTACGCCATTCTGCCAAATTGCTTCAGTGGACCAGAAAAACCTAAGAATACCAAGTGTTTGGATTCAAAATTATTCTTCACTTAAAACTTCCCTTTAACTGCATAAATGAGTAACTCCTCCTGCACCCGACCGTCAACATCCTTCCTCGGGTCAAACTAAGTCTTCTGAAGTATTAAAGGCAAGTACTATAAGCAGTAAGCGTGTCTTTGCCTCATTAAAAAGGAGTCAAGAAAAGGTAAGAGCATGGAGCTTTCATAAAGCGGAGTTTGAGGCTTACACCTGCTTTAGCTTCTTAACCATACGGTAAAGAGCTCTAGCACAGATTTTATACATATATATAGGCTACAAAGAACTTAAATATTACTTCAGCACTTTAAAGAAATTCCTTCAGTTTATCAAGAGAAGTGTATGAATTGCCCAGAATGGTCGCATGACCACCTTTATCTTCTAGAAGTTTGTCTCATTTCACTCCTGAGATGGAATAACTGGAAAGCCTAAGCTCATTGTCAAGAATTTAAGATCTTCGTTTACACATAAGGACCTCACGTTCACCTACTTCCCCCAAGCACATCATGTCATCTCCTCAGTTAGTCCAACCCAGTAACAGTAGTGATTAATAAACCTTTCAGGATCAAGAGGCCTCAAGGTGCCAGCAGCTAGACTTTTCTGATAATGTGATCTTTCCTTCTAGAAAACTATAGTACAGTAAGCTATATATTGCAATAGAAAAGCTGTCACACAAAGTACATATAGATACAAGAGAAATGCCAAGATACGTACCTAGAGAGTTAGTCACTGTTAGCATACTCGGAGGAGGAGAACTCACAAGCCAGAATCTTTAACCAGGTTCTCTGAATATTAACGGACCCTGAACAAGTAGTGAACAAACATTGTACATTAACTTTTAGTGCAAATAGGTCTTTTAAAGACTAAGAGAACTCGTACAAAAGCTCAGGCTCCCATTTTTCTGGGCTTGATTGGAATGCAACAGGAATAAACTCTAGGCAGCAGTGAGCTAAGCAAACCCAATCCAACACACAGACTTAAAACTCCAAGACATCACCAGGTGAAGGAAGTGATGAAAGGGAAGAGTGCTTTGACCAATGCTTTTCAAGCATAGGATACACAGCCCAAGTGCTTACAGAGGCTGCAGGTCTTACAGGCATTACTATCAGGGAGAGTTCTCTGGTTTAGATAGCACTCAGTCCACAATAATGTCAATTGTGTGTCTTCACATTGTGCTGCTTGCCCCAAGTCAAAAAGCAGGGAAAGCTGAAAGGGAGCCAAACTGATCTGCAGCAGGAACCAAAGAATTTATATATATATATATATAATCTGCTCATACCCTGATGCGCTCTGTGGGACATACTAGCAAGTGGTGGGTGCTTCTGCCAAGACCAGCCCAGAGTATCCTCAACATACTATTGGATGTACCTTTGAAACTCAGTAATCCCTGGTCCAGCAACATCCAAGGTCTAGTAGGACCATGGATGTGGCTGGACCAGAGAGCCTGGCAGCCAGAGCAGTGGCCAGGGAGCCACGGCTGGGAGCAGCAGCCTAGCAGCAGCAGCAGGGGAGTCACTGGCTGCAGCTGGAGCTGAGGAGCAGCAGTCCAGCATTGGGCAGGCAGCCTCTGCCAGGGCCACAGCCAGGGAGCGGTGGCCCACCTCCCAGTCCTGCAAACCAGGGTTGTAGCAGCTGCAGGAAGACTAGGGCAGCCCACAGCAGGGCTAGAAGCTAGGCTGCCATGGCTGGGCTAGGAGCCAGGGTGGCACAGAAGGGGCCAGAACTGCTGAGGTGCCAGCAGCAGGAGACCACTCGAGTCTGGCAATTTCTCTCGTTCAGGACCAGACTGGTCCCGAAGATGCTGGATCAAGGAGGTCCAACCTGTAGTTTAACCAACCCATCATGACGTGTACTCTTCCCAAGCTTGCAGCTCTCAGAGTATGCCTCAACTTAAAAATTAGCACCTAGTGGTGACCCTGACAGTATGAGCCTCTTCTGCATCCTCACAGGAATGAGCTGGTATGTCACAACTTTCCAAGAGTCTTCTGGATGTATGCATGATGTTATTCCTCAAAGTAAGCATGTATCTCATATCATGGCACAGCAAGTTAGAAGGTGCCTTTGTTAATATACACTTTAAGCATCATGCGTTTGTCTCGATGAAGATCAAATGTTGAAGCCATTCCTTCAGTGCAAAGTGCAGTCCTCTTCCTGTTATCTTGTCCTTCCACCTCTTATCACCTCCTCCCTTATTTGTTTCATCCACCTTCTGTATCTTGCCATGAAGCTGAACTGTGTTCTTTCCTGAGTAGGTTCTGCATTAATTCTTCACATATAACACATAGTACAAGAAAGCCTTGACTGAGATTAGGAATGCTTTTATTTTATATTCCTCATACAGAGCTTGCATATTGCAGTGATTGACTCAAAGTAAAACTGATGAGAATTCCAAAAAGACTACAGATTAAGTGCAACTGAATAGCATGTGTTTATTGTCCAAATTAAGACTAGGAATTAACAAAAAGGGAGTCTTAAATAAACCCGTCATTTGAGGCATTTTGGAATCGCTACCATACGGCACTCAAATGGAGTAATCCTGTGGCTGGGCAGGAAGGCACTGAATATCAGGATCAGATTTCTCTGTATAATTTAGTAGTTTGATATCAGACTTGAACCTCACCCACCAGGCATTTCAATTCAGAGACAGAAGCCTCACTTAAATGGGATCACTTTCACCTTGTTTGAATGTAGCTCCTGAACATAAGCCAGCCAAAGAACATGTCTATTTTAAAAATAGCTCAGTTACAAGAATAGTCTGCTAATTCACATCCCAAGTGTTTGTTGACAAGGGGGTTGAGGGTCTATGCACAGAAGAGCCAAAATAATGAGTTTGTGGTGTTTTAGGATTAAATATACTGCCGACCTTTCCTCAGAGTGATTACCAATAAACATTCTAGGGTAGTTTTTTTTTTTTTTTTTTAAAATATGTTGGTGTCAAGTCACTTTCATTACACTGCTGTAGTCAGCATTAAGACATCCAACACTATGAATTCCTCTTCAACACAAGTTAGACCAGACCCCTGGAAGTGGGCAGTTAAAATTCTTATGTCCTAATTTTCACAGAGATCAGATTTATGTGGGAAATGGAAACTATCCTGCCTACCCAAATGCCAATTAACAAAAACAGCTGCACTATAAACTGGTGGTTCTCAACCTTTTCCACGACATGGCACACTTCAATGAGAAAATTCCTTGGCACATCCACTTTTTTCAACTCAACTGATTGCTTATCAACATCACATTTACTAGAGAGGTTTGCAGCATAGTAGTGCAAACAACAAGCTTAACAAGGATCAAGTGCATTAATATTTCAAATCCACCACAGAATACACAGTCTTACACAGCAACCACAGACATTTTCAAGATCTGCTCAACTCTATGCTAGGGATGTTGAGTAAATAAGCAACCACTGAAAGCAGTGTCCTCTCCCCACCAGCCCCACCCTGGCTCCAAAGGGCATTTAAACCACATCCCAGCTCCAAAACGCTTCCACCTTCCCCTCTTCCCACTTGCCACAGCGGGGGTGGGGACAGGTTCCCAGCCAGCTTGTTTGGGCTGGGAAGCAGCATTTGGGCTGCCTTCTGGTGCAAACAGGGTCCTGCATGGTTGGCATGACCCCCCTCATGGGGAGGAGAGGAGGGCAGAGGAACTGATATACCACTTGCCAACCAAGACTCAGGTAGCCTTGCTGCTTGCTACAAGATCTTTACCAAATATTCATAAACCTGAATTAGCCAGCAGGAGAAATTTAAAAAAAAAATCAACAGGGCCAGACAAATACCCAGAGACCAGCTACTCCAAGATAGGCCTCAAAAAGCCAAGAACAGAACACCACTGGTCATCACCAACAGCCCCCAATGCAAACCACTGCAACAAGGTATTAAAGACCTACAACCTATCCTTAATCAGGATGCCACAGTCCAGAAGGCCCTAGGTAACAGGCCTGTTCTCTCCTACAGACAACCTCCCAACCTTATGAGGATTCTCACTAAACAGCCACAGTCTATACTGCAGGAACACCAGTCCTGGGACTTTTCCTTGCAACACAGCCCGCTGCCAGCTTTGTCCACATATCTTTTCTGGAGATACCATCACTGGACCTAACCAGGTTATTCACAGAATCACAGTCACATTCTCATGTTCCTCAACTAACGTCCTATATGCCATAATGTGCCAACACCACCCAGATGCTTTGTGTATTGGATAGACTTCAAACTCTTAGACAAAGAGTTAATGGGCACAAAACGGACATCAAAACACTCCTAATCCACAAACCTGTTAGCTGGCACTTTAATGGAGCACGCCATTCTGTTAATGACTTAAGAGTTTGCGTGTTACTGAAGAGAAGTTTACACAACACTCTTCAAAGAGAGGCTGCTGAACTGTCTTTTATATTCAAATTCGACACATTAACACGGGGTTTGAACAGAGATTGGAATTTTCTGGGTCACTATAGGGGCTTGTTCGCATACTTGGCTTAATCTAATTCCTGGCTCCCCCCTTCTGGCCCTCTACTCTCTGATTTGATCACCTTGCCTTTTTTTAACCCCGGATTTGTCCACTTTGATCACTGTTTTTGGTGCTTTGTGCCTTAAATATTGAGTCTGTTCTGGTAGGGCTATGGTCTGAAGAACTGGGTCTGTCCTACAAAAGCTCACCTAAAATTAGTTTGCTAGTCTTTAAAGTGCTACTTGACTGCTTTTTGTTTTGATACCCTAGCAAAATATCTATTATCTGGCTCCCCTGGAGGGCTGGAGATGCTGGATAATCAAGTGGGGCCACTCCGATATCTGGCACACTTCATCAGCCCCTCTGACACCACCCAACCAGATGACCTGAGTGCTGGTTAAAAGGACGCACTGGTTATCTGGGTGCCAGATAATCAAACTTTTACTGCATTATGATTTAGAGTTTGATTTTATATTAGAAGGCCCAGGGATAACTAAAACTAGAACAAAACCCTATAATTTTCCCTACCTTTATATTTTTGGTTGGAAAATGGGGTGGCGGGGCGGGGAGAGAAATAAATATCTGCTTTAAAGGGAATATAAACAAGCTATCAGACGAGTATCCACAAGATTGAGAACTGTGTCAAAATACTATTTCATATCAGAGTTTTAGATAGCACTCTCTGGCTCTGTCTACACTAGCTCCCTAATTCAAAGGGACCATGGTAAGTAGGGTGTCATGAGATTATTAATGAAGAGCTGTGGTGCATATGCAGCACTTCATTAATTCTCCCTCGCAGCAGCTTCGAAGTGCCAGCTTGGATTCACCTACAGCTAACCCACCGGTATTTTGAAGTGCCTGGGCAAAATTTTGAGGAGTAAAGGGACTTCAAAGTTGCCCAGGCACTTCCAAATACCAGTGGGTTAGCTGCGGCTACATGCAAGCTGGTACTTCGAAGTTGCCGCGGGGGAGAATTAGCTTAATGAAGTGCTGCATATGCACCACAGCTCTTCATTAATAATCTCATGACACCCTACTTACCATGCTCCCATCAAAGTAGGGAGCTAGTGTAGACACAGCCTCTAAGGCATATAAATAAGGCTAGGTCTATATTAGCCACAGAAGATTGAACACTATGTTCAATCTTCCAAGGTGCTGCTTTGCATGCACACAAAATGGCACGTTCTGGAGTCAATGTTGATCCCAGAATGCCTTGCGAGCCCCCACGACTAAGGAATGTTAGCAGGAGGAGCACACCTGTTGACGTTCTGCAGTGAGGACAGGGACCAATGCCAACAGTGGCAGAATAGGTTTTAAGTATGCAGTTGGGGTACCTAAACTTGCATAGCAGCCATCGACATTCTGGAAAGTATAGACGTAGCCTGAGTGATACGTGTTATGCTAAGTCAATGCTGGCATTTTGCAATATTTTTCCATTCTCTGACAAGACCAGCATAAATTTGAGATACATTTGAGCAGAAATCCAGAAGTGTATCTAGTTGCTGAACATGAAATATAGAACTATTTTAGTCTTAAAAGCTTAACTTGTATTTCCACTTATAAACAAGCAGTCCTATAGCATGGAAGTGCTCAGGAAACATTCCAATTCACAAAGCAAAATGGGGGTGGGGGGGGCGTGCCTGTCTTTTTGGATCAGTGGTAGGGATGAAGTGCTGGTCTTTACTTAGGTAGGCAGAACACCTGGTCCATCCCAGGTCAGAATGAAAAGGCTGGATTAGATGTACAGTCCCATTGTTAACAATTCCACCTCTCTCTCATTGACAGGAACTAGCAGACAGTGCTTAATTGGCAGGAAAAAGCAAATGCTGGCAGAGTTCAAGCTCATGGAAATCGCTGTCTAAAATTTCTGAAACCCTTATTATACTGCATTACACCACTCATTTCCACTGCAACGTGCAGAACGTTTATTTACAGAGTTACACTAGTGCCTTCCTGTGTTACCTTGTTGATAAGCCCATTGAGCTTGTGTGTTATAGTATTCATATTGCAGGATTAACTTTAAAAGGAAAATAGTTTCTTGAAAAATTTGAACAGCAATACTGGCAAAAATATTTTCTTCCTGCAATTCTAACCCAATAACCGCTACCACAAGCTTTGATTACTCTTATTTGACTACACCTGCCTTGCAGGAAAGAAGGAAATTGCTCGGAGGCCCTGCCACAAAGGAGAGATTCACATTCCTCCAAGCTGAGTAGGAGAGATGGCAGTTGTTACCTTTCTCCCCACACCCCCTCTCCTCTGACCTGTTGCAGTGCAGTGCTCCTGGGACCTTCCTACTAGCTATACAAAACAGGGAGTAGGCGTTTGTGTCAGGGTGTCCTCCTGCTCATTCATCCCTTCCCTGCAGTGTAGGAGGACACAAGAGGCTCTAAACTCAGGAGGATTAAGGTTGAACCTGTTTTGTTCAACTCCAGGGGTCAGCAACCCTTCTGAGGCAGAGTGCCAAAATTTGACCTTCTGACCTGTATATGTATGGTCTCAGTGCCAGTGATACTTTTTAAAGCCACTAACATTCCTACTTACAACAGCTTCATTAACAAATAAAGATGCAGAGCTTTACTATGTAAGTGCCAGCAAGTAGCATTAGCTGTTTTTTGTTAACCCACAGATAGCAGGGCTTTGAGCAAGCTGCCAGCTGCACAGGGGAGAAGGGATAATAGAGCTGAGCTCCCTCCTGGGGTGCCAATGAAAGCTAGCTCACGTGCCACTCTTGGCACCCCTGTTCTACTGTGAATATCAGGCGAGTGACCAAATGCCTTCTTTAAAGAGCAAGGTTTCCACCTCACAACACGTTTTCTTTTTACTGCTTGGTACGTCCTGCAATGCACATTTATTTTCTGCAGTTTTCAAAATATGCTACTTTAACTGTTTTGACTGGTCTACACATTTCATGTTTATGTCTTACTCTAAATTTAATTTAGAGTGGTGAGTTCTAAAATGCCAAACTGCCCTGGCTGAAGTAATTATCCCTATGGTAATTTCTTAAAAATGTATATTATATGTAGGTTTATTTCCACTGGTGTACTGCCTACTTGGATTAAAAAAAAAAAAAAGGCTGAACATGCCAGCAATGGAGGCAGAGCACTGCCCAAATATCAGGCAGACTGCATGTAAGGTGCCCACTGTCTATTCCATCAGGGGCCTGAGTTTGACAAGTTGTATGTACACATCTCTGCAGTCTTGAAACACTACTTCTATTATTTTCCTAACAATGATTAATGCCAAAAAGATCCATGTAATGGGCTCATTTCTTGAATTCATATTTCATTTATAAAAAGAAATCTGCATACTTTCAACTACTCAAAATGAAATCAAGTTGCACAGAGCAAGTTACTTGCCCCCCCAAGTACCCCTTCATCCTGGCTTGCATTAAATTTTGTTAAAGCAGTTGTCTATATTTAAAATTTTGCCAAATTAGAACAAAGTTTACATCTGGTTATCGGCTAAAAAGTAAAATATTAGAGTAAGTTTTGCCTTGCTTCCTTTACCTCAAGAACGAAGATGCACGCCACTTCATTACAAGAAGTTGGCATTCATTTGCACTGCTTGTTTATAAACAAATAGTATGCAGTAGCAGCAGCAACTTTACTTTGAAATCAGTCTGTCAGAAACAAGCACTAAATATAAAACTTAGACTAGTACTATGGAATGAGTGCCACAGAAACAGACTTTTTCTTATCAATGATACACATGCGGTGGGAGATTATTGAACAGAAAAGCCTGATTATGACTCCACTGCAGTCAATGGCAGAAAAGTTATTCACTGGGAAACGGTAAACCATTGGTAACACAGGAAGGCTTCTTCCCCCTCCCCCACTGAAAATATCCCTTTTTAAAATATTGATATGTTTAAGGGATATAGAATATTTCTAAAGGAAAAAAATGTCAGTATGGGGCCTTTCCACACGGCAAGTCTAACATGAGGCAAGCTCTTTTTGTTACAAATCTACATTTAGTGTTATTAATTGGAAGAACTAAGCTCAGTTCATTCAGGTAAACTGTTCTCAGTAAAGTATTTGGAGAGCACCTCAACGTGCACCTATTTCCAATACATAAATTTGCATGAACAGACACAGAAAAGGCATCTGCATAAATCCATACTCCCTTAGGGCATGTCAGTATATATCAAGGTTCATGCAAGGATTCTACTGCACAAACCTTTCAAGTTATACTCCCTTTAACTGATCTGTGAGGAGACAATGCAGTGTAAGGCACATGGTATGGTATCGATGTTGGCATCTACAGACATCATAAGCAACAAGTAGCATTGAACCAGAACACGTTGCATTAACCCCCTTTCCATTATAGCACCACGATGGATAATCCTTGATTTCTAGAACAAGTAGTAGTCCTGTGGCACCTTATTTACAGTCTATAATGTGCCACAGGACTTCTTGTTGTTTTTGAAGATACAGACTAACACAGCTACCTCTCTGATCCTTGATTTCTAGTCTGTCATAACCTTATTCAACAAATGCAAAACGTTTAGTTTTAAAATGTTACTCAAACTCATAACATTTCCACCACACAGTTTTACCCTCATTATAAAAGTCATGTCACTTGTCCGAGGGGGAGGGGGGAAGAGATTGCTCAAAGTACGGTAATCCCTTGAGATACATACACTTTGAATGCACATCTCTCGCATTTATACGAGAGGGGTTTGAGGGGGTTCTCAGTGCTGTGCAGGAACGGGGAGACCTGCAACCCTGTGGCTGGAGGCTGGCAGAGCCAACCCCGGGGTCCTCACCCAGGGGCAGAAAGAGCCACAGCCCCATGGCTGGAAGCCGTCAGAGCCAGCCGTGGGATCTCCGGCCAGGGGGACTGAGACACCTAAAGCCAGGCTCCCAGCCCAGCCCCCAGTGGCAGCCCCAGATGAAGCTGCCACTTGGTTCCCCCTCTCCTCTGCTTGTGGGGCCCAGGAAACTGACCAGCCAGTGGAGCAGAGACAGGAACCAAGCGCCAGCCTGGATCTTGTCTCCCTGCCACTTGCAGGACCCAGGAAATTGACCAGCTGAGCTGGTAACTCCTCTTGGCCACAGCTGTACCAGAATATACACCCCCACCTCTCAATTCAGACATTGGCTAACTCACTACACTGCTCCAGCAATTCAGTTAACACCTGGAGAGAGGTGGCGTGAGCATACTGAAAACATTACCAGCCACTTCCAGCTAATGGCCATCCTACATTCTCACATAAGCAGAGTAGGAGACCAGCTGTGACATAAGCTTCCAATACTCCCCACAGGGGGTGTCCTCAGTATGAGGACCAGAAGCAACCTCTTCACAAAAAGAGTCATTCAAAAGATTACCTTCAATTTGAGAAAGTCAACATGTCAGTCAATGGTACTAAAAGCACTTGGCACATTCAAAAGTTTCAATATGGCATGTTAGGAGATCACTGAGCACCAGTTATTTTAAGCCTGAAAGTCTCCCAACACCTTCTCGACATCCCCTTCAAGTAGTTTCTCCTGGTTCCTTCCTTTTACAGCCTCTTTGTTAGCACAGGAGTTGCACCTGAAAACCCCCATCCCACCTTCCTTATTGGTAAAATGACTAAGTTTGGATCTAGCATGGCAGGAGGATCTGGCTCTTTGGCGGGGGGGGGGAAGGGGATAGTAAAATAAAAGGGTACTCCCATATAATGAAGAAAACCCAGTACTGGAAGCCAGTCCAATTTGCATTCTATTATGCGTCTTAGCTACTAGTCACAAGAGATACCTTGAGAGGGACTCAAAGCATCTTGCTCTGACCAAATTTAATGATTGACAGTTTCCAGTATATCACTGTAAATACAGAACAAAAAAGCAATAATAATCTAACAGTTCCTAGAGTGGGCTTCTCCACTTAGATGGGACTCCTTTAACGAGGTCCCCTCAGCCATAACACCACAGTACAGATGAGTAACATCTTAACCTTTGGGAATCTTGACTTTGGTTGCTTTATATAACATTAATAAATACTACTGGATTGTTTATAAAGGCTATCAGATTTTCCTTCCTGGTAAAGTCATTCACTGATAGAGGAGTATGTTTGTAGATCTTGACATGCTGCCAAGTCGAAAGGGCTATTATACAACCACTGTTCTTTTGAAATCAGTTATTTGAGTTTGTCCGAGGTGCGGGTACAAAAGCCAACCACTTGCAGTTGGTTGATAGTTTGCTCCAGAGTCCAAAGATTAGTTCATTTTCAAGTTACTATTAAGTTTAAAAATCAAGCATCAGAAAGTCAATATGCACTCACACAAAACTAAAGCAGACTAGAATGTTGCAGACAAGACACTGGAGTGCCAAATGTTAAAATTTGTTAACATTAGAAAAGCAGTCAATGCTACACTCGCTGAGATTGGGTTTCCTTAAGTGCACTAACTGAACAGCGATCAGAGCTGAAATTGTTTTCACTGAACATCAACTATCATCTCTGTAACTAGAATAGAAATTAGAGTAGCTATTCTATTCTACTTGCTTGGGGATAAAGAGAGGAAAAAAAGGTATTAAAGCAATACCCATCATGGAGGGGGGTTGTACCCCAGAGTAGTAGAAGAAAAGGTTACTTTAGCAGTAGAAGGTACACTAATATGTAAGCTATTTTAAACCTTTGTTTGTGCAACTTTTTGGGAACTAGAGAAAACATGCAAAAAAGATGGACAAACTGTTAAGATCATAATTAGTGTAGTGTAGCGAAGCCTGGGGGAGGGATGGCTCAGTGGTTTGAGCATTGGCTTATTAAACCCAGGATTGTGATTTAAATCCTTGAAGTGGCCACTTAGGGATCTGGGGCAAAAAAAAAGTTATGTCAGGGATGGTGCTTGGTCCTGCCAAGAGGGCAGGGCACTGGACTCTATGACCTCCCGAGGTCCCTTCCAGTTCTATGAGATGTGTATTGCTCCCTGATGCCCTTACCTGAAAAGATTTTTGTTTTGTTGTATTTTTTAAAGTGGTAAAAACAGATGTTTCAACAACATAGCTGTGTTGTATACAAAAGTATACATTTGCTCAAAGTGGCCGAAGTAGAAAAACTAAATGAAACATCTACAACCAAATCCAACCAAGAGGCCAGCTTCATGAACACATTCAAATGCATTTTTCTTCATTCCAGCAGTTCAAGCAAACTAGGGGCCCTTGAGAAGGGATGTAGCGTGGTATCAGTCCCATGCTTTTGCCTCAAATTTTTATTTTGAGACGCAGATCTGGCTAGAATAACCCAGTTGTGCTAATAATGGATTCATTTCTCTCAGTTGGACATTATTTCCTTAAGAAATTTTCATTAACACAGCATTAAGGTGATCTCACTGAACAAACTTCTCCACTACTTCAAAAAATGGTTGTACTCTAAGCAGTAACTTCCAGTGACCCATCTGTCTCAAGTGAAACACCAAGCTATGCCTAGTACTTATCTACAGGGCCTTGTTTTGACTGCTGTATGATCATGAACAATGAAGGAGATATTTCTAATACTTTGCACCAAATCTTATCATAGTAGTTTTATTTAGCTAGCGTCAATTTTAAGCAACTTAGCTACTAGAAGTTCCGTCAGTAGTCTTGAACTGGTAACTTTCTTGATGTTTAGTTTACCTTCCTGGTTACATCAAAACAATACTAAATAAATAGTGGTTGTGTCTACACTAGCTCGCTACTTCGAATGGAGCATGATAAGTATGGTGTCAGGGGATTACTAATGAAGTGCTGCAGTGCATATGCAGCACTTCGTTAAGCTAATTCTCCCCCACAGCAACTCCAGAGTGTTAAACCTCAAAGTGCCAGCTCGCTCGTAGACGCGGCTAACCCTTTGGTACTTTCAAGTGCCTGGGCAACTTCAAAGTCTCTTTACACCTCAAAACTAAGTTCGGTACATAAAGGAGGGTTGAAACATAAGGCCTACAAGATTTTAAGCTTTGCCACATTAGACCACAGTGTTACAGAATGTTGATAAGTAACTGACCAAAGAATAACCCAATGCTGTAAGATTACAGGGAAAGATTCACCAATGGGTAATATTTTAAAAAGTTAACCGTAGAAGTATTTTGCTTAAAAGGGTAGCCAGTAATCATCCTGACCATAGTATACTGTGTGCAAAAAAGTTACTGAGGTATAGTCAAATAAGGTGCTTGGATTAGGACAATTGGAAACTCCAGCAGAAGCCATCCCTCTACTGGTTAACAATCCATGAGATCATCAGACCCTAACACAGCTCTTAAGAATGAAACTACAACTATAATTTTACCTTGTGCATAGGTCTTTGTAGAATTTCTATATGCTTGGGTAATCATGCCTTTAATTGTAACTTTAAGTTTGTAAAATAGACTAGATGTTGTGTTTATGAATAGTGACAACAGCCTCCATAGACCCCAGGGCAAGCCGTGTGGAGTAACTAGCTCCACATCCCCCAGAAAAGGCAGGGTCTTGGGCAAAAGGGGTGAGGCCGAGAGCAGTCATCCCAAAGCACTGCCTAGAGCTGTATGGAGCGGCACTCCAAAAGGCCTGGCAATCCTGCCACAGCCACCACAGTGGCTGCTCCAGGCGCCTTTGAATTCTCTGGCCTGTGGTCTAATTCCTCCCATGCCTCCTCCATCAGAATTCTCTGGCCTGCTTGCAAATTGCATGTGGTCACAATCTTTGGCCTGTGTGTGTTCCTAGCAACTTACCTTGCAGCAAGTGGCAGTGGTAACTTTCAATCTGTTAAGCTTGAAGCTGAAGTGACCAAAGCCAAACCCCCAGTGGTACAACACCACATTACAAAATTGCCTTAAAATAAAGGCTATAAATGAGAACCAAAGGTGTTAAAGGCTATGTAGTGATAAAGTTCTTACTCTGTATGGCAGGCATTAGTATTCACAAGTTTTGAATCTTACAGTTCTAAAAAGGTCAAACAATTGCCATAATAGATACCATAAATAATTATTTCAAACTAGCATGACAACTAAGTTGAACAGCTATACAGCTTAGCTGTTTTAATACATACTTGGTGTGAAGTTTCGTTCAATAAAGACAAGAAGTTAATGAAATCTTCATTGGGTCTCCATATTGAGCTTTCGGCAGAAAAATTGTGAGCAGCCAGCTTACTTTATGGATCAATTTCAGAACAACTAAATGAATTTCTCTGTGCTGAGAGAAAAGGCAATTTTCATTCATTTTAATTATCTTCCAGAGTAGAAAGCAAAAAACAGAACACTTCACTTTTCACCACTTGTTGAGATAACCCCATTTACAGGGCTCATACAAAGTACTGCTATGTGCAATATTCTATAGGTAGATCTGCTACAAGGAATATAAGCTTTGAGCTTCTCAAGCACTTTTAAGATTGGCTCATTCGCTGCCTATCCAGTGCAGTCTGTTAGCTGTATTTGTTGACAGATGAAACAATCAACATCTTGTGCCACAAATTTGACAGTTTTGGTAACTCTAGGGTCCATTACTACTTTTCTACAATTTTCCATATCTTCTGAACCACTCAACCACAATTTGACACAGCATCCTACAATTCTGTGTTAAGGCCCTACCTGATATATATTATAAAACAAACAAATCTGTTTTCATCAAAGTGTTCCTTGACCTCTTCATTGAAAAGAAACATGTGGAATCATGCACAGTAAAGCTAAAAAGGCAATTCAAAACCTAGAAATTATCTTCCACCTCATTGTTTTTTGGTGGGGAGGGGAGGCTTACTTAACATAAGACTGGATTAGAAATCTCACAGCTCTACAGTTATGGCCAAAATCAGTATCCCAGTGCAAGAGTAGATTGTTCTTTTAACCTGGAAAGTAGATGGAATGTCAGAAATAAAGTTAAGCTGTGCACTCAAGAGCATGGGCCATTTATTTGCACTGAAAGAACATTTCTTTCTATGGTATCATCACATATACAATTATTTGAACTTCTGAAGAATGAAGAGTAGTACTGTGGTGGTGAACAAAGATGCCCAGCAGCCACTATTTTATGTCATTTTTAGTTTGAGTTCAACATTTGTTCACTGAGTATTTATAACCTATGGACTCTTTGCATGCTAGATAGCATTTAACTGGTGAATGCACTGCTTTAAATTGTCCTGTCAGATTTATTTACTTAATTTTTTTCTCCTCTGTTGGCCTCATTCCAGATCATGGCTGGTAGGCTGGGAGCATCATTAGCAAAATGAAGACAGGGAGGTTCTTCCCTAAGGCAACCAATTTAGGAATGGAGTTCAATAGTTAGGCTGGTAATTATGGATGTTCCAGAAATAAGCTCTGGCAAAGGTTGCCCTACAAACTACATTACTGCAGTCTTTTATTATCACCCTATTTCTGCATATAAAGTCAAGGCACCAGAGTGAGCACTTTGTGCTTGGCTGTCACTTGCTACTGCTAGGATAGCAAGGCTGACTTATTTAAGAGCAAGTCAAAGGAATGTAGATTTATGGCTACTGGAACACTTTCTGTATCACTTAAATGGGATGTTGCTTTCAGGGAGAAGAACAGATGTTATGCTAGAGGCAAATCTAATAATTGGGTCTGATGCAATGTAATTTTTTTTAAAGCCAAGGTAGGTGGTAGGCTCAGAAGTGGCCCCTTGACTGAATGTGAAAGGGGACAGTAAATTCCTGGAATTCTTTCCCACTTTAGTTGAAGTGACTCCTTAGGAGAAGTGAGTTTAGAACCCAAGAATGATACATGTTACTGATAAGCAGTCTTCAAGATCACTCGGAGTGATGAGGTCTGCAGGGCACTTGTCCTGCAGCACTCAATAACATCTAGGTTACTGCTAAACTTCGGTCTGGGAACAACAGCATAGTCAATGTTGTGCCTCAATTTCAGGTGGATAAGGATGAAGTGGGACTCAGGCCCAGGAACCCCCAAGAAACCCAAAAAAGATGCCACCAGCCCTCTGATAACTTTGAGTACAACTTCTGTTGGGTGAAAAAAGGAAGGTGAAAGGCTCCCTATGGGAGAGAGAAGTTTTCAAGCTTAACCAGCCTGACTAGCCAGATATCAGTAGCACCACAAACATCTAAAGCTCATGAGAAAGGAATGCAATCAATATCAGATAAGAACAGGCCTGCACACAATGTGCCCTATTCTCAAAGATCAGATACTTGTGCATCAGGAATATGCCATATGCTCAAGTCTGGCACCAGCCATACCTGGTCACTTACCAGGCATCATTTGTAGCAGGATAAAAAGATTAACATCCCAACTAAATCTGCTGTAAAGAAAGTAGAGTAGTGGTCTGAGTTAGAGGGCCAACGGGACCCCAACAGCTCTTTAATGAGCTTCTTAGATATCAGGTGCAAGTTCTCAGACATACCAGTGCATCCAGGAGGGTGCCTTGTTCAAGGTCAGTCTCAAACGGCACTTCCTGGACCATTTAGAGGCAACAAACTAGTGCCTGGCCCACCAAATGATACTGCAGGTAGGGCCTTGGAGTTTAGGGACTAAGAAGGAAGGGAACAAGCATCTTAACTTTGTGGATGTTTTTAAAAAAATAAATGAGAGGGGACAAGGTGAATCCATAGGGCTGAAAGAGGGAGGTGAGGACAGGTATTAGTGGCTTATATAGCAGTGGGAGCAGCTAAGAATGGGCCTCTTTCTTTCTTCATGGCAGTGAGGGTTCCCTCACAAAAATATTTTTATGGCAGATATTTACTAATGACAGTTCCCTGTTAGGGAACCTAGGTCATCTTTGTTCAGATTTGGTGCTGCTGCTGTCACTGCCCAATGGAGAATAAAGGCACAAGGGGTGCAGACAATCCCTGACATTTAAAGAGAGAAAAAAAACCACATGTGAGCGTCCCATGGGAAACAAGAGTTGAATGGCTAATTTTAACAGCTATGAAATTTTCAAGAGCAAGGGAGTGGGTTACATAAACTGATGCATGGATCTGCAGACATGACTTGTACACGAAGCCCACTGGTGGGCTGCTAGTTCATTGACAAGGCAACATGTGAAGCAGTCCACTGACTTAGTGAGTATTACAGGCAGAGACGGAGAAGCAGACAAGGATATCAATGTCAGGATAGGGAAAGCAACAGCTGCATTCAAGAATCTTCATCCCATATGGAGTTTCCAAAAGGAATGAAGATGGAACTGCAGTTCTTCAACATAGATGTGAAAAGTGTGCTCTTGTACAGAGGCAACACGTGGCATACTAACAGGTCTTCAAATCACAAGCTACGGACATTCATGAACAGATGCCCGAGGTACCTCCTTTGCATCAAATGGCAAGACTATCACAAATGAGGAACCTGGAAGAGAGCATGACCATAATCACTTGACAATTCAAATCAGAAGAAAATAGAGATGGATAGGACACACACTCAGAAAAACACCATCCAGCACAGTGCATCAAGCTGTCACTTGTGTATTCCTTGCAGGTTCCATAAGAGGAAGACATCAAACAACGTGGAGAAGACCTACTGAGATTGAGACAACTGGGGTACTCCTGAACTCAGCTAGAAGTTTTGTCTCAAGACATAATGAAGTGGAGGAGACTTGTAGATGACCTATGTTCCACTCAGAGTACTAGGGTTTAGGTCACATAAGTCAAGAAAAAAGGAGTTGCTGAGACCAGCTGCTGCCTCTTTTAAACTCCAACATCCATGCAGTGGCCATTAGACACAACTGTCCCATGTGTCTTCACCTGGGTTAAGACAATTTGTAATTCATTCAAAATTGTAACCAGGGCCTTCTGTAAACTGGTATGAAATGCTGCACCAAGCAGGGTTGTGAGCTGCCAGGTCTCCACAAACTGACCAACCCAGAAAAATCAGCAAATCAGGGAGGAACTTAATTTGTACATGAATGGGCAAGATTTGTAGTTACCCATGGAAAAAATATTTTACAGCTGAATCACTCAGGGAAGTAGGTATACAACTGTTCAACTCGGGACCATTCTTATCCACGTAAGAGAGATAATTAACTATTCAGGAACCTGGGCGACAGTTGATGGTGGCAGCCAAGTGCGTAGCTTGCACCTCTTGCTGGCAGGAATCCATTAAAAGAACTCATTGCATAGTGGGTCTAGTTCTCAGATAAACTTGTGCCAGAAACAGATTGAAGGAACTGATCCACTAATGAAGCTAAATAATGGGACTGGGCTCAATCCCATAATACCTGGTTTCAAACACCAGAGAGACAAACACCCTCCACAGCCTGTAAGCCCTCAGACTCAGGAAGACGGTTGGGATCCCAGCCCTGGGATAGTGGTGGACAGCAGCACTCCTGAATAAATTATTTTTATAGGATAGACACCAGGTCAATCTGCAGCAGTCCCATCAGCAAGCTGTAGAGCTCAGACCTTCATCAAATCTGATCAGAGAACAGTCATCAGTAATAAGTTGTCGTCTGTGGCCACAGTGCCACGTAAGGTCAGCAGTCCCCAGTATGAAGGCTGGCTTCATGCTGCTGGATTCAAGAATCAGTTCAAAAGGCATAGCTAAGCTGGGTACATGCATGACTGGGTTACTTTATAAGAGATGGTTTCTGCTCTCAGCCACAGACCTTCACACCCCTTTGACATAACAGAAGTCTGAGCAGGACATGGGGGCCCATAATGGATGCCTTGTTGACCAAAAAACAGAAGAAAGCTACAAATGAGCAAGAAAACATTGCTATAGTGAAATTCTTCCCATCTAGGTAGTAAGGAAG
Organism: Carettochelys insculpta; assembly: GCF_033958435.1. Taxonomy (NCBI): domain Eukaryota; kingdom Metazoa; phylum Chordata; order Testudines; family Carettochelyidae; genus Carettochelys; species Carettochelys insculpta. Next base: position 55,232,892 of record NC_134140.1, read on the forward strand.
GAACAAGAATCTCAACAGAAAAGTTATTGCCATGTGCCTCACATTTTGTTTTTGCTTGCTATGTATTTGGAGAATTGAAGATTATAAAGCAAAACTAAGATTAATCCTTAAATTTTGACTCTAAGAAAACACAGCTGGAGTCAAACAGCTTTTATTAGACCTCAGTAGAACCTGTCGTCTGTCACCCACAATATATCATTCATAATTTAGGAAACAAAACAGTTGGGGCATACTATAGTCCCCCAGTCAAAAAAAGGCAATAAAGTCAACTCATATTTATAATCCACAGTAACTGCCTCCATGTGTGTCAACAAGTGGTCTCTAAATTTGTGAGGATTTAGACAGTCTCAAAGCATTCCTGCTCACATAAATGATAGTCCTTTAACACTAACTTTTTTTTTCCCCCAAAAGTTGGAAGCAACTACTGTGTACCAACTGAGCTCAAACAGCAACAACCTGGTATAAAATACAGCTTTCGTGCTCACTAATTTGTTTCACAAAATGTACTTCATGTCAAACTATCATTGCCAAACCCCTGAAATAAAGGGAAGAAAAATACTATTGCTACTTAAAGCAGGTAAGACTTAAATATGTAGTGGATGACAACCATATTCAACACCTGTGGTACTGTAACCATCTTCTTGAAAATCTTTATGGGCAAACCTAGAAATATTTAACCTCGTGGCAATTTATAAGATTATATTGTGGAGCAAGCTATGAAGGGCTTTCATCATCTTTGTCCCAAAAGCACACTTTATCATGCATTCTTGTTGAAGTATTTTCCAAGATCTTTTAGTTCTTCCATTTAATCACAAGCTTCTTGAGGTTTTTTTTTTTTGCTTGCTTGTTTTTTAATATCCAGCCCCTGGTTGGCCTTGGAACCATGGTGTCAAATTTGAGCTCAATGCCCTTTTCCAACTTCATTGCTCTACTCTTTGCCAGCTTTATGTTGTATAAATAGAAATGAAAAGGTGTAAACTTCCAAAATATTTTTAAAAATATGGCATGAATGTTGTAGCTAGTTCTACCACTACTACTAGTACTACTACACTATACTGATCAAGACAGTTGCTAGCAATTACTAGTAGTTAAATATGTCACCTTTCTAACATTTTGAACTTCCACATTCACTGCAGAAACTCATCACAATGTGCCACCCCACTTCTATGTGCTCCAAACAGAGTCTAACTCTCTAAAGAGGATTTTGCTATACCACTCTACTGGACACAGACATTTTTTCTACTTGTTCTGAAGATGTGAGTTTTATATGGCAGGCCACAAAATTGACAAGAGATATGTATTCTCAATATCTTATTTTTAATTATAGGGAAAGTAGGGGAGGTTAGTAAACAAAGCACTCAATTTCTAAAAGCAAAGCAGAAACTCATAAGAACTTCACTTCAGATTTTGATAGTACAGTACAAGCTCAGTCACCTGATGAAAACCACAACTTTTAAAGTCTCCAAGTAAAAAGAATTGGTTGACTAGTTACAGTGAGATGGCAGGTAGGCCCTCCAGGTCAAGGTAACTTACACAATAAGAAGCAAAAGAAAAGTAAATTTCTGGAGCAAGGAGCAGATGACACGTGGTTAAGCACAAAGGGTTCTATGGGCACAAAGCTACTCAAAACAAAGGAGCATTTTGTTTCCTTTCATAATTAGCACCCAAGAGTTGCATAAATTGAGAGAAAAAATCTAGCCTTCCAACATGTTAATGTACTTGACAACACTTGGTCTATGTAGTTTCATATTTCACTTATAAAAGTGTCTGGGGCACTTTTCCTACAAAAAGGGCGGGGGGGGGGCGGGGAGAGGAATAAGGATTTAAGACTGTAAGAACCAGCCAAGGGATTCCTAAGCAGGGGTCCTACCCAGCCTGAACGCATTCCAAACCCCCCTACATTTCAATATGGGTGTCCTACTGAAGTTGCTTTATCCAGGTAATTTTGAAGGTCCCTTAAACGCCACCACCTATTAACCATGGGCTACTGTTTTAGGCATTAGTGACAACCACAGCAACGGGGGGGGGGGGGGAGAAGGGAGCAGACCGTATTATCTGCATCAAAGGTCGGCTACGTGGGGAGCTAGCGCATAGTACAGGAGCGAGGGGAACACGGGATTGGGAAGGACCCCTCCCCGCAAGGCACCCGGCCCTCCTCTCCCACCACCCCTTCCCAGGGGCCCGGTTTAAAACAGCGCGTGCATGGAAAGCACACGTCCGTCCAGCTCGCCCTCCGCAGCGCTGGCCAGCCACAGGCGTCACCTGACCGGGCCCCGCACCGCAGCGCAGCACCGCGCCGGGGGATGCGCGGGTCCCTGCGCCCGGCCCGAGCGCAGCCGGGGCAATTAAGAGGAGTTCGTCAAGTTCGCGGCGCAGCCCGGCAGCAGCAGCCCGCCCTGCTCCCTTCCCTCGGCCGCGCGCCCCGAGCCCAGGGGCGCCTCCACCTGCCGGGCGCGCCCGCACGCACCCAAAGCCGGACCAGTCCCGGCGGCGCCCGCCTGGAGGCCACGGGGAAGCGCCGCAAACGAGCGGCTTAACGGGACTGGGGCAAGAGAGAAGCCCAGCGCCACGCTGCCACTGCCGCTCTCCTGCTGCCCCTGCCCAGGGCTCGCCCGGCCCCGCAACGCCCGCAGGCTGCCCCCTCGGCCGAGCTGTTCGGGGCGCTGCCCCGCCGCAGGGCCCGAGGAAGACCCGGCACAAGTTGCGCCAGCCCCCGTCCCCAGCGAGCCGGACAGGAGACAGCGGCAGCCCGCTGCGAAGCGCTGAGCAAGTCCTACTCACCTCCCCTGCAGCTGTGCGCTGCCCTCGGGCGCTCCCGCCGCGGCTGGCTGGGTGCGCGCCTTCGCTTCCCTCGGGGCCGGCGGGCGGGCGGGCGCGCGCGCGTGCTCACTACCAGCCGCCGGCCGCGCGCCTGCCCGCCCTCTTTTGCCTCGGGCCCCGGCGGCACCTGTTCTGCGTTGTGACGTCAGCGCCCCGCAGCGCCTTCCCCCGGCGGGAGCTCACCTGGCCGCCGAAGAGCTGGGTCCTTGCCGTCGCCCGAGCGCTACCCCCCCGCCAGTGCAATAGGCAGGCGAGCCGGGATCCCGGGAAGGGGCTGCTTGGCTGCAGCGCCCCCTGGGGCAGCGATTGGCGGAGGCTTGCCTGAAATGCTGGCGGCGCTGAGGCGGCTGGGTTTGGTCCCGATCCCAGGAAGCAGTCCGGGGTGGTGCTTAGACCAGGAAGCGGGGCGTAGGAGGGAGGATAGGACATGGAGCGGCCAGACGCGCTGGCTGACTTTGTGGGTGTGAATTGAACTCCCCGGGCCTCACTTTGCTGAGCTTAGTCCATCCTGTGCTTTTCAGCCCACTGGACTAGCCATGTTCTCCATAGGTGCTTATCAGCTGCCATGTGACCCAAGGTCTCCCATGTCCAGTTAATCACAGAATCACAGGGCTGGAAGGGACCTCAGGAGGTCATCTAGTCCAGCCCCCTGCTTCAAGCAGGATCAACCCACACTAAGTCATCCCAGCCAGGACCTTGTCCAGCAGGGACTTAAAAACCTCAAGAGATGGAGAATCCACTACCTCTCTAGGCAACGCATTCCAATGCTTCACCACCAGCCTGGTGACGTAGTTTTTCCTAATATCTAACCTACACCTCTCCCTCTTCAACTTCAGACCAGTACTCCTTGTTCTGCCATCTGACACCACTGCGAACAGTTTCTCACCCTCCTTTTTAGAGCTCCCCTTCAGGAAGTTGAAGGCTGCTATTAAATCACCTCTAAGTCTTCTCTTCTGTAAACTAACAAGCCCAAATCCCTCAGCCTATCCTCATAGGTCTTGTGCTCCAGACCCTTAATCAATTTTTGGCCTTCACTGAACCTGCTCCAGCAAATCTACATCCTTTTTATACTAGGGGACCCAAAACTGGACACAATATTCCAGATGTGGCCTCACCAGTGCCAAATAAAGAGGAATAACTACTTCTTTAGATCTGCTCAAAATGCTCCTCCTAATTCACCCTAGTATGCCATTAGTCTTCTTGGCTACAAGGGCACACTGTTTACTCATATCCAGCCTTTCATCCACCATAACCCCTAGGTCCCTTTCCATCATACTACTGCTGAGCCAGTCGGTCCCCAGCCTGTAACAATGCTTGGGATTCTTCCGCCCCAGGTGCAGGACTCTACACTTCTCCTTATTGAACCGCATCAGATTTCTTTTGGCCCAGTCCTCCAATTTATCCAGGTCCCTCTGGATTCTCTCTCTACCCTCCAACGAATCTACCTTTCCCCCTAGTTTTGTGTCATCTGCAAACTTGCTGAGGGTGCAATCCAGTCCCTCATCCAGGTCATCAATAAAGATGTTGAATAACACCAGCCCCAGAACCAAGCCTTGCAGCACTCTGCTTGAAACAGACCGCCATCCAGATATTGAGCCATTGACCACTATCCGTTGGGCCCGACCCTCAAGCCAGCTTTCGATCCATCTTATAGTCCAAGGATCCAATCCATATTTCCTTAACTTATGGACAAGAATGTTGTGGGAGACCGTATCAAAAGCCTTGCTGAAGTCAAGGTATATCACATCCACTGACTTCCCCATGTCCACAGAGCTTCTTACCTCATCATAGAAGCTAATCAGATAGGTCAGGTAGGACTTGCCCCTGGTGAATCCATGTTGGCTACTTTTGATCACTTTCCCCTCTTCCAAGTGCTCCAAAATGGATTCCTTGAGGATTCCCTCCATTATTTTCTCAGGGATTGAGGTAAGGCTGAGTGGTCTATAGTTCCCTGGATTGTCCTTCTTTCCTTTTTTAAAGGTGGGCAGTATGTTTGCCTTCTTCCAGTCATCTGATATCTCCCCTGATCTCCAAGAGTCTTCAGGAATAATGGCCAAAGGTTCAGCAATGACCTCTGCCAATTCCCTCAGTACCCTGGGGTGCATTAAATCCAGACCCATGGACTTGTGCACATCCAGTTTTCCTAGATAGTTCAGAACTTGTTCCTTCCCCACAGATGGTTCCCTTCCACCTTCCCATACTGCATCGTCTAGGACCATCATGTGGAAGTTGACTTCGTCCGTGAAGAATGAGGCAAAAAAAGCATTGAGTATTTCAGCTTTTCCTGCATCATCTGTCACTAGGTTACCTCCCTCATCCAGTAATGGCCCCACACCTTCTCTGATAACCTGTTTGTTGTTCACATGCCTGTAGAAACCCTTTTTATTACTCTTCACATCCCTTGCCAGCTGCAGTTCCAATTGTGCTTTTGCTTTCCTGGTTACTGTCTGGCATTCTCCAGCCATATGTTTATACTCCTCCTTAGCCAACTGTCCATGTTTCCATTTCTTGTATGCATCCTTTTTTAATTTAAGCTGACTAAGGATTTCCCTGTTAAGCCAAGCTGGTTGCCTACCATGTCTGCATTTCTTACTACGCAGCAGGATTGTTTGTTCCTGTGCCTTCAGTAAGACTTCTTTAAAATACTGCCAGTTCTCTTCAACTCTTTTCCCCTTCACCTTTGTTTCCTAAGGGATCCTGCTCATCTGTTCTCTCAGGGAGTCAAAGTCTGCTCTTCTGAAATCAAGGGTCTGTATGTTACTGCTCACCTTTCTTACTTTTGTACGGATCCTGAAATCTATGATTTCATGGTTGCTGCAGCCCAGGTTCCCTCCCACTTCTATTTCTTCTACTAGTTCTTCCCTGTTTGTGAGCTGCAGGTCAAGTTGTGCACGGTCCCTGGTGGGTTCCTTCAGCGCTTGTACCAAGAAGTTATCCCCAATATTCTCCAAACACTTCCTGGATTGTCTGTGTGCTGCTGTATTGGTCTCCCAACAAATGTCCAGATGATTAAAGTCTCCCATGAGAACCAGGACCTGTGATTTGGAAGCTTCACTTAGCTGCCTGAAGAAACCCTCATCTATCTCATCTCCCTGATCTGGCGGTCTATAAGAGACACCAACTACAACATCACCTCTGTTACTTCCACCTCTAAGCGTAACCCAAAGATACTCAACTGGATTTTCACCTTCCTCATACTGGAGCTCTGAGCAATCATACTGCTCCCTCACAAAGAACGCAACTCCTCCTCCTTTTCTCCCATCTGTCCTTCCTAAACAATTTATAATCTTCCATGACCGTGCTCCAGTTATGCGAATTGTCCCACCAAGTCTCTGTTATTCCAACCACCTCATACTTGTTTGACTGTGCCAGGGCCTCTAATTCTTCCTGTTTGTTCCCCAGGCTTCTGGCATTAGTGTACAAGGATCTTAGAGAAGGGGCGATTGTCCCACTTTCTCCACTTCACCCAGGAAACCCACTTGATTGTTCCCTCCTCCTTCCCCACTTACCTCGGGGCTTGTGTCACTTTCCCTTGACAAACCTGGTTTAAAGCCCTCCTCACTAGGTTTGCAAGCCTGCCTGCAAAGATACTCTTTCCTCTTTTAAGCCGTGTCTACACGTGCACGCTACTTTGAAGTAGCGGCACTAACTTCGAAATAGCGCCCGTCACGGCTACACGTGTTGGGCGCTATTTCGATATTAACATCGATGTTAGGTGGCGAGACGTCGAAGCCGCTAACCACATGAGGGGATGGGAATAGCGCCCCACTTCGACATTCAACATCGAACTAGGGACCGTGTAGTCGTTGCGCGTCCCGCAACATCGAAATTGTGGGGTCCTCCATGGTGGCCATCAGCTGAGGGGTTGAGAGATGCTCTCTCCAGCCCCTGAGCTCAATGGTGGCCGCGTGGAGCGGCCCCTTAAATGTCCCCGCCCCCTCCCTTCCTGTGCAGGAAGCTGAGAGAACGTGCAGGCGGCAGCCCAGACACGCGGCCAGCCTGCACGTTCCTCAGCCAGCACAGACAGCCAACCCAGCTGTGATGGCCGCCCGGCAGCCCCCCCAGTGCCCCCAGGGGACCCCCCCCAAGGGCAGCCAGGGCAGCCAGGGCTCGCAGGCTGGCAGCCAGGGCGGCAAGTGGCAGCGGGGCCCCTCCTGGACGGAGGCCGAGCTTTGGGACCTGCTGGGGCTCTGGAGCGAGGAGGAGGTGCTCCAGGTAATGGGGAGCAAGAGGCGGAACGCGGATGCGTTCGCTCGGCTGGCCGAGGGCCTGGCCGCCCGGGGTCACCCTGCCCGCACTCCAGACCATGTCCAGAGTAAAGTCAAGGAGCTGCGGCAGGGTTACGCCCGGGCCCGGGATGCGGCCGGCCGATCTGGGGCCGCCCCCGTCACTTGCCCCTTTTACAGGGAGCTCAGGGACATCGTGGGCACCCGGCACACCTCCTCCCCTCCGGCCACTCTTGATACCTCGGCTGAGGAGTCCCAGCAGGCCCTGCAGCCGGAGTCCGCCCCGGAGGTAAGCCCCGCACCCCGGGGGCCCCCCCTGGAGCCCACCCCCAGGGCACCAGAGCAGGAGGAGGAGGAGAAGGAGGGGGACTCCTCCTCCACTGACACCGGCCTGCACATCCTCCTGCCATCGAGGAGCAGCAGCCAGGCGTCCGCCCCCTGGGTGTCCCCCGACTGTGGGAGTGGACCTACAGGTATGTACCCCCCCTGGTGTACACCCCCGGGGTTGAGGGGCGGGGGTAATAGATATGTGGCCAGGGCCCTCCACATGCCCAGATGGCCATGGCCCCAAGGACAGCAGTGGCATGTCCCTCACAGGAGTGCATCAGCCCCTGCCCCGCCCCCAGCACAACAGTGCCATGCCCCATCCCCGGGGCTGGGGGGAGCGGAACCTCTAGGGTCCCCCGGGAGGAGGGGTTGGGACACCCCGCAGCAGCAGCAGCAGCAGCAGCAGCATGTGATGGAGTGGGGGGAGTGCAAATGCGAGTCTTAGGCTAGATATGAGCAACAAGCTGAATAGCTCCCAGTGGCTAAGGATGATCCTGGGGCTACAACTGGCAGGTTACACCTCTGCCCTGAACAAAGAGGAGGGAGGAGTCGAGCTGGGTTTGAATCGGGGGCCGCAGTTAGAGGCTAGGGGAAGGGAGAGCTGGAAGGCAGCCAGCCTGAGGAGAGGGAAAGCTACACCCCAGAGGGGCACTCCTTGCGGTCTTCTCCGCAGGACGGGTTGGAAGGACTGTCTCTGACTGCTGTACTGTCACTTCTGGGAGAAAGTGGGCATCTGCTGCCTAAGAAACCTCTCCTGTCAGACCCTGCTGAGTGAAGTGAGAGTCACTCCCACCGGGGGACAGGGTGCAGTGCAGGGGGACCCTTGAACCCCATCACAGCAGCATCTCCCGGGGACGGGGATGGGGAACCTGCAGCAGAGGGGTGGGGGGACAAGGGCCACGGCTCAGGGCCCACACTAACGCCTGTCTCCACTCTTCTTCCCCCACTTCTGTGTTCCGCAGCTGCACCATCGGAAGGACCGGAGAGCGCTGGTGAGGCATCAGCGGTCCCGGAATCCCCTCCGGGGCCATCGCTCCAGGCCAGCCCCTCGGCGGAGGACCGACCGGCCCCACGGTGGGCAAGACGGCAGACCCAGCACCACCACCCGATGGCGGCGGACCCCCAGCTGCTGGCCCTCCACCGCCGGCAGGTGGAGGTCGCGGAGCAGCAGCTGCGGGTGGAGCAACGCCGCCTCCACCTCCAGGAGGGGGCGCTGGCCTGGCGCCAAGAGGCATGGGGGGCCTACATGGAGACCTTTAACCACATAGTGGACTACCTGGCCCCCCGTGCCACAGTGGCCGCCGCTGCGCCCGCCTTGACTGCTCCACCTGCCACGCCACCCGCTGCTCCTGTCGTCGCCGCGCCATCCGCCTTCACCCCGCCACCCGCCACCGAGGGCCATTCCGCCGAGGGAGACCTGGGGCCAGCTGACACTCGCTGGCCGTATCTGCCGGTCCGCCCGGCCCCCAGCCAGCCCCGGACAGGGCTGCGGCCGAGGCAGGGATCCCGGCCGCCCACCGCCAGTGCTGGACTACAGGGGCGTGGGGCCCAGGACGTGGCCCCCCCCTTGTATATATTCCCCCCACTGTTTTGTTCTTTGCGTTGTATATAGTTTGTATTTATTTATTTGTGCCCCCCGTTTGCCCAGGCTGATCCTTCCCCCCCCCGATGTAAATAGTTCTCCCCTTCCTTGTTATCCCTGTTTTTTTTTGTTAATATATACATACACTTTTCATATTTAAGGTAGTTAGAAGTTCCTGTATATAGTTAGTATTAGTTAGAACAGTGTTCAAAGTAAACAAGTTTGATTTCACAAACAAGTGTCTGCTTTTATTTGTCCAGGAAAAGTGGGGGGGGGTGTGCTGTTGGGTGCTCCGTGGTGTGGGCATAGGGGCAGGGAGTGTTGTGGAGGATGGGGGGGGCGGGGGGGGGGGCTGCCAGCGTTCACCCCGCGGCCTCATCGAAGTGGGCCCGCAGGGCCTCCCGGACCCGGGTCCCTTCGGGGTCCACCTGGCGACTGGGGGCAGCGAGTGGCTGCACATCGGCCCTGCCGACCTCCACAGCCCAGCCCTGAAAGAAGGCCTCCCCCTTGCTCTCCACCAGATTGTGTAGGGCGCTGCACGCACCCACAATCTGGGGGATGTTGGTGGGGCCCGCATCCAGGCGGGTGAGGAGACATCTCCAGCGCCCTTTGAGGCAGCCAAATGAGCGCTCCACCACCTGGCGCGCGTGGTTCAGGCGCTGGTTGAAGCGCTCCTGGCTGGCAGAGAGGTGGCCCGTGTACGGGTGCATGAGCCAGGGCCGGAGGGGGTATGCCGCATCTGCGATGACGCAGAGGGGCCTGGTGGGGGATGTAGGTCCCCGCCTCTAGCCGGCAGCACAGGCCCGAGTTCCGGAAAACCCGGGCGTCGTGGGTGCTGCCAGGCCAGCCCACATAAATGTCCTGGAAACGGCCCCGGCTGTCCACCAAGGCCTGGAGGACCACTGAGTGGTAGCCCTTCCGGTTTATGTAGCGTCCTCCACTGTGCACCGGAGCGCAGATGGGGATGTGAGTCCCATCCAGAGCCCTGAAGCAATTGGGGAAGCCCAGAGTGGCAAAGCCCGCGATGGTGGCATCTGGGACCCCCAGCTTCACGAGCCTGTGGAGGAGCATGGCGTTGATGGCGCTCACGACCTGCAGGGGAAGCACATGGGAGAGCACCAATGAGGGGTGAGCAGGGTGTGCATGGCCCTCCCCTGCCAGGGCCCCCCTGCCCTCCCCTGCCCTGCCCTGCCCGGGCCCCCCTGCCCTCCCCTCCCCTGCCAGGGCCCCCCTGCCCTGCCAGGGCTGTCTCCCCCCGCTCCCCCCATGGGTCCTCTTACCTCCATGAGGAGAGCCCCGACAGTGGCCTTGCCAACGCCAAACTGCTGTCCCACGGATCGGTAGCTGTCTGGAGTGGCCAGCTTCCAGACAGTGATGCCGACCCGTTTCTCCACTGGGAGGGCACGCTGCATGGCGGTGTCCTGGTGCCTGAGTGCGGGGGTGAGCCACTGGCACAGCTCCAGAAATGTCTGCCAGCTCATCCTAAAGTTCCTGAGCCAGCGGTCGTCGTCCCACTCCCCAAGCACCAGCTGCTCCCACCACTCGGTGCTGGTTTGGTAGCTCCACAGCCACCAGCGTGTGAGGCCGGGGAGGGGGGTCGGGGTGCTGCAGGGTTGGGGGTTGAGTCCTCCTCCCCTGCAGGCTGCTCCTCCTCCTCCTGCGTGGCAAGGAGGTGCTCAGCTGCCTCCCGCATGGCATGGAGCAGGGCGAGCCCTGCTCCTGCAGGGGCGGCTGGGTGGACCTCTGGCTGCTGCTGCTGGGGGTCCATGACTGCGTCGCCCGAAGTCTGCGTGCCTATGGCTCTGCAGACCACGTTCTGTGCAGGCTGAGTGTGTCTGGGAGGGGCCCTTTAAGGGAGCGGCTAGCTGTTGCCCCGGAAGCGCTAGCCCGCCCTGTGACCCTGTCTGCAGGTGTGCCTGGCACCCCTATTTCGATGTGTGCTACTTTGGCATGTAGACGTTCCCTGGCTGCGCCTATTTCAATGTGGTGCTGCGCAACGTCGACGTTGAACATCGACGTTGCCAGCTGTGGAGGACGTGTAGATGTTATTCATCGAAATAGGCTACTTCGATGTAGGCTTCACGTGTAGACGTAGCTTTAGTGAGGTGGATCCCATCTCTTCTCAGCAATCCCTGTTCACGAAACAGAATCCCATGGTCAAAGAAACCAAATCGTTCCCTGCTACACCACCTACACAACCACGCATTTACCTCTGTGATTTGACGATTAAAATGTTCTGTGTGGTTGATTATCCTCTGTTTCTGAGTCATCCTAGATCTACCCCCTCTTTCTTCCCAGAACCCCAATTCTGAATTTCCAGATCTGAAGAAGTGGGTTTGTCCCAGGAAAGCTCATCACCTAATAAATCAGTTTGTTAGTCTTTAAAGTGCTAGTGGACTGGTTTTGTTTGTTTTTGTTGTTGTTTTGTGAAGAGGCAGACTAACATGGCTACCTCCTTGCGATATTCCCTTCTTTCTTGCTGGATTTTCTGGCTTCCAACTGACAGCCACAATCAGCAATAGGTTACAATCCGTTTGTAACACATGCCCTCACCATTGATATTTTCTTCTATAACGTATCTGTGAGCAAGACCTTGCTGTGGCCTGTTTTCTTTCCTCATCGTTCATTTCTCTTTCCTCATAACTTACTCCTAGTAGTCTCCACCTTGGTTTCTCTCACTGTTAAATGGGAGCCACGCTAGTAACCTGTTCCCACCATTGCAAGGAGTTTTGAGAGGTGCTGCCTAAAGGAGCTTTAGAAGCATAAAATTGTTTTCTTTACATTTGATTTAAATAAAGAAAATCAGAGGAAAATCTTGTGGGGATGAGGAGGTGCAAAGGAAGCAGTTAACAGGCCAATAAGTAGGAGTAACAGGCTGAAACTAAGAAAAGGGGCATGTACTGTGAGTAGCAGGAAAAACATCCTAACCTGGATGCCTTCCAGGGCCCAGTTCTGCACTGCAGTATGACAGGCACAGGGATCTGCCCATATGTAGTTCATTGCAGGATCTGCAGCTTACCGTAGGAAAGTATCTTCCAAGGGTCCTGATGGACATTCCATATTTGAAGCACAGTGTTCTTATTTTTGTTATGGCAGCGCGTTTTAGACTAGTCATAAGAGTACCTTCCAAACCCGACCTTATTAGTAGGTCTTCAGCTGTTCTGAACCATGGTCCAAATTAGGTGACTAATGAGCAGCGCTCTGAGTTGTAGTTTAGGCAGCTCACACCTTGAAACTTAGTTTTTCATCTTTCTTGCCTATGTGATCTTAATGGATCTTGCCGCACCTTTTATATAGCATCTGGGTAGTTAGGTTTTATAGTTATTAGTTATACAGTAAACTCTTTCATATCTGGCATTCTGTTATCCAAAACTCTCAAATAACCAGCATTTTAACCATAACTAAATTTTAGTTGTTTTTTCCATAAATACAGTATAGTGAAAGTAAATACAAAAATACAGCCAATACAGTATACATTTACAGTATACAATACTACTGTTGTTGGTAAATAAAGTACTCTGCATACATTTTTGTTTGTGTCTTAATATCTAATCTTGTTTTTCTTTAGTGTTCTGCATTGCTAGGTATAATAGAGGAGATATTAGATTGGTGCGGAAGTAGTCTACAGAAACTGAGCCACTCTGCACTGGACAGGGAAAGATGGAAGGAAATAGTGGAAAAGGCATCAGACACCAATGAGTGCTGAGCCCATGGTGACTGATGATTGCTAGGTATACCTCTCTGTTATCCTGAATGTTTGAATATCTGGCAATCTCCTGGTCTTGAGGCTGCTGGATATGAAAGAGTTTACTGTAATACTATTCTTTCACCTCCTTTTTAGAATATGTGTATCGTAAAGCATAGCACATGGAGCTGAGCATCCTGAGACTTGGATATAGTCCTAACTCTGCCAGTGATTTTCCTGCATGATCTTGGGCAAGTCACTTAGATCCAGAGCTTTGATGGTACTTAGGCATCTAAGCCCCACTGCTTAAGGGCCAGATTTTGCTCTATTAATGATCCACCAAACTCCTTTCAAATACTTTAGGTGCCTAAACATGTTCAGTGTGTCTATGTTTTCAAGGTAAAAGTTCCCTAATAACCACCTGTTTCAGGCTCTGGGCATGCATGCTGCTCCTGTACTTTAGACATTGCAGTGCCTGCCTCCTCCCTACAGTCAGGAGTAATTCACAAATTACAGACCCCTAAATTGTACATGCTGCCCTATACAGCAACTATGCCCAGTTCTAAATGTGTCTGGTGGAAGTGCTACCTCATAAACTTTAGCCTAGTAATTCAGGTACTTGCCTCTGTAACACCACCAGACTTGGCTTGCCCACCCTAGGTATTGAACCTGTGATCAGAGGAGCTAAAGCCCTGTACTCTACCACTTGAGTTAAGGTCCAGCTGGCTCTCAGCCTAGGTTGTAGAGCAGAGACTTTACTCACACTCATATGAGGTCTCAGTGCCTCTGGCTACTACACATGAATTGTGGGAGCACTGATTCATTTCCTCCGCTTTCAACACCTCCACAGCAGCAAGGGGGGAAGGACTTGAACAGGAAGATCCACCTATCTCTTAGAAAGAGGCTCTAACCCCCTCCATTATAGGAGGGTCTGATGTGGCACTTCCTCAGTCTGTCCTGCTGAAGTTGTTCCATTGTGGATAAATAGTGAAATCATAACTGAAGCATGGAGACTGGCCCCTATGTCTCCCCACTCGCAGGTGGATACCTAACTGTTTGATGACAAAGTCATTTCCTTTCTTTCTCCCTTCTAGTGATTGTTTGTCCACAGTGAAACAGTCACCAGCTCAGAGTAGCCCATAGTTCAGTGGGTAGAGCCCCTGCCTGAAAGGTAGGCCCCTACTTGGAAGTCCCTTCTCTCACCTGGCAAAGGAGAGGGTGATTGAACTCAGGTCCCCCACATTACAGGTGAGTACTGAACCCTGGGCCTAAAACTTCTCCTCCGCCATTTTATGTGAAGCATGTGCCTAAGTGATTTCCCCAAGAAGTTGCTTAGTGGCTAGTGCAATGTCTACAGTAGACATAGCAGTCGACCACTTATATGCAATTTTAGCTATGTCAATTGTGTAACTAAAATTGACTTATCGGAAGTTGACTGCTAGGGCTATTCTCATGGAAGAAGGTTGATGGAAGAAGTTTCTCCCATTGACCTTCCTTAATCCTCACAGCTCGCGAGTAGTTCCAGGATCAACATTAACCCCAGAAAGCTCCGTTTTGCACATGCGCAAAACCAATCCCTGGAAGATCAACCTTGAGTGGGTTGACCTTCTGCAGCAGTATAGGTGTATGCTTAAACATTTAAGCTGCCTGTCTCCAGGCAGCAGATTCTAATTCGTAGGTCCTTAAGCAGAGATAGATGACCATCTCTGAGAATGAGTGGAGCCAAGTGCATACCCTCTCATAGCCTCTTGGAAATGCTAATGTTAGGTGGCTATCTGCCTAGTGCCCTAGCTTTTGTGGATTACATTCTGATGCCACCTACCTCTCCCCATGCCTTGTACAGAAACCTAACATAGGCTTTATGGACAGCAGTGTTATTCCTAGGATTTTCTAGGCCCCCAAAACTTAGTTGTTGTGATACTCGTATATGGAATGCTTAAATTCCTTTCTGAATCCCACTCATAATCTGATCACAAGAATGCTGACTGAGTACTTCCTTGAATGGTTGTAAAGAATGTTAGTGCAAATTAGCATTATTTTAAATCTACTTTATGTTAGTACATATCTTGAATAAGGCTGAGTACTGGCTCCTCTTTTTTTTTTAACCAAAAAAAGCACTGTGTATAAGTGTGGTTAAATATATGTTCAGAGATGAGTTATTACCATTATCTTGATCATTGCTAGGGCAGGAACATAGGACTAGTAGCTAACAATTGACTTATGCCCTGAAATGTGGGTTTAAAGTCTTTATATCTTTATCCTGTTGTAGTTTTGTTTTGGGAATAACTGCCTACTAATTGCCTACTTCTTTCACATATCTAACCTCTTTCTATAAAATATTTTCTGACAGAGCCTTCCGCGGATTAATTATGCAATATGGTAAAAACTAATTATTCATTTCCTGGAGAGTAACAGAGAGGCAGCAGTGTTAGTCTGTACTCTAACAAAACAAAGCAGCAGAACTGGCTCTGTGCATTTGCCATGGCTTTCGAGATAGCTCATCCCCTTGACTACCCAGTAGTGCACCTCCAGCGAAGCATGTGACCACTGTCCTAGTTTGCCCTCACTATTGCCCTGAATTTGGCCCATGCAGGCTGCTGTGGAAAGTCCCAGGGTCCCAACAGATTTGAACTGATAAGTTTTCTTCTCCAGCAAGTGTCGTGCCCCATGGAGTACGGGGTCAACAGTGTCAAGGCAAACTGAGATTTCATTAACTTTTCAGTGACTTCCCCATGGGCTTGGTGAGGAAAACATGCTGTTCTCCAATCTATCTCCTCTCATCTAGGGGACCCCAAAACTCCACTCCCTTGCCCTTCTTGAAGAACAGTGGATGTCTCCTTACTTGTTTTTATACAGGGGAAGCAAATTTTAATGATAAGGAAACAGAGCTGTTGAAAGGAATCATATCACTCAGACAGCATAAGAATACAAGTGCTTGGTGGTCATACAGCTCATTAGGTGAAACAGATATTTCATAATTGTCAGATGATTTTTGTCTGTTTTCTGCTCCGTCCATTGACCTCCCTTATGAAATGATTGCTAAAAATTCAGGTTGGCAGACTTTATCTCCCTCTGCCCTCCTGGCGCATTTCAGAACCTCCAGGATATCTATCATGGAGCACTTATGCAGTATAACTCTGGTAGACTCTGTAGGAAAAGTTTTCTTTTGTGATTGAGACAGCTTCTTCCTAGCTACTATACACAGTTGCCAGCTATTTATATACATTGAATACAATTCAGCAGGATATTGTATGTTTCAAACTAACAATTAAAAAATGAGAGGAATGCAAGCACTATTGTTTTGCTTTGTCGCCACATGAAAGAAAATTGTTTACTTTTTTTCAGGGATCAGCTTAGTCGTAAAGGCAAACAAAACGGTTTACTTCCACCCATGACAAACCAATTGTGCATTTCCTTTCCAAGTGATTAAGGACCTGATCCACTGCCCTTTGAAGTCAATGGCCCTATTATTGTGCTTACTATTGAGCAGTTGCATAACTGCTTTGCTGTATCAGTGACCCAGAGTACTGAGTTAGCACCTTGCAGGGTTAGTGGAGCCATTTCCAAATGTCACCCTTTGCAACTAAAAACTCCTCTATTTCCAGCACTGGAAAACAGAGTCCCATGTTATGAGACACCCTAGCAGGACTCAGTGGCCATGACTAGACATAACAGAACACATACGTTTTGTGATATTACTGCATGACTATATATTTATATATATATATATATCTCCAGGCGACAAATAGTAAGCGGAGTCCCTCAGAAAGCCCACAGGCATAGCCTTTAAGCCCTAATGAAGTAGAATGATGCACATCAACATTAATTTCATCTTCCATAGGTGGAAAAAAAGAGGTTCTAGTTTTGTCATTCCGAAGGGAGCCTTAAAAATACCAATTGATTGATAGCAATAGCTTCTCATGTTGATTTTTCCTGGCAATAATACTTTGTCAGACGCCCCTACAGCTGCCCCATTTGACAGCCCCATGTGAATATTCATTTTTACTCTTTTCCCTCTTGTTTCAATGTGTCTTTTACACAGCAAGATGGGAGAGAAAAGCAATTGTAAATACACAAAGATATTTTTAAACAGAAATTTGTTGGGAAATTTGGAGAAAGGTGCCCAGATCGCACTCTTATCACATCTTTTATTTTTAAATTAAGCAAATTTCAAGTTACCAGTGTCCCTTTAAAGCACAGTGTACAAAAATCAGTCTGTCAAGTTACTTGATTATCTCAACAGACAATAAATGCTCATTTTAAATAGAAAGGTCACCTCAAACAAGCAAGTGATCAGGATCAGGATGGGAAGGAACTAGAGAGATCATTTTATTGTCTTTCTCTGGCAGATTTGTCTGCCTAGTTCTTGTCAGTTTGGGGATAAGGAGAAGGAAAAGTTGTGCTTCAGCATGTCAGATAGGCATTTTTGAAAATAATTAAAAATAAAGGGAACTCAAAGGGGAGCAGTCATTACAGATGGAAAAGCACTGCTCTGTAGGGATTATAAAAATGAGAGCAGACCAGGAGCTACTATCCCACCAAAGCCTTCATAGTACCTATAGTGAGAGATAAGGGCAACTTTGCATTTCTTTTCTGCCATTATGTCTTTGAAATGTTAGGGTTACGGACACATATGTTGAATTAACATTTCTAGCTACATCATCTAGATATTATGGTTAAATAAGTGTTGTTATCTTGGTAATTAGCTGCTTCTTTTTGACCCTGGGCACCTTATTCTTGTGTCTTTCCTAGTTCTCTGTATTGTAGTCCAGGCAGGAATACTGGTTTCCTTTCACAAAGTTTCCCAGTGTATTATGGTGTCAGCATATTCTGTCTGTTTGTCTGTTGCTGGCTGAAAATGTGGGGCAGTTCCACCTCCCTGCACGGGGACACACTAAGGGGACTGGAGATATTCAGGGCAGGGGGTTGGCTCCATGGGGGGAGTTTGGGGAAGGAGCAGGGCCTCAAGCGGAAGGGACTGTAGCTTGCCTTCCCCAGCTGGGCCTTCACCCACCACTCATGCAGTACATTTCAAGTAGAGGTGTATGTACATGTGATTTCTTTATCTACTTACAAACCTGTTTCTATCCTAAATACTAAAGTGACCATCCATCCCATTTTTGGCAGGACAGTCTCGTATTTGGGGCACCAAAAAGGCATCGCTACTTATTTTAGAAAAGGGACTAATTGTCCCATATTTTCCACCAGCAGCCGCGGCTGCTCTGTCTCTGCGGCTCAGGGAAAGCCTAGTGGGGAGGGGAAGCACAACAGCTGCCCCGTCCCCGTGGCTGAGGGTAGGGGAAGCGGGCGGGGGGGGGAAGTGCCACAGCTGCCCCATCCCTGCTGCTTCCTTGGGGGCTCATGGGAGTGCTGGGGGCTGCCGTGGCCTGGGGCTCAGGGAGGTGTGAGTGGCTGCCGCCTCCTTCCCAGCTCCCCGTGGCTTGGAGCAGCTGGGAGGAGCCACCCTCCCCCCTATTGGGACAGGGAGAAATTGTCATCCTACTAAGTACAAATGTGTGCTTCTAGTTTTGCCAATACACTGAAGATTCTAATGTGTCCAAGGAAAACTGTTAAGATCAAATCTACCAAAAATGTAGGGAAATGTCAGAGTGGTTCTGCTCCCGTGCTCTTGTAAAGGTAGTAGGAACTGGTCCAGTGTAGGAATCCTTTCTTAATGGTGATGAGCACTCTACAGAAAGGGCACCCTGACAAAGAATGAAGATATACCCACAAAGGTAAAATATTGATGAACAAATCTTTGGATGAAATTCATCCCTACTGTAACTCCATTAGCTTTCACCAAGGTTGAGTATGGTCCTTTATATTAAAACACAGTAAAAGCATTGTGAAGAACAGCTATAAAGTAAACTGCTTTCAAGCTTCAACCATTAGAATAATGGTAGTTCACTTGATTCCTTAATGTAACAACCTCTTTTTCTTTTGCTAAGTCACTTTCTGTTACCTACAGTTTCTGGATTTGTCTATCATCAAATATTTATTCCTTACATTACTTCTTTGAATGCATATAAAAGAATCAGTTTATTCCCTTATATTGAGTCCAAAAGTTTTGTTCAATAATTTTTCAAAGGGGTTTTCTTACTGTGAACAAAGTATTGAATCATATGGTATGCATTACTTTCTATTAAATTATTGTATTAATATATTTGTTAGCAATCATGCAAATTAATTTGCTGTAAACTCTATTTATCTAGTAGTTTCTTATATGGTCATACGATCATTGTTGTATCTGTGATTCAATGGATACCTTCTACTTTTTAAACCATTTTTCCCCTATGGAAAAAATCAGAGACACAACATTTAAAAAACAAAACAAAAGAAGCATTGTTTTGCTGATTCTTTGCCCACTGATACCAATATCTCTTCATTGATTCACCATACACTTTGTATGACCATATGCACCAGTGTTAAGTGGGTGTAGCATGCTATCAAAACAGAATGTCAGCCCTTTACACCCATGTTTCACCTGTTTTGCACATTGTGTACGACTCTACACCTGTACCTTGTGAGCAGGGAAACATGCTTACGATGCAAGACACTGGAGACTGACTTCAGTTGAGGTACACCTGATTTTCTCAGGTGGTAAGAGGAAAATCGCTCATAATTTCATAGAAAAGCAACCCTTCCCTGGATTTATCAAGGTTGGCAGATTGCATACTTGCAGAGATTTTGCACTGGTTAACAAGTGAATGGCTTTCATAGAAAATTCTCATGCATTGTTTTGAGTCATTGCTTAAGCTGAACAACCGTATACGTGTCCTCATCCTCAGCCTATCTCTCCTCATGCAGAACTTCAGTCATTTCTTCTAGTGAGGTACATTATTGCTCCAGACTTGGAGCCCAGTCCAGTTAAAGCAATCCCATTGACTTCAGTGGGTATTAGCTCAGGTGCCAAGTCTCTTTAACAGCCAAATCATATACTAGGAAATTAATCTGGTTGGTATAGAATCACAGAAAAGTAGGACTGGAAGGGACCTTAAAAGAGTCCCCTGCACTGAGGCAGAACTAAGTACTAACTGCACCATCTTTCATTAGGTGTTTGTTGAACCAATTCTTCAGTATCGGCAATGATGGAGATTCCACAGCCTCCCTAGGTAATTTGTTCCATTGCTTAACTACACTTACAGTCAAAGCTATAACTTAATGATGAAGGATTTCTTCTTTAAAATCATATTTATTTATTTCTTATGCATACACAGTCACATCTAGGTGGCATGTGCAATCTAGCTTTCATTATCTCAGAAGCATACTAAGTGACTACAAACCTTACTGACTGGATTTTTTCCATGCAGATTTTGTTCTTCCAGACCTGAGCAAGGAAATTGTTTTAATCATGATCCTATGCTGCTCCAGAAAACCATGTCCTCCCTGGTAACCTCCCTGTCTTCCCTGCACAATTTTTATTCTGTTTCGTGAAGATAAATGGGAAAGATCAGGCCTCGTGGACTAGTACCCATTACAGTGTCACTGCAGGGATTCACTTAAGGATATGTCTTTGCTGACAGCAGATAAGGTGTGTTTTAACTGTGTGGTAATTGACACACATTAGCTATCCGACAGTTAAAAATATATCCGAGATAAGACACTTTCATTTCCTAATATTACCCCATTAGGAAGTATACTTAGGACAAAGAATTGACTGACATAGATGCTACATTTCTTATATAGAGCAGTTTTTAATTCAGTTCAACTCAGAGACTAATTTATTTTAAATTCACAGAATGCAACTGGCTTTCCCCAGCTGGGCATTCCCTGGTGTAGGGGAACCGTCAGTTGGTACCAGGAGAAAGATATTGCACTAGTAGTAGTAGGCATCCTTCAGTCTACGTAAACTATGGATTGCGCCTTTCGTAGTTCCATTTGGGATCATCATTTGCAGCGTCGACTGTGACTGTGAAGGCACACAAGATCGTGACAGTCCTTGCTGCATCTGTTGCATGTGTAATGGGTATCTAGCAGGTCCTTACTGTGCTTTCTGTGGGCTCGCTTCTCCTCTGCTAGCTGTCTGATTCTCATCGCACCCTTCTGAAGGCCCTTGTGTAGTTCCTGCCTCCATCTGCTGTGATCGTCTGCCGGCTCCTCCCAGCTGTCCGGCTCGATGTCTACCTCCCTGAGGTCCCTCTTGCAAACATCTTTGAAGCGCAATTGGGGGCGTCCAGGAGGTCTTTTGCCAGAGGCTAGCTCGCCATACAGGAAGTCTTTTGGGATCCTTCCATCATTCATCCTGTGGACGTGGCCAAACCAGCAGAGCCGCCACTGCCTGAGGAGGGTGTGCATGGCTGGCATTCCAGCTTGCTCAAGGATGGCGGTGTTGGACACTCTGTCCGTCCATGATATTCCAAGGATGCGCCTGAGGCAGCGCAAGTGGAAGACGTTCAGCCTCTTTTCCTGGCGGGCATACAAGGTCCAAGACTCACTGCCGTAAAGGAGGGTGCTGAGGATGCAAGCTCTGTAGACTTGCATTTTGGTGTGGGTGTACCACTGATGTTATTCCACATTCTCTAGCTGAGTCTGGACAGAGTTGTGGCTGCTTTTCCGATCCTCCTGTTTAGCTCAGTCTCCAATGACAGGGTGTCAGTGATGGAGGACCGGAGGTAAACAAACTCGTGGACGACCTCTAACGTATAGTTGTCAATGCTGGTTGATGGAGGTTCAGCAACGTCCTGACCAGGTACATTTGTCTTCTTTAGGCTGATGGAAAGCCCGAAGTCCTCGCATGCTTTGGAGAACTGATCTTCTGTGTGTATTGCACTGCAGCTATTCTTATCAGGTTGATGAATCTTTGGAGGCCATAGCCCAGGGGCTGGCAACTTGTGGCTCTGGGGCCACAGATGGCTGTTCAAGGAGCTGGAGGCGGCTCTTTAAGGAGCCACATGTGGGTCTGGAGGCTGCTGCTGCTGTTTAAACAAAGCCCACCATTAAAACTGGGTTTTTTGTTTGAGCAGTGGCAGCCTCTGGAGCCTCAAGTGGAGGCAGCAGCAGCAGGGAGCCCAGGAAGAGGAAGCCAGCAGGGCAGGGAGCCACCCACACACTGCATGTGGTGGAACTCTAAGGCTGCAGGAGAGCTTGGGGAGGGGTGATGTGGGAGTAGCGGGGGGAAGGTGGCATCTGTGGAGAGCAGCAAGTGGAGCTCGTCATTTCAGGCAGACAAATCCTGGGGGTGGTGAGGGGAGCAGTTTGAGGCTGAGAAGGGTTAAGCCTGGGGGTGGGGAGGCAGTTTGGGGCTGAAAGGAGTTAAGCCTGGGGATGGGGAGGTGTATTTGCAGGAGGAGGGGTAAAGCTTGGGGTTAGGAGGGCAGATTTGGGAGGTGAGGGAGGTTAAGCCTGGAGATGGGGGTAGCTTAACTTTTTAACTGGTACAAATCATTTTGTGTGCACTGTTCTTAGAATGGGTGACAAAGTTTGGTTTGGAGTTATTTATTAGGGACTGTCTCCTATTCAAGTGCATTGCAGCTCTTGAAGTATCGATTTTGTAACTAGATTTGAAAAAATGGCTCTTCTGCCTATATCAGTTACAGACCCCTGCATTAGACCATCTGGAATTCCTCAACTTCATATATTTCTTCTGCAGACTAGATAGCACCCCTCAAAGCATGTCATTTCCACACGCCTAGTCAACAACAAGGGAGTCTTTGCAAAGCAGCATAGGACATCCTAGCTGCGTCTACACGTGCACGCTACTTCGAAGTAGCGGCACCAACTTCGAAATAGCGCCCGTCACGTCTACACGCGTCGGGCGCTATTTCGAAGTTAACTTCGACGTTAGGCGGCGAGACGTCGAAGTCGCTAACCTCATGAGGAGATAGGAATAGCGCCCTACTTCGACGTTCAACGTCGAAGTAGGGACCGTGTAGACGATCCGCGTCCCGCAACGTCGAAATTGCTGGGTCCTCCATGGCGGCCATCAGCTGGGGGGTTGAGAGATGCTCTCTCTCCAGCCCCTGCGGGGCTCTATGGTCACCGTGGGCAGCAGCCCTTAGCCCAGGGCTTCTGGCTGCTTCTGCGGCAGCTGGGGATCTATGCTGCAGGCACAGGGTCTGCAACCAGTTGTCAGCTCTGTGTATCTTGTGTTGTTTAGTGCAACTGTGTCTGGGAGGGGCCCTTTAAGGGAGCGGCTTGCTGTTGAGTCCGCCCTGTGACCCTGTCTGCAGCTGTGCCTGGCACCCTTATTTTGATGTGTGCTACTTTGACGTGTAGACGTTCCCTCGCTGTGCCTATTTCGATGTTGGGCTGAGCAACGTCGAAGTTGAACATCGACGTTGCCGGCCCTGGAGGACGTGTAGACGTTATTCATCGAAATAGCCTATTTCGATGTCGGGTGCACGTGTAGACGTAGCCCCTGTGTCCTCCCAACCAAAGGCTAAATGTATTGCCTCCAAAAGAGAGAGAGAGAAAGAAAGAGAAAGTGTGTTTGCAGTGTTGTTTTAGGTGTATTGGTCCTAGGATATGAGATAGAAAAGATAGGTGAGGTAATGTCTTTAACTGTACCCATTTTTTATAGATGGAAAAGACAAGCTTTCAAGCTTCACAGAGATCTTCCCTGGGTCTTGAAAAGGTAACCACAATAACAGTCTGACTACCTCCTCCAGACTTGAAGGGTGCCCACATTCCCTTCCTTCACTAGCGTCCCAGAGGAATCTAGTGTGTGAGAAATGACTGAAGTTCTGCATGAGGAGAGATAGGCACTATTTAACAGAAACAAACAAAAACTACGAAGTTTTCAAACTGTACACTTAGCTAATATAGTGCAACCCTATACTTCTGTTTGAATTATTCATATTTAGACAGGTTTTAAATAACTCCATCTTGTGATAGGTTTTGTAACATGTTTTAAAGAAGCATTTAAAATCTCCCACAGAAGAGCTTAAAATAATTCTCATTCAGATAATCACATCCCTACACTGCTGAATTTTCCCTACGCTGATATCTCTGTCATGTAATCTCACTGAAAGACTTCAGCAGACAGTATTACTTTGCATAAGGCCTCTTTCTAACATGAGACTTCAGAAAACGGATGGAGCAACATTTAGTAGCTGCTAAAGAGTCTCATATCATCTGACAAACTGCAAGGATAAATCATTTGGGGCTAGGAGGAGAATGAAATTTCAGTTTAAAGGATTACCTGCTTTAATAGTGCTTACTAGTGAGGAAAGTTAAGGACTTCCTCAGTGTGATAATTCAACTGGAAAACCTCCTTAGCAAATAACTTTATCCTGTGATGATAATTTGTAAATCCCATACTGGGTTTTCTACTCTAGATATAGTCTAGCCCAACCACAACAAACGAAAGTCTGTGAGCTTCCCAATCTGCAAGACAAAAATCTATCTTTTTTGTGATGGCATTCACAAGGAAGCACAGGGTACTTAAGACCTCTGCAGTTGTACAATCCTGGCTTTGTTTTTTAAAATAATGGGTTGAATAATTCCTTGGAGTCAATCCATTGACTTCATGAATTTGCACTGAGGATGGACTTTGGCCAGTTGTCTGCTCCTGGAGCAATAGCACATAGATCACAGGAGAAAGACAGTTTAAAGAAAAATGGCTTCCAGCACAGAACATCCTTATGAAGAAGAGTCTTGTATTCACTGTGTCGAAGTCTAACTTGTCTCTCAGAGACAATGAACCAAAGCTGCTTCTACCAAGTTCCATTACACCAACTGCAATTTTGGCTCCTTGAGTTATGAGCTCATATTGGGCTTTGTATTGTGAACTATTGTGGAGAAACTTTTACCAGAACCCATGCCAGGAAGAAAGCTCCAAAAAACTCATCACCCCCATACTGGGCTCTTCCCCTTACTTACATCTAGTGCTAGTAAGAGAACTGATGATCCCTCTGGATCTGTTCATGATCACCAGATTGCAAACCTATGTACTACTGCCATGTGCATCAACAATTGGTATATTATCTGTACATTTAACTAAGCATGCAAAGGGAAATCCCCAGGAAGTGTCCAAGGTATGCTGTAGCCTTCCAAAGAGAAATGAAAGAGAAAAAGAACATTACCAAGAAGAAGCATGATGGCCATGGTCTTCGTCACCCAAACCAAAGAAGAAATAATACCAGATTCGCTGTTGCCCAAGGGTGTCTTTGCATCCATGTAAAACATGGCCCTAGGAAAGTTACCAGCCTGCCAATGAATAGCACGAGCACTCAGTTCTTTGCCACAGAGAAAATTATGATTTCAGAGGTGTGCAAAGAAATAAAAATGTGGGCATTTTTGCAGGGGCATATGCTGCGTGTCCCATCCTATTCCCCAGCCTGGGGCTGGAGGAGCTACCTCTCCCTTCTTCTCCGCTGGCCCCTGGTCTACGGAGATCACTCTCCCCAAGAAGCCACAGGAACTGGATCTCCTGCCCTTGCCCAGAACAAAAACTCACTGTCCCCAGCCTGGAGGAGTTCTATATATCCACTGATGGGGAACACGTGCCCCTGCATGCCCCCTCTTCTGCATACCCCTTCTTTGTATGGATATTAATTTCTGTTCTGCGCTTGAAAAATAGGCACTCTTTGTCCAACCCAGACTGAGATATATTGGGACAAATCATGCAGCCTTTTCTCAGGAAAAGCTCCTCTTAAGAACAATGCTGTAGTGTCATTCCTAACGGTGCTACCTATGCCCCAAGAGAAAGGTGTCTCCTTACAGCTCTTTGTAATACCAGTTAGTGTTTAGATAGGTTTGGAGTTTGCACTAGTAGAGGGTGTCTGTCTGCCCTCAACTCATGTCTCTGTTACTCACCTCTTTCATTTTACCTACAGTATCTCCTTTCTCTTGAAAGCTATTGGAACCACAAATGTAAACTGAGAGTCCAAAAAAGTCAGCTGCTCATAAGGGTTCCACTGTCCTTTCTTGCTGGCAATCTAATTGAGATGCAAGCAAATAGTACACTTGATACAAGAGAGAGCCTTCATAGAGATGGAATTATACTGAATCATTAAAGCAAGGATGTTTTAGTTTATATAGTGCAAAAATATTGTGACAGAAAAATTCTGAGCTACAGTGCATCCCCAGCTCGATTGCTAAAAATAAATATGTGTTTGTATAAATCCCACCATTACTATCTGAGAGAAAAAAATACTTCAGAAGTGTTTATTTTAGTATCTGATTATTTTAGAAGAAGCTTGCATTTGTTGTTTCATGCTCCTGGCCTACTAAGGACTAATGCCTTTTGCCTTCAGAAAGAACTATTGCTATAAGTAACGGAGAGAAAGCCATGCAAAACAAAAAAGCAGTCAAATGGCACTTTAAAGACTAACAAAATAATTTATTAGGTGAGCTTTCATGGGACAGACCCAAAGGAGTGGGTCTGTTCCACAAAAGCTCACCTAATAAATTATTTTGTTAGTCTTTGAAGTGCTACTTGACTGTTTTCTCTATTGCTATAAGTTAATTTTGGCTATTACCTCTTTGCACTATAATTTGCACATGTATTTACATGGAAGGAATTGTTTGGAGACAATTATGAAGAATCAAAACTATTAAAATCCTTTCTCTAAAAGACTGAAAACATGGAATGATTCATATATAAGGAAGGTGCATCACAAAGAGTTTCATTGATTTACCCAATATTGCACATCAAGCCTGTTGACGGAGTAGGCAATGAAGCCATGTCCCCTGGTTTGCAGCCCTGAACTAGACTGTTTGGCAGAACTGAAAATGTGCAGTTTGTAGCATTCATTTAAAAAATATATATGAGGGAAATGAGATCCACAGCATGAAACATTTACACATATTTTTGTAATTAAGCCACAGCACATATATTCTAAATGAAAGAATTTCCCACCTTCTGAACCTGACAGACACCCGCAAACAGGAGTCTGAACAAGAGATTGTGCTCAATCAGGGTGCCATGGAGGAGAGCTCTTCAGTTCTTTAACAGAAAAACACCATCTTTTGAATACATATATAACATTTTGTTCATGTATGTAAAGCTGAATGACTTAAAGACAAATTCTAAGCAAGACCAAACTATTTTGTTTAGGCCCTGTCATCAATGACAGTTTCTTCATGGCTGCTGCTAACAGGATACTCGTTCAGTTTCCTGTGTGGATTCCTGCTTCACACGATCATGTAAGACCTCATCTATCAAGGGTAGACATTGGGTCTGACAGAAGCCCTAACCATTATTACCCATGCTACTACAGGAGATGGGAGACCTGGGAAATAATACAGATGCATTAAGTGTAAGTGAGAGAATTGGATTTCTTTTGTATAATGTCATCTTGCATTGTAACAGTATTAAAGCTTTTTAATTTTCTTCCCTTTGGCTTAAGTTGCCATTAAGAAAGGAAAAGATCCTAATATTATTTGTACTTATTTGGTTGTCAAAGTTGTATACAGACAATGACTAACATGCGTTTTTGTTAATCATTTTCTATTCCTTTATTGTTTACTCAGTAACACTCAATACATACAAAATAGCGCAGTCAGCAACCAAATCAAATGTCTATGTTCATCGTTCTTTAGCATCAGAATTCAACTGCCAAGGTGACAGGATGGTGTTCATGCTCATTTAGTCTGATCTTTGCTTTTGTGAGATACTCATGCTCCGTCTGAACAATAGGAGCTAAACTCTGTCAGACCCTGGCATATCAGTGCTGCCACAGCATCCTTTAGTCCCATCCCTTCCAGCAAGCCCAAGATTATGACATTACATTTCTGCAGGCATTTTCTGAGTTGTTTCAACCTTCCTTTCAGTTCTTGTTTTGATTAGAGCTGAAGTCACCCAGAAAATTCTATATTCTGAAACCACTAATTCAGCCTACTTGTTCACAGGTTTGTTTAGCTGAAGCTTCTACTTTGTATTAAATATTTCTTTTTCTCAAGAAGATCAACTGTTCTATTATCAAAGTTATTTAGCACAACTTGTAATGAATCAAATTTTACATCAAAAACTTGAACATGTTCATATAGGTCCTGTTCCAAAATGACCACTGAAGCCTCTGGAAAGACTCTTATTGGCATCAGTGTGTTGTGAGTCAGATGTGAGGGGAGAACATTCTGTGGAAATGAGTCTTTCATGTGAGTGACCCAAACATATATTAAGAAGATGTGAGAACAGAGCAATGATGAGTTTTAAATCAATCACGTTAAGCTGATTTTTATGAATCTTAAGCATATTAGCAGGAATAGGAAATCTAATATCTTTTTTAAATTTTATATGCAATTGCCTGCTTGTATCAGTAAGGAAGCAGCTCTCCTTCAGCAACATATTTTTATTCCTGAAAATCAAGAACTCCAAGAACTCAAAGGCCCAGTCACAGGTCAGTTCTCGGCCCAGCTGCTGGCAAATTGGACATAACCAGGGGAAAAGTGCATGGTCGGGGCTGCCCATGTCCCCAAACATCCCTCTCTCAGACTTTTCAAGTTCACAGTAGGGGCAAGAATATTATCTTCATGGCCCTGAGGAGCACAATGACGTCTTTAAATGGTCAGGATGTATCTTCACTTGGCTTATGTGGTTCTCCACTATAGCTGAAGATTGGAGAAAAAATTTCCTGGCATTAATTCTCCAAACTTTTGGTGTGTTTCAGTTCACTGGTATCCTGGGAGCTCAAACTGGAGATCTCAGAACTGAAGCACCCAAAATTAGTAGGTATTTTAGAACTGAGATGTTGATGTCTTAGTGCTTCACTGTTGTATTGGGATCTTCAGGGCTCCTTCACTAAGAACCAAAGTTTCCAGTTTTGAGTCCACCTGTGGAGGGTTACAAGACCACCAGCCTCAGATCCTAAGCATCCCATAATGATGTAATGCTATTTGTCTTATTTTTCTCTCTCACAATCTATACAAGGGCAGATTTAGGGGCTGAAGTGGGTAAAGCCTGGAGATGGGGATAACTTAACTCGTTTTTTCTCTGTGTAAGTGTTCTAGGTGCCACTACATGGGCCTGAGCTGTGCAAGTTACATGCTTTCACTCTCCAAAGAGATTAAAAATCTGAAGGGAAAGGAAAACAATCAAAATAACTGCTAGCTCCTAAACACTGAGACAATTCTCACAAAGGATGCTTAAAAGAGAAGGCTTTTTTGTTTTTTTTCCAATTTGGCATACTGCTGGTAGCTAGGATAGTGTTCTTTGTTCAGTCATGAATGACACAGCATTATCCTTATTGTTTCTTTGATTGTTCTTTATTTGGGATGTGTAATTTGTATCAAGTGAAACAAATTCATTCTTCTTTCTGTTGTAGTTCCTAGCTAATGATTGAACTAATAAACTGACCTCTGTTCTGCAATCTTGTAGGAATACTGGACCACACTCCAGGACATGAACAAACCTGTACAGGAAACAAATTAATACCAACAGGCAATGCCAGGCACAGCAAGGAACACCTGACTGCTTGTGATATCACTCCCAAATTGTACTTTCAAAAAAAAAGTCTATCTGAACTTGTTCCTTCAAAATAAAGATATAACTTTTTTTATAAGACTCATGGAATAACATCTGATTTGAATACACTTCTACATTTCAATGGAATCTGAATTATTATATGAAGGAAAACATGGAGAAGCGGGCGGGCATATATTTTACTTGCATGATGCCACCAATATGTCAGGTGTTTCTCAAGCAAGTAGTTAATTTCTGCCACTTTTGCAGTCCAACATTAGGAATATGTCCTAGCTCAACTCACAAGTATTGTTAGTATTCTCATAAGTTAAAAGCCAGGATTTATTCTACAGCAAGTGCAAGAAAACTGTTAAAGATTTTATCAGCACAAGTTTGGGAGCAATTATTTTTTTCCTACTAGAAAACTTACTATTTAAACCCTCCATGTCTTATATTTACACTAAGTGTAATTTGACTGGGATCAATAGAGCCTCTTTGAATGCATTAAGCAATCTTCCTTACATTTTCCTCTCCAAAATACTGCAGATAATTTCACCGTTCTCTGTGATACCCATTCATGGCTTGGCAGAGAATGAATCCTACTCAATCCCAGGCTTCTGAAAGGAATTTGAGAATTCCCCCAGGAAAGACTGCATGTCTAACATCTCTAGAAACCTACCTTTTTGTTTGCATTGGAAAAAATGAGCTTTCGTCTTCACTCTCATGATTCAGATGTATAGATTGTACACAAGGGAGATGAAAGATAACTTTGAGTTTAATGACCAAATTGGTTAGAAATACCTTCTGGAGGTTCTCTTTTGATATTGCCTATATCATATGTATAGGTGTATCTTCCTGCCTTCTGTGGATTTTCTATGTGAGTGAACTATTCTACTTTAGTATGATGCAAATACATCCAGTCCAGGGGACTGGATCTTTTAAAACATTTTCTATTGCTCCACAAAGCATAAGTTTAAAGCCCACTGTAGAATTTAACCTAACGTTTATACTGCAGCATAGAGGTACATATGAGCCCCATCTCATTCACCAGCCTAGTATCTGAATGCCACGTACTTGTGTATTGACTCTCAGCAGACCCTGTGAAGTTTACACCTATTTTACAAAGGGGTTCAATATCACACAGTGAATCCCCAAGAGCGCTCAGATTGGAATCTCCATCTCTGTATCCCTAATCTGCTGCCTTAACCACTTCACTATCTTTTATTTTTCAAATCATAGTGTGTAACACTAGAAGGAAGCTAAATTGTGAATAGCACTGAGTGGGGCAGGACACTAGACATCAAGTAAAACCATGGTGAAATACATAAATACACCCCCCACCATTCCTATTTCCTGGGACTGTTACAAGAACTTTCATAGCAGTTGCACAAGGTGCCAGCAAATAGCTGAAACCAGGGCAATTTGTTTGGAGCAGGGCTAGAGGGGAATTGTCTGGGGGAAAGGTGTGTATGTGGGGGGTGTGGGTTAGCTCCAGGTCCCTGGAAAGGGCTCGGCCTCTGACAGAAGGGGCAGAGCTGGAGGCTAACCTCTCCCAGCCATCCCTCCAGCATCATCTGGTATGCCCTGCCTGGGGCTCTGGCTGCTGTCATGATAGCAGCAGCCAGGAGCCCTGCATCCTTTGAAATGGCCAAGCCCCAGAACAGCTGTCCTCTTTATCCCCCTCCTACTTGCCCCACATCGGCAGTCTTATATTGGAGGAGAATGGAGGGAAGCCCCTGTTCCTTACTGGCAGTGATTGTCTGCTCAAGGGCATCTATTTTC
The DNA here is from genome assembly GCF_033958435.1 of Carettochelys insculpta. Lineage (NCBI taxonomy): Eukaryota > Metazoa > Chordata > Testudines > Carettochelyidae > Carettochelys > Carettochelys insculpta. The sequence continues at coordinate 55,263,656 of NC_134140.1, forward strand.
TTGCTGGTTGCTATTAGTGTGCGAACTGTGGTAGGCAGCTGTGTATTGTGAGAAAAGGATTTCCAGCCTAGATTGTCATGTCCCTAAAGTCTATGAAAACATCTGTTTGGTGGTGGGAGCATGAAAAGGGCAGGGCCAGGTGGCCGTTTTCTTGTGTAGAGCTGGGGAAAATGCATATAACAGTTTGCGTTAAGACTGTGTTGTGACCGGACTCATGCTTGTATGAGGATAGATATAATGTTTGCTATTACTTTCCTTATACGATGGGTTTTTTTTTAGTTTTTATATTTATCTTGCTGCCATTGGAATACATATCTCCCAACTGAAACCTCTGCTCCTTGTAACTGTGCTTCTCCTTCTCACAGTCATCCATACCACCACCTTGCCAGTAGAAGCTACTTGTGATCAATTAGTGCATCTTCAAGTGTTTAAGTTCTGCTACTCCTTGGATGACCCTTACTATTTTCTGCACTGTACTTGCCAAGCCCAGGTCTCTATCAAATAGCTTTTCTGCTACTGAATCAGCAATGAAAAGTCTGCTGGCAAAAGCAAATCAGGCTTTTAGTACTTTAAGTCTAGACATACTGACAGTAAGATAAGATAGAATCTGTCAGCTATCATGGGGTGTAAAATGAGAATAGCCTAGAGTCAACTTTCATTTATTTTGGAGGATAATATGGGGAAAATGATCCTGTTAGCCACTTCTACTCATTTTGGCTTGTTCCAAATCCCATATGAATTCTACCTCTTATTCCTGTGTTCCCACTGAATGAAATATAACAAACTAGATTTGATATTACAGAATTTGTTTATTGTACATCACGCAGCTGCAATACATGGCTCAGTAGTATAAAGTCTGAGCTACATTGAATGTGATGACAGAACAAAAGTGTGCCAATGAGCAGCATGATATAAGGATCTAAACAGAACTGGCTACAACAGCTTTTCAGAACAGAATGTAGAGATAGATATCATATTGATTCTAAAAAAACCCTCATACCTAACTGAGCTTCTTTTAAAAAGTTTCTGCTATGGCTTGATCCTATAGCCACTCAGTCCATAGAGCACACTTTCAAGGCAAAAGGAGTTCTGCATGAAAAGTAGCTTCAGCATCACTCCCCCTGTATTATAGTTAGAGAGGGTAATGACACCTCTAGATAAGGTTACTTAATGCTTTCCATTATAATATGTTGTCATCTGTTGGTTATAGTTTTGCCAAATTTTAACTGTTTGGGCTGAGATTTCCCATACTGGGTGTCTGCTTAAATCTAACGTTTTTGTTATTTTTAGACGAAGGGAGGAGAGAAATGTCAGCAAAAACAAGGGAGCCATTTCCTAGAATGAGATTAAACAAAATTCTTACAGTTCAATTGAAAAACTCTAGTATAGCCATGCTTTGGAATGTGAACTTGAAAAATACAAGTCAGGGATTGTCATTTGCTTTTCTTTGAAAAAAAAAACCCAAAAATAACCCACCACACACAAATCTGCCTTTTCAAAAGTCTCAGTTTACACATGGTCAGTAGATAGACTTTTGCATTTCAGTTATCCAATCTCTACTTTCATTCTCTATCTTGTAGCTACAGGGGGCAAGTTAAAGTTTGCCTTAAATTGCTTCTTCTGGCTGCTGTAACTGGCTGTGAGCAGGAAGACTCTCTCTCCAGCACGCATAAGCACTCCCCTACAAGACCCCAAAAAGTTTGGAGGAAGATTTTTCCTGACTTGAATGCAGAAGGGACATAACCCAGATTGTGTGTGGGGTGGGGAGGGGAGGATTTCAGGATACCAGAGAGAATAGATTGAAACTAAGACGCTGGTGTGGGTGAGTGGGACTGGCTGCACAAAGAGACTTGTACTGGAAGCCAGAGAAAGGGGAGGATGCTACATTGAGATTGGATGAGAGGCCTATGGGAGCAGGGGGTGAAAAAAATTGGACTGACTGAGCAAGGAAACCAGATCAAAGAGCCTGGGTCAGGGGAACACTGGGCGTTGGAAGGGGAGTCTGGATGTGACTGGGCAAGCACTCTGTGAGGGTATCCACTGGGACTCATTTGGAAAGGATCTGCAAGGAGGAAGAGAGCCAGGACTTGGAAAGGAACAGGCTAAATGGAACAATGGCAAAAAGGACCAGGCTGGTTCAGGTGAAAGTCTCACAAGGGTCTGTTACCTGTAAAGCATATCATACTTCAGAATCCAGACTGCAAGTCCAGATTCCTAAGTTTCATCATTCCTGTGCTGTCTGCAAATATCTGTGAAACCCTGTGTGAAAGGGTGTATTTAATTTCCTCTCTAATCACTAGTTCATATAGAAGATGACGCTTCACTGCTGCTGCTATCAGTTACTCCATGGGCTCAAGCGGCAGCAGTCTGTGCTGTGAATCTAAGGCTCTCAACCCTGCTGGGTGTCATGATGGAAATCCTGGGGGTGACAGGTGTTCAGATTTTCTTTAAAATTACACACAAATGACATTACAAGAATGTTAAGTCTGCTAAAGTGAGCACTGAAAAGTTTGGAAGTGCCAGAACCAAAATTGCCCAAATAACCTTAATTTGGCTCCCTTGTACATACGTATTATGTTTTTAATTACAGGATCACACATTTTTCCACTGGTCCTTTTCCACTTCAGTACACAGCATGTCTACTCATAGGTGTACAGCAACAACCTCTGGCTTGAAATGATTTCCATCACATACAGTTTGGTTCAGTGGCTCTCAGTACCCCAAGTAAACAAATAGTTCCAGTAGTCCCATTTCTACTAATTTTGGTTCCAATTTGAAATAATTGCAACCTGATTTTTCAAGTATTTTGAGTTATGTAGTACTCTCTGTTCAAAGTACAGTTTCCATTTACTTAAATTGTAACTACGAGTGCTCAAGTCAGGCACTTAGAAAACTAAGAACACATAATTCAGACCATCTGTTTAAAAACTTGGTCCAAGCAACTTGCCAGCATCGCATAGGAACAGTATGGTAAAGGAAGGGATAAGACACAATTTTCCAGGATAGCACTAAAGTACCTTAACAACAAGACCACCCTTTCTTTTCTTTCAGGCCTCTCTCACATTCACTATTCTTCTTTCAATCTCTGCAACGAATCAGTCCGTGATCCTACAAATACGACATGCATTCGACACAACCAAGTTTCATTCCCAGAAATAGTCCATTTTGTGCACTGATTGAGGCACCCGTTAACATTCTTTTAATGCCATTTTTGTGTATAATATTCAGTCACCTTGTTTTTAAGACAATATAGTGAATCTAGTTTGTATTTTTCCCTTATATTCTATTTTTTGTGCATAGATTTAGATAGAAGTGGTTTCCAAATGGAAAAAAGTCCAAAACAGGGTGACCCCAGTTGGCACCTCCTCCTATACTCCAGTCCCTAGAAGGCACAGAAAGTACCAGTTGCATATCAGCCTAATCTCACGTCCTAAGGGAGGTCAGGTGATATTCCCACAGCTGTCCTTCCACAGAGATTCTGCCACTGTAGGCTGCTTTGAATTCCATGGGGGATTCCAAAAGGAGCTTCACCAGCAGATGCTACAATAGCAGTGCACTCATCCTCCCTGACCAATACCTCCCATTTTTGGGGAGGTCCTGGCACTCACTGTGCCGGTCAATCAAGTGGAAGCTCCCCTGCTTCTCAGGATCTATTGCTAAATATTCTAGGGGTGAAAGTTGCCATAAAGCTTGAGTGAATTTTGTGCGGTCGCATTAACAGTCCCATACACATTATTTGTATCTCCAGGTTCAAAGCCAGATTCTATTCTCATTTATACCCATATAACATCACTGACTGTAATTAAGTTATTCCAGATTTATACAGGGTTATCAGGCTGGGGGTGAGGGAGAACCTGACTGTCTGGCTTAATTTGGATGAATCTGCTAACAGATTAACTGGATGAATTATATTAACTAGATATTTAAACAACATTGGGTTCAAAGTCTGCTGGTCTGACTTTCATGACAACAGATTTCAGGGAATACCACCACCCATGCCATGTGTACCAAACAATTCCATTGTCTGTCTTTGCTGTATAAGGTCCTTTGTAGTATATGCCGTTCAGGTTGGCAGAGTGACACCTGGTGGGAAAGAAAGGGAAACCAAAATTACGAGACATGTTAGTTAAACAAATCGGTTTTGTCTGAAAGCTTCAGGGATTTGTAGTTATTTCATAAGCCAAAGAAATCACTATGTTGATGACAGTCTAGTTTGACAGCTGCAGGAATTTGCATTCATGGGGTTCAATGCTGCTAAACAATAAAGGCTAAATTAGAGCACGATTTCAAGGGTTCTTAGCAGCTTCAAAACAAAACGTTCTTTGTTCCTTGACTCCACTCCAGTAACGTTATTAGTTCACTGATATTTCACCTACTAATCTTTTTCACTAGAGAATGTTTCCAGACTTGTTAAGATCATACCTAGCAACAAGTGTATGTGGCAATGAAAGCTTTCTGAAAGGAGTGAGGCATTGTTCCTCTGTTCTGGAGCAATTGCTCTAAAATCTTTGTTTACTGCTGACACTTGGAGTTTCATATGCAGAAATAATCACCATCAGCTCAGCTATTAAACAAGTGATTTCATATTTGTTGGAAGAATAGGAGATCTCTCTGCATGTAGGCATTCTGGCCATCCTCTGACAGCTGGATCATATGAATTGCCATTTTAACTGGTATCTTTTTCCGGCTCTTTAATACACTGCAACTGTGTAAGTTACATTTGTAACTGTCAGAGAAGTACTTTGCCTTGCCACTGCCTCTTTCCCTCATTAATTTTGTTTCCATGAGGAAGGAGGAGGCTGGGATGCTTGTGACCACATGGACAATTTAGCAGTTTTATTTGGAGGTTTTTGTAATGAATCAGTGTATCTGTAGCACTGGGTTACAGCATTATACCAACCGCTGGGTTGCTATTTTGTTGTTAGTAACTAGTTGGACAGATTTTTAAAAAAGTAGCCTTTAAGAAGATTTTAAAAAGAAAACAATTCAGAATGAGCCTTGAGGATATAAGTTTGCACAGGTTTATACTCAGTTACAGGGAACTGAAATAGAAGCAGTAATAAAAGCCATATGTTAAAATTGTTATTTATCTTGTTGTCCATTGCAAATACTGTTTAAAAATTGAATCATGCTTACCCCTGCTGAAAGTTTATGATCTGCAGATATAAAAGGTGGCTTTGAGTTTCAAAATGATGAACTGGTGATAGAACTGACATGCCTAATATGTCATATGTTTTTCGTACTGGCACTGCTTACTCAAGCACAAACTTATGCAGCAAAGGCATAGGGGATAACATAATGACTAGCTCTTGGACATCCTTATAGACTTCTTTAAATGTATTTCCTTCTTTTGTGGAAGTGGACAAAAATGGGTTTTGTTGAAGTACCATAAGCTAAGAATAACAAAACTTCAGTTGGTTCTGAGAAGCAAAGAAGCACAATAGCAGAACTACACAAATATTGCATAACAGTCTGGGTATGGAAATAACTGGACTTGCAGAATAAATACAACTGGCATATGATTTATTGATTATATATGTCAGGGACTCAGCTTATGCAAAATTGCTATTCATGAAGGTATGCTTTTTTAATGTTACACTGCCAAGCCTGGCGGGCTCATGTATTTTAGAAATAGCTTATTTCCATTTCTAATGTCCTCCTGATCCCTTATTTTTGAAGGCAAAACCAGCATTTCAATAGATTTTTAAATAAAAAACAAATTTCTAGCCAGCTGGGAAAGCCTGTATAAACCAACTAAGACCACTGCTTCTCCCAGTGATTGCTAATGTTTGCATGACAAATGAGTGTTCTCAATGCTTTCATTTCATTGCGTTTGTCTGCTTTGTTCTTGTGTACAGGCAGAATACTGAAATATGAAAGCATTCTGCTGAACGTGTCAGTGATTGGTTCAAGATAAGTGCTTACTCAACAAAATGGCAGAAGCTAGGAAGTGGGATAATTTCCTTAAAAATGAGAAGTCCTGTGGCACCTTATAGACTAACAGATATTTTGGAGCATAAGCTTTCATGGGCAAAGACCCACTTTGCCAGATGCATCTGATGAAGTGGGTCTTTGTCCATGAAAGCTTATGCTCCAAAATATCAGTTAGTCTATGAGGTGCCACAGGACTTCTCATTGTTTTTCCAAATACAGACTAACACTGGTACCCCTATGATAATTTTATTAGCATCTTTTGTCTTTAATCCAGAACATAGCTTCTACAAGACAGTATTATAGGAGAAGCCTGATTATCCAGCATCCCTGGGGAACAGGGGTTGCTGGATAACCAAATTTTCCAATTAGGTCGAGTGAGGCTACTGGCCCTGAATCATCAGCCCTGTGGGGCCAGGGGCACTTCATCTAGCCTCAGTAAAACAACTGGACCTGCTCCATCAACCCTAGCTAGGAAGTTGACCCCACTGCCACCAGCCCTGCTGCTGTTGGCCACAGCCAGGAAGGCTGGGCCTGCTCTGCCAGCCCCATCATGGAAGGCAGCCCTCCAGCCACCTGCCGCGCAGCAGCTGGCCCCAGCCAGGCAGCCAGCCCCAGCCAGAATGCCAGTGTAACACAGGGGTGTCAGGCCAGGAGTTTGTTCAGGTGTCAGACTCAGATGTGGGCAAGTGCTGAGGTGTGTGAGATGGGGTGAATGACAGATTACCCAATTACTATTAATTATACTAATCCTACCTAATATTATGTTTCTACATTTTAGATATCACAATTACTAGTGTGGATATTCTTGTGAGCTACCTACCGGTTAAACCACCAACCAGCTGTGTCCTCCTCAGCACAGTTCCCTTCATAGTTGTCATTGTCTCTGTCTTGTGTGCTAAATTTCATTCCTCGATGATCAGCCCACCATTTCACTTCAGGGTGAAACCCCCCAGAAAGGGAGTCACCAGCAGTGCCAGAGTATTCACCACAGCTCAGCTGGTATGAGCTCTAATGAGAAATGGGAAGTAAAATGAGAGTCATCTGTGGGTGCTGTTAACAAATACAGGTATGAACTAGGAAATATACACATTCCATTCAGTTCTTTATTAAAAATTCAAAAATAGCATGTTATTTAGTTCTTGCTGTTTAAACACAGCATAAAAGGAAACTGGGAGAGTTTCAGTAACACAAAAGAATTTTCAAGAACTTTAAATAACTGACTATAAAGTGGGCTTTTAGGGATCAATTCTGCAAGAATTCTGCAAGAGTTCTATAAGCCACTGAATGCTTTTAACTCCTACCACCTTCAAAACAATGGGATTTTATATTAGCGGCTGTTTAGGGTACTCAGCTCCTACCAAGAGGCACTCAGCATAATTATGCCATTTGGTCCCAGTGCACAGGGTACCCTTGCCTAAATTTAAGCCTATATAGTCCTAGTCAATGGACTTGAGCAAGACTACTCATATGCTCAAAATTAGCCACAGATTTACGCACCTTGTTAACAAAGGATATTCTCCTTACTAGCTCCCCTTTAACAGAACTGATTTTATTTAATAATAGATTTATGTTGAACATTTTAATGTCAGTAAATCTTGGTAATTAACATCATTGATAACATCAGCAAAGTTCTTTGAAAACTGCCTATTGTTAAAATGTTGCAGAAAAGCCAGAAAATTAATTTTAAGTCTTTAAAAGATAGGCACCCAGTATAACTATGTGAAACCAATTTATGAACTTAAACCAATGTTACCTAATCAAAAATTCCACGCTGTTGGAGAGGAAAAAATGTATTAATAGGACATATTAGAAAACCATATATGTATAGCTTCCACAATTTTCATATAGTTATATGCCCTAATATACTATTTTCCTATTGTCTAGAGAATCCAAACTTTCATTTTTTTAAACAAGAATTTACTGATTAATGAAGTTATTCAGTATTTTATTACCTCTTCATCCGCAACTCTGAAGTTTTCATATTGTGCAAAGCGCCGTTCTCCTTCGAAATCAGAGAGATCTATTCTAAGGGTATAGTTTCCTTAATAAAACAAAAATGTATTCATGTTAAATCAACCTTTCTCAGCATACCTCAGAACAAAGCCATTGTGTCACACAAAAAGACTAAAATTATATTTAAGTTTCTTCTATCATGAATACAAATTATATTCTTGAATGTATTCTTTCTAATTTTTTTTCTTACCACTTAAGCATTTCTTGCTATTCCTTGTTTTACAACAATTTAGGAGACTAATTTAAAGAAGATGGTGCCAGAACAATTGCTGGGATCTTTGTTCATATGGATTTGTTCCATAACTTTTAAAATATGTAAATATAATGTGAAAATACAAAGGCCCATAGGAGAAAAACACAGGCCATAAAACTAACTGGTAGATAATCACTAAGGTATAGAGGTGACTCATTCCTGTTGACAATGGGGGAGCAGAGGTAGACAAAGTGAAGGCAGCCGGCCCAAGCAGTGTTAGTCCATATGAGCATGCTCAATAGAAGCCAAGCAGCAAATCTGATGGGGGGAGGGCACATGACCTGCATGCCCTCTCACGCACCATCTCTGCTAAAGCCACATTTTCTTGTGAAGGTCTATAGCTGTGAGTACAACACAGCCTACAATGCTTGGAATCAAACGTTAAACATACAGAGTGATCTGTATCAGAAACTGATGGAGTTACACTGGTACAAGCTTTCCAATTTAAGCCAGGATTTGTGAGCTGCTGACGAAAGTTGGAAAGAAGAGCGAGCTATAATGCTGGATTTGCTCTTCCTCAAAGTTTGGGGGAATTTGCATCCAAATCCAAAATTTGAGCCTTAGGTTTCTCTGTAGATTAGTAAATTAAACAATCAGAGCCAAATCCTCAGATGATATAAACTGACATCTTTCTACTGACTACAGTGGAATGGTTCCAAATTTAAGACAGCTGAAGATATGGCCTTAAATGCATAGAATAAACTCTTTCACTTACACCCATTCAACCCCATTGACCCAAGTTCTTATCTAAGATTAGAGTATGTTCAAAGGTTGATAGAGCGATGAAGGAAATGGCACCAATGTGAACTGTCAGCAGGTAGAAAGTCTGCCTTTTGAGTGTTTTGGGAGGAGGAATGAGTAGACTAAACAGAAGCATGACATCTAGCAACCAATAATTTAGTCCTGGTCTACACTAGGATATTAGGTCAATATAACTATGTTGCTCGGGGTTATGAAAAATTCACATCTCTGAGTGAGACAATTAAACCAACCTAACGTCCATTGTGACTACTGCCTCAGATGACATCTCCAGTGAACCGTTACAGAGGGGCAGCTGTACCAATGCAGTGTTTTAAGTGTAAGCAAGCCCTTAGAGGAATACATGTTAGGACAATTGGAGAATAACAGCCTACAATTAATAGAAATATGATCACTCCTGTCACCATGCCCATGAGTAAGGAGAAATAAGAAAACACCCAAACCTGCATAGTCAGTCAGACTGTGTCATGTATGTTGCCATAACAAGTCCTGATTAAATGGAACTGATGCAGTTCGCTGACTGGCTCACAAGTGTTATTTAAAGTGATGAAGTTCTGGTGGGTGAAGGAAAGATCTAGGACCACTTGAGGGCTTGAGATCGGTGGATCATTGTTCTGTAGAGAGTCCCTGTACACTACTGGCACACTGGCCCAATGAGAGTTTGAATCTTTTATTAGGAACTGAGATCCAGATTTTGATGTAGTTTACACTATTGTAAATTCTGAATAATCCCATTCAAATTAGTGGTTCAGATTGTATCAGAACCTGGTCCTGGAAGAGCAAACTAACAAGCATAAACAGATGGTGGATTTGCCTGAGTTGCAAAGACTGCTAATGAAGAAGAATATTTCTTAATAAGTCTTACCTTGATTGGTGAGATAGTGAAGGTTTTTATTTCCAAGCCAATATTCACCATTTGTCAAAGTAAAATTCCCAAAACCTTGTTCATAGTCAGCCCACAGTCTGAAAATAAAATTGAAACTAACAATTTGGGACAATCAAAGAGGATAATAAGTTTGCTACGAACTACAGCATTTTTAACCTCATAGTCTTATACAATATCAAGGTGCTACTAAATGACTATTGCAGCATGATTATGGCCTCACCTGGTTTTAAACTAATGTAACTGTATTGACTTATATGAAGTTACTTCTGATTTGCACACATGGAAGTGAGAGGCTGCCATTTTGGCTTGGTCAACCCTAGAAGATTAGGTCAAATTTAAGTAACTTAAGTCAAATTTCTAAGGGATCAGTTCACACTACAGGAGTCATTCCACAGTCTTGCTCACATTTTGCCTACTTTCAGTTGTTCAGCCTCTCATGGTAAAAACCCCTTCCACCACCTCATAATGCTATTGGGAAGACTAGTTATATTACTACATAAAATGTACCTAGTAGTTTTTAGATTAAATGTACAATAATTCTGGGAGAAAAAAATTCCTATTGGTAACTAGTACATTTAAAAAATTGAAAATAAGTTAGTGAAACAGAAGACATGAAATCACTATAGATATCAACTGACAATAAAATCAAATACATTGCTAGCATATGCAGCATGAAATGGCAATGTGAGACTGAAAATTTGCTAATAATGAACTTGCCTCAAGATTCAATTGTGTTTCTCTGTGTTGAGGTATTGTTTACTGGTAACTGCAGAGATATCAGCAGTGAGGTTCAGCACTTGTGGAAGAGGCTAGCTTAGCATGCCCTATGGATGTGTAATGAATGATACCGGTTGTACTCATTAGAAGTAAAAGGGGAAGCAAAATGTCAGACTGTAAAAGATCTATATTTACCACAGCGTGTTATTATGCAGTAAGCTGCGATATTATAAAAATTATTAAAAACAAATGGATAACAGGGTAATGCATGAGGTGTCATTAAAGTTAACTGAATATGAGTTATATAAGAATATTAAAACCATGTTGGACTCGGTATGGTCTGATTGATTGAACACAGGGCTGGGAATCAGGACTTTGAGCTATTGAATTGTAGCCCTGCCTTTACCCAGATTGTTTTATTTTATCTCTAACATCTTGGCATCTCAGTTTCCCCCATTTATAAAATGAGCATAGTAATACCTACAAAACTAGTTGACATTTTTGTCCAAAAAATATTTTACCTAAAACTGTGTTTTGAACACAATAACTACCCTCCAAGTAGCACCTGCCTTACATAGAATGTTTAAACTTTTCATTCCTGAAAACCAATTTATAAAATAAAACAAACCACAACAAAACCCTGGCACACAAAATCCACACAAAATGGTGCCTGAAAGTGAAATACTTTAGTTTTCAGCCAAAAATTAAAATATTTCAGCCAACTGTATATTTTTGTTTCTTTCATGCCTCCTTGGTGACTCACAAGAGTTGCTGTTCAGTTGTCCACCCTCCTTTATAAGTTGAACTCACCAGACTCCATCTCCTATAATGCACCACAGTCAGGGATTTGCTAATTCCTGTGGCACAAAATGGGAGATGTAGTCCAACCCCGGAGCTTGGCCTACACAGGAAAACCAAGCATGAGGCACCTGAACTGTCACTCCAATGGGGCAATGAAGTGTCATTTCTGAAGCAAACTATTTTGCTTTTCATTTTTTTTCTGAAAAGACCAGGTTTGCCCTGGAACACTCTCTCCTCCCCCATTTTTCAATTATTTTTAATATATAACTATCTGCCTCACAGTTTTTTTAAAGAATTCCCTAGTTTAGTATTTATACAACTCAGAACATGTTAGATGCTATTTTGGTGTTTATTAATGAGATGAAAATGAGCTCAGTTACACACAGTAGGACACTGGTGCTTTGAACACCTCAAATACTGCTCTAAAAGGAAATAACCCAGTGTAGCAAATAGCCATGTTTTTTCTGTGGCCCACTATGGTTAGAAATTAATATGGGTGTGGTGTTAACCACAAAAAATTAGGACAGTATTGTAATTAGAGGTGTGTAGCCGTAATTCATTTGGATAGCATAAGGAGGGAAAAGAGCAGCAGCTCATAGATCCAGTTTAGGTATGTTGTCCCCTTTCCTAGGTACAGCATTTAGGTCCTTACATACCCTGCATCACTACAGGACCACAGCACCTCAAACAGTATTTTATTTTATCCTTGCAACACCAAGAGGTAGTTGCTATTACATCCATTTCACAGATGAGGTACAGAAAAATTAAGACCCTGATTCCACATGGTAATTAAGTATGTACCCAGCTTCAAGCACAGGACTAGTCCCAAGGGCTTCAGTGGATTGTTTTTAAAAGATAGTTTAAAGTTAGATTAATTGTCACTTACTTTAAATTAGGCCTAAGTAACATAGCCAGGGCCACACAAACAGTCTGAGACAGAGTCAGGAATTGAACCAAGAACTTTGGCATTCCCCCCTGGTAGCTTACATACAAAATCGTCACTCCTCTCTTTTCACTGCTGATAATCCTTTATAGGGAGAGTTTGAGACTTAATATTTAATATGGTCACACCTGGTCTCAGATGCCTGTGGTTTGTGTGGAGTCATAATTGCCATCTGCAATACCTACCTGTCAAATTTCTGGCTGCCATCAGAACGTCTCTGAAAAACAGTCCAGCCTCCCCCCTCTGACATGTCACAGTAGGCTAGGAACTCCTTAGGGCTCTCAAGAGGTTTCATCTTGTAAAATCCGCTACGTTTATATCCATCGTTGTAGATCTCTGCACAATCTGCTTAAAATTTTACGAATATCGGTTGACAGATTTTTTTTCAGTCCTATACTTAATACTGAAAACAAACTTCACCAAGAAGGACTTTCATCAACATAACTAATATATGGTAACAACAGTGCTTTTTTTTTTTTTGTGCCGGTACTGAGTACTGGCACATTGGCAGCCCCAGCTGTGGGATTTGCTGGGGAAGGGGCATGGAGCCAGTTCCTCTTTTTTTTCTTACAAAAAAAGCACTGGGTAACGATATAAAATTTGTGTATTAGCAAGGATGGTGCACAGTAAATACCCATGAAGAGATTTTTACATCGATCTTTGTTTTATTGTTTTCATTTACTACCACAAGGACAATTCTGTAAAAATATGAAACAGTTTTTCTGACATTTCTTCAAAGAAATTTCTCCCACAGACCTCCTCTTTACAATACTCATTAAATACGGTACTCCTGATTTGGCTGTTATTTACACTGACATAAATCGTATGATTTAGATCTGTGTTCCTTAAACTTTTTGGGGACAAACAATAATGTCTTTCACGAGGAACACCTATGAAAATTTGCTTCAGAAAATTGTCACGAGACCAAAAACAAACAAAAAACCCCCCAAAAACAAAAAACCTGCCCCCCAAAAACAAACATCATCATATTCAGCAAAACCAAAATGAAGTAATTTAATCAGGTATCATAGCAATGAAGCAGTAACATTTGATCTGGATTTAATAACAGAAGATATATACCATCCGTGTATTTTTGCAAATGCTTGAAGCACACTTGCAAGCTGTTCACGAAACACCAGTGTTCCATGGAACACGGTTTAAGAAGCACCAATTTAGATGCAGTCACTTTGAGTTACATTTGCTGTAACTCCTTAGGATCTGGGCACATCTCTGCCACCTCCCCAAATATAAAAGCACCCACTAACTTTAGTGGGAGATCCATGTGTGACGGTGCTACAAAATAGAACAGCCACAAACACCAGGACAGAGTCATCGTTAGGAGACGAACAACAAATGTTGAACCTGATACGCTGTTGCACCTTCTGAAGAATGAGTCCAAACTAATTTCAATGTGTAAAATGTACTCTGATTTGATATTATTTTGTTCTCACTTTGTTCTGGTATAAGCGATTGACTGAAGTTCAGAGGAATGAAAAGAAAGAACAAATCAGGCCCAAATGATTGCACAAGAGTGATATAATTCTATAATCTTTTTTCCTCCTAGGAGTTAGTTTTATAGGAAAGGAGTTCTTTGTTTATATCTAATCTACCATCAAGCTGTCAGTCACACAGGCAAGTCATACAATTTTCAATTCTTTCTGTTTTTCCTGGCAAGGGTAGAAGTGATTAACTGCAAGCTTTACCTCTAAAATCTTTATGGATTTATTGGCTGAGATTCAGCCAACATTTTGTTTTTTTAATTGCATCTGTTGGCCAGTTTTGAATGTTCTGAACTTTTTCTTTCTCCCTTGTGAAAGCCCCAGTGCGTTTTAGACCAGAACATAAACAATTTATCCTGAAAACAAATGGCTGTGCCAGGGCTTGAACAGATTCTGGTAAAAAAGAGATACGTAAATATGATCTAAGCCCATGTATGGGAGGAATGTGAAGAATGTTTATTGTATAGCCTCAAATTTTCAAAACACATGATTTTTTTTCAGCAGAGCTCCAAGTTGGCAAAATACTTAAAAATGTGTTTGAGCACGTTTCAGTGTTTGGCTGGACTGTCACCTAACTCCCTTAATTTAAATTATTTTTAATGAAAGGAAAATCTTGCCTCCTCTTCCACGCAAGTGCAGAGCAGGATTTGAAGACCTAACACCAGCTGCATCCACGGTGCAGGATGGCACTCAGCTCAGCTTCTTGAGGACGTCTGTGCCTGACTGTGGAGATGGGTTATGGTTTGGTCCCTGTGGGGAAAGGCCCTTGTGGGGTCCTTTTTCTGTGAAGTGTCCTGTGCATGTTGTACAAGTACAAAACCACCACCAGTGATGATATTATCGTTAATAAATGGAATATTCCATAGGCCTTTCTCCTGTATAAGGGCCATTGGGACAACAGGAAAGAAGATTCTCTCCCAAAAATTGTTGGGTAGAGTCTTTTATTATACGAAGGCATGTCTCGACATAAGATGGAATAGACACATACACAGTTATTTAAGCACCCGAACATTTAAAAAATTTTAAACTGCAGCAAGGGAGGTTTAAGTTGGACATTAGGAAAAAGTTCCTAACTGTCAGGGTGGTCAAACAGTGGAGTAAATTGCTTAGGGAGGTTGTGGAATCTCCATCGCTGGAGATATTTAAGAACAGGTTAGATAGATGTCTATCAGGGATGGTTTAGACAGTACTTGGTCCTGCCATGAGGGTAGGGAGCTGAACTTGATAGGCTCCTGAGGTCCCTTCCAGTCCTAGTGTTCTATGATCTATGGTCTATGAATCCTTTCTAGCAAGCTGCTTATGTCTGTATTGATTCTTGATTTTCCACACAGACCTGACATGGCAAAATTACAGCCGAACAGCAACGACAGCAACGTGCACAGAGGAGAGCATATTGGATGCTTTGAACTCAGTTAATGTTCGGTATGATTCTATTGATTTAAACAGAGTTACATAATGGGTGGATTTGGTCCTTTAGGACTCAGGAAGTGAATGACCGAGATGCCTCAGGAGGGAAAGAATATTTTATTTAGAAGTACAACAAACCTGCTGTACTCTTTCAACAGAAATGCCTTGAAAATGGTCAAAGTAGCTTCATCTGTCATAAAGACAGATATTCAGTATGATTAAGCTTTTTTCTTTTTGAGCCCTTGGCTGCCAAATGTAGTTCCTTCAAGTGGCTGACAATTTATGAAATTTCAAGATGTCTTTTCATGGGTGTGTAACCTATCTTAAAGGTTGCCCTCCAGCCGTATCAATATTTTTCATTTCCTCAAAGATTCTCACTGTCCCATAGGCATTATATATGTTAGATCAAAACTGGAGCTTCAAATCCTGCATGGAAGATGAACACTTGCTTCCACTGGCAGAGTGGTTTTAATAATGAATGTGATGTGTTGGTGACAGGACAACAGAGGAAAAAGAATACCTTTGGGTGTTTTTCTTTATAATACCAAAGACAAAAAAGCCCAACAATAATTAATTTCTCCATATCTTGCTAGCAAATATGGCAAGACCAGGTGAAATATGGCCCCCTGAATATTAGAAGAGATAATGAAATGGGGCCCAACACTACAATTGTGCTGAAAGACCCTACTGCTTTACTTCAGTGGGAGTCCATGCAAAGTGCCTGCTCTGCATAACAGACAGTGCCTTACCCAGTGAGGACCTGCTCTGTTTGTGCCTCTAGATGCTACTTTAAAACAAAAAAAACAAGAAGAGTTGCAAGATACCCTTAGTTGAGGTTCTTAATCTGAAGGAAAAAACCCTCACATGCATGACAATTGGGTATTCTCATTTCTATGTTATTCATGTTGTCCTTATAAAGACACTTAAATGCTTAAAGATGCAATTAGTGCCTTGTAGGATTTTCACAAAGTTCTTAAGCATGTTACGTCTAATGCTGACTGTCAATGGGAATTAGGCATGTAAGCCAACAAGGCACCTTTGGGAGTAACAACGCTACATCTCTGCTGCAACTCTAGTCACCTTCCCTTTGGAAATCTGTCTTCTAACTATACTTGATCAAACATTTTCAATGGATTAGTCATCATATGGTTGTCTATGTCCATTGTCCTTCCTAATCTTTTAGCCTTCCTTCAGCAGGAGTGGAGATGGTAATTGACCAATGTCTTAGTGCTTGTCTAGACACAGAGCTAGCAGATTATGATGGGCAAAAAAGAGAAACCTGAAGTTTCTATTAGCTGACTATAATGTTGCCACTCATTCAATTTTCACCTGGATAGTTTAGGTTTCAGTTTGTGTGTCCAAGTGCCATTTGACAAGCCCTGATGTCTGATTATTGTTTTTAAATTTTTATTTCTTTTAACTGTGGACACCACTCACTGACCATTTGAATTTAAGCCACTGAGACATACTTAACCAGCATATACCAGCATTGTAAGGAATGGAAGAGTGCCCAGCCAATCATAGCCCAGCACCCTACTGCCCAGTGCATCACACACCACAGCCCTCCCTGTCCCACTCACACCCAATAGCCCCACTGGGGAAATTTCAGAAAGTTTTATAAAAATTATATATGAAGTCTGCACTGGCTTCTGGTCACCCACCAACAGGATTCTAATGCTTTATTAGCTTGTACTGTTCTATATGGTCTTGCTTCATGTGTCCTGTTGAGCTGGTAGTGTCTATGCTTTTTGGAAGAAATCAAGATACATGGTATTGCATTGCTGGGTGTTTCTAAAATTAAATTGAAAACAGTTGGGAGTTAAACTTGTTCTGCAGCTGGAAATGATTATTAAAAACATATCTGAAAGGGCTTTGCCCTTGCTCTTCTAGTCTCTTAATTCAGGCTCTGTTTATATTCATAGGGAATGTGATTCTAAACAGAACGTAGTTGTGGGGTTTTTTTTTAAATTCTTTTATTTGTATCACATTCTTTAAAGCATAGATAATTATTTCCCTGCTGGTTTTACGCTTTTTAAATTACAGTTTCACCTCGTTCTGAATTTTAATGTCAGAGCAGCTGATTTAGACTGAGATGGTGGGAAGTGAGGTCCAAAACTGAGGGCCCCTCATGAAGAATAAGCTTGTCAAACAGATACATTTACTTTATACTGTGGGATGCTTGATCTTGAATACCATCATTCACTACAGCTGTAGCAGTAGCACACTGGGAGAAGGGGATTCTTGGTTAGGTAATGATCAGGATTCTTACATTTTTATAGGTCTCCTTAAAGTCTGAGGCTATCACCTTAAAATCTACTCAGAAACCAGCAGGTAGCTAGAACAGATCTAAAGCATGCTGCATCTTTTGAAGCAGCTTCATTTTCTGGACAATTTTAAGATGTAGCTCCGTGCAGAATGCATTGCCCAATCTGATTTCAAAATAGCAAAGGTCTAGATAATGGGAGAATGCTCTGTCTTGGCTGGACAGTTTCCTGGGGGGAAATTTTAAAGCACAACTAACACTGAAGTCTCAGTTGTACTAGCCTTGAAAACATATACACTACTTCAAATAGAAACAACTTGAAAAGAAGAAAGAAATTCTAACCTGCATATTGTCTTTTTTCTCCCAAGTCAATAAAGCTGTTTACACCTCCTTTGTCATGGTATTGAATCTCCTTCTCTTGTAACAGCTGCACAATTTTTAGCTGCTGCTGTTTCACACGATACTCCAGAAGTCTAACCTGGGCCTTGAGCCTCAGCTGCTCTTGAAAACAACTCTGTAGAGTCTAGCGGGGAAAAAGAACACTTGCTTTTAGAGTTAACATTTGTAAAAGTATCTTTAGTATTAATAAATCACTTGATTCAAGAACACAGTTCTCACCAATGTGGCAATTGATTATGATTAGTCTGCCCTACTACCCCCACCTTTATTTAAAATTATGGAGTATACTACAGAGCGGCTACATATGATCCATAATTTACTCACACCTCTCATTAAAACACACTTCTTCCATGGCCTCTTCAAACAATAGTCTACTTTTATATTTTATAAATAAGGAATTTACACCACTTGGAGAATAGATATTATATCCTGGGGATGGATGGTCCACAACCCCATTATCATTTGCAGGAGGGGCTCTGGTAGAGATTGTTATTGTAAGGAGCCCATCATAGAGAGCGCCTCCCTCATATCTTCCCATCAGGGAAATGGTTTGGTTCACAGAAAACAGGTTGAGAAATCTGCCCCAAACCTTATAGATCCCCAAAGGTCTCAGGAAATATAAGACTTTAGGTATTTTTCAGCTTTGCTCTCTACGCCCCATTACAATTGTGTTTCATGTAATTTTAGGGTACAGTACAAGCTTCTTAGGGCAGGGACACAGACTTCCTTTGTGTGTGCATTGTAATTTGCCACCCTCACTGCCAGCACTCACAAAAAAATTGTTCATTCACAAGTTGCTGATGAACATGCAGAATAAATGCTAAGTAGAAAGAACCTGATTCACTATTATCAGGTTACATCAGGGCAAGGTTGATATCAAATGCTAACATTCTGGCAGTGGTCTAGTGGTACAAAAAGAAATGGGTAAACTACATACACTCCATATTCCTCTGTGAGAAGCGTGTAACATTTGTTCACCTTTGACTGTACTGTTGCATTCTAGTCTGGTAGTTTTGGTGTATTGAAGACTCTGTTGGTATCATAAGCTATTAGTATGAGTGGTGATAGTCCTGACTGGGTCATTCACTAGCCTGAAGTCTTATCTTCACTTTCAGGCCCTTCATGTCTACCCCTACTATAGTTACTATATCTCTAATTCAGTGTCAGATGGTTGACTCTTGCCTCTGATCAGTTGCTATCAGCCTCCATTACCCCTAGTTAAGTTTTCCAATGGTTATATTTGCGCATTCTCATGCTGCCCTTCATGCTCAGAAGGCGCTTCCGCTAAACATCCATAAACACATATAACTGGTCTTTAAATCCCTCTTTAAAACCTGCCTCTGCTGTGAAGCCTAAAATATCTTGATAATGGTAGCCTGTTCACATGCTGAGCCTACAGCCTCTGAGGCAGATCAATAGTGTCTTTTTGTTCCCTTGTACTCATCTTTTGTCTATCTGTACCTCTGTTGTCTCTTGTCTTGTATGTTGAGCAGGGATCGTCTTTTGGTTCTGTGCTTATGCAGCATCTTGCACAAAGGAACCCCAGTCTTAGACTAGGTCTAAAGGTGCTACAATAATATAAATAATAATGATAATGCAGATGGATAAACCGAGGCAAAGAAATGTAAATAAAGTGCCCAAGGTCACACAGTAAATCACTGGCATAATCCAGAACCCTTGAGTCTTAATCCTTAATCACTTTACAAAGATTCCTAGAAAATTAGCAATAATCAGAAGTTAATGTTTATTTTATACATTCTTGATAATATAGACGAGACTTCTGCGGAGGAAGATAAATTCAAATCTGGAGGATATCTCCAAATGGAACTCCACCAGTCATTTTCAGTCTAAATTACTTATTATCATTTTAAGATTATTGAGAGCCTTAAAACAAATTATTCTAAACTTTGCATTTTAAACTGAGGTTTTCTTTTGATGTTCTTTAAATACTTGCAAGTGTATTTAGAACTCATTCAAGATCAACATACAATATTTCCACTGCTTTGCAGCTGTAGTCAGTAGAAGAAACTGGAAAACACTATGAAAATACACCCTTGAAGAAAGAGACTAATGATCCCTATGTTGATTGGTACTAGGTGGCTATCAAAGGATAAGTGGCAGGTAATAGAACCAAAGGAAGGCACTGCCTTCCCAAAAAGACTGAGGTGGCCCTCCCCACCATGCCCTGGCCAGCTGAAAAAGCTGGGGCTCCAGCTGTGGTGTGGCTGACAGGTTGGCCACTTGAGAAGGCTGGGGCGGGAGCTGGAGCCACATGGCTGTTGCTGGGGCCAGGATCAGAGCTGGGCCACATGGCTGCCCAGCTGCTGCTGAGCTGGACCCAGGGCTGAGCAGCTGCTCCGAAGGCTGGGGCCACATGGATCCCTAGCCAGGGTTGGGGCTGTGGCTGTCAGGCCAACAGGCTGGGTGTTGGAGCTATATAGCTGCCCAGTGGCCACAGCCACAGCCACAGCCACAGCTGTGGGGCTGCTGGGACTGGGGCCACTGGCTGCTCTTGGGACTAGAGCTGCCCGGCTACTCACGGGGCTGCAGGGGCAGGGGGAAATTAGGGTTGCTCAGCACTACGGTGGAGGAGGCATGTAATAGTCTTTGGTGGGGAGAGGCAGCAGGACCAGGGTGAATTGCCATAATGGGGGCAGGGCTCTGGTGGGCCTGGAAGGGGTGGGGCTGGGGCTTTTATCAAAGCATTGTAAGTAGTGTTGGATAGATGGTACCATAGAATAGGAACTGATTGAAAAGAGAATCAAACAACATCTGTCTAGCCAGGCAGGAACAGTACTGACTTTGAGATTTTGTGTCTCTCACTCTCTTTGTTGCAGACCTCCAAACAGGACCTGTAAGGCTTTGCCGATGACCAGCAGTAAGTGTCTCAGGTCTGGAATACCAGACCTCTTTCCCATGGGGACAATCATAGACCAGTTCCATAACTTCTATGTGGATCAGATGTAGGGGGTTCAGACAACCTGTTACTCCAGTTTTACTAGGGTGACCGTCCATCCCACCATTCCATTTTTGGCCAGGACAGCCCCGTATTTTGGGTGCCAGGAAGGTGTCCTGATTTTTTTAACAAAGGGGCTAATTGCCCCATATTCCTGCAGGGGTGTGAAACCACTCCTGTCCAGGGTGGCCTGACTCTGGCGGCTCCTGACAGGAGCCTGGAAACTGACCAGCAGAGCAGCTGATCAGTTTTCCCACTCCGATGAGTGGCAGAGAGCTGGTGCCTGGCCACAGGAATAGGAAAATAGACCAGAGGTGCTGCACTGGTGCCAGTTCCCCACCACTCAGAGTCACGTTAACCTGGAGCAGAGAGGCGGATCTCTAAGTTGTAGAGGTAGTAGTTAAATTTGTAATTGTGGATGAAATTTTGCAAAAATATGGTGTAGAGAGAGAATAAAAGGAGACAAAGGACAGAGCCCTGTGGAACCCTGTGAGAAAGCTGAGATTCATGCAACTTGAGTGTGGGTATCTCGGGGTTCTAATGTAAAAATATTATGATACTATAAGAATTAGAGATATGTTCTTTTGGTTGTGACTCTATCTCAGTAGATAGCACTGTCACTGATTTAAACCAGATTGAAGGTAGACTTTTCTGTCAGCTTTACTGACTACAGTTGTTTATACCATACATATTAAAAAGTAATTTTTCAAGGCTGCTGACAGCTCTAGTCTTGGACGCATTATCCCATATTTAACCCAGTTGCTGTTATTAATATGCATATGTATCCTCTGTTTTCTTCATTTTGTAACTCTTTAAGAACCCACATCCTTCCTCCAAAAACTACAGGTTGAACCTCTCTAGTCTAGCACCCTCAGGACCTGACTGGTGCCAAACAAGAAAATTTGCTGGACCACGGGAGGTCAGTATTGTCTAGCATATTGCCAATACTCCCATGGCTTACTGGGCTCTTAGACGATGCTTACAGATAAATTAGAGCTAAATAACAGCACAGAATGCTGAGAGCCAGGACTGGTGGCTGTAAACAAACTTTATGGGACCACAGGAAACTTGGCCATACCCATAAGTGGACCTTTGGCTAACTCAAACCATGCCAGATGGATGTTGACGGACTCTAGACTGGTGGATTAGAGAGGTTCACCCTGTACTTCAAATTAGGCTAAGGACTTAAAAGTACTTGAATAGAATTATTCATTTGCATGGTCCTCTTTTTGAGGACTTTCACGAGATGAAACAGTGTTTCCCTGACATTACAAAAACCCTGGACTATGTTTCAGAGTGCTCCCAGTTTAATCATCTCCAAGTCAGCCAAAGTACAGAAGCTTCCCACTGAAAACTCAAAGAGAGAAAATGGACTTCATGCTAATGTAATGGTATTTTTTTTACACTTCGGTCAATGAATTTGCACAGAAATGAAGCAATTCTAAGTTTCTCCCCTTTATTTGATTTAATATGCATTTGTTTCCACCCTCTAAGCTTTCAGACAAAATGAGAAATGGAAGTGACAGAATACAGGAATCTAAAAGTCACTTCTTGTGGTAGTTCTAGGCCAACCACAATAAGAAATTACTGTCAAATAAGTACTCTTCCCACCCCACAGCCTCAGACCCAAGATCAGTTTCAGGAGTTTTCCAGGAGGCAAGAAATCTGGCTGATGTTCGTTATATTAAAAAACTTTCGGTTGCTTCTCCAAACCATCCTTCTGAACTTTTTGAAGTTAACCCATCACTAAAGGTAAAATTAGATTAATATAACTTATTTTTGACTTATTCTATTCAGTTAGAAATAAGCAAAGTCATTATAAATACAAATGCAATTACTAAAACTTACCGAGTTGCCAATGACCATTATTAAACAGTTCGCAAGGACAAAATGAAACAGTTTCAAAATCTTCATTCCGAAGAAACTGGAAAAAAAAAAAACACCAATCAGACCTACATTGATTAAATGTTATATTTAGTCCTTTAAAATGAATAGAAAAAGCTTCTGATGGCAGAGAAACCCAGACTTTTTTCATATATCATGAACAAGCCAAAAAAAAGGGGGGAGGCAGCCCCAAGTCATTTCCTGCCCTTCACATGCCACTTTTAATAGATCTCCAATATTCGTCTGAAGGAGTAGTGAAAGTACTGAAAGTAGTGAAAAGTTTTCATACAAAGATATGCAGAGGCTAGGAAAACACAAAATTGCACGAATGTGAAACCAAAAACAGACAAAAACCTCACTCACCCCCAATGACTTTGGAAAAAGCAGGCTTAGGATAATGTTGAGTCTGCACTGGTTCTAGAGAAAATATGGACAAGATAATATAAAAGGTAGGATAAATTTGGCTCTAAGTTACATCAACAGAACTGAAAGCTGAATTTGCTTGAACTTGAAAAGTTGTCAATTAGGAAGCCCTCCAGTCAGCAAGAAAGAATATAAGATAATGAAACCTCTGCCACAGAATTACTATTAGGAATATGTAGAATAGAAGCAGCGATATTGAACTTCACTTCCACTAATGACAACAACAGGGTTGCCAGACCTCCATGACTGGCTTGGAGTTTCCAAGAGTTGAAGCTTAATCTTTAATTAAGGATGATATTATGTGATGAAGCCTCCAGGAATACAGTATGTCCTGTCAAACTGCATTTGAAAATATTGCTTGGAGTATGTTGGACTGTGAAGTACATTACATTTTAAACTGCTTTATTTAAGTTGTAAACTATCATTTCATATTCCAAAAAGTAAGCATTTTTAATGTAATGGTTTATCATCGTATCAGTGCTTCAACATTAACACAATTAGCTTCACAATTTTGTGTATGGCAGTGTTATTATCCACACTTTGGAAATGGGGAACTAAGTGAACTCACGTTTATCTTCATGAGAAAGCTGTGTTGGTTTAACTTGAATTGGGTTATATAATAGATTTAGTTAAACGGGTGAAAACTGCTCTTGAAACACACATTTCTGGTTTATTTCAGTTTAACAAACTCATTTTTAATTGACTTCAACTCAACCAAACTAACCCTGGTTTAAACTGAAATAAGAGTGTCCACAGAGCCTTTTGCACTAATTAGATTATTTTGAAAACCACATTCAGTTAAACCAATGCAAGGTTGTTGTTAGACATTGCCTAATATACAGCAAGATTCTGTTCCAGTAAAGCACTTCAGCATGTGCATGACAGAGAAAAGTTCTATGGAAATTTCCACTCAGTTTATTTATGCATGCATGTGCAATGCCAATGGAACACTGGCAGATTGTTCTTCATATTGTATAACAAAAAACAGCATGCATGTGTGAAGAATGTTTTTCTAAACTCTTATACCTCAGCCAACTCAGATCTCATGTTCATGAGACCTCAGAAAAGTGCATGTCCTAGATCCTGTACCTCTGCCAAATGTCAAATTTCTATCACCTTCATTTTGCATATCTTTAGATTTTTTGTAAGACAGGGCATATTTCCCTCCATGTAATTTATTATGCTTGAAAATGGCTCAGCTGCTGAAATGTTCAGAATAAAAATTATTCTGGGACAGAAAACAAATGAATCAAAATTCAGCCAAAAATTTGAAACTTTGAAGAAAGTGAAAATGACCATTTAGAATCAAAACCCCTGAGCAATCTCAATATAGGTGTTGCTACGTGCCATAGACTGGAGTTTTCAAAGTTACCTAGGGGATTAGGATACCAAACTCCCATTAGTTTTAATGGAAACTAAGCATCCAGTTCTCGTAAGAACTTCTTCAAAACAAATTAGTTCTTTATTCATAGAAACATAACAAATCAGAGAAAAAATTAACTGCTAGATAGACTGGAGAGTCTACAGAACTATGACTCCATAGTAAGACAGGGTGAGGCAGGAGTTCTCATTAGTCATTGCCTTCCTTAAATCTAATTATAGGGGCTACCACCAATATGAAGAGTTGTCCCTGTTTTAAAAGTCTGCCCTGAGGTAAGCACTCACAACCATGAGCCGCTCCAGACAGCTTGACAGGTTATATCCTCAGGCTAATCCCATTGCCTGTGTAAACAGTTAAATTAATTTTACGCAGTTACTTAACACATAATGAAAAAATGTCCTTACAGGGTAAAAGGATTCATCAAGAAAGTCTCTCCTTACATTAGAGTCAGTGGTTACAAATAAACATGCACTTGATAAAAACAGCAAACAAGCCTACTGATTCCAATAAAGCGGACACATAATTAAATAACTAGACATAACACAGCTGAAATCAGTCACATGATTTTAATGAATATTTTTCTGTTGGTGACTTCAGAGACTCCAGAGAGATGATATGTGCTGAATAATTATAAAGACTTTCCCTCTAACACCAACATTTGCCCATACAGCAAACAGAAATTATGTATATAGGAGGTCTTCTCCCAAAAGACCTATACCATAAAGGACAGATCTTACAGATTCACTGTCACCAAATTTCCACACACCCTGAAGGGCCATAGGTAAAGATAAAACTTAAAGAAATCTTTTTCTCATCTGTTGGCACAAACTACTACCATTCCAGCCAAAGGAGAATCATCTTTAGGTAAAGCAGTGTCAAGTCATAGAGCAAAAACTTGAGATGTTCTGACTTTCCATCCGTAAGAGGATAGTGGTACCTACACACTATAATTAAGATATTGGTGTTGGGGGAGTGTATGGCTCTCGGGGTTATTTTAAATTATTTCACTGAAGAGGAAGGGGAAAAAAGCCAGGTAGCTGTCTTTAAACTTACTTCTTCCATGCCTACCCTGTGCATGGAATTTCACCCCCACTGTTTATGTTCTAGTCACTACTTCCCCTCAGTTCAAATTCTTCCTAAAATTCACTTATCCTTGAATGCTTTTCAGTTGAAATACACTCAACAGACATTAACACCATCAAAAAAACATACGCTGCTAAAATATTGGACTCCCAACATGTGGTTTGGTTTTGTTTTTGTCTGCCTGAATTTTGTGGATTGCAAGCTATCTGAGGTTTGCACTCGTGATCAGTGGTAGCACAGTGCCAAGAACATGGATGGTGCTAAGCAAATAAAATAATTGTCAAGAAACTTCACAGCAGAGCAAAACCTCCTGCTAAAAATGTAAATTGGTCAGCATACGACTTGCAAGAAAATATTTTTCCTTGCATTCCTAAGAATTACCAAAATCTAAAACACTCTAATGAACAAAGTAATAACTTCATTATTCAAGTTCTGCACTGTGTTGTATTAGCTAATATCATCTTTGGAAATGCACCCACTTTTTCTGAAATACAGTAATTAATTTAGCCCATTTTAAGACCTAAAAACACTGTTGTCATAGCTCACACATCAATGTGTTAAAAATATATTTAGGATTACAGATCTTATTTTAGGATTTATTGAATAACATAACTAAATGTTTTAGCAAAGTATCTAGATCCACCCTTAATAACATCACACAACTAGAGATCATTAAAACAGTACACTATCGGTTCAAAATGTCCATTTTTGTTCAGCACTGTAGAAAGTACCCCAAATTCCTGTTTGTACCCTCAAACCCAACTACCATCTTTACCTTTACTCTAGACACAACTTACGATAGTTAAATCTTCCTAGCTGATGCAAAGAATTCCACAGACTTTTCCAGAGTGAGATTGTTTTTGCTATTAAATTCTGTAATGCTGAGACTTAGGTCTCTAATGAGTCAGCAAGCAGGAATGTTACTGAAGAGTTACAATGATTAGGACCATAACTAAATTGTAACATAGCAAAGAGAAGAATACAATGTAGTCCCTAATATACACCCTGGAAAGAAAGAAAGCATTCCTCATCAGGACAGCACTTCAGCATATGCTTAATATTAAGCACATGCTTAAGTGCTTTCCTGAATAAGGCCACAAATTTTTTAGACTTAAGAAACACACAGGAATGTTTAATGTATTCCATCAATAGATTAAAAAGATTAATTGACAGCTGTGTAATAGATTACGTAGTAGAGGTCGGAGAATGAAGAATGCTTGCAAAAACATACACAAAGTAATTTAGAGAGAGCCAAGGGGGCAAGACGCAGAGAAATATTGTTGATACAAGGCAGGACATTTAAACTATAATGGACAAACACAGGGAAAGTTTATTATTGTTTTACTGACATCTTATATGCACGTGAGCCTACTGATTTTGTTAGGATATAGTCCTACTATTATGGAGTAATTTGAAGCTGAACAAACATACATTTTCCATGTATGTTTGTTCAGATAAAAAAATTGAATTTGACTGTTGGCACTTCATTTCTGTTGGCTTTCCAAGATCAGCCAAGCAAATGAGTGTACTGGAAGGCATTCCTGTGGAAAGAATAAACTCTATAAGAAATATTAAGGCAAAGCAATTTTGGATTCAAATATGAGTATTTACAGTGTCAATCTAATTTTAAGAATAATATTTATCCACTCTGGGAAGAGAAATTATGCATGTAAGCCAGAAGTTCTAAAGAAACTAAACAACACAGCTCTGCTTTTGGATTGCAAATGTTAAATACTGACAACAAAATGTTCATGGATGACCCAGATAAAGAATCATTGACAGAAAATATACTGAAAAATTATTTTAAATAGTAGATAAAGTTGTGAAAATTCATCACCTACACAGAAAGACTTTTATTATTAGGACTCTTTTACATAGCAGCCAAAGGCATAAAGAGATGGAGTGACTTTAGGTTGTAAATAATGCCCACAATTTTTTATTTACAGTAAATAGGCCTTAAAACAGCTTACCAAGGGAGCCAACATCATCTGAAGTCCTTAAATTAAGATTGCATATCTTTCTAAAAGATGTGCTGTGATTCCACCCCAAGTTATTGGACTCATTGTAGAATTTACTGGGTGAAATCCAATAATCTCTTAAATGATCATGATAAGCTGTCATGAGATGCTTAGATACTATGGAAACGGGAGCCATATAAATACAGATCACAATGATCACATATGGTCTTGAGACAGGGTAAGGTCCCAGATCCTCATAGGTATCTGAATGCCTATTGCCTTTGGATGGGAGTTAGGCCCCTAAATATTTTTGAGGATCCAGGCCTAGACTCTCTCCAAGTGTAAGTTCGCTAAACATCATTGACTTC
Organism: Carettochelys insculpta; assembly: GCF_033958435.1. Classification (NCBI taxonomy): domain Eukaryota; kingdom Metazoa; phylum Chordata; order Testudines; family Carettochelyidae; genus Carettochelys; species Carettochelys insculpta. The sequence goes on from NC_134140.1 coordinate 55,291,583, forward strand.
TGTGGGGGTATGCCAGTTTTCCCAGCTAGTGATCTGGCCACCCAAATCTATGAATCAGAAGCTCTTGGACAACTTTGAACCAGACATGAGGACAAAAAAATCAAATACCATGAATTAGACACTCATCTCTCAGCTAATTTTGTAAAAACATTATCTTGCTGTTGCTCATTTTTATGCTAAACTAACTTTAAACATCCTCTGTGCATGATGACATCCATCAGTCCATGTTGTGAATTAACGGTCAACATAAAGGCCAACAGAACTTTTAAAAGTCACCTATTTTCTTACATGAATGTTTAAAAGATGTTACTTCAATTAATAGAAAGTGGATGGTCTTCCATCGTGCTGGTAGCCTTTTTAGCTATACTGCGGCAGCAGAATATTTTATCTGGCAGAATTTCAAGAGCCTGTAAAATCAGCAAACCCCAAACAATGGGTTCATAAAGTCAGCCCTCTCTCACTGAAATTCAAAGAGCCTGAAAGCAGACAAGAATTTGTGCAGTACACTGAGCTGTTAGGAGTTTTCTTCCGCCCTACCCCGATAAGCTATAATGCAGGTGTTAAACACCATTTATAAAAAGTGAAGCTTCAACTCTTATGTAGCCAACTCTTAGCCTGGAACATTTCAAATCACCTTCAGCTGTCATGTAAAAACACTGAAGGGTCAACGATTGTACAGTCATGAAATGGTAGCTCTGTTCATGCTGAAATTTACTTCCACTCCATCTGTTCTGAATTAATTTGTTTACATAATTCATGACTTTTTTTTGGTTTCTGGAATGTTCAGGATAAATAGAAAACATGTAATGGACTTGATTCTAAAGTTGGCTAAAACCACATTTTAAATTGTGTCACAAGTTGTACATTATACTAAGCAAGAGGATGTCAAAAAAGTCTTTGCCTTTCCTAACTACTTCTGTGCTCTTTGATTAATCAAATTTATTTTTCAGTATTTCACACCGTGAATGATTTGTTGCTGCTACCCCATTTATGCAATAATCATCTTGAAAAAGCTCATTTACTTACAACTGATAAAGCACATAACTTAAAAAGGGGTCAGCCTCAGCTTTTCCTCTTATTAAGTTAAAATAATTTTAAGTCTAATTTTTAAAAGCAGTCTTTAAGTTTGGGGCTTAGATTAGAGAATGACTGAAAAATTAGCCTTACACATTTAAAACCTGCTTAGATCATTACCACAGTGAAGATGACCAGATTAGCTGTTACTAGAATAATATTTTATTTCAACACTATAAATGTGTTCTGTGAGTAAAAGCACATATATTCCTTGGTGGTCTACAGGGCTGATAGACCTGTTCAAAGGCACAGTCTCACTTTTACACAAGACCGACCAAATACAGCCCTGATGCAAGTGGGTGCAACTCTATTGACTTTAACAAAATTGTTTTAGCTCATTGGTTCTTATTTGATCAGGATTGTTTTCTTTGTGTCTACAGTCCTTTATGCCACCCTCTCCAACAGGGGTAACTACCGAGGAGGGACACATGAAGGAAACCAACCACATGACAGGCCCTCCCCTGTGACTTCTCTCTGTGCCACTCCTAGCCTATGGGAGGACCAGGACACCCACTGCCCCCACAGCTCCTTCTCCATCCCCTACCTTTTCTCCCATGGCCCCTTTTCAAGTGATGTGACTGGGGGACTAGCAGATGTTTGGTGCCAGCAGCAGGGGTCCCCCCACCCTGCATTCACTAACAGCAGAAGCAGGGAAATTGAGGAATGCAGCTCTAATTGACTCTGGTCCACTCCCCCAGCTTTTGGCCGCTTCATTGGGGAGGGGCAGGACTGCCTTCTTCTGTATTTCCCAGGCCCAGTGAGTGCAAAAGGGGCCTGACCCCTGCAGCAGGCACCAAACCTCCTCCCCTGCCCCCCACTAGTCATCCAGGCTTCCCAGAGGCTCTGAAGCTTTGTCTCTCCATGGCATTTAGGAGCATGGATCTCCAGCAGCCCCCATGTATAGCTCCTGTTTTCCAGGTCAGCACACTAGCACTCAGCTCTGAAGGTAATGCAGCCCCAACTCCAGCACAAAAGTAAGGATGGCACTCTGGTGCGATCCTTACTTCTGTGCTGCTGCTGCCACCACTTGGGGACTGACAGCTGGAGCATGCTACCTACAGGTGGGAGACTGGAAGATAGAGGAAGGAGAATCTTAGCTCGGGCTGCCTCCTAAGCTACATTTACGCTGGAGAGTTTTGTTGCCAAAATGACGATTTTTTTGACAAAACTCACAGAGCGTTCACACTAAAAATGCTTTCTGCCTACAGTAAGTCAACGGAACACAGCACTTTTGTCGACAGCCTTCTGCCTTTCCCCCATGAGGCAGAATGCCTTTCTTGACAGAATCTGTTAACAAAAAGAGCCATGTGAATGATCTGGGGGGGCTCTCTGTAGACATACAAGACTTCTAGGACACCAGACAGCCTTCTCTCTTGTGTTTCCAGTTGGCTTCTCTCTGTTGACAGAGCAGATCGCTTTTTTGATCCGCTTTGCTGTCTGGCCACAGTCTGTCAACAGTTTTGTCAGAAGATTACTTTTGATAGTAACTTCCATTGACAGATTGCTCTAGTGTAGACATAGCCCTAGTGAGGGACTGAAGGGGAAGGAAAGAGATTCTGAGCCCCAGCCCAGACTGCTTCCCATTGCGGGAAGTGAGTGGTAAGATGGGAAGAAAAGACCATGACCATGTGGCCAAACTCCAGCCATCAGCCCCAACCTGTTAGGGGTCTACCTGTCTCCTATATTCCCACCTCCCACGTCTTCTGCATGATCCCCAGCCACCCAAAGTTGACAGCTGAAGCTCTTCAAAAAGAGTGAGGGGGTGGGGTGAGAAATGGAAGAACACAGCCCTTGCCTTCCCTGACTCAGTCCCATACAGTCTTTAGGAGGCCTGCCCCATAGTTTGAGAACCTCACTCTAGCTTGTACCAGATCTCATTTTGAGTCAACATATTCATATTTGCCACTCTGTCATTCAACAGTTAAAGTGATGGGAAACTCAGAAATCCTTCATTTGATCAAAAGTACCCAGTTAGACTAAAAATAAAGATTTTGTTATTAACAAATAGCTAAATAAACTTATTAACTCTTTATATACCACACACACACATACACACACACACTGCCTCATTAGTATTCTTCAAAATGGCCATTAGGATAGCTATTTTGAAGATTTCTCTAAGTGTAGACACAGCATAAGTGCCCTCTACAATCTAAGCTGAGAGACAGCTGGCCTTCATCTTAGGGTACCGGTATTAAGCTCCTGAGGTCCCAGGTTTGTGTCTGCCTGTGGGCAGTTATACTTGTTCTTATTTAAAACCACCAAAATCCTACTGTCTTGCTTAATTAAAAAAAAAACACCTTAAGTTCACAATCAAGCCCAGTGTAAATAATTACTATCTGAGAGAGTGACCACTGTGTGTATCTTCCTTTCATTGGAAAAGGGGCTCGTCTAATGAGCTCTCTCCATGCAAATCTTTTGCAGAGAGAAATTTGAGATTTTGATGCCCTCTTGGGGTGGATTTCCTGGGCGCTGTGCCCTAGAACTGTATGCACCTATAGCTATGGTTAAACAGTATCTGCATTGCTCTGCAGATAGGTGGGGTGGAATGGTAACCTCAACCCTCTGGGACCGCTAATGGAAACCAGAGGACCTGACTCGGCAGGACAGGATGATGTGGACCCCCAGAGAGCAAGAAGGTGCATGCCAGTAGCATGATCAGCACACCGGGGAACATCCCAATGGGTCTTCTGGTGCCTGCACCTCATCACACAAGTAACTTGACATTGATCTGGGAAACTACAAACAGGGTTAATAACCATACGCCAGTATTAGAAGTCCCACCACAAGTAGGATGGACAATGTTCTTTTCTTCTCAGGTACTTAAATCCAGCAATCTTAATGTCCCTATTACATGCCCAACCCTTCCCTGTACTCCACTCACAGTTTCCGTCCTTGGTCAGCGCAGACCTAGAGTTCAGAGATCCAGCCACAGAGTTCACCTCCCATCATGAGTTGGGGGAGGTAAAGAGACATCTTATTCACCGTATCGGTCACTCACCATCCACCTGCTGACTGCTGTTCACTCATCACCCAGCTGCCACTATGCTAGCAGTCAATTCCCATCCACCTGTTGACTGTGACTTCTGCCCACCAGTCTCAAATGATTCCAACTCCCAGGCTGTGTCTACACTACCTCCCTACTTAGAAGGGAGCATCGTAAGTAGAGTGTTGGGAGTTTATTAATGAAGTACTGCGGTGCAGATTCAGCACTTCATTAAGCAAATTCCCCCCCGTGGCAACTCCGAAGTGTTAAACTTCAAAGTGCTGGCTCGCGTCTAGCTGCGGTTCACCCACTGGTACTTCGAAGTGCCTGGGCAACTTCGAAGTTCCTTTACTCCTCAAAATTTTGAGGAGTGAAGGGACTTCAAAGTAACCCGGGACACTTCAGCTGCGTCTACACGTGCACGCTACTTCGAAGTAGCGGCACCAACTTCGAAATAGCGCCCGTCGCGTCTACACGCGTCTGGCGCTATTTCGAAGTTAACTTCGACGTTAGGCGGCGAGACGTCGAAGTCGCTAACCTCATGAGGAGATAGGAATAGCGCCCTACTTCGACGTTCAACGTCGAAGTAGGGACCGTGTAGACGATCCGCGTCCCGCAACGTCGAAATTGCTGGGTCCTCCATGGCGGCCATCAGCTGGGGGGTTGAGAGATGCTCTCTCTCCAGCCCCTGCGGGGCTCTATGGTCACCGTCGGCAGCAGCCCTTAGCCCAGGGCTTCTGGCTGCTTCTGCGGCAGCTGGGGATCTATGCTGCAGGGACAGGGTCTGCAACCAGTTGTCAGCTCTGTGGATCTTGTGTTGTTTAGTGCAACTGTGTCTGGGAGGGGCCCTTTAAGGGAGCGTCTTGCTGTTGAGTCCGCCCTGTGACCCTGTCTGCAGCTGTGCCTGGCATCCCTATTTCGATGTGTGCTACTTTGACGTGTAGACGTTCCCTCGCTGCGCCTATTTCGATGTTGGGCTGAGCAACGTCGAAGTTGAACATCGACGTTGCCGGCCCTGGAGGACGTGTAGACGTTATTCATCGAAATAGCCTATTTCGATGTTGGCTGCACGTGTAGACGTAACCTTCAAGTACCAGTAGGTTAGCCGTAGCTAGACACCAGGCAGCCTCAACTGGCTAGTATGTCACTCTACACACTGGCTCACACCCCAGTCTGTTCTAAATCCACATCACTCCCCAGTTCACAGCCTCTTCTTCCAAGCCCCCCAAATGACTTAGTTTTGCTGAGCAGCTCTGTATATACAGGGCTGCTCCAGCAAGCTGCCCCCTGATTAGCTCCCCTACAAACTCCTGTCTCATTGACTGGCATGTTATGATGGCTCCCTCCAGTGGTGAATTGCCCGCTTCCTTCCAGGAGATGGACCTTTGCCCCAATACATACACCCACCATTTACCTCACCATTAAATTTAGCCCATAGTTTTTGTTAAGTTGAATGGAGACATCACTGAAAATGGAGACATGCTACATATTTTCAGGGAGATCAAATCTACACTTAGAGCTGAATACTGGTTTCTTAATTAGAATTCTTTTAGAAATGGAATGGGTTCTTTCCCCCCATCAGTGTAACAGTGCTATCCTCTTCGGCCAATATTCAGGAAGCTGCAAGTTGTTTTCATTAGGAAGAGAAATCGATGATGGAGTCAGGCATTATTTGCCCAGAAAGCATGTACATAAAGTCCTGTTTTCCTCAACATGGGAGGAAAAAAACTCCAGAAAACTGTTTTACTCACAGTTCCAAATCTTTTCTTAGCCATAACTTTAATAAAATGAAACAAAACAAAACAAAACAAAACAAAAAACCCGTCCTCCCTTTTTCTCAGGGTCATTCTGGAAGTGATTCTTTGGCTGTCTTTGGGGCTTCCTTGCTGCCTGTCCTGGATGACCGAATGACATTCCTGATGCTTCTCTTTCTCCCTTACATACACAGCTCTGTCAAACTACATGCAACCTCTCTACGTTTGCATTCAGACTGCAAGGAAGAGCATTCAAACTGCCAGGCTCAGCCCCTATTCCAGACTGTCTAGTGGCCTGGGTTCTGGGCAATGGCTCCTACTGTTTCAGATGTCTGTTCCATAAAGGAACTTAATTGCTTTTTACATTTCTTCTGAATGAAGAGCAACTGCTACATCAATAACTATAACCATAGCAGCAGAAAAGCAGAGTGTCCCGTACCACTCAGCTACAGGTAGCTGAGGGACATGGGCAAGAGCCCTAGAGTTGCAGGATAGGGTTGCCAACTTTCTAATTGCACAAATGTGAACACCCTTGCCTTGCCCCTTTCCTGAGGCCCTCTCTTCTCCAAGCCTGTTCCCTCCACTCCCTCCTTCCCCCATCCTCCCTCTGTTGCTCATTCTGCCCCACCCTCCTCCACTGTGTCCACACCAGCATTCCTCTTTTGAAAGATGCATGCAAATGAAGGAAATCTAAAATGCAAATGAGGTGCAGATTTACATGTATGGTGCCTCATTTGCATATTCTTCTTTCAAAAGAAGAAAAGCAGTGTAGACGCAGTTCTTTTGAAAGTAATCCCCACCTTCAAAAGAACCCTTCTTCCTATTTTTTTCTCTTTTTAGGAAGAAGGGTTCTTTCAGAAGATGGGGATTACTTTCGAAAGAGCCACATCTACACTCTTTTTCTTCTTTCAAAAAAAGAATATGCAAATGAGGTGCAAAATATATAAATCTGCACCTCATTTGCATTTTGATTTCCCTCATTTGCATGCCTCTTCGGAAAGAGGAATGCTAGTGTAGACGTAGCCATCCACTTTCACTGGGCTAAGGATGTTAAAAAAATTAACCTGTTAAACAACAGTGCTTAACCAGTTAACCATTATAAGGTAAGGCCTGCTGTCTGGTTCACTTTTCAACCATGGTTGTGGGATCCCACCACCTAGCCCCTCCATGGCAATGGGGCCCCATTTCCCAGCCTACTGGACCCTGCATGGCTGGGGCTGCTCCAGCCCAGCATATCTGGCAACCAGAGTTAACAACCAAGCGCCAGTTATCCAGTTAAGTAAGCATACTGTTAAGTCTCATGCTTACTGTTCTGCTTACTCATTAACCAGTTACCATTCCTAGACAGGGTAGAGGTTTAGGATGCAGAAAGAAGTGAGAACTCTAGCTAGGGGTGTGGGCTCTGAGGCTGAGTTGGGGATGAGGGGCTTGGGGTGAAGGAGGAGACTTAGGCCTGAGGCACAGGGTTGGGGTGCAGGAGAAGGCTGGGATGTGGGCTCTGGGTGGAACTTACAAACGTATCCGGCTCCTATGCAAAGGGGCAGCCACGTGGCTCTACATGCTGCCTACGCCAACAGCCACTCCCCTTGCAACTCCCATTAGCTGTGGTTCCCACCAATAGGAGGTATGGAGCCAGTGCTTGGGTGGGGATGGCAACCAGAGCCCCCATGACTGCACACATGCCTAGGAGCCAGACATGTAGACCGCTTCCAGGAGCCATGTGGAGCCAGGGCAGGCAAAGAGCCTGCTTCAGCCCTGCTGGGCTTCAAGTGGAATTTTTAGCAGCCTGGTAAGCAGCGTCCCTTTTCAACTGGGCATTCTGGTGGAAAACCAGCTGCCTGGCAACCTCTGTGCAGGGAAGTAGTCCAGCTGGCTAGGGCGACAGAGAGACTGGTACAGCTGGTACATGGCAGACAGATTCTCGGTGGGGGAACTAGTGGCTGGGGCAATCCCTGGATGAGAAGCTAGGTATTGGGGCACACCACCTGGGTAAGAAGGTGCTGGGGGTGGTCCCTAGCTGAGGGTCTGGGTGTATGGGGGCAGCCCTTTGGTGGGGTAACGGATTCTGGAGGGGACTGTCCCTGGCCAGGGGGAGCCTTTCTGCCTCAGATAGGTATCTGGCTCTGCAGTGCAGGCACATGTGCCAGCCTACTGTTGGGGAATCTGGATGCTGGAGTCTCAAGTAGTCTGGGTGATGGGAGGCAGTCCATGACTGGGGGCCTGGGTAAACAGGAGATGGTCCCTAGCTGAGTACATAGGGGCTGGATGCACGGGGGGGCTGGGTGCATGGGAATCAGTCCCTGCACCCAACAGAGCTCCCCTTCCTTGAAGACAGGCTCCACACTGCACTCTCTGGGTGTGTAGTGCAGCAGCAATGTGGAAGTGAAGTTGTCAATATACCATGCCATGGCACCCTTACTGCCATCTCTTGTGTAAGGGTTTAGTTCATCCTTCATTTCTTGGTATCTCTGTTCTGACATGTGGAGGCACACATAAAAAAAAAATAAAACACTCCAGTATCTAATGCAGGAGCCTCATACTTTTTTCTCCTGCAAATTCAAAAAGATTAAATTTACAGCCAACCTTTAAAGGGACAGCAGAATACAGAGAAGAACAGAACCAGACAACAAAGCGTCATGGGGAAATCAGAGCAATGACGGCTGTAATGGAGTAGGAGTGATTTGGTACTAACACACATGACATCCTGCACCAAGGGAGAAAGACTATACCGTTATGACTCATAATGGGAAATATAATAAAGAATCTGCATCCATTGTATTCAAGTGAGTTTATATAATCATGTTTCGTTAATACTATCCTAGTAAGACATTTAAACTTTACTTACAACAGGGAAGGGTGGAAATGAAGGAGGTGTACACTAGGAGATTTTAAGGCATGATCCACAAAACAGTAGACCCCTGACTTACATGGGGTTTGCGTTCTCGCAACCTCCATGTAAGTCAAATTTCCCATGCAACTAGGTGGAGCCAGGAAACCAATGACGGCACCAGCCCTGGTCAGCTTCCTGGCTCCAGCGAGTGGATGGGGAGCTGGGGACCAGGCGGCAGCCTAGCTCCTGGCTCCCCTGGGCTCGCGGGAGCCGGGAAACTGCTGGTGTGCTGGTAAGTTTCCTGGCTCCTGCACACCCAGGGAACTGGGAGCCAGGCTGCTGCCTGGTTCCTACTGCCCTGCCACTCTGGGAGCCAGGCACAGCTTCTACCCAGCTTCCTCAGCAACTTCTCCGCAGCACAGCTGTCTGTCCCCTGGCTTTCGCCAGCTGGGGCACCTGGGGGGCTGGAGTGGGGAGCTGATGGAGCAGTTGTGCTCCCCAGCCCCTGGGAACCCCATGAATTTGACTTGCGTTAACCCAAGTTAACTGCAAATCAAAATCGCGCATATGGGGGGGTTGCTGTATGAAAATAAAACAGAACTATTGCCAAAAGTGTTGTAGTAGCTGTGTTGGTTCTGGGCTACTAGACAAAGTGGGTGAAGTACTATCTTACATTGGACCAACTTCTGTTGGTGTGAGACATGCTTTCAAGTTTTCAAAATACTTCAATAATCCATTAGGTTTTCTTAAATGCTGCTGCCATCTGCAGGGCAGTAAGAGGCACCACTTAGTCACAATACAGACCATCTCTTTATCGGAACCATTGCCAGCATATGCTGGTTATCTGGGAAGGGCAAAAGACATTATACAAGTAATAGATGCAGAATTATTTTTAAGAAGTATTTCTTACATGCTCTAAAATGAGATTATGAGTTGCCTCATTGTTTTATGGATGGTAACGGTACAAATCAGCAGGATCTATTAAAGGAAGTTGCTGTATATTCTTTTTTGAAGTGATTTCGCTCATGGTAACATAGGGATATATTCCTATGCCCTTCCCTGCTGTGGGGACATTTGCCATAACAATCCAACAGAGTCACTGCTTCACTGAGTTTCTGGTCCTTTTGGTTTTTTTTGCAGAATGGGGATCAGTTAATCAGTCATGAAAAATAACTTCCTGGAGCTGGTTTTTTTTTTTTAAATTATTATTAGTGGAAAGTAAAATAATGTGATGAAGGCTTCAGCAACAATATAAGCTTCTTACATTTTAATGTAGCACCAAAAAACACCCACTGAACAAAATCAGTTGTCAGCAATAAATCACAAGCAAATTCTTAGAGCCTCCTGCTCTAAGGTAATAGAGGCTCAGGAATTCATGGCCCCTTTTCCATAGTGAGCAGCTCATTGTATGATATCCCTCTTCAACTGCAACCTTTGCTTGTAGTTAGGGACCTGGATCTCCTATGGCTATTCTATCATCAGTCACTTAGGAAAAAGCTTACATAAACAAAGATGGTGTGAGGTCTAACCATTGGTCTAAAGGACATAATAGGGGTTGCATCAGCAGCAGACATTTCTTGTGGATCTATACATGCTCTGAGTATGCCTACTGGATTGGGCCCCAAAGGCACAGTAAGCAGAGGAACCCTCAGTCTGTGAATCTGACGTTAAGTACTGAGCAGCTGGGCATTATCAGGATTTAGGTGGCAAAGCATGTGCCCACCTGCCAAAATTTATGCACTTTGGAGACTTTAAGTGGCAGAAATTTAAGCTTGTATGCAATTAAGGTGACAACAGGGCTAAGCAGCAACTAAGCAGGAGTTTCTGAATGGCAGTGAGGCTTATACGTAGAATTTTGGAATTGAAGTTCCTCTTGGCTACATCTACACTAGCAAGTTATTTCAAAAGAGTTTTCAAAAGAAGGGGGCTCTTTTGAAAGATCCCACAGACCACCTACATACAAAAAATGTTCTTTCGAAAGAAAATCGAAAGTAAGCAGTACTCCTTTTGAAATCACTCTTCCTTTCCCATTTCAGGAAGAACACCTTATTTTGAAAGAAAACACATGTAGACGCTCCACAGGGCCCTTCTTTTGAAAGAGCAGTCCTCATGGCACCTGATTTTTCGATCCCTGACCCATTCTTTCAAAAGAGCAAGGGCTGTGTAGATGCTCTCTTTCAAAAGAGCAGATCACTCTTTTGCTCCTCTTTTTTGTGTGTGGATGAACTCTTTGAAAAGAAGTTCTTTTGGAACAGACCTTCCAGGAAGGCTTCTTCAAAACAGCTCTGTAGCACAGATGTAGCCCTTGTGAATTCCACCCTAGATATCTTATTTTTAATGCAGAAATGTTGCTGAAAGAGAACTTAGGACTTAGCAGGAGTTATAGCACATGAATGGTAATCTATGATGAAGACCAATGGGTGGTAGGTGTTAAGAGATGATATAAAGAACTGCAGAGAGGAAGCCAAAGTTATTAGTCTTACAAAACAAAGATATATGTTAATAGTGGGTGATTAAGAATATGTAACTATTCACCGTAAGCAGATTTCTGTCCTGTGTGCTTTTTGCATGCATGTTTGTCTCTCTTGTTGCTGTGTAAAAATACCTGCAAATGATACAAAACAAAACACAGAACAGAGGAAACAGTAAAAAAGACTGTACACAATGTGCAGGAAAAATGCACAAATTGAATGCACTGAAAGGAAGATTTTTCTCATTAATCTTTTTTTATCATTTTATACATGACTTATGAGAGAAGGTAAAAAATGAAAACTAAGTAGGAACTTTAAACTGATGTCTCTTTTGCAGTCTAAATAAGTGTAACTTCTCATACTTGATGACTGATGTCATGATCCTATTAGTATGCCATAGAACCTTACCTGAATTTAAAATCTAAAATTGTTTCAGATCTTTTATATAGCACCACAAAGAAGAAAACATAGAATACTATCTCAAGAATTCTCCTTCCTTTTGAGGACACCTGTAATGTAGCAAGATCAATTTGCAATACAAATAGCTGACAGTCATTATCAAACAAGATGTAAATCATAATGTCAGATGATACAAAGATAAAAATTTTGAGACTTTAAAAACTGGATGGTAGCACTTTGTAAATACCATTGAAAATTGAACCTGCTGATACACTACCAAAAAGTAGCTACTATATTTGCTGTTATTTCTGTCACTTCACGCAGATTTGGCAGCCATTCCAGGCTTCAGAGTGACACATGTAAAAAAGTGATGGTTCTGGAAGATTTGTTTTGATTTGTCTGAGTGGCTAATAAGGAGGTGTGCTAGGGTAAGAGGATGTGAGTTTGGGACAATTGTGTATGCTGGTTGCCTTGTTTTGAAGAATTGTATCAGATAGGCCTTGTAATCCACTATGTATGCATCTATGCCATATATCTCATGGACCTGTTGCATGCACATTGTTGAGATATGTAAGAGTTAATAAGTATTTGGGTAGGCAATCCAACAGTAATGGGGAATCTGGCCAGAGCAGGCTCAGTCCTTGCTGATCTATACATGCTTTTTTCCATCTTGCTTGAGACCTAGAAAGATAGATAAGCATATAGTTGCACCCAGACTGTAACTTTGGTGAATGCATCTTTTGTTAACAGTGTCTTTGTGTTTCTCTGCTTGGTTCTGACTCGCTCTGTAAGAATATTTTTAGGGTCACATCCTCTGTGTTCTCTGTCACCTGCTGATTCGGGACACACACCATGCAGAAAAGTGCTGATCTAACTGAAAATCTTGTAAAAAAAGGCAGGTAAAATTATATTAGTCACCTGCCTATTAATATTGATTGTATAGGAGTTGAAATTACTAAAAAAGGGTTCACAGTAGTGACAGATGTGTGAGTTCACATTCCAAGGTGGATAAAAGAGTATAATGGGTGCGAAATCACTCAGAATGTTATGTTGGGAACCAGTACTATCAGTAAGGTGATCCATTTTACTCTGTCATCTACTGAGGTTCCTTTCTCCTCTCTAACACATGTTAGCTGTTGAGTAAAAGTGGGCTGATCAGGAGAGTTACAGCAGATATCGCAGTGGTCTCAGATTCTTGGCATGGGACAAGCAAATATATGTAATTCATAAAGTCAAAATGGCTGATGAAACAAAGAGTTCTCATCCTGGCTAGTAACAGAGAGGGAGCCGTGCTAGTCTACATACTATCAAAACAAAAAAGCAGTCAAGTAGCACTTTAACCACTAACAAAATAATTTATTAGGTGAGCTTTTGTGGAATTCTTTTAGAGTCTCTATACCATGGGTCCAAATCAGAAAGATGTCATCAATGTATCTTAACTAGAGGAGGGGTAATTCCACAGAGATTTTAACAATCTGCACCCCACAATTAACTTATGCCTCGATTACTCCACGCAAGAGATATATTTCCTGGACACTACAGTACAAATCAAGGATGGCCTGATCGGTACCACACAGTACCAGAAACCCACTGATCGCTATACTTATCTACACCCTTCTAGCTTCCATCCTGCACACATAACTAGATCCATTGTTTATAGTCAAGCCCTTAGGTACAATCGCATTTGCTCTGATCCAACTGACAGAGACCAAAAACTACAAGATCTCTACCAAATATTCATAAACTTGAATTACCCACCAGAAGAAATAAAAAAAAAAAACAAATTGACAGGGCCAGACAATACCCAGAGACCAGATAGTCCAAGATAGGCCCAGAAAAGCCAAGAACAGAACACCACTGGCCATCACCTACAGCCCCTAACTCAAACCACTGCAACGAATTATTAAAGACCTACAACCTTTCCTTAATCAGGATGCCACACTCCAGAAGGCCCTAGGTGACATGCCTGTTCTCTCCTATAGACCACCTCCCAACCTTAGAAGGATTCTCACCAACAGCCAGTCTCTACTGCGGGAATACCAGCCCTGGGACTTTTCCTTGCAACAAAGCCGCTGCCAGCTTTGTCCACGTATCTTTTCTGAAGATACCATCACTGGACCTAACCAGGTTATTCACAGAATCAGGGGCACATTCTCATGTTCTCAACTAACATCAGATATGCCATCATGTGCCAACTATGCCCAGATGCTTTGTATATTGGACAGACTTCAAACTCTCTCAGACAAAGAGTTAATGGGCACAAAACAGACATCAAGACATTCTTGATCCACAAACCAGTTAGTCTACATTTTAATGGAGTGGTCTGTTCTGTTAATGACTGAAGAGTTTGCGTCTTATTGAAGAATTTTCAGGCTGCTTTAGAAAGAGAAGCTGCTGAACTCTCTTTTGTGTTCAAATTTGACACATTAACACGTGGTTTGAACCAGGATGCAAATTTTCTGGGGCATTATAGGGACTCTTTGGCGGACTAGGCTTAATCTAATTCTTGACTCCAACCCTCCCTTCTGTTCACTGATTTGCTCACCTTGATATTTTTTTTTCTGACTTGTCAACTTTGATTACTATTTTTGGTTCTCTATGCCTTAAATATTGAGTCTGTTCTGGTACAGCTACGGTCTAAAGAAGTGGGTCTGTCCCACAAAAGCTCAACTAATAAATTATTTTGCTAATCTTTAAAATGCAACTTGGCTACTTTTTTGTTTTCATCCTGGCTAGTGACTGTGAGAGGAGCACCTGTCAGCACACGTTCCTGGCTGCGGCGTGAACAAGATAATAAAGGGCACGCCTCCCAGCATGCATTGTGATCGTGCTCTGTGCGCGCATGTCTCCCCCGTCCCCGCCTTCAGAACTACCAATCCCATCATGCTCTGCTCCCAGCAGAGGGTGGGAGTCGCTTGCTGACGCAAGGCATGCCGGGAGTTGTAGTTCTGCTTTTCCTTTGAGACGCCGATTCGATCTAACCCGCTCAGGTTTCCCGCCATGAATGCAGTGAGCGGAATAGCGTGAAAAAGACGCGCTGTTCTGCCTTCCAGTCACGTGCTTTGACGCCGGCCGCGAGGCGGAGCAGCCCACAGGAGCAGCGGCGGCGCAGGTTACCAAGTAACGGTGTGTATTAGTCCGCGATGTCCTGCCTCCGCACATAGCGAGCCAAAATGGCGGCGAAGGTGGCCGTTGAGGATTGCGTCTGAGGGTCCCAGTCCTCTCCACCACCACTAGGCCGGGGCCGGGGCCGCAGTGCGGGAGGCCCACAGCGGCGGAGCTGCTGCCGAGGTAACATCACTGCCCCGCCAGCGCCTGCGAGCCCGCGTCCGGGGGCGGGCGAGCGCGCGCCCCTCTCGGCTACAGCGAAAGTCTCCCGAGGCGCGATCCCTTCCCCAGGGCCCTTAGCTGCCGTCATCCCACCGCCGCCGTGTTGTCTCCCTCCGCCCCGCCTTCACCCTGTCCCTATCCGCGGGGAGTCCGTCGCTGGCTGCCCGGCTCGCTGCCGCGTAGAGCCTTTCGGCCTTCGATAGGCGCTCGGCCGCCAGCCGGTCAGGGACGGAGGCAGAGGAGCCTGGCACGCGCCTAGCGTGGCTCTGACAGACAAAGCGGCCGCCGACGGCTCGCCCCCTCCCGGCCAGTGCAGCAGCTCCTCGCCTTCAGTGCCCGACGGTTCCCGCCCGGCGCGGGGGAAGGGTGTGTTGGTCGCTTCTCCAAGGAGACGCTGCGCGTTCACGGGCAACGGCCATCTGTCGCCTCCCTGCCAGCCGCCCTTGGCGCGGGGCCCGCCCTCCGGCTTTGCCGCTGGAAAGAAGCGGGTCCGACCGCTAACCTTCTCCCCTTTCCACCTGGCAGCGTGACCTTCCCGAGAGACTGGGGGCGCAGGTCTGCGAGAGGCAGGAACTTTGCTCCGGGACCCCCGCTGTAGCCGACGGGCAGGTAGGTAGGTCGGTCGGTCCTGGGGATAGAATACTGATCATAATGACTTGAGTTTATGGGTCTGGCCGCTGGGCATAGAGCGTGTGGTAAGGCCGCTTACTGTGCTGGCGCCAGGGGGGCTTCTGTGTCTCGCCCTCAAAGAAGCATTCCTGCCGCAGTGGTGGTGTTTCACTAGTTGCTGATAAGACACAGGTGAGAGTATGACTAGATTAGAGAACATTTTCTCTGTTTTTTTTGGGAGAGAGGGTTAAATCTGTATGGATCTTACAACAATAGAGGATAAAAGACTTCAACAGTGGAAGGTAAGGGCAAAACTGGAGATTCACAAGTGTCTGGTACCTGAAGTTACTTTAAATAGCTTTTAAGATTGTCTAGGTTTTACATTTGTTATCCCTTTAAAACGTCTAATTTTTCAATGGAGCCCTGTACAAATACAAAATTGGTATCCACATCTGCAAAATTGACCCACAGACAGAATGTGCGGGTATCTGTAAATTTCTGGATAGAAAATTTGTATAAGGTGTGGATGTGGCGATAAAGTGGACATTCGTGATTTGTAGGGCTGTAGTTTTCAGAATGTCTGAGTTGATTCGTGCAGAATATTTGATTTCCCTTGCCCAGAAATATCAGATTGTAACCGTTGAACATATGTAGCTTTTACAGTTCAAAGTGATACTTCAAAATTTGGCAAGATGATTCAGAATTTGACCTATAACAAGCAGTCCAGTAGCACCCAGAGACTAACTTTTGTGGGTTAAAATGCACTTTGAACGTCAAAGATGAAACTATAAGTGTGCCAACAAAAAGTCTCCTAAAATACAAGTTTACATCTTATCACGGATTGCCCTAGTGCCATATGTTTGCCTGACTTGTGTGAGGGCTAGGGTAGAGGATTGGGATGCTGGGGTGAAGGCTGTTGCATGTGATCTCTGATGGATCTGGGGATAAAGGGTTTTAGGACCTTCAGTGGAGAGAGGGTTCTGCCTGTTCTGTCCCACTTAAACAGCTCTCGGGGGTCACGTGTAAGAGGTAGCTCTGTGGTGGCTCCAGTGAGGCTGGGTGGGGGTAAAGTGGGGGTGGCATTTCTCTCCTGGCTACACAAAGTCTACAGGTTTGTACTACAGGAATGATGAGGAGGGAGAATTTTGAGAAGATGCTTCCCTAGGCAGCCCTGAGCCTCTGCTCAGGAGTTATAAGGCAGTTGCACAGCTGACGAGGAGAACTACGACTGTATCTTTTTTAAGATTTCCCTCGGTTGAATATGATATATAAAAACACTGAGAAAGGAAGAGAGGAGAGCAGAATTTTAGTGAGTAGCTCTCTTCTGCAAATAGCTGCTAGAAAGTAAGGTAAAAGAAGACAAGACATGAACTAAAAGAGCCAGAAACACTGAATATAACTTCCTTGTGTATAATTGATTGAACTATTAGAAAACGTCTGACTGTAGTCTTCTAAGTTAGTTAATTGAGGGGGATGGGGAAAGAAGTTGGAATACTTGTGTAGCTCTATCTCAATCTCATCTTTGTGAAAAAATATTTTATCTCAAAATAACTAGGAATTTGCATCAGTTTCTAGGAAGTTATGAGAATCCAACAAGAATGCAGACTTATTGGAAAACCTTTTAAAAGCAAATGTAGGAAATTGGGATATGATAAGCTGCCTGCAGCCTGATTCAGCAAGGTACCCAAGTATATGAACAGTCCAGTTGATGCAGTGAATGCTATAATCCAGGACTGAAAGTCCTGATGCCACTGGGATATTGATACAATCGGCGAAGAGTAGTAGGAGAGAGGAGTTACGTAAGATTACAAGACAACAAAGCAGTCAAGTAGCACTTTAAAGACTAACAAAATAATTAGGTGATGAGCTTTCATGGGACAGAGCCACTTCTTCAGATTGTAGCTTTAACAGAAGAGACTCAATGTATAAAACACAGAGGTCCAAAAGTTATCAAGGTTGACAAATCAGAAAAATTGTTATCAAGATAGGCAAATCAGAAGAGCAGAGGGGCAGCAGGAGGAGGGGTGTGGGGTGGGGAAGTCAAGAGTTAGATTAAAAAAAAACTAAGAAAGAGCCCTGATAATGGGCCAGGTAATTGCTGTCCCAGTTCAAACCACATGTTAATTTGTCGAATTTGAATGTAAATGAGAGTTCTGAGCACTCTGTAAATGATTGTTGAAGTTCCTTTTCAGTAAAATACAGACTTTCAGGTCATTAACAGAATGGCCCACTCCATTGCTGGCTGACAGGTTTGTGAGTTAGGAGTTTTTTTATGTCTGTTTTGTGTCCATTCATTCTTTGTTGAAGAATGTTAAGCGTGTAAGATTACAAGGAGTTTGCACAGGTGTAACTGAATCGATCTTGGTCTATGTGCAGTCGTGGAAATTTTACGTAAGTGGAAATACTCGTACCTTATTGAGTTTGACTGTAGTAATAAAAATGTATCTGATCTGCATCTTCCTTGACTTAGATGCTAAGGTAAATATTGCCTTTTTTTTTTTTTTTTTTTTAAAAAATACTGGAAAAAAATTGGTGGCTGTGATGTAATCTTGTATCATTTTTACTTTTGGTGATACAATACTTTCATGAGCAGTGCAGGTTGAATGTCTCTAATCTGGAACTCTCTTGTCCTGCAAACTCCGTAATCTGGCATGATTTTAGTTAGGTTACCACTTGTCATAGGTGTGGCCAAATTTCTCGTGGTCCCATGAAATTTGTTTCCAGACACCAGTTCTGACTGTCAGTGTTCTGTGCTGTTATTTACCTGTAATTTACTCCTAAATGTATTCTAGGAGCTCAGTAAGGAGTGGAAATGTTGGTAATGTGCTAGAATATATTGCCGTCCCATGGTCCAGCAAATTTGTCAGGGACTGGTCAGTTCCTGAGGGTGCTGGACAAGATAGGCTGAACATATAGTAGTAAGCCTCTTCCACTCCTACATCTTGGAGCGTAGGCCATTGACGAACATTTGCCAACGTCCTCTGTCTTTGGGGGATCTTTTCCATTTCTGAGGAGGTATATCTTGTTTTTTTTAACGTCTGCCTTTAGGCCTGCATGCCAGGTATTTCTTAGGTGCCGTCTTCTCCTTTTTCCTTGTGGGTTCCAATTTTAAGGCTTTCTTTGTGATGGTGGTGGTTGGTTTTCTGAGATTATGGCCAAACCATTGCCATCTTCTCTTTCTTGTTCAACAGGAAGTTGGTGGGTCAGTTGTCGTGGGTCTTGGTTGTTCAGGGTGTATGGCCAGTGGATCTGGAGGATTTTACAGAGGTAATTATTGATAAATGTCTGGATTTTTTTGAAAGTCATCTTTGTTCTCCAAGTTTCTTCTCCATACATTAGGACTGATTTGATACTGGAATTGAATAACCCAATCTTAGTCTGAGTTCTGATCTGCTTAGAATTCCAGATGTTTTTTCATGAGAAGAGCTTTTCTTGGTTTCCCAGTTCTCGCTCTCACATCAGCACCATTGCCTCTTCTTTATCAGTGAGAATACGTTTCAATGAGCTTGTATAGTTATTCCTGTACAGGAAGGGGATTGCTCTGTCCTTATCACATTTTTTTTGCCAGTGTAACTGCATCCACATTAGGTAACCATAATAATTACAGTGGTACAACTTCGAAACGTAGATCAGGCATAATTTTTCTAGTATTAATCCAAGCTGTATACAAAGAAAACACTTTTGTAACTAATTTATGAACATATGTGACTTCCATACACGCATGATCAGGCATGTGTGAACTTTGGTTTTGTAATTAGTGGTCTAAGATACCTGACCAATCAGTACAATGTACCTTCAGTTCTTTTGGTCTCTTACCTGAGCTAATAAGTTCTGACTGACACCAGCAGAAATAAATGACATCATGTTGTATTTCATAAGATATCTTCAGAATATGGTGCTGATGTTCACCTGACAGCTAGGACTATGTAGGAAGGTGATTATTTGCCTAAATGTGTCAGTATTCCACTTCTGTAACTGATGTTGATGGTAATATTAATATCCATGTGGGTGAAAGAAACTAGTTTCTTGCTCAACCCAATTAAAGTTAGAAACAGACTTCAGAGAGAAGCTGCGGAGCTGCAATTCATTTGCAAATTTAACACCATCAACCAAGGATTGAACAGAGACTGGGAGTGGCCGGCAAATTATAAAAGCAGTTTCTCCTCTCTTGATGTTCACACTTCACATTAGCTACTGATAATGGGCTGCATCCTCCCTGACTGAAATGACCTGGTTTCTGGTCTGGATGTTCACAACTCCACATTAACTGCTGATAATGGGCCACATCCTCCATGACTGAACTGACCGTGTCAACTCTGGCCCTCCTCTTGATTGGCACTCCCTCCTTTTCATGAGCCTATATATATATATACACACCCTCTTTTCGAACCCCTGACTCATGCATCTGATAAAATGGGTCTTTGCCCACAAAAGTGTATGATCCAAAATATCTGTTGGTCTGTAAGGTGTCACAGGACTTCTTGTTTTTGAATACACAGACTAGCTTGGCAACCCCTGATACCAATAAAGTGTGCCACAGGTACTTGGTCTACAGATTTGTTCTTGTTTTGTGTGTGCTTGGTATCATAGCACTGTTGTGTATGTGGTTACAGGTGGCTAGGGCTTGTACACACCAACACTCAAAAGGATAAGGTGGGATTGACAGCCTTCGGCCTGTGGCCCATCAGGGTAATCCACTAGTGAGCTGTGAGACGTGTTTATGTTGACTCTCCACAAACATGGTCTTCTGCAGCTCTTGGTGGTCATGGTTTGCTGTTCCTGGGCAATGTGAATTGTGTGAAGTGGTGCAGGTCTCAGAGATGCACTGGGCACTGCCCTGGTGGCTGTGATGGGCTATGCCTGCAGACAATCCATGTAAACAAATTGTAATGTGCTCTCATACTTCCCCTTCCCCCCCACCCCACAGGCCAAAGGTTGCCCATCCATCGGAATAAGCCAAGGATTCAACTTTAAAAAACATTTTTTTTGTCTCTCTAATCTTCTTTGGCTGTACTTAAATTTTTTGGTGTTTATCAAAATGATTTGAAATAGCCCAAGCAGGAAGGATTTCCTTAACTGTTGACACAATATATTTATCTGAAGAATTGTTTAAAACGCAAGCCATTTGTTTATCTATTAGCAATCTGTTTCCATGGTAAATAAAAAAAAAAGTGATGAATATACTCTTATTTTTCTGTAAATCGTACTTATGATGAAATCTTTGGCATTCTGTAGCTAAATGTTTGTAATATATGATATAGTAAGGAAAAAAGAACTCCTGTTACAGACAGACAACAAGTGTCCTTTTCAGTGGTCTGTTATGGGATATTTTAGTATTGAATGCAGGACATTTTACTTTGAATATATTCATCATATGAAACTTTTTTTAATTCTTGAAAGCCATTGTATTAGACTGACATCACTGTGGACCTGATGCTACTCTATTGCACTGTGATAGTGTTAAACACTGTATCTTTTTACTGTTTCCAAGAACTAAATTTTCTCATTATGCCTTTGTACGTTTTATTGCAGAAGGTCAGACATAGTAAAATATTTTTCATTTGTACTGTTATTTTATAATGGAACAATTTTAGAAAGTACAGTTCATACTTCATTTACAACTTCTCTAAAAATGTTTAGTTTTAACACCTGCCTGTTTTTAGGATGACTAATATTTATGGATTTTAGAGCTTCATAAAATAGCTTAAGATATTTTTCAGAATATTGTAGCTCATTTTCCTAAATTGTGCATATTTTTCTGCTGTTTCATTTACCTCATAGAATGTGCATAGTGCTGAGCATGGATTAGAATAATCTGTTTTTCAAGAAAATATCTCTAACTTTTAGTTGATATGGGAAATAGGCTGCATTAATAGGTTTACCTCACTTTTTTATAGTTTTTTTGACTGCATATCATGGCAACAGGAGGTGGTCCGTTTGAAGAAAGCATGAATGATCAGGACTTGCCTAGCTGGAGCAATGAGAGCTTTGATGACCGACTGAACAATACGGTACAATTCATGTTACTTTTTTAATTGTAACATCATATTAGAGGTTTAAATTGACACACAGATTCTATTGTAGTGTTGGATAGGTATGAAACCATAAAAAATTATCAAGCAGGATGCTGTAGTAGAAGTTACTTGCATATGTTCCATTCATAAAACTAAATATGTGTCCAGCTGAAATAAATGTTAGCAAACATATGTGTGATACAAAGAAGATGATTTGTATGATACAAACAGGGGGAGGGATATCTTAGTGGCTAGAGCATTGGCCTTTTAAACCCAAGGTTATGAGTTGATTACTTGAGGGGGCCTTTCAAGGTCTGGGGCAGGTTAGATGTTTTAAAAAAAAAAAAAAAAAAAAAAAAGTTAGGGATGGTGATAGGTCCTGCTGTGAGTGCGGGGGACTGGACTCGATGACCTCCTGAGGTCTCTTCCAGTTTTATATGATATGTTATGTTAAAAATAGATTTGAAAGAGCCATATGCGGATGGACTGATGATCCCTGATCAAGAGTTGGCCTATCAGAACTGAGTTGCTAATCTAACTATGTATAAAACATTTTTGGTGGTGGGGACTAGATTATTTGAGAAGCATTCGTGGGAATTGCCTCTCAAGGTTAAGAATTATAACCCACTAAAGACTGAGTAGAAGATTAATGCTCAGTCTGCAGCTTATAAACTGCATGTGGCTGTAGCTATTGGCTCTTGAAGTCTACCTCTTGGATTGCCACGAACAGCTGATTAGCAGTACTTATGGTGGAACGGAGTTCTTGCTCCTCCCTCACTTTCTGTATCTGCTAGAGAGATAAAAGGTAAGCTGTGATTGATCTGGTGACACCAGGAACTGGCTCTTTTAACGCCAGCACCAAATGTGATTGTGGTGACTTATTTTAAAAAGCCCCTCGGCAATTGTCAGCATCTTGTTAGCTTTGTTTTATCTTGATGGGCTGCACTCCATCCCTTGGATGAAGCACCCCAGTGAGGGGAAGGAATTTGCTCCTAATGTGTATCAGAGTTCACTTTTGGGTGGGCCTGGCTGCTAGTCTATGCAGACTGTGGTGGGTGTTTAGCTGGCAGTGACAAAGCATTGCAAGCCATGGCATCTCTATAAAGAGTGCTTTATCTGAGCTGTTGCTTGTGCTTCTGAGTTTAGTATGTGTTAATAGAGAGGTCTCATGGTTCATTTGTAGTATGCAAGAAATGAGTTAGCTAAATTTTAGTTTTTGTTCTATAGAAAATTTATTTGAAAAGTTTGTAGTGTTTTGTGTTTATAGCTATTTATTATTGTGTGCGTTTGGGGTGTTATGCAATTATGGCTGCCAGCTCACATGACTGAGTACCACTTGAAGCAGAAGAAAAATGCTAATGTAGCTTTGTTTCAATTGAACAAATACTTCTGAAGACAAAAATGGTTAATTAGATCAAGCTCCCTGTGAGATTACATATTATTTGTGCTTTGGAGAAGACTATATTTTATTCAGTTTTGATACTTACATTTAAGCAATAATTTGACAATGTTTTTAGTATTTGTTTTTTCTGTGACTCTAAAATTAAATCCAACCTCAGTTCACTGAAGCAGACTTTATTTTTTCACTAAAGACATAATGAATATGTTTTCCTTCTGCTTTTTCTGAAGGACTGGAGGGGGCAACAGAAGAAAGCAAACAGGTCTTCAGAGAAGAACAAGAAAAAACTCAGTGGGGAAGGTGAAACCAGGCTTACTAATGACATATCTCCAGAGTCCTCACCTGGAATAGGACGGCGGAAGACAAGGACTCCTCATAGTTTTCCTCACACTAGATATATGACTCAGATGTCTGTTCCAGAGCAGGCAGAATTGGAAAGGCTTAAGCAACGAATAAATTTCAGTGATCTGGATCAGGTTTGTGGCTGTGTGTTTGTTTGCAAAAAGTATATGAAAGTAAAACTACACAAAGCTTTTTAACTGTCTTTTTTTGATTTAACAAACTTGAAAAAGACTTCTAGCTGAGCTTCTGACTTTCAAAAATGTTCATTGGCAAATAATAGTCCAGATTCTGAACTGGAGCAAGTAAAACAAGACAAATGTTCTGGATTATAGGGTCCAGATACTAGCTATGAAAAGTAGACAACTGAAGTTCATTCTTTAATTCTGTAGTGTACTAATTTGGATATCTGCAGTTTATTTCTTGTGAACCTACCTATTCTGGATGTCCCTCTTCCCAGAACACTTGTGGTGCAGAGGTAGAAATGGTTCTCTGCACTGCTGCTCCCCCTCCTTCCCAGCTGGGGGGGAACAAATGGCAGCATACAGAGCTGTCTTCCCTGAATCTTTCCCTACCATTCCCATAGTGGCAGGGGCCAGTGCCTGGGAGCAGCAGGGGGACACAGAGTCACCTGTGCCCCAGGAATGCAGTGCCAGGTAAGCACCCCATTACTCTCCCAC
This sequence comes from Carettochelys insculpta, assembly GCF_033958435.1. NCBI lineage: Eukaryota > Metazoa > Chordata > Testudines > Carettochelyidae > Carettochelys > Carettochelys insculpta. Next base: position 55,315,468 of record NC_134140.1, read on the forward strand.
CCGGACTCCACAGTGCCTCCCTCTGGCTTGGCAACATTTTAATCCATCATTCCCTGTTTGTCGAATTAAAGCAGTTCAAGTCTGTTTCTGTACTTGTAACACATCTGTGGGAGTTACATTATTACTTGCCAGTTGGGAGGGTATTTTATTGAAGGTATTACTTCCTGTAGTAATGTAATTTGAGACTGTGACCCTAGTTGTGTCTGGGTTGGATGCTTGGTAGCAGAATGGAGTGTCAGGCTTTTTAGTTCTGCCCCTAAATATTTGCTGAATTTGTATTTTCATTTAAAAACAAAGACCTCTAGTTTTCATGGGTGTAACAGTACCCTTCCAAATGTGACCCATTGCTTTGCTGTCTTCCCAAATCTGAAGACAAGACCACTATGGAGCCTCTCTTGCTGCTCTTAGTTTTTCTAAGGAACAGCAGAGTGGGACTGATATACCTATACCTATTCCATTGTGGTTGCATACAGCATTCTGAATAGCATCAGTAAATATTCCATCTTAGTAGTAGCACAAGAAAACTCTGGAGCAATTTACAGGGGAGGATTTAAAAAAAACAAAACAGAACAAAATACCCACCAGTCTGGAGTAGAGTGAGAAATGCTCTTTCCACATAGCAAGCAAGAAACTACACAGGAATTCATTGTCAGATGCTGTTCTTTATTCCAATTCAGTAGTCAGGAGGCTATAGGATAAGTAGCTACTTTCTCATGCCTTTAGAGGGTGACATGGTTTCACATTGTCTGGCACAAAGCAGGAGTTCAGAGCAGGGTCCAGGGATAGAACCTTGATAGGAATTCTAGAGTTCTCCCTGTCACTTGCAGTGTAATGGGTAGGAAATAGAGCTTTTTTTCAGAATTTGCCTGGTGGAGATGGTTTTAATCAACTTCAATATCAGTCATCAATTGTAAGTTTAGTTTTCTGTCTAATAGGTGATTTTTTTTCTTTTTTTAATCTGTGTATCATTTCTGAACTTCATGATACTACTTGATTAGTTTGCAATTAAACAGTGAAATTAAAATGTTTTTGAAAAAATATTTAAGAAATAACTTTCTTTCATTTGCTTTTATGTAGAGGAGCATTGGAAGTGATTCTCAAGGCAGAGCAACAGCTGCTAACAACAAACGTCAACTTAATGAAAAAAAACCATTCAACTTCCTATCACTGCAGATTAACACTAACAAAGGCAAGGATGCAGCCACAAGCCCTCAAAAAAAGGAAACTGGTGGCTCTTCACAATGTAAAGAGTTATTTGCATCTGCTTTGAGTAAGGACTTCTTGCAGAATTGTCAGGTGCTTGCTCAAGAAGATGGAAGAGGAGAACCTGTTATGGATAGTAGCCAGGTATTGTTTGTGACTTGGCCTATTTCTGTTGTAATCTCTCCCTCCCACAAATGTGGAACATTCAGAAAATGTACAATTTCATTGATAAATACCCTGATGAAACTTCCTAGATGGTTTTTGTCAGTTCTTAAAATTAATCCCAAATGGGTCATTTGAAAGTTTATATTTTGCAGTTATTGTTGAAAATAACTTGTTTCAGAATACATGCAGTTAGATTTAAAATATACACTATGTGCCAGAATGCTTGTGATCATATCCTGGTAACTCCATATAGTGCAAGAGACGTAGTTCATTTAACGTTGCATTCTTAAGATTGACGTGGTTACCATTTTAATGGTTTTGGTCATTTCTGGGACTAGCATACAAATTGTGACGTAAGGTTTAGATATGAGCTCAGCAGTGCGTCTCTTTGTTACTTGTGACCAAATTAACATTAATTCTCACTCTTGGAAGTTTATGCACATGCTTGATGCCTGCTGAAGTCAGTGCCAGTTGTAGGACTTATACCATAAACTATCACATGATTTTATTTTATTTACATAGGTGTGGTATAAATTAATCACCTTCCTATCTTAGGCATCACAAATATAAATTCCATTTACTGATTAACTTACTGAGTGATTTCAATGTTTTCTCTGCAGATTGTAGGCAGACTAGTTCAAATTCGTGACTATATTGCAAAGGCCAGCTCCATGCGGGATGATCTTGTAGAGAAAAATGAAAGATCTGCTAACGTTGAGCGCTTGTCTCATCTCATAGAACATCTTAAAGAACAAGAAAAATCCTATCTGAAGTTTTTGCAAAAGATGCTTGTAAGTTTCGGAACTTAAAATATAGCTGTAATATCTCTCCAGAGAAATGTTGGAAAACTTCAAAGAGTCAGTCATTAGTATAATGATACTGCTAGGAAAGTTAACTTAAAGATGTAGTACCTTCCATGATAATTCATTTGTTACTACTCCATTTATATAGCTTTTGATTTATGCTGCTAAAATATTTCAGGCTAGAGAAAATGAGGAGGAGGATGTTCGGACAATAGATTCAGCTGTGGGATCTGGTTCTGTAGCTGAGAGCACATCGCTAAACATAGATGTGCAGTCTGAGGCTTCAGATACCACGGTAAGCTGCTTTTAGTACTTGGGTGCTAGAAATGGACTTTTTCCCCCCTAATTAGTAGTTGATAATATTGTTAATCTGAAATTCAGTTCAAGGAGAATTAACACTGTTCCCTGCCCCGCCCCCCCATGCTTAAGAATGTATATTTTTTTTAAAAACTTGTGGTTTTTTTTGATCGTAACATTTTTACTTTTTGGTGGTTTATGAATCCTAAAAATAACTCTACCCATATTAAATATGTATATTGCCTGTTACTAGTGCAGAAAGGACTAGTTTTCTAAGCTGTTTATTGATAAATGATGTGCTTCCAGTACTGGGGAAACTGATTAAGTAATAGAGGGGTAGAAATGGTTCACTACCATGGAATGTTATAGGGCAGTGGAGTCCAATAATAATTCAAGGATCACCACGCTTGTGGTTGTCGTCCTTTCACATTCACCACAGCCTCTCCCCACCACCACCCTCTAGATAAATGTCCACCCCCTCCCCCAGAGCCAGGCTTCCCCAGTCCTCCCATTGCCCTGTGTTTAAGTGAATGTCAGCGACTCGCAAGAGCTGCCACCGCTGGAGCTGCAGGGGCCAGAGCCGCAGGGGTTACTGCTGCCAGGCGCTTGTCCCACCAAGCAGTGGGACACATGGGCGGAGGGCATGCCACGTGTGTGGCTCAGAGGAGCTGCATGTGGCTCCAGAGCCTGGGAATCGCCACACTGCAGTACCTTGTTTGCCACAAGTGGTGAACGTATTAGATACTGTGGCTGTAAGACGAATGAGTGTATATGTAGTGATACAGTAACAAGCATTGCTGTAGGAGGGGGCTTCACAGCTTCTTCTGTTGGGTCAGCTTTAAATGAAGCCCACACAATCTTTATAGGAGTGCAAAGGCAGTATACTGCATTTATTGAGAATACAACAGTAGCATTCACATGCATGGACACACGCACACGGGGACACACACACACACATGGACAGAGTCCAACCAGACAATGTTATAGTTACCAGTCTAGACCCTGGATCAATCTAGTGGCCAGCTAAGTTGATCACAGAGGGGGTGCGGGGCCTTCTCTGTCACGATTCAGTGCCCTCCTGGAGTTGGTGGCAAAGGGAACGCAAGTCCCCTGGTAAAGCACCCTGCTTTTATAATCCTTTTATCTGTTGAAGTTTGCTGTGCCAGTCTATGACTGGTGTGTTATCTTTTTGATACCATTCATTCTCAAAACATCTCCAAAAGGCTCATCCTGTAATCAGTTGTCTTTAAGGGTGCCTGCTCCAGTCATCAGTCTGCCAATCCAATCACTTCTTGACCGGGGTATGCACTGATGGTCCTTCTCTGACGCCGTTAAGTCTGTCTTTACCAACGCTTTGTCTCTCCTTTCTTGGCCATCTGGCTCTGGGGCTAACCTTCACACCTTTATCTCAACACAGACATACCACTTTCACACGTAACAATTCTTACAAGGACTCTCAGAGAAAAGCAGAGCAAAAGGCATTATAAATCAAACAGTTAAGGCTTCAGCCTTCAACATCATCCTGTAATCTTGTTAACATAGACATAATACTAAAACTCTGTCTGTCTACTCACTAAATTCTAAAACTAAGAGACGTATTCAATTGAAGAACTTAATCAATAAAATGTTAAATGTGTTAATATGTTACCTTACGTTGCTACATAATTAGCCTAAAATTCAAAGTATAAAGAGACTAAAACTTTCAGGTCCAACATCACCTCTTAGTAGTGTGTCTTGTGCACTCTGGTGTTCCCAGATATGTTTCATCAGGATTGCACAGTACAACTCCTTTCTCATTAGTGGTAATATATCATTCTTGTTCAGTATCAGTAGTTGCTTATATGGAGAAGAATGTTGGCTATTTTCCTCAAGTTTTAGTGTGTGTTGTTTTTTTTTAAATTTAAGCTCCTTGTACAGAAAACTTTCATATCTGGCAGCCCCAGGACCAGGAGGTTGCTGGATATTCAAATATTCTGGATCATAGAGAGGTATACCTAGCAATGCAAAACACTAAAGAAAAGCAAGATTAGGTATTAAGAAACAAACAAAAATGTATTCAGAGTACTTTATTTACCAACAACACCAGGATTGTACCCTGTAAACCAGTGTTTCCCTACTTTATTTGATCACGGAATCCTTGTAAACTGGAAAGAATTTTACGGAGCCCCATTCCCAGGCTCTACCCTCTTCAGCCCCCCCAAACTCACCCCCCCCATCTCCAGGCTTTACCGGCCTTATCTCCCTAAATCTGCCCCTCAGCCCCAAACCTACTTCACTTCCCCATCCCCAGGATTAATCCACACTGACCCCTGGCACTAACCCATCTGTGGCACTGGATGGGAGCTTACACAGGGTGGCCATGTGCGCCCTGCGGAAGGAGGGCTGGTGTGGCAGTGTTCTGCTGGCAGGGGTGAGCCGAGCCATGCCTACTGGAGGGGTGTGGCCACTCAGGTAGCAGGGCAACTGAGGGGCTCTCTGTGGCTTCCTGCCCTGTCACTGCTGGAAAAAATGGAAATAATTTAATTGGTTAACGTCCAGATCTCTCCCACCATCCTGCTGGCTGTTTAAACTAATTAAATTTAGTTCTGCTGTTTCGGCGGTGGCAGGCAGGGAGCTGCAGAGGAGGTGTTGGCAGCGTTTGGAGCTGCAAACAACTCTTTAGAGACCCTTATGTGGCTCCAGGGCTACAATGGAATTTTCTCGCAGAACCCCAGGGTTCTGCAGAACATCATTTGGAAAACACTGCTGTAAACTTATGCTATATTTGCTGTATTTATTTGTGTTTACTGTCACTATACTATGCTTATGGAAGATATAACTGAAATTTATGTATAGTTAAAATGCTGGTTATTTGAGAGTTCTAGATGCTAGAATGCTGGATATGAACCAGAAGAGTTTACTGTATATGGTGTTGGCTGTTTGTTGAAGGTCCACAGCCTATTGCCTGTAAACAAAGTGCTCCACTGACAGTGGGTTAGGAATGCATGTTCTAGGAATTTACAAAGTAGCATTTAAATAAAGAATTAAGAGGTACTTTATTGAAAGTCAGAATGAAAGCAGACAGTCTGTCAATGTAATAATCAAAGTCCTGCAAGATGTTCTTGTTTTTATTGGGTCTTTCTAAAAACTAAAATTGTAGAGATTAAACACCGATATCCAACTTTTAATACTGTTTAAATTGCAAAAAAATTACCAGTGTCATATATAGATACAATGCTCGTCAACAAAGCCTACATCGTGTTTTTCCTTTGTGCGTGTGGCTTTAAGAATTTTGGGTTTAGGTTTCAGTTAGAATATGAATGATTAAAGGTGGCTTTCTATAATTACATGGTACCATGATATATGAAATTGTATTATTTCAATCACATAAGTGTTTTTTATTTATAAGACTATTTTCAATTTCTTCGTTAAAAATTATCTTCCCAAATGACACAATTTGCCATATATTACAAGTAAGACACAAATGAATTAGGTAAGCAGTTTTGTAGTTTAAAAATGCATGCTGAACAGGAGTGTATTCTAAATCTAACATACTAAACTATTTAATAAAGGAAGTATCTTTTAGTCTGAAAATTCGGCCCTGCATTGAGGACAAACTAGGGAATTCAGCTTCACAAGGACAGGTTTCAGACACTGATGTTACAAGAAGTCCAAAAGGGAAAGGTGACAGAGCTGCTGTGAATGGCAGGGAAATCAGGCCTATTAGGATTGGATTACTCTCACAGGTACTCTTCCAAATATTATCTTGGCAAGTCTCCATAATAGGGTCTGTACTTCCTGATTTTGTTGTTCTTTCTCAATTCCTTTGTTGCTAAATAGCTTTAAAACATACTAATTATTTGTAATGAATTACTTTTTTCTCATTCTTTCTAAATAGGATCTTTTGGTGTCTAATGCTTCACAACACTGTAACAGTAGATCTAGTTTATTTACCTATCTTTGGTTAACTTTTCATTGAATATCTTTTCTTGGTGTTTTGTTTTGGGAAATGGAGATTTTATAAAACTGAGTTTTTACCAATTTCCTCCTCAAATCCAACATATGTTCTTTTTGATAAACCTAACTATATATCCAGTTGTTCATCTAACTTTTCTCAGAGGCCGCCACTTCAGTTTCATGACTTGGTGCAATTGCACTGTTTATTTCTGGGAACGTGTAGTAAACTTGGCTTTAATGTAGCCTAATAGGGTAAAAATTAACACACATCTAAGGATTGTGAGTCTGAAAGTAGCCTGCCTGAAATAATTTAATATCAAACCTCTTGTGTAGAAATAGTGAAGTGGAAGATCAGAAATGTCTGTGGCTTAAAGGAAAAATATGATAATACACAGGTTATATATCCTCTATAGAGTGCTTAGGCCTGTAGTAAGCCCCAGTACACACTTGCAGGAAAAAATACATTTAGTAAGTGTCATTGCCTTAAAAACTGTATTTGAGATGCATCTGGTTCTTCTGTGATAATTTAAAAAAATAAGTAATAAATGCAGTTTTTAGTGCTCCATCTTATTTGTTTAAAATCACTGTTTAAACACATTACTTCAGTATTTCCATACACTTCATAGCAAATTTGTCATGCTTGAGTGCCTAATGTTAACAAAACAAGCGGTCATGTAGCTGTTTAAAGACTAACAAAATAATTATTAGGTGATGAGTTTTTGTGGGACAGACTCACTTCTTCAGATCTGGAGACAGTGCTGTACCAGAAATGGCATGATGGTTTTATAACAGAGATCCAAATCCAAATTGAAATAAAAACTGACAAATCAGATATATAGGACAGAAAGAGGGGTGGGGGGGGGCGAAGGGGAGGGGAGGAGAGGGACATCCATTTTAGAAGATTATTTTAATGATGCCTCTGATTATGTTTGAAATAAAACTTGGTTTATCAGTTTTTTGGTTACAGTAGGGTCTCAACATTTGCAAGGGTTTCATGTTGAGAACCCTCACAAATGTTGAATTTTGCGAATGTGGCTCCCACCTGGAGCCTGGCTGCCGGTGCTCCTATCCAGGGCCTCAGGGAAAGCGGTGACTGCTGGCTACTAACACATAATTGAATTCACAAACATTGAGTTTGCAGATCTTGAGACTACCATATTTTAGGCTTGCTGTTGATTTTGAGACTCTGCCGTTGCTTTGACTTTTTTTGCACAAATCACATCTTTCCTTACCTCAGTTTCCCTGTTTGAAAATAGGTATTTACACAGAAATATCACAGGAATATTAGTGATGGTTTTTAGTCACTTGAAGTAATTTGAAAGTGCTGTGTACTTGCAAGTCTTATTATATTTTGAAGACCTTGTCTTTAAATTCTGGATGTTGAAAAATAATAGATTGAGCTGAACGTTGATTTAAAACATGGATTTTTTTTTAAAGAGATTGAGACTTTTTGATACCTAGGCTGAGAGAGAATTACCCATTTCATTTCGAGATCTGTGCTCTGCTATGGGTGCAAGAAACAGCATTCCAGCTACACAGTTCATTTACTATCCATTGTAGTACTTGACCATACCTTTTCCAGTAAATTTCATACCCACTGGGAGGTAACTCTGAAGTAGTGCAAAGTACTTTAATATATGCAAGCTTATCCTTCAGTTAAGGAACTTTTTACAATTCATTACATGAGTTCCATAGTGTAAACAACTAACAGTAGATAACACTTGATTTTTATTTATTTATTTTTCTTTAGGCAAGGGGGTCAGCTTCTTACAAGGTTTTAAAGAGTTGACAGAAATATTTAAAATTCATAACTGTTTTTTTTTAGTCCTGTCTGCCTACTGTGGGGATGCAGGTTCAAACCTGATGCAGAGTTGCAGCCTACATAAGATTTTGTGGAATGAGACAAACTAATTTGTTGCAAAATAATGTGATGAAAGGAGAGGCTTTGAAGCTAGTCAATAATTCAGGACCTTTGGTCTTACTGAGACAGGGTCCCATGGAGTTTTTTTTGGATTGGTAGCTGCATAACCTAAGTTTTTGCTTGAAACTGGACTAGTAAGCTAATATAGAGATGAAGAGGGAGGATCATGCTGATATTTTAACAATGTGCTTGCTGCATAGACTCTTGAAAACAAGTTCAACACCAAACAAAAGCCAGTTTTGAATGTTTTGCATTGTCAGGATTGAAGGGAGGAGTATTCTTTTATGGCTTTATGGTTCTGTACTTGTTAATGAATTGATAAACATACTGTAGTGAAAGGAAAAAATGTTTGTTTTTAATTTTGTAATCTCCTTGTGGAAGGTGCTGAGTTGACAGACCAGGAGACTACAAAAAAATGTTACTTATCCACAAATAGTTGTGCCGCATGATAGGCAGTACAAGCTTTCCCTAATGACTCAAACTTGATCTAGAAGAACTCACTTTGTGTGTGGAGATGATAGTTTGTCTTCACCACTTCACACTTCTCAAGACTAACTCTAATTTTTCATTGTGCTGTTAAGATTTTGCTTTCATTAAAATGTCATGCTGTTACTGTTGCAGTGTTATCAAATAAATTCCACAGTTAGGGGGACATCCTTTCTTATCTTCCAGGCCAGAGACCCACAGCAGGAAGCTAAAGAGGAGCTAGAGAATTTGAAGAAGCAACATGACTTATTAACAAGGATGTTAGAGCAACAGGAACAGCTGAAAGCACTTCAGGGAAGACAAGCTGCTCTTCTTGCTCTTCAGCATAAAGCAGAGCAGGCAATTGCTGTCATGGATGATTCTGGTATGTTGGAAGGACAACGGTATTATGATAAACGATGTATTGATTAAACATGAAACTCAGAATTTTAAAATATAATTATATATAGAAAAAATAAATGTATTATGTAATTGAAGTTCTCAGTATATTCTTAGATTTGTACCTCCTGTCCGTAATATACCTGCAGTAAAATGCCAGATATTATGAGACTTCCATTTGGTGGGAGAAATTTGTTTAAATATTTTTCATATGTTATTAGGTAACCAGGCCACAAACTTAAAATTATAAAATTCTTTAATCCTGGTACTTAAAGATGAACCACTAAAGTTTACTCTAAAACTCAAAGATGTATTTTTAAAGCAATCTTGAATGACAAAGAACAGAGCAATTGCAGCTTAAATGCAATTATTCTGTTTTTACCAAATATAAAGCTAGATTTCAGATTCTAAAGAGCCATATCACCATTACTATTAGAAACTTGTACATAAACCCTTCCTTAACTTTGTCAAAAGAATCTCTGTGGTTGAAAAGTGTAGTGTTTGGTTTCTGCCCCAGAATAAACTACTTTGGAAAGTATGAACATAAGTGGTTGAGATCAGAGTTAAACAACCTGTAACAATATATTTTTTTATGACGGTTAGGCAGTAATGGTCTCAGATCTGCTTACCATTCCCACAGTGTATGTAATATACATATTTAATAGTTTATTAAGTAAATTCCTAATTGGGGAAAATCATTTCCATTTGCCTGTTGGTAATGGAGTGGATTGTTTGTCCGATGTGCAGTATTATACATAAGAGTAGCACCAACAACCTGACGTGCAAACTTGTAGTGTAAAGCTCTGCTTGCAGTAACTTATCTCTGCCTGTGCTACTTTTTGTAGTCTTTGGGTAGCTGTTAATCAAATTCTCTTTTGGCCTTTAGAGTTACATTTTTGTGCTTCAGTTGTCCAAAGTTCATGCTTCTTTCTATTTCCGGTAGTTGGATTTAACTTTCCAATTTTAAAATATTCTTTTTTGCCTCTAACAGCTTCTTTTACTTCATTCTTTAGCCACTGTAGCACCTTTTGGCTTCTCTCTCTGTATATGTGTGTATTTATTTATTTATTTGGGGTATGAATTATGAGCCTCTAGTATGGAGTTGTCAAAAAGTTTCCATGCAGCTTGCAGGCATTTCACTTTTGGGATTGTATCTTTTTAATTTCTTGCTTAACTGGTTTTCTCATTTTTGTCATTGTTGGGCTCCTAAGGTGTGTGCGTTCTGTCTTTCCCTCCCACCCCTAGTGTCAATATAACTAAATTCAAGCAGTTCAGCTATATTCATCTCCTGAGAACAAGTGCTAATGTACCATTTTGTATTAAGTTAAATTGCCTCTCCTTTTGTGGGCTCTGGACTAGCTGTCTAAGAAATGTTCACCTACAGTGTCAAAAAACTTCATCTCTGCATCCTGTCCAGAGGTGTTGTTATTCCCAGTCAATATTGGGATAGTTGAAATCCCCCATTATTATTGAGGCTTTTTATTTTCTCTTTAATCTTCCAGAGCATTTCAGTCACCATTTCTATCCATAGTTTCTGTGGTACTGTTTGGTTCGTGTCACTTAAGATTTTTACTGTATTTGTATACTACTGTGGAAGCAGTAAGACCTTTTCTGTCATTCTTATATATATTTTATCTTGGTATTAACATATCCTATTGATTATCATTATTCCTCCAAGTGTCTGATGCATTTTACATTAACATCCTCATTTAATACCAGACATTCAAGTTCACCTGCCTTAGTATTTGTTTCCAACATTTGTATATAAACACTTTTTAGTTGTCTGTTAGGCAGTGCAGTGAGACGGGATTTTCATCTGACTTTTTTCAGATCCTACTTATCCTTCATCCTCTTCTCCTTACTAAGATACAGAGAATCCTCTGGAATAGATCTTTCTTTAAGTGTGTGTTCTCTTTGAACCCTCCACACCTGTCTGCTTTCCACCAACTCTTAGTTTAAAAATTAATCTAGAATCTCTTTAATTTTACTTACCAGCAACTTAGTTCTGATGTGGATTAGTTGGATCTCATCATTCCTGTGTAGGTCTTTAGAAAAGAAGGAGCTTGCTAATTCCTAAAAAAAAAATCTAAACCATACTTTCCTGGTCCACCATCTCATCAAAACAGGCAGAACTGCAGAGTCTCAATGCATGAGCTGACCCACACAGAAAACTGGAAGCATTTCAGAGAATGCTACCATTGAGATCCTGAACTTCAGTCTCTTAAGTAGTAGTCTAAATTTGGCTTCCAGGACTTCTCTTCTGCCTTTCCCTGTGGCACTAGTTACTTACAGCCACTGGCTTCTCCCCATCACTGCACACAAGCCTATTTTAGATGTGTAGTACTTAATTCTAGAGAGCTGTTGTGTGTGGCCAGTTGAAGTTTGTTTCTTCTGAGCCCTTGTCCCACCAAATTAACGTTTGTCAAATTCACTGTTTCATTTAGCTGTTTTTCTGCTCCAGCTTCCTCTTCTAGAACAGTAATGCTGAAGCAGAAGAGGTGAAAATAGTCAGAGATTCTCAGTTTCTGGTGGGACTGGAGAGAAGTGGCATGTAAGCAGGTAGGGCGCCTACAGGGAGTTGCCATTAGTGCAGGAGAAGTTTATGGCTCTGGGAAAGGCATCTCTTATACACATCTCTTCTGACTCTGCTTCTGGGCACCTTCAGCTCTGCCTTATGAGAGCTCTCTTCCTTGAAACAAACCCCCCAGTACTAGTGGAAATTTGAAGCCCAAGACCCTCCGTTTTCTTTTCCTTAAAAAAATTATCTCTCATAATAGGAGGAGGAGGAGGTAGAGGTAGACTTAGAATAGTCTTACTTCAGTCAGCCTTGAGGGAGAGGTTTATTGCTTGTTCCCTAATGTTACTCTAATTTGAGTAACATTTGCCCTGGTGATAGGCAGAGGAGTACCGCACTTACCCTTGTGTTGAAATAGATGGTTAAAGCAGGGACTGGGAAAAGAAAAAAGATATAAAACATATTATTTTTAAAATAAACCCAGGGTTTAAAGGTTTAGTAAGCAAACTGGTAGTGTGAAGTTTAAAAATAGGCAAGACACCCACGATGTGGTATGGCTAAAACTGGTGGATTTTGATATCTGTTTTTAAAATCATATTGTAGGTATTGTATTTGTCTCGATTTCCATATCAGATGTGTTTGGTTTGCACATAAAGTTCCTTTTTGCCTAACTTGCACATCAGGGCTGCGTCTACACGTGCACGCTACTTCGAAGTAGCGGCAGTAACTTCGAAATAGCGCCCGTCACGTCTACACGTGTTGGGCGCTATTTCGAAGTTGAAATCGACGTTAGGCGGCGAGACGTCGAAGTCGCTAACCCCATGAGCGGATGGGAATAGCGCCCTACTTCGACGTTCAACGTCGAAGTAGGGACAGTGTAGACGATCCGCGTCCCGCAACATCGAAATAGCGGGGTCCTCCATGGCGGCCATCAGCTGGGGGGTTGAGAGATACTCTCTCTCCAGCCCTTGCGGGGCTCTGTGGTCACCGTGGGCAGCAGCCCTTAGCCCAGGGCTTCTGGCTGCTGCTGCTGCAGCTGGGGGTCCGTGCTGCATATACAGGGTCTGCAACTAGTTGTTGGCTCTGTGTATCTTGCACTGTTTAATGAAAGTGTGTCTGGGAGGGGCCCTTTAAGGGAGCGACTTGCTGTTGAGTCCGCCCCGTGACCCTGTCTGCAGCTGTGCCTGGCTCCCTTATTTCGATGTGTGCTACTTTGCCGTGTAGACGTTCCCTCGCTGTGCCTATTTCGATGTTGGGCTGAGCAACGTCGAAGTTGAACATCGACGTTGCCAGCCCTGGAGGACGTGTAGACGTTATTCGTCGAAATAGCCTATTTCGATGTCGCAACATCGAAATAAGCTATTTCGAAGTTGGGTGCACGTGTAGACGTAGCCCAGGTCTGAATGTCAAGCTTGAGATATTTGTTTCTAGCCATCCCATAGTTAAGGTTCTGGAGGCTAAAGAGGGCATACAAATTTGCACTCATATAATCCGTCATCTTTGACTGTAATTCACTGAAACATAGAGCTTTGTTAATTATATGACAGGTATGCCACCCAAATTCTTAGCAGCATTGGTTCTGCTGGCCACACCAAGTTTTGTAAATAGAACAAAACAAAAAAATAGAAACTGAACTTAACTGTTTTTATGGGGATAATTAAACAAAACAACTGAAATTGAAAGCCCAAAAGGAAGAAGGTATGGTTTTGCATAGTCAGCTTCCACAATGAAACTATGCATTATGGTTTTGCTGTAAAGGTCTCCCACGTGGCTGCTCTTTGCTATCAGGTGAGAGCTCACTTGCTGGCATAACTGAACCATCTCCAACAAGCAGCCTTGACTGTGTTGGCTGCAGAGTCTCCTGCTGATACAGTGCTGCTGACACCAGCACTTTTGTTGGTGAAAGTGGCTGTAGACCTAAGCCCCAATGATGAATTTGGTCTGGGTTTGGGAAGATGATTTTTTTTTTTTTAATGGACATACATGTTTTCTGAGGATTACTTCAGAAGTTTGTTTGATTTTTAGATTTCTATAATGTGCTTGCAGGATTTGCTTAATGCAGTTAAAAAATAAAAAAGTAAAATCTGTCTAATTGGTGCTGCACGCTAGTAGCTATGGTTTACGAGTTCCAAAGAAGTATATTACCATTTTCTCAAAGTAAAATTTCGTGTTAATCTGTTGAATTTATTGTTTTCTGTAGTTGTAACAGAGACAACAGGGAGTGTTTCAGGAGTGAGTATTACATCTGAACTAAATGAAGAATTAAATGACCTAATCCAACGTTTTCACAATCAGCTACATGAATCTCAGGTAACTTACTTTATGTTGTGCTGCTGTATGTCAACCAAAAATAGGGAGTGGGCCCCATGAGTGGTCCTTCACCTCACTGGACCACAGCAACCTGCAACCCACTATGGTCCCACAGACCCCTGTATGCTCCCCTCCCCCTGTGCCTCATGCATGTGGGCATTGGAACCCACACTTTCTACCCCTTTGCCTTGTTCCCAGCAATTTAGGAGCTCCGTGAATCTGCTGATTCACACTCTTCCCTGTTCTTTCTCCTTTCCAGAGCAAGAACACCACCAATCAGCTTAGTTTCATCTTATCCATATTCTTTCTTAGAAGCCAAGAGCAACAGTTTCAAATCCAATCTATATTAGTTACTGTGCAGGTGAAATAATACAAGAATTGTTTAGCAGGAAACCAAGGCTCTTAAACTTTTGAGCTCATAGTACTAGCTTTGAGCTTAACAGGCTAAATGGGGTATTTTTGACTTCTCTGGAGGTGGGAGAGGTAACTAGTAAATTAATGTAATCGTCATAATTGTTGTAAAATGGAAATTTATTTATTTTAGACTCAGTCTGTGCCAGATAATAGAAGGCAAGCTGAAAGTCTTTCACTTACAAGAGAGATTTCACAAAGCAGGAATTCTTCTATGTCACAGCATTTGTCTGATGAGAAAGCGGAGCTTTTTAGTAAGATGAGAATGTTGCAGGGTAAAAAACAAAAAATGGACAAGTTGTTAGGAGAACTTCACACACTTCGTGACCAGCATCTGAACAACTCTTCCTGTAAGTAGGCAGAACACACCTTAAACTGAATTTCTTTGGTTTAGTTTATAGCTCTTATGAATATAACCTGTCACTAATGACTCAGAATTGTCGCTTATCTTTCTACATGAAGGTAAAATCTGTCCCGTGCATGGGATGGGTTTGAATGGCTTCCACAGGCCCAAAACTTTGGGCAGACCCCAGATCCCTGCCTCTGGTGCCACCGCAACGGTGGGTGGGGGCTCAGGCCCGGCTGGAGCAGTCCCTCTCGGCGGCAGCCTTGGATGTGGGACCAGGGGCACTTCAGCTGGATCCGTCCTGGTCTGAAGTGTGGGGGTTGCTCCAGCCCTCTGCAGCTGCCCTTCCCACTGCCCCTGGGGCTACTGTGGACAAGACTGCTCTAGCTCACCTGGAGTGCCCTCACTCAAGGCGGCCCTGCAGTGCTGGAGCTACCTTCTGCCCAACCAGGAGGCTGGCAGCCTCTGGGAAAAGCCTAGAGGTTGGCAACAGAAGGTCTGGAATTGACCTCTCCAGTCCAGCAAAAACCATTGTTTGGGACTCATCAGGTCCTGAGGTTGTAGGATCAGTAAGGTTTGACCTGTAGTTGGAAGAGGTCTGCTGTGTAGGTAGCACCAGGCTGCATATTACTTTGAAGCGTGACTATGCAGAATCTTCTTGAAAACCTCTAGCTAACAGGTAAATAAACTTCATTTTTGTTTCTGCTTCTGGCTTGTGGGTTAAATCCACCAGCTTGCAGGTATCAATTAGATTTCTTATTTTTTAAATCCTTTAATTTGGACTTTCATGTGATTTGGACTTCCATGTCACCTGAATGTCTAAACCTTCTCTCAAAGTATTACTGAATAAATATGTAAAGCGCTTCAGGTAGACAGTTGTTAGTCAATAATCCGTCCATAGACAATTGCATACTTCTAGACTGGGAAAACAGAAGCAACGGAAAAGATTAACATTTCTTTTTACACTAGTGGGGCTCCCATCATGTACAGTTAAGAGAGAAGTTATAGTCGTTTTTCAGTTAAACTTTCCCCATTGGAAGCTTCAATACAATAATGTAAATATCTAATTGATGATAAACTTTAATATAATTAGTGGCTCCTTACTAATACTTTAGTTTATTTAACTTCATGTTATGAAAAGGCATTAATTTAAAAAAAATCCCATAGTCTGTGTTGAAATCATGTGGAGTGAGACCTTTTGTACTGTGTATGCACATATTGGCAACCTTTTAGGTGGCTGTGGAATATCTGTGACCTTTTTTTCCTTGACATTTGAGACCCTAAATCTCAAGATCGTTTCATTACATACCAAAAACTCTTCAATAAAGAAATTAACAGGTGCTAAGGCTGAAAAATTAGGAAATGCCAGAATCATACCTTCATCTTCCCCAAAATGCATGTACTCTTGTTTATGGTTGCCAATTTCGGTGGGATGTATTTCTGCAGTTTTTATCGTGACATTGATTAAAGCTTAATTCCTGGAGACACTATAGCTTCTGCATTAAAACCTTATAACTTCTTCTTCTGTGCTGCTGTGTGAGCAGCCGGTTTAATAAAGAGCATAGGTGAGATTTTCTAGCTTTTGTTCCTCCCAGAAACAGCAGCATTACACAAAAAGCCAGGCTTTATTCTTTTTTGACCTTGGCTGGAGTTTGCTCGGTTGCTTTTGAGGGATGGTGCATGAGCAATCTGGTCACACGCAGGAGGCATGAGTGACTTGTGTGTGCTCAGTGAGGAGAGTGGACATTGGTAACTAATCAAAAAAAAATCTTTACTGAGCATATTCAAACTGATCAAATTTGGGAAGATTTTCATAAAGGCAGCAAAAGGCAAACCCCTGTCAGAATTCAAGTCTCCATTGATTCAACCCCTTTTGGGTGAAATTTTCCAACAAATCTAAACATGAAACAGAAACCCAAAATGGAAAACTTAAGCACAAGTGGTTAGTTTGGTAAGGTTATAAGGAACTGAAAATAGGGTCTTGTAATGAGAAGTCTGAGCCAAACATAATGGTATCATCCTTGGCCCTGCTTACAATAAATGCAGTGAAATTTGCAAACACTGACCTCTTTTGCTGGTCTGCATATTCTGATAATAGTGACTGTCTCTTTTTTTGCATATTTTTATGTAAATCAATTAAATGGCTTTTTTGTAACTTGTTTTTAATAAGATAAATTTTGATTCTTTTAATTTCCTTATTTTGTAGTCTTGCCAACATCAGGTTCTCCTCAAAGGAGTATTGATCAAAGAAGTACAACCTCAGCTGCCTCTGCGCCTGTAGGCATAGTGACCATTGTCAATGGAGAGTCTAACAGTCTGTCATCTGCTCCTTATCTGCCTGATTCCATTCCTTCTCAGAATGAGAGTGAAGAGGATGAAAACCTAAATCCAGCAGAAAAACTCCAGTAAAATGTTTTACAAATGTTATATAATTAATTTGTTGTGATGAACTTAAACTTTTTTGTTTTTTAAGGGTTTTTTTCCCTTAAGTAGAAAACCTAGATACTTCGTTACATATTTCAGGCTATCTTGTTAGTATTGTTAACTTGGCCTTCAGAACATTTTTCACAAAGATTGTTACATACCTCATATTATAGTACATTTAAATATTATTTTATGTATACAAGAACTTGGTTAAAATTAAAATGTGGTTAAATTTTCTGCACTTTTTTGAGAGTATTAAAGAACTGAATGCTATATTTACTTTTCTTGATCCAGCATATTGAAGTACTCTGCTTTTGTTCCAGGAAACTGAATGAAGTTCGTAAGAGATTGAATGAGTTGCGAGAGTTAGTTCATTACTATGAACAGACATCTGATATGATGACTGATGCCGTGAATGAAAACACTAAAGAGGACGACACAGGAGAGTCAGAATGCGATTCTGAGCATGAGAATTCACAGCCTGTTACCAATATTAGGTTACACTTTTTAAAATACTTTATATCTTACATTTCGTGGCCTTAATTGTTGTAAGTTCTGCATAGTAAGATGGGGTGGATAAACCAGAAGCTATTAACGCTTTGTTTAAAGTAACGTTTTGTCATTTCATTTAAAATACCCTTTTATGTTGCTAACCTAATCTTGGCTAATACAATATTTTTCTAAATCCAGTTAAGTTATTTTAAAGGACTTCCTAGTATATACAGCAGCTCTACCATTATGCACTGTGAATTAAACTCTGTGCTGATTATACCCCAGATCGCCATGGATTAAGTATGCTCTTCATATAAATGCGAAATTTTAAACTTGAGTTTCAAAATTAATGTTCCTCCGTCAGATTTTATAGCATCAATATGCAACACTTTGTACCTATTAGCATTTGAACATAAGATATAGATGGGATAACCAGGAACACTGAACAGCCTATAAAATCCAAATGTAGACCCTTGCATTCACCTGCTAACTCACCCTTATCCCACATAGATAACAGCTAAAGATGGGATTTGCAACGTATCTGTATGGTTAACAAATCTAGTTTAGCAAATCAAGGCTGAAATGAGTGTAGTGTAGAAGGACGTTTATGGATTTGCCCTCTCTGTAACTGCTTCTGTTCATATTGAGGGGGTTCCATATGTATTTGGGTGCGTGAACAGTCTTCCAAGGAATCTGGTCCCAAGTCACGTAACATTTTATTTGTTCAGACCATCACCTTTGCCTTGACTGGAAGAACCTCTGTAGAAAATATTATTCAAAAAGGGGACACCAATGCCATAGACCATATCCTTGTCTGTGACAGATATAAGGAGTAGCGCAGAGGTGGATTGGGGAATTTTAGTTGGCTCACTAAAGGGTAATGGGATGTTAAGCTTTGTATATGATTAGAATCATAGAAACATAGGGCTGTAACGGACCTCAGGAGGTTATCTAGTCCAGCCCCCTGCTTCAAGCAGGATCAACCCCCACTAAATCATCCCAGCCGGGACTTAAACCTCAAGGGATGGAGAATCCACCACCTCTCTAGAAAACACATTCCAATGCTTCTCCATCCTCCTGGTGAAGTAGATTTTTCCCTAATATCTAACCTACAACTCTCCGTCTTCGACTTCAGACATTACTTCTTGTTCTGCCATCTAACACCACTGAGAACAGTGCTTTTTAGAGCTCCCCTTCAGGAAGTTGAAGGCTGCTATTAAATCACCCCGAAGTCTTCTCTTTTGTAAACTAAACAAGCCCAAATCCCTCAGCCTATCCCATACGTCTTCTGCTCCAGTCCCTTAATCATTTTTGTTGCCCTCTGCTGTTTTGAATGATATTTTATCTTGGCAATTGTAGTGTTCAGCAATCCAATCTGAAAAAACTGGAGTTAAAACAAATCCATGTGCTTGTCTCTTTATAAATCTTCCCCAATTTTTAACATTTTAATGGTTTGAGAACTGATATTTTTTTTAACATGATGAATATTTTCTTCTAGAAACCCTCAGGGAATAAGTTGCTGGGGTGAAATAAATAGCAATTCCAACATACAATGTGGAACTACTAACAGAGATGGAAGACACCTTAATACAGACTGTGAAATAAATAACCGAACTGCTGCTAACTTAAGGACTTTAAATACGCCTTCAACATTAGGTATGCTTTAAAAGATACTCAAGTATTACTGTATATAGAGCTAAAACTGACAAATGTGTTTGGGAGCATGTTAAGTTCTTAAGCTTTCTACCTGATTACATGGTTTGGAGTGTCACGTGTGTTTAGAAATTGTTTTGTAAGTGCTTAAATGCTAGATTGGATTCCTTTGAGCAGTGTAAGTTCAGATCTGAAACTCACTACTCATAAGAACATTCAGTATTTTTTCTTTGTTTTTAAACAAAGCTGACTGTTTTTGTTTGTTTTTTTACTTCAGATTGCCATAATAGGGACAATGACAAAAGTGTTGATATATCACAAGGTGATGATGAAGTGGAAGATGACAGAGCCAGTGAAGTTTCTTTATCTAGCTGTAGAAGCAGTGTAGCTGATGCTGATGGTGGAGACGTTGAATTTGAACAGAAGATCAACAGACTTATAGCTGCAAAACAAAAACTGAAACAGTTACAAAATCTTGTAGCTATGGTACAGGTACTTTTTACAAATAGTCTTATTACATGCCCATGAACATAAATTAAAAAAAAAAAAAAAGCTACTAACTGTAGAGTCTGTGAACTATGATTCTATTATTCTGCTCTGAATTTTTTCCATTATACACATAGTTCATATTTGTGTAACAGAAAAAATTCAGAGCAGAATAATAGAATCGTAGTGCTCAGTGTAAAGCTTGAAAAAGGGAAACAATTTGATTTGTCTAATATGGAGGTGGTCTATTTGAAACACAGATCTAAAATACTTTCTACAGGACTTTGAACTTAAAATTTAATATTTAAAAGCTTTCTTATGAAACACCGTAGATCACTGACTAAATTCTAACAACTTTACAATTTTTTCTGTTCTCATGCTCTATTATTCTTAGAATTTTCTTCCCATCTCGGACAATAAACATTAGTGAAATCTGTTTCACGTTCAGGCTCTGAGCTCTGCAACTTTTGCTTTTCAATAGCTTCAGATTTTTAAAAGAGATGAAACAGATTTTTACAGATTTTTTTAATAGCTTCTGTTTCTACTGGAGTGTAGAAGTGAATTGGTCTGTATTTTCATAAAGGTTTGTTTTCAGACTCTAATTTGTGGGCCAAATAAGAACTGATTTTTCCCTTTCTTTCACCAATTTGACTGTCTCCCCCAAAATTTTCTCCTCCTGACTGAGCTGAACAAATATTATCACCATAATATCCTGCAAAAGGCAATTTAAAAATTGTACATCTTGTCTTTGCACAGAAAGTAGATTTAAAGATAAAAACCCTATAGGTATTAAAAATTTGTAATTCTTACAATCAGAGAATTGTGTGTGTTCGGTTTCTTCTGTAAATAGAATTGTCATAACCAGAGAAGAGCTACTGGACAACTACTTCATGATTTAAAGTTTTTTCTGATGGTGTTCTTGTACTCTAGTTGTGGATTCATCATGTGCACAATTATGGCAGATAGTTGTAAACTGTAAATTTGAATCGTTCTACACTTTTGAACAGTAATTTTGTTAAAGCTGAGTACATTTATTTGTATAATCAAAGGCATTGTGAATACACAGATCTCTCTGTTTTGTCTTCTATAATCTCTTTGCTTTAAATGGTTCTTCATTCAGAATGTTCATTTAGGATAGCTACAGGAATGGCTGTTTCAGCTTTGTGACCTTTTTAGATTAATTAAGAAATTAAATTTACATAAAATTTTGGTGTGGGCAGGGGTCCAGGGAAGAGATAAGGGCTTTTAAGCCACATAAAGGTTACTTTTTGTTTTAAAAGGTTTTAAAATTTGTTTTACAGGCACAGCTTAAGTTCCAGTTACATTTATGGGAGTTCTGCCACGAGTTCAGTAGAAAGAGTGTTAAATAGGCAATTGCCTGTTCCTTGTCCCTCAATAACTGTCATATTTTTGTTTACAGTACTCCAGTAAATTACTCTCCATCTGTAAACACTTGCTCCAGCTTTATAGCACATGCACATGGCTGGAGCATGACTTGGTGGTGTTTTATATTTTATAGATGGAGAGTAAATATATAGGACTGCTCTGCATATGTGTGTGTTTGTGTACATATATTATACGCACAAAATGAGATTTTAATACATACAAAGATAAAGCTTTTCAGATATGACAAAATATAATTTATTATAAATTTCATTGTACTAATTGAAAAGTATTGCTGACTGCATTGCTGCTGTTACAGGATGATGAGACGGAGCCTGAAGTAGCTACTGCTGATACATCTCACGTGGGTGACTTTTTGGCTGACGTAGAAGAAGCAAAGCAGCAACCAAATAACATGAGAGCTAATGCCAGCAAATTGAAGAAAGAGGCAAGACTGAATGAAAAAGCAAGGTGGACTGCCTGTTTTAATTATCTTAGAAGATCACAGTGCCATCACATCTCTCATTGAGTAATACGCAGCTAATATCTCTTATTACAGAGAAAAGTTCTATGAAGCTAAACTTCAGCAGCAGCAGCGGGAACTTAAGCAACTTCAGGAAGAAAGACGGAAACTGATTGAGATTCAAGAAAAAATCCAAGCATTACAGAAGGCTTGTCCTGACCTTCAGGTAGGTATAGTATACTTCTTCACAGACACCAAGGGTATGTTATGCATTGAAATGAAACATGCACGACTGGCCCATGTCAGTTGGCATGGGCTGGAGCTTGGTCTGAGACCCTTTCCCCTCGCAGGGTCTCAGAGTTCAGGCTTTAGTCTGATGTGAACATTTACACTGCAGTATTAACAGAAGCCAACTGATCTGAGCTCTGTGAGCCCAGGTCTGCTGACGCAGATCAACCAAAGTGTATTATTGTAATATAAACACACACCAAGAATATCAGCCAACCAGACACCCAATGTTTCACAGAGACAGTTTCGTAGTAGAATTTGTACAGTAAAACCCCCAGTTCCTGCAACCCCCACGTAACTCAAATTTTTATACAAGTTGGGGTGGGAAGGACCTGGGAAACCGAATAGCCCACTAGGGCTGGTTACTTTCCTGTCTGCTTCTTCCTGCCTTCCCCTAGCTGCACGGTTGTCAGAAGGCAGGGAGAAAGGGCTCTGCAAAGCAGCTTCAAGTTGCGCTTAACTTGTGTTAAAGCGAGTTATGCGCAAGTTGAAGCCACATATTTTGGGCATTTATTGTACTCTAATAATATGGAAGCATGTTCAGCAAGACTATGGTGAGACTCATAGATTTATAGATTAAGGTTAGAAGGTATCACCTGTAATCTAGCATGATCTCTTCTTTGTAATAATAGCTGCAATCTGGGATGTAAATAACATGCAAAAACTAACTGTATAAACAATTAAAAATTATATTAAATGCTTGACCATGTGACTGTGAAACTAAAGATGCTGGAGGAGCTGCAGTACCAGGGGTCCCTTGTGCTGGTCCCATGCATCAGCCTTTGAAGCCAGCACTCCAGAGGGCGTTTAATAGTTAACGGAAACTGGTAAACATCAATTTTGTACATTATCCACTTACATTTTTTACATGCCTACTTGCCATAGAACTTCACCAGACAGGTTTTGGATTATGCTTGTAATTTCTGTATTAGCTAGAGCCTATATTTGTAGAAAGATATCCAGTCTTCAAAGAAAACAAACAAAACAAAACAAAAAAACCTCTGAGATGGAGAAATCATCACATTGACAGATGTTCCAATGGGTAATTACCCTTACTGTTAAATATTTCCCCCTTGATGCTTTTGTCTAGTTTCAGCTTCCAGCCATTGAGTCTCGTTACAGTAAACTCTTCCATCTCCGGCAGCCTCAGGACTGGGAGGTAGACAGATATTCAAATGTTATGGATAACTGAGAAGATCCCTTAGAGCAGTGGTGTCCAACACCAACTGAACTAATTGCCACATGCTGTTGCCCTCCCACCCCCCACCAGGCCCCTGTGACAACCGCGCTCACCACACTGGAGCTTCTGGCCACAGTGGGGGGGCTTTGCTTTCGACCCTACTTGATCCAGTGCAAAGAAGGGTTGGGGGGCTTCCATGCCACCTCAGCCTAGCACATCTCAGCCCTCCCAGGACCCTGCTTTAGGGGATTCATGTTATAGCAATGCTCCCCTCCCTGACGCCCTTGGCAGCTTGCCCCTGGAGCACCACCTCCACCAGCACAGCCCCTCCTGGTGGCAGTGCTGGTTATCTGAGAGTACTGGTTAGAAGAGAGTTTGCTGCACTGGTGTCCAAAAGGAAGACACCCAATCGCCGCATTCCACTCCCCAGCCAGACACCCTGTCCCCAGTGACTGGCCAGAGCCGCCCAGCCCCTAGCAGGTGCAGCAGCTTGGGAGGGAGCTTGGGCACCCAAGGGATGGCTCGGGGGCTCTGCATTGGGGCGGGTCCACAGGGCTGGGCTGTTTGGTGGCATGGTGCCCGAAGAGCTGCCATGCTGCTGCCCGAGCCGCTGCACGAGCCTGCCAACCTGCATTCACATTTGGCAAATGGGGAGTGTCTTGGACAGCACAGGTTTACTGTATATCTTTTTTTTTTTTTTTTTTCCTGCTAGATTTATGATACAAACTTCCAGAATCTCTTCCCTGCTTATGTATTCATTTAGAAATGGTGACACCAGAACTAGACATAGTTTAGAAATAGTCTCAGTACTGCATATCAGAGTGTTTCCCTACTCCTATGTGGTGATTCTGTGCTTGTAGATCTGAGGACTGCATTTATTTGCCTGTTGAGCAACATAATCTCACTGGAGACTCATGATCATTAGCTTATTTACCATGACCTTCAAATCCTTTTCAGAACCCTTGCATTCCAGAGTAATGTGGTATCTTGTGAGGGTGACTTTATATTTGTTTGGATTAAAACAGATGTTCTGATGAGCATACTTTTCCAGACTTTGAAGTTTGTTTATTTTTGTCACTTGGATTTTTCACTGTAGTCTTTTCCTAAATCTGGAATAAATCCTTGATTTGAAGGTAACACTGCTTCTTTTAAAATGTTAGCTCTTAATGGTGTGGAAGTTAATAATTCTTTCCCTTCAAAAATATATTGCACTCAGGCAGTTGAAAATCCTAAAATTATTAAAAGAACTAAAATGGCCAGTGTCCTACAGTATGTTGTTTCTGAGATAAGTCTTCACAGCATTTGTTGACTTTGGAGGTGATACCTCAGAAAGTCTAAAATTGAGTTGGGGATGAGTAATTGGATGGCATATCCAGTAGCAGTAAGAAATAAGGAAAAATTACAGAAAGGAATAATTTATAACGTTGTTTTACTGGAGTGTTGTATATCTATTTTATTTAATTTTAAAATATTCATTTTCTTTCAGTTGTCAGCAAGCTTGGGGAATTGCCCAGCAAATAGACAAGCCTCACCTACTACTTCAACACCAGCTGTTGAAAGTAGTGCAGCAGGCAAGCCTGTTCTTGAACCTGAAGTATCAGTAACTGTGGACAATGAGGTACTTGCTTTATTTTACTTTTACTTTTATTTCTTAAAGGGGGAAAATGCCTTTGATACCTTTTATATGAAAGACTTTTAATTTGTTTATGTACATGGTGAGATGTATGATTTCTGTAAGTACATGCCTTTAGAAAAATGTGAACCTTAGGCAGTGGAGAGGTATTTTCCAGAAAAGGAGATAAAGCAAATATTGCACAATTTAGCTGTAAAAGGGATATGAACTTTGCTATTGTAACTGGAGGGATTGCGAGAGTTCAGCAGAAACTGGACTTCTGCAGCAACTCATCTAAGCAGGTCTGATGCCTCCAGATCTGCCTCCAGTGTGAAAATAGATGGACATCAGCAGTACTGGACACTCTGGATGCCCCAGTGTAAGAGACAGAGTTGATATGGGCTCTTCCTGATCTTTGCATGGTACCAAGGAGAGATGAGACACACCTCTTCCACTGTGTGTAACAGGAGGAGTGCTGACTAACATTGCTCTTAGAAGATGAGGAATTTTCCCACTCTAGAGTCCAAATATGAAGCTAGTTCCAAAGGTAGTTGCTGGCAGTTGAGGGTCTCTGTGCTCAAGCAAGTCTCTTGGCCTTTTTGAAATGAGTCTTCATAGTGTATGTTATGCTACGCTATATGTATCAGAGTTTGGTAGTGCTGATGTTTGCTCCAGTGCTGTTTCCACACTGCAGACTTATCAAGTAGCATCAGACCTGCTGTACCTCTCAATCCATGATTCTCCTATTTGGAGTTTGAATATGTTGTAGTTTCTATGTTTCATCCTCCATTGTGCCCAGGCACATTTTTGCTGGACCATAGAGTTCCTGAATTCATCAGTACCACATATCAAACTGCCTGCATTGGAAACTGTGGAACTGAGATCAGTGCTGTGCCTGATGACAAAGGCCCCCATAATGTTGATGGTGCATTTAGTTTTAATCCTTGGCCTTGGTGCTTGCACTTCTTCTGCTACTGGGTTGGGGGAGTGTCTTGCTAGGAGCAGATTCCCTATTCCTATTTGGCATTGATACTGTCTGTCTCAGATGAGACTGGTGGTTTGCTCTGTTGTGGCTGGCTTTATTGTCACAAGAGAATCTCTGCAACTCCTCAAGACCCAGGTCAGGTCAGCCTTCTGTTCATCATTGCCTTCTAGGCACCAGAGACTATCCTTGGTTCACCACTGGTACTGAGGTGGGGATCACTTCTGCAATCTAAAGGGTGCTGGTGTCCCTCTACCCATGAGTGCCCTATCCATTTTTCCAGTGGCCCCTTTGGAATCATTGCACACCTCTTGGTCTTGGAGGTCCCGATGTTCAGCCTGTGCCAAAGCTAGGTCACTGATCTCATGGGAGGCGCCCGTTCCTGAACCATCTCAGCTACAGATGATTTGGAGCCCTTCTCTCTGGGCCTTCAGGGTTACCCCAGCTTCAGGTCAAAAAAGGACCCATTTGAAGCTCTTGCTGTCCTTTGTCTGAAGACTTCAAGGCATAGTAGACTTTCTTAGAGGTATGGCTGCTGCATTAGGCATCTAGGCTGAATTTTTGCAGAATACATGTAAGCTGCGGGATAGTTGTCAGTCTTCAGCTCTAGAGAGAACCGCCATCCCAATTAAATGAGTCTGCCTTAGGGCCTACAAAAAGAGACTGTGTCTGGAATGCTCCCACTTCATGTCCTCCCATGGCAAAGTGTGCAGAGGAGTTATACTTCAGTCCCCTGGCCCCTTTGGAAGGTGTCTGCTCCCACCAAGCTCCTAATTTGTTGTGGTAACTCAAGTAAATGACCGTGAAAATCTACATCCATACTAAAGACGAAAAGTGCCGGAGGGGATGGACTTCATGTGAAGGAATAAGTATACCTCCTCTTCCTAGAAGATACACATTGTGAACCAGCAGCAGTACTCCCTAAAAATGACTTTAATTGGATTGAAATGTTTAAGTCCATGAACAAGTTGAAACAATCCTCCAGGGAACAGTTTCAGGCATTTTTTGCTGAAGGTAACAAGATAGCAAAGACTTCAATAATCAACTCTGGACATGGTAAATGCTTTGGGCAGAAATGTGGCATCAGTTTTCACTAAAACAAGCATCTCATGGCATTAGAATTTTTTCCATATTTGTAGCAGACCACTTAACCTGCATTTATTACTTTAGGGGTTCCCAAGCTACTTTGCTTCCATTGGGCAGGTATGCTCCAGTTGCCAGTAAAATGCCACTGTAGCAGTCAGCTGTGCTTCTTGCACTAGGAAAGGGGGCACAAAACCTAGAAGTGAAAACCCTTAGGTCCTGGACTTAGCCAGCTGGCTTGTTCTCTCTTGGTATCCAGCAAGCACCCATTTTGGTTTGTATGTCCCAACCAGCAGTTCAGTGGTGATCTCTCTCTCCCTCTCCCTGCCCCCATCTTTGTTCTTCCTGTTCAAGGACAGGCTGGCTAAATTTTTAATTTTTGGGGACTCAGCTGCCATGGACAGCTAGATCTCACAGGTTGTGCCATATAGTTCCCTTCCATATCTCTTCAAGGAACCCTCTCACAAGATGCCGCTCCTGAAATACTTTTAGTCTTAATTGGGTTTGGGGCTGTAGAGGAAGTTCCTTTGCCATGTCTGGGGCAGGGATTCTGTTCCCTCAGGGGACAAGTCATGCCCCCTGTAACCTCAACAAATACATCATATATGTGAGATTCCATCTGGTCGTCATAGCATCTGTCCTCCCATGTTAAGTTGGAACCACAAAAGAGTTCTCTGGTTTCTCATGGTAGACCAGCCTTATCAACATATCATACTCTTATTTTGTCTTCCACTACCTGGCCATGTTGTTAAATGGCATGATTGTGCTGGTAGGAGTTCTTTTCTTAAAGTACCCTGTCGTCTTGTATCTGTTTTCCGAGGAGCAGGTCCAGAGAAGAAGTCCTCTCATGTTAAGTTGATTCTACACTTAGTGTGATCATCTAAATATTATCCTGCGCAGCAGGAAGTGAACATTGGTTTTAATTTAAAGAATCTAGTTATTGGGGGTCCTACTACTAGGCTCTACAAGTTTAAAAGTGTACATACTGACTATGCAGTTTTTCCATCTCTCTCTGGAACCGCAGGGAACTCAGTCCTCAATGACAGCTTGTGTATGCCTGAGGTTGGTAGGCTGCATGATTGCATTCAAATAAGTAATCCAGTGCCAGTTTGCGCTTTCTTCCTTTTCAGATTTGGCTGAATTTGGTCTGTCATCTGAACTTCTGGGGAGATCAGCCCAACTTCTTCTGCTGATCCTGGAGTCTTGATGATGGCTAAGTGGTTCATGGCAATGTGCACCAGGGTGTTTCCTTTGCTAAGTCTCCACTTGCCAGCCTGCCACTTAGTAGGCTGGGGAGTGCATTTCAGGGTGCTGAAGGTTCCGGGCCTGTGGTCAGAATATGAATCTTCTGTGTATCAGTGTCCTGGGGCTTTGTGCTATCTACATTGCCAGTAGGCCATCTGAGAACACAGCAGGGACTCGGCAGTGCACATTGTTACCAACCATAACACTGAAGTATTGTGTGAACAGAAAGAGTACATGCTTCAGCATGTTACGTGAGGGGGTGATTAGGCTCTGCCAGTTTTGCATTAAAGAAAACATTACTCTGTGGTTGATTGTTTACTTGGGTTCCAGAATCACATGATAGATCACCTCAGCAGAAATTTCTTCCTAAATCATGAGTGGTTTTTGAAGTCCACTTTCCAGTAAACCATCTCTGTGGTTTGGGGCATCTTGTCAATCACCAGTTTTGCTCTTGAGAGAGTCTCAGTCTAGGCTCCATGACCAATGTTTTTCACCTAAGCTATGATATTTTGGACTCCTGCATGCTTTTCTTCCAATTCCAGTAGGTCATTCTCAAGCTGGAGTTGGATCAGACCAACCTCATTCTTGTTGCTCCACCATAATCAAGACAACGTTAGTTCTCCAACTTCCTCAGGTTGTTAGCCTGGGTAGGCCATTTGAAAATGACTTGTATTCAGCACATCTTGGAGCACCTGCTCACACCCTCAGTTTTCTGGCTTGTACTTCATTTGTTCAGAGTTCACTTGGTGGTTTCAGTATTTTCCACCTATCCATGGGAGATCAGCATGTGTTTAATTTGCCTGCCAGTGATGTTCTTGAAAGGAGTCACTTGTCTTCATCCACTGAGCAAAGAACTAGTTTCTTTGTGGGACCTTGATATTGTTGTAGTGGATCTTATGAGACCACCATTCAAGTCTTGGACAAATGCTTTCTCCCGTCAGCGTTAGAAAACTGCTTTCCTTGTGGCAAAACCATCTGGAGTTGTAGGTTTGAATGGCAGAGCCTCCTTGTATACAGTTTTCTAAAGACAAAGTAATTTTGTAGCTGCATTCTAAGTTCTTTATCTAGGATAGTTTTTACATTTTTTTCAAACCAAGTAATATATCTACCAGTGTGTTTTCCCTAAACTGCATTCAGCCCCAGATGAGCAGCATCTTCACATATTGGATGTCAGTCAGTTGTTTAGCTTTTTACGTGAACAGGACTAAACCTTTACATTTTTCATCTAATCTGTTTTCTATGCAGAGGAAAGGAGGAGGCAGGCGGTCTCTTCAGAAATGATTTCCTTGTGGATAGTTTCTTGTATTCTGACAGCGTACAAAAAAGCTCAGATTGTGCTGCCTCAGAGGCTGTAAGCTCATTCAGTGAAGGCCTAGGCAACATCAGTAGCATTTCTAAGCAATGTTTGCATAGTGAAGGGAGAAGTTGAATGAGATAATCACTTTTATTAGACCAACTTTTGTTGGAGAGAAAGATGAGCTTCACAGAGAGCTTCTCTCTGACCCACAAGTTGGTTCAATAGTAGGTATTCATCCACTTTCTTTCTAATATGTTGGGACTGACACATTCCTTTATTGCACATTGGCAGGTCTGCCACTTGGTCCTCTGTTCATTGGTGATGTGTTCCAGAATGCACCCTCCTTTCCATCTGGATCGCCATTTGTATTTTGGACCCGCTCTGTGGAAAAACTGAAGGGAATGGGGGGTGGTCTTCATGTAGCCAGGAAAGTGGCTAGGGTCACTAGTTCTTGCAGGAACATCTGTTCCTTCATTCATGCAGCCTGTGGTAATGAATTAATTGATACAACTGTCACCACTTTTTCTTTCAAATTCCTCCTTAAGACCTGATTCTGCCTTGATATCAGTAAGAAGTCATCCAGTTAATGATAGTTGGAATGATAAATGGAGATAATACTCTGTAAAGAATGTGTGTATATGCATATTAAATATTGATTGGTTTCTTCCTCCCCACCCCACTTATCATTTTAGCCTTCAAGATGTTGAGGTCAGAGATTATTTTTCTGAATACTTTGTGACCCTTTGCACAATATGGCCCCAATCCTGATCACTTCTGAATATTCTCAGAGAACTGTTATTTTTTCAGCCTCAGTTTTGTTGACACATCTTAAAATTCTGTTCTTAAAACAACATAAATGCAGGTTGACCCTCTCTAATCCAGAACATGCTCATCTGGCAACATCCGTAATCTGGCATGGTTTTAGTTAGCTGGGTGACCACTTGTCATGGGTGTGGCCAACTTTCCCACCATCCCATAAAGTTTGTTTATAGCCACGAGTCCTGGCTCTCAATGTTCTGTGTTGTGATTTACCTAGCATTTTACCTCAGTTGTCCTCTTAAGAGCCCAGTAAGCAGTGGAATTGTTGATTAATGCTGCTAGGCAATATTGCCCTCCCGTAGTCTGGCAAATTCTCTCATCTGGCATCTGTCAGGTCCCAATTGTGCCAGACTAGAGAGGTTCAACCTGTACTGAAAGTTGAATCATACATGTGTCAGTTGTAATTTAGGAAGTTTTCTTAATTTTGTTTGTTCTCCTAAATAGTCATATCAGATTAATTTTGAAAAGTCTTAGCTTTGCCTAATTTGTTACTTTAATGGTTTGTAATA
This sequence comes from Carettochelys insculpta, assembly GCF_033958435.1. Classification (NCBI taxonomy): domain Eukaryota; kingdom Metazoa; phylum Chordata; order Testudines; family Carettochelyidae; genus Carettochelys; species Carettochelys insculpta. The sequence continues at coordinate 55,346,155 of NC_134140.1, forward strand.
TGATTAAATTTGTAAAATGAAATGGAAGGATCAAATTGTTTTATTCCCAATAGTTATGGTCTGAGATGCGTAGGCATGAAATTCTAAGGGAAGAGTTACGACAGAGAAGAAAACAGCTTGAAGCTTTAATGGCTGAACATCAGAGGAGAAGAGATCTGGCAGAAACCACTTCCACTGTTGTTGCATCTGTTAAAAGTGAAGGATCAGAGATGCAATGTACACCACAACAAAGTCGGATGGAAAAGTAAGCTTGAGTTACAGCCCTCCTGCTTTTACATGCTCCTCCCATTGAAGGCTGAAATCATCTACTATATTTTAAACATCCTTTGTGAACAATGTCACGGGTGTACTCAATTTTTTTTTAAAAGTAAACTGTTTTCGTTCTGCATACTTGAAACAAAATTCCACATCAGTTCTAAAGAGAAAAAGTAGATAAATATTTTCTTTGTTTTAAAAGCATAGTGGAAACTTATATTTAGTCACTTTCAAAACTTCACCAAAAGTTGTCTGAGGTATCCATTTGCCTCTCAGCTTCATGCCATTTTGCTTGGGATTTGTTGTTACATTTTCCAAAATGTTGTGGTTTTTTTTTCCCCCTGTTACTGGAGAAAAACTCAGACAAGGAAAGGGCTTTCTGAAAAATGCTATCAAATGCCTAAAATGCTGGTCATCTGTTCCCAAGAGAGTCTGTGAGATAATATGCAAGTGGCTAACCATGCAAATGCATGAAGTTTGAGTGTTTGGATTGTGGTAGCTCCCTTATACTCGAGGCATTTGCCTTGCATTTGTAGAATGGGTATACAGAAGAAAACTTGTGTGTCCTCAATTTTTGTATTTGAAGAACTTCGCAGTTGGGGATGGATTGCTATATTAACAATATTAAGTACAAAGTTCAAAAGTAGGTAGTTCTTCTCAAATTAGTTGACTGTGCACTGGCATGAGGTTTGTGAAATTCATTTTATGCAACTTCTGGATATAACTGGCATATAAACTTTTGTAAATTTACTGTTTAGTAGTCTTATTTTAGTTATCCTCGGTTAATGGGAGATTGACTCTGTCTTTTGATGTCTGATGTTCACTAGAACAGCAGCAACGTGGGGAGGTTCTACCGAGTGTATATTAGATGAAGAAGATGGTGATGAAGAGGGTTATCTCTCTGATGGACTTGTTCAGGTGGAGGAGGAGGAGGAGGAGGAACAAGAGTCCAGTTCTAATGACAATTTTTCAACGTATCCCCAAAGCAATGATCAAAGTACATACTGTGTTAAGGAAAACAAAGAGAGGTTAGTTGCGTTATTTTGTGGTATTCATTTAGACTTGAAGCTATCACTTTGTGAGAGAATACAGTTGAAATTTGCAAGGTCACATATTTTGAAAGTCAAAATGACGCTTCCTTTTGTCTAGATGGAAGAATCGTCGTCCTCTTTCAGCAGATGGGAATTACCGTCCTTTGGCTAAGACACTGCAACAACAGAACATTGGCATGCGGCGGCAAGAAAACCTTAAGTGGATGTCTGAACTCTCTTACGTGGAAGAGAAGGAACAATGGCAAGAGCAATTTAATCAGTTAAAGAAGCAGCTTGAATTTAGTGTCAGTATTTGTCAGACCTTGATGCAGGATCAGCAGGTAGAGTATCAAATACCCTTAATTCCAGTATTTTATTACTCTGTGTATGGCATATATGGTAGTGGTAATGTTCCTTTAAATCTTTCAGGAATAATTCAGCTTTGAATAAACAATTTACTTTTGGTGACCAGCATTTTTTTTCCCCCTACAGACCCTCTCTTGTTTACTGCAGACTCTGCTTACTGGACCATATAGTGTGATGCCCAGTAATGTTGCATCTCCACAAGTGCACCTTATAATGCACCAGTTAAACCAGTGCTATACTCAGTTGACCTGGCAACAGAATAATGTTCAAAGGTATCTTATTTATCCTGTATTTATGAAAGACTTTTGCTAATACCTGTATTCAGATGAATCAGAAATAACAAGGCTTACTTCATGGATAAATATTTTAAACTAATCCAAACTGACATCTGTAGGAAAATTAGATTAATATAACTATAGTGCTCAGGGCTACCAAAAAATTCACACCCCTGAGTTGCCACAGCTATGCTAATCTAATCCCCAGTGTATATGCAAGTAGTTTTGCAGATTAATACTTCCATTGAATTAGTTACCATCAGGTTGAGAGGTGGAGTTCATACAGTGAATGAAGAAACCCTCCCATTCCTGTAAGAAGCATTTATACTGTACTTCCTTCCTTTGGTATCATGAGCCTGTTGTGAACAAAAGTATTCAGTTGTTCCTGGCCAAATATTTCTGCTTTCAGCAGAGCAACCTAAATCATTTCTGTAGCCACTTTCTTCATTGCAGTGGGTTTATTTTAGTGTGGTGACTGGCTCACTAGTGGATAATTTGTAATCTTTGAAGTGTCATGAACGTGACTGAGTCAGATGCTACTAGCAGAAGGTTGATTTTTTTTTGGTGGTTCAGGCTCTGTAGTTTCCACATTGGAGTGTTGCTCTTTTAAGACATCTGACAGCATGGGCTGCATCTTGTCCCTATCAGATTTTGGATAGCATTTCAGATTCTTACATCTTGATTGAGAGCTCTAGCTGCTTTAGGAAATTTCACATTGGTACATGCTGTGAAAGCAATCTTAAAATGAATGTGTTGGGTCACCATCTGAGACTGCTATAACATGAAATATGACAGAATGCAGGTCAAACAGGAAAGGAGGCTTGCAGTTGTCCCCCAAGGAGTTCAGTCAGACGTTAGTGTTTAGAGTATCTGGCACGTAAATACATTGCAACAAAGGCTCCAAAGGTGCCTCACAAATGCCTCTTTATGCTTTCAGGTGGCATTGTAAATATGAAGCAGGTAGTTTGCATTTATGGGAGTTAATGCTAACATGTTTGAATGAGCAATTGATGAACAAGGAGTAGGATTGAGCAGGTTCTAAGTTTTACATTTGTTTTTGAACACAGTAGTAAAACCTCCCCCTCGCCCCGCATTTGTAAGTTACACTTTCACAATAAAGATATTGCACTATACTATTTGTATGAGGTGATTTGAAAAACGCTTCATTATTTTTACAGTGCAAATATTTGAAATCAAAATATAAAGTGAGTATTGTACATTTTGTACTTAACTAGAAATCAGTAATTTGAAAATGTAGAAAAACAACCAAAAGTAATTACAGTAATACATTTCAATGGCAATGACAAGAAGTCTTGTGGCACCTTACAGACCAGCAGATATTTTGGAGCATAAGCTTTTGTGGGCAAAGACCCGCTTCATCAGATGCATGAGTGGGGGGGTGGTTTCAGAGGGGTATTTAAAGCATGGGGTCCCAGTAAGAGGGAGGGCCAGAGCTGACAAGGTCTATTCAGCAAGGTGGAAATGGCCCAGTATCAACAGTACTTAATCAAAAGAGGAAAAAACAAGTCAGATCAGACAGGGGGATGTGAGCCATTGTCAGAGTCTAACGGGGAGATATTAGCACCCAGAGCAGAGAAACTGCCTTTGTAAGCTGTGCGCCACTCCCAGTCTCTGTTTAATCCATGGTTAATGGAGTCAAATTTGCAAATAAATTGCAGCTCAGAGATTTCTCTCTCCATTTAATCTTTAAAATTTTTTTGTTTCAGGACTGTCACCCTTAAATCTGCCACTGAGGCCTTGTCAGCTCTGGCCCTCCCTCTTACTGGGACCCCACTCTTTAAATACCCTTCTGAAACCACCCCCCTACTCACGCATCTGATGAAGCGGGTCTTTGCACGTGAAAGCTTGTGCTCCAAAATATATGCTAGTTTATAAGGTGCCACAAGACTTCTTGTTGTTCTAAAATGTAGCTAGTTTACTTAATCTTAAATATTGTCCTTATTGCAAAGCCAACAAAATTCCAGTGCCTATATTTTCATGTGACTAGAGGATGGAGAGTGTATAATCTTCAACAGCGATTGCTCCCTGCATTTTCTGATAGCATGGTATTTCAAGTGAGAAACATATTCCATATTTAATACCTTGCCTTTAATTTGTTTTGTTTCAAATGGTAGCTGTTCTGCCTTTACTTACCTTAAAGTTCAAAATTTAACTTGGTAAACAGTTGTGAAATTTGGTACATTCAAAGTATGAATAAATACAGCTGTAACCAATTTTCACCATAAATGCTTTGTTTCATTACATCAGCTTATCTGGGAATTTGGCCATTCTGTAACTCTGGTTGTCAATTAATAGGCAAATGACTTTCATGTTGCTTTATAGTTGGGCTTCCTGAATGGATTGTACAGTTCATTCAGAATTGCTATACTGAGGGGAAGGTGGGGAAATAGCTAGTTGATGTTAGTCTTTTAAAATTTACATCTCTTTGAAATAAGTGAAACTTTGAACTAGAAATCTTGCCTTCATCTTCAAAAGTAGTGTTTCCTGTATTTCCTAGATTAAAGCAAATGTTAAGTGATCTTATGTACCAACAAGAGCAGCAGCAGGAGAAGCCACAAAGAAAAGAGAGAGGCAGCACCATGCCACCACCTCCATCTCCCACAGTATTTTGTCCTTTCAGTTTTCCTCCTCAGCCTATGAATCTGTTCAGCATACCCGGATTTACTAATTTTTCCTCTTTTGCACCAGGTGGGTATTTTGGGAAAGGTAAAGAAAAGGACTTAATGCAAAGTTTTGGTATACAACTCACATAAACATTTTGCTTTGTTGAACTTTGGTAAATAGATTCTTGTATTAAAATAGCATTTTTACTGTTTTCTGGCTACTTCTCTCCACAAATCAGTTATCCTCAGCTTCTGGAGGCCTGTTTTACTTTCCTTTGGCCAGATGTTTCTTAAATCATTTTACCCAATGAAACGGTCCAAGCAACTTGTGAGTGATCCCAGGCTATCTAAGCAGATGGGCATGGGCATTTGGTGCCCAAAGATTTAATACATATCTTTATCTCCATATGGGGAGGCCATGGCTCCCAGCTGGCAGTGAGAAAAAAGTAACGCTAGTGCTGGTGTAGCATTCCAGGTTACAGCAGTGATATTTTAAATCCTCCTGCATGTGGGTCAGGTATAAGGTGAGCAGTATTAAAACATTTCCACACAAGGCTCTGCCATTGTGTAGAAATACAATTCTGAGGAGGGGGTACCTTGAGTGGGAAACAGAACTTGTTCCTTACTTGACTTCTCTGAGACCGTCAGCACTACCAAACAGGCTTTATGTTATGCACAGTTATGTTAATGGAAACCCCTACTGTAGACAGGTGAAGTTGCTGTTTGCACTGGCAGAATTTATGCCTCCTTAAAACCTGTGTGAAAAGCTACACTTCCCAAATGGCAGATTTCACTGGCTAAACTGTTGGTTGAACTGGAGCATCTACACTGATGGCTGCTCAGAGGTTGAAATTGGAATAAATTAAGACATGATCTTAACATCACAGCAGTTTAAAACCTTTTTTCCAGTTTTTTGCTTTGTGGTTTTAGAGTGCTTGCTCATGGCCATTACAATGAAGGGAGAGGTGTGTGCATTGCATGAACGATAGTTGGAAGGTTTTTTTCCCTAGTAGTACTTGTTGGATTGGGCTTGGAGGCATGTGGAGTGTTGTCTTTATGATGTATATGTCCCTGCCAACCTGTTGACTGATCAGTTCTTTCTTACTGCCACTGATCATTGGAGCAGTTCAGTCTCTTATTTTCACAGGCCTACCTCATGGTTGTAATTTTATAATTAGCCTTACTTTGTGGGATTCCTTCCCTTCCCTCCCCTCTCTTTTCTGACACTAGGATATGCCTCAGTCTGGGATTCGACATGTAAGCACTGTGGAAAGACTATTCCCAAAGGTGATCCACGTGCATCTTTAAGTGCCTGGGAGTAGATGATCAAACAGATAAGTGCTATATTTGCAGGGTCTGTAGACCCAGGAGGAAGAGGGGGTGGGGCTATCATCTGAAGCTCCTCTTACTGGAGTCAGCTCTGTACTCTTGCTTCAATGTGGGATATGTTAGCACTGAAAAAGGAGCCCTCCAAGGAACATTGTCCCCCCTGGACCCTTCCTCAACCCAGCTTGTAAAGCCAGTTTGACCATGCAGCTCTGTTTGTAGTCCCTGGTGCCACATAAGAAGATAGACCAGGGTTGATCCCTTGTCAAGAAGCCACAAGGGGATTCCAGCAGGGTGCGTTCACATCAGGACATCATCAACTTGGCCCTCAAAACCCAGTATCGTTGACTCCAGCTTTACCAGGAGGTTTGTTGAGTCCAGTGCTGATGGATTCCTTCAACTTAGGAGAAGTTGAAGGACAAAACTGATCTCCCCTCCATTCCAGATAAATTTGAGGCCATGCAGGATCCTGTTGCCATGATGGCACAGTCACAGGGCCAGCAGGCCTGAGCACCGGCACTGGTCCAGGTGTCAGATTCATAGCCCAGCTACAAGAATGGCACAGGCCACAGCACCATTTTCCACACCATTTGCGGCACTGGTGAGGGTACTGCCATCTGTTCAATGTCTGAGCAAGCCAACAATGTTACTGGACCGTTACCTGTCACTGCAATACCATTCCCCAGCACAGTGAAGGGTCAGAATATTCATTGGAGTTGGACGCTGAGTCTTCTGCATTCTGGTATAGCCAGTACCATTCCAAGTCTTGGTACTAGTCTGGACACAGTCTGTCCCTGGCCACAGTGGAAGCAGTGGTATTGTGGCCACTTCACTTGCAGGGTACAATGCCCATTTTGGACTCCTTGGGCCCAACATTGGGGCTGGGCTACACTGTGCCTTATTCTTAGGGACTCTGAGGACCCTCCATGGGATAAAGGACCCTGAAGCTTCACATGCAGGTGCAGCTTTTGAGTGAGCATCACCTTCTGCCCCAGATAGGATCAATGCATCTGAGTCCGCCTTCAGGGAGACTGAGGGTCAGAAAGACTCAGTCCCACCAGCCGCATCATCCTCTTTGCCGGATGAGTTGTTGGCTGGTACCATTACCACCCGACCACTTTGGACAGTAAAGCATGCCACGACCACCTTAGGAGTGTGGCTCAAAACGTAGACCTCCAGGCTAAGGAAGTCATAGAAAACTAAGAGCCATTGGTGGACATTCCTGCCCTGGAGCAGTGGTCCCCAAATTTTTTGGCATCATGCCCCTCTTTTGATTTTTGAGAAACCTCCCTCACCTCTTCTTTACCATAATCCAACCCCCACTAAAAAAATTCAATCTGTAATTTAAAATAAACACAAAACTTGATATAAAAGTGTTATTTAAAATAAAAAATAAGCACAAATAGTTTTTCTTGGCCTCTGGCAGGTGCCTGGTGCAGCCCCAGCTGGCTAGCTGCCTGAGCCCTTTGCCAGCCACCAGAGCTGACTGCAACACCTGTGTGCCCACCTGAGACCTGTGCTGCCAGAGCCATTCACCCAAGGCCCACGCCACTGGGGCCGGCCAGCCAGCCAGCCGCCTGGGCCAGCCACTTGCCCGTCCTCTGGCTGTTTGAGTCCCATGCTGCCAGGACCAGCTGGCCAGCCACCTTCCCCAGCTGTGTGCCATCTGCCCACCCAAGCCCTATGCTGCTAGGGCCAGCCACCTGCCATCCCAAGCTGCCTGAGCTCCATGCAGCTGGGGCAGCCACCTGCCTGCCAGACCAAGCCGCCTGAACCCTGCCTAGCTGGGGCCAGCCACCAGCCAGAGCCGTCTGAACCCTCAGATGCCGGGACCAGCTGCCCAAGCACCACAAGTCCCAAAAGCTGGCTGGCTGCTCCAGTCTCGCAAGCCCTGTGAGCTGCCCACCTGAGCCTCTCCCTTCCCACAAAGCCAGGTACCACCAGCCCCTTGTACTTATCCCATCCTCATCCCCTTTATCTGAGCCAGGCATACCTAGCCTACCATCTAATCCCATCTTCCTCTTCTTCCCTGCTCCCACACGGGTCTTTGCTGTCTGCCTAGTGGCTACGCCAGGTCACCCACGTATAATAGCAGGGGCTGAAAGCCAGAAACAATGGGTGGCTCTTTTTTCAGGTATGGGGAATGATGTGGGGGAGGGCTGTGTTGCCTCGTGTCCCTCTTGGAATTTCTTCATGAGTTTTTCTCTTTCTTGCTTTCTTTTTTGCTCGCTTTCTGTGGCCCCTGATTGACTTCCTCCCCCCCCACCCCCAATTCCCCTTGAGTCCTGACCTAAAAAGGCTCCTCACCCCCACACCATGCCATCTACCCAATAGGCAAGGGATGATGCAGCGTTCTGTGGGGCAGTCCTGTAAACAGCATCCAGGAGAACTCCTACCCCTTCTCTAAACAAAATGCCTATCAGAATGGACACAAACAGGCACTCAAAGACTTAAAAATGGTCATCTACCTCTCGGAACTGTTGGCTTTAGAGATGTGTTGATCTAGTCCGTTCTAAATCCCACTCACCTCCTCTCTGTTGGAATCTTCTGGCCAGAAGGATCTGAGCAAGCAGCAGGTTGGCAGAAATCAATATACACTGCCATGAAAGCACCATTGTAAGGGTTTCCACAGCTAACCTGACTGGCCCTGCTAAGGGGGAAAACCTTATGTTGATCATTGTTGATAGCGTCTGCAACGCACGCGCACATACCTGTTGGAATGGACATGAATAACATCTCAAAGAACAACACTTATGAAAAGTTGATAACTATTTCCCTCCTCCACATGACTTCATTTTTAAAGTATTTATTAGAACATTGCTTAAATGATAAAGCTTATATTGATATAGTGTATTGTTTGTGTGATATGTCAGTTTTTGTCTTTTTTTTTTTTTTTTTTTAAGTAATGTCTTTTAATTTCCACTTACTCTGACAGGCATGAACTTCAATCCTGTATTCCCCTCCACTTTTGGAGATGTTGCACACAATGTTTCCCCACGCAACAGTGAGCAGCCACAGCAGCAAACCTTAAATCATAATGCTTCTGGAAAAACTGAGTACATGGCATTTCCAAAGCCCTTTGAAAGCAGTTCCTCTTTTGGAGCTGAGAAACAGAGGTATCTTAACTAATTAAATTCTGCTTTAATCATTCTTCACTTGTAATTCTGATTTTGGGACCTTTCAGTGTGTCAGAGCTGCTGTTTGCAAGTTAAGCAACTGAATTATATGGTATTTGGGAGTGAGACACAGTGTTTTGCTATATGTTACATTTCCAGATCTGAGGTAGTGGGTCTGTCCCACGAAAGCTCATCATCGAGTACATTATTTTAAAGGGGTATATGACTGCTTGTTTGTTTTGCTAGATAATAGACTAACACAGCTACCTCTCTGTTACTGGTTAAAAACGTAGTAAAGAGAGGACAGATGTAAGTGGTCAGATTTCACAGTGGAAAGAAGTAAATAGTGGGGTCTGCTGGGACCAGTGCTGTTTAACATACTCTTACATAATCTGAAAAAAGTGGGTAAGTGGTAAATTGGTGAAATTGCAGAGGATGTATAGTTGACATAGTTAAATCCAAAGCATACTGCAGAGATTTACCCAGGGATCTCATAAAACTGAGTGGGAAGAAGAGGGCTGATAAAATTCAGTGTAATTGAACCAAAAATTAATGTACATTGAAAAAACATAATAGTTATATGTACAAAATGATGGCTATAAGTTAATCGTAACCACTCAAGGCAGCAATCTTGGAATCGTGGATGAAAACAGGCTCAATATGAGTGTTATCTTGAGGAAAGAAAAAGGCAAATAATGTTAGTAACCATTAGTTGATGATAGGAAAGATAAATATTACCAATAGTGCAGCAGCATCTTACTGTTATTGACTCTTGGGTAACTGGAACAGGTATTCCTCAAATCGTAGATAAATCTATAATCTGTTTTTTCTGATAACTTTCTTGGCTCTTTCCCCAAAGAGTTTTGTTGCGATATTTATTTTATGACTTTTCTATCTGACAAGGTGTCAGAGACAACCTGAAGAGGAAATGGAAAACAGATCAGTTTGGCTAGATGACTGCCAGGAAGGAAGAAAAGAAAAACAATCATTCCTGAAGGCAGGATTTGATGCTTCAGTACAAAACATGGTCTCTGGTAATTACAAAAGTCAGTCTGATACCAACCGGAGGAGAAGAGAGTTTGATGAGGAGAGTTATAGTAGCATGCCTGATCCAGTGGATCCAACTACTGTGACTAAAACATTTAAATCGAGAAAAGCATCAGCCCAGGCAAGCTTGGCATCTAAAGATAAAACACCTAAATCGAAAAATAGGAGGAGGAGTTCTACTCAGCTAAAAAGCAGAGTTAAAAATACAGGTAGGTTTCAGGTAGCTTTAAGGGCACTGACAACTTAACTTAATGTTGCTTTGTTTGTACTCTGGATTGTAGATAATGTCCATACTTGATGTTACTGTTTCTGGAATGAAAATTAATTTTACATAGGATTTGGAAATGGTAAGCAACTAAGCGGAAGTTTTTCATTTTCTGAACATGTCAGAAGAGCTAATGGCTTGAGCGGTGCTTATGAAGTGGTACTGTGAGAAACCCAACAAGATGGGAGTGAGTTCTGCAGTGTTCAGTATTGATAAAACTGATTTTTCTAAGAGAAAAACCAAATTTAATTTTTTTTAAACAGTGTGATATAGTACACAGTTTGCTGATGTACATTCACTCATGTAAGAAATATCAGTGTTGCCACGTGTGTTTGGAAAATGGCAAATGCTGCTGCATCAGACTTTATTATCCAACACACATTTTATAGTGAATTACTTCTTGTAGATTATTTATTGTTAATACTTAACTACTATACTTTCCATAACAATCTACTTCACATTTGGCACTGTCAATGCTGATTACAGAGAGACCTCAACCATCCATTACAATAAAAAGTGTTATTAAAGTCTTTGAATTGTCTCTTTTCTTTCTTTTTGATGCACTTTTGAGCTAACTGACTAGAAACAGATTTTAAGATCTTTTTGTAAAGAGACACTTCTTGTTCACTTAAGGTTATGAAAGTGCCAGCGTTTCTAGTGCATATGAACCATGCAAGAATAATAGGAGCAGGCATGTTGCACAGAATGAAGAGGCTGTTCAAGCAAAAGTCTTCAGCAAAAAGAATCGAGAACAATTGGAAAAAATAATTAAGTATAGTAGATCTACAGAAATGTCTTCAGGTATTCTTTTAATTAATCTGAACAATATTAAAATCTTCGTAGAAGCGTATTGATCCTGGGGCTCCTTATTAGCTGTTGAGGGTATTTTACAAGAAATCATATGAGCTGTTTTCAGGCCAGGGACATTCACATACTTCATGTTAGTTTATTAATTAACTTCTGTAAATATTAAAATAAAGTCCATGCTAAATATAATTATTTAGGATACATTTGAACCTTTACTTCAAATTTGCTCTTTCAAAATTGCTGTACAAATTTAATGAGGAAGCTGAAAGTGTTCTGAAAGAGGCTAAATATTAGGTTTAACATGATTTTGAAATCTGTACTGCAGTTTTACTATAAAAGATTGCTGGGAAAAAGAATAAAGTACTCATTAATTTTGTTTTATTAGAGGGGCAGATTGTACTACATTAACAGTGATGGTTTGAAAAAAACCACTACTAGTTTGAATTTCTGATGCTTTCCACCTTAGCTTAACCTTTTAATTTGCATATTGAGCTATGTGCTCTGTTTACATTTAAAACTGATATTTTGGGGAAAAAAAAGTAAATCCTTACTTACCCAACCATCATATCTTAAAAAAATCTGCATTTACATTTCACTGTTTCCATTACTTGCTCTTTTGCATTCCTGCATCATGTGTCATGAAGGTACTATACCCGGTGTCATTTTTAGATTTTTGGCTCTGTGCTGCAGTGTTTTAGTGGAAACATTGCTTCATAAAGCATGTTTAATGCCAAAAATTAAACTAATTTTTTTTACTGAATTCCTGTTTTATGTAATATCTTGGCTATTAGCTTCTGTGAAGAAGAGAGAGGAATTTATTAAACACTTTAAGATGTCCCTGCAATTGTATTCCTCACTTCTTTGTCTTTTTGTCATTTATGAAACAGGTGGAGAGATTCACTTGATTTTTTTTTTTAATTTCGATTCATTGCTTCTTAAATAAGATGGGTGTGATATTACACTTGGTTGGACTTTGTTCAAACTAGATTATGCCTGGGTCTCAGTATTGAAATTCTGCAGTAGGAATTGCACTGATAATTCCTATAGGATTTTTGTTTATATTATAGGGTAAAGTATGGCTACAGTATTTACAAGTATGATTCTCTGTTCTAGATTTAATATTTTGAGTATGCTTAGCATTTGTTAGTTAATGTTGACCTGGCCAGATTATATTTATTTTTTTATGTGGAATAGTTTTAGTTGTTTTAAAACTTAACAAAAGACCCTCAAACAACCCCATGCCATCACTTCCAGTAGTTCTGTACAATTAAGTTTAGTGCCATTTTGAATGAGTTTTTTCCTCTCACTGATTCATACAGACTGTCTTTATTTCCGGTACACATTTTTGTGTTTATCACTGTCTGTCCCCACTTTCCTACAGCACATGCTAGGAGAATACTGCAGCAGTCTAACAGAAATGCATGCACTGATGCCCCAGGTAATGCGTTAACTGCTTAGCTTCAAAACTTTTCGCAGCTACTTTTCTCTCTTAGCTTCTGTCCTAGAACCAGCGAATTAGCATTATGTGTACTAATTTATACTGTTGCAATATTTTATTAAGCGAGAACCAAAATCTCGTTTTGCTGAATATTCAATAGCATGGCTCTTTGGATCATAAATGGTTCATACTTATGTTTTTTTTTCCTACCTAGAGTACAGTATGGTTAATTGCATTAACTGCTTTTGAAACAAAATATGCCTGTAGGAGAGTAGCACTAATTATAGGAGATGTTCTTATGCTGTTATTTATTACCCTGCAGCTTTGTTAAAATTGATAATTGGAGTCAATCACTGAAAAAGCAAGGTACTTTTAAGTATGACAGTAAATGCTAAAAGACAAGTATTATTTTATTAGTCTCAGAGGGGTAGCTTCACAAATAACAAGCAGTCTTGTAGCACCTTAAAGACTGAAAAAATTGACCTAATAAATGTTAGTCTTCAGGATGCTACAGGACTGCTAATTATTTTAATGTTTAAAAGCTAAAACTGCATTTATGTACTCTGGTAAGACTGAATTAACATCACATACTAGATTTAATAAATTTGTCAGCCGCCTTGAATGTTTGTGAATTACGAAGTTCAAACTATTCAACTATATTTTAATAGTCGAGAATAGCCCTTTACCAGTGTCACTAAGCTTATTAAGTTTTCCAAAGATGCCTATCTTCTAACTTTTGGGGAAAAAATAATTTTACTTACATAAAACAATTAACTAATTGAACTTACAGTAGCACGGGGGTATCCACATTAGTCTGTAGCTTCACAAAATGCAAGCAGTCCTATGACACTTCAAAGACTAACAGATTTATTTATTAGGGTAATGAGCTTTTGTGGATAAGAACCACATCTTCAGATTTTTGAGAGTAGTTTATTGTGAAGGTGATGGAAACCCTTTTTATTCTTGTTTTTCAAAATGTTGAACAAAATCTTCACTAATACATATGAAAGTAAAATCTCAGTAACTTCACTTCTGCAAAAAGCCCAGTTGGTTTTACTTACACCTAGTATAGGTTCCATCTGTAAGCACCAACTTCTCATTTTGTTGGGGGTATTTAACACCCAACCCATACTCTACCCCTTTCCCAAGTCCCTGCCGTGCCTCTTCCTTGTCTCCTCTCCTGAGCACTCTGCATTCCTCACAGAGCTTGAACATGTGACTCAGCAGTTTTCTGTGCTTTGAAAGTGCAGTGAGAGAAGGGGATGAATTGGAAAGCATGGGGACATTGGCACACTTGAGACATGTGGGAGAACTTGCTTCTGGTGGGTGCTCTGCACCCATTAACTTTTCCCCACAGGTGCTTCAGCCTCAGAGTGCTGACAGAGTTGATGCCTATTCACTTCTTTTGTACTTTGGGTGGAGATCCTTTTTCCATGCATAATCACTACATACTCCTTCCCCATGCACAACCTACTGGGAGGATTTAAGTGTTGCAGAAAGTTTTGCTGGGACTTCAGCAGTTTGGTGACTGCCATCTTTAGTATGCAGGAATTAGGCCCAGACCAGTGTTCTGTGTAAACTGAGCACTTTGGACAGCTAGCAAGAAGAAATCCATGTGCTGCCCAGCTGATTAGCAGAATACCTACATCTGCCCACATCTGCACATTCCTCAGTATATGTAAAAAAATGTGTTCTGCTCATGGATAGAAAAAGTTAGGGGGAACATTGGACCAGACCAGCTTTTCTTTGTTCCATTCTTCAAAGAGGATATGTTATGTATAATGCTAGATTTGTCGAAAGTAGCATTGTAATTTTTGAGTGCCCAGCTTGAAACACTTTAAAGAGGCTTGGTGTATAAAAAGCTTTCTGGTTAGTCTCAAAACTTGTCCGTGTATATATATATATATATTTAAGTTTTTGCATACTTTACTCAATTATGCACTAAACTAATTTAAAGATGTACTTGAGAAACTTTGAAAAGAAAAAAAAAGGCAAATACTAATCCTGATTTCTGATACATGTGAATGTGTGGCACATTTTAATTTGTTGTGCTTACCTTCATGTAAGTACTTAAGTATGACAGTCTAAAACAGTGGTTTTCAAACTGTCATTCCCAGGCCTCTGGGGGTCAGCAGACTAAAATTTTCACAGGGGTCCACAACTCTATCAGAATTTTTTTAGGGTTCTGCAAATTGAAAAAGGTTGAAAACCTCTGGTCTAAAATGTAATTTTTAATATGTTTAAATCTTTGTAGCCTTTAGGAGATAGTAAGCTTTAAGAAGGGTTAAACTTGCTCAGCTACTTACAATGTAACCTGAATCCAAGGTGAAGTTTTCAAGTAGTTCTCTCTGTTTAGAGCTATACATTGTAAGACAATCAGTAAGAATTATATGAGTGTAAATTGTCTCCTTTTATTCTTCTACAGAAACTGGTAGTGATCTTTCCATGTTCGAAGCTTTGCGGGACACCATTTATTCTGAAGTAGCTACTCTAATATCTCAAAATGAATCTCGTCCACATTTTCTTATTGAACTTTTCCATGAGCTTCAGCAGCTAAATACAGACTACTTGAGGCAAAGAGCATTATATGCATTACAGGTATGCTAAACATCTTTCTTACATTTATGAATTGGCTAAACTTTCTTCATAATAAAGATTTAAGATTCATTATTTGATCTAGGATATAGTGACAAGACATATATCTGAGAGCAAGGAAAAAGGAGAATGCACAAAATCAGTGAATTCAGCTACATGGATAGCTTCAAACTCTGAACTTACTCCTAGTGAAAGTCTTGCTACCACTGATGATGTAAGTTATGTATTTTATCTTCAGAAACTAATTGAATATGAAATGTATTTCTTCTTTCAGTTTCTGTGTAGGTAGTTATACTGCAATTACCATAGTGACTTGTATTTCAAACCCTACGCTAGCTTATAAGCAGTCATTTTGTAAGAAGAAACTTACTAAAGGACATCTCCCAGTAGGAATTATGTAGAATCTTGTTTCATTAATATTGAACAGTAGCGAAAGTCTGGTATGAATAGTAAGGGAGAGTTTGGTGCCCTGCATTTAATGTAAATATTCCAGATTGCTTTGTGTCTGAGACAGAGTGTCTACCAGAAGCTTGCAGCAATTCTGTTCAATCCAACTGTCAGAGTTGTTTCCAAGGATGTGAACATGGGAACTTCCATGATTGGAGCTGTCTATAGGGAGTGACAGCATTTTCCACTAGAATCCCAAATGCTTAAAGCCTTCTGTACTTTTTAAAGAAATCACTAACACCACTATGATATTTAGTTATATTCCCTGTGTATGGGTGCAAAACAGATCATTATAGAAACACTCAAAGAATTTAGCTTCATAAATTAGGTTAATCCCAGTATGGAAGGCCAGATCTACACTAAAGGGGAAGGTTGAATTAAGATACACAACTCCAGGTATGTTACTTATGTAGCTGCAGTCAGTGCACCCGAATTTGAGCTTCTGCATCATCTCCACTGCAGCAGGCTCTCTCCCATCAACTTCTTACCTCAGCCAACAAGGGGTGCCTTGTGAGTTCAATTTAGCCGTCCCTACCAGGCATGCTAAATTGAACTCTGGAAGGTCGACCATGTCAGCATTGATCTCTACCAGAGTGAAGAGAAGCCTGAAGTCTGGTACCACGTTTTGTAATATGGGGGAGGGATGAAGAGAGTATTGGTGGATTGCTGGGATATTTGAAGGAGCAAAGCATTTTCTTGCTTTATGCACATACCTTTTTTTTTTTTTTTAAGGAAACTTTTGAGAAAAACTTTGACACAGGAGCAAGTAAAGACTGTGAACAACAAGATGCGGACAATGGCAGTACCATGTCTACATCTTCAAATTTTGAACCATTTGCTACTGATGATCTTGGTAACATTTATATTGTAACATACTGACAGTTAATGATTTTGAAACTCTTAACTACGTTTGGCTAATTATGAAATGTGTACTTGCTGTGTCCTAAGAAATGATGTTTTTGGACTTAGATATAGTCTTACCTTAGAATTCATTATTACATTAATGTGAATTGTGTTTGCATATGAAAGCCTTCATGTAGATTTAAAAAAAAAAAACATAAGTATTTTTCTTCTAAACATAGGCAACACTGTGATTCACTTAGATCAAGCATTGGCTAGGATGAGGGAATACGAGCGTATGAAAACTGAAGCTGAAAGTACCTTTGATTCAGAGGGCTGCTGCAGTAATCTCCAGGGCGCCTCTGATGTTAAATTAGAAGGTAGGCACGTAAATGTGTATTTTCATTTAGTGTTTGAAAACTGTATTAGTTGATATTGGGAACTATTCACCTGACAGTTGATTTCCATCTTAATTGTATTTTGTAGAAACTAAATTTAAAATTATATAGAATTTCTGGCATAACCGATTAAACATAGCACTTGAACTTAAATGTATAGCGTAGTTTATGAAACTGATATTCAATTAGAATATCTTATGGTTTGAATAAACATTAATTTACAAGGTCCGTCTACTGGAGAGAGTCACTGTGTGCCACAACCTAGTGAAGTTTCTGCTGTGACATGTCCTCGTATAGATACTCAGCAGATTGACCGTCAGATCAAAGCAATTATGAAAGAGGTCATCCCTTTTCTGAAGGTAAGAGATTTTTAATTCAATAGAATTTGAGCTGGAAAATATGAATTTTCCTGATGAACAAAAGTTCACAAATAAAAATGCAACAGACTAGTTGTTCGTCTAAAACTGTGAAGCAGCAGTGGCTTCTCTGTATGTAAGGTTTAAACTAGCTTTCCAGTTTGAGACTTATTTTGGGCCTATATTACTATAAAATGAATTTTCACTTCAGATTTGGCACTTGGGATTTGTTGGTAGATTTCTTGAAAAATATAGGACACAGAGAATTGAGTTATTAGCAGCATTTGAGCAATGGGAACACTTTTTTTAAAAAAGAGGCAAATCTTATGAACTTCACTTTAGTGAGAAGATGTGGGTGACATCTACTAAGACCTTTTTCCACTTTGAGGTTTTTCAGTTTACATTTTGGAGATCACCTGCTGCTGAATTAGAAATGTTACAGGGGTCTGTCCATACCCTTATGCACTTTATAAAGTCAAACTGATACCTTGTAAGGCTTACCAAAGGTAGAAAGATACAGTAGTCTTTCATGTGTCATATATAGTGAGACTTAAATTTCTCAAACGTAGCTGTTTGTTTTTTCCTAAACATTGTTGCTGAATTATATGTACCGGGAGCAGAACTTGCACTTTCCCTCTCTTGCTTGTGCTCATCTACATTAATGTATTAATTTCTGGAGAACTTATAACTTCTGTGTGTGCCCTTCCACTCAAGCTATTGCGGGGTCTGTGGTGCCAGGGGATGATGGGGAAAAAAATTCCCATCTATTTTCCTTACTCTTATTGCCCAAAGTAGAGTAACGGGGTTGACGGGAAAGCCATCTTCAGTTGATTTGGTAGGTCTTCATTAGAGCCATTAAACTGACTGTTGGTGGATCCATTTCAAAACAGCGATTCCCTGCAGTAGTGTAGATTTTGCCTGACCCTGATAATGGGTCACCATTGTAGTGTGCACACAATGTAATTAATAAGATCTGTGATAGTAATTCCTACTGGTTGACATTTTAAATCCTTGTTTAGCCTGGTGATTTTATGCAATTCATAATGGAAGCTTTTGAGATTTGCCTATGAATTTAACGAGGCTTACAATTGTTATCTTTTAACAATGTCCTCCAGCATATATAAGGTTTAACATGTTCACAGCCACAGAGTATATGAATTTCATAAGATGGTTGTAAAGTTTCAGTGGCTGGTGTGAAGTAAATATATTGAAGTTGGTGTAGGGTGAGGGTTTTGTATGAACAAGGTCTGCTATAATTCTTTCCAAGTGGAGCACTCACTTATGAGATGGGTTAAAAATGCAACCCCTTTGTGCCCTGTCAATAGGACATAACTGAACTGTCTTTTGATGGTGTTCCCAGAACATGTATACAGACTTTTTTGCATAGCTGTAACATGTTACCTTGAAAATATGATATAGTCACCACTTTAAGTACAGTAAACCCTCCACTTAATGAACTAATAGGGAAAGAGGGATGTCCATTATTCCTGAAGGTCCATTAAATGTAAGGGTTGACTGTCTGGTGGTGCACTGACCTTCCTGGCTCCTCCCCATGCTCTGGGCAGAGCATGGTGGCTCCTCCAGGATCCAAGCTGCCCCGCTCTCCCCTGAGCACACTGGCTCCTCCTGGCTCTGAGCCGCACACGCTCGACCCCAACACATTTCAGTAAGTGTACAAGTGTATTTTCTTTGAGATGGAAGAGGAGGCTAGCAGGCGTCTTATTCCCAATGGATGTAGAATCGGGGTCTGCTATGTTGAGGGTCTACTCTAGTAGTAATTGTCTTTATTCCCTGGGATTTGCTAGGAACACATGGATGAAGTATGTTCTTCACAGCTGTTGACGTCAGTAAGGCGAATGGTCCTGACTCTTACACAGCAAAATGATGAAAGCAAAGAATTTGTGAAATTCTTTCATAAGCAACTTGGTGGCATACTGCAGGTCAGTAGCTTCTTTTTGTCGACTTTTGTTTTGGGCTACATTTGCAAATTGGGTAACGTGCACCGTATATGTTATTTCTAGACTAACATTCTGACATTCCTCCTTAACGTCGTGCTATATTGAGCTTGATTTTTCAACCGTGTTGAGTAGCGTTCCCACCAATATTGAGATAATGTTCAGATATGCACCATCAATACAAACAAAAAAACTCCTGTATATTTTTACAGATACAGAATAAGAATATTAAAACCAGGGTTAATTAACAAGGTGCACTGTTTGATGTTTCCTACAAATAAAAATAAAATTAACACTGCTGGTGGAGCTCATGTATTATATTGTCCTGTCTAATAACTCAAGCTTACAAACCCACCAAAATGGGGCACACTGAAAGACATACATTGTCATTAAGTGAAAGCATAATAATAGGCACCAGAAACCCAATTTAATAACCTCCTCCTACCATAGACCACTAAATCTTTGGGAACAGGTGCTCTCAAAAAATGAAGTATTTGCTGAAAGTGCCCGTAGCTACACTGCCTACCAGCACTTTGAAGTTAGCAGCTTTTGAAATTTGCATGGTTGCCGTTATGCTAATGTGGTGCTGCATATGCATGACATTGCTTCGTTGATATTCCCCTGTCCGTGTCATTTCCATGCCCCCTTCAAAGAAGGGGGCTAGTATAGGCACGGCCTGAGACATAAATTGTGGTGAGGCATGTCGCCTGACCACAGCAGCCCCTGAGCTGGAGCTGAGACAGGATAGATTAGAAAACACGAGTGATCCTGCAAACCAAACTTTAAAATTGTAATAAATGTTCTCAGGCACAGCTAAATCTAAACAATCCAAGCATCTGGTGAAGGGTAGCATTTTTATTTTAGGAACTAGATTAATGAACCTGTGTACAAGTTAAGCACTTCTGATCTGCCGTCTCACACAAAAGTGAGGCATAAATCATTCAAAAGAAGTGACTTTTAAAGAGC
The DNA here is from genome assembly GCF_033958435.1 of Carettochelys insculpta. Taxonomy (NCBI): domain Eukaryota; kingdom Metazoa; phylum Chordata; order Testudines; family Carettochelyidae; genus Carettochelys; species Carettochelys insculpta. The sequence continues at coordinate 55,366,262 of NC_134140.1, forward strand.
GTTTTGAAGAGAGCAAAGATGATTTATTTGCATTCCTTTTAAAACGATAATTCCTGGAATTTTTCAGAATTTTCCAGGTCTGAATAAGTGGGTCTGTCCCATGAAAGCTCATCACCTAATAAATCTGTTAGACTTTAAAGTGCGACAGTACTCCTTTTTGTTTTGTGAATATACATAGTTACTGGAGTTATCCAGCCAGAACGCTTTTCTTTTCTCCCAGTCAGTCCTCTAGAATTCACCTCCCCTTTGTCTGCTGCTTCAGCACAGCTGAACCTCAGTTTTTTTCCCATTGCAGCCCCCACAGTTCAACGAGCTAGAGAGCTGCAACAGTCAGACTCTCCTCTATCTGCTGCCCCAGCACAGCTAGAGCTGTGACTGTCTCTCCAGACAGTTCAGCTGGTGCTGAAACTGAATCAAGGTCTCCTGTCCTCTGCATGCTGCAGCAGGCATATTTCCCTGGCTGTTGCACAAAGCCCATCTGGGGCTGGAAAGCCTCAAACTTAATTCCCCACCCCACCCCCAAAAAAAAAACTTCCACTGATCCTCATCCATCACACACCTTCTGTTTCCCTTGCCACCTCACTCTGTGTCCTCACCAGGGTCCAGGAGGCAACTAATTAGTGGGACCATAACCACCCTTGCACAGCTTTGTTCGTTAGATGTGTGGCAGTTCATTTCCTCTTGTTCAACTGCCTGCCCATGCACTCTAGAGGGAACACTGGTGTTGAGTAACTTGTAGCTCCTAATGGCTGTTGAAACTCAGGTCATAAATTTCCAATCTAGCAGGATTCAAACTTGCCTCTCTTCTCCCTGCTTTTTCCACACGTTAATGAAATAGTGCTTTTTGCCTTGAGTAAATACCAGCTCTTCTAGCTCGCTCCCACTTGGTCTCTCTGGATGAGACAGCAGTGCAAGTCTGGCAACCCAAATATAGTTTTGCAACCTATAGACCAGCTGCCAGCATAATTGATATTAACATAATTATTTTGGCTTTTGATCAGAAAGGCAAGTATTTGATCAAAATTAAACCACCTTTTCATTAGTGCCCAGATACTGCAGTGATAGTATTTAGAGTACAGAGAGAGGGCCATGTGTGGTTCATGCAGCAGCGGCAGCAGACAAATCTGCATTGCCCTGCTCTTGTGGTTTGACCGATTGCAAGCCTGGATACACAGATTAGTCAAGTGCTGGAGATCCCGTGTCATGCACAAGCACCAATAATATTATAAAATATGAACAAATATTTAAAATAAAATATCTGCAGAAATATGAATCTGCTGAGATTGCCATTATAGGTAACACTTGTACTGTATAGAAGCTAACTTCATGTGTGTCACTGTAAAGGCATCAAATGATATTGACTTGACTGCCAAAGCATTTTGGCCACTTCAGACCTGTGACTTAGTAAGTAACAAGAGGCACTCCATTATTTCATTGTGGTTTCCATTTAAAACAGGCTATGGTTTAAGCAAGGTACCTGGATAAACTGTTTTTAACTAACTCAGCTCTGATTTTTCATGTGCTGATCTCCTTATCTTCAGGGAGTATGTAAAGAAAACCTGTTTAGTCTTCATTTCAGTTTTGAGAACATGGCTCAAACTGAATAACTGTGTTTCTTTTGACAGGATTCACTGGCAAAATTTGCTGGTAGAAAACTTAAAGATTGTGGAGAGGATCTTCTTGTGGAGATCTCTGAAGTTTTGTTCAATGAACTAGCCTTTTTTAAACTCATGAAGGACTTGGACAACAACAGTATTGGTGTAAAACAGAGATGCAAAAGTAAAATGGAGCCAGCTGGAATGATACATCCATATGATAAAGAGGTTAACTGTTTAAACTTTACTTTAAGCATGTAATTTTTCTGATTTCAGTAAGAGTATGTTTGACTCAGATTATTTTAAACTTTTTATAGAAAAAAAGAATGTCCTTTGAGAAGTTTTCTGTTAATGTGACATAATAGTATGGTTGTCAGTTCTCCAGGATTGTCCTAGAGACTCAGGAATTAAAGCTTAATCTTTCAATTAATGATTGTCAGGTGATGAAACTTCCAAGAATACATCCAGCCACAATTTCTAACCCTACATCACAGTAATAAAATGATTGTGTACAGGCCCATCAATTACATTTAATTCCTCAGTGGCCTTGTGCATGGAAGCAAAAAACATAGGGTCCAAACTTGTAAAATATACATGAGTAAGCTTACTCAGGTAAACTGTTCCATTAAAGTTCATAGTATTATTCATTTGAGTAACTAACTAGTTGTAGAATTGGGCTCAGAAGTTTTTCTTTCAGTTTCCCTGGCACATCTCTCTAGCCATGCACCTTCTGCCTTTCCTTCCACTCTTCTTAGTCTCACTGAACTTTTTTTCTGAAAAACTGCTTATGCTGCTCTATCAGTGAGAAATCTGGCAATCTAGGGTTTTTGGCAGTGTGCTTTAGAAGTATGACTAACTTCAGTAAAAGTCAATAAAAGGCTAACCTCTTTATGAAAAAGAACTATGGAAGTTAAGGCTATACAAATTCAGATTGGAAATAAGGTGTACATTTTTAACAGTGAAGGTAAACAACATTTGGAACAACACCGAAGGTTGTGATGGACTCTCCATCATGGGCTATTTTTAAATTAAAGTTGCCTGTTTTTCTAAAAATAAGCTCCACAGCAAATGAATTGTTTTGTGAGAATTTTCTGTCTTGTCTTACATAGCAGGTCAGACTAGATGGAAACAGTGGTCCTTTGGAATCTCTGAATAAGTGTAATAGAAATTTTCCCCTCTGATACACATGAGTATTCTGGCACTATCTATGCCAACAGGATGTATCATGAGTGCTTTCTTAGTTCTGGGCTGTCAGATCACATGATGGTAATTAGGAAATGTCACCACAGCGTTCATAAGGAATTTGCTGTAAAAAAGAAACAAAATATTTTGCAGAAGCTAAATGAATACTTCCTTTCTGCAGCATTAAGCAACTCCCATCACTACTTTTAATTTATTGTAATTGTTACCCTGTTTATATTTTAACAGAAGCCCTAGTAACCTTCTTTAGAAATCTCAAATAAAAAATGGAGGTCACTTAATATTAATGAGAAAAGAACACAGCTGTGAAATGGAGATGATACAAGTGTTATAAATATTCATTTAAAAATATAATTAAACTGTAAGATTCCTGGAAAAGCATTTCTGTACAAATACTGCAACTCCCAGTGATGACACCTATTTAAAGATACAACTTTCAAAAACTACAGCAAGACTTGAGAAATACTTGCTAGAATATTTTATTGCAGTTTTTGATATTGAATTTATAATAGTGGGCATGGTATATAACAATTCTTAGTAAGGAAATATAACATTAAGACCATTTTTTCTGGTATTTCAAAGATGCTCCTGATTTTAAATGGGGATTAAATTTTGTAATATGGATATTTTCAGTTCAGAGTTGAAGATCATTTAATTGATTGTCTTCTAGGCAAAGAGAGTTCTTGAGGTAGGCGTTAGTTCATCTGCTGAAGATGTTGATGAAGACAAAGTAGGTTATACTTATTTTTTGAAACTGTAGCAGTGTTTTATAAGAATTTACCAAGTAATTAGGTATCACTTTCAGTACATTTTGCTAAAGATCTGAACAAATATGATCATTCAGTGTCTCTGAACAGCCCTTCATTCTGATTCTCAGAAAGGAAATATTTCAGAATTTAATTTTGGTTGAAAATACCGTCAATACCCTCTTCTGTATCCTTAAATTGTTTCCAGTTATTTACTTATCTCTGCAACAGAATATGTACTGTAATTTGTCTTCTAAAGTGCAGTTCTCTGAAAAATGATTTATGTAGGAGTGCACTTCCTTAATCAATGTATTCCCTTCTCTGTATATTCAGTAATGCCAGATTACTTTAGTGACCAGGTTTTACTCATTTTCATTGTTAGCACAACAGACCTTTTACAGCTTACAAGTATTAAGGGTTGTCTACACTACCACCTTCCTTTGAAGGAAGGATGGTAATTAGGGTGTTGGAAATTTACTAATGAAGTGCTGCTGTGCATAGGCCGTATTTTAACATTCGAAGTCCCGGCATGTGTCTAGCCGGAGCACACCTGCCAGTATTTTGAAGTGCTGGAGCAACTTCGAAGTCCCCTTACTCCTCAAAATTTACCAGCTAGACGCTTGCTGGTACTTCGAAGTTGCTGCTGGGGGGTTTGGAATTTTGCTTAATGAAGTGCTGCCTATGTATGGTAGCACTTCATTAGTAGACTCCCAATACCCTAATTACCATCCTTCCTTGGAAGGAAGGTGGTAGTGTAGACACAGCCTTAGAGTTTGATTCTATTCCATTATACGCTAAATACTTGATGCAGAGCGAAGTTCTGCACTCATTATCTTTGTACATCCTAATTAAAAACACATACAGTTGTGAAATCTCTTTGAGCACAAAGGTTATCGCAGGTTAACTCAGGTTAACCTGATGAGACCTGCAGATCTTTTTAATTATACAAGAATGAAGGAGCGAGGTTGACTTTACGATCACAGTAATAGGTTCCAGGGGAGAAAGTTTAAAACAACAAAAGCTTATTAACTTAGCAGAATTGATGTACAGAGAGATACAGATATGGAATTTCTCACCATTTTTAGTATAGCTCTTCAGTATAGAACCATACTGTTTCTTTTCAGTACTTGTTCTCAGAAATTGCCTCTGTAGAGCCTCATTTGGAATGTTGTGTGCCCTCAAAGCTGCAAACACAGAACCACCGTGAAAAGCAGAACAAAGTGACAACGTTGCAGAGCTAAACAACATTATTATAAAGAGGACCTGTGGCTCTGGCCACTTTAAGTTCCTTCTTGATTATGGCTAGTTCTGAGCATATGACCCTTTCTCTACTTTCACCAAAAACATTTTTTATTAGGATGGTTTCTGTGTGGACTATTTGACTCATCGCCATTGCATGATGTTGAAAAAGTCTTGCTTCTTCTGACTCCAGATGACCACTCAGCTCTGTGAACTACCTTCTCTTTCTCTGTATTACTCAGGCTTGTTAGGTTGGGTAGGCTCTATGGCAGATCTCTGCAAGCAGGCAAACTCTGAACAGTGCTTGGTGGGTCATTCATAGGATGATGGTCAAGAATCATATGTCTTGTAAATAAATGTTCTTTGAGGTTGCTTTGTGTGCACAGGGTTTACTTTTTGCAGGTGGATGATGGGGAACAATTCTGCACTATCTTTGCGTAAGAGCCTGAAGACTAGACTCTTGTCTCTGACTCCTTTGGTTCTGGTTCAGTCTAGGGATCCACCTCTTTGTCATGAAAGAAGCCTTTGAAATTTCTAAACATCCTGGTGTGCATCCTGACATCCCCTTGGGATTGGAAGTTGCTTGGTTCCCATCAAGCCTCCAAAAAAGTATTCTAAGGCTACGGAGTAGCAATGTTGGATTTGCATTGTCTGTTTCAAGCATGTCTGAGCAAACAGGCCTAGTTTATGTTTAATCAGTTCTTTCCTATGTCTCTTTCTGTTTTCAAAATTGAGGAGGCACACTACTAGAGACTTTTCTCCTGAGCAATTGTGAATATTGCGCTCTGAGTAAAATCAAAGGTATTGTTCGGAGAAATGAGTTCCTTGTTTGTGAGGGACTTGGATATAATCTTGTTGTATGGGAGGGGCCAAGAATTTATTCTGCCATCAAAGGAAAAAAAGTATGGCAGTGGTATCAGCAGAGGGCTGAACATATTGCTAAATAATTAGGTGGCCATGATCAGTATTTTAGGTGCCCTGTTTATGGTGTTCCTTTGCTCCATCTGTATTGTGCAAAAGGAAGTGGAATTCTCCAGCAATAGAATGTCCTTCAAAAAGTCTAGAGCTTGTCATAGCTAACTCCTGAGCTTCTACGCTCAGCCCCTGGGTCAGGAAAGGCTGAGAAACTTTAGCTTGTTGAACACTGGCTATTCCCAGTTGGCACGTTGTGTCTCTAGGGCATAGTCTTTCTCTTTGCAGTTTCCATAGACCAGATGGAAAAGAGTCAATGAAACAACCAGAACTACTTTCTTGTCCTGAGCAGCTATAGCAAGGAAGTGACTAAAAGCAATTTGGAATGCTCCTACCTGGCACTAGAGGTGGTCCTGCTGCTGGTAATTTATGCAGTGAGCAGTATTTGGGGAGTTAGTGTCTCTACAACTTTCCTACTTCCCTACTGAGTTTCATTTCATTATCATATATTTTCTTACACAGTTGTCCTTGGAGACCACATCTAAGCTGTAGTTACATCATATGGGTCTCTTTTGACCTGGTATCTTGTGGCTACCTTTTCAGTACTTGTTCAATAACTGTGTCACTGTTATGGGTTATTGGTTGTTATGTTTATTCCCAAGCATGGAGATCTTAAGGAGAGAAAAAAAAATTAGTGAGATATATTGCTTTTGGAGATCCACATTGGATTTCTACTACCCCACTCCTTCAGAACTTCCTGTGAATTCTTAGAATTAGCAGAAAGAAGTGAAGGGAATTGGCACTCTAGATCTTTCAGAATCTCTGTCAGTATCTCCTTCAACAATACAAACATTCTGTCTGTTCAGTTTGATGCTTTTTCTCCTGATGCGTCTAAGGGTATGCCTACCTTAAGAAGTTTTGTGACAAAATCTGTGTCAATACCAGAAGTTGATTAAAACAAAATAAATGCCTCAGGGTGTTCAGACTTGCACCCTCTGTCAACAAATCATATCCACACTGGATGCACTGTCATTGACAGCATGAGCAATGCACTGTGGTCACGCATCCCACAGTGCTATGTTGTGGGAAGGCAGAGGGATTCCTGTGCAAGTTGGGATTCCTTCAGAGTTCTCCCAAAGCCTCCACAACTTCTGGGAGCTCAGAGCTGAGGAATGCCAAAGAAGTACTGCACTGTCTCTCCTTCCCTGCTGCAGCAATCTGCCCGCAACTGTGTTCCTAGTGTAAGGCAGAACAGGAACATTCCAATGAGTTGTTCTTTGTTCCCCCAAACTGAGCAGCACTCTTGGCTGTCACATGCTTCCCAGATCTTTGAAAGGTGAAGGGCAGATGCCTGCATGGCAACATAGCTCAAAAAATTGAGCTGAGCCATCAGGCTGAGCATTGTGGGACACTGGTGAAAGCCAGTTCTGTGGACACAACAGAGTGTATACTACTCCTTTGTCAATAATAAAGTGGAAGACAAAAATGTCTCTTGTAAGGGTGGAAGATTTTTGTAATCAAAACTGGGCATTTTTTCCCAACAAAAGTTGCATTGTGGTGTGTAAGCTCTCATTGTTTTGTCACCAAAAGGCATTTTTTTGCTGACACATCTTGATTTTTTTTTTGTGGACAAACTCTTAGTTTTTAGTGCAGAATTCAGCTCTTCAGAGGCAATGCACTTAATTTTTAGTAATGAGTAAATATGTAACAATAATCTCTTTATCCAGCATAAGGAAAATAATTGTTGAATAGAGGTTTAATTTTATTTGTGATCAGGACAAGGATGAGACTGAAACAGTTAAACAGACACAAGAACCAGAAGTATGCAGTGGTGGTGAAGCTCTTCCAAGTGTGAGATCTGATGCTTCTGATCAAGAGGAAGATGAAGAGAGTGAAGGCTGTCCAATGTCTATAAGTAAGGGGTTTCATTGCTTTTGATAGGTTATTACTCAGTTTTGATGGTAACTTTGTGCAACTGATTTTGACAAAATTTGTAATGGTTTTTACTCTGTGTGGTGTAGATGTAAGAACAGTAGATCCTATCTCAGTTTTCTGTTAAATCCTCTAGTCTATCCTCCTACATGTGCAGTTTTTTCCACTACTACATTTTCTATTATCTTATCTAGTCTAGGTTTAACCACAAAAACAATAGAGCTAAAAGATCTATTCTAGGGATTTGTCTTTTATCAGAACATAGGAATTATTGTAGCAGATCACATCTGTGATCTGCATAGTCTAGTAACCAGTGTCTGACAGTGCTCAGCCACCTGGCCAGCTTCAGAGGGTGAGAAAAGAAAGCCCCACATTAGGCAGATGTAGGCTAAATCCTCCACACCACCCTATCTTCAATGAAGGCCTTATTGCGATCCCTTCTAGTTAGATTGTCTTGAACATTGAAGTATTCAGCTAACATTCTGTCTGATATTTTTCTTACCAGTATAACTACTTTTGTAATACATTTATTTGTCCAGTGTTTTTCCTGAATCTTGCCATGTTCTTGGTGTCTGTGATATCCTCTGACAATGAGTTCTATATTCTAATAATGTGTATGAAGAGAACTCTAGTTAAAGTCTGAGCTTATTTTTTGAAATACTGAGTTTTACAAGAAATGCAAGTGTTTTAATGAAGAGCCAGTATAATTTATCAGTGATTAAGCTATTTTGAAACTAATTGCACTAAATGACTTCAGGTTTGTCAAAAGCAGAAACACAAGCTTTAACTAATTATGGAAGCGGGGAAGATGAAAATGATGATGAAGAAATGGAAGAATTTGAAGAAGGACCTGTGGATGTCCAGACATCACTGCAAGCCAACAATGAAACTACAGCCGAAAATGAACCAAGACAGGTATTATCAGAGTTCTACAAACCCAAGCTAACCTAGGTGGTGTCCAAAAATATTTCAGTGAAAGGAAGTTGTTAATGCATTTTATTCTTGAACTGCTAATCTTTTCTTTTGTTACACTTACAATAGTTGCTTTAAAGAAATCTTATAGATAGATACCCTTTTTCCTGTCATACATTCCTCTTTAGTTTTGGTTGGTTAGGATATTTCTATGATCAGCTCTTGACTGTATGCTATTTAATGTTTTTATCAATGATCTGGGAAGAAACTTAACATATTACTGAAAGTGGGCAGATGGGACACAGATTGGAGAGTTGAAATGAACAAAAGGGCAGATCGTTCGGCAAGCAAGCAGATGTGGCCAAAATGTGAAGTCATACATTTAGGTCCAAGGGGTTTTTCAGAAAAGTTTGCAGATCCCGCATACATTGTAAACATTTTAAGCTCCCTACTCATCGAGTCTCATAACTTATCTTCATAGATCTTTTCAAGACTAGAAGTATAACCAGTGCAGACTGATATGTATAATACAGGCTATCAAACTATACAGAATGATTCCTGCATTTGGCCCAACAACTTGCAGTTGAACTAATGTATCTATTGTAGAACTACCTAGTCTGGATTTAAAGACTCCAAAGGGAGAGAAAATGTGCCACCTAGTTCACTGTTGCAGGGGGAAAAATATAATCTCAATTAAACTGTCCCTACATATTCCAGTTACAATCTCTAGGTTTTAAATATCCTTTGGCAAAGCTGCTGTTCCTACTCATGTATTTAATAAAGATCATGCACTCTGTTTGAAATTAGATTTGACTGAAGATCTGCAATAAAACTCCATTTTTGCCATCCTTAAAATGCAAGATAACGGTTTCAATATGTAGATAAGGACGTGAATGTAACTTCATTTTGTCCTACAGGGTTTGACAGAAAAGCATAATCTCATTGTAATATAGTATCTTAAAGTATCTTAAAGATTTGACCATATCCTTACTACTCAATTTTCTAAAAGAAAACTGCAACTGTTTCCAACTGTGATAGTGTTTATGACAAGGACATAGAGCTATTAAGACAATTATCGAAGAAGTCTTGGAAGTGCAGATACATTGTCCAGCATGTCTAGTGATAGTTCTTTCTTGATTGTTTTGTTTTATTGATAAGGTCTCTAAATTTGTAGTAGACTGCAAAAGCTCGTTTTGCCTTTGCAGAAGCCATTCTGTTGTTGTCTTGTGGGTCAATACGTGCTTTCTATTTTTTTGATCCAGTTTAAGAATAAAATTACAAGTCTGTAATTTCAAAGATCACTTCTAGCATTTTTTAAAAGACCAGTACACCTACTGATTATTCACCAACCTATAGATTTCACAATAAAATTTCAGTATTTAGTAGCTCTTGAACTACTTCATTCTTCCTTAGAAACTCTTGAATGAGTGTGATTTTTTTATGCAGATTGCTTTCTTAATTTACAGTGAGTGAAGGATTGAAAGGATTGATTTAGAAAGACCTTTTAAAATATGTTCATTTTGCTAAAATGCTCAAGAGATAGTCAGTTATAACATTCAATATATTTAGGCAGTTACAAGTGCTAGGACAGGAGCTTTTCAGTTTGAATTTGGGTTTCTCATGAGGACTAATAAGGTAAAAGGAAAACTTAGGCTATCAGGTAAAAACATCTTGAGTGAGATCTTTAACCTGTGGAAGAGCAGCACAGCGGAACTTAGTCAATATTTAAAACTAATATGGGCAAAGCATTGGTGGTTTATATTATAGGGAGAAGCATGCCTGTGGGGGAACTTTGGGATAGGGAGTGGGTAGACTAAACGAACCACTAAACTCTCCCTAATAAAAGTGCTTGTCTAAACATTAATTTTCCTGTTTAGATTCCAGATGAATCTGATAAACCAAATCAAGGTGAGATTTTATCTAACCAGGAATCTATTAGAGCTAAAGGTAAGATGTGAAAGTAAAGCTTTAAATTATAGGCATAAAATCATACTGTTGCTTGAATTTGCCTTCTGCAAGAAGTTGACTATACTTGTAAGAATTTATTGGATTGTTTTACTGATTTCTTGCAAGTGCCGAGATCTAATTATTTTAAATTAGGGGGGAAAAAATCATTTTAAAAGGGAAACCTCAGTATAACAGAGTTTGATAGTGTTGCGTTTAGGCACTTGTCCATGGTAGAACTTTCTAGACAGTTTTGATATCATTTATTCAGTTTATACAGTTTTGATTGAATAACTCTTGTATTAAGAAAAGAGAATAACCCATGCTATTGGGTAATAGCTAATGGAGATCATTCTTTAGTAAATGGGAAAATAAAGCTTGATTTTCATAATCAACTGATTGATACGGTATCTTAACTGCCTGCCATTTTCATCCTTCATTGTCAATAATGTAGGGCTTTAAAAATACTTGTGATCGTTATTGTGTGAGCTGTGATCGATCTTCTGGAGATCAGTTTTGCCACGTGTGTGAAGAAGCGGCAAAATTGATCTCTCTGGGCTTGGCCATTGTCCCTGGTACTCCACGCTGATATGTAGAGTAAGGAACGTTGGCATGAGCTAGAATTGCTTATCTGGGATCAACTTTAATCCCTAGTGTAGATTTTTTTTTTCTATTACAGTTGGCAGTAGTTTTTGTTTCCTGTAATGATAGCTGCTCCTCTCACAGACTGACAGCTCTGTGTTTGATTCTGTAGTTCTTCAGTCATGCAAAACATAAAAAAATTCTGCATATTTCATTGTTTAAAATTTTTATGTAGGAATCACATATCTGGACTAAAAATACATAGTACATGGACCTCATATTGTACATTTACTCAGTTCCCTTCAAGTCATAACTGTGCTTTAACAAAATTCACGTCAGCTTCTTTCTGTATGCACCAGTCTGTTCTAAGTTATATCCCCCTACCAGTAGTAGCGTCCCAGGTCTCTCTCAATATCTTTCTTCCCAACACTGAGTACTATATAGCTTAATCATGATATACAGTTCCATCATTATTATTTTGATAGGATAACTAGCCTTGTGGATAGGGGACAAGCAGTAGATGTGGTATACCTAGACTTTAGTAAAGCATTTGATATGGTCTCGCATGTTATTCTTATAAAAAAAACTAGGCAAATATAACTTAGATGAGGCTACTATAAGGTGGGTGCATAACTGGCTGGATAACCATACTCAGAGAGTAGTTCTTCATGGTTCTCAATCCTGCTAGAAATATATAACAAGTGGGGTTCCGCAGGGGTCTGTTTTAGGACCGGTTCTGTTCAGATCTTCATCAACGATTTAGATATTGGCATAGAAAGTATGCTTATTATGTTTGCAGATGATACCAAGTTGGGAGGGGTTGCAACTGCTTTGGAGGATAGGGTCATAATTCAGAATGATCTGGATACATTGGAGAAATGGTCTGAGGTAAACGGGATGAAGTTTAAGGACAAATGCAAAGTGCTCCACTTGGGAAGGAACAATCAGTCTTGTACATACAGACTGGGGAGAGACTGTCTAGGAATGACTGCAGCAGAAAGGGATCTAGGGGTTATAGTGGACCACAAGCTAAATATGAGTCAGCAGTGTGATGCTGTTGCAAAAAAAGCAAACATGATTCTGGGGTGCATTAACAGGTGTGTTGTGAACAAGACACGAGAAATCATTCTTCTGCTCTACTCTGCGCTGTTTAGGCCTCAGCTGGAGTATTGTGTCCAGTTGTGGGCACCGCAGTTCCAGAAACATGGAGAAATTAGAGAGGGTCCAGAAAAGAGCAACAAGAATGATTAAAGGTCTAGAGAATGTGACTTATGAAGAAAGGCTGAAAGAATTGGGCTTGCTTAATTTGGAAAAGAGAACATTGAGGGGGGACATGATAGCGGTTTTCAGGTATCTAAAAGGATGTCATGAGGAGGGAGAAAACTTGTTCTTTTTGGCCTCCTGAGGCTAGAGCAAGAGGCAATGGACTTAAACTGCAGCAAGGGAGGTTTAGGTTGGACATTAGGAAAAAGTTCCTAACTGTCAGGGTGGTCAGACAGTGGAATAAATTGCCAAGGGAGGTAGTGGAATCTCCATCGCTGGAGATCTTTAAGAACAGGTTAGATAAATGTCTGTCAAGGATGGTTTAGATAGTACTTGGTCCTGCCATTAGGGCAGGGGGCTGGACTCGATGGCCTCTCCAGTCCTAGTATTCTATGATTGTGAAAATACTAACCTAGCGTTCAAAAAGTTGTCTTTTTATGTACTGTTTTGATATAAAATTTGTGGTTGATTTGAAAAAGCTAATGTAAACTTCAGAATTTTAGATTAACAAGCTTATGAAAGCTGTGGCTTAACAACTGCTGATTGATTAACTTTCTGAAACATTAAGAATTACTATGGTCTTATATTTATAAAGGAGTTAATTTCTAGACTTAATTTTTTTTTCTGATTATTTGACATTACTGTTTATATGCAGGTATTTTATTAAAAATGACCTACTGGGATAAATGAATCTCTTGTTAATTTTGACTTCATGGTATCTTTCTTTCAAAGTGTGTGTGTGCGCATGCGCAAAATGTCATTTGACTTTGATTAGCTTATAAAGTTCAGGAAGATATTTAATATATGGTATCTGTACCTTGAGGTGCTGTCTTTAGATTGTTCACTTCGCAGTGAATGGCTTACAAGGCTGTTGCTTTCTAAAATGTAGCGGCAGAATTAATTTTTGTTCTATTCATGTCAAAGACAAATAGACTGTCTACTGGTAACTTGCTTGTGTTATTCATATGGACTATATCTATATGAGAGGCTTTTCCCACCAAAATTGGGTTTTTGTCAGCAAAACCTGGGGAGCGTCTACATATTTATACATGCAAAATGCGCTGTCACCAGTTTGTTGACAAAACCCAGCACACCTGCTGGTAGCATTGTGCCTCTTCCCGTTCAGGTATAATTCCTCTCTGAATAGTGTTGTGTTAACAAAACAGCCATGTAGATGCCCGGGGCCCTTTTGTCAACAGATGGGACTTCCAGTTCGCTGGGCGGCTCTGTTTGCAGAACTTCCAGTCAGATGTTCTGTTAGAGAGGGCCTGGCAGTCTGGTTTCTCTATGTTGACGGAGCGGATTGCTCTTTTGATCTGCTTTCTGATCTGCTTTTATGCATACACGCAGTCTGTTGACAGAAGTTTTGACAGGAAATCCTTTCTGACAGTGACTTCAGTCAACAGCGGCTTTGTGTGTAGACACAGCCATGAAGTTTTTGGGTTTTTTTTAAACAGAATACTAAATAGCCATTTACTTCATCCAAATCCATGTCTGGTTTAAAATATTTTGTGTTTTTTAGATGAACAAGCGGTGCCTGCTAGTTTGCCTCATTATCTCGATGAGCTGGAGAATAAGCAGCTTCTAACAGTCAGTGCGCCTGAGCCTGTTACTGCTACTCATGTGTCAGCAACAGAAGAGCCAAGCCCTTCATTATTAGTAAATGAAATTCAGACATCAGAAACAATGTGCTTAGAAACTAAATCTTTGACAGGAAGCCCAGAAAGCTCGGTGACTGGCAGCCCTGATACAGAGTCACCTGTGTTACTGAATGAATATGTACGTATAATTTGAGTTTCCAAATTGTCATTCTTCTATGTAAAATTTGTCATTTCAAAGTTGTCTTTTCTCTGGACTCACTCAATTTGTAGATTAAATGGAGCATGCAGACACTTTCTTTTATTTTTAATTGACTTTTAAGAGTGTATATATAGTAAGTGCTGGTACTTAATTAACTACTGGTAAACAGAATCGTGTACTCCTACTTTTTTCTTAAAATTTCAAATTCTGTCAATAGGAAGCTGGGTCCGGAAACATAAGTCAAAAATCTGATGAAGATGACTTTGTGAAAGTTGAAGACTTGCCCCTTAAACTCACAGTATATTCAGAGGTATTTTACTTGAATTTTGCTGCATATAGAAGTGGCCCATCACATAAATTAGACTTTTGTTTGGTAATTGGAGGCATGTGGGGAGGGGAGAAATAGAAATAAGAATAAGTCACATTTGAAACTACTTTTATCCACTCCCAAGGCAGATCTAATGAAGAAAATGGTGGCTGAGGCCAAGACTAACGCCTTGTCTGATGAAATACTAGATGGGGATGGAATACAAGGTGAAGAATTAGTAGGAGATTCTCAAATGTTGAAAGAACCTGGTGAGAGACTCTAAGTTCCTAACTCATAAGTATCCTCTTGGGAGAGTTAAGCTTTATTAGGGTCTAAACCTTCAGTGTTACTGCTAAGTAAATTCAATCTTCTGATTGTCAGTGTTCATTATGACATACTGCAAAACTCATACTGATGTAAAGATTATTGCTGCTGGCTCCAGTAATTTTTACCAGTCAGGATTTTCTCAACTGTGACTAAAGAAGCAATCCTTTCTTAGTTTGAATTTATGGTAAGCAAGGATCTGATGATATGATTTATGCATCAGCCTGTTAGTGTTAAATACCCTTTTGTTATATGATTCAAAACTCCATTCACAGGGCTGACCCCACTTACCTATGAATTAAGTGTTAAAACCTGCACTGGCTTCTCCAGCTGGAAGGTGAGATGCAGGTGGTAAACTGTAGTTACACTTTGAAAAGGAGTAGGGAAGAGAAGAGGTGAAGGGAAAATTCCACATACAGTAGACTTTGAAAAAAGAAATCATTTCTCCAAGTCTCATGTAACCAGAAATCTCTTGATGGCATTTTTGGACATTTAATTCAGATACCTAAGAGAGGTAAATTCAAGGAAAGGAGGTTGAACTCCCCTTTCGTCTGTTCAAGATAAGATGTAAGTTTCAAAAACAAAAGTGGTATTTTCAAAGAATGGGTATACCTTGCTGATTATGGGTTTTAAATAAACTGAGGTTTTCTGGTTTCCTTTCTGATTTAAAATGTTTCATATTGCAGTCTAAATGTAAAAAATTAAAGTACACTCCCCTAGACCACTGAGCTAACTGACACAAGTTCATTCTTTTAATTTTGTCATGCATTTAAATAAATTTTTTTCAAAATGAACTTTATAGGGGAAAAAATAAACTTCAGCTTTGTCTTAAGTGTTATACTAAAACCTGGAGTCTATATCCTTAGTTTCAGTTCTCATCAGAATAAAAGGTGCTAGTATAATGGTAGCAGTAACTGATATTTCATCCATTATAAAATCTTGGTATTTAACTGTATGCTATTGGAGCAAGACTTGTAAAGCAGTTTTATTTTCTGAATGTTAATATTCATGTAATGGCACCAAGTGCTGGTCTACAAACAAGTTGCACTGAATTAATTGGTTTCTAAACCACTCTTGCTAAATTGAGGGAGCCCTTTTCTTTTGATACTTATTTTGGGTTGAGTATCCTCTTTCAGTTTTCCTTAAATTTGGTAACTGGTGATCTTTATCTGAAATAAAAATGCCCACATGGTGATGAGGTGCACCAATTCAACTAAAAGGCTGTGTCTAGATTCACTCAGGCTGCTGGCACCATGATGCAAATAAGGGTTCACAAAATTGCAAATGACAGCTCATTTGCATGTTCAGAGCAGAAAACAGGCACTGGATACATGGTTCTGCTGGCAAAAACCCCCTCTCTCATCAGACACTTATCCCTGATTTCCCCCTGCCCCTCCAGAGATAAGGGGCTGGTGACAGGAGGTGGGTGTTTGCTGGCAGAACCACATCTATACTAGTTTTCTGCAGCAAATATGCAAGTACACAGCCATTTGCAATTTCATGAACCTTTATTTGCATCATGCTTCTGGCAGCCAGACTGAATCTAGATGCAGCCACAGTGTGCAAAGTGCCAGTGAAGAAAGGACTCGTTGTTAAAATGTTCCCACCACTACTTGTAAGCAGCTATACCTCTTAATAGGCACAGTAAAAGCTTATCCAACACATGGATAATGGGCATGCTGTTGGGTTGGTGGCAGCAGGGGTCAGTGGAGCAGGACCACTGGCACCTTTGATTATCCAGCAACTCTAGTTTCCTGGGGATGACAGATTTTACTGTCTATTTAACTATGTTCAGTATTTGTTCTTTGACATTGAATACCATATTTGTTTTTTCAGAAACGGCTGGAGCTCAAAGTACATGAAGAAAATTCCAGAAATTCCTTCCTTGTCGCTCCCCGTATATACCGGTGCATATAAAAAAAATTGGCACAAACGTCACTGATTTGAATCTGTATAAAAATGTAAATTAGTTTTTGACACTACTGCATTTTAGATATGCTGACTTCTACCTAGAGCAGTTTAAACAGCTGTAACTGAATCCTTTATTTACACTTAACCTCGCTGTTCTTTTTGTCACATTTTTTTATTGTGATTTGTTTAGTAACTTTAAAATGTAGTTTTAAATAAAGGTTGAACTTGTCTGTAAGACTGAGCCCTTATTTTACAATTTCTGAAACAGGTCTGCTGATGCTCTGCAAAGGCATCCTGCTTATGCACAATACAAAGGGCTTTGTATCAAATGCTTAATTATAGCAATTAGCACTTCATTCAAAAACACACTGTTTTCCTGGCTCAGGACAACTAGCTGTTCCATTAGTCTCAGGCTAGCTTTCCACAACCCCAACAATTTCCCCCTTCAGCTGGTACGCTACAGTGCAAAGGTAACTGTCCTGTGCTGTTATGTGCTCAAGCAGATAGTGATGTATATAGAAGACTGAAGCATTTTCTCATCTTTTACTACACATGCACTATAATACAAGTCTGAGAGTCCCAGCCTGTCACTCTAGTGTAAGTATGTAAGAGCTATACTAATGTAGCTACTGTGATGATGGCACTGGTATGACTCAACTTTGTTGACTATACCACACCTGAATACAATGGATAGATATCAACCTGGTTAAGCTGTGCTGCTGTCTCTATTACTGCAGCTGCCCTGCTATTCAGCCAGTGAGTATCTGTTGGAGCTGGGCATCATATGACTAGCTTGTAGAGTAGATGTAGTATTAAATGTAAGCATTTTTTCCACTGTTACAAAATACAGCTGCTGGGGCAGTCAGAAGCCCTAAAGTTAAATATATTACCATTTGGAGGGGATGCTGGATTTTTTTTTAAATAAACTTAGTTTAAAGGATTGGGGTAGGGCCAACACTGATTTAGCACTTCAAACACTTAATGGCTGTGAAATTGTTCATTGGCAGTTATCTTACATCTACACTGTTGTAAAAAGTTTAGAAGTTCCTTTGATCTACATTTGACAGTGCTTAGCTGAATCAGTTTTTCCCCCTTGGTGTAGTTCTGCAGAACTAGGAGTGACTAAATTGGCATAAGCCACTTCCATCTTTACAACTGAATCTACTCTGTTTGTCAAGAGCGTGTGTGATTCTCTGGGGTAATGATAGTGCTTCAGTCACTGCCACTTACTGAAACAGTGAACCTGAATAGTATATAGTGACAAACTTCACAGTGAAGGCAGCATTCAGGTAGTTTGTTTTTAACTGCCTGCTATACAAACAATAGAATGGGGTTAAGCCAGTCAGTCAAATGGAGAACCATTGCAGCTGCAGGGCAGAGAACTGCCTACCTGAGGAGCCAGTACCCAGCTCACCTATGGTGGTGGCCTGGGTCCAAGGTTGGGAGCAAGGGCAGAGCTGAACAGCTCCCTGGCTTCTAACCTCTGCAGGAGGTGGAGTTTCCCCCACCCTGCTTCCAGCCACAAGAGTCAGGGGTTCCTCCCTGTGCTACTATCCAGGGCACCATGCCTCAGCCACCCACAAAGTCACCCAGGGTCCCTTAGCCCTCTTCAGCTTGAGTGACTCCTTGAGCCCCCTGCAGCCCCCCATTGTGGGGTTTAAGCAGGGGGACTGGTTTGCAGAGGGGTGTCTTCCTGCCACCCCAACTGATTTACTATAGTAAATGTAGTTTTTCCCCTTTCTATGGAATAATTTGACTATAAACATGGGGGGAGGCTACAATTTAAGTTACCCATCAAGCTATTAATACTAATGCTTGAAATTAGAATCATAACTCTGGGAAGCAAAATCTGTGAGCAGGGATGCGTTGTGGGGGACAGCCCTTTGGTCTGTAATACTCTGCCATATTGAAAGCATCTACTCAAAGAATTGGTGGATACAGGGGCACTAAAGTAGTACAAACAGGGAGTAACTTACTTGTCAAGAAATGGAAATTAATATTGCCTTGGCAGGGAGAGATGGTCCTTTTACTATTTCAGGTCTGAGCAGCACCCTTTTAGGCATTTATTTTACCAGACAGTTGAGGCCATTTGTAACTTATTTATTCATCAGACATGATGATTACTGCTTCAAAACTAACATTACATTTTCATTACAATGCTTAGCATGTTAAACAAAAGTTACTGTTTTACACACAGGAAACAATGGAAACTATTTAAAGTACCTTCATCTTCACTTTGATGCTTTAAATTTTGCTCCAAAGAGCAAGCTCTAAGAGCAGAGTTAACTACCCAACCATTCACAAATATCCTGAACTCCACATTTGTATGTGAAATAGCAAAAGGAATTTCACATAGCACATCTGAATTTACATGTGCAGTGTAACTGTTTTAAATTCAGGTCTTTACTCAAAGACAGACTGGAACATTTCTTGACCTGCCTTGATGTAAGCATCTCTCTCTTCATCCGTCATAAGTGACACTAGCTCTGGATTGTCACTAATTTCACTATACAAGTGGGGTTGTCCAGCCACCATTACTGTAGGATCCAGTGTTTCCTGTTCATCTTGTTCTAAGTCACTTCCTGCTGCTTTAACTAATACAGGTTTTGCATGTTTGGCCTCCTCCTCTGATTCACTGGTTTCACTTTCTGACTCATGCAATTTGTTTTGTGCAAGAAGAGGGGCATGCCCTGGGCCTGAGGAAGACTTAGATTCATGAATGAGGAGAGTCCTTATTACTTCATTATTGGTAACCTCTTCTTTAACAGAATGATCCAGTTCTTTGGATGTTTCTGTTCCTAAAAAAAAAAAAGGAGCACACCACATAAGCCACAAGTAATTAACACGTAAACAGATCAGAATTTTTCCCCCTTGAATAGTTCTTCATTGTATTTAAATTTGACAATTACAATCAAAGAATTGAGGCATCTTTCAGAAGTGAGTGGTTTCTGGTTTATAAGCATGCTATATGAAGGAGAAGGGGGAGAGATTGGTAGTAGCGATATTTCCAGCACCTTTAAAATGGTATGGGAGCCTCCTGTAGTTAGCACCCAGTACTAAGTGTACCTGTTTCAGTGTTTAAGACATGGCACCCTGAGTTCTGTAAATCAGCTACATATATTTCAGTTTGAAAAATGAAACGATTTTATTTCGGTCTTATTTAAGCTGCATCTGGCACTTTGTTACACAGTTTTCCTCTCTTCAGAAATTAAGATGGTATTTTATTAAGCTAACCTACTTTGTTTTTTCCCCTCCAGTTAACACCCATCATCTTAATAAACTGCATCCTTGGCATTACATACAGAATATTTTTATAAACCTTCAGATCTTTGCTCATAAAAAAAAACAGTCAAAGCCTCATGATCAGCTATTGGAGGCAGAGGCCCCCTGGTTTTGTAATTGACCAGTGAGTAAGGAGTATCAAACTTCTTGTACAAAAAGGCCCAATTGTGAAAGAGAGCTACTCAGCACTTTTTGAAAGTTATCATACTTTAAAGTGTTTTTAGGGTATATGAACACTCTGAATTAGAACTAGGGTGTGGAAATTCTGGAGGCCAAAAGGAATAGTAACTATGTTTTTTATATCACAAATAAGATCTGATTAATTTTGGATGTCTAAGGCTATGTCTACACTAGCCCCAAACTTTGAAAATGGCCATTTCGAAGTTTACTAATGAAGAGCTGAAATACATATTCAGCACCTCATTTGCATGCGGGTGGCCGCAGCACTTCGAAATTGACGCAGCTCGCCACCATGCAGCTTGTCCCAATGGGGCTCCTTTTTGAAAGGACCCCACCTACTTCGAAGTCCCCTTGTTCCTGTGAGCAGATGGAAATAAGGGGACTTCAAAGTAGGCGGGGTCCTTTCAAAAAGGAGCCCCGTCAGGACGAGCCGTGCAGCGGTGAGCCACATCAATTTCGAAGTGCCGCAGCCGCCCGCATACTAATGAGGCGCTGAGTATGTATTTCAGCACTTCATTAGTAAACTTCGAAATGGCCATTTCAAAGTTTGGGGCTAGCTTAGACACGGCCTAAGAGATATTAGTATAAAGCCTTCTGAGATGAAAAATCCACCTGATACCTTGGCAAGATGTTCAAATGGTTCATTACCCTGACTTAACATCCCTTAGTTCCAACTTGAATTTATCTAGTTTCAACTTCCAGCCACACACACAATATATCTTTCCAATACTTATTTTAAAATTTAAGGCTGCTAAAAGACTGGGGAGTTTTCAGAACAGGATACTGGGAGCAAGGTTCTTAAGTCTGTATATAGGAACCTACATTAGGACAGTTTTTAAAAGTATTCAGCATCCACCAGCCACTAATTGAGGGTGAGGAGAGAATTATAGTACATTTCTAATTAAATGGACATATTAAAAATACATTCAAATGTTATGGTCTCAAATTTTGCTTACCAACATGGGTGTCAGTTGCATTTGAAGATGATCCCTGGACAGTACTGTGTGTCATCCATATAGGATGTTCCTTAGTCACCTTTTCCTTCTCTTTCTTCTTTGGCTCAGAATCTTGGACATCAATGACCAAGTTTTGAACATACATATTCCCGATAGAAGAATTCCGGTTGGCCCATTTCTCAGGGCGGATGCTGGGGTCCAGGCTGCTTGAACATACCTTCTGTTCAAAGCTGAAGCAAAGTTTAATTCTTGCTTGTAGGATGTTACTCTCCTAAATGCTTCCCTCCTCTTCCTCCCCCCCCCCCCCCCCCCCACACACACAGAGTTGCCACCACCTGGTGATTGTGAGTCCTCACAAATCAAGGGAATTTACAAAAATAATTGTGTGGCCAACCACACTATTTTAACAGATTTTTATCTCCACCCCAATGCATGATTAATGTATATGGCTCTGAGCCCTTAATAGCTGCATAATTTTTCCTAGAATCCATTTTGGATCAATTGTAGCCCCAGGATTACTATCATGGTTTTCACAAGACATAGGAACAGCCACACTGCCTCAAGCCAAAATGTGCATCTAGACCAGTATCCTTTTTTCTGACAGTGGTCAGCACTGGATGCCCCAGAGAATGAGCAGAACAGGTAGTCATGAAGAGATCCATCCCCTGTCATACAGTCCCAGGTTCTGACAAACAGGTTAGGGACCCAATTGCAGCCCATTCTGGCTAATAACCATTGGTGGATCTATCCTCCATGATTTTAGCTCTTTTTTTCAAAAACCAACTCCTGGCCTTCTCAACATGCTCTGGCAAGGAGTTCCACAGATTGCCTCGGGGGGGTGGGGTACACAACCCACAGTCAAAGATAATGGCATAGCCAAGTAAACATTGAAAGAAATACAAAGATTTAGAAGACTGGGTTGCTTTTTAAAAAGAAAAAAAAAAGTTGCATTCAATAGGTAAATTCACACATTTCACATGCAATAATTGGAAGCTGAGTGACATACTACAGCTATGCTAAATGTAGAGGCCTCTCTATACATTAAGCAGTAGTGATCTAGAAGTCTAGGCACAGTACAAGACAAATAGTGTAGAAATAGAGCAGTGAAACTAGACAGTTGTCTAGCAAAGGATTTTAGTTTGTCTGTGTAGAACTTGGCACTTAATAGGAAGTTGTTTCAAGGAATCATGAAAGCCTCCATTCTAGGCTTCGTGAAAGGATGCTAAAGTTTACAGGAGACAGGAGCTGCCAGGCAGGCGTGCAAGAGAAATAAATAGGGATGGAGACAGAACTTCGAAAGCAAGTAAGGAGTAAATAGCAGTAGTCCAGGAGGAAGTGTTCACAAACCCTGCTGACAATGAGTAGTTTTGGGTCTTGAATTTGGAAATTATAGAAGAGGAAGCAGTAAGATGTGCTTCACGGGGTGCAGTGCAAGAAAGGAGTTGAGGCAAATCACAAGGGACATCAAGACTGATAACTCAGTAATAGGAGTTCGGTGGGGAAAGTGCAGACAACAAGGCAGATTTGTGAGTCATGGGCAGCGTTATCAGTGACAAAGAAACTACTCATGGATCATAGGTGAGTAATTTCCATGAAGTTGGTGAAAGCCACTTGGCAAGAGAGTGGGAGGCCACTTAGTTAAGGTATGGAGGCCAAAGGGGAGTAGGAAGAGGCAGGTTCTTCAACAATGAATCCAATGGGGTTTTGAAAAAATAGAGGAAAAACCCCCAAAAAGGTATGTTTGAATATGGAAAGGAAGTTGAGACAGGTAAGTGGAGGGACTCAGGAGCTGAAGAGAAGCAGAAGAAAGAAGAGAATGGCATGAAAACGAGGGGAGAGGGGGACAAAAGGAAGAAAGAACCTAGCAAATCATGTCAATTCTATTTTTAAGGAGAGAGCAACATCTCAGACAAATACAGAGTGGAAAGGGTAGGCTGGTGGTTTTCAGGAGGGCACACTAAAAAGATGCCAGTGTTCAGATGTAGATATCAGCCAAAATTATTTCTGTAAAAAAAGAGGCATTAACAGACTTTTGAAAGTCTATTTGTGAGTCTCACCAACATGATTTTGCCTCACCATCTTGGGCCGCTTATATGGTAGAAAAGATTTACAAACATAGCTTAAGATCTGCCCTGCAAGAAGGGAGCCTGAAAACATCTTGTTTCCATAATTTATAACCTGCATTAAGAGCTCTCAATACCTTTCCAATAGTTGTGGGATTTCCGTTGGCTGAGGCTCAAGCAAATCATGCGGTAGAACAACATCTTCAGTCTCGCGCAGTAGTGCAAAGATGGGCTCAATTTGTTCGTTAAATTTTGCTAGCAAGGTTCGAGCATCTCGTTTGGGAAGTGCAGAGGCATCCTCCTCAACTTCAGCATTGCAGTAGGTGCAACGGAAGGTCTCTGCAACAGTACCCCAGTTGGAAATTTGTATGTTACTAAAAGGTGCAAAATAAGCTCAGTCGATCTTTGCCAAGTAATCTGCTACCCAAATAAATGACATTTTTGAAAAATATTCAACTCCATTTCATACCACAACTGTTTATGCTGGTTGAAGGGACCCAGAAAAACCCACAAACCAACTTGACATCTATCTTCAAAAACAACAAGTCTTGTGGCACCTTATAGGCTAACCAACATTTTGGAGCATAAGGTTTCATGGGCGAAAACCTGCTTTTTCTGACGAGGCAGGTCTTCACCCATGAAAGCTTATGCTCCAAAATATCGGTTAGTCTATAAGGTGCCACAGGACTTCTTGCTGAACTTGAAGTCTTAGTTTCCAGAAATATTAAATCCTGGGTAAACATATGAAGGTTTTTACAATAACATTTGCCTTTGATTTTCACACACCGCTACGTGAAAGAGCCACATGGACTACCAAAGAGGTAAGCTGTGCAACTGGCAACAATTTCTGTATAGTCAAGGTCTTCTCTCTAATCTCAGTCACACACATCTTGGATGTAACGTGGAGCAAGAGAAAAATTCTCAGGCAGATTTAATGCATTTAAAAGGACACTACCATTTTAACAAAGGGTGCAATTTTTAGTGGAGTCCTGCAGTGAAAGCTTGTACTTCATGCAACCTGTTTGAAGTGGATAGTGGGGCTCTGAAAAACTGTTCTGTAAAATTGTCACTAGGTTCAGCTTTGCTATTTATTGTTTCAATGATTAGAGATCAAATTTGCTCAGTTTACAAGCCCAGAAGGGAACAGCCCTGTAAACTTTCAATTCTTTTAAAGAACACAAACAAAAATCAAGCTTTGTTCATTTTTTTCCCCTTGTTCATTCACCTTTACTAGCTAACGAGAAGTTTATAGTGTAGGTGTCAGATTACAGCACACCTCCCAATGCCTTGTTGATTTTCCAGATTCTTTGGACTTCTGGTTCAGTTGCCTTGAAGAGGAGGCAGAAAGTCCTGAACTCTGTTACCAGCTTAGTCCCTGACTTGGAACGTGCAAGGAAGCAAACAGCTATGCCATGCCTGTGGGACAAGGAGGGTGCAAGGGAGCAAGCCAGCTCCACATTCCCAAAAGGGGCATGACTGAGGGCAGCTAGCCCTCTTTTCCAGACTGTACTGCACCCCATTCCTGCCTGGAGCATGCTGCAAGGGACCCCCCTAAGAGCCACGTAGCCAGAGCTCCATAGCCTTTAAACCCCGCCCCCCCCTTCCTCCCCTTGTTTAAGGGCCAGAGTAAGTATGTGGCTTTGGGAAGACAACCTCTCTATTGTCCTGTCTGTGGAAGGGAGATGCTTATACCTCCCCTTCTGGTACTGAGGTAATTTAATGTTTGTTCAAACCATCTGAAATACTATACTTCATTAGTTCCTACCAGCATCTTGTGTCAGGATCTTCCTGCACTTATTTATTTAACCTCAGAACATGCCAGCAAGATGGTCAACTTGTATTTTACGTGCAATGAAATTAAACACATGATACTTGGTAAACCACCTGACCAAGGTCAAACAAGTCCAAAGCAGAGCTGAAACTAAAATCTGAATCCCAGGACTGTCTTAGAATGCCCTTCCTCTTTACCACAGCTCATTTTATAAGCCCAACTAGTTCTCTGGAGTGTGTATTGTTTTTTTTTCTTAAAAAAGGGAATTAGTCCAAAACCAAAATCCTACCAACCTAATTTTATAACAAAATGTGCACAGGTGCAGATGCATTTAATGCTGCCAATGATTTCCTGCAGGATGAGAAGTCTAACTGGCATACCTGTGAATATGTCAAAGAGCTGATTTACTTCCAGGTCTGTGTAAGTACTGAAGCAAGATGGACACTTAAAGGAGGACCTGGTGGTTGAATCCCGCTCATCTGCTTCTATCTTCCGACGCACATAATCCAGCTTATACTTCACGACATCCACCAGCACTTTGTAATTGATGTAGTAATAATTGTGTCTCGTACTCTTCCCATTGGGCCCTGTTTCAACTCGCATGCGGAGCTTGACAAATTTATCTGCTTTCAGTGTGTTGAGGACAGTACGCAACTGTTTGCGTTCGTATTTGAGTAGCAGCAATAAGTCATCTTCCTTCACACAGGGGTATCGGATCAATATGTCAAGGACCAGCGAGTACTCTACCCCATAGAAGCCACGCACCATATACTTGGCCAGACGCTTTAGCGCTGCAGGGACTTCTGTAATGACATCTTGATCTCCCATTAGTAACTAAACTGCGTCACAAAGAAGAGCGTTAGTACATAGTCTGCACTAATTTAAGTGTTTTGTGCATCTGCGGAGAGCTCAGACCTAAAGAAGTTCAATTCTGCTTTTTCAGCAAGAGCCTGAGCCTGCCCTCAGCCTAATCACCAAGGAGCTGATCAGCCCTGTCACATCTGGGCACTCAAAGTTTATGAAAATATAGCTAGATTCAAAAGCATTCAATGAGTGTCAGTGCAACAGATGTCCCCTTGCTGGGTAAGGGCCCACAGGAAAAAAAAAAAAAAGGGTTAGAAGAGCTTCCTATGACAGGGTTTTCCCTTGAGCAGTCTCCTGGGGGTAGGGGGAACAGAGGTGATTGCTTGCTTTCTGAAGCTCACCCATCCTGCCATTAAAACAACAGTTTCCTTTCAGCTTGGCTCATAACCTCCCAGTTAGCACTGAGGTCTGAAATGAGCATTGTCCTGTGTGCGTGCAAGGTTAGTGAGAAAGCTCTACAAGTGTCCTTTAATCACTTGTATTAAGTGAATAAAATAGTTTAACTACCTCTTGACACCCTTCCGAAATATAATGCAGGAGGGCAGCACTGAGATAGAACTAGAATTCTTAATGTGACATTTCCCACCTTTTACATGCTTGACTTCCATCCGGACTGCTATTGTCCCCAAGGGAATGAATGTTCAGGACCCCAGAAGAGGCAGAGCAGAGAGGGCTTAGGCTTATTTCAGTCTTCCCACAACAGCCCCCCTGCAGATCTGCTGCAGTGCAAAACTGTGAGCGAAGGGTGGGATGAACAAGGAACATGCCTGGTGACGGGGATATTCGCTGGAGGGATGGTATGACTGGTTTCCAGACCTTCTGCACAGTACAGATTTGGGGCCTTTGTTGCTAACCAAAAAAAATCAGTCCTGTTCGCTGAGAATATGAGCGCAAATTCTATTCTAACCATCATGACCATTCACTGTTACCAGAGGAAAACCTGTTCCCCATCCTAAAGAAAACTGCTACTATCTTGATTCAACAGGTCCAAGCTGCATAAACTCCTACAACATTTTTCCATGCAGCACTTTCCAAAGTATATGCATAAAGCACCACTGGAATGCAGGGCCATGTCCTCTGGGGTGGAGGTCACCAACCAACTGCAGCACAGATGGGTGGCTGAGTGAGGGCATAAGTATCAGAGAGGTAGCTGTGTTATTCTGTATCTTCGAGAACAACAAGAAGTCCTGTGGCACCTTATAGACTAACAGATATTTTGGAGCATAAGCTTTCGTGGGCAAAGACCCGCTTTGTCAATGCATATTTGTTAGTCTATAAAGGTGCCACAGGACTTCTTGTTCTCTGAGTGAAGGGATGTTTTGTATAATAACCTCCTCCTCTTGCAAAATATATACTCTCCAACGTCAACACGAAGCTCCAGCTTTTAAGGCGTGGCCAGAATCTCTCTCACAGCAAACTGCATGGAGCTGTCTGGCTACCCTGAAGGGGAACAAACCCCATTTTGCCTAGGTTTGAAGCGGTGACTAAAAGAGCTCAAATGTCATGCTTAGCGCACTCTACCCCTCCTTCAGCATTGCTTGGAAGCCCCATAGTTGTTGCTCTTTCATCATCTTCGTAGGGCACGTTCTCGTTCCACAGCAGCTGCTTCTGCTAAACCCTCTCCCCTGCAAACCTCTTCTAGTACTTCTCATTTTACATGTAACCCCGATAATGTCCCTGCCCTGCACACCAAGTGAAAGGTAACATAGCTATGCATCCTACTGCCGGGGCAGTCTCCTCTGTCCAGAGCTACCCCAAGCTGCATCAGACACCCCTAGGACTTGGCCTACACTTTAAAAAGTGTATTTTATAGCGCAATGTGTTGTTCCCCAGTGACATAATTTAACAACATTACCCCTATTTTAGAGGGAGAATCAGAGACTTTCCCAGGGTCACCCAGGAGCCCTTCTGCGGCAGGAGACAAGCAGCTGTGTGTGAACCTCCTGGGGAGCAGCGTGTAACTGAGGGCAGTGGAAGGTAAGCTCCCATGTCTCTTGCCTGCCATTGTCCTTCTCAGGAGCCCCACCCTTCCTAGCAAGTCTCTGAAGTCAGTTGTCTTCACCTCACAACAATCTCGCCACTGATTGAAAGTCAAGGGTCAAAGACTGGCTCCACCACTCCTCCATTTCCTTCAGCGCATGATATTGCTGCTTTATGTCACACATCATGGCATCTCGTTGGAGAGCTGAGGACCAGCACCTCTTTTTCTCCTTATCTACATGTCCTTTCCTTAAGCTGCCTCCAATACCATACTCCCACATAAAACAATTTCACTGGTCTGATGGTTGGCCAACATAATTGTTAAGTAGTGAATTCTCTTTCCCACACACCTCCTCAAGTCATTATATGGGACTGACCACAAACTAGATGCAAGCTTTGCATTAAGCAAGAGGGATGTGTGCCCACACAGGGACAGGAGATCATCCTTATTTCTGTCTGAGAAACAGAAGGGAAGATACAGAGATTAGGTGACTTGATTGAATGCACTGTAGCAAAGTAGCTGAGACCTAGACTTGGCTTCTAGAAGCCATAGTTTTTGGTCTGGCCTTTAACTTGGACGTGCTTAGGAGCACCCAGGAAATCAGGGGCAAATCTCCGAGCTGCTTGGGAGGCAGAACTCTACTGAATTTAAATAGGTCTGCATAGAGGTCAATAGTTTACTGGATCAGTAGCTCAAGTCCCCATGCAAGGAGCCCGTTTACATTTGCAGCTTCTTGAACAAGTGTGAGAGATTTGTAGAACTGTTTAGGAACAATTCCTTTAAAGCACAGCATTTTACTTCACACTGGGCCCTCAACATTGTTAAATCAAATGTGGTTTCATCAGAATGGGTGCTCTCCAATGCATTATTTAAACAGGCCTATTAGATGTTGTCCACAAAACTTTTGATTTCCAAACAAATGCAAAACCAATTTAATTTCTGTGAAGGCAAGATGCTTTGTGTCTAGAAGGCAGTTCCTTCCCATAGCTCAAAGGCCTCCTCATGGCACAGAATGGGAATTCATCCTCCCATTCTGTACTAAAACATCACTTACCACTGTTGGTAAAAATATACATACTCTGCTAGATCACAGGTACCGTCATCAAGCTGAAAGTATGCTACGTAGCTTGACTTCTCAGGAAAAAGCCTCACCTAAGGAACATGGAAATTCCCTCTGGTTTTTTTACTTACATAAGACTTACTTAAGATTAGTTACCAAACTGGTAGATAATTATCCACATAGAACCCAAGTTAACAGACATCATACACTTTATGGATAGCAGGATTTTCAAAAGCCAGTTACTTAAGGTTGATTTCTTATCACAGTTATCAAGAAATAAAGAAAAGACTGCCTCACAATCATTTTGTCAGTGACAACTTAATTTATACAGTTGAGAAATATTAAAAGGAGAAGAGAAGTATTGTACCAAAATGTCTAGTAACTCCTAAACAATCAAGCCCCCTTGCAATCAGAATTAAACCCCTCACTGTTACCTCTTTGGGAGCCTGTAGGACAAACCTTCCCTGAAAAATTTCTGATTTAATTTTGCAGCAGATGTAACTCTTTTCCTAAGACTCAGAAACAACCCTCAACTTGAGCTTTATTCTTTGCTCTCTCTCCCTGGGCTTATCTATGATGAGTCCCAGCTGGCAGCCATCTGGAAGGAGACAATGCAAATATCACTGCAAAACAAACACACCCACAGCAGACAAAGGACTGAAATTATTACAGTTAACTGGTGCATAATTATCAGCATAATTAATTCAGCATATGGAAAAGACCTCATAGGTGTGTGATATTACTATTCCGATCTCTATTACCCACTTCCTTAAGCTGACAGTAAATCTCCTTTTTCAGTGAGAAAAAAAAAATGAACCCAAGCCCCTTTTTTTGGCTGCATAAAATCACTGAGGCCTAAGCAGTTTTAACTTGCATTTAGGTAGTTTCAAAACCACAGCAGGCTGTAAATATTTATGAAGTTTGAGTATATCCTGCAGAAGAGAGAATGGGACTCCAACCTATTTAGGTATACAAGTATGCTTCACTTTTGGAGCCCTTTGCAAACATTAAGGAGTTAACCCACACAACATTGCTGTGACATAGGGGCACCAAGTGGGTAATACATTCTCCCACTTATAGACAGGAAAACTGAGGTAGAAAAATTAGAACAAGGCCACAGAAAGTGTCAGAGCCAGGATTAGAACACTTCAAACCCTAATTCCAAGTGCTGATCATCAGACAACACATCTCCTATACAGTTGTTCATCCATTTTCCTGTGTTTGTAGCAGCTAGAAGATGGTCCACAGGAGCCCCACATTCACAACACATATTGCCAGTTCTTCACCACAGCTCTGTTTGCTTTACACATTATTTTTCCACTGTCCCTGATTTACTTACTTCTTTTAAGCAGCACAACAAAAAAGCCACCCAGACATCTGCTTTGCCCCCCCACCTGCCAGTTGCTTAAAACTGCAAAACCAAAAATGACATTCAGGCAGTTCGCCCCTTGTAAATAAGTAGCCACCTGGTCGTAATGCACCATTCAAGTCATACATCAATCTACAACTGAGTCCTCCTGGCTCTCTCATACACAGGTGAAACAACTTAGACCTGTGGTGATAGTCAACAAATCCATCTTATTTTGCTCAAGGGATGGCCAAAGTTCTTATTGCTTAGTAAGGGGACCCCTGGTAAAACTAAGAGCACTGCTACAGCAATTTAAGAGCACACACAAGTAATACTGATGTACTTTATGCAGAATATTGTCCCTATTGATGGCAAGCTGGTGAGTTTCTGTAATTGATAGTTTTTTTTTTTTTAACATCAAGCTGATTTAGATTTTTGCTTCCCTCTTTCACACTGACTACTACCTGACTCTCGTAGTCCTAATTACATTAATAGGACCAACTCCTGAATTAGGGAGGGTGTGATTTATGGAGTGAGATGTAATCTTTTTTTTTCCCTGCCATGAAATGATTATCCATGTTCATTTTGGGTAAAGTGGCTCATATGACACCTTGCACCAGTATGGTCAAATCTTATTAAAACAGGTTGAAGATTAAACTCACATCAAACTTGCTTACAATCATATTAAAGAAGGAACCCAGGAAAAGAGTGGATTACAAAACCCCCCACACTTGTGTGTTACTGGTGCTTCACTTAGTAACATTTTTGAACAGTACGGCATGAAAGGCCCTCTCCCACTGCTTTCACTCAGTTAAGTAGTTAGACGATTATTTTACACTACATTAAAGTGGATACTACCAGTCTTTAGCTTTAGTTTCTGGCCCCTCACCCCAACCTCTCCAGTAATTTACCTAAACTCCCCTGCATGGGCACATCAGACTTTGCCTTACTGTTAGTCGAATATGAAACTTACTTCCCTACATGCTTAGGTCTCAGTTTATAAAGTGCTTCAATAGCCACACGGGAAAGGCTCTGTATTGGAGTGAATCAAGTGGTTTGTTGTTGAAGGGATGAGGGGAGAGAGAGGGTCAAAACCCAATTTGCTGCAGGGCAATAAGAGCCAATTTTCATTATTTTTAAAAAGCCACCCCTCTTTGCTTACTGTTTTTAAAAAGAACCCATGTTCTAATACACAAGTGTCAAGGGCTATGTCTACACTAGCCCCAAACTTCGAAATGGCCACGCAAATGGCCATTTCAAAGTTTACTAATGAAGCGCTGAAATGCATATTCAGTGCTTCATTAGCATGCGGGCGGCCACAGCACTTCAAAATTGACACACCTCACCGCCGCACGGCTCGTCCCGACGGGGCTCCTTTTCAGAAGGACCCCGCCTACTTCAAAGTCCCCTTACTCCCCATTTCCAAAAGGAGCCCCGTCAGGACGAGACGCGCAGCGCCAAGGCACATCAGTTTCTAAGTGCTGCGGCCGCCCACATGCTAATGAAGCGCTGAATATGCATTTCAGCGCTTCATTAGTAAACTTCGAAATGGCCATTTACATGGCCATTTCGAACTTTGGGGCTAGCGTAGACATGGCCAAGGAGTGTAAAAGTTAAACTCCATTTCTCCCACCCTCAGTGCTGTTGGAGAGTTAAATCAAGGGACACACCCACCATAAAGTTCCACACTGATGTTTGTATCAAAGAGCTAGCTTGATTTTCCCACAGATGGAAGACCTTCCTTCTTGATTCCCAGCTTGCTAAATGGAACAAAGTTCCTAGATTTTTATTTGTCCGTTACTATTAAAGAAGCACTGTGCTTGCTGTTTTCCATAGCCACTTCCCTCCCCCACCCCACCCCAGATGCAGATTCCAAGGCCAAAAGGGAATATTTTGATAATCTTGTCTGACCTCCTCTACAAGAGGGTAATGTGTGGGGAGTATGAGGGGCTGCATGCCCCTCCCCACATGCTGTGTGCAGGAGGGGCAACAGGCCAGTGGGGCAACTAGTAGAGGGAGGGGCTGGCATCTGCAGCAGGAGACCAGCCCCCTGACTCACTGCCAGCAGGAAGAAAATGGAGTAAGATGACTCCAGCTCTGTCAATTGCAGGAGGGGTAGGACTACCCCTGCATTCACTGGCAGGAAACTGAGCAACACAGCCCAGGTAACAGAACAAGGTGGTGTTCTTCTTCCCTCACTACTGCTGTCAAATGTGTGCGTGGGGATGGGGAGAGGCCAGCCCTTGTCCCTACTAGTCCCCCAGTCTGCTTCAGGTGGGGGCACAAGTGGGGCAGGAGTAATGGCAGAGAAAAGGCAGAGATGGGAGATCTAGGGAAAGGCCAGGATGACCCCCTGCCTCTCCCCTTACCAGCTGCCGCTCTGAGACAAAACAGGCCCTACTACTGCCTCAGTCTAACTCCTAGAGCAGATATTTAGCAAAACATCTGCTATTCATTTAAAAAAAAAAAAATGGTGAATGATGGAGAATCAACCATGATCCCTGGTAAATTGTTCCAATAGTCACTGAAAAGTTATGCCTATTCTTTCACTTTGTGAGAAGTGGAAAAGAAAGTGCACAAGCATCAGGAATCCTGCATCATTGCTCACCAACTAATTTAAAGTATTTAAAGCTGCTTTTGATTGTCAGTTAATATTTTAATGCCTTAGAACAATGCAATGATTTTTAACAGCCTCCAAGCTGGGAGGACACCTGCATCACCTGCTGCTCACTGGTCCCTGTAAACTGAGTGTTTGGGCAGCCACCTCAGAGAGTCAGGTACTACCCAGCTGATTAGCAGAGCAGTAGGGAGCATGTGTGTCTATTCATGGTGCACATAAAATTTATTCTGCCCAGGAATGGAAAAAATTAGAAAGAACATTGCTGCTGCCCCTTTGATTAATCTAGAAATGGATAGCAGGAAAAAGAGAATTATGTTTACACCATCTGGAAGGGACAGATGAATGCCACGCTGCTCATACAATAGGCAAGAACTGCTTCATTTCATGGGTGTTCCCTGTACATCATAAAACACTATTTACAGCATGCATTATATTTACAAGGTGGTGGGTAGAAATAACCCTCCCTCCCTTATCCACATTTGGTCCTAAATGCTTAATTCAGAGAGCTGGAGACTAGGAACTATCCCAGGTATGTAGGGAAATTATGTCCCAGTTTCATTGCAAGTGGCAGACTTAGTAAGTTGTCAGTAGATATTCTCTAGGAACATTGGGTAGCATTAATACGTTTTGAAACAGTAGCTGGGTGCTTTGTTAGAATGCAAATGTCATGCCAAGGACATCACATGGGTAAAAATCTGCAAGCCCCAAAAGGCCACTTCTGTTCCAGATCCAACACAAGACATTTCCCAATCACTTGTTTATTGTAGTAGGAGTTAACTTTGTGAATGTCATTTTACACAGACATTTTAGAAATACATCCTTAATACTGGACTAGCAGCATTAAACATTCTTATTACTCTTAATTTGTCACTGAAAAGAAAAAGTAGCACAACTAATTTATTCAACTGCTTTTTAACACCATTTCTAGTTCTCTTACTCAGAGGGTGCCAGGCCAAGTTGATTTTGTAGTTTAAAAAGTATCTTTATTCTAAAAAAGGAATTTTCCAATAATGAACAAATTAGCAGGGACCAATGCATGATTGTTATTTAACACTTACAGAAAAGATACTCGGAACAAACAAATGAACATCAGTACTCAGTTGTCTGAACTGTCAATAATTAAAGAAGCAGAGAGATCCAAGGTAGGACAGGTGCCTTGTGAAGCTTGTAGAAGCTTCTCAGAAAGCTCACGTTTATTGGCTATAGCTATCAAAGTTCTGATCAAAAATGCGTAGGTTGAAGAACTCCTCTTCAGAGGTACAGTTATCAATGAAGGGAATCCAATTCCGACAGCAGAGCTTATCCCAGGTAGGTGAAGGATCACCAAGGACTACAGGAACCTACACACTCCCGAAGATAACTTTCTGAACGACCTTCCGAAACCTCCATCAGCGTTGTGCACACAGTCAGCTAGCCAGGAAAAGAAAATTTGTTAGCCTACTGTGATTTACATTTTACTTATTCTAGGTAGATGCTGAGGAACAGAGAAGTAAGAACTATTTGGCTTTTAAAACAACAAGCAGACCTATGGCACCTTAGAAACTAAAATTCATTAGATGATGAGCTTTTGTGGGTAAAACCCACTTCTTCAGATGTATATTATGAGGTTTAATAAAATATTACATGTATGCTGTAAGAGCAGGAATATGAAGATTATATTCTTGCCATCAATATAGGGAAAAAAATACAGTGTAATGACTACGATCAGTTATAACTAGACTTAATCCTCATCCTGTTGTAGCACTGACAAGTGTCCATTCTATATGGTAAGAGAAAAATTAAGCATGCTGGGAAGCAGCACCCCCAAAGTTAGAGGAATTAATTCTAAAATTATATAGATTTCTCATTAACCAGTTTCGCACTGACCCTTAACGAAGGCTGTTGAATTTGTACGAAGAGAAATTTTCATCAGCAACTTTTCCACTGTGCTCCTTGACATTACATTCCTTGTCCCTGGCACTTAGTAGGACAAGGTGCATGGTATGAGTCAATTTGTAAACAGAGAGGACCAGATTTATCCCTTGGATACAATAAACCCTTGATTTAATGGACTAATGGGGGGAAGGGTGTCCATTAATGCCAAAAGTCCCATATATTGGAATCTGCAGGACTGGAGGCACCTTGTAAGGCACACTAGGGAGCACTCCGTCTGAGACCTAGGAGGAATGCAGCGGAGTCAGGAGAGAGAGCTCAGCAGTGGGCTCTTTGCAGTGCTTGAAGAGCAGATGCTCTGGGCTCGCCTGCCACGAGCAGGTCACCACCCACCCAGGGCTGAGCACTTCCACAGAAACTAAGTGTGCCTCTTAGTGGGTGTGCCCTTGCTCAGGGCTCTGGCTGGCAGGATGCCCACCAGCTGTTCCATCCAGGCACCTACTAGATGTGGCGGCGGCCCTGCGGCAGCCTCATGCAGCCTCAGTGGCAGCTGCTCTGGTGAGTCACCAGCATTTATTTGGGGGGAAGGGGCAGCATCTATTATTTTCAAAGTCTGTTAAATTGAGGATTTACTGTATTTAACTCTAAATTCATAGGTGAATGAGACCTCATCCAAATCTATTGCTAAATGTTTTCCCCTTTATTTTCAGGCACGAGTTTAAAGGGTTTCACATACCTTTTGTGAAGTGCCAGAGAACTTTACAAACATATTTGAAGACATTTTTACTAGCATTCTCCTACTTGTGTAATTTGACTGCTATTAGAAAATGAGGTGTTCATCTTCATTTCTGAGTGAATTGGACTTCCTGCACATCCTCCTACTCACTAGTAGGACCGCTGCATTCTCCTGACATTTCTGTAGATATTTTGTGGGCTATTCTTTTACATTTAAGACTCTTTTCCCCCCTCCCCCCCCAAATTATGATCAGATTTAGTCCTAACCAAAAGTAGGTGAAATTTCACTGCAGGGCCTCGGGTTTGTGCCCACATTGTGGAAATACACCTCCATTGCAAGGAATGTGAAAATATGGTTACCTTATTTAAGATAGGCTTTGTGGAGAGAACATCATAGATGGCTGGTAGGGAGATGTTCTGAGAGAAACAAGTAGACTGCAATTAGCCAGGATTTCAGTAGCCCACAGTTACACAAATTATGTAACAACATCATGCTGAGAACAAAGTTCCATTTATTATCTTTGCTGACTACTTAAGTATAAAGCCAAAGCTCACCAGAAGAACATGCAACTCCCCAACCATCTTCCGGACAGAAGACACATGGGCACTAGGAACTGGCAGGCTAGGCTTTGCTACAGGTTGGGCAGTTTTATAGCATGTGGCACCTCTAAAGTCAGCTGCTGTATTTCCCTTATGGATGAGGAAATCTCTTTATGAACCTTAAGAACTGTTTGTACATTAATCAGTCGTATTGCAACCTGCTTGTACTACAAAAAAATTAAATCAGAAGTTTGAGTTTAAAAATGCACAGCAGGGAGAGCCTCCCGTTAAACTGGAGCTAGAACAAGCATTTCAAAAACCAGCTGGCAACAACAAAGCAACACCCAGCTGAGCTTTAGTATACACTGATTATGCAGGCAAACTGCATGACAATGACTTAGTTGTTGCTGTTCCAAAGCTGATGCCTGTACTACCATGTTTAATTCAGACCGTCACAATTAGGTGACTTGCGTTCAGATTATATCAAAATATTAAATTAAGTTTTTAAATATTTACCTCTTGCTTTGTCTGGTTCAGGCACTTCATTGCAGGTGTTCTACGGTCATCCAAGACAAGAGGTGCCTTCCAACGATCATAGTTTGTTTCCACCACATACCATGTGCCCCCTTTTACATCAAGGCTTGAGAAGAGATTAGGTGTGTATTCACTTTCTGGTTAAATACTGCACAGATACACTTTTCCCTCTATGTTAGCCATATCCATATTCCACTGACAGTACTAGTTAAAGAATTAGCCTGTTAGGATTATAAACACCTTTTTTTGAATAAGCCAAATACTTCATCAAGATACTGCTTTTTGGATTTAAAGTTTTAAAAGCCAGCTAATAAATCACTTGACAGTAGAGTCAGCTTGCTTGAAAAAAAGGATCATACATTAGACACAGGTGCACCTATATCCATGTAACTGGTCCTGCTTTGTGCATACTTACTCCCAAATATCCAAGCAAGCTTGTCTGCTCCGAGTGATCACACAGCCCTCTCCAGTTTTGTTTCCTCCCAGGATGAAGTAAGCTGGAGCCAGTAATCTTGTTTTAACCAGCTGGTCCTTTGCTTCCTGATAACTAAGTTATACATTAGGGAAGAATCTCATTAAAAGCACACAGAATGTAGTTAAAACCCAAGAATATGCAAATAGTGATGCTCAAAGTATTTTCCATCAGTTTTATTCAATAAGTAAACTTTAATAGGATGGCATAAAGTAACAGTCTGTGTAAATAAAATTTTCCAATAGCAAGCTGCTCATGATTACCATTTCATTGGTTATAAAAAAAATCCTGTTTGCTGGAAAAAGCCTCCCCCATAGTTTTCTTTTTAACCATCATCAAGATAGAAATGTAAAATTTTGTTTTTTTATTACTCACTGAAACGTTTCATTCCCCCAGTGGATTGCAGTAAAACCTGTTTCTTCAGTATTGTGCTAAAGTCCCAACTCTGAAGAGGTATGGTCATGATCTGCTACTTGGAAGTGGTCTTGTTAATTTTAGCATCATTTAAGAAAAAGGGCTGCTAACATGAACAAACCACCCATACATAAATGCATGCCAGGAAAAGCTTCTAAAACGGGTGGGGAAATCAGTCAGGGGCCACACAAGTGGGAAGCAAATAACACCTCCCCACCCCAAAACAAAAAACAAAACAAACCCCCCCCCCCCCCACAATCTCATGATGTGGTGCCTGACTGGGGGACAGAAAGCTATTCCCCTTATTCTCTTAACACATCAGCCCCACATCCTTGCGCGGTGTGCGCACGTGCACGTGTCCTGGCTTGGGGCTCCTCATGCTCTACCCTGAAGCAGACTGGATGTTGGAACAGGGAGCCGTGAGCCTCAGGGCTGGATCCAGGCAAGAAATTAGCTGAATCTGGACTGTGGGCCAGTGGTTACCCACCCTGTTCTAAAAAGATCTACTACTCTGTCAAAATAGGCAGAGATTGGTGTATTTTTCAAACAAATAGGATTAAAAATAGAATAGTTAATCTGTAGCACTACTACTGTAAACAAAGCCACACAGATCAGCAAAAAAGAACGCGTTACCTTGTACCATTCTCTAGCACAGTTCTCGTGAGAAAGCCCATCCACATACCATCTCTCCTCCCAATAATCCATTCAAAGATTCCTGAAAGAATTCACCATTTGTAACAACTTGCTCTTCATAGACACAGACAACTTTATTTTCCCTTTATTTTTATAGCTTCTCCATACCTGGGATAATCCCTAGCCCAGGAGTGGGGAACCCCTAGCTCGTAGGCTGGATCTGGACCACTGCTTGCCTGGATCCAGCCCATAATCTCAGGGCTCCCCTTGCCTACATCCAGCTTGCTGTGGGACAGGGAGCGTGGAGCTCTGAGCCTCATGGGGCATAGCCAGGCAAACTAGGGCTGGATCTAACCCACAGGCTCCGACAGGTCAAAGAGGGGCAGGAAGCGGCTCCATGTGGTGCGCTGCTACTTGCTGCCATACCCCCATCTGAGGACATGGGAGGAGAAACAGCAACAGCAGTGCTGTTTGGAGGCTTTACCCCACCACTCAGATTGGCTGGAATTCCAGCCAATCACAAAAGCAGAGGGTGGTGCTCAAGAGTCAGGGGAACAGAGCCATGTGCTAAACCGGAAAGCTGTACCCCCACTGCCCAGACCCTGCTCCCCTAGACTGCTCCTGTGCGCCCCCTCCCACCCAGACCCCCACTTGCAGCCTCCCTCCCAATCATACTCCCCACCCTGCTACTGACCCCCCTCACCAAGACCCACACCCCAGACCATGGACCACCAACCTGCCCCCAGAATACCGTCCTGCCCAGACTTCCACCTCCCTATACTCCCTCCTGGTCAGATCCCCAACCCTGCCTGCTGCAGCTCCTTCCTGCCCACCTATTCCCTAGCAGTCCCCTGCTGCATGTGAAACCTGATCCCCACATTTTTGGTCCCACCCTAGGGGCCCAGAAGAGTTAACATGGCCCAGGGGACGCCCTGAACCTCACTCCCAACACCTGTAGGGCTTGAGTATGACAGGGGCCCCATCAGTAAGGTTTTTCTCTCTTCTCATTTTTATCTGTCCCCCAACTGGTTTTTTTTGTGGGTCAGTGACCCTGACCCAAAAAAGGCTCCCAACTTCTGCCCTAGCCTGAACCTCTTTGTTACCCTATCTTGTACATCTGATACGGTCTTCATTTTTTTGCAAGCTAGTAGGTGCCCCAACAGAGCTTTATTATATATTCAAAAAACAAGTTTCACAGTTACTCACCAATGTAACCACCATCAAGACTAAAACGCTCATTCATTGTGAGTGTGAAAACTCCCTGGGAAATAGTAAACAAAATAACTTTATATGAAAGTTGCAATGTCAGTAACTACTTAAAGTAACTATTTTAAAATGGACATATAGCCTGGTCCTGTAATCTGTTCTGCATGCGAATGTTCGCAGAACACACCAGTGGAACTATTCATTGAGTAAGGGTTTGCAAAATCAGACATATGTGCAGCAAAACCTCACTAATCGAGACATGGGTGAGACAAGGCTCTTCTCCCCACAATATGGTCACCCGAACCACACTCATACATTATAGTCACACATGAAACTCTAATGTGTGCATTAGCTTCCATGTTTCCCTTCCTGTATGCTCAGCTCCTCTAGTGATGCGGGAATGGAATTCAATAGCTAAGTCTTAATTCTTCCCAAGTTATTGGCTTGTGGAGTTACCAGGGGAGAAAGGTTGAGAAGTTACAGGGACTGAAAGTGGCACTCACACTGTATTGTTGGAGCTCCTTTCACAGTTCTGGGGCATAAAATGGTACAGAAGGGTAGTGGGACAGATCATGTGCTAAAGACTAAAGAAATGGCAAAATACAGGAAAAGGAGAAGGTAGTGAGGAAAGCCTCCCATCTGAGAAGCAGGGTGTATGTTTATAGTCACATTTAAATCTAGATAAACCCCAGATCTGAGCTGCCTGTAAACCAAGATAAGTCAATTTAGAACACATTTGCATTTGCGAGGAAACGAGATTAATACTCACCAACATTTTAAGAACAGTGATCAAATTCTCCCCTTTCTGAGAAAGATGTGAACTCACTTTTTGCTTGCTCACAAAGCTGAATATATCTGATTTTCCTTTGTGTGTGTTTTGGATACGCGACTACATGATTCTGAATTCTGAGAGTGAATTTTCTTTTAGATACATAAGCTCACTTCAAAGTATTTTATTTAGCTTATTTCTTTCTATAACGAATTTGTGCAAACTGCTGGCATTCTCCATTCTTCTACCATTTCTTGGAAGTGTACATATCCACCTTAATTATGAGTAAACTTGGCGGCTATTATTTGTGTAAGGGGCTCAGACATGCAAACGGTGGGAGGAGAGTCTTAGAAGGTGGCAAATTTTTTTTTAAATTAATCCTTGAAAGAAGGTGTATTGTGCA
Source organism: Carettochelys insculpta (assembly GCF_033958435.1). NCBI lineage: Eukaryota > Metazoa > Chordata > Testudines > Carettochelyidae > Carettochelys > Carettochelys insculpta. The sequence continues at coordinate 55,406,632 of NC_134140.1, forward strand.
CAACAAAAAGAAAATCTGAGTCACAAATTATTTGGTGTTGCAAATAAAGAATACTTACAGGTTTGATTCCAGATACTATGCCCACATATCCTGCAAAATTTGTAGACTTAAATACTGTTTTGTTGTTTCTCTGGACGTCCAGAGTCACTACTACGGGCTTCAATGCCTGAGTTATAATCCAGGAACTATTTGTTATGTTCCACCTGCAGCAAAGTGGGCAGTAAGAAAACTCATCTAACCCATGTTACTACAGACTGCAAACATATAACTATGCATCACAGTAACGTACACATACACTTAATGGAACAGTGTTCCTTATTCCACAGGTAGCATTAGGACTAGCAAGGAATTAAAACTAATCTATGCATGAAGGATTAAATCAAATTTATAAATTGCAGTTTATGGGTGAATATATGGCTTTAAAACCCATTATTGGTCCACATCCTATTGTTCAATGCCAAACTGGATCCCTATACAACACTTATCCAGCCACTCTAAACCTATTAGGAAGAGTTCTTCCAATGACCTCAACCGTGACAACTGCACCGTTTTTGGCAGAAATATTATCTGATATTCCAGGAGGTAATGAGACTTTGAAAGTACCCTAAAGTTGTATGCTTCTTGGGAAGAGGGTGATCAAATATCATGGAGACCACTACTTTTCAAGTCTCAGCCATGCCTCTACCTTAGAGAGACACAGACAGGAAAGATGCAATACTATTGGGATTCATTACAGAGATGCTGGGGGTTCTATTTGTTGAGAGCCAAAAGAATCAAAATTGAAGTTCTGTGTGTGGGGAGCAGGAGGGGTGGAGGGAAGGTTATTACTATTATTAATTAGGGAGCACTTCTGACCAATGAAGCTCACAAGGAGCAGCGGGAGTTCTGTTAAAAATATGGAGAAGCCAGGAGTTATGTTTAGTTTGCAGGGGCTGTCTCTGTGAAAGAGAGTAATCACTTGCAGCAATTTAGTAAGTGGATATCCCAGAAGAAGACAGATTACAAATGCTGATAGAGATCAAGGAAACAATGACTTATGGTAATATATCTGTTATCCAAATCTAAACTGAATTCCTTAAGAGACCACATTGCTCAGACTATTTATTACACAGTTGAGTCTTTAGTCCAGATACCTACAGTATGTCTGGGATACTAGGGACATACACCTTTAAGGATTATAATTATTAAATAATAAAAATTTACCATGCTGAATGTACAGTGATAGCCAGGTTAAATATATGCATATTTAAAAAACAAAGCACATTAAGCAGCACCACAAATAACAGTAGTAAAATCTCATCCATTGTTTCACCCAATATTAATAGTAGTAAAATCTCACTCGTTTCATACTCTGTTTACTTTTCACTATTAATAATTTTCATTCTCAGAGATAAACTACTCTGCTCTGTTTTCTGGAGCTCATGCAAAACTATATATGTGGCAATATTTGGGATGCAAACCTCTCCATGGAATCTCCTGTGAATCATCTTGGAAACCCTTCAACTGATCTTAGGAGATGTAAAAGCTTAAGTCTACTGTTGTCCTATGTTATCCTTTCCAGGAAGCTCAATTTCAGAGTTTGCATTGAGAGTTCTGTACCATCAGGGTGCGCAAGCAGTCTTTTTAAAATAATCAAAATCAGATTTTTTTTTAAATTTCTCATTTAGAAATAAGAATTAAAATTAAATCTCAATCACAAACATGCTACACCTACACTTAGTTTAAAAAATGAAGTAACAGCTTTAGTCTGTCCAGTCCATCTACTAGCCCTTGCTTCTTGGAAGGTCTGGGCTTTCAATTACTGTTTCTCAGCAGACTAGAAAGTAACATATGCAAACAAAGACAAACTGAACAGTATTGTTTTTGTCATGTTGTGGAGGACCTTGGCCAAGGCACAGCAGAGGAGCTGACATTTTCTCAAAGACAGAAAGACAATATACAGGAAAGGAGAGAGGCAGCATAGAAAGGATCAATGGAGCGAGATGGGAAGACATTTTTCAGCATGCACACAGCTTTCTATATTTCCTCTCCTTCCCCTAAATTTTGCTGCAGGAAAAAAAATGCCATGGCTTCTTGATCCTATTTGGGAATATTTTGAAGAAATTTGTTCCTTGGGCAAAAAAGGAAAATGTGTCAAGTGTAAACAGTGCAAGACGACAATGTGGGACCTAGTTGCAAGAATGAAATATCATGAGGAAAATTGCTTATTAGGAGAAAATGAGGTGGATGAAGTTCTGAATATATCTGAGTGTATCAGCTCGTTAATAACTTAAATAATTCACTTTATAATGGATCATTCTTCAAGACTCTTTTAGTACAAGTGTGATTTGACAAGTAAATTCCAAAATTGTTTGCTATGTTGGATGTTGCTTGAAAAAAAAGTTAGATTCTAAACCTAGTTAACAAGCCATAAGCTATCACTCAAGTACACAGTACAGAAAGCTGCAGTAAGAAATCAAGAGTTGCCAGTTGCCAATGAGTATCATTTCCTTACATAATTACATAATACCTGCCCCTTATTTTAGAGCATCATGGCCACAGGCCATAGTGATGATCTACCTCCCATTTTATTTCAGCGAAACTCAGCTTTTCCAATTAAACCCAATTTTTGCTTGTTTTTTTGAGACAAGTAGAAACCAAAACAAATAAAAAAAAAAAACCCCAAAAAACAACCAAGGGCACTCTAAGCACAGTCAGTCTTAGCTTTTTTGGTAACTTGACTAAAACCAATTTTTTTTTTGGGTGATCTAAGTTGTCATTTAAATTGATCCATCCTGAGTAGCATGTGTATGAATGCACAAGACCAGAAAAGCACCAAGAATAATGCAGATGGCATAGTAAAAGTGCTATAGTTCACCTGATTCTACTAGAAGAAGTAGATACAGACCAAAGCCAAAAGCTTAGTGAACCCAGAGATCCAGTACTTTTCTTTTACATTGGTTCTTTTTGTGTACTGCTCCACACCAGACTGAGTTTCATCCACTGGGACAGAGTGGAGCCCACAAAATGCATATGTTTCTAGCAACCATTCCTGCCCATCCCCTAGCGTGAGAGATGGGGGAAAAAGTCTCTCATGCCACCTATGGGGCTCACCTGGGGATACGGTTAAAAAAAAAGAACAAAAAACCAAAACAAAACACGTAACAGCCACTTCTGCTAAATAAAAAAAAAGGGTCATTTTACTACTGGGGTTAGAGTTGTACTCTTTGCCTGTACGGTCCTTTCTCCTCATACAAACAAAATATAATGAAGAGCTAGCTACAGTAACTAGTTGCAACCGTCAACGTATGAAAGCTAAATTAATAGCCTGTACTGAACAACAGCATCATTCAAACCCAGGTTGCTTTTAGCGCACTTATACTCAGTCATGCTATGATTTCTGAAATGATAACGATGCACACACACATACTTACCCAAGAAATAGTCCAAAATCTAAATTTCTAGCATGGTACAGCTTTCCTGAATTTAGAAGAAAAGTTATTTCAGTATAATTTAAAAAAAAAAAAAAGAAACAAAATGTTAAGGCTCTGTCTGACAAAAGAAAAACAGCCAATCTGATAGATGTAAATTTTATAATCGGATGCTGTTGCGGGTTCTTGGGTATAACGATATGGATGCTAAGGAAGACCATTCTATATATTAAGAATGGTGGTGGAGGCCAAGTAAGCTACTTTTGCCATAAAGATTATTTGGAGCAAGCCTGCTTCTAAAAGTTTTTCCGTTCTAAAATTTTATGTTTTCTACAGTTGCTTTCAATAACAAAATGAATTCCAATTCCTGGCATTATTTGGACCTTTAAATACAATTCTCCCAGTTTTCCCATTTCAAAGATTTTTTTTTTTAAATAAAAATGGAATGCAATCAAATTTGCATGACAGAAAACTTGAGTGAATACATAACCAGTAACTTAAAAAATATTGCATCTCTTGAAGGTTTGGAAAGGCATTCCAACTATACTAGTAAATTTGTGAAAAAGTTATACTAGTTTATAGATTGGACTTGTACGTATTTCTTAGACTTTGGAAATCTAGTAGCAATTTACTGGTTCAATCCATAGCTATTTATGAGGTTTGTTTTAAAATGAGCAGCCGGCCTACTCTGTTTCTCTTTGTAAAAGGTGTTTCAGTCACTATAAAAACCTCAGTATCTGTGGGAAGAATATTGGTGCAATATCAGAACTCATTTTCAGGAAGGGCAAAAGCAGCAATAAAATACTCATGCAATTTGGTAACCAAATTCATTCTTACCCTCAAAATTGTGACCCACTTGGCTGAGAACTAGATTATTTCTCAGGCAACTTGTTAGTGACCTCACAGTCAGAAAGGAGAAAGAACAGACTGAGAAAACAAAACCTGAAACCCAGTCCTCTCACACACCTGTGTGATATTTTTCACTCATCAGGGAATCAACCACTTAAAATTATCTGTTTGAGTTCTATAATGCCATCACCACAGTATCTGAGTTCCTTCCACATAAATTTGTACATAGCACTCTTTATTGGTAGACTTCCACGTACTTAGAATTCAGTATTATCTCTACTTTTCAGAATGGGAAATTACCTTGGGCAAATCCTTTTATTCAGCAAGAAACAGAAGCCAGGAACAGCAAAGTTCCTCACGGGCTATTATCAAAGCTCAACTATGTAGCATTTACACAGAACAAAAGCCAGAAAGGCATTGTTCCAATACAATTCACAACAAAAGTGGTAAAAACAGACTTTACCTGTCTTGTCTTCAGCTACTATTGAAGTGCACACTGTAAAGATTTCATAGAAGACATTGAACAGAACAATTTCTCCTAAAAAAAGAAAAAGGAGGAACAATTCAAACTACCAGATGGTCAATAACAAAGAGTTTGAAAAAAGTCTACTAGAAAAACAGCGCATCCTACGGTGCTCTCTCCTTGGATTTCAATTTAAGACTTCTGGGGTTTGAGTCAAATGGCCAGTTCATCAAAAGGCAAGAGCCTCACAAAATATACAGAGCTTCAATATTTTGAGAACTAATGTGGGGACTAGATTCTCTCATGCACCTATGTGCACACCAAAGCCTGGTGCTGAAGATACAGCTTTCTTTGTTCAGCAACATGCATCATAGAAAATCTTCAGCATTGCACTACTCATACTGCTCCCACAATGCCAGCAATATTGGGGAAAAGCACACCTGAATGGGTCTCCTGACCTACTTGCATTCTGGAAGAGAAAATGGAGCACCCAGAGATCCATTGTGAGAGTGTGCACATGTTACATCAGCACATAGAATACATATACTGCATGCTCACCTAGCATGGGTAGAAACAGCATTGTACATGGTGAGGCATTGCTTTGGTAAGTAAAATCACTCCTGAATCCTGGTGGTATCTGTCCTACACTCCTCCCTTCATGCCCAAAGCAGCAAGGGCCCAGCCTACTAGGCTGTCCTTGGCCCTGTGACTCTGGGTGTTGGAAGCCTTTTACTTACATGGGTAGCTACACAAGGCAGTGTGGATGGACCTGCTTTTCACTGAGGCACATAGTTATATCCTACGTACCACTGGCAGCAGAGACAGACTTACTGGGAAAGAAAAAAAAGTCTCCGCAAGCAATCCTATCCTTCCCATCTTGTGGGCCTGGGTGCAAGGAAAGGCAAGGAACCCTGACCAAAGGAGAGATAAGCAGTCATGGGTTGAGAGCCTCCATACATCCCAGCAGATCTGGTTCATGAGGCCATAAGGGAGATTACCTGGCTGGACAAAAGGGTTACAAGTTGCAATCTTTCACGCGCCTTTTGCTGTCATGTTCCTACAAGCACTGCTTTTATTTAAAGCATCACAAATTGCTTCATTAACTCACCAATTATACACTGAGTAATCAGGCAGTGTAGGCTAACGTGATTGATAAATACATTGCAATTTTAAAGTGTGTGTGTTTGGCAGGGGGTGGAAATCAGTGATTCACACAGTATAAAACTGAAATGTTGACAGTATTACCCAAAGGAATGCCTGAAGCTTCTGCAATTCCTCTGAGTTCTTCATTGAAAGGGTAGGGAAGAGTGGAAGTCAACCAAACCTAAAAAAGGGAGAGAGAAAAAAAAATGTTTTAATGTTTGTAACTGAAGATGAACATCTGTCATTAAACAAAGGTCCTCCATTTATAGTCACATCTTTTTATGCTGCCATTTTAAACAGGACATTTAACATCTCTGCAAATACCCAAAGGGGTTTATGGAAGAAACTGAAAGGCAAGGAACCACCTTCAGAATAAAAAATAGTTTATTTAAAATCTGTATACAAACAATGGAGATGAACACAACACCAACTTAATTTGAGACCACAGTCATGTCATATTGTCATCGCCAAGATCAAGACACAAGTCCATGTCACTATTGACATTAATGCTGAGTAGGGGAACTACTACCTACAATGCCCTTTCCTGGCCTGAGGCAAACTGGAGTGGACGAAGCAGGATGGGGTGTGGCCACAGTGTCCTCTAATCCAGTGACAGGAGACTGTTGTAAATTGGGCAGAGTCGGAATTGGCTTCCTGCTGCTGACAGTGTAAAGAGAGCAGAAGCGTATAATGTTATGCCCACACAGCAACTGAGAGTGAACGTTGCAGTCCAGGAAGGCAGAGGCACGCTAGCTCTACTTAAGTCAGCATGGCAAGAATAGCACTATGAGCACTGCAGAGTGGCTGACCAAATACAAGGCTGCCTTGCCCCCTGCACACAGATCTGTACTTGTGCGACTAGCGCATACAGCAATATCCACGCTGCTTTTAGCTCACTAGCTTGAGCACAGCTTGTGCATGTGGACATGTTACCCTACACTCAGGTCCTGTAGCTAGCCTGGATCAAACAGGTTGAAGGACTGACCCAAGAATCTTAAAAGTTAAAGAGAAAGACATAAAAGGCATTTCAGAATCAATACAACAGGTTTATGAGAGTCTCACTGGTCGTATCTACACATGCTCCTCCCTTTCAGAAGGTGCATGTAAATGACACAGATTGGAACTGTTTAATGAGGCCCTTATCTGAATATTCAGCACCTCATTGGCATAACAGCCAGTTGCACTTCGAACATGCTGCTTTTGAAACGCAAACTGGCCATGTAGACCTGGGCACTTTGAAATAAATCCCGGACTTCGAAATTCCTTTATTCCCATTGGTTTTGAGAATAAGGGAATTTCAAAGTCCAGGATTTATTTCAAAATGCTCACATTTACATGGCCAGTTTGCGGTTCAAAAGCAACACTTTCAAAGTGTGACTGGCCAGTGTTATGCTAATGAGACACTGAATATTCATATCAGGGCCTCATTAAACAGCTCCAATCTGTGTCACTTACATGTCACTTCTTAAAGGAAGGGACACGTGTAGACACGGCCATTATCTTAGGAGATTTAAAATTAATCATTTCAGGTCACCCAAACAGCTGAGTAAGTCTAAAAACATAGAATACAAAGCAAATTGCATCTTTTACAACAATCAGCAGATTTTAATAAAATATCTGCAGTTTCTCTTGCTATCACCCCTATTGTGCTTTGCAAAACTGAATGGAGTAAAATGATATTTTTAACTCCAGATATAACAGCTGCTGCTAATTTCACTTTTTAATTTCAGTTTCACCACACTTATATACTTCCTAATATGCTAGTAGTTAAAGGAGAGGGCCTAAAATGTTGCTGTCAGCCCCCAACAAAATCAAGATCCTTCAGTAAATTCGTAAGTGGTCAGATGCTTACTACACATGTAATGGACAAAAACCTTACTAAGAGAGAAGTATCAGAGCGGTAGCCATGTTAGTCTATATCTTCAAGAACAACAAGAAGTCCTGTGGCACCTTATAGACTAACAGATATTTTGGAGCATAAGCTTTCATGGGCTAAGACCCGCTGCATTAGATGCATAAGTGCGGGGGATGGGGGGGTGTTTCCAGTCGGGTATTTAAAGAGTGGGGATTTCAGAAATCAAATGGAGAGAGAAATCTGAGTTGCAATTTATTTGCAAATTTGACTCCATCAACCAAGGATTAAACAGAGACTGGGAGTGGCTGGCCCCTTCCAAAAACAGCTCCTCTGCCCTGGCTGTTAGTATCTCCCCACTAGTCTTCGACAATGGGCCACACCCCGCATTCTGATCTGACTTGTTTTTTTCCTCTTTTAATACAGACCACTGATAATGGGCAATTTCCACCTTGACTGAATAGACCTTGTCAGGTATGGCTCTCCCTTGTACTGAGACCCCACTCTTTAAATACCCCTCTGGAAACACCCCCCCATCCCCCGCACTTATGCATCTAATGAAGTGGGTCTTTGCCCATGAAAGCTTATGCTCCAAAATATCTGTTACTCTATAAGGCCACAGGACTTCCTGTTGTTGACAGAGAGAATACAGCACAGCAGAATGCAGAACAATGCAATTAATCTGTTTTGTTAAAGAAACCAAGTATTTTTCAATGGCATATGCACTTGCCTATTGGATAGGAAGACCAAGTTCAAACCTTGGTGGAATTCTTATGAAGAAACTGAACACTTGTGGTATTTTTCCCCCCTCAGTTCAGTATTTGATTTCACCTAAGTTAGATTCTTTTTTCTGGAGGTTTTTTAAAAAACGAAGAGCAAGTATCTATCACAACTGAAGTCTCCATCTCTGAAGTAACAGCCTTAATCTGCAGCAAGGCAAATTTATGTGAGACACTAGGGAAAGCTTTCCAACTATGACGGTAATTAAGGCCTGGACTAGGTTTCCAAGGTCGGTTGTGGACAGGTTGGATAAAAAAACCTATTAAGGAAGCTCTAGGTCCTCTCTGAGTGTAGGAGCTGGACCTGGTGACCTCTTGTGGTCCTTCCAGCCCTACATGTCTATGGATTCTATGACTGCATTCTGGAGGCTAATGCATGCAGTTTGATATTAAAAATAAAAAGACACTTGATACTTACCAACTTAGTATCCACAAATTCGATCAATCTGCCACTAGGGAAAAATGCATCTGCCATATATTTAATACTCCGAATTACATTCTTCAACTAGAAGGCAATTTTTTTTAAATTAATAGAGTTCAAGATTGTAATAAATTTTGCATTTCAATATACCAATAGGAAAACGATAAAGCAAAAATGATAATCTGATGCTTGTAGTAAGAGGACCATTACCAATTTCTGCAGCTACTTAAACACATTTCTGGAACCCTTACTCACAGGAGTACTCCCACTGGAAGTTAGGGAGGGGCGTTATCTGCAATCTTTATTTATACCAGTTTAGGACAGATCTGGAATGTTCTCTGGTAACAGAAGGTGTTTTTATAAGAAAGACTGATTGGTCGATACTACCATGGCTACCCACTGGCAATGTTTTAAACTGCACATTCCCAGCCATGAAAGGACTACATCAATATGTACATGAGTCTTTTCAGACAGCATGCCAAGGGCCCTCCTTTTGGAAACTTCAAGTACATACAGCAAAAAAGCTTCAAGTTTGCCCCATTGATAGCACGCCACAAATACAGCCCAGTTGTAAATGGTCCATCTCCATTGATTTGGTCTACATAGTTCAAAAGGAATTAAGTGGTCTAAAATATAGGTAAAAGATATATGCAAACATTTTCATGTCCATCAAAAAATAAATTCTAAACACCTACATTTGGGCATAAACAGAACTATCTTAGTTTTAAGAGATATTGAACAGTCCCAGGTATCACTAAAGTTAGTGCACGAGGCAGATGCACAACATTTGCAAAAAAACAAAACAAAAACAAACCCCGCCCCCCTTCTAAATAGAAATCTAAATACAGATTTGAAGCCAAAGTTTAGAGAGAGGCAGATTTGAAAATTTCAGTTTTTGCTCCGTAGTTTCAAATCAAACACACCTGAATACTGTTCAGGAGCTATTCATACCCAATAAAATATTAAGATGGCTTAAAGCAGAGGTGAGGGAATGTTTTTTGGATTGGGGCCACTGACCAATGGGCGTAAAATAAATAAATAAATAAATAAATTAAAAAAGAAAAAAAAATCAGTTGAGGGCCACATGAAAGTGAGGGAAAAAACAAGAACAAAAAATATCCCACCCTCAGAGATGTGGTCCTGTAGCCAGACATGAACCCCCCATTTGGCCTTTTCTTCTTCTCCCCCCACTGGGAGAGAGACAGGGAGGGAGACAGGCAGCCTTTGATGTCCTGGGAATGCAGGTGTGCTGTCTCACCCAGACTCTCTACCATACACAGAAACCAGACAGTGAATGGGCTAGCTAATGGCCACCCTTCTGGCTGATATTGGTAATTGACACGCCTGATCATCACCCCAGGAAGAACGGGGAACCTCCGCCCATCATCTCCAAAGGTGCCCAATTGTCCACAATTCACATGTGTGAATTGAGCCTTGCACCTTCCCTGGGAAACCTGGGGTTCAAACACATTCCTCCCAATTAGCCACTTGAGACCAGGAAGAAGCCTACGTGACCAAAGGGGTATAAAGAGGGGTTTGGCAGCCCACCCCCTTTGAGCTCCCATTACCTACACCTGCTGGCCAGGTACGGTATTGATTCCCGAGACTGGGGATGCCTGGTTTGTATCTACTTCTTCCCGAGGGATTGAGAGAAAGATTCTGGTCACACCAGATCTGAGGCAGGGGTAAGAATTACACCTGTATTATACTTCTTTCCTATAGGAATTGAGGGAAAAGACTGGTTCCACCACGTCTAAGAGGCGGGGGCAAAAATCACACCTGCAATGTGCCTTTCTTGTGTACACATTAATTGTATTAGTTTAAGCTAGCTAGTTTGTCTAAAACTTTTCTTAAGTTAAATTGTGTTGTTTCCCCTTTAAAAACTGAGGGTACTAACTGTTTTTGGCTATAAACTGCTAAAAACCATTAGCCTGTCACTCAAACCGTGGGAAGCCCTTATCTTTAAAATGCATTTACCCCTTTGATCTATTAGAAAACTGCAATCAGCCATTACCTTTTACACAGAACTGCAGAAAATCATTATCTTGTCTGTCAAACCACAGCGGGTCCTTACCTTAACTGGCAAGCTGCGGTCAGCAATAACCTTCAATAAACATTAGTAACCTCAAGAAAATCATTATCCTGTCACTCACTTGGCGGCCATCTTGGTTTCATTCATAAAATTGGGCGGTCAGTTTAAAAACCCCTTTTACTCGCAGCAGCCCCTTCTTTGTAAAATCACTGCCAGCGGTTTTCCTATTAACCGCTGCTAAAGTTATTAACACAAAATTCACAAATTCTTGTATTTTAATCATTTGTCTTAGTTAAATTGTTTCTATCTTTGTATAAATAAAAAGTAATTGTTAAAGCCTGAAATCAGTCTATTTTCCTCCTGCTGCTGTACCTGAACTAAAGAACCCAGCCTGCCCTGGCTGCTTAGCGTAGCTACTGGTGCAGCATCGCACCCTTTGCCCCCACCGGACCTTTTAGCTGGCACCTGGGCATCGGCTCACAGATCCCCTCTTGAGAAGCAGAAAAAGAGTCAGCTCACCAACATCAAGGGCTGGGGAGGACTTGGACTAGAAGATTTCATAGCACTTCCCTCAGCTCTGGGATGATGCCAAAAATGAAGAGTTCAGTGCATGGGTGGGGGCTGCTGGTGTCAGGGTGCAGGGTCATGGCAGATTTGGGAGTGTAGAGTGGTGGGGGCAAGGAGTAGAGAAGGGAGGAGGCAGGGGATAGGAACACAGGTGCCTATTGGGTGCAGCTCCAGGAGAGGGTAGGAGGGATCCATATCGCTCTATGTGGCTCTGTATGTTGCATGAAAGGCACCCCCTGGCACCACCCCACAATTCTCCCACTGGCGGCGATTCAGCCAATGCGAACGATGGCGGCAGTGCCTGCAAAGAGCACTTCCCTGTAGCATGCGGTGCCCATGAGCAGGATCTGGTCGTGGCTTGCCTGGATTTGGGTCCACAAAGCTCAGGATTCACACCCCACACTCAGTGGTGCAAGCTGGCCAACACTCCAGTTATAGTGTCCCACCATGTAGCTGAAGCAGCAGTACTGGCTCATACTTCTGTGAGAGGAGAGATGCGACCCCAAACTTTGAGAACCCAATCCAGGCAAGCCAACCCTGGCTTAAGATGAGCCAAAATTTAGTGATGTCTTTCCACACCACGTGACACTCCACCACAGTTGGTACCCTTATTTACAGTCCTAGGAGGGCCAAAAACAGCATGGCGATGAGGAATGGACTACTCATTCAGCACCAGAGTTAGTCTCTCTCAGTTAGGAAGGGTGCATGTTGACCAATTTGTGTGGAAAAGTTAACACTACTGCCACTGTATCTTGAATTTGCAGACAGAGTACTTCACGCCCAGAAGACTGTTGCTCTGACACAATTTCCCCATAATAAATGTGTAGATTTAAAAGGGGAAAAAGTTTATAAGAAAATTAAGTCCAACATAGGCAATGTTACTCTAAGCGTTTGAACTTATATTCTATTATGTCAGATCCTGTCTGAGAATAAGCATTTTGTAGGAGAAAATATGTTTGCTTAAGCCACCATTTTATTTTCTTTCTAGTCAAGACCCTAAATTAGATCAGGTTAAGTACAGAAGACAGGAATGAGAAACATTAGTCATCACATATTTCAAAAGTAAATTAACCCCCCTTGCTTTTTCTTGTGAGTTTCCCTGAGAGAAAGCTGTATACTAGTTATGGTTAAAGCTAAACTTAAGAGCAAAACCTCTACTTGATACCTCTTCTTTCTTTGCACTCATCAACTTATCCCATCTTCTGCTGGGAGGTAAATCAAGATTAATGATGTGTGTAGGAACTGTTCCTTTGAATCTGAAAAACAAGTAGCAAAGTTCACATTTATAAAAAAAATTATGAATTTCTACTTTGTATAGCACAAGGCCAAAACTATAGAGGAGATGTTTTCATTTGATTTTATGCAAACATGCCAGAAACAGCTTAAATTGCTTTTTTTCTTCCCTGTTTTCCTGTATTTTGGCAAAAAGCGTACTAGTCATTTGAGTTACTCACGTTGGTCCTTTAGGAGGATATGTTTTATGTCTGCAGTCTTCTCCAAACTATAGAAAGATAGAAACAGTATTATCTAAGAATGCTAGGATTTTAAATCCAATTTCGGGGTTAGCATATTTTAAAAAAAATCAGCTATGTAGTCTTAGCATTTTTTCCTATGACCTATTGTCACAGGGTGACTTGCCCTTTTTAAATAAAGTACGTCCAGCACCTCTGCATCAGTACAGATGCTACCAGTTTGGCCAATCGAAGGACCAAGTAGTACATGCAGCTATAAACGATCACTGGAAAAAAAAAAAATCACACAGGAAAGGCAGTCCCAAAGGGAAAGCTGCAGAAATGTTCATTGGCTGACCCCCACCCCCATGCTGGAGAGGGCGTTACTAACTGTTTCCATCCCCTGGCATGGATGAACTCCCATCAGAGAGGGCTCCTACGGAGAGGAGTGGGGTTGTATTCCAAGTGGAAGAGTTGGGACGTCAGTCCTGAAAAGGATCGAAGAGGTGCTGGTAGCGTGCTACGGGTTAGATACACTTGGAGTGTTAGATGGAATATGCTTTGTATGTTTGCTCTGGATTATTTGCATGATATTTTTGTAACAGATGGGCCCTAAGGAGGGGTGTTGTTGAAGGAAGACAGCCTGTTGTGACGGTCTTAAGGGGGGAAGTGGGACTCTAACCCTGGCCTTACGGTGCTGAGACTCCAGGAGGTACTTGTGGAGGACGGGAACCATTAATGCTTTTATCATATAAAGAACAAACAAGCTAGGAAAAGTATCCCATATTTTAATATAAGCTGAAAAAGTGAATTTGATTACTTACCACTTAGTGAACAAGTTAATGGTTTGCACTTAATTCTACATATTAAGTAACCCCTACCGTGATCAAAGGTGCCAGCAACAGCACATAGCATGTGTAGAGCAATAAATGAAGAGATCAGCAATTCAGAAGACAGGCATGACTGATATTATCTTTGTCTTACAGGTGGGGGTCAAAGTCATACAAATTAAGTGGTTAAAATCTTGACTGTTTGATATACACTACAGACATTACCTACTGCTGACATGCACAGTTAAACTGATGCTGAATATGGCTTAGATACAGCATAGCAAAGGGCAAACATATGGCACCATTTAATTCTTCATTCAGAGCTGATACAGAAACTGGTTAACTACAGGCATAATTTCTGAATAACAGCTACATTCAATGAGAGGAATGAGTACTTTTTTGTAGCACAGAAAAGTCTAAGAATCAGCCTGTTCCTGAGTTCTGTTCGCTCAAGCACACCCTACATTGTCCTACAAAATAAGCACACAACGCTAATAATGAAAGTACACCCAAGGAGTATTTTTTGGGCACATGCAATTTACAAGCAAACAGGAAGGTCAATTGTTGGAAGTTTTTTTGGTTGCACCAATGAGTAAGATTAATAATTTGTCCTTGACATATGGGCATACAACTCATTCAGACTCAACAACTGATAACCAACAGACCTTTGTTCAACAATCTGGATGGAGACACACTTGTCCTTGGGAAACTCAAGTTCCTTAGATTCATAAATTCAAATAGAGAATACCCTGTAACACTCTTCAGGGTATCTTACAAGTTATGCCATGGTATTAATTACAAAGGAAGATAAAGCATTCAGAAATGTTGAAGTTAAGTATTTGTGCAATATAATTATGTGAATTTATTCTGATCTCTAATAAGTTAAATCTAGTAAAGGGAATTTATACTTATCATAGGGGTTACCCTTTGGTGGTAGTTTATTATTCTTACAATATTGTCCTAGTCACCACATAGCCACAGCAAAGAACTGTAATCAGCAGAGTTTTGTATTGCTATTTGGAGTTTGGATGCAAAATTCCATTTAATTGGTTAACTGATTAAAGGAGAAGTTGCCCCAGCCCCTACCAGTTAATCTTTCTTATCCTTAATTTGGGGGTGAACAGGACAAAACTTAATAGGAGGACTCCTTGGTCATGCTAACTGTGACTACAGGAAGTAAGCCTATTCATGGGCATGAACAAAATGTCGCACAGTCATTATATCTTCTTTGTAATTAAGACAAAGGTGAAAAAATGGAGTCTTACAGAAGCTAACTGTCAAATTAAGGAATCTAAAATAACGAAACTAGCTAAATACATCATGTGGCTCAAGAGGCTGTTAGGAGTCAGAAGTCATGTACAAGCAAAGGAATTTTGCAAAGCCAAATTGTACCTTGTGAAATGTTTCTATTTTGCAATAGGGAAGAGAGGAAGTATTCCATCACATGCCTCTGTGTTTAACTCATAAAACAATTTAAGACAATGTCAATCAATTTGCATAGTACCACTTCCAAAATGGATAGTACCAAAAACATTACTAAGCAAACAAATATTTAAATATCTCAAAATGATACATGGTTTTGTTGCTAGCATTGTTTAAACCTCTGTAACAAAACTACACAGGATGACTAGGTAAACCTTGAAAATTTGCAGACTTACAGGCAATGAACCCAACTGCTTCTTAGTGATCTACTGTTCAGGTAAAATGACAAATTTTAGTTTGAAAGTTTGAATTCATGGGGAACTCAGTCTCTTTCTTTTTTTAACTAGTAGCTGCATACTCCAAAATCCTTTTGTTCGTAAGAGGCTCAATATTGTAACCTAGGCCATGCCTATACTAAATGAGAAAACAGTAATATTGCCTCTCTAACAAACTGAACATAATAGAACTTTAGTTTGAAATTCATCTTTTTTTTTTTTTATTTAAAGTTCGGTGCTTCAGGTCCTACATGTGCTGCCTTGTCCCTAGCTAACTGTGGCTGTTTTATAATCACTCTTCAAAGGCTTCCCCTTTCTCTGTGCAAAAATAACCCATAGAGTTACGCTGTGAAATCACACTGTTCATTTGACTGTCCTTTGTTGGTATTTGAAGGAAATACACTGAAAAAAAAACCCCAAACAAACCACTTTTCTCTCATCTCTCAGTTCAAGTCACCCTCTGTATTATGTCAATGCAATTAATGCACAAAAGAACAAACCCCGACCCAAACAAAAACTCCCAATCAAAATACCATGTTTGACTTTTAAAATAAATTCAAGAAAACAAAAAAGTTTCTAAGTGGTGGATTACAAAGAGTCTTCCATATACGAAACAACGCACTGCCGTTCCCAGATCTAGTTTTCCTAAGCAAAGGCACGATAAATCGACAAGATGGATTAATTTCATTGCTACTGTTCAGAAGCTCTTGAAACAGTAATGAAATTGACATTTTCCCAGTAACAGAATGAATTAGGAGCAGGCCTGGAGCTATTAGCACATGGTTTCCCAAACTGCGGGGTGTGAAGTGACCCAGCTCCCCCCCGCCACCTCCCCGTCATTCCCCCATCCCAAGAAAGGGCCGGCCTTTGCTTCTGGCTCTCAGCCCCTGCCATTTTACATAGGTGACCCAGTGTAGTTGTTATAGAAAGCAGACAACCAGCAAGACCCATGTGGAGCTAGCTGCCTCCGACAAACGTGAGCGAGTGCGGGTGGGTGGGGAACCGGAGCAGAATGAGGTTAGATGGGGGGCTGGGAGTGCCTGGCTTGGGGGAGGGGTATGGGTAAGAGCAGGGGGCTAGTGGTGCCTGGCTTTTGGGGAAGGGAGGAGCAGGACTCGTGTGGGCAGCTCATGGGGCTTAGGCAGGCAGCTTGAAGAGCTTGTGCTGCCAGTTGGCCCTGGCAGTGCGGAGTTCAGTCAGCTTGGGTGAGTGGCTCTGGCAGCTCAGGCACAAGGGCAGCTGATATGGGCAGCTCTGGCAGCTGGTATGGGGCTCAGACAGCTGGCCAGCAGGGATGCACCAGGCACTTGCAAGGTGTCACAAAAACTATTTAAAATAACATTTTATATCAAAGTTTGTGTTTATTTTAAATTACAAATTGAATTTTTTATTAAAGGAGGGTTGGATGATGGTAAAGAAGAGGTGGGGCGCTTGAGGGTTTCTCAGAAATCTAAAGGGCGGGAGCATGATGCTGAAAAGTTTGGGAACTACTACATAAGCATAAGGGAGACCTTTTCCTTCACAGCTATCATGAAGTGGGAGGAAAGGTAGAGGCGGCATCCTCTCCTCTCAACTGTCAAGGCTACTCTTAGTAGACAGATCTTCTCTTCCCTTTCAGAAGCCATGAAAAGGAGTTTCAAGGCCATCAAAGACAATTAGTGGATGTTACAAAAAGAAGCCTATGGACAGAGGGGCCTGAGGGAGAATTTTGGCAAAAATTCTTTTTTGTTCCTCCCAATAAATGGTGCGTTTTGGTTGGAGATGGGACCGCTTCTTACTTGAACAATGGTCAAGGCATTAAGGCTTCAAATTTTCTACCACCTTTGCTACCAGGTTGTTTTAATAGATGTCTGGTAAAGTTTTCCCAAGCCTCATGTCTAAATTTATGTAGGCGAAAAAGCAAGTAACATAAGTTACTAAGATAACTATGAGAAATTGTGGGAGAAAAGTTGATGGAGAAAAATATTAATACACGAAGGTAACAGTGCAGGAAAAAGAGGGAAGATGAAAGACACTAAAGACAACATAGGAAAGACATGCCATGATCACAAAGTAAGTGAACTTAAGTTAGGAAGGGAAACCAAAAGGTAGCCAACTACTTACTCTATTCATTTAATAGAAAGTTGACAAACTTACATTTAAATACAGCACATAGCTATTTTAGTATTTGTAAGCTTCAGGAGACAGTTCCACAGACTTGTCACTATGAAGAGTAACACTGTGTCCAAGTTCTTAATAGTTGGGTGAACTTTTCAAGCCCAGCCTATTTACATTTATTATTTCATCTGGTCAAGCTGGCCATTCTAAGTTTTCCAAACAAGGATTCTACCATCACTTTGGAAGAATTTTTCTGGAAATTATGCTCACTATAAAATCCAAGATTTGCCTTGACTAATCTTACCCTAGCAATTGCCCTTTCCACTACCATAACTTTGGAACAGTATTTTATAAAGATATCACATCCAAAACCTTTACACTATTTCATACTCAGCATCTTTTTTATAATTAAAGACAGCTTGGAATTCTAGGTTCCATAAAATGCTTTCTTCACTTCTCCTACTATATGTCAGCACCATAATGCTGTAAAAATTGCCTTAAACCCTTGTACTCTGAGTGGAACACAGGTCATCTACAAGTCTCCTCCACTTCACTCTGTCCTAGGACAAAACTTCTAGCTGACTCCCAAAGTACCCCAATTGTTGTTCAATCTCAGTAGCTCTTCTTTCTCCATGTTGTCGAAAGTCTTCCCTTTTTGCGTTTTCCTTGAGGGATCCCCATTTGAGAGCTTGAAGGACTATGCTGGATAATGGTTTTCTGAGAGCATGGCCTAGCCATCCCCACTTTCTTCTCTTGATTTAAACGTCAAGTGATTTTTGTCCTGCTCTGTTCCAAAGCTCATTAGTGATAAAGTCTTGCCATTTGATGTGAAGGATGTACCTCAGGCATCAGCTTGTGAATGTCTGTAGCTTGTGATTTGAAGACTTTTTACTATGCCAAATTTTGCGTTCATACAAGAGCACACTTCACACTGGAGCTGACGATCCAGTTTTGTCTTTGCAGATAAGAATAATTATAACAAGATTTTAAAAAAGCATTGGAGAGCCACCAGAGATATGGCAAGTGAGATTAATTTTCTTTTGCTTTTCAGTTCAACAAGATCAAGTTTTGTTCTCAGCTGCACATGTACAATACACGGAATGCATTCAGTTACAACCTGTGCAATTCTCGATGCAATCTTACACAGGTATAATGGGAAGCACTTATCTTACAAGAATACACCATCAACTTTCCTATCAACTCTCAACAGCCTACCTTAATACGTTTTCTCACTAGTACCTCTAAGCCACAACAGCAGCAAGTTCCATGTTAACATGGAGCCCTTCTAGAGCTCTATGCACTTGCAAGTATGTAGGTGCATATAGCCAACTGTAACAGGAGGATCTAAGTATCAGTATGGATTTTAAGGTTCCCTTCGTCTCCCCTCAATCACTTTTGCAATACTTCTATTACAAATATATACAGATTGGACCGCTCTAGTCCAGCACCCTTGGGGACCTGATTGGTGCCAAACAAGAGAACTGGCCAGACCACAGTAGGTCAATCTCATCTGGCAGCATTACCAACAATTCCACTGCTTACTGGGCCACTAGAAGACATTTAAGTGTAAATTACAGCTGAACAGCAGCACAGAACAGAGAGCCAGGACTGGTGGCCGTAAACAAACTTTATGGGACCACAGGAAACTTAATACGCCCATGGTAAGTGGTCATCCAGCTAACTAAAATCATGCTGCATTACAGATGTTGCCATATGAGAGAGCACCAGAGTGGAGAGGTCCAATCTGTACTGGAGAAGGCCACATTTTTGAAAAGTACGATTCTCTTGTTCAACAAGACCTTGCGGTTATATCAAAAAGAGGCATGTATGAATTAGAGTTGGAATATGTAAGCCCATTCATACGCAATGTTCTAATAGTGTGCTCGATACAGTATGCTTAAAGGAGAACAATCAAAACGAGGAATTCTGCTTACAATGTATGCAGGACATACTTTTGTCTGAAGACGTGTAAAAGTGTCATTTCAGCATTTTGAAAAAGGACACAGTAATATTGACTTCTGAAACAAAACAAATTTTACTTAGCAGAAAGGCATAAAGGAAGCAACTGTTCTGTTGTAAATTACTGTGGATTAGGAGGAGAAATTCAAAATGGTCTCTTTGAAAACAAAGAGCTTCCTCTAACTATGCTGAAAGAGATTTTCAAAGTATTCTGTTGAAAGTCACCCGTATGTCTCCTAATCCCTTAGTCTCAGTAGTAGAAATTTGCAACAATCCTTAGGAATGTTAATGTATTTTTCCTTTTAAAAAATACACTACAAATAATTTGTTAAACTGCAAAACAATTTGTTCAAAAACTGAACATTTCATACAAATCATCTACTTCAAATAAAATCAGAATTTGGTATAAAGTAAACACTCCCCCCCAAAAAAAAAAACCAAAAAAACCCCAAACTTTGCAATCCCTTAATGGTTTAAAAGGAACTGCTCTTAAACCCGTATTTGTATAATGTTACAAATAATTAGCATGCATTCTTCTTGGTTTTTCCTTTAACATTTTTATGTTTGTATGTATTAATGACATATTTCACTAATAAATCTTTGCCAATTTAATCTTTCATACTAAAAGAAAAATGAAAAGTCAGAAATGTATATTAAACATAAGGGCTCTGTCTACACTAGCCCTTTCTTTCCTGCCTAAAACCAAATAGGAAGAAGGGTCTTTTAGAGTCGGAGTCCTTCCTTTCTAAAGGCCCTTCTCTACAAGGGTGGCACGTGATTTGAAAGCAGCGCTTTTGAGTCATAGGTGGCTGCCGTTATGCTAAAGAGGTGCTGCATATTCATGGAAATGCCTCATTAGCATCTTCCCAACTCACTCATTACCATGCTCCTTCCAAAAGGAAAGGGCTAGTGTAGACTTGCCAAGATGAAAACTCATCATTGCAAACATAAGGAAAACACCTGCCAGGACAGTAGTTTACTAAGCAATTAATATTTAATCCCAAATCTTAAATATTTACACAGGTGAGTTATGTTAGGCATTAGTAGTCTTGAGTTCAGGCTATTTGTGTGTGCAAAGTTAAGTTACTCAAACATTTGTAACATGGGACTTCAAGATCAAACTCTTCAAGACAGGGATTTAAATTTTTACTATTTGCACTGCTCCTAGAGCACTAAAGTTCCAATTCTGAACAAGATCTCTAGAAACCATTACCTAAAAATAACTCATCTTTAAGGATCAGAAATGTATACACCCAGTTCACTTCATCTACTACTGAAATTAAGTTACAGGTATCGAGAGGATTATTTCAGAGTTGTAAGCGGACTACAAAAGTTATAGGGCAGATGCATTTTGCCACTACAAAAGGCAGATTGTCTAAAACACCTTGGAGTCTCTCAAGTTTGGACAGATTTCTGCTTCTTTGGTTTCTGCCCAAATCTAAGTGTTTTTTCCCCCATGGAAGAAAATCCAAGCTTCAATTCAATAGTGTTCCTAGGACTCTAACTTCTGTGGAGATTTTAAAGGAGAAAGCTTGGGGTCTTACAAATAATGTTCTCCTACAAGCCAACATTATTTTCCTGTTTATTGTCTTGTATCTACTCTTCCTAACCAGGGAAGCTATCACATGTACATTTTGACATAAAAAATGGACTAATATATACTACTGGCAATGCCGATATGAGCTCATTTAATTTTTTTTGTCTATATCTTCTACAGATTCCAGAGCATAATCAAATTTTTTCCAACAGGGCTCTGAATGTGTAGATTGCTCTGCTTAAACAAAAGTTAACTACCCCAGTACGTCACCAGACAAAGTAAGCAACCCCAACCACCTCCTCCTTTACAGGATAAAGGTGCACTTTGCTAACAACTGTCACAAAGACTTGGGGCAAATAGTTAAGAGGAGAAGAACCTGTAACTGCAGCTGGAGGCAAAGCAGGCAGAAAAGCAGCTGATCTCACTACAGACTGGACAGTGCCACTTTCTGCACTGCAAAGCACCAAACATTTATGTCATTAACAACAGGGGCTACGCTTTACGGGCTTGGCCCCCATTGTTTATTCTATTTTTTTCCCCATTCATGGGCAGAATAAATTTTGTTATGCGCACCAAGGCATGTGTGATATACACCCCCACTAGAAACACGCCGCTGACTGGTGGTGGCTATAGGTGCCCCACTAATCAGCTAAGAGCACTTAACTCTCCCCCGGAAAGCCACCCAAACACTCAGCCGTTGGCCACCTCGGAGCCACTACCTAGGGAAGTGGCTTTGAGCACTCCCAGCCCCCAAAAGAGCAGGAGAGCAGCGGGCGGTCAGGGAAGCCTGCGAGGCTGGAAGATCAGGCTCTTCAACCTAGGGGAGTAACTTCAGGAGCCCCACACCAAGCACCTGCGCAAGTAAAACCAGCTTGACTCGCAGGCTCCTATCTCCTCTCACTCCTAAGCCAAGCGTGGGGGCCCACGAGCTTCTTCCTCCGCCCGCGGCCCAGCATCAAAGAGCGCCCGCGGCCCATACACAACTCGCCCAGCCCGGTGGGCCCAGCGGGGGAGGCGAGCGATGCAGACGGCACAGCCCCAGGGCCCCGCCGAGCCGCGCTTCCCCTGAGCACCTCGCACGCACACGACGCCCGGGAGACCTGCCCGCCCGGCAGAAATGACGCGGCCCTACCCCGCTCCCGGAGCCGCCGCCGCCGCCCCCCACCCGCCGCTCACCGGGTCAGTGCTCAGCACCGCGGCGGGGGTGGCAGCAGCAACAGCGAGCAGCAACAACGGCCAGCGCGAGAGACTCATCCTGACGGCTCCCCGCGCGCACTGAGGAAGCCCTGCCGGTAAGCGGGCGAGGACCGGCGACAAGCGCCGTCACGTGACACGGCCCACGCCCGGGAGCGCCACGTGACGGAGCCCCAGGAAAGTACCATCGGGCGGGGGAGGAATGTTCCACTGGGGGCGGAGGTCAGCTGCTGCGCAGTCTCCAAGCGCCGCACAGCAGTGCTCCCCCCCTCCATCCCGCTTGGTGTAGGCGGCGAGCGTGGCCGGGCTGGTAGTAGTTCAATCTACTCCAGGGACTTTAAGTCTTCCTGCAGCCGCCTGTCCCGGAGTCCGGCGCGGCCGCGGGCGGATCGGACAGATCCGGAGCCTGCCGGCTGTCTCCCGTCGGAAAGGCGCAGTTATTTGTTTGTGCCCGTTAGGTTTATGGAGATACCCATCTCAGAGAGCGGGAAGGGACCTGGGAAGGTCAGCCAGCCCAGGACCAAGCACCATCCCCTGAACTGCCCCCTGAAGGATTGAACTCGCAGGCTGTGGTTTAGGAGGCCAGTGCTCAAACCGCTGGGGTTTCACGTCCAGTTGCTCATATGTTTTCAGCTCTTGTTTGAATAGAAGTTTGCACTAGTTTTAACGGAGAGTTTACTACCTAATAGGAGTGTTACTGATTTATTATGATATTACTAGTCGGTCGGAACATGGGCGACAAGACCCGCCGAGCAGCAAGGAATGAGAGAGGAAATGAGGGTTATAAAAGCAGACCCAGACGCAAAAGCAAAGTATCTGATAGACGGATGGGGCAGAGGGTTACGCAGCGAACGTGCAAAGCCGGGTGTCAGGTGCCCGGCGCTCCACTCTGCAGGGGCCGCAACCTGCCGCTCCGGAGCCGCGTGCGGCTCTCTAAGAAGTCAGTTGCACCTCCGGGTGTTGCTGCGCTGACTCCTCTTGTGGGTCGCTGCCCTGCTGCACTGAAATAATGGATCTACATGTGAAAGGTTTAGCGGCTGGCAGGAGGGATCCCGCCTTTAAACTAATTAACGTTTAGTTCTATTGTTTCAGCATGAGAAAACAGGAAGCCGCCCAAGCTGCAGGTGGGGGAGGTGAACAGGAGAGCTGGAAGGAGGGGCAGCTGAATTTTTCCCTGCTGGAGCGGTGCAGCTGCGCTGCGAAGCGGGAGGAAGAGGCGGGAGCTGCAGAGGAGCAGGGGCAGAGTGTGGAGCTGTTTGAGGCAGGTTATTCCTTGGGATGGAGGCGGATTTGCAGGCCAAGGGGGGCAGGGTAGAGTCTGGAAATGGGGGGAGCACAGACGGTTGATGCGAACCAGGTGCAGCATTTTTCTTGTCCTCATTTGCTCTCCAATTCAGGGGTGAAAGTAACTTAAACTTTTCAACTGGTACAAATCATTGTGTCTGCGCTGTTCTTAAACCAGGGATTACAAAAGGTACAGTTTGACATTCTTTATTAAGGACTGTCTCATATTCACATGCATTGTAGCTCTTTATTAATTTTCTAACTTAATTGGAAAAAAATGACTGTTCTGACTATTCTGGCTGCAGACCCCTGTTCTGTGCTGTCAGCTTCGTCATCTCTAAAAATGAGGATCACCTGCGACACAGGAAAGTCATGAGTTACCCAGATGAATGAGTGAATAGACTTTGAGATTTGTGGTTGGAAGGAACACCAGCAAGAGATGATTTAAAGAAGTGGTATCTGAGGGGAATGCAGCTGTATAGTCTCACTGAATGAAGATTAGGGCTGAGAGAAACTGACCAGTACTGGCTTGCTGGTGGAACACCCTTGATGTTATGTTGTTAAGGATGTACTTAAGTCAGAATATTTTCATTGTACAGGTTTTACTTTTTCAATCACTGTGACCATGTTTGAATGATGCTTTGGCTGATTGTGTGTATTTCCCTCTCACCTTTGTATAGGGTGGACACAATACAGTGAAACCCCTCCCCTGCCCTAAGAGCAGCCTCTTCCCGCAATGGAGGTTAGAGATCCCCCTTTTCCCCACCCCCTTTCAGTGGGCCATACAAGACATCACAATCCAATATTTTTTTCCTGCATAGAGGAAGCAGGGAGAGAAGAAAGGGGCACTGGGTGGGATTCTGTGGCCACCAGCAGGGGAAGGGGTGAGGGGAGAGACTCTCTCCTTAGAGCGGTCGTGCACCCTTCTCTGGTACACATGAATGGCTGGGGGCAGGACAAACACCAATTCCCCCTCCTTGGGTTGTCTGTGCCCTGCGCATGTCTATTAAAACCCCCTTGCTCCTTGGGACTGGTATTTTGTCTTGCCCTCTGCCGGTCATGGATGCCAGAGAAGGGTGTGTGACCAGGCAGGCTGCACTTAGATGTTTTATTAGCATCTAGTTGCTAGTTTCAAAAAAAATTGGTTGGGCCCCTGGCTGTAGGTCTGATGTGGCTGCACTACTGACTAAACTTCTCTAGTTTGGCACTCTCTTCTGGCAACATCCACACTCGCACATAGATATCCACTTGTCATCGATGTAGCCAAGTTTCCTGTGGTCCCATAAAGTTTGTATCCAGCCACCAGTCCTGGCTTTCAGTGTTCTGTGCTGTTGTTTAGCTGTAATTTATCCCTAAATGTTTTCTTAGGGCCCAGTAAGTAACGGAAGTGTTGGTAATTCTGCTAGCCAATATTGACCTCCTGTGGTCCAGCAAATTCCCATGTCCAGCACCAGTCAGTTCCCAAGGGCGCCAGATGGGGAGGGGAAAAGGGAGAAGTTTGCAGGGCGAGCAGATTATTCCACAATTGTCCTCTACACAAGTTATTGCCCCTTCTTCAGAGGCATCTATTAGCTGCTGTCAGATGCAGACTACGGGACTGGGGTAAATAGCTCAGTAGTTTGACCTAGTATGGCAACGCCTGTTTTGCAATCTGTTTTACCTAAAAAAAAAAATGAGGGTTAAAAGAATGACTCGCAGCAGGCGGTCTGTGTACAGCATATCAGGAACAAGGCTGGATATAGCAGTATCTCAAAGTAATCATCATTAGTCAACATAATACTGAGTTTCTATTCTCAGACTATGTCTACATTGCAGGGATTTCCAGAAATAACTTATTTCAATGTTAGAATGTTGTTTCTGAAAAGAGTGTGCATGCTGCAATTTTGAAATTGAGTGTTTACACTACAGAGCCCAATTTTGAAATAAGCAATGATGAGATGCTTCCCTGGAGGTCAATTAAGCTGTAATTACCTCTGCTTAGTATTCACTGAGTCGGTTTCAGAATTGAAAGGGTGGAGGGGTTGGCAAAACTCCTTTGTTCAGGTGGAGTTACTATTTCAAGTAAAATGCCCTGTTATTCCAGTATCACAAGCTTTGCACTGTAGACGCAAGGGTTTTTTTTCCCCGAGAAGAAAGGGTTTTCCCACCTGCCTCCCCTGTGTAAACAAGCCGTTAGAGTTCACTGTGTAGTACATAAAGAGACCATGTATTTCAGAAAGAAATTGCTTGGAGTCATAGCAACATAGAATATTAGAACTGGAAGGGACCTTGAGAGGTCATTGAGTCCAGTTTCCTGCCCTCTCAGCAGGACCAAGCACCCTCAAGACCATCCCCAATAGGTGTCTGTCTAACCTGCCCCCACCCTTGACCAATGCTGCCTGGAGAATTATGGGCCTGGTGCTGCAGCAGCAGGGGTCACTGCCTCTCTCCCCCCAACACTCACCGCATGGGTCGTGGGAGCTGGAGCAGCTCTTTGCTCTTCCCTGTAGTTGTGCCCTACATCTCTGCAGTGGTGAGAAGCAGAGCATCCTGGCACTCTGCTTTGATCTGCTGTGGAGAAGCTCGGGGCAGCAGGGTGATAAGACGGTGTGGAGTGGAGCAGGCTGCCCAGCTCCCACTGCCCATGTGGTGAGGATGGGGAGAAGAGGCAATCCCTCCTGCCCCCAAAGCCCCTCATCTGCCCCATCTCTCTCAGAAACAAACAGTGCTCCTGCCCAGACATATTGCGCGTAGCAACTTGGTCCCAGAAGAGCCATCCCATCCGTAGGACAAGGGGCGGGCAGCCTCCCCAGGCCCATTGCTTTCATGGATCCTATGGCAGCTGCCTGAAACCCAGGCAAGTAGTTTCAGTAGCATTTCCTCAATCCTTTGTGCTGCTGTTTGTGTGAACTCCTGGAGGCTCCTTTTCTCGAGCTTCCAATAGGGTCTCAACATTTGTGAGAGTTCCATGTTTGGAACTCTCACAAATGTTGATTTTTCGTGAATATAGGGGTGCTGAGGGCCCCAGGGAAGCAGCCGCTCGGCTGCTCGCGAATAATTGAATTTTCAAACATTAAGTTGGCCAATCGTGAGACTCTACTGTACCAGGTCCGCTAAATCGAACCCAGCAAGTTCGACCAACAGCACATCAATCTTTCTATAAGTGTAGGTGTACCCCTAGTCATCTTTCCCTTTTCTCCAGTCTAGTCTGTGGGCTGTTTCCTGCCGACCTGGAGTATCTCAAAGGATGCTGTAAATTATGTCAGGTGGAGCACTTCCATAGTGACTATTCCACCAGTTGATGATTTATCTCAGGAAAATCCTTACCTGTCTCTCTAGGGCAATTTTCCAGCTGTTTTGCTCTGCATTAGCAGCACAGCACAGCTGAAAAAGGAGCCCAAAAATTGATTCATAATCTTTCTCTGTAGGATCTGGTCAGGCCTGCCAATGGGTGGTTGGAGGCAAAGAGCGCAGTTGGTCCTGGGCCCAGCATTTCATAGGGACTTGGAGCTCTGATTGCCATCGCTGCTACTTAGGCAGTGGTGGTGGCTGGAGCTCTGGGCCCCTTTCAAATGCTGTGGCAGCACTGCTGCATGGCTGTGAGGGTCTGTATGGTGGTGGTGGGGGCAGTGCTGGGGGCTGAATGCACTAGGCTACACTCCTTCTGCCCTTGGGGTGTGGAGCCAGCCCCACTCCCGACTTTGGTTCATGCTATGGTTTATCTTCTTTCAGTGGTGCCTCCTGCAAGCTTGTGTAGTAGGAAGTCGTGAAAGGTATGACCAATTGTGTTACTAAATCTAAGCAGGTATGATTTTATCTACAGAGGATGGAGTGCCTAAATATTTCAGATGGAGGGTTCCTGAGATTACAGCAGTCCTATCTTGGGCTGAAATAGTTCTTAACTTTTAGCGAAAAGGATACAGTTAGTAACAGCACAGCAGGACTGTAGGCAGTTAGGGAGGTTGCATGAACCTGACCAGTCAGGCCAGTCTATTTGTATTTAATGTGCTTTTGTTCTGTTTGTATCTACCTGTGAATAGTTTAATAAAATGGAATATAGTTGTCTGTAGTGCTGTGATTAATTTGGTCCAATAACTTTATGCGTAATACTTTCAGAAACGCTCTGTTCCAAGGCATTCAGGTCAAATAAGAATACTATAAAATGTAAGGTATGACAACTTCTTCAAATACATAGTTGGTGTGAAGTATTTTCCTTGTAAGTATCTGTATACAGGAGAGTTTGTGTAACTTGCCCAAATCTACACAGTAGACTAAGGGCAGAACCAGGATGAGAAGTGAGTGGCCCAATTATCTCACCAATTGTGCAGCTTCATGGCTGAATTCAGAAGCATATATTTTTTTTTTAAAAAATGAAAATCAAACAAAATATATTTTGTAGATGTTGCATCCCAACCACTGAGTCATTGTAGTAAGACTTGTGCATAAGAAGCAACATAAAGCTGACTGTTAAAAATGGGGTGCAGTTTTGCAAACCCTTTCTCATGTGACCAGTTCAAATGAGGGTGAGTCAGAGGAAGATTGCAGCTAAATCACAGGGCTGAGAACTAAGCAATCTGGGTTTCATTAGAGAGAATGATTACATTTTCTCTCTGTTTGGGAGGTCACATGAGGGTCTGCTTTTCCTGAGTGCTGAGTGTTGATTTCTACTGAAATTGGGATGGTTCAGCACCAGAGATCTCCTTAGGATTTATGGAGGGGATGGAGTGTGTGATGATTTTTTAGAGATGTGACTTTGTGATCTTCAGTAACACACTAATGAAATATTTTGAAAGTATATTTAAACTAAGGTTCTGTAGACTAACACAGTAGAAAGATTCAGAAACTGACAGTATGTACCTGGGGTTGGCAAGTGACAGTTAAATGGCTTCATTGCCACTTGAACGGCTCTTTAATAGGTTCAGCATTATGCATGCTTTTTCACTTTTAAGTTAACAACCTCTCTGGAGGGAGCAGAGCCACAGAATGGGGATAGGAAGAGGCTGATGGGGGGATGTTAAGATCCAGTGGTGTCCCATACAGCTGCATATTCTGTGACTGGGCAAGGATGTGTGTTGAGCACTTCCGTGAAGTCAGTTAATTTAGAACTAGATTGTGTCATCTTACTCCGCAAGTAACCTCGTTCAGGTTAATGGAATGTTCACAGAACAAGGCTCTTCTAAGCACCAAGATGAACCTGGCTGGCTGGCCTGCTTGCTCATTCATACATACATATATGTTGCTGCAGTGCCCAGGAGCCCTAGTTATGCACCAGAATTCTGTTATGTTAGGGCAGGGGTTGGCAACCAAAATAGCAAGATGAGCCATACTTTTTTTCCAAATGTGGTGATGATTCAAGAGCTGCAATAGATGTGAATATGAGACGGTCCATAAAAAATAAAGTTAAACCCTACTTTTGGTAGCCCCTATTTTAAGAACAGTGCACACACGATGAATTGTAACGCGATACATGTTTACTGCAGGACATAAACTTTTTGCATATTCTGTTTGCTCATGCTTCACATGGGTGTGTTTGTACTACTATCTTCCTGACTTCCACTCTTGAAACCCACTTTAATTATGCCAATTTCACTTCATGTTTAATTTCAGGGTTTTTTTTTCCTTAAAATGCCTGTTGCCTTTCACAGCAGCGGTGCTGCAAGTTTCCTTTTCAAAATCAAGAATTTATTAGCAACACAATCAAAACACAAATACAATATCCTATCCTGCAATGCACTGCACATATTAAAGGGGAAGTTAGCCGATGTTTCAAGATCACATATTGTTTGCTAATTAGATATGAGTTGATTGTTGGGCTTTTAGATGTTCCTCATTTCTCGAGAATAATCGTGAGGTTTTTTTTTACTTCGCAATTACAGTGTCATGAGCCACAAAGAAGTCCTTAAAAAGCTGCATGTGGCTCCAGAGTGACAGGTTGCAGACCCCTGTGTTGGGTGCTGTCCATACGAAAGGAAAAATGGTCTGTACTTCAAAGCAATAACAACATTTCCCTTTCTTACAAGGTGTGTTAGGAAGATTTTATTTTTTAATGTTTGTGAAGCTGAGTGAACTCCTTAGCATGTGGTGCTGTAGAAGAGCAAAACAGTATTATTATTCTGGACTGGCTGGAAGTTTCCATCAACTGTTTTTCAACAGAAAATTGGGGTGTTGAAATAATTTTTTTTGAGGGAAGTGTTTTCTTTAAGTGGAAAATCTAGACTTTTCATCTTCACCCCCAAAAGTTTAGATTTTCTTGGGGTTTTTTTGGACAACATATCTAAATTTTCGTTGTGACTACCCCTCCCAAATTTCCAATGAAGTCTTTTTAATCTGTTTGAAGTATCCAAGAAGAATGAAAAATAAAACAAAATATATTTTGAATGGAGATATATTCAGTGACTCTATTTAATAACTCTTTCAAAATCATACAGTAGTTTAAAGCAAAAGTAATAGTGGTAGGAATTTTTAAATGATTTTTTGAACCTGAAAGTGTCTCTTTATGGTAATACGGTATAGAATAATATAAAATAATACATTGAGAAAAACAGGTCTGAATTTCCAACTTTTGTGTGGATCATCTTAGCTGTAATGCTGCATTAGTGTACTTTTTTTTGTCCTTTTTCTCTTATATGATATTTGTTCACTGAACAGAAACTTGATGAACAGGTTCTAGCTGCTTGCTGTTGGCTTGTTTTAAAAGAGTGATACTTGACTGGTTTTCAGAGGGTAGGGCAATTTATAACACTAATCCACAATGGAACTTAAAAATATGTATTAAAAAGAGTAGCCTGACAGAAGAAATAATATTTATAATTTTTCTGTAAAAGTGAGGCTGCAACCCTAGGATTCTACCTTTTCTGTTAGGCCACCCTGAACAAACCTATGACACTACATTTAATTTTGTATGCATTTCTCTGTCTAATTGCTCGCCTGTTTGCTTAGTTATTTCTGAGAAGTTATGATAACAAAGAAGTTTAGTCTCCTGAAACTGTTGAAGTGGGAGATTGCTATTTGCTATTTTGCCTGCTCAAGAATGCAACAGGCAGGCAACTTACCCATGGGCGTGCAGTCCCAGAGCTAACAGAGATGTTGCATTAGACTTACCATGTTAGAAAGTTTGTCTGTTGTTTATGTATCACTATACATAGGTGATGTTTTGCAGTGCTGTAAATAACTCAGCAAACAGAAGATGAGGTTCAAATGCTTACGAGTTTATAATGAAAAAATACAAACTACCATTGTTTTAGTACTATGTGCTTTGTGCTAAAATATAGGCTATCTGCTGTACTACGAGTACAGTAACAACCCTGGTCCCTGGCACTGTGTGTGAATTTTAAGTATGTAGGCCTCCTGGAATGGGAGCATTTTCATTTAATTTCTTTTAATTTTTGAATACCCTTCTGTTTCTGGACACGTCACATAAGCTTAAGCGCACAGAAACAAGGTGTAAATTCTTTAATGTGATCATTTATGCAGTTATTCAAGTTATTTGAGTATTGAACTGTGCCACAAATAAAGCCTGGATAGTATGGGGATGAGGGAATGTGTTGGCAAATGCTAATGGGTTACTGTACTACATGGGAGGCACTGCCGAAGGCATAGTGTCAGAAGTGGATGAAGGAAACGATGTCTTAGATATCAGAGGGGTAGCCGTGTTAGTCTGGATCTGTAACAGCAACGAAGGGTCCTGTGGCACCTTATAGACTAACAGAAAAGTTTTGAGCATTAGCTTTCATGAGCAAAGACTCATTTCATCAGGTGCTGGTGATGTCTTCAGCAAATGTAGGGTGTGCAGCAGTGTGTAGGATGAAGTCAGTTGATATATGTAAAGAGGTGTAAAGTTGCATAAAGCTTTGCAGGTAATGTTGTAAAGTCAGCGTACAGATCTGAGAAACAGGAAATAGTGCTGCTGTAACTCTGTGGAGAGCTCATCACTTTGGGAGTGTCTTGTCATCAAAGGGCTCTGGAAGATTTTTTCAGTACCTAGCACACAATTAAATCTCCCTACACTAATTCCTTGGGTGGCTAGTTGTCTTTCTAGAAGGGTATAATTGTTTGAGTTGCAGGGAGGGGAGCATACCTTGAATGTGGCAGAACACTATTTTCATATTTACTGGTGCTGGATGCATTAGTTTATTCAAAGAAAAGCGACCAGCCAACTTAATCTTGTTAGTTTACAAGAGTATATTACACCATTTCCATGGGAATACTGACTTGCATTAAATGTCGATAAGAAAGA
Source organism: Carettochelys insculpta (assembly GCF_033958435.1). Classification (NCBI taxonomy): domain Eukaryota; kingdom Metazoa; phylum Chordata; order Testudines; family Carettochelyidae; genus Carettochelys; species Carettochelys insculpta. The sequence continues at coordinate 55,438,412 of NC_134140.1, forward strand.
ATAGCTGAACCTCTGGTTCCCAGTTTTCAGGTATGCAGTTAATACACATAACTTTGTAACATGTGGGATAAGAATGTATTGCTTTTTTTCTTGTATTTCTGCACTACAACTTCCCCTCAAACTCACGTGCAGTGGGACAAATTCTTTCATGGCAAAATTCCTTTGGAAAAAAATTGTGTACTATACAAATTGGGGGTTTCTTTTGTCACTTATGTTGCTTCCACAGTAGACTAATATCTACTATTTGAGCTATGTAATAACAAAATATTAAAAGATAACTGTGTATTGAAAACTTTAACGCCCTCAGAACATATCATTAGAGCTCCATACTTACTGTAGTTGGTTACAACCAGTGCTTTTTTTGTGCCAGTACTTACTAAGTACTGGTACCTGGGCAGCCCCAGCACTGATTACAGCTGTGCATATTTATTACCTTTCATTAGACCTCAGGGTTTTTTTTTTTAATAAGGAGTAAAGGGTCATACATAACCAGATCAGGACAGGAGTAATCAGAGTTCTTCTTCAGGTCCAATATTCAGTCAATGTTCAGTTCAGACAGGTTGGTATCTCTCACATCTGTCCTGTCAGTAAATCAGTAGAGTTCTAAATGTTTTGGAAGAGGATAAGATTTATGTTGGAAATTATTGGATTGTCTCCCTACAGTGGTTGGTATGAGGGAACTGAGGCTGTGGCCACATTTGGCCAAAACTTCGAAATGGCCATGCAAATGGCCATTTTGAAGATTACTAATGAGGTGCTGAATTGAATATTCAGCACCTCGTTAGCATTAGGATGCTTCCAGCTGCAGCACTTTGAAAGTGCCACTTTTGAAAGCGTGCGGCTTGGCGTGGCTACACAGGGGTCCTTTCCAAATCCCCTTATTCCTCTCAGTGGAGGGGAATAAGGGGATTTCGAAAGGAGCGGGTTCCTTTCGAAAAGGACCCCCGTGTAGCTGCGCTGTGCCGTGCGCTTTTGAAAGCGGTGCTTTCGAAGTGCCGTAGCCAGAAGCATCCTAATGCTAATGAGGCATTGAATATTCAGTTCAGTACCTCCATTAGTAATCTTCGAAATGGCCATTTGCATGGCCATTTCGAAGTTTTGGCCAAGTGTGGCCACAGTCTGAGAGAGGGCAATCTCATGAGGAGGCATCTGACACATGAATGGCTCTGATGGATGCTACTAAAAAGATTAAGATTTCACATAGACACATGCATTGAAAATTTTAACTTTGTCATTAAATGACACAGGCTTGAGCAATAGAATGGTGTTCTTTTATAGTCTGACTACAAACCACCTTAAAATAGGAACTTAAGCTTTTCTTTAAAATGTTTTCCAACAATTGCCAACTTTTTGATAATTCTTTACTTCTCAGTCTTTTGTTTGGCTGCCTTTGATGGATTTATATTTGACGATTGAGAAATATTGGTAGTAATGTCAGGCACACTGTAAATGGCTATTTGGTCTTTATTTCCACATTTTTAAACAGACCATGTATCCCGAGAGTTTGTTACTCATGCAGGGGTTGGCATAGCTAAGATTAAGTAAATCAGAGATCTCATTGTTGGGTAAGCTTTATATAAAATGTGGTGTGAACACACAAACACCGTTTATCCACAAATTACATAAGCATCTTTAATGGGGTGTTATCTCTGTAACATACCAATGCATACTCTGCCTCTAAGGGTTCAGCAGCAGTATGTGATTAGTGTCACTGCTTGACTATGGAGAAACTTTAAACTTCAGAGTGCCGGCATGTGTGTAGCCCCAGGCACTTTGAACGGCACTTTGAAGTCCCTTTACTTCTCAAAATTTTGGGGAGTAATGGGATTTCGAAGTAGCCCACAGCTACACGCATGCTGGCACTTCGAAGTTGCCGTGGGGAAGAATTAGCCTCATGAAGTGCTGCGTATTCACCACAGCACTTCATTAGTAATCTTCTGTCACCCTGATTAACATGCCCCCTTCAAAGTTGGGGGCTAGTGTAGACAAGCCCTTTGACAGGTGATCCTGACTGGTTTGGCTGGCAGGCTGTCAAGTGCAGGCACTTGGGCTCCACTTCCCCCACTACTGTGCTTCTGCCTTGGACCTGCCCCCTGGAGCCTTCTGATTGTTTGCTGGTGGCTATTTCTATGTTTGACCATATTCAGCATAAAAGAGCAGCATGCATCTCTGTCACTCACATGCAAACACACTTGGGGACTGTGTCTACACGGGTGCAAATCTTTGAAATAGCCATATTTCGAAGATTACTAATGAGATGCTGAAGTGAATATTCAGTGCCTCATTAGCATTAAGACACTTCCGGCTGCGGCGCTTCGAAAGCCCTGCTTTCGAAAGTGCGTGGCTCGGCACAGCTACATGGGGGTCCTTTTCGAAAGGACCCGCCCCTTTTGAAATCGCCTTATTCCGATCAGTGATTGGGATAATAGGATTTCAAAAGGTGCGAGATACTTTCAAAAAGGACCCCAGTGTAGCTGTACGGAGCCACGTGCTTTCGAAGTGCCGCAGCCGGAAGCGTCCTAATGCTAATGAGGCGCTGAATGTTCAGTTCAGCGCCTGATTAGTAATCTTCAAAATGGCCATTAGCATGAGATGCCAAATATGCATATTTATGCCTCATTTGCATTTTCAATTTACCTCATTTACATACCTCTTTCAAAAAAGGAATGCAAGTGTAGATGCACCCTCTGTTTTACACTCATCTCCTGACCCAGTACACACTTGTGTTGTTGTAGTTACTTTTGCTTCTTTCAAAGTGTTTTTTTAATGTTTTTGACTAGTCTGTGGATTTCATAATTATTTCTCTTTTATGCTTAAATGTAATTCTTTAGTAGTAGGTTCCAAAATACCTAACCTGCCGTGGCTGGAGTAATTTATCACTATGGTAATTTTCAAAAATAGATTTACATAGGTTTTTGGTTTCCACTGGTGGTGCACATCTGCATATTATCTCAATAACAAAATACATAATAAAATTCATTCCACGCATGGATGAAAAAATTACAGAGAACCCAGACAAGGAGTCTCCTGAAATAAGGGTCAATTTCTTAGTGGCTTCTGAAGCCACATAAGGAGATCAGCCGCTGGAGCCCACAGCTGCCACCACACACTCCTGTTACTGGGGGTGGGGCACAGATGGGTGTGGTCTGCCCACGTATATGCCCCACTTCTGGTGGGAAGGGCACGTGGTGGCTCCAGTGGCAGTCTAGGCTGTGGTGGAAGGTTCAGTGGTTGGAAGTGGCAGCTCCGGTAAGTCAGTTTTTTTTATTGGGGGAGCTGGCAGACATCCATTGTTTTTTTATTGGGGGAGCTGGCAGACAATGGGGGAGCTGGCAGACATCCATTGTTCCCAAAGTCCGCTAAATCAGGGTCCATAAAATTGAGCATTTACTGTAAGCATTTTTTCAGTATTAGTGTGGTATGACTTTTTAGTGTTTTTGTCTGGTTTTTAAACAAGTAATTTTTAAGTGAAGTGAAATTTGGGGTACACAATACAAATCAGACTCCTGCCTGCCTGCTCTACAGTAAGACTATGGCTAGATTACCATGGTTTGTTGACAGAAGTCTTTGATATCTTCCAACAAAACTTCTGTTGAAAGATCGCGGCCAATCCACTCTGTTGACAGAGAGGGGCCGGACTGCTTGGCCACCCTATAGGCAAAACAGCCAACCGGAAGCACAGCAGACAGGTGGCCTGCCCCAGAACCTCCACACTGACTTTCTGTCAACAGATCTCTTTCGACAGAGGCGTTGTTCTTCGTGAGGAGCAGGGTACAACTGTTGACTTACTGTCAACAGAACACCTTGGGAATCTGGACAATCAATGAGTTTTGTCAGCAAAATGCCAGTTTTGTCAACAAACCCTCTAGTTTAGACGTATCCTAACTGTGAAAATACTTTAGGATGCATACCGAAAGAACGTAATGTCATTACATCAAACCACAGTAGCCCTTACTTGGAATATTATTTTCAGTTTTAATTACCCTCCCTCAAAATAGCGTGGCACAAATAGAAATTCTGACTTGGGTGACAAATATGACAACATCATGACGAGATTTTGTAGGGGGAAGACTTGAAAAGACCATAATTACTTCATTTAGAGAGGAGGTAAATGAATACATAAAATAAATATGCATATAAGTAAATAGCACAGAAAAATTAAAATTGATTCTCCTATTTATCCTTTTTCACTATTCAGAAAGAAGTGAAATTGGAAAGCAATAAATATAAAACTGATAGAAGCAAATACTAAAAAACCAAAACAAAGGGAAAAAACCCACCCCACAATATAACTTATGAAAGATTAATTCTTAAAGAATACTGAAGTTGCCAAGCTTAATAGTATTTAGAAAAGGATTAGACACAAGATGGGTGAGAGGATCATTTATTAGACATAATTCCATGGAGGAGCGAGACAAGCTTTTGGGCGTACATGGAGTTTGTCTTCAGGTCACTGCACAGCAAAATGGATTAGACATGTATATAGTTCAAGAGAAAATCCAGTTACCTAATTAGAATTATATTTAGGAAGGGCTAAACCCCCTCAGACTTCAAGGCATAAGTAATAGAGATAAAGAAGAAACTTTTCTGAAAGTTGGGGTAGGCTACAGTTGTCTCCTGTGAGGTTTCTATCGCTTATTTTTGATGATACCATCAGATACAGGATACTGAATGAGATGGATAAATGTGATAGCAATTTCTCTTCTGATTAATTTAGCATACTAATAGTGATTCTTACAGTTGGGCATAGTTAAAGTGTAAGATGGCCATAGTAGGTCAGACCAAAGGTCCATCTAGCCCAATACCAGATATCCCAGAGGGAATGAGCAGAACAGGTAATTATCACAAGTGATCCATTCTCAGCTTCTAATAAAGACTAGGGATACCATCCCTGCCCATCCTGACTAATGGCCATTGATAGACCTATCCTCCATGAATTTATCTAGCTTTTTTTAAAACCCTGTTATAGTCTTGGCCTCCACAACATCCTCTGACAAGGAGTTCCACAGATTGGCTGTGTCCACCCTTGGCCAAAATTTTGAAATGGCTATGCTAATGGCCAAATTGGAGAATACTAATGAGGCACTGAAATGAATATTCAGCACCTTATTAGCATGCTGCTAGCCGCAGCACTTTGAAAGTGCCACAATTCGCTTGTGCATGGCTCGGCTACATGGAGGTCCTTTTCGAAAGGACCCCACAAACATCAAAATCCCCTTATTCCTCTAGCTGAAATGAATATTCAGTACCTCATTAGTATTCTCCGATTTGGCCATTAGCATGGCCATTTTGAAATTTTGGCCAAGTGTGGCTACAGCCATTGACTGTACGTTGTTTGAAGGAACACGTTTATGTTAAACCAGCTACTTATTAATTTCATTTGGTAAATTATAGTTGTTGTGTTATGGGGAGCAAATCTCTTATTTGCTTTTTCAGCACCAGTCATGATTTTATAGACCTCTATCATATTTCCCGTAGTTGTCTCTTTTCCAAGCTGAAAAGTCCCAGTCTTATTGTGTCCTCATACAGCAACTGTTCCATACGCCTAATAATTTTTGCCGCCCTTTTCTGAACTTTTTCCAGTGCCAATGGGTGGGACCGCATCTGCATGCAGTACTGAAGATGTGGGTGTACCATGGATTTATAGTGGCAATAAGGCATTCTCTGCCTTATTTTCTGTCCCTCTCTTAATGATTTCCAACATCGTTTGCTTTTTTGACTGGCACTGCACACTGAGTGAATGTTTTCAGAGAACTGTCCATAATGACCTGAAGGTCTCACTTGACTGGTAACAGTTGTACATACAGTTGGGATTGTGTTTTGCAATATGCATTGGTTTATGTGTATCAATGCTGAAACTCATCTGACCAGTCACCTAGTTTTATGAGATCTATTTGAAACTCACCTTAGCTTGCTTTGGACTTACCAGCAGTTTTGTATCATCTGTAAATTTTGCCAGCTCACTGTTTATTCCTTTCTTGGTATCACTTATGAATTTGTTATATAGGATAGGTCCTGGGACAGACCCCTTGGGGATACCACTAGCCACTTCTCTCCATTATGAGAATGGCCCTTTTATTCCTACCCTTTGTTTCCTCCCTTTTAACCAGTTATCAGTCCATGAGAAGACCTTCCCTCTTACCCCATGACATCCAAAAAACTCACATCATTTTACTTTCCCTTATCACATAAAAAGCTACTTGATTATGTACTGCATCAGGAATCGGACTGGTGCTTGGGAAAGTTTACTGGTTCTGTCCTAACTGAGCACCTTGATTCTTGACTCTGCCATGTGATTTTAATGCCAGAAACGTAGTGGTCTGTTAAGATCAGTTTTTACATTCAACAGCTATTCTTCATTTCTCCATATACTCACTTTATGCTACATCTACACTAGAGTTTTGTCAACAAAACCCACATTTTAATCAACAAAACTCAGAACGTCCATATTACAGATGCCTTCTGTCAACAGTAAATTGACAGAATATGGCACTTCTGTTGACAGCATTCTGCCTTTTCCCCAGGAGGCAGAATGCCTTTCTTGACAGAAAGCCAGTGTAGACACACCAGGGGGCCCTCTCTTAACTGCTAGGGCTTCTGGGACACCAGGTAGCCCTGTTTGCTGTGGTTTTTATTGGCTGTTCTGTTGAGAGAGTGGTTGGGCAGTCTGGCTGCTCTTCTGTTGACAGAGTTGATTGACAGAGTGATCTGCTTTCGTGTCTGGCCACAATGTGTGGACAGAAGTTTTGTTGGAAGATATCTTCTAACAAACTTCTGTTGATAGATTGTTGTAGTGTAGATATTGCCTTAATGGTTACAGACTTGTTGTTCTCTATGAAGGTTAAAAACCATTCTGTGCACAGCTGCTACAAGTCAGGATAGCTCCACTAACATCAAGCTGGGACTTCAGTCTCATATGTTCAGATACATTAGTTTGATAAAATATTTATTTATTGAATGAAAGTACAATTTGAGGGCAATTTTATAGTTCAGTTTTGTATTCAGTTCTTCTTTTGATTACTAATCGTGACCTCACATCACTGAGTTGCTTTTCTCAACCTCCAATTAAATTTGCTAAAGCGACTTGGTTTTGGATAAAATTCTGCATACCAAATTTCAACACAGTAACATTTTATAAACTAAGTGGCATTCCGTCAAAATAATGACAGATTCTTATGTAGAGTGACACTAGATATTAATTTAATGAGAAGTATAAACAAGAAAGCCTTTGCATAAACAATCACTTTTGAAAAATGTTTTATTCACATAGACAAAGGATATAAAAGCAAGCAAACAAGCCAATTGTTTTTGTCACTTGCAGTATCTATCGGCTTTCAATTTTGATCTCCTATACAAAAGAGAAGAAAACAGCAAAATTTAGGTTACAAAAAAAAAAAAAGTAAATTTGAATAGTATGATAGTCACAAGGCATATGAGAAGGCTTTTGTTACATTTGCTTGCACTTAACTTTGGAGCATCTGCAGATTTCATTAGACACTAGTTAGTACTTTTGATTGGTCCTGCATTAGAACCATAAGGAATACACCAGCTGGTTGCACGTGCAATCTTAAAATTTTGAAATGTTCTGAATTCTAAATCACGAAGACTAAATCTTTTACTGTTTTTAAAAAAGAATTATTTTTAAAAGACAGAGGCTATGCCTATACTAGCCAAAAACTTCGAAATAGCCATTTCGAAGTTTACTAATGAAGCACTGAAATATATATTCAGCGCCCCATGAGCATGTGGGCAGCTGCGGCACTTCGAAATTGATGCAGCTCATCCAGACGGGGCTCCTATGAGTAGATAGGAATAAAGAGACTTCGAAGTAGCTGAGGTCCTTTCGAAAAGGAGCCCCGTCTGGACGAGCTGTCAATTCTGAAGTGCCGCGGCCGCCCGCATGCTATTGAGGTGCTGAATATGTATTTCAGCACTTCATTAGTAAACTTCAAAATGGCCATTTGCATGGCCATTTCGAAGTTTCTGGCTAGTGTAGAGACGGCCAGAGTGTTAGGAAAAAAACAAAATTGATTCCATAATTGAAAACTACTACTACTACTAACCCCATACAATCCACTCAACAATAGTTCTCAATGTTCTCTGCAGCTTAGTTAGTTATTTATAGGTATACAATCCAGTGTTCTTTTGCTTACAAGACTGATCAGTGCTTGGGATATTCTAACCCAAAATACTGCCTCTGTATACAATATGACTTTCACAACCTTATAGCTTGGCCAAAGCAAATTACCAGTAATGGCTATTTCCCTTCAAAAATGCAAATTTCAATCCCGATTTGGTGTTAGGGTTGTTGGAAAAATATAAAAGTAAGAATTTTGCTTTTATAATACGTCCTTGTATTCAAACTGACCAAAGCAGTTTATGATAATTTTTTCTTTTAGAAACCAGGCTGGCCTGAAAATTTTCAGCTCAAAAGGTAGGTTTCAAAAATATATAGGCAGCAGAAAACAGACTGCAGAGAGAACATTTAGGCAATCTTTACTTTAGTTGTCTTTAGTATTCCAGGTATATCAAAGATCCATCAATAGCTTTCGTTTAATTAAGAGCTGGAATTTTTTGGATATTAAAATACCTGTCCAGCAGTGTCTCATGGAAAGTGCCTTCTTTTCTGGCTTTTTTGAGAGCTTTACTATCTTCTTGGCTTATTTTAAGTTTACGATCTTGAAAACTTTGGAACTTCTTCCTGCAAAGAAAAATAAAGCATGATAACCACTCCAGTTCTACTGAAACTTTATGTAATAAAATTCTGTAGTTGCACCAGGATTTCAAAGCTCAATTCATGGACTAGATTGGTGGTCTAAAAGTAGAACAAGATGCAAGAGAATCCATAATGGTCTCTCACATTGCACTGAGTGGAGCAGGTGCAACCTATTCAGCCATTCTGTTCTGAGAAGGGAGGACTGTTATTCAGCCTGAACCTCTCTGTTTTAATGTGCACCGCTGACAGAATCTGAAAAGAATTTCATTTGACCTAGAAGGATGATGGGTCAGGATTGATTGTCTTGAAACACTTTAAACATGGGGAAATGGGAATCCTTTTTGCACCAATATGGAAATGGATAGCTTATTTTAGATGCAGAAAACCAGCAAGCTAAATGTTTTCAATTACATACACATAATTGATTTCACACTGTTTAACATTTCCTTTGTCTTCTTCCGGAATGTCATCTTTTTGCTTAGCTTCTCTTTCAGCACAAGTACGGATCTAGTTAGGAGAAAAGGAAAAACAGAAAATATACATTATATGAACTATAATTACTTGTAAGAAAAAAATTAAATTAACTTCCCCTGGTACGCAGGATATGACAAATGATGGATTTTTGAATAGGTCAGTTTTTCAGCTTGTTACCAAAGAACACTTAACAAGAGTTGGTTCCATTCTATTCTGGTTTAATTTTTTAAAGGAGTCTTTGTTCCTACCTTGTAATTCTATATATAAAACATACAAACACTAAACAACATTTCACAGGTTTCTTAAATGTACAAACAATATGTAGTCTATACCTACAGTATCAAATACTACATTTAAATTATTAGACAAGATTCAAGTTCTGAAATGCATAAACAGCAAGAGCATTACCTGATTGAAACATAAGTTTTAAATTAAGTTTTATGGGATTTTAGAAACTAGAAATCAAGACTTGATTTATTTTTATTTTTACTGATTTAGCTCAGTTGTTAGAGCATTTGCCTTGTCAACTCAGAGGAGTGAGTCCAATCCTTGAGGGGCCTTTCAACAGTCTGCAGCTGGTTAAATTTAAAAAAACTGTTAGGGAGGGTGGTCAGAGCAGAAGACTGGATTCGATGACCTCTTGAGGTCCCTTCCAGTTCTATAAGATAACTATGTATATCTCCATGTTTCATGAGAGAATACATTGCATTTCTAATTTAATTTTACAGATGAAATTTAAGTGCTTTTCCATTACTGACTGCAATAATCATGATTTTATTCAGCAAGGACATCTAGTATTTGTATCTGAGATTTTTAACGGAGACAGAAGGTGCTGTCTGTCTGTTACTGGCAACCAGGAAATGGTACACTTCTGAGCAATTGTGGAACAAATAATGTAGCATACTACTAGGGGGTCAATTTTCTGTTGGAAGTACAATTTCATTTATTTCAAATGAAAAAGACAGTGACTACTTGTGGTCAGAGATCTCTTTGTGTTCATACAAGAGTATGGCATTTGAATCCTGGGATAAGCCAGTTTGTTCAGTATTCTATCTGCCTGCAATTTCAAGTGAATAATTCTCTTCCTGTCTTAAATGGTTATGCAGCAGATCTATTTAAAAGTTGCCCCACATGTCTGTAATTCAAGGATGAATGAAGATGATATTCCTCTGCATACAGTTTGTAAAATTAATTGGAAAAAATCATGATGAATGGTATTATGTAAACAAATTTGAATGTTTGTTCCATAAGTATTAGGGAAAATCAAAACTATACACTATGCATTGTAGCATTCAAGCTAAAAATATTTGTATATTAAACACACATTACCTTTATCATTTCTTCTTTCCCTGCAGTTTTACTTTTCGCTTCTATATCTCCCTCTTCATTACAGGTGATAAAGCAGCTATTTGCTGCTAATAAAGCCATTTTCCCCTGTCAAAATACCGCCCCTTAAGTTAGTACCATGAACAAATTTTAGACACAAGCTTTAAATTATAAAATATATTGCTAGAAAATGCTAGAAGACACCACAGATGTCTTCTCATCTTCTGCCTAAGGAACTCTTAAGCTGCGTCTACACGTGCACGCTACTTCTAAGTAGCGGCACCAACTTCGAAATAGCGCCCGTCGCGGCTACACGCGTCGGGCGCTATTTCGAAGTTAACTTCGACGTTAGGCGGCGAGACGTCGAAGTCGCTAACCTCGTGAGGAGATAGGAATAGCGCCCTACTTCGACGTTCAACGTCGAAGTAGGGACCGTGTAGACGATCCGCGTCCCGCAACGTCGAAATTGCTGGGTCCTCCATGGCGGCCATCAGCTGGGGGGTTGAGAGATGCTCTCTCTCCAGCCCCTGCGGGGCTCTATGGTCACCGTGGGCAGCAGCCCTTAGCCCAGGGCTTCTGGCTGCTTCTGCGGCAGCTGGGGATCTATGCTGCAGGCACAGGGTCTGCAACCAGTTGTCAGCTCTGTGTATCTTGTGTTGTTTAGTGCAACTGTGTCTGGGAGGGGCCCTTTAAGGGAGCGGCTGGCTGTTGAGTCCGCCCTGTGACCCTGTCTGCAGCTGTGCCTGGCATCCCTATTTCGATGTGTGCTACTTTGGCGTGTAGACGTTCCCTCGCTGCGCCTATTTCGATGTTGGGCTGAGCAACGTCGAAGTTGAACATCGACGTTGCCAGCCCTGGAGGACGTGTAGACGTTACTCATCGAAATAGACTATTTCGATGTCGCAACATCGAAATAAGCTATTTCGATGTTGGCTGCACGTGTAGACGTAGCCTTAGAAGCCAGGCTTGGGGATCTGCTGTCTCTTTTACATTGTATACTGCTGCCAAAGCAGAAAAAATATCTTGATTTGAAGTCTTTCAAAATACAGTAATTTATCAAATTGCAATTTACAAGTGAACTTGTCTTTATAATCTTGCAGTATGTGTCATTCACTGTTTTACCACCTGTATGGAAGCATATCACTTTAGCAGTATTAATGTTTAAGTTTAAAATAGCAATTTTTATCAACTTGCCCTGCAGTTAATATTTGAGATTGCTTACATCTTGGAAGACAGGCTCCCATTGCTCTCTTGATCCTATTGCATCTGATCGTCCAATAACGACACCATCTGAATTTATGCCAAGGTATTTGCCATAGCCAGACTTCAGTGCGATTCTTAGATGAATAGGGGAAAAAGATAACAAATATTTTAAAGTCAAAACAGTTTAAAATGTACCTATCAAAGAGGTCCAGCACTTTGGTTTTAGCTGTACTGCTAAGACTTAAATGTTATAGAGTAGATTTTAAGGAAGAATATTTTTAATTCATGGTAAAAAAGATAAAACACAGCAGTCTAAATAAGACTTTACAGACATTCGTGAAGTAAAACCTCCACAACATCAAATTTTACAAAAATCGATTGGAGTAATTACCTTGTGTCAGACAACTTTACTGCTGTAAACTGTTCAGGAGGACTTGGGCCATCATCCTCTGAAAGAATTTTTTTTGAAAATTAAGCATAAGTGTTAGGTATATAATTTTCTAATTTAAGAGACTAAGTTTAAATAAAGATGAGATTATACAAGAATTACTGGTGCACAACACAGGAAGAGACAACAATACAGGGCCAGATAGTGACATAAATTTAAAAAAAGTATCCAACTACTATAAAAGCAGAAAAAAGAATTTTAGAGTAGTTATCTAAGCACCTGCATAGTTAGCACTCTACGAGACAAAGACTTTCCCTGTCCCCAACAATTTTGGGATTGAGAGTCTATAACAATTCATGGAGAATATGTATCTAAATCTACTGAATTGCTTTGTGAATCTCATGCAATGCATTATACACAGGTCTCAAAGGAAAATATTTTTATACCGTTTACTTGAGCTCATGACCAGAATTCAGTATTTTAAAGCCAACATCACTCTTGTAACAGCAGGAATGATCTACTACTACCATTCCTGGTCTGGTGGTTATCGTACTCTGGGGTTGAGACACCATACAAATTCACTCTGCTTCCAGAACAGGGACTCCCAACTTCAGCAGTGCCTCTTTCACTCCCAGAATGAGTGAAGGACCAGCTACCAGGGCCACATACAGAGAACATCTGTATAACAATTACAGATACAGGAGGGTTAGTCAGCACCCTTTGATGTGGAGTTGGAGTTGATTGTTGGTAAATGAAAGTCCTGATAAGTGTTCCCTTTAAGCTGAGTGCTTGGGACCACCCAGGAAAGATTCAGGTTCTGCCTGGCTGATCAGCAGAGCACCCACAGACGTCCAGTGGGCAGCATCAGCTTCTACTGGTGGTGCACATAACAATTTAATCTGTCCATGGATGGAAAAAATTAGAGGGAACATTTGTCTTGGTCTGATGTGACTAGGTTTTGCATGGTTTCTTACAAAAGTCATACCATTTTTCCATCTTATTAAAGGCCTACACCCACAGGTGAGCATCAGCAAAGGAAATGAATAGCATGGATAAAGAAATTTTTTTTCTAAGCTAACCTTGATGTTGTTAGTGGACAGCCATTAGGATTCAGTTATGCACAGAACAGCAGAGGAGATACACAGAATAATATTTTTAATATTATGTATGTTAATTAGCATCACTCAAAAAGACCTTTCGTTTATTGGCTTGAACAAAAAAAACATTTCATATCTCGATCCTGTGAAATTTCTCTATTCTTTATACAAACCTTTATGTGGTGCGCCAAGCGTAAAAAGGCCATTGTCAAGCGCATGGATATAAGCTCCCTTGTCCAGTTCTATTGCTACAGTCCCTGTGATTTCACCAAAATTTTTTACTGCCCACCAGCTTCCTAAAATATAAGAAAATGAAATAACACATCATACTTACAACTGGATTTTCGAATACCAATAGTATTTTGCTAATTAGCATAGCACGTAGGAGCCCCATCATGGAGAACTATAGTGGTAAGTGTTGTACAGAACAAAATGATGGTCTCAGTAAAACTTGCAGCGGATGTATCAGACAAGGGACTATGGAAGGATGGACACAGATCGACAAGAGAATACAAGGAACAAACACAGTATTCATTAGCATGACAGGCAGTAATATCAGCATACCATCAACCAGTCATCAATCTTTTTGTAGTCTTCATGACAAAGGAGAGGGTTTGGTAGATAAGTGTTCACAGGCTCTTAAGCACAAAGGACAGCGTGGAAGAAAGCATGAAGGTGCTTGTTTGAAAATTCAATGTGTGTGTGAGATAGAGGCTGGCATCAAAACCTGATCAGAGGTGTGAATCAATGTCTCAACTGAATGAGAAGCAATGGGAGGTGTGGTAAAGGGCTAAACTGTGAAGAGATTTGAAAATGAAGAGAAGTAGTATATATTTGATATGATGGAGGAGAGAAAACCATGCAGGTCATTTGTTGTGGCTATTAAAGAGAGAAAAGGATGTTCCAATGATCAAGACTATGAGAACCTACAATGCAGTATTAGCTGTACAGTTGGATAGGATAGGCTTTATCTTAGAGAAACCTTTCATAAAGAAACTGCAAGATAGTTTAAATATGAGATTCTAGAGAAAGGTTTAAGTTGAATATAATATCCAGGTGATATGCTTGTGTGTCAGGAGGATGGTGGCGGTGTTCATGGTGACTGTAAAGGGAAGGGCTTGGAGGGAAGATTAAAGGCAGTTTTAGCCATGTTGAGCTTTCGCTGATAGGCAGACATCCAGTGGAAAGAGAGAGACTGAGATTTTAGTTTGAGTATGAAATAGATCTTATCTAGTAATATGTAGTAGCATTATAAACTTCTAGGCTGGGTCTACACTAGAGAGTTTTGTTGACAGAAGGGGCCTTCTCGACACAACTCTGCATTTGCCTTGAAAGTATTATCCCTCAAAAATTTGAGGCATAAAAATCTGTGGACAGAATACTATTGACAGAAGTGCAGTGTAGACATTTCTGTGGACAGAGGGCTTCGAGTTGCCAGGCAGCCCTATTGCAGAGCTGCCATTCTGCTTCCTGGCACCAGAGGGCAGTGCAGTCTGGCAGATCTCTGTCGACAGAGCAAGTTGTGTGCAGATACAATCTGTTGACAGAGATTCTGTCGAGATTTCTCTGACAGATGCTTCTAGTGTAGCCCTACTGTTTAGGTACTTTACTGTGAAGCCTTGACAGATAATTATATTTAGAATAATTATTTTATTGCAGTAAAACAGTCTACAACTATTTCAGAAGCTAAACAAAAGTGTTCATTTCCTTTAAAGGGAAAAAAAGAACACAAAATACCTTTTTACAGATAGCTTAACAAACAGCACTTACAAGTTAAACTTAGCTGTTTTAGCGAAAATTATTTTAGCCTTAAACTCAGAATGGCTTTTTCCTGTTTTATTGGAAAGAACCATGAGAACATAAAGGCTACGTCTACACTAGCCTTTTCTTTTTGAAAGGGGCATGGTAATGAGCGAGGCTGGAAGATACTAATGAGGCATTGCCCTGAATATGCAGCACCTCATTAGCATAATGGTGGCTGCGGCAATTTGAAAGTGCCACTTTCCAGTTGTGTGCTGCCCTCATTGATGGAGTCCTTTTGAAAGGACCCCCCCCCACACACCGTCTTCGAAAACTCCTCAGACCTAAAACCAAATAGGAATAAGGGGCTTTCGTAGATGGGGGGGTGGTGTCCTTTTGAAAGGATCTTGTCTACACAGGTGACACGCAATTCGAAAGTGGCACTTTCGAATTGCTGCATCGAGCATTATGCTAATGAGGCACTGTATATTCATGGCAGTGCCTCATTAGTATCTTCCGACCTCGCTCATTACCATGCCCCTTTCAAAAAGAAGGGGCTAGTGTAGACGTTGCCAATGTGTGTAGAGAAATAAAGGTGATTAGACATCAGACCTCCTTTCTATCCCATATAAAGAGATTTCTGATTCAGATGTTTACACACATGCATACCAATATAATCCCCCCCCGTAGATTTAGAAATGTTTTGTATTTGTGCCAGAAGCCCAAACAAAAAACCAAATCAAATATCTTAACTTTCCCTTTCTTCATCTTTACTTTTGTTCTTTGGGCACGGTCTTGAAAGCCAACTCACCAACAATATCAAGTTGATCTTCTACATCTTCTTCTCTTTTTCTTTTCTTATCTTTGTGTTTTTTCTTACTGCAAAGCAAACCAAGGAGAAAAAATGGCTCGTTAATAAACCATCCCGAACTAACTGCCTGGGTCTAGATCGCTATCACTAATACACAGGAAAAGGGTCTGTCACCGAGGTAAACCCCTCCTCGGATAGGGCAGCCCCAGGCTCTGCAAACCCGGCTGCCCACAGGCTGACATCGTCTCCCTTTCACAAGTCTGTTTGTAAACCGCTGTAATGAGAACCGGGCAGGACATTGTGGGGACGCGCCTGGAGGGGGCTGGCTTTCACCGCCGCCGGCCACTTTAAGCTACAGCCAGTCACACGGGGGCCAGCGCCCTCAGGGCGGGAGCAAAACGGAGCCCCGTAAGCTTGAGGGGCGGCAGAGATGGACGGGCCGGCCTGGGCATGCCAGAAGTAGGGGGCTCATCGCGGCGCCTTGGGGGCCGCCCCGCACCTTTTCGCCTTCGCCCCCTTGAGAACAAGCTTGGTAGATTTCACGCAGGTGTACTCCGCCATCGCTACACTACAGGGGCCGCAGTGGGACAGAGCTCGTACCGCCGGGCAACTCGGACGGCAACCGCTGAGGGACAAATGAGATCCGCCTCCTCTCAGTCAAACGCGTGAGTGTGGCGTGCACATGCGCGGCGGGGAAGCGAAGACGGGGCGGAGCCGGGACGTGCCGTGAGGCGGGGTGCGCGAGGGTGAGAGGCCATGCCCGGGACTTATTTGGCGGGGTGGAGGGTGTAAGCCCAGTATGTCCCCAGCCCGGGCCGCAGGTTAAGAAAACCCTTGGGGGTTTGCTGCCGTATCGCCCGGCCCTCCTCGACGAGCCGCAGGGCTGGAAGCCGAGGCCGCGTCTGGGCTGCAGAGACGGGCCCCCGCCCACGGGTTTGGGCTCGCCGGGGGGCGGGGGTGTTAATTGGCGGGGCGGTGTGCGGGCTCGGCTCCTCCTACACCGCAGTTAAACACCGCTGCGAGCCAAGCTCTCGGCAGCCCGGGGCAGTTGGCAGGCGTGAGCCGGGCCGCGGGGCGACTGCCCGGCGCCGAGGGCTGCCTGGGGGCCGGGCACGCTGGGCGGTGCTGAAGTAGGGTTACCAGTTGAAAAAGAGGACCCCCCCCCCCGAAAGAGAGCGTGTCTGTATGGGTATCTACCGACTCCCTTTGCGATCGTGGGTTCCAGTACGTGCATTAATGCAAGGGGCGTGGGTGGATACTGATACAGATACATTCCCTCACAGAGGGTCCTCCAGCCCTGCTCCTTCCACCCCAGGCCTTAGCTCTTCCAGGAGCGTGGTGCTTCACTTGTCTCCTTGCCCGGAGGCATAAGAGTCTGTTGGCCTCCCAGGTGAGCCCTGGGTTTCCAGTTGCAGCATAAACGTACCTAAACTATAGTCTGTGTCAGAGGTCTCCAACCTTTGTATGTCCAAAATCACATTTTAAAAATTTCAGAGCAACCCAGGAGCTACCTTGACTCTTTCCTGAGGTCTATCCCTAGCACAAAGGCCCTCCCACTTCATTGCCCTCTCTCTCCATCACTTGGGCTACATCTACACGTGCAGCCAACATCGAAATAGCTTATTTCGATGTTGCGACATCGAAATAGTCTATTTCGATGAATAACGTCTACACGTCCTCCAGGGCCGGCAACGTCGATGTTCAACTTCGACATTGCTCAGCCCAACATCGAAATAGGCGCAGCGAGGGAACGTCTACATGTCAAAGTAGCACACATCGAAATAGGGATGCCAGGCACAGCTGCAGACAGGGTCACAGGGCGGACTCAACAGCCAGCCGCTCCCTTAAAGGGCCCCTCCCAGACACAGTTGCACTAAACAACACAAGATACACAGAGCTGACAACTGGTTGCAGACCCTGTGCCTGCAGCATAGATCCCCAGCTGCCGCAGAAGCAGCCAGAAGCCCTGGGCTAAGGGCTGCTGCCCACGGTGACCATAGAGCCCCGCAGGGGCTGGAGAGAGAGCATCTCTCAACCCCCCAGCTGATGGCCGCCATGGAGGACCCGGCAATTTCGACGTTGCGGGACGCGGATCGTCTACACAGTCCCTACTTCGACGTTGAACGTCGAAGTAGGGCGCTATTCCTATCTCCTCATGAGGTTAGCGACTTCGACGTCTCGCCGCCTAACGTCGAAGTTAAATTCGAAATAGCGCCCGACGTGTGTAGACGCGACGGGCGCTATTTCGAAGTTGGTGCCACTACTTCGAAGTAGCGTGCACGTGTAGACGCAGCTTTGCTGTCCCCCACTGTCACTTTCACTGAGTTGGGGCAAGGGCTGCGGCCTCTGGGTTGGGACTGGGGGGTTTGGGAGCAGGAGGGGGTGCGGGGTACAAGTTCTGGGAGGAAGTTCAGGAGCAGGAGAGCTATGCAGCCTGGGGCAGAGTGTTGGGGTGCCGGAGGTGGTACGGGCTCTGGTAGGGGGCTCCAGGCTGGGTCAGAGTGTTAGGATGTGGGTGGGGATGGAGAAGAGGGTGCTGGTTCTAGCATGGAACTCCAGCATGGGGCAGAGTGTTGGGGTGCAGGAGGGGCTGCTGGCTGTGGGAGGGTTTTGGGCAGAGTGTTGGGGTGAAAGTGAGAGAGCTGGGTCTGCGGAGGCGGGCAGTCAGGACTAGGGCAGGGATGCAGGAGACGTGAGGTGCAGGCTCCAGACAGAAGCAGGTGCTTATCATGGGCAGCTTCTGGCCAGCAGCGCAGCAGGGTTCAGACAGGCTACCTGCCTACCTTTGCTCCATGCCTAGAGCAACCATATCTCCCTGTCCCAAATATGGGACAGGGAAATACTGGGGGGAGGGCATCTCTTCCAAGCCCCAGGGAGCCAGAAAGGAAGCGGCAGCCACCAGGGCTTCCCGGGAGCCCAGGGAATGGCAGCCACTGGCGCTCCCCAGGAGTCCCGGAGAAGCGGTGCTCCCCGAGCCTTGGGGAAGCGGCAGCTGCTCATGCTTCCCCAAAGCTGGTTGGGGGACAGCCCAATGCAGGACAATTTGTCCCTTTTTAAAAAAATGTCAGGATGCCTTTTTGTCGTCCCAAATATGGGACCATTATGCCCAATATGGGAGCGATGGTCACCCTATCCATGCCACTCCCAGAAGTGGCTGGCTGTAGGTTTGTCTGCGTGCTCCAATGGGAGAGGAAGCGGGAGAGCATGTCTCTGCATTGTTCCTTTCCCCTCTCACTGTACTCACAGCTCCCATTGGCCAGGAGCCAGACAGTGGCAGCTGCAGTTATGGGCAGCTTACAGAGACATGCTGTTCCCTTCCCCTCAAGGAGATCAAAGAGATGAGCTTACTGCAGGCAGGCTTGTCAGAGCCCAGCTGTGCTGCTGGACATTGGAGGCTCCGAGGTTGTGGTTGAGTGGGTGAGGCCTCAGGATTGACCAGTTGATTGCAATTGATGTTTTTGTGACTCCTGGTCTATGTCTACACTACACTTTCTGTCATCAGTTTGTAGTAGAATACATGAACTGGAAGAGGTGAAAGTAAACAGGTACGCCCTGATATGCAGCTCTGGCAAGAGCTGGCTGAGCTGCAGCAAAGACGGGGTGATTTAAAGAGTTGACAGGGACCCGGGTTGCAATAGGACAATACCTGTAAGAAATGTTAAGTTACTTTCACCTCTGTGAGCTAGACTCCATAGTAAAAAGGAGCCTGTGTCTACTACAGTGTGTAGACATGGCTGTTGATGAAATGGTCTTGGGGGGCGGGGAGCAGCAGGGAACTGCCAAAGCTTTTCTGTGCTGCCTCCTTTCTGTCAGGACCTTTTCCTGCTGCTGGAGTCTCTTCTCACTGAGGGAGGCAGTGGGAAAACAGACTGCTAAAAATAGCCGTGTAGATGTGGGTGACGCTGCCTGGGTGTGCAGAGTGCCATGTAGGAGGACACAACCAAAGGGTTTAGATGTGTTTTTACTCTGCTTGCCTAAGCAGGACTTCACCATGTATGCTACTGCTTATATCCATGTTAGAGGCATACACAGTGCCTGTAATCTACACACTGCCAAAAAGCAGTGTGTGGTGTAGAGGTACTCTAAGGACTTTCTAGTACAGCCTATCACCATAATATCTGATCATCTTCCGCATACCATCAATATCAATAGCCAACACCCAGTGGACTTCCGAAGTCTCTGACTTTTCTTCCTTTTCAGAGTCAAAACTTTGGGATCAGTTGATTTTTTTCCCTTTTAGGCGGTGATGGAAGGTATTTGCAAAAAAAAGTGTGGTTTGAACTATGAGCATCACTTGTGTCGGAATGGCTTTCTCAAAGAGGAAGGCTTTGCAACATTTCCTGAAGATGGTCACACTCTCAATTCACCTTCAAACCAAAAAGCAGTCAAGTAGCACTTTAAGGACTAGCAAAATAGTTTATTAGGTGAGCTTTCATGGGACAGACCCTCTTCTTCAGACCACAGCCAGACCAGAACAGACTCAATATTTAAGGCACAGAGAACCAAAAGCAGTAAGCAAGGAGGACAAATCTGAAAAAGATAATCAAGGTGAGCAAATCAGAGAGTGGAGGGGTGGGGGGGAAGGTCAAGAATTAGATTGAGCCAAGTATGCAGACGAGCCCCTATAGTGACTCAGAAAGTTCCCATACGATTTAAACCATGTGTTCATGTGCCGAATTTGAATATAAAAGCCAGCTCGGCTGTTTCCCTTTCCTGAATGGTGCGATAATTCTTCTTCAATAACACACATACCTTTAGGTTGTTGACAGAATGCCCCATTCCATTAAAATGTTGACTAACTGGTTTGTGGATCTCGAGTGTTTTGATGTCTGTTTGGTGCCCGTTGACCCTTTGTCTAAGAGAGATAGACATCTTTATGATTTGGACCCATGGTACAGAGGCTCTAGGAGAATTCCACAGAGATTTTAACAATCTACACCCCACCATCAACTTATGCCTCAATTACAACATGCAAGAGATACATTTCCTGGACACTACACTACTAATCAAGGATGGCCTGATCAGTACCACACTGTACCAAAAACCTGCTGATTGCTATACTTATCTACACCCTTCTAGTTTCCATCCTGCACACGTGACTAGATCCATTGTTTACAGTCAAGCTCTTAGGTACAATCGCATTTGCTCTGATCCAACTGACAGAGACCAAAAACTACAAGAACTTTACCAAATATTCATAAACCTGAATTACCCACCAGGAGAAGTAAAAAAACAAATCAACAGGGCCAGACGCATACCCAGAGACCAGCTACTCCAAGATCGGCCCAAAAAAGCCAAGAACAGAACACCACTGGTCATCACCTACAGCCCCCAACTCAGACCACTGCAACGAATTATTAAAGACCTACAACCCATCCTTAATCAGGATGCCACACTCCAGAAGGCCCTGGGTGACATGCCTGTTCTCTCCTACAGACAACCTCCCAACCTCATGAGGATCCTCACTAACAGCCACAGTCTATGCCCCAGGAATACCAGTCCTGGAACCTTTCCCTGCAACAAAGCCTGCTGCCAGCTTTGTCCACATATCTTCTCTGGAAGCACCATCACTGGACCTAACCGGGTTACTCACAGAATCACGGGCACTTTCTCATGCTCCTCTACTAACATCATATATGCCATCATGTGCCAACAATGCCCAGATGCTTTGTATATTGGACAGACTTCTAACTCCCTTAGACAAAGGGTCAATGGGCACAAAACAGACATCAAAACACTCCAGATCCACAAACCAGTTAGTCAACATTTTAATGGAATGGGGCATTCTGTCAACGACCTAAAGGTACGTGTGTTATTGAAGAAGAATTATTGCACCGTTTAGGAAAGGGAAACAGCCGAGCTGGCTTTTATATTCAAATTCGGCACATTAACACATGGTTTAAATCATGATGGTAACTTTCTGAGTCACTGTTGGGGCTCGTCTGCATACTTGGCTCAATCTAATTCTTGACCTTCCCCCCCGCCCCTCCACTCTCTGATTTGTTCACCTTGATTATTTTTTTCACATTTGTCCTCCTTGCTTACTGTTTTTGGTTCTCTGTGCCTTAAATATTGAGTCTGTTCTGGTCTGGCTATGGTCTGAAGAAGTGGGTCTGTCCAATGAAAGCTCACCTAATAAACTATTTTGCTAGTCTTTAAAGTGCTACTTGACTGCTTTTTGTTGTGATAGTGTATAGACTAGCACGGCTTCCTCTCTGTTACTTCTCAATTCACCTGATTTCCTTTGCAAAATTGTTTCATAGACAGATCCTATGAACAAAGAATGCTTTGTCCCCAGCTGTCACATGGTTTATTCTGGGCTTTGAGATCTCACTCTTCTTGAGATGCTAATGTATCTCAAAGGTACAGAGATGGAAACATGAGCCTTTGATGGGATTGGGGATTGATCCATTAATTGGTTAGAAAATCATGATCAAACTGGCATCAGAAGCTGACAGGGAACCAGTGAAGAAACTTGAGCACAGGCTTTATATCTTCATGGCAGCCTGACCTCTGGAGAAGGCAGGCAGCCACATTCTGTACCAACTACAGTCAGTGCATCATCTGCATATTCAATTTCAGATATGAATTACAGTAGTCTGGTGGTGACAGATGCCTGGATCGGTATGACCAGGTTCTTGTCTGGTTGAGAGAGACAAAGTTTCATATCAACCTGGAAGTGAAAGAAGGCATGTTTGGAAACTGACGCTTCCTGGTCATGCAAGCTTAGTGAGCGGTCAAATAGGACTCTGAGGCCTTACACACCTTTGATAAATGAGGGCAGTGCCTTTGATGGAACATGAAGGCAAAGACCTGACCAGCTGTTCTAAGCTTTTCTTTTTTCTGTCCAGCATCACTTTGGTTTTAACCTGTGTTCAGCTTGAATCAGCTACGCTTCATCACAAAGCTAATCTTCTGTAAATAGTCTGACATTTTAAAAATGGTGGTGTTGGTTACATCAACTGCAAATGAGCTGAGCGACATAGTTGATCATTGGAATACTGCTGACAGCAAAGCCCATAGCATCTCACTATCTTTCCCTTTTTATGTAAATATTGAAGAGTAAGGGAGCCGGTGATCCCTGCAGAACTCTTAGGTAATGGTCTTTGGAGGGAGAATTTACCCACCATCTGAGTTTTGCTGGAGAGAAATCATGGGAGCCCCTAGCGCTGGATCATCTGCTGTGTCACGTAGGAAAGTGAGTAGTACTTTTTGGTCTGTGGTGCCAAAGGCTGCAGAGAGATACAGCAGCATGAAGATGGAAATTGATCCGTGCCCCTGGTCTTGAGAAGAGTGGTTACCCTGCTAGTGCCACTAGAGCCAGCTACGTGTGCTAGTCTGAGCAATGATTGTGAGGGATTCAGGATGTTGGCTGATACAATCTATGGATGCAAGATCGTGGTTATTACTTTATCAGTTAATTTGCCTTAAGAACAGGAGGCTGGAGATGGGTTGCTAGATGGATTGATATTCGGGACAGAATGTTCGTTTAGTCAAGTTTGAGTTAACTAGCACGTTTTTCAACAAGTTTGTGACAGTGCCCGGTGGTTTCCCTCCACGATGTGGTAGCCAATTGACGTGCGGGCGAGCCGGGGCCAGAACCCAGGGTCCTCAAGGAAGGGGGAGTCCCACCACCCACCGGCAGGAGGAGCAACGCAGTCACTAAAGGGCAATGGAACTCCACCTAAAGTCTGCCCACTCCCTAGCAGGCAGGCACCCAGTCAGTGAGAGAGGGAACCAACACAGGTATAAAGGGGACTAATAGCAAGTTTATTAACAAGCAAAACACAACAGCAACACAAACACATAAACCAGTTCAACAACTCTATTTTTGACTATACTCTAACTTACAACAATGGATGTACGATCCATCGTGGGAACCTATAGTAGTATATTTATTTCTCCGCAAAAGAAAACGGATTCATTAAAAAGGGAGAAATGGAAGGAGGGAAGGGAGACCTGGGCCGGGGCGCTACTCCCGGCCCAGATGGGTAGTGGCAGAGGCTACCGGGTCCTTTTGCCCTTAGATAACCCCCAAACCCCACCCTTTTTCCCAGGACCTTTAGCCCACTTGGGATGAATAAAAAATGGACGGGAAAAGGAACAGGAGAAAGGTTATGGGTATTTTCTCATGGACTCTTTCATAGGTTTGTTAGAACTTCTCTTTGTTTAACATCCAAGTTATTAATACTATAAATGGATATACATATATATATAAAACCATGAATATTTAACTACAATAACATATAACTATAACAGATCTTAACCAAGTACTCTTAATTAAGTGTGGTGGGCTTAGCAGGTCTGGCCTTGAGGGGTCAGACCCCCAGGTGTTACCCTCCCCCCGTCGAGAGACGGTACAGTAGGAGCCGCGTATCTCCTACTCCCCACTGAGGGGCTCTGGTGCCCACCAAGTGCCTTGAATATGTGTAAGTCCTAATATGGTGTTTATGGCCTGGCTATACCGTAGGCCCAATCAAATTATGTGTCCTGTGAAGCGGTGTCCAATCCGGCGTTTGGTTGAGTCCGATGAATTGTCCAATCCGGTGTAGTCAGGAAGCACCCCAGCACCAGCGCTGCTTGCGTGCGTTGGCGTGGCAGGTGGAGCGGCAATGATGTAGGTGGGTCCTAGGTTTCCCTCACCGGTCACGCAGAACCCGTGGCCGGAGCCACAGGCCAGTTCGCCACCCGGTGGGTACGCCTGAGGACCCACTTGCCGCTCCTCGATGCAAGCGTGGTGCTGGGATTCGCAGAGGCGCTGGTACGACGGCACCGCTTCGCAGCTCCTAGCTTCGCTCAGAGGGGGCTGGGCCGCAGTGATTGGCTCTTTTAGCAGTACTGCCGAAAGGCAGATACTGAAGTGATTCGCTCAGCTCAATAGCAGCGCCCCTTCAAAAGGGTAGGCGTCACGGTGATTTCTCTCAGCCCTGGGGCAGATCCACTCAGAGAGCGGTTGCCACTGCGATTTCTCAGCTCCGAGGCAGAGCCACCCGGAGGGCGGTTGCCGCAGTGATTTCACAGCTCTGAGGCAGAGCACCCCCTAGAGAGAGGGTTGCCACAGTGATTCAACTCTAACAGAGCCACCTAGAGGGCTGCTGCCACAGTGATTCTACCCTGCAGCTCTGGTCACAATGCTGCAGGGGTCTTGCTTGCAGTCTTCCCAGGGCAAATGTCCAGTCCAGGAAGGTGAGGCAGAATGACCCCGAATGGGCTGAGAGCCCTGGATTTATAGGGAGTTTACATGATTATTTGTAAGGTAATTTCCATATTCATGATTTGTGTTATAGTTTTCAATCAGGTCCTCTCTCTCGGCCGAAGGTTCTGGAAGCTGGCAGAAGCCCGCTCCCTTTGACCAATCAGAGGGCTCTGTTTGAATCCTTGCTTCATGGATTCAAGTTACCGGGGGAGCTAACTGCCCCAAAATGGCCTTAAGTGGGGCCACAAAATGGCGGCCTATAAGCTTTTAGTTTGTCCATGTCTCTGTATAGATTTTATCTCAGCCAGAGGCTTGTTTCCCCTGACACACGGGGGCAATTATGTCCTAGAGATAAAAATCCCCGACAGTTTGGTCACGGTGTTTTTTCTGAAAGAGGTCCTGACTGTTTCCTTTAGTAGTTGAGCATAGTTCTTCACTGGATCCCTTTCATAAGTTGCAGATCTAATAGACTTCAGGGCTTCTTGTGCTTTGACATTGTGTGATGGGCTGCACTTATGTTGATGTGGTGGAGTGGATACTACAATCATGAGTGCCTGGCTTTGAAGTCTGGGCTATGTGGCATGGGTTGATTAGCTCTGCTGTCTGAAATTCTGCTATACTGATTAATATGTTATATCTAATACAGAAACAAAGATGTATGATAATTTCTAATTAAGAATACATATCCCTTATAAAGCACTAGAATATCTACTGCAGAATTAGCAAAAGCAGAGTTAAATAGCTGGTTTTCTCTGGTAATCTTTTATAAATAAATGAAACTGATAACAGATTGTAGTTTGTTACATATGTATCAGATAAGCTAATGTCTTCTCTTTATGTTCTTCTGTTTGTCCACCAGGTGTTGCTGTATCCACAAAAATACATGAAAATTAACAAACTTTTGAAATACTGTATATAATGTTTTTTATTACAGTCTGCTAATGATACATGTCTTGATTTTGAAAAGTCTTACTTACTTCTGTGGTATTTTGAGTGGTCGATGAAGATACTATACACTGTACATAAAGTTGAAGTTTTTTTGCAGGATTGGGACCATATTTATTATACTTACCCTTACATTTTCCTCATTATATTTGACAAGTGTGCTGAGAGTGTACATTCCTACTACTGTTTAAAAAATTAGTCGTAAGTTTCTGAAGCGCCCATAATTTTAGACTTAAATTCTTTTCTTCGCAATGAGTATAATTTTATTTACAATTATTACATATTTTAAAATATGTTTCATCTCAGTGACACTAGCGCAAAAAACCTCATTATATTGCTACATACAAAATTGTGAAATCTTTTCCCTAAGGGCAAAGTCATACTATCTATCAGAAAACTAAAGTGTCTAAAAGAGTGCCATTTTAGGAAAGCTATTCACACTCTAATTTGCCAGTTAGTATTTTTGAAATTAAAACAGTTCCAAAATGTGCTAGCTATGATTGTTTAAAAAAGTATAATCGTTCATTTTCTTTATGGTAATGGAAATAAATGAAGCTTCGGTATATGAAAATGTAGAAAACAAATAAACCTTTTTCATAAATGGGTTTTGTTACTGGTTTGGAATTTGCTGTATGTGCTTTTTTATTTTAATGAAGATCCCTAAAGGATGCATTCATTTGCTGTCTCTCATGCCGATGGTGCATTTTTGCTGAGGTGTCATTTGCAAAATGGGAACCTTCATAGCTCAAGTTATAACAGAATCCTTATGAACAACATGTCTCTAGGACATTTTGAAGTGATGGAAAAAAAGAGAAGTTGTGCTTACATGGATATTTCCAAGTGCTCTGGATGTATTTGCTAGCAACAGGCCTTAATCAAAATATCAGGTGTGATCATCCTTGAGCTGCAGGATCTGAACTTTGTATGGTTTAAGTCTATCTGTTTTATTTATGGTTAGAAAATGTGAAAATCTTCCAGGTTAAGAGAAACCCTAGTGGTGAATGATTTCTCTTAATAGTTTTGTTAGCTTGTTTACAGCTATGCGTGGCCCTCCTAAACTGTCTAGTTCTTGGCAGATATAACAAGCTGCGTTAAAGGTAGGTTGTTCGGGTTTATATGTTTTGCTTGGTAATTTGGAGGAGCAAAGACTGATGTGAGGTGGAGTTTGGGCTGTACCTTGGAAGTACATTCCAAAATAGTTATGAGGTCATACTAATGCATTACCGCCATATCCTGATGCAAGTCATGATGTCATGGCACAGTATCTAAATGACAACATAGAGTCATTTTGGCCCACTATATTTTAAGTACTATATCCTGAAAATGTTTTCACTGTAACTCCTAGATATTACAGATGCCTTGAAAATTTCCAGTTCTGTTGAGTAAGAAGTTTAATTTCAGATTTTTTAGCATGGACAGGTAAACTTTCTCAAACAGGCACTTTACAATTTTAGTCAACATGTGATACAATATTTGTCATAAAAAGTAAGTTTTTGAGATGACTTTTTTGCTTTTTTTTGTCATACTTTGCTCATAAAACTTCATTGATGCCTCTTACCATTTGTGGTGCATGATTAGTGCATTTGGGGAGGCTGGGCCTGAGCGCTAGAAGCTCACAAGAAGTGGGAGGGGCAATAGGGCCTGGACCATAGTCTTGTCCCCACCCTGAGGCCTACCCCCACACTTGGACTCCTCCCTCTACAGCCCCATTTATTCTCTACCACCACTGCATCCCAGACCCTGCTCCTCTTTGTGCCCCCCCAAGGCCGCCTTCCCACCACTTATGCCTCTTTCCACCCTCTCTCTCCAAAAGTCCCCTCACTCGTGCCTCTCAGCCTCTCTGGAGGTGAAGAAGTGTGAGAGTTGGATGTAGGCGGAGGTCTGCAGCAGGAGGGAAGAAGAAGCATGGTGGACCTGAGGGGAAGAGGTGAAGCAGGTGTGGAAATGTGACCAGTGAGTGTGGTACCACAGGGTAAGAGCAGAATGCAGGAGTGGGGCCTTGGGGCAGAGCATGGGTGGGGCCATGGCCTGGTCATCCTTTTGATACCACTCCCAATGTACAGGTTGGTGACGCACCACTAAAGGGAGGTGGGCCATAATTATTCCCTTTTGCTGCCAAATTGTAATTGCAAAAATCCTCTTAAAAGGGCTATATTTGCAGAACAGGGTCCTTAGCCTAATGATTTTTTTCAGTGTTGTAGAGAGCCCAGCCCATATTGTCTGTTTTCCTTGACAGTGCGTGACAGGTAAGTCTTGGCAGTTTACTTCCCTCACCTCAAATCTTGTGATACAAGGCTGGACATCATTTATAGCTTCCCTAGACACTTGAATTGGCAGAGCTTGAAAAAGAAAATGAACCCTTGGCGTGTTGTCCATTTTCATTGTGGCTGTTCTTGCCAGCCATAAAAATGCAAGCCTTTTCTTCCCTATTTGCCAGAATGTTGTATAATTTCTATATATAGCTTTGTCTAACCAGACTAAGATGTTCACTGCCAAGCAATTTGATTGTTTTCATTGTCCATTTTAACTGGAAGAGCTGTAGTAGGTGTCTTCGCTGTCTTTTATTTTACAGAGCTTCTGCTTCCTTGCCATTTATTCTGAATCCAGATAAAGCCCCCACAAAACTAGCGTTTTCTTTATGCCCAATGGGAGTGAAATCCTTGAGGTTTTTAACTTTTTTTTTAATGTGTTTTTTGAGAACTTAGTACTTGTGAAATGAAGGAGAACACCCAAAGGAACATTGTATCAGAGAGGAAGCTGAGTTAGTCCATATCTTCAAAAACAACAGCGAAAAGTTCTGTGGCACCTTATAGGCTAACAGACCCACACAGGTCTTTGCCCACAAAAGCTTATGCTCCAAAATAGCTGTTGGTCTACAAAGTGCCAAAGGAGGATTATGTGCCAAACAGGCATAGCCTTGGCAATGGCAGAGCAGGCAGTCCTTGGTCTCACTACTCTGACTGTGGCAAAAGTGTCAGTGATGCTGGCACACCTGAGCTACGTCTACACGTGTGTGCTACATCGAAATAAGCTATTTCGATGAATAGCGTCTACACGTCCTCCAGGGCTGGTGCTGTCGACGTTCAGCGTCGACGTTGGGCAGCACCACATCGAAGTAGGCGCTGCAGGGCAGCGTCTACACGCCAAAGCGGCACACTTCGAAATAAGGGTGCCAGGAACAGCTGCAGACAGAGTCACAGGGCAGACTAGCACTTGCGGGGCAACAGCAAGCCTCTCCCTTAAAGGGCCCCTCCCAGTCACACACAGCCTGCACAGCACGTGGTCTGCAGAGCCACAGGCACGCACATCCGTTGAAGCAGTATGGACCCCCAGCAGCAGCAGCAGCACCAGCAGCAGCAGCAGCAGCAGCAGCAGCAGCAGCAGCCAGAGGTCCACACAGCCGCCCCTGCAGGAGCAGTGCTTGCCCTGCTCAATGCTATGCAAGAGGCAGCCGACCACCCTTTATTCACAGAAGAGGAGCTGCCCCCGGGGAGGAGGAAGCAACCCCAGACCTTGCTGCCCTCCGACCCCTCCCCCCAACCGCACACGCCGCCGGCTGTGGAGCTACCCCATGAGCACCGACTGGTGGGAGCGGCTGGTGCTCGGCGAGTGGGACAACGAGCGCTGGCTCCAGAACTTTCGTATGAACCGGCAGACATTCCTGGAGCTCTGCCAGTGGCTCACCCCTGCACTGAGGCACCAGGACACCGCCATGCGGCGTGCCCTCATGGTGGAGAAACGGGTTGGCATCGCTGTCTGGAAGCTGGCCACTCCAGACAGCTACTGATCCGTGGGGCAGCAGTTTGGTGTGGGCAAGGCCACCGTTGGGGATGTCCTCATGGAGGTAAGAGGACCCGGGAGAGGGCAGCCCTGGGGGGGAGGGCCAGACACACCCTGCACACCCCTCACTGGTGCTCTCCCATGTCCTTCCCCTGCAGGTCGTCCGCGCCATCAATGCCCTGCTCCTCCACAGGCTCGTGCGGCTTGGGGACCCGGATGCCGCCATCGTGGGGTTTGCCAGCCTGGGCTTCCCAAGTTGTTGTGGGGCTCTGGATGGGACCCATATCCCCATCTGTGCCCTGGAGCACAGCGGAGGACGCTTCCTGAACAGGAAGGGCTACCATTCTGTGGTCCTCCAGGCCTTGGTGGACAGCCGGGGCCGTTTCCTAGACATTTATGTTGGGTGGCCTGGCAGCACACACGACGCCTGGGTGTTCAGGAATTCGGGCCTGTGCCGCCGGCTGGAGGCGGGGACCTACATCCCCCAGTGGGAGATCCCTGTGGTGGACACCACCATGCCCCTTACACGGGCCATCTCTCAGCCAGCCAGGAACACTTCAACACGCGCTTGAACCATGCGCGCCAGGTGGTTGAGCGCACTTTTGGCCGCCTCAAAGGGCTCTGGAGGTGTCTCCTCACCTGCCTTGATGCAGGCCCAACCAACATCCCCCAGGTTGTGGGTGCGTGCAGCACACTCCACAACCTGGTCGAGACCAAGGGGGAGGCATTCTTCCAGGGCTGGGCTGTGGAGGCTGGCAGGGCTGACATGCAGCCACCCGCTGCCCCCAGTCGCCAGGTGGACCCCAAGGGGATCCGGGTCTGGTAGGCCCTGCGGGCCCATTTCGACCAGGTTGCGGGGTGAATGCTGGCAGGCCCCCCACTATTCCCCCCCATCCTCCACAATACTTCCTGCCCCCACACCCACACCACAGAGCACCCAAGAGAACACCCCCCCCCTTTTCTTGCAAATAAAAATGGAGCTGTTGTTTTTCAAACCAAAAACCGGTGATTTCTCTTATTATTCAAACAACAAATATATATATATATATATATATATATATATATATATATCGAGCAGAACAAAAGGGGGGGACTATTTACATGGGGGGCAGGTACCATATAACAGAACAAGGGTGTAACACAAACTATATACAGATATATATGGGGGGATATGTACAAAGGGGGGGGCCACATCCTGGCCCCTGCACCCCTCTACTGTCCGGCGCCCGGGGTTGGCGGGCGCAACCCTCGCCTCGGCCTGAGCCCTGGCCGAGGCTGGCTGGGGGCCGGGGGAACTGGCAGGTATGGCTGGCGGGTGTCAGCAGGCCCCAGGTCCCCCTCAGCGGAAGGCCCCAGGGTGGCAGACGGTGGTGGGATGGTGGTCGGAGCGGCGGTCAGAGCAGCAGGTGGAGCGGCGGGCGGCGCGGCATGGGGGGCCAGGTATTCCGCTATGTGCTTGAATGTGCGCATAAAGGCCCCCCATGCCTCCTGGTGCCAGGCCAGCGCTCGCTCCTGGAGCTCCAGCCGCCACTCGTCCACCCGCAGGTGCCGCTCTGACACCTCCAGCTGACGCTGGAGGGTCGCGAGCAGCTGGGGGTCCGTGGCCGTCCTCGGGTGGTGGTGGCTCCACCATCGGCCCTGTCCTGGGGTTGGTCGGTGCTCCGCCGAGGGGCTGGCCTGCTGGGATGGCCCCGGTGGGCTCTCCGGGACCACTGAGACCTCGCCTGCGCTCTCCGGGCCCTCCGATGGTGCAGCTGCGGAACATGGGTGGAAGAAGAGTGGAGACAGCTGTTAGTGTGGCCCCTGACCCGTGGCCCTTGTCCCCCCACCCCTCTGCTGCTGGTTCCCCATCCCTGTCCCCGGGAGATGCTGCTACTGCTGATGGGTGTCCCACCCCCTCCCCCCCAGGGGCCCTAGGTTCTGCTCCCCCGATCCCCAGGGATGGGGCATGGCTCTGTCCTGCTGGGGGGGCAGGGGCTGATGCACTCTTCTGAGGGACATGCCACTGCTGTCCTTGGGGCCATGGTCATCTGGGCATGTGGAGGGCCCTAGTCATGTCTGTTGTCCCTGCCCCTTAACCGCGGGGGGTGTGCACCGGGGGGGTACATACCTGATGGTCCGCTCCCACGGTCGGGGGACACCCTCTGGGCGGATGCCTTGCTGGAGCTCCGGGATGGCAGGACGATCCGAAGCCCCCCGTTACTGGAGGAGGATTCTCCCTCCTCCTCCTCCTCCTCCGGCATCACAGGTGTGGGCTCCTGGGGGGGCCCCTGGGGTGCGGGGCTTGCCTCTGGGGCAGACTCCGCCTCCAGGGCCTGCTGGGGCTCGTCGGCCGAGGTGTCAAGAGTGGCCAGCGGGGAGGAGGTGTACCAGGGGCCAGTGGAGGGGGTGGCCCCAGATCAGCTGGCCGCATCCCGGGCCTGGGCATAACCCTGCCGCAGCTCCTTCACCTTACTCATGACGTGGTCAGGAGTGCGGGCAGGGTGACCCTGGGCAGCCAGGCCCTCGACCAGCCGAGCGAATGCATCCACGTTCCGCCTCTTGCTCCCCATTACCTGGAGCACCTCCTCCTCGCTCCAGAGCCCCCAGCAGGTCCCCGATCTCGGCCTCCGTCCAGGAGGGGCCCCACTGCCTTTTGCCAGGCTGGCTGCCAGGCTGGGAGCCCTGGCTCCCCTTGGGAGGGGTGCCCTGGGGGTGCGTGGGGGGCTGGCGGGCGGCCATCGCAGCGGGGGTGGGGGGCTTGGGGCTGCAGGGAGGCGTGCACGCAGGCCGCATGTCAGTGCTGTTGCCTGCATGCACTCTCAGCTTCCTGCACAGGAATGCAGGGGGCGGGGAGCTTTAAGGGGCCGCTGCACGCGGCGACCGTAGAGCTCAGAGAGAGCGTCTCTCAACCCCTCAGCTGATGGCTGCCATGGTGGACCCCGCTATTTCAATGTTGCGGGATGCGGATCGGCTACACATGCCCTACTTCGACGTTGAACGTCGAAGTAGGGCGCTATTCCCATCTCCTGATGGGGATAGCGACTTCGACGTCTCGCCGCCTTACGTCGATTTCAACTTCGAAATTGCGCTCGGCACGTGTAGACGTGGTGGGCGCTATTTCGAAGTTGGCGCGGGTACTTCGAAGTAGCCGGCACATGTAGACGCGGCTCTGGTGCTAGCTTATGCCAAGACCCTCAGGCCTCAGTTGACCACTGACAAATGCATAGCTGGAAACCAGTTTGGCTCCTGCTTGTATTATAAGTATAAATACACTATTTATTTTAAACATTTGTGTAGTGTTTATGAAATGCTTACAAACTGCTGCATGCTTTAATCTCTCTTTTGATACCTGTATGCCATATTATAAGATCATATAGAAGTGTGGTCTGTCGCTGTAGAAGTGTTTGCTCTGAAAGCAGGCTCACTGATGATGGGGGGTAAAGGCAGCAACTGCCCTGGGGCCTGGTGATATACAAAAGCACTGGGTTCTCAGATGCCACTCCTGTGGCAGCAGTGGCTGGAGCCCTGGCCCAGAGTTCTCTGTAGGCTGCGCACTTGCGCTGTCACCCAGGAGAGATTCAAATGCAGCCCAAGTGATGAGAAGAGCACCTACAATGCTGGCGGCATGTGTTTCTGCTGATGGTGCACATAGTAAAATTTATTCCATGCACCTGAATGGAGCATTGGCATGGGTCCTTGCAAATGGCCACTGGAGCCCCAGGTGGCATGCTCTCAGGGGCACTAAATGGGTGGTGCGGGGAGGCTAGCCCCAGCCCTGCCCTTCTTCTGAGGGCCCACTCCTTCCAGGAGCATAGTGCCGCCTTCCTCCCCACTACACCTTGTCCAGGGACTTGCAAATTCTCACCTGACCAGGGGAGCCAATGAAAGTATTACCAAGTATGAAATTCTTGTTTGCCATGTGAGTTTTTAGCTTATGCCCAGCAAAAGCAAGCATGGAGACACCAGCCAAACTATTGTAGAACATTAGAGGACAAAAGACTTCTGTTTGATCTCGACCCCTGTACATCCCAATGAACAGGAGGTATGCATGTGGATTAATCCTATTAGCTTGAATGCTGGGGGAAGGGAAGAAAAACCCCTAACAAGAAGAAACTGTACCTTTTGTGCTGCTTAGATTCTGAGGGTATGTGGCTTAGGAGGTCCTAAAACCTAATTTTCAGCCTGTTGAAATAGATCTTTAATGGCCCCCACGGGGCAGAGTATTACTAGTACCAGTGAAAATTCAGATTCAGTTTGTTTAATATATAGCAATTTATTTGAGAAAGAATCACTTAAGGTCAGGGAAAATGTCTTCCTAGTAAACCTCAATTCCCCAAGCATAAAACATCAGTAACCATGTTGGCCTTATCCCGATAGGCAAACGAAGCTGGCATAGGTTCCAGACCTAAATGGAGTTCTCTTCTCTTCTCTTCAAGATAATGAAAATGGGTGGATTACAGCTTGTCATCTTTTCCTGTGTTTTGCTGATTGCACAGACGTGGTATATGTCTTGGAAAGTTCAGCTCGAAATGCTATCCGTTGGCATAGTTGGATTCCAGCTTTGCTGCAAATCAATTGTTCAGTACTTTGCCACCTACATTATAGGCAGAAGATAGAAGGTTGATTGGTTTGTGGTTCCTAGAGTGTTCTGTGTTATGTCTCTAAGACTAATAATAACATTATTCTAGTCCTCCAGTGTTCTGCAAAGGACAACGAGTGTAGAATCAATAAAATAATCCACAGGTTTAGTGCCGTAAGGCAAAAGAAAACTCACTGATTTAAAACATAAAGTTGCTTATCCCTCCTAAAACACGTCTGTGGTGTCATCCATTGATGTTTTACTTAATTTATTGTTTGGATCCCTTTGGTGTGAAGCATTTTTATTTGAAGCTTTTTCACATTGGTAAATTAATAGATTTGTTTTTAGTAGTGAACCAGTTGGAGTTAATCAATTGAGTAGAACTGTAGGGAGGCCGTTTAAGCTGTGCTGGATTTAGAGGGTTTAATAGTAATCATAGTTTAAGAGCTACAGCTGCTTCATGTTTGTTTGGTAATAGAATTGACAAGTAGTTAATTTGAAAGGAAAGTTCAGGAACAGATGTAGAACTCCTCGTGAGAAAAGAAGGACAGATTCTGCTCCACTGGGGGATGGTAATGAATATTTTTCTGTTATCATAGACCAAGGTGATACGATTTTTCTAACGGGTTGCTCTTAAATTAAAACCTAGGAATCAAACATCCTGTAACGCTGGAAATTTCAGATTTGCATCTGAACTTCCTGGTCTGGAGTCACAAAGGACCCTGGAAGTTTAGTGGAATCCACAAACTCGGAATTTAGCACTGTAGGACCTTGATGCAATTCATGTAGAGAGATAGATGCCTGAGAACTGGGGAGTCAAAAAAGCTGCACACTAGCTGGAGAGCTGTCTAAACTAGCTATTGGAAGATACTGACAAAAGTGTAGCATTCTAGGCCCCACCTTACACATAGGCTGTGTCTACACTAGCCCCCTACTTTTGATGGGGGCATGTTAATGAGGCAGTTTGCTAATGAGGTGCTGATATGAATATGCAGTGCCTCATTAGCGTAATAGAGGTCATGTGTGATTCGAAAGTATTTGGTTTTGGAAGGAAGGGGCTTTTGAAATCAGGGGGTCCTTTTGAAAGGCCCCTGCCTACACGGGCAGCGGGGTTCTGAAATGACACTTTTGAATCGTGCGCGGCCACCATTATGCTAATGAGGTGCTGCATATTCATGTCAGCGCTTCATTAGCATCTTCCAAATTGCCTCATTAACATACCCCCTCCAAAAGGAGGGGCTAGTGTAGACACATTCGTAGAGTTAAGCCCCAAAGTTCAGCAGATAAAGAGGCTTCCATCTCTGTTTGTGATCCTTAGCTTGGGAGCGCCACCTCCTGGTGTTGGATGCTTATGCCGTTTCTTTCAAGAACAATGGTAGCATATATGTGAATCCACACAAAATGGGTAGAGCAGAAGCAAAGGTGTCTTAACCTTTATCCCAGTGGTTAGGGTACCTAGAAGGTGGGAGAAGCTTGTTTAATTCCTTTTCGTGACTAGTGCAGAGAAGCAATTTGAAAAGGGGTTCTTTCCATCTCAGGTGAATACCCTAACCAGTGGTGTATAGACTCACTGATTTTGTGGCTCACAGCACATTTCATTAGGGCCACAAAGTGGAACAGCATCAACAAGAACGACTGAGAGTCCCCCACACCGTACCATATTATAGGCTGGTGGTTGGAGCCTTTATTGAAGCAGTGGGGGAACCCCAGTTCAAGTTCTAGCTCTATATCAGGCAGGTGAGGTAATTGAAATGGAGTCTCCCATAGCCTGGGTAAGTACCATCATCATTTGGCTAAAGCATCCACTGGTGAAATTTGGGTTTAGGAGTGAGATAGGTATCTGGACACCTGCCTGAGTCAGTTGGGCTTATGGCCAGAGGCAGAAACATAGGCTCCTAGGAAACTTTTACAGTGAAAATTTAGGCACTGAGTGTGTTTAGGAACTTACAGGTTTTGGCAGAAGTTGAACTGAGGTTTTGTGGATCACAGTAGCATCTAAATGTGAGATTTAGGAGCCGAAATCTCTTTGTGGATTTGGGCCTTGCTCTATTATAATAGCCAACCAAGCCAGCCCTGTGATTCTGAATACTCTCAAATTTTGGGAAAATCTGAAGTCATGATCTGGTTTGTGGCTTGGACATGTTTTTAGTTGCTAACAGGCAGATGTGGAAGAAAGAGTTGGATAAGGTTAAATCACTTGTTCTGAACTTTTTTAGGAGTTTAAGAAAAATTCAGAAAAAAGAGGTGTATGACAAGCCTAGCAGATTGAGATTTGAATCAGTCATTGGCTAAATTTCAGAGCACCCTGTCTGACTGTAATGGCAAAACTAAAGCACTAAAACTGAATCAGAGAATACTAGACCTGGAAAGGACCTTTAAATATCTCGAGTGAGGGAGAGTCTGTCACCACCAATTGAATTCACAGTTCTCAGTATTGCTAATTATTCCAGTAAAAACTGGCTTTAGTCTCATTAAAAATAGCACTGGTGACTTGAAAACACGTGTTTTGCACCATTCCTGCTGTGGATTGGGATTGTGAATCATGGATTCTACTGGATCTTCACGTTGTCCAAAAATTTAGAGAAGAGAAGAGAAGCATTATTTTTGTCTTGGTTTCTTTGTATTTCTGGTGGTTGTGGTTATTGTGCTGGTGCAGAATTGATGTAATGTGATTTACAGAAAAGAGAAACTGCTTCCACTGATCATTTTAGGTTTGATAACAGTTGCCTGTCTTAAGGAAAACATTGTGTTGTGAAAGGCACTAGATGCTGTTTTGAGAATAACCACCTGTGCTGCAAGGCATTGTGACTCACCCGAATCAATTGAAAACCCTTATTAAACACAATAAAATGAAACCCATTTGTCTGTAACAGCAGTACAATTGTACAGTCTAAAGACAGCTCATCTAACCCTGTTGAAGCCTATATGACTGCAGGGGGGGAAGGGTGATTTTTGTTGTTTCCTCCATACTTTTTCTTTGTCATGTCCATTGGCTGTCATTGGGCTTTGTAGTATCTAAACCAGGGTAGGCAAGATATGGCCTGCAGGTTGAATCTGGCTTCTCAAGCCTTTTAATCTGGTCTACAGGTGGCTCTATGGCTGCAGAGAAGAAAGAAGTTTGGGTGCCGCCGCCACCATCTCCAGCAACATCTCTCAGACCCCATTGGCCAGTTTCACACATTGTTCCACACCCACAGCAAAACTGGCCCATGGGAGCTGAGAGATTTTGCTGAGGGCAGAGGCAGTGCATCACATTTTCTCAGCTCCAATTGGCCAATTTCCAGCCAACTGGAGCTAAGAGATATTGCTGGGGCTGGTGGCTATCCCGGGAAGACCCCCCCCCCACAGAACAGAGAGCCACATGGAACAGCTAGTGGGATGCTAGCAGGTGGAGACGCCTGCCTGAGAATGCTGCTGGCCAGGGGCTACTTAGGTGAATGCCTCCCAGCCACAGCCTGCTTCTGGCACTTTTCCCCAACTCCCTCTCAGACCCTGCACCTGCTCTTGGACACGTCTCTCCCAGAAGCACAATTGCACGAGATTATGCAAGTGAAATGTGAGATTTGAAAATCAGCACTTCATTTGCATCCAACACCTGCTCCCGTGGGCCAGAATTCTCTTTTGCACTCATACCCCATCCCCCAGACCCTGCACCTCAACCTCCTGCTCCAGGTCACAACCCTCTCCTTCACCCAAACTCCCTCCCAGACCTCACACCCTCTCTTGCACTCCAGCCCCTAATCCTTAGCTCCCTTCTGCACCAACCTCCATCCCAGACCCCACACTCCCTCCATAGAAAAGTGCGGCCCATGGCCACTTACCAAAATCCGGCATGGCTCCTCCAGTCAAAATGATTGCTCATCCCTACACTAAACTGTCTGTTCACAATCCTAAAATCTGTTGCATTTCAGCAAAGGACTTCTAACTTCCAGAGGAAAATCAAAATTTGATACTCTCAACACTCACTGGTCACGGATTCATTTTGCAGTAAGGAGCAAAGACCAATGTTACCTTTAATCTTTTTTCATCTGTATACATGTACTAGCCAGAGGCACTGAGACCTCATACTAGGGTGAGTGAGGTCTTTGCTCTACAGCCTCAGCTAAGAGCCAGCTGGTATTTAGCACATGTGGTGCATCACAGGACTTTAGACCCTATGATTACAGGTTCTATCCCTGGTGCTGGCAACCTGGGTCTGTTGCTGTTACGTATGGAATATGTTCTTTATGTGCATGGAGGCACATGTGAATGTGCAGCACTAGTAGAAACAGAAAACCTACCTGTCAGCACTCTGCTAATAATCTGGGTGGCATCTGAATTTCTCCTGGGCAGCCGCAGAAACATACAGGGAACACTGGAGAACACCCTATTTTATTTGTGTACTTTGAACTTAGCATCTATTTTTTTGTTTGTTTGTTTCAGAAGTGGTGGTAGACCCCGTGGCTGCATCCACGCAGCAGTCCCCTTTAGGAGTAGGAATGCAAATGATGGAGATTGAAAATGCAAATGAAGTGCCGATTTATAAATCTTGCATTTTATTTGCATAATCTCATGTGATCGCGCTTCTGGAAGAGGCTTTTCCGGAAGCAATAACAGCTGGATAGACAGGGTTCCTTCAGGAAAAAAAAACCTGTTTTCAAAAGAACCCTTCTTCCTGAAACAAATGTGTTTTTGTTTATTGGATGCAGTGTGGCTGTTGTGCATCTCAGTGGCAGAAATGAGCCAGAGATGGTGGCTTATTTGGAGGACCACTGCAGTGCTGGCATAGCAGTTGTTAACAACACTGTCCTCCTGGCTGCTGGGGTAGAGTGTACAGCTGATGGAAGAGATTTAAAAATTATACCTATAATTGGAGATACACATCTTTTAGAACTGGAAGGGACCTTGGGAAGTCATCTAGTCCAGTCCCCTGCCCTGAGTTCATTGGCATTAGAGTTGCCAACTTTCTACTTGTACAAAAGTGAACACCCTTGCCCAACTTCCTGCTTTGCCTCCTTCTTAGGTCCTGCTCCACTTGATCCCTTTTCTGATACCCTGCCTCTGCTCACTCCATCTCCAGCTCCCTCTGTCACTTGCTTTTCCCACCCTCACTCACGCATTTTCACTGGACTGGGGCAGGAAAGCTGGGGTGTAGAAGGGGTGAGGACTCCGGCTGGAGATGCAGACTCTGGGGTGGGACTGGAGATGAATTTGGGGTATTAGGAAGTTGCTCTGGGCTGGGTCAAGGGATTCTGAGGACAGGAGAGGACTTAGGGCTGGGGCAGGGATTAGGGCATCAGTGGGGGCTCAGGTATGAGGTAGTGTTTACCTCAAGCAGCTCCCAAAAACAGCAGCATATACTCCCTCTGGTTTCTAAGCAGAGGTGTGGCCAGGCATCTGTGCATGCTGCCCCATCCACAGGCATTGCCTTTGCAGCTCCCATTGGCCATGGTTCCTGGCCAGCGAGAAGTACAGATCCAACACATGGGGTGGGAGTAACGTGCAAAGCCCCCAGCTATCCCTAGACATAGGAGGTGGGGTGTGTGTGTGTGTGTGTGTGTGGTGGTGGTGGTGGTGGTGGTGGTGGTGAAACATGCCACTACCATGGTCTCATTGTGTTGCTGATTGGACTTCGAATGGCCCAGTCAGTGGTGCTGATCAGAGCTGCAAGGGTCTCTTTTTGACTAAGCATTTTGATCGAAAACTGGACACCTGGCAACCCTGCTTAGTCTCAGTGTAATACAGAGGCACCTTTCCTTTTGTTTCTTTGGTTAGATATTCTGGTAAATTTTGTTGGCAGTATTTGATAGGTTGATTATCCTTGGATCTAAGCTAGATGTTACAAGAAAGGGAGTAACATACATTGTAACATTCTGACGCATGCTAGCTCCGTACTGGGGAAGTTGTGATTAAAAAAAATGAAGGAAATCTTTCATTTTTGTTTTTTCAAACTGAGCCAGAGGACACGTGGAATGATATGTCTGCAGAGTGCTAACTCATTTGACAGAGCAGGTTTTTTTAAAAAATAAACAACATGCCTGGAATTTTCATTGACTAGTATACCCAACCCTAGTATGTGTCATTAAAACAAAAATCTAAATATTGTATAGGTTCTAGGTTGACAAGAGGAAGACCTGGAGAAAGAACTTTCCACTTGCAGATGTGAAAATAAATTAAAAAAAAATTAAAATAATGAGGTACATATTAGGTGTGGGGATTTGTATTTTGCTGATGAAGACCAGAAGAAAAATATTTGGACTCAGATCATCTAGATCCAAATGCAGAAATTAATAAAACAACTGGATGAATTTTTTGCTTTGACTATCTCACCTACCCCTCAGTATGCTAGAACATTCATGCATATTACCTGGCAGCAGAAGGAAGAGTAGCACATATCCACACTCCTGCAAACCTACAAAAGCTACACAGGAAAAAGAAGCCGTATGTTCAGAGGATGGAGGTGAAGTTTGATGCTGAACATGTTCCCATTAGAGGAAGCCTGCAGTCAGGGAGAGAGTCTGACCGAGCAACATGCAGTAAGTGGGAATTGGGTTTGGCTTTTGGACAATTTGACACATTTCTTTCAAATGTGCTTCTCACACTGGAAAAGTCTCATCCATCAACGCTGTTTTGTAGCGTCCAGAAAAATGTTGTAAAAATTACCTTGAGTGATTTTAGCAGCCTAGAGCATCTCAAATCTTAGCCACACGCATGTGCGCGTGCATGCACGCACACACACACACACACACAAAATGAAATTGAAAGGACCTTTATACTCATTCTCCAACTTTGGGATGAGGAGGAACTAAGTAGGGTATGTTAACTGAGAACCAATCCTTCTCTTATCAGCAACTTGGAAAGGTAGTCCCAAGGTACAAAGAAAAGCATAAACAAAATATACCATATATAAAAATTCTTCAGTGGCCTCCTCTGTGTTGCCTCTATAATATCATACATACATGTTGTATAAATCAAGAATCAGGACAAATTAGAATCAGACCCTAATGATGCTTACTTGGTGCCATTCCAAATTTCTGCATGGGTACTGCATATTACCAATCCTGCACACAAAGACAAAGATATATAGGGCTAGACCCCTAGCTAGTTCACTTAAATGGCAGTAGGCTAATTTACGTTAGCTGTGGGCCTGGCAATTTAAATCTGGGGGGGGAAAAAAAGACTACACATTGAGCAACTGGATGTTAAGAGAAAAGCATGAAAAATACTTTTCCTGGTCCTCAGCTTATTTTTGTCATTGGTCCATCTTGATTGCCTTCCTTCATCATGAAATTTGTTAGCTGTCTGACAGAAGGTCACATTCTTCTGGTTTACCTACAGACCTAACCCCATGTGGCTCAAGTTCTAAGCTCCCCTAGGGCCAAAGATCTTGTCTTTGTATATTAAGTGTGACTTGTGCCTATCCATCATCACTGTCATGCACAACAACCATGGGTTCAGCACCCATTGGTGTCTGATGCCTCTCTCACTATTTCCTTCCATCTTTCCCCTTTCAGTGCAGTGGCTTAGTTTCTGTAGACTAGTGCCACACCAATCTGCTATGTCATCTATCCATTTTCTGTGGGGTCTGCCTCTCCTAGTTGAACTGTCCATTATGCCGAATACCAGGGTCTTGATTTTTTGTTCATCGTTCATTCTGCAAATATGGCCTAATAGCCGTAACTTGCGTTGTATAACCTTCTGCAGCAGGTTCTCTTTTGGCTGCATCTTCCTTAATAATTCCCTGTTGGTGACCGTCTGCATCCACCCTATTCTCAGAATCTTTCTGTAACAACTCCTCTCAAACGTTAATATTCTTCTCTTCAAATCTTCCGTTATCGCCCACGTCTGACATCCGTACAACATGCAGCTGAATACCCACGTTTTCAAGACACTCAGTTTTGTTCCTAAGCTAATTGCACTGCTTTCCCACATCTTATCCATTGCTTTCAAACTCGCTCTTGCCATTCTAGCCATTGTTTCCTTCTTACAGTCTAGCTCATATGTTATGTTGCTCCCCGGATATGTGAACTTATAAAATAAACAACTTGCGCTTTGTTCATTTGAATGCTTGTCATTACTGTTTTGCAAAAGATAGTATATGTAAGTCCCAGCCCTTTCCCAAATGGTAGTATTTTCCTGTAGATTGGAGATTGTCCTAAGAAGTTGCAGAGAACTTTCACTAATACAGAGATTTTTCTGGTGGTCCTTTTTGAGACTTTTATGGTTTGAAGTGGGGAGTTGGAAAAAAGAGGCGACATTGCTTAGCTTGAAATACTGATGAATGCAAAAAGTGAGGTCATATTATCATTTGTAAAAGCTTTGTTTAGCAAACCAATTGTCATGCTGATGAATCGTAACAGAGTGAAGTGCTGTAGATCCAATTTTTGTATCTGGCCTAGATAAATTGAAGTTCAAAAGCTGCACATGTGGTAATAATAACAGTTATAGGAATCTGGATTGAAAGGGGATACTTGGTATTCTCCTACGCAAGTCCTTAGCCCCAAATTCCTCAAGCTCTCTCCTATCTTAGGGAAAATCTGTTGCTTTAGTTGTGGGGATAAACTGAAAGTTTTACACAACTGTTTATTTTTCTGAATGCTCTGTGAGCCTGAACTGTAGTCTCACTTTTATCTCCCCACTTTATTAAAAAAGTCAGTTCTCTGCCTTTGCTGTCAGGTAAAATAATTTGACACATAACTAGCTATTAAATAAATGCTGTTTTAAAAGCCTAGAAAACCCCATATGATTCCCTAAGCACACTTTAGCAATTTTTGCATTAAATACTTATTGCTTTATAAGAGCAGTAGATACCTACAGACTATTAGGAACTGAAGAGAAAAGTAACTCCAGTACTACACTTTTATCTGCAGTTCCTAATAGGTTTGTGGTATCAGAAAACACTCTTCTCATAGATCTCTTCAGAGAACTCATGCACAAAGAGGCAAGATGCGATTTAAGACTTTCTGAGATTGAGCCAGTGTTGCTAACTCTTAACCATACTTGCTGTTTTTCTTAAAGACCAGCTACTGGAGTAATGACAATCTCAGCTTTTGTTTTAAAATATAAAATTAGTAGTAGTCCTCATGGCTGTGGAGAAAAGCTAAAACCTATGACCCAAATGTAACTTAAAGTTTCAATAGGCAAATGACTCCAACTGATTATTCTTTAAAATCTCATGATGTTTTGGGGAATTCTCTCTTGATTTTTGAACACAAGCCTAGGACAGACTCTCTGTTACTGTATACCTCTCCAGTAGCAGGCATGCAGTTTATTCCAGTGGTAGAGAAAAAGGCAGTCATCAAATAACCAAGGGCCACATGGTGGTGTAACTCATACACCACCGGGTGCAGTTCACTGTCCCATATAGTCTCTGGCGATATCTACACTACAAGATATATTTGAATGTATTAAAATTGATTTTATAATGCCATTTTTTAAAATTCAATTTTGAGTATCCTCACTTCTCACAGGCTCCCAACAAATTTGACATATTGCTTCCACACTGAAATCACCAAACAT
This sequence comes from Carettochelys insculpta, assembly GCF_033958435.1. Lineage (NCBI taxonomy): Eukaryota > Metazoa > Chordata > Testudines > Carettochelyidae > Carettochelys > Carettochelys insculpta. Next base: position 55,482,147 of record NC_134140.1, read on the forward strand.
CAACCGCCTCCCCGGAAAATAAAACATTTTAAACTTGAGATTGAGGGCATACCCGTCCATTAATATAGACATTTTGTTTTCAATATCTATTTCTTTGTGCTATGCTGATTAGCGTGGGCAGTCATGGCCCTCCACCCCTGTCTATTATGAGTATTCTGGAGCATCTCCACAGTACTGTGGCAATGCAACCATGAAGTGATACTATCCAATATTTTCTCATTTTGTCTACCTCGTCCTCACTTTCCATTATACTTTCCCGTTGTCACTCAATTTTCAAGTGCAGACTTTCTAATTATATGGCATATAAATTTTGCCTGCCTTGTTCTTGTCCTGTTTAACAGCATTCTTTTGCTGTTGGCTTCATTTAAGACAGACTCATTCATCCTTTTGGTTGTCCATGAGATGCACAACATCCTTCTTAAAAACCACATTTCTGTGGCTTCGACATATTTCTCAGCTTGTTTACTGATTGTCCGTGATTCGCATCCATACGTGAGGACTGGTTCTACATAACATCGCAGCACTCTTTTCCTAACCTCCAGTGATAAAGATCTTTTTGTGAGAATGCTTCTCGTTTTCTGAAATGTTGCTTTTGCTTGAGCGATTCTGCATTTCACTTCAGTTAAACACCTATCATCGGATGTGATATAGGATCCTAAGTACTTGAATTTAGTCACTTGATGAAGAACTGTTCCATTTGCTAGTACCGCACACGTTGGCAGTACCTTCGTCTTCGTAATAACCGTTACTTTCGTCTTCAGGATGTTCGTCTTGAGTCCCTTCAGCTCACTTTCTTTATTGACAATGTTAACCAGTTCCTGACGATCTTTTTCACTTTCTGCTATTAAAACAGCATCATCTGCATACCTCAGTTTGTTGATGTTCCATCCTCCAGTGTTTAATCCTGGCAGACCTTCTGTTTTGCGCGCTATTCTTTCACTGTACAAGTTAAAGAGATCAGGTGAAAGAACACAACCTTGTCTCACTCCTCGTTTTAGCTTCACACATCTACTAAGTAAGGCAGACTACATCAAGCTAATTACTACAATGAAGACAGTCATGTTTTAATGTCGAGCTAATGCCTTTAACTTCGATTTTTATCTTGTAGTATAGACACATCCACACAGAGGTAGTCGTGTTAGTCTGTATCTGCACAAAATGAACAAAGCAATCCTGTAGCACTTTAAAGACTAACAAAGTAATTTATTAGGTGATGAGCTTTCGTGGGTTTTTGCTTTTAGCTCAAGTGGCTTTTAGGTCCCTCACTAAGCTCCAGAGGTCCCAGATTTGATGATTGTCATTACTGTGACTGTAGTGGATTCAGAGTGAGGTAAATGTCAGGTTTTGGACACTATACAATATTAATCCTGATTGCCCTCCTATTCAGCATAGTAATACACGGTTGCCTCAGTTTCAGCCTCTTGACTCTCCTCACATGCACTTAAGTGTTAATTAATATTCTGTCTCTTTATTAAACCATTCTAGTTTCATACCTTAAGCAGTTCACTTGCCCTCCCAGATACTAGTAGTTGCTTCCCTGATCAGCAAGGTTTAAAGACTAATCCCATCTACCCTTGCAGGCATAGTCCCTTTCTTCTCTGCCCAGCTGTGTTCTTTACTGTCGTCCATGCAGAGACTGCAGCAATTCCAACCTTAACTGGGGGTTTGCCGCATTTTTCCTTCTGGTAGCTGCGTCAGAATCCAGGTGAGTTTCCACGTCCCAACTCTACCACAGAAGAGCGGCTTCTCGGTCTGTGAAGTGGCTGTCTAGGCTGGCATTGTAATGTAGATGGGCTGAACTGAGCTGGGACCTCTGAAGCTTAGTGCAGGAGCCTCTGCAGTTTGAGCTAAAAGCCAGCTGGCACTCAGTTAAAACTGTAAAGGACACTCATTCTTTCCTTCTGTTATGTGGTCTCCACACATGTGCCATTATAGCCGCGTCTACACGTGCTGGCTACTTCGAAGTAGCTGCGCCAACTTCAAAATAGCGCCCGCCACGTCTACACGTGGCGAGCGCTATTTCGCAGTTGAAATCCACATAAGGCGGCGAGACGTCGAAGTCGCTATCCTCATGAGAAGATGGGAATAGCGCCCTACTTCGAAATTGAACGTCGAAGTAGGGCAAGTGTAGCCGATCCGCGTCCCGCAACGTCGAAATAGTGGGGTCCGCCATGGCGGCCATCAGCTGAGGGGTTGAGAGATGCTCTCTCCAGCCCCTGCGGGGCTCTGTGGGTCACCGTGTGCAGCAGCCCTTAGCCCAGGGCTTCTGGCTGCCGCTGCTGCAGCTGGGGATCCATGCTGCATGCACAGGGTCTGCAACCAGTTGTCAGCTCTGTGGATCTTGTGCTGTTTAGTGCAAGTGTGTCTGGGAGGGGCCCTTTAAGGGAGCAGCTTGCTGTTGAGTCCACCCTGTGACCCTGTCTGCAGCTGTTCCTGGCACCCTTATTTCGATGTGGGCCGCTTTGGTGTGTAGACGCTCCCCTGCAGTGCCTACTTCGATGTAGTGCTGCCCAACGTTGACATTGAACGTCGACGGCACCAGCCCTGGAGGATGTGTAGACGTTATTCATCGAAATAGGTCACTACATCGAAATAAGCTATTTCGATGTAGCATTCACGTGTAGATGTAGCTTATATGGGGCACTGAACCACACCCAGTAAGAGAGTGGTTTACATACTTCCCTTAGCTGAGGAACTGCCTCCCAAGCTTCAATGACTCAGTTGAAACCCTGGTGGAGTTCCCACTTGTCATGCCTACATGCAAAACCACCCTAGGAGTTCTAGAGCTTAGTGCATGAGCATCTGTTGTTTAAGCTAAAAGCCAGATGAGCCTCAGCTAAAGTTGTAGAGGAGACTCATTCTTTCTTTTTTGTCAGAGGTCTAAGTGCCACCACATTTAGCAGTGAACCACACCCAGTAGGTGTGTGGGTTACACAATCATGTGACCCTTGTCTGTGTGATTCAGGCCCAGGCTTTGGGGCCTTAACCACTTAAGTCTTATCTTTGTTATGGAAAAAAAAAGTATGTCTGCAATTCAAGTTAATTAATTCAAAGTAAAATCCTAGTGAGACACGGCAATTTACCATTTTTTATTGTTTGACGATAGAGTTAAAGATAAGGTTCCTTCGTCAGCTTTAACTTCAAATTTAAACCTACAAATTGTCTTGTTTTCATTAGGATTTTTCCTTATATTAGTTAACTCAAGTTAGCTAACTTGAGTTAAGAGCACACCTTTTTCTCCCCATACATAAGACAAAGCTGGTGGCACAACTCATGCATTTGCTAAGAATAAAGTTTCAACTTGGTGCAAGGAATGTCTGTTGCTATCAGTTGCAATACTTCCAAATGCTACAGGAATAATATTGAGTTGCACTGTATAAGGTACTATTTTTAACAGTGGTGGAAAGTTTTGACTTCTCTTGCATCCTAATTGCTATATATAACTATTCCATAGTTTTGGTGGAAGCAATTGGATGAAATGAAAAACATCTGCAAATTATTATTGCTTTAGAACTCTGATTTCATTACAGAAGATTTAAAGCATCCAGGGACAGATTTGGAATTTATGTATATCTGTGATTTATAGAACACATATTGTAGCAGCTAGAATGTGCAAGAAGCAAAAATCTTGGGTTTTCAATGAAACTCCTGCCAGATTTCAAATATCACCAGTGCTAGGTCTATCATAAGCTTGACAACACTGTATAAATTATGAGTAAAGTGCTGAGGAGCTTAATGTTTTCCTATTCCTTGTTCCTTGTTAGTGTGACATTTGCTCTTTCATAAAACATAGGTGCCTAAAGGTTGTTGGCAAACATTTCCTTTGAAGTGTCAAATATGAATGATATGTGAGATTAAAAAAGGAAACATTTCTTAGTGAGGTATAATAGTCTTAATATTTAGATCCCACTTATCAGTGCATGTCATCTTCTGCCATCCTGGAAAAGTTGGTGATGCTAATGATGGATTGCCCTCAACCATGATGGCTCATGAGTCATGACAAGTAGACCCAAATACTCCTTTATAGAAATGTACATCTGTAAATGTACTTGCTAGGATGTCAAACATAATAACAATTAAAATATAGGTGAAATACTGTTTATCTTTAAATGAAATTACATCCACAGACCCTGACATTATTTTATCTCCTTCAACTTAATGTTCTTCAAATGTAGATTTGATTGCATTTGTGAAGAGTATAAAACATGTGCATTTCTTAAATCAGTCAGCTTTGGAAATACAGTAAGTCTAATGCACACACTTAAGGCTCAAGGTAAACAATCATTATAGCTTTTAGGATCTTTTATTGGTTTTCAAGGGTAAAGCAGAAATAACTTTTGAAAAAGAAAGGGAAGACAGAAATGTTATCAAGGCCCATGGAAAAGAGGCATCACTTGTTTCACTGAAAACCCCAGATTTTTGCTTTGAAAATCTGATGTATAATTTGCCATAACTCTCATACAGTGTAAAGCAAGAAGATTCGAGGAACTGGTATGTCATTATTTTGATTAGGAAAACTCACATGGTGTATCTCCAATTCTCATTCCTTCTGGAGACCTTTCTATGTAGTCGAACCTCTCTAATCTGGAACCCTGGGGACCTGACCAGGGCTGAACCAGAGAATTTGCTGAACCATGGGAAGTTAATATTGTCTAGCAGCATTATGAACCCTTGCACTGCTTACTGCGCTTTTAGAAGACATGTAGCAGTAAATTAGAGCTAAATAACAGGACAGAACATGGAGAGGCAGGACTGTTGTCTGTAAACAAACTTTATGGGACCTGGGGAAACTTGGCCACACCCATGATAAGTGGATATCCGGCTAACTAAAATCATGCTGAATCATGGATGTTGCCGAATCAGAGAGTGCCAGGTTAGACATGGTCAACCTGTACTTTCTAACGGGATGTCTGGTATGCAGTTTAATTAATCAGAAAAATAAATTCTGGAAAATCTATTTTAAGGAGCAGTCAGATACCAAGACTAAAAAAGTCTTTTCCGTCTCTAATTTCTATGAATTCAGTGACTTGACTTTAATCCTCCTCTATAATAGCTATGTCTAATAAGAGGAAACCTACAATACCTGCAAGCCTTTATTAATGCCAATGGATCATATAGAAGATAGTGAGTCTATGTACGTTATAAAGGGCTGCAGGATCAGATCTCTATTTTCTGCCGTTAAATTCCTTTCAGGTCATGTTGGTTATTTCATGTTGCCTTACTGCTTTCTACAAGAGTAATCAAATAAAAATGTAAGGTTAGACAAATGGGGCCAGAAAGTCAGTAGGTGTAAGTGAGATTATGATAACCTTAATGGAACTTCTCTAATTTGTACTATTTTAGGATCTGGCACGTGAATTTTGCGTGAATTAGAAACATAAACATTGACACTGATGGGGGGAATCTTATTGGGTCCAGAATAGCTGTTTGAGGCACTGTTGAACAGTGGTTGGATCAGGCCTCTAGGAATTAGGAATCTTGGCTTTTAGCCCTGGTTTTGCCACTGAATTGCTGTGTGACCTTAGAAAAATCACTTAATCTCTCTGTGTTTCATGCTACCCAGCTGACATAGGTCCACGTTATTCATGTGATGTTGTAGAGCATTTGACGGTCTTTGGAAGAAAGATGCAACCTATGTGGAAGACATAATTATTTTATTATATGCATATTTCTCCATGTTAATGCCAAACATTTCTAAGTAAGAAAAAAACACAGAATTCTAAAAGTTACTGATTTCAGTGGCTAAATAAATTCACCTTGATCTTTTTTGATGTATTAGTGAGAAAAGATGATTAAAATTAACTTGCATTCCAACAATTTAGAGTTTAAGCAAAGATTAAATAGAATAAAAATTGCAAAATTTCCCAGTAAGTCTGTTTATGGGTAACTATTTTTTTTGTTGGTTACCAATAGTTTTGTGTGTGTGTGTGTGTGTGTGTGTGTGTGTGTGGTGGCCACTGTCTGTTTTACCAACTGTGTAAGAAAAGTGTTAAGAAAGAGACTGGTAGGTTACTGGTAACTTTAGATAGTGTGCACTCCCCACCCCCAGTGTGGTTAAATTGTAGTTTTGAAGTATCTGCGCTGGGAGAAAATGGCCTGATCTGAGAAATCTTAGTATGGGTCTGAGTAGGGGATGGAGTCAGCTGAGTCCCACATCTGCATGGTGTAGCATTTCCACACATAAATCTGAGACAAAGGAGACCAACATTCACCCTGTGTCAAAATAAACTAAGTTGACGGAGACAGAGGGGGCTATAAGGGTGTCTGTTAACAGCTTCCTGATTCTCAAACTGTCCTGGCTGTGACATAAATTATAGCAGTCTAGGGGCTACTTTAACTCAGGCCAGCTGGCGATGGTGCTGGTTAGAACATTCTATGCCAGCTGAAATTTGCCTTAAGGGATCAAAGTGGAGCATCCCACCTCTGATCCTGTCACAGTCCTTCCCCCGTACATGCCCCGTAGTGATGGACTTCTTTATTAATGAGAAAAGTAAGGAGAAATTCTGAACCGGCCAGCAAGAGGCTGGTGATGGCTGCTTTGTGCTGCTAGGCTGGTACAAAGAGAATGGAATTCAGGCTGGGATTGTGGACCTAGAGTGTGATGAGCACAGACAGTTCCCATTAACTGCTCTCAGCAAGGTAGTAGAACCCATACCGGTCAACTGAACTGACTTCATTTTACTTTACGTGTTCAAAAAGCTCTCAGGATGGGGCTCTTTACTTTTAAGATTACAGAATGTGGGCCTGATCCTAGTGCCACTGAAAGAGAGGCAATGCTTTCTGTGACAGGGCCCTTTCTCCTGGTATGCTTAGAAACTGCCTAGTACATTGTGGCCACTGCCAGGTTGTATCTATATCTACATCTATATCTATTAATAGGACTTTGGCCATTTACTACTGTGGGAGCAAAATCAGGCCCTAGGGACAATTGATGAGGTATGATAAATTTTGGATACAAGAGGATAACTAAATGAGGATTTAGATTTAGCAGCTGAAGTAGTTTTTAGAAAATACAAGGCTGTCTTCTTTAAAGAGTGCACATACTCAACCTATTAAGGGGTGTCATGACCGATATGACTAGATTGGTCAGGAAATTAAAGTTGAAAATAAATGTTGCTTGAAATGATGAGTTTGAAAAATGAATGTGCCTGTGGCTCAGATGTATAAAAATAGGATATGATTTATGAAGATTTTGTGATCTGGTACTAAACAAGGTGAACTAGAAATAGTGTTGAACCTTGTAGATATAGATACTGTCATATCATGATTCATGAGCAGGGATCCTGGGAGTAGATAAAGGGTGTTATTTGCATTGATTGCAAATTTTTACTTCATTGGGCTTTAAATCTTCAAAATAAATTGAGAGTTGTTGAAAATATTTGTTTAGTAAATGGCTGAGAAGTGATTAAAAGCAATAAAACAAAATGTTATGAACAGAAAAGAAAATGAGATCGTGAAAAAAGATATAAATGATATATAATTGCATGAAACAAAAAATGCAGTATCCACAGCTCAGTACTCCCATTCGATTTTCTTAGTGGTTGACAGGTAATTTTAGCATGAAAATTAAACAGTAAAGGATGGACCTGTAGAAGTAAAATGAATTTTAAAGATGCAGCATTCTTACTCTCCTCAGAATTCAAGTGTAAACTCTTTGGTTAATATACCTTCCAGTTCCAGCTTTCTTTTTCTGGTCCCACCATTGTAACAGACAAAACTTGGACACAGAGTATAATTATGGTTTATTATTACCTGCTTAAGGCCAGTGTTGTGACAGATGCTTTACAAAGGGATAAAAAGAGAAGATCCTGGCCCCAAACAACTTACCATGTAGGTAGTCATTATACAAATGAAGGCTGAGCTCAGGCTGCAATGAGTGAAACTGAGCAACTGTTGCAGTGGCTCCCAAACTTTTTGGCATCCTAACCCCTTTGTGATTTTTGAGAAACCCTCATGGCCCTGCACCTCTTCTTTACCATTATCCAACCCCCGCTTTGAACAAAAAATTCAATTCATAATTTAAAATTTAGAGTAAACACAAAGACTTGGTTTTAAAAATTTTATTTAAAATTAAAAATAAGCACAAATAGTTTTTCTTGGCCCAAAAATTTAATAAAAATATAATTTAACATCAGAAACAGCAGAAACAAAACAAATTTAATGTGGAGGATGACACTGCATTTTCTTCACAAGTTGGGAAATTGTAGGTTTGAAGGATGAAAGTGAGCCATGCAAATTGTTTTCAATATCCAGTTGATTTCTTTGTTTCTTTTTTAATGTGACTAAAGATGAAATTTCTTTTCACAGAAGTGCATTGATGAAAACGGAAGAATAATACAAAGCACTTCTTCAACTTTTAAGTACATTATATTTTATCCAAAATTCCTCCAAGCTTGAATTTTCAAAATTACCTTTCACACTTGAATCATATTTTATTTCAAGTGCTTTTTCTTGCAATACCTCTGGCAGTGAATTGACATCAAAGTTGAATGGATTGCGTACTAATTTATGAAATGGGTTACCAGAAGGGCTGTCCGGAAAATGGCGGATGAATTCATCAGCAGGGCAGTCCAGATGAAACACAATATTGTTCTTCACATCCTCTTTACAAAGTTCTTGGAAAACTTCATTTACAACGAGTGATGAAAATGTTGGAAAAGATGAAAAGTTGGACATCTGAGCTTGTGTGCAACGTTTCCAAAGCTGGATTTTTTTCCATAAACACTTTGATGGCATTGTGATGCGCTATCATATTTGCCGCGTTGTTTCCGTGCAGCTCCAAATTAAGATTGTTCAAGGGTTCTAAAATATCCATGAGGTATGTCAGTGAAAACTGAAACATTTGCTCTTTAAATGCATGATATAACTCTTCTTTCTTCTGTTGCTTGAGGAAAATTTCCACTTCGTCTTTCAGTTCAAATAATCTCAAAAGCATATTACCTTTGGAAAGCCATTGTAAGAACATAAGAACATAAGAATGGTCATACTGGGTCAGACCAAAGGTCCATCCAGCCCAGTATCCCGTCTGCCGACAGTGGCCAATGCCAGGTGCCCCAGAGAAGGAGGACAGAAGACAATGATCAAGTGATTTATCTCCTGCCATCCATCTCCTGCCCTTGTACTGAAGGCTAGGGCACCATACTTTACCCCTGGCTAATAGCCATTTATGGACCTAACCTGCAAAAATTTATCAAGCTCTTTTTTAAACCCTAATAGAGTCCTGGCCTTCACAGCCTCCTCCGGCAAGGACTTCCACAGGTTGACTGTGCACTGTGTGAAGAAAAATTTCCTTTTATTAGTTTTGAACCTACTACCCATCAATTTCATTTGGGGTCCCCTAGTTCTTGTATTATGGGAAAAGGTAAATAATTTTTCTATGTTCACTTTCTCCACACCATTCATGATTTTATATACCTCTATCATATAACCCCTCAATCGCCTCTTTTCCAGACTGAAAAGTCCCAGTCTCTGTAGCCTCTCCCCATATGGGACCCGTTCCAAACCCCTAATCATCCTAGTCGCCCTTTTCTGAACCTTTTCTAATGCCAATATATCTTTTTTGAGGTGAGGAGACCACATCTGCACACAGTACTCAAGATGTGGGCGTACCATAGTTTTATATAGGGGAAGTATGATATCTTTTGTCTTATTATCTATCCCTTTTTTAATAATTCCTAACATCCTATTTGCTTTACTAACTGCCGCTGCACACTGCGTGGATGTCTTCAGAGAACTATCCACTATAACTCCAAGATCCCTTTCCTGATCTGTCGTAGCTAAATTTGACCCCATCATGTTGTACGTGTAATTTGGGTTATTTTTTCCAATGTGCATTACCTTACACTTACCCACATTAAATTTCATTTGCCATTTTGCTGCCCAATCACTCAGTTTGCTGAGATCTTTTTGTAGTTCTTCACAATCCCTTTTGGTTTTGACTGTCCTGAACAACTTGGTGTCATCTGCAAACTTTGCCACCTCACTGCTTACCTCATTACCTCACTGCTTACCTCATTGTATCTCCATATGAAACAAAATAGTTTTACAGTCTGCTCCCAAATCTATGCAAAGAGCAGCAAAAGTTTTATATTTAAAGCACTGTTCACAAAATTGACAATTTTGATGGCCAAATTCAACGAGTCCTGTAGGTCATCCAGAAGGGTTTTAGCAGCCAGTGCTTGTCTGTGTATGGCACAGTGATTTGTGGTTATGGCTGGATTTTTGTCTTTCACCAATGTCACAAATCCAGAGTGAGAGCCAAGCATTGCTGGAGCACTGTCTGTGCATGCACCAACTAGTTTTCCCAATGAAAGTCTATTTTCTTCAAAAAAGTTGGAAATCATTTTCATAACATCAGAAGCCTTTTCTTAATCATGGCCAAAATATATTAATTAAAAAATCTACAAAAATAATTTTCCTGATTAGAATCAATTTAATGGATGCAAGTTACTTTGATAAGTTATCATGAACTTTTATTTACTACTAATATTATGTATGGACATGTGCTTCCTTATAGATATCCCACCACCAGTAACCTTACAAAACTGGCTACCTACTCCCATGACAGAACAGTCCCAAACACTCCTGTGAACATGCTAGAAAGTTTGAGAAAGTTTCATTGTCTTCTACATTGTTCTTTGGCCTCTCCACCAAGCAAACTGGTACCCCTACACATTGAAAGGCAAAAACAAACAAAAATTGTTCTTTATTTATAGGAAGGGCAGGGAATCTGTTTTGGGTCATGGATCACTGACCCACAGAAAAATATGTCAGGGACCACACAAGTGAGATGCAAAAAAACCCAAGCAAACAAAAAAAACCCCACCTCTAAGCCTCACTGAAGTGGCCCCAACTGAGACACCTCCCTCCCCTGGCACCCAAGACCCATAGGGGGAGGGAAGGTTGGACTGAGTTTCAAGGCCTCAAGCCAGATTAATTCTTCTGGGGTTCCAGAGTTAGTGGAATTTGTGGGCCCTTCTACACTCTGAGGTGGGGCCAAAAATGAAGTATCCAGTGTGCGGGACAGGGTTGCCAGTGAGTTGGGATAGGGATAGGGTGCAGAATCTTGGTGGAAAATTGGACACAGGAGCAAGCTGGGGATAGGTGTCTGGCCCGGTGGGAAGGGGCAAGAGCAGGGTGCTGGTGGGGGCTGGGGCAGGGATAGGGGACAGGGTGCTGGTGGGGCCCTGGGAAGGGTACTTGTGGGGGTTGGGGCAGGGTACTTGTCAGTGTCTGGGCGTGCTGCCTCCCCCCACCATGCAGGAAGGCAGCAGGTGGAAGGATGTCACCGGTGGGCAAGAGACCCAGCTTTTGAGGAAATATGCCAGCTGTCTGGGGAGGGGAAGCAGTGCACACGCTTCCTGAGATGTCAGCTCTGGTGTGCAGCTGTGGGCTGTCTGCCCGTTCAACAGATAACGGGTGCTACCTCCATTTTTGCGGGAGGTAACGTCAACCTGGGCTCTTTCTTGGGGTGGAGAGGATTGACTGAGGGGGCGGGGAGGGCTAGTTAAATCTGATTTCTTCATTCCAGGAGTGCCGAGGGAGAAAGGAGGGCTTCTAGACAGTGTTGGATGGTCAGTTGAGAGAAGTGAATGCTTATGGAAATGGCACTAAGAAGATAAATAGAAAGGAAGGGAAAGTATTTTCTGTATCAGTAATTATCATCCAGTTGCTTCCTACTGGATCAAGGTTACAGGTATTTACTAAACTGTATCCCTTAAATATTTGAGGGACCTATTTCATTGACTCCCCTGGGGGCTGTGATTTGTGGGTGATGGAGATGAGCAAACTGTAGCAAATAGTGTAGATTCAGCTTCTTTCCCCAGCTTCTAGTTTAGGGCCAAATCCAAAGGAAACATTGGCATGCTCAAGTGAGCACCATTTAGCCCTTAATGAGAGTGTTCCAGGATAGTGAAAGAAATGAGATTTCTTTTAAAGACAGAATGGTGCAGTTCAGTGCTTGTTCCTGCAGTACATCCCTGCAACAACATCTTGCCCATTTTGATTTCTATTTGATAAAGATCATTTGTTTGGGAATGAGGAATCCCCAAAGCTACCATTTTCCTGATGCTGTAGATAGCCATAGGAGCACTGTTAGGACTTCTAAAACAAACAAACATGCAATTTCTAAATTTGCAGTTTTTTGAATAGTGACGGTTTATTTTCTGTCAGAGAATTGGACAGTCCCAATACATACGAAAGTGCCCGGTCAGAGTTAAATGGTGCGAACATTGGCTTGGAAATCCCAGCTATGCACCTTTCAACTAGAATGTGTTGTCTCAAATATAGCCTGATTCCTGCTTGCCTTATGCAGACTAGGTTTGTGCTGCAAAGTTAGGTGGATGTAAGCAGGTGTGGCAGGTTGGTGTAATTTTTGGTGATGCCTGACTGGGTCCAGGTCCTGCCCCCTATCTCCCTTATAAGCTGATATGTACATATTTAAAATAGTGTAAAAATTGAGGGCTCTAGGAAGGGTGTTGGGATTAGGAAATTTGGGGAGTGGGAGGGGCTTGGGCAGAGGGTTGGGGTGTAGGCGTGAGGGCTGTGGGGTGGGGCCAGGGAGGAGGGTGTTGGAGGGGATTGGCTAGAGGATGGAGCGTAGGGGTGAGGGTTGCTGGGTGGGGTAAGCCACTTTGGATCAGCTTAGCTGTGTGTGACACTTAAATTTTTCTTCCCTGGATGTAAGTGCCCAGCAGTGGAACATAAAAGCAAAGGAACAGTGTCAAGCACATCAGAATGCGAGGCACGTCAACGCTCAATCTGGAGCGAAGTCACAGACTTACCACTTTCACAAGGAGCTGAATGACATACTTGTTGGAGACCCTCCTTGTCCCCTACAGACCACCACAGAAGATTCATTTGAGAAGCTTGAGCCACAGACCACTGGGATGAACAGTGAGGATGAGGAGGAGACAAAAGATGAGGACACAAGACCAGGGGATCTTGGTATGCCACAAGCCAGGACCTGTTTGAGAATCTGCCTCGGTCCAGTCAGTCCCAGAAGCTGAGCAGAGGAGAAGGAATTAGTGTGAGTGTGCTATTATATTTCCCATTGCTTTACTGTACTGATGGCAAACCCAACTTTGCCGGACTCAGCTATTGTCTTTTCATTATTTTGTTAATACTAGAAGATATAATAGTACAACAGAAAGAGAGCGTTAACTGCAGTTAGATAGGAGATCATAGAGAGATGTTTCTTTATGTTGGGCCCGATGATCGGAGGGAGTGAGGCAGGGGAAGGGGCCAATTGTCCAGGGGCCAATGTGATTTAAAAAGGCCCAGAGGTCCCCATTTCTGCCTCACCATACCTGGATAAACTTCCCAGAAGACAGAGTGCTGGATGGTGTTGAGTTGCACGCTGCGATACCTGCCCATGAGCACTAATAGACTCCTGGTAAGTACACACAGTGCCAGTGCAAGGAGCCAAATACTCATGTGCACAAGTGATAAACTGATGGGGGCAGCTTTATGCTGACGTAATGTGCATTGACTAAAGTTGTAGTGTGGTCCTGGCCTTATCCTGCACGACTCCTGTGATGGCTTTCGCATATAGTCTGTTATAGTGCATGAATTTATTCCATTATGATGAAGGGCAAATCATCTACCCATAATTAAGCCTTGTGGATGGGGCTGGGCAGGAGGCACCCAGGCCATAGTAAGCTAGAGTGGGGACATGAGATCAGGGCTTTTGCAGGGGCAGGTCCTTCCAAGCAACAATGGACAGGGCAGTATGCTATTTTAGGGCCTATGTTAGAGTAGTATCTGTATAATGGCCGCATTGTGAGCCCATGGACTACTCACAGGTAGTGATGTGTATCTATGAATGTCATCCCTCCCATACCCTCATTTGATACTCTGCACAAGGCCTGATTACATAAGTTTTATGCAGGTAAAGTGGATTGCATCCCTAGTGATTAGAGAGATTATTGTGCCTGTCAGCTTTCTTTGCAGATCTGATAAAAATCAACACTTCAGAAGCTGAGCTCAAGCTGCGATCATTTCTGATTTATTCATTTTCACAGCAGACTGCTGCTCTGCTCCATTATTTTCTTCTTAGGCATAATTTGCTGGTAGGCTCAAGCAGAAATACAGAAGTCAGGTTCTCTGGTTTAGCTGTAGGAATTTGGTTGTGTGTGTGAGTGATGGGACAAAGTGGCATAACAGGTTTATCATTATGAGTTGGATCATGACAAAATTTTAAATATCTATTTTATTGCTCTTGTCTTTAAAAGGGGTCTTTTTGTGTCATTTCCCACCTTTATTCCAAGCTGAGTGGAAGTGGGGAGAAAGGTATGGATAGAAGCAGTCTTTTCTGCTCTCATCTTCCTCAGAAGTCAACAACTAAATGGAGTGGAGTTAGGATCTGTTTTCTGGTCTGTGGAGATTTTCGGAGTTAATGAGTGGAACCCAGTTCTCCCCCTAGGTTGTGTTTAGGCAACTGGAATTTGCTGGGGGAACCCTGAGAGTTACTTGGCAATGAAAAGGTGTGTGGGCTAGATTTCAGGAACAATGGACGTAATTTCAGCAGATATGGATTTGTGTACTGAGGACAGATGAAACAGTCATAGGTGAATGATAGAAACATTTATCACAGGATTCTGTAATGTATCCTATCGACATCATCACTCCACTTATATTTATGTGCAACACACAAGAAATAAGAAACATTAAAACCATTTCTGTGACATCCAAGGTTTACCTTAGTCTTCGGCAAAAGCCATTCAACCCTAACATTTCAGATTTATTCTGTGTAAAAACAGCCCCGGAAGGACCAAAGGAAGTGATTTGTGCACTTAACAACCACCTACCATACACATAACTCTTATAATTATAATTATTATTTGCCAATATTACATTATAGATAGATTTAAAACACATCGTCTTCCCAACGTATAAATTCTTTAATCATAAAGAGAGGAAAGCAACTATCTAAAATTCATCCCCAGGAGTTAGCAATAAATCCCACCCATGCACTGGCTTCATAGGTATAAGTAGTTTTGTTAAATCCACCACAGAATTCCTGCATTATAGGTGCTTATATGCACTTGTTGTTTATTTTTCCTTATTATTGTTGCTGTTATTTTTTTATTATCGTAGTGCCTACGTACCCCACTCAGTGTGACAGATGCTGTACAAACACAGAACTACAACAACAACAACACAAGACAGTCCTTGCCCCCAGAAGCGAGCCTGATGACAGCAATTCCAAATCCTAAAGCGGAACAGAGCTAAACAGTTGCTGGGCCCCCAAGTATGCACAAGCTGCACCCTCACACAGGTGGTGTGCCTGACATTTAGGTGGCGCTGTGCCTGAGATGGCTAGTGGCCAGCTAGCTGCCGGTTGCACTGTTGGGTATGCTTTTCGGGGATGGCCCAGCATTTATTTCCACATGCTCTCCTGATAAGGTTACCAACTGTTTAATCAAGCAAATGCAAAATCCCTTGCCCTGCCCTCTTCCCTGAGGCCCCTGTCCTGTCTCTTCTCTGGGGCCACTATCTCTGTCCCCCTCCCTCCTTCGCTCATTATCCTATACTCTCATTCATGTTTACCAGGCTTGATCAGGGAGTTGGGGTGTAGGATCTGAGAGGGAGTTTAGGCATTTGTCTGGAATATTTTCAAAATCAGCCTCAGGATTAACATCAGCTATTGGGCACTTAATCACTTGTGCGAGTAAAAACTGAGTAATTGAATGTTTAGCTACTTGTGCACACAGATACTCTGGACTTGACCCTGCACATGTAACGCCAACAGACCAGGGTTGCCAGCACCAGGGACTGAAGCTGTAATTATAGGGGCTAAAGCCCTGTGCTCTACCACATGAGCCAAAGGCCAGCTGGCTCTCAGCTAAGCCTGTAAAGCAGAGACCTCACTCACCCTAGTATGAGGTCTCAGTGCCTCTGGGTACTACACATGCATGTAGATTCCTCTAAGAGTGTAGTTTGTCCCAAAAGGGTAATCCCCTCATTAGCACGATAGGAATCACACAAGTCCACATCTCCCTAGATACATCCTTTATCTATTCCTTTTTTGTTCTTCTGCCCTTGTGAGTAAAGGAGCATTTGCAAAGGAAGTCTGAGGGTTCCTGCCGCTTACTACAGAAGACTAAATCTAACATTCTGCCCTCACACAGCCGTCACTCACAATTGTGCACTGTAATTAACACCGCATCCATCATTCTGGGTATGTGCTCAGTACTGACCCACGTTCCCTCTAAGCTGAGGCGAGCCAGGAGAGAGTCAGGTACCACCTAGCTGATTTCCGGAGAGCCCATGGCTGGTAGCATATGTTTTTCTGGTGGTGCACATCTGCAGCATTCCTTGGTGCATAAAATAAAATTTATTCTGCCCATGGGTAGAAAAAATGTAGAGGAAACACTGGTATTGACCCAATGCCCAGTACTGTACCTAACTGTGTATGTATACAACTAAAATATAATATGGACAAACAATCTGCAGAAATTAAATAAAACTTTTTTTTTTATAAAACAGAATGCTACAGAAAATTCTGGGGTGTTTGAAGGCATTTGGCCTCATACTGTACACTAAAATACAGATGAGACATAGAAGGTGTGTCTAGGCTGGACTGCAGGTGTAACTTCTGGTTTGGATATGCTACTTTTGATCAAGCTAATGCACTGAAAATAGAGGTGACCAGTGGGATGGTCTAGTCTCCCTGCATATGTACCTAAGGTTTCAGAAGGGCTCATGCTTGGAACAACTAGTTTGTCCTACCACAGGGCTGCACTTCTATTTTGAACAGACTAGCTGGATCAGACCTAGTGTGAATACATCTAGTTGATCTGGAAATTACATCTCCAGTGTAGACATAATCATGGGCTTGCATGTCCTGTGAATAGTGCAAGTGTGGTTCATTTCTGCTTTACCAAGCTTAGGCCCTGTCTTTATTGGTGATATTGTGCACTGGTGTAGCACAATCAGTGCTGTCCCTAGGGTGGGTGACCTATTCTGTTGATTGCAGCTGCATAAGTTCCATTTTGCAACACTGTAGTGCATCCACAGCAGGGGTTTGCAGGGGGAGAACTACACTAATGTAGAAATTTCCTTATTTGGCACAAGCCCTAACAGTAAACACTTGCTAGTGCTGAACAAAGCAATGCTATTTTTTTACCTTTCCTCTGGCTGCATGATGTTCTGAAGGTTAATGAGTATTCATGAATCTTTATAAACACTACACACAAGAGGCCTCCAAAACACACCATTTGTAATGTCTTCATGGTTCTTTTTATCTTCATATACTTAGATTTCCCTAGGCCTTTTCTGGTATAAAATCCCACAGCACCAGTGACACTGGATTCTCTAAATCTAAATCAGCATCTGAAACTTGAAAACTGACGTGCTGGGACCTAGGCTGTATGTTTATCCCCAGGACTAATGGGATGCAGGCAATCACAATATGTTCCACAGTATCTTCTCTAATAGCTTTGACCCTAACCTAGAAGGACAGCCTCTTTTTAATGGGTTGAAGTTGTTCAGTCTCAAAGGGCTCCTCCTACCTTACTTCTTGATAGCAGAAGATGACGTGTGTGTGTGTGTTGAGATACAAGCTTCTTGTGAGTGAGGATAACGAATCCCACTTCGGTTAGCTTTGTGCGTGGGGTGTGTCAAAAGTGTATTAGGCATGCATCTGCTCAATGAGCAATGTGTATTTTAATGTGACAACTCTCCCCTTAAAAATGAATTGAGGCAGTCTGTAGGAAAAGTTGTGGAGGACCACTGTAGGGAAACATTAGCACACACATGCAGAATAAGATAAAAGAAGTAAATAAATAACTTGGTTTCTGAGTAGCATTTACAAGTTTCAAAATACTTTGCGTTTAATTTGAGCTCCTTCCTACATGATTGATGAGGTGTCCCGTATTTTGTTACTTTTCGGCATGTTAATATGGACTGTTTTATCACAGGGTGACTAAGGATTGATTACACACAAGAGAGAAATAAATACAGAAGAGCAAAGTCAGAGCAACCAGGAAACGAAATTCAGCCATGAGGGATCCGTGAACTCAGTTTGCTTCCCTTTTTAAGGTTTTATCGATCTCTCTTTCCTGAGTCTAAGTCAGTCTTAAAAGGAGCAATCAGATTTTGTTAAGTTTTTGTTGGAGTAAATATACTAGCAGTCATGCAGCTTCACAAACTCTCGTTGTGACTTATTGGAGTAGGGGGTGATGTCAGAAGGAATCAAAGTAACATGTCTGAAACTGCAGCATCTAGTTTTACCTAGCAGCAGTATCTATTCACTTTTGTATTTTACATTTCACCATTCTTCCTCAAAAAGAATGAAAATGATCTGACCTATGATGTTGCTAACTACTTGTCTAAACTTACAGGATTGTGCATATGCTTGAGTGATGTAGTTATATCAACCTATGTTCATAATGTAGACCAGAACTAACACCCCATACATAAAGTGGAAAGTGACACTGAAGAATCTTCATCAAAGCTGTGGGTCTTGTGTTTGGATATGAATAATTAGAGTAGGGTTTTACTCTGGTAGAAGTCTCCCTGCTGACAGTCTGCTTCTTGGCCAGTTGAGCTGTAACGTTACTCTACTTATGCTAGTTTGATAGTTCACAGATGGCTATGCAGATTTATTTAAGGAATCAGTCCTATAGAAAAAGCTAAAATTCACCCTGAGACTACTTCTACATGACCACTGGGGTTGACAGTCCAAGACTGAAGCACCAGAAGTCCATTTAGTGGGTCTAGTGAAGGCCTTCGAAATCGACTACAGATCACTCTCCCGTCAACCCCAGTACTTTTACCCATGAGGAGAGTAAGGTAAGTCAATGGGAGAGTTTCATTTGTTGACCCTCCTGTGGTTCAGGCACTGCATTAATCTGACTTAAGGTAGGTTGACTCTAGTTATGATGGTCACACTGCTGAGTTGCTTATGTTAAATTGACTTATTGTGGTAGTGTGGATTTATCCAAGAATGACCTATGCTTCGTGCAGGGTGTGTATGTGTAGATATCAGAGAGTCTTCTCATTGATCAAAATGCTCAAAAGTACAACCTAAGTTTTCAGTGTGACTTTTAATTACACTACTAGAAGCCAAAAATGTGTCTCTGTCCTTTTCAGCATCATGTATCAGTGCAACTTAAATGCAGAAAGTGATGGCTGCCTTTGCCATTAGATTTGTGGGGGGCAAATATAACAGCTCATTCATTATTGGCAGCAACTGATTTCAGATGCTCAGGAGCTCAATGTCTAATTTCATTCTGAATGACCATGCAACCAGCAAAATAGATGACAAATGGATATTTGGTAGGAAAAGTAACATTGTGACTGGAGGAAACAAAGCCTACAGGGGGTATTTAGCATAGTGTCACTGTGGGATATCTTTTTACCTCTGCAACTCGTTCTGTTTGGTTTTGACTTCAGTGAGCATGTATCGTGCAGCATAATATGCTATTTCAGCTCCACACGAGACATCAAGTTTCTCATAGGTCTGCCGCATACTCTCACTCTATATTAACATTGTTCTTCCATAGTTTGCATAGCTCCTGTCTGTGCCTGTACTGTATCTGACTCCGGGTGATGTTATATCAGGCCATTCTTCTTCCATAAATATTGAGCTGCAGTACTGTATTGTCTGCTCAGGAAGATGGAAAAAAGCTATTATCATAAAGAGACATTTGGCTCCACTAACATTTCCTGATATTGTTCCAATTATCTTTATTTGGTATGGAAATAGATAGTGTCTTGGACCCCACAATTTCTAAGCCCTCTGCCACAGATGCATTTTTCATGAGGAGACGTTTGGAAATTAAGATACTGGTCTGTCTGCTTGTGATGGGGCAGATTAGATCCCAAAAAGCACTGCTGAGACTTGTGGCTTTGTCCCATCCCCAGAACCACAGAGGAGTCCTCCAAGGAAGGCAAAATGATGGCTGGAAAAAACAGCCAATCAGGATCTGGGGAGGCCTGTAAAAAGGAGCTGGAGTACCAGAGCCAGCTCTGTGTGGCTTGAGTAGGGTGACCATCTGTCCCATATTAGACGTGGTCCTGTATTTGGGATGCCAAAAAGGCCTCCCAACTTATTTTTAAAAGGGACGAATTGTCCTGTATTTAGGTCCACAGGGGAGATTGGGGGTGGGGCTGTGAATGCCCATGGGTGCTGCTTCCCCAGGGCTCTGGGGCTGGGAGTGCCTGCGGCTGCCACTCCCCCAGGGCTTGGTGCAGCTGGGAGGAGCCACCCCTCACCCTCATATTTCCCTGTCATGTATTTGGGACAGGGAGATATGGTTGCCCTAGGCTTGACACTTCACTGAGAGGACCTACCTTGGAGAGCTCTGTGTGGAGAGCTGGCTGGCACTGCAGACTGCACCAGGTGCTGATGGCCAGCAGGTAGAGCCTTGAGAAGGGCAGGGACTCTACTGAGAGTCCTTAAGGACTCTTTTGAAAGCCATTATAAAAGGGTACTGAGATGGGCCCTGTTAACAGTTTATCCTGAAAAGAGTGTGTCTCTCCACAGAGTGTGGCTTGGCCAGAGGGCTGAGGCCAGAATGACAACCCAGACTGATATAAACTATGTCTCTGCTGTGATGGCTGAGTAATTGAAGGACTTCTTGTGGTATATAGACTGCAAGGTAGCTGAAGGCTGAGTAGCTCAAAACACTTAATTGAACTTTGAGGGGTGCAGACACCTGTGGGAGGTGAGATGGCGCCTACCACACAGCTACATTGTGATAAACAAATTTATAATATAATTAGCAGATTTACCAGCCTGGTTCACGTCCTTAACTCAATTAAGTCTTTTTTTAAGTAAAAGGAAAATGTACATGCTTTATTTAAATTATGGTATTTTTCAAAATTGTAGTGTTATTTTTATTTCAGATTTCTTCAAAAAGGGATTGCTACATTTTTTCTGTTTCTTTAAAATAATTTTAAATGGGAATTCCATCAAGTGTATTTTTTCTTCATCTGTATAAATTCATATAATTCACTGTATTTTAACAAAAACAGGAGTCCAGTCAATTTGGTTTCTAATAGCGTTTTTCTTCTAGCTTTTAAACGTCAAGCATTGATTTCGCTGTGTCAAAGCATAGCACTACTCCACATTTCTCCATTTAATCTCTTTTCTGTAAGGTTCATTGAGAGGCAATCCTATTCCAGGTTCAGCCTACTTTTCTGGCTCATCTTGACTCATTCTCTTTTAATATTTGCAGAGTTAAGTCAGTTTTGAGGTCCGTATGTGATTTGGTGATTCTGTCTCTTTTCCGTTCGGTTCTCAGAGAATCAATCCTATTGCAGGCACATTCCATTTTCCTGGCACAATCAAACCGTTATATTGCTTCACATTAAGATAAGCTGAAGCTGTATACTGAAGTTTGGTGATCCTAGCCTTACTCACAGAGAGGTAGCCGTGTTAGTCTGTATCTTCACAAAAAAAAATTGTAGTACTTTAAAGACTAGCAAAATGATGTGATGAGCTTTCATGGGATAGATCCACATCTTCAGATCTGGAAATTCAGATGTGAAGAAGTGGGTCTGTCTCACAAAAGCTCATCACCTAATAAACCATTTTGCTGGCTCTTACTGTTTAGGAGGAGTTTTTGATTAGTCAAACTCTCTAAAATACTTAGAAAGGCTAACATTTACATTTACATGCAACCCAGAAAATAATAACTCTTCGGCTGGGCAAGGGTCAGTAGTGCAGCTAGACAGAAACTCAGCATATATCCCAACTTCAGCAGAAAAATCCCTCTCTGGGGTTTCACATTTATTTACTGGATATTTTTCTGGGGTATTGTCACAGGCTTCTGGTTTCCTGTGGCCCTTGGCACCAGCCTATCCATGGCCCCTGCAGTCAGGGCAGTGCTTCCTAGTGGCCAGAGCTAATAGGAGTCACCCATGTGGTCAAAGCAGCGTGACTTAGAAGACAGTCAGTCACAGTGGCACCCAGCTCCCTCTTTAGGCCTACCCGAGGGTCTTGCTGGAAGAAGGGTGCTGCCCCCTCCCCACTGGTTCAGTGGGAGTCCGATTGCAACATGGTCAGTTAGGCAAGTGGCAAGTACCATTCACGTCCCTCTTCTAGGTCCCTTCTTACCCAGGATCTTGGGGTGTTGGGTTTCAGGATTTGACCATGAAACAGAGCCTCTGGGACTTTCCTGGTTCTGGGTTCTGTTGGCCAGCAGGGTCTTTTCACGCTCGTACATGTGGTGCCAGACCCTCTGTCTGTGATCCTTCCTCTCCATCTATTCCTCTTGACTAAACTGGGAGGGCTGCTATAAAAGGCAGTAAACAAGCAGGGCCTAGGGGATGTGGCTTTCTCAGCCCTCTCAATGCTAGTGCAGGGCTGGTATCCCCTGTCACAGGCATCCAAAGTCTTCATGCTACTGTCTGGCTCAGTGGGTTGTCCAGTTAGTGCTACAACAGGGAAAGGTACCTCATCTCTGAAGCCGTGTCTACACATGCACGCTACTTCAAAGTAGTGGCACTAACTTCGAAATAGCGCCCGTCACGGCTACACGCGTCGGGCGCTATTTTGAAGTTAACTTCGACGTTAGGTGGCGAGACGTCGAAGTCGCTAACCCCATGAGGGGATAGGAATAGCGCCCTACTTTGACGTTCAACGTCGAAGTAGGGACCGTGTAGTTGTTGCGCGTCCCGCAACTTCGAAATAGCGGGGTCCGCCATGGCGGCCATCAGCTGACGGGTTGAGAGACGCTCTCTCTCCAGCCCCTGCGGGGCTCTATGGTCACCGTGGGCAGCAGCCCTTAGCCCAGGGCTTCTGGCTGCTGCTGCGGCAGCTGGGGATCCATGCTGCAGGCACAGGGTCTGCAACCAGTTGTCGGCTCTGTGTATCTTGTGTTGTTTAGTGCAACTGTGTCTGGTAGGGGCCCTTTAAGGGAGCGGCTTGCTGTTGAGTCCGCCCTGTGACCCTGTCTGCAGCTGTGCCTGGCACCCTTATTTCGATGTGTGCTACTTTGGCGTGTAGACGTTCCCTCGCAGCGCCTATTTCGATGTGGTGCTGTGCAACGTCGAAGTTGAACATCCACGTTGCGAGCCCTGGAGGCCGTGTAGATGTTACTCATCGAAATAGCCTATTTCGATGCTATTTTGATGTAGGCGTCACGTGTAGACGTAGCCTGAGTGTCCACATGGGTCAGCAAAGGGCTTTTTATACAAACTGCAAGAAGGCACACTGCATGTATCCTTAGCTGGTGCATTATGCTGTCTAGGCTCTAATTTGATTTCTGAATGAGTTCTGAAATGTGTCATTTTATTCTCAAAGCCTGATAACAATGTCCTTTGTTAATTGTGCTTTGTTCCTGTCCTCTTTCCTTTACTCTGAAGGCGACTGTTAGACACAATAAATCTGTATTGTTGGCCTTTTGGTCTCTATATAATGAAAGATGGATAACAGTGGACTTATTTATTAGGTAGCCATTCTGTAGCAGCAATGGTGCAATTTGTTACGACTACAGTAAATACTTTGTAAATGTCCAAACAAATAGCTCTAGCGTGGTGTGCAGACATTTCATTCTCTTCATCTGCATCAGTCTTTATCTTCCATAGGCTGCTAAGAAAGACTTTGAAGTTGTTGGGAAAGATTATTATGCCAGCAGTGGAAAGAGTATTGTATTAACCTCCTGTGGAGACATGATTCTTTAAGCATTAATGAACTGCTTTCATGTTATAATAGAATTAAGATACATGATTCCTCTTTTTTTGTCTAGTGACTATTTTTATGGCTTGCAACCATTACTACCAGATAAGGATGTTTCCCCTAGCACACTGAAGTGGGAAATAAGCCTATAGTCTTCTTTTTTGTCTCTTCTGCTTTTCATAAAATTTGAAAATACTGGAAATATTGGCGGTTGATGGGGTGTAGCACAGGTCCAGTTTCTCCCAGACTGAATGCAAGGAGATTGGACATCCAAACTGCAGTAGAAACAATGTAGAAGAAAGAAGAATATTGTCTCTTGGTTAGAGGGTGTTTGAAGATTATATATTTGTTTGGTTTGGGCCTGATCAGACAAACACTGCCAAAACGGTGGATGGATATTTTAGTAAAAGGTCTCTTACTAGTTCTCTGGCACACATTCTTCTGGTCTTACAGGATGCTAAAATGATTGCGTAAATGGGGATTGCTAACAAACTCCTGCAAGCTGTGCCGTTGTTAGCACTAGTCAGTACTACTGATAGTAGCCATGATTATATTGTAACTGGAGAAAAGGGAGAAGCGAGTAGAACAAGAATGCGGAACGTACAACCCACATCCGGCATCCGGTAACGGCTCCTGGTTCCGCTTCATGGCTATGAAGCAAACAAGATGTGACCGAGGGTAACCTTTGAATTTCGGGGCCTGGGTCTCCTGTCTAAAACGACCACCAGAGGACCCTCAGAGACCCCTGCACCTGCTTAGTATGAGGAGATTGTATAATGGGAAGGCGGAGTGTATTGCATGTGTGGGGAGTGGCCTTCACTGAACGGCTGTATCTATGTGCTATCACCCAGGGGCTGGGTGTGCAGGCTTTGAGGAGAGATCCCCCTGCACCTTGCTTGGCATGCCAAATAAAGATTCTTCTTCTACTCTCGGTGTAGTGAATTAGCTTTGCGCGCCGGGCACGAACTACCTCACTGCCATCTCTGGTGGCAACAATATAGCTAACTGATATTTCATAAAATGTTTAGAGTATCTAAATTCTATGAACTTTTACTTATTTCATGCCAAAACAGTAATTATATAATTACCCAGAGCAAATATTATTTGCATCAGGTAGTCTGAGCGTCAAAACTTGCACAAGAGCTTTGTGTAAGCTCAAAAGCATGTCTTTCATCAACAGGAGGTGAATCCCTTAAAAGATACTAACTTTAACCACCGTAAGAGAAAGAATAGCCTGGAGAGACACATGCTATGTGGCTTATCTGATATTTTATGGGCAAGTTAACATTTCTTTCATGCATGTAAATGCAAAGGTATAGCAAATACAGATATATTTGAAAAATGACCCTTAAATGTGGCGTGCACTGTCTCAAGAAATGCATATGATAAGACTTCCCTGATGCATTCTGTTGAAGACAAAGGCTGTAGTGGATGAAGAGAACAAATTTAAGACCAAGGATTTTATGAGATTTAATTCCCGTTCTGATGTTGAGTCCCTCTGTAGCCCTGAGCAAACAATTTAATTGTTGCACTGTAGAGTTCTGTAAAGTGGAGACCTCACTAAAAAGGAACATGATGTAGGTTCACTAGTTAATGGTTTGTAAAGTGCCTTTGAATAGGAAAATCATTATCGGAGTCCTAGTGATTATGTTCTCCTGAATGAGCTGTTTGCCCTCTCCCCTTACTCTTGACTCTTCTGTTGGCTTTTTCATGGTTGGAATGGGACGGCCTCCATTTCCACTTTTCATTGTATCAGCTATCTTCCCCACCATTCTTGTCATTTCTACCTTGTGTCTCCTTGTTTTATTATTCATATTCTATTATAGCCATTAGGTTAGGTTGTAAACTCTTGGACCATGGAGTTTGTCTAAGGCCTTGTCTACAGTAGAAAGTTTTGTTGGCAAAAGTTGCCTTTTGTTGACAAAACAGGGGAGGTGCACACACTATGGAGTTACTTTCGGTGCCAAACTCGGCTTTTTTTATGACAAAATAAAACCGGTTTGAACAGAAAAGAGTTTTTTTGTGGCAAAGTTAAAGTGACAAAGTGCCAGTATAAACACAGCTGTTTGTTTTGCCAGCAGAATTGGCTTTCACCAGTATCCCACAATGCCTACTGTGACCGCTCACTGTTCAGATCTCTGCCCTGCAGGCCTACATCCTTACTGTTACAAACCTCCAGGAAGTATCTGCCAGTTAATCCTGCTGCTCTGCTTCCAGAACAAAGATCAGATCATTCAAGTGTGATGCTCCTGCTCTGTCCTGTGCTAGGAACATGGTAGCAGGCAGGCTGCTGCTGCAGGGAGCCATGTGAGGGGGCACTGACTGCTCTGCTGCTTTGACATTCCTCAGCACAGAGAGCTCACAGGGCTGCTCGGGATGCTGGGCCCAGCAGCTGAGGAGGCTGTGGGAGAACTTGGAGGGAATTGCAGAACCATAGACAGGCTGTGCCAAGCAGAGCCAATGGCTGTGGGTGTGTGTGTCCCCCACCCCTTGCCGCAGTTGGCCTGCTGCATGGGCTAGCCCCTAGCTCCACTCCTTCTGCCCACACATTCTCCCCGTGTCTGGAGTGCCGAGTCCCCCTGACTCTCTTCATCAGAGCCACAAGCCCTCTCCCAGGAAGCTCCGAGTGCTTCCCCCCTCAAGCGAGAGAAGCTTTGGGACAGCTATAGCCCCATGCTTCCCGCCACCTGCCTGGAGTAGCCATGTCCACCAGACTTTTTGATGTAGAAGTGAGCAAATCTGTGGCAAAACTGGGGTATGAACTGGGTTCAATATAGCATCCAATACACTTGTGGAACACAGGTCTGCCAATGGCTCTTAATCAAGATGGTCAAGGATGCAACTCTTTATGCTGGGTGTCCCTTAAACTCCTGACTGCTTGCAGCAGGGCCTGGATGCCAGCAGATGGATCACATGATAAATTGCCCAAGTTTGCTGAACTAAACAGACAATTCTTCTGATCCAGGATCAGCCATTCTTACATTCTTAAAAGTCATAATGGACCCAGATGGAAAGGGAGAAGTCTAGCTGGGATGTGCACGCTCTACGTCGCCTGTTAAAAACATGTAGGTGTTCGATGATTTTGGGGGGTAGAAGTGTGTGTGTGGGTAGTCTGAGGTGAGAAGGAGGCATTGTACTGCAAGGTCTTCCAGCTAAATTGCAACCAAGTTGCAAGCAGTGGTGGAGAATTCATTAATATACAGCATTAACTCCTACTGCATCTGTATTCTGTGACTCTCCGGAGTGCAGCAGGATCCTCCAGCCTGTGATCTTGCTGCAGTGCCAATATTGTGGCAGAGCAAGAAGGGGCTGCTGGGGAAGCCCTGTGAATCGGGGGAGGAATTGTGGGTTTGTCTGCTCATTTCTATGTGCTGTTTGCCCTTACTGCTTCAGCCTGTTGCACAGATACAACACTGAGGAGGCACTTGGTTCTGACGTATAGCATGCAATTTTGTATTTCCTCAAAGAAGATGCTGCAGAATGATTAATTTAGGAAACTTACACAGTATCTTACTCCAGTGTTTCTCAACATTTTTTTATAAAGTAGCCTTTTAAAAATTATATGTACCCCCAGATTTCTCTTGTATACCCCTAAGGGTATGCGTATCACCGCTTGAGAAACATGGTCCTAAGGTAATCTGAGGTCTTGAAGCAAGTGCCATTCAACCTTTCCAGATTATTGTGACTTTTTCAGCAGTCAGGTTTGTTTTGCGTACCACCAAGTTATACCTCACTTAAAAACTACTTATTTACAAAAACATACAAAAATATCACAGAAAATTACTACTGGAAACTTGCTGACTTTCTACCATCTTATCAAATAAATGAATTGGAATAGAAATATTGCATTTGCATTTCAGGGCAGAGCAGTAGAAACAGGTCACCGTCTGAATGAACTTTTAGATTGTTCTGAATTTACTAGTGTTTTTTTTTTCTTTATGTAGCCTGTTGTAAAGCTAGGCAAATATCTAGATGAGCTGATGTACACCCTGGAAGACTTCAATGTACCCTCAAGGGTACATGTACCCCAGGTTGAGAAACAGTCTTACCCTGTCAAATATATTGTGCTGTTTGGTAGTAATGTAGTAAGTCTGCTTGTAGCCTACTTTAAGATTTGTAAGAGTGGGCAGATCTTTCCTCTATATTTTATGTGGTGAGATCTTTGATACAATGATGATAAACATCAGTACAAATCCCTCAGATAAGATGCTTAGATAATTCATGAGACTCCATATTCTGCAATAGATCTTTGCTATCGGGAATACATTGGTTTAAAATAAATTATCTTTATCACTGATGAATGAAATGATTGATGTATTTTTCTCCTTCTGATTTGTGATATAGTTTTAAAAGTTCTTCTCTCTTCAGGAGTTGTCAATTCAAGCCTTGTCCTAACCCAGGGGTCAGCAACCAGAAGAGCACAAAGAGACATTTTTTCCAATTTGGTAAAAAAAAATACTCAGTAATTCGAGAGACACAGTGCATGTGAATACGAGACAGCCCTTAATAAATAACGTCAAAGCATACTTTTTGTAACCCCTGTTTTAAGAACAGTGCGCACACAATGATTTGTAATGCGACACATGATTACTGCAGGACATTCAAAAACTTTTTACGTGTTCTATTTCCTCACACTTTGCACTGTGTGTTTGTACCAGTGTCTTCCTGACTTTCACTCCTGAACCTTCTCTTTCTCTGGAGGATGCTAGGGGGAGTTATCCAACATTTCGAGATGAAATATTATTTGCTATTTAGAAATGAGTTGTTCATTTTTGGGCTTTCATTGTTTATCAAAAATAATCAGGAGGATTTTTTTTTAATTTGCAATTATAGCATCGGGAGCCACAAAGAAGACCTTACAGAGCCACAGGCTGCAAACCCTTGCCCTAATCTGAAAAAGACAAGCACAAAATGGTACGTCTTTGTGATGTGGAAGTTCAGTGAATAATTTCAAATCTTGTTGTTAACGGTGCTTCTTGGTTTCCATTTGCACCTGCATTGCCATGTAAAATAATCTCAGAGTGATTTAATTGACTCCATATAACCTAGTAGGCTTCTCTGGCAGGATCATATCCCAGACCCCCTATACTCTACTATATTTCTACAAGTGTACTAAAAATGACATGAACCTGATGGAGTTACATCAATTAAATCTGACGCTAACTTTCTCTATTTTTAGAACTACATAAGCATGTGGTTTTGCAATCTGGCACTTTCATTCCTGTGTAAACTGACCAGTGCTGCCACAGGAATGTTGCCATGATTTACTGCCCGTATATATGACCCTGTGCTAAGCCAGAGGGATATGCCTACACCCAGTGCCTACTGATAGTTGCTGTGTTCTGTAATTCAACTCTGTAATTCAGTAACTTAAAAAAACCCCAGCTAAATAGTTACCACATGGTGGAAAATTGGCAATATGGGACTCAGACTTTTGTGTGGCATTAAATCAGCAGATGGAAGAAGTTAAATATCGTCTTCAGAGCTCTCCATGTGTTTGGTCCCACCAACTGAAATGCTTGTAAAGCACGGCATTATTTCATTTTTATAAGGTTTGTCACATCCGGTGAAATGTATTACAATTGCTTTGAAAAGCCCCATGCAGGTGTCTTTTGAGCTGGCTCAAGTCAAAACATAATTTACAGCATATGCAGTTCATACTATCATGTTTAAAATAATCGCTGATTTGTAATCATACAGTAATATTTGATGAACTTTTAGCTGGAATTCCTTTGTATTTCCAGAAGTCAGGTATTATTCAGTCTGGCAGACAATCAGCATATGCATATTAATCTGCATACTTATCGTCATTACACCCTGTATACAGGTCATGTGGCATCCCTGGATTAGGATTTTTAAAAAAGATTCTAGGTAACATATCACAATGAAGTGTCTGTAAAATGCAGCTACCTGCTCTGAGGATGGTGTGGACCTTATGTTGAAGCCTCTGCACTCGCCTCTTGTTCATAATATATTTTACAGTGTTGATGCGTTTTAAAGACTGAATGATTTGAGACTCAAATAAAAAGTAAAGTGGAACATTTTTAAGTGGCACAAATGTCAGTTAGGCATCCCAGATTCTTACTGAAAATTAGTGTGATTTGTGTGCCTAATTCTCCCTAAAGAAATAAATAATGTATAAAACTAATATAACAACAAATAAAAGTTGAATGACTAAGACTAACCAGTAAAAAGGACGTAGGGTTAATTTGCCTTAATATAAGTGTGCCAATGATGGGGTACAGTGCCAAGGTTGCACAATCTGGCGCCGGCTCCTGAAGGTACTGAGGCTTATTGTAGCATAGGTCCTCCAGCAGAAGAGCATGAGCATGATAGTTGCACGATTGTGGACTGGTTAACCCTGTTGTCACTGGATGATGCAGGAAGATAGTACTATTTTAATTAGATTTTGCAGGAAGGGAGAACTCCAAGTATGATTGGCCAGACACATGTTGCATGAGAGCAGAGCCCACTTTTTAAAAGTCTTATGCTACTTATAATTAATGTATTTTGGTTTCTAGATACCATAATAATTGCCTTCCTCCTCCCAGGCCCAAATTATTTATACCACAGCCTCCCCGCCCCCCAAGCATCTGTATCAATGTGTTAGAATTCTTTACATACTTTTCTTTCCCTGTTCTGGGAGAACAACCAGTAAGAATGAGGCATGGTGTAATATCCAATCTTAACCTCATCCAAGAAATTTAGGAGCTGGATATACACCTCAGTGAAGGCAATGGGAAGCTTTGTTTTGTGTCCAATTGGCTTTGGATGAATTCTTGCTGTGTAGTCTGAGCTCTTGCTGCAGAGAAGATTCTAAATCAAGTTCTTTTTGGCTTGTAGCTCAATGACTGCTTAATCAGTGGACTTCATATTAGCAGTAGAAATGTTTTCTTGCCTATAATTCTTTTAGATTTCTTGAATTTACATATCCTAAATAGCCTAGTAAAACATTTCAAGTATTGAAAAGGTCCTTTTAAACAAATGAATGCATAGAAAAATTTTATTAGTGTCTGCGAGTGAAGGGAAAAAATCTTGTGTCCCTGGGTTTGGTTCTACATCCCACTTGAAGTATACTTGCTACAAGTTTCTCATTGACAATGTAATTTTGGTTTGCATCACAATAGCTTAAGTGCTCCCTGTTTAGCCTTTGCGTTATGTCAGCTTGAGGCAGCTTGTAGGCTATCAAAGACTTCAAAAGCTGCTAAATATTATTACCTGCCAGTATCACTGTCCTTCAACTGCAGCACTTTTCTTATTCCAACTTTTACTTTAATGTAAAAATGGAGTCAGAAGAGGAATTGTCAGAAAGTTGGGGAGTGAAGTGACTGAACTTTTGAAGTTGTCTCTAAGGTTCTGCAATGCTTTTTACAATCAGAGAGCTAGAGATGACTTTCCAACCTGGCCAATGTAGCTATTCATCATCAGTGCCATCATTTCTATAAGGTACTGGCTACCTCCTCACTCTCGGCATTAAAGGTCATTCAGCACAGGGGCCTAAAAAGATCTAAAAAAGTCCATATTAAGTGATGTGGGGACAAAAAATTTAACTACCAAAACACCTTATTGTTCCCCCTCATAAATTATTCCCTCTTAGAGTTGTCCTATTGGTACTAAACATGAATTGTTTTCTTGTGAGTTTGTGCATTACTATCAGAAATGGCTTTCTCTCTCTGTATACAAACCTAAAAGACACAATATAAAATAAAACTCCTATTCTTTTATCAGAGGTAGTAAGTACCCACGAGTGTCTATCCCTTGTCAAGATTGAACCTTCCTTGACACTGGAGAAAATGGAAGACTAGGAAATTATGACACAAGACGAGGCAAAATCTGTCAAAAAAGTCCTAACTACTGTTCTAGGCTGATATGCAGAAAGGTCAAGTAATTGCATATACTGTCCTCTTATAATTATTTTTAATTTATTAACTGTGTCAGTTCTTGTCCAGTGCCTAAGGCACTGAGCAGAACAAGACAATGAAAGCATTGCTAGAATGTAGGAGTTATCTTGGCCACTATAAAATCTGGAACTTTTGCTCTGAGAGACCTCTTATGCTAAAAATATGAGGCCCGGCACTATTCTATCACAGGGCTAGTGAAACAAGAGACATTTGCATTTGGTCAGTAACCACAACATTTGGAAAAAGCAAATGCTTTCCTGTATTCTAGGAGTTAGCCCTTGTAACACCAAACTCCTCTGAGCAGCTATTGTGCAATGGCTTTCGTAAAAGAAGGTGATGTGACATTGCATGTTCTGAGCTGAATATTCAGTATCCGAGTTTAGTTTTATAGATTTGTAAGCAACTGGTCTGGGCAGGCTTGGACTACAGCTTGAACTGTTACAACATTCACCATTTGTATTTGTCAGAGCCCACAATGTGCTGAGCACATTGCAAACGTAAAGGAAGGCATGATACCTGCTCTGAAGAAGTTGGCTCAAAACACAAATATGTAAACGGTAGGGAAATGTATAGCATTCAGGGTCGTAACTGGCCATATTGTAGTAATACAAGGCTTTCAAAACAGTGTTTTGAGAGATTTATTTTATTTTTAAGAAGACAGATTAGTTCTAGATACACAATCTCACTATAATCAGCAGGTTAGTTTCTTTTGGGCATCACAGTAGAGATGGCTCTTCAGGAGCAATTTCAGTCAAGAGAAGTCAGTGGCCTTATAGACCATTTTGTACTGTGTTGAAGCATCAGTGGAGGCATTAGCTGGGGTCCATGGATACAACTGCACCCAAGAAATCAGGCCAGCTCAGGTCAAACTTGAGTGCAGCTGGGACTTGGCATAAGGAGTCACAGAGCTATGCACTCACAACTGAATAACTGGCATTGCAACTTGTGTGTCATATTGAAGCACCACTCAGGTTTGTTGACCATAAGTAGTGCAAGGAGTGACTCATTCACACTGGCTCAAGAATTCAAGTCAAGCAAATGAGATTCTCTTTTCATACCCTCCTCAAAGGGTCTTAATTTCTCTAAAGCCTACATGTAAGGAGAATGATCATTTTAAAGTATTTGGAGGTGGAGGAAAGTTGTTTGTTTGTTTTTAAATCAGGCCACTTCAGTATCTGAATTTTGCTGTGGTTACTATGTGGGAAAGCCTCTTTGATTCTTATTCCCAGTTTCCCACTTCTGGGGTTAGCAGCTGTTGGAAAAGCCTCCAAAGTTCTAAATGTCTAGTTTAGTGGAAAGATAAATATTTATAATAAAGCTCCTCAGGTGCAGCGAGCTTAATGCAAAAGCGTCAAGTTCTGTCTTTAATTTATACACAAGATAGCTCCTATTAATTTAAATATCATTTGTGTGCTGTGAGAGCCAGTGCAGAATTTGTTCTAAGCATCCTTGAAGGGGGAGGGAGAGATGAGAAAGACAGAGAGAGGGAGAGAATACTGCATTCATTATAATTGTACCGATTTGTTTCTAGGAGCAAACTTCTTCTTTTAAAAAGAAGACTTATGTATTATTCTGGAGTTGTGACTGTCAATGTACATGTCACACATACTATGGTAAAAGGACATAACCTGAATGTTCCATTTAAAAAAGGCTTGTACTAAAAACTGTAACATCACTGTTTTACAATTCTAAGTACCATGAATGGAGGGGATCAAAAATTAGTAGATTCGAGTAATATTCAGTGAGCAGATTTTATTTGTTTTTTTTCAACTTCTAAAACGAGCCCATTGTGTGCAAGTACAAGTATTTCAGTTATATGTAACAAAATCCAAAAGTTCCTGGTTTTACCTTGAAGTGATGCATCTTGAGTAACAGGAGATAAAAAGCTGTACTCTTATTAAATAAAATTGAGAAATATACCGTGAAGAATATGTTGACTCCAAAGCCTATTTTATCATTGCCACCTTCACTCGGTGGTGTCTTGTCAGATCAGTCGTGCAGTCTTCATTACCTCCACTGTCTGGACTTGTGTCACTATGGGACCATGGGGTCCACTCTGAGCTACAGTCTCTCTGGCAGTGTCCCAGCTGGCTACCTCCCTTCCTTGTCAGGGACAGGAGATCCTCAGGCCCCTTGATTGCCTCCATGGCCAATTGCAGTCCTTATTCTAGTCCCTGCCTTAGAATCATAGGGTTGTATGAGACCTCAGAAGGTCATTGACTCCAACCCCCTGATAAAAGCAGGAACAGTCCCAACTAAATCCCAGTCAGGGATTTGTCAAACTGGAAGTTAGAAACCCTTGAAGGCTGGAATTTCCTCCACCTCCCTAGGTAACCAATTCTAGTGATTCACCACCCTCCTCATAAAATGCTTTTTTTAAATGTCCAACCTAGACCTCCGGCGCTGCAACTTCAAACCATTGCTTCCTGTTCTGTCATCTGTCACCACTGAGAACAGCCTCTCCGTCCTCTTTAGAACCACCTTCAGGTAGTTGAAGGCTGCTGTCAACTCTCCCATCGCTCTTCTCTTCTGTAGACTAAATAAGCCCAAATCCCTCATCTCTCCTCATGTTGTGTGCTCCAGCCCTCCAATCATTTTTGTTGCCCTCTCCAATGCACCCACATACTTTCTGTAATGGTGGCCCAGAATTGGACACAATACTTCAAGGGGGGGTCTCACCAGTGCCAAATAAAGGGGAATAGTCACTTCTCTCAATCCACTGGTAATGCTCCTACTAATGCAGCCCACCATGCTGTTAGCTGTCTTGGTTACATGCGCACATTGTTAATTGATATCCAACTTCTTATCCACTTAGTCCCCAGGTCCCTTTCTGCTGAACTGGTGCTTAGCCAGTCTGTATCAGTGCTTCTTCAGGGCAAACTGAAGTCTGTATTTAGGCCAGTCTTCTCACTGACAAACAGGGAACGTCAGGGGAAGGAGACAGAAATCCAGGTTTGCCCACTACTCTCAGGTCGTGGCCATACTACCCCTCCCTTTTGGAAGGGGCATGTTAATGAGGAGTTTTGGAAGATGCTAATGAGGCACTGACATGAATATGCAGTGCCTTATTAGCATAATGGCAGCCGTGCATGATTTGAAAGTGCTGCTTTCAAAACACACACCGCCTGTGTAGCTGGGGGCCTTTTGAAAGGACCCTCTAATTTTGAAAGCCCCTTCTTCTTAAAACCAAATAGGAAGAACGGGCTTTTAAAGTCAAGGAGTCCTTTTGAAAGGCCCCTGGCTACATGGGCGGTGTGCATTTCAAAAGTAGCACTTTTGAATTGTGTGCTGCTGCCATTATGCTAATGAGGTGCTGCATATTCATGCTAGCATCTCATTAACATCTTCTGAAAATCCTCATTAACATGCCCCTTTTGAAAGGGACGGGTAGTGTGGCCACAGCCTCAGTCATGGCTCACGGTGTCTACTGCTGACAACCACCCATTAGCCCATCTTCCGTTGCTGCTACTTCTGGGTATGTCTACACAGAAGAGTTATTTTGAAATAATGGCTACACAACACAACCTCTATTTTGAAATAATTTTGAAACAGTGTTTGGTTTAGTTTGAAATTGGCAAACCTCATTGCCCGAGGAATAGAGCCTATTTCAAATAGCTATTCTGAAATAGGGGCTCTGTAGACAGGGAATAGAGCATATTTCAAAGTAGGCCATAGTTCATCTAATGGCTCTGTTTCAAAATGGGCTCAGTTGCGTGTAGATGCTGTATTTCAAAATAGCTAAGTGCTATTTTGAAATGCATTTTGTGTGTAGCAGCGTTATTTTGAAATAACATACTCCAGAATATCTCTTGCAGAGTAGCTTATTTTGGAATACCGCTGCTGTGTGGACATACCTTATTTTCCCTGGCCTGCTTCCCCCTTCTCACCCTCTAGCCAGAGGGAGAGCTTCTCTTCTGCCCTGCTGAGCAGCCATTTTATGTCTAAAGTGTGAGTTCCTTAAGATGGCCATGATCTGCTCCGTGATCGAATGGTTGCGCTATCATTCTCCAATAAGGAATTAGAAACTATATCTGCTCAACAATGTTTCAGAAAAGACTGACCCACCTAGCTTTGATAGCAATAAAGCTGGATTTGTCTTACAAAATAGATTTGACTAGACTGATAGATATATTTGCTCAAATGCACTTAAGGCTAAGTCTGTACTATGAAATAAAGTTGAATTTATTAAAGTCAGCTTTGCAACAGTGGATTTTATAAAGTTGAAGTTGTTTCTGCACATGTCCACAAAGTTGACTTCGTGCATTCCCACTAAATTGCCAAATCTGACTGTTGCAGCAGTGCATTGTGGGAACCTATCCTACTGTTCCCTTAGTGCTGTGTTATTCTGGGTTTTTTTGCTGGTGTGGTGGGGCAGGGGCTAGCCCACCAGCCGAAGTGAGATCCTGGCTCTCCTGAAGGCTCCATGCTGGGGCTCTTTTGTGACCCTGAGAAATCATGGCTAGATGCAATTACCATGCTGTCCAGAAAGAAAATTAATTCAAATTGCTAATTTTTGAGGGGGGGGGTGGCACTTGAAGATTTTGGTAAGTGGTCAAGGGCCACACTTTTCTATGGAGGAGATGAAGGGTCTGGTGCAGAGGTTGGGTGCAGGAGGGATCTTGGGGTAAGTGACTGAGGTGCAGGAGGGAGTGAGGGGTCTGGTCCGGTCAATGGGAGCTGCCCTTAGCAAAATTTCTGAGCTCCCATTGGCTGGTTTTGTGTGCTTCTCTCTCCTTCAGCAAAATCCATCTGTTCCCATTGGCCTAGACCTAGACTTCAGGCCTTGCCCAGGAGAGGACCCAATATTTTGTGCCTGGGTTGGCTCCAGGGGGGTTGAGAGCTGGCTGGCTCTCTGCCATCTTTCAGGAACCAGCAGGAAGGAGTGGTTGTGAGGACACTGGGTCAAGCAGCCTGTGGCTTTGCTGCTTCCATGCTCTCAGCTTCCTGCTACGGGGTTTCTGGGGCTCCCTGCAGCTCTAACAATGGCCAGAGGCAGGTACTATAGATTGCTGTTTGTTGTGGACCAGGTGTCCCCCATTGCAACTGTGCAGTGCCCTGGAGGCCTTCTCTGTCAACAAAAGCTCCCCTGGAACATACCGATCTCATAGAACTGGAAAGGATCTTAACATCCAGACTGGCTTGCGTTGACAGATCTCTGACAAAAGAGGCATTCTGCCTCATGGGGGAACAGCAGCACTCTCAACCAACGTGCCACGTTCTGTCGATCTACTGTCAGCAGATCACCTTGGGAATGTGCCTAGTGTAGACGTAGCCTAAATGTACTCTAAATGCCATTATCTAAATAAGAAGATGAAGATATTGAACAAAACCAGAACTGATCCCCAGAGAACCCCACTTGTTATGACCTTCTAGCATGACTGTGAATCACAGATCACTACTCTCTGGGAATGGTTATTCAACCAGTTACACCCCCTCACCCCACTTTATAAGAGCTCCCTCTAGGTTGTATTTCCCTAGTTTGTTAACGAGAAGGTCATGCAAGACAGTATCAAATGCCTTACTAAAGTCTAGATATGCCACATCTACAGCTTGTTACCTTGTCAAAGAAAGCTATCGAGTTGATTGGACATGATTTGTTCTTGAGAAATCCACGCTGCTACTTATCTCCTTATTATCTTCTAGCATGTCTTTGTTAAGGAGTTGCCCTTAATGAGTAAAGCCTTAAGTATGTGTGAACTTGATGCAGGAATCACTTGATGAAATTCTATGGCCTGTGTCATTCTGGGGTTTCAGACTGGATGATCATATCATTTGTTTCTGTCTTTACAATCTATGAGTGAAATCCATTCCTCAAAGTCCGTGGCAAAACTCCAACTGACTTAAACTGGATTGGTTGGCATTTCACTTTGCGGTTCTGTGCCTTTGGCTTCTACCTTGCACCTTCTGCTACCTGGGGAAAAACAGGTTCTGTGTGTCAGCGAATGTTTCCCTTGCCATTAAGTACATTCAGATACCAATTAAGCAGGGATTTTAACTGAAAACGTTTGATATATTTTTAAAGCCCTTACGAATGATTTGATGATAATAAATTCTTTTAAGCCATCCTTGAAACTTAACAGTTTATCAGGGTAGATTGTAGTTTGGGCTTTGTAAGAGTGATTCTTCCTAGATACATTCTAAACCCAAATATTGTGGTAAATTAATCTAAAAGATGGGTTTGATTCAGAGACATGCCAGTACCATTGTAGAAAGGGGCAGCAGGTAAAGAGTGGCTGTATCTCTTAATATGATTGTCCTGAAGTGAAGAGTTATCTGCTTTTTAGTTTTTCCTCCCATCACCCATAGGAATGATTTTACAATAAGACATAATGCAACATAATGCAAAATTGATTATTTTTTTTGTGCTTACACTGTCTGGAATCTCTATGGGGGTCCAGTGGGATTCTGTTCCTTTTGAAGACTTCCCGAGCTGCAAAGCATTATGCCTTTAGTACTGCATGAATGACTTCTTTGAACATACTCTGGTATGTATGAAACATTAAAGTGATCATTTAGAGAAGACATAATTAAGTGAACAGAACTAATAAAGCACTGTAGGAATTTTGTCAAATATAAAATTATGAATGCTCTGTGAAGTGTACTTCTTCATTAATGTCACAGTCCAATTATCTGAAATTAGAGGTCCATCTTCTGAGTACAGGTGCTTGTTCATGCTGTGTTTCTTTGGACAATGGGACATGCATGTTATCTTTATATATTTCATTAGCACACATTTCCAGCTCAGAATTATTCTGTATGGAATCTCAAGTGATATGCTATTTTAGTATAGGCATGACTCCTTTGTCTTGAAACTTAAATTATTCTAATCTCTTATTACATGCTATTGTTACTGCTTTATTTGTAGGCATGCAGCTCAAGCAGAGATATCGTGCCTGAAATCAGAAAGTAAAGGACCTTTTGTTCATGACAATCTGCAGGACATTATTTTTCCAATGCCTTTGTTATCATTTGTTTTTAACAATTTGCTTATTCTCTACTCCCCTCAAAAGGCTACTGCAGAACATCAAGGCTACCTCTGCTTCCCATTGCAGATTAGTTATTTGCTGATTCATGTGACTGCTGCATCAAATACCACATTAGAGCAGTGAAAAATATTTCAGATGAAACCTGTCACCAAGAAAAATTTCCATGGGTTTGGGTTTTACTACAATCTCAGAACTCGGACCCTGTTCCTCAAAAGGTTCTTGAACAGATGTGGTAAGATGAGGGTCTGAAACAAGCCCACATATCATAGGCTTGTTATCTGACCTAAAGCCGAAGTCACAATGGTCAAGACTGTGCTAATGCTAAGCTATGAGCAAGAGACGGGCTTTGCTACCAGAATCTGGCACAAACAAGGTTAATGACATAAAACACTGAAAAGTCCTAGGCGTAGTCGGGGAGCACACTCCAGAGCGGTAAGAGAACGCCTCCTGACGAAATAGCTTGGTACCCACACACTTCCCGTAAGTAACAGATATACTGACCCAGGTTCAGGACGGGGTCAGGATGACAACATGATGGATAAACATATTCACATTAGTATCAGAGCACCTCAATACCAGAACAAAAGAACATAGATAAAAAGATAAATAAAGATCAATAGTGACTCATTGGGAGGATAAGGTCAGGATGACAGCAAAGTGGATAGTGAGGAAAGGTAGTGATGTTTTTATTAAACCACCATGTACTAGCTATTAGGTGGTAAATAGATCACTAAACAACAGGAGGTGGAAACCTCATACGTCAGGGGTGAGGTGTAACTTGTTTGTGTCTGCATATGAAAGTGTACCCTAAGGAGTTGTCTTTGTCCAGTTAAGGAGACAGCGATGGATCCCATGTCACTGACTGAGTCATGTCCATTGTAACGAGCATGTATGGGTTAGCTTAATCATAGACCTCTGGTCTGGGGAAGCTAAGACTGCTTCATTTTCCATAAACTTGGCCTGGTGTCTCCGATCCTTATCTGATTTTGGGGTCTCTCTTGAAGTCTACCACATTAGCCATGTGCACGGGGCTAATGTGAAATACTGCCGGGGGTGTATGCACATGGCCAAATGAATATTATCACGGACTAAGCAGGACACCTGTCAGGACACCACAGCAGTGACTCCTGACCACTACAGGAGGTCATTACTGGAGTGAACTGGGCTTGACTAATGGCTCTGCATGGTCAACATTCAAAATTTATGGTTTTTATTACATTTTACTTCGATTTTTGAGTTAGTTTAAACCCAAAGCTCAAAGAAGGAAAAAAGAGGAATACCAACCTAAGCAGTCTGAAGCCAATAAATAAATATAGTCACGCAAACCTTTCTGTAGCAAAGCTGCTGAGCTGTGCACAGATCCATTCCGCTCAGTAAAAGCTGCTATCATTCATGGACTTTCTTCATCCTGGCGGTTTCTTTTCAGTCTCTGAAGGAGTCTTGTCAGCAAAAAGTAAAGTAAGAAAAAAAAATCAGAAATGATAACTCTTACGGGAGCCATTTTGATTGCATGTTATACTTGTCAATGGGAATGTAGAGAACAATGGAAAAGAATATGGGACCAGTTGGATGCATGTGCTGACATTTGGTACTTTCACCTCTGATGAGAAAAGAAATGGATAAAAATGGGAAAGCAAAGAGGCAACCCCATTTATGTCAGCCTTCATATGTCTATGAATATAACTATCTTGAGGAAGGGCGTGAGAATATGCAATGGCTGAGTCCTATTTTGACCTTTTTGTTTCATGAGTGATAGATAATGAGTGAACATAAAGGTCATGACATAAACCAGCCATGAAGTCTTCCATTAATCGATTAGCTATATATTTATAAAGCACGCTTCCTCCAAGCACCCTGGGATGTTGTGCAAAGAATCTAGTTGAAAATAGGACATTAGATCCTTGGGGGAAAAAAAAACAAGAAACAAAACAAAACCACTCAGATGTTTTTCATTTTAACTTCAAAAATGGAAAACTTATTATTTGTAAAAATCAGCTTTCAAAATTAAAGAGCTTAATGCAAAGTTGAATGCAATCTGTAAGATGGAGGTCATATACGCCACTGATTATTTAGGTTTTAGCTAATCTGACAAAAGCCTGAGACTGCTCTGTACTCTTTATGCAGATAGAACTCCTATTGTCCTTGAAAGCAGGAGTTTTATTGACTAAACAACATGGAATTCAGAAAAGGACCTTTTTGAATCTTATAAACAGGTCTTAGCTAAGCCCCATAAAATGTTGTGAGCTACATGATACTAAAAGCAACCCACTGCTTGGAGTATAGTAAAGTCTATTTCTTGGAGGATGACTGACATGTTTAGGAAACCTAAAGAGAAATTGATATACATAATTTGATTTCAGTTGAAAACACTGGGGGATTACATCTTAAAGTTAAGATGAAATAAAGCTATGTATTATAGTGTTTGCTTGAGACTTAGAAACTAACAGGACTATGTTTTCGGAAGTTCCTGGGTGCTCAGTTTGAGACAACATTTATACATTCCAAGGTCAGAACAGACCATTGTGATTTTGTAGTCTGACCTCCTGTCCAACAGGCCACAGAACTCCCCCAGGGTGATTCTCACAATACATCTTTTAAAAAAGCATCCAGCCTTGATTTAAAGATAGTCAGTGATGGAGAATGCACTATAACCAGAGGGCTTGATGTTCAGAAGTGCCAGGCTCCTTTCTTTTAAAAGTCAGTCTCCTCTAACATAACCTAGGTTGGATATCCAAAAGTCCGGTGCTGCATGGAGAACATGTATCAGCAATCAGTACCCCCTGGCTACGTCTACACGTGTATGCTACATCGAAATAGGCTATTTCGATGAATAACGTCTACACGTCCTCCAGGGCTGGCAACGTCGACGTTCAGCGTCGACGTTGGGCAGCATCACATCGAAATAGGTGCTGCGAGGGAACGTCTACATGCCAAAGTAGCACACATTGAAATAAGGGTGCAAGGAACAGCTGCAGACAGGGTCATAGGGCGGACTAGCGCTTCCGGGGCAACAGCTAGCTGCTCCCTTAAAGGGCCCCTCCCAGTCACATGCAGCCTGCACAGCACGTGGTCTGCAGAGCCATAGGCATGCACACCTTGAGCGACGCAGTCATGGACCCCCAGCAGCAGCAGCAGCAGCAGCAGCAGCAGCAGCCAGAGGTCCACACAGCCACCCCTGTAGGAGCAGTGCTCGCCCTGCTCCATGCCATGCAGGAGGCAGCTGAGCACCTCCTTGCCACAGAGGAGGAGCTGCCCGCAGGGGAGGAGGACGCAACCCCCAACCCTGCAGCACCCTGCACCCCGCCCCCCCGGCTGTGGAGCTACCCCATGAGCACCGACTGGTGGGAGCGGCTGGTGCTCGGAGAGTGGGACGACGACCGCTGGCTCCAGAACTTTCGCATGAGCCGGCAGACATTTCTGGAGCTATGCCAGTGGCTCACCCCCGCACTGAGGCACCAGGACACTGCCGTGCGGCGTGCCCTCAGCATCGAGAAACGGGTCAGCATCGCTGTCTGGAAGCTGGCCACTCCAGACAGCTACCGATCTGTGGGGCAGCAGTTTGGTGTCGGCAAGGCCACTGTCGGGGCTGTCCTCATGGAGGTAAGAGGACCCACGGGGGGAGGGGGAGGGGGAGGCAGCCCTGGCAGGGGAGGGGGGCCCTGGCAAGGGAGGGCCACACACACCCTGCACACCCCTCATTGGTGCTCTCCCATGTGCTTCCCCTGCAGGTCGTGAGCGCCATCAACGCCCTGCTCCTCCACAGGCTCGTGAGGCTTGGGGACCCGGATGCCGCCATCGCGGGCTTTGCCACCCTGGGCTTCCCCAATTGCTTCGGGGCTCTGGATGGGACCCACATCCCCATCCGCGCCCCGGAGCACAGTGGAGGACGCTACTTAAACAGGAAGGGCTACCACTCAGTGGTCCTCCAGGCCTTGGTGGACAGCCGGGGCCGTTTCCTGGACATTTATGTGGGCTGGCTTGGCAGCACCCACGACACCCGGGTATTCCGGAACTCGGGCCTGTGCCGCCAGCTGGAGGCGGGGACCTACATCCCCCAGCGGGAGATCCCTGTGGGGGACACCAGCATGCCCCTCTGCGTCATCGCAGATGCGGCATACCCCCTCTGGCCCTGGCTCATGCACCCTTACACGGGCCACCTGTCAGCCAGCCAGGAGCGCTTCAACCTGCGCCTGAACCACGCGCGCCAGGTGGTGGAGCACACATTTGGGCACCTCAAAGGGCGCTGGAGGTGTCTCCTCACCTGCCTTATGCGGGCCCCACCAACATCCCCCCAGATTGTGGGCGCATGCAGCGCCCTACACAACCTGGTGGAGAGCAAGGGGGAGGCCTTCTTTCAGGGCTGGGCTGTGGAGGCCGGCAGGGCTGATGCGCAGCCACCTGCTGCCCCCAGTCGCCAGGTGGACCCCGAAGGGACCCGGGTCCGGGAGGCCCTGTGGGCCCAGTTCAATGAGGCCGCGGGGTGAACACTGGCAGGCCCCCTACTGCCCCCCCCCATCCTCCACAACACTCCCTGCCCCTACGCCCACACCACAGAGCACCCAAGAGCACCCCCACCACTTTTCTTGTGAATAAAAGCAGACATTTGTTCGTCAAATCAAATCTCTGTAGAACTCTTATCATTATTATCAAGACTAACTACAGGCAAAATCAAACTTATATATATATGTATTATAAATAAGGATAAGATGAAAGGGGAAGACAAGGAAGGGGAGAGCTATGTACATGGGGGGGCAAGGATCAGCATAGCAACAGGGGTCTAATATAAAAACTATATACAAAATTACAATAAACTGGGGGGAATATATACAAAGGGGGAGGGGGGGCCATGTCCTGGGCACCACACCCCCTAATGTCCAGCGCTGGGGGTGGGCGGCCGCGATCCACGCCTCGGCCTCAGCCCTGGCCGGGGCTGGCTGGGGGCTGGGCAGACCGGTAGATATCGCCGGCGGGTGTCAGCTGGCCCCAGGTCCCCCTTGGTGGAAGGGCCCTCGGTGGCGGGTGGCGGTGCGACGGCGGACAGCGCAGCGGGTGGAGCAGGCAGGGCAGGCGCAGCGGCGGCCGGCACGGCATAGGGGGCCAGGTAGTCGGCGATACGGTTGAAGGTCCGCATGAAGGTCCCCCATGCCTCCTGGCGCCAGGCCAGCACCCGCTCCTGCAACTGGAGGTGGCGTTCCTCCACCCGCAGCTGCTGCTCAGCGACCTCCAGCTGCCGACGGTGGATGGCCAACAGC
Source organism: Carettochelys insculpta (assembly GCF_033958435.1). Lineage (NCBI taxonomy): Eukaryota > Metazoa > Chordata > Testudines > Carettochelyidae > Carettochelys > Carettochelys insculpta. The sequence continues at coordinate 55,525,915 of NC_134140.1, forward strand.
TAGGGGTCGTCGCCGTCGGGTGGTGGTGCTGGGTCCACCGTCTTCCCCGCCGTGAAGCTGGTCGGTCCTCCACCGAGGAGCTGGCCTGGAGTGATGGCCCCGGTGGGCTGTCCGGGACCACTGACACCTCGCCGGTGCTCTCCGGTCCTTCCGATGGTGCAGCTGCGGAACACGGGGGGGGGAAGAAGAGTGGAGACAGCCGTTAGTGTGGGCCCCGAGCCGTGGCCCTTGTCCCCCCACCCCTCTGCTGCAGGTTCCCCATCCCCATCCCCGGGAGATGCTGCTGCTGCTGCTGCTGGGTGTCCCACCCCCTACCCCCGGGGGACCCTAGAGGTTCCGCTCCCCCCAGCCCTGGGGATGGCACATGGGACTGTCGTGCTGGGGGGCAGGGGCTGATGCACTCTTCTGAGGGACATGCCACTGCTGTCCTTGGGGCCATGGTCATCTGGGCATGTGGAGGGCCCTGGTCATATCTATTACCCCCGCCCCTCAACCCCGGGGGTGTGCACCGGGGGGGTACATACCTGATGGTCCACTCCCACGGTCGGGGGACACCTGGTGGGCAGACGCCCGGCTGGAGCTCCTCGATGGCAGGAGGATGTGCAGGCCAGTGTCACTGGAGGAGGACTCCCCCTCCTCCTCCTCCTCCTCCTCCGGTGCCCCAGGGGTGGGCTCCTGGGGGTGCCCCCGGTGTGCGGGGCTTGCCTCCGGGGCGGACTCCACCTCCGGGGCCTGCTGGGGCTCGTTGGCCGATGTATCAAGTGTGGCTGGAGGGGAGGAGGTGTGCCGGGGGCCCAGGATGTCCCTGAGCTCCCTGTAAAAGGGGCAAGTGATGGGGGCAGCCCCAGATCGGCCGGCCGCATCCCGGGCCCGGGCGTAACCCTGCCGCAGCTCCTTCACTTTACTCCGGACATGATCCAGAGTGCGGGCAGGGTGACCCCGGGCGGCCAGGCCCTTGGCCAGCTGAGCGAATGCATCCGCGTTCCGCCTCTTGCTCCTCATTACCTGGAGCACCTCCTCCTCACTCCAGAGCCCCAGCAGGTCCCAAAGCTTGGCCTCCGTCCAGGTGGGGCCCCGCTGCCGCTTCCCGGCCTGGCTGCCAGCCTGCGAGCCCTGGCTCCCCTTGGGGGGGGTGCCCTGGGGGCGCTTAGGGGGCTGGGGGGCAGCCATCGCAGCTGGGGGGGGTGTCTGTGGCTGCAGAGGAGTGTGCAGGCTGGCCGCATGGCAATGCTGCTGCCTGCACGCTCTCTCAGCTTCCTGCACAGGAAGGCAGGGGGCGGGGAGCTTTAAGGGGCTGCTCCACGCGGCCACCATTGAACTCAGGGGCTGGAGAGAGCGTCTCTCAACCCCTCAGCTGATGGCCGCCATGGAGAACCCCACTATTTCGATGTTGCAGGACGCGCAACGACTACACATGCCCTACTTCGATGTTGAACGTCGAAGTAGGGTGCTATTCCCATCCCCTCATGGGGTTAGCGACTTCGACGTCTCGCCGCCTAACATCAATGTTAACTTCGAAATAGCGCCCAACACCTGTAGCCGTGACGGGCGCTATTTCAAAGCTGGCGCCGCTACTTCGAAGTAGCTGGCACGTGTAGATGCGGCCCCTGTGGCAGGGTGGGGCCAGGAGAGTAAAGGCAGGGGTAAAAACCGGGCAGAGATGGAGCTGACAATCAAAGGGAGCAGCTGAGGAGTAGGGTACCCTAAATCAATTAGGACTAGCTGATCCCACTCAGTGCTACCTTTATAAGCCCTTCTCCATAGAGGGCAAGCGGAGGGTGGTTAAAGAGAGTTTGGAGTGGGAGTGAGGAGAGGGATGGAGACTTGGAGGCACACCAGAGGCCATGAAAGAGGAGAAGGCTCTGAAGCTCAACCAGAGACTGGGGAACTGGTCAGCTGGAGGAGCCAAACAAAGGAAGGGACTTGTTGCCACAGCTACCACTGCCGGGAGGAGGTACCAGGGGGAATCATCTGGGGAAGTGGCCCAGGGAGAAGTACTATGGGGCAAGAGTGAAGGGAGTCAGCCCTCACTGTAGTGGCCATCCAGGGTCCCTGGGCCGGAACCCAGAATGAGTGCGTGGGGACTGGGTTCCCCCCAGACCATCCCCCCTGCCCCAGCAAGGGTAAAGGGGTTTGTATGGCGGGCCCAGTGGACTGAACGGAGGCCTGGGGCCCAGGAATGAGACTGACCCTGCCACACCCCCTAGATGTTTTAGAGTCTCTCTTGCTTTGTTGATTTATGTGGGAAACCTACACATTCTTACAAAATACTGCTAAATACCACTCCGCCAACCCTGCAAACATGGTGAAAATAATGAATTTTCTTAAATTCAATTAACTGTGAAATTTTGCCTTAGAATATTTTGTGTGTGTGCATGCATGTGCGTGCGCCATGCCTCCTTTTCTCTTTTCCCTTCCCCTGTTTTGGACTTCAGAGCTTTAGCCCCACACCCACCTGAGATTTCCTAAGGCTATGTCTGCACTGCATTTTTTTTTTGACGTTACGTATTTCGATGTTCTAACATCTAAATAAGTAATGTCTGAAAATTGTATTCACACAGCCATAGCATTTTGAAATGGAGTGTTCACATTAGAAGACTCCAATTATGAAGAAAGATCAATGCATTTTGGGCGTGTATTCTGCTGCTCCTGGCATCTCATTCCCTCACCAGGTATTGTGGAAGTGCCGGGTTTCCTGGGAATGAGGAAATAGTTCCTTTGGTCCCTGCTCTTTTGAGCTGCGTCTACACGTGCACGCTACTTCGAAGTAGCGGCACCAACTTCGAAATAGCGCCCGTCACGTCTACACGCGTCGGGCGCTATTTCGAAGTTAACTTCGACGTTAGGCGGCGAGACGTCGAAGTCGCTAACCTCATGAGGAGATAGGAATAGCGCCCTACTTCGACGTTCAACGTCGAAGTAGGGACAGTGTAGACGATCCGCGTCCCGCAACGTCGAAATTGACGGGTCCTCCATGGCGGCCATCAGCTGGGGGGTTGAGAGACACTCTCTCCAGCCCCGCAGCTCACTGGTGGCCGCGTGGAGCGGCCCCTTAAAGGGCCCCTCCCCCGCCCTGACTGCAGGCGGCTGAGGCAACGTGCAGGCTCCTGCCTGTACACGCGGCGGCGAGCCTGCACAGCCCTCAGCCCCTGACAGCAGCCATGGCTGCCCAGCAGCCCCCCCAGCGCCCCCAGGGGACCCCCCCCAAGAGGAGCCACAGCAGCCAGGGCAGCCAGAGGACCACGCAGTCTGGGAAGCGGCAGCGGGGCCCCTCTTGGACGGAGGCCGAGATGCAGGACCTGCTGGGGCTCTGGAGCGAGGAGGAGGTGCTCCAGGTAATGGGGAGCAAGAGGCGGAATGCGGATGCGTTCGCTCGGCTGGCCGATGGCCTGGCTGCCCGGGGTCACCCTGCCCGCACTCCGGACCATGTCCGGAGTAAGGTCAAGGAGCTGCGGCAGGGTTATGCCCGGGCCCGGGATGCGGCCAGCCGATCTGGGGCCGCCCCCGTCACTTGCCCCTTTTACAGGGAGCTCAGGGACATCCTGGGCTCCCGGCACACCTCCCCTCCGGCCACCCTTGACACCTCAGCTGACGAGCCCCAGCAGGCCCTGCAGCTGGGCTCCGCCCCAGAGGTAAGCCCCGCACCCCGGGGGTCCCCCCCCGGAGGCCATCCCCGGGACATCGCGGCAGGAGGAGGAGGAGGAGGAGGAGGGGGGCTCCTCCTCCACCGATTCCAGCCTGCAGATCCTCCTCCTGCCATCCCGGAGCAGCAGCAGGGCCTCCGACCCCCGGGGATCTCCGGACCGTGGGAGCGGACCCACAGGTAGGTACCCCTCTCTGGTGGACACCCCGGGGCTTGAGGGGCGGGGGGAACAGAGATGTGTCCAGGGCCCCCCACACGCTCACATGGCCATGGCCCCAAGGACACCAGGGCCATGGCCCTCACAGCACTGCAGCCATCAGCCCCTGACCCCCGCCACCCTGCATGACAGTGCCATGCCCCATCCCCGGGCCAGGGGGGAGCGGAACCTCGAGGGGCCCCCGGGCGGAGGGGGTCGGACACCCCGCAGCAGCAGCATGCGATGAAGTGGGGGGAGTGCCAAAGGGAGACTCAGGCTACATATGAGCCACCCGAGCTGAGGAGCTCCCAGGGCCAAAGGAGGATCCTGGCGCTACAGCTGGCAGGTGACACCTCTGCCCTGAACAAACAGGAGGGAGGAGCCGAGCTGGCTTGGAATTGGGGGGCGAGGGCGGGGGCCACAGGTAGAGGCTAGGGGAAGGGAGAGCTGGTAGGCAGCCAGCCAGAGGAGGGGGAAAGCTGCATCCCAGAGGGGCCCCCCTTGGGGTCTTCTCCCCACGACGGGTTGGAAGGACTGTCTCTTCCGACAGCTGGTGCTGTCACTCCTGCCAGAAACTGGCCATCTGTGGCCTAAGAAACCTCTCCTGCTCTCAGACCCTGCGGGGTGAAGTGAGAGTCGCTCCCACCAGGGGACGGGCTGCAGGGCAGGGGGACCCCTGAACCCCATCCATCACAGCAGCATCTCCCGGGGACGGGGATGGGGAACCTGCAGCACAGGGCGGGGGGGACAAAGGCCACGGCTCGGGGCCCACACTAACGCCTGTCTCCATTCTTCTTTCCCCCCTCCTCTCCTGTGTCCTGCACCTGCACCATCCAAAGGACCAGAAGAGAGCGCCGGCGAGGCATCAGTCGTCCCGGAGACCCCTCCGGGACCCTCGCTCCAGGGCAGCCCCTCGGCCGAGGAACGACCGGCCCCGCGGAGGGCCAGACGGCGGACCCCGCGCCTGCTACCAGCGGCGGCCACAGACCCCCAGCTGCTGGCCATCCACCGCCGGCAGCTGGAGGTGTCGGAGCAGCACCTCCGGCTGCAGGAGCAGGCGCTGGCCTGGCGCAGAGAGGCATGGGGGGCCTTTCTGGATACCATCAATCGGCTGATTGATTCCCTGGCCCCCCATGCCGCGCTGGCCGCGCCACCGCCCGCCATGCCCGCTCCTGCAGCCCCACCACCGGCTGCTCCAGCCATCGCCGGGCCGTCCGCCGTCGCCCCACCACCTCCCCGCGAGGGCCACCGCGCCGAGGGACCGCTGGAGCCACCCGCGACTCGCCGGCGCCGCTACCTTCCGGTGGAGCCCGCTCCCACCCAGCCGCACACCAGACTGCAGGCCCAGCGGAGCTCCCGGCCGGGCACGCCCACTGCTGGGCTGTAGGGGCGAGGGGCCCAGGACGTGGCCCCCGCCCTTGTTGGACAGACTTTGGGGACTGGGTGGGTGGTGTGGGTGTTTCCCCTGTTTGCCCCGTCCCCCCCTGTACATAGTTCTCCCCGTTCTCCTCCCTGCTTTTTGTTTTTCTTTTGATGGCGCACAGTGCTTTCATTTTTATTGTTGTACATAGTTTTATTTGTGCCCATCTTGGTTTTGTTGAATGTTTGTCCCTCCTTTTTGGTTTCTGTCTCACATATATATATTTTTTTATTTAAAAAAAAAAATCGTGAGGACAAAAAAAACATTTACATTCACCCACAAGTTCGTGCTGTCATTTCTCCTGGACAAGTGGGGGGGGCGGTGGGGTGCTCCATGGTGGTGTGGGCGTTGGGGCAGGAGTGTGGGGGAGGAAGGGGCGGGCAGTAGGGGGCCTGGGCACAGTTCACCCCGCGGCCTGGTCGTCGAAGTGGGCCCGCAGGGCCTCCCGGACCCGGGTCCCCTCTGGGTCCACCTGCCGACTGGGGGCAGCAGGTGGCTGGAGGTGTGCCCTGCCGGCCTCGGCGGCCCAGCCCTGAAGAAAGCTCTCCCCCTTGCTCTCCACGAGGTTGTGCAGGGCGCAGCAGGCACCCACAATCTGGGGGATGTTGTTGGGGCTGGCATCCAGGTGGGTGAGGAGACATCGCCATCGTCCCTTGAGGCGGCCAAATGAGCACTCCACCACCTGGCGCGCACGGTTCAGGCGACCGTTGAAGCGCTCCTGGCTGGCGGAGAGGTGGCCCGTGTAGGGGCGCATGAGCCACGGCCGGAGGGGGTAGGCCGCATCCGCGATGATGCAGAAGGGCATGGTGGTGTCCCCCAGAGGGATCTGCTGCTGGGGGATGTAGGTCCCCGCCTCCAGCCGGCGGCACAGGCCCGAGTTGCGGAACACCCGGGCGTCGTGGGTGCTGCCAGGCCAGCCCACGTAAATGTCCTGGAACCGTCCCCGGCTGTCCACTAAGGCCTGCAGGACGACTGAATGGTAGCCCTTCCGATTGACATATCGGCCTCCACTGTGGTCCGGGGCGCGGATGGGGATGTGAGTCCCATCCAGAGCCCCGAAGCAGTTGGGGAAGCCCAGGGTGGCAAAGGCGGCGACAGTGGCACATGGGTCCCCCAGCCTCACGAGCCTGTGCAGGAGCATGGAGTTGATGGCACGCACGACCTGCAGAGAAAGCACATGGGACAGCCCCAATGAGGGGTGAGCAGGGTGTGCATGGCCCTGCCCTGGACCCCCTGGCCTGCTCTGCCCTGCCCTGCCCTGCCCTGGCTCCCCTACCCTCCCCTGCCCTGCTCTGCCCTGGCCCCCCTGGCCTGCTCTGCCCTGCCCTGCCCTGGCCCCCCTGCCCTGCCCTGCCCTGGCCCCCCTGCCCTGCTCTGCCCTGCCCTGGCCCCCCTGCCCTGGCTCCCCTGCCCTGCTCTGCCCTGCCCTGGCCCCCCTGGCCTGCCCTGCCCTGGCTCCCCTGCCCTGCCCTGCTCTGCCCTGGCCCCCCTGCCCTGGCTCCCCTGCCCTGGCCCCCCTGGCCTGCTCTGCCCTGCCCAGCCCTGCCCTGCCCTGCCCTGCCCTGGCCCCCCTGGCCTGCCCTGGCCTCCCCCTGTGGGTTCTCTTACCTCCATGAACACAGCCCCGACGGTGGCCTTTCCGACGCCAAACTGCTGCCCCACGGATCGGTAGCTGTCCGGAGTGGCCAGCTTCCAGACAGCGATGCCGACCCGTTTCTCCACAGGGAGGGCACGCCGCATGGCAGTGTCCCGGTGCCTGAGTGCGGGGCTGAGCCACTGGCACAGCTCCAGGAATGTCTGTCGGGTCATCCTGAAGTGGCGGACCCAGTGGTCGTCGTCCCACTCCCCAAGCACCAGCCGCTCCCACCAGTCGGTGCTGGTGGGGTAGCTCCACAGCCGCCGGCGTGTGAGGCGGGGGGTGGAGCGGGGTGCTGCAAGGGTAGGGGCTGAGCCCTGCTGCCCTGGGGGCATGTCCTCCCCTGGGGCAAGAAGGTGCTCAGCTGCCCCCAACATGACAAGAGCCAGGGCAAGCCCTGCTCCTGCCGGGAGGGCTGGGTGGACCTCTAGCTGCTGCTGCTGCTGCTGCTGCTGCTGCTGCTGCTGCTGGGGGTCCATGCCTGCGGTGCTCGGGGTCTGTGTGCCTATATGGCTCGTCAGACCGCGTGCTGTGCAGGCTGAGTGTATGTGGGAGGGGCCCTTTAAGGGAGCGGCTAGCTGTTGCCCCGGAAGCGCTAGTCCGCCCGTTGACCCTGTCTGCAGCTGTGCCTGGCATCCCTATTTCGATGTGTGCTACTTTGACGTGTAGACGTTCCCTCACTGCGCCTATTTCGATGTCGGGCTGCGCAACGTCGAAGTTGAACATTGACGTTGCCGGCCCTGGAGGACGTGTAGACGTTATTCATCGAAATAGCCTATTTCGATGTCGCAACATCGAAATAAGCTACTTCGATGTAGGGTGCACGTGTAGACGTAGCCTTGGAGTCCTCATCCCCACCCCTTCTGGTTCCTCTGCATGCCATTTTAAACTGCCTGAGCTAGCCCAGTACACCAGCGTCTGCAGGCAGCAGTCATGGATCCTGCATTCCAAGCTTTCCTATCGGAGCCATCCCAGATATGGGATGCTGTGTAGCAGGTGGTGTGGGCAACATGCAGGGTAGCAGTCCTAATATTGAGCTTTCTATCTGAGTGGACAGAGCTAGAGTCGGAGGAGGAGCTGGAGGAGGTAGAGAACACCGCAGCTGCCTCATCTGTCACAGGCTCATACAGCAGCAGATACTTCCTGCTCTGTCATAGGGCCTGTGCACTGTGGACCATCACTTCTGGGCCAGGGAGACCAGCATGGAGTCGTGGGATGGCGAACAGTGGCCACAGAACTTCAAGATGTGTAAAGTCACCTTTCTTGAGCTCTGTACTGAGCTGACCCCAGAACTGCAACACAAGGACACCCAAATGAGAGCTGCTTTCTCTGTGGAGAAGCGTTCTGCTATTGCTCTTGGAAGCTGGCTATCCCTGATTGCTGTCACTCAGTTGCCAATCAGTTTGGGGCTGGGAAGTCTACTGTTAGGGTAGTGCTGATGCAGGTTTGCCGGGCAATCTGTCATGTTTTGTTGCATAGGACTGTGACTCTGGGGAATGTAGCTGAATTGTGGCTGGCTTTGCAGAAATGGGGTTCCCTAACTGTGGAGGGGTGACTGATGGGACTCATATTCCAATGCTTGTCTTCCCCCACCTGGCCTCAGAGTACATCATCTGTAAGGGATGCTCCTTGATGGTGCTCCTAGTGCTTGTAGATCACCGTGGCTGTTTTACAAACATAAATGTAGGGTGATCTGGAAAGGTGCATGAAGCACACATTTTCAGAAACAGTGCTCTGTACAGAAAGTTGCAGGAAGGCACTTTCTTTCTAGATTGCAAAGTAAGTTTGCAGGGAGGGTGCATGGAAATGCCCATAGTGATCCTGCCTACCCCTTACAGCCCTGGCTCATGAAGCTCTCTACCGGGCAGCTAGACAGAAGCCAAGAGTGGTTCAAAAACAGGTTCAGCAGATGTCACATGGTTGTTGAATGTGCATTAAGATGCTTGAAGACGAGGTAGTGTTGCTTATATAAGAGGCTTGACCTTGATATGGTCCTGGCCTTGTGTTGTTGCCTTCACAGTCTGCGTGAGAGTAAAGGGGAAGTATTTTTTCGTGGCCATAGTTCAGAGGCACAGTGTCTCGCCAGTGTATTTGAGCACCCAGACACTCGTGCTCTCAGAGCAGCCCTTAAGATGGCCATTAATATTAGGAAGGCCCTGAGAAACCACTTTGACAATGATGAATATTGAGATTATGGTGGGACTTGTGAGTATGTGGGGTTGTGTGACTCCCTTCTCCTCCCCGGCTCCTTGCTGCCTGTGTTCCTAAGACTAGTTCTAAGAAAAAAAGATATTGAACACACCTTCATGTTTTCTTTAATCAAACTGTTCCAATTCACAATACAGCAGCAATGAGAGAAGGGTGGAGAAGAGGGAAAGAGTAACACCTGAGTTTTCCTTAATCCAGCAATGGATAAAGGTTGAGGGTATTGGAAGGAGAGAGGAGAAGGAAAGGATCACAGCTGTGTCAGGGAGCATCTATCACCCTGTTCATAGCTGTGGTGTGGGGTTTAGTGGTTTGGGAAGGGAAGTGGGGGTGGTGGACAAAATGATGCCCGGGTGGGTAGAGTTTAGGGGTGCGTGGAGGGGTTATGGTAGTGGCATCATGCTGGCTGTGCAGGTGAGGCAACCTTAGCCAGTGCATCGCATTGGTCCTGTTGCAAGAGTAGCAGTGATCTGTATGTCTAAAAAGCCTGCTACACCTCCCCCGCTCCCCATCTAATTGAGTGTCTGTGAGATGGCTTCCCCACCACCCTCTCATGGAATGTGCATTGGCTTGTCTGAGCAGCTGGAAGATCAGAAGAGCTCCCGGGTAGACAAAGCACCTGGAGCAATCACATGCCCAAGGCATGTCCACTAAGCATCTATACAGCAGGGACTCTAATCATGCAGCAATCACATGCCCCATGCATGGACACTGCCTGAGGTGGGATTTGACCAACCAGACATGGCCAAGTCACCTGTAGCCACAGACCAGGAGCAGGTCCTGAAAAGGGGAAGGAGCCAGATGCATGAGGAGCACACTCACAAGATTGCACCTTCCAGGAAGGACTGTCTGGCCAGCGGTCCACTGCCTTGCATTCTGTTGTGCCTTGGGAAGACTTACCTCCATTGCATCACGTGTTGCTGTGCTGTGGGAAACTTATCTCGCAGAATCCTAACATCTCCAGTGCTGTGCCCGTACTGGGGATGTGAGTATGTGAGCTTGAGAATGTGACCTCTCCTTTCCCTTCTTGAGCTTAGTTTTCAGTATAATAAACATGCTGCATTCTGCTAAACTCTAGTGGGTCATTAGTCCTCCCTAAGCTTGGTAGCTGGCCCAGTCTCAAGTAACAGCTCCCGGCTATGGAGCATATTAAGTCAGTCTGTTCCTCTGTAGCTCAGACAATTCTTTCAGTGGTTTGGTCTCTCCAATGCATCTGTGCTACCTTCAGGCCTTGCCTTGCATCATTTGATGCCTTGTGGCCATCCCTATCTTCCTGCCACAGCACTGCCATTCTCTGGCTACAGGTCTCCATGATTTCCTTGAAGAGCTCTTCTCTGGACTTCTTCCTATGTCATCTTAGCTTAGTAAGACAGCTAGCTGGGCTGATCACAGAGACAGCTGTTAGAAGCGGAGAAAAAAAGACCCCAAACAAGTTAACCTTCTGTATCTCATAATTCATTACATATTAAGCTCATTATTTAATGTAAATATTTTAGAAATGCACATAACCTTACATAAGTGCATGGAACTTTACAGACAAATCCCTTTGGCTGGGACCTACCTGCTCTTTCATTTAACCTAATAAGAGATGTTTAATACAGCAATGGAAATATCATGGGTCTCCTGTCCCTTTTAAAGGGAGTCCAGGCCCAGGCTAGCTGTGATGAGCTCATTCAAAGGGAACAAGCCTGTCCAGGCAGTTGAGAACCTAAAGGTCATCTGAGTTCAGTTTCAGGGGAGGTGCTAAGGGAGATACAAGTCCTCCTAAGGAGGAGGAGCTACTAGAGACTGGAGGAGGTCTGTGCAACTCATGAGCCAAGAGATGAAACTGCAAACCCGGGAGGACAGGACTAAGAATCACAGGCCCCAGGGAAGAGGGCTGCACATTGCTGAGTCTGAGGAGAGAGACTTTAGCTCTAGTTTATTTTTCACTTATTAAAGCAAAGCCCCTCCTGTGGAAGTTTGTCTTAGATTATTTTGAATGGGGTGGATTTGTTAAGGGGTTCTGAAGGAGAGGAAGCGAAAGCACAGAGAGCCTGCAGTGTCACAGTCAGCCAGCAGGGGGTGCAATTATGCAGCCACACACCATGGCAGGAAGAACATTTAAATAAAGAGGATGGGGTCTGGGACAAGAAGGATTAAAACCCTGGATGTTTCTATGATTTGCTTATGTGTGCTGCTTGTTAGACTTTCTTTATTTGTATGCTGAATATCCAGGAGGATTCAGCAGAGTCCAATAATTTAACAGATAGCTGCATCTCTGGTCTTCTTCAGTGTCTCTCAGTGCATCCTGTCACGTGCCAGGTATAATGTTATTGTAGTCTCTATTTGTGCATGGGATTCTGAGTCAGATTTCTCCTGGGGTGGAACTCTGCAATCCTGACACTCTTAGATTAGGTCCTGAGCTACAGTACCCACTGTACCAATTTTGCTTTCTGACAAGTCCAATTGAGTTCAACTACCTGCAGTTCTTCCACTGGGGAATCTGTGACCAGAGGCATACAGTGACAAAACAGCCTTTTAAAAAACGAAGAACTGTTTGTTTGTTTTTTCACAGTAGGAGGAAAGTCATTAGATAAAGGGGTTTTTAAAATAACAGCCTATATGCATATCTATCTTACCTAAAGATATATCCCCTGACTTCTTCAGACCCTCCCAGCAGGTATCTGTGACATAGTCTGGTTCTCCTAAATGATGTATGTCTCTTGAGGGGGTTTCTTTTTAAACTCCACTATATTTCTTTTGGTCTCCTGTGTTCCTGACAGCCCCTATGAAGCTCCCCAATATATTAATAAGGAAACATCTCAACAATCAGGTCAGCTTACAATATTCATATGTTACAGAGCAGCTCCAAATCCATGACAGGTAGCTGCAAAAGCATAAGTGAATAGGGTTTGAGTTTAAAAAGCTCCGCTGGGGAGTCATCACTGTAGAGAGAGTAAATTAAGCCATGTGAGTGGATTAAGTCATCCATGGATTAGATTTAAGTGCAGTGATCCAAGGACAGAGACCTAAGGGATACAGAATATGAGAGCAAAGAAAGGAGACAGCTCCAACTGAGATGAAGAAAGACCCATGATCAGAAAGTTAGGAAAAGAATTATCTGAGCAAAGGAACTCAAAAGGTCAGGGAAAAGTGTGCTGAGAAGTGACTAGGTAGTAGTAAGCCTCTTCCACTCCTGCATCTTGGAGCATAGGTTAGCTGGAAAATCAGAATTCTATGTTGCAAAAAATGTTGTGGTTTCAAAAATTTTCTGCTGCATTGGAATGAAAAAGATCTTTTGAAAAATCGTGCAAGAAAATAGTCAATAGACTGCTGCTTAGAGCACTCATCTGGGCTATGGGAGAACCAGGTTTGAGCCCTTGCTCTAAATGAATCTGGATCTCCCACACCCCAGGAGAGTGCTCCAACCACGTGGCTATTTTAAGGTCTCTCCCTCTCCCAGTGTGGGGTTTGGCTCACACTTGTTGTGAGGGTTAATGTAGGGTGAGAAGAGGGCTAATTAATCCAAAAGGCCACTGCTGAGGGAATGAGGTACCTGAGTAGTCACCTAATGGTGTGAGGAAGCCAAGCTGGGGAGGATAAGTTGGTCTGGGTTTATAAAACCAGGAAATTGGAAGCAGGAGAGATGTCTGGGGAAGTCTGCAGACAACTGCTGGAAGAAAGAAGCTGGGGGGGGAAGGTGGTGGTATTTAGGGGGTGCAGGGACTCCCTGGGAGGAGCTGAGGAGGCTGGCAAATGGGGAAGTAATGGATGGTAAGGAAAGGGTTCAGGAAAAGGCAGTCAGGTGTAGAAGGTGCCAGACAGACCTTGGCTCCTGATTAAAGGGTCCCTAAGTAGGTGGTGGGCCTGCTAGTCACTGAGGCTGTGGCACCATGGGCCAGTGAGGCCATAAGATTAGCCATACTGGGTCAGACCAAAGGCCCATCTAGTTCAGTATCCTATCTTCTGACAGTGGCCAGCCCCAGATGCCTCAGAGGGAGAGAACAGACCAGGCAATCATCAAGTGATCCCTCTCCTGTCATCCATTTCGCACCTCTGACAAGCAGTTGGAATACTGACGAAGACTGAGGAAGTGTCAGTGAGGCACAGACTGAGAGAACTGGCTAAGGTTCCTGAAGAAAGATTTGGTCCACTGGAAGAAGAAAACACATAAAGACTTGGCCAGAGGGCTGAGTCACCAAGAGGTGCAGCAGCAGAGCGCAGAGGAAGAAGAGCTGTAGATTAAGAAACAGAGGCACGAATTATGGAGTGCATCTGACAGAAGGGGTGTTGACCTTATAAAGCTAATCTCCAGCATGGCAACATTCCAGTAATGAGTCAAGCACCTGGTCATACTTCCAAGGTAGAAATTTCATCCTGGAGCTGCGAAATGTTGATTGAAACAGAAATGTTTGTTAATAATTTTTGACCAATGCTAATAGTGGCTGACTTTGTTAAGGGAAGTGGCTTGATCCTGGAGGATTAGCTTGGGGAAGAACCCTGTGAGGATCAAGAGAAACTGATTATAAAAGTGCTCTGGCCTCAGAGTGGTACAAATCAAAGCAAAAGGGCTGGGAGTCCCAATGAGAATTAGAGAAATTTAATTCGAGAGTATCAATAACAAGCCCAAGAGTAGTGGAAGAAATCAGGAGGTACAAAATGAGGTGAGAGGTAATGAAGTTGGAGGCTTGAATGGTGGTTAAATTTTTTAAAAATAGAGGAAACAGTAGTATGCTAAAAGGCAGAATGAAAAAAGATGAGAATAAAGCGAAAATGGGGATTGGAGTAAGTGTCATAAGATGGAAGGGACAATACTCAGTTACGTGACACATAGTGCATTATTTGTCCTAGTATAAGGTTGCTTGGTTTTCCCCACAAAAAGGAAAAAAATGTTTCCAGGAGTCAAACTCAACCTTTCTTGCAAAAGCTCTCTAGTATTTGGTCTAAATCTCCCACAATAAGGACTCCACAGTGGGTTGGGTTATTACTGCTGAACACTGTAGTGATTTTTTGCAATAAGGGACAATAGCCGTGGATGGTAATTGCGCATAGGATGAAGCCAATGCTATTGGGTTTGGAATGGATGTACATAATGCACAGGTAAACATTCAATCTTTTACTTCCTAAGGGGGAAGACTGACCAAGCATTCAGTGATTGTTGTTTGCAATATTCTCAAATAATGCCTTTTTTTCTAACACAGGGGGGATTCCTTCTCATTTTCACACTAGACACTACGTTTTATGCTCTGGACTGTACATGTGATTCAAAAGGAATAAATCACATGGCCCAGGATTGAATAATGATTTAGCTGTTGACATTAGAGGGCAAGTTACAGTCAAAAATTCCTGTGCTTGCACCATTTGTTGCTTTGTATGTATGAGTTCACTTGTAAATATGGTAATCAAAACCAAGCTTGATTCCCTTAGTTGATAGAGATAGCAGCAGAGAAGGTGACTTTCTATTTCAGAGACTGCCAATGATAGAATTATAACTTTTCCTTAAGATGTTTAGGCTTGGAAGAATTTTTTTTTTTTAATTTTGACATAATTAGGCTGAGTGAGTGCACACAATGGAGAGAGTAGGGTAACCATATTTGAACTTTCAAAAAAGAGGACACTCCAGAGAGGAAGTGTATCTGTATTAGTATCTACCAGCTCATGTTGTATTAATGTGTTATAGCATATACAGTACATTAATACAAAGTGAGTTGGTAGAGAGTTGTAGGTAGTCCGTGTCCGACGATGACGTCTTGAGCTTGCACAGGCTCGTCGGTTGTGGACTTGCATGTGGCAGAGGAGTCCAAGCTTTGAACGGTATGGGCGTTCACAGTGGGGGCAAGGGAATTGTCCTGGCTCTGTTGTTGCGGCTGCTGCTGCTGCTTTTTTCCTCTCACGAGCATCAATGAGGCGTACGTGTCACTGCTTTTCAGAGTTGTCATATGTGTGTCGTATGAGGGCACGCCAACCTGTTCGGTCTTTTGCATGCTGCTCTAGCTGATCTGGTTTTAAGCCAGCATGAGCAATGTTGTCCCTGGGAGAGTTCACCGTAGAGGAGTTGCTTAGGGATTCTTGACTCATCCACTCGTATGACGTGCCCTGTCCAGTGAAGATGGGCTTTCAGAATCGTGGCTTTGATGCTTGTGGTTCCTGCTCTGTCCAGGACTTCCAGGTTCGTAACTCTGTCCTGCCATCAAATGTGCAGTATACTGATATGGATACGCTCCTTCTCAAGGGTGTCCTCTTTTTTTGAAATATGGTGAACCTAGGGGAGAGGAACTAAAGTGAGTGATTTTTTTTTTAATTTTGTCTACTTTTTGCTATTTAAGGTGAACTTCAGTATGTTTCTCCTCAAAATAAAGAAGATGAAGTGGTACCAGTTTTAAGCAACATATTTCTTAAAGAAGAATGGATCAAGATTGAATTCAACAAATGTGGCTGTCCTCTGAAAATGTTATGGTAAACTTCCTAATCCTCAGGATTCTATAATCAATTTGGTGCAATCTTTTACTATGTGAAAGCTGACTATGCCTTGATAACAGTATACTGAAAAACAATACCTTCTTACTATGTTTCTATTCGTATTAGATAAATAGACACTGTGACTAGCGGAGTTGCCAGAATATCAATTAAGGGATGGCTGCAGTTGTATATTTGCTGTAACGTGTAATGTGAACTCTAATTCCAGTGATTTTTTTTTTCTGTAGGCTTCTGCTGTATTGTAATGCTTCTGCTCCTGCCTGGACATGTCTATCAATCAGCTGTAGCAGTTGAAGTACAAATGTGAAACCACTATCTAGGCAGGGAGTCTACTAAATTAATCTTTGGGAGAACCCAAAACTACAAACAAACACGCTTTGAAGACAGGGTAATTAGGGGATCCACTGAAATCAGAAAAATTGGGACAGCTTGATAGAAACAGAAGAAGTGGAAGCTGCTTTGAAACATTTGAAGTTACCCATTAGAATACTTTGGAGGAGACTCCAACTTTGCATTCCAGTCTAATCTGGTCAAATAGTCTTATTTGTAACTCTTTGGGCTTGTCTACACTTGCCTCCAACTTCGAAGAGGGCATGTTAATCAGGGCAATGGGAGATTACTAATGAAGTGCTGCGGTGAATATGCGGCACTTCATTAGGCTAATTCTGCCCCGTGGCAACTTTGAAGCATCAAACTTCGAAGCACCGGCATGCGTGTAGCCGCAGGTTTGACACTTAAATTGCCACGGGGGAGAATTAGCCTAATGAAGTGCCGCATAGTCACCGCAGCACTTCATTAGTAATCTCCCATCGCCCCAATTAACATGCCCCCTTCAAAGTTGGGGGCAAGTGTAGACCCAGCCTTTCTGTCTGGCACACCTTAAAAACTGGATCAAAACAGTGAGCAAGAAACTCAATATCCATAACTGTGAAATATGCCAGAAAATTGTCTGATTTTATAAATGTGTTAATATCCATGTTTGTGCTTTAATCCTCTCTTTCTGTAATCATGTCGTACACTGAGCAAACATGATAAAATGCTCTCATTTTGCTCTTTTAACTGCTTTACCTAAGAATTTATTTTTGAGGTTTATTATGTTTAATTTTCCAAACAATTTTACTCAAGGAGCCTAATCATACACAGCTACATTGTACTTCCATTGAAGTGTGATTATTCTAATATTTCCATCAGTCTAAGGGCTATGCCTGTTAACTGAGGCCTTTGTCATGCAAGGCACTTCAACCTGGGTTTAATTTTAAGTCTCACTAAACTGGAACAGTTCACGTGCTTAAAGCTAAGCACGTGCTTTGCTGGATCTGGCTCTAGGGTAACTTATTTTTGAGGTTGAAGGACTATAATATAATACACACTTTTAAAGCTTAAATAATTAAAAATAAATAAAATTCTCGATACTGTGACACAAGCAAAATACATGATATTTTGCAGTGCAATGGAGGGTTTATTGGGACTCGATTGAGAGAACCGGGGTGGTCAGATGTCACTGGTGTGGTGTGCTGATTGGTATCTTGCTCTGTCCCATGACGATAACCATCTGGCTGCACATGTGTGTTCCCTCTCTGTGTTGCACTGGCTCTGCGTAGTCAGGACAGCAGACTCTGAGAGAACCCTCTGAAAACCCAAAAATCGGAAAGATTGAAGGCTCGTGGCCAGGTTTATTGTCAACAAAGTGTGACCTGCACACCGATTGGGTGTGGTTCACTGTTCCATGTTGTGGCACCTAGACCACTTATAGAAAGAATGATTCTCCTCTACAGCCTTAGTTAAGAGGCAGCTGGCTTTTAGCCCAAACTGTGGAATTTCATGCACTAAAGTCCAGAGGTCTCAGGTTCAAGTCAAGCTGTGGGAGGTTACAAAAGCAAAGCCTTAGCTTCCCTGGATCTGATTTTGATAGGTCAAAACATGTATGCTCATTACAGTGGCGGGATCTCCCCTGCCCCCTAAGGTGGACAAAGATTAGCCCCTCTAAGACACATTTGTAATCACAGATACAAACAAGTGTACACCTTGCTCTTTATGTATCAGGTTGTCCCATCTAATGTACATAGCTGACACCCATTACTTTGGTCAGTCAAAACACCACTGTGCGTCATGCTGTCATTGTGGACCCTGTCCTGAACCTGGGTTCATATGTGTCTGTTATTGGTGGAGAGTGTGTTGGTACCAAGAAGTTTCTCAGTGAGGTATTCTGTTACCATCCCTCTGGAACATGTTTATGGCCTGTGCTTAGACCAAGGATATTTATGGCCTGTGCCTGGGCCCAATTAGATAAATTCATGGAGGTTACATTCATCAATATTTGTTAGCCAGGATGAATGGGAATGGTGTCCCAAGCCTCTGTTTGTCAGAGGCTGGAAATGGGTGACAGGGAAAGGATCACGTGATAATTACCTGTGTTTTTTCGTTCTCTCTGGGGCATCTGGCCTTGTCCAATGTTGGAAGAGAGGAGGCCTAGATGGATGTTTTGTGTGACCCATTATGGCCTTTCTTATGTTGTAGTATGAGTTATGTATGAGTATGGCTGCAATATCAGTCCTGTTTGTGCCAAGTTCTGTGAGCTGGGCCTGCCTTTGGCTCACAGCTTTAATTTGCTTTATACTAGCTAAGACTTGACCACTGTTGCCCAGGTCCCAGGGCCTGTGATATATAGGCTTATCTTTTAGGCCCTCATCTTACTACAACCTGCGTACCTCACTTGTGATCTTAACACTGGTAATGAATTCAGCTGTCCAATACTTAAGCCAATAGTAGTTTTGTGGCTTTTCTGAGTCACAGTATTCTGTCTCTTCTACTGGTGTCATATTTCATTATGAAGACTGCATTAGGAAAGTGATGGATGTGTAACCTACGTGCACATCAAACAAATGTCATACACAAATTCATCAATGGAGATAAAAAGTAGGATCAAACCCTGCATTAGTGACAGTCATGGTGAGGGGCACAAAATATATTGGAGGGCAGAAAAGAGGAATGAAAGGGAATATGACAGAGGAAACAATGAAGGAGGAGGAGATGCAGGAGACATTTAGAAGTTGTCTACATGGCAGGGGAATGAGCATTCCTGGACTGTGAATTCATAAGTGGATGAATATGTCGCACACTGTGGGCTAGGTGAGCATTGCATGTGCAATAAAGTACTCTATCATGCTTTAACTTGGTCCTGTTTCAAATAGCACTAAGATAAAATGCACTAGGGAACTCTCAGTGCAGACCATGTGTGTCTATATGGAGAAACTAATAGGGGACACATTAATGCACTTTGGAAATCATCCATGGTAGCACTCCTTGAGTTTCTCTTTAGACAAGAACTTAGAATGGAGAAGGTGGGGAAAAATTAGTAAATCATGGGGGAAACTTAAACTGACTTATTGAAAGTCTGGGTCAATGCTAGGAAAAAAGTGAAGTGAATGAAGGAAAGAAAAACCCAGCACTTGGGATGCATAAAAACTATAAAAAATGAAAATATGGTTCCGAAATAGAACATTAAAATGTAGTTTGGAATTTGAATTGGATGACACAACTGTAACCATTAGAATTTAGGGACCAGGAATGTAATAATGGCCTAAATGAAGTTTAATGGCAAACATTTTAAGACTTTACCCTAGGCTTTGTATGCAAGGTATAAATAGCATCCTTAGACACATGATGGACAGAACCTACTTATGTGGTTAATGTTGGTCCATATTTTTAGTATGGATTAGGGACATAAAATCCGATTTAATTGGCTAACTGGTTAAACACTAGGTCTAACTGGTTAACTGATTAAATGGGTCGGGGTGGTGGTGAGGCTGCTCCAGCCCAGCTGGGCTGGAGAGGCCCTTCTGCTGCAGACACAGACTACACCAGCTGGGCTGGAGCGTCCCCACTTGTGGCACGCTGGAGACCAGGTCTACTCCAGCCAAGCTGGAGGGGCCCTGCCCATGGCACTGCCACTGATGTGGGGGGGCACTCCAGCATGTCCAGAGCAACCCCTGTCCACAGAGGCCCATCTGGGAGCACTGCAGAGTGGGGGCAGTCATGGGACTGGAGCAACCCCCTGCTCCAGGTTGTACCAATTAACAGTAACCAGTGAACCAGTTAAACTTTAACATCCCTAATATGGAATTCTGAAAAACTAGGAAATTACCATCCCCACAAGTCATGAAACATCCATCTGCTTCGGGACCTTCTACATATCTTATTGTTGTACCTCTGGCTTGGTGTTTTTGTCCCAGATTTTAAAGATAGGAGCTATTGGACCATCCTTGCTCAAATGATAATAGTAGAACAATGAGTTATAAATAATATGAAATTATAAAGAGTAAATCTTACCAGACAAACTTTATTTGATAGAAGTAGAATACTAATGGATGAACACGGTAGATATCTGAATTTTAATAAATCAGGTGATATAGTATGCTGTTAAAGCTTACTTCAGATGTTAATTCACATTTGCTTGGATAGGAATGGAAATGCAAACTGAAAACTGGCTGAAAGAATATAAACAAAGGAAGGTGATAAATGACAGTGTATTAAACTGGGAGATTTGTCTGGTGGGCACATCAGACTGGTTCTAAGCCATTTATACTAGCTTTAGAAGAGGGAGTAAACAACACATTGGCTACGTCTACACGTGCCCCAAACTTCGAAATGGCCATGCAAATGGCCATTTCGAAGTTTACTAATGAAGCGCTGAAATGCATATTCAGCGCTTCATTAGCATGCGGGTGGCAGCGGCGCTTCGAAATTTATGCGCCTTGCCGCCGCGCGGCGCGTCCAGACGGAGCTCCTTTTCGAATGGACGCCACCTACTTTGAAGTCCCCTTATTCCCGTGAGCTCATGGGAATAAGGGGACTTCGAAGTAGGTGGGGTCCTTTCGAAAAGGAGCCCTGTCTGGACACGCCGCGTGGTGGCAAGGCGCATCAATTTTGAAGCGCTGCTGCCGCCCGCATGCTAATGAAGCGCTGAATATGCATTTCAGCGCTTCATTAGTAAACTTCGAAATGGCCATTTGCATGGCCATTTCGAAGTTTGGGGCACGTGTAGACACGGCCATTAAAAAATATGAAGATGATACTAAATTGTGAATACTAATGAGACAGAAAAATACTGAGATTAGGAACACAGGTAAAAATAATAAAATGAGATTTAGCCTGGAAAAATGAAATTACTCTAACTGGACAAAAGTAATATGAAACAGAGACATAGTGGGAGGTGAAAAATGACATAATAACTAAGTGGTGGAGTCTGGCTCTTTTTCAAAATTAGAAACCATGCTTTTTAAATTATGAAAGAGCTGTTTGCAGATTCTGTGATTCTGTAATGTTTAGGAGCTAGTTTCACTGTGTATCTTGCAATTACTTGCAATTGTAATGGAGAGGGAGCTGTGCTAGTCTGTATACGATCAAAACAAAAAAGCAGTCAAGTAGCACTTTAAAGACTAACAAAATAATTTATTAGGTGAGCTTTCGTGGGACAGACCCACTTCTACAGACCATAGCCAGACCAGAACAGACTCAATATTTAAGACACAGAGAACCAAGAACAGTAATGAAGGTGGACAAATCACTGATTTGCTCACCTTGATCAATTTTTTCTGATTTGTCCAACTTGATTACTGTTTTTGGTTCTCTGTGTCTTAAATATTGAGTCTCTTCTGGTCTGGCTATGGTCTGAAGAAGTGGGTCTGTCCCACGAAAACTCACCTAATAAATTATTTTGTTAGTCTTTAAAGTGCTACTTGACTGCTTTTTTTTTTTTACCTGCAATTGTGATTTGTGCATTTCACCAATCAAACCACCAAAACTACAACCTGAATTTCACACACCATGGGTTCATCCTCTTTGTAAGTTTTGTTTAAAAGCAGCTGTCCTAAATTAAAGACAATTTAACAGTATTTTTACCTCATAAAGACCATGACACTCTGGCATTATAGTATGCTTAGATACATAAAACTAAAGTCACTATGGCCTGCAGAGGGCACTAACGATAAGAGTTTCTTTTTATTACATTTTTACTGTCTTCATTGTACATTGTGCTCTGAAACTGCACTATCGGGCAGCACATATTTACAGGCATTAAACTTCTCTGGAGCTATGCCACACAGAATGTATGGTCAGGTCAATGAAAGCCTTTGTCGAGATTTATCGGCAAATCTAACTCCTTCACATGACAGTGCAGAATTGGAAGTCATGTCCATCACTCATTTACTTAAAGTAGCTTGTGGATAATGAATCTCATAAGCCGGCCTTGCTTCAGCTGGGTTATCTGCCTTAGATAAGAACAACATTTAGTTCTGCAAATGGATTAAAGTGATAATTTTGTAGTTTGCCAAGAAATGAAATATGTTATATTCATACTTTGTTTTAACCATTCCAGAGGCCAAGTTCCTTTCAGAAAAAGGCCAGTGGAATTTTATAAGGGGGAAGGAGGTTTATACTTTTTCCATTCATTTGTCTTGAGGGTCACTTGGCAGTTAGGTTTAAATGGAAAACTTAGGTAATTTCCCCTGTGCTGAGGGGCAATGAATCTTCTATAAAGGAAAGGAAAAGGGAAAATTGCACTTCTGAATAGCTGATGTCTAAATGAGTCTTACTGTGTGTGTACTCTAGTATGTTTATTTCTGAGTACAGCTCTTGTATGAATTTCCTCAAAGAGTTGGTACTTAATTAAACTCTGCTAAGTAGCTTAGTTTGGAAAGCTGAAATATATATTACATTTAAAAATCAGGGTTTAGTTCCATTTAAAATAATCTGGGCCAAGACAGGATACTAACGTCTTTAATAACATGTGGCAAGAAGATATAGTCTTAATCAGTGCCTTTTCACTTTTAAAATAATGCAAAGGGGCTAATCTGATGCTCCAGGAGCAAAGCAATGGGCTGCCAATGCAGGTGACGTGAGTTCATAAGTCTGACTCCATTTCTGGTCGTAGGCAAGGTTTTACCACTCCTGGCTTGTGGTGGTCTCAGCCGAGTTCTGTAGAACAGCAGCTTGAAGATCTGTTGGTGGATCCTTCTCTTTTATCTATCTCTGTCCTAATGGGTCTTAACATTCTGTTAGCTTTTTGTGGCTGCCACTGCATACTGAAGCAAATTATACACAGTTTTCTGTAAATTATATAAGTGACCACAAGAACTCTTTCCTGAGTTACAGTTAATTTAGACTCCATCACTTAGTATGTATAGTGAATTTGTGAGGGATATACAAGCCCCACAGGGGAGAGCAAATGGGTAAACAGTAGCTGTGACCCTGCCACATCTGCGGGGTTGATAGTATCAACATACGGAATTTCATCTGCCATTTTCTTGACCTGTAATCCAGTTTTGTAAGATCCCTTTGAATCTCTTCAGTCTGCTTTAAATATCTAGAATAATTTTGTATAATCCTCAAACTTTGCCACTTTTTATCCCCTTTTCAAGTTTTTTTTAATGTCATAAAACAGTGAGAGCTTCTTTAAAAAGAACAAAGCTTGTAGTAAACCCCAGTTTTAAGACTGAATATTTTGGTTGCCAACAAATCCTTGTAGTAAAGAATGAGACCCCGTGGCTGTGAGGTCATGCTTGTATGAGAGGCTGAGAAACTTCTTTCTTTCTTTGCTATCAGTGCTGTGAGTGCATCTACCCATCCAAAATAGCCACAACACAGAGTTCATGGTTCGTTCTGTACCGATGAAAGCTGAACACTTGGATTTTTTTTTTTCCCTGTGCTGGCACCAGCCCCTGCCCCGCTGCACCACCTGGCAGATAGGCTGTTTGGTGCATTCGTGTTTGTATGAGAGGCTGAGAAAATTCTTTTCTGCAGTTTACATTTGTGCAGGGTGCCCCTTTCCACATCCCAAAGGCGCTGTACAGTTGAGTCAGGGTCTTTCCGGCACCCAACCACATCATGTGGCTAGTCCCAACCCAATAAAAGGACGTGCCTGCTGCTCAGTGTGCTTGTGCACAGTGAGGGCTTCAAGGGCGGGAAACATTTTTGGGGCCTTGCAGCTGCTGGGGACCATCTTAACTGTCTCTGCAGCCATGGATTCCACACTCCCCATGGCAATGGGGGGGGCTGGCCCCCACACAGTCAATTGCCCACCACCACACATGAGCAACACAGAACGGGACCATATCAACTGGCCCTTCATCTTCTGATCCACCAAACGCCCACCTCAATGGGATGAAGGGGTCTGGCCCCCAACAGTCAGTCGAAGCTGCCTCCCACACCTGAGCAACACCACTTGTTGAAATTTGGTGAGCTCCATCTCCCATGTTGGACAACTCTGTGTTGTTAAGTGGGAAGCCAAAAAGCTTCTCCCTAACCTTTTCTATCCTCTTTCCTCAAACTTTCCTCCCTTAACACAGGGAAAAGTGGCTGGAGGGCCAGTTGAGAAGACATAGACACCTTGCTGCAGTTTAAGCCCATTTCAGACATCTGCTGCTTTTTGTAAAATCTTTGGTATTTCAGTTATTTCTTATCCTATCCTTCTGTTTCCTCAAGCTTTGACCCCCTTAAAATAGGGAAAAGTGGGTGGAGGGCCAGTTGAGAAGAGACAGACTCCTCAGTGATCCCAGGGCACAAAAGCATTCAGGTGTGTGTAAATTTGATGAGCAACCCCCCCATGCTGGGCACCTCTGCAGAATGAACTGGGAAGGCAAAAACCCTGCCCCACAAAATCTCTTTTTTCCAAACCTTTACTACCCTACTCTTTCTTCAAGCTTTGCATTGCTCCTGTATTAATTTCAGGTAACATGTTTCTGTGATCAAAAGAGGGGGGCAGTGGCTAGCAGGCCAGTTGAGAAGACTCAGACACCTGCTGCTTTTTTAAAATCTTTGATAATTCAGTTATAAAAAGCAATTAAGTTATAGAAGTAAGAGATTTCAATTGATTTGGTGATCTTTATTGGTGCCCTACTTTTCCTACTTTCCTTCTGGAAAAATGTCTGTTTGCTTTCCATGGTAGGGGAATGAGGGCAGTGCAATGTGGGAAGATGAAATCACATACCCACAACCTTGTGTGGGGCATTTTTTCCCATGCTGCACCAGCAAAAATACCCAGAATGCTATGAGGATGAGGGAACTGTGAGATAGGTTACCACAATGCACTGTTGCAACAGTTCATGTTTGTCAATTGAATGTGGCAGCAATAAGTCACCTTTGTGGGGAATCTGTGGGCAGGTGAGGATACTCAAATTTAAATTTATAACACCCAGCTTTACAAAATTGATTTTAATAAATTCAAATTTATCTTGTAGTGTAGACATAGCCTTAGAATGTTCATCTAATGCTTTTGATTATTTTCTATGTGCTACCATGCCTTCACCTCCATTTATTTAAAAAAATGACAAAAACATTAGAAAAACTGACTTATATGGGAAGTTTTTTTTTGTTTTGTTTTTTTTAAAATCTGGGCTTTTTTAGTCTTGACAAAAGAAGAGACGAGTGTGGGGACTGTCTCCAAATATGTTAAAGGTTGTTATAAAGGAAACTATTCATCTGTTGTTCTCCGTGTCCACCTAAGGTGGGACAAGAAGTAATGGTCTTAACTTGCAGCAAGGGATATGCAAGTTAGATATTAGGAAATGCTTCCTAACTAAGGATAGTTAAGCTCTGCAATAGGCTCCCAAAGGAGGCTGTGGCATCCCTATTGTTGGATGTGTTTAAAGAACAGATTATTTTTCAATTACTTGATCCTGTCTCAGTGCAGGGGGCTGGACCTGATGATAGCTCAAGTCCCCTTCCAGCCCCTCATTTCTATAATTCTGTGACAATAGTATGCAGCTAAAAAGTGTACATAGGGGAGAAAACTAAAAAGGATGGTAGGATGATAGTGTTTTTTGGAAATAGTAGCCATGCATATTACTATTCTGTACCTTGGCAACCTATTTTATAATTATAGAAGAGGTAACTGGCGAAAGTAGTAAGTAGAGTGAAATTGATATGCAAGCAGAGGGTCACATACACTCAGTCACCCTTCCAAGTTAGGGGCTGTCTCTACACTAGCATCTATCTTTCAAAAGAGGCATGCAAATGAGGTGCAGATTTACATATCTGGCACCTCATTTACATATTCTTTTGAAAGAAGAAAAGCAGTGTAGACGCAACTGTTTTGAAAGTAATCCCCATCTTTGAAAGAACCCTTCTTCCTGATGTTTTTAGGAAGAAATCTCCTTTCAAAGATAGGGTTTACTTTCGAAAGAGCCATGTCTATGCTGTTTTTCTACTTTTGAAAGAAGAATATGCAAATGAGGTGCCAGATATGTAAATCTGTGCCTCATTTGCATTTTCACTTTCCCTCATTTGCATGCCTCTTTCGAAAGAGGAATGCTAGTGTCGACATAGTGTGTATTAAACTATAGTCTTTCTGTTGAATATAAACCTGTTGATCAGTTCTGATTTTTGTATATGCTATACATGCAGACTAGAGCCTTCTGCGGTAAAACTGAATCATCACCATATTGAACATGAAGTAGTTTGCTTTTCTCCTTTAGCTGAGCTAAACTGCCCTCCATTTTGGTGCGGCTGACCCAAGCAAGCTTTCACAAAAGGTTAGTATTGCTGCATTCCTTTCCAAATTTCAGCTCCCTGTACGCCAAATCGCAGAACACTTCACTTAGAACCGTTCATTTTGAAGGGAGTTTATAGGTCCAAAGCATAGAAGCAATGTATGCTCTTCATCAGTGAGGTCCTGGATTCTACTCCTGGCAAGAACTGTTGTCTGCTCAGTGTTGTGCACTTAGTCATGCGAACCTGAGGTAATCTCAAACCACTATTTCCACAGGCAGTCATGGTTTGGAAGCATTGCTAAAACATAATTATGGATTCAGAATCCAGAGATTTTTTTTCTCTTAGAACAGTGTAAGCAGTGCTCCATCTCCACCCCATCTGTGTGCACCGCCCACCCTCTGTCCTTATCACTTTTTTTTCTTCTCTCATTGTTGACCCGAAGCTTTTATTTTTTATTGTTGCTCCCAACATACGGAGCAGCCTTCCTCTTCTTGTGTATCAAGTGACCTCCCTATCCTCCTCCAAATCTGTTCCCAGAATATATGGCTTTTGGCCTGCATCCTGCCACTAATCTCAGTTTAGAGATATCTGCTTTCCTTCCCATGGCTGGTTATAATATTAAAAAAACCCAAATGAACAAAAAAACCCCAAGTAAACTGAGAGCCAAGATAAGAGTGAAAGGAAAACACATGAAATAATCTGCCATTTTTGTGATAACATTCCCCCCGGAGTAGATTACCTCCTCTTTTTCTGTTGCCTTCTCTCTTTTCTTTCCTCTCATCTAATTGTTGTTCATAATTCATTATTATGTTAATTGTCCTATTCAGCATGTCATTTAGGATCTTTAGGGCAGGGACTGTTTTCTTCTTGTTTGAGCAGCACCATACACATTGATGGGCCATGTACACAAGAGAGATTGGAAAGCTTTCAGATCTGTTTTCTGCTGCTAGACAAAGCCATCTATACATATACAAAACACCACTGCCTTGCCCTAGGGACTGATCCACTGCTTATTGAAAACAATGGAAAAACTAGTGACTTCAACAGACATTGGAACAATCACCTTGCCCCTAGCTATTACTACAGGTTGTACCTCCCTCATCGGGGACCCCAGTGGTTCCAAAAGAGGGGATTTGCCAGATAAGGGGAGGTCAGGCCCCCCAGCCTGCCTAGATGGGGCCCCCAGTCCTTCAGGGCTCCCCCCGGGGGGGGGCAGGCTGCCCCATCCTGGCCAGGTTCCCTGCTGCCATGGGGCTGCCAGTGGGGCTCTGTGCCTGAGCCCAGCTCCCCTCTGTGGGGCTGTTGGGCTCCCCTAGCTGGGTTTCCCACAGCTGTGGGGCTGCTGGTGGGAGTCCCCGTCCCTGTTGGCTCCCTGCCACATTGCTGCTGGGCTCCCTCTAGGCCTGCCAGTGGTATCTGTCAGTGCAGGCAGAGTTGCGGGAAAACCCCCCCTGCTAACCCCGCACCAGCGTCCCGTTCGGATCCCCACGGGGCCTCGGATGAGGGTGACGAAGAGACGGCAGAAGCCCGCCGACAGGCAAAGGCCGCTCCGCTCCTCTGCAGGCCAACCCCACCCACCTCCGGCAGGGGGCCTAGAGACTAGCAGTGTATTAGAGGGGGAAGGCTGGAGGGAAGCTAATTCCCGGCGGGCAGGAAGCTGACTCGCTCGCTAGAGGCAAGGGTGAGACGAGAAGAGGAAGATAAATCAAATGATAACCGTTTTATTGACAAAAGCAACAACATACAAACAAACAACACAGCATATAAACTAAACTCATACAACTATTCATTATGACATTAGAAGAAATATGAACAGCCAACTTTACTAAACCTATTGATCCTAAAGAATATATTATTTAAACACTTACACTCACTAACAACAGGAGTTCCATGAAGGGAGTCTATGTGAGGGTTTTCTTATAGAACAGAGAAAGTGAAATAGTTAAGAGAGAGTCCCAAGGATTTTTTGAGGTAAATATTTCTCCGAGCTAGGGAAAGCAGATTAGCCTTATCCCCTTAATGCTCCGGATGGCTAGTTAAACCACCCTATTGGAGGCCTAGAGGTCCAGCCTACCAAGGCCTCCTCCCAACTGGGTCAATAAATGACAAATTTTTCCAGTGGGGATTGGAGAGAGAGGGACCCTGAAGTTGGAAAAGAGAGACAAAGGGATAGAAAGATTAAGTCTTTACACAAATAAGAATAATTAACAGTTACCTACTTAAACCCTGACCATGGGGCTTATTAATCAATGGTGCAGCCTGGAGTGAACAATTTCAGCTCCAAGTTACAGCCCTTAGTTGGTCCAGTAGGACCGTGGCAAGATCAGAATTATTTAAAAGAGTATGCAGTTCCGGTGACTGTGTCCCAGGTTGTACCCAGGGCTTAGAGGGGCTTTTACGTGTCTTGAAGCGGTAGTCCAGTCAGGTTTTATGGTCTTGTCCAGTAGTCCAATCAGGCGTAGAGGTCGTATTTAGTTGTCCAATCAGGTGTAGATACGTCACGGAGCGGTGGTACTGCTCTAGGAAGGCAAGATGGCGGCCTCCGGGTTAGGCAACCGAGCGTGCAGTACCTGCTAAAGCAGGCTAGTTCTGCACTCGGCTGCCGCTCCACAGAGGCCCCCTGGGTTTGGCTCGTCGGGTACGCAGTACCTCGCCTTCTAAGGCGAGGCCAGTTCACCACCCAACTGCCTTGCCCTTGGCCTAACAGCTCTTTTTATTTAAGAACCGGGGCTGACACTAGGCCAGTCAGGAGTTCTTAGTGAGGCAGGAGCTCTTCGCAAAGGCAGGAGCTCTTCGCAAAGGTCTTCATCCGCAGCTAGACCCCCCAGACTGACCCCGAGGGCTGCGCTGCGCCGCCTTATATCTGGTGTTCTTATGTTTATTCATGATTTTATTTAAATATTCATGAGTTTGCCCCTGGTTTTCAATCAGGTCCTTCAAGTTATAGATGCTTCTGGAAGGTTTTCACCAGCGTCCAATCAGAGGCTTAGTTTTAAAGCGTGTGTGAGTTCAGGTTTACCAGGGAGACCAACTGACTCAAAGAGACCGTTACAAGGGGCTGCTAAAGGCAGACTATGGTGTTTTTGATTTATACCTGTGCCCGCAGTGTTGTTAACTGGCCAAAGGCCTGTTTCCCCTGACCCATGGGGGCGATAATGCCCGAGGGATGGAAAAATCCCTGACAGTATCTGCAGCTGCGGGGCTGCCAGTGGGGCTTTGTATCACAGCTGGGCTCCTCGCTGGCTCCCTGCCACAGGCTACTGGCAGGAATCCCCTTAATGGGGCTTCCCAACCCCAGCTGGGCTCTCGATAGTGGGGCGTCCCGATCTGGCTTCCTGCCCTGGGGTTGCCCCTGGGGGCCCCCAGAGCAGGCTGCCAGCAGGGCTCCCTGCCTCCAGCAGGGCTCTGCTGTGGGCCACACAGCTGGAGGTTTCTGGTCCAGGTGCCCTCTGGTCCAGCAACGTCCATTGTCCTGCTGGACGACAGATGTTGCTGGAGAAGAGAGAGTGTCAAGAGAGACAGTTTCAGCCTGTACTTCCCATGTCTCTTATATCTATTTCTCCTGTAATATTAACATTTGACTGCAGCTGTCTAAAAGTACAACCATATAAATGGTCATTTCTCTATTTTGCCAAGCTATAGCTATAACAAAAACATAACATGTAATTATTCTTAGCTCCACTGCAATTGCTTAGATACCTTACGTAAATGCTCTTTCACTAGTGTACCTTTCAAGAGCTCAGTGGCACCATTTTCTTCATTTCTAGAAGTATAACCTGAAAAGATACCGGCCAGACTGGTCATAGATTTCGACATTTGAATTTGTTGTCCTTTTTATTGTTCCGTAGAAGAATAAAACCGGAGATAGGTGGGGTTCAGACATTAAGTGCAAACCATTTTAGAAACTGTTTGGAGCTTTGTACCAGTTTAAGAGGTTTCAAAATATGAAAACATGAACTACCGCTTTATAATTTGACAAGCTCTGCTGACCTTTTAAGAAAAGCTTTAAGATTAAAAAATTATGAATTTTCTTAAGCCCTCCTATTAGCGGGTAATGTGTATTTAGAGTTCCCTCAGGCCCTGCACAATAAAAATGGTTAAAACCTTTAGTCCTTTTAGTAGTTCTCAGTTTTATTACAGAAGTATTTTGTAGATTTTATGCTCATAGCAAGGTCAGTGTATTGCACTGTATAAATTATCCTAAATAATTGCTTGGTTATTTTATAGCTTAGTCACAAGATTTTTTTATTATTAAACTTAGCCTTTCCTTTAAGGCTGGGAAGAGAAGGGCGCTATAAATCACATGGCAGCTTGCCATTTGGGGCTTCAGCTTTACCTGTGATAAGGATTTAATAACAATCTGGCCCAGACACCAGTTCCCTCTCAATTACCTTTCCACATGGGCATTAGTTCACACTGTTTATTAAAAACTCCCCTTGTAGTTGTTTTTAATGGAGTGTTTCAGATTAATGGCCCCCCTGGAGTTTAACTTCATTGCACTTCATTAAAGCTAGATTGTACAAAAGGTTATTTCAATTAAATCCAGAACTCAAACTTAAACCTGTATGGATTTTTTAGTAAATGTGATAAAATTGCTATGCCGATCCTTTAAGATTAATGGGGCAACATCCCTTCTACAGTAAACTCATATCTGGCATCCCAGGACTGTTCCCTGATGTGGCTCCATGCCTGCCTGCAGGGGGATCTTGTCTTGCTGCTGCGTGGTGGTCTCACTCCGCTCCTCCTTCTGTGCTTTGTGGCAGGCTGGCAGCTCCCCCTGCTTGCGGCTCGGCCGCTGCAGCAGCTCCTCCCAGTGCCAGCTGCACCTCTGGGCTGCCCTTCTCCTTCCCCGGCACCTCCTTCTTCTAGGCAGCCTGCAGGGGGGCCTTGCTGTGCCACTCCTGCTCCCATCATCCCTGCCCTGAATGATGAGGCTTCCTCTTCCCTGAGGTCAACATGCTGCTCTCCAGCTGCCTCTGGCTTCAGCACAGCTGCATGCTCGGAAGCACTCATGGGGTGGGGGGGGGCGCTTCTGGGGCCCCACACCATCTGGAACAGCCCACCTTACCTGGATAACGCAGTGCCTCCTCTCAGTGGGGCTGCCTTGTCCCGGGCCACTGGCTCACATACCACTCCCCAAGCAGTGTCTGGATTTCGCTCTCCGTGGTACAGGGAGGCAGCGGTGAGCAGCACAGCCCCCTGGAGGAGAAAGCCTAGATGCTGGGATATGATGCCTGTTGCCAGAAGTTTGACAATTCCAGTAGACTGAATACAGGTTAAAAGAGAGTTTACTGTAGTAACTGAAGAGCAAAATATGTGTGCCTCTTACAAAAGTATTTGGAGATTAATATTCACATTTAATAGGATTAAAAGCCAACATCATCTGAATGGTGCATGATCTGTAAATGAGATGGACAAAGTATTATTAGGTATGGAAGAGCCTAAAAGGACTAAGGATTCTGTGGCATCTTTAGAAATATTTGCAGGGATATTCACAACATGGGCAAAATACAGAATTAAACACCAGGACAAAGCCTCTGACTTGGAAATAGTCATAGCTTCCTTCTTTGTAGGCTTGGTCAGCTCACTCCTGCCAAGGTTCAGGAAGGCAGCAGGAGCTCAGAGCAAAGATTAGTTCAGCTCTTGAGTCGCCTGTAATTGAGATACTCTGATCCCCTCTAAAGCTCCTCTTCCAGCCTGTGCATTCATTGCAGGAGCTGCCTAGGCTAAGGGCAGCTTCTTAACCCCTTCTTCTCCAATCTGAGGTCTATACACTCCATCATAAACTGTTGGCTTCAAGCCAGGTCTACACTGGGCGGTAAAATCGATTTTTAGATATGCAATCCTACTGTGGGAACTAATTTTTTGCTGCCATCCTCACAGTGAGAGCTCAGTGGGAGAAACTCTTCCATCCGCTTCCCTGACTCCTTGCAACAGAGCCAGGAGTACTAGGATCAAAGGCAGCACCATGACAGTTCAATTTAGCATGTCCCCACTAGGCGTGCTAAA
Organism: Carettochelys insculpta; assembly: GCF_033958435.1. NCBI lineage: Eukaryota > Metazoa > Chordata > Testudines > Carettochelyidae > Carettochelys > Carettochelys insculpta. Next base: position 55,557,971 of record NC_134140.1, read on the forward strand.
TTGAACCCGGGAAGACTGACTGCCAGCATGTTGATCTTCCCATAAGTGTAGATGTATTGGAAGAGAATAGGACACGTGACCTTTTCAGCTGTGGAATGCCTTGCCAGAGTAGAATTTAAGTGCCCTCTAACTTCAGTGTATGAGTAATTTCTTCAACTTTACAAACGCAATTAAAGACACAAAGAAGAAGAGAAATAGAGATGGAGACAAGAAAAAGAGGGAGATAAGGGATTGGAAAATATCAAGGAAAGAGAAGAATATCAACATACAAAATAACCAACTAATTTCCTCCTCTCTCCCACCCACAAGAAACAAAATAGACACACAGCTCGTATTTTGTGAGAAATATTTTTTGTCATTTTGTTATCTCTTGGGAGGCAGATATAGTTATTTTTCTAATGAGCAGATAACTGCCTTAAATTTTGATTGGAAAAGTTAGAACGTTTTGCTATTGATATGTTAACATCTGTGTGTACTGTATAGCTAGAAACGTGATTTCCTTTTAAATATGCTGTCAGGACACACACTTATGACCAGTAAAAGAATGTATAGCGTTAGTTATATTTCTTCTGCTTATATGAATTTTGCAAATTATGGAAGGCTAGATCAGAGTCTGTTGGCAAAATGTCTTACCATAGATTAATGCAATGAATTGATCCATGGGGACACATGTATCTTGGAAATATAAACTGACAAGAAAAATTTGAAAAATACAAATCTCCTGAGCTTGCTAACTAGAAGAGTTAACAACTCTGAAAATTCTATTATCATTGACTTTTCACTTATATTTCCTCTGCTGCTTTTGTTCCTGTTGACTAGGAGTATGAATCTGTGACTTGATTAAATGACATGGGTTTGACATGCTCAGAGTCATCCATGATGGTTTTCTTGCTCTCATGTTTAAGTACTTTCACTTATTCCCTTAAGAAATACATTTTTTAAAAATGGAATTTATGTAATTGAGTATTCTCTCTTTATATATTCAGGTAGCACATAGCACTGCCCTTTAGTAGATGTAATTAGAGCTGCTCATTTGTGTGTCGTCATAGGCCTAATACAGCTAACCAAGTGTCTCTTTTAAATTAAGTAGTAGAAATGTGCTCCCTTCCAAAGCCTTTCTAGTCCTTGCATTCAGAGAGGCTATAACTTACAACACAGTTTAAAACAGAATCCTGGATTTCCAGGAACTTATTCCATTTGTTTTAGGTGCAAAACTTAAACCCAGATGAGTTTGCTTTGCTAAAATAGTATAGGTGAAATCCTGGCCCATTGAAATAATTGCCAAAATTTTATCTGATTCTCGTTGGGCCAGGATTCCATTCCAATATTGTGTGTGTGTGTGTGTGAGAGAGAGAGAGAGAGAGAGAGTGAGCAAGCGAGTACACGTGCTGCTACCTCAGTTGGATATATTCTCAACTGCTCAATTTTTGGCAATCACTGAACTATTGCTAGTTAATAAAGATTCTCTTTTTAGCTCAAGGTATCTGCTTCTGGAGCAGGCGAAATTGTGTTCTGGCTTTACTATTTGGCGGTGAAGTGCTCAGTGGTCATGGAGCTGTGAATAGTGATTACTATGAAGTGTTAAGAGGCCATGAATGTGTTACAATATTTAGATTGGGAATTATAATATATAAGAAAATATAATATCTTTGAAATGGCCATACTTTGGTGTAGAAGAGTTAAATGTATCATGTTGTGGACTAGCAAGGAAGTGTGACTGGCATCTCCTTTTGTTATTATATACAGCAGACATTTCAGAAAGCATTTATAGAATTCAGTATAATAATTATACTGTACTCATGTCCTGTAGAACTGGAACAAATCATTCTTTCAGGGGACTGCAAATAAAATACTTGACCTTTTGTATTATGAGCATCAGTTGAGAAGGGAAATCTGTAGTGCAACTATCTCTCTGGGGGTTAAAAATGAAAGGGTTGATAAAGATACTGGTGAAAAGATAAATAAAAATAATGGAATAACTTGAGCAATATTTTCATGGTATGGAGTGCCAATGAAAGCAATTTGTTCACAGCGTAGCCAGGTGTCCAATACAGTGAAATAGCCTTAAAGCTAAATTTACTCAATGCTTAATCTGTGGTTACTCTGACAAACACTTGAAGTCAGTCTCCAGTCATACCTAATACTTCCAGAATGTACTTTTATGACACATTGCTGTGAATTCTAAGCTTTGAACTTTGGCTTGTTTGTGATGGCTGTGTGCAATACGTAAAACTCTGAATTCTGGTTATCAGTTTACTTTGGCAAATTTCCACTGAAGGATAAACTTATTTAGGGCCATGCGTTTTGGTTTATTGACTTAAATGGGAATGCACTCAAAGTCAGTGCTTACCTAGTTGCTATTATTTAACCCATTACTGAACAGGGGATATAACACTGTATACCTAAATACCTCCCTACAAAAATAAAGACAAGTTCCATGCCTTGTACAATCAGCCAAGAGGTCCAACGTACTTTGTACGTTTCTCCTAAATGACCTCATCATGAGTCATCCTGTTCTCGAAAGACTGGCTGTAATGCCCTGCTCTCTGCTGTTCCACTGGTGGAGCTCTTACTACTTGCAAACAATTATTAGTTAAACCTATTGAAAAATGGGCATTTCTTGTAACGTTGGGTGTGGTGGTACGCACACTAATACTTGGGAGGCTGAGGCCATTGGATCACTCAGGCATTCTGTGCTGCACTGTGGTATCCAGATGAAGTTACTAGTGACTTTGACAGGTTGGCTGAAGGTCTGGCTAGCAAATACATATTGTGGGACTTAAAGGGCCTTCAGGAGGTCATCAAGTCTAGTCCCTTGGACTCATGGCAGGGCTATTTTATATCTAGACTATCCCTGACAGATGTTTGTCTAACCTGTTCTTAAAAAAATCCAGTGATGGAGATTCCACAACCTCCCGAGGTAATTTATTCCAGGGGTGAACCATCCTGACCAGCAGAGCCAACAGCCACTGTGGGCCTGAGGGCAAGGTGGGAGGTGGGACTTGGCTCTCCACACCAAGTGGCGGGTGGTGGCACAGCACTATCCTGGTATACCCTTTGAAATGCTGGGCCATGGGGCAAATGCCCACTTTTCCCCCAGGCCCTGTAGGTGGGCCAGACCATGAAAGGAGGTTTTTCCTAATGTCCATCCTAAACTTCTCTTGCTGCAATTTAAGCCCATTGCTTCTTGTCCTATTCTCAGAGATTGAGAACAATTCATCTCCTCCCTTTTTGTAACAATTTATTGTATGCGTGAAAACTGTTAAGTCCCCTCTCAGTCTTCTCTTCTCCCAACTAAACAAACCTGTCTTTTCAATTTTCCTTTATAGATCATGTTTCCTAGACCTTTAGTCATTTTTACTGCTCTTCTCTGGGCTTCTTCCAGTTTGTGCACCTCCTTCCTGAAATGTGGCACACAGAACTGGACACAATATGCCAGTTGAGGCCTAATCAGCATGGAGTAAAGTGGAAGAATTACTACTTCTTCTTGGTTTTTTCCTAGAAAAAAAGTGGCGGAACTTAAATCCCCCCACAGCCCCAATCCTCACCCACTCTTGCTCCCAGGTGGCTTAACCCCCACACAGACCCAAACTGCCCCCAGGCTTCATTGCCCTGCAGCCCCAGCCCCCCTGCTCGAAATGAATTACCTCCCCCTCTCCCAGAGCCAGGCATCCCCAGCCCCTGTCCCAGGTCTGTCAATGCCCTCCTCCTCCCCCAGAACCAGGCAATCCCACCCCACCCCTGTAATTCAATCTGACTCACCAGAGATGCCGTTGGAGCCAGGGATGAAGGTATTATGCCGGGCCTCCTGGGCCAGGCTGAGCTGCAGGTGCCACACTGCACCCCAAGGCCTTCCCAGACCTTGAGGCTGAGCTCCGAGGCTGCACCCAGCCACAGGCACTGCGGCAGCGAGCACCGCCCTGGGCCACAGCTGCTGGGGCAGCACCAGGCAGGAGGAGCTGCATGGCTCCTGGGTGGAGCACAAGAGCCACGTGGCTCCCAGCTGGAGCTATGCATGTGCGGAGTGGAGAGAGGGGCGCTCAATGTATGCGGCTCTACTGAGCGGTGTTTTACCACCCCACTGCTGCCCCAAATGGGGAGCATAGCTCAGCCATCTGCCAAAACAGCGGCACTGGGAACAAGGTGCCAGAACACTGTTCCATGGCGTCCCGGCAGGAAAAAAAGCTCTGCTTCTTGTGTCCTGCTTACAACATTCCTGTTAATACATCCCAGAGTGAGATTTAATTTTTTGTTTGGCAGTGATAAACTGTTGATGCATATTTAGCTTGTGATCCACTTTGACCACCGTCTCCCTTTCTGCAGTACACTTCCGAGGCAGTCATTTCCCATTTTGGGTGTGTGCAACTAACTGTTCCTTCCTAAGTGGAGTACTTTGTATTTGCCCTTATTCAATTTCATCCTGTTTAGCTCAGACCATTTCTCTAGTTTGTCCAAATCATTTTGAATTTTAATCCTATTCTCAAAAGGACTTGCCACCCCTCCCAGCTTGGTATCTTCCGCAGCCTTTATAAGTGTACTCTCTATGCCAATATCAAACTATTCGATGAAGATATTGAACAGAACCAGATCCAGGACTGATTCCTGTGAGACCCCACTCAAAATTCCCTTCCAGCATGACTGTCAACCATTGATAACTACTGTCTGGGAATAGTTTTCCAACCAGTTTTGCACCCACCTTATAGTAGTTCCATTTAGATTGTATTTCCCTATGTCTTTTATGAGAAGGTCATGCAAGACAATATTGAAAGCCTTATTAAAGGCAAGATACACCATGTCTACTGCTTCTTCTCATCCACAACTCTGGTTATTCTGTCAGAGAAAGCTCTTGGGTTTGTTTTATATGAGTTATTCTTCAGAAATCCAGGCTGTTACTTCTCAGCTTATTGTCTTCCTGATGTTTGCAAACTGATTGCTTAATTATTTGCTCCATTATCTTTCTGGATACCGAAATTAAACTGGCTAGTCTGTAATTCCCCAGGTTGTCCTTTTTATAAATTGGCTCTACATTTATCCTTTCCCAGTTTTCTGTGTTCCAAGACTTTTCAAAGATAATCACTAATGGCTCACTTCTCCTCAGCCAGATCCCTTAGTACGCTAAAAATGTCATATTTTTATCAGAATGCTCTCTGTGAGGGGTTGTGGAACAATCCATCAGGATGACTTCATTTAATTGTCAATTATACCACTGCATTTACTCACATTTTGTTTCTCATGGGCTATGGCAACACTGTGGTTGTTATTTTGGGACACACTTGGATCCCAAAATAGCAACACCGTGGCTAAACACCGCACTCAAAATAGCAGGGCTATGTTGAGTATGGTATTTTGTTTCTGCTACCTCTTGTCATGGGAGGGGTAGCGGAACCTTCATAATAGCAGCTTATTTCAAACTTTGGTGTCATTTGGATGGCACCAAGTTTGAAATAAGTTATTTTGAGTTATGGTTACACTGTAGCAATAGCCCTGTACTAAATGCCATGCTAGTACATCTTGCTACCTACTACTTTTCACACTTGCAAGCTAGAAGTCAAATGTGAAGATGCAGTAATAGCAGATAATAAAATATGGCACCAGCTTGATTCATTGTTGACTAAATGTGGAAAATAATGCAGCTGTGCTATGCTTTGTGGTCCTTGAAAGTCCAGCAAACACTTCAACTAGCAAATTTCTACCTTTTAGCTGTGTATAATAAGGTGAAGTTTGATCAAATAGAAGTGCCAAACATTTTGTTTAATGAAAATTATGTGACTGCTTTCAGAACAGATTTAATAGCAGAAATTGTACACATGAGTAAATTCAATAATCAGAGGAAAATTAGTCAAATTATTCATCACCAGTTAAAATTTAAGACCATACTTTTATAACTCAAGTAATATCGCTTAACCAAAGTAACAAAGTGGTCATGTTCTGGACCATAGTTCCATATTGCTATATGCCTATGCCAGACCTTTTAAAAATAAACTATTCTTTTTTGTGAGGATGTAGCAAAGCAGAGTGGCAGAGATACAGTGCTTGTCACAAGAAGAAATTAATTACTTGATGTCAGATACACATTGTGAAGTGTAGATGGACTTAATTACTCACAACATTAAAAGAAAAGAATATACATTCCAGTAATCTCTCAGAACTTGGCTGAAATAAAGAAAGTAAAGGCAACAGATCTACTTTCCAAGAGAAAAAAATCGATGTTGGATCTATAAATAACACACTGTATGTATTAGAGCACTCAAAGTCATTAGTCTTCCAGGCAATACACACATACATTTGTCTTAGAATAGTTTCTATAAGAGGAGACTACTTGTGAATTGCAACAGTGTGTCTTGGGTAGTATTCCTACACCCAGCAGTCATTGTTTGAGTTTCATCTGAAGCATTTAGAAAAAGTGTTCAGAAGCTGAAATGCACTGTTCTGGACTTAGAGATTCTCTGGCTGACTTGCTAAGATGACAGACAAATGTTTGACACTACATAGTAGCATGGGATAACTGTTGAGCGAGCCATTATATGTTCACCATGAGTCAGCACTTTATCCCCTTAGGATTTGTCCATAATGAAGTGTGTGACAGCAGCAGCAGGAGATACTTTTATGGGTGTGGCTGTCAAGTTTCTATCAATGGGCTTACCACCAGAAACAGAGATGTGTCTAGTCTTAGCTCCTGCACACTCAGCTTCTGTACACAGCTGGAACCAAACAAAAGTGGAATACACACCCTCACATAACCTGTATTTTGCATAAGTGGGTGTCTGGCTTTTTCCCCAGTGGAACTCACGTTCTGCAGCTGGGCAAGCAGCAGAAAGGTAAGTCCTGGGGTCGGTGAGGGGGGGAGGTGCAGCTGGGAAGGGTTAAGCCTGGTGGTGGGTTGAGGCCATGAAGCCTGGGGTGGGTTTGGGCTGCGGGGGGCGAGGGGTAGAGCTGAGCCAGAGTCACGCAGGAGGGTGGTGAGCCAGAGCCCTGCTCAGGTGGTGAGCTGGACTGTGGGGGGTTTGAACCAGCGTCACATGCAGGGGGTTTGAACTGAAGCCATGTGGGTGGGTTTTGAATTGGGGCAGGGGGGCAGGATTTAGCTGGATTCACGCCTGAGGGGTGGTGAGCTGGAGCCAGAGGTGGGGGCTGAGTCGGTGCTGTGCAAAGCTGGAAGGGGTGGGGTTCATACAGGGCCAGGGAGGAACAAGTTAAGTGCAACTGGAAATCATACATTTCCAGCGTCTACTGTAGGAAGGGGGGGGTCAGCTGTGCAAGAATGAGGTCACGTACTCTGAGACCTTACTGCGTATGAGGAAGATTCTGACTGATTTTTCAGAAAAGTCTGATAGAGCTCATTAGCTTATCTATGGTGCTTCAAGTTTAATACATGCCTGTACTCGATCTTTATCAAACTCAGCGTATTAGGAGATGAGGAATACCAGACTGCAAAACAGGAAACTGCTATTCTGTGTTCCAGCTCAAATGACAAGGCACATACAATCTACAAGCTGTAGCTCTGCAGAAAAGAAAGCACCCCAAGCTAATTGTCCATTGCCTTTTTCAACAGCTGAGACAAATTTCTATTTGCTTTTTCCTGCAGCTTGCTTTGTGCTTGTTTTGTTGAAATGCAGATGCATCCAATCCCAGTAATAATTATCTGACCAGGGTAGCATCTCCATATTCTTGGTTTTTACTCTATTGATCAAACAGGGTTAATTAGATATGCCTTTCCAAGTCCCTCAACCTATAAGGAGATAGATAGAGATCAGGTGATTCCAGGAGGGTGTTCAAATCCAGGTAAATCAAAAACTTTAAAAGGACTCATTTTTCGGAGATTTCAGTGCCTTCCTGTTGTGAAAAGTATCTGTAACACAATTTTAAGGGCATATTCTCCAATCTGTAATGCAGCTGTTGTACAGCAATGAGACAATGGCTAAAGTACAATAGATTCTGTTTCTTGTCCAGAAGCCCACTTTATAAAAATTGTAGAAGTATGTGTTTGTTTTGTTTTCACATCATACGAGAATTCTTTAATCCTAACTACAAAAATGTGCTGTTCAGTTCAGGCAGTTCCTTACTACTTGTCTTGAATCTCTGCTTTCCTACTCCGATTAGATATGCTTTTCATTTTATATATATATTTGCACATGAATTTTGTCCTCCTGCAAAGTGCTGTGTTGAATTAAAAATTTATAGTGACCTGTTTTGTAACTTTTCTCAGTCTGAGTCTGAGGTGCATAAAGTATAGAACTGTGACACCTTTCATTTCTGCATATTGCATTGGGCTTCTTCATGGAGTCTCTTTACTGTTTGTGTTTTCTTGTTAAGTAACTGGAGACAAAGCATAGGGTTGCACTTTGTAGTAAAACATACAATTTTACTTCTGCAAGTAGGCCTGTAGAAAATTTTTTTGTCGCATTTGGGGAGGTCAACTGGTTCTGAAGCATGTGGTGAATGTTTCCACTCCGTGTATAATGACTGGGTCACGATTTTACTAATTGTGGGACCCTGTAAATCGATTCAAGCAAAAATGCAGGCTTTATGAAGTCAAAGTGTTGTGCCAGGTGGCTTCTGTTTTTATTAGCAAAAAGTTTATTCTCAAACAACACATGAATCCCAGCCCTGGTTGCTCCTAGGGTTTCATCCTAAGGGCAGGTCTACACTACTCTGGAAAATTGACCCACTCAGGGTCAACAGCTCCAAACTACCCCCCCCCGACCACGCCAAACCCAGGATTCACTCCCCTTACCCAGGACTAAGAGCTCTGTGTGCTGCTTTTTTGCTGGGCTGTCTCCCCTGCACCGCAGCTCTCCCCAGTCCTCCAGCAGGAGCAGCTCCCAGCGCCCTGCCATACTGAAAGAAGACTCAATTTAATTGATTTAAATCAATTAAACTGAGTCCTTTTTCAGCATGGCAGGGCACTGGGTACCAGAAGAGAGCAGCAGTGGGAGTGGCAGGATCCCCAAATGGCTCTTCAAAGAGCCATATGTGGCTTGAAGCTTCACAGCTGCCTTTTAAAAATGGTAGCCCCAGGTACCTAGAATGCCATTCCTTGGCATTCTGGCAGAAGAAAAACCCTGCTTTTTTGGGTGTCTAACTTTGCCTTAGCAGTCTGAAACTAAATTTGAGACTCTCTTTTACATGTCCAGTTTTATGTCTCTTTGACCACGTCTACACGGCCCCGGTCTTCAGCTCGGCTGCCGGCAGAGCAATGCTAAGCAGGTTTCTGGAAATTGCAAATGGCCTTCCATTTGCATACTTGTGGTTAATTAGCATAGCCATGTGAGATTTCTCTCTCAGCAGAGGTGTCTGCCAGAAGTAAAGAGGCCATGTGGATGTGCCTGTGGTGGTTAACCACCCTCCTCTCCACCTGCTTACCTTGACTTAGCATATCTCTGCCAGCAGCAGAGCTGAAGACCCGGGCCATGTAGCTGTGGCCTTTGTAATATAGTGCTCTCAGCAATGGGCTTGAGAAGGCTCTTTTGGGCATCTGGAGTCTGCTGTACCTTTGGAAAGATTCAAGAGCAAGGCAGGCAGAATAACCACTATCCTCTCTTAATAGTCCTGTTAAGTGAACTGCTTTCAGAATTTATAAGACTCCTGTTGGTGATGACTGACCTGTACATCACATTTCACTTCTTGCATTGCACCGCCTAGTACTTTAGTCGTATTATGGATGGTTTATATTGCTTTGTCCACCCTTTGGACTGTACCCACTAGTACTACCTGGAACTCATTGCATGGGTCCTATGGGCTATTACCTATGGGTCCTAGGTAGCGACTCCAGCCCTTGTGTGTATCAAAGCTATTTTTTTCTGAAGGGTTGCAGGCTGAGACCTTTACACATGTCAGTTTCTTTCATTTCCTTTGGTTTTCCAAATTTCTTCAATGTGGTTAAAAGGGTGTTTTATGAAAATGCCCAGAAGTTTAAAAAATGTGTTACATTTTTTCTTTTCCCTTTGGTATTTATAAGGGATAAATAAGGGAGAAACTGACTGAATGTGCAGGGAGCTAGTGAAAGTGATTAAGTACAAAAGTTGTCAAATACACAGATAAGTATTTTCAAGTCAGTCCTCTCTAACTAGAATTTCTAATATAGATTCTCTCTGAGGAACAAGCTGTGTTTGTTTTGGCAACTTTGCATCCTTGCAGTTGTGCACATTTAAAAACTAAACTACTTCACCATCAGCATTCTTATCTGGCAGCCTGAGTTTTCCCTTTTGGTGGACTTTTTCCCACTGGCACATGCAAAGAAGAATTGGTGGTGTAAGAGACATAAAATAATGTTTCTCCCTTCAGTATTTCCTATTCCTGGTTGTACTGGATTTTGATAGACTGTCTCCTGCCACTTCACAGAACATTCTAAATAATAAAAGTTGGGGAAATTGTTGAATTATTGGACAGGAGAAAATGCAGCAATGTTGAGAAGAGCTTCATGGGAAACAAACAATGTCACCTGCCAAAAAAGGAACTAAGTGTTGGGGAGATTAATGGGAAAAATTCAGCTGTAAGCCATATAAATTTGAGTTCCAAATAAAACCTAATATGGATACAGCATATTCTGTCATCTTCTTTCCAAATGGGGGAAAAAATAGATTATTGCTTGCTGTGGATTTTTGGCAGTATACAGTCTTGAATTCTAAACTGCAGTTTGAGGGCCCAATTCTTCTTTGATTTTGTGGACTTAATTTCTGGTTTAAATTGCTGTGAAAAGATGATTAGACCCTGTAAATTAAGTGGTCATGGAGGAGAGTCTATCAGTCCAACTCCTTCTCCAGGACCATTGAGATAGTTCAGTGCATATAGTCACCACTTATTTTTACCTCAGGTATGTGGTGCTAAAGTGCCATTGTACAGTAATTACCATTCTGAGACATCTCACTGGAAGGTTTGGGATGATTGTAGAGTTTCCTTATCTGACAGCACTATCATCCATTTCTTTCATCTTAGAGAAAAATGAATTGTGGGGTTAGATTAATTTCTTTCTTGCACACAGAATACTTCTATAATCTATTGCAACAGGGGCTAAGTAGTAGAGGGTGGGGTTGATAAGAAGACATATGTCAGAGTGTAATACCACAAATTATTTTGCTCGCTAAGGGAAAATTAGTCAGACTGCTTGTTTGTGCAAATAGCTCTGTTCTACAATAACTTACTTTTATATCTCTGTGATAAAACAGAGAAGCATCATCAACCCTACCAATAATCTTTCAATAATATAGAAAATTGGATTTTCTAGTAAACTCACAACTTTTGGGCCATATCCTTATCTGGTGTAATTATCTATAGCTATATATCCAGTTTACATCCACTTCTCCCAAATATATCATTAACTAGGTAAAATTACTAACAAGTTGGTGAACTATGTCAGTGTTTTATAGTCCCACAATTACAACTGCTATCTTACCTCTGTGCAATGAAAGCTGCAGTGAGAACATGGTTAGAGGTACATTCACATGTTGGCATATGGGGACATAGTCTAGTGTTAAAATTTTGTTTAATAACAAAATCAGTTGATATAAAAACTTTACAAGAATTTCATGGGAAAGCTGAGATTCACAGTGATTCACAGTCTTATTAGAAAAAGAATGGAGCTCTACTTAGAAGTGTGGTCTTACCTTCAAGTAGTTCCGTTTGGTTACTCAAAAATGTAAACATAAAAGAACAGTTAAAAAGATTTGCTCATGCATGTCGAAACTTCAGAGATCATCCAGGTACTTTATAAGCAGAATGCAGAAGCAAAGTGATCACAACATGGCTTCTGGATAGCTGGATAGTTGAACTACATTGTTGAGCACTAATTTATTGTTCTGTCCTATGAGGAATGCTGTCCCTTGCTCAATTTCACTGATTGTAGAATCATAGGATGGGAAGAAACTTCCAGAAGTCATCAAGTTCAGTCCCCTGCACTCGTGGCAGGACCAAACACCATCTAGACCAGCATTTCTTAAACTTTTTGACACGATAGAACACGAAACAATAATAGTTTTATATTGAACACCTATGAAATTTTTTTTCAAAAATTGTCAGACCCAAAAAACCCAAACAGCAACATACACAGCAAAAGCAAAATGAAGTAATTGAATCAGGTAGCATAGCAATGAAGCAGTTACATTGTATGGTTTTAATAACAAAAATCAGTGTATGATATAAAAAAATGTGTCAGGTGCTCGCAGCACACTTGCAAGTTGGACATCAGTGTTTTGCAGAACATAGTTTAAGAAACACTGATTTAGATCATCCCTGCCTAGCATCTGAGTAAGTGATTCTTATATAAATACATTTTTATATAGTGCTTCGCAGCCATCTTGAATGACAGGCTCTTTGTGCATATAATACTTTATTAATCATGTTTATATTGTGGTAGTCCTTAAGGACGAAGCAAGAATGAGACCCATTGTGCTAGGCACAGAGTACCAGAGACTCACAGTGCTGAACAAATCACCCTTTCTGATGTGTCTATTTAAACTGTAAGGGAAGAGACAGAACACACAAACAGTGGGAACAATGAAATGGCTGCAAATGGTATGTGGTGTTCCCTAATTTATTTTATTTCCAAGGAAGGGTTTCTTCGGAACAAATCAGCTAAAGCAAAGTAAAAAAGGGAAGAGGGTGGAGAAGTGTCTGAAGGCAACAGTCAATCAACATAGAACATAGTATCAATAATGCTCTTTTACGACTACCAAGGATCTGGCTAAAACTTGTCTTGTCATCACTGATGTCAATATAGATATGCTGATTGACCTCAGCTGGCCCTTAGTGTTTTTTTGAAGTAGTCTAAGTAGGATCCATTGTTTGACACATCACTTATTACAGTAAGACAGAACTCTCTAGTATAGATGTAGCTTATGAGTCCTGTATAAACTAATCAAGCTCAGACTACAAAAAGTGCTCAGTTACTTGATTACTGAATCATAGAAGACTAGGGTTGGAAGAGACCTCAAAAAGTCCTTTACTCCAAGTCCCTGATCAAAGCAGGACTAATCCCAACCAAATCATTCCAGCCAGGGCTTTATCAAGCCTGGCCTTGAAAACCTCTAAGGATAGGGATCCCACTACCTCCCAAAGCAACCCATTCCAGTGCTTCACCACTTTTCAAGTGAAATAGTTTTTCCTAATGTACAAACAGATCTTCTGCACTGTAACTTTGAGACCATTGCTTCTTGTTCTGAGTTTGAATGATTTTGTTTGCAGACTGTACACCACAGAGTCCCAGTGTTACTACGGTAATTATTATGTGGCTCCACTACTGCTTAGCATCCTTGGGGAGAACTCAGTTTTTCCCAGCCTTTGGAGAATTTCTTTGCTCTCAGCTCATTTTCCTTGGCCTTTGCATAGTACCCAGGATTTAGTGCAAAGCTCTGTTCTAGCATGCACTGGATGTACTGTTAAATTTGGCTTAGCTGCATTTGGGGTAGTCTTCCAAAATTTTTCCCCAGGTCTTGTTCAGGAATATGCATGGTGTATGTTTTGTCATGATGTTGGGTGTTGTATAAAGGACTCCCCTGCAGAAGTAACCATGGTCTTGATTCAGCAAAGCATGTAAACTTGTGCTTAAGTTGCATTGATTTTATTTATATAGCTGAAGCCTGTATATCTGTGCATAGCTGTTTGCAGATGAAGTCCCAAACAAGGGTTATTTTATATTCGATGAATCCTAATATCTGCTGTCCTTAAATCAAATCTAAGAACACTTCTTTTTCTTTAGTGCTTTTAATTGTTGAGTGTGGCATCACAGAGTACAATTTATCTTTGCATATCTTCTATGAGGCATCTTGAGGTTTCTTACTGTAAGAAGGTAGGTGGTCTATATCTTGAAAATATTATCTGGAAAATTTGGTCCCATAAAGAAAGGTGCTAACATAAAGGCCGTGCCTAGACTTAGGAAAAACTTCAAAATGGCCATGCTAATTGCCAATTGAAGAATACTAATGAGGCGCTGAAATGAATATTCAGTGCCTCATTAGCAGAGTGCTGGCCACGGCACTTCGAAAGTGCCGCATGTCACTCATGCATGACTTGTCTACATGGGGGTCCTTTTTGAAAGGACCCTGCAAACATCAAAATCCCCTTATTCCTATCAGGTGATAGGAATAAGGGGATTTCAAAATCTGTGGGGTCCTTTCAAAAAGGACCCCCGTGTAGATGAGCCGCGTGTGAGAGAGACGCGGCACGGCTGGCAGCATGCCAATGAGGTGCTGAATATTCATTTAAGTGCCTCATTTGTATTCTTTGATTTGGCCATCAGGATGGCCATTTCGAAGTTTTTCGTAAGTGTAGACACAGCCAAAATGTGATATATAACAAATACATTTGAAGTATATAAAGACACATTTATAAAGACTCAATGCCAGATGGATCTTTTGGAAAAAGAAAATGACATTAATGCATTACATCCTGTTTATTGATATTCAGCAGCTAGAGGAATGATTACATTCATTTTGACATCATGGTACATTTATTACGTCCCATCTGCAGTGATTTCTACTGCCACATTAATAAGCGAACAAAATGTTTACTACCCCTTAGGCACTGAGTTTGGAAAGCTACCAAAAAGGCAAGTGTCCTTTAATTTAATTGCTATGCTGACGGCTACAATGGCCACGAACAAAATATCTCAGCTTGCTTTTGCTGCTAATACTTAATTCTGTCCACGGGACTGTGCCCATGCAGTGAAGCCAATAACTAGGTAATTTAATTATTGCCTCAATTGTGTTTAAAAAAATCTCAAATGACGTGAAACTGTGTGGAGCACCCACCTGTAAGATATTTAGATCTGTTTTAGATAGACATTTACGTATAGATGGAGCACTATCAAATGATGTCAGCTGAGTTTACAGGATCAGAGCCAGGGCTAAACAGGATCAGAGCCAGTTCCTAAACTATGTCATGAGTATGTGGCCACATATCATAAAAATGAATTTATTGTTTTCACAGAAAGGACACTGAATGAATACATATATATCAATGAGAAATCTTTATATTTGTGTATATACAAAGGTGAAGTTGTAAAAGTAGAATAAAAATCTTAATTTTCAGCAGCCTTCTCTGTAACAATGACATCATAAGAGATGTAATATTTAGACAAATTCTTTGAACTATTTGGCCGTGTAAGTAAAGTACAAACAAACAATATAAAGTGCAGTGAAACAATACAATTTACTAGCCGAGTTCTGAGAATTTTTCTTCTGTTGGGGCTTCTAAATTGTAGTTTGAATACACAGTTAGGCTATGGCTGCACTATTTAGCTCTGGGGCTAAACACCACGCTCAAAATAGCAGCACTATTTTGAGCATGATGTTCCATTTTATCTCCCCCTCGTTGTGAGAAAGGTAGCAGAAACCTCCAAATAGCCCCTTATTTCTAACTTCAGTGCTGTTTGGATGGCACTGAGTTAGAAATAAGGTGACTTGAAATATCTTATGCAATTTGCACAGGTTATTTTGAGTTACAGCCACAGTGTAGCTGTAGCCTTAAGCACTAAGGCTGTGTCTACACTACAGCGATCCTTTGAAAGAAGTTCTTCTGGAAGAGGTCTTCGGAAAAAACTTCCTGTGAAAAATCACAGCCACATACAAAAAGGTGGACTGGAAAAATTGATCTGCTTTTTCAATAACAAGCATCCACACAGCCCCACTCCTCGAAAGAATGGGCCAGGGATAAAAAAATCTGGTGCCATGAGGACTACTCTTTTGGAATAGGGCCCCTGGAACATTTGCCCATGTTTTTTTCTGAAAGAATCTTTTGGAAAAAGGTGCTCTTCCTCATCTGAGAGGGGAAGTGGGTCACCAGAAAAAGTTCTGCGTTCTTCCAATTTAATATTAAAAGAATGCATTTTGTGTGTAGAAACACTGTGGGATTTTTCAGAAGAGTTCCAGCTTTTTCAAAAAAACTCACTAGTGTAAATGTAGCCGAAGGCTGTGTCTGCACAGCAGCATTATTTCAGAATAAGTTGTTCTGGAAGAGATTTTCCAGAATAGCTTATTTTGAAATAGTGCATCTACACACAAAATGCATGTTGAAATAGCACACAGCTATTCCAAAGTAGGTCATCCACACACAATAGAGCCTATTTCAGATTAGAACCCCTGGAAGCACTATAGCTTATTTAAAAATAGCCCATTCCCGGTCTATACAGCTGCTATTCTGAAACACCTATGTCAGAGTAGGCACTATTCCTCACAGAATGAGGTTTACAGAATTTGAAATAAGCAATCCACTATTTCAGAATTACAGTAAACACCTGATAAATGCAATTTCGACTTGTGCTTAACTTACATTAACATGAGTTAAGTGCAAATCAAAAGGAGTCCACCTCCCGCTACAGACCCCGACTCCCTGCTCCAGGCCTCAGCTCCCCTAGCTAGGGGAAGCCTGTCTGTTGCGGCTGTCTGTCCACCCAGCTCCCCCAGCTGGGGGAGCCAGCCAGCTGCTGTGGCATGGCTTCTTCTTCGAGTGTCCCCGTGGGTGCTCCACATTAGGTGTCGGGCTCGCCCGGCGCCGCAGATCGGATCTTCCAAGCAGTTTCTTCCAGACCACGCATGCGCCGGTGCGCGCCGCTCCCTTGCGCGCTCCTGGCCACGTGCGCGATCTGGTCCCCGCCAGTTCCTCTTAACTGCCGTCGGCTGCAGACGGAATCCGACTAGGCTACGGCCAAGTTAGCGTATTCAATGGTTTTAACTGTTTTTTCTTTAAAGTTTCCAAGTTCTTAGGCTACTGTTAAGTTAGCCAGTTGTTATTTTCAAAAAAAAAAAGAAACAACAAGCGGGACGGCATTCAGTCCAGTCCTAGTAACAAGCGGAGCACCGGAGGCAGGAGCCTAGGGCCATTAGCCCTCCTGCCGTGGCAGGCTATCGGAGAGGGGGAAAAGCAGCACAGAGAAGGTGCTAAGTACCCATTAACAACTGAAAGACTCACCAACAATGTCCTCTTCAGGATTCAAGAAATGTGAGTCCTGCCGAGAGGCAATGCCAGCGTCTGATGGGCACAGTCTCTGCATAAGGTGCCTGGGGGAGTCCCATGTCACGCAGAAATGCTCCTTCTGTGCAAAATTAACAGCCAGAGCAAGGAAGGACAGGGAGATGTGGCTTAAAATGCTGCTCTTCGACAAGGCCCTCCAGCCAGACGTGCCGGAGCAGCCGCAGCAGGTGGGACCCTCCGGGGCCCATAAAAGGAAAGCCGCCTCCCTCACCTCATCAGCGCAAAAACGGAGGAAAGCCTCCCCAGCCCAATCCCTGCCGGCAGCAACAGCGAGCGGGACAGGAGGAGCGCGCAGCCCCCAGCCGCAGCAACAGCTGATCGGCGGTGGCACGGAGAGCCACGTGGAGGCGGCTCAGCCTCCGATAATCAAACAGCCACCCCGCACCGCAGGCAGGGCAGCGGCTAAACAAGCGCCGGTACCGGCGGCACCGCAAGCAGCAGCACCGACCCCCGGGGAACCGGCGGTGCAGAGCGCGCAGGCACGCAGCCTGCAGGCACTGGAGGACACCGCCCGTGCAGCACCGCCCATGAGCGTGCCGAGCATGGCGCGGACGGGGCCGAGATCCCCTACACGTCAGGGGTCGGAGCTACCTCCTCAAGGGAGGGGGAAGGCTGCACACAAAACGAGGCACCGCAGCCCCTCTCCAGACAGGGCTGCAGAGTTGCTTTCTCTCAGCCCTCCGCTTATGCTGCAGACTCCAACAAGAAGGCAGGGGTCCCCCCTAGCTTACCTGGAGCCCCCGTCTCCATTTTTACAACCAGCCTCGCCCTGGCTGGGACCACCTTCACCCTTCCTGGGGTTTGAGCCGCTGGCATACTATCACAAATCGCTCTCTCCAGTGTCCCAGATCTCTCGACGATCTCGCTCCCCCAGACGAAGAGGGTATGCACCAAGGGAGTGGTCTAGGTCACCTTCCCAAGAACAGTGCCTATACTGCCATGGTCGCCCCTATCACGCGGGGCATAGACACCACCAGCAATCTACCAGGGAAAGACCCCCACAGACGGTCCCGTATCCCCGAGGGCAATCGCGAATGGGGACAGAGACTCAAGTATCTCAGGGGGAACTGGTTATGGAACCCTGAGATTTTCCCTTGCAAGCTTCCAGCGAGAGGATGTACCATCACCAACAGGAACTGGAAGGGTCCAGAGAGGCGTACCCTAGTGGTTCCTTGCTCTCCTCCCCGGACGAGGCTACGGCCCCGGGGGACGTCCATCCTCCGGACGATCTCAAACAGTTTCAAGAGCTGTTTAAGAGGGTGGCCTTCACGCAAGGCATCCAGACAGCAGAGGTGCAAGAGAAACACCATAAGCTCCTCAAAAATCTGAGCCCTCTGGCCTCCTCCAAAATAGCAATACCGCTCGACGAAGCAATCTTGGAGTCCGCCACTATGATATGGCAGACCCCTGCGACTATTCCGCCTGTCCACAAGAGAGCGGATAAGAAATACTTCATGCTGGCGAAGGGCATGGAGTTCCTGTTCAGCCACCCACAACCAAATTCCTTGGTGGTGGAGTCGTTGCAACAAAGATCAAAGACATCTCAATTCAAGACAGGGGGAACAGACAAAGATGCCAAGAAGCTAGAGCTGTTCGGCAGAAAGGTCTACTCCTCCTCCACTCTACTGTTGCGAATGGCAAATTACGCAGCGCATTTAGTGAACCATAATTTCGACAACTACACTAGGTTAACCTCCCTCATGGACTCGCTTCCAGAGGACAAGAAACCGGTGCTCAAGGCCATCGTGCAAGAAGGCTATGCGGCCTCGAGGACGGGAGTTCAGATCGCCCTGGATGTTGCGGACACAGCAGCACGCTCCACAGCTACGGCAGTGGTGATGCGAAGGGAGTCCTGGCTCCAGACTTCGGGTATACCGAGGGATCTGCAGGCAAAGATAGTCGATCTTCGCTTCGACTCGCAGAAGCTGTTTGCTGAATCAACTGACTCGGTCCTTCATTCCAGTAAAGATTCAAGAGCCACACTTAGGACCCTGGGGATTTACACCCCTCCATACAGAAAGGAAAAAGTACTACCCTCAACAAAGACGGTACCAGTACCAGCAACAGCGTCCCCAGTACCACAGGGGTTACGAGCAAGGGCGACATCAACAGCACCAGCAGTACAGAACTCCCAGGCGATGTTCCCAACAGAGCCGTGCGTCCTCGGGGCAGGGCCAAAGGCCACAAGTTTGACACACAGATCCAGGGCTGCGCCATTGCTACCATCGCACAAGGTCATCCGAAGCGACTATTCCACCGTCGCCTCTGACCATTCTACGACCAGTGGCAAAGGATCACCACAGACAGATGGGTGCTGGAGATCATAGCCACGGGGTACGCCATCCCCTTCCAGTCGCTCCCACCGCCACGACCTCCACCCAGGCCCCACCTCCAGGAGGCCTCCCATGTAGCGAGGCTCAAGCAGGAGGTAGACCATCTCATGCTCATAGGGGCAGTGGAAAGAGTGCCAGAGCAACTGCAAGGGAGAGGGTTCTACTCGAGGTACTTCTTCATGGAGAAAAAGACAGGAGGCTGGAGGCCCATCTTAGATCTTCGAGGCCTCAACTGGTACCTGCGCAAGCAACGCTTTCGGATGATCACAATCGCCTCCATCCTTACGGCACTGGACGATGGAGATTGGTTCGCAGCCCTCGACTTACAAGACGCGTATTTTCACATAACTATCCATCCGGCTCACCGGCGATTCCTCCGGTTCATGGTAGGCAAAGAACATTTTCAATACAAAGTCCTACCGTTTGGCCTCTCCTCGGCCCCCAGAGTCTTCACCAAGACCTTGGCAGTGGTGTCAGCCGACCTGCACAGACAGGGGTATTTATATTCCCGTATCTGGATGACTGCCTACTCAAAGGGGCCTCGAAGGAGGAGGTACTACGCATGATACGCGTCACAGCAGGCACGTTCTCTTCGCTCGGCCTGGTTATCAATCTGGCAAAATCAAAGATAGACCCCACACAGGACATAGAGTTCATAGGGGCACGCATAAATTCTATTACAGCGAGAGTGTATCTACCAGAGACTCGCTTTTGGGCCATCGGCTCCCTCGTGCAGGTCATCACCTTCAGCCCTACGGTGCCGGTCCTTACGTGCTTACAGCTGCTGGGCCACATGGCAGCGGCGACGTTCGTAGTACAGAACGCCAGGTTACACATGCGCAGCATGCAGCACTGGCTGGCAAGCGTATACAAACCGGCAGCACACACCGTTCACAGGGTAGTGTTGCCCACAGCAGAGGTGCGCAAATCCCAAGAAATTGCTAACAGGGGTACCCTTCCACCAACCACAAATATCGGTTTTTCTTACTACAGATGCCTCCCTCATAGGGTGGGGAGCACACATGGACGAAGAGGTGACTCAAGGGCTGTGGTCCTCCACGGAGCAGTCACTGCACATAAATATACTGGAGCTCAGAGCAGTGTTCAACGCCTGCAGACACTTTCAAGACCATATACAAGGCAAAGTTGTCGGTATCAGTACAGACAATACCTCCACCATGTTTTATATAAATCGGCAAGGAGGAGCTCGGTCCCGTGCCTTATGCACGGAAGCAGTCTGGTTATGGAACTGGTGCATCGCCAACAATATAATCTTGAAAGCCTCGTACTTACCAGGCGCTCACAATGTGAAGGCAGACCAGCTGATCAGGCGTTTTGCACTCATGCACGAGTGGCAGATCCGTCCCGATCCGCTACGACCGATTTTTCACGCATGGGGTTTTCCCCAGATAGACCTGTTTGCCACTCAACACAACAAGAAGTGCCCACGATTCTGCTCCAGGGCAGGACTGGGACGGGGGTCCCTGGGGGACGCATTCGCGATCTCGTGGAGGGGCCCCCTGCTTTACACTTTTCCTCCCACAGTGCTGATCCACAAAGTCTTGCAGAAAGCCAGGAGGGAAGGAGCCCAAATGATCCTGATAGTCCCAACGTGGGATCGACAGCAATGGTTCCCCCTACTCCTGCGCATGTCGGACTGTCCACCGATGCCCCTTCCGGTGGTGCCGGATCTGCTCACGCAAGCCCAGGGGTCCATAGTGCATCCACACCCCCAAGGCCTGCTACTGCAAGCATGGTTAATCCATGGCTCAGCTCCCTAGAGAGCACATGTACAGAGGAAGTGCAGCAAGTCTTAGAAAGTAGCAGGAGGACTTCCACCAGGAAGACCTACAAGCAGAAATGGACTCGCTTCACGGCATGGTGTTCTACCAAACAGCTAGCCCCCCTGTCGGTGCCTATACCTGTGATATTAGAGTATTTACTGGACCTCAAGAGAGAAGGACTCTCACTATCCTCATTAAAGGTCCACCTTGCCGCCATTTCGGCGTTCAGACACGAAGAGGAAGGGCACACGGTGTTCGCCAATCCCATGGTTACCAGGTTCCTCAAAGGGTTGGTAAACCTATACCCCCCTCGGAAACCGCTTCCACCTTCGTGGAACTTGGACCTGGTGCTTAATGTGCTAACGGGCCCACCGTTCGAGCCCTTGGCCACGGTTTCCCTCCGCCTCCTTACGATAAAGACGACCTTTCTTCTCGCAATCACGTCAGCTCGCAGGGTGAGTGAACTTGCGGCAGTTATGGCAACGCCACCCTGCACTGTTTTTTCCAAGGAGGCGGTAACCATACGGCTGCATGCAGCCTTTGTTCCCAAAGTTTCTTCTGAGTTTCACATTAACGAACCTATTGTTTTACCCTCGTTTTATCCAAAGCCTCATAACTCTAACAAAGAGGCGCGCCTACACCTCCTGGATGTGAGGAGGGCGCTAGCCTTCTATATAGAAAGGACCAAGTCCTTCCGGAAAACGGATAGACTCCTAGTCTCTCTCGCTCCCAAATCGAAAGGAGAAGGTCTCTCTTCGCAGAGAATCTCGAAGCACATCGTATCCTGCATAAAAATGTGCTACGAACTCAAAAAGACTCCTTTACTGGCCACTCCCAGGGCTCATTCCACTAGGGCGGTGGCGGCATCAACAGCCTTTTTCAAGGGCGTTGCGCTAAAAGACATTTGCAGAGCAGCGACCTGGTCATCCTATGATACCTTCGCCAAACATTACGCCCTTCACAGGGTATTCCAAGAGGATACCCGTCTCTCGACAGCGGTCCTCTCGGGGACAAGCTGCACATAATCCGATTACCCACCTCCTATCTTGGGTTACTGCTGGGTAGTCACCTAATGTGGAGCACCCACGGGGACACTTGAAGAAGAAAGAAAGGTTACTCACTGTAGTAACGGTGGTTCTTCGAGATGTGTCCCCATGGGTGCTCCACTACCCGCCCATCCTCCCCGCTTCGGATCTCTGTTTAGTGTTTTGCAGGAGCATCCGAGGCGGTTGGTCAAGGAACTGGCGGGGACCGGATCGCGCACGTGGCCAGGAGCGCGCAAGGGAGCGGCGCGCACCGGCGCATGCACGGTTCGTCAGAAACTGCTTGGAAGATCTGATCTGCGGCGCCGGGCGAGCCCGACACCTAATGTGGAGCACCCACGGGGACACATCTCGAAGAACCACCGTTACTACGGTGAGTAACCTTTCTTTCTCCCCTGCTCCCCCTATCTCCCACAAGCCCAGGGGAGCTGGGAGCCAGGCTGCTGCCTGGTTCCCAGCTTCCTCCCGCTACTTGCGCAAAATTTGAGTTATGTGAGGATGAGCAGGAGCACAACCCTTGCATAACTCGCGGATTTTCTGTATTTCAAAATAGCAGTTTTCTGCATAGATGTTCACAAAGTTATTTCAGAATAGTGGCCGTTATTCTGAAATAACTTTGCTATGTAGACACACACTAGAGGATATAAGATAGCAAAAGATGATGCAAGAGACAACAGAGGACATAGGATGCAGGTAACTCACAAGCTTAACTCAAGAATTAGTTATATTAATATGAACTACATCCAGGTAATAAACAAACCATCGCAAAATTGTATGACAATTGTATTTTTCCAATAAATTATTTCATCTTTATAGAAGGCTATTCTGAATTACCAAAACTAGTAGCAGAAAGTTTTTATTACAAACAAAAAAATTATACATATTTATATTTCTATACAGCAGCAATAAATATTTTTATTTTGATATAACACATGCTGAAAGCGAGTGTTGTTTTACCAAGCTATTTCTGTGTAAGTTAGTGGTATTTTGTCTGTTTGTTCTCACAGGGCATCAAAACAGAATATAGATTTTTTTTTTATACCACAAATAAGGAAAATTATCCTTCTTTCCATATGAAAAAACATTTGATTAATTTTGTTAGGGGAATACAAAGTTTATCCAGACTATACGTGAAATATATTTACAAATGTTTATTCTGGTTTAATTTTCACTATGAAACAATGAATTGTTGGGATTTTTCTTTTGCCTTTCTATAAAAAATACAAGATATTATGCTTATTTGTAAATCTATTTAAGAATGTTTGCACAGCACACTAGTTTTAATAAAATATTATCTTGCACTCCAGCAAAAAGATCTCATTCTGTTTTTAAGGCAGACTTCTCTCTACATGTTCACTTCTGTATCCTCTGTCTCCCTCAGGATCACTCATTAATCTTGAGTAAATGTCTTAGATACACAGAGTGAGAACAAGCTATATGCACAAAAAAGAATTTACCAGGAAAAAGACTGGTAATCTCTCGACAGGCTTTGAGAAACTGAGGAAAAGCTAGCCTTTATTCAAGCAAATGTAATGACTGTTGGAAGTTTTAATAGTCTCTAAATCATATATGTGCATAATTTGAAATAACCTGCTCACCAAGTACTCAGAATATTGATTATATATGTATATCTTCCTTCATTTCTCTCAAAACCTGTATTTATCCTTTCCTCAGCATTCTCTGATATTTGCTGTGATGTTTCCAAAAACTGACAGAGGGCTGACAACATAAATTCATCCTCCTCATGATCCACTTGACCCATGTCCATAAGACCTACAAACCCAATTGTGTTAAGCATAAACAGCATGTGCACTAAAATACATAACTGTAGATATGTACAGATCTAAAAAAGAAATAACACAATGTACAAGTAAGCACTTAGCAGGATTGTTTCACAACACTGCTCTTTCTGATATCACATTTTCCCCTGATTTTTATCAGCAGATTTATTTGCATAGTTATTTATTTAAAAAAGTTATGAAGACACAATCAGAATTTTACCAATAGCAGCTGGCCAACAGAATGCAGCCTTCGGACATGGATAGCAAATTTACTTCTAGTAATGCTAATTTTACAAGTATAGTTACAATTTTTTTTCTCAGCTCTGGCCTGTCACCTGACAATAATGAGCAATTAGTGAAGGGTGAGGGTACTTATGTAATTGGATATGTGTATTTTTGTCATATTTAAATGAAAATGTGTATATTAGGGAGAATCTTCTTCGTTCCACATCTCCTTTCTTTAGCAACTGATTTTGATAACATTTGCAAAGGAGTCAGTTTTCTTTTTTTAGGGGCCTCTCATATTGTGAGGCCTGAAGCTGTAGCTCAGTTTGTCCCTTAATCCGTCACTGACCAGAGCTGTACAGTGCTCTGCAATAATGCTGTTGGAAATGGAGGGCTTGCTTCGGACCCAATTGTCCTCACACCTATACGAGTGTAACTCAAAAGTCATGCAGTAAAGTCACTGAGAGAGGAAAATCAGACCCTTTGCTCACATCGTGTTAAACTGCTCCTGGTTTATTAGCACAAGGAAGAGGCCAGAGAAATGAGGAAAGACTAGACTCAGTGGTCTCCAGTCTTTTTATGGTCAAGATCACTTTTGGAATTTAAGGTAAGGTGACAACATTTTTCTCTATGCCAAATACAGGACATCTCACCTCCAGGGTAGTGGGGCTGCTATCCCATGCATCTGCTGTCTAGCACCTGCTTGCTTTTACCAGAAGCCAAGAGCAGGAGGCTGCTGTGGCTTTGCTGACCGGAGAAGGGCAGGTCAGCCGGGGGAGTACACTAATGTACAGGACAACTTGCCTGCTTGTTTTAAAAAAAAAAAAAAAAAAAAAAAAAAGTCAGAACAGTCCCTTTAAAAATGGGGCAGATGGTCACCTTAATTTAAGGGCCGCCCAGGATCTACCCCTTCCCCAAAGCCCTACCCCACTCTCAGCATCCCTCCCTCTCTCCCCCACCCTAGCTCACTTTCACCAGGCTGGGGCAAGAGATTGGGGTTTGGGAGGGGGCATGGGTTCTAGGCTGGGGCTGAGGAGTTCAAGGTCAGGAGGGGGGTCAGGAGGAGCTAGCTCTGGAAGGGAATTTGGGTGCACAAGGAGGCTCCAGTGTGGAACAGTGTGTTGGAATGCAGGATGGAATATGAGGTGCTGTCTGGGATGGGGTTCAGGGTGAGGCTTGGGGTGCGACACGGGTTATGAAGTGCTGCTTCTGGGAGAGATGATTGGGTTTCAGCCTCCCACTGGGTGGCACTTACCTTAGTCAGCTCATGACAGGCAGTGCAGAGGGGCTAAGGCAAGCTTCCTGTCTGCCCCAGCCCCATACCATTCCTGGAAGAAGCCAAAGCACTCCTATGGCCTCGGTGTCAGGGGTCACATGGCTCCATGTGCTGCCCCTTTCTGCTGGCATTGCTCCTTCTGCTCCCATTGGCCATGGTTCCATGTTCCCGGCCAATAGGAGATTCAGTGGTGGTGCCTGCACGCAGGAGCAATGCACCAAAACTCCCCTCCCCGCGAGGTTGTATTGGCCAGTTCTGGGAGTGATTTGCAGCCAGGGCAGGCAAGGACCAAGCCTGCCTTAGTGGTAGCCCCGCTGTACCACCAGAGATTGATGTTTCTATGCCAATGCATTTTAAATTGAGGAAAAACAGTAAATGGAAAGTCATCTGTCTTTTATATATCATAACTAAGTATGAGAAAAGCATAAAAAGGAGAGGGGTGATTCTGACGTTAAACACTGCGGTGAATTCTGTTTTATACAGTGAACTCTTTGATATCCGGCATCCACGGGACTGGGAGGTTGCCAGATAATCAAATATTCTGGATAATCAAGAGTACCCATGCGGGGTGGGAGAGCAGAGGATCCTGCCGGCTGCACTCACATGGAGGGATGCACAGTAGCACTGAGAGGACTGGCTGGGCGGGGCGTTGCTCTCCCTCTGTGCACAAACCCCAGCCCTGATGCTGCTTCTCTGTGCTCCCACCTGGCGTCTGTTGACCAGATCTGCCCAGCTGTGAGTCAGGTTAAACAAAGTTTACTATACATTAGTAATGTACATACCATCCACAAAAGAACCTAACTTTAGTGAAACTGGGTAAATTGCCTAATATTAATTGTTTGAAATATGATTTAAAAAAAGAAGCTAATTTGTGAACTAATTTGCTCTTGATTTTTTTTAAAAAAAATCATGTTTCAAGCAATTAATATTAGGGAATCTACCCAGTTTCGCTAAAGTTAAGTTCCTTCTGGGATGGCACCTGCATTACTAACATACAGTAAACTCTTTTTTAACCACTATTTAATTAACCACCACACTCAAATAACTTCATAACTGTAGAAAAGGGTGTACCATGGGAAAGATTTTTTTCTTCTTTAAAACACCCCCGCATTTTAACAGAGACTAAGGAAATGGCATAAATGAGCATTGGCCAATGGGCTTTATCCTGATTAATAGGAGAATCCCACCTCTTTTAACTTTCCACACTTTGAGATTGATTGATTGTGGCTTACAACTGCTGCCATTATTTACACAAGTCTCACAAGCTTGCTGTGTGAAGCACTTGGACAGAATACGACTGAAGTTCCATGTGTGGAGAGATTTCAGGATGGGGCCTGTGTCTGTATACACAAACACACACTTTCACTTTCCTCTCTTTTGGATTTTGCAATACACAAACCTGACTTTTCCAGCACGTATGTTGTCCAGCATAGATCAGCACTCATTGTAATGGCCTTGATTCAGCAGGTTCCTAGATGTTTATGCAACTTTAAATGTTTGAGTGGGTCACTGAAGTCAACGGGATAACTCATCTGTTTAAATTTTTACTCATGTACTTCCATTAATCATGTCAATTATGAATACACAATTAATCATGTGCATAGGCAGCATTTCATTAAGCAAATTCCCCCCTGTGGCAACTCCGAAGTTTTAAACTTCGAAGTACCGGCACGCGTCTAGCCGCGGTGCACCCGCTGGTACTTCAAAGTGCCGGGGCAACTTCGAAGTCCCCTTACTCCTCAGGACAAGCCCAGGGTGTGGGGGTGGAGGCTGTGGCTCCAGAGAGCAGTGCTGCTCCCTTCCCTGCCAGCCCATTGGAGCTAGGATGCGGCATTTAAACTTTATCCAGTTCCAAGAAGCTCCCCACCCCCCTCCCTCCCTCTCTCCTTGCAATAGCGTTTTCCCACACCCCTTTCAGGCCAGGAAGAAGCATTTCAGCTGTCTCCTGGCATGAATGGTCTCCTGTGGGGCTGGGATTGCCCATTGCAGTGGCTCCACAAAAGAGCCATTGCAGGGAGAAACTGACCAACCCCCACATCATCTGGGACTCAGGCAGCCTTGGTGTTGGAGCTTCAGCTGTCATGGAGTCATCAATACCCCTCCTCTCCCACTCCTGGTGACTCTGCCAAAGAGCCATGATGAGGTGAAAGTGATGAAATTTCATGGCACACTTGAGCTGTGTCTACACGTGCACGCTACTTCGAAGTAGCGGCACTAACTTCGAAATAGCACCCACCGCGGCTACACGCGTCGGGCGCTATTTCGAAGTTAACTTCGACGTTAGGCGGCGAGACGTCGAAGTCGCTAACCTCATGAGGGGATCGGAATAGTGCCCTACTTCGACGTTCAATGTCGAAGTAGGGACCGTGTAGACGATCCGTGTCCCGCAACGTTGAAATTGCCGGGTCCTCCATGGCGGCCATCAGCTGGGGGGTTGAGAGACGCTCTCTCCAGCCCCTCAGCTCACTGGTGGCTGCGTGGAGCAGCCCCTTAAAGGTCCCCTCCCCCTCCCTTCCTGTGCAGGAAGCTGAGGGAATGTGCAGGCTGCAGCCTGCACACGCGGCCAGCCTGCACCACCCTCAGCCCCCCACACAGCTGCGATGGCTGGGCGGCAGCCCCCCCAGCGCCCCCAGGGGACCCCCCCCCCAAGGGGAGCCAGGGCAGCCAGGCTGGCAAGCGGCAGCGGGGCCCCTCCTGGACGGAGGCCGAGCTGCGGGACCTGCTGGGGCTCTGGAGCGAGGAGGAGGTGCTCCAGGTAATGGGGAGCAAGAGGTGGAACGCGGGTGCGTTCGCTCGGCTGGCTGCCCGGGGTCACCCTGCCCGCACTCCTGACCACGTCAGGAGTAAGGTCAAGGAGCTGCGGCAGGGTTACTCCCGGGCCCGGGATGCGGCCAGCCGATCTGGGGCTGCCCCCGTCACTTGCCCCTTTTACAGGGAGCTCAGGGACATCCTGGGCCCCTGGCACACCTCCTCCCCCTCCGGCCACCCTTGACACCTCGGCCGACGAGCCCCAGCAGGCCCTGCAGCCGGAGTCCAACCCGGAGGCAAGTCCCGCACCCTGGGGCCCCCCCCCCCGGAGGCCACCCCCGGGACATCGCGGCAGGAGGAGGAGGAGAAGGGGGAGGGGGGCTCCTCCTCCGCAGAATCCAGGCTGCAGATCCTCCTCCTGCCATCCCGGAGCAGCAGCAGGGCCTCCGCCCCCCGGGGATCTCCGGACTGTGGGAGCGGACCGACAGGTAGGTACCCCCCTCTGGTGGACACCCCTGGGCTTGAGGGGCGGGGGTAAGACATATGTGTCCAGGGCCCCCCACATGCTCACATGGCCATGGCCCCAAGGACACCAGGGCCATGGCCCTCACAGCACTGCATCCATCAGCCCCTGCCCCCCCCCCACCCTGCATGACAGTGCCATGCCCCATCCCCGGGCCAAGGGGGAGCGGAACCTCGAGGGGCCCCCGGGAGGAGGGGGTGGGACACCCCGCAGCAGCAGCATGTGATGGAGTGGGGGGAGTGCCAAAGGGAGACTCAGGCTACATATGAGCAACAAGAGCCGAATAGCTCCCAGGGGCAAAGGAGGATCCTGGGGCTACAGCTGGCAGGTGACACCTCTGCCCTGAACAAACAGGAGGGAAGAGCCGAGCTGGCTTGGACTTGGGGGGCGAGGGCGGGGCCCACAGGTAGAGGCTAGGGGAAGGGAGAGCTGGAAGGCAGCCAGCCTGAGGAGGGGGAAAGCTGCATCCCAGAGGGGCACCCCTTGGGGTCTTCTCCCCAGGATGGGTTGGAAGGACTGTCTCTTCCGACAGCTGGTGCTGTCACTCCTGGGAGAAACTGGGCATCTGTGGCCTAAGAAACCTCTCCTGCTCTCAGACCCTGCGGGGTGAAGTGAGAGTCGCTCCCACCAGGGGACGGGGTGCAGGGCAGGGAGACCCCAGAACCCCATCCATCACAGCAGCATCTCCCGGGGACGGGGATGGGGAACCTGCAGCACAGGGCTGGGGGGACAAAGGCCACGGCTCGGGGCCCACACTAACGCCTGTCTCCATTCTTCTTCCCCCCCTCCTCTCCTGTGTCCTGCACCTGCACCATCAGAAGGACCGGAAGAGAGCGCCGGCGAGGCGTCAGTCATCCCGGAGAGCCCTCCAGGACCATCGCTCCAGGGCAGCCCCTCGGCCGAGGACTGACCGGCCCCACAGCGGGCTAGACGGCGGACCCCGTGCCACCAACTGCCGACGGCGATGGACCCCCAGCTGCTGGCCATCCACCGTCGGCAGCTGGAGGTCGCGGAGCAGCACCTCCAGCTGCAGGAGCGGGCGCTGGCCTGGCACCAGGAGGCATGGGGGGCCTACATGGAGACATTTAACCGCTTGGTGGACTACCTGGCCCCCCATGCCGCGCCGGCCGCAACATCGCCCGCCCTGCCTGCTCCTGCAGCCCCACCACCAGCTGCTCCGCCTGTCGCCGTCCCGTCCGCCGTCGCCCCGCCACCCACAGGCGAGGGCCGGAGCGCCGAGGGACCCCTGGAGCCACCTGACACTCGCCGGCCACCGTACCTTCCGGTCCAGCCCGCTCCCACCCAGCCACGGACCAGGCTGCGACCGCGGCGGGGCTCCCGGCCGCCAACACCCGGTGCCGGGCTATAGGGGCGAGGGGCCCGGGATGTGGCCCCCCCTCTTGTATATAGTTGGACCCTGTTGTTTTCGGCCCCCAGTTTGCCCCGTCCCCCCCATGTAAATAGTTCTCCCCTTTATCCTCCCTGGTTTTCTTTTTATTATTGCGGACAGTTGTTTCTTTGTATTGTTTTATTTTTGTACATATTGCTTTTGTTCAACGTTTGTACATAGTTTTTGGTTTGTGGTTCAAATATTTATTTACAGTTTAAAAAAAAAAGGTTCGGAAAGAAAAAAAAAAGTTTACGTTCAGCCACAAGTGCGTGCTGTCATTTGTCCAGGACAAGTGGGAGGGGGGTGCGGTGGGGTGCTCCATGGTGTAGGCGTTGGGGCAGGAGTGTGGGGGAGGAAGGGGCGGGCAGTAGGGGGCCTGGGCAGAGTTCACCCCGCGGCCTTTTCATCAAAGTGGGCCCACAGGGCCTCCCGGACCCGGGTCCCCTCGGGGTCCACCTGCCAACTGGGGGCAGCAGGTGGCTGGACGTGTGCCCTGCCGGCCTCCGCAGCCCAGCCCTGGAAAAAGGTCTCCCCCTTGCTCTCGACCAAATTGTGCAGGGCGCAGCAGGCACCCACAATCTGGGGGATGTTGTTGGGGCCTGCATCCAGGCGGGTCAGGAGACATCTCCAGCGTCCCTTCAGGCGGCCAAATGAGCGTTCCACCACCTGGCGCGCGTGGTTCAGGCGCTCGTTGAAGCGCTCCTAGCTAGCGGAGAGATGGCCCGTGTAGGGGTGCATGAGCCACGGCCGAAGGGGGTAGGCCGCATCTGCGATGACGCAGAAGGGCATGGTGGTGTCCCCCAGAGGGATCTCCCGCTGGGGGATGTAGGTCCCCGCCTCCAGCCGGCGGCACAGGCCCGAGTTCCGGAAAACCCGGGCGTCGTGGGTGCTGCCAGGCCAGCCCACATAAATGTCCTGGAAACGTCCCCGGCTGTCCACCAAGGCCTGGAGGACGACAGAATGGTAGCCCTTTCGATTCAGGTATCGTCCTCCACTGTGATGCGGGGCGCGGATGGGGATGTGAGTCCCATCCGGAGCCCCAAAGCAGTTGGGGAAGCCCAGGGTGGCAAAGGCGGCGATGGTGGCATCTGGGTCCCCCAGCCTCACGAGCCTGTGCAGGAGCATGGCGTTGATGGCACGCACAACCTGCAGAGAAAGCACATGGGACAGCACCAATGAGGGGTGAGCAGGGTGTGCGTGGCCCTGCCCTGGCCTGCCCTGCCCTGGCCCCCCTGCCCTGCCCTGCCCTCCCCTGCCCTGCCCTCCCCCCGTGGGTTCGCTTACCTCCATGAAGACAGCCCCGACAGTGGCCTTGCCGACACCAAACTGCTGGCCCATGGATCAGTAGCTGTCTGGAGTGGCCAGCTTCCAGACAGCGATGCCGACCCGTTTCTGCACTGTGAGGGCACACCGCATGGCGGTGTCCTGGTGCCTGAGTGCGGGGGTGAGCCACTGGCACAGCTCCAGAAATGTCTGCCAGCTCATCCTGAAGTTCCTGAGCCAGCGGTCGTCGTCCCACTCCCCAAGCACCAGCCGCTCCCACCAGTCGGTGCTGGTGGGGTAGCTCCACAGCCGCCGGCGTGTGAGGCAGGGGGGGGGCGGGGTGCTGCAGGGGTAGGGGTTGAGCCCTGCTGCCCTGGGGGCATCTCCTCCTCTGGGGCAAGGAGGTGATCAGCTGCCTCCCACATGGCACGGAGCAGGGCAAGCCCTGCTCCTGCCGGGAGGGCTGGGTGGACCTCTAGCTGCTGCTGCTGCTGCTGCTGGGGGTCCATGACTGCGGCGCCCGGGGTCTGTGTGCCTATGGCTCCTCAGACCGCGTGCTGTGCAGGCTGAGTGTGTCTGGGAGGGGCCCTTTAAGGGAGCGGCTAGCTGTTGCCCCGGAAGCGCTAGTCCGCCCGGTGACCCTGTCTGCAGCTGTGCCTAGCATCCCTATTTCGATGTGTGCTACTTGGGCGTGTAGACGTTCCCTCGCTGTGCCTATTTCGATGTTGGGCTGCGCAACGTCGAAGTTGAACATCGACGTTGCCGGCCCTGAAGGACGTGTAGACACTATTCATCGAAATAGCCTATTTCGATGTCACCACATTGAAATAGGCTACTTCAATGTAGGCTTCACGTGTAGACGTAGCCTTGGACAGTTATCATGGTACACCATGATTGTATTTTGAGTCTGTTCTGGTAGGGCTATGGTCTGAAGAAGTGGGTCTGTTCCACGAAAACTCACCTAATAAATTATTTTGTTAGTCTTTAAAGTGCTACTTTACTGCTTTTTGTTGTTTTCATGGTACACCAGTGTGACATAGCACACTGTTTGAAAATCACTGATCTAAAACCTATGTGTAGAGTGTTAGGAGACCTGAACCCTTTTGTATATGAAGAATATATAGCATAGAAATGAGTGATCTCTATATTTAAAGGAAGGTGTAATATGCCAGCCACTCACGTAATAAGGGAAAGCCATCAAATGTCATGAAAATGCAAGCAGTTAGATAATCAAAGGTCACATAAAATGTTCTGTGAGAGATTCCATATTAACATATCAATAAAAATTGTGCTCTTTGGTTTCAAACAGGTTATTAGAGCTGAAGATACTTAAGATTTTTCTCCTCCTCTACCCCTCTTACTGGAAAACACGTTCAGTAGTCTCTGGAAAAAAACAGGGGTAAAACATTCTCACAAGCCTACTTTCCATTAAAAAAATCCTTCTGTTGGAAACCTTATGCATTCTAATATCTTTATCTTGTTCTGAGTGCTTACCTGCAGATCCCAGTATCTTTCCCTAGTCACTCACTGTCTCTCTCCTCTTGGCCCTTTCATGGTTGTGCTCATATAATTCTCTCTTCCTTAGGCTCCTGCTTTTTCTCTTTAGTCTCAAATCACTTTTGGAACTTCATTTCCAAGACCAAACTTTGTGGTCATGTCCATTTACTAGTCTTTTGATTGGAGGACCGTGCCACTTAGCTAGAAGATAATGCAGTTCATCAATTTTCACTAGATAGCCTGGGAAATCATTTCTGCTTTGGAAATAATGCATGTTCTGTTTAAGCAATTGTACCCACTTCTGAGGCTCTTTTCTACCTGATAACTCCCTGCAGTGGGAGTTGTGTGATTTCAGTGGAATGTAATAGCACATATGTGGCTTATAACTCAGTAGATGGGGTGCTGGAGTCTGAAATAAAAGCGGCCTGTTGCAATTAGAATAGGGTACGAAAAAGACAGTAATTTCCAGTATTTGAAATGTGCTTTTAAATGATCGAGGAGTGATTACTGTGCAACCATGATAATCTGTTTTTAATCTGCTGTGAAAGACTGAGCAAGGTCCTATAAAAAGAAACTAGAAGCCACAAAGGCCTTTAAAAATGAGTCTGGATCCTTTAAAAATAACATTGGATTTGCACGGTGTTTCCATTAGGGCTCAAAAGTTGCTTTACACAGCTATGGCCTGAATCTGCTTGTCAGTGAAGCTATTGGGTATTTTGCCACCAGATTCAGTCGAGAGCAGGCTGGACATATCAATTCCATCTGACAGGGATTTAATAAATTACAAAGGGAAAAGCTTTCTGACAAGGAATGAAACACGAAATTTCAAGATTTTCCCTTGACTAAGAATTCCAAAATTTTGTTAAGAAAAAGTTGAAACGGTCTTTCATTTTGAAATATTTCTGAGGTTTCTCAAGGTGCCAGGTGGGGAGCTGGAAGCTCTGGGACTGTCCTGGAGCCAAAAGCTCTGCGATACCAGGCGGCTGAGAATAAACTCTCAGGAGACCACATGTCTCTGTTGGAATATTGCTGAAATTGGCATGTTCTACAGAATGTTTTCCATCTAGTACTAAGAAAAGAAATAGAAACAAGGCGTGAATGGTAGTATCTTTTGTTGGGCTAACTTCTGTTGTTTCTCTCACTGACAGAAGTTGGACCAATAAAAGATATTGCCACACGCACCTTGACTAATATTCTGGGATCAACATGCAATAATCACCTTGCCTACAAGAAAAAACATTATTTCATGGTAAAAATGTGTGTTCTGGTCTCAGTTCAAATATTTTGTAAATGGGCAGAATAATAAAAGGTAGTTATGTTTTCTAACAGAGGAGCTACTTTTTCTGAAGAAAGGCAGAAAACGGCAGCAATATCTCTCAAAATCCAATGATCCCAGAACAGAAATTCTCCTATTTTGCAAAAATAGCTGTTCCACTGTAGACATGAGGAAGCTTTCACCATGCATCAATTTAGAAATACTTGCAAAGAGAAATTGTGATAGAAGATACATTTTTACTCAAATGTATTGAGAGGCTTTTGTTTAGTAGGTATATTCTCCCTACTAATTTGGCTTGCTTCTCACTCCGGCTATGTGTACACTACAGGGTTTTGCTGACAAAATTGGTGTTTTGTCGACAAAGCCTGGGGAGTGTCCAGTTTCCCAAGGTATTCTGTTGACAGTAAATTGACAGAACCCAGCAGTTTTGTTGACAATCTTATCCCGCTCCCCAAGAGGGAGAACACTTCTGTCAACAGAGACCTGGATGTTTCGGGGGAACTTCTGTCAACAGAAAAGGCCTCCAGGGCACCATGCAGGTGTCCAAGGGGACATCCTGTCCACAGCAATCAGTGCTCTATGGTGCCTGCCTCTGGCCCTTAAAGCCGCAGGGATCCCAGGAAACCCTGTGGCAGGAATCTATGAGTGTGGAAGCAGCACAGGGACCCTCAGCACTCCCCATGCTCTCACAGCCACTCCTTTCTTGGGAGCAGTCCCAGATGGTAGACAGCCAGACACCCTGAGGCTCGCCTGGACCTGAGGGGTGAGGAGGAGCTACTCTGGGACCCCAAGGTGAAGCGCCATAATGCTGCCATCTATGCCCAGATGGTCACCAGCCTGGCAGAATGGGGCCACCTCCCCACCCCACTGCAGTGTGAAACAGATCTGGGTGAAAGTTAAAGAGCTCCAGCAGGGGTACCTGCAGGCCCAGGATGCTTACTGATGCTCCAGGGCAGGACCCTCCACCTGCTCCTACCATGATGAGCTGTACCACATCCTGGGGGATACATTGTCCCCATGCCTCAGCATTGATACAGTGGTTGAGGTCCCCCCACCACAGTTTTATTGTAAATAGTTGGTATGTACACCCCTTCTTTTCAACACGTTTTTCTTTGCTTCAGTAAAATAGCTGTTCACCATGCCCACATCCCTCTTTTTTGGGTAGGGGTCAGGGGAGCTGAGGGGGCGAAAGGAGGGGTCACGGTGGAGATGGGTAGGGCTGTGGGCCTGAGGCCCCCACTGGGAGGGCTCTGGGGTGGGCTATTTGGGCCATGGAAGAAGCTCTCCCTCAGGGCCACCTGGATCCACACCCCATCCTGATGGGCCTGGCAGGTGGGAGGTGCACCCGGCTGCTTGTACCCACGGCCAGCATCTGTCCACCAATCTGGGAGGAAGGCCTCCCCTTCCCTTCCCTTCCGCTACCTTGTACAGGGCCCAGCATGCAGCCACATCTTTGGGGATGTTGTGCTCCCCTACATCCAGGCACTGCAAGGAAGCCTTGAGACAGCCGAAGGTGCACTCCACCTGCATCCAGGCCCGGTTGGGATGGGCATTAAATTGTTCCTGGCTTGGGTCCAGCTGGTCTGTGTAAGACCTCATGAGCCACAGCATGAGAGGGTAGCCTGCATCCCCCAGAATGCACAGGGGCATGAGCACATCCCCGACTGCCAGCTCATGGTGGGGGACAAATGTGCTTGCCTCCATCCTCTAGCACAGGCTGCAGTTGCGGAACACCTGGGCATTGTGTACCGAGCCCAGTCACCCGCAATGAACTGTCCATGGTGGTTGACCAGGACCTGCAGCACCAAGGAGAAGTACCGCATTTCTGTTGATATACTTGGCCTTGCTATGGTTCGAGGCACAGCTTGGGATGCAGCTTCCATTGATGCCGAATGCATCTGGGGAGCCCAGAGTGGAAAATCCGGTCATGACTGTGTCCATGGGTCTTAGACAGATGACCCGCCACAGCAGTATGGTACTGATGGCTGTCACAACCTGCAGAAGGAGGGGACTGAGGGGGGAATCCCTGGCCCCTGAGGGGTCCCCCTCCCCTCTCTTTTCCTCCCCTCGAGCTCTCTGGGAAACTCCCCTGTAAGGCTAGCCCCCCACAGCAGGGCTGCGAGTGGGTGGGATGACATGGTTGCCCAGGAATGGGATTCCCTCCACCCCACCCCTTACGCCCCCCAGTCCCAGTTCCTGAGGGCCAGTTTCCCGAGGGATGGGATTCCCTCCTGAACTCCCCCACCCCTATTCATGGACTGCAGTCCTAGAATGTCTTACCTTCACGATGAGGGTGCCGACGGTGGCCTTCCCCACATTAAATGGTTTTCCATTGAGCAGAAGCTGTTGGGAGTTGCAAGCTTCCAGAGGGCGACTGCAACCTGGTTTTCCATGGGGATGGTGAGCTGCAGCTGGGTGTCCTGTATACAGACAGTGTGGGGGGGGGCACAGAGCTCCAGGAAGGTATCCTTCCGCATGCGGAAATTCTGGAGTCACTGCTGTTCATCTCACAGCCCCATGATCAGCCGGTTTCACCAGCTGGAACTGGTGTGGTGCCTCCAGACCTGCCTATGCACCCAGGGGGGCAGGCATGTGTGTGACCATCTGGCAGCCACAGCAAGTTCCTTGAAGGTGGTGTCAGGCTCACCCTCTGGGAGGAAGGAGGAGGATGGCCATGACGAGGTGCAGCAGGTGCTGAAGCACCTCTCTGTGGGGCTAGCGCAAGCCTGGGGGCTGCTCTGACACCACAGCTCACTGGAAAGAGCTGTGTCTCCCAGGAAGCGTTAAAGTCATGCTCTGTCAACTGTGCTGTCCCTTGCTGAGGTAGCATGTAGGGAAGGGGCATGTGGGTGGGGCCCTTTAAGGTCATGTCTCGCCAGGACTCCTGGAAGGGATTGCCAGCCATGCGACCCTATCTGAGGGTGTTCTGGGTGGCTGCTTCGTTGAGAGAGTGGCCAGGCAGTCTGGCCGCTCTCTGTCGATGAGCGGATCAACAGAGAAATCTGCTTTCATGTGTGGCCACAATCTGTCGACAGAAGTTTTGTCGGAAGATCTCTTCCGACGAAAACTTCTGTCGACAGATCACTCTAATCTAGACCACCTCAGTGTAAGCATACCGGTAAAGAGTTTATTTGCACCCTCCTGTGCTAATCTAATTCTGTCCTTTCTTGTGCTCATGTCAATACTGAATGGTACCATGGAAGTCAGCTACACTGCAGTAACCAAGAGCAGACTTTAGCCCTGAACAATGTTGTTTTGAGTCCCCATCTCAGATACCATATCCCAGTATATTGCCACTTGTTCCTATACCTCTGCAATCATAAGAGCAATTTTTTTTTCAGATCTGGCTTGCACTGGCTCACCTCCACTGACTCTGGTGGGGTTATACTTTAGTAAAACCCGTACTGGTGACCACAGGATCAACCTGTCCTTGTGCTTCTTGAAATATAATTAATTTAATGACCTGTAAAATG
The DNA here is from genome assembly GCF_033958435.1 of Carettochelys insculpta. Lineage (NCBI taxonomy): Eukaryota > Metazoa > Chordata > Testudines > Carettochelyidae > Carettochelys > Carettochelys insculpta. Next base: position 55,595,548 of record NC_134140.1, read on the forward strand.
AACATATTTTCTGGTGCTGCTTGGTCTAGTCCTGTCACCCTTATGGTTTGAAACCTGCCAAGTCTCCTTAGTATCAGATGTATATGGTGGCAGCTGTGCAGACTCAGGGAGATGAAAGAAACTTTAATTACCATGAGGGAGGCATGATTGCTTTTCCAAAAGTAATACACTGTCACTTAAGCTGGGGGTATTAGCATCTCCATTTTCTTTTTTCATAAAGAGGTCAAATGGAGTTTATAGAGGATGTTTAAATGTATATTACTCCTATTATTATCCAGACATAAACTTTAGTTGTAGTTGACATTATGACTTTAAGCTTCTACAGCTGTTTTAGCCTGATGTCTTCCAACAGCTTCTATCAAATATGGGCAATAATAACTTTCAGTTTTGTTTATTATTTACAGTCATCCTAGTTTTTCTTCTCTGTCATGTGCAGCTTTGCAAGGTATGTAGGTTTACGCTAATGACAATGTGATCATAAGCATAATTATTGATTTAAAAAGCAAAATAAATCCCAATGAATTATCTGGTGGTATTATTATTTATGGCACCTAGGAAGACAGGGAGGTAATACAGACAATAGTTATTTGAATGATATCAGCAGAGAGAGATGACGAGTTTCTTAGGCCACTAGAAAACAATGAATTTATCTGATTTGACTGCACGTAATATTTTAGATGTAGTCTTTGAAGCTTTGCATCTTTCTTATTCATATCAATCTAGCCTTTTCTGGGATTGAACAATGATAACTATAGACATTTGCTACCTGGTTCCAAATAAATTAGTTCATAAACATTTTATTTCCAACCCCCTCATGGGGCATTTTTGACAATGTGCTGCAAATGTGAAATACCCTTTTTTTTGGTCTCATTTTTTCTACAGCATAATTGCTCTCTTGTTGGCATATTATTTGTGTAAAGCCATGGTAGCATTCAGTGCCCAATAAGACTTCAATGTGATGAGTCCTTTTGCCTTAGGGTTTATTTCTCACTTTCCTCTTACTTTACAGTAGCAATTTGGAATTCAAGACACATACTGAATATGTCTAAGTTCATTTGGAACATTGTATATATTTTCAGGACAGCTGATCACATTGGAAGATCAACTGATTTGTGAATATTTCTGTGGATACCAATGCTGAATTCTGTGAAACATGATTTACAGGGTCATGTTGGTTATGGAAAATGCATGATATGAATTATTGATATGCAAGTACTTGATAAACTCATCATAGAAAGGGTTAAACAACAACAACAAAAAACCCCTACACTGAGGGGACCATTTACTGTGGTAGCATTTGTACCTGGATAGTCACTAACAAGAGGGCAAGTTCACACAGGTGTGTGTGCGTGTGTGGGTATGTCTATACAGCAAAGTTATTTCAACATAGCAGCTGCTCTGGGACAGGCCATCCAGGCATGGGCTGTCACATGGGGGCCTGGGTGTGCCCCCTCCCAGGGATGTGCCATGGTGTGCACTTAGGGTGAGTGGCCTCGAAAAGGTGGGGTGATGCCCGGCTGGAAGTAGCCTGGCTGCTTATGGTGGAGGGCAGCTTGATTATGATTGAGCCCTCCGAGGACTCCTCATCAGATGGGACTTGGATGTCCTGTCCTCTGGGCTCTGTGGCAGGACCTGCCTTCCCCTCTGGCACGGCAGGAGTCTCCGGTGCAGCTTTCTCCATGGTGCAGCTTCCCCCACCAGGAAGTCCCGCAGTGCCCTGAAATAGGGACAGCTGGCTGAGGCCTAGCTGGACCAGTGGGCACTGTCCTGGGCCCTCATGTAACCTTGCCTCAGCTCCTCTGCCTTACACCCGACCTGTTTGGGGGTCCAGGAAGGGTGGCCTTGGGCAGCCAGGCCATGGGTGAGGTGCACGAAGATGGGAGTGTTCCTCCAGTGTCCTGTGGTGTCCCACAGCCCCTCTTTGTCCCACCAGAGCCCCAGCAGGTCCTGGAGCTCTGGCTCAGTCCAGGACGGGGCCCGCTGTTTTGGAGCCTGGTTAGGGTCCTGGGTGGCCTTGGCTGGCTCCCTGGGTGGTGCTGGCCTGATGGCCATTTCTTGTGCTTGGTGGGCAATCCAGGACCTCTCAGGAGTGTGGCTGGCAGCCCATCACGTGCTGCCTGCCTCCACACTCTCAGCTTCCTGCCATGGGGTCTCTGGGTCCTTGCAGCTTTAAAAGTGGCTGGACCCAGAGACCATAGAGACCTGCTGGGGCTGCCTGGAGTGTCTCTGCACTTGGCTGGCCACCCCCATTGCAGACCACTTCTTCTGAAAGAAGCAGTTTGCGAGCGTCTACACATGCTTTCTTCCAGAAGGATCTTCTGGAAGAAGGTGCTCTTCCTCATTTGGAAGCAGAGTAAGGACTCCAGAAGATGTGGTGTGTTCTTCCAGATTTCATCCAGAAGAGCGCTTTTCATGTGTAGACACTCCACAGATCTTCTGGAAGAAGCCTGGAAGATCATGTGTGTGTAGAAGCAGCCTATGGCTGTTTCTACAGTACAGTGATCCTTCAAAAGAAGTTATTCTGGAAGAGATATTCTGAAAGTACTATTTTTGAAAGATCGCATCCACACACAAAAAAACAGATTGAAAGATCGATCCGCTCTTTCAATAGAGAACATCCACACAACCCCTGCTCTTTTGAAAGAACTGGCCAGGGATCAAAAAATCTGGCACTATGAGGACTACTCTTTCACAAGAGGGGTCCGTGGAGCATCTACACATGCTTTTTTTTTTTTGAAAGAATCTTTCAGAGAAAGGTCCCCTTCTTCATCTGGGAGAGGAAGAGGACGGCCAGAAAAAGGGCCATATTCGTCGATTTAAGCTAGTCTGGAATATCTCTTCCGGAATATCTTATTCAGGAATAACTCTGCTGTGTAGACATAGCCTGTGTCGTGTCTTGTCTGGAGATGTGTAAGGAAGTAAGCTCCAGTGGACAGTAGCTCCAGCTACATCAGTTTGAGGAGTCTCTTTGTTGTCACACTAATATAAATAATTTAGAAAAGCTGTACAAAATGAATGTGAACATCCAGACCCACTTAAACTTATCTGCATCATCTGCTGAGAGCTTTGAGGACTGCATGACTTTGCCCCAGTTTCAACTATTGACCAGCTGGAAAGGACTATCCAAGGCAGGAGGAAATATGACCGGACAAGGCCAACCCCTTGTTGGAAACCCAACCAGCTCTCTATAGTTCCAGCATAAGAACAATGTAAGTTGCTCCCCTTAGTTAACATGCAAGGTTTTGCATGGTTACTCTACCAAACTGGATCTCTTTTTCCTGAATCACTCAGGTGCAAGCTGCCCATCTGCACATCTCCCTACTAACATACTGTGTTATAAAGACATAATTTGGCCTATGTTCTTCAACACAAGAACATTCCATATTCATCTCTGGTGCAAACTAATTAAAATCAGTGGAATCACGTCATTGTTAATTCAGCCCCTGAGCTGTACTATTGGACTGAATTCACTTTTCATTTACAACTGCTCAGCTCTCTTGATGCCGAATCAGGTTGCAATTAAGTAATTGAAGTCAGAATATATCTCTTCACCATGAAACTGTTATTTTACCTTGGACAAATGGGTTCATTAATATTAAATTAATTGTATTAATACCAACTACCGGGAGGTACTGTAGCTACTGAACTATGACCAGTATCTTGTTAGCCTTACTGATTTGAATGGGAGGGTCCAGATACTGAATGGAAAGCCACTGAAGCCTGTAGAAAACTATTTGTTTTACAATGACTTATTACTATTCAGTATGAAAGGACTAACTTTGATGGAAATTAATTTGAGCTAATAGGGAACAAAATCTTTATTAAAGTAACTGAATTATCAAAAGCAGCTATAGTGAATCAGAATAATTAAAATGATAACATTATAAATTAATGACAATTTGAACAAAAATTAATTAAAACCCACTTAATAAAATAAAGATAATTTTATTCAATATATTTTAACAGTGATCAGTGGAGAATAATGTTGTGGAATGTATGTTTAGCATATTGGAGAGGCAGAAATGTTGCTCCAAGTCGCAAATCAAATGCACTTACATATTTTATGTTTAGTGTTAAATATTCGTTTTCACTGCAATATATGTATGCAGATGTAAGAGTGTGAGAGAGAGGCCAGGCGAGGCAGGGGTTAAACAAGGCCTCTTGGCCCAATCAGCTCCACTCTGGTTCACCTGCGGCTGGTGTCAGGTCTGGAGAGGTGTAAAAGGAAGTAAGCCAGCCCAATTTAGGGCTGACCAGCTAAGAGGCAGGAGCTGGCTGTGAGGCAGCAGGCCCCCAAACCAGAGCTGCCACCTGGTCAGCTGCTGGAGGGTGCAGCCCAGGCCCGCCCCCCAGTCCCTGGGAACCCCTCTCCTGCCAAAGGGGGAGCTAGATTCTTGGGGCCATGCCCCAAGCTTAACCCATAGACTCTTGGGTGGGGCTGAAGACTCACCCAACAGGCCCTGGCCAGAGGGCCTAGCCATTAGGCCACCCGGTCCCAAGTGTGAACCACTCACAGCAGATAATAAGTTGAAGTCCCTCCTTTTTACAAAGCACATACTTTTCCAGCAAATTACTAAATTGAATAAGTACAGTAAGAACCTTATAAATGATAAATTTGCTATTGCCTTTCACAACTTCTTCATTAAATCAATCTGCAGACCATGCTCTTAAAATCCTTTTGGAAACCACTATATCACCTGACCAAAGCTCCTTGTAGCTCCATCCAATCTGAGCAAGGGAATTGAAGGTATTTTTTTCCATTGGCACTATCATCCAAGCCTCTAAACTCTAATTTGAGAAAGGATACTGATAATCTTATGAAACTATACATCAACAAACATTCAAAAATCCACTTTGTCACAGAGCACCCTTTAAAGAGCATGTAGTGAATTTGTGTGCAAATAAAAGAAAACAGCAAATTCGGAAAAGTTTATATAACCTTTTATCTTTCCTTGTCTACTTGTAAAGGATCTTTCCTGCAATGGAAAACTAAGGCCTCAGTCCTAGATGGTGATCATGCCAGCTGACACATTTTGGAGCTCGTGAAAGCCCAAAGGGACTACATGCCTGTTCGAAATCCCTCCATTGTGGGTCATCTTTCAGGATCAAAGCCTGACTACCCCAAGGGTAGCCACATTTAGGTGCCTAAACATTCAGATAGATGCCTAATGGAATTTTTCAGAAGTATCTAAACAGTTGAGGCACCTAACTCCTGGACACTTCTGAAAATCTAGCCTTGGGGCCTTGATCCTTAAAGGTATGTGGACTCCTAACTTTCACTGATTTTTTTTAATGTATATTAAGAGTATAAATACATCTGAGGATCTGTGCCTGAAGGACAATATGCAAAAGGCCCAATCCCATGCCTATGAACTCAGTGGAAAGATTCCTATTGTCTTTAATGGAGGTTGGCTCAAACCCAATGCACTGTTGAATTCGCAGAACAAATATATTGATGGGAAGTGGGGAGCTGAGAAATATACTTTTAGTTAATTTTTAGAATTACAGTGTTCTAACCAGGTTTGGTTGAAAATTTTCAGGCACCAATACAATTTTTAATTTAGCAATGTCCTTTTGGGATCTGAATACTGAAAAACGGTGTCGTTAGAGTTAGCCTGTCAGCTTTCTTCATATACAGTAAGGCCGTGTCTACACTAGCCCCAAACTTCAAAATGGCCACACAAATGGCCATTTTGAAGTTTACTAATGAAGCGCTGAAATACATATTCAGCGCCTCATTAGCACGCGGGCAGCCGCAGCACTTCGAAATTGACGCGGCTCGCTGCCACGCAGCTCATCCCGACGGGGCTCCTTTTCGAAAGGACACCGCCTATTTTGAAGTCCCCTTATTCCTATGAGCAGATGTGAATAAGGGGACTTCGAAGAAGGCGGGGTCCTTTTGAAAAGGAGCCCCGTCGGGATGAGCCGCACAGTGACGAGCCGCGTCAATTTCAAGGTGCCATGGCCACCCGCATGCTAATGAGGCACTGAATATGTATTTCAGCGCTTCATTAGTAAACTTCGAAATGGCCATTTGCATGGCCATTTCGAAGTTTGGGGCTAGTGTAGACATAGCCTAAGTGTGAATATGAAAGCAAATATGAATACGTTCAACTATATCATCAAAGCACTGCTCTGATCTATTGTTCCTGATGCATGCAGGGAAAGACTGAGAACACTTGATAGCCTTGATAAGTTATGAACTTATTTTTGGCCTACCACCATTCCCAAATGTGTGGTGATTATGTTCTTGTTACAACTAGGATGAGCACAGGGTATTACCAAGATGAGCTCCTGACGTATTTTGAAAAATATGATTGGCATTTTAAAACTGCCACCTGTATAAACCCTTGTGCAGAAGCTCCTACATTATTTTTTCTCGACATTCTGGGTCATAGAATTCTCTGCACTGGATACAACACAGTCAATGACAGGAAACTGTGAGGCTGCGTCTACATGTGCTGCTTCTTCTGGAAGCAGTATGGTAATGAGCAGTCCAGAAGATGCTAATGAGGCACGGACGTGAATTTCCTGCACCTCATTAGCATATGGCCACGTGATTCAGAGTCTGCAAGAAGCTCTTCTGGTCTCCAAAATACACATGCGGATGTGTGGCTCACGGCGATCTTCCGGAGGAAAACTCTCCATCCGGAAGCCCCCTATTCCTCAAAATTCTGCACGTGTATTTTGGAGTCCGGAAGAGCTTCTTCTGGACTCTGATTCATGTGGCCATATGCTAATGAGGTGCAGGAAATTAACATCCATGCCTCATTAGCATCTTCTGGACTGCTCATTACCATGCTGCTTCAGGAAGAAGCAGCACACTTAGATGCACCCTATGGCTGCTACTGCTCAAGAGAAATTGATTATCCAAATTATTTAGCTAAACCAATTTCAAAACCAGGGGAATGATAACTATACCCAGGGCTACAGGAAGTCTGACCCCTGTGAAGTGTGAGGTGAAGTGGAGGGGATCACAAGTCAATGGGTCTATTATGCTACACTCCAGTGTAACTGTGGTATGAAACAAACCCAAAATCAATATAGAGAACATTATTTAATTTTTCAACAAATCAAAGCTTAAAAATATCCTGCTAATGGGAGCACTTATGATTTACAATGTGTCACAGGAATGCAAGGAGTACTCCATTTTCAGAGCTGCTTTTGGATGTTGGAGAGCACAAGCAAAGGAAAGGAAGTGAAGAAGCTGCCTGCAGTTTTGAAGCCTCGTGTAAGCTTCCTAAACGAGTCAACCAGAGGCACCTGGCAAAGGAAAAGGGCTGGGTGCCTTAAGCAGCTGATTTTTAATATAAAGAGCCTGAAGTAGCTCTAGGGGATGGCTGACTCTGTAAAGGAGACAGCTGCAAGTGAAACAGGTCAGCTCAGAGGAATTAATAAAAGGATTCTGAAAGAACTCTTTTGCTTACTCAGGCTCTGAGGTAAGAGGTCTTAATTCAGATGTTTGGGATTCTGTGAATGACTGGGGGAAGTTTTTTTTGTTTGTTACTGGCACCTTTCGAGGTGCTGGAAAGTTGGACTCTTGTTAAAGAAAATTGCTTACCCAGGGCCTTCTGGGAGGGGAGGTGCCAGGTGGGGGAGATGGGTCCTTCCCCACTGCCAGCATTGCTAAAGAATATCACTTTTTATAATATCTTTGTTGTGGTAACTTCTGTTGTTGAGAGAACTATACTTCTGAGTTTTTTGCAATCAGCAAGCACCAACTTTGTGTTTGTCTTTCCTCTATGATTTGATATGGCTAGTGATACTATTTCAGCTTTTTCCATGAGAGATGGTCCAGGCACTGTTGGAAAAACGTTCTTTCTGTCCAGGAGGCAGTGCATGCTTTTGTATATGTTTTTGCCTTTTTGCATCTATCCAGTCTGGTTGTGATGAATGACTCAGGGCCTTTGCTACTTGGTACCTTATTTATTGTGAACAAAGTGAAGTGCTCCCTGCAAACAGAAGATGGTATCAGGCTGGACTGAGCACTCAATTAAAGGGCATTTATTTTTGTACCTTGATAGCTGAAAATGCTTCAGTTTTCTGGTTCTCTTCTGATCTGTTCTGTTGTATTGGTTGTTGTGGTTTCTCATCCTTGCCAGTAGGTAGGTCACCCAAAAAGAGAGCTGATGTTAGTGAAGCGATTGGAGGAGTTGCAACTGTATATGTTTCTTTCAGGCTGCTGTGTGTTCTCTTAAACTGTTTTCAGACTCTGTAGCAGTTGGTAGGTCGTCCGCAGGGACTCTTGACTCCCCCAGGAAATAAGATCTAACCTTGGACTTGATTTTGAGTTGTAATTTAATGAGGCACAGCCATGTAGCTGTCTTTTTGCTGTCCTCAACTTCTCCCTGAACAAGTAAATAGTTCATGCTTGGAGACCAAATGGAAGCTGTGATGATATTGCAAAGTATAATGGCCAATTCCCTCTGCTAGGAAAATATCCGAAAGCTATGGGGTGGTAGGGTGGGGGGAAAAGAGTCATGTACACTGCGTAACAATCCCTTGTCTGTTCTACTTTCTCACTAGTCTTTCTCCTATCTGACTTCATTCTAAATCTCTGCACTGTTATTGTGGGAGGGGGTTGAGTGGCCACCTGCACTGGCCTGAGTGTTCCACATCAGGTATTGCTAAACCTCCTCTTTCCTTACTAGTGATCGGAAGTGGGACTTCAAGAATGGTCCATAGTCACTATCCCAGCATACTTGGCCATGGGCCAAGAGACATCACTTAAGTCAGAGTTTCTATTATATCATATCTACTATGCAACACCCTACCTAGAGGTTTAAATCTCATAGTTAAGGTCCTGGTAAATCAAGTGTGTTATGTACTTTTATCCTAATGTCCCAGTGCCTGAGATGATAATGGTTTGACACTTTTTTTCTTTTTAATCCTCTTCTCTAAGGGTCTGTCACCTCAGAGAAACTGAGGGTATAAATAGAAATGCTATTACCTGGCAAGTGCTAATCCAGCACAGATAATACTATGGATTTTGAAGATAACGTACCCTGTTAATTTAGTTCAGTCATGAAGGGGATGCTTCTTTCTAGAGCATTGGGGTTTTCATCTCCAGTTACTTAAAATATGTCCTTTCAAATAATCAACTTGTAGGTTTTGTGACTAAACTATGGGCTCATTTTTAAAACTTGAAAAGTAAATAAACCTACCTTGTCTAACACACATTTGCTAATTTTTAGATCCGTCCATTCCAGATAGCACCACTCACTCAAATTTCTTGGTAATCTGAGTTGCACCACTTGAATCACACTTGAACTGGCCCAACTTCTATAGTAGAGGTATCCCACACAGCTACTGGGTGCAGTTCACTTGGGCACCAACGCGCTGTTGTTAAAGCAGCCTCTTGAAGAAACCACTCTGAGGACAGGCCTTGTGAGTCAGGAATCTTGGATTTTACTTGGAGCTGTTCCACACTTGTCTGAGCTGGTTACATGGTGTAATCTCTGAGCCTTAGCTCTTCATGCATGGGAGGGACATCATACATAACAGGGATGTTGCTATGCTAAAACTGATCCCTTTCTGTAAATTGCTTTTGAGTTCCTCAAAGCATCATAGCAGTGTAAAGTAGTTGGATAATGTTGAATTGTATTGCCCTTTGTACTTTGCAGTAGCTTTGCAAGAGTTTAAGACTCAGTGGTAACAAGAAGCTGAGAAGAGACATCTTTATGTAATCACTCATCAGAATTTTTTTTTAGAACATATTTAGCGGCTGAAAATTGTCAAGTCTTCTGGGGTATCTCAGAACAGTCTTGACTACAGGACATTCCTCTGAGGCAATGTTTTCAGTTTGAGTCCATAGCAGGGCCAGATTAACTCTTCTGGTGGCCTGGGGCTAGTAGTGTGTGTGTGTGTGTGTGTGTGGTTTGTTTTTTTGGGGTGGGGGGCAGGGCTAAGCTCTGTTGTGGGCCCAAAATGAGGGGTTCTGTGGGAGGAGGCTCCTGGGGAACAAGTTGGGAGTGGGGTTGAGGTAGGGTGCAGTAGTGAGCTGGGGGTTGGAAGTCCGGGTGGGAGGTGGGGTGCAGGATCTGGGAGGGAGCAGAGGCCTGGGGTGCTTACCTGGCAAAGCTCCCATTTGGTGGAGGGGGAAGAGGTGGCTTTGCACTGCTTGCACTTGCAGGCCCTGCTGCTTCACTGGCCATGATTCCTGCCCAATGGTGATAGTGGCAGGCAAAACCCTGCAGGCTAGTGCCTGGACAGAGCACCTATGACAGTGCGGCTGTAGTCAGGCAGGGGAGAGGGAGAGCAGAAGTGAGTGGTGCTGCCTCCCACCCCCCCGCCCCCCGGCAGAGAGAGCCTCTGCATTCTGGGCTTCAGTGGCTGCATCTGGCAGCCCCCCATTAGCCCCAGCCCCTGGGCTGAAGCCTCCTAAAGCCCCTTTATCAATTCACCCAGGGTCTGCAGATTTCTTATGACCTTGATACCAGAACAACAAATACCATCCCAACAAAATGAGTATCACAGCTGTCCTTGACACCCTCAGGTTTTCAATGTTTGAGGTTTTTTACAGAACTGGCTATTGCAGGGAAGCACATTTTCCAAGGCATCCGTATGGAGCAAGTGTTTTAAATCCCCGTCTCAGTTGACTAACCATATGGAATTGCTTTGCATATCTGTACTGAAAAGCAAGCAGTGTTAGTATTGCACAGCTTGGATGCCTCTTATATTTTGCTCTTGATTTGCACTCTGTATTCTTTCCTTCACCTTTTCAGCTGTGCCACTGCCGTCCTGCAGATAACTTTTTCTTGTGGGTTGCTCCCAATGTTGGTGTAGCCATTCATTAATTCTGGTAGCTAATGAATGTTCTCTTTAGGATGCTGCCTTTCCAATACAATCAGACCTCATTGTTCTAAAACTGAGTGTTACACTACATGTTTTCTGAATTGCATTGTATATCCGTGCTGTTCTAGTGGGTTGGATCAAAGCTAATAGAGATGTTGTAGCTCCAACAATGGTGTGTGGGGGATGTGTGGTTTTTTTGCGGTGCGGGGGAGGGACTTCCAGAAGGAAATAATGACTAGCATGATTATACATTATCCATGATATGATATGCTAAATTAACAGTTGGCTCACTTTTTTGGGGGGGTGGGGGAGGGTTATGCTGTGAATTAACTGACAAAGTGTGCTATGTAACTTGTCAGATTTAAAGTGTTAGTGCCTGAGTGGCTAAAAATTACCCCTTTTTTGGCCGGGGGGGAGATGGGATCAGGTAATCCTCTAAAGTGTGAGATTTGTAATGACTCAATGGGAGTGTCTATTGTACAAATTTATTCTTTAAAGTAAAATGTGGAGCTGCATTTCATGAATATAGATGTGCCTGCCATCTAGCATACTCAGTAAAAGAGATTGTTGTTGCCTGAAATGTATAAATTATTATAGGCTAGATTCTGCAACTTTAATTGTTGGGCGGCATTTGTTGTACCAAGAGTCCCATTCAATTATTGTGCTACTCCGAGTAAGAGCTACAGGATTTAGTGCTGCCTTTTTAAATTCCATGATTAGCAGAGTGGGCCTAGTTTGGAAATATACTTTAGGTGCATTTTGTAGATATCAAGTTTACAGTAGCTCATTCAGTCTTCTGGTTCCCTTCCCTGTCCTAATATTGCTTAGGATTTTTTGTTGCCATATTTTTAGTAAACATACCCTAGATACTGATGATGTACCAAGAGAAACAGAAATACTGCTCTAATGAGCACATATCAGTCTTATAAAGGTAACACTATTGATTATTAGTAAAGGATGCATTTGCTCAGACATGGCAGCAGTATGAAACATGCTATATAGTAACATTTGTTTTCCCACACCCTGAGATGCCTGGGGCAGTTGTATTTTCTTGTGCTGGCCTGCTCAGACTCCTGAGTGACTGGCTGATCTGGCTTCTTTTCATGTTCTGTGTAATGTTTCTCTAGGTCACCATGTCTTTCTCTTCTCAGGTGGTGTCCACATCATGACTTGATATGGAAGTGGTGTTGGTAGCATCCTGAAAATGTTCTATGTATCTATCTATTGTCCTGTCACCATGCTGGATATATCAGAAAGGTTTGCTTACAAACATCATAAATGTTAAAGAAAGTAACGCTTTTCTGATGGACTGAGAAGATCTTCTGCAGGCATTTACTTTGGAATGAGTTGATCATCTCAATTTTTGTAGAATTCCGTGACTCTGCTCCATAAGTGAGGCTAGACATGATGCCAAGGTCAAATTTATTGCCAATTGTGCTACTCTTTCCAAATCTTTTCAAGGTTATGAAAGTTGTCTGCTGCTTTTGATACTTGTTGCTTGACATCTAGCATGGTGTCGTCATCTTTGCACATCACATTGTCTGTCTAGGTGGGTGTAGTAATGTCTGGTGTTTCTCTACCTACTCTTGCTTTTGGGGCATTGATAGCCTTACTTTTATCCCCTTGTGGATAAACCAATTTGTTTTGCTGGTTCTGTTCTTCCATTAAGTGGCTTGCTTAGTTCAATGCATCAGTGTCATAAGCTTAAACAAGGTTATCAAAGTGTGCTCTGTCGCTCGCCCATAACATTCCAGTTTCCTCCTGCAGTTAGTTTTCCTTGTGACATAATCCAAGACAAATCCAAAGAGTGGGGACATAATAAACTCTTAGCTTACTCTGGTGGTCACTGACCAGTTGTCTGCCACTATTTCTGACTGTATGTTCAGCAATATAATATACATTCCTGATTATTTTTGCTGTTGTCCCATAATATGCCATGACTTCAAAGTCTCTTGGTGTATGCTATAAAAAGCTTTCCAGAAACATAAGAATTTTGTCCAAGAGCTGCTTTCCCTTCCCAAACAGTATGTCGTGCACATTATAGGGCACTGAAATAAGAGGATTGAGCCCCAATTACTGATTAGTTTCTTTCCTCATGTCTCTGATGTCCAGCTGTGGATTTTTTTTTTTAAGAAAGGTCAGGCCTTTGCAAACAGTCTTTTCTCTGTCCCTGATTGCATGTAACTAATTACAGGTTCAAAAACTTTTTGAACAACAGAAGTGTATCATTAGCATACTAAGCTTTAAAATGAATCTTTACCTTGTGCATGTGTTGAGACTATCCTCCTTTCCTCCAGAATGCTGTTTGTAAGCATTAATTAAAACAATAGAAAGCACATAAAATGAACTAAATCAGCCTTAATTTAATTGGTTTCACCTTAGCATTTAGGAGGGTAATGGGGTATAATTGCCACCTGCAATCATTGATGTCTAGTTCTTTCTAATTAGTTCATTTTTAACTTTTTAACAGCTTTTCAGAAGCAAGTAAAATGGAAGTAGGTAAGCAGCTCTTTAAAAATCCATATTTATTTGAATGTGGCATTTAAGCAGTAATGAGGATATTTGAATGCCCTGAAGATACAGAAATGACTTAATGAGACTTCATGGTGTTTAGAGGTGCAGTAATTTTAGTTTTACGGTACAGCAGTAAGATGGATACAGGAAAAGTAATGCATCTTGAAGGTTGCATTTTCATACAGGCTATTTTAAGAACTGTTCCTCTCTGAGGTATGTGGTGCTATGCAGAAACATACATTGAATATATTTTAAACAAAACTATTCAAAACTGGCTAAGAAATGTAGTGCCTTAATGTTCTAATCACTTACTGTACAAAGGTTTTGAAATGAGTGCTCTGAACCCCAACTCCTAGATCCACTCTTCCCTCTCCAACTTTTGGATCCTGATCAGATCTGAACCTGGATAATAGGTTGCAGCAGTACCCCTGGATTTGAAAATCCTCTGACTTTCAGTAAACTAGAATCTAGACCTGAACTCTGGCATCTTTAGTTAAAATGCAGATTTAATCAATAGCCAAATGGGTTAGTATATTAGTGGGCATCTGTCCACAAAGCCAGATCACATTGAACAATCTGGACGTGGCCAGAACCGCTTGGAGTGTCTAATTAGGAGAGAGCTGTGGGGGGGTCTCAGCAAAGGTTTGGGGACTTCCTCAAGTATATCAGAGTTTGGGGACTTCCTCAAGTATATCAGAGGAGATGGGTCGTCGTGAATTCCTCTGGCTCCCACTGTCTTCTGGCACATGTGCTTTTTAACGTTCCTCTGCACCAGAATTATTTATCAGTATTTTCTCCTGCTACAATCAAATTAAGCATCAAACAATACAAAAACATGAGTCCAAAATGTGCTCCCCTGAAGGGAGAAAACGCTTTTCCTGTTCCCTTCTAACTTTTACAGGGGCACAAAAATGTCTGTCCCTATCTTCATCTGTTCCTCTTGGACAGAGTTATCAGTGGCATGCCCCAAGTCCTCACCACCTAGCTAATGTCGTTGAGTTCTAGAGTTATCAAGAGGATCACGCTATGCTAATTTAAGGTAGGGAACATGCTGTTACTTACTGGGTATTTGATAACTGAATAAATAGAATTATTCTTCACACACCAACATAAAAATGGAGGAATCCAGAACTGGAGACCAAGACCAGAAGAACAGCTTGTCATTTAGGAGAACTCGCATGAGGAAGAAAGTTTTTATCTCTCACTTATCCGAGACCAGAATCTGTGTAGTAGAGTTCTTGTCCCTTGAGCTTTTTGTCCTAATGCAGGGCTTTTGTCTTTGCTGATGAAAGAGCTTCTCAACAGTATAGGAAGGTGCTGAGCATGTAATGGGGGAGGATAGGATTGCATAACTGGAGACTTCCCGTTACATAATTCAGATCTCTTTTGCTTCAACACAGTATGATGACCTACAACTGTGTGTTAACTGTGTTTGCTAGGTGCTCTTATTTTTTTTAAAATTAAGAATACTTTAATTTTCCTAACTAAACTAAAAGGGTACACACATTTCACTAATGCCTCTTTGCAACAGAGATAGGATGAGGCTGCAATCTCTTCAGGTTTTTCTTGAAACTCCTCAGCCTTGGAACTCAGTCACCTTTCTAAAGTGACACTATCTCCTTTCAAAGTGAAAATTTCTCCAAGCATTTACAGTTCATCCATCACTTGTTTGCTTAGAGTGCCATGTCTCTGTACTCCTGCATCTGCTTCACAAGGAAGAGCCACAAATTTTTGATGGCTCAGTGGTCTATGGCCACGCTGTGGTACCTTCTGCAAACCACACCTGCCTTAAGAGGTCTTGTTTTAGATCAGCAACAGTGGGATTCCTGGCCATGCCAGAACATCATATCATGTTTTGCTTTATGGGAGGGTGACTGATCCCATTTCATTCCTTTTGTTACTGCCTTTCCTTGAAAACACAAGAGCTTTAGAGCTTTCCTCAGGAAATTTTCATGCTTCCACTCTGCATAAAGAAAAGACCCTGTTTTTCTTTATCCGTCTTTCACTTACTCATGATAAAACTGAACAGGGCAAGAACTAGCCACTTCTTTGTCAAGTGCTGCTTTCCACCTCATTCACTGTGAAATGGATGTAGATCAATATTGCACGGTCTTGAATTTTTGTCTCCAGCATCCGTACTACCCCAGAAGCCATACAGTCACTCTCCTTAGTGACTGTACTTGCACATCAATGCATCACTTCATAGTTGCAATGTGCTTTTGGCTGAAGGTGGCAGGGAAATGTCGTGGTAGAATAATTATTCTGAGAAGCTGCATAAATGATCTGGTGGGTTGGATAGGATTCCTGGGCTGACATTTGCCTCTCTGCCCTATGCATTAATGAATGTTCCCCTATAGTTCACAGGAGTGGCTATAGGAGGATTAGCAAATGGGATAGGGTGACAACTGGAGTCCTCCAAACTCCATAGGTGCCTAAATAGCCACCATTTAAAGTCTGCTGGGCACCCAAGTTTCTGCAGTGAGCCTGCACACTGTCACCTCGGTGTAAGTGCTGGGGTGAAGTCCTCAGCCTCTGGAGGATCCTCAACCCAACTGGTGTGCTCCCAGTCTCACGTGAAGGGCCCAATCCGGTAGGTGTGATTAACTCACAAAACTGGCTGGCAGGGTTTGGGGATGCAGAAACTAGGGCAGCTGCCTCCTGCAGTCCTGGGGTTAGGGAACTGGGCAGGGATATGCTCAGTTCTTGTGGCTGCATGTTTATGGAGAAAGTACTTTGAACTTGGGTTTCCCACTGTCAGGAATTTGGCTTCTGGTGGCCTCTGTTTCCTAGCAACCCAACAAGCTCAGCTGGGTCTGGGTAAATTAATATGCTCCCTGATTTCTCAAAACAGCCAACAGTACTGTTTATGCACAGTAGTTGCTCAGTTGATTGCATGCCTGCAGCTGTCCAAACCCGCTTTCGGCACAGCCATTGCTCCCCTCCTTGCCTGCAACAGCCAGCTCTGAATGCCTAACTTTAGGGGCTAACCCTTGACTTGCCTCCTGACTAGAGCTTGGGCTCTGACAACTAGGTTGCACTGCCTGCACCTCAGTTTCAACAGCCAGTTAAAAGAGGAGAGGGGACTTTGTCTCACAGCATGGAGGTCCCTGCTAGACTGGCTCCAGCAGAAGCACCACCCACCTTCCTAGGCACTTAGGTATGTTTGAGTAAACTGCCTAGTACGGCATTGAGCAGATTTGGGGAAAAAAAGGGTCTGTGCTCACTGTCCTAAGGTGGTGTGTTCTGTGGATTTGAAACACAAATGCATTAATCCTTGCTCAGCTTGTATGCACTACTACAAGCATGTCAAACATGCAGCTCAATAGAATTCTCTTGCAGCCTGTGTGCCTGTGGCCCCATGTCCGGGAGCTGGCTGGGTCGTGGAGCTTTTCCAGCAACTATATGCCCAGGGATGCAGCTGGGCAGCCCTGAGGCTGGGCACCAGCAGGAGCACAGAGCCCAGCCGGCAGCCTCGGCTCTGGGACCTGGCCAGGGGAACCCTGGGGCCAGGAGCCAGAGCGTGGAGTCCTGTCAACAGCTCCAGCAGTGGGGACCGGGGGAAGCCCAGCAGGTGTGGGAGCTGGATGCACTCTGGAGGCCCTCTGGCAGCTCCAGCTACAGGGTTCTGGCCAGGGCTGGGGAAACTCCAGGAGCCAGCCAGGTTGCAGAGGCCTGTGGGCAGCTCCAGCTCTGGGCACCATGCTAGGGCCAGGGCAAGCCAGGAAGCCCCGGTCCCACAGACTCAGTCAGCCCTGCAGCCAGTGCACAGAGCTCCTGGCCCCAGGGACCTGCCTGAGAGAAGCCCTGCAGGACCAGGATCTGGTGGGGCATGGAGTCCTGCTGGCAGCTCAAGCTCCAGAGACCCAGCTTGGGGCCAGGGAAACCCTGGCAGCCCTAGTTGTGGGGATCTGGCTGGGGTCAGGGGAAGCCGGACAATTCTATCCCCATGGACCTGGCTGGGGGAATCCTGGTAGCCCAAGGGCTGGCAGGCAGAAAGGGCATGGAGTAGTTCAAGGGCTGGATTTTTTTTTTTTTTTTTTAAATTTTTATATAACAGCAAATTAATTTTATGCATAAAATTTTATTAAATTTTAATACAATTCTGAAACAATGGAATTCATATTAAGTATTACATTCTCAATTAAAATTATTGTATTCTAGTCACAGACCTATCAAAATACCTAAAACATAATCTATAATGAATAATTACTACTTTCCAGTAGCTTTCAGGGCCACCAAAGAAAATGCACTTCTAGAGGTTTTCATTTGTGGCCCTCAGTAGGCCGGGAGACGGACAACCTGTACTATATGTTGCAAACATCTGTTGTAAGACTGTGGCCACAGTTCAGGTGGGATTTTTCAGGAGTCTCTAGTAGCAAGCCACCTACTTCAAACTTTTAGCCTCCACTATCAATCTTGTTCTCCTGCTTGATTTTATTAGCAGACTTGAACTAAAGCTTTGTAAATATGCAAGTATCTGACTAATTCATCTTTGTTTTGTTTCCAGGGAACAGTATTTACTATTCCCTCTTCCCTGTGTGTGCCTGCCCCCTCCCAGCCCAGATCTGTTCTGAATTGTTGCCTCCTTGGGTTTTGTGTGAAACTTTTTTGCTGTTTTAGGAAAGGTAAGCAAACAACTCTTCCTTCCAGCTAAACTGTGTACCCATTGTACATCTCTCCTCCTTTCATTTTCTCTTAGTGATGGTTGTGTTCAACATTTTACAAAGCTCCTTACAGCACAAATTAATTGCAATAAACCCCCCCCAGCCTGCCAGCAAAGAAGGCTTGACATAATAATCCATAATGCTTGAATGCCTTTATAAAGGATACAGAAAAATCTTATGAATGCAGAAATGACTTGCATGTAAGACAAAAGCCATTCTCTCAGGGACTGAAGATGTTTTACTTTTGTCTCCTACATTATGCTTTTCTCTCACTTTTGAAGAAAGTGTTTTTTCTGTTTGTTAAAGAATTGCCAAGGCTCATATTAGAACATCTGGCTCTGTTCAGTGGAATCAACATTCTGCAAGCACTGTCTGTGTTCTTTGTGCCTCAAGTATGCTCATTTGTAACTTTCCTTGTTTTGTCTCTTGCCTCCGCACAGAGGCTCTGGCTCACTCGTTCATATGTGGAAAATAAATGCTGCTGATTCCTTTTTGCTATTGGATACCAGCAGAAGCCAGAGATGTTTTTTGTTAGCAAGACTACCAATATGGGGTAAATATCCTGGACAGTGCAAGTGTTAATGATTGTGTCTCTGTAATCTGAAGTCTTTTTGAAATCCTGATTTGAGGACTTCATTAACTCAGCCAAAGACGGGTTTATCACAGGAGTGGGTGGGTAAGGTTCTGTGGCCTGCAGTGTGTAGGAGGTCAGAGGATGATCCTAATAGTCCCTTCTGAACTTTGTGGTATTAGCTGCACTCTTCAGTTAAATGGATTATTAATTGTCTGTTACAAAAATACAACCACATGGCCCAATAAACCTCTCTGTAGGCAGCGTGACTGAAAAACAGTGCATTTCTAGTAAGGAAATGTGAGAAGAAGTTTGGATTTTTGAGACTTTGCACCTGCGATACTCATGGATTTGATGGCGGATCCCTGTTTCTACAAGTGTTTGGTTGTGAATGGGAGCAGAGCCCAGGATGCTCTATGTACATTGTTCCAACCTCTCCAACAATTGCAATACTTGCTAAAATGCCTATAAGAAATCAGTCATACAATGACAACTAGAGTAGTCTCCTATCTCCCCTAATTCACTATGTTTTAGAGAGTTTGTCTGTTTTTGATCAAGAACTCCTGAACAGTGGGAGCTAGGACCACCCAATCTAGAATACAGCTTCATCTTGTCATAATTTAAACCAATAAAAAGTTTTTGGTTGTGCTTGCAAAATAGGATGTGCCTGGAATGGAACTGAGTCTCTCTCCTAAAAGAAACAATCACAAAATCAGGAACAGTCCTCAAAATAGACCTAACAGAATGTTGAAAGATACTGACCTAAAATAAGCCAGAAAAATGAGATGAACCTGGAATAGGATTGTTTTTCCATAACCTGCAAACTTATCCTTTTTTTAAATTTCTTTTTCTCTAAGTGCTCTTTTTTTTTTTTTTTTGCACAGTTAAATTTTGGGTTAAGGTTTGGAAACTATATAAAATATTATGGGAAAGTGATAGCCCTTAAGAGTTTATCAGCATGAAGGAAAAATACTTAATGGAATTCCCACTTAAAAACACTTACTAATTTGGAACATTTTAATAATCCCCTTTTAGAAAGGAATCCAGAATAAAAACTAACTTCAAAAAATAGTGCTGTCTTTATTTAAATTTTATATTTCAAAACATGTATACTTTACATTTTCAAAAGAAAAATTGAGTTAGGGACCTGAGCAATGCAGTGTAAATCTGCTAGTTACAGTAACAAATACATATTTGTGTACAGTTTTTGTATTCCTGTCCCACATGACTGGCATGTTGCTCATGTTCTTAGAGTAGGAAGAATTTGGGACTGGGTCTACTAAAGACTTGGGTAGTCCAATGGCTAGGTACTATCCTTTTAATATGGAAGACCCAGTTCAAATCTCTTCTCCACATGAGCTAGAGAAGGGGACTGAAATCTGGGTTTGCCCCAGCTGAGGCCAGTGTCTTAACTGCTGAACTAACAGTTATGAGAACTGTGGCTACCTTTTTGTGAATGTGAATAAATCCTGGCGGAAGGTATTGGCTGGAATCAGTCAAATTCGCCTCTGATTTCAGATCAAATGAAACTGCATATTTGCCCAAACATGCTTCTCTGAAAAATGTCACTTGGCTAAATGCAGGAAATATGGGTTCTCCTTTGTGTAATCCACTTAAAAGCTGGACAGCTACATTTCTACTAGCTGAAGTCATGTAGTCTAGAGTTGACAATCTCCTCCTGACTTGCACCTAGTCTTCTATTGCAGTGAAGAAATATATGTTCTGGCACAGTGCCAACTGAACTATCCATCCAGGTCTTGTTGAGGTGAGTGTGACTTGTCATCTCTGCCACTGATCATTTTAGTGACTTGGCATTCAGCAGCACGAGTTGAAGCTACTGACTGCTATTGCCATTCCTGTGGGCCTGTGGAATGGGCAATATCTCTATTAGTATTGGAGAATCTGGATCTCATTGGTGGGAAGCCTAGCTGATAAGAGGTATCCTGCTAGGATTGCTGAAGCAGACTGCCTGCATAATAGTTCATCAACCCTCTCTGAAAGTACAACCTCAATGCCTATTTGTTCCTAGTTAACTTCCCAATAAAGGAATGCAAGCCTATTTGAATAAATGCTATGATTTTTATTGGGTTTTTTTAAATGACCTTTCTCAAATGTCCATTGGCTGCATAAACACTCTGAAGTAGGTGGTATTCTATCATACAAATATGACTAAAGGTCACCACGTCCAAGATCTGGTCCCAGACTCCTCCTGAGCTTTGAAAGTTTATGGTAGGAGCTCATCCCTGTTTTTAAAATCCACTGAACTTGCTTCCTGGAGACTAATTTTTTCCAAACACTTAAATTTATGCTATTTCACTTCTTACACTGAAGTATTTTTTTTTTTTTTAATGCAAGCTACATACAAGTAGTCTATAAATCTTCAAGCATCATGCAGTCAAGGATTTCATTTGGGTTTTAAATCCTATTTGAGCAAATTCACCCTGGTATCTCATTAGTAGATTTGCAGCTTTGAAAACAAGGGTTAAGGCCTTTTTTGTCAATTTCCACTTGGAGAAAGCATTCATATCACTCTGCCCTGTGCAACAGTGTATTTTGCAGCTTAGCGCAGAGGTATTGATTTTAATCAACGCTCAAATTACAGCATCATCTTTTAGAGACCAAAAGACTCAAATGGGCTATTTTTTCTGCTACTGTGCCACTGTCTATAATGAATATTTATGCATTCACCTCAGTAAGTGAGGAAAATACTAAATCGTAAACTGGTGGTGTAAAAATGCAGTATGTGGAGAAGGCAGAAGCAGCAGAATGAGTGTCTTGTGCAGTTGTCAGTCTGAGCATTGTCTGAGTGTGAAGCAGTGATGATATTCAATTATACGTATGTTGTACAGTGGTATTATACCATGTTTATTGGCTGAGTTAGTGCTCATCTAAAATTGGGATATTGTCTATTTCCTCTACAAGATATGAGCTGAGAAACACTGCCTCAAGAGATTTTGAGATCTGGTTAGTTAGTTAAACTTTAGTCTTATTTTTGTTCTGTTTTTAAGCCCTGCCTGTCCTAGCTAATTTCCCATGAGTTATGGGAGGAAAGTTACCAAAGTTGTCACTCTGTCCCATGTGAGCAGAATATCTGTAAGTGTAATGGATGAACACATGATTCTGGAGAAACTCCCCCTTCAGGCAGCTGATTCTATTTTGGTGCTGAGGGCCTCCTTTTAAAGGTCATGCAGCTCCACTGCCCATTAACTTCAATGGGAGCAGGACTTTAGTCCTTAAATGGCAGTGGGATGCAGTAAATACGCAATGAACAGGCAGGCATATTAATTTGTCATCCTCTTTGTGACTGGATCAGAGTTTATTGATGGGAGTGGTCTCTCCTAAAGGTGTAAAGGATTTTTTTTACTTAAAATTATTGGTGTTCCATACTCAACTGCTTTAGCTGGGCAGTTTTGGTGGTGGTTGTCTATTTGTGTGTCCTTATGTTTTTGTTTCATGCCTTGCCTTTCTGTGTGCCTAGGTAACTTACAATTTTGCTTCTGTTGCCTAGGTTTTCCCTAGTAATCTATATTCCAGCGCTGTCTTTTATTACTCTTGAGTGAGGTCATTGAAACATACAACAAAAAAAATCTCCTTTATGTCTGCAGAAAACAAATCTAAAACAAAATGAATGATATAATCTCCTTTCTTGATTTAAAAATTCTGGGGACTATTCCCTTTGTTAGCTTTGGTCTTTTTCTCTTCTCCTGCCCACCCTTCATGACTCTTACCGCTAGTCACTGGTATTGAGATGACAAATGTCTTTTTGCTCCTGTTTAAATGAAAGTGGGTGAGAGCTGCCATTTGCCTCTTGGAAAATATCTACCTAATATTCCCTGAAAAGACTTGTTTCCATTCCCCAGGTGTGCATTAGGCCACTTTTTGAGGAGGTGTTGTGCTGCCCTAAGGCACAATCATTCCAGAAGATTCCCCCGCTCCCCACAGGAGGGGGTGGCTTTGCAATACCCCTCATCTAAGCCAGGGTTAAAGGAAAACATCGCACTTTATATGCGTGAGGATGTATACCAACTAAAGGCTTGCACACTTGTGAGCAGGTAATGGGAAGGGTAGAATCACAGGCTACACATAGACCTAGTTTTCACTCTCAATGCTACAGTGATCTGTCAATCCATTGTCAGAAGAGATCTTCCGGCAAAGGTCCTGTGGACTAGTGCATCCACATGCCCGAAATTGGATTGAAGAAGAGATCTGCTCTGACATAGCTGCTGGACTGCCTGGTCCTCTCTTGCAAGAATGGCTGACCAGAAGCACAGCAGGTAGGGCTGCTAGGTGACCTGGAAGAGGGTCCACAAGGCTTTTTGTTGAGCAGGGAGCTCTGCCTCAAGGGGAAGGGGCAGAAGGCTGTTGACAAAAGTGCTGAGTTTTGTTGACAGTATGTCGACAACTCCTTTTTTTTTTTTTTTTAGTGTGGGCACTCGGTTATGTTCACAAAACACCATTTTTTGGGAGGGTGGGGAATCTAGTGTAGATGTAGCTGTGGTGTTTTCACAGAATTCTGACACTGACCCTACAGTTCCATTGTAACCGCCCCTCTTGCGGTTGTCTTATTAATTGCATAACTTCTCACTGACAGTACCTGTGTGCTGCAGGCAGAGGAGCTGGCTCTAGCTCTGAGGCATTTGATGACTGACTAGGTTACCTCTGTTGCTCCAGCCAATACCCCTTACCCCAGCTCCACTGTCTGACCTGTCTAGCTGTCCTCTGAACATTACTCATTCAGTGCTGCAGGGAGAGTTATCTTTCCTGAGCTAGGCATCATGCAGAAAGAGCCATAGTTCATAGTTTCTGGCCTCATTTCTATTCTGCTCATAGTATATGACTTGAAGCAAAACCCCATTATTCAAGTCCCTACCTCCCCCGCCCCACACCCTCCTACTCTGTCATAGCACCTCAGTTGTGAACTGCAGTTTCATTTGCTGACTCACTTCAGCCGACAGGATTGAAGGTTGGAGGAAGGGAGTGATTGGCTGACTGGTGTTTGATGTCCAAATGCTTCTCTGCGTGCAACATCAAATGGGCACTGTGTGCAAATTGTGGATTTTTGGTGTTGTGGCTTTTCAGTAATCATGGAAATTAAGGTTCCTCTCACTGATATGGAGAATGTTCCCACAAACTCTGTCATAAATCAGCCATGATCCTCACAAGTTATCACATTATAGGCCAGGGGTTGGCAATGAAAACAGCAGAAGAGCCACTTTTTTTTTCTTTAAAGTCAGTAAAAGACTCAATAGTTTGAGAGCTGCAATGCGCATGAGACAATCATTAATAAATAATGTCAAGCCATACTTTTTGTAACCCCTGTTTTCAGAACCATGCACACAATGATTTGTAATGCAATAATTGACTGCAGGATGTTAACAGTTTATCAAATCAGTTTTTTAAACTTTGCAATTATAGCATCGGAGGCACAAAAGTGATTAAAGATCTGCATGTGGTTCTGGAGCTGTAGGATGTTGACCCCTGTTATTGATGGGAAAAATCATCAGGTTTAGTGTCATTTAGCTCAGTCAGATACATATGCACTGGTCCAGCCAAGCAGCACTGAAGTCAACAGATGGGACAATGGTTGGAATCAAGGTGGCTTATAGGCACTCTTATGCTGTCTGAAGTCAGCTAGGGTTTGATCCAGTTCCTAGCAAAAGTATTAAACCAAACCAACCCCCTGCACCTCAAACTTCCAGACTTTTCTGATTTTACAACAGCCCCAACAGGTGGTCTTGAACACTTATGTCTGCTACTATGTAGTGTTGCCCCAGCCACGTCTCCTTTTCCATATCCCTTCCTGCTGCAATAAATATAGAAGAGGCACCTCTACTTTGCAACTAGTACACCTGCTATAATGTCTTCTCAGGCTGCTTCCAGGAAGCCATTCAAAAAAACTACCACTGAAGTGTTCTATACCTGTCGATGGTGCTGGTTTGTGTTTTTTGCAGGTGATGAGCCACCAAGAGACCCCAAACTTGGGGCATGGCATTACATTACAGCATCTTGATTACATGACTCAGCATAGGCTATCGCAAATACATACCATCCCTAATACACTTTGATATCTGATAGGTAAAGCCAAAAATAGGTGTTAGCTGCTTGAAATGCACTGTCAGACTACACATACACAGATCAAAAGTCATTTAAAATATTTAAGGAAGTCCAAATAGTTTTGTGTCGTCATTAGCCTTAATAAGGTAATGCTATTTAAAAACACGTGAAAGCTCAGACATTAGAAGCACTTAACTGATTAGGTAGTTAATGTCCAGAGGCAAAATTATGGCCCATATAAAATTCTGATGAATGTCATTAGTTTAATTGGTGATTATATGTAGATATTTCTCTTGTATCTGTCATTGGAGTGATATGGTGTGTATTGATATAAATTTAAATGACCTATAATGAGTGGGGTTTTTAATAGCTCTCATGTCACTTATTTATACTTTTGGGATCCTCAGGTGGGGTCACTCTTCAGAGTAATTTTTTAGCTAATCTGCCCTTCTATTCCTGAAAGAGATGCATACTACACCTTCTCTGTATGACAGCCTATTTCCTTATGCAGTCATTGTGCTGAGATATCAAGGCACTTTAATATAAAGTGGATTCTCACCTCTGAGTTAGCTCAGAATTGGACAACAGCAGGCAACCACACAAACTGTGATGTGGTCATATACAATGCTGACAGACCTGCTTTATTGATACGGGCTGTATATAACAGAGTACTGGGTTATTTCTACATCTACTTGCAGAGCCCCGGAAAAGACATCTCTGAACATCCCATTTGAAGGGTTGCAACTCTAGCAGAGCAGCCTGCTTGAGTACAATACTGCAGTATATGTATAAATACAAGCTCTAGTCCTAGTGCGGGCCTTGAATTTCTGACACCAGTAGTATAGTGAGGGCAAAGCTGAGTCTGGAGCTTAGTGGTGAGCAGTTACTCACTAGAATTATTCAATTTAGTTCAATGGAGCTGCTACTTTGAGTAATTACTCACCAGTATGAGTAAGGCATTCATTATCAGGCCCTACATTTGAAAGGCTTTTGAGGCACCAAGGTAAATTTTGCTTATAAAGCAGAGGTATGCACCTAGGTTAATCCTGGTTTAAATCTATATTAACTAAGCTACAATACTGCAGCATACAGTAGAAAGTCTTCATTAGTACCATCGCTGGCTTAATTAGTATCCTGCCTTGCTTAGTATCCTAGGTGTAAACATGGTGGCCAAAGAGAGCTCATTATGAGTTGTACTTGGGAAGGTCCTGAAGGTGTTAACACAAGTCATCCAATGTCCATTTCAAAGGCTCATTCAAGTCTAGACTGAGTTCTGCGATAGGTTCTTTCTACTTGCCATATGATAGTCACAAACTTGATCCTGCTGCTTAGTGAGAAATCACCTGTGTTGCCGTCTCCTCCTCCTGTAGCCGGAGGTGGCCTATTTGAGCATCTTCTGAAAGAGGTAGACGCTTGTACAGACTGTCTAAACTGTTGAACAATAGAAATGTTAGTCAACTGGCAAAGCTTCTGAAATTAAAATCATTAACATAGCTATAGTCAATCAATTAGCAAGTGGAGCTCCCTGGCTAAAGTACTCTCTTCTCAGACTACTTGGTTACTGTTCAGCCTCTTCAGAAGTTACTTTTGTGTTCTGGATGTATGCTGAAATGGTAATATCTTCAGAATAGTTACTGCCTGTATGTGGATGATTATGGTTTAGTCTCACAAATGAAGAAAATATGTGGGGAGTAACTGATTAAATCAGGATGCAATTATATCATTACTATTTGTTCTTGATAAAGGCCCCAATGTGTGATTCCCTCAGAGGTCTCCCCCAGCCTCCTCAGCTGCAAGGAGCAGGATCCTGAACAGCTCTGAGATGTCTGTCTGCTGCAGCATAGGGGGGAGGAGGAGGGAGAACTGCTGTGCTGGATTTGATGCTCCTCTCACCAATCTGCCACTGTGTTTCTAGTGCAGGGCAAGCTGGGAGCATTCCTCCTTGCTCCCAGAGCAGAGCAAGCTGCTCAGCTGCCAGATATTTCCTGGACCTTTTTTGGAGCTCTGCAGGGCAGCAGAGATCAAAACAGTGAGCAGAGTGGTCCCAACAGACACTGGGACACTAATGGAATTGCCAATATCTTACATGTCTTGGGTATGTCATTGGCAGTAGGATCAAACTGAGGCCTACCTCTTTGTAGTGAAATACCTGAGCCTCTGAGTTAGCCATCTCTGTTAGGCAGGGCTTTTAAGCAGTCTTGTTAATGTGGCCTTACTTAGTTCATTTCATGGTCCTAGAATTTTTTAAAATAAAATTACACTTCATAATTTCATTGCATTAAAGCTGAAATGCTACAATGTTGTACTTAGAAGGGCCCTGACCCAAAAGGGATTTGTTTTGGGTGAGGTCACAGGGTATTGTATGTGGGGTGGGTACTGCTACCTGTACTTCTGCACTGGGGCTGGTGGTGGCACTGTTGCCAGAGCTGGATAACCAGAGAGCCCACTTCTGAAGGCAGAGCTGCCTCCAGCAACAACATAGAAGCGAGGGTGGTATGACAGAGTATTGCTACCCTTTTGTCTGTGTTGCTGCCTTCAGAGCTGGGCCATTGGCCAGAGAGTGGCCACCTCTGACCAGCCAGCAATGAAAGGCAGCAGCCCAGACAAGTGTCATAATGAGGTTTTATCACCCTTCCTTCCACTCTGCTGCTGGTGGGTGGCTGTCTGAAGATGTAGGCACCTGAGGAACAGCCACAACTTTTCTGTCCCTAAACTCTGATTTGGCAGATCAGAGAGAAATTTGAGTGGGAATTCATATTTAAATTTGACACATTAACATGTGGTATGAACAGAGGCATCAGTTGCCTCACTCATTACAAGGACTGCTTTCCTTCCTTTTGATGCTCAAAATTATCTCAGACAGGAAATTAACATCCCCCTCCTTGAGTCCTATGTATTTGATTTGTCAGTTTTGATCTGATGAAGTGGGTCTGTCCCATGAAAGCTCATCACCAAATAAGTCATTTTGTTAGTCTTCAAAGCATTACAATTTCTGCTGTTTTTGTTTTGTTGGAGCACAGGCGAACATGGCTACCTGTTACTCTATATATAGTGAAAACTTTTAAAATGTGTTTAAGGTAGAATTTTTGACATTTGTTTTCCTACTTCAGATCAGTTTGGATTTCTGGAGTTTTAGATTTGTATAGTCTTCCTCCTGAATGTAGAGATGGGACAGCTCTGCGTGCTGTCGCCACTGGTGCTTCATCAGAGAAAGTTATATCAGTCAGGTGACTGTGTGCCAGAGGTGTGGGGAAAAATATAACTTTTTACCTTTGAAAGTGTTTGGTATAGGCAAAATATTCTTCAGTCCAATTAGTAGCGGGTAGTCTCATCAATTTAACTAGAACTAATCTCAGGAGATGGATCTAAAATTAAAATCTCCAAACAAAACATAATTTTGCTCTTTAATTTTGGACCCAGCTCCTGTGAGCAGTTATAGTTAAATTCTTCCAGCTTTACTTATTTTTGGGCTAACAAGGGCTATATTCTGATAGTATCTTACTCAGCGAACTAAGCCCACTTGGGAAGTAAAATGCAGCTTTAGATGAGGGAAAAAGTATTCAAATCTGTCCCCAAATGTATGCTAATATTTTATATACGTTCCAGCAGAATAAAAATGTATAGCTCATCTAATCAGATGTTATGTGGGGGAAAGCAAAGATCACAAAACCATAGTAGGTTGTCTAAACATACAGGCATCCTCAAGTCAAAACTTTGTCTGCCATTAATAAAAATCAAAGCAATACAACGAAAGTAAGATGTGCAGGATTTGATGTTGCTTCTGATGCAAACATAACATCAAGCAGCAGAGCTGCTCCCTACAGGACTTTTTTTTTAAACAGTCTTGCTACGGGTTGTATCAGTGCGCATACTGTGCCATGTGACAGCATCCTGCCTCCTGTTGTCTTGTGTATGTCTTGTGCAAGAACAGATGATAGCTAGGTAATCTGGTTCCTTTGGGGAACCTAAAAGCTGTCTGGTAAGCAGAAGGCTGGGGCTAACACTAGGACTGCAGCTGACTGATTCTTGGGACTTATGAAGGAGGAGAGGCCACCTGATGTAACAGCTGTTGCCCATTACAGGAGATCCTGCTGTACTGTAGTAGAAGCTAAGGTAAACCGTAGAGATTGTGGGGAAAAATACATAAATGAAGCTTTTTCTATATCCTCTATGGAACATACTTGTAGTTCTCCTGGAAGTCACTAAGTGCAGTTAGTCTTTTTGAAAAATGAAATGACTCTTCTGTTTTATGCAGTGTGTATTTCCTAAGAGAGTTGATGTATGCTTTCTACCAAGTTCACATCAACGATTCTTGCTAATTGTTCCTGATGTTCCTTCATACTGAAGCATTTTAACAGGAAAGTAATAGCAGATTTGCCTTCCCCAGAGAAGAACAAAACAATCTGTTATGATGTAGAGAGAAAGGAAAACATTATATATAAAATACTAGTGCACAGTGTAATGTTTCCATTTTCAGTGCATACCAAACTAATGCCTAAACAATATAAAAGGGCTTTCTGAGCAAATAGACACTTGTTTAAAAGTCTCCATTTGTCTGTCTTGCCACATCTGGATATGCATTGCAAGAAATTACTGTATTCCAGTGAAACATCCCCTCTACTGTGATATGTACAAATTGCCCCATCTGGCAGCGGTTAGGAAAACAACAAACTGGAGTTTCTACTCTTCTGTTAAACTGTTCTATCGTTTACCCCCACTCTAATGCAATAGGTCTCTTATCCACCTGTTGCAAACTGCCCATCACCCATCTTGTGATTTCCTTGTCTTGGTTACATCTGCTGTCCAATTCCCAGCATGATGAGGTCCTGACCCTGAAACGAAGTTTCTAGGTGCTTCCATCAAATGACACTTATTTTCCCTTTACCTTAGGAACAAGTTTAAATGAGGACAGAATTGTTCAGTTTTGAAGGGATCAAAGGTTTATCAAATAGTTTCTGGAAAATCTCTACAGAAAACTTACACTGATATTGATTAGAATCATTACCTGAGGCATCAAAGTAGCCACATCACCATAATTATCAGTTAAAGGTGAGTGTTTGCTGCAACTGCCAGCAAGGTTCTCCAGTGCTCAATTGACTGAACTTTAAGGACTCACATCAGAGCCTTCTCTGCCTATAGGCTCTTTAGCATTGCAACATGTAGCATGCCTGTAATGATCCATGCATACACACAC
Source organism: Carettochelys insculpta (assembly GCF_033958435.1). Lineage (NCBI taxonomy): Eukaryota > Metazoa > Chordata > Testudines > Carettochelyidae > Carettochelys > Carettochelys insculpta. The sequence continues at coordinate 55,625,339 of NC_134140.1, forward strand.
AGTTGCTGTTACTGATGCATAAGGGTTCTTACTGTCATTAGACTTGCATTTACTCTGAGCAGGAGTAGCTAGGTTTACCATCTCCATATTAAAATATACTGATGTAGTGCTAATGTACTATCAGGCTCCTGGAGTAACACTGAAGAATTTAATTGATCCCCTCACTGCTATTTCACAAAACACTATGGTTGGACTTTTTTTTTTTTTTTTTTTTTTTGTTCAGCACCCTTGGGACCTGATTGATGCCACATGTGGGAATTTGCTGGCCTGTGGGTGGTTAATATTGTCTAGCACATTACCAACACTTCCACTGCCTATTTGGCTGTTAGACATTTAGGGGTAAATTAGAGCCAGGACTGGTGGCTGTAAACAAATTGGATGGGACCATGGGAAACTTGGCCACATCCATGGTAAGAGGACATCCAGCTAACTACTGTTGGATTACAGATGTTGCTGGATTAGAGGATTTGTGTGTTAGAGGTTCAACCTGGAGCTTATTCTATAAGTGGGCTGCCTGGTCCTTTTCCATTTCATTTTCATTCTGAAAGAAGATTGCTTTGCTTTGGGCTGGCCTGAGGAATATAGGAAAGGGAAGAGAGAATTTTAGCTATTCTGCATTGACAGAAGTATGATTTTTGTGAGCAGGTGTCTGTATGCCCATACTGAGCACTGCTGATTGTATCCCGCTTGATTCAGGATGTCAAGGTGTAGTAAAATGTCTCTAAGCATCTGGGATCCTATTCTAGATTGCATAGGCAGGTCCTGGGGCGGGGGGGGGGGCGGGCTAAATCTGGAACTGTGGGCTAAGTCTCCAGAAGACTGTACAATTGCCACAGCTTGTGTGTGGGGGCGGGGGGAGGCAGCAGGGCAGAAGAGCAACTGAAACAGGGTAGTTTGCGGGGACTGGGCTAGGGAAAAGAGCAATGGGGCAGTGCAATGGCACTTCTCTAGTTTTATACTTATCCTTCAAAGGCAGACTAGACAGATTTGTATTTCAGTACCTATTAAGAACACTGAAAATAACTTATAATACAAGAAGGGCACAGAATTTTGCTGCTATATTGAGTCATTTGCAGAACATTGCCGCATTTTCCCACTTTTCACATCTCCAGGTATTGTAAGATGTCTCACTGCAGTAGGGGGAGGGGGGTGTTCTATATTTTTGACCATTGTTTTCTAGCTTTCCCCAGAACAATTTTTCATTGTTATGTCAGTTTCATTTTTATGCTGGCAATACAGTCATGACTCCCATAGAAAGCCAACATCTCTGGGCCGTTTTTTGTCTGGCAGGCACTAAATCATGCATGTTCAAAATCACAGGCTGCTGAATGTTGCCAAGTTGGAGTTCTTGGTGGTGATCTCCTTAAATTTACCAAGAAATGCCAGGTCTATTCTTTTGGCCTTTGACCTTCAGTTCTACTTCAAACGTGTATCTTGGTTGGGAATTGTTTGTAGTTTTATATGTAAGAAAAAAATATCATTTATCATTGAAACTTTCCTGGACTGTGGGTATTTCTCTCCATTACTGATGTAGATAGCGTTTCACCTTTTCACTCATGATTTATGCCTCTCAGATCAAATTACTGGAATTCTTTATTTGCTGCCTTTTTTGAAGCTGGGTAGCCTTGCTGCAAAAATAGCCCCAGCTACACTGCCTTTTTTCTTTTGACACACATCATTGCATCAGAATGTGTTAATTAGCACCAATTTACTTAATCAGTGAATGTTTTCTCAAGAGCTTTTTATCATTGACAGGGCCTCTAAAACTCTCCTCCAACTTGCATTTTTCACTCACTACTTGCTGGCAATAGGAACAGTTTCCATACAATTAAAATCTTTAGTGGATCATTGGTTGACTCATTCCATTATGCTCACAATTACATTCAAGAGCATTCCTTGCATTTATGACAGTTTCACCAGCCCATTTATGGTGCTCAGCAGGAGGCAGAGAAGAAATGGACATATTGTGTCCTAAAGGACATGAAGCACCCACCATCAATGTATTCTTTCTTATAACGGCAGGGAGAATCAGTACAGCTATTAGACATCCTCCTCCTGTGAAATGCCCTGAGGAGACGCATCAGTTCTCTACTTTTTTTTTTCCCCTCCCACTACTCAATTTTTTTTCTGCATCCTCAAGATGTTCATCTTTCTACCTCACCAGTTATCATTTTTTTTTTCATATAGGCTTTCCCTCATAGCCAGTTCTTTCTCTCTCCCAGGTTAACCAATCTTCTTGTGCAGACCTAATTTTGCCGCCCCCGCCCCCTTCAGTCTGCAGAAATGGTATGGTTCTGGCTGATCCAGTTTCCTTTGCCTGTCCCCAAGTGAGCCAAGACCCAAGAATAAGCAACAGGGAGACAGGTTGAGAGGGAATGATGTGTAACTCCTCCTGTTCCTAGTCCCGTGTGAGGTTAATCATCATAGGGGGAAGCCTTGCGATTTCTTACATAACTTGGGAGACTAGTCCTGAGGCTCCTTGGTGTGCTCTGCGTTGTGTGTTAATGTGTGTATGCACCTCAGCCCTGACCCTCTCAGATAAACCACCAAGAATAGGCTTTATTCAGTAAACAAACAAAAAACATAATCACAATTCAGCAGCCCCACACCTCTGCCTGCATGCTGCTTCAGCTCAGTCTCTGCTGAGACCCTGCTGGGGGCTGGGTGCACATCCTGGCAGGAAGTAGGGAGTTCTCCCAGCATGCTGCAGTTTGTAATCCACAACTTGTAGTTCCCAGGGCTGGAGCTGAAATGCACTGGTCTTTGGGCTACAGATGCAAGGGATCAGAGAGAAGTTACTAAATGGAGTGAATCCTGAGATGCTCTGCCCCCATGCAGAAGCCTTGGTCTGACCAGCTTACAGCTGCCAGAAACCATTCCCCTGCAAGCGGTGGACTAGATTGTAATGGACTTCCATGGCTGAAGAAGTCTAAAGGTGACTTCTGCTGTACACCGCTCTTGTTTTGGCCAAAGAATTGTACTGAGGAGCAATATTAGGCACTGGCTCCGAAGCAGAAACATGCAGGATAAAATCCTGGTTGTATTGAAGTCAAAGGCCATTGAATTTGGTGGGGTCACATTTCACCCAGACCCCTATGGTGTTCTGCTGACTCCAGGCATCAGAGACTGGATTTCAGAATAGACTTTTGTATGTCTTTCAAAATACTAAGCACAGGGCACAGATGTTCTAATGTGTAAGCTGCTTTACCAGTGCATGATTTGAGATAATGCTAGAGGATACCTAGGCAGCTGAAACTTGTGTGATGTGGCTTTTATGATTTGTAAAAGCAGCATCAGAACCAACCTGGCTGTTAAAGCACTCACTGTAGCTGTTGTAAACAGCATGCTCTTTAGATGCTCAGGAATCAGTATGTAGCTTGGGATTCTTTTTATGCTCTCATAACAGGCACACAACCTTTTTGTGATTTCTCCAGAGAAATCCCATATTCTCATTGTTCACTTTCATGGCCACAACAGTACAGCTTGTATGTATAGAGCAATTTGCTCTGAACATAAGCACTGACTGCTCCTGTTGCTTAGATAACTTCCTTGCTTTCTCATGAAAGGAAAATAGGAAGTAGGGAGACAAGCTTTCAAGTTTACACAGATCAATTCTAATTCTTCTCCTTGTGAAGTCATCTGTGTAAACTTGAAAGCTTGTCTCTCTCCCTAACAGAAGTTAGTCCAATAAAAGATACTTCCTCATCCTCCCTGCCTCTGTCTTCTCATAACTTTTTCTTGTTTGGCCATTAACTTTTTTTAAAGGAATGTTAAAGTCAAACCAACATATGTGATGAGTTTTGAGGGCAGGGGTGCATGCATGGGGAAAGGTAGGCCTTCCTTTGTTAAACTGCATTTTTGATTGCTTCCATCTTGTATAAAAACGTTTGACTATACATAAACATTTGACTAATTAACCTGTAATAGATTTTTCTGAAGACTTCCTTCAGCAGTTAGATATACTAACACAACCAACTGTATTGTATTATGATTGTGTATGGGATTTGGGTAGAGTCTCTTTAAATGTGAACTCCTGTGACACTCTTGGTTTTATATTTAGAAATTGCCCAGCATGGTGATTTTGAATAGGTAGTTAGATCTTATATTGTGTATATAGTTTGTTTAAAAAATAAACATAATTATATTGACCTCATTGACTGACTGTGTGGTTCCTTTGGATTTTTATTATTGGGGGGACAACATATTTCCACACAGAATCCCTTTTGTTTAAAAGAAAGTGGGGAGGGTGTTAGCTGTAGCAAAAGTGAACATTTAACCATTTACTTTTACACCTCTTTGCAACGCTCATTTGGAAGCCCATAAATGGACAGTTGTCTGCTCAAATCCCCACCATGAGGTAGGAACAGACAGCTTGCTGTCCCACCAACCACTTGTGTGAAACAGAATGGGCACACATCTGCATCAAACAGAATATTTGATTAAAAATTTTTTTGAAACTACATTATGAGGTTAATAAAGGGTAGCTGTCCTGGAATCCCCATTCATTGCCACTTAGGATAGGCAGTACGTACATCTCACTATTAAAAGCCTATCTTCACTGACCCCATAGCAGAGATGACTGTGTGGCTCTGGGTTTAAAGAGTAGGTGGTGAACAGTAGTGAAGAGATTAGCTCTTCTGCAAGGCCTTTTGCATTGATAAAAGTAATACTTTTTTCCCCTTAGGGCTCCATCTTTTTTTACTGTAAATATTTTCCAAAGAAGTACTCCAGTAGACAGAGTTGATGTTCTAATCTGGTAGTAGTCTATAAAGGTCTGAGGGACTTTTATATCCACTGAGTGCTCACTGACTCAAATCTTCAACCTCCATTGAGTGCAGTGGAGTTAGGTCAGTTTATACCAGGAGGAATCTGTCCAGTTGTATGCAGGTATAAGTTAGAACCCAATGGGTGGAGAATGGCTTTTAATATGTTTGTTCTTCCTGGTCCTATTAGTGTGGTGAGTCAAAGGGTTTTTCCTGAGCCTGTCTCACACATCAACACCTCTATTTTGTTTCTTCCTGAAGTAGGGTTCTTGTGTTGACTGACTGTTCACAGGATTATTAATAATGTGACAAAAGGCTGCAATAAGTAAACTCACTGTTGCATTTCTATCTTAAAGGTAAAAAAGAGAAACTAAGAACCTTACATTAAGAAAGCAGAGTGGAAAGGGGGGAAAACGTTGAAAGAATGGGAAATACTTGAAGTACTAAAAAGTAGACAATGTTGTACTGCAAAAATATTTTAGTTGGTATTTATGGGTTTAGCTTAAGAAGCACTCATCAGTTTTCTCCTGTGGAGGATTTAGACATGTCAGATAGAATGGGAATCAGAAAGGGAAAGACTGAAGTTGTAGAAACACTAGGTACTAAAGTACACTATTAGGTGCTTTATGCTACCATGAATTTTGCATTAGTAGAGCCCCAGAAATCCATGGATATCCACTTCCTAGCTGTGGGTATCTGCATTTGTGCATATGGCTGCGGGTTTCTGTGGCTCATTTTTGTGGCTACAGATGCAGATACAAATTTTGCATCTGCACAGGGCTCTATGCATTAAGTAAAGGTATTCACTAATTCCTGCTGCTTTTTTTTTTTTTTTTTTGGAGCAGTCTTAAATTAGTCCTACACCCCAATGCATATAATCAAATACCAGGGAAGTCCTGCTACACTTTCAATATATCACTAACAAAGATTAGCCACCTAAATAAGTGCTGATCCAGGGGTGAGCTGAAACTGTCAAGTAAATTTATAGGGTTAGGGTCTAGATCTGTTTGCTGGGGCATTTAGATGGAGGGCATGGTTTAATTGTACCTTCTACCAAGTGATCAGGAGATGATTTATAGAAAGCATTTCACATTGACTAAAGGATTATTGTAGAGCTTAGCTCCATGTTTCTTAATCCTCGAGCAAGCTGTGTTCACTTCCCACGGTAATAAAGTACACGTTGAACCTCTCTCATCCAGCACCCTTGGGACCTGACCAGTGCCAAATGAGACAATTTGCCATACCATGGGAGGTCAATATTGCCTAGCAGCATTACCAACACTTCCATTGCTTACAGGGCTCTTGGAGGACATCTAAGAGTAACAACAAAAAGTCTTGTGGCACCTTATAGACTAACAGATATTTTGGAGCATAAGCTTTCGTGGGCAAAGACCCGCTTCATGGCTACCTCTCTGATATTTGTCATCTAGAAGTAAATAAGAGCACAGATGACTGAGAACCAGGACTGGAGCCTGTAAACAAAATTTAATGGGACCACAGGAAACTTGGCCACGCCCATGATAGTGATCGACCAGTTAACTAAGATCATGCTGAGGTGTGGATGTTGCTAGATGAGAGATTCAGCCCTAGAGCTCTTCTCCATTTGATCATTGGAATGTGTTTCTGGTGGAGAGTGAGAAATTTTAGTCCTGTGCTTTTGTTTGCTTCCTATTTTGTTTTTCCTTTCCTGTGGGTTTTACTTGTTTTAAACATCAGAAATCAAGCGCTGAGTCCCGTTTTTCCACCCCACCCCCCCCGGTAGAATTGGTTAATGATGGGTGAACTTGTAGTGTTATGACATCATTTTAACAAGGAAACTTAAATTAATGAGATGGGAAATGAGGTATATTCTCCCTTTAAAAATAGGGAGATTTACTGTCTGCTTCTGTTAGTCTTTCACCCAATTAAGGGGTGAGAGAGCCACCAGATGACTTCTTTGAGTCTTCCAAAGAGACTTCTAAAAGGAAGATTTCATACTGCATCCTAAGTTTAAAAAACCAGCAGAGGAAAAATATTAAGAACCTTCAGCCCTCCTGTTTGTTAATATGCTATAATGAATCAAAATAGGCATCATCCCAATCTTCATTTCTTGGTAAATCATTTCAAGTATAAGAACCGGAAAATAATAGCAATAAAAAGAGGATTAGAATAAAAATACAGGCAGAGATGAGCATGAAAAATAGGGATATATATACTGGGAAGGTTGATGAGGGATCATTCAATTCAGGGAGCTATAAAATACCAGATATACTTGCATATAAAAGCAATAATTGATGTCATGATGTGAAGACCCCTGAGACAGGAGTTAGGTAGAAACCATTAAGTTTTGTTTCAAAGGCCAGTGAAAGGCTGTGTCTGTCCTTGGACTTTCATAAAGAACTTCCATTAATACCAATGAAACTTTCAATCTGCAGACTGAGGCTAAAACCTGAGCCATATTCAGTTTAGGCAGAGGATGAGTATGAATTTGTAATTTAAGGGCTTGTCCATAAGGTCAATGTTTCTGTGCTACTAACTGGTTATCCGTGGCTAGCTAACATACGATTCATGCAGTTAACAGGTTAATACCTAGGGTTTTGCCACTGAATATTTCTGACATGAATGATTCTGAGGAGTGAAACTTTATTTCTAGAACTTGAGAGCTAATATTTGTTTCTCCATGTTCTATGGAAATATTTTCACTGTGAACCATATTACAATGGGTGAAAACCATGATTTTGTACAGATCCCCTGACAGATGTGCCTCTGTCACATTTTTTTCTGTACGTCTATCAATAGACTTTTACCATAGCAACTTTCTAAGATTAGGTGTTTTTGCGGGGTCAGTCTTACAATTGGAAAGCTTCAGGAAAGCTGCCTTCACATGTTCAATTTGTACTCAACACAATCTTTTCTGTTTTTAAGGTAAATCTGTGGACAACAAATGTTTAAAGATATTTGTTCCTTTCTCCAGTGCAATTTGAAATCTCTTCTAGGATGATTTGGGGCAGATTCTTTCACTTAGCTGATTCAGAGCAACTTCAGTTGAGTTACCGCTGATGAGCTGGTCAAACTGTTGCAAATAATGTTACACGGTCAACCTTTTTTTCTGTTTGTGAATCATTGACAAAACTGTCCCAATTCTGTTAATGGGATCTGTAGTCACTTGCCAAGTAGGCAACCACTTGTTCACAAACCACTAAATCTGATTGCCAGAAGGCGAGTTATTCTTTTAGTTTTCCTTCAAGTAATGCATAGGAGCTCTGCTCAAGAGATGACTGACTGTTAAGTGCTACAGAAACCTAGAATAGCAGGCAGTCCCTGATTAACTTAAAAGGTGGATCAAGAGAAGAGACAGACGATTAAGTGGTTTTTGACTTCAATCTGTGCTCTTTTGCCTGAAAATGGCCAGAAAAAATGAATATGTGAAACAGATTTTTGTAACATCCTACAGCTCCCTCAACAAGTAGGCACTCCCAGTTTTAATGCTGGTATACCCGAAAGAGTGTGAAATATCTAACTGCAATATTTTAGTACCCTATTACTGAAACCATTAACTCTCTAAATGAGGTGATGGACATTATGAGATGGGAATGTTCTTGACAGAACATATTGCTTAATTATCACCTCCTAATACTTGCTCGTCACATTCATAATCAGTGCTAGTACAAGTGAATATGAAATGTTCATAAGGAATGAACATTTGAGAAATAATGTTACTTAGTAAAAAAAAAAAAAAAAAAAAAGATTAAATGTCAGTGCTTCATTACTGTCTCTCTAGCCAAAAAACAGCCTGTGGTTATTTGAGGTAAAAGCAGGAGCTTTACAACTTGAACTGCAGTAACTGAGTTTCCATGTCAGTCTGTTAGTAACCTTGGTGCTTCTTTTTCCTTTCCTAACTCTCTGCTGCAAGGGAGATCATTCCTGTTGCTGGGTGTCCATCTCAGTGGCACTCACACTAGGAGGATCACATGGTCCCCCGAAGACTGTTACATGGGTGAAGGTTATACTCCCTTTGCAATGCCAAGTTGTTGGTGGAAGCTAAACTGCTTTGCCACTTATCTATTTCTTACTCATTTCATACCCAAACAGGTACATGACAGATCTGAGCATGGAAACTTCCAGGGTTATTGTGCTGAGATGTGCCAAATACTGTGGGTTCATGGGATAGTCAGACATGACTATCAGAAATTCTGTGCACTTACCTTTGTGTTCTAGGCTTGCTGGGTGGGTTTCCTGTGGAAGCCGGCACCACTGGTGGCGGAGGGGGGTAATTAGTGCAAATTCTGGTTTGCAGCTACACAATCCTTTGAATCAGTAAACTGTGTGTGTGTGTGTTCCTTGGGGAAAGGTCACTTGTTGCTTCTACCTGAGGCCCAGAAGTTAAAGGCCTCTATCTGTAGTGTCAGCCATCCTGATCTGCTTCCGGGAGAGACTTGCTCTTGAACAATGCATTAGGATGTCATGCAGCTGATAGTAATATCCGGTAAGCTTAGTGTGTGTGCTTGTCAGTGGTTAACCCTGTTGTTGTCCAGAAAGACACTAGAATGGCAGGTGCTGAACCAAAGTCAGACTTGCTGGGATAAGCACAATAAAATCCATTCATTATAATCCTAAAACTCTCTCTTCTGGACAGAGATGAGTGTGTGTTCCCATACTAATGCCACAGACGTGCCATTAAAGCCAGAACTATGACGGTAAATACATACATCTCTGAATCTGGCTCTCAAATTTAGCTCACCCTCCCATGCCAAAAAAACTAGAACTCTTCAAATAGTGCTGGAAATGATAGTATGTAATCGAGAGACTGCAATTTGTAGGCACAAGAAGAGTCTATATTGATGGATGGCTGGGTCAAATTTGGAAAATTTTTATTCTATTTTTTTTGCCTTTATGGATTCATGTCAGACAATACTTTAACAAGGGTTTTTTTGCTTTTATAAATACATTTGACACACAGCACTGGCAAGTCTTACCAGAATTTCCTCATGGATGTAGATAACTGACATGTAATTTGTAGCTCATTGATTCATCCTGAATGGAAAGGACATGTCTTGTGTATATACATTAGACCTATTTGAACAGCATATGGACCTTGACTGACTGAACTTAGCTGCAAGCTGAACTAAAAATGAAAACTGATGGTATAGAGGTAAAGACGACAGCTTTTGTCAAGGCTGTTTCCCCACTCTGGTACTCAGTGCAGAAGTGTGGTTGGGTGTGTTACAAGAGACCTTAAAATTACCTTGCCTCTATAGGCTTCTGCTGAAAAGCTTCCCAAGGTTACTGATTCCCCGACTCTGGGAGGTAGCTGCTACCACCCATGTGAGAGAACCCATCTTTGAAACCCATATGAGGTAACCCAAAGCTCCTAACCCTCCCTTAGAGCTTGAGAACAGAGGAAGAAATTAAGCTGCAATCTGGTAGCTGGCCTTTTTAGTCTTCGTCATGCACATATACAGACCCTTCTGTAGGGGACAAATCCAAAGCATCGCCTTAAAGTGTGATTTGTTAGCAAGATTTAGGCGGCAAAGCAAACAGTAAACTTTCATATCTGACTTTGTATTATTGGGAACGCTCAAATAGCCGGCATTTTAACCATAAGTAAATTTCAGTTATGTTTTAACTCCTTATCTTTCACTCCCGCCAGCTGATTTCAGTTTTAATCTAACTTTTTGTTTTCTATCTGTATTATGGAGTCATAATGCCAGTTCATTTTCAGCACTATTTCCAGATGAAGTGGGTCTGCCCCATGAAAGCTCATCATCTAAAATTGTTAGTCTTTAAAATGCTACATGACTGCTTCTTTGTTTTCCATAAATACAGTATGTTTAGTGTACAATACTATTGTTGGCAAATAGAGTACGCTGCATACATTTTTGTTTTGGTCTTGTTTTTTCCCCTGGGGGAATAAAGGAGTTTCGAAGTGTGGCTCTTTATTTTGAAGTGCCCGCATCTATATGGCCAGTTTGCATTTTGAAAACAGCACTTTTGAAGCACTGCTTGCTGCCTATATGCTAATGAGGTGCTGCATATGTATGTCAGTACCTCATTAACCTGTTCCAAAGTACCTTATTAACATGCCTCTCCCAAAAGGTAGGGGCAAATGTAGACCTGGCCCTTGTGGCCTGGATATTTACTGAATTAAATAAACCTGCTCAGGATTAAATCTCTCTCCCTTCCCTTCCCCTACTTCTGGTGACACACACACAGCCCCTGGGACAGGAAACAGCTTCAATTCAAAAATCCCCGTCTTCCCATTGGCTCACTTGGCTGCTTGCCAACAGAGAATCCATTTTCTCTGGGTTTAACCCTTTTAAAGGCTTTGATTCATGTCAGCCTTGTTTTAGATTATGCAGAAAATCCTAAAACACATTTGTACTTGCAGAATATGCGAAGATGCCTGGTGCATTACAAGAAAAATGGTCTGTCTAAAGCAAATCTGATCTTAAATGCATTTTCATTCTTCTACTTTTCAAGAATGATTGATACATGTTTCTCTAAGATCAGTACATGTTTAGGGGCTGTTACTCTGAGGAGAAATTATAGGACAAATTCATCTCCATAGTCAGTAAATGCACAAAATACAGCAAAGCACCTGTGCCAACAAACAAGTGAATTTCAATCAGTGCCTGATGCACAGTTTAATAGGCTTTTTGCATTTTACATTAAACACTGGCTATACTGCATGAGCAGCATGACTAGAATTACATCCATTCTGGCTTCAGTTGGGATATCTGGTTAGTAACCTTTGAGGATATCTTCAGTAATTAGCATCTCATTATACAGTACTGTTATAGGAATAATATTGCCAAACCTTTCATCATTCTCTGGTGTGATGCCTGGAAAATAGGTTTGGTATTGCTGAGGACATAGCTAACTCATGCCAGAAAAATGGGACAAAAGGATCCCTCTCATTTTTGTTGGGCCAGCTTCTGTCTGTGTATTTTGGAATTGTTGTGTTCCCGTGTGTGGTCTGCTTTGGCATGGCTGCATTTCACTAGTTACCTTCCACCTCATGGACAAATATTTGCAAAATATTTCATTGGATGTTAGGTAAATGGGGCAGTTGCTCCAGGGCTGGTGATTCAAAGCGGCATGGTTTGCCAGAATGCCAGGCCCTTTAAGTCACTGCGGGAGCACTGCCCCATGTGCTCCAGGCGTTGCTAGGGGCTGGGGTGGGTGGTGTGGTGTGCTAAGCACAGCACTGAGGGTTGGGTGCTCTTGGCCTCACATCTTTCGCCATTGGCCGTGCCCCTTCCAAGAGTGTGGAGCCAGCCCCTCTCCCCACCTTGCCCAGGGCCCATGGATGTTGTTGGCTTCCCTGGGCAGATGATACCCAGTGACTCCATGATTCTCTGAATCTTTGAGGTTCTACAGTAGTAATTGACAGCCCTGCACCTTCAATGTAGACCAGACAAACATTTGTGCTTGCACTACACTTGCTCAGTTTTGGTGGGTTTCTTGTCTAAAGCCTGATCTTAATGCCCTCAAGGTAGGGGAACTCTCTCAAAATGTGACCATCTTATGGAAGACCATACCATTTTTATAAATTGTTGGGACACATGGCCTGTTTGGTGCTCTTCAGCTGAAATGTAAAGGGCCCCATTCAGTAGTATGCTTTTTGACTATTTTGACAATGCAAAGCAACTATAAGCCAGTCACTGGGCCATTTTGTAACCCCAGAACTTGAAATTGATGGTCAGCCATGTTGTGGGTTCAGCCACTACTAGCTGAGCACCACATAGTTAGAAATAATCTTAAGATTCTGAGTGGCAAGGCAAAACAACTCGCAAAATTGTGCTAATGTCTCATGGGAATGGAAAGAATATTTGGACAGCCAGTTTTGCTTTGTGCCCTGACATGTTTCATTGTTATGGCTAAAAATACCAGAAATACTTTCATTGTAAGAGAAAATGAGTAGCATGCTGAAATTAGAAGTGATAACTTCCTGGGGGTTACTGTGGTGACCTGATAGGCATTACCATGGGTTACACCTTGTTAGCTATAAAAATTTAAACAAAATGGTACACAGTGGAGTAGTCCAAGGTAGCTTTTCTTTGGGCATGGAGCTGACACCTAAACTGCCCAGCTGGAGGGAAGGATGGTCTCCAGAAGACTCAAAACCATCTCAGACTTTGTGTAACTAAGTGTTCAGGGTGCTCAGAACCCACTGCTTCAGTATCTGTTTTTTCTTGAGCCCAAATAAGTGAGTAGATTTAAGCTAAAGGACTTTTTGTTTTACCAGTCACTTATCAGAATTGTATTAATTTATTCCTGTCATTTCCAGGCGAGAAACAGTTACGTTACCACTCCTTTGGGTTCTGAAAGCCCTGGGTAGTAGATCTGGAGAGCCAGCCAGGAGTGGTGGAGAGGATACAATTGGTACAACTCGTTTGCTGTGAAAGAGGAGGATGGCAGGGTAGTGTAGCAATCTATAATGTCCCATATCAGAGTCTGCTAGTCAGTCAGTTCATGGATGACTTACTGGGACTTAAGGCTCAGGCTGATAACTTGGTAAAGTGGGAATTTGTCAGAAGAAAAGGGAACGTTTGGAAAGAAAGAACAGTTGGGAATGATTTTTTGGGAAACATGATTTCATATAGGTGCATGGTAATGGTCTTTGGAAGCATGGAACCTGCACTGTCCCTGGGGCATTCCTGCAGCTCTGCTAAGGTGGTATTAGATGGTGTTAGGTAAACAAGTTAAAGGCAGAACTAGAGGAGTTAAGGAAAGATAAAATTGAGATGGAAAAGGAAGCAGCCAGCCTGTCTGCAGAGTCCGCTGCTCTGTTCCAGCACCTTGACTCAAGCAGTGCAGATAGTAATGATGCAGAAGTGAGTGTCAGAGTGCGGGGGGGGGGAGAGAGAGAGAGAGACAGAGAGCCACAGTCTGGAACAGGAAACTTCTGAACTGAAACAGCAGCTGTTAGAATTAGTGAGTTCCAGAACAGGACCCAGGCAGAGCTTGGGGAATGTAAGCTACGAATTTGTGCATTCAGAACCCAGTTGGGAGAGCAGTAGGAAATACCTATAACCTGGGGATCAGGTAACTCGGGCAAGAAGAGAATCCAGATTTGCCTCCATCTTATGATGATCAGAGCAATGATATTCATGAGCTTCCTTTTCCATTGCATGCTTCAGCACAGCCTGTAGGTTCCCTTGTTTGAGACAGTGGATGAGTTGCAAAAACCCTCTCCCATAGCCCTCCATATTAAATACCACAGTGATGAAGACTGGAGCCTGAGGGGTAACTAAACAAGGGAGGAGTGGGTAGAGTTGCAGGGGAATTGGCTGGCTTATTAAACTGGAGCACAACCTTGAACGCTGGCTGGCACCATCTTGCTCCAGTGGATGTGGTGGCCTTGATTGGAAACTGCATGACTCCAGAGGATTTTGTGGTCTCCCTTGGGCTATTTAAGAATGGATCCCTCCTGGAGATGTTGCCCCAAAGCATATCGATTTTGCAAGAGCAGGTGACCGTCTCCACTCTTCTTGTGGAGCCAAGAAAGTGGGAGGTAGATGGGTTCTCGGATGTTTTGGCCCACAGAGCCACAGATCTCTTTAGTTTGCTAGATTTGATGTTGTCGCCTAAATGCTAAGGTTTTCTTGGCTTAGCTTTCCCTTCCTTCATAGGTCATTCTTTCCAGCCCCCACTTCGCTCTTTGCCCTTCTTTCTCAGTAGCTCTCCACACTCTTGTGGCACTTTTTTGTTCTAGAAGTTATGGGTGAATGCCACAGGTGGAAGTATTTTACAGCTGTACAGGACATGATTGCCAAGCAATAGGAATGTTAGCTCTGCTTCTGATCCTAATTACTGTCCTGAAAACAGTTCTGAGAAGTTGTAAATTAACGAAAGGAGCACTGGGCCCAACAATTACTATTTGTTTTCATGTAGCTTTGCCCAGCGCAACCCCAGTTAAGGCAATAGCCTTTCTGGATAAGACTCTAAAGTAAGATGAGGACAAAAGGAGGGGGAAAAGGAAAGGAGGTAGGCCCTACAAAACTCAGGGGACAGCCCTGATCCCTGGCAGGTGGAGATTTGAAGAGGGCTCTTAAAGCAATAGCCAAAAGAGAAGAGATGGTTTGCTCAGCCCAGAATTAAGGTTGGCAGAACATGATAGGGAGTCACCTCCGGGTGCATCTCATTAGGAATCCCTAAGACAGTGGCACATTTGGACATTGATGGGAAGGGAAGCTCACAGTTTGAGGAATTTGATTAAAGGATGCTCAGATGGGACTTTTTTAGATTCAAGTGCCATTTTTGTCCCTTCATGAGCACTTGGAATTAGAACCTGTTTTGGACCTTCTAGGCCTTTAATGAGGCAGAAGGCATTGTTCCCTTTTGGAGAAGTAGCCTGTATTGCATAGGCCAAAGGAAAATAAAACAGCAGTTTGGCTTAGGGTTTTGGGAAGAGAGAGGGTCCCAAGAATTGATATTGAGGAAATTGAGAGTTCTGGTTTTTTTTTTTCTTGCTAACGTGATTCTGGAGAAATGCCGCCAGGCACATCCAAGGAGCCAGAGGGATTTCACTGAGTTACCAGCTAGCAGGCCTCAAGGCACATGAAGAACTGAACTGGCCCAAGTGGTGTCCAAAAGTTCTAGCCATTGCAGAAGAATGCTGGGAGATCTGGGCCAAAAATAAAATAGAACTTGGTAAATTTTTTTGAAGAAATTCTACTTCTGGGCCCTGATCCCCTACCCTGAAAGCAGAATAGGTATCTGAAAGAGGCAGAAGACAGCCTGAAAAACAATGTGCTCTTAAGCTACGGGGTTTTTATGTTCCAATAATGCTGCCTGTGGCCAGTCCTTAAAAGTGAAGGCAAGACTTGTAGGTTTTGTAGGAATATTTTTGTCCCTTGATTGGATGACACTCTCAATGGGTATGGTAAAATATTGGGTGGTAGCCTCCATTGTAGAAGGGGCCCAGTGATCTCCAGTTACATTTTTGCCAGATTTTGGTTATATTATAGCAGGACAACTACTACAAGATTGAAATTGCCTTTCAGGGAAGACTGTCAGGTTTTGTGAAGTGCCTGTGGGATGAATAATGCCCTTATTTGTCATACCTATGTGGTTAAGGTATGGGTTTGAAGTGCCTGAAAGACCATGGGTTTTTTGGGTGCGGGAGAGGGCGGTGGCTGTGGGATATTCTAGTTTGCACTTACACCAGAGAAGAGAATTTGGAGGTACTGGACAGGGTGTTACAAAAATTCTGGTAACTGCATTTTAAAGAAAGCCCAAAAAGAAATTATCTTGCAGTGACTCTGGAGACAGCAGGGGCATTCCACTGCTCAGCAGATGTAACTGCTCTTAGGTCTTTTTTAGGGATGGTTATTTTCTCCTGAGAGAGTGAGATTTTCTTTTTTTTCAGAGAAAGCAGCTTTTCAGCGTGAGTTATTAAAATGGGGAACAGGAAGGTACTGGGGCTCATGTCCATAGCCCCAGATGCAGCACAACCTGCAATCCCACCCAGGAATATGCTGGGGCTGCAGCTTGAGTTGGAGCCACCAGAATATTCCTAGGTGGGAACAGCAGTTTGTGCTGTATCTGACAGCTATTGATAGGGAGATAAGAGCTGTACTGAGTCAGACAGAGAAGGAGAGTTGCATTCCTGATAGGAAGTGGCATATTGGTCCTGTGAAAAAGGATGTGGGAAAAATCACTCAATTCCCCCCCGCCCTGCAAAAATAAGGAGCAGAAATAAGGTAGATTTCTCCTATTATAGCCTTGAGCCTTAATCTTAATTAAACAGGGATGGAGCCCCTAGAACAGTTTGTGTAACAAGAGGCACAGGACTGGAAGACAGTAGAATCAGGAACCTGTTGTTGCAAAGAACTTGGGATTGGGTATGAATGCACCAAAAATACCTTGCAGTCAGAACCTATGCATTTTAGAAATAAGAGAATTTTATGCCATTTAAAAATAAATTATTAGCATGTATGTGGTGGTAGTTGTATATGTCTCAAAAGGTAGTGCCTGGTGCTGATGACTATGTATCATGTACTTCATAATACATGGGGAAACATGTTTGTTACCACATTGTAGTTATTGCAGGATGTGACTTGTTTTAAATTTCAAGTGCCTGAGTTGGAATATAGCCAATTAAAGAATATACAATTTATATGAATTTATTACCAATATTGCCTGGATGCTCCTTTTTGGGGCATTAGTAACGTGCTGCGAAGCTAGAGGCATGCAGAATTATGGCCACTGTCCATTTAAACAGCTGATGTTGAGAAGCTTAGTGAGGGTTTGGAACACACAAGGTGGGAGACATTGTTGGGGCAGTCCTCCTTGGCAACAGGGATTCTTCACGGGGCTTGATTTCCAGTTGTGGGGATATTGATGTTTCAGATGGTGGTTTATTTTTGTGTTTGGCACTGATGTGCTGGGTATTAAAGAAAATTGATCAGTTGCAAAGTCCCAGTTCTTGCAAACCACAGGTTCTCTCCATGAGAACTTAAGTGAGGTCTGGTGTCTAACGAGGCAGACTTGGGGGCGGGCAGCGGTGATGATTATTGCCTGGGCCTCATTAGTAGCCCACTGAATTTCTTTTGTCCCTGGGCCATGGCAGCAACAGACACTGCTTCTCCACTCTTGGGGCCTGTAAGAGTGTGAGAAGGAGGGTGGGGATTAAACAGGGCTTGTTTGCCCAATCAGCCCCACTCCGGTTCACTTGTAGCCAGTGTCAAGCCTGGAGGGGTATTAGAATTGGAGATGCACATCTCCTAGAACTGGAAGGGACCTTGGGAGGTCATCTAGTCCAGTCCCCTGCCCTCTTGGCAGGACCAAGCACCATTCCTGACATCTCTTTGCCCTAATCCCTAAATGGCCTCCTTAAGGACTGAACTCACAACCCTGAGTTTAGCAGGCCAATGCCCAAACCCCAGTTCAGGGCTGACTAGGCAAGAGGCAGGAGCTGGCTCTGTAGCAGCAGGGCCTGAGCCAGAGCCCCCATCCGGTTGGCCACCAGAGGGCGGAGCCTAAGGACCCTCCCTCAGCCACAAAGCGGGGAGGGAGCTCCTCTCCCACCAGAGGGGAAACTAGCTTCTTGGGGCTATACCCTAAACTTATCCATTAGACTCTTGGGTGTGGGCTAAAGACCTACACCTCAGGGTGGCCTAGAGGCCTGTCACCAATGGGAATCGCTCACAGGGCCTTAATGGGAAGAAGGCTGCCCCAGCCTAGACAGAGTGCTTCCCCAGACAGCACTCTACCCAGGAGCCTGGGGGAGCACTCTGTGCCATCAGCAGCCTGGGTGCCAGAAGAGCTGTCAGCTGGCTACCCCTGCAGAAGGGACTGGAGGTGGGATCCAGGGATCATGTTGGGTATAGTTCAAGTTGTGTTTATAGCAAAGGGTGCCTGTAAGTAGGGCCTAGAGTATGCATGCGTGTACTGAAGACCTAATCAATGAGTAGCTTTAGGTAAAATCACCCTTGCTTTGTACCAGCCTTTTATCAGATGGAGGAGCTGTGCCCATCCATCTATTCCTGCCATCACTATTTATTTGAGTGAAAACCCTGTGTAACAATTCTAAATTCGGTTTAGAGCTGCATAGTGCCATCAGACTGGCACGCAGCCATTGGTGTGTGCCAATTAATCCAGCCTGGAATGATTTTCCTTTTAGTACTCACCTGGCCCATAATAAATAACCATCACAAATTCAAAGATCTGAACTTAGAAGGATGCCTCGGGTATTGATGTTCCTTTAAAAAGATTGATCTTTTGGTGATAGTGGATAAATGACTGACTCTTAAAATCTGTAATTTCCGCCCCTTACCATTCAGTCCACTGGGAATGAATTGCATTTCTATATTCTACCTCAGTGGGAACATGGAGCGTGTATGTGTGGGAGAGACTAACAGGTAGATACTCAGGATATGTGCATCTGTGGATACTGGCTGAAGGGGGGTGTGTGTGTGTGTGTGGTGGGGGGGGTGTCCATGCACCCTGAAGGGGTGAGGCTGGGGCTAGTACCCCCCCGCCCCTGCACTAACTCTTCAGTGCTGTCCTGAGTGCACAGCCCAGGAGTCTGGAGCTCGCCCTACCGGACTCTGGCAGTGATTTAACGGGCTTGGGGCTCCAGCTATTGCTACTGTAGCTGTGGCGGCCAGGAGCCCCAGGTCTTTTTGAATAACCAAGCCCTAGGGCAGTTACTCTTGCTCCCTCCAAAGTCCCCAGTCCCACCCTGCCCCACCCACATCCATAATGGCAGGTCTGACTAAGACCAGCTAGGTGGTGTGAAATGTTACCACAGAATTAACTAGTACTACTTCAATTGCAATGGTGAAGAGATCAGCCTGTTCCAAGGCTTTCCCAATAGCAAAGGGCTGCAATTAGAAAGCCAGGAGAGCCTCAGCCCTGCAGTGAGGACAGGCTTTAAGAACATCAGCAGGTTGTGAATCCTTTTAATACTAACCTAAAAACAGCACATGCGTTTTGTTATCCATATTGAATTATCAATTAATGTTTGTGGATAGCTGTGTTATTTTTTGAGGCAGTAGGCATCCTTCAATCCCGAGGGATCATGGGTTTGCTCCCCAGTTGGACTGGTTCAAGCAGCGTCTTCTGTGGCTGTGCAATCCAACCCGGGAGTGGCAGTCCTTTCTACACTGTGAGCAGCAGTAGGCAGATGTCGCTCTGGTATCACAGGCATTGATCTTCCTGAAGGCTCTCCTGTCTTCTGCTTCCTTCACCAAGGTAGCCTCATACATAGCAAGAGCTTCCTTCACTCCCTGTTTCCAGGCATGCCTGTCTGAGACGAGCGAATGCCAGGTGTTCACACTGAGAGCGCTGAGGTCACGCTTGCACATGTCCTTGTAGCGCAATTTAGGTCGCCCTTTCGGCCTCTTTCCCGACGCCAGTTTGCCGAAGAGGAGGTCCTTCGGTATTCGGCCATCTGTCATGCGTGAGACATGGCCCAGCCAGCACATATGCCTCTGTTTTTTTTTTTCAGAAGGGTGAACGTGGAGGCAGTGCCTGCCCTCTCAAGCACTGTGCTATTGGGGACCTTGTCCTGCCATGAAATACCGAGTATGCGCCTAGGGCAGCGCATGTGGAATGTGTTGAGCCGCTACTCTTGTTTTGAGTGCAAAGTCCATGTTTCACTGGTGTACAGCAGTGTGCTCAAAACACAGGCTGTGTGGACGTGCACCTTGGTGTGTACAGTGAGCTTATTGTTAGCCCACACTCTCTTTGTCAGCCTGGAGAATGTTGTGGCGGCTTCTCCAATACGCTTGTTGATCTCACTATCGAGTGACAAGTTGTCAGAGATCATTGAGCCTAGGTACACTAACTCATGGACAACTCCCAGTTCATAGTCTAGCACGTTGATAGATGGCTCATTACCCATGTTTTGGCCCATCACCTGGGTCGTACTCAAGCTGATTGTGAGGCCAAATTCCATGCATGCATCTGCAAAGCGAGTTATGAGTGACAGCAGTTCCTGCTGAATGTGAGCAGCAATAGCTGCATCATCAGCAAAAAGGAACTCCCTTAGATGCTTCGTAAGCACCCTGGTCTTCTCTGTAAGCCTTGACACTTTGAAGAGGTTGCCATCCATTCTCGTGTGGAGAGAGATGCCCTCTGTAGCAGTTCCGAAGTCATATTTGAGCAAAACTGCAAAGAAGATGCCGAACGGTGTTGGAGCCAGCACACACCCCTGCTTCACTCCAGTGAGAATCTCAAAGGGTTCAGATGTGGATCCATCATATACGATAGTCCCCTTCATGGAAGGCCCTAATAATGCTAAGCAGAGTTGGGGGACAGCCAATCTTAGCCAGAATCACAAACAGACCTTTTCTGCTGACAAGATCAAATGCCTTGGTCAGGTTGATGAAGGCAATATACAGAGGTTTGTTCTGCTCCCTGCACTTCTGTTAGGCAACTACAAGAAAAAACCATGTCTATGGTGGACCGTTCAGCTCTGAACCCACACAGAGACTCGGTAGACTCTCTCCACAAGAACATTGAGCCTCTTCAGAACAACACGTGCAAATAGCTTCCCCACGGTACTGAGAAGGGAGATGCTGCGATAGTTGTTACAATCGCTTTTGTCACCCTTGTTCTTGTAAACAGTAACGAAGTTAGCATCCCTCATATCTTGCAGTACGCTGGCTTCTCTCCAGCATTGGCAAAGTATTCCATGCAGCTCTGAAACTAGGGTACCATTGGCACATTTGAGGATTTCTGAGGGAATAGTCTTTCCCTTGGGCTTTTCCAGAAGAGAGTGCTTTTAGCACGTCGCTGAGTTCCTCCAAGGTGGGCTCAGCATCGAGTTCAGTCATGGTGGGCGGAGGCTCAATGGCATTCAGGGCTCTCTCTGGCGTACAACTGTGAGTAGTGTTCCACCCAGCGTTCCATCTGCTTGGTTCAGTCCTTCAAGACCTAGCCTGTGGCCGACTTAAGTGGGGCAGTCTTTCTTTGTGATGGACAGATGGCCTGCTTGATCCCATCGTACTTTCCTCACATGTTACCAGTGTCTGTGGCCTGCTGAATCTCAGAGCAGAGTTGGAGCCAGTAATTGTTGGCATGCAGCCGAGCAACCTGCTGCACTTGACTCCGAGCAGACCGGAGCGCCTGCAGGTTCACCTCACTGGGAGAGGACCTGTATGCAGCCAGTGTCTCTCTCTTCTCAACCGGGGCGTCAGCACTTCAGTGTGGGCTTCAAACCAATCAGCGGACTTGACTGTCTTCTTCCCAGAGGTAGATATCGCAGTATTATAGATAGCAAGAGATGGGAACTACGGGATGCTGATATCAGTGTTGTCCGGGCAGGGCAAGGCCTCTTCAAGTGCTTGGACAAATTCACATACTTTTGAAGGGTCATGAGTCTTGCCAGTGTCGATGCGTGCGCCTCTTCCTTTTTGGAGTGAAAGAATCTTTGTGGCTGGATGTGCACCTTACTACACACAAGCAAATGGTCAGTGTCAGTCTGCGCTGTGGTAGCTATGTGCCACCCTGACATTACCTAAACGGCTGTATTTGATGAGGATGAGGTCAAGCTGATGCCAGTGTTTCGATCTTGGGTGTCGCCACGAAACTTTGTGCTGGGGTTTGATGTTGAAGGTTTTGGTTACACAGAGGTCATGTTGGGAGCAGAGTTCAAGGAGGCCCTGTCCGTTTTCATTCATCTTCCCTGTTCCAAACCATCCCAGACAGGATGGCCAGCTGTGGTGGTTGCTGCCAACTCTGGCACTGAAGTCGCCAAGGATGAATAGCTGCTCATGGGAAGGTACCTCACTGATGGCAATGCTAAGTTCATCATAGAACTTTGTCCTTAACTTCCTGGGCAGAAGTTAAAGTAGGCGCATAGACGTTTGAAGATGTTGACCATGCCCACTGGTGTTTGAAGCTGGATTTTCAGCATTCTCTGTTCCCACATTTGGTGGTATGACTGAGCCAACTAGGCTGTTTCTGATTGCGAAGTCAACCCCATGTTCCCTGGCCTCTTCTGGAGGCTTCCCATGCCAGAAAAAGGAAAAGTCCTTCTCCCTGAGACATCCAGAGGATGATAGCCTTGGTTTCCTGGAGGGCCATGAT
The DNA here is from genome assembly GCF_033958435.1 of Carettochelys insculpta. Lineage (NCBI taxonomy): Eukaryota > Metazoa > Chordata > Testudines > Carettochelyidae > Carettochelys > Carettochelys insculpta. The sequence continues at coordinate 55,647,625 of NC_134140.1, forward strand.
GTCCATCCGCAGTCTCATCAGCTCATTGTTAATGATTGCTGTCTTCCGGGGGTTACTAATGCTCTGTAGGCCTTCTGTAAGGCCCGGAGTCATGGTCCTTACATTCCATGTGCCCAGCCTGAAGGCTGGATTATTTTGTTGCTGGTTTGTTTTGCCTGGTGTAAGGTTAACGATCCACCTGTTGGTGATTCCCTAAGCCCCACACATCCAATGGAGCAAGTGGACTGTAGTGAGGCAGCACCTACTTAGCTGGGGGCTGCCCAGCTTGAGGCAGGCAGTAGCTGCCCAATGAGATCCAAAGACCTCTCCCACTGTCAGAAGCAACCCCTGGTGCCTCACTCTACGCCAATAGAGTGCAGTGGCTTAATACCGGTAACTGCTGCTTCCTGTGTTGTCACCGCTCAGAAAGCAGTGCCTGAGTGTGCTCTCCAGGGCGCAAGCCTGGGCAAGTAAGTTTGAAGAACCAGCTGATGCCCAGCAGCGGGTTTCCCCCTCTCCACGCCACTGATGTAATCCAAGGGAAAGGCAAAAGCTAGTAGAGCTTGGCACCAATGTCGTTGCAGGAGCTGCCAGAATGAGATTGAGCACAACCTCAAACTGCCTTAGGGGGCTCCATCTCCGGATTTTTTCCTCAGGGTTTACTCCAAAGCCTTTCCCATGACTAGGTATTGCCGCAAGGCAGTGGAGGTTTTCAATCAGTTTCCTTCCCCTTGGTGGGTGGCCTTCCCAGGCTGACAAGCCCCATCTGCCCAAAGCAACTGGTTTTAAGGTGTCAGTCACTCACCTTTGCCCCTTCTCCTGTCAGTGCAAACAGTTTTGCCAGGCTTGGAAACTAAGCCACACATGAAGGCCAGGAGCTGGACTTCGGTTGTCAGAGGCTATTGGAGACACACGCCATGGGAGCTTATCCCCACTACCACCCCTGGCTATGACAACCCTTGAAACCATTTTTTTGAGGTATTGAGTGAAATGTGATTTTTTTTTTTTTTTTTTTTCCCTGTTGACTTGACCTCTGTATTCACCACCTTTTAGGCATGCTGGCTGAACTTAATTCTTTTTTTTTTTTTAAAAAAGCCCTGAAAGATCTAACTGAACTTGGTCTGTAGCATAGATCTGAACTTCATAACCTTTACAGTATCTGCACTCTGAGTGGATGGGGAGTTTTTTGTACCAATAGCTTTGTCTATATTGGTTTTAATGCTGCATTAAATGTGGGGTGCTTAGGACACAGATGATAGGTATTTGCCATATATAATATGAAGCTACAGTTAAGCTGCTCACATCACATACCAGACAAAACTGATAGAAGGAATGCATTAATGTGCATAAAATTCAGAAGATATATTTTTAGCACTTTTTTTTAAATATTCAGTCTCAAATCACATTCTTCCTGCTTCCCCAGTTTCCTGCAATGTTTTTAGCCCTACATATGTGGCAGAAACCAGTCTCTTCCATCACCCTGCTTCCATTGGCTCTAGGGTGGTGGTCGTCCTCCCTGCTAAGGGCTCATCTAAAGGATTTTCGTAAACATCCCTTTTTCCTCACACTGGTTTCCACTTGATGGCTTCATGTGGACAACTGCGTGCTGGCATCTGGAATACATGGCTCAGCTATGCCAATGCTTCCTTTCAACCAAAGTGGAGATGAGCTGCTAGCTGTAATTTCTCCAATCTCTTCACTAGGGAAAAAGTTTCTCCATCAATGCTCAAGATCTTTTGTAGGCGGTTAATTACAAAGGCATATAATTGCTAATATTTTAATAATGCTACAGCGCTTACTGTTTTATGTTAGCAATGTGATTTATGTTTGAGTTGAAAATGCTCTATTTTTGTTTTTGATGCAGTATATCTTTGATTTTCAATATGGTGATGAATTTAGTGGACATCTTTTCCTGTGCCTGATGGCAATTCTTTCTTGGTCTCTGTTGGCTAGTAAGGTGCTGCTCAGGTAAATGAACTATTCTAGTTTCCTGCTGTTTCTGCCTTCTAACGTGGTGTTGGTGCTTCATATCTGGGTTCTAAGGATGATGTTTTGGTACAACTGGCTTTGAGATCTGCTTGGGCTGGTGCTTTTGCCAAGGGATTATCTTTGTAGCTTTTTGTGTGTCTCAGTAGTTTGATATAATCAGCAAAGCCTAGATCTTCGAGACATTTCCATTTACTTATGCTGTACCGGCATTTGTGTTGCTCATCTACTTTTTCATTATGTTATAGCAATGCCAAAGAACAAACTTTTAAAACAAACAAACAAAAAAAAAACTGCAGCCATGTTTCTTGCTAGCAGGTCTGATGTACCATTTTGTCTATTTTTTTCAGTTTTATAGAACGCTGCATTAATGGCCTTGACAATGATGATATCTGCTGAAATTCAATAAAACTGAAGAACATTGTGCAATCAGTTTATGCAAGCTGTCATGTGCCTTTCGAAAATCAACGACATTGATAAGGGTTTCTGCCATTCTATACATGCTCCTATCATGTTCTTTAGTGTAAATATCAGACATAGGGATCAGCAGGCTGGATTCAGGTCCAAAATTTTGGATCCATGATCTCCTTCATCCTGTGGATTTCTGAAGCATTTCACTACAACAGAATAGCATGTCTCTTCTTTCTAGCTATTTCAGGAACTTAGATAATCCCTCTTCTGGGTATTCATGTTTCTATTGGTCAGGAGCGATCTCTTCTCTCCTTCCCTTCCTCCTCCCAGGACTTCTTTGAACTGCTTTGCCAATTTTCTTAGGGTGGTAAAGTGAAGTCACTTCAGCATTTTTGCTGTAATTTTGATCTTCGGTGGTGGTGTTTTAAGGTTCTTGATTGCAACCTTTGCTTCCAATGTTTATATTGGGCCAGTGCTGATATCAAGCTGGTCTAGTTTGCATGTTTCATCAAACTCTGCTGTTTTGAAGTAGAGCTGTGTCTGAGGATTTCTTTAATCTGTTCTGCTCTACTTCAGTCGCAAGTATTTTTTTTCCCCATTGTTAACTTTCAAAATAGAAAATGGATCAATAAAAATTTTCTACACAGAATTTAGGTACTTCATTAACAATTCTGTAATTTTGTAACACAGAAGCAACTTCAGCTTCACTGCTAGGTCTTCAACATGCCTCAATTTATTTTTAACTTGTATTGCTTTTCACTGCTTTTTCTTCCTTGTACACCTTTTCTTCCAGCGTTTCATTGGTCTTAGCATCCAGCAGATTTCTTGTTCATACTCTTTCCTCAATAGCATGCATCTATTGGGCGTATCCAGCTATTTTCCTGACTACGATGATATCCAACTCAACTGGTACAGTTTGAATCATGTTATCTCCAAGTAGTGTGTGTGTGTGTGTGTGTGTGTGTGTGTGTGTTGTTTCTTCAGGTCCAGTCTGTCTGTCTTCCTCTGGCCTGGACAGTGCTCCAAACTTTTTCCTTATTTCAAGTTGGAATTTCTTAGAATATTCCTTTTGTGTGTGGTTCTCCCCGCCTTACTGTTTTATCTTGGCAATGCGAAAGTAGTTGCTGCTGACACTGGATGCTTGATACAGTTCATCTGCCCAAGACAAAATGATGTGTATCAAGGTGATGTTGGATGGTTTTTGTTCTTGTAGTGGAGTGACTTCAATGTTCAGTAGGTCATGAGGAAACAACTGTGCTTGTCAGAACACCAAGCACAACACACTTTCCCCATTTAGGATGATGATGATGATGATTCCCAACCAATATATCCCCGTTGTTCCTGCCACTCCTTGGTTATCACTTCCTGCTTTAGCGGTAATCTTACCCACTACAAGGAGTAAATTGGGTTTTAATCCTTCATCATAGATCAGGTTTTCTAACATTTTGCCACTTTTTTTATTGTCCGATCTTTCCTCCCAGAACTGGACACAGTAGTCCAACTGAGTCCTCATCAGCACCAAGTAGAGTGGGACAGTTACCCCCGATACATAACAACTTTGTCAATACACACCACAACTTTGCTTTTTCTGCAATTGCATCACATCGTTGATTTATATTCAATTTGTAATCTGCTTTTATGCCCAGATTCTTGTAATTCATATAAGCATTTGTATGGTATTGCAGATTTTATAAGAATATTCTCTACTCTGGCATATATGATGCGTGGGTTGGTTGGTTGGTTGACAACAACACTTTCTACAGAATCTGCCTTAATGAGTGCTATTTCCTCTCTGTGGACACTGAGACAGTGACATAAGCAAAGCAAGAGAAGGGTCATGCCTATGTATACTGGTCAGTCTGCTCTCACGCTCAAAATTTCAAGCCCATAGTTGGACATCTCCCTAATGAATTGTGAGGTCTATGATGTGTGAAAAGTTTTTTTTTTTTTTTTTCATATTCCAGCAACCAGCTGTGATGTACAGATTGCTCCTCCCCTGGCCTCACATGTCTGGAACCTGACAGGTTCCAGACAAGAGAATTTGCCAGCCCAGCAGAGGTCTAGGGCTTCTACCCCTAGTGGCTCCAGCCTCCTGCTCCCCCAGAACTCTAGCCCCCTACCTGGGGTCCCTGGGACTGCCACAGGGATCCAGTCCTGGTATCAGACTCCCTGGGCTGCCACCTGAGGTTCAGTCCCTGGACCTCCATGCTGTCACTCTGTTCCCTGTTCCACAGGCTCTGGATTCTGGTCTGGCCCAAGCCCCAGGACACTCTTGGTCCTGGAGCATCCCAGACCACAGATAATGCTGGATGAGAGAGTACTGAATTTGAGGTGCGGTCGGGGTGTGTGTGTGTGTGTGTGTGTGTACACTTATTTATTTATTTATTTTTTATTTTTTCTTGCTTTTTTTTGTCTCCTGATTTAGAGACTGGATTTCACCAGAATATGTGATGCAGCATTAGGGGCTGCCAGTGTTTTTCCACTGAGCAGCCATATGTACTGGAACTGTACCCAGACTCCTGTAACCAGTGTGGCTTTTTTTTTATTTTTGTAATGATAGGTTAGCTTGAAATTCAACCATCCCCATTCAGGCTTGAGACTGGCAGCCACCTCCAAAGTAGTGCTATGGTCCAAATCCCAATTAAACATGTTACCTGTACATATATTGAGTACAAGTGAAAGGGAAAAGTGCATGAGAGGGGTTTGCAGATGTCATGTAGGGTGAGGCCAGCTTGCAAGTGCAGTGAACTTTGCAAATGGTAGAAATTCATGCAGTGTGCTTTGCAGGCAGCTTATATAGTTGTAGAAGAATCTTGTAAGATGTTACATAGTCCAGAAGACTGCATGGCATCCTTCAGTGGGTGGCACTCCTCCCATAAATTTTCCATATCAAGCATGACAACAGGAGTGCCTCTTGTAGTGAGGTTTTCTGTCGCCGTCGCCGTCGTCGTCAATAACTGTGGGCTTGGCACCCGTTCGTGTCTGATGCCTCTCACTACTTCCTTCCATCTTTCCCCATCCAGTGCAGAGTGGTGCAGAGCTAGTCTACAGAAACTAAGCCAATCTACTACATCATGTGGTTATCTATTAAATGAGAAGTTGAAAAAACCTAAACTCTTTAAAATGCAATGTCAAATATCTTGGGTGCAAAGAGGGTAAATGGAGTTTCCGCCTGAGCCGCCAGGGAGAGGTGGTTGCACTATGTGACTTGTTAACTTTGAACTACCCCAGCATTTTCAGAAAAGAAGGGAGACTCTGAATTCAAAAATACACCAGAAACATGAGATGGTAACTTTTTTTAAAATTCCCTCACCCCAGTTAAAGTCTGTTCACAATAATATAAACCCCAAAATAATTATAAAAAAACCATCAGACACACATGGTGCTCTTCAGCAGTTGTACGTGTAGGATTTAGCTCTGGATGAGCATGTCTAGAGGTACTATTTTAAAAAAAAATATATATTTCAGCCATTCAATTGGTTGTCTCTAGACTCAATGCTTTTGGTCCAGTAGTGCAAGTCTTGGGTTTTAAAGCAAATATTGTTTGCATTTGAGCTTATATCTTATATGGTAATGTACAGTGGGCACACTTACTACATGTGCAGAGTATGGAAAGATAGGTGCCAAGAGCCTGATGCTACACAAGGTTATATCACACACAATTCTGATGATCAGAATTCAGCCCACAGAGAGGTGTGAGCATAACTGAGTTAAATTTGGTCCTGATGTTCTGTTTCTACTCTTGCCTCTCTAAGCTTACTGAAGCCCTATTGTGAAATATTACAAATACAGAGGTAATGTTACTAGTGGTAAGGTAATCTAGGGCAAAACTATAAAGTTGTGAAGGATGATCACTATGTAGTAAACAAAACTGTGGCCAAGCAGACTAGCATTTGTTCCTTAATTACAAATTTATGCAATTTTATATCAACCCCCGCAATCGTTACTGAAGACATATTATGGTGAATGGGGGAATGACTAAGACAACTAATATAATGCCAGAATGCTGGATTCTGTAGGGGTTTTCAGTGTGATAACTGAGATGCCAGGAATCTGGGCAAATGTTCACATCCAAATAGAGCAGGCTTTATGAAAATAACAATTTTGCAATATTGTTTGCAATGGGTAGCCTGTAATACACTTAGGTAGGAACAGTTGAAATGGGAGAAAATACAGCAGGCCTGATTTTAGTGCATGGGTTTCAGATGCAGGTGGGAAGAATGAAAGTGTTACATTTTCCAAAACACTTTCCCCTCCAATTTTTAGTTCTCCTCCTGCAAATTTTTTTTTGTTTTGTTTGACTCTGTTCATTTCCCTCTCTTGCCAGCTCTTGCCCCCCATCAAAAAAAAAGCCCTGTATTGTAGCAGTGAACTGATGCAGCTTTATTTTGACAACAGTGGAGCTGCAGCTTTATACCAGCAAAATATTAGGCCTTTATTTCTGGTACTAAACTACATTTAGTACTTTCCCCGATGTATTATACTTTTGACACCCCCCAAGGTAACTTCTCCAGTGCCACAATGCGCTCTAGTGATCACACAAATGACATCAAAGTTGATGAAACCATATTTTTAAACATTAGGCTTGACCTCTAAAGTGACACATGCATACACCCATTCCTTACTTTTTCTAATGAAAGAGGTGGTAGGGCTCAAGCAATAAGGTGCTGGGGCTTGCTCAGTTTTGTTTTTGTTCTTTTAACTTTCACGTTTGGCTATGAACTGTTAATCCTAGAAGTGTCAGGACTCAGCCCTGGGACAAATTAAGCATGGTGTGCAGCCATGTATATACAAAATGTTAGACTGAAAAGAACATTTTTTGTCAAGACTTATTTTGCATGGAAAATATTTTTTCCAACCAAAATAAGTTTTTTGATTGAAACAAATAGACATAGGAAAACTATATTTTTTGGGTGGGGGGAGGGGAAGGCATGTTCATTAAAGTGCTTGCTTTTGTGGGGTTTGTTTTTTTTTTGGGGCTTCTAAAAATGAACTTTATCAACCTTTTTATTTTTTAAATGCAAAAATGCTTTTGAAAAATATTTGTCTCTCTTTTTGAGTGTTAGTTAAATCCTCCACAGCATTTTTCTTTAAACTTATAATACTTTTATTTACCAGTTGAGATTAACTCTTAAGCACCTTTATTTAAACATTGTACTGTGTGGTTTATGATGCTGCTATCAACGTCTTGTTTGCTGAATCCATCTGTTTGTTTTGCTACATTTAGATTATGGACTTCTTGTGGGCAGGGAGTGGGTCCTTTTGTACAGCACCTAGCACAATGGGGAGAGCTGATCTGTGAGACACCAGTAGGCACCACAGTAATGCAAATAATAAATAACTCATGTATGTGTAAAATATATTTGACATACAAATAAAAACATCTTCTATTGATTCAGCTGAAGCTGGTGGCAAAGCCTACTGACTCCGAAGAGAATAGGCTCAGGCCCTCAAGTTTGTGAAAATTGCTTTTTAGTCACGAGAAGTATGGTTTGTGTATATATTTTTTTCTGCACCATATAAGAACAACTAAATGGTAGAGACTGGAGGCAAAATCCTGAGCATCCTGAATTAAGACAATGGGAGTTTTGCCATAGACAATTATGGAGTCAGGATCCCCTTTCTCTTCTATAAGAGATGTGATGTTTTGTATATCTTACAGATTAGTAGGCAGAGGCCGAGTGACAGTCAGAACTGCATGATAAATACATAGTACTAGCATTTATGTACTGTCTCCCTGTGATGTCTTGCATTCTGACAAGCTACACGATAGATTCTAAAGCATCCAGGAAGTGTCCTTTTATTTTGAAATAAGTAGTAACAGGTAGGATTGATGGTCAGTCCTGTTCAGAACTGTCTGATCTGGTAGTTCTGTTTTTAGGTAAGCATCCTTAATGTACTCTTCAGGTACAATTAAAAGAAACCCCTTATGTAGTGTATCTTCTGGCGACCTTGTTCCTTTTGAAAGATTTTGGCTGGATCCACACAGCACAGCTTTCCCAGCATATCCATGCTAATGAGCAGCCTCAAAATTGCAAATGGCCGCTCTTTAGCATAGCCACATGATAGCTTGGTCTTGTCAGAGGGGGCTGCCAGCAGTGAAGAGGCTGTGTGGACTTGCCCCTGCTGGCAAAAAGCCCCTCTGTCGCCAAACCCTTATGCCTGAATATTTTTTTTGTGCCTACACCCTGGGGGGGAAAAAGTGCTTTTCAAATAAAGTGCCACAAGAAACTCATTTTTAGTTGCATGCATAATTAAAACAGCTGTTTTGGCAATAACTTATTTATATTCATTTTTAATCAGGAAACTATATAAATAAAATTTTTAAAATGTCAGAACTTAAAAAGATTAAAAATGAGCTACCTAATTAAGAACAACAGAACTAATAAAACTGACAGCAACATGTAAAGGTCAAAAAGGAAATAATGTATGAAATTTCCAAAGCAAGACAGGAGGGAGAAGATTAATGTAACACACTTTATAAAGCATACTTACAAAAGCAAGGTAAACCAATAACTTTTTTCCTGAATTTATCTTTATACCCACACTTGAAACTGTTCTGTTTTGTAATGATAAGCAATCTACTCCTCAGAAATAAAAGGGCAGAACTATGTAGGACAAAGGTCAACATTTATATTTTGTAATGTTTGAAGAAGTTGCTATCTGTGGCTTCTTGGGTATTATCTTGTAATGAGAGCAGTATTTATAATTTGTTTCATGATTTTGTCCAGCAATAGTTCCCTTTCATTGTTTTGTACTTCAATATTTAGTTATAGGAATTATTCAGCAAATAATATTGTAAAGGGATTTTTTCTGATCTTTTCTGTCTGAGCAATCCTTGTCATATATAACATCAGTAGCTTTGCTCAACTAATATCATTTCAACAAGAAAAAATTATAGGCATAGAAATTGTGTTTTTTCTGTGGAAGATAACTACCAGACCCAGAAGGAGATTTAGGTTTGGAGAACGTTTTCTTTACTAGTGTAATAATTGAGGAGTAAATCATTTTGATATGTCATTGAATTAAAATGAATAAAATATATAAGGCCTGATCCTGCCACCTTTACTTAGGAGAGTAGGCTTACTGAAGCTAATAGGCAAAATTCATCCCTAGCCTGATTTCACTGAATGCAGTGCAATTACATAAGTAATGAGTCTGGCTCTACAGAGCACCAGATGCCTTAAATGGTTTGGGGTTTGATTATCTGAGACAGTCTCTTCCTCTGTGTGACCCTTCCCAAGCTGGGTGAAATTCAGCCATGAGCAGAGGGGCTGCTACTTCCAGTAGCAGTGTGTTTACTTTACTTCACTCTGGCACCTCTGTCTCTTGGTTGTAATGGGAGCTGAGTGGGCTCCACACCTTGAAAGATTGAGCCCCTGAAATGAATGTGGGATCAGTTGCAACAGATCTACATTCCATTAATTTTCTGCATAAGACTCCCTGGTTTTCCATCTTGAGAACTGAGAAAACATGACCTTTCACTTCTTCATGGAAATAGCAAATTGGTCTGTAACCATGAAGTGTGACCTATGGCTTTTTTGAACAGGCAATCACTTTTTTCATAGCCTGTTACAGTTATGGATCATTTTGTAGAAACTGTCTGCGTAGGGTCCTGCCACAGCTGCTCTGGCACTCTGGAACATGTTGGGTGGGGGTGTTTGATGGTTATGCAAGAGAGAAACTTTGAAGAAAGACCTATGTTCTGAGTGACTGACCTCACCCAAGCCACATACAACTTATGGGTTGCATATGCCCTGTACCATGGAAGACTTTTTTTATTTTAAAGCCCATGACCAGCCCTGCTGAGGAGAGGGTAGACAAAGAAGGCAACTACCCTGGGGCCAGGCAATTTAAAAAGGGCCTGGGGCTCCTGGCCATCCCTGTTGCAACAGTGGCATGTGCAGCCATAGCCCAGGACCTCTAAATTGCTGTCTGGGTGCACTGCACCATGCTCTGGGCAGTGGTAAGGGCTGGGCTGGGTTCAGCGCAGTCCCAGCTTGCTGAGGGCTGGTTGCCCCAGCCCTGCCCCTTTTGCTCTAGATCCCACCCCCTACAGAATGTGGAGCCAAGATGCCCCCTTTTTTCCCAGGTTCTGGTACTTCTTTCCTGGTATCCCCTTGCCTGTGACAGCACAAGTTTGGCATTTGTCTTTACCAGTTTTGGGACATGATGGCATATGGAGCTTTCTTTCACATAATTGTTCCCTAAATTTACATACGTATAAGTTTAAGTTGACAAGTACTCAATGTCTCTAGAGCTGCGTCTACATGTGCCGGCTACTTCGAAGTAGCCGTGCCAACTTCGAAATAGCGCCCGCCATGTCTACACATGGCGAGCGCTATTTTGAAGTTGACTTTGACGTAAGGCGGCGAGACGTCGAAGTCACTGTCCTCATGAGGAGATGGGAACAGCGCCCTACTTCGACGTTCAACGTCGAAGTAGGGTGCTATTCCCATCTCCTCATGAGGATAGCGACTTCGACGTCTCACCGCCTTACGTCAAAGTAGGGCACGTGTAGCTGACCTGGGTCCCGCAACACTGAAATAGTGGGGTCCGCCATGGCGGCCATCAGCTGAGGGGTTGAGAGACGCTCTCTCCAGCCCCTGCGGGGCTCTGTGGTCGCCGTGTGCAGCAGCCCTTAGCCCAGGGCTTCTGGCTGCTGCTACTGCAGCTGGGGATCCATGCTGCATGCACAGGGTCTGCAACCAGTTGTTGGCTCTGTGGATCTTGTGCTGTTTAGTGCAAGTGTGTCTGGGAGGGGCCCTTTAAGGGAGCAGCTTGCTGTTGAGTCCATCCTGTGACCCTGTCTGCAGCTGTTCCTGGCACCCTTATTTTGATGTGGGCCGCTTTGGTGTGTAGACGCTCCCCTGCAGCGCCTACTTCGATGTAGTGCTGCCCAACGTCAACGTTGCCAGCCCTGGAGGACTTGTAGACGTTATTCGTCGAAATAGCTTATTTCAAAGTCGCTACATCGAAATAAGCTATTTCGATGTAGCATTCATGTGTAGACATAGCTTAGGTGTGTGCTGTAACACTTGAATCATGGATTAACCAACAGCAAGTTCAATGACGTTTATGCAATGACATTTGAGCTCCATCAAAGCATATTTATGACCAGACTACCATGACATGCCATTTAAGATAACCTGTTTCCCCTCTTAAGTAGTTAACCATGTGTATTATCCGTTCAACTTCCTCATCACAATTTTTTCAGCTTGATGAGGCTGACAGTAGGGATAAGCATTGGAATTGGAAGGTCTGAAATTTTTGCACTCCCACTCTGTTAGTAGCCCTCAGCACCCTTCTAAAATGTACCTCTTGCTTTTAAAGTGCATGCACATAGTTACAATGGAGAAAGGCAGGGTAAATACTGAGGAGGTTATTCAAATTTTGGTGGAAGGAACATTCCTTGTGTGCATACTTGATTATTATAGTGGTAAAAGGCAGACCAGAAGTATAACTTCACTGCTCAGAAAATATGAGGCTCAAGAAAGGAATGTGGATTATGAATTTGGCAGGTGAATGGAAAAAACACGTCACATTTCTCTTCCACTTTGCCCAAAGATATATCTAACAAGAAATAGTGTTCTCAAAAAATGGTTTAATGAACAAAAGACTTTGAATTCTGGTCTGATAACCATTTGCAGCTGGATGTACAAAGGCAAGCCCTCCAAAATGTTATGTTAAATAAAAATTGGGTTATTTTACTGTAATGTTATTACTTCCTCAGTATGGTGTGTTTCCAATTTCAAAAAGTAAAAACCCAACTCCAAGCAAAAAAATATTTTTCCCCCAATAATAACTCCATTTGTTTAATGGTTTTATTTTCAGGCTTAATGCCTGAAGTTCCACAGGCTGCAATTCCTAAATCTATTGGGAATACTCTGAAAAGTTTTAATAAAGGATTGCTTTCCTTTGATTTGTAGAGTGATGTGGTAAACTGGGTTAAATTTCATCCCTAAAAATATGTATCTCAGACCCCATTAAAATTAAAAGGGGAAGTTACAACTGTTCATGTCTTCTGAATTCTGGACTCTAAGATCTCTACACTCAGGCTGTTAAAACTAGAAAGACTGATACTTGCCCTTTGTTCTCCCCGTCTAAGCCATAAAGCAGATTTGATGTGTTCTGACACCCTCCCCACAAAAAAAAAATTGTGGGAGATTGCGGGGGGGGGGCGGTGGGCAGCAGGAGAAGAGAAATGACTAAGAATGTGGAAAATTGCACAGCCTCTTATATTGCCTGTCTTGAGAGTTTTGGAATGGGTTCAGAATTTTGCAGGCTAAATGAGTGCTTACAGATGATTTGCTATTGAAAACACTTATTGGTCTTTTGAATGAAGAGATTTAAAGGGCAAGACAGTGATCCGTCAGCCTTCACTCTATTTTTTGATTGCATAAATGTTGCTCTGGTCCAAACACACTTTTCTTTACAGTCATCAATATAGGTGGAACTCACAGGCTGAAAGTGAAAATGTAAGACCCTTCATTTCTGTCCATAAGGAGTCATTCATTCACCCAAGTAATACCCCTACAATCACTGAACCCTGGTGTGTGTTTAAAGCAGGAGAACATTGAGAAGTAGGGAAGTTCTATTACCTTTTTGAATTTGGCATTTGTGGGACCACTTCTGGAATATTGTGTTCATTTTGGTTTTCACACTTCAATAGGGATCTTGAAAAATGGGAGCGATCTAAAGGGAAGAGCGACAATGATAAAATGATTGAGCGCCTTGGATCTTTCTTTCATTTCCAATCTATTAATTTACCAAAGAGACACTTAATGGGTGATTTCATTAGTCTAAGTATCTGCACATGGAACAGAAATTTGATAACACGATTCTTCAGTCTAGGAGACAAATCTATATCAAGACCCAGTGGCAGGCAGTTGAAACTAGACAATCTGTTTTGGGCACCATGATTTAGGAAAGATGTGAACAAACTGGAAATAATCCATAGGAGATTAGCAAAAATGGTAAAGGGTTTAGAAAACCTTACCTATGAGAGAAGGTTAAACTTGACATGCTTAGTCTTGAGAAGCGAAGATCAAGGAAGGCTCTAACATGTTGAGTAATTACGAAGAGATTGGTGCTCAACTTTTTTCCCCCCATGTCTACTGAAAGTAGGACAAAAAAATTATGGGCTTAATTTGCACTAAGGAAAAACTTCCGAACTAAAAGGATAGTAAAGATCTGGACTGGACTTCCAAGGGAGGCTGTAGAGTCCCATCAGAAGAGGTTTTAAAGAATAGATTGGTCAAATATCTTACAGGGAATGGTCTGTGGACTTGTCTGGCTGCAGTGCAAAGGATCTAGGCTTGATGACTTCTTGAGGTCCTTTCCAGCCCTACATTTCTATGAATCTAAACTTAAGATGAGAAAAGGACATTTTAAAAGTGAGGGTAACTAACCCTTAGAACAACTTGTCTAGGAATTTTAGGCATTCTCTTTAAGACTGGATTTTTTTTTTCCTCTAAAAGACATGCTGTAGCTCAACCACAGCTACTGGCCTTGATGCAGGAATTAATTCATGGTAGTTTTGTGTCTGACATTATGCAAGAGCTTAGACTAAATGTTCATAATGGTCCCTCCTGGCCTTAAATATATCTGAATTGAATCTGGTTCTCTTTCTGCTACATTGCCTTTTTTATACTTGTGTATCTCCATTGACCTCAGTGGAAGAGACAGAATAAATTGCTATATTAAAATGACCTTGTCAGTTTGGGGGTGGGGGGTGCAATAGGTATCTAAAGGAAAACTTCTTCTAAATCCACAAATGGAAAGAATTTAAAAGTACCTGCATTTTATTTTTAAAGGCTGAACACACTTTTTTCCTCTGGAGTAAGATACATTTCTTTATGTGAACCAGAAGACTTCCCCCCCCTTCATTCCATGGGATAACACTACCTCAAATTTATCAACTGCATGTGTTTGAACAATCAACATTTTATCACAGTTAGCAGGACATGATAGATTTGTATTTTCAGTGATGACTTCAGGATCTTGAATGCTAAAACTCACATGCTATGTTGACATTCAATTTATTCAGGCCCTTTATTAAGATCCGAAGGTGATTCCAGCAATATATGTTTTTCATTAAGCCTTATGTGGGTCAGTATTTTTTTATTGAACCCAAACTCTCCTCTCTTTCAAAAAAAAAATATATATCCTATGTAATTAATGAAGTATTCCTAGGTGGTATTCTAACTCCTCTATATGCTGTGAATATACGAGCTTGCTGTGGGAGAAACATCAGGCAATAGACTGTAGCAGGGATCACCATCTAGTATTTGTAGCTACAATATGGGTTGTGGCTTACTTGACTTAAACCCTCGTACTCTGAGTGGAGCATGGGTCATCCACAAGTCTCCACTTCACTCTGTCTTGGGGCAAAATTTCTAGCTGACTCCGGGAGTACCCCAGATGTTATCGTCATCCTTCAGCCTCAGTAGATCTTCTCCACACAGTCTGAGGTGTTCCTCTTTGTGTTTTCCTAATGGGTTCCATGTGAGAGCTTGACGCACTATGTTGGATGGCAGTTTTCTGAGAATGTGGCCTAGCCATCCTCACTTTCTTCTTTTGATTTGTGTCAAGCGGTTCTTGTCCTGCTCTGTCACGAAGCTTCTCATTTGTGACAGTCTTGCCATTTGATGTGACGGATGTACCTCAGGCATCTCTTTCTGAATGCCTGTGGCTTGTGATTAACTTTCCCACTGCCAATAGTGTGTAACATCCATTTAATGATAGTACAAAATGGCCATGAAGAGTAGGTATGAGGGGAAAACCTCATATCTACCAGAGTGAAGAAGCTCATGGTCATTGTAAGGTGAAATCTCTTTAAAAACGTTGGCTAATCTAGCAGTGGGCCAAGCAGTAGCAGGCCAAAATTGCGGTTTCTTTTGTACAATTAGGGTTTAATTTGACAGGTCAATTGTTTACTCTCCTGTTTGTGATATGATATGGTAATGACAGACTAGTATTTGTCATCGAAACAAAGTGATGGTATCAAGATGAGCACTCTTTTTAACTAAATGTGCTTCACTTGGGCCTGATCCTGCATCCTTATGCATCCAAATTCTTCACTAACCAAAAAAAAAATTCAAATACTAAAAGTGCTGGACCGGCCTCCCAAATTTAAGGATGCCAACTTTTTACATTTTTGCCAAATTCCATTTGGTGTACCACCATTGTCTACACAATGCATCCTAAATAATTCAAAGGTTTTTTTTTGTAAGACTTTCTTAAATTTATAGAATGTGTGGTATAATTTGCCATAATAGATGGGGAAAATGTAAAGAGAAATTTAATTGAAAAAGCCAATGCCTTTGCTCTGTCCCAAATGTTCTCCATATTAGCATGGTATGGGGGAGTCTTTCAAAACTCAAGGAGCTGTCAAGTTTGAATTTTAAATCCCTATGCAATATAATCAGAAATTCAGTCTATGCTGATTGCTAACATGCAAATGTCAATCTTTCAATGCCTTTTCTTAATAAAACCCCCATATTTTAAAATTATTTTTCTACTAGTATCTCAGTGATGAATCTCTGCTAATAAAGTCTTTGGATCCATGTTCTGAGAAGTTGAAATCTAATCCCAACTAAACTCTTTTTTGTCTGCCAATTTCACATCTATTTTTGTGCACCAATAATTCAAACTTGTTTTAAAACAAGACACTCTTTTTTTCAGTCTCTAATGTAGACAAAGCCCTTTTAATAAAGCTTTAAAATGTAAACCAGCTGGGGCATCAATGTTTTGAATGTCACCTACTGCAGCAGTGGCCTTATGTTTGAGGTATTACATGTGTAAAAGATCCAAAGGAGGCACTGTCACACCGAATTATAAATCCACCTTCTAAACAAATGACTTCACATAAATGCATGTGATTGCCTCAGTGCCCCCAAATTAATATCATATGTGCACTAAAATGGTAGGTAGATGTAGAATAGCTTGTCTTTTTTAAAAGACAAACAATTTTTAATAAATTGTGCAAATATGTTTAAAAAAACAGGCCCTATTTCTCCTGCTTCTTGAGACCTACCAATCTCAGGGACACAAGGAAGAGATTCATGAGTTGGGAGTTAATGATTATGTGGCATGCTGCATACATTGAAGGGGAGTACCAAAGTTGTTCACAAATTTTGAAATATAATTCAGAAATGTTATGTTTTTCCCATGAAAAATGTAAATCTGACGCATCTAGGTGACTAGATTTCAGCTTGAAGAAAGGAGTAACGAAGATTTCAGGAGTCTCCATATGACTGCATGCATGATAGGTGGCATGATTTGCTGTATTATAATGCACCTCTGAACAGCAATACAAATGAGAGATGCCTCTTCAGGTAGTCTCTTTTACATTTAAAATTACAGTGTATGTACAGCACAATGATGATGTCTAATTTTTTTTTTTTTCAATTCCACAGCTACTCATGTCCCAAGTTGTATGGAGGATAGAAATTTCATGTTTACCAAAAGTTTTGAGATTTTAAATTTTGTCTTTGTTCTGATCTGGGGGGAACCTATACATTTTGAAAGTCGCAGTGAGACAAAATTCAGAAAAAAATTCATTTTGGCAAATTACTTGTTTTGATTCAAACTCTAAAATCTTATTTTGCATATCATACAGAATAAAAATATTCTGATCAGTTTTTCTCAAAACAAAAATTGAAATGTTTCAATGGGGAAAATGTTGAGATGACATGTTTTCACCTTCTCAGAGCTCTTTTCCCCCGTTTTTCTCTTAAACAAAATTTTAGCAAAATGGGCATCATTTCAGAGTGTAGGAACTTCAACAGCGGTGTTTGAAAGGAAATGGTTTTTCTTATGACCTAGCTGTAATCATAATCAGTTTCTAATAGAATGATTATTCAATGTTACTTGCACTTCTGGGTTTCATTAATGATGGGTGGAGAAGTCCAGAGGGCTGTCATGATGCCACCTGCAGACTTCACCAGAAACTGGGAAGGGAAAAGCCCCCTGTGACAATCAAATCCTTAGAGGGCATCTTCCACATCTAGCTTGACACACCAGTCCCTCTAATGTAGTACTAGAAAAGAAGGCCAAGGGAAGTTTTAGCTGCAGAACAGAATTTTGGTTCAGGGTGTCACAGATCCCCAAATAATGGAAAGAAGATATTTGTAAATATATTGATTGAGAGCAATGAGAAGTGATGCAAGAGTTGCAGTTTTTGTTGCTCTCCAGAAGTGTCTAAAGGGATGTTTTATGCTTGTACCTCTGATGCTGTATTCTAATGACACTTCATAATGAGCAACAGCTGTAAAGATGGGAGTGGCGTCTGAGTCATAAATATGTTGTGAGCCATTTTTCAGTGATGTTCCATAGGGAAGCGCTGCTCAAAGGGGAACACCTAAGGGTAGTCCAAAGAATAAACCACCCCTCTAGTAGCAGACTGTAAAGGCAAATAGAAATCTGAATCCCTTTGTTCTGTTGGATCAATCTGCAAGCTGAGACGTGTTGTACAATCTACATGCTATTTTTCTAATTACAGCTTTTATGGCTTTAAACTGAAATATAGCATATCTTGAAATTCAATTATTCCCCCCACAAACTGTTCTTTCCCACACGGTTACAAGTGGTGTGCTTCCTATTGGAACTCAATTACCTGCAGAAGCAGATGTGCTAAATGACAATGTGAAGATGATTTGTCCAAGTAGATTTGAAAGCTGGCACCTGAAACTAGCTGCAGCACTCTTGAGAGGAGCACTGTCAACGAGCTGTTAAAAATGGCTTCTAATAACCAGATAAAATAGATGAAACTTCAAGTAAATCTCCATGTTCTTACCGATTTGCTTAATTTAATTGCCCCAGTTTTATTGAATTTTTAATAGAACAAAATGAGCTTTTAATGTAATCTCATTGAGGTTGGATCTAATTAGGTATATTAATTTATTATGACTTTCACATCACTCATTAATTTGTTTTGCATGTAGTTATTCTAAGTGAAGTTCTAAAACCTACCAGCTGTTTGTAAACTGTTATTTGCACCAGTGGATTCTTATTTGTGATATCAATTAAGGCAGTGGAAAATATAAGCTGGCTTATTTTAACTGTCTTACGGGGAGCCCAGTGCCCCGACTCAGCAACCGATGTGGTGGTATGAAGTTATGAGTCTGTATAGTGAGGCATATTTCCTCTGTGACCACTGTCTGAACAATGAGCCTATTGTGGAGGGGGCACTGCATCCATGTGCTCAGTGAATCTGTGTGCAGGGCTGGCATCCAGATATCAAGAATCCTGGGCACAGGAGTCCACTGGAGTGGTTAGAGGGATCTGCGGCACCAACGCAGAGCAGAGATCTAAGTGCTAATTATCTCCGCAGGTTTAGCTACGGGTTCTGTCTGCCCAAATCTCCAGAGAAAAAGGGAGTGGCTTAGGGGGCGCTTGTATTTCTAGCAATTGATGATTGTGTCTGAGTTTCCCCCAGAGGGCATAGACAAGCTTTCCCTCACACTACAAGCAGTAGCAATTCACCCGGTTACCCCTTCAGTAACTCTGAAATGGCCATTTTCACTTTAATTACAGATCTTCTAAAATCATGTAAGGAACTGAAATAACTTTGATTTCTCATAGGCTTGGATTCACTAGACCACTTAGGCTCAAGCTATGTCTGTGCTGGAGAGTTTTGTCAACACAACCTGGCTTTTTGTTGACCAAACCCATGGGGCATCCACATTCCCAAGGTGTTTGACAGTAAATCAACAGAACACGGCACTTTTTGCTGACAGTGGTCTGCTGCTCCTCCATAAGGCAGAACGCCTCTGACAGAAGGCTGGTCTGGACATTCCAGGCTGGTCTCTGTTGACAGGGCTTCCGGGATACTGGCCAACCCCATCTGCTGTGCATCCAGTTAGCCGTTTTGGTGAGAGAGCAGCCAGGCAGTCTGGCTGCTCTCTGTTGAAAGCGGATTGCTCTTTTGATCCACTAGGCGGTCTGGCTGCAATCTGTTGATGCAAGTTTTGTTGGAGGATATCTTTTGACAAACTTCTGTTGACAGAGCGCTCTAGTGTAGACATAACTGTAGGTCCTATGTTTGATGTCTCAGCAGTATTAATATTATTTTAGGTTGTGATAGGAGTCCATGACAAAACAGCAATAAACACATTATTCTGTTTACATGTAGTCATGTAGCACTTTAAAGACTAACAAAATTTATTATGTAATGAGCTTTTGTGGGACAGACCCACATCAGATCAAGAAGCGATCTGTCTCATGGAAGCTCATTGCCTAAAATTATTCTGTTAATCTTTAAAGAGCTACATCACTGGTAGTTTTTGTTAGAATACAGACTAACACAGCTATCTCTCTCTTTCTGTTTAAATGTGTTTGTGACAGCTTTGATCTTTTTTCCCCTTTAGGACACTTTTTTTTTTGTTTTTAAATATATGGCTAACTACAAGTGAGCCCTAGTTTTAATTTAGTTTATATTGGGTGTCCTAGAACTCCCATAATACTGCATTGTTGCTTCTAACAGGTTCTTTAAAGTGAAGTACCATTTTATATCAGTTTTGGGTAACTGCACCTGTGTTCTCCTTCATGGTCAACTGTGGGCACTCATTCTAAGCTCCTGACTCCTCAGCTATCATACTGGACAAAGACCTGTCTCTCTGCCCTTCCTGCAACCAGTCTTCTTTCAGTCTACATAATTCCCTACCTACACTTTCCAAGCTGCACTACCGCAACAGGGTAGGTTATGCATCTTTCTTTCTCACCAGCAAGTGAGCAGCTGTAATTGCCAGCAGTTAAGTTACACGCAGTTGTTTCTAAGCAAGCACATTTAGTCCTAAGGTAAAAGCGTGACATATAAAACATTTTAAAAAGTACCTCTACACTTGCTGACAAGCTTATCGGAAGTCGCCAACTCCATCAAGGTGCTCTGGTGCACATCAGTTCTTCAAAACACACAGCTGGCATCTCACCTTTTATTACAAATTTGGAAGTCTGAGATTCAGAACCGGAACAATAAGCTGGGTCACTCATCCATTTTGTTAAACAGCTTGGGTCTTTGCTATTCTCCAGGTTCAGGTAAACAGCAGACAACCTGCTCCTACAACTTCAAAAGGCAAGGTTTTGGCATAATGTATTATAGTGCCCATCTTTAAAAAAGGGAAGACATGATCCAGGGAGCTATAGACCAGTCAGCCTTACCTCAGTCTCCAGGAAGATCATGGAGGGGATCCTCAAGGAATCCCTTTTAAAGCATGTAGAAGAAGGAAAAGTGATCAAGAGTAATCAACATGGATTTGCCAAGGGCAAGTCATGCCTGAGCAATCAGATCAGCTTCTATGATGAGATAACTGGCTCTGTGGACATGGAGAAGTCAATGGATGCAGTATACTTTGACTTTAGCAAAGCTTTAGATACAGTTTCCCACAATATTCTTTCCCATAATTTAAGTATGGATTGGAAAAATGGACTGTCAGGTGGATAGAAAGCTGTCTAGATGGTTGGGCCCAGCATGTAGCGATCAATGTCTGGTTGGCAGTTGGTTTCAACTGGAGTGCTCCAAGCATCAGTTCTAGGGCTGGTATTGGTGAAGATCTTTCTTCATGACCTGGATGATGGGATGGAATGCACCCCCAGCAAATTTGCAGGGGACACTAAGCTGGGGGAACAGTAGATACGTTGGAGGGTAGGGGTAGAGTCCAGTGTGACCTAGATAAATGGGAGGATTAGGCCAAAAGTAATCTGGTGAATTTCAACAAGAAGGGCAGAGTCCTGAGCATGGTTCCAGTCTGGGTACCAACTGGGTAAGTAGCAAGGCAGCAGAAAAGGACCCTGGGATTACAGTGGATGAGAGTCTGGATATGAGTCAACAGTGTGCCCTTGTAGGTTAATGTCATGTTGGGGTGCATTAGCACAAGCACGTCCAGCAGATCTAGAGAAGTTATTCTCCTCTATTTGGCACTAGAGTCCACATCTGGAGTATTGTATACCATTCTGTCCCCTCCCCAAGTATAGAAAGGATGTGGATGCATTGGACCAAGCCCAGCAGGGAGCAATGAAAATGATTAGGGGGCTGGAGCGCATGACCTGTGAGAGGTTGAGGGATCTGGGCTGCTTTAGTTTGTAGAAGAGAAGAGTGAGGGACGGCCTTCAACTTCCTGAAAGTGGGCTCTAAAGAGGAAGAGAGGCTGCAACTGATGGCAGAACAAGGAGCAATGGCCTAAAGTTAGAGGGGGAGGTGTGGGTTGGTGGTTAGGAAAAACTATTTCACCTAGACCATGATGGAAAAACTGGAAAGAGTTACCGACAGGTGGTGGAATCTTCATCCCTAGAGGTTCTTAAGTCCTGGCTGGGATGATTTACTTAGCGCGGATCCTGCTTTAGGTAGGAAGGCTGGACTGTATGAATTCTTGAGGTCCTTTTCAGCCCAGGGATTCTATGATCTTTAACTAGAGGGGGAAAATCTGCATTAACCACTATCAGTATTTCCTAGAAAATCCACTTCATACTATTGTCCCAAAAGTCCATTCTTGTGTGGCACATTGCTCAATGGAGTTCTTCAATCATCCAACCCTTATCTCCCCTGGAGAGGTTACATACAATCCTGGCCCACAATGATATATAAACTACTCATTTGTTACAATGGACCCTGAAGATATTTAAACTTAATTCCCTGAGATCTCCTAAGGATTGCATGAAAGTGACATTTCTATCATATCATAGTTCAGGTTGTTCACATTCCTCTAAGAGGAGATGCTCCCTAATCAGAGGAGATTGGAGCCAGATTGACACTACTGAAGTTTGTTAGCATAGCAATGTCAGGCAAGGGACTGAAATAAACTCTCTCAATGCTGGCATAGCTAAAATGCTAAACCCACTGTGTAGCTGCAGACTTGCTGAAAGAGTCCTTGTGCTGATATAGCTTATTGATGATGAGGTGTTTTCAACTACACCAGCAAAATTGCTCATTTTGATAGTATAAGCTACATCTTGGCTGGGGGTTCTGCTGGCACCACTATAAGCAAAATAACTTCATTGGCAAAACCTTTGTAGAGTAGATGAACCTTTGTTTTTCTCTAAGAACATTGATAATTTCCTTCCATGGCCTGTGCATTGATTGCAACTAAACATTGTAGAGCTGATATTTCAGGAGGGGCGTGCTCGCTTGATTTTAATAGGACAAAGATATGTTGAAGTCAAAAATATACCTGAAACCTTTCATGGCCTGCTTAAAGATCTCTACAATAGTCTGTGCGTGGACTATTCCATGGCCTTGCAGTCTAGGACAGTGAACCAGAAAGATACATCTCCAGCTGGAGAATGCACTTGCATGGAGGTGGAAAAGGCTGGCAATTCCTGATGTCCTAGTAGTTGTTGGTTCCACATGTGAAGCTGAGAGAGGCAGTTGTAATCTGCTACTGTATTAATTCACTCTTGAAAGCCATCTTAGAGGCTACAAATCCCAAATTACAGTCATAAATCAACTCCTAGATTTGACATTTTCACTTGAAAAACTGATATTGCAAAATGTTGGAGTGGTGTAAGAAACTCTGCTTTATTAAGAGTTGGGGCTGGAGTTTCAGCTTATGAAAGTGAGCTTTGAATGGCACTGAGCATGCGTTGTGCAAGTGTTCCTTCTTCAGCTTTTCCAGCTCCCCTCACTTGTGACCAACAATGCCCCTGCAGTTTTTATCTCTTAAGCATAAACTGCCAACTGTGTGGTACAAAGTATGCCCAGCAGGGCATAATGAGATCACTGAAACCATTCTCGCTTGTGACCTAATCAGCATTTGAGTTTCTCCCTTCTGTGGGGAAAGTCTGGTCTTAATGGTCCTAGCTATGCGCACTCAGTCTGCCAGGAGCTCTGTCTTAATCTCGGAGATAACTATCAGAACAAAAAAGCAGTAAAGTAGCACTTTAAAGACTAACAAAATAATTTATTAAGTGATGAGCTTTCATGGGACAGACCCACTTCAGACCATAGCCAGACCAGAAGACTCAGACTCAATATTTAAGGCACAGAGAACCAAAAATAGTAATCAAGGTTGAGAAAAATCAGAAAAAAATTACCGAGGTGAGCAAATCACCTCCACCCTCTACTCTGATTTGCTCACCTCAGTAATTTTTTTCTGATTTTTCTCAACCTTGATTACTATTTTTGGTTCTCTGTGCCTTAAATATTGAGTCTGAGTCTTCTGGTCTGGCTATGGTCTGAAGAAGTGGGTCTGTCCCATGAAAACTCACCCAATAAATTATTTTGTTAGTCTTTAAAATGCTATTTGACTGCTTTTTTTTGTCATTTAGAAGTGTTTATTTTTTAAAATGGCAACACTGCTGCCCTTAAAGACTGAAATGTAACAAGGAAAAATCTGACTGCTAAATAACTGTCCTGTTCAGATAATTGCAGTATTCTAAAACAAGATTGTGTTAGCCATTTAGTGTTATGATCGTTTAAGCTAGCACAAAGGTATTTTTTTTTAAGTGCAGCTACCTGTAGATTCCCTGCTGTACTTGCCATTCAAAAGTGCCATTTCCAAACATACCTCCTTGAAAAGTAACTAACTGCTGATAGAAAGAATTAAAAAAAAAAAAAATCTGTTTAGTTGGTGCACTAGCTTTCTCCAAATGCACCTGTGAAATTTGTGATTTGACTAAGAGGTTTGTGGTTAACTTACAGCTAAGCTATGTCTTCAGAGCGGACAGGAAAGGCAGTTTTGAGTAGGGTTGCTGGCTTTTTAATAGCACAACCAAAATCCTTGCTCCATCCTTATTGCAAGGCCATGCCCCCGGCTCACCCCTTCCCTCAGGTCCTATGCCTGTTCACTCCCTTTGTCTTCCTTCCAGGACAGGTACAGACTATCTGACTTAGCCCCACAGCGTTGGTTGGCAGTGCTGACTGGGGCTGCCAGGGCAACTTTTAGATCAGGCATTTAGGTTTGAAAACTGGCCACCTGGCAACTCTTTCCATGGTGAGGGCACCTGCTTGGGACAAGATTGAATTCTCTGTCCTGCCTCAACCTTTCTGATAAAGTTTGAGCAAATAAGAGACTTTGCACCTTTATAGTCCCATATGTAATAGTCCTGCACGACCTTTATAGAGGTGCTGTAAGGATCAATGCATCATAGAAGATAGGTTACTACCCTGAGAATTCAGGGTGTCAGGTTACACAATAGTAACCTCACAAGTATATGGGTCATTCAAGTATTACACATATCATGGGTATATCCTTGGAGTATATGAATCATGCAGGGAGAACATTTGGTACAAAGATATTTATTAAACTCTAGATAGAACCAACAGGTCTAGAGCCCAAGACATGTTACTGAAAAACAAACTTGAAGGTGGCCAAGCAAATCAGCCCTTCAGACTCTCAAATACTCTGCCCATAGACCACTGCGAGGGAGGGACACAAGGGGGCACTGGCCATGTGACCATATCCCCACATGACTTCTCCCTGCACCACTTTTACACAGGGAGAGGGCTGTCTCTAGGAGGTGCAGGACCAGGACAATGCCCCCCTTGTGTTCAAGGCTCTACCCCCTTTCTGCCCCCACTCCACCCCTTTCCTCAAGCCCCCTGCCCCCCACTCCTGCTCTGCTTCTTCCTGTCCCTGATCTGGCCCTTCCCCATCTCTACTACACCCCTTTCCCAAGCCCTCTTCCCAGCGCAAGGGGCTAGGAGCTGAAGCAGCTCAGCTTTCTACCACCCCTAGTGCCAGTGCCATGCTCCCTGCTGGTCTCCTAGGTTGTCTGAGACCTACAGGGCCTGGGGATTGGCTGCTGTCTCCTTACCTGACCCCTGTGTTTGTGGGTGAACATGACCCTTTGTGCCCCTCCCATGCATTGTACTGTGGAAGAAGTCAAATCTAAATCTCCAGTCTGCATTGCACAAATGACTTGTTGCTCTTTCATGGCTGAACAATTTCTTCTTTCTAGCAGCTCATGTTTCAGCTAGCTCCCCAGACATTGATATTTTTTTGGCTATCTGTTTAGCAGTTAGCAGTGACTGTTCACATCCGTTTTCATGATAATTCAGCATTTCTGTCAGAGTAACTTCAATTAATTTGCTGACATAAAGACAAAGTATTGAGCTCTGCAATTTTTTGCTCACCAAACTAATTTTAAAACCACAAGTGAGACAATAAACTTGAGTGTTCATCCACCAGTAATCAAGCTTCTGAATATACCCATTATCTTTTATTATTTCTCTCAATTTCAGCAGCTGATTACATATTCTGCATCTGAAACTGCAGAGCTTTAAGACTTCCCATTTCCCCCCTCGTGTCTGAGAGAGGCTTTTATGTTTTCATAGGGGGTTTCGAAACTGTCCACCTATCTGCTGAAGCTGCAAATGTAGTTTGAGTTCGTTGAACACTGAAAAAAGGTTTTTAAACAGTTTGAGGAATTTGCTGTGTCATTCAGAACTAGATTTAAAAAAATGGCAATACCTTATTCTTTTCTGTTAAATGAGTGCACGCTCCTCGATCTCGTCCTCTCCATGGTAGCTCTACTATCATATCTCTGGCCCTTGACCTCTGCAGTTATCAAATGTCCTATCTGGATAACTCTCGAAGTTTCTTGTCTGACAAGGCCTTCTTGGTAGTTTCCTGCACATTTAGAAATGATAGGAAGTGCTTTTCATTCCTGACTTCTGTGTATTGGATCTTCACTTACCTCCAAATGACAGACATTTGTTTTCTTGTTATCGATATCAGATGTGCAATCCAAAATAATGGATTAATAGTACATCTCATATGTTAATAATTGTACTGTTATCTTCAGAGAACTTCACAATGATGTCACTTTGTATTGTAGGTATTTTGTATTAGGGAAATTTTCTTCTTTTTAGCAAAGAACCATCTTGCATGTTCCTTCATTGCAGGCACAAATTTTGCCATTAACTTGAATTGGCCTAAAAAGTTTTCATTTCCAATCCTGTTAAGATTTTCCAGACTCATGGAATATGAGGCTCCATTCAGCTAAGTGAAGAGTAATGGTCACAATTTTTTTCAAATACACTTAATGAGTAGTGCGTCTCTGACTGAAGTCTGGTGAATTGCAGATTCCATTTTCAACTGTTTTCAGGAGAGCCATTTAGAAGTAAAAACTTCCCTCCTGAGTTCGCTTACTATTTCACTGTGAGAAGTACCGGATTGATGACAGCACCATGACAATTCGATTTAGCAGGACCCTGGGGGAGACACTAAATTGACCACCAACATGTAGACCCAGCAGTAAATATAGACAAGTCCTTCTTGTGATGTATGGTGGATTCAGAAGCCGCTACCATTGTGGAGTTTGGGGCAGATGAGTTTATGAACAGAGGCAGGATCATGAAGATGACAAAAAGCTCGTCATTCAAGTAAACTAAGGGCTATTAGATGATCGTGGAAGTATTGTCAGGCACTCCAGTTTAAAACCGGAAACAAAGGTTGGGAATAAGTGGTGAGAATGGAGAAAAGAGGTCTGAAAATGTCCCCAGAAGCCTGTACCAGTGCTGTTCAACTTATTCTTAAATTATCTGGAAAGAGGATAAACAGTGAGTTGGTAAATTTGCAGATGATACAAAATTTATTCATGATAGTTCAGACAAAAGCAGATTGCAAAGAGTTACCAATGGATTTCACAAAACTGGGTGACTAGGCAACACAATGGCAGATGAAATTCTATGTTAATAAATGCAAAGTAAAGCATATGGCTAAATATACCTACAGTATTATAGGATGTAAATTAGCCAAACACATCTTAGCTATCCACAAAGACGCCATCTGAAAATATCTCTTCCATGGCAATAAAAAAAAAAAAAAATCTAGCAGAATATTGGGACTCATGAGGAAAGGGATCGGTAATAAGACACAATTTCATTTTGGCTTTGTATAATCCATAGTATGCCAGCATATTGAATACTGCGTATATATTTGGTCACTCCACCTCAAATATATTGGATTCAGACATGGTATAGAGAAGGACAACAGAAATTATTAGGACTATGGAACACATTCTGCAAGAAGAAAGATTAAAAAGGCTGAGGGCTTATCTACCTCTACTGCAGAGGATCAGCCCACTCAAGGTTGATCTTCCTGGGTTCGATATTTTTTGCGCATGGACAAAATCAAGCTCTCGGGTTTCAGTCAACCCCTTTTACTCCTTGTGAGATGCAAGTGTAAGCAAAGTTGAAGGGGAAGAACTCTCCCATCGCCCTTCCCAGGTAAAGACAGACAATTTAGTTGAGTGCAGATACATCTACTTTATGCAATTGGCATAGCTAAACTGGCATAGCTGTGGTTGACTTTATGGCTATCCTAGATATAGCCTGAGACTTTTCAATATGGAAAATAAATGATTGAGGGGGAGATATGGCAGAGGTCTATAAAATTGAGAATAGTGTCAAACTGAATACATATTATTTACTCCAAATTTATACAAGAACTAGGAGTCAATCAATTAAATTAATAGCAGATTGAAAACAAAAGATTGTATGTTAGGTAGGTATTATAGATACCTTCATGGAGAATAGGTCCTTCAATGGTTATTAACCAGTGTGGGCAGGGATATAATACTATGTTTTGCATATCTCTTGCCTCTGTTTGCTAGAAGCTGGGAATGGGTGATTGAGTGATTTTGTGTTCATTCCCTCTGAAGCACCTGACACTTGGCTACTGTTGGAGGGTAGTATACCGGACTAGATAAATCTTTTTTTTTTTTTTTTTTTTTTTTTTTTTTTTTTGCTGACCCCTCAGGGCCATTCTGATGTTCTTACATAGAACCCAAATGTATCTGCCCCCTGCTGTAACCACCTACACCCTGCTCCTCTCCCAGAGCTCAGCCAGGAGTTCAGGTGGGGTGTTTCTCTTTCTTTCAGTTAGTGGCAAAGAATATAGATTAAAATTGTAAACCTAGCCATGCCCCTTAAGTGACTTAACACAATATGGCTGAACATGTTAGAGCTGAGTGGGTCTAATATATATTTCTGTCCTTTTTGGAAACTAGGAATAAGAGTTAAATAGAGGACTAAATGCTGGATTATGTTCCAGAAGACTAGAGTCCCCATACATATCCACTGGAATTCTAGTTAAAGTTACACCCCTGCCCCCAGCAAAATTTTGAAATGTACCTTGATTGTCTTGCCAATTCTCTATTCATTTTTGGTGTGAGCATAGCTTTTCTCATGAGTTTTGAGGTTTTTTGGATATATTGGCATTCCCCAAAACCAACATGAATGAGATTAATCTTACCAGTACCAAATAATTTGTAATATAAACTGGACTTTGCACCCACTTGTACAAAAAACAACAAAAAAAAGCCCAGCGTCCTTGTATATTTTCTCCATTTTGAAAATTTATTACATAGTTTTCTTTGGTAAAACTTTCTTCTGTTGTGACCTTGAAAACGTTTACCTTTTATACTACAATGGTCTGTTTCACAATGGTTATTTTTTGTTTTGTCATCTATGAATTTGGGCCATGTTGAAGGATTGCTGATGTTAAAAATGGATACTAGAATTAGCTGAGTGTCTTCTCAATCGTGGCTATTTTCTTTCATTTTATGCAATATAGTGAGTGGCATAACTGTTAGTCAACACTTGGTGATCCTTATTTTCTTCATACCAACAGCCTCTTCTTGATTAGTTTCCTGGTCTAAACTTATATTTAAAGATGTGCCAAGACTCAAACCTCTTGAGTCCACCTTTGTGTCTCTTAGTCTGCTCCTCCCTTCCTCTTTTTTTCTTGCTTTTTGTTGCACCTGACACAAGTTTTCTAAAACCTACTGTCATCTTGTGGAACTAGGCTTGTTGGTACAAACATGTAGGCTTGAGGACAAAACTGGGAGTGAGGTCACACACACACACACACACACACACACACACACGCTCATTTACTTTTTGTCGTCATAATACAATGACGAGGAGAATCGACTACATTGAAAGGCCCCTTTTTAGGCCCCATAGGGGGTAAAGGCCCTTAGCCACAATGATCTACTGATCTTGATGGGCCTTGAAACACTGAAGTTCCTCTCATAAATCAAAATCTTCACTGAGTTTGTTAGCTTTACAATCAAAGAACATTCATATGCCTGGTGCACCTAATTTTAAACAGCAGCACACCAAGTAACAGATAAGCAAAACCTCATCCACAGCAGAAAATATCCTTTTTAAGGAGCAGTGTTTGCATGGGAGTGTGCACAGAGCTGGGGGAGGTTTGCAAGCCAATTATGGGTAAGGCATGTACTATCTCTACAGGGAACACAATGTATGTATTCCCTACTGAGAAGCTAAACAGCCAAAGAGAGGATCCATTGAACTATGTGTACACTAGAGTTTTTTGTCAACAAAATGTGCATTTTGCCCACAATGCCAGGGAGCATCCACATTTTCTAGGCATTGTGTCGACAGTAAATTGAGAGAACACAGCACTTTTTTGCTGGCAGCATTCAGCTGCTCCCTCATGAGGCACAACTCCTCTGACAGATCAGGGACAGAAAACTGGTCTGGATGTTCCAGGGAGCCCTGTGTCTGCTGTGCTTCTGGTTGGCTGTTTTGTGGAGAGCAGCGGGGCTGTCTGGCTGCTCTGTTGGCAGAGTGGATCAGTCTGTCGATCCACTTGGCAGTCTGGCTGTGATCTGTTGACAGAAGTTTTGGTAGAAGATATTTTCCAACAGAAACTTCTGTTGACAGACAGGCTCTCTCTACACTAGAGCTTTCTGTTTAGTTTAGTTTACATCTGCAATAGCATTATGAGCATTTGCAACAGGCTATATAAATGTCAAATATCCCACAGTGGCAATAGTGTTACCTTGCTACATCAATCAAAATAGCCTTGAAACTATGGACTGGGTCTGGGGCTCCCTTGCAACTACAGGGTCATAGGGTGTTGCTATGTCATTGCTCAAAAGAAAATCAATTCACAGAATCATAGGTCTGGAAGGGACCTCAGGAGGTCATGTAGTCCAGCCCCCTACTTCAAGCAGGATCAACCTCCACTAAGTCATCCCAGCCAGGACCTTATCCAGCTGGGACTTAAAAACCTCCAAGGGATGGAGAATCCACCACCTTTCTTGGCAATGCATTCCAATGCTTCACCACCCTCCTAGTGAAGTAGTTTTTCCTAATATCTAACCTACACTTCTCCCTCTTCAACTTCAGACCATTACTCCTTGTTCTGCCATCTGACACCACTGAGAACAGTCTCTCACCCTCCCCTTTAGAGCTTCTCTTGAGGAAGTTGAAGGCTGCTATTAAATCACCCCTAAGTCTTCTCTTCTGTACACTAAACAAACCCAAATCCCTCAGCCTATCCTCCATAGGTCTTGTGCTCCAGCCCCTTTAATTTTTCTTGCCCTCCGCTGAACCTGCTCCAGCATATCCACATCCTTTTTATACTGGGGGTCCCAAAACTGGACACTATTCCAGATGTGGCTCACCAGTGTCAAATAGAAGGGAATAACAACTTCTCTAGATCAACTTGAAATGCTCTTCCTAATGCACCCTAGTATGCCATTAGCTTTCTTGGCTACAAGGGCACACTGTTTACTCATATCCAGCCTTTCATCCACCGTGACCCCCTAGGTCCCTTTTCATCAACTGCTGCTGAGCCAGTCGGTCCCTAGCCTGTAACAGTGCTTGGGATTCTTCCGCCCCAGGTGCAGGACTCTACACTTCTCTTTGTTGAACTGCATCAGACTTCTTTTGGCCCAGTCCTCCAATTCATCCAGGTCCCTCTGGATTCTCTTACCCTCCAACATATCTACCTCTCCTCCCCCTAGTTTTGTGTCATCCGCAAACTTGCTGAGGGTGCAATCCAGTCCCTCATCCAGGTCATTAATAAAGATGTTGAACAACATCAGCCCCAGAACTGAGCCTTGTGGCAATCCGCCTGAAACCGGTCACCATCCATATATGGAGCCACTGACCACTACCCATTGGGCCCAACCCTCAAGCCAGCTTTCTATCCATCTTACAGTCCAAAGATTTAAGCCATGTTTCCTTAACTTGTGGACAAGAATGTTGTGGGAGACTGTTTCAAAAAGCCTTGCTGGAGTTAAGGTATATCACATGCACTGACTTCCCGATATCCACAGAGCTTGTTACCTCATCATAGAAACTAATCAGATTGGTCAGGCAGGACTTGCCCCTGTTGAATCCATGTTGGCTACTTTTGATCACTTCCCCTCTTCCAAGTGCTCCAAAATGGATTCCTTGAGGATCCCCTCCATTATTTTTCCAGGGATTGAGGTAAGGCTGACAGGCCTATAGTTCCCTGGATTGTCCTTCTTTCCTTTTTTTTAAAAAGATGGGCACAATGTTTGGCTTTTCCAGTCACCCGGGATCTCTCCTGATCACCAAGAGTCTTCAATGATAACAGCCAAAGGTTCATCAATGACTTCTGCCAATTCCCTTAGTACACTGGGGTGCATTAAACCCAGACCCATGGACTTGTGAACATCTAGTTTTTCTAGATAGCTCAGAACTTGTTCCTTCCAGACAGTTGGCTGCCCTCTACCTTCCCATACTTCATTGTCTAGGACTGTCATGTGGAAGCTGACTTTTTTCCATGAAGACCGAGGCAAAAAAAGCATTGAGTACTTCAGCTTTTCCTGCATCATCTGTCACTAGGTTGCCTCCCTCATCCAGTAATGGCCCCACACCACCTCTGAGAACCCATTTATTGTTAACATGGCTGTAGAAACCCTTCTTGTTACTCTTCACATCCCTTGCCATCTGCAGTTCCAGTTGTGCTTTTGCTGTCCTGATTACTGCCCAGCATTCTCCTTAGTCAACTGTCCACATTTCTATTTATTGTATGCATCCTTCTTGAATTTAATCTGACTAAGGATTTTCCTGTTAAGCCAAACTGGTTGCGTACCATGTTTGCATTTCTTACTATGCAGTGGGATGGTTTGTTCCTGTGCCTTCAGTAAGATGACTTAAAAATACTGCCAGTTTTCTTCAACTTTTTTCCCCCCTTATTGTTTCCCAAGGGATCCTGCTCATCCATTCTCTCAGGGAGTCGAAGTCTGCTCTCCTGAAATCAAGGGTCTGTGTATGTTAGTGCTCACCTTTCTTCCTTTTGTCCAGATCCTGAAATCTAGGATCTTATGGTCGCTGCAGCCCAGGTTTCCTCCCACTTCTATTTCTTCTACTAGCTCTTCCCTGTTCGTGAGCAGCAGGTCAAATTGCGCACAGCCCCAGTTGGTTCTTTCAGCACTTGTACCAAGAAGTTATCCCCAACATTCTCCAAAAACTTCCTGGATTGTCTGTATGCTGATGTATTGGTCTCCCAACAAATGTCGGGATGATTAAAGTCCCCCATGAGAACCAGGGCCTGTGATTCCTTGTGTATGTCTGCTACACCTCTTGAAAAACACAGGGATGTCTTTCTGTTGATTTTGATCTGTCTGTGTATTTGCAACAGCCTGCAAATGCTGAGATGTTTGACAGCTCAGTCCTCAGGTTTTCTACACAAGAGCGTGATTCAATACCAAACAGCCCACTTTTGAAAGAGAATCTTAAAGCTCTCTCCAGGTACTATACCAAGTGTCTGATAACATTGTGTGGATGGAGTCAGTTCCTCATTCTGAGTGTGAAATTATACAACACTACATTATTAGCCTTCAATTTGTTGGTGGGAAGTAACTTGAGTCTCATCAGATTGAGTTGTTTGAGAGAGATGCACGTCCCTTCCACAGCCTTTCTGAAGTGTTGCTATAATTGCTGATTTGTGCTCAGTCCCCCTCCCATCCTTAACACCATATGCTGCAGAGTTCGTGAAGGATGTGTTCATGCCTTGTTTTCGCAGCAGACTCGGTCCTGAATCTTACACAAGGTGTCTTCTGACATTTTCTTCAGACGTCAAGAATGGTTCTTTAACAAATGGGTTTCGAACGGACGTGGACTGATGCAGCCCAAACAGAAGCATGAAAATGATCTGTTTCCATATGAATATGTGAGCTGCCTCAGGCACAACTTCCCTGTTAGTTTATTACTTATTGCCTAGGAGCCTTTGTCATAGGGTAGGCTCCCACTGTGCTAGGTATGGTACAAACACAGAACAAAGTTGATCTCTATCCCAAGCATCTTACAATCTGAGACAACCTAACATAGGGGTGTAGACAGATGCCAGAGTGTAAGGAAACAACGAGACAATATTAAGTACAATAGACTGGTGTCTGCACACCAACAGCCTAACAATTGTCAGGTAGGTTGGCTTGTATTGTAGCAGAGGAGAATGTTGAGGAGGGCTTTGAAGGCAGAGAATAAGATGGCTTTGTGTAGATGTTTACAAGGAGTTCCTCCCAAGCATGTGAAGCCAAACCTGAACGTCCTTGCTTGAGGACTTAGCAAGTGAGCCATGGCATAGGTGCAACTTTTTATTTTTCCTAGCTGTGCTCCAGCCCCGCTCTACCCTGAGTTTCTAGTCCAACCTCACCCTTTCCCCTACAGTGTGGCCTTGCGGTGCCTTTTCTGCCCCTGCTCCAACTCCTTCCCCCATACCTTTGCTGCTTTTCACCCTCCTCCAGACAGGGAAGAGCTGATCTAAGGCCCTGTGCAGAAGCTGATGGGTGGCACCTCCAAGCAGCCGATTGACAATGAGCACACTCTCTCTCCCCCACTCCCCGTGGGCTTTCTAGCCTTGGAGCACCCGCATAGTACCCATGAGCAGTGGAAGTGTCTGTGTCAGCAAACACACGTTTTGGCCATGAAAATGGTAAGCTACACCTAAAGAAAGGAAAAAATGGTTAAGTTTTTCTTGGAGAAATGTTTCAGTTTTGACAGTAAAAGACAGTGGTGAAAAGGATGATTCCAGTTTCAGGGGGAAATGGACAATTTTTTTTCAAACGAAATTACAAAACAATAGGCTTTCCAGAGAACTATCCAGATAGTCAGAGGGCTAGGACATATACATGTTTATGTATACATACTACATCCAGTTATAGAACTAAATGCTAGCAAACAGTAGCTTAAGTAAAATGTTATGTTTCAGGCCATAAACGTTTGCCTGCTGAACAGTTTATTCCACCTTCCTCTTAAGCATGTAATACAGGCTACTCTCAGAAATAGGATACTGGACCAGATGTATCTTAGATCTGACATAGTATGGCAGTTCCTGTAATCCCTCTGCCTTCAATGCACTATCACCATTGTTTAGGCAGAAATCCAAAGTTTTCTCATATGCTAATCAATACCATGACCCTTCTATCAGAATAGTTTGATTGGAAGCAGAGTCATTTTTAAGAACCCTTTCAAATATAAAGTAGGCTCTTTTATTGTGCGTACTCAGATCAATTGGCGAAGTGGCAGGCCAATCATTTAAGCAACACGCTCATCATGAAACCCCTAGATTTATTTGTTTGGTCTGGTTTTTCCCTCCTATTTTACAGTTTGCTTTTCTTTAGAAAAATATTTAGTGTCTTTGTGAAGGGAGGGGAAAATCCATTCAATTGAGATTTTAGTATAAAACCTGGTGTGTGTGCTTTGGGGATGAAGATGAGAACTTCAGGGGAAGTGATATTGATGCGCTTGTTTGTTCATATGGTGGAAATTGTGCTTTGGAATTTTTTTCCCAACCGTTTTTCTGAAAGGCACTTCAAGCTCAATTATTCTTTACTGAAAAACAAAAACACAATCATAAAATATGGATGGACTGAAAACACTCCCATTATTTTTTGCTTTTGACACTTAATTTACATTTGGGCATGTCACACTGACATGATAAACAAGATTTAAAAAAAAAATCAGTGGACTCTAAACTGGTACAGTACTGCCAAACACTAGGGTGGTATGAAAATTTGTGAGGAGCTTCTGAAATTCACTACTAGGAATGTGACCCCTTCATCAAGCTTTATCAGGCCTTTGTACTGTGGCTGGACTGGACCTTTTTGATGGTTAAAACATTGGTGAAAAATTCCATCTCCACAACTGCTTGTGGGGCAGCTGGGTGGCTGCGCTCCCTGCAAAAGCAGGTTTGTTTCAGGAGGTAGCCCAATGGTCCACACCCATGCTGTCATTAAGCCTATGTTTGAGGGGATGTCTGATTATCTTCCTTCGTCTCTGCAGCGTTTGACAGTCTTGTTTGGAGAATGTTGATCACAATACCTAGTTCTGCCAGCCTCTCAGATCTGCTTTATAGCCAGCCTGCTCCTTTTCAGGGAAAATGTGAAATCCCTTTGCTGGCATTGCTGCGCATACCGCTTTAAAACTGCGCACAGTGGGGGGGTCTTCTCCTAAAATGTATGCCCTAGAGTGCTCAGTGGGGCTCCACCTGCATGCTGATTCTCTGAGGTAGAGCTGTTCTTATTTATTTTATTTTTTTTCTGAAAGGCTCCACTTGGGATGTACTGCTGTTATGTGAAGAATTTCAGTGTTTTGAAATTTAGCCTTTTTTCTGATTTTGGTATGAAAATCACCTATTTCAAATTTTTGCTGTGAAAGGAAAATCCCTGGGCTTCACGATTCTGGAACAGTCTGCTTGTGAGTTTGGGTTTCCAAACTTTCACCTCCATCAGCTTGCCCAGAGGGCTGTCAAGGAGCTGACTGGGCAAGCTGGCAGGAAACCTGCTTGCTTTCTGCCAGCTCTAATCTAAACAAACTGTCTCTGTGTAACATCTGGATTTCAACAAAGCCAAACTTCCTGGCAGCAAAATAGTCCATCAGAGAATTTCTGCCTACCTCTAATCCCAACATAGATGGTCACAACTTTTCTCCCATTAATAGCTAAATCCAATCCAAAGGTGTAGACTTGAATAAGTAAAAAGAGGAAGGGAAATGTAATGTAATGTCTGCCTTATAATATTAGGTCTGTGTTGTGTCCAGCCCAATATCCTGATTCTGACAGTGACCAGCTCCCATTTCTTCAGAGGAAGGTTGAGAAACCTTGTGGTGGCAAGTTTGTCAGGATAGTTTCCTCTTTCCTTATTTGTTAGAGGTTGGTCTATGTCCTAGGTAAAAAGAGTGAGTGTTTTTGTTTGTGCTTAACTTACTTTCATTTTAGTTTTTGCTATTATCACTTTGCATATTCCTACTATCCATATAAATGTTGTATTCTTTTTTGGTCTGCTCTTGTCCATATAAATGTCTGGTCCTATTAAGGTCTTGGTGTTAAGGAAATCTTATGGTAGTGAATTCCATGTCTTAAATGTGCATAGTGTGGAAAAAGCATACTCTATAAATAAATCATGGTCCCAGATTCCTCCCACCCCTCTGCACAAGAGCTCAGCCCTCTGCTTGGGAAATGAAGAGACTACTCTCTGCCTTGCTGATGGGGTGATCTACTGTAATATGGGTGAAGAACAGGTGAGGTAGAACATATCTCACCCCTGCTGGGCTGTCCAGACACAGGGAAAGGAGATTACTGCTGAAAGGGAGCATAAGACCACCATACTGGGTCAGACTAAAGGTCCACCCAGCCCAGAATCCTGTCTGACAGAGGCCAATTCCTGATGCCCCGGAGGGAGTGAACAGAACAGGGAATCACCAAAACAATCCCTCTCTTGACATCCATTTCCAGCCTCTGACAAACAGCAGCTAGGGCAGCATGCCTACCTATCCTGGTTAGTACCCACTGATGGACCTAATTTCCGTGAATTTATCTAGTTCTTTTCTGAATCCTCTAAAAGTCTTGGTCTTCAAACTCCTCTGGGAATGTGTTTCCCAAGCCTACTATGCAGTGTGTGAAGAAAAGCTTCCCTTTGTTAGTTTTATACCAACTACCCATTAATTTAATTTGTGACCCCCTGTTAGCCGATGGCTGGGTAATGGATGTGATAAAGCTCACAGACCACTCAATTCTTTAGCTGCTAGGACTGGCAGTCCCTTTACAGTGGGCAGCAAGGGAGGCTGATGGGTGCCCCAAGAGTATGCTCCA
Source organism: Carettochelys insculpta (assembly GCF_033958435.1). Classification (NCBI taxonomy): domain Eukaryota; kingdom Metazoa; phylum Chordata; order Testudines; family Carettochelyidae; genus Carettochelys; species Carettochelys insculpta. The sequence continues at coordinate 55,684,821 of NC_134140.1, forward strand.
TGGAGGCAGCACAACTCGGCCATCAGCTTTTACTGCACCTTACCACTGACCAGGCTCATATAGCCAAGCCAGCTAAGGTTCTTTGTTTGTTTGTTTTGTGTTTGGCCGAGTTACAGTAACTGGAAGGAATCAGGCTGAAAGCTGAAATGGTTACTGTTTGTTAAAAGCAGAAATAAAAATCTTAACAGGTTATTGTTCCCTTTTTAATTACTAGTAGGATGATACATATGGTATACCAATTAGATTACAAGTGAAAAGTTACCCATTTGAGGACCAGACACCTCAGCCTAAAGAGCTCTTACTATTAAATGGGCACAAAAGTATATTGCAGGTATAATTCTCACCCCTGCGTCTTTCAACTCCAGCGTAGCCAATGTTGTTCGCTGAATCCCTCAGGAAGAACAAGGCGAGGAGGGCATCCCCTCGGACCTCGGGAGGCAAAGAGCTTACCCGACTGACAGGTATAGGTAATTGGAGCTCAGTTAGAGTGGTCTGCCGGGTCCTTCTTTATACCCCTTGAGTCACACACATTCTTCCTTATCTAAAGGTACCGATTGTGCTGGTCCATCTTTGTGACGCCAGTTCTTACAAGGCAGTTGCAATTTAATTTACACTTGTAAGGTAGAGATAACTAAATCATTAAGACAGGACATACTTTTCGTATGAGTGGGAGATTCCTCTTCTGGGATGATGTGTGGGCGTATCAATTATTGGTACCAGCCAAGGGCAGTTAGAGGCCCTGTGGTCAACAGCTAGCCTGTTAGCCCCCTTATCTGTATTCTTCAGTCCAGGGTCATGCTGACACAACACATCTGTGTTTTTGAAGCATCAAAACTGTGCTTGAGATAAGCGTATCTGTGCTTTCAAACATTCTAAGACTGTGCTGTTTCTTTGCTCTTGTGCTCTGAGGCACCTAAAAGGGGCAAGGTGGAGTAGAGCAGGGGGACTCTGTCTGGCTACATTCCACCTCCTTGATATGCCACAACACATCCCAGAATGCAAGGTGGTGGTGATGCCAGCACCTCTTGCCCTCCTTTGGAGGAAGCTAGAAGCGCCCTATAGGTATGGTCTCATTAGACGACTTACAATCGAGGGATTGGTTAGGATCATTTTCCAACGCCATATATTGAATTTGTGCAGAGGATACAGCTACATAAACTAGGTGTTTAATGATGCACAAAATTATACAACAAGCAATTACAACAATCAAAATGGTTAATACAGTAGTTATAATGGAATGAAGAAATGGAGTAAGAGAAAATCCTAATTGTTGCGCTAGCCATTCTAACCATGAGGCTTTTCCATCCTTAGTTACAACATGCAAGATTTTTAACTGCATCTTTGGTGGCAGATACATCCTGTTCAATCTGTCCTGAGTGGCTTACATAAAAGCAGCAAGATTGGTTAATTACAGCACATACCCCTCCTTGTTGGGCCAGGACTGCATCCAAGGCTATTTGATTTTGCAGAGCAAAGCGAGCTATTGACTGCACTTGCTCATTGAGCAGGCCTAAGGCATCAGCAGCGTGGTTAAGGGCTATTTCCAATTGTCCAGAGACACTTGCCAGGGCTTGCTCAAGCTCGGCTACCCTGAGCCAGGGCAGAAGTGCCCGGGTAAACTGATGGAAGCCAGTAGGGTGTTCTGTGAGAGGGTTAATGGTGACCTTCCTCTTTTAACCAGTGCAGGAAACTTCCAAGGTTGGTAATGCCTGGAGCTGTAATATGGGGGTGCATAGTTAGTCCCCCAGGGACAGCATGTCCAAGTGAACATCGCCCTACCCAGCCTACTGGTAGGCCTTTTCTCCACAAATAAAGAATAGTCCTGGTTCCTTGTTTAAGGATAGGGGAATAGGGTCCCTTATACCACCCTTTTCCACCAGGCCTTTTCTTTGGAGCATGATAGATGGCACAATAGCTAGTGTTGGTCACTGTGCATTGCAGGACAAACACTAGGTCTTGTAAGATTTGGTCCGCTCAAAATAAGTTTGCCTTGGCACACTGGTTTGGGAGTAGGGTGCTACTAGTTACCCCTGTAGGATTATATATATATGCCCTGTGCAAGGGATTATGAATAGGGAATTATTGTACCAGGTGTTTGCTCTCAGGGTACTGGCTAAAATCCAGGGGCACAATGGTAGCATTACCAATGCCAAATAGGAGTCTATGGCCGAGAGAAACGTTAATAATATTTCCCCAGCAACTTACGGACCCCTGTGTGTGTGTTACTATCCTGGTCAGAACAGATATTCCAGGCTCCCAGTTTCTCATTAAAGAATACAACATGAGTACATGGGTGATCTTCCAAACAACCTAATTTAGGTCCAGTGCCATCCTTGTTTTTCAAAGCAAATGGGGTACATTTCCTTAGAGGTTCATGTTATGTATTCTACTGGTTGACCCCACACCGTAAGTTGCCATTGTCCATGTTTTCCCCAGTACCTTCCCCCAGAGTCATTTTGAGGGTTATGGTAGTAAAATTGCTTTTATCACGCCAGACTGGTCCCCACCGGAAGATGTCACTCTTGTTCCACCAGTTGTTCAGGTTCAGAGGGACGAACTCAATTCCCAGTCCGGTAGAGGAGTTCAGCAGGGTACACATCCAGCAATCTGTGGCACCGGCAGCAGAGACGATGGAATGAATGGCATTCCTGAGGGGATGCTCAGGTTTGGCAGAGGTCAGCGAGGTAGTCAGGAAGATGACGAGGAGTTGATGCGTCCATGCTGTCACCTGAGTTGGAAGTAGCTACACAGCTGGGTTTATAACAATTACTAGAAGTCTATTATCACTAATATACATAGCATATGCACACTGCTATATTAAAGTCCTTTTGGTATGTACTGATGTTGCAGGTAGCCACTGCCTTGCTTCCTCCCAGGGAGGTGTGTATTCCAGGTGGTTCCTCCTTTTTTCTGGAGGGAAAACACAAGGTCAGCCAGTCTTGGGTGTGATCCAAGCCTCGGTAATGGTTATTGGTTCCTTTTCAGAATCTAAGGCAGTCCATACCCCTTTCTCTTTATAGGCATGTAGGACACATGTTCGTGTTCCCTGGCTGGAATGTTGGATTACAACAGTATCGCCAGGCGCATATTTGAAACTCTTAAGTGGTGCAGTTGGGGTTGAGGGAATTTTCCCTGTAGGGAAGAATCCCTGGCTGATCAGGCTGCCCGTAGGGGTCTGCCAATTGTTTAGCCGTTGCACCACTGTATCCAATCTGTCTCCCCATGTACCATCGGTGAGCTTCAGGTGATTCTTAACAGCCCATTCCAGCATTCAACCATGCCATTAGACTGGGGTCGATACGGGAGGTGAAAGGTCCACTGAACTCCATTGTGGAGGGCCCACTCCTTTACGAGCTTGTTTTTAAAATGTGAGCCATTATCAGATTGAATTTCTTGAAGTATTGGAACGATCGCTGTTAAGTGGTTCAGCCCTATAATTGTAGACAGCCTGTTGCCAATCAAGTTGGGTAGGCAAAACCAATTCCTGAGACAACTTCCACCTTTGTTTGGTGGCGGGAAGTGGGCCAATGTAATCAACCTGCCAGGTTGCCCATAATGTATTTCCATCTCTTAACCTACCAAACCGTTGCCCTTCAGCTATGTGTTTTCCGGGTCTCAGTACAGATAGTGCAGGGTTGTACCAGGTCTTTGGCCTGTTGGTGGGTGATAGGTGCTTGCTGCACCAGCTTATCACTCCGTGTGTCCGAGTCCCATGTAGCCATAGGTACAGACATTCCCAATCTACTTGGGTGGCAGAGATCTGGGCCACTGTATCTGCCAGGTTATTTAGCTGCGCAGACAAAGTGGTGTTCTTTTGGTGGGCTGACACATGCCTTATACTTAGGGGTTGCTGGATGGCATGGTGGTATATGCATTTCCAGTATTCCAGCCCCCATACAGGCTTCCCTCCTATTTCCCAGTTGTTTTTCCAGTTATCCACTGGGTGGCGCCTGCCCATACTGCATAGGAGTCTGTATAGATGACGTCTGCCCCTGTTTCACAGGCCAGTTTAATTGCAGCTAGTTCTGCAAGCTGAGCTGATCCTTCAATTTCAGTAGTGAGGGGTGCAGCAGAGGCATCTGTGGGGACTGCTGCAGCCTTTCCCTTCCATTTTCCCTTCACTAGTTTGGCGCTGCCATCTGTAAACCATACCCCTTTAGGGTGAGATGGATCAAATGGGGCAGCATCTCGAACAGGAGACAGCTGAGCGGGTAGGTGGTATTCTTCAGGCATTCCCACCTTCCACAGTGATTCCTTAATCACGGTGGGGTTGTGCTGTGTGTGTGTGTGTGTGTGTGTGTGTGTGTGTGTGTGTGGGGCGGGGGGGGGCCCACCTCTGAATAGTCATTTTCTGGGCTATACCCTGCGGCAACGCCTTTCCTTCCAGAATGGGTTTAATGATTCAGAGGGGAGTGTGAATGGTTATAGCCATAGTTTGGGTTAGCTCCTCAGTCTTCCTTAAAGCCGTATAGGCTGCCAGGAGTACCTTCTTATATGGGGTATAGTTGGCCTGTGATCCCTGCCAGGATTTTGTACCAAATTGAATGGGGCGGTGAGGTGCCATTTCACTCTCCTGCCACGGAGGATATGACATCCCTGTATTCCCTACGGTGAGGTACAGGTGAAATGGAGCATCAGGGTGAATTGGGCCTAGGGCTTGATAAGTGTGTATTTTGCTTATCAGTTGTCTTAAAGCTTCCTCATGCACGGGGGGTCCATTCCCAAGTGGCACTTTTCTTTAACAAGTTAGACAGGGGTTGAGCCATAACAGCAAAACCAGGTACATGTTTTCTCCAGAAGCCCAAAATCCCTAATATCTGTCTTAGTTGGGTTTTATCCTCAGGTGATGGCGCTTGACCTGAGTTCCTGCACAGTTTCATCGGACACTGACCTCCATCCTCCAATCCAAACAGGACCTAGGAATTTCACCTCTTGAGAGGGGCCTTGGCATTTATCAGGAGGCAAGTCTAGGCCAAGGTCTTCTAGCGTTGCCTTCACTTGATTTATAGCTTCCCGTACCTCATCAAAAGCCCGCCCCTGCAATCAAAATGTCATCTATGTCCTGCAGGATTTGGATGCTGGGCGGCACAGTTAGGCCATCCAAGACCTTCGATAGGGCCCCATGACGGATAGTAGGTGAATGTTTGAACCCCTTTGGCATTTGAGTGAAGGTATATTGAACACCTTTGCAGGTGAAAGCAAATCTTTCCTGATCTGCGGGCTGCAAGGGGACCGTGAAGAACATGTCCTTTACATCTAGCACAGCCAGCCACTGTTTGTTCCAAGTTTGTATGCTGTTAACAATGTCTACTATGCTGGGGACTGCTGCTGTTAGAGGCCCAGTGTTGCTGTTTAACTTCCTGTAGTCTATTGTAAGTCTCCATTTACCATTGGGTTTCTTTACAGGCCACGCAGGTGAGTTGTACCGGGAATGTGTGCAAACTAATATTCCCTGTTTCTCCAGATCTATAATCAGCTTGGTGACAGGAGTTGTAGCTTCAGCTGGGATGTTGTACTGCTTTAGATTAGTCACAGCTGATGATGGGCGAGCAGGAGCATGGGCTAGCAAATTGATGTTGGAGAGGGGGTTTTCCCTCATCGGCAATGGTTGTATGTGGCTTAAAGCCAGCTCCGAATGCCCATCTTTCTCCATCTATCATTCCCTCCTTGCCTCTTAGAATGTCCATGGTGTTCCCAGGGAGTACCTCATGTTTCTGGGGCTGTCGGTAAGGATTTAGGGGAATGTCTAATTTCACTTTGACAAGGGGGAATATGACACGACTGTGCCATTTACTCCCGTCGCTAGTACCTCTTTCCAGCCAGAGGGTGGGGGACCGAGAATTTTCCTGCTTTGTCATGGACACTTGAGCTCCGGTGCCTATTAGAAAGGACACCACCTTTTTATCATTTACTGTTACTGAAATCCGGGGATCATTGCTGGAATTTTCCTCCTTCTGCTGACGTGAGCTCATTTATACAGAGAGGAGTTTGATCCCCGCCATGTAGTTTCCCCGGTTGAGATCAACCTGGGCCAGTAGCTGCTGCCGTAGTGGTGTGTAAAGGGTGTCCGGAGGGGGAGGGGCACTAGGGGTTACAGCGGCCCCTCCTCGCTCAGCACCTTTTGATACGGCTAAGAGCTTTAACTTCCCTGTTGGCAGTCAATGTAGCAAATTGTTAGTGTATCCTTGGTCCAAGCACTGTTTCCACAACTTGGCTCTTGGTTCCTTTTCTTCTGGGGTGACTTCACGTCTGGGCTTGAAGCCCTCCTGTTTACCCTTAGGGTTTCCTTTTTATTATGGGAACAAGTAAATAACTTATTCACTTTTCTGCACCAGTCATGATTTTTATACAACCCCACTAGTCTTCCTTTTTTCTAAGATGAAAAGTCCCAGTGATCTTCATCTTTCTTCATATGGGACTCATCCAACTCCTTAGTTATTTTATTGCCCTTTTCTGAACCTTTTCCAATGCTAAAATATCTTTTTTGAGAGGAGACCACATCTGTACACAATATTCAATATGTGGGTGTACTATGGATCTGTATAGAGGCATAAGATATATATTCTCTGACTTATTCTCTATCTTTCTTAACATGATTCCTATAATTCTTTTTTGACTGCTGCAGCACACTGAGTAGATGTTTTCAGAGAATTATCCACAGTGACTCCAAGATCTTTCTGTTGAGTGGTTATAGCTAAATTAGTCCCATCATTTTTGTATGTGTAATTGGGATTTTCTTCTCCAATATGCATTACTTTACATATATCAGCATTAAAAGTCATTTTCCATTTTGTTGCTCAATCACTTAGTTTTGTGGGATCTTTTTGAAGCTCTTCATAGTCTCCTTTGTTCTGAAATATCCTGAGCAGTTTAGTGTCAGCAAATATTGCCACCTCACTGTTTACCCCTTTCTCCAGATCATTTATAAACCAGTTGAATAGGTTTATAGGACCCTTGAGACACCAATAGTTACCTCTCTCCATTATGAAAACTTACCATTTATTCCTACCACGTTCCCTATCTTCTAACCAGTTCACAACCCAAGAGAGGACTTCCCTCTTATCCCACAACAATTTATTTTACTTCAGTGCCTTTGGTGAGTGAACTTATTAAAGGCTTTCTAGAAATCTAAGTGCACTGGATCACCCTCGTGCACATGTTTTTTTGACCCTCTCAAAGAACTCTAGTAAGGCATGATTTCTCTTTACAGAAATCATGTTGACTTCCCCCAACAAATTGTTTGTCTGCGTCTGACAATTTTATTCTTTACTACAGTTTTGATTAATTTGCCTGGTACTGATGTTAGACTTACTGGCCTGTAATTGCCAGGATCACTTTTAGAGCCTTTTTAAAATATTGGTGTCACATTGGCTATCTTCCAGTCAATAGGACAAATCACAGTTAATAGTGCCACAATTTCACATTTGAGTTTTCAGAACTCTTGGGTGAATGCCGCTTGGTCCAAGAGACTTCTTACTGTAAAGTTGATCAATTTGTTCTGTTCTCATGTTCTACATGCTCTGCCTGTGCTCTTTTTGGTGCTGAGGGAAGTATTCTGTGGCAGATACTGGGCTTTCTGGTGCTTCTCCAGATGCTGTGGCTCTGCATTGCCCTCAGTGGTGAAAAGGTAATTGACTGTCCTGCAGATGCATGTCTAATGAATGGTGGTATTTATAGAGAAGGTTGTGTGCTACAAAAGGTATGGGCTGATTGATAGCAGTCGTCTTATGTGACTGTTATTAGTATCTGGTCTTGTTATTGTTAGAAGTGATACCTTTTTGTGCTTCCCAAAGCTCTGTCCCATATCTTAGCAGGGACTGCTTTTTATGTGTTACAGTCCATAATTTATCAATGGTTTCCTGTAGCATTATTCCAGTGTTCGCTGCAATCCATTTTCTTGATGTTTGAGCATATGCATTCTTGGTGTCCATTCCTTGAGGTTTGTACCTGAATAGAGAGACTGTAGTTACTCCTTACAATGACCGTCTAGCAAATTTCCTGGTGATACTAATGAGCAGGCAATGATACTTATCTATCCAAGTATCGCCATCCATAACCATACTGTCTTGGAAAGTGGTATTTTCAGGTATGCGGTCACAGCTTTGGTCAATTCAAATTAACTGAAAGAGGGCTCTTGATTTAAAGAGTTAGTCTGGAATCCTTGTTGACTGAGCTAGTTCTTTACTGGAAGAAAGCGTGTGTGGATATTTCTCAAATACTGTATAGCACATACTTTCGTCAGCCTATCTGTATACTACTGTCCGCTAAACTTTAGAACGTGTCCTCCAAAATCAACCACACATCCTAACATGTAAAATAAGTGATTTTTTACTTTGCTAGCAAAAATGCTGGGCGTAGGAGGATCTCTGATTTAAATCAAAATATAATTACATAATGGTTTATGTGCCTAGCAATCAAGAGTGAGGGGTGGGGGGAAAAAGAGGAAAGTTCAGGTGTAAACAAAGTTTAACTTTTCACTGATAAAACTATTTTGGTTTTATTTTCTTTTTATTTATTATAGCAGATTTATCTACTAGATAATTTTTTGCATTCGGGGCTTTTCTAGTGCTCAATTTATCAAGGAGACTGGCATTGCATTCTCCTGTATTTTATCCAGTGTACCATCAGGCTAGAAGAGACAAGCTCTCTCTCATGGACTGACTTTAATCATAATTCATAACTGTGCTGATCTTTTTCTTGAATTTTTCTCACTCTTTCAGTTCAGTTATTGTTGAACTTTGCAGCAGCATACATTGGGAGTGGTTAGAGTGGGGAACCTGAATTCTATTCCCAGTTTTCTGTATTACCTCTGCCAAGTTACTTAACTTGTGCTATGTCTCCATTTGCTCCCCACCTTTTTAAAGCAGAGTTAACATCCACATCTTAAACACTTGGAGAATCTTTTTATATGAAATTACCTTCAAGAGGCTGTTAGTGCTAGTTTTAAGAATAGTAATGGAATGACCCAGATGGTGAGAGGGACATCTGCAAGCTCCTCAGGTGGGCAAACAGTTTTAGCCCGTTGGCTGAATTTTGCAATTTGAGCCAAGTTTCATGACTTATCAAACCTTTGAATGCATGAAAGGGTTTGAGATGGGTTATGACTATTCCTTGCAACTCTGTATTGATCCTAATGCTGTTCTGATTTTTCTTTTTTACTTTTGCCACTTTTGCTCTGCCCTTTTAAAAATATTTTAAAAAACCCTTTTTAAAATTTATTTTTTTTTTTTTTTTTTTTTTTTTTTTGTGGGAAATGAAACTGAGGAACTGTCCCGGATTGAAGTGTCATTAGAGGAGATTTTGGAACAAATAGATAAACTTAATGTTAACAATCACCAGGACCGGATGGCATTCATCCAAGGGTTCTGAAAGAATTCAAATGGGAAATTGCAGAACTATTAGCACTAGTTTGTAACCTGTCCTTTGGATCAGCTTCTGTACCTAATGACTGGAAGATAGCTAATGACACACCAATATTTAAAAGGGCTCTAGGGGTGACCCTGGCAATTACAGACCGGTAAGTTTTAACGTCAGTTCTGGGTAACTTAGTTGAAACAATAATAAAGAATAAAATTGTCAGGCATGTAGAAGAACATAATTTGATGGGCAAAAGTCAACATGGTTTCTGCAGAGGGAAATCGTGTTACTAATCTGTTAGGCCATTTCTACACAGGCCACTTCCTTCGGAAGTGGCATGCCAATATACGGAGCGAAAGGCGCTAATGAAGCGCAGCTGCACAGTCCCTGCGCCTCATTAACATAACATGATTTGGAGTCCGGAAGACCGTTCTTCTGGACTCCAAAATGCTGTGTAGAAGCATGGCCCCGGAAGGGCTTCTGGAAGGAAGTCCTCCTTCCGTAGGCTCCTTCTTCCCAAAAATTTTCCGGAAGAAGGACTTCCTTCCAGAAGCTCCCACCCCACGAGGGCTGTGCTGCTACACTGCATTTTGGAGTCCAGAAGAACGTTCTTCTGGACTCCAAATCACGTGGCATTATGCTAATGAGGCATGAGGAATTTGCATCCGCACCTCATTAGCATCTTTTGCTCCAGAGGTTCAGATGCAAATTCCTCGTGCAAATGCAATGTAGAAGCACGGCCCTGGCGGGAGCGGGGGGGGGCGCTTCTGGAAGGAACTCCTTCCGGAGACCCCTTCATCCTGAAAATTTTTGGGAAGAAGGAGCCTCCAGAAGGAGGACTTCTTTCCAGAAGCCCCTCTGGGGCCACACTTCTACACGGCATTTTGGAGTCCAGAAGAGCGGTCTTCCAGACTCCAAATTGTGTTATGTTAATGAGGCGCAGGGACTGTGCAGCTGCACTTCATTAGCATCTTTCAGTCTGTGTATTGGCATATAGAAATGGCCTTAGAGTTCTTCACCAGGATCCTCTCTCTTTTTTTTTTTTTTGGTGGGTTTTTTTGTTTAAGAAAGGAGTTCTAACGTGAGCAAAAGAACAAAGTGTTGTGGTTTTTTTGAAAAAGAAGTCTTGGATTATAAAATTGTGCTGAGAATATACCACCAAGTAAACTGTCCAGAATAACCAAGATGGTTCACAAGCATGTTACCTGAAACACTTTGATTTCCGTGTAGAAATCAAAGGCTGGGATTGTCAAAGGAACCCAGTGGAGGTTGGCAACCAACTCCCATTACAATTCTGTAGAAGCTGTATACCTAAATATCTTAGGTGGGTGAGGCAATATCTTTTATCAGGCCAACTTCTGTTTGGTAAGAGAGAGAAGCTTGCACAAAGAACCTGAAGAAGAGCTCTGTGTATGTTTTTTTGAAATTGTCTCCTTCACCAACAGAATTTGATTCAGTAAAAAGTATTATCTCACCCACCCTATGTCTTTTTAATGTTTCAAGATCAACATGGCTGAAAATAGCCCTCTTAGAGTCACCTAATGAAGAACCTACCTGGAGTCCATACAAAGGCACCTAAAAATAGGTGGCTTCATTGTCCTGAGTTGCTGATGAACATCTCTCTGAAGTCAGTGGGAGCTGCAAGTGTTCAGCACCTTTGAAAACATGTAGGCACTAAAATACAGATTTGTGGCCCAGTTTTCAGAGGGCGGATCGTCCACAGACGTTACTGACTTCAGCTAGAGTTGGGTGTGCTCTGTAAATCTGGCCTGGACGTTATTTTTGAGACTTACGGTACCATTACAAAATTTCTGGCTAAGAGCTATGCTATAAGAATAATTTTAGGGAAGGTCCATGTCCTGTCATGTAGTAGATCAGACTAGATGATCACAATAGTCGCTCCTGACATTGGAATCTATGAAAATCTATGATTCTGTAAGTGCCTACAATCTGCAAGTGCAGCTCCCATTGACACCAGTCAGAGGTCTGTATGCTGGCTGTGTTCCTTATTCCTGGCCTTCCATCTTGTCCTATTGACGTAAGATGTGCACTGCAAGAAAGAGAGCATAAAGCCTTAAAGTAGTGCAAAGGCTGTTGAACACTTGAAATTTTACAGAAGTTTATATTAACCAGTAACATTTTGCTCTCCTCAAGCACCAGTTGGGTTTTTTATTTTTTACTTATTTTTATTTTTTAAAATCTCCCATCACCACCACTTCCAGAATATAAAATATTAGGCTTCTTGCATTCTAAGCTGTACTTGTGACTATTTAGCTCCAATTTTGATGCACATTTTCCTGATACGAGAGATTAAGTTAACAATGATGAGTAATACTAAATCTCAAATGTATAGTACCAACCACCTAATTCATTAACAGGTGACAGAGCTAGAATAATAATCTGTGAACTTCAAAAGGTTATCTGAAGTGGTGGTGTTGTACAATTGTAAGTGTGCCTGTCCATGTCCAGCTACAGTAAATATTACTGGAGAATTACTCATGGTTGAAATGTCCATTTACAATCCCATAACATTTGAACCTGTAATAAGGTCTATCGCTCCAGATCACCTCTGCAGAAAAGAAGAAAAGTAATATGTTTATTGCTTTCTGGTAAGATTTTTTTTTTGGTTTATTAGAATTTGATTTATTACTACTTGAAAGGTTTTAATATCTAACGTTAAAAGTATTTTAACTCTTCTGATATAAACATTAACCCTCTACTTTCCTCTAACTTATTTATCTTTATTTTAAAACATGGAATGTTGAATCTGTACTTTAGATAACCTATCAATACTTGAGACGTGTGTAATTGGTAATTGGCTTATTCATATTTCTTGTCCATTGTGTGTTTTTTATCCTTTTTATGAACCCTAATGTGCTCACACCTTTCTCCAATTTAGAGAAAGGGGCTGCTAGATCAGTTGATTTCCCAGACCTGCCCTAAAAAAAACTTGTATGAAGAAAAATCCAACAATATTCTTAATTTATTGCTTTTTAAAAAAGTTCAAGAGATTCACAAGTCCCTAACCTTGAAAACATTTATTCATGTGCTTATCTGTAATAATTTGAATTGTCTCATTTAAAATCCCAGCATGATTTACATAACCCCCCAATCATAAGTCACACTTTGTGGCAATGCAAAGTTAGGCTGATTTTCATCACTCTTTTTTGTTAATAGTAATGTTATCTATTTATGTACAATGAGCTCTTCAGAGCACAGACATTGACTTATTATATAGCTGTTCACTGTGGGCACTTGACTAATAATGTTGATTCACCCCTTTATAAATGTCTGAGCTGATGTCATACACAGCTTCACACTAATGCTTTGTTTAGTAGAATGGATACCTCTCATAGCTGCAGAGAGAACTTCTCTCTCTTCTGTCCTGATGGTACTTGAGATAAAATGCAAGAGAATGCAGCCTCAGTCTCCTTGGCTACATCTACACTAGAGTTTTGTCAACAAAACCTGCAGAGTGTCGACATTACAAATGTGTTTTGTTGATTTACTGACAACAGAACATGGCGCTTCTGTTGACAGTGTTCTGCTATTCCTCCAGGAGACACAATACCTCTCAACAGAATCTGTCAACAGAGAGCCAGTGTAGATGTTCCAGAGGGTCTTCTGTCAACAGAAAAGTCCTCTGTGGCACCAGTGAGCTGGCTGGGGCTGGGGATGCCCTGTCCACAGTAATCACAGCTTTATGCTTCCTGCCTCCAGCCATTCTTATAGCTGCAGGGAGCCCTGGAAGCCCCATGGTGGGAAGTGGAGTGCAGGGAAGCAGCCTGACAGCAGACTGTTCTTCATGCTCCAGAGCCACCCTTTTCCCTCTGATCCAAGCTACATGGCAGCTAGCCAGCCAGCATGTAACTTCCCCTGCCCCTCAAATCCCCTCTAAGGAGCAGCCACTGGCTATCCCTCGAGGCATGGCGGATCTGGTACAGTGGGTGATGGCAATGGCCACCTGCTGTTTAGCCGATGGTCAGGTGAGATACCAACTATGCCCTTGTCTTTGTCCAAGATTTCGACTGCTAGGACAGAGTCCCTTCGCAGCGGGCAGGCTGACGGATGCCCCAGGGTCCTAAACACCTGAGTCTTTTACTGCTAGAACAGAGTTCCTTCGCAGTGGGCAGCCAGGGTTGGCTGACGAGTGCCCCAAGGTTGGACTGAGAGCCTCCTACACCCGAGACTTCAACTGGTAGGATAAAATCCCTTCACAGCGGGCAGCCAGGGTTGGCTGATGGGCACCCCAAGAGCCTGCTCCGTGGAGGCAGCACGACTCAATGCTGGCTCTCGGTACATTTCACCAGTGACAAGGCTGTTGCAGCTGAAAAGCAGCTGGGTTCTTTGTTTTGTGTTCAGTTTGCACAGTAACAGGAGCAGTCAGGTTACCACTTAATCAATTACTTTGTTTATTTAACTAATGAGTAAGCTCTTGTGGCTACAATGTTGCAAAGTTTATACTTTGATTACAAATAGCTAGCATACACTTTAATTCATAGATCTATACTTGTTAAATGCGCACAAAAGCAAAAGATAAAATACCTAGCAGGTCTTATTCTCACCCCCTGCGTTACCAACGTGGCGTGGCCAGTCTTCTTTCAATCCCTTGGGAAGAAGTCTTTTTCCCTTTTTTCGAGGAGGTGGGAGTCCCCTGGGACCTCGGGAGACGACAACCCTCCTGTCCAGCAGGAAAAGATAATTGGAGCTCAAAAAGGGGTCTGTCAGACCCTCCTCTTATACCTCTTGGGTCATGTACACTTCTTCCTTATCTAAAAGGGTGCCAGTTGAATTAAATCATCCTGTGATGCTGGCTCTCACGGGGAGTTCAAGGGCTTAGTTAGCACCTGTGAGGTGGAGACAATTTAACAATTTAGGGCATTTTTTTCTTAATGGGCCAGAGATTCCTCCGTCTGGGACCAAGTGGGCATATTAATCACCGGTACCAGTCAAGGGCAGCCTGAGGCCCTGGCGGTTTGTTAGTCCCTTGTTCTTTGTTGTCTGGTTTCAGCCCATTCAGGGTCAATCTGGCTCTTGCTCCAGAGCATCAAAAACTTGTGGTAGGAGCTAAGCACATCTGCGCTCCTGGGCGTTCCAAGACAGGGCCGTTCCTTTTAACCCTTTTGTGCCTGAAGCACCTAAGGGAAGCAAGATGGAGTATAGCAAAAGGTGGCGGGGGCGGGGTTCTGTCTGGCTACACCTGCCTGCTGTGACTGCTCCCCAGGCTCCCCCTACTGAGCCTGACCATGCCTCACTCCCACCACTTCAGTATCTCCCCATGTTCCCAGCCCTGATGGGGACCTCAAATCCATAGTGGAAGAATATTCAAAGGCCGATGCTGCTTAGGGGTGGTCCTGCTTCCCTGTAGGTTCACGGCCCCCACTCTTGTTCGAAGCCCTCCCAGCCAAGTTCAGATGGCCCCTACTCCAGTCCCAAACCCCACTACTGTATATACAGTAAAATTCCTTTCATTTGCACATCTGGGACTGAACAGGTGATTACCAAATTTTGCTGGACGACTTAATATCACCACCCCATGCTCCTGCAGCTTCACCACCCCCATGCACAGCTGCAGCTCACCACCCTCTTATCTCCCCAGCTTCTACACCCCTGTATCCTTCCTGCTTCACAGGGTGACCAGCTGTCCCATATTGGGTGGGCTGGTCCTGTATTTGGGATGCCAAAAAGGCTTCCTTACTTGTTTTTGTTTTTAAGGGATGAATTGTCCCATATTTAGCCCTGGGGGAGTGGGGCCTAGAGCATCTGCGGCTGCTGCTTCCCTGGCCCCCCCTGCCCCTCTCCCATGGCCCCAACCCACCACCCAAGCCTCCTGACTTACTGGAATTTTGAGGTATGCAAAGGCTGAGTGGAACACAACCCTCGCGTATCTCAGGGCACTGCTGTATGCTGGACCATAAAATTTTGCCAGATTATCCTTTAAATGGGACTATTTTTGCCTGATGCTGGATCATCAGAATTTCCAGACCATTAGAGGCTGGATTAAAGGAATTTTACTGTAGTTACTTGTTCATGCACATTGTAAATAGTTTTTTTTTTAAAGACAACATTTATTTTGCACATGCTTTTCTAGGTTAACGTAAAGTTTATTCTCCACCCCCTGCTGGAGAAGCTCTTTCTTTTTCCAAGCCTTGCAGATTTGCAACCATCCTGATTTGACCCGCTGGATGGGAGCCAGGCCTGGCTGCTCATCGTAGCTGTGGCTGGTGTCCGCCCCCTACCACAGGAGAAAGACTTCCTCCTTCTCCTCCACGGTGTTGTGCTCTCCTGTGTCCACTTGTGTTAGGAGGTACCTAAAGTATGCCTCAAGGCAGCCAAAGGCTCGCTTGGCCTGTATCCATGCCGGGATGAGTTAGACATTAAAGCGTTCCTGGCTCAGGTCCAGCTGGTCAGTGTTGAGCTTTGTAAGCCAGAGCATAAGGGGGTAGGCAGCGCCCCCCCCAATGCAGAGTGGTATGTGCACATCCTGGACTGCTAGCTCCTGGAGGGGGATGAAGGTGCCCACCTCCATCCTCCGGCAGAGACCAAGTTGCAGAACACATGAGCGTCCTGTGCCCTGCCTGTCCACCTGAAGTAATCATCGAGGAATTGTCCCCAGTGGCCAACCAGGGCCTGCAGCACCATGGAGAAGTACCCCTTTCAATTGATGTACATGGCTGCACTGTGGTCAGGGGCACATATGGGGATGTGGGTCCCATTGATAGCTCCAAAGCAGCTGGGGATCCCCAGGGTAGCATGTCCGGCCACGACCGTGTCCATGTTTGCCAGATGGATGATTCTCCACAGAAGTGTGTTGATGGCCATCATGACTTGCCAGGGGAGGGGATCTAACACGTCAGGGACTGAGGGAGGGAGACCCTAGGCCTTCTTCCCCCTCAGCTCACTGGGAGCCCCCCATATGAGGCCATTCCCCGGCAGTAGGTTTATATGAGGGTGAAACCTCATGGTTCCCTGTAGATGGGGCTTCCCCACGACCCCACCTCCCAAGGTTCCTCCTTGGGTGGGACACCCCTTCTCCCCATGCAGGGCCTGCAGCCTGACAACGCCTTACCTGCATGAAAACAGTGGACTTCCCCACACTGCACTGGCTCTCTATGGAGAAGCAGTTGTTGTGAGTGGCAAGTGTCCAGAAGGTGGTGGTGAGCTGTCTCCAGAGAGTAGGGGTGAGCCAGGCACAGAGCTTCAGGATGTTGTCCTTCTGCATTCATAAATCCTGGAGCCACTGCTGGTTGTCCCACTGCCCTATGATGAGCTGATCTCACCAGTCAGAACTGGTTCTGTGGCAACAGACCCACCTGAGCACCCAAGGGGGTGAGCACAGGTGGGCCCATGTGGCAGGGTCCTTGAAACAGGTGCCAGGCTTGCTGCCCCCCCCGCCCTTCTGAGAAAGAGGGTGATGTCCATGATGAGGTGCTGGGGCCAGCACAAGCTCCCTGGAGGTTGCTCTGGCACCTTGGCTAACTGGAAACCTCTCTCTCTCTCTCTCTCTCCAAGCATGTGAGCCCTGCTGTAGCAGCTGTGCTGTCCCTCAATGAGGTAGGCATGCCACAGGATGGACAGGGAATAGGTATTGGGGGAGTGGTCTTTAAGGGCATCTCTTACTGGGGCTCCCACACAGGCTTGCTGGCCATGCAACCCCATCTGCAGTGTTCTGGACGGCCATTCTGTTCAGAGAGCAGCCAGGTGGTCTGGCTGCTCTCTGTGAACAGAGTGGATCAACAGAGTGAGCTACTTTGCAGTTTGGCTGCAATCAGTTGACACAAGTTATGCTGGAAGATCTCTTCCAACAGTAGCTTCTGTTGACATATCGCTCTAGTGTAGATGTAGCCCTTGATAAGTTGACTGACCAACTTCTGTCCGTCACAGATGCTTAATATTCCTCTTCTCCTCCTTGTTGCCCCTGCACCTGTGACTAAAGTTTCTCTGTGGCACCCGCCGCTGTGAATGCTGCTTTGTTGGCAAGAGGGTACTTCTTCTGACAAAGCAAAAACTGCTGCTGGAGGCTAGAAGTACTTTGTTGGCAAAAGTGCTGATAAACTGCATTCAGGTGTGCCGACACTTGTACTAAGGCTGTGTCTAGATTGCTGAGAACTGTTGGCAAAAGATATGCACATTGTGCATCATATTTGCATATCTCTTGCTGAGAGCTGCGTTGGGATAGGCTTTCTTGACGGTTGGCCCATCCACACGGGCCCAAATGTTGTGAAAACCCCTTCTGCTGAGACATCCCTTCTTCCTTGTGGAATTAGAAAGACAAGGATGTTGGCAGACTGCTCCCAAGAAGGCAGACTTTTTCCAAGAGACCTCTGGTCTCCCAACAGAAGCCTGCAGTTTAGATGTAGCCTAAACACTGAATAGTGCAGACATAGCCTTAGTGCATGTTGCTTTCTCTGGGTTTGGACCTTCCCCACTCATGGGACCCATATTTGCTGCGTGCTGCTTACTCTGTGAATTTAGATTTCATGAAAACAGACTGTTTTTGTAGTGCTTGGGGGAATGTCCCCCCTGCATTTAACTACTTGAGGAGGAATTTGGAGCCATTGGAAGTGGAAGACAGTTGCTAGAGTTCACCCAGAGGCAAAGATGAAGAGACATATTGTTCTTGCCTCTTACTGTAGATGGCCATGCTCCAGTCTGTTAGAATCATTACAGAGGCTTAGCTGGGACATTTGTGGCTTTTAATGCCATTTCATGGTTGTAAAAATTGTTGTTCCCCCCAGCTAAAAGCTTTGGGGTTTCTAATAGACTAAGCATTTGATTAATGAAACAACATGTATTATACAGAAGAAATGATCACAAAAAGATGCTTTTTAACAGCATAAAGTACCTTTTTCAGGTTGGAACCTTTTATCGCCTTGTAAATCACCCCTTTTAGATGAATAGCTAAAGTAAGACAAGGCACACTTCCATTACTCGTGTATCCCCATTGGGATATTATACAGACTGGGCTGCAGCTGCTTCAAAGACACCCTTCTCACCAACACATTGTTACATCTTGCCTTCATTATGGCAAGGGAGTAGTTTGTGTAATTGCAGTGGCTTTGCTTTTAATAATCCATTCATTTCAACCATTCAGACATGAGGGAGGTCTGCTTTTTTTTTTCTCCCCCTTAATGTGACATTTATTCAGCTGTGAACTAATGACCATTCACACTGCTCAGTATTCTAGAGTACACATAGTCAAAGAGAATGACCCACGAAACCTCACACTCACTGAGGAGGAGAGGAAGTTTAGTCTTGTCCTCACTGACTTGAATATGGTGTGGTGCGGGAGAATAAAGTTACTTGATTTTTCATTTATAAAGAGCTGAAAATATCCCATAGATTTCAGGAAGAGCCTAATCAGGAAAATAAGACATGGCTCTAACAACAAACAGATGGCATTCCCTTTTCTGCAAAATATGTATACTTTAGAAGTTTTACAGGAACCACATAAGCACTCATGCTTTCAATTATTTTCCCTACGACCAGAGGCAGACACACAATTTATTTGTTCTTTTTTGACTGATTACTCTTCCATTCCAGTCGGCATGTTGGAATGCTAAATTCACTCCAGCAACAGAAAGAGGAAAAACTTCAGCAACCTTGTGGCTTAGAACCCCAAGGAAATATTTGATTAAATTGAAATTATCCTTTTTGTTAATTCTGTTCCCCTTTTTTTTAAAAGGATTTGAGATATATAATTCCAATTAAACAAGGAGAATCACCTAAAAGTTTGCTTTCCTAGCAAAGGAACCTGCTTACACAGACAAGACTAGCAGGGAAATCCTGCCTCTGTTTTACCTTTTTTTTTCCTTTACTTTAGTCTTCCTTGCTTAGACTTGTAAAATGGAAAATAAACAGAATTTCAAAGCCATGAAAGTTAACAACATACACACACAGTCTCTTCTCTATGCGGTTTCCGGATACCTAGTTGGTTTCACAGTAATATGAAGCATCTAAAATAATACTTTACATATCTCTAATGCCTATCTTCTGGGGAGCTAAGTGGCTTATAATTGCAGTTTAAACAGCACAGTGCCCCTCTTTATTACTATTCCCATCTCCTAAGTGGGGAAATGAAAGCCTGGAGAAAGGTATGTAATTTGATCCTGCTCACACAATCAGTGGCAGAACCAGAATCAAAACCCAGGTCTCTTGATCAGCCCCAGGCAGCGTTACTTTAAGCCTACTTTGCTTACAGGGCCCCGAGTATGATCACTTTTGCACAGTTGCAGCCTCTTTTGTGAACCTTCCTCAAATGGAGTCCCTGGACAGTCCTTCCAGTGAACCATTGTTTCACACAGTATGCACAGAACGCTTGTTCAATATGAATGACATGATGAAATCACTGTGCTTTTGTACCTTACCAAATATTGCTCAGACACCAAAGAATGATTTAACAGCCCAAGCAGAAGAGTCAGTGGGATTCCCTTTTTCTTTTTCCTTTCTTCTAATTACTGATCAGGATGTGTTGTTCTTGTCCTCGGGGAAAATTTTCCAAAATTTTCCCAGAGTTGTCCAAAAATAGCGATGTAGTAGATATAGTAATTTCCTTTGCAGTTCAGTGAAATCAGGATGTCCTAGCTAACTATTGTACCTAATAATAAAGCATTTTGCTGTTAATTTTCTATTAATTTTTAGACAGCAGTTTCAGAGTTTACTAAAATTGGGATGCTCCTTATGGCTTTGTGGTTTGAGATCTTAATACTATTTTGATGAAATATTTGCAAGTTTATCCAAAATGTAGTTTCCCTCCCTCCTCCCACAACTGAGATGTGGGTAGTTTGGCTTCTGCCATCACATAAGTTTGCACATTTTAA
Organism: Carettochelys insculpta; assembly: GCF_033958435.1. Taxonomy (NCBI): domain Eukaryota; kingdom Metazoa; phylum Chordata; order Testudines; family Carettochelyidae; genus Carettochelys; species Carettochelys insculpta. The sequence continues at coordinate 55,704,998 of NC_134140.1, forward strand.
TGATATTTTGTGGTGCTGGTTGTGTTGGAATTAGTGACCGGGCTGAACAAGTGAATATTAGATCTATGTCTTGTCTGGAGAATTCTGATGTAGATGTAAACCCATTATAAAGAAAAGGGACAGCTTCTGCATTTGGGGAAAACAGCAAATTGAAAATAGTGTTAGTCACCCTTACCTCTCAAGTTCAAGTTGCCCCATTATTTTTAAGCAGACGCTTCTCATATGTTGCAGAGTGTTAAGGACTAGGGTGTATATTTTCATTGACATTACTTCCACCCATTCACCTAGGAGGTTGATGGAGGAAAAGGTAGATACCCTGAAGGATTACAGAACTCCCAGGAGGAAATATAGGGTATTGGTAGTTGGGTTCCTTCGTTCCCCTCAGAAAAGGGTCACCGTCTGTCAGTCCCCAGGAAGTACGTTGCCATGCACCTGCATCTGAGATGGTAGAGGGATTGTCGAAGATCATCCTGTCCTTGGTTTTCCTCTTGCTTCTAATTTACCTGTAGAGTGTTCTCTTGTTACCTATGATGCCTCTACCTAGTTTAATTTCATTTTGTTCTTTACTTTTTCAGTGCATACTTGTGTTATTTATATTCATCCTTTTGTAATTTGAGCTAGTTTCCACTTCTTGGATTTCCTTTTTTCAAATTTCAAATAACTGAAGATCTCCTCATTAAGCCAAGATAGTCTCTGGCTATCCTTCCTATTTTTCCTACACAGTGTGATAGTTTTGCTCTTGTGGCCTTAATACTCTATTGGGAAAAATTGCCAACTTTCTTGAACTTTAAACTCCTTTAGACTTTTTTCCAGTGGGATCTTACCAACTGCTTGAGTTTACTAAATGCTACCTTCTTGAATGCCATGATCTTTACTGTGCTGTTTTGCCTGTTAGCATTCCTTAGAATTATGAGCACTGCCATTTCATGATCAGTTTCACCAAAGCTGCCTTCCACTTTCAAATTCTCAGCCAGCTCCTCTCCATTTGTCAAAATCAAATATGGAAACCTTCCATAGTAAACTAAGAGATGGGGGAAAGCCGATTGGTGAAGGGGAGCATGTGGATCAGATGGAGACTTCTCTTAGACGAAACTCCATTGATAGAGATTCCCTAGAACTCAGTCAGAAAGAGAAGATGGGAGATGGTAAAGTATGGGCCAGATCAGGTGAGAAACAGTCACATATATATAAAAAAATATCCAATGCATCAGTGAAGGGCAGACATATGGATAGTGGTAGTTCTTTAAAGTGCTTTTACACAAATGCTAGAAGTCTGCCCAATAAGATGGGTGAACTAGAGTACCTCATATCAAAGGAGGAGATTGACATAATAGGCATCACAGAACCCTGGTGGAATAAGGACAATCAGTGGGACACTATCCTACCAGGATATAAAACATATCGGAAAGACAGAATGGGTTGTGCGGGTGGTGGAGTGGTACTATATGTGAAAGATAATATAGACTCAAATGAAGTAAAAATCCCAAATCAATCAAATTGCTCCACAGAATCATTATGGATAGCAATTTCTTCCTCTAATAGGATGGCACTAGGAATATATTATCGACCACCTAACCAGGACAGTGATAGTGATGCTGAGATGTTAAGGGAGATTAGAGAGGCTATCAAAATAAAAAAAAAAAAAAATTCAGTAATAGGAGATTTCAATTATCCCCATATTGACTGGGTACATGTCACCTCAGGACAGGATTCAGAGACAAAATTTCTTGATGCCTTAAATAACTGCTTCTTGGAGCAGCTGGTACAGGAACCCACAAGTGGAGAGTCAATTCTCGATCTAGTACTGACTGGAACGCAGGATCTGGTCCAGGAAGTAACTATTACAGGACCGCTTGGAAATAGTGACCATAATATAATGACATTTAATATTCCTGTGTTGGGAAGAACACTGCAGCAGTCCAATACTCTGGCATTTAATTTCAAAAAGGGGAATTATACAAAAATGAGGAGGTTTAGTTAAACAGAAATTAAAAGGTAGAGTGAGTAAAGTGTAATCCCCGCAGGCTGCATGGAAACTTTTCAAGGACACCATATTAGAGGCGCAACTTAAATGTATACCCCAAATTACAAAACACAGTAAGAGACCTAAAAAAGAGCCACTGTGGCTTGGCTTAACCATGTAAAAGAGGCAGTGAGAGAGAGAAAGGCATCCTTTAAAAAGTGGAAGTCAAATCCTAGTGACGAAAATAGAAAGGAACATAAACACTGCCAAATCAAGTGTAAAAATGTAATTAGAAAAGCCAAAAAAGATTTTGAGGAACAGTTAGCCATAAATTCAAAAAACAATAGTAAAATGTTGAAGTACATTAGAAGCAGGAAGCCTGCTAAAAAAGCAGTGGGACCCCTGGACGATATAGATGTAAAAGGAGCAATCAAGGAAGATAATGCCATTGCAGAGAAACTAAATGATTTCTTTGCTTCAGTCTTCACGGCTGAGGATATTACAGAGGTTCCCAAATCTGAGCTGCCCTTTGTAGGTGACAAATCTGAGGGACTCTCCCAGATTGAAGTGTCAGTAGAAGAGGTTTTGGAACTAATTGATAAGCTAAACAGTAACAAGTCTCCAGGACCAGATGGCATTCACCCAAGGGTTCTGAGAGAACTCAAATGTGAAATTGCGGAGCTATTAATGGTGGTTTGTAACCTGTCCTTTTAAATCAGCTTCAGTACCCAATGACTGGGAGACAGCTAATATAATGCCAATATTTGAAAAGGGCTCTAGCGGAGACCCTGGCAATTAGACTGGTAAGTCTAACATCAGTACCGGGCAAATTAGTAGAAACAATAGTAAAGAATAAAATTGTCAGACACGAAGAAGAACATGATTTGTTGAGCAAAAGTCAGCATGGTTTCTGTGAAGGGAAGTCGTGTCTTACTAATCTATTAGAGTTCTTTGAAGGGGTTAACAAACATGTAGATGGGGGGGATCCAGTGGACATAATATACTTAGATTTCCAGAAAGCCTTTGACAAGGTCCCTCACCAAAGGCTCTTATGTAAATTAGGTGGTCATGGGATAGGAGGAAAGATCCTTTCATGGATTGGAAACTGGCTAAAAGACAGGAAACAAAGCGTAGGAATAAATGGTAAAGTTTCACAATGGAGAGGGGGGTAACTAGTGGTATTCCCCAAGGGTCAGTCCTAGGACCAATCCTGTTCAACTTGTTCATCAATGATCTAGAGAAAGGGGTAAGCAGTGAGGTGGCAAAGTTTGCAGATGATACCAAGCTATTCAGGATAGTCAAAACCAAAGTAGATTGTGAAGAACTTCAAAAAGATCTCAGCAAGCTGAGTGATTTGGGCAGCAAAATGGCACATGAGATTTAATGTGGGTAAGTGTAAGGTAATGCACGTTGGGAAGAATAACCCCAATTATACACACAATGTGATGGGGGCAAATTTAGCTACAACAGATCAGGAAAGGGATCTTGGAATCATAGTGGATAGTTCTCTGAAAACATCCACGCAGTGTGCAGCGGCAGTCAGTAAAGCAAATAGGATGTTAGGAATTATTAAAAAAGGGATAGAGAATAAGACAAAGAATATCATACTTCCCCCTATATAAAACGATGGTACGCCCACATCTTGAGTACTGCGTGCAGAGGTGGTCTTCTCACCTCAAAAAAGAGATACTGGCATTAGAAAAAGTTCAGAAAAGGGCAACTAAAATGATTAAGGGTTTGGAAAGGGTCCTATATGGGGAGAGGCTAGAGAGACTGGGACTTTTCAGTCTAGAAAAGAGGAGCTTGAGGGGCGATATGATAGAGGTATATAAAATCATGAACGATGTGGAGAAAGTGAATACAGAAAAGTTATTTACTTGTTCCCATAATATAAGAACTAGAGGACACCAAATGAAATTAATGGGTAGTAGGTTCAAAACTAATAAAAATTTTTCTTCACACAGTGCACAGTCAACCTGTAGAACTCCTTGCCAGAGGAGGCTGTGATGGCCAGCACTCCAACAGAGCTTAAAATAGAGCTTGATAAATTTTTGGAGGTTAGGTCCATAAATGGCTATTAGCTAAGAGTGAAGTATGGTGCCCCAAGCCTTTAGTCAAAGGCTGGAGACAGATGGCAGGAGATAAATCGCTTGATCATTGTCTTCGGTTCGCCTCATCTGGGGCACCTGGCACTGGCCACTGTCAGCAGACAGGATACTGGGCTGGATGGACCTTTGGTCTGCCCAGTATGGCCATTCTTATGTTCTTTCTCCACCTGCTGAAATGAAAACTTGGTTCCAATATATTTCAAGAACTTGTTGGATAATCTGTGTCCTGCTGTATTATTCTCCCAACAGATGTCTGAGTAATTAATTGAAGTCCCTGCATGATTACCAAAGCCTGTGCTTTGGATAATTTAATTTAGTTTTTTTAAGAAGCCCCATACCCACCTTCTTCCTACTTGGTGGTCTGATGTTATAGTATGGGTTTACTACAGTCTTGTATCTACCCCTTTTATACTTACCCAGAGACTTTCAATAATTCTGCCTCTGATTCCCATGTCAACCTTTCGCATGGATTTGTCAAGAATGTTATGTCAGACCAACCTAATTTAAGAGAGTTGATACTGTCTTACATGTACTTCCCATTAAAAAGCACAAGCCAGAGCTTGTGGTGCAACTCTACAGGCTTCTGTGATATTAGGAACCCCCACCCTTGAATCTGTGGAACTTTGTGGATTACTTATATCACTCAATTGGTATTTTCCATCACTTGAAACTATATAGGTATGTTAAAATTTGAATTTCAACTTAAATGAAAGTGGTGTACTGTCCCATCTGCAACAAGTTTCATAAAATGTATCTGAAACCACACAATTTGGAGCATTGTTTTATGAATGCTTCATAACTGTTGTGCAATATAAATATTTTGTCTTCTTGAAAATACAACATAGCTTGTGCTATTATAAGGTAAGTACATAATTAGTTGGAAAATTGTTGACAGACAGTAGTTTTCAGTGGTTCACAATCAAGTTGGAAGGACATTTCATATGGAAGTCATACAGAGATCAGTTCTGGGTCTGGTTCTGCTCAATGTTTTCATCAATGATTTAGATAAAAGCATACAAGGTACACTTATAAAGCTTGTGGACAAGATGAAGCAGTTTGGGGTTGCAAGTGCTTTGGAGGATACCATTAAAATAGGACAAACTGGAGAAATGGCCTGAAGCAAATAGGATAAAATTCAGTAAGGGTAAATGCAGAGTATTCCACTTAAAGGAATAATCAGTTGCAGACCTGCAATATGAGAAATGACTGTCTAGGATGGACAGCTTCAGAAAGGGGTCTGAGGGTCATAGTGGATCAGAAGCTAAATCAGAGTGAATGGTATAACACTGTTGCAAAAAAAGTGTAACACTATTGCCAAAAAAGTAAACATCATTCTTGGATGGGGATGCATTAGCAGGAGTGTTTTGTAAGCAAAACAAAAGAAGTAATTGTTCCACTCTGCTCTGTGCTGATTTAGGCCTCAACTTGAGTACTGTGTCCTGTTCTGGATATCACGTCAGGCAGGATGTGGACAAACTTGGAAAAAGCTCAGAGAAGAAGCATAAACGTGATTAAAGGTCTGGGGGAGGGGGCGGGAATATGACGTATTAGGGACGAGTGAAGAAATGGATTTTGTTTAGTCTGAGAAGACAACTGAGAGGAGACATAATTTTCAAGAACATAAGAGTGTTACAAGGGGGATGAGGCAAGGTGTGAGGAAGTGTTCTCTTTAACCTCAGATGAAGCAATGCTCTTAAATTGCAGGAAGAATGGTTTAGGTGAAACAATAGGAAAAGCTGCTTGTTAGGGTGGTAAAGCAGTGAAACAAACTGTCTAGGGAGGTTGTAGAAGCTCTAATTGGGGATTTTAAAGAGCAAGTTAGACAAACATATCAAGGATGATCTAGAAAATGCTTAGTTCTGCCATGTGTACAGGGAACTGGATTAGATGACTTGAAGTCATTTCCAGTCTGATTCAACATAAAATGTATTAGCTATGTAATTTCTTTTCATATGAATGAGAATATCATGAATTTGTCACTGAGTGAGTAGTGTGTTCTTGAACAGTGACCTTTATTATTTTATTCAATATTTGTACATTTTAAGGCATTTTTATATTTAAAAAAAATACAAATGGTGACAAAGAAAAACCATGCATTGGACAATATAAGAGAATCTGTCTGGTCACTATAGGAGCTTCTCAGGTGCAATTATAATGTCAGTACAAGAAAACAAAATACTTCCACTCCCAAAAGAAGACAAAAATGTCTTCCCAATCACTGTGTTAACATGATCATACACATTTGATTCAATCTAACTAAACCCATCTTGTTTCAGACCTTATGGAGCCAGTCTTCTACAAGGCATGAAGAAATATGTTTTATATATTTCTTGGAGTAGACTATTGTGAGCTCTCTCTCTCCAATTCACAATGAAATCAATCAGTGTTCCCATAGGCTTCTGTGTGTGTTGGATCAGTTGTTATAAGAATTGTTCCAGCATCTACAGAAACCATCAGGGAATTGAACCCGAGTCCCTGCACACTGAGAACTTTTTGTTGGTTTTGGGAACAATGGGAACAATCTTGTCACCCTATTTCTAGGAGATCCATGCTAACCAAAGTGGAAGAAAGCTTGCAGTGGGTTGTAGCAAGGAGACACTTTGCTTTCATAGATGTGGTCCTGGTCTTTGGTGGATCCCCTGAGTACTGTGTTTGGATCTCAGGGGATCTGCAGTTTTGTGGGATCCTATTTTGTTTCCTCATTCTAATTAATGACCTGTTAGACATTGTTCTTCTCTTCCTCCTAGCATGACATATTTCTACGTGAAGATGTAATCTGGCTCAACATTATTTTGAAAATGAATATAGACTGCAATGGGTAGATGAACCTACAATAGACTATGCATCGATTTTAGGTTCTGTGTGCCTCTGATCCTTAAGAAAATGAGATGTATGCTCAATCTGCCTTTAAAAATCTGGATCTAAGGGAGAGAAATTCTCAGATGTCACTGAAGTTCAATGGGATTTGGTCAGCACCTCCTTTCAGGCAGCTTTGAAAATCCCAGCTAGAGTTGTGATGCCGACCTATAAGTTTCTGTGATATTAGAAACCCTTACCCTTGAATTGGTGGAATTTTGTGGATTAGCTATACAGTAAAACCCTGATTATCTGACATAAATGGGACTGACTGATGGTTGGATAACCAAAAATGTCAGATCATTGGGGTTGGGGTAGGGGGTTGCAGGAGTTGGGGAAGCAGAGGGAGGGCCACCTGCTAAATCCCCACTCTCCAGGATGGGCTGCCAGCTGCCACAGAGCCAGCTCCAAGGGCCGGCTCCTTGGGTGGGCAGCTGGCGGCAGCCCAGGACATGAAGCCTCAACTGGCTGTGGGGTGTGAAGTCACCATTGGCCCCGGAGTGGGCTGTTGGCTTCCTGGGGCTGTCATCTTGGCCACCTCCATGAGCAGGAAGCCCCTGCTGGCCCCGGGTGCAAAGCCATCCCTACTGCTGGCCCAGGGCACAGAGCCCCAGTTGGCCCCACCTGGGTGCCCAGCTGCTGCAGGCTGGCTCTCCAGGGTGGACTGCTTGGAGTGGGCCGTTGGCGGCCCCAGAGCTGGCTCCCCAGGTGAGCTACCAGGCTGGCTGCCAGCTGCCCAGGGCAGGCTGTGCAGGACGGGGGGGAGATTATCCGACCCCCAGTTGTCCAACATTCCGCCCAGGCCCATGCTTTCTCCAGTATATTTAAAAAGAGGTTAAGGCCAGCATGATGAATTGACAGCCTGTAAAATAAATAGTAAGTTTTGTATAGCTGGAGGAACACAGTTTTTTTTTTTTTTTTTGAAAACCATCTAAGGTACAGTTCGTACTTTTACAGCTGTTTCTACACGGGCAAAGGAGCATCTACACATGTAAGGGGCTCTTCTAGGAGAAATCTGAAAGAAGGCACCCCGTGTTCCGGATTCTGTACTCTGCTGCAGAATCAGAAAGAGGGACGCCTTCTGGAAGAACGCATGTGTAGATGCTCCCGGACCACTTCTTCCGACAGAAGTGGTCCTCCATGGCGGCAGCCCGCCGGAGAGCGGGGGTGCTCTAGGTGACTCCAGTGGGCCACTGTGGTCTCCAGGTCCTTGCAGCTTTTAAAGCTGCAAGGACCTGGAGACCCCGTGGCAGGAAGCTGAGAGTGTGAGACAGGCAGCATGTACAGGGCTGCCTGCCACACTCCTCCCAAGGCTCTGCAGTGCCCAGTGAGTCCTAACCCACAGGGATGGCCAGCACCCCGCACTGCCCAGGGGAGCCCCAGGGACCCAGATGAGGGCAGCCAAGATCCTGACCAGGCTCCAAAATGGAGGGTTTGCTCCTGGACTGAGCCAGAGCTCCAGGACCTTCCGGGGCTCTGGCGCAATGAGGAGGTCCTCCAGGACACCAGTGGGCACCGGAGGAATGTCCCAGACTTCGCCCACCTCGCCCAGGGCCTGGCTGCATGTGGCCACCCCTCCCTGACACCGGAGCAAGTCAGGTGCAAGGTGAAGGAGCTGCAGCAGGGGTATGTGCAGGCCTGGGACAGGGCCAACAGATCCAGCCATGCCCCTGCCAGCTGCCCTTCTACTGGGAGCTTCAGGACCTCCTAGCTGTGGATGATGCCTCTCCACCCTGCGCCACCGTGGAGACAGCCACACCCGAGCCCCCTGCCAGAGGGACCCACCACTGTGGACGTCCCATCTGATGGGGAGTCCACAGATGGGTCCCTCATCATCACGCTGCCTGCCAGCAGCCAGACCCACTCCAATCGGGAATTACCCGATGTATATGAGGCCACCTCAGGTAAGTGCACACAGTGGAAAAGCACAGTGAGGGGAGGGGGACACCTGGCCCAGGCCCTGAATCCCATCCCCAGTCAGGGCCCAGGGTGCATCCATGCCTGCAGGCAGCACCTGGCTCCCTCCCCCATGGAGTCCCCCTGAGTGTACTGAGGGTCCCCCCCGCCAGGCAGCAGAGCTGCATCCAGAACCCCCTAAGGCCAAGCTCCCCCTCTGCAGCCCGCAAGCCTGTTGCCAGGGTGGGCCACCATTGACAGTGCCCCTGCCCTGGCATCATTCTCCAGGGGTGCTGCCGCAGCAAGTGCATGCAAGCCTGCATGGTGACCTCCCTTGGCACCTGCCCATCCTGTGGATTTGTGGAGGGGCTAACCAGCTGGGGAGACTGGGGCCATGCCACCCAGGTCCCAGGTGTGGCACTGACTCCCCCTGCTACACCCACCCTCTCTCTCTTAACAGCGGCACCGTCTGAGGGCCAGGGTAGCCAGCCCAGCCCAGCCCCCGTGGCATGGAAGCCATGGGTACTCCAGAGCAGGCACAGCCACTGAGGACGACATCGCAGCCTACCCTGTGGCCCTCCGCCACCAGAACATCCTCGCCGAAAGGTGGCTAGCCCTTGAAGAGACCGAGCTGCGATGGAGGCAGGACGCATGGGGGGAGGTGGTGGGGATGCTCCGCACTGTGTGGGGCCCTAGTGAGCCAGCCCCCTCAGCTGCTCCTATGTTCCCCTCCTGCTGCCCCCCATGCAGTTCCCCCTGCTGGCCCCCCAGCCCATGACCCTGAGGCCCTGGCCATCCTACTGTGCCCGGGCCTGCCTGACGATGCACTGAGGGACCTCGCAGCATGGCTTCTGGCCATGGTGGGCCCTGTGGAGTGTCCCCCAAGCCATGACCCAGCCCCTCCGCTGAAGCTGGGCCAGGTGCTGACCGGTCTTACCTGCTGGTGCTTCTAGTCCCCTCAGTGCCCTTCAGGGGACTGTGCTTTCAGCGTGGGTGGGGGACCCGTGGGTGCTGGGGCTTGTGGCCTTCCACCCCATCCCGTGATTAGGGCCCCCCACCATTCCTGCCCCAGTCCCTGTCCAAGTTGAAGTGCCCCTGCCTCCTTACCCCCATGTATATAGTTTGCTCCCTATGAGGTTTTAGTAGTTTGTTTGTTTGTTTATTATTCCCTATTTACATTGGTCATGGCTGTTAAAAGTTGAGGGTTAAATACATGTTTACATTTTGCGCCCCTTGTGTCCCTGATTACTGTGGGGGAGGTTGGGGGGTGGGGTTCGCACTTGGGAGTGTGTGTAGGGGGCATGCGAGGTGGGGGGTGTAGTGTTCCCCTCGGCCGAATGCCTCCCCAAAGTGCCTCCCAGATCTGGAGCCCATCACGGTTGAGCCGCCTGTTTGTGGGGGGGGGCCCTCCGGCAGTGGCCATTGGGTATTGCCTCTGGGCTAGGCCTGCCCACCCTCCCAGCCCCACCCGCTCCCAACTGGTGCCTGGGGTGGGGCAGGTCTGGGGCAGGGCTTACCTGGAGGACAATGGCCCGGACAGTGGATGTGCTCACACCAGACTGCTGCCCGATGGATCAGTAGCTGTCTGGGGTGGCCAATTTCCATATGGTGATGGCCATGTGCCTCTCCGGGGAGAGGGCCGGCCTCATCCAGGTATCCTGGCATTGTAGCATGGGGGCAAGCCAGCTGCAGATCTCCAGGAAGGTCTTTCTTCATCTGCAGGTTCTGCAGCCACAGAGGTCATTGTCCCACTCCCCCATGATGACCCTGTCCCACCAGTCTGTGCTAGTGGCGTGGGGTCCAGATGCGCTGGACCTGCTGGAGGGGGCTCGGCAGGGGTGGTGGGGATTCAGGACCCACAGGCCTGGGCCTCTGTCTCCACAGGACTCTGAGGAAGGTGGCCAGGAGGATGGCTAGCCTGTGGGGAGGGCAAGCCTGCTATCCTGTGGCTGCTGGGCGTCCATGCCTGCTGGTCAGTGGGCACTGGACAGAGGCCTTGGTCTGTCTTGCTGTGCACAGACATGGCTGGCCTCAGCAGCGTTTGCAAGGAGGGGCTGTTTGGGTGGGGCCTTTTAAGGAGCTGTGTAGCTGGTGGACTTGGAAGGGCTCCCTGGCTCTGCGACCCCATCCGTGTCGTTTCCTGCCCTGTTCTTCTGGAAGAAAGCTGGTGCGTGTGTGTAGATGAGCTCTTCCAGAAGAAGTATCTCTTTCGGGGGCCTGTTTGCTGTCTAGATGCACGCTTCTGGAAGACATCTTCCGGAGGATCATCTTCTGGAAAAAGTGCCATGGGTAGAAACGGCCATTGTGTTTGGGCTGACAACTTGTGGGATAAGTTTCAGACTCGGATTCAAAGCACTTGAGTTTTAAGTCCTGTAAAATAGAATGTTTAATGGAAACTGCTACTGACCCTGAACTTCATAGTGATGCTGCCAGGCACAGTTATAACTGAAAGGTGTGCCAGAGAAGCCTGAGACTGAGTCATATTTTGAAAACCCATTGTTAAAATCTGATTAGATGATGGACAGTCTTGGATTTTATGGAAAGTATTTTTTATTCCCCCCCACACTCCCTCTTAAATCCTCCAGCTGATCTTTGAAAAGGAAAGTTAGTTCTTAATGCATGATTTTTTTTTTGTTTGCAAAAAAAAAAAAACAAACAGAAAAACCCTGAAGGATGATGAGTCAGTAGCTCTGGATCTTCTAGAGGTCTCCTAAAAATGATTGTGATAGATACAACACTAGCAAGGCAGACCAGTGAGGATTTAAAATATTGTTCTTGTCCAAGTTAGAATGTTACTACTTAAGCTTCCATACAAGAGAGGCTTTGTCGTCGTCATAAAGCAAGGACTTTATTGTGTTTAACTGACAGCATTTCAGTATTTGCATTATCTACCTGTGCTTGTGCATCTTTCTTGAGTGACAGATGGTAAGAATATATGTGAGGAAAGATGTGAAGTAAAATCAAGAAAATCCTTCATGTTTCAGGCTGTTGGAAACTGCAGAGGAAAGTAGTGATGGTAAATCCTGCATCAAAAATCATAAGAAGAAAAATAAGTATTTTTACAGTGTTTTTTTTTTCCCTGATGGTCCTGCTGTACATAGAAGCATATGGCATCCATCTTCTAAACAAGGAAACTGAAGATTCAGTGAATAGAGCATTCTTTGACTCAATGTGATGGCTGGGTGTTAAAAGTAGATGTTAAAATTATTCTAGTATTTATATAGAGAAGCACAGGAACTGAAGTTCAATTATGCTTAAAGAAATAAGGTGACTATTTTTCATGCTTTGTGCTACCTGAAGAGCAGAGGTGTGCTCAGTTAAAATTACCACTGTATTATTAACATCAGGAAGGTTGTAGGCAAGGGAACAAGTTCTACATTGATTTATGCCTCAAGCAACCACTAGAGGACAACGGGATTTGATCAGAGGGGTAGCTAAGTTAGTCTGTATCTTCCCCCCCCCCCCCCCCCCCCAAAAAAAAAAAAGAAATCCTGTGGCGGCATATAGACTAACCAGATATTTTGGAGTATAAGCTTTCATGGGTGTAAAGACCTGCCTCATCAGATGCATGAGTGTGGTGGGGTTTCAGAGGAGGATTTAAAAAGGGAGTCTCGGTGAAGGGGAGTGCCAGAGCTGACAAGGCCTATACAGTCAGGGTGGAAATGGCCCAGTATCAGTAGTTAACGTGGAGTTGTGAACCTCAAGAGAGGTTAAGTAAAGTCAGTTCAGTCGGGGGCGGGGGCAGGGAGTATGTGACCCATTATCAGTAGTTAATGTGGAGGCATGAACATCAAGAGCAGAGAAACTGCTTTTGTAAGGGGCCAACCACTCTCAGCCTCTGTTCAGTCCTTGGTTATTGGGCTCAAATTTGCAAATGAATTGCAGCTCTGAAATTTCTCTTGGCATTTTAATTTTTGAAATTTTTTGTTGTAGGACTTCTACTTTTAAATTTGTTAAAACAGGATTATACTAGTTATAAATTAGCACAGAATTTCAGCCACAATGTTCAAGAAAGATCACAGTGCTAAATTGGTTCTGGGTTCAGCCATGCTTACGGAACATATATAATTCATCCTGTTACAGGAATGTCTTCATGTTTTAATGATTGCCTAGGGGTGAGTCTCCCCATTTGGTCTCATTTGTCACAAGACTGAGTGATCAGAATGGGAATGTCTCCAATATTCTGCAAATTACAGAAGTGGGTTGTAAGAGTTTTAACCTTTTTTTTTTTTATATTATTTTGATTGGCCTGGCATTCCTTTCCTATCCCCATGCAGCCAGACAAAGGTGAAGGGGAAATTGCCTGCCTAGTCCCAATCATCTAAATACATAGACAGTCTAAAGCTCAGATGCTGCAGCAAACTATTACATTTCTCAAAATTTATTAGATTATTAAAATTCCAATACCTCATCCTGTGTCAAGGATTATAATGAGCTGAAACAGCACAATATGAAGATTGCCATTAAAATGGGAAATGTTAATAACTTACTCACATCATAATTTTAATCACTTCCGTTCTCTATATATAGCAGGGTGATAATGACCTTGTCTGGTGTCCCTAATCCATCAGATTCTGCTGTAGAACCACCAAATCTCTCTAACTATCTGGCTATACTATGCTCAAACCCCCATAGCACTGAATTTCAGAACTTGAGTCAGCTGGCTCAGGCTCATGAGGCTTGGGCTGCAGGGTTATAAAATTGTGGGGTGCAGATGTTTTGTGTGATGTCAACCCCCTCACAGTGTCTCAGAGCCCAGGCTGCATCCTGAATGTGACTGTCTGCCCTGCAATTTTGTAGCCTCATGATCCATACCCTGTAAACCAGCATGAGCTGGCTCAGACCCACTCTGGCTATGCACAGATCTTTTACTGAGTGTAGCCCTCTATGACCAGATTTTCAAAGGGGCTGCAGCCTGGCTCCTCTGCGTGAACAACATTGCATGCAGATCCCTGCACGTATACTTCTGAGTTTAATGGGTTGACCCAAATTCCACTAAAATGAAAAGAGCTTCAGAACTCCATCCTAACATCTAAATGTGCTACAAATAGCCTGTGATACCTGCATAAAAAACTAGGAAAAGTAAGCACTCAAAAACTTTGTGGATCTATAAAGTGGTGTTTGTGCCAGCAGAGGTCCTATTTTGTATTTTTCACCCTTAAATTCATTCTGTCCACGTTGGTATCCCGCCTAGCTAAGTTTAACTTAGAGTTCACAATTCTAAGGAAGGGTAGAAGGGAAAACAGTACAATAGAGATAATGGATTTCAGGAAGGCAGATTTTGGTAAACTCAGACAGCTGGTAGGTAAGGTCCCATGGGAAGCTAAACTGAGGGGGGAAAACGGCTGAGGAAAGTTGGCAGCTTTTCGAAGGGACATTATTAAGGGCCCAAAAGCAAGCTATCCCGTTGCGTAGGAAAGATAGAAAACATGGCAAAAGACTGCCTTGGCTTAACCGGGAGATCTTGCATGATCTCAAAATAAAAAAGGAATCTTATAAGAAATGGAAACTAGGACAAATTACAAAGGACGAAAATAGGCAAACAACACGAGCGTGCAGGAGCAAGATTAGAAAGGCTAAGGCACAAAATGAGCTCAAACTAGCTACAAGCATAAAGGGAAACAAGAAGGCTTTTTACAAATACATTGGTAACAAGAGGAAGACTAAGGAGAGGGTAGGGCCATTGGTCAGTGAGGAGGGAGGAACAGTAACAGGGAATTTGGAAATGGCAGAGATGTTTAATGATTTCTTTGTTTTGGTCTTCACTGAGAAATCTGAAGGAATGCCTGACATAGAGAATGCTAGTGGAAAAGGGGTAGGCTTAGAAGTTGAAATAAGAAAAGAACAAATTAAAATTTACTTAAAAAAAATTAGATGTCTGCAAATCACCAAGGCCTGATGAAATGCATCCTAGAATCCTCAAGGAGCTGATAGAAGAGGTATCTGAGCCTTTAGCAATCATTTTTGGTAAATCGTGGGAGACAGGAGAGATTCCAGAAGACTGGAAAAGGGCAAATATAGTACCCATTTATAAAAAGGGGAACAAGAATAACCCAGGAAACTACAGGCCAGTCAGCTTAACTTCTGTGCCAGGAAAGATAATGGAGCAGGTAATTAAAGAAATCATCTGCAAGCATTTGGAAGGTGGTAAGGTGCTAGGGAACAGCCAGCATGGCTTTGTTAAAAACAGATCTTGTCAAACCAATCTAATAGCTTTCTTTGATAGAATAACGAGCCTTGTGGATAAGGGAGAAGCAGTGGATGTGGTATACCTAGACTTCAGTAAAGCATTTGACACGGTCTCACATAATATACTTATCAATAAACTATGCCAATACAACTTAGATGGGGCTACTCTAAGGTGGGTGAACAACTGGCTGAATAACTGTACCCAGAAAGTAGTTATTAATGGCTTTCAATCTGGCTGGAAAAGTATAACTAGTGGGGTTCCGCGGGGGTCTGTTTTAGGACTGGTTCTGTTCAATATCTTCATTAACGATTTAGATATTGACATGGAAAGTACACTTATTAAGTTTGCAGATGATACCAAGCTGGGAGGGGTTGCAACTTCTTTGGAGGATAGGGTCATAATTCAAAAGGATCTGGATAAACTGGAGAAATGGGCTGAGGTAAACAGGATGAAGTTTAACAAGAACAAATGCAAAGTGCTCCACTTAGGAAGGAACAATCAGTGTCATGCATACAGAATGGGAAAGGACTGCCTAGGAATGAGTACAGCAGAAAGGGATCTGGGGGTTATAGTGGACCAGAAGCTAAATATGAGTCAACAGTGTGATGCTGTTGCAAAAAAGGCAAACATGATTCTAGGATGCATTAACAGGTGTGTTGTGAACAAGACACGAGAAGTCATTCTCCCACTCTACTCTGTGCTGGTTAGGCCTCAGCTGGAGTATTGTGTCCAGTTCTGGGCACCGCAGTTCAGGAAGGATGTAGAGAAATTGGAGAGGGTCCAGAGGAGAGCAAGAAGAATGATCAAAGGTCTAGAGAACATGACCTATGAAGAAAGGCTGAAAGAATTGGGCTTGTTTAGCTTGGAAAAGAGAAGATTGAGGGGGGACATGATAGCAGTTTTCAGGTATTTAAAAGGGTGTCATAAGGCAGAGGGAGGGAACTTGTTCTTCCTTGCCTCTGAGGATAGAACAAGAGGCAATGGACTGAAATTGCACCAGGGGAGGTTCAGGTTGGACATTTAGGAAAAAGTTCCTAATTGTCAGGGTGATCAAACACTGGAACGAATTGCCAAGGGAGGTGGTAGAATCTCCATCACTGGAGCTATTTAAGAAGAGGTTAGATAGATGGCTTTCAGGGATGGTCTAGAAAATGCTTGGTCCTGCCATGAGGGCAGGGGGCTGGACTCGATGGCCTCTCGAGGTCCCTTCCAGTCCTACTCTTCTATGATTCTATGCTTTCACTCTGAACAAACCCATATGGAAAAATAATTGGCCAAACTCTCTGTATTTTACTTGACTTGAGTGTCTTAAGGACTGCAGAATTTTACTCAGCTTTCTAGGAGACATTTATTTTAGTGTCTCAGCTACTTTTACTTACCACTTTTAATTGTGTTAGAGGCAGTGGGTCTTTACATCTATATATGGTAGGTTGAGCATTTTTGTTTAGATGAGGAAGCAGGCTGAGAGCCATTAAATACGATATATGTGACCACCCGGTTGCAAGGTGACTGACACTAAGGTGAATTAATGTTTTCGAGTTATTGAGACAGCATACTTGAGAAATGGTTTAAAAAAAAAACAAAACCTGTTTTGGACTCAAGCAACAGGACATAGTTGTGTTTGAGATGAAGCTCTGAAGATGGAGTTACTTTTGTGTGGCCCATAGCAGTCATTCTCTGATAGATCACACCTGACAGTAACTTTTCCTCATTGTCTAAATATTTCATTTTTCTCTTCGTCTGCTATTCTTCTTTTAATTTTTCTCATCTAAATTTTTTTGAATAAATATCCATGCTATATTTTAGAGTTTCTATGTTTGATCAAGAACTCCACCTGAATGCTAAGGGCTAGGACCACAAAATTCAGTATATAGATTCCTCGTCTCAACTTAAAGCAACAAAAGCATTTGGTTGCCCCAGGAAAATGGGATGTGCTTTGAATGAGGTTGATTCTCATAAAACCAAACCAAAAAGAGACAATCACCAAATCAAGTACACTCCACAAAACTGGCATAACCAAGCGAATGTTGAAAGAGACTGAACTGAGTTGAGCCACAAAAATAGGCTGAACCTGTAATAGGATTGCTGCTCAGTAAACCATACAGAAAAGAGATAAAGTGAAGAATTGTGGAGTCGTGCTAAATCAATACTCAAGGCTTGAAAATCAAGAAGAAAATGTTATTGGAAATCAAACAGACTTTAGCCCCTTTTTGTTAATATATAGTGAAGAGTTTATAAGGGTGAAAGAAAAATACACTTCATAGAATGCCCTCTTTAAAAATATTAAATGGACACATTTTAACAACCCTTTTTAAAGAAATTCAAAATAAAATAAATTAATAAAATAAAAATTAAGTTAATAAAAATAACACTTTGAGGAATCAAATAATTCACACAACACATGTACACTTTTCCTTTTTAAAAAAAAAAACTTTAAGGAACTAAGCAACCCCAAGTAAATGTCCTAGATATATAAGGATGCATCTTCCCCCATTGCTTTCAATGGATACAGAACCATTTATTTTCCCTAACTTGGGGACTTGGAGTGTCTCTCTATTCACTGGAGCACTTGAACAAAAAGAGAGAGGGGAGTTGCTAAAGTTATATGGAAAACAGTTGGCTCTCACTGATGTTAGGAGCTTTTGTAATTAGAACTTAATATTCTTGGGAGCTACTAGAGGGTGCCTTCAAGTCGTCTTCCTAATTCTGTTATCTGACTGTATAAGAGATTACCTTTTGAAGGAACTGTTTGTTAATAGTGAGTTCTATTTTGTGTAAGTAATGAAGTCATTCTTAGAAGTAGCTGAGGCATAAAAGTTAAATACATACAAGTAAACACAATATCACATGGTGCCAATATTACAGACCTGCTATAGTAACAGCTTTACTTTTCAGTCCTGCATAGGGTCTGCAGACATCCAAAAGGTTCCTTGTGTTAGATTCAATTGGAAAGCTCAAACTCAACCCCCCTAGATGACGTTGAGGCATTCTGCTAACTAAAAAAGTGAATCAAGTGAGTTTTATGACTGAAATAATCATGGGCATGATTCTGGTTGGAATTAGAGTGCCCCTGGGGTTCTATTTATTAAAAGCGGCAAGGTGGCAACCCAGGAAGTTGGAGAAGCCTACTCCTGAAGTGATTGTAGTGCATGCAATACAGTATTAAAGGTGTTAGTCCAGCAGGGGAAGAGAATAGTAAATGTGTAACAATACAGAGCTGCCTTCCTAGAAAACATTCATGTGTATTTCCTGTTATAATGTGGGAACTAATAAAGAAGGTTTACCTCCTTCACTTTTTAGGCACAGACTCTCAAAATCTCATATTTATTGGGATTCCTATAGGAAAAAAATTACCATTTGCCAAAGAATTAATTTTTCTCCTAAGTATTGTGATTTATAATTTCTCGGGAACAAGGTGGCTCAGAGCATACATTATAGTTAGTTTTATTTCACCAAACTATCATGTCTCCCTCAAGGGCTCAATTGAGAATTGTGCCCAGGGTTGAATAAACCTATAAATCTGAGGAAGTGAGGTCACTGAATGCTACTTAAACAGTTACTAAACTACAACAGTCCAGACAGTGTGTTGTATGACTCAACAAGAGTAAGACTTCTATGGCCTCAATTGTTCTGACTTGTACTGGCTTTGTACAAATTCTATTGACTTCAGAAGGATGATTCCTGAGTTTAAACCATTCTGAGGTCAGAATGAGGCCTTCTATAGGTCCCCAAAGCTGGTGATTATTTAAAAATTCTAAAATAAGTTTTAAAAAAAATTTGAATATTTTGATGGCTTATTTACCAGCCTAAGTTATATGCACAGTTATATGCATATCTGATATGCTGTAGCCAAATTTAGTATGACGATATCGGATGTAACTGCACTGATTTGAAGAGATTTCCCTTAAATAAATATTTAGTTTGGTTCATGTGGAATGCAATAGTCAATTTTAGCTCTTAACTAGCCTATTTTGTGTTCCAGCCAGATGATTTGCAAATAACCTCTGCTCAGTTAGACTGCATGTAACGTTATTAACCTCCAGTATAATTATTCCAGGATCACAGCAGTGCAATGGAAAGCCAAATTTGGCACAGAGGTCACTATCCTTCTGTCAAGTTCATTCCAGTGGTATTGCTGAAATCAGTGGGACCATTCACATGAATGAGGATTGCAGACCCATCCCCATTCTATTTAAAACATCCCTGTGAAAAGGCAAATGGCACCACTGTTTTATAGTGAGGGAAAATCAGTCACAAAGCTTTGATGACTGGCTCTCAAGGGCAAAGAGGGAATCAGTGCTCGGGGTTGTATTCCCCTTGTTCATAGACCCAAGCTGCTCTTCAATGCTGGGAATTAGTAAATGTATTTATAGTTTATATATGAGTAAACTCATGCACAGAAAAATGAAGGGCAGATTGTGTCTCCAGCTTACTGGTTGCTCAAGGAGGGATTCTTCCAGAGCCCCACCTGGGATCCATGTTCCCTCTAATTTTTTCCATCCATGGGTGGAATAAATTTTGTTATGGGTGCCATGGTATGTGGAGACATATACCACCAATAGAAAAACATGCTGCTGGCTTTGGGCAGCTGTGGACACTCTTCTAATTAGCTGGGCAGCACCTGAATCTCTCCTGGGTGGCCACTCAAGTGCTCAGTTTACAGGGAGTACTGCCTGTGGATGGTACAACTGTATGATCGCCAATGCAGGGCTGTGCCCAGAGGGCACCACGTGAATAGAATGACTAGAACTACTGACTTGAGTCAGTTGCCTTCCAATTAGTTTGGAACTGAAGGCACTTTGGATTCTCAGCCATGGGTTCAAAGGACTAGTAAATCTTTAGACTAAAGTTAGATTATTAGTATGGTGTCAAGAGATTATACAGTAAACACTCGATTCAATGGACTAATGGGGGAGGGGTGTCCTTTTATTTCTGGAAGTCTGTTAAATGTGTGTTTCCTGCCCGCCTGCCCACCCACCCCCGCCAGACTTCCCCAGCCCCAGTCTCCCCTTTCTCCCAAAAATGCCGAGTTGCCACCACTGGAGCTGCATCCACTGTTGCTGGAGAAGCCACTGAAGCCTGCCTTGTGGCTGGGACCCCACCGTGCAGCTGGGACCACTGAATCTGTGGCTGGGACTCTGCCTCATGTATCTGGAGCTGCCAGCCCCCACTGCACAACCTGGAGGAGCCGCCACATGCTCCTTCCATCAGGGGTGGGGTGTGCACACGAGTGCTGTCTGCCAGTGTGCATGACCTACCCCTGGTGGGAGAAGCACATGTGGTGGTCTGGCAGAGGAGGAGCGGCTCCTGCAGGCCGCAGCAGCAGCAAGTCCCTTAACATACTTTTTTTTTTTTTGGGAGGAGGGGGAAGGAAATTGAGGATTTTTATGGACCCCAGTGGACTTTGGGAACAACAGGGCTGGGGGCTGGCAGACATCCATTACTCCCCCAAGCCCACTAAACTGGGGACCATGGACTCGAGGGTTTACTGGATGATGATTCTTTTCTGTTACTGAAAGTCATACTCGTACTGTGCAGCATTGCAGAGTCTGATACTTGTGTTTTATTCAGTTTCATTCTGTTACCTGTGGCACCTTGGAGACCAGACTCTGCACCAGTATTCCCTCCAAATTTTTTTTCCATTTATGGGCAGAATAAATTTTGTTATGTGCACCGCTAATAGACACACATACTGCCCACTGTAGGTGGACAAGGGAACTCTGCTTATTATCTGTGCGGCACTTGAATCTCTCCTGATCAGCTGCCCACATGTTCAGCTTACAGGGAACGCTGCTCCTGCACACATGCGGTGTTCATGATACCGCAACGGACATCGCTGACTTTTATTTCTCTATCCCTCTGCATTCCTCATGTGTAAATGGTGTTTGTAAGGGTCTAATGATGTTTTGAAAGTGCTTTGAGAGGAAGAGAAGGTGAACTGCTCATGTGATAGGTACTGCGTTTATTGGACCTGATTCAGTCGCTCAGAATCCATGTTGTGCATTATCAAAGCCCTGGAGGAGTTTATTCAGGCTTATTTCAGTGCAACAGCACTCTAACTTTCACTTTAAAAACCAAACAACCGACCGGCCAACCTTGGAATGTATTTATGAAGTGAGAATTGAAGGCTGTATGAGTATTTTGATTGTGCCTCCATGTTTAATGTACATGTTCAATGTCTATAAAAATTGCTTATGCTGCATGCGAAGAAAGGCTTATAGGCTGCAGAAAATGTGAGTGCCTTGAACCTGTAGTCCCTAAAACTATGCTGTAGTCCCTAAAACTGCCAGTAAAACAATTTGGCTTTTGCTCATGGTTGAGAGAATGCTTTGTGTTTTAAAGGGGTATGTGACAGTGAACTCTCTTGTTACAGAGTTGGATGGAGCATGCCTCCTATGTGCAACTGTACTTCTGATAAGTTTTGCCTACCTCCTGTCAGATGTCACCACTGCCCCCCACCAAATATGTTCATTTTAAAGATGTCACATTTGGCACTGCAGAGCTGTTTTCAGTTTTTTTTAATGGAACATGACATGGGATTGAGTAAGGCAACAGCATAGACCACAGATGCATAGTAGATATTTTAAAAGATTGCTTATATTGGGTTTAACTTTGAGAAGATACAACACTAGTTCCATTGAGCATTATGCTGTACATTTCTATCTACTGCTTTCAAAGCAATTTACAATGACTGATTGCCAGGCCTACCCCCCACATTTGAAATCTGGGGAAAGCTGAGGCATGCTGATGAAACTTATCCAAGGTCAAGATATGGGTATGTCTACACTTAATGGGAGATTGATCTTGTGCGTCTGGTAAAGATGCATGAGACTGATCTCTTTGGGGTCCATGGTCCTCTCACAAGGAGTAAGGGAGGTCGATGGAAAGAAACTTTCCTGTCAATCTATCTCCGTGAGGACAGACCTTACAGCTGACTGCAGACATGCCCATTCTAGCTCCGCAATTGCCATAGCTAGAATTGCATATCTGCAGTAAGGTCTCATGTAGACCAAACCTATGAGTCACAAGCAGAACTGGAAACCAAACCCATGAGTCCTCTGTCCCAGCACTGAATTACAGGTACTTTTACATAGCAGAAGATGTAATAGGACATGAAATCAACTAAATACAGTTCTCAGACCCAGCATCCATCACGCTGCTACAGCAATGATTTTCTGTAGCAGAAAAAGTATAAGGGTGACATGGGAGGACATTACTAATAACTTAATGGAAGCTATGGGTGCAAGTGCTAGTTAGAATTCTTTGCCTTTACTAAGAGTGTATTTCATTGCCTTTGCATAACACACTGAGCATTTCCACTTATTTTACTTGATTTTATTGATCTCTAATTTTTATTGCTTAATTTTTTCTTATGGCTGTATCTGTAAAAAGCATATGCAAAGTGACAGAAATCGAGACAGTGATTGCCCTAGCAATGATAAGCATATTGTGCTTTTCAGACCTTTTCCTATGTGGGTTATCATGATTATTTATTTATTTATTTTTTTTTTTTTGAACCATATGATTGAGGAGCTAGAGTGTTGTTGTTACTGTCATGAGTGAGGGAAATGCTGAAAAAAGCCCCTCCTTAATAAGTTGGCAGGCCATGCTGTTAGCCGATGGCCGGGTAATGAGTGGTCTGTGAGCCTTATTACATCTGAGTCTTTAACTGCTAGGACCGGAAGTCCTTTCGCAGAGGGCAGCCAGGGTGGCTGACGGATGCCCCAAACGTTGGTGCAGAGAGCTTATTTCACCCGAGTCTTTAATTGCTAGGACAGACTGTCCCTTTGCAGCGGGCAGCCAGGGAGGCTGATGGGTGCCCCAGGAGTCCTGTCCCATGGAGGCGACATGACTCAGCTTTTACTGCCACTGACCAGGCTGATACAGCCAAAACGGCTAAGGTTCTTTGTGTTCGGCTGAGTTACAGTAACTGGAAGGAGTCAGACTGAAGCTTAAATGGTTACTATTTATTAAAGGGCAGAAATAAGAATCTCAATGGTTCCAAGGTTATTGCTCTATCTTCTTAACTACTAGTAGGATGATACATATGGTATACCAATTAGATTACAAATGAAAGTTACACATTTGAGGACAAAACGCCTCAGCCTACAGAGCTCTTACTATTAAATGTGCACAAAAGTACATTGCAGGTATAATTCTCACTCCTGTGTCCTCAGACTTCGGCTTAGCCAGCGTCTTTCACTCAATCCCTTGGGAAGAAGAGTACGAGGAGGGTGTCTCCTGGATCCTTGGGAGGCAATGACCTTACCAGATTGGCAGGTATAGGTAATTGGAGCTTAGTTAGAGTGGGCTGCCGGATCCTTCTTTATACCCCTTGAGTCACGTACACTCTTCCTTATCTAAAGGTACCAATTGTACTGGTTCGTCTTTGTGATGCCGGTTCTTACAAGGGAGTTGCAACTTAATTCACACTTGTAAGATAGACATAACTAAATCATTAAGACAGGACATTCTTTTTGTATGGGCGGGAGGTTCCTCTTCTGGGACAATGTGTGGGTGTATCAATTATCAGACCCAGCCAAGGGCAGTTTGAGGCCCTGTGGTCGTCGGCTGGCCTGTTAGCCCCCTTATCTGTATTCTTCAGTCCAGGGTCCTGATGAGGCAGCACATCTGTGCTCTGAGGCATCAAAGATTGTGCTTGAGATTAGCACATCTGTGCTCCCAGGCATTGAAGACTCTGATGTTTCTTTTGTCCTTTGTGCTCTGAGGCACCTAAGAGGGGCAAGATGGAGTAGAGCAGGGAGGTTCTGTCTGGCTACACATGCAAACAATGGCTTGTTTCTGTTTTAACCACCGAAGCCTTAGAACGTTGACACCGCAGTCACGGAAAATCCTTTGAGATCAATGGCGTGTCTACCTGTGGATCCCCCTACTGCTCCTTTCCTCCAAAACCCGCTGTAGCAGTTCCAAAAAGCTGATTTCCCCAGTTACATATCAAAGAGAGGAGATCTGGAGATGCTGCTGCTCTTCTCCTTTTCTGGTGATGCAAACACTGAAGTGTATCTAGTATATTAGCGTCTGCCAGCTTATATTTAGAAAGATCTGTAAATCTCTGGACAGAATCAGAGTGACCTCAGCAGGTACTATAATTGAACAGAAGAGAGCTATGATTGCAACCTGTGGGGAAGCATTAAAAAAAAAAAAAAAAAATCCCACTAACTGTCCAGCGAAAGAGAAATCTTTAGCAGACATACATCAGTGAATGTCAGGCTCTGAGACAGAAAGAAATAATTAATTTTAAAGGTTTTCAGTCCAGCAGTGGTATTAAAAAAGAAATGAAATAGTAAGGACTTCGTAAATCAGATGGTGGTGGTTTTTTTTTTTTTTTTTTTTTTTTTTTTTTTTTAAACTATAAGTGCCTGGAAAATAGATTAGCTTATCGTCATGCACAGGCAGTTTTTTAAAATGCCATTTGAGTGTAATGCTAACTGTAGTGGGAATTATAAAAGTCCGAATCTGCATGCTGCTGCATAAATTCACACAGCAGGGAGAAGTCAGAAGGGATTAGTGTGGGTCCTTTACTTTAGACTTGAAAGTGTTTACCAAGGTCTCCTTTCAGTCATCCTCGGATTCCTTACCATCGAGAGAGAGCTTCAGGCAAGAAACACCTGGCAACCTTCCTTTTTACAAGCTTGTAGTAGGCTTTTGATGTGGCAGCAAGGAATCAGGCTATATAGAATTTCCTACAGTGAGCTGGATTTATGCGTTATCACTTGTTTAACAAATACTCATGTGTCAGTCAGCTGTAGTTCTTTGTTTTTTCATGTACTGGTGGGGAGCAGAAGTGAGAAGCATTCTCTTGCAAAGTTTCTTGTGGCAAACCTGGTTTGTTTGGCTTCTAATCTCAGGCACTAGCTTCCATTCGTTTTTATGTGAATTTAACAATTTGAAATAAATGTTATGTGCTTTTAGAGGCTTTCAAGAAAGTCTATATAAAATTATCTCTGATCACTTCATTAGATTTTCATGTAATCATAGCAATTGGAGATGAAAAAGAGAGGTCTGCTCTGTGCTTGATGCAGGATTATTCCTGACAGTGTCTGCTCAAGGACTCTACTTAGTTTTAAAACATTTAAAGCATGAGGCAAAAGGTACATATTTCCTTAAAACACACTACAGATTAACAGCTTTCACACACATAGGTAGAAGTGAGTAGAAGAATTGTATTTACCTACCAGTTTATTTGCTCCTTATTCTTATTTGCTTTATTTTGCAAGTTGCGGTCATCTAAATCCCTGTCTTTGTTGGAAAAGATGAGTATAGTAGTGCCTCAATTCACGTGAGGGTTGCCTTCCTATGCAGCCTCAGGCAACTTGAATTTTCAGTTAGTAGGGGGTGTGGCCTTTCCCCAGCAGAATGCATGTTCTGCAACCAGGGAAGCAGCAGGAGCACCTGGTGCTCCTTTTGCATGGTAAGCCCTAGGTTTGGGGGGGGCCAGTTAGGGCTGCAGGGGGTGCAGCTGAGCTGGAGCCATGCGCAGGGTGGGGGTGGTTGAGCTACTTGGGATGAGGTGTGGGTGGGACCTGGAGCCATGTGTGAAGGGACGAGCTGGAGCCGTTTGCGGGTGGGGAGTGGGGCTGGGTAGAGGGGGGGAAGTCTTGAATCGGAGCCGCGGGGGTTGAGGTTGGAGCCACATGCGGGTGTGGTGAGTTAGAGCTGTGTGGGTGTGTGTGAGAGAGAGAGAGAGAGAGAGAGAGAGAGAGAGAGAGAGAGAGAACCGGGGCTAGGAGGGTTGACCTAGGACCAGGGGAAGTGAGAATTTGAGTTGTGCTTAACTCGTGTTAATGCAGTTCAAGTGCAACTCAAAATCACACATTTTGAGGCTTTACTGTATTTATGTTGGTGAAGCTTTTTTGAGTTGAGTACATCGTACAAGCATTGTGTACAAGAATCTGACTCCATCCCTGCACTGGCACTGAGCTCACCACAGGGTCAGAGATGTAAACAATGTGCATCCCAAGCATGCAAGAATTGGGCACTGAATTGATCCAGGGCTAGCCTAACATGCTTTTTTACTATAATAACCCCTTGATGGTATTGCAGCAGCCTGGGAAGAGTAAATGCATAGGAATACCATGGCCATACCTCCTCTTTTACACCCTTTGCACTGGTTGTATTCCTCAGGGAGGCCTTATAGATGATGTCAAGACTGCAGGTTTCTGTCAACAACTTCTCTTGTCAGAAGATTTGTCAACTGAGCGTGTATTCAGACTGCAGGTCTCTTGGAAGAGGTCTGCTGGTCAGGAGCATTCCATCGACATCTCTCTGCACCTTGTTCCATGAGGAGGAAGGGTGTCTCCACAGAGAGGGTTGGGCCCATGTGGACAGGAAAAGTCTCTCCGGGCAGCATTGTTGGCAAAAGACATGCAAATAGGTCATGCAAGTTATGTATTTTTTCCTGACGGTTCTCAGCAATGTAGACACAGCAGTTACAGTAAAAGTCCATTGTGCTGGAAGAAAGGGGTTGCAGACTTTTGGCCTGATCCATATATAACAGGTTAACACTTCTTAAAATGTTGTTTAGGAGAGGAATGATTTACTCAGTAATCCAGAATAGAAAATAGCTCTTACAAAACTAGTTCTGGGTGGGAATATTCCCTTTTATATACTGTATTTTCAAATATATGCCTTAATCTTAACTATGAGCTACATACAAAGTCTCTGTTTCCTCTCTATCCCTGGACACACAACAAAGTATTTTATTCTGCATAGAATCTCCTACCTCCCTTATCACTGCAGTATATGAAAATCAAGGCATCCAAAGTAACGATTCAATAATCATTATCTCACATATTCATTTGTGCTCATTACTTCTGTTGCAGAAGCATCTGTATTATTGTCATCCTGTGGGTGGCAGGATTTCATAGAACATGAATATTGCTGTTTACTTGCAATCTGTACAGGTTTAAACAGAACGATCAGATTCACTTTAAAAATTAGGGAATGGCAGCAGCCATCTTAAATTTTTCTCTATAAAATCAGATTAATAAAGGAGAGTTTGTTACTGCCTTGCAGCTGGTGTGTTATTTTACCCTATGTGAGAGTCTATCCAATTTCCAAATCTCATACTGCTCTTGTATTTTTATTTTATTACAAAAATGACCAAGTCAGATGAAGTTCCATTGTGCTCAGCACACATCACCCAGCAGCTCCTTCCAGAAATGCATTGCTGAGGTATAGGGGTTTAAGATGTTTGCTGAAGTCATACAGGAAGTCTGCCACAGCTGAGAACTGGTCTGAGGTCTGTTTGAGTTCCGGTCCTGTGCATGCATGGAAAAAAATGTCTTTCTTTTGCACCCCAGTTTGCAGTTGCTATTCCATTTTCTGCAGTTTGCTGTAATTGTCCTGATGGTCCTTATTTTGTGCTTTCTGTCAGTCTCTTCCAAGTCTCCAGACCTCCTCCTCTTTCCTTTTTATACCATTTGCCAAAATGACTATTTAAAATCTGGGATGCAGCAGTAGGAAAAGGTGAGCTGCATGTTTTGACTCTTAAGGGACTTATTTGGATGGATCTTCAGTGGTTCTGTCATGTCTTTGTGAGAGAGATGAACACTGTCCCCTCCCACACCCTATCTCCAACCTCAGTGGTTTTCAAGGCCCAAAAGATCTGGCTGTGATGACTGAGTTAGGGTTGGATCTTGGTTTGATCAGGGTTTTTGAATTAGATAATCTCCAAGGTCTCTTCCAACCCTAATCTTCTATGGTTCTAAGTGCCTATCTGAAGCTTTTAATCCATCTAGTTTTTTACCTTCAATGGGAAGATTCATGATGTTTGAGCAAAAGTTGGTGTTTTGCTAATGCCTTCAGATACAACTTACAAATTCACTCTGCAAATACTGTTGCACATTCCAGTTTAAGCAGTTAATGTACAGTATGTCACGTGAATGTCTGTATGCTTCATTAGCTATGATTGTTTTTGTCTGCCAGCAAGTGGGGCTCTTGGAAGCATTCTGTCAGTAACATCCCTCATTTAACAGTTCAGACAAGAAAGTTCATTGAAAGGGCATGTGATGAAATGCTGCTGCGCATAACCTGTGGAACAGGACCCATCTTTATGAATAAAACAGTTAATGACCCTATTTTTGGGTCCTCTCTTGACTTTTATCAAAACTGAGAGTGATTTTAAAATCAGAACAATACCAAGAGCTCATAACCAGCCCAGTGGAACAATCATCTCCTTGTGTTTATTTTGTTGCTAATATTTTTAACTGCTAATATTGTCTGTTCATTCAACTTGCTTTGAGTCTGTTGCCAATTAAACAATGTTCGAGGTGCCAAGCTTCAATTTTCTCCATGTTCCAACTGATAGAGAATACAGAGTAATGTACATAGCAGCTGGCTGTGTGGAAATGACAGCAAAGGGTGAAAATACTTAATAGGTATTGGGAATGTTTAATTTTTTTAAATAATGGAAGTGGGTTGTATTTTTTCCCCCTATTTATCCACACCTCAGTTCAAAACAGGTGCTTTTTTTTTTTTTTTTTTAAAGTACTTGTTTTGTTGGGTACTGGGGTAGCCCTCTTTTTCCTCTGGGCTCCTGTAACATTAAGCAGCTCCGGAAGTATGTTTTATTCTGTCTTGCCAAATTTTTTTAGACCCTTAAGTAATTTTAAAAGGATGGCAAATAATCTCCTTTTTTTTCATGTGTAAATGTTAAAAGTATGGCACACTTGACCCAGTAATTAAGCAACAAAGATGTCATCATTAGCCTGATAACTAATTGTTGTTTTTTGGACACTCTTCCTCTCATTCATTGGCTCAGATGGTGAATCCCCCACTGAGACTGAAATGTACTATACATGATGTAATCTTAAATAAAAAAGATGACATTCACGTCCCACTAAAGTCAACAGAACTACTTGTGAGATCAAGTGCTACTCCATCGGCGAGTAAGGGATTTACAAAGTCTGATCCATTGAGTAACAATGTAACCCATGAGTGATCCCATTCACTTCACTGGAGATTTTTTGGAAATTAAGTTGGTACTCAAAGATGAATTTCATCCCTGTTCAAGGGTGCAATACAAGGCCAGCTCACTACTTGAATTCTGCTTCTACTCTTTGCATAGGGTGAATTTCAGCCAGTAGGTTAACCCCATGGGATTTCAGTGCTTAGTTAAGATTTTGCAAAAGGACATTTTTTTTTTTCAAGGATCCTGATGCCATTCACTTGGGAGCTCATGGTACTTGAGATCTGAGTCAGCAATGAGACTTTCTAGCACAATCAGAGGAAACCACATTTCACATTCTTGGAGTGAAAATCTGACACTTGTGAAAGCAATTCTGCCATTGACTTCAATGGAGAGAGAATTTCACCCCATTCATTAATGGAGGAAAAAAGGGAAGATCTTATTTTATACTTCTGCGTTTTTAAATAAGCAAAATGGCACAGCCTAATTTTCCTATTTAATTATGCCAATCATTTTAATATCTATTCCAGTAGTGCCTAGTGGGCATCCAGGTTGGGACCCAGTTGTTTTAGGCCCTGTGCAAACATACAAAATTACAGTCCTGACCACAAAAAGCTAACACATTCAGTGGGTGAATTCTTTGCTTCAGTCTTCACTGCTGGGGATGTTAGGGAGATTCTGAAACCTGAGACATTCCTTTTAGGTGATGCATCTGAAGGATTGTCCAAGAGGAGGTTTTGGAACAAATTGATAAACTTAATAGTAACAAGGCACTAAGACCAAATGGCATTCACCCAAGAGTTCTGAAAGAACTCAAATATGAAACTGCAGAGCTTTTAAGTGTGGTTTGTAAATTACCGTTTAAAACCAGCTTCTGTATCTATTGACTGGAAGATAGCTCATATGACGCTAATATTTAAAAAGGGCTTAAGAGGTGATCCTGGCAATTACAGACCAGAAGGTCTAACATCAGTACCGGGCAAATTAGCTGCAAGTTCAGTAAAGAATAAAATTGTCAAACGTAGATGAACATAATTGTTGGGGGGGAAAAGTTAACATGGTTTCTTTTAAAGGGAAATCATGCCTTACTAATCTATTAGAGTTCTTTGAGGGACTCAGTAAACATGTGGACAAGAGGGATCCAGTGGATATGGTGTATTTACATTTGCAGAAAGCCATTAATGATGTCCCTCATCAAAGGCTCTTAAGTTGTCATGGGAGAAGAGGAAAGGTTCCTTCCGTGGGTTGAAAACTGGTTAAAAGATGGGATTGGGGGAATAAATAGTAAGTTTTCAGAATGGAGGTAGGTAACTAGTGGTGTCCCACAAGGGTCTGCTGTATGGGGATGAATCCTGTTAAACCGATTTATAAATTATCTGGAAAAAGGGGTAAATAGTGGGGTACCAAAACTTGCAGATGATACTGAACTATTCAAAATAGTTAAGAAAAAAGACTAAAGATCTTTAAAAAGAGATCATGAAACTAAGTGATTGGGCAACAAAAAGGCAAATGAATTTTGATGTTGATTAAATGTAAAGTAGTGCACACTGGAAAAAATAATCCTAATTATACATACAAAATGATGAGGATAATTTAGCTATAGCCACTTGAGAGAGATCTAGGAGTCCTTCTGTATAGTTCTGAAAACGTCCACTCAATGTCCTGCAGCAGTTGAAAAGGCAAAGAGAATGCCAGGAATCATTTTAAAAAAGGGGATAGAGAATAAGACAGAGAATATCTTACTTCCTGTCTGTAAATCCCTGGTACACCCACATCTTGCATATTGCATACCTATGTGGTTGCCTCATGTCAAAAAAGATACATTGGCATTGAAAAAGGGTCAGAAAAGGGCAAAAAAATGATTAGTGGTTTGGAATGGGTGCTATATGAAGGAAGATTGAAAAGTTCAAGTCTTTTAGATTTAGAAAAAAAGAAGACTAATGGGGGATGTGACAGAGGTGTATAAAATCATGAGTGGTGTTGAAAAAGTGAATAAAGAAAATTTATTTGTTCCCATAACACAAGAAGGGGGGGGGGCGGGGGGGTGTCACCAAATGAAATTAATGGGTAGCGGGTTTAAAAGCAACAAAAGGAAGCTTTTTTTCTTCACACAGAGCATAGTATGGAACTCCTTGCCAGAGGAGGTTGTGGTGATCAGGATTTAAAAAAAAAAAAAAAAAAAATTGAAAAAAACCCTTTGGAAAAAAGAACTAGGGAGAAGGATAGCTCAGTGGTTTGAGCATTGGCCTGCTAAACCCAGGGTTGTGAGTTCAATCCTTGTAGCTCTTTAGGGATCTAGGACAAAAAAATGATGCTTCATCCCACCAAGAGGGCAGAGGACTGGACTCAATGACCTCCCAAGGTCCCTTCCAGCTCTGCCATAGGTATCTCCATATGTCAATAAATTCATGGAGGTTAGGTCCATCAATGGCTCTTAGCCAGGATGGGTAGGAATGGTTGCCAGAGGTTGGAAATGGATGTCAAGAGGGGGATTGCTTTGGCAATTATCTGTTCTGTTCACTCCCTCTGGGGCATCAGGCAATGGTCTCTGAGAAGACAGGGTATGGGGCTAGAGGGACCTTTGGTCTGACCCAGTATGGCTGTTCTTTACGTGGCGATGTCCCTGTAAAATAAGCTGTGATCTGCACAAGTCCATTGCCTTTATAGTGGGAAAGGAGTGAGACATTCCTGTTGGCATTTGGATTAAGAGTGAGAAAATGAGCAGGTGTCAAGGGCCACAATCTTTCATGATATTAATGGAGGAGTTAGAGGGTCTAGAATGGAGAATGGGTGCAGAAGGAAGCTTGGGGTAAGGGTCTGGGATGCAGAAGAGAGTGTAGGATTTGGGCGGGGGGGTTGGGTAAAGAATGGGATTGTGACCTGGGACAGGTGGCTGGGGAGGAGGAGGTGCTGGTTCTGGGAGATAGTTGTGACCTGGGGCAGGGGTACAGTGATTTGGTTGACTTACGGTAGAGGATTGGGGTTTGAGGTCTGGTGGTGGATCAGGGATGCAGAGGTTTGGGTAATGTGGGTAGGGATGCAGGGGGATGGGAAAGAGAACTGGGGGAGGAGCTGGGATGCCAGAGTCATGCTCTGCCTGGGAGATGCTTGTGTGGTGCTTTGCCCAACTGGTTCCTCAGCCAGGGTCCCTGCCTTTCATACCCCTTCACTGGCTGCAGGGAGTACATGTGGCTGATTCTGAGTGCTGACAGCCTGGAGGCAGAGGAATGCTTACTGTGCTGCCTGTCCTGAAAAGTTACAACACCAGTTGGCCAGCAATCAGGCAATAAGAGCTGCAATTTTTTTGCTGAGGTTGGGAGCAGACTGGCAGCATTCAGTGAGCTGCTCTGAGTGCAGAGCTGGAGGTGGGGTGAGCAGGGAGTGTGACAGAGGCTCCTATGGGCCATATTTTGCCTGCCTATGCATCACAGCCTCACTGCAGCTGCTCTAAACTACACTGAATATATGACAGGTGCCTGAACAGACTCAAAATACAGGAAACATAAGTGTCTTAAGACACCCACCCATTCACCCTATCCCTGTCCTAAGCACGGCAGTGGAGGTGGGGGAGAAAGTGAGTGGGTGTGGTTTTTCAAGAGACAAGTGATGGAAGTCTTGAATGCTCAATTTCAACCCTCTCAAACTCAGGCCCCTTTAATGTGCCTCAAAAATTGAAGCACCCAAACAATTTGTCACTAGACAATCTTGTACGGAGAGTCAGGCCCAATGAATATATCAGATCCAGTTGTGGAATCTTGTTCAATTATACAGTTGTGGAGTCAAAGCCTCATAATGACTATCCTTCGAAAATAAAACAAATGTTAAAATTAACAGATTGCTTGGGCCCCCTGGTTGAGCGTTTCCTGGGTTTGCATCATTATGTCAGGAAAGCTTCTTTCAGTACTGATGATAATGCTGTGAGCACATCTTTTCATAACATATTGATTCCAATCCCTTATTTTAGAGCACTGACTGACAGAACTGACCTATACAAATTGCCAGCAGGTTTGCAGGTATTTTATTTGTCTTGTGGGGTTGCTTTAGCATACCCTTCTCCACCATCTTCCCTCCTTTTGCCTGGTTCAGCAACTTTTTCTAGATAATGGCAAAATTTGGACTCTGTAATTCCCTTAAGGCTCGTCTACACCAGCCTTCTTCTTTGAAGGGGGCATGCTAATCAGCCCAATCAGAGAAAAACAATAAGGTGCTGCACTGTGTATGCAGCACCTCATTAGCATAATTCCTGCTAAGCGAACTTTGAAGTTGCACTGGTACTTTGAAGTGCCCGCAGCTACGCTGCTTGCCACTGTTTCAAAGTTAGCAACTTCAAAGTTCATGTGGCGGGAATTATGCTAATGAGGTGCTGCATATGCATCATAGCACCTCTCTGCTCTTCTCTCCTATCAGGCTGATTTTAGCATGCCCCCATCAAAGGAGGGGGCTAGTGTAGATGAGCCTTTAGTGTGTAGGCATGGATCACTGTACTGCTATTATCAAATCTGGAGTTCCAGTTGCATGTTGCTTCATTCATTCTTATGTCACCATATACTCACTCTCCAAAGAGGTGGTCTGAAGAAGTGGGTCTGTCCCACGAAAGCTCACCTAATAAACTATTTTGCTAGTCTTTAAAGTGCTACTTGACTGCCTTTTGTTTTGATAGTGTATAGACTAGCACGGCTTCCTCTCTGTTACTATCCAAAGAGATGCTTTTCTGTTTTTTTTTCTTTCTTCTAGGATCATAGGACTGGAAGGGAACTCCAGAGGTCATCTAGTTCAGTTTTCTGTACTGAAGGCAGGATTAAGGTTTACCTAGACTATTCCTGACAGATGTTTGTCTAATCTGCTGTTACAAATCTCTAGCTATGAAGATTCCCCAACTTCCCTGTGACATTTATTACAGCTCTTAATCACCCTGACAATTAAAGTTTGCATAATGTCCAGCCTAAACCTTCTTTTTTGCAATTTGACTATTGCTTTCTGTCCTGTCCTCAGAAGAACAATTCTCCTCTATCCTCCTTGTGTCAACCTTTTATATATTTCAAAACAGTTATGTCCCCTTCAGTCTTGTCTTTTCCAGACTAAACAAACCCATTTTTTACTGTCTTCGCTCATGTGTCATGCTTTCTAAACCCTTAATCTTTTCTGGTCTTTTCTCCAATTTGTCCACATGTTTTCTGAAATAAGGTGCCCTGAAGTGGACACACACATCCAGTTGAGGCTTCTTTAGTGTGAAGTAGAGTAGAAGAATTACTTCTCATGTCTTGCTTACAACATTCCTGCTAATACATTCCAGAATGCATGTAGGTTTGTTTGGTGGTTGTTTTGCAAGACTGACAGTGTACAGTCAGGACTTACAAGAGGCATTGCAAATGTCTTCTGGATTCTTGCTATTTTAATTTATTTCTCTCTGGGTGTGTGCATTCCCAGAAGAGTCCAATGTGTGCTCACAAGAGCTTCATGGCTGAAATACTAAAAGGTGATACATGTCATAATGAGCAGAAATACCAGTGGAAGTTTGAGCAAATTTACAGTCACTCAGCCACTATCTGTAACCCCAGGGAAGCAGGTACTGGCTGGTATCCCATAAGGGATCTTGGACATAGATTTTACCAAACTCCCCATTTGTTGAGCAATGCTCAGATCTGCAAACTGACAGTACACATTGGAAGGCCAGTCTTTTCTCCCAGCTACATGGGAGGGCCAAGCTAAGAAGTAGAAGGGGGTTTTGTGTCTGTCGTATAGAAACGTCAGTGTATTTGCTAGGGCCTTTCTTTGTTAGGATGGGAAATGCGGTCCTGAATGTGATATTTTATTGTGAAATTAAACTGCTTAATGGTACCTGAGGCAAGGAATGAGTGTCACGTATATGGTTTTGTAAACTGAAATAAACAACATTTCTTCTGTGCACACTAGCAGTCACCAAAAATTGTCTCAAAATTACATATTTTTAAAAAGGAAAAAAAAGCAAATTAAGATTGAAAATAATTAATACTACTTGGGAATTACATAGCTTTTTCATCCATTGTGAATAAGTACCCAAGGAGGGAAGGATTATTATCCCCATTTTTCAGAAAGGGAAACAAAGTCACAAGAATTTAAAGTTACACGTTCAAGGTTACAGAACAGATCAGTGGTATGGCCAAGAATAGAATCCAGGTCTCCTGAGTCCCAGGTTTTTACCATAGTTTTAAAATATGTAGAACTAATGAATGTTGTTGGGACTGCTGGCTTTGGAAATGCTCTCTGCCATGGATGAAAATGAAGGTTTGCATTTTTATAAAGTGTGGAGGCAATGTGTGGTTACTGCCTTAAAGGGAAAAGACAGGGCAAGGAGTTGGATTATATCTGAGATTTTTGGCCATTTTTGCAAAAAGTCTTTAAGTTTAAGTTATTTTCAGACAAGGACTGAGTCTTTCTATATGTTTGGTGGTGCCTAGCACATTTTGCTCGTTGTCTTTGTGTATATCAACACAATAATGGAAGTGAGTCCATATCAAAAACATGGATCACAACTCTGATAGAGGAGGGTTTGGCATCTGAACATTTTTGCCCATAAGTTAAGGAACTATGGATTAGATACATGGAATGTAAGATGGAAAGAAAGCCGGCTTGACGGTGGAGGCCCAATGGCTAGTGGTCAATGGCTCCATATCTGAATGGCGGTTAGTTTCAAATGGAGTGCCCCAAGGCTCAGTTCTGGGGCTGGTGGTGTTCAACATCTTTATTAATGTGCTGGGTGAGGGACTGGATTGCACCCTCAGCAAGTCTGCAGATGACACTAAGTTAGGAGGAGAGGTAGACAGAATCCAGCGTGACCTGGATAAATTGGAGGATTGGGCCAAAAGAATCAGATGCGCCTCAACAAGGAGAAGAGTAGAGTCCTGCACTGGGGATGGAAGAATCCGAAGCATTGTTATAGGCTGGGACTGACTGACTGGCTAAACAGCAGTACAGCAGAAAGGGTTGTAGGGGTTATGATGGATGAAAGGCTGGGTATGAATAAACAGTGTGTCCTTGTAGCTAATTAGGCTGACGGCATATTGGGGTGCATTGGGAGAAACATTTTGAGCAGATCTAGAAATGTTGTTCCCCTCTATTCGACACTGGTAAGGCCAAATCTGGAATATTGTGTCCAGTTTTGGGTTCCCCCCCAGTATAGAAAGGATGTGGATGTGCTGGAGCAGGTTCAGTGGAGGGCAATGAAAATGATTAAGGGGCTGGAGCACATGACCTACGAGGAGAGGCTGAGGGTTTTGGGCTCGTTTAGTTTGCAGAAGAGAAGACTGAGGGGTGATTTGATAGCAGTCTTCAACTTCCTGAAAAGGGGCTCTAATGAAGATGGAGAGAAACTGTTCGCAGTGGTGACAGACAGCAGAACAAGGAGCAATGGTCTGAAGTTACCGAATGAGAGGAATTGGTTGGATATTAGGAGAAACTACTTCACCAGGAGGGTGCTGAAGCACTGGAATGCATTGCCTATGGAGATGGCAGAATCTCCATTCCTAGAGGTTTTTAAGTCTCGGCTTGACGAAGTCCTGGCTGTGATGACTTAGATGGGGTTGATCTTGCTTGAAGCAGGGGTATTCCTCCAGCCTTACGATTCTATGATTAGGATATTAATAGTGGGTTGCTCCCTATTCATAAGATCTACCATTAATTGAAAGTGCCAATCCAGTGGCCCTGAGATGATTGAGTGGGGAAGATGGAGAGGAGTGAGGTTGGGTTGTTCTTTTTGCTTCCGACTCCGCTCCTGGTTTGCATACTTTAGGATTTGCAAGTGAGCAGATAACTTGGTGCTCTTACAGGAGCTTCGTGTTGACAGCTGCCCCGTATCTTCTAACGGGGGAAGTGTGGGGTGAAAGGAAAAGGCTGCCTAACTGCCCTGTAAGGCCACACTCCTTTCTGGAGAGGAGATGTTAGTTGCCCCCATCTTCCAGCAGCAGCTGCTCTTAGACTCGATGGGAGCTGACTGCTTAGTCAACACACTCCTTTCAAGAAGACATGTCCATGATGGTTTGGAGAGCTATATTATAGATTCAAGGAGAGTGTTATGAGTGGTGAGTATCTTGTATTTGAAATGAAGGAGCCAGGGCCCACTGATGGAGCAGGGAAGAAAAAGGGCAAACATTTCAAATAAGTGTTAGACTTTTGGATGTTTATCCAAATCTCTGAACCTCTCGAGAGTTTTTGTTCAGAGTTCACCCATTCGTGTGCATTCTTCTACATTCCTTCCTTGGCTCGTTGCTTTATATGGAAGCTTTGTTCATTATATGACTGTTTAGCCCTATTGGCGCCACTTATTTCTTAAATGGGAGGAAGGTCCCCTGATGGAGAGAAATGAGGGTGTGAGGGGAAGAGGGTGTTGGAAATGTCAAAGGTGACTTATGGAGTTAGGGTGAAGCCAACCCCCCACCCCCAAATTCAACCCCAATCAATCTTGTTGAGAATCCCAGTGGAAGTTGCATTCTATGTTCCCTACTTCACTAATCCCATGTTAATCTGAACATTTTAAAAGATTCCTGCTGAATTGATACGTTAACCAAATAGGCTAGTATAGTTCGAGGACACTGACTCTCTACCCACGTGTATCAGTTTCCCAATTCTATGATATGATGTACTTAAATCTTTCAAAAAACACACACATTTTCAATCTGTGCTATTAGCGTATGGTGCTTGGCATAGTTTCAACATTGTTTTTAATGGAGAAGTCTTCCTATCATACAGGAACTAACGTCATCTCATTTGGCACTATTCTATTTCTGCATAGGTAGTCTCAGTATAAAGGCAGAGGATGGGAAAGGCATACAGACTGACTCTTACCCTAGAACTGAGCCCTATAAGCCTAGGGGCAGTGGTGATGTTTTTAAAACATTACACTTGCTATTTCCTCTGCTTTGCCTGGCCAGTAGATAAAGGGATCAGTCCCTCACTCTGGCCCTGGTCCAGCAAAGCACATAAGAACATGCTTGACATTTGAGCAGTCACGTTGACTTTTCTGAATTGGGGCCAAAGCACTCAAATCCTTGTAGGGTAAAGCCCAGATGGGGCTTCAGTTGCCAGAGATCCCATTCTATACCTTTTCATGATAGTAATCTTCAGAAATGCCAATAATTGAACAACTTTTGTTATTTATTGATATACTTTTTACATTTTTTTCCTTTTGTTAAAAGCCAAATGGCAGGGTCTCTGAGCTTATCCCATTGGGAGAATTTTTATTGCAATGGTAGTAAAAGCTCTCAGAATTTTACAGTTCAGAGCATGCCATTTTAACATTCCTGTTTCAGTAGAGAAAATAGGTCGTCTGATGGATTCTCAGAAGGAACGGATGTTAGACCATTGAGACATGGGATTCAAAGCTGGAATAAAACTTAAATACCCAAACCCTTCAATGTAAAACAGATTTGTTTTTAAAAGTACAGCAGATTCTCATAAAACTGCATAGAAGTGTTCTGGAACCATATAGGATAAGTTATTTGTCTTTATTTGCTAACAGAGACAAATATTTATATTTAGTTGCTCTGGCATTTCTGCAGAGCATTTCTGGGCCATCTCATTAACAAGGATTGGAGTCAATTATCTGCTTTG
Organism: Carettochelys insculpta; assembly: GCF_033958435.1. Taxonomy (NCBI): domain Eukaryota; kingdom Metazoa; phylum Chordata; order Testudines; family Carettochelyidae; genus Carettochelys; species Carettochelys insculpta. Next base: position 55,743,526 of record NC_134140.1, read on the forward strand.
AGTATTTTGTTTTCATTTGTGTGATCTTTGTGCTGCTCACAACATAATTTCTATGTGATGGGGAAACTCATTAGAGCCGTGACTACACTGTGCCTGCCATGTTCATGCTTTTTGGAAAGTCTGAAAAAGTCACTATATGTGACCTGAATTTAATGGGAACTGTAATCTGGTGCAGCTACCTTGGACTCATTAAAATGTGAGAGGCATGTGCTTGTATTCATTACAATTTATAATTACCTCAGTTTTTGCTGCTTGATTCAAATTAGAGCTGGCCTTTATTCAAACATGGAGGGTACAGTGTCAGATCAACAACTTTATTTTATTGCATGAAACAGATGGTGAAGATCACTTAGATCCGAGAGCAGACGACACAATTTCAGGGCTAAATTATCCTTGTGGAAGGGCTTTTCCTCAAAGGCGAAGGAGGAACACACCAAGATTATGTAACTTCTTGTTTGTTTAGCCAGCCAGAAACCAATAAAGACCAAATGTTTGTTTTAATTTTGTTTTAAAGTAGGGGGAAATCTTGGGCCCCACTGAAGTCAATGAATAAACATGAGTGATTTTTAATGGGACCAGTATTTCGCTCAGTGATGGTACAAATGAATTCTTACATATGAATTTAGAAAGAAAGCAGATCAGCTATGCGTCAGTGACCAGGAGTGAAATGATAGGCCTACTGAAGTCGGTGGAAAAAATCTCTCTTCTGAATCAGGATGAAACTAAGTCACAAAACATCAAAATCTTCTGAATAATGGGATTAGCTTTCTCTGCAGAGTTCTAGTTTGAGATTTACATCCCATTTAGATGAATAGGCAGTTAACACCTTTGAGCTTGCATTTGATTCACATTTTCAAATTTACCTTCATGACCATCAGAGCTAGAAACCTATCCTGACAAAAAAACCTTTAGTTTCTGTTTGTAGTTTATAATTTTGGCTCACTTACTGAAGACCAGTTTGAACTGAGCTTTCCATTTTACTCAGGAGAAAATAATAATTTTTGCAATATGGGGAGAAATCATGCTCTTACGTCAAAATTTCAACCAACTCTTTAAGCAAAAGCAACCCAGAGACCTTCTCTTCTGCATTTTTGAAAACTTAACAGCTATATGTTAATGAATTTAAATTCTGCATCATTTCATTTTTCCAGGGTAAAGTAATTGGTCAGTATTTTCCAAGCTCTCCACCTAAAATTAAGCTCCTCATTCTAGGCTTAGATACCTAAATCTCTGGCCAGATTTTCAAGTATTCTGGGAGTCCTGCATCTGCTGCGCAAACTACTTTTTTTTTTTTTTCTGTAAGGGACAAATATTTAATTTGATTTGCTTTGACATTTCTGCACTGAATTCCCTGTGGATGGCTGGAGGGTTTGCAGTTTTGAAAAGCAGACCATGATCTAGGTGTCTAAATAGGAGTCTGACTTTAGGCACACAGCGTTAGGAACTTTAACTTTAGGTGCACAGTTTGGAAGATTTTTGGTATTATCTTTAACATTTGTTACAGCGTGTAATGAGATCTTTTTATTTAGTTCAATGGTTTGTTAGACCACTGCTTCCTGTGGTACTATTTTATTAAATCCAGTGTGCAGTTTCCCTGAAAAAGTTATTTCTATCTTTTTAGTAACTTTTACAAAATGGAAATAGAGAAGTGGAAATTCCTAGTTCTTAAGTAGTTCTCTTGGCGTCTGAGATTTGATAGGTTTCCATTGATCTCTCAGTCCCAAATCAGAATGTCTATAACTGCTCTTTTGGGAATGAAACCTGGGTCAAGTAGCTCAGAGGTGCTGAGTGATTGGGGAACAGAAATCACTGACTTCAGTAGGTTTTTTTAGCCTCGAGTCCTTGAACTTTCCTACAGAGAGAACTCAGTGTCATTATCATTTTCAGGGTATTGCTGATGTTAGATTTAACTAATGATAGACCAAATTTTAAAAGCTAAATAGGATATTTACATTAATGTGCTCCTTTTTTCATCGTTGACTGAAGGTGATTAAAATCAATGACTTCCAAATTACCATGGCTGTAGAATATTCAGAGTTTATCTTAAAGGTTGCATGCTATAATTATAGTTGGGTCACTTATACAATAACAATAATAAATCCGTTGATACTCTACTTCATTTTGGTGTTGTCAAGTCTGTTCTTCAAGATAATTTCAACAAAGGGGTCTGTTCTGTGTGTTTCCCAAAATTAAATATTAATTTCCTGGTAAATCAGACACAAACCAGAAAATATTACAGGTTGGACCTGCCTAGTCTGCCACCCTTGGGACCAGGAGTTTGCCAGAACAAGGGAGGTCAAGCATGCTGACGACTGCCTCCCATTGCTGGGCTTCCCTCTGGGCCATCAGCTTGCTCCATCACTAGCCCTGGCCACTAGACTCCACTCACAGCGTGGCAGGGCTCCTGACCACTGACCCCTCTACCGATGGCCCATCTGTGGCTTTTCAGCCCTGGTTGGGGCTACTGGCTGTGGCTTCCCCGCTGCCACCAGCCTCCCTGCTTATGGTTGAACTGCAACCAGGGGCTCCCTGATGCAGCTCCACAGCCACAGCTGGCCCTCCAGCTGCTGCTGGCCCCCCCCATTGTCAACCTAGCTGGGACTTCCTGGCTCCCCTGCTGCTGGCGTGGTTCCTGCTTCAGCTACCTGGATGCCATGTCCACCCCAGCTGGGATTTCTTGGCTGCTGGAAGCTTCCCAGCTCCTGACAGCCTGGCTGTTGCTACCTGGTCCTGATGGGGTCTCCCAGCTAGCCCCTACTCCCAACAACCAGGGCTCCCTGGTCTAGGCACATCTGTGGTCTTGCTGGACCACAGACCTTGCCAGACCAAAGAATTCCAGATTTCAGAGGTTCAACATGTATTATATATTTTTACATAATTATTGCAATTTTTTTTCATAAGATAACAGTCTTGACTCTGGTTTTAAGTAAGATCTGGCTCTAACATTTGTCCACAAGTCTGCTGATATTAAATTCCATGAAATTGCAGCCAAATCCTATTTTATCTTTCATTACAACAGAAAAGATGCATGAATCATCTCTGGTCACCAGGATGTCTGAAAGCTGATATGCCACTTACAAAAATATACTAGCCGTAGCCATTTATTCATGTATATCAGTCTTTGCTTCCTACCAGTGAGCTAAATTTTAAACCAGGTGACTTGTATTGATAAAGAACGGTTATAGAATGCATCAAGATCCCTGTAATTATATTAAAGCATAGCCAGGGCTTCTGTAAGATTTCAACACTTATAAACTCCACCATAGATATTGTTTCCTTATCCTTAAGAAGGAGAGAACTTTCCTATGCTCCTTTGGGCCTGATTCAAGACCCACAGAAGTCAAGGGGAGTCTCTTCTTGATTTCAAAGTGCTATGGATCAGATGTCTGTGTATATGGCTGAATCTTTGTGCAGGTTTGCATTGTAAAGAAATAGTCGTGTGTAAGACAATGGCACATTTACTAATTAAAAAAAAAAAAAAAGTTCAGTGACTAATTTGCCCTTATTATCTCTGCGGCCCACTGTGTGGCACTTTACTGCACCTGTAGTCCAGTGGAATACAGTGCATGGCACTGTAAGGAAATTGAAAGCTGTATTTTTTTAATTAAAAATAAAATGTTTGGGCTGGACTTTGCGCAAGGGGATCACACCCTGCTGCACCCTTTAAAGAATGCAGGTCTGACACTACATCACTGACTTCCTAAAAGACATGTGACTGCTATGTGACCTTCTTTTCCTCATACAGGTGTCTCAAAGGCATAATCTAGCTGTCTGGTCAGTCTGACACTTTCTTCTAATTATGATTTTTTTCAAGTTAAAGAAGTTTGGAGTGTGAACATATCCAACAAGCAGACCTGATCTGGAGCACTTGAAAGAGCTGGATTGGCCTTCTTGGCAAATTTTTGAACAGTAAAAAAACAAGGTGAGTGTGTTTTGCATTGAAATTGTCTAGAACTAATATTAAGACATACAGCTCATGCTATTCATATTAGTTAGCCTTGGACTAATCTGAAAGGTATGGCAGGGCCTGACCTGAACCCCCTTTGGTAAACAGGTCTGCCAAGTTCTTGCTGCCTCTAGACCAGAGATGGAATTATTCTCTTTTCCTCTCCCCTCATCTCCATCCTGCGTTGCACCTTTTTGCAGGACTGAGTATCCCATTACAAGCTCTGTTGTTGCTGTGTTTGTAAAGGTGCATTTCTAGTTGACTTGCCATGAATTTGGAGATGGGGGAACATCAGGGCAGCTATAATTTTCTGTACAAATGTTCATTTTCAAGCAATAATAAAATAAGAACAAAATCCATTTTAAACCACAAAGGCTTTCCTTGCCTTTTGGTACACACACCGTTGTATGCCTTAGAAGTATTACTATGTTTGTGAATGGGCAGTAGGCCATTTTCCAAGAGAAATGTTATTGCATAGGTGTGAGTGTTTAGTATACTAAAGCAGAGAACTTCAGCATCAAGCTACATCCTTCAGCTGTTTGTACTGATTATGGCATAAAATATATAATATAGGATCACAGAGTGCTGAGACCAATAACAAATGATGAGTTGTTAGATTAGTGAAATTTGAAATCCCTTTGCTATGTAATAAAAGCAGCAACTACTTAGAGTGCTTTTGGTAAAGAGCATCATCTCTTGGCATGCAATGTGAGGTAGATGGGCCCATCTACTGCAGAAGTAGTGTGGTGATTTTCCAAACTTTTTAATAGGGCAGCCCACCAACTGCATTTTCTTTGTGCCCCAGCATAGATTTGAATTAATGTGTGAGGGTTCAAAATCCTAGGTAATACAGTTTGTGAAGCTCTAGCCTGGCGCATAAACTACAAATTTTCTTGTTCCACAAATGGTTGGTTGGTTTTTTTCTTTTAGCAATGCAAGTTCCTGTTTAAAGAGCTTAAGGCAGCATTTTTACCTCGATGAGTGTTTCACATTATTAAGCTACTCAAAATTCCCTGCATACTCAAGCTTTACATGACCTAGGCCATGTCTACGCTAGCCCAAAACTTCGAAATGGCCATCCTATCAGCAGATTTTGAAGTGCCGTGGCTGCCTGCATGCTAATGAGGCACTGATTATGTATTTCAGCACTTCATTAGTAATCTTTGAAATGGCCATTTGCATGGCCATTTCGAAGTTTTGGGCTACTGTAGACATAGTCTAGGGAACTTGTAGTGTGTGCCAACAGGATCTACAAAGGCCACTGAGTACATAACACATTGTGCATCAGAACTCACATGTCTTTTCGTGCACACTGGCAAGTCATACAGACCAGTGTTTCTTAATCAAGCGTACATGTGCGCTCAGCGGTGGTCTTCTGGGGTACCTCAACTCATGTAGATACTTGCTTAATTTTACAAGAAGCTATATAAAAAACACTAGAAAAGTCAGTACAGTCTAGAAGTTCATTCAGACGGTGTCTTGTTTCTACTGCTTCATATGCTTTACACTGAAATGGAAGTACAATATTTCTATTCCAATTCATTTATTTGATAATAAGATGGTAGAAACTCAGCAAGTTTTTGGTAGTAGTCGTCGTCTTCTGTGATGATTTTGTAAGTAAGTAGTTAAGTGAGATGTAACTTGGCAGTACGCAAAACAAATCTGACTCCTGAAAAGGTTCCAGTAATCTGGAAGGGCTGAATGACAGTTGTTTCAAGACCTCAGATTACCAAAGGACCATGCTTCTCCACCAGTAGTACGCATACCCTTCAGGCTATATGAGAGAAGACTGGGGGTACTTATAATTTTCCTTTTAAAGTTGAGAAACCCTGATATAGACAGACTCTGTATTACAGTGACTTAAATTTAGTCAGGAAAAGAGTCAACTGTGGATGTCATAGTAGATGGCACATTTGAAGGAATATGGTTGCTGCATCAGAGGATTGAGAAGAGGATTACACTGTGAGGTGCAGTCACAGCAGATCCCTTGGGTTATTCCCAGTATGCTGACTCTGCCACTGACATGCTATGCCTTCTTGAGCTCTGGGGCTCCTCCACCATCCTGCCTGGCGAGCCAGATCCTCTGGTCTCACCCAGCCGAGGCATAGAGTTGGAGTTACTGCCCCTCCTGCAGAGCAAGGCTGATGCTATTTTACCCCAGGTCTGGGTGGATGCAACTCCTATGGCACAGGAAATCAACCCACCAGAAGGGATGAAAACCCCAATTTGTCTCTGTGTGTGCAAAAGATTTGCATAGAGAGGAGGGCTCATTAGTTAAGCCCCCTTCATCAATGAAAAGAAGATGGGTGCAATGGTAGCCCTTCCCAGGTAATACCAATTAACACTGGGCTTGATTATAAATAAGAGGTTTTTATTAAGCAAAATAGTAGGATCTAAGTATCAGAGAGGTAGCCGTGTTAGTCTGTAGCTTTGAAGACAACAAGAAGTCTTGTGGCACCTTGGAGACTAACAGATATCTGTTAGTCTACAAGGTGCCACAAGACGACTTGTTGTTCCAGTAGGATTTAAGTGGTTTCATAGGATCACAGAACGCTAGAACTGGAAGGGACATTGAGAGGTCATAGTCCAGTTCCCTGCCCTCAAAGCAGGACCAAGCAGCGTCTGGACCATCCCCAATAGAGGTCTCTGTTTAAGTTGTTACAGATAGGAACAAGCAGATCAAAGTGAGTTGACAAATCAAACAAAATAGAAAATGCATAGCTAATTCTATTCTATTCTTGTGAGTTCTTGCCCTAAAGAGCTGCCTTTATCAGGTGAAATCTTCAGGTCAGAAATTCTTATCCTGGCCTGGGTCTCCAGCGAAATTCTCGTCTTTTTTTTTAGGGTGTTTCCAAGGCAGGCTGAAGACAAAGGGGCTGAAAGATTCCCATTGGTCAGATAGGCTGCCCTGCCCCGCCCCCACCAATGCCCCTGGATAAAAAGCTAAATTTCCAGTATGAAGGCCTATACCAGGTGGCATGGTCACAGGTCTTTCTAGACCAATTACCTCCCAGACATAAGCATTTAGAGGCCATTAGGTTGATTTGATCAGGCATTAGGGTAGATAAACCTGCCCTTTGTAGTTCCCAGAACAACCCAGTAATGGTTGTCATTGGCACATTTTTGTCATTGGCACATTTAAAACTATAAGTAGACATAAGACCATATTCGGACACAGACTTGCTAACCTGGTGAGGAGGGCTTTAAACTAGGTTTGCCGGGGACAGGGGAGCAAAGCCCGCAGGTAAGTGGAGAACATGGAAACCTGGGAGATGGGTCGGAAGTAGGAGGGAGCATGGGCAACAATGTCAGAGTAAAAAGAGGGCCAGGAAAAAACTGGGGGGGAGAGTTCAAATCAATATCTAAGATGCCTATATACCAATGCAAGAAGTATGGGTATAATAAGCAGGAAGAACTGGAAGTGCTAATAAATAAATACAACTATGATATTATTGGCATCACAGAAACTTGGTGGGATAATGCACATGATTGGAATGTTGGTATTGAAGGCTACAGCCTGGTTAGGAAAGATAGACAGGGAAAAAAGGGGGGAGGTGTTGCCTTATATATAAAAAATGTACACACTTGGACTGAGGTGGAGATGGACGTGTTAAGAGTCTGTGGGTTAGTTTAAGAGGGGTTAAAAAACAAGGGTGATGTCCTGTTAGGAGTCTACTACAGGCCAGCTAACCAGGTGGAAGAGGTGGATGATGCTTTTTTAAACAACTAACAAAATCATCCAGAGCCCAGGATTTGGTGGTGATGGGGGACTTTAACTATCCAGATATATGCTGGGACACTAATACAGCGGGGCACAGACTATCCAATAAGTTCTTAGACTGCATTGGAGACAATTTTTTATTCCAGAAAGTTGAAAAAGCCACCAGGGGAGAAACTGTTCTGGATTTGATTTTAACAAATAAGGAGGACTTGGTCGAGAATTTGAATGTGGGGGGCTGCTTGGGTGAAAGTGATCATGAAATCATAGAATTCACAATTCTAAGGACTGGTAGGAGGGAAAACAGCAAAATAGAGATGATGGATTTCAGGAAGGCAGATTTTGGTAAACTCAGAGCTGGTAGGTAAAATCCCATGGGAGGAAAAACTGAGGGGAAAAACTGAGGAGAGTTGGCAGTTTTTCAAAGAGACATTATTAAGGGCCCAAAAACAAGCTATTCCCCTATGTAGGAAATATAGTAAATATGGGCAAAGACCGCCTTGGCTTAACAAGGAGATCCTGCATGATCTCAAACTAAAAAAGGAATCCTATAAAAAATGGAAACTAGGACAAATTACAAAGAATGAACACAGGCAAATAACACAGGAATGCAGGAGTAAAATTAGAAAGGCTAAGGCACAAAACGAGCTCCAACTAGCTACAGGCATAAAGGGTAACAAGAAGACCTTTTACAAGTATATTAGAAACAAGAGGAAGACCAAGGACAGGGTAGGGCCATTGCTCAGTGAGGAGGGAGAAACAGTAACAGGGAACTTGGAAATGGCAGAGATGCTTAATGACTTCTTTGTTTCGGTCTTCACAGAGAAGTCTGAAGGAATGCCTGACATAGTGAATGCTGGTGGAAAAGGGGTAGAGTTAGTTTTTGAAATAAAAAAAAGAATAAGTTAAAAACGATTTGGAAAAATTAGATGTCTGCAAGTCACCAGGGCCTGATGAAATGCATCCTAGAATCCTCAAGGAGCTGATAGAAGAGGTAGCTGAGCCATTAGTTCTCATTTTTGGAAAGTCATGGGAAACAGGAGAGATTCCAGAAGACTGGAAGAGGGCAAATATAGTGCCCATCTACAAAAAGGGGAACCAAGAACAACCCAGGAAATTACAGGCCAGTCAGCTTAACTTCTGTGCTGGGAAAGGTAATGGAACAGGTAGTTAAGGAAGTCATCTGCAAGCACTTGGAAGGTAGTAAAGTGATAGGGAACAGCCAGCATGGTTTTGTAAAAAAAACAAATCATGTCAAACCAACTTGATAGCTTTTTTGACACGATAACGAGACTCGTAGATAAGGGTGAAGCAGTAGATGTGGTATACCTAGACTTTAGTAAAGCATTTATTATGGTCTCGCATAATATTCTTATCGACAAACTAGGCAAGCCCAACTTAAATGGGGCTGCAATAAGGTGGGTGCATAACTGGCTGGCTAATTGTACCCAGAGAATAGTTGTTAATGGTGCTCAATCCTGCTGGAAAAGCATAACAAGTGGGGTTCCACAGGGGTCTGTTTTGGGACCAGTTCTGTTCAATATCTTCATTAATGATTTGGATATTGGCATAGAAAGTACGCTTATTAAGTTTGCAGGTGATACCAAGCTGGGAGGGGTTGCAACTACCTTGGAGGATAGGGTCATAATTCAGAATGATCTAGATAATTGGAGAAATGGTCTGAAGTAAACAGGATGGAGTTTAATAAAGATAAATGTAAGGTGCTGCACTTAGGAAGGAATAATCTGTTTCACACATACAAAATGGGAAAAGACTGTCTAGGAAGGAGTACAGCAGAAAGGGATCTAGGGGTTCTAGTAGATCACAAGTTAAATATGAGTCAACCGTGTGATGCTGTTGCAAAAAAAAGCAAACATGATTCTGGGATGCATTAGCAGGTGTGTTGTGAACAAGACAAGAGAAATCATTCTTCCGCTCTACTCTGCGTTGGTTAGGCCTCAGCTGGAATATTGTGTCCAGTTCTGGGCACCCCAATTCAAGAAAGATGTAGAGAAATTAGAGGAGGTCCAGAGAAGAGCAACTAGAATGATAAAAGTTCTGGAGAACATTACTTATGAAGAAAGGCTGAAAGAATTGGGCTTGTTTAGCTTGGAAAAGAGAAGATTGAGGGGGGACATGTTTAGCGGTTTTCAGATATCTTAAAGGGTGTCATAAGGAGGAGGGAGAAAACTTGTTGTTCTTGGCCTCTGAGGAGAGAACAAGAGGCAATGGACTTAAGCTGCAGCAAGGGAAGTTTAGGTTGGACATTAGGAAAAAGTTCCTAACTGTCAGGGTGGTCAAGTACTGGAATAAGTTGCCAAGGGAGGTTGTGGAATCTCCCTTGCTGGAGATATTTAAGAACAGATTAGATAGTGGTCGGTCCTGCCGTCGGGGCAGGGGACTGGACTCGATGGCCTCTTGAGGCCCTTTCCAGTCCTAGTGTTCTATGATTCTATGATACACTTCATATAGAAGAATGCTACATGCACAAAAATAACTTTTTTTTCTGGCTTATGTAACTGAAAATGGTAGGTTACAGGAAGTATTTTGTCTCGAGCATTCCTGAATTATCCCTGAATTATGCATATGTATATTCATAATCCCATTTCCATAAAGCCTGGGGAGAGTTCCATCACCGACACCTCCTTAGATTTATAGGGATAGTATTTAAAAGAATTAACTGAGTGTTATGTTAAGTTCCTGACTTAAGCCTTGACTGTGTACACCCAATGATTTGGTCATTTGTTGCTTCCATTCTAGATTATGAATTTTTTGAAATAACACAATGCACTTGTGATTTTGGTTTGATAATTGTGCTGTGCAATCCTTGATTTAGTTTAGTAAAAGTTATAGTAGTTAATTTTTTGTGAGAATTATATTTCACATTTACATTTTATTCATTTGTAATAAAAACCCAAAACAATTTTTTTTTTCCGAAATAGTAATAGGGTTCACAATATCGTCTTCTGTGGTATTTGGTAAATAATCTAGGACCTATTTAGCTCTGTCCCTAGAGTCATATTTATTGCAAGGGAAGAAGGTATTTCAGATGATCACTTAGTGTGTAGGTTCAATAGAGTTGCTAGTCTGCATTGCAAATGGCTGAATTCAGATCTGATCTGTGCTACTTTTCATTTAGGCCTATGCTATTTTTTTTCTTTTCGCTGTTGCTGCTTCTCGATCAGTGTGGTGACTTTATGGCAGGGATGAGCAATAAGCAGCCGGTGAACCAGGTGCAGTTCACCAGAGTTAGCCCTAGTGGGCCTCCAGGTGCTTTATTTACTGGTACATCTGCAGGTATGGCCACTTGCAACTCTCATTGGCCATAGTTCACAGTTCTCAGCCAATGGGAAACAAGGGAAATGAAGTCCCAGTCTGTGCTGCTTCCAGTAGGTCCCATTGGCCAGGAACAGTGAACCGAGGCCAGCAAGAGCTGTGAGCAGCCATACTTCCTGACACACAGATAAATAAAGCAGCCAACTCTGTCCAACTGAGTCTGGTCTGCTGGCAACTTATTGCCCACCCTTGGTTATGGGCTACATGGTACAAGATTTAATTCTGACAAAAAATGACACGGATCTTTGGTGTTAGGGAATGTCCTTTTTGACTGCACATATGAAATAGCTGTTAAACTGGCTATGGAGGGAAGCGCCTCAAACCAGGAACAGAAGCACCTGCTGAAAGAAGAAGGGTTGGCTTACCATAGTGACTGGCACATGAGTTAAAAGCTTTGCCCTTATCCTATCAGAGTAGCAGGATTCACATCCCATAAGAAAAGAGAGAGAATCTCACAGATATATGAATTCATAAAGGAATATTTATTTTAGCTTATTTTCATTATTTGTATTGTGATGGGTCTGTGGCCTCTCTCATGGATCAGGGCTCTGTTGTATTAGGGGCTGTCCAAATAAAATGCAAAAGGATAGCTAATCTATGAGTGCTTCTGGATAAACTCCCTGGCTATTACTGTCCATGGGCAACTCGGCATGATCAAGGACTGGAAAATGTTATTAAGCCTTTCTTTTGGGAAAACTAGCACCAGCAACAACATGCTGTTGGAGCAGTGTTGGAAATGAGAAACATTTTAGGACTGCACTTGTGCCCTGTCCAAGTGTAGGTGTGCAGAAAGGTGGGGAGTTGGAGTGTTTTTGTCCATCTTCCACGTATCTTGGTGCATGGTATGGTATAAGTGTGCCCCGTCATTTAGTACCTGCAATTTTTTCCACTTCTCTCCCTGACAAGTCGTTTTTGACAACTTCCGTAGGAAAGATTTGCAGAAAGAACGTATTTGCATTTCTCATTACCATAGTCAAGCAGACACCATAATGACAGTCACTTTTATTATAGTTTTTATTATAGTTTTTATTGCACAAACAGATTGTCATTTGACACATACCATTTAGATTACAAGACAAAAGTAATGGGAAAACATTACTGGCTATAAACAATAAAAATGTTCCTTCATCTATTAAAAGAACGTTAAGGAGACACAGTCAAACTGAAATCTAGTCAATAGTGAAATACAAATGAAATATTGTCACTAGGTCCTCAGGTAAGTTCTTGTGCGTTTACAACAATATCTTCCTAACCAATTTCTCGCCTGTTGCTATGTAAACAATCCACACAAACAAAAGTGGAAGCTAATTCTTTGACTCTGGTGGGGAAACAATGAAATTGACAATTTTCAAAACACTGTCAAATGTGTAAAGGAAATATTTTGAGAAGTAAAAAAAAAAAAAAAAATTTACATTAATCATATGTACAAAGCTTGCAGCCAGTCACATGGAATCAGTACCAAATGGTCCCAGAGTAGACAGTTGTACTAATCTTTATTACACAGTTAAATACATAATTTAGCACACAGGGATTTGTAATAAATTAATGAAATGTTTTTCATTTTAAATGTCATAACTGCTCAGCATCACTTGGCATCTAATGTGCTCAACAGACAGGACTCTCTTACCTGGTTCGGTGTGCCCATCCACATCTTACATGTTAGTTTATTGTACAAGATAGCTGCCTTCTTTTGAACCGCACCAATGAGAATGAACGTTTAACTTACTCTCCTTAAAACTGGAGAAGTTTTAAATGAAGACAGATTTTGGTGACATGGGAAGCTAACAGTTTCAAAGATGACTGGAGAGCGTATAGCCGTGCTAATAAGTTCTGCTCGTTAAGAAATGGTATTTACATACAGTAAGATCTCGGAGTACGTGACCCTGCTCTTATGTGCCTGCCTCTGATTCCTATTGTAAACCCTGTAGCGTGCTTTCCAGTTGCGCTTAACTCATTCCCCCACCCCCGGCTCAACCCCACTGGCTCTGCATGGCCCAGGCTCACCTGCCGCTGCCCAGCTCTGCTTACCTCCCCCACACAGCTCCTGCTCACTCCCCACCTCTGGCTCTAGCTCACTACCCCTCAGACGTGACTCTGACTCAACCTTCCTGGTCCCCGTTCAACACCCCCTGCTGGCTCACCACCCACACATGGCTCTGGCTCACCTGCCACCCCCACCCCAGGTCACCACCCCTCGCGTGTGGCTGCAGCTCACCCTCCACCTCCTGCCCTGGTTAACCCCCTCCCCCACGTGTGGCTCCAATTCAGAGCCCTCGCATATGGCCCCCTTTCCATATTCCTGTCCCTGTTTTAAATCACCTGCCACCCACCTCTGGTTCAACCCCCGCAGCCTCCCATGTGCAGTCCCAGTTCAGCACCCCACCCCCTGTTCAACTCCCCTGCCAGCTCACCACCCATGCCTGGCTCTGGCTCCAGCTCACCCCCTGCCGCAGCCCAGCTCACCATCCACATGCAGCTCTAGCTCACCTGCCACCCTCACCTCTGACTGTGGCTCTCCACCCCTCGCGCATGGCTCAGGTTCACCCTCCACTCCCCACCCCAGTTTAAACTCCCCACTTGCGGCTCCAATTCAGACTTCTCGCACGTGGCCCCATTTCCATCCTCCTGCCCCGGTGTAAACTCCCACATGTGGCTCCAATTCAAACCCCTCCACCCCCAGTTCACCCCCTCCCCGGCCATCTCACCACCTGCGCCTGGCTCTGGCTCTGGCTCTGGTTCAACCTCCTCCCACCACGTCCTGGCTCACTGCCTGAGAAGGGCTCTGGCTCACCACTCCACACACAGCTCCAGTTTAACTCCACCCCTCTCCCCTCTGCAGCCCTAACCCACCACAGCCTTATCCACGGCCCCAACCCACTGCCAGGCTTAACCCGCCCCACTCCAGGACCTACCTATCCGCTGCTTCCCTGGCTGCAGAACATGTGTTCTGCCGAGGAAGAAGCCAGACCCCAACTTGCGTGAAATCCGGGTTACGCAAGAGTGCATGGAACGGAACTCTCGCTTACTCTGAGACCTTACTGCATCTCCCAAAAGACCATTGATGCTAAGTAAGTTATGGCATATGATTTTGTTTCAAAGCAATGCTGAGACAAGACAATGAAGCCCAGACAAAAACTACAGCAGTCACTGGGGTTATGCTAGAGTTGCCTTCCCACGCATCCTCCCATAACTTGAATTTTGCATAAGCTGGGATGTGGCTTTCTTCCCCAGAGGAATGCATGTTCTGCAGCAGGGGAAGCAGCAGTAGCACCTGGAGCAACTTTTGAAAGCTAGGTCCTGGGGTGGGAGGGGGCAGGTGGAGAGGGTTAAGCCTCGGAGTAGATTAGGGCTGCAGGAGGAATGGTGGGGAGAGAGCCGGAGCACTGCGTGGGGGCGGAGGGTGAGCCAGAGCTGCACATGGGGGTGAGCCAGGCTGTGGGGGGTTTGAACTGGGGCCACCTGGGGCCCAGGGGATTGAGCCAGAGTCGGGGGGGGTGTGGGAAGAATGTGATTTTGAGTTGCACTTAACTTGCGTTAATGTGAGTTAAGCGCAACTCAAAATTGTGCATTCTTCTTCAGGTGTCCCCGTGGGTGCTCCACATTAGGTGTGTCGGGCTCACCCGGCGCCGCAGATCGGATCTTCCAAGCAGTTTCTGCCGGACCGCGCATGCGCCGGTGCACACCGCTCCCTTGCGCACTCCTGGCCACGTGTGCGATCCGGTCCCCGCCAGTTCCTCTTAACCACCGTCGGCTGCAGACGGAATCCGACTAGGCTACAGCCAAGTTAGCGTATTCAATGGTTTTTAGCTGTTTTCTTTAAAGTTTTCAAGTTCTTACGCTATTGTTAAGTTAACCAGTTGTTATTTTCAAAAAAAAAAAAAAAAAAAGAAGAAACAACAAGCGGGACGGAATTCAATCCAGTCCTAGTAACAAGCGGAGCACCGGAGGCCAGGAGCCTAGGGCCATTAGCCCTCCTGCCACGGCAGGCTATCTGAGAGGGGGAAAACAGCACAGAGAAGGTGCTAAGTACCCCATTAACAACTAAAAGACTCACCAACAATGTCCTCTTCAGGATTCAAGACGTGAGTCTTGCCGAGAGGCAATGCCAGCGTCTGACGGGCACAGTCACTGTATAAGTTGCCTTGGGCAGTCCCATGTCACGCAGAAATGCTCCTTCTGTGCAAAATTAACAGCCAGAGCAAGGAAGGACAGGGAGATGCAGCTTAAAATGCTGCTATTTGACAAGGCCCTCCAGCCAGACGTGCCGGAGCGGCCGCAGCAGGAGGGACCCTCTGGGGCCCATAAAAGGAAAGCTGCCTCCCTCACCCCATCAGCGCAAAAACAGAGGAAAGTCTCCCCAACCCGATCCCTGCTGGCAGCAACAGTGAGCAGGACGGGAGGAGCGCACAGCCCCCAGCCACAGCAACAGCTGATCGGCGGTGGCACGGAGAGCCACATGGAGGCGGCTCAGCCTCTGATGATCAAACAGCCGCCCCGCACCGCAGGCAGGGCGGCGGCTAAACAAGCGCCGGTACCGGCGGCACCGCAGGCAGCGGCACCGACCCCCGGGGAACCGGCGGTGCAGAGCGTGCAGGCACGCAGCCTGCAGGCACCGGAGGACACCGCCCACGCAGCACCGCCCATGAGCATGCCGAGCTCGGCGCGGACGGGGCCGAGATCCCCTGCATGTCAAGGGGCGGAGCCACCCCTTCAAGGGACGGGGGAAGGCTGCACAGAAAACAAGGCACTGCAGCCCCTCTCCAGACAGGGCTGCAGAGTTGCTTTCTCTGTCCTCTGCTCATGCTGCAGACTCCAACTAGAAGGCAGGGGTCCCCCCCTAGCCTACCTGGAGCCCCCGTCTCCACTTTTACAACCAGCCTCGCCCTGTCTGGGACCACCTTCACTCTTCTTGGGGTTTGAGCCGCTGGAGTACGATCACAAATTGCTCTCTCCAGTGTCCCAGGTCTCTCGACGATCTCGCTCCCCCAGACGAAGAGGGTGTGCACCAAGGGAGTGGTCCAGGTCACCTTCCCAAGAACAGGGACGACCATGGCAGCATGGGCACTATCACGCGGGGCATAGACACCACCGGCAGTCTACCAGGGAAAGATCCCCACAGACGGTCCCGTATCCCTGAGGGCAATCGCGAACGGGGACAGAGACTCAAGTATCTCAGGGGGAACTGGTTATGGAACCCCGAGATTTTCCCTTGCAAGCTTCCAGCGAGCGGACGTACCATTGCCAACAGGAACCGGAAGGGTCCAGAGAGGCGTACCCTAGTGGTTCCTCGCTCTCCTCCCCGGACGAGGCTACGGCCCCGGGGGACGTCCATCCTCTGCACGATCTCAAACAGTTTCAAGAGCTGTTTAAGTGGGTGGCCTTCACGCAAGGCATCCAGACAGCAGAGGTGCAAGAGAAACACCATAAGCTCCTCAAAAATCTGACACCTCCGGCCTCCTCCAAAATAGCAATACCTCTTGACGAAGCGATCTTGGAGTCCGCCACTATGATATGGCAGACCCCTGCGACTATTCTGCCTGTCCACAAGAAAGCGGACAAGAAATACTTCATGCCGGCGCAGGGCATAGTGTCAGCCTACCTGCACAGACAGGGGGTATTTATATTACTGTATCTGGACGACTGCCTACTCAAAGGGGCCTCGGAGGAGGAGGAGGTACTATGCATGATACGCGTCACAGCAGGCACGTTCCCTTCGCTCGGCCTGGTTATCAATCTGGCAAAATCAAAGATAGACCCCACACAGGACATAGAGTTCATAGGGGCACGCATAAATTCTATTACAGCGAGGGTGTATCTACCAGAGACACACTTTTGGGCCATCGGCTCCCTCGTGCAGGTCATCACCTTCAGCCCTACGGTGCCAGTTCTGACGTGCTTACAGCTGCTGGGCCACATGGCAGCAGCAACGTTCGTAGTACAGAATGCCAGGTTACACATGCACAGCATGCAGCACTGGCTGGCGAGCATATACAAACCGGCAGCAGACACCATTCACAGGGGGGTGTTGCCCAAAACAGAGGTGCGCAAATCCCTGCAATGGTGGGTAAACCCCAAGAACTTGCTAACAGGGGTACCCTTCCACCAGCCACAAATATCGGTTTTTCGTACTATAGATGCCTCCCTCCATAGGGTGGGGAGCACACGTGGGCGAAGAGGTGATGCAAGGGCTGTGGTCCTCCACGGAGCAGTCACTACACATAAATATACTGGAGCTCAGAGCAGTGTTCAATGCCTGCAGACACTTTCGAGACCATATACAAGGCAAAGTTGTCGGGATCAGTACAGACAATACCTCCACCATATTTTATATAAATCGGCAAGGAGGAGCTCGGTCCCGTGCCTTATGCGTGGAAGCAGTCCGGTTATGGAACTGGTGCATCGCCAACAATATAACCTTGAAAGCCTCATACTTACCAGGCGCTCGCAATGTGAAGGCAGACCAGCTGAGCAGGCGTTTTGCACTCACGCACGAGTGGCAGATCCATCCCGATCTGCTACGACCGATTTTTCACGCATGGGGTTTTCCCCAGATAGACCTGTTTGGTACTCAACAAGAAGTGCCCACGATTCTGCTCCAGGGAAGGACTGGGATGGGGGTCCCTGGGGGACGCATTCGCGATCTCCTGGAGGCGCCCCCTGCTTTATGCTTTTCCTCCCACAGTGCTGATCCACAAAGTCTTGCAGAAAGCCAGGAGGGAAGGAGCCCGAATGATCCTGATAGTCCCAATGTGGGATCGACAGCAATGGTTCCCCCTACTCCAGCGCATGTCGGACCGTCCACCGATGCCCCTTCCGGTGGCGCCGGATCTGCTCACACAAGCCCAGGGGTCCATAGTGCATCCGCACCCCCAAGGCCTGCGACTACAAGTGTGGTTAATCCATGGATCAGCTCCCTAGAGAGCACATGTACGGAGGAAGTGCAACAAGTCCTAGAAAGTAGCAGGAGGACTTCCACCAGGAAGACCTACAAGCAGAAATGGACTTGCTTCGCGGCATGGTGTTCTACCGAACAGCTAGCCCCCCTTTCAGTGCCTATACCTGTAATATTAGAGGAGGGCTCTCACTATCCTCGTTAAAGGTCCACCTTGCCGCCATCTCGGCGTTCAGACACGAAGAGGAAGGGCACACGGTGTTCGCCCATCCCATGGTTACCAGGTTCCTCAAAGGGTTGGTAAACCTATACCCCCCTCGGAAACCGCTTCCACCTTCGTGGAACTTGGACCTGGTGCTTAATGCGCTAACGGGACCACCGTTCGAGCCTTTGGCCACGGTTTCCCTCCGCCTCCTTACGATTAAAAACCACCTTTCTTCTCGCAATCACGTCAGCTCGCAGGGTGAGCGAGCTTGGGGCAATTATGGCAATGCCACCCTGTGCTGTTTTTTCCAAGGAGGCGGTAACCATACGGCTGCATCCAGCCTTTGTTCCTAAAGTTTCTTCTGAGTTTCATATTAACGAGCCTATTGTTTTACCCTCGTTTTATCCAAAGCCTCATAACTCTAACAAAGAGGCGCGCCTACACCTCCTGGACGTGAGGAGGGCACTAGCCTTCTATATAGACAGGACCAAGTCCTTCCGGAAAACAGAGACTCCTAGTCTCTCTTGCTCCCAAATCGAAAGGAGAAGGTCTCTCTTCGCAGAGAATCTTGAAGCACATCATATCCTGCATAAAAATGTGCTACGAACTCAAAAAGACTCCTTTACTGGCCACTCCCAGGGCTCATTTTACTAGGGCGGTGGCGGCATCAACAGCCTTTTTCAAGGGCGTTGCGCTAAAAGACATTTGCAGAGCAGCGACCTGGTCATCCTATGACACCTTCGCCAAACATTGCGCCCTTCACAGGGTTTTCCAAGAGGATACCCGTCTCTCGACAGCCGTCCTCTCTGGGACAAGCTGCACATAATCCGATTACCCACCTCCTATCTTGGGTTACTGCTGGGTAGTCACCTAATGTGGAGCACCCACGGGGACACTCGAAGAAGAAAGAAAGGTTACTCACCATAGTAACGGTGGTTCTTCGAGATGTGTCCCCGTGGGTGCTCCCCTACCCGCCCATCCTCCCCACTTCAGATCTCTGTTTAGTGTTTTGCAGGAGCATCCGAGGCGGTTGGTCAAGGAACTGGCGGGGACTGGATCGCGCACGTGGCCAGGAGCGCGCAAGGGAGCGGCGTGCACCGGCGCATGTGCGGTCCGGCAGAAACTGCTTGGAAGATCCGATCTGCGGCGCCGGGCGAGCCCGACACCTATTGTGGAGCACCCACGGGGACACATCTCGAAAAACCACCGTTACTACGGTGAGTAACCTTTCTTTTTGAGGGATTGCTATATACTAAGTTCCTGTGATTGGCTACATATTTACGGACTGCCAAAAAAGTATATGGTAAAGCAAATTAATTCCTGATTTACATATTCCATTATTAAAGTGGCAAAGGCTCATGGAACAAACACAACAGCTGCAAATTATGTAATTATGTATCTGTATGCAAATTTGCAGACATCTCATAAATGTTGAAACACTATTTGCAATGCTAATTAAGTCGTTTATTGCCTCCGCATAATTTCTACATGTGATTCTGTGCCAGATGTCATTGTAGCTTGTGAAACCTTTATTGTCAGGTTACCTGAGGTAGCACACATGAACACCACTCATAAAACTCTACTTCTAATTAAATTACCTTCCCTTTCTCAACGTTTTTTTCGTTGTCATCCTGTCTGGTGTGTTTTTTACACCCACAAGTATGAATGACAACTTCTGAAGTCAAACACTTTCAAATTTCATGGGCAATGGCAAAATTAAGGTGGGTGGCATGTCCAGGACAAAGATCAGTCCTTTGAGGAAAAGGAGTTAGGCAGAAATAAAGGGCTTGAGCCAAGAGAAGTAGATGGTACTGACTGTGATGAAAGGAAGAGCTCCTCAAAGAAAGAGAGAGAGAGAGAGTAAAGGATTAGAATACATGCCCTAGAATGATGGACTCCTAGACTTTTAGCTTATTATTCAGTGTGACAAAGAGATGGTTAAGAGGTGACATCATTAGTCGATAAATAGACATGGGGCAGAAAAATTCATGGGTTCTTCAATTCAGCAGAGAAAGGTATATGATGATCCAAGGACTAGAGGTTAAAACTAAACACATTCAGAATGCAAAGAAAGAGTATGCTCTTACTGGTGAGGATAAATTGTTGTCATGTATAAATTATCTAGCTGGATGGTGGGCTCTAAGTTACTGACCATCTTTACTTCAAATTTTGATATATTTTTCTAAAATATATCATTAAGAAAAAATACTGAAGAAACCAAAACCCATCTCTGTCCTACAAGTGGGAAGTCTAAAACTAGAGTGGAATACCCTACCCCTAGGAACAGTAACACTAGCTCCAAGTGCCCCATCAATGGGAACCTTAACCCAAGACTAAAGTGCTGTACCTATGAGAATAATAAGCCTAGCTCCAGCTCAAATAACCCAACATGCACAAGCCATAAGACAAGGGGTGGAGTATCACACCCGTAGAAACCATAATCCTAGCTCCCAGGATCTTAAAGAGATCCTAATCCAAGCTCCAAAACCCCTACCAATAGCAACCATAACCCTAGCTCCTACAGCCCTACCCATAGAAACTCTAGAAATCAAGGATGGCATGTACTACCTGTGAGAAATCTGACCCTAGTTGGCCAGGGCTTATATGTAGGACACACAAACCTACATCCAAAAGCCCTATGCAGAGGAACCCTAACGTTAGATATAAGGTCCCAGCTCATAGGATCCTTAGCCTAAACCAGGAGTCTGCAGTCAAAATAGTGAGAGGAGCTATTTTTTCAAAGTCAATTACAAAATCAGTACTTCAAGAGCCATAATGCACATGAATATGAGACAGTCCTTAATAATAATGTCAAAGTTTTAAACCCATTTTAAGATGTCTGCTTCCATGACACCAGAATAAGACGTTTTTGCACAGAGGACCTAGGCCCCATCTACTCCACATGTTTTTCAAGATATTTGTAGAATTAGGGCTCTGAACATAGTTGTGTCTATAACCATTTTAAAGGTAGGGCCTTGCATGCGAGACTTAGCATGGCCGTGGGTAGAGCATTTCGGCTTAGGGTTCCTATGGGCAGGGAGCTAGGGTTAGGGTTCCCAGCGGTAGGGCAGTCCACCTTAGGGTTATTGTTCCTGTGGAGTGGGCTCTGGGAGCCAGGGTTAGTGTTCCACAGGGTATGGCAGTCTGCCCTAGAGTTTGGGTTCCTATGGGTAGGACCCTGGGAGCTAGGATTAGGGTTCCTGTGGATAGAGCCCCCACCCTAGGGTTAGGGTTCCTATTGGTTGAGCCCCCAGCCCTAAGTTTAGGGTTCCTATGGGTAGGGCCACTGGTGCTACAGTTAGGGTTCCTATGGGTAAGACCCCCTGCCCTAGGTTAGAGCCCTTATGGTTAGGGCCCTGGGAGCTAGGGTGAAGGTTCCTATGGGTAGAGTCTGCTGCCCTGGGCTTAAGGGTCCTATGGGTAAGGCCTCCTGCCCTAGGGTTAGGGTTCCCATGGTAGCACCCTACACCCTAGGGTTAGGGTTCCCTTGATATGGTCCCCAGAGCTAGGGTTTGGTTCCTATGGCACTTGGATCTACATGTTTTCCCTATGTTAGGGGTCCCTGCCAAATGGTTATGTCTCATGAGTTGGATATGACGAGGTAGGGTTAGTTACTCTCACGCTTAAAGATTTATGCCTTATTTCTTGTGTGAGTTCGTCTAGCTTCATCTGTAAGCCATTGTATTGTATTTTTCATCTCCTAAAGTGAAGGGCCCATATTTTGTTACTTATAGACTGAGATTACATTGCCCCTTTGTCTTCTCTTTATTAAGATAATAGATTAAGAGCTGTGAGTTTATCAATGCAAGGCAGGTTTTCTAATCTGCTTCACCTGCTACCCAGCAGATTTAGAAAACAAAGCACCTATTTATTTACATACACACCCTAAAACTCATTCCTCAAACTCTTGCTTCTACACTCTTGACAGCTGATTACCCTGAATGATCCACTCTCCACCACATTCAAATGATGAAGCAAAACTGAAATGACTGAAACATAAATCAGCAGTGTACTTTGGAATAATGAAAAAGAAGGCAGTTCAACACAATTTCTATATCAGAATTGGGAAGACCTGCTAATAACAGTCACAGAAGTAGCACTTTTCCAAAGCCCTGTAATGATGAGTTTTACAGGTGAGGGTAATCTGAGCATGAAAATGTGGGTATAGAAAATGGAGGGACAATTATTATTACTGATATAGGATCACATTAAATAGCCTCTACGTGAGTAATCCTATGCATGTCATTGTGACTTCTGTAAATAATCTTGAATAAAGTTTGCACAGCTGAGTGCATGGTATTTTACAGAACTCTAATTAGGCCAGTGCCTGTTTAAGTGAAAAAGAGGAGCCAGTACTCAGCCAACTGCCTGCCCAGCCAATCCTGTATCCGGGGCTGCCGAGGTCCTGGTACTCAGTACTGGCAAGTACCAGCACAAAAAAATCACCAAATAAGACAGAACGTTATTTGAACAATAGAACTTTAATTCCATTCCCTAGACCACTGATGTTTTCATGAAAATTCTGACCGTCTTAATTTTGATTGAACCTGGAGTTTATTTTTGGAAGCTTTTAAAACCAAATGGGGCGTAACTTCCATTTTTAGTTATATAGTAAACCCTCGAAATGCTCAATTTTGTTGCTCCTAAGCGCAACTCAAAATCCTGCTCCCTCCTGGCCCCACGTGGCCCTGGCTCGGCCCCATCTGGCCCTGACTCAGCTCCCCCTAGGCCTGCTTACAACTCTGGCTCTCCCCCCCGCTGCTGGGGAGGGGCGGCTCCTCCCGGCTGCACCAAGCCCTGGGGGAGCGGCAGCCATGGGTGCTCCTGGCTCCGGTTCACCATCGCCCTGTCCCCCTGCAGTCCTTGCCTACCCCAGGGTTAACCCCTCTGTCCCCACTTCCACGGCCCCAGCCCACCACCAGGCCTAACCATCCCCATCTGTCCCTCACAATCCCAGGACTTACCGTTCAAAAAGGAGCTCCAGGAGCTTCTGCTCCTTCCCTGGGTGCAGAACGTGTTCTGTCAGGGGAAAAAAGCTGCCTCTGACTAACACAAAATTCAGGTTACATGAGGGTGCATGGGAACCTAACCCTTGTGTAAATTCAGGGTCTACTATGTTGTTTTTTATTTATTATATATTTTAAACAGGCTGGGTTCTGTGTAGCCTTAACTCACTTTCATGCTAAGAGGCCTTCCATATTCTTTTTGCAAGTGATAAAACACGGCTAGGTGGCAAAATTCTTAATTTTGCATGGAAAAAATTTCAAAAAGGTTAAAGCATGTTGAATGCCTCAGATGTCTTATATTCCTCCAGAGTACTGTTTCTCCACATATTCACAAATTTAAAGTTACCCATAAATTAAAAATGTATGCCAGGCTTTCTATGCTTGAAATTTCACAGGAGGCATGAAGCTATGCCTATGTAAAATGTAGAACCAAAGCCTGAGTTTACCAGTAGGGACCCTAACCCTAAGGTGGGGAACCCAATACAGTACATTGGTAAACTTAAGGCAGGGAGTGCTACCCATATGCACCTTAACCCTAGCTTAAAGTGTCTTCCCGTAACAGCCATTACACTAGGGCAGGGAACCCTCCTCAAAGGAAATCTCATCCTAGCTCTAAGTTTCATGCATATAGGAACACTCACAGTAACTCCATGGGCTCTGACCATAGAAGTACTAACCCATGGTCCTTAAGGCATAATTCCTGGCTTTTGTGACCTTGGCTGATAATGGATTAGGGTATTGGAACCTAGAGAGAATTTTAAAATACATAAAAATTAAATAGTTGACTGTATATTGAACTTGTAGCTTCTGACTGAAGGCAATTATGGTGGTAAGGTAAGCAGAGCCTGAAGCAGCAGTGCCCTTAGGGATCTAAGCTACAAGTTAGCACATTTTAATGGTACCCAGTTGTGAGAGAACTTGCACTGCACTTCACTGTTTTCCAGAGTGTTTTTCTCTATACCTTTAAAAACTGATTTTTAAAACTCACATTGTGACTGTAAGAACAAACCAAATGACTGCAAACAAAACACTTACAAGTCAAAGTTCTCTGTGGGGAATTCTGAAGCTCCAACCAGTATCAAATTTAACACATGAAATTTGAAAACTGATTAGTACACAATACCGTCTAATTACTTTTGGAAAAAGTAGATGAAGTACTGGTTTTAGTTCTGAAGTGAAGCTAATGCACATGCACAGTTATTCATTTTCATAAGATTGTTTCCATTCATGCCCTAAAGTCTAAATTCATATTTATATAAAGAACATAAACATGCCTTCCAGCAGACCAATATGTTGTTTTTGGTAAGTTTTACACATTTACAGAATTGCCTAAAAACATAGATGACAGACCATGATGCACCTTAACTCTGTTTGACTATTATTATTATTGAGGATATTTCTATAGATAGATATGGATATAGACTATTTGCATGCTTGACCAGAATATACATAAATTTGTTGTAATTGAGTAAGTGGTCACATTTCAGAAATGCTCTCACTGAAAGCCATGGCAAATATAATAGACTGTAAAATACAATACAGCTTACAACACAAAAATAAAAATCCAGGGGGTTCAATTACTTAAGGGGAGAAAAAAGAATAGAAAGGAATGTACGAAGTGAAGGACTAACTCATTAGCTGGCTCACAGGTCTGATTTTTAAAAGTTCAGGATTTATAAATGGATTTACTTAACTTGTGCACTGATTTCTTTATGGCTTTCATAAAATTGTTATTTCTTCTGGGTGTCCATGACCTTCATAATAGATAACTAGTCATTTGTGCATGCAACTGTTGTATATGCGCGTGTACTTTTTGCAGGCACAGTTGTTTGCCTCCAATTTTTGAATATCAGGCATGTTGAGAATTCGCCTGATGGAGGAGGTACCCCTGCCTTCAGCCCCCAAGCCTAGCTGCTACCAGCTGCATGGGTGGCTCTGTGCTCCTGGCCACTTCATCAGGGACTCCTACCCCAGCCCTGCCCTCTCTACCCAGTGCCCTGGGGGCTCCAGTTCCGGCCCCACTTGCTGCAGGCTACTGTGACTACCTTGGACTCTGGCCCCATGTCTTCGTTTGTGGGCTGTCAGAGACTACTGCGGGGAGCTCTGTTCCCAGTCGTGTGCTGCCCTGCCCCCCAACAGGCTGCCAACTCTATTATCCCTGGCCCTCCTGCCCTCAGGTTCCTGGGCTCTCCAGTCCAGGAGTATCTATGATCCTGCTGGACCATGGATGTGGTGGGATTGGAGAGGGCAGGTTTTCAGAGGTGCAACCGATACAAATTTGTATGCATCTAAATACTTTGTTTTTATTTTGGAAAGCCCCCACCATGGCTTTCAGTGAGAGCATCTCTGAAATGTGACCACTTACTCAATTTATATTTAGGCACCTAACATCAGGTATCCTTTTTTGAAAATCTTGGGCTTGTATTTCTTGAAATTATTTGATGCTGGCAGAGCAGCTCAAACCAGGGCCACAGGCCAGTCCACTTGCATATTAGTATAGATTAAAGTAATGGTTAGATGAGTAAGAGTGATCAGCTGTTTAGACTTCAAGAAAGCTAATGCAATATTATTTGTATAACCTCTTACTGTGTAATGTCAAACATTTACGTGGTGTGAACCCCTGTAAATAACTCATCAAAGGCAAAAGAAACCTTTTGTTATGCAAATGAAGAAGTTTAACAGAAAATGCTAACTTCAAAGCAAGTGATCACTGAGTGTAATGACAGAGACTAGGGATTCTACATGTATTCCTCACTCACCATCATCAAAATAAAAGCTCACGTGGGCAGAGGCGTTGTCAGCTTACCTTCTGTCACGTGACTTAAGAATGGTTTCAAAGAAGGTACCTCCATCTTTGAGTTGTTTTGGATTCTTACAGGAAAATTACCAGATGCAAAATGGCAGTCTCTAGAGACAATCTGGGTATCCTGAATGACTTCTGGGGAACTGGCAGTTTATTGTGTTGCGGCCACTATTTGGAATTATGGGCTGTGATTCACCTGTACCTATATCTTTCTGCTTTAACCTCAATAATTTTCCATTCACTTTTTTTTAGAAAAAAGATCATTATAGAGCAGATTGCCAGTAGGATCTTTGCTGTGAGATAGGGACTATCATTTATCTGGGGTAAGTGACTGGTTTCTTGGTTCCAGTGAGAAACCTGATGTGGTGTGATTTTTAGGTTGAAATGACCTTTTATCATAAAATTCAGTTTGTCTGGGTGGCAAGACAGATTGGAGAGTTTGAGGGGACTGTCCATGACTCCATGGTGAGACTGTTACAGTGACTCAGGAGTTTACATTTGTTACTAGCTTCGTAAAATCTAAGCATAGATCGATCATACTACAACTTTTTGCGATGTTTGCCCTTGTTTTCTTCTCTGAATTAGGCACTTACTAGTATGATAGTATCATCCAAGTGTTAACACCTACTTTGGCATTACATGGAAAAACAAATATTAGCAAATATTTGGCACTAATTACAATTTTTGTTGTGGGGGGCATTTGGGGCTGAAAAGGCATAGATGCCCCTTTTGAAATGGTAAGAAATATGGTTTGTTTCTAGTCTAACGTAGAGTTTAACTGTGTTCAGCAGCCCCTGTTTAGACAAGGTATTTTGGGGACAACGTGGAGTATAGCCCTGGCAACACAATTGTCTTTACCTTTCTTCTTCTTGTGCAACCCATCAGCTGTGTTTGTGTATGTGCGCGTGTGCAACCCATCAGCCATGTGTGTGCACACGTGCATGCAACCCATCAGCTCTGTGTGTGTGTGTGTGTGTGTGTGTGTGTGTGTCAGACAGACAGACAGACCCGGGACTGGGAGCCTATTTTGCATTGCTAGAATCCTCCATTGAACTAATGGAATGCAGTATGTTTTGATTCTCTTGTACACAAAGTGGAGAAAGAGATTCTTTGGCCTCTATTTCTTTCCCATCTGTGCAGGAGAAACAATAATTTATCCCTTGAAGCTTTACAACTATTAGCACTCAGTTATACCTTTGAATGTATTTTAGAAGCACATGTATTTAGCTGCTTAATCAACACATTTTTTGAAATACCAAACTGGGGTGCTAAATTCCATGTTTTCCTGGGATTTGGGTTTCTTTTTTCATGGATGTCTTTTCTCTTTTATGGCTGTGCAACAAACCCTGTTTAAAATGTGGATACTTCACCCAATTAAAAAACAAAGTGTCTGTATCAATATGTTCTGTGTACATTTGAAATGAGGGGCCGTACATGATAAACCTAAGTTCTGTGTTATACTTTATCAGTGTAAGTGGTATTAGTTTTGTAAGGTGTAAAATGATGGGAAAAAGAATCTTGTTTGAACTGATTTTTAGCTCACTTATGACATAGCCTCATGGGGCATGCAAAAGAGTGACTGAAAACTTGTCTGTCAAATAAATTGGAATCTGGTAGGAATTAGCTCCTGATAAGGCTTATGAGCTTGGTAACTAAATGCTTTCAAGAGCATGAAACATTTGGTTTTAATGTAGAAGTAGCTGGACAAGCGAATTGTCTGCTTAAAGTACTTCTTTTCACAAAAAGGTTCCTGCTGGTAAAAATCTCTTCTAAATTTTTATATAGTTGTTTTGGCATTCAAGATAACTCGTTGCTTTGAGGTAAGAGAGCCTGTTTGGCTTTTCCGTTTTGAACATTTATATCACTGCTTATATTTTTAAAAATCAAACACACAAATCTCTACTGAACATGACAACATTAACCACCATGGAGAAAAAAATGGAAGGCTAGAGTACATTTATTGGAAAGGAAAATTTTCTGGAAAAAGTACTGTAGTTTTGTTGACAAAACCATAAAACGTAGAATAACTGCTTCAAACTCAAGGGTTTTTTAAAAATCTAGACATGTCATAAACTGAAGTATAAACTTTGACTGTAAATAATACCAGAATTGCCTCATCACCGCAGCCTACTTCATAGTTTTCATTGCACAGGGAAGATTTGAAAAAGAGTGATAACTAGTGAGACATGCAAATCATGAACTGTCTTCTGCTGTATGGACTTCATAGTGTCTCATTATTGAGATGCTGCCACATATTGATAATATCTAGGAATTATGGACTCAATAACCCTTTGTTAGGCTTTGCCCATCACGATGCATATGGGATTTAAACCCTAAGTCATACCTAAAAGCCTCAAAACCATCTCCAGAAACTCAGTGAGGGAAAAGGACTAAACTCAAGTACAGAAAAACATCTGAGTTGTTCTTGCCTCTCTCACACACATCTGCCCCGAGGATGTTGCCAGTCTGGCCAAAATATGAGCAATCAGATCTGTGAAATATTAGTAAAGTTAACCAAAGTGAAAAGCATTTGATCCTTTAGTCAGATGAAGACAAATCAGATTCACTTGTGACAGGCCCTACTCCATGTTTTATGAAAGTGGGTTTGTGCATATAAGTGTGCATAGCTCAGAGATGCTTTGGATGAAATACCTCTAGTAACTATCATTTTAATGTTACAATCTAAGGAATTTGTATATCCTGTTTTTGTTCATGTATCATTCTTGTATATGAAGTTAGAAATACGGTGTGTATGTCTGTTTATAGTTCTACATATGCTAATGAAGGCCATCACTGGTGCCTCAACCCTAACGACTGGGTGATCAGTTTAATAACTTGTGAACAGCCTTTTTTCCTGTATCAGAGGGGTAGCTGAGTTAGTCTGTATCTTCAAAAACAACAAGAAATCCTGTGGCAACTTATAGACTAATAGATATTTTGGAGCGTAAGCTTTCCTGGGCAAAGACCCGCTTCGAAGCTTTGAAAGCTTATGCTCCAAAATATCTGTTAGTCTATAAGGTGCCACAGGACTTCTTATAGCCTTTTTTCCTGTAAGTCTAATCTCTCCCACTGCCAGCCTTATGCACAGTCCTAGAAAAAGATAATGTAGGTCTGAGCAGGGTAAACCAATGGGGTTGTACGACTATAGTGGCATAGCTTTTTGCCTCCCTGTTGATGGAGTGAATCTCACAAAAGACCCCATGAATCTCACCCTTTGGTTTTTATTGTAGGAGATGTGGTCCTGTGTTGGGAAACAGTATTTTCAGCTACATATTGACTCAGGGAACAGAATCCTGGAACAGCTAATGCAGCCTCAGGCTGGCTTTTCCACTGGTATGTTTGAGAGGGATGAAGTGTGTCCTCTTGGTTGTAACCCCACATCTACTAGTTGAGCTGCAAATCCCTGACATTACATGGTGTTCTTTTTAGAAAGATGTGCTACCAAAGAGGCAACTGATATACCTTCTGCTCTGGGTAAACACATGTTGCAGATCATGGAAGACATGACGTATCCCAGTAGCACACATGCCCTATTTAACAGCTTCAAATTTTTTTTGTCCTGAGGACACACTCTGGCTGACATAGTATATTTCTGTTCAGTATCGCCAACCTTAAAGCCTTACATTTCAACATTCAGAGCTCTGCAGTTCAGTAAGCATAGATGGTATTACAATTAAACATTACTGTTTCAACAATATATATTCTTCAGTCCATGCTTTATGCTCCTTTTCAATGATTACAGGAGAGGCTATTAACAGCTCCTATCTTGTAGGCTAGTAGGCATAATAACAGCTATTTGTTCTGTAACTGGGCTGTGCATGTCGTATTTATTGTCTTTGTATTTAGTCTTTATAATGAAAATACCTGTTGGTGAAAACGAATTCTGTAACCAACAATCAAGCAGCAGAATTTGTGTTCTTTGCATAATCTCTTGAAAGTACAGTGTGAAAATTGCATATTTCACTAAGTACATGGGAACTGTTATAAATTGTAGTAATTTGAAATCTGGGTGCTTAACCAGATCATGTTTTTAAGTTAGTCATAGCAACAAAGTTATATGAACCTTTTCAAAAATATACACAGCACTCTTTCTAAGAGAAACAATAAATACAAATCCCAGGCTTTGACAAGTCTTGCAAATTCAATATTTAATACTTCATAAAGATCTTGTTTGGTGCTATTAGCATCTCATTAGAACTATGTAAGAGTTAGGTGGTATGATGATGATGATGAGACTTTAGCATTACAGTGAATTCTTTTATATATAATCCAACTTTTTATAGATGCTACATAAAAATAAACAACCCTCCTGCCAAAAATACAAAACAACACACAGCACACAAACCCTAAGTAATTAGAAAATTATTTGTTACTATTCTAAGCACTTGCAAGTTAGGAGAAGCTGCATTTTTGCTTACCCAAGCAATCTTAATTTTACTCCCTTGTGAGTCCAATCTGTTAACTGAATGGGGCAGGAAAACAGTTAAAATACTGTGAAATCATGTTACTGAACAATACTGTTACATGTTACTGAACCCATAATGCATACATACACGATGATCGAATTAAGGGCACAGAGGCAACGCTAAATCTGATATTGGCTAACATTTGACTAATTGCCTTTGCAATCCAAGTAACTCTTTTAACACAGGATTCTAATGTACTTTCCTAACATTTGAAAAAGTACAAATATCCTATTACATATGAGTAACATTTCCCCATCATGTACCATCAGCAGAGTTTGAACCCTGATTTTTCAGCGTACACTCTTACAATTTGAGCTGTAGCATTAACTATATTACTTACAGCAAGCTCTGTCTTAACCAAATTCTATCATCTGGAACTCTGAAATAACCGGCATTTTAACCATGAGTGAATTTTAGTTACGTTTTTCAAAAGCGGAGTATAGTGAAAGTTAATACAAACAAATACAGCAAATACACTGTAAGTTCACGGTGCACAATACTGCTCTTGTTGGTAAATAAAGTACTCTGTATACATTTTTGTTTGTGCCTTAATATCTTTAGTGTTATGCATTGCTAGGTATTATTATGTTATCCGGAATATTTGAATATCTGGCAACCCCCTGTTTTGGGACTGCCAGATATGAAAGAGTTTTCTGCATTAGCAGAACGATGTTATCCCAATGGAGGAGATGCATAACTGGTGTCAGGGGATGGTCAGGGAGAGCTTGGCCCAACACAGGTCTCTGTTTTCCCCTGTGGCCTAAGTGGGACTACCCTGCTCCTGGTAGCTGGGTCAGGGGCGTGTGGTTAGTGAGGAGCAGCCCTTCAGACCATTCATGTTTAGTTATGATGTGGCAGGCTGCCAAATCTCCCTGAGGAATACAAGCAAAAGGTCCATGTTTGAGTTTCTCACCCAAACTTGAATAGAAATCCCAGGGACAAAGGAAAGGCACTACTATAACCCACAGGCAATTTTCTTGCCAGATTTAAAGACCAGCTGCAAACGATGAAGACATTAGAGTGTCTTGAAAGAAGATCACAAGAATCTTTTATAATTGAAAGTATTAGGCAAATTTAAATTTAGAAGCTCTTATCAACTTCCTCTATAAGATAAATTAGGAACAGAAATGTTGACTGTTAAGCTGAACTGGAAATTTAAATTTTCTACTTTTGGAAACTGTCCTGAGTGAGACATGATATTGTACTGAAAAGTACCATATGGGATCTTTTCAGGGGAAAAGGGAAAAACACACATACCAATCAACACTTATCACATGCATATGATATAGTACACGAGCACACTCCTGTCTTGTTGCTGTTACCAATAGTTGCTTCCCCTAACTGCTCTGGCCAGGTGAGTTAGATAGGAGAGAAGTAGAGCCGGTCTTCTGCTGATCAGGATCAGTGCTCCAATGCTGGCAAGACAAACCCGGAGTCCCTGTGCAAGATGCCTTCCATTTATAGTGTGCCCTCTCTCATGCATGTTGACACCAGTTAGCCATCTAGTGCGCATGCATAATCTGGAAGAGCAATCTTATGAATATACATTTAGCACCTTCTTCTGGGTGGTGCTTCCAAAGGCAAGCACTTGCTGGCGACTCCCAAGGCGTCCATATGTCCAATCTTCTTTCAAGGGGTCTACGTCACAGGTTCCATTGTTCTTCTTCTCATTGGTCTTCGGATCTACCTTCTCCAACCCTTGCATGTACTTGGAGATGCTTGTCTCCCATGCCTTTCCATTCACACCTCATTCACTCAACAGGGCAATCAATTAAGCATCCAAAAATAAAGGGTACAGAGAGGTTTTTCTTTGCCTTACCTACTTCTAGGAAATGTTCTACAAAATATAATTAAATTTCTATGTAACAGGGCTTAATGCAATGGTACATAAAATGACTTGATACAATGTTTAAAAACTCCAGTGAGAAAATAGTTAAAACAAAGATGTATCTACAGTGAACCTTATAGTATGGCTTACATTGTCAAAGCTACCTGAGGGATTTGGACTCCTATTTCCCATTAAAATGAGAATTGGACACACCCAAATCCCTTTGAAACTCTCAGCTTACAAGTTTTCAAAAACAGCTACTATTTAGGTGCTCTGCTGAGGCATCCTCTCCTTTTGCAATCTATACATCTTAAAGTATTTAAATTGGTGCTTTGTTGCATAGTTCTTAATCACCGTACTCTTCTCCTGGCCCCTCTGTCCTTCTCTGTTGCACATATTTCCCTCCTTCCCAATTCAGGCTAATTTCCTTGGCAGTTTTCTGTTGGTGGGACAAACTATTCACTGTGGCTGTGTTACTTTCTTAGTGAGCTGTCAGGTGAGAAGTATTGCTTGAGATCAAAGGTGTCTGATTAAAAAAAAAAAAGTCTAATAAGTGGCATGGTGCCCTTGACAATAGGTTAATGGTACTGACTCTCTAATGCTTGTCAGAAAAAGTAGTCAAAAGGATTAGTGAGAGCTACAATAGCTGGTCAAGAATGAAGGCCACAGCAGAACCATATATGGAAATACCCAAGAGAGAAACTGTATTACTGGTATGGGAAAACAAATAGTTTTTTTAGCCAAGAGTGGAATAAGTCTTCTTTAAAATATTCTTTAGACTCGTTTCCCCATCTCCCACTCCCGTGGTCCCCCAGCATATTTGCTTGTTTAGGTTAAAAGCATGAAGAAAATGCCAAACAGAACGGTATAATATCTGATAATACATTCTTTCAAGTGTTTTATTCCTTTAATCCTTTTAGTGTCTTGGAACGTACAGGTTCATCTAAGGCTATGCATATTCTGAGCCATATTATTCCACTTTGTTCTCTGCATGGATTAATTGGCAATGATAGCTATTAATGCATAATATGGATATGATTCATCTGTGAGTAAAATGGGCCAGGTTCTCCCTGAGGTGATTCTGCTGAAGCTAATGGCACTAACTGCAGGAGGAATATGCCCCAGTGGGTTTAGTCCTTAGAAGAGCCTCACTTGATTATGGGGACTAATTAACTACCTTCAGAATATTCCATAGTATTTCATGTTTACTTCAAGTGTTTTGTCTAATGATGAACTCAGTAATATGTTTGGGATAGTGACTGTACCTTATCTTATCTAAATTCCATTTACTGTCATTTTGGTTGTGTGGAGTCTCTTTGGGCATCTAAGTAGAGATGAAAATGTGTTTAGTCTAAGGTGACCTGTTTTTTCCATGTTTTTTCCTTCATCATGTTATAAGCTAGTTCCTCTTATAGGAAAGCTGAGAAATAAGGGTCCATTTTCCCGATGGTGGAAGTATACATAACTCCTGTTAACGGGAAGTTAGCATATGGCTTAAGGGCTCCCCAAAGATCCCAGAGAACTTGATTGTCCCTAATATTGATCCTGTGGTTGAGTTAGGATCTCAAGTTAGAAAACGGTTTTAAGGTTGACATTCCCAGTTTCTGTATTTTTATACATTAACTCTTTTTTTTTTACCTGAGTTATGTAATTCTTCTGAAAAACATAAGTAGGCATGTAATGGAATGAACATTTTTAGTCAGTTTTTTAATCAGTGAAAAAATGTAATATTGTAAATTCAAATGCACTACACCGAGAGAATGGTATCTGAGTAGTTAGTGGTTAAAGGCAGTGAAAGATGAAAAGGGCTCTGTCTGTTTAGTTGATCAAAAAGAAGACAAGAGGAGACTTTGATTACAATATACAAGTGCCTTCATGGGGAGAAAATGCCCTCTACGAAAGAGCTCGTTATTCTCAAAGACCTAACAAAAGCAAATGGCTGTAAGCTGAAACCAGACAAAGTCAAATATAACTGGAAAATTTCATATTTTAACTGCAAAGGTAATTAACAGCAAAATCTGAAAGAAATCATGGATTCTTCATTTCTTGATTGTATTTAGATTAAGACTGGGTTCCTTTTTAGAGCTTATGTATTAAGCAAACACAGGTTAGTGGGATTAATGCAGATGTGTCTGAATGCAATTTAATGGTAGGAGATTAGATCAGATGATCTAAAGATTTCTTCTGGCCTTATTTCTTCATTTCAAGTCTATGAAATGATGCAGACAGATACAGGAATATTGAAAATTGGGAAGAAAACCATACAAAGCAATAACAAAGGGGGCATATAAAATTTATTTGAATAAGAATGAACTGGGGAAACAGTTTTGAAGTATACTGCAGAGGGACTCATTCTGATCTCATTTATACCAGTTCAACACCTAGGAAATTAGTAGAGTTTCATCTGATATACAGTGTAATAAATGAGATCAGAATCACCCTTTTTCCCCCTGATTGAACTTAATGAGCTGCAGATGGCTAAAACACTGCCCATCTGTGCTAATAATATAAGATTCCATTTAAAGCAAGTAGGTGCTATTTTAGTAGTGGTTTGCAACCAAGACTTTCACAGTAATTCCCAAAAAGAGTGAGCCTATTTACTTTCAAATGAAGATGGTCAGTCCCTATACGTGCCCTGGCAAGAGCTTATTTGTTTTACTTGTATTTTCTTTCTCATTGTTTTCTGTTTTTCTTTAGATGCCACACACAAGTGCACACATGCTATATGCTTGAGTACTACCTCCACCCTTAAACCATGGTTCCTTTCCATGACTCTGTGCTCTGGGAAGTTGCTATTTTTCTATTTGATTTTTTTTTCTAGGACTGTTTATGAACACTACATTTTCCTCTGCTTCCCTAATTCTTGCCCAATCAGACAGTGAAACTGAACCAGGGGTCTGGGGCCTCCTGGGAAAGGGGGCAGGGTGAGAGCAGGTTTGACGATGTCTGTCAACATTGGCCACTAGTAAGACGTGCTGAGGCCCAAGGCAGAAAACCAAAGTTCCACTGCCTGAGGTTGAAGCTGTAGCCTGAGCCATGAAGCTTCACTGGGGGCCTCTGTGTCATGAGGCCCCAGGCAATTGACATGCTTGGTACCCTTTAATACAAGCCCCGTCTTTCATATGCAGAAAGCGAGTTGTTATGGCAGATATTGGCTGTGGAGATTATATGGCATGTTGAGAGGGAGGGAGCTCAGAAAGGAGAAGTTGAGAACCCCTGCAATGGGACACACAATAGTCCAGCTATGCTGAAAGAAGCATAGGAGACATTTGATATGGTTTTAATTAGGCTTCAACTTACGGCTTGATATCTGGGACTGTCTAGCAGGGAAATGTATTGTGCAGATAACCCTCAAGTTCATGCTAGAATTTCACCAGGAATTTCCGCCTGCCCCCTCTCTTTTCCATTCAGGTCCCCCGAACAATCTGTTGTAGGAGGGTTAAGGTGGGATATAGGCAGTGATACAGCTCCCTGCCATATCAGTCATAGAAATCCCAACTTTCTACCCTCATTCAATTCCTTAAACCAACACTTCCCTTTTAAGTCCTTTATCCAGCCATTTATCAAGCCACTCTATATGGCTGTGTCTACACTACAAAAATAGCTTCCAAGTTGCTTGCTTCAAAACATAACTTCCAAGTAAGCAACTTGGAAGTAGAGCGTCTACACACACCCTACTTCAAAGTTAAACTTCAAAGTAGGGTACTGCTTTCCTGGGACTGGAGTAGAGACTTAGAAGTTAGGTTCCCTACTTCAAAGTTAATGTCAAAGTAAGGGAAAGTGTGTCTAGACTCTCTGCTGGCTACTTCGATATAGTGTCTAACTTAGAGGTTAACTTCAAAGTAGTTCCTAGTGTAGATGCACCCTATGTTTCCTGTTGAGTATCTACACTGGACAAACACCACAAGGAGGTACGAGCAATTTGCTTGGCTGCCTCCTCCCACAAACCCTGTTGGATCCTCCGACTTCTCCTAGTGCTCTCTTTTATATCAGCCAAAAACATGTCAGTGGCTAAGTCTGACATTTCAACCCTTTCCTCCTGAAATAACTCTGGTGACCCATGCACTATGTCAGCATGTGAAATTACCATCCCTCCTATTGTCCCAAGGAATTTGGCCACCTCCTGGTTCATATACTTCATTGCATTGGCTACCCTAATGGCTTCCTTCCACACCTACATAAGAATGGCCATACTGGGTCAGACCAAAGGTGTTTCTAGCCCAGTATCCTATCTTCTGACTGGCCAATTCTGGATGCCCCACAGGGATTGAAAAGAACACACATTGAGTGATTCCTCTCCTGTCATTCATTTCCAATCTCTGACAAACAGAGGCTGGGATCACCATTCCTATCATCCTGGCGAATAGCCGTTGATGGACCTAACGTCCATGAATTTATCTACTTCTTTTTTGAACCCCTTTAAAGTCCTGGTTTTCACAACATCCTCTGGCAAGGAGTTCCACAGGTCTGCCGTTCACTGTGTGAACTTCGTTAGTTTTAATCCTGCTATACATTAATTTCATTTGGTGGCCACCCCCCTAGTTCTTATGGGAACAAATAAATAATGCTTCCTTATTTGCTTTTTCTAAACCAGTCATGATTTTGTATACCTCTTGTTTTTTAAGACTAAAAGTCCCAATCTTTTAATCTTTAATCATATGGCACTCATTCCAAACCCTAATCATTTTGTTGCTCTTTTCTGAATCTTTTCCAGTGCCAATATATCTTTTTTTGAGATGAGGCAACCACATCTGTGCTACATGCAGTATTCAAGATGTGGGTGTACCATGAATTTATATAGTGGCAATAAGATATTCTCTGTCTTATTCCCTACCCCCTTTTTAATGATTCCTAGTATTGTTTGCTTTTTTGACTGCTGCTGCACGTTGAGTGGATGATTTCAGAGAACTATCCACAATGACTCCAAGATCTCTCTTGAGTAGTTATAGGTAAATTAGTCCCCATCATTTTGATGTATAGTTGGGATTATGATATCCAATGTGCATTATTTACATTTATCAGCATTACATTTCATTTGCCATTTTGTTGCCTAATAACTTAGTTTTGTGAGAATTTTTTGAAGCTTTTCTGTCTGATTTGTTCTTTATCATGAGCAGTTTAGTATCAGCAAATTTTGCTGCCTCACTGTTTTATTCCTTTCTCCAGATAATTTATAAATAGGTTGAATAAGATTGGTCTCAGTGCAGACCTTGGGGACGGGACCACTCTCCATTCTGCAAACGTATGATTTATTCCTACCTTTTTTTCCTGTCTTTTAACCAGTTTTCAATCCATGTAAGGACCTTCCCTTTTATTCTATGACAACTTGGCTACATGCTTGTTGACCATCTCAGAGAGCTCAAGTAGATTAGTAAGGCATGATTTCCCTTTACAGAAACCATGTTGACTTTTCCTCAACAAGTTATGTTCATTTATGTGTCTGACAATTTTATTCTTTACTGTAGTGTCAAATAATTTGCCTGGTACTGATGTTAGACGTACTGGTCTGAAATTGCCACGATCACCTCCAGAGTCCTTTTTAAATATTGGCATCACATTAGCTATCTTCCAGTTAATAGGTACAAAAGCTGATTTAAAGAGCAAATTACAAACTGCAGTTTAATTGTTCCACAATTTCACATTTGAGTTCTTTCAGAACTCTTGGGTGAATGTCATCTGGTCCCAGTGACTAGTTACTTTTAAGTTTATCAGTTTGCTCCAGAACCACCTCTAATGGCACCTTAGTCTTAGACAATTCCTCAGATGTATCACCTCAAAAGAATAGCTCAGGTTTGAGAATCTTTCAAACTTTCTCCTACATGAAAACTGAAGCAAATAATTCATTTAGTTTCTCCGTAATGGCCTTATCGTCTTTGAGTGCTCCCTCAGCATCTTGCTCATAGTGTGACTTTGCTCCTCCAAGTGATGCTGGGAGCTATTGGAGCAGAGTGGGCTATCGTTCTGTTTCCCACTGCTGCCAGTGAGTGAGGGGTGAGGGGGCCCAACCACTGGTGCTGGTGCCAAACCCTCTGTCAGTCCCTTGTTAGCCTTATGCTTCTGCATCCCCCTGACATGTGGGGCTTCGCAAAGCTCAGGGCCTGGGGTGGTTGCCCTGAAACATCCTATGGATGGGATGGCTGTGTTGTGATGGGACTCACATCACCATATAAACAGAGGCATACTTCACTAAGCTGTATTGCCTTGTAAGCCCTAAAAGCCTGCATGGGGCAGAACCTAGGCTCACCACCCTTCTGTAGGATAACAGATTCACTCTGAACTCTCTGATTGGTCTTTGACCGTTTCAAGCATATTATCCCTGAATGTTCATGCCATTGTACATCATGCAATTCCAAAGCCTTGCCATCAAGACACTACTAGATCAGGGTACTAGTTTGCTGATCCTGAAAGTAACAACCTTCTCTATGTGAAAGGGGGCCTCACCACATGGGCTACCCCTTTAAGCTCCAGTGAGATTTCAGGGGATGGGTCAGTACTAACCTTGTGTCCTTTTGCGGCAGTTGGACTTCTTTCCTCTGCCCTGCCATAACGCTTTCCCATCATTTGGCCAGCCACACACATTCCCTCTCATTTAAACACATGCAGTGTGTTCATTGGCTCTTTGACAAGAGTTTTCCCATGTGTCCCACAATGGGAGTGTTGTCCTAAACTAAACCAGCTCCAGCAAACAGAACAAGGTGCAATGACATCTAGGTCCCACATGCCTTAAATCCCAACAGCCAGAGGTTACTTTATCTCAGAAATTCTTTGCCTCACTCATGACCTCAGATAACACAGGGTATTGGTGAGCTTACCTATTCTGAGAATTCTGATTGGTTATAGAATTGTAAGACTGGAAAGGACCTCAAGAGGTCACATATCTATGGGATAGCCAGACTCAAACAATGCTTTAATTTTAACTTCCTTGTTTGCAAATAGTATTTGGACTTTTTGGCTTAATATTTGCATCAAATGGCTCCTTTTTTTTCTTTTTGAGTGAGTTTGGTTTATAAATCTGATGCCTATCTGATCTCTATCTTCTTTATCTCACATTACGCTAAAATGTTGTGCACAAAGTACTTAAAAAATAAATCTATTCACCGATTACATAATTTTTCCCCAGATGTCTTTCCTGTTTGCATTCTTATACTCTTGTGAATTCAGTGGTATAAGTCTTCTGCCCTTGGTAGTTTTGTCACCTTTTATTTGTTCTAAGTTTATGAATTCGGAATCTGGAAAGACAGTCATTACATTTTACATTGCCTTCCACTACATCAAGAGAGGCAGAAGTGGTAGCACAAGATTTATGGGTTTGCTGCTGAGGCGGCCACACATCAGTAAGGGGCAAAGCAAAAGTATGGATTAACCTTAATGTGATTACAGATGCAGGGAAAATACTTGCAAATGGAAACTAAGGAGCTAGTAAAATTGTCACCTGGTTGTATAGTGTGCATGTGTTCAGTGTGGTGGGGGAAAGAATTTAAGCTCTTCTCTTTTCTGAAATGATGAACAACCCCTGATCCTTCACAATTTCTATTTTTCTAGTGCTTGATTCAAGATAATTGGTTCCTTTTATACATGTTGTTGAGTGGGGAAAAAAAAGAAAATAGTTGACATATCAAGTATGAACGCATATGCAAGACTTAAGGGGATATAACTTGATACTGTTATAGGGACTGCAGTGTTGTAGCTGCATTGGTTGCAAGATATGTGAGAGACAAGGGGGTGGGGTGAGGTAAAATCTTTTATTGAGCTGGCTTGTTTTGGTGAGACACAAGCTCTCAAGTGCCAAAGACCTCTTCCATGGGTCAGGGTAAAGTGATCAGGAGGGACCAGAAGGAACAGAATGTTACTCACGAGAGGAGTTTCAAGAAACCATTCAAAATGAAGGAAGCTATTAAAGCCTCTGCAGTTCCAGGACAAAGAAGAATTCGTGGATTACAGATTGTTGTAACGAGACATCAGTCCAAGCTCTCTGAGTCCATGTTTTTTTGATGTCTAACTCTGCAGTGCCTGAAAACATGTCTTTCACCAAAAGAAATTGGATCAATAACATATATCCCCTCACCCTTCTTGTCTCTCTCATTATAATCGTGGTGTATAGCGGAGTGAGTGCCCCACTACTGCAAGGAAGTGGTTGATGTAGGCTGAAGGGAGTCTGTGCAGCTGCCCCAGCCAATAAATGAAGGGCTATGTGGAAAAGCCAATTAGAGGGCAGCTTGCTGGAGCAGCCCAGTATATAAGGAGCTGCTCCAGCAGAGCTGGGTCAGTTAGATTCTGACCAGGGAATGTGCAGGGCCAGCTCTCAGAATGAGTAAGCATCTCAGAACAGTACTCATAAGGCTAAGGGGAGCTAGGGAGAGTCTCCAGCCTGATGTCTGCCAGCTGCTGGCTCTGATAGAAGCCCAGAAAATGTAAGAGGTCACAGGGGAGGTGACCCAGGGTGTGAGGCAGTCAAGGGGAGAGAGGAGG
Source organism: Carettochelys insculpta (assembly GCF_033958435.1). Lineage (NCBI taxonomy): Eukaryota > Metazoa > Chordata > Testudines > Carettochelyidae > Carettochelys > Carettochelys insculpta. The sequence goes on from NC_134140.1 coordinate 55,784,195, forward strand.
AGAGGACAAGGCTACTGCGAGAGGGTCCCTGGTCTGGGAGTTAGAGTAGGGAGCAGTCCTGAATCCCTTCCCTCCCTCCTTGCACCACACTGAGCCAACGTGGGCTGTGACTTGCCTCTGAGGTGGCAGGCTCGATAGAGGCTACAGTTGGCCACATTGAAGGATGCCCTGAACAAGCACTGCTAAGAACCCTGGAAGGGGGTGTAGGATTGTAGTGGGCGCTGCCAAAGGGTGGTGCCTCAAAGAGGACCTGGCGATCCTGGGAGCAATGTGAGTCCTGAAAACAGCACAAGGTAGAGAGGGGAACGGCTGTGGATGACTCACTGGCCAGAGGATTGTGATGCGCTGGAGAAGGAGATAATTTCCCTCATCAACCAGCAGGCGATGCCGGGGTAGTGAGTTTGCCTCATGACACAGTGCCATTGAAGTCAATGGAGTGTTTGGCCATTGACCTCAGTGGGAACAAAATAGACCACATGGAACCTAATATTTGTATTTTTGACTCTCCCATACAAACTAATCTTCAGTGAGGTAAACAAAATCAATACACACCTTTCCATAACCAGTTCACATGTCCCCACTGTGACATTTAAAAGTGAGTTACCAAGATTCTCCAGAGTTTTCATCAGAAAACTTAATAATTTTTTCATCCTAATTAGAAAGAGAAGTCAGGTCTGGGATCCACACCTCATAGAAAGCTTCCACTTTCATTCCCTCCCTGAGAGCAGAGTTTAGTCAGATTTGATAACATCAGATCATATGTGCTCATTAAGCAGTTAAAGCTCTAGGTGAAGAAAGGCAGTGGCAATTTTCCAAATTTGTCAGCTCACTCTTAGGTGCCCCATATGACTCACTAGGTCTGCGAGTTTTGTTGTAGTTATGTTGGTGTCAGGACATCAGAGAGACAAGGTGGCTGAAGTAGTGTGTTTCATTGGACAAATAGAAGACCCAACTTGTCACACTGGCATTGAACATCCCACAACTGCATGGTGGATGGATTCATAGGCCTCACCTCCCAGTCTGTTGTGTTTGCAGGTAGCCATGGGTGTGTGCAGAAATTCAAATTTCACTCCTTTGGTGGGGCAGGAGGAAATGGTGAGAAACCAGGGACACAGAACTCCTCTAACTCCTGTCCTGTAGTGGGGAGAGTGTGAAAATTCCTCTCCCTTTGGGCTGAGGTGGGGAGAATGAAATTCTTCAGCCCCCCAGGGCTGCCATGAGGGTGAACAACTTCTCCAGCTCTTCCCGCCACAGCTTTGGGTGACAGGAGCGCGCTCACTGTCCCTGCTGCAAACCCAGGAGAAGGAGTTGTGCACTCCTCATTGGGACCCTGGGGCCAAAAGTATTCTGCATGCTCCATGCTTTAATGGGGGGATTGTTCTGTCCCCCTGCTCATGACTCTGAAGGTTACCTGGGTTTAGCAGAGGGGAGGGCTCATGCTGCATCTATAAACAGTATTTAAGCAGCATGTAAAATACCTCCAGCCAATGCCATGGGTGTTGGGTCCCAGTGGGGTTTTTACAATGTAGCTGACACTTGGGGGTGGGGGGAAGTCACATTAAAGCATTCTCTATTGCATAAGTTTGAACAGCCACTGTCTCTGAAACCTGCAAAGAGTTCTTAAACTCATATGTGAAATGAATAGACTTCCTAAAGTTGATCTAGCTTCCTTCCTGGATAAACAGAGGAATAGATTGTTTAACCCTGACTTTTTAATGAAAACAAAATCTAAAGTCTAAGTAAATCTTGAATCCTTTCACTCTGATATTTAAAGTACAAAAGAGCAATCTTATACTTTAAGATTGCTAGCCTAAATCTTTGTTTTAATAAATCTATCCTATCTCCTCCAAATTCTGTAGCTAAATGTTTGTTCTAAATGTCAAAGCTTGATTGCCAGAGGTGCCGTTATGTGGGATTTCATTCACTTTAGCTGGAATTGTGGATTTCAGCTCTCAAAATCAGTCTTCAAATTCTTTCCCCACCAACTCTAAAAGGAAGCTTCTGAAAAGTTACAAAATTTGTTTTGCCACTAAGAAGCTTCTAATGCATATGATGCACAGAGAGTGAAAAAAAGTAAGGGGAATAAGTCTGGAAGGTTTCATAAACAGTGTATGTGTCCAGGGAATCTAAATAATATGAAGAATGGGGATTTTCCTTGCGTTGCATTGTTCACAGTTGCTACACGGGGGGGGGGCGGGGGGGGCGGGAGAGGGGAGGAGCAGAGGATAACCAAACAAGCTATAACTATTTGGCTGGATCTACACTTGCCCCCAACTTTGAAGGGGGCATGTTAATCAGGGTGATGGGAGATTACTAATAAAGTGCTGCAGTGAATAAGCAGCAATTCATTAGGCTAATTCTGCCCTGCAGCAATGTCCAAGCACTGGCACGTGTGCAGTCGTGGGCACTTCTAAGCGCCCACGTTACTTCGAAGTGCCTTTAATCCCATGTTTGACACTTTGAAGTTGCTGTGGGGGAGAATTAGTCTAATTAAGTGCTGCATTTTCACTGCTGCACTTTGTTAGTAATCTCCCACTGCCTTGATTAACATACCCCCTTTGAAGCTGGGGGCAAGTGTAGACAAGCCCTTTGTGTAATTATGATAAAAACTCACATTCTTAAGGCATTGTAGGGAATAGTCAAGAAAAATTAAAAACTTTGCCAATATGTTCTCAAGGCTAATGAGACCTATTATCTTGTAGATTTAATTTCTGCAATCAGCCCTTACCTGAGATGCCTTCTTTTGTACTCTACTTTTAGTGGTTGTGAATACCATACATGTATTTTGCTTATTTGACGCAATTTCCTTCTCTTTTCATCCCCTTTCCTGTAAGATCATACTTCTTCCCATGCTCTAGGTTTCTCAAGTGTTTCTGGGGATAGAAGCACTGGAGATAGAGATTTTGTGTTGATGCACTTCTTCATTTTAACAAGTACAAAACTAAGAGCGCTCGATTCCCAATTTGTGCAAGTTGTACACTGCTGTAACTCCGTTTAAGTAAGAGTGGTTACGTCTGATTTATGTTGGTGTGTAAGGGAGAGGAGAAGAGTGCTTAAATTCAGAATACAAAGTTGGGGCTTTGCCTTGTGGAAGTTTTAGATAGAGCAACACAGATGTTAATTGTGCCTGTCAATCTTTGAACTGTGACAAACGTATTTCACCATGCAGCACAAAGTTATTTTATGGCATTATAAAATGCCTTGGAATGGTGATGAAGGTTCTGTATGTTAGAAATGATCAGCCTTTACTTTGCAGTCTGAGAAACAAAATAGGGTTACTGCATAGCTTTACTGACAATCAGAGGGGTGGACTTCTGCTTTCCTTTCGCTTCTGGAGTGAATTCAAAACTTGCATTGAATGACTGACTGCTAGTTTTGGAAACTGACATTCTCTTTAGTTACTGAAAGTGTAACAGACAGACAACAGAGCAAGTTTCACATACTCACTCTGTACCAGTCTCTCAGTTTGGCCTGGGTGAGTCACCTTTAGCTTACTATGGTGTACCGAGTCAGACTTTAGGCTGTGACTCAGCAGCAATCTTAAGCATATTCTTAAATATTTTACTGAATAATCCAAGGTTTAATCTTACTTAAACATGCATAGGTGCTTTGCAGAGTCAGGGTTTAGGTCCTTATCTTCAGAGGCCACTTTTCCTGAGGCATCACCTCACTCATCATGATCATGACCATCCTCAATTGATAGGATCTTATTCTAAAGGAGTGGCCAAACTTTTCTTGACCCTCCAAGCAACTTCTGTTGATCTTCAGAGTTCACTTTCATGGAGAGCAATGACCAAAAAAGCTTAGTGATCTCAGAATGAAATGCAAAACCAGCTGTTTCATAATAACACCATTGAAATGAGTGAGTATGTAAGTAAATAATGAATGTGTAAATAAATACATTGGTGTTTGGTGACTGGAGCGAGGGATAAATAAATACATTGCTGTGTGTCCAAACTAATGAGTGTACAGTATGTTCAGACACCACAGTGAAATGTGTGGTAGAAAAGGGTATGTGAGTTTCCAATAACAGTGGTAAGAGCACAGGTTGCATTCCATCATCTTTATTGAACACTTAACTTTTCTGCTGAAACTGAAAGCAATGGCATTAATTTGTACCAATGCTATACTGGTCACTTTGTGATACCAAAATTAAGGAAGAGACCTAGGTAGGTAGGCATCCTTCAGTCTGCATAGACTATGGATCGCGCCCTTTATAGTTTCAATTGAGGACTTCATCAAGAGCTTATAACCAGTATCTGTTGCCTCCCATGTTGATGCAACGCTGTTCAGCGATGCCAGAGTACCTCTCCGGGCACGAGCCTGGGCACTTATTATGGAGACTCTGGGCTGCCCAGACACCAGTGTCCCCCTCTCGGCTTTACTGATATAGTCCAAAGGAGAGGATAACCTCCACGTCTGGTACCAGCTCAGCTGCAGGAGTTGCTGGGACAGTGCCAGAAGTTGACACCAAACCGCCTTCGGACTCCACTTTGGATTTTCTGTCAGGGTTTACTCCCTTAGCCTTTCTCCTTCCCAGGATAGCCCACAAGGCAGTGGGTTGTAAAGAGGTGTAAAAGACTGACAGGGAATCACAGAAAAGTTAAAGGCAGCTTGATTTTTCAGCCACACAGAATGAATTAGAAAAATCTGCCCAGCCCAACCTTGAAAAGAGGCGATCGTAATTAAGAGAAGAAATTACATAGCTCACCTGCAGGACTTTCAAGCATTAAGGAAACTTAAGAAATCCATACACACTAGTGACCAGTTAACTCTGGCTGCAGTCAAAAGACGACATGGTGTATGAGGCTTTGTACAGTAAAGTGAGTATTTGGCCCAAGCCCCAAAAATCAGCAATAATGCAAACTGCATACCAGATAAAGCACACAGTAGCTACTTTCTTTCTCAATCCAGAAAGAATATTTTTAAAAAACCCTTTATTTTAAATAATTTTACTTTGAAGGCCCAAGACATTAACTTGGCTTGAGATATACTGAAATCCGATTAGCAACAGCCCAATTTCCCAAAGAATTTTAAAAATAAAATCTATGTAATTTAGTCCTGTGGACAGCCAACTGTCTTCTTACAAAATGATGTAACACTCCCCAGAAAAACAAAAAAGGAAAAGATGTGAAATCAGCCAGATTTACAACTGCAGCAACTATTCTGCCATTAAAGGAAGAAATTATCTCATTGCTCACTAAGGGTCACCAAGAGACCAGGACTGGCTAAATCAGAAGCTGATCCAAAACTTCCACGATGTTATAGCCAAGAACACTTTCTTGAGGGTAAGAGAAAATGCTGAGTATTCATTTTTTTTCCTTTTTAAAGTTGTCATTTTTATTGATCTGCTACTTCACATTGCGGTTCTTACTGGATTTGGTTGTATTAAAACAACACTAAAGTGCCTACTCTTGTGGTTATTTAAGTTTGACCAATACAGTAGGGACAGCAACAAGCTAGTGGGGGAGGGGGAGCCTGTTCTTATCATATTGCTGGCTAAATTTTGGAGACTTAGGAGTTTTGATGATGTATATTCAAACTTCTGGATATGTACGTGTGGTTGCCCTTCACGTACAAGTACAAGCAAGTGCTGAGTACAGCTATCATGGGGCCTTAAGGCTTTAACGACAGGAATTTTAGGAAATTAAATCTCCGATTCGTACTGATCATGTGACTAGCCTGTGAAGAAAGTATAAAACAAAACAAAAGTCCTGTCAATCAGCTGAAGTGGGAAAAGCAAGGGCCTCGTCTGAACTACAAAAGCACGTTGACTTTGGCCCACAGCTACCTCAGTAATTAAATTGCTTTTGAGCGTCCACAATATGCTCCTTGCGTGGATGACTCATGTCCTCGCTAGCAGCGATTGCATCATTGCCAGAAGCAGTGCGGGGTGCTTAGCTATCCCACTCTCCAACTATCTTTTTGTGAAGGTTCCACAGTGCCTTCTGGGGCTAAATAAATCCCATGTGGGGGAACATGATTTCATCACCCATGATGCGGTATTCTCCATCCCATAATTTCCTCTGCATCTTTTGTTAATTTGTGCCTGCCTTTAAAATCCCTGCAAATTGGAATGACCTCCTGGCTGCCTGCCATCCGTGCCTGAAGCATGGATCCTGCCCAGCTCTGTACTACTGTGAGCACAGGGTGCCTGATGCTGCACTACTTTCAGAGCCCCCAAAGGAGCTGCAGGAACATGGTGGCTCCTTGGAGACTGGATTACTCCGAGACACAGACAGAAACAATTTAAAGTTGTTGGCAACAGTCACAGAGTAGCTGCAGATGGCGAAGTTCTAGTTCTGAGCCTAAGGAATAAGCAGCGACTGATAGGATGGCATCATAATGCTGTGCTGGGAAGATGAGCAATGAGTGTAGTAATTTTGGAGGCAGCATTGCTGGGTCTGTGTACAGAACTCATCCCCACCCTTCTGTGCAGTGATGCTAAAATAAAATCTGCACTGAGCAGGGAGAAGAAAATGGTGAGTGCTCTGTGGAAACTTGCAATTCATGTTTGCTAGTGATCAGTCATAAATAAATTGCAGTTGGGAAATTGATCATGGCAGAGTGGAGGGGGTGCGTGCGTGCGTGCACACACAGTGATGTTAAAGTGCAGTGCTGTTAATCACCTCCTGCTATGAAGGATAGTGACTCTGGGCAAAGTGCAGATTACAGTGGGTGGGGGGCTTTGCAACTCTGGGGTTCCCACACTGAGGTGGTGTGATAGATGGCATGTGTATCCTTATGTTGGCACCAGACCACTATGCCACAGGTTACATCTGCAAAAAGGGCTACTTTTCTATGGTATTGCAAATACTAGTGGATCACTGGGAATTCTCTACAGACATTATTATTGGCTCGCCAGGGAAAAGGGAATGAATTTTGAGAAAACAGGGCTGCTCAGAGAGCTGCTAATAGGGACTTTCCAACTCCTGGATTCCCACTGAGGATGCTGAAAAGCCAATAGTGATCCTGGGAAACCCACTCTACCCCTTACTCCCATAGCTCATGAAGCTGTATTCTGGCCACAGTGATTACCCCAAGGAGTACTTCAAGCACAGGAGCAGCAAGTGCGGAATGATAGTTGAATGTGCCCTTGGCAGTTTGGAAAGTGATCTGCATTATCTACTCACAAGATTGGACCTCACTGGAAAACATATCCCAAAAATGAACGTAGCTCCCCGTTATAACCTGCATAATATCTGTGAAGCAAAGGGTAAATGCTTCCTCTGGGATAGAGGGCAGAACTGAAATAGTTGTCCACTGATTTTGAGCAGCTGGGTACCAAGGATATAAGAAGAGCTCAGCCCAGAGCTATTCAGTTCAGAGAGGCTTTGAAAGAGCATTTTAATCATGAGTCGGAGTAGTGCCTGTTGCTGTAGAGTTCATTACCTGACATTGTTCTTTCATAGTCCGGTATGAACCTTGTCCTATGAATGCTGTGTGTGTAGTGATATAGCATTGCAAAGGTACCTATTGCTCTAATCTGTGAATAATGTGACAGCCCCAGCCAACATATGCTGTGAATTAATAAAGATGAATTGTTTCCAAAAATGGAACTGTATTCTGCAGCCATGCAAATGTACACATTGATAACTGAATAAGACTTAATATATACTGGACAGGGAAAAGAACTTCTGAAGGGGAAAGCTCACGTATTACCATTTCCACTTCACAAAAGCATACAGCAGTCATATCCTTCACAGATCAGTGTATGTACAGCTGTGATTACCAGTTCTCTCCCCCAGGGCAGAGTGGTAGGGGTGCTACAACAACCCGGACATCATGTGGAAAGTAGCGGGGCCGGGGAGTCTGAGTAGGTCCCAAAATGCTGTTCCATATGAGCAGTAGCAGAGACGCAATTTATGGGACCGTTGAATCTGACAGTCAACAAGAGTCTGCAGTATGCTTGTTTGCTGCTTGAGAAGCACCGGCATATTTTGATGCACGTTCTACTTTTCCTGTGTCTTTCTCCTCTCTGCCCTCTCCCTGGCCATGCTGTCTGCAAAAGTGCTCCGCCAAGCCTTCTGCTCGTTATGACAAGATGTCTTGCAACATGTCATCCATTGTCCTCTTCCGTCTCCTTCCTTGTTCTTCGCACTGCTGTGGACAAAGGGATCCACATTTCCAGGTACAAAAGATACAAAGCACGGAGTTTCTGTTGTCAGTGTATTCACAAGGTAAACGGAAAGCAGACATATTGAACTCACTTTACTTAATCCACACAAGTTACAAGCATTATAATCTCACTCCTCCCTGGGATTCATAAAGCACAGCGACTGTCATAACTATGGTGAGTTTAGGAGGGGGTGAGTTAACTCATGGGCATTAGTATATGTGCACAGGGAAACTGAACTGAATAGTGGCACTGCTTTGTCACAGGTGGTGGTGATTTTAGCTGATGGCTCATGACTGATGGTAATGGAGACTAACAGGGAATTGCTTCTGCGGACACCTGTCTGCAGACTCTGGCCATCTGTGGCTAGCATGTTTGCTGAAATGGTGCCTACTGATATATTTGCTGAGTGGTGTAGGAAGTATTCTACAGCAGTGGAAGAAATAAAGTAGCACTCCCCAGAAAGTTTCAGCAGAAGACTGCAAAATACTGCCAGAAAAGCTTCCTCAAGATCTTTACAGAGGATACGTGGAATATACTGGTGTATATAAATTTTTCTGCAGGGTCCCTGCTGCCAGACTCTACAGGGCACTGAAAAGCATATAGTGACCTCTACCCTTTCTGGCATAAGTTAAAAAGACTAAATCAACAACTGTTTCCTGCTACTTCAGGGGTCTCATATCTTCAATGTTAAAGTCAACTGTGTGCTGATCAGAGGTTCCTTCCCTTGCATCAGGCTCACCTATGTTGGACTACAGGGATTTGCTGGACTTTCTCAGAAGACAGGGCCTGTGTTGCTGTGCTGCTGCGTACACTGGCTGCCTGTTCCCCATTCCCCTCCTCTTCCTCCTCCTCGCTGTTTATGTGGAGACCTGTGATATGTGTTCCACTGAAGTATCTACAGGTCTCTTGGTGGTAGATGGTGGAGGGTGTCTCCATTGAGGTTAGCATGCAGCTTTTTGTTTAAAACAAAAAAAAGTAGTTGAGAGCCTTTCTTGCCATCTGGTATGCCTTTTGAGTCATTGGCCTTCATGAGCACTGCTGTTTGGTCTCACCTGTAGCCCTTCTCCACAATTTGTTCATAGTTATTGAGCTTTCCAGAGCTGGATCAGAACTATACCTGCATAATCTCTCCTTCCCAAAGACCCAGGCGATCAAATGACTCTTGAGTAGTCCAGGCAGGAACACAGTTGCAGCCTGGAGCTGGTATAGTCAGCTGGGCGGTTGTTAGGTATGTTGTAGATTGGCTAGGTGAGCTCTCCAAGTCAGGCAAACAGGAAATGCAATTTCAAAAAAATTGTGGAGTTTTAAAGGGGAGGAGAATGCCCTTGGCCACCAGGCAGCCTAATTCGAAAGGATGACCAGACTGATACTGTGAGACTCCCCTTGGAGCCCACAGAAATCTATATAAGTAATGTAGTGTCCTCCATGGGTGGACTAGGTTTGCCACCTGGTCATCATCGCCCATGGAGTTAGTAGGGTCTCCCGTCTTGTTGAGTTGCTGTGGTGCGTAAAGGGAAAAATGGGACCATGAGGCACCATAACTGATGCTCCTATAAGGCATTCCTATGCCATTTTCAAATTAAAATTTTCAGTTTTTAGCTGGCAGTTTTCATGTGTTTGACTTTTTTTTGTCCAAAATTCATTTCCCATAGCAAAAAGATATTTTTTGACTTACAACTCCAATGAGGTACTGCTGTGAGATTTCCAAATGGAAATGTTCCAGTTTGTAGCTTGAAAGTTAGGAATTCAGAGTTTTCAGATGTTCAACGTTTTTTAAATTTAAAAGTTGAAATCTTCCCAGAGACACATCAAGAAAAAAATCCATTTTGTCAAAATAATGTTGAAAATGTTCCATTTAAACAAGTCCTACCTAGAAGAATGAGTGCTCCTATCTCATTGCTCAGTCATGTTGATTTTCGTTATTCCCCATAACTCATTCTCTTATTTTTACATGGTCTGTTTAGACTATATGTTCTTCAGATAGGAACTCTTGTCTTTCTGCATATTTGTAATACATTTGGTTTACTGTGGGTAGATGATAATATTTGAATAGACAGACATTAAAACACGGTAATAAAGAATAAAGTATAATTATTGCTCCCTACAATCTGACATGTGAATAAATAAAGTCAGACCCATTCAGACTTTTCCTCTAGAGCTAATTTTGATCATCTCACAGTCTAAGGTCAGCAGGTTTAGTGTTTGGAATTGACAAACACTAGGTACTCAAAGCCAGCCAACTGTGGCCTGAAATGAAAGTTGCCTTAGATATTTCAAGTTCTGTTAGGCTGTGCATCAAAACTTTGCCAAAGTAGAAGTGCCGGGGGAAAGCCACTATGCTGTAAGGCCTGTACAATAGGCATGTCAGGTGGACTGAAGTTTTGTTTTTGACAAGGCATGGATTTAATTTTCTAATACTTGGACTGAATCTGTCTGCCTCTGGCAAAATAATCTGCCCATATGACACATCCGGGCCTCTGCAGCATCAGAAGAACAGACAGTACAGCAGAATATGACAGTTTCAGCATGTTTCATTAATGAAAGTTCTCACATTAAAACCTGAAGAATTCTGGGGAAATTTCTGAGAGTTCATACTTCTCTGTGGCTGTTTAGATCTTAAGGGCAGCTTCCTATAAGCCCTGTCCCTTCAGAAAATAGCATTCTTACTTTCATTTGCAACAAATCTGACATCTGCTCATTTTATTACAATTCATTTGCATGCATGCTAACTTGAGTTGCAGGCTCAGGAATAATATTACTAGTATCTAGGTCTTGCATAGCTCTACATTGCCAAAGTAGATCTCAGAGTGCATTACAAAAACTTCTATACCGTGACCCTCACTTTATAGATGGAGATACTGAGACAGAGTCAGGTGAAGTGACTTGGCCAAGGTCACCCAGCAGCAGGGCTAGGAACAGAAGTAACATCTCCCAAGTCCCAGTCAAGCACACCACTTGCAAGGACACACTGCTTCAAAGAGAGTGGCTGAACAGGAGCTAGTTCTTGAACCCTTAAATGTATTAGAAAATATTAGCAGGTGAAGAATGATGCAGAGGACTAGCTGGATAAAACTACTCACCAGAATCATTGTCCAAATCTCATCCTGGTTCAAGTCAGGATCAGAAGTAAAAATACTAGAAGAACAGCAAGGAACCTTCTTATGAATATTTTTGCCCAAGCCCTGTAAATATTTAACTGAAAACCACCCTACAGTCATGAGACTCTCCCTCAGTTCTGTATATTCAATATGTTCAAATATGTCTTGGGTAAACAGTTAGGGTATGGCTCCCCTGTAGCCATAACTCTAAATAATGTATGCAATTTGCACTACCCAAATTGCATAAATTAGTTTGAAATACTCTATTAGCGCCATCTACACAGCACCAGATTTCGGAATAAGGGGCTATTTTGGAATTTCCGTTACCCCTCATGCAATGAGGGTTACTGGACCTGAAAGGAAGGTGTCTTTGTTTTGGTCACAAGTTCTTAGCAGCCTCAGCTCTGAACTAGCACATAGTCTTCTTGGCCTTCTGAGCACTGTTCCCTCTAGTCTTTTCTACCCATGTGTGGATTTTTATCATCCATCTGCAGAGTAAATGTTTGTATGTTTACTGAGGCACATGTGAATGTACACCAGCAATAAAAACACAAAACTGAGCTGGGGGTATGCTGCTAAAGGGTGTCCCTTTATACATTAACTGGATGTATGCTTCACACATGTTGCTGATAAAGTGAGGGCAAAGACACTTTTACGTTGTCATGCTGTGATTTGAAAGTTGCGGCCACCATGGTAGTTACATAATGGATCTTCCATGACGCTTCTTCCCCCCGTGTTCTCACGTTGTGACTAGCTTCTACCTGTTCAACATGCATTCTGTTTCTTGTATTGTGCATGTTTGCCATCCGTCAACAATGAGCCTGTGTACTGTAAGCTCAATTGAAGGTGCCAAGGCAAAGAAACAATGGCAGTAGTATTGCTGTGAATACTAAATTGAATATTATAGATTGTAGTAAAAAGAGTGAATGAGCAGTTGACATTGCCTGTGCTCTTAACTTGCCTGTAGTGAGTGTTCATACAATAGTGAAGAATGCTTCTGAAATAGAAAGCAAGGGTAAACATACTTTGAAGCATTCAGAGGTAAAAATAACAAGGCAAAGAACTGAGATAATGGTGAGAATGGAACATTTGCTGGCATTTTTGATTGAGGATTTCCATAAACAGAACATGCTGATCAGTTTAGCCCTCATTCAAGAGAAGGCTTTAAGCTTATATGAAGATCTGAAAAAGCAGCTGGGAGAAGAATCTACTTCAAATGAAAAGCCTTTCCAGGCTGCCTGAAGATGGCTTCACCATTTCCAAAAAAAAAAGGTATAGTTTGAAAAATGTAGAGGTTCAGGAAGAAGCAGCCATTGCTGACGCAAATGCTGCAGAAACTTTTCCTGATGAACTTGTACAAATCATTGACGAAGGTGGCTATGATTTTAAGCAGGCTTTTAACATTGATGAAACTAGGCTGTATTGGAAGTGTATGCCTTCTCAGACATACATTTCTGTGAAAGATGACTGCTCCTGGTTTCACAGCTGCAAAAGATAGATTTATTCCCCTTTCAGGGGGCAACACCAATGGGGATAAGAAATTAAAGCCATTGCTAGTTTATCATAGTGAAAATCCAAGACCATTAAAGAACACAGTAAAATCTCACCTTCCTGTTATCTGGAAATCCCACCGCAGGTCTTGGATTATGAGGCAAATATTCTGTGAGTGGTTTATTGATTATTTTGTCCCGAAATTAAAGACTACTCCAAGGAAAATAATGTAATGTTCAAGATTCTGCTCATATTAGACAATGCCAGTGCCCATGACTACATTTATGACTCTATTGTTGATTGGCTCCACCTGGGATGAAGTTTCCTAGCTGCCTAATGTACTGTTCTTGGGGGAAAAAAATGGCCTGTTGCAATCTGTACCTTCCTTGGTTTCTATAACACATTAGGTGTTTGTGATGAAATATTGAAACTGGCAAAGGAAGCAGGCTTCCATGAAGTGAAAGCTGATGATGTTAATGAGTTGTTGGAATGCATGGTTTGTCTCTGAAGAATGATGATCTGTTCGAGTTGGACACACGTGGTTTTCAAGAAGAAGCTACATCTGATAGTGAAGAAGAGAGCGCTTCTGAACAGAAAGCTGTCTTCACAATTCAGCCTCTAAAAGAAATGTTAAACCATGTTGAACGAGCAATAGAAATCATGCAGAGATGTGCCAGTTTTTTGACCGCTCATCAATGGTGGCTAGGATCATTAGAGAATCTATGTCCTGCTACCTAGAAATATTAAAAGCAAAGCAAAACGTTGGAAAGCAGACAAGATTCTTTCTTTTTAAAAAGAAAACAAAGCAAACTTTCCCCGATGAACCAGAAGCAGGATCCTCTGGGAGTTAAGGTTGTAAAGAATGTTTGCTTTAATGATTTCTTACATTAAAAATGTTTTAATTCATACTGAAATGGGACCCTCTGGATTTTAGGTTTAAAATGAATGTTTTAAGGTTGAAATGAATGTTTTGATTTTTTGAATTTTACATTAACGGTGTTTTAATGCGTACTGAAGCAGGACCCTCTGGGTTTTAAGGTTAAAATCCTTTAAATGGTGTATGTTTTGAATTATGAATTTTTACATTAAAATGTTTAAATGCATAGTGTACGTGTTCCATTGCTAACAGACATTAAAACAAGAAAACAACTTAAAGCACTCTGTCTCTATCCCAATGTATTTACATGCATTCTTATTGAAGAAAATTCCCCATTATGTCGTTTGGGTGCCGTTTTTGCATGTATGGTCCCAACCCCCCTGTATTTACATGTATTCTTATGGGGAAAAATTCCCCTTTCTACATTGTTTTGCTTTACTTCGCAACTTCATGGTCCCTAATCATGACCTGTAAAGGGGACCCCCTGTATTCAGCTGAGCAGCATTTGAATTTCTCCCAAGTGACTGCACAAGTGCACAGCTTACAGGGACCACTGCTTCCGAGGCTCATTCCTTCCAACCCTTCTGCATGGACTGGGTCCAGGGGTGACTGCTAAGGAAAGAGACAGGACAGAGGGGCACTGGCCATATGACTCTCCCCCCGTGATGCCTCTCTGTGCCACCCCTAGTCCATGGGAGCACCTGGACAACCCTCTCTCTGCCCCAGGGTCCACCTCTTCCCACCTCTGCTCTGGTGAGTGCATGGGATGGTCCGGCCCCTCTCTGGAGTGAGGCAGCTGGCAGCCAGAGGAGCGGAATGGCATTGCTCCGCTGCTGCCAGTGAGCACAGGAGCATTGGAGAGTGATGCCTGCTGCTGGTGCCAGGCCCTCCTGCTAATCCCCCAGGCAGCCTTGATGCTCTGGCCCCAGTGGCTGTTGGCCCCTTACTCCTCCTGTCCACTGTGTTTGGTTGTCATATACCCCCTCAGTCACCCCCCTCACATATTGCCCTTGACTGGCCCTTTGTGGACAGAAGTTCCATCTATTTGCCAGATATAGAAGGAGGCCCTGAAGTAGATTACCCCTAGGCTAATTTTCAGAAAATCCTTTCTTTGTCTATTGATCCCAGGAGCCTCCACTTTGAACTGGTATAAGCTATCTCCTCCAGAGAGTGGCTTCAAAGGGCTAATAACTAGAGGAATGACATTAGCACAGAGCCTTCTCCTAAAGAAGTTATATACAGTTTTGCAATAACATAAACAATTGGATTCTTAATACAAAAGACCCCAGAGATATTAAACTCAATTCAATAAGGTTTAACTCTGTTCAGTAAGGCTTGGGAAGGATTTTGCCAGATATTGTTATATCTCTCACACCATCATCACACCCATATATAAGCCCAGACTCTTCACTTCTACAACCATTTTTCCCTTTTGCTTCTCAGATCCATCTACCCACAATGAACACAACCAATTCCTCTAGCATTCGCTCCACTATGCAAAATTAAATTGTCTTGTGACACATGCAACCTTAGCTATGGCATCACTTCCGCCGCCTGTATTAATATCAGAATCACAGGACTGGAAGGGACCTTAGGAGGTCTAGTCCAGCACCCTGCTTCAAGCAGGATCAACCCCCACTAAGTCATCCCAGCCAGGACCTCGTCCAGCTGGGACTTAAAAACCTCAAGGGATGGAGAATCCACCACCTCTCTAAAATGTATGAAAGGATGATAAAGACACAAGATAGCAAATAATATTGACTGATTTCTTGAAGGCATCATGGAGTAACTGAGTCTTGAAGACGGAGATAACTAAGGAGAAGTTAGTAGCTAGTATACCAGAGCATAAAGGTCCAATACATTCTTCAAACAAGAACAGTGATCAAAGGAAATTTCTGAGGTAGGCAACTTTCAGGCTAATAAATGGTGAATATATTTTATTTGCAGCTCTTGAATCTGTTTTGTAGAGTGTTTGAATATTTACCCTTAACAGAAGACAAATAACAACAATGAAACAGGCAATAATGATGATAGCTCAGTTGTGCAAAATCACACCTCTTAATCGTCCTGGCAAAGCCATCTTATGAGTCACCAAAGGTAACACCACTGTCCTCCCTGCAACAGAAACATACGATCTGTGCATTATCTTTCATTCAGTGCTTGTTCTACAGCCTCACATCCAGGCAATGATTATATCTTGCTGCCTCTTCGTAACATCTCTAAGTCCAACTTTGCTTCTCATTCTCAAAATTAAATCTCTCACCCAGACCCTCTTCCACTTTTAGCTACTTCAACTTCATCTTCTTTTGCCTTGACAGGTGAAACCTTGTTGTATTTATATCTGTTCAAAACACTACAGTATAGCTCTTTCTTGTTCCATAATTGCTTCTACATTATCATACCTTTTCATCCTTCCCTGACTCCCCACTCTCTGCCTCAAATATGAACTACAGGTTGAATCTCTCTCATCTGGCACCCTCAGGACCTGACTGGTGCTGGATGACAGAATTTGCTGGACCATGGGAGGTCAATATTGTCTAGCACATTACCAGCACTTGCACTGCTTACCGGGTTCTTAGAAGACATTTAGAGAGAAATTACAGCTAAATAACAGCACAGAACACTGAGAGCCAGGACAGGTGACTGTAAACAAACTTTTTGGGACTGTGGGGAAACTTGGCCCATAAGTGGTTGTCAGGCTAACTAAAATCATGCTGCTTATGATGATGCTGGAGGAGAGATTTCCAGAGTAGAGAGACCCATCTTGTACTAGTCTTTGCTTTCAAGTAAAGCTGGTTTGACTCTTCCCACCCAAAAGAAAAAAAATCTGCCAAAACAATAGCTTGTTTCCGTTTTCTAGTTCTATTCAAAACCTATCCGTGTTCTCCCAAATATATCTTTTACATTATTGGTACTTTGACATCCCACAAATGTCTTTGCTCACTCTTCTTCATTCATTGGTCAGATTTTCAAACAAACACCTCTTTTTTTCAAGATCAGCCTTGGAAGCATGGGAAGAACTTACTTTTAACATCTGCAAAGCTACCTCATTGCCATCCTTAAAGATCTCCTCTGCCGGGGCGTCTGCACACACTGTGATTTAGGTAGGTGTTGCTGTGGAAGGCCATTGCCCATAGTGCTGATCAGCATTGTTGTACTGTTTTGTGCTCCCCATCTCTGTAATATCCTCCTGTTTGTCTTATTTTTAAACTGGTAGTGGACACCTATCTTTGAGTTGTGTGATTTGAATAGCATCTTGCACAATAAGGTCATGGTCTATGATTACAGCCTTTACATACTACTTCAGTACGAACTATCATCACATCTGTTCTGCAAAAGGAAAATGAAGTCATAATCTTCCTGATATGAGAATTACATAAATTGATACTAATTCTCAAAGTTGTTTATAATCAACACTTTTGTTGCATGTAATTTGACATACCAACTTTCTAGTAATCTGTATGATCTATGAGGAACATTACAGTATGATTCACTGCCTTGACCCTTCCATTCTGTATTTCGTAAGCTATTTTACCCGTCTCCTATAAATCAGTGTAACTGCAAATAGATGTGGAAGAGAAATGGCTAGCTAATCTAATTACAGAATACTGGAAAGGTCAGAGTAGTGTAGCACTTTCAATGGAAGGATAAAACATTTAAACTCTGTAACAAGAAAATAAAATGGCACATATTTACATGTTCATGACAGATTTAATAGATGAGAAATTTCATAAGGATTACTTACTGTTTTTAAAGTATGTATTTACACAACTATTACACACCCAAATACTTGGAAATAACCTGCCTCAGTACATAAATGTCTGGCACCCTGACCTGCAAGCCCCTCATTCTCACCTCCCACTCCTCTCTGGAACCCATACAAGGTATTAAACATTGTCAGCCTGTATTCAGTATTTCCTGAACCTCTTTTTCTGGACTTCAAACAACCACCCGTCCTTGCTAAGCTTATCAGAAACAAGCTCCCCACAGACTAGGTTATGTAAACTCAAAGCAGCACCATACCCCTCAGCACAAGAAATACAAAACCTGCAGACACCTCTACTACCTTGCTGCAATGATCAGTCCCCGCGCACAAAATGCCTTTCAACGTATATGAGAGCTACATATGCCTGTCACAACATGTGGTGGTTTTCATCCTGAACACCGAATGTCCCAGTCAAAACTATGGTTGGTGTGTGTGTGTGTGTGTGTGTGTGTAATACCAGCCAATCAGCAGACTCTGAGGAACTCGCACAGGAAAATGGTAAAAGACACACACACACTGGTAACTGATAATAAAGGACATGTGGGAAGGCAATGGCCACATGACCGCACTCTCCATATGCTGCTTCTCTGTGACACTGGGAGAGGGCTGGGACAATGCCTCCTTGTCCTCAGGGCCCACTCACACCCCAGCTCTTTCCTGCCCCTACCCTATACCCATCCCACTCTTCCCCCTAGCTCCTTCTCCTGAGTGCCATGGCCCAGGAGACTAGCTGCGGGGTCTGGTACCAGCAGTAGGGAGTCAGACTGCCTGCGTTCATCATCAGGGGCTCAGGGAGGTGGAGTAATGTGGCCCTAGCCTGCTCCCCCCCCCAGCTGCCAGCCATGTCACTCTTCTTGTTGCTGCTGAGTGCAGGGGTGGGGGGCAGTCCCTTCCCTGAGTGATGCAGCTGGGGAGCAGAGCAGCATTGCTCCACTCCATCTCCACTCATTTCCCCCTCCCCTATCACTGCCGCTGAGTGTGAGGGGGCCTGGTCCCTGCTGAGGGCACCAGGACCCCACATTGGTTCTTTAGGCTGCCCAGCAGATCTGGCCCCTGTCCCTTTTCACCCATGGCAAGGAGGGTACATGGCCCCTCTGCACCCCTCATGTGTCACCAGGGATTTTTCACTCGTGGGATGCTCACCCATGGCACAAAGTGATTGCTCTATAGCTGGTCTACCAGCCCTCATCCTCAAAGGAAACCTGCATAACACTTTCAAATGATGAGTCTGGGAGCTTAAATTCATGACTTCTGGAAAACACCAAAAAATCAGGGTGTTAAAAAAATACCTCAGCTTTACAGCTTTTTTGCAACAATCTGCAACTCACTAACATGCTCCCTTAGACTCCTTTTGTCATGTTCACAGGGAGAGGTTATGTTAATGGGTCGTTGCAGCTTTAAGGATCCCTTGGACTATGGGCTAATGACTTATGCTAAACTGTCTGTTCTATCTTGTATTTAGCTGTCCTATTCTCAGTACCTCTTACAGAGCTGAGGAAGAGTTCTGTGTAGCTCAGACGCTTCTCTCTCGCTAACAGAAATTGCTCCATTGAAAGATACTGCCTCACCCACTTCATCTCTCAAGTCAGCTATTGTACAGCATTTGAATGCAAAGCCCAGCACAGAGATCATTAGTGTTCTAATATGGCAGGGGGATGATAATTAAAAAGAGAGTTTCAGGACAAACGTTTAATTTTCCTTTTCACCCCCCTTTAAAGCCCATCGCTTCCCTGGAGGGCTGTAAGAACAATGGCAATAATAATAATGAATTGTGGCCTTTAAAAGAGAAGTGCCAATGCAGAGCTGTAAACAAACTCATAATGACATTTATGTAATGCTTGGAGTGTGATAAAAATGAGTGAAAAAGCAATTCAGAGTTGAAGCTGTCACTCTGGGTCAGATAATCCCCTGTGGAGGAATTGCCTCGATAAGGGACTGGAGACCCTTGCAACATTCCTCTTCTGGACTCTCTCTGGCTACTTGCCCTGGGGGAGTGACATCCAGGCCCGCTGGGAAGGTGGTGGTGGGTGGGCAAATTGGGCAATTGCCCCTGGGGCCCAGTGATGCCAGAAGCCCCAGACACTTTTGTAACCGGTACCATAGCAGCAGCAGTGACAGGGCAGCCAGAGCCACCAGGCCCTTTAAATCATGGCCAGAGTGTCAAAGTGAGGGCTGGGGGGCGGGGAGGGAGAACGCAGGACTCTGGGCAGTGCTGAAGGCTGCTAAGCCCCAGCCCCTCTGCCCAATGCCCTGCCCCTTGCTGGGTGACAAGAGCAGGTCTTCCTGACTGCCTTGCTCACCTCTCCTTACTGTCTCGCCCGAGGGCACAGCAAAGCTGAGGGTCCCGCTGGTGGTTTCCCCCTTAAACTAAGAATGCCTTTGAATTCCCTAGAGACCTTCCAGTCTGGGTGTTCTGCTTGTGGTTTTTGTTTTGCATTTGTACGTCACTTTATCCTGATGAGGTCCCGGTCACTAATGCTACACTAATTAATACAAATAATAAATAAATAACATGCAAGTAAAACACAAACAGCCTGTGCATCAAAGAGCTTGCAAACCATGCAAACAAAAGAGGGAAGAGCAAGATGGGAGGGGAAAGCATAGTTTTACCTCCTGTTACCAGTTATTAGTAACTCCCACTGACATGCTGGACTCTCACAAATGTGTAGTTTATTAGGTGAATAGCAGCAGCAGCAGCAGCACATTCAATTCAAACTTTCTCTCTTGGTGGTTAAATTTCTCCTTTTTGTCTGCTGAACTGGATATTGCTTTTTCAATAATGGATACCCAGCGTTATAGTTCATAGTTATCTGAAGCAAAGGAAAAGATTAAGAATATGGCAAAGCAATGAACATCTCTCTTGGTTCAAACAGCTTTTAGCACTTCAGACATGAGACGAAGATGATGGATGTTTCATTTCCACCACCTTTGACATGGTAAAGTTATGATACTCTTGTAGGTATTCAGACCTCCTCTTTAGAATACATATTATTTTTCTGAGCTTCAGTTGAAAACTAAGAAAAACAGTCAGTGGCATGTGTGATCTTACAAAAATAGGTAATAAATAATAAATGCACTTTACAAGGAGAGCACATTTAAAACTTACAAAATCCTCTTTTAACATTGTTTAACCTTTTATTTCTGAAAGTACCACCCCCAGATTATTCTCTTTGTATTATCAGAAATGTTAAAATATTGGAGGTGGGTAAGTAGTTCCACAGATCTAATGAGCAGAAACGCTTCTGCCTACCTAAAACAAAAGAACACACCATGCTATATTTATCTTTTTGTAAATGTGTAAAAAGTGTATCTCATTAAGGTCTACATGACAGTTCTATGGAATTGTGTTCCTGGTTTATAAAACATGCTACATTTACATCTGTCTCTATTAAAGTGCCTCCTTAGGGAAAATTATGCATGTGAAAATTAAAGGAGTCGGAACAGGTGATACTTCTGGTTCTACATAACACAGGGAGATTATACCAGTGCCTGAAACCATAAAACAATGGGGTGTGATCATGTCCTAAGCAGGATTTGAACTAATCAAAACATAATTTTGGGACCTCTAAGGGAATCTCAGATACTGCAGAAACTGCTGCTGCTGATTCAGTAGATGGCACTCTTCCCTCTGATTTTACTGCTGAAAGCTCAGTATCAAATTAGAGAACTGGTGAAGAGGCTGGCTTTTTGATGATGCATCAAACCAATGCTCTGAGAGATCCCAAGGTACTTTCACAATAACAGGAAGCAAAGTGTCATGGTCACAGTCCAGTTTTCTATCCTGGTTATTATATGATTGCTGTCACCTACCGCCCTGTCAGCTCATGCATTGACCTTGGGTCTTGCACATCATCTTTGTGCACACCATTGTTAACTTTCGGTGCCATCTCCCAGAAGAGGCTACCTCAAATCCATGCCCAACTGACTGAGATGTCCAAATGAGGAATAATGTTCCAAGCATCTTATACTCTTCACTAACTCTCCTTAGAGGTTGAAGTACTTTGCTTTTGTGGTGTGAACTTATCCATACAACAGGAGATTGTTTAAAAACAAGATAATTAAAAAGACAGCAATCATATTAAAATAGTATTATTTATAATATTCATTTAATGAGCGCCCAATCGAGTGTGTTTCCCTTAGTTCTGTTACTGAGGTTACCGTTCCTTTTCTTTCATTTTCTGAAATTAATCCCTCCCCCAGCTGTGAGAACAGCCAAAGAAAACCCCTCCCACAGAAGTTTCAGATCTGTTTCCTTAGTACCACTATGTAGGCAGTCTCCCAGTCTATCACCATATCATGGAGAGGTGACATTAAAAGTTTTACCAGTGAATGTTGGTCATGTGTACAGTTGGTCTGGAAGTGAGACAGCCAGCCTGTGTTCCACAGACAATGGTTACTATACCCGCGTTTAGGTCTCCTCCCCCGATTTAGCTCTGGTATGTTCTTCTATCCTCCTTTCTCCAGTCTAACTTCTCTTTCCCCCACCCTATTCTGTAGTCCTACCACTTCTTTCTATAGGTGCCTCTAAGCCTTTGCATCCTCCCCATTGTATGGATGTTGATAGGGGATGAATTAACATCTTCATATGTTTCCCCCCGTAATATATTAGTTAGCTTCTTGTCTGCTGGCTCAGCTCTATTCCATATCTTTAGTCTGTCTTGAAAATAAACTTCAAGTTTTCCACATCTCATTTTCACAATAATTAGACTCCATGATTTATGGACAGATTTCAGCCTTTTGCTTTAGCTGCCTTCTGGGTGGCATAAATACTTGTCTGTGGCAGAAACCTAGATCTGGCCTTAACCAAGGGGTTTTCAACCTTTTTTGTAGTGCCTCATTTTCCATATCAGGACCCACGTGCAGTTTTCCCTCCCACCTAGGAGGGAGTTGGCAGGGATTCCTTTCACTTTTACAATACAATAGACAAGGGTGGTGGTGACTCTCTGACACACGTTTGTAATCCATTCTTTGGCGGCAGTGGGGGAGGGTGCAGGAAGAGTGGAACTTTGTTATAACCCAGTTTGAAAGCAGCTACCTTAAGCAAAATCTGTCCTCCTTAATGCCAGCCCATTCCCTTGACTTTGGAAATTCTATTCTGCTTTCTTAGAATTCCTCTTATGCTCCAATTCCAACTGCAGAAATTTATTCTTTATTTCTTAAAAATAAAAGCAACAAAATCCTCTTGTTCTACACAGCTCATAATAATTACTACTTTCCACCCCAAAGGCTCTAAAATTCTACGTTAAGTCTTTGTATCACCTTGAACAACCTTTTCCGACAAAAGGACAAATTCAAAACATTTTGGAGAC
Organism: Carettochelys insculpta; assembly: GCF_033958435.1. Lineage (NCBI taxonomy): Eukaryota > Metazoa > Chordata > Testudines > Carettochelyidae > Carettochelys > Carettochelys insculpta. The sequence goes on from NC_134140.1 coordinate 55,806,855, forward strand.
GTCCATGATCAAAACACTGGCACCTTCTTGACTTTCATAGGTCATGCCCAAGATCACAGTGACTTAACTTCTTACAAGAGCAACGACAAGTGCGGATGGTTGCTGGACTGAATGTCACCTCATTTAATCCACAATAAAAATAAAGATTACCTCCAAATGGAGGCTAAAAAGGAGCAGATCAGGCACAAGCTGAAGGTTCAAGATATGAAAGACCTCATTCAGTATGACCAAGCAGTCTTAGAAGAAAAGCTTCCATTGGAGTTTTCCAGAAGAAATTGAGGAACACTGGAGTCAACTGAAAGCATTACTCATCCATGCCTATGAGGAAACCAGAGGCTACCAAATCAGAAAACATCAGGACTGGTTTGAAGAGAATGACACTGAAATTCTTTTCAATGAGAAGAAAATGGCTGAAGGACAGGTATCCTAATGTAGGAGGACAACAGAAGCATTATAAAGGACTTGATGAAGGTTGACTTGAAGTGCAATAATGACATAGACACTTGGGTGACAATCACCCAGGATCACTCAGAATAGAGAGAAGTACATGCAGTGGTCCCCTGCAGTTTGAATTTGCCTGCTGACAAGCTGAGGAGGACCACAGGCACAGTAGGAAAGAGAGACTGGTTTTCAGTCATGATCAACAGCTTCCTGCTGTACCTGGAAATATTTCTCCTTATTCATGGTTCAGAGAGAGGCCTTGTCAGCCACCTGAGGATCCACATTTCCCCATGGAAGATGATCATACTCAACAATGAGGGAGCACCACAATCAGAGCAGAAAAATTTATTTTTTTGTATCTTGCTTACAATATGCCTGTTAAGGCATCCCAAAATGAAGTTAGCAATTTTTGCAACAATTCTGCATTGTTGTCAAATATTTAACTTGTGATCTTGTGGCCCCCAGATCACTTTCTGCAGTACTTCTATCTGTTACAGTAAACTCTTTTATATCTGGCAGTCTGGGACCAGGAGGTTTCTGGATATTCAAATATTCTGGATAGCAGAGAGGTATACCTAGCAATGCAAACCACTAAAGAAAAACAAGATTAGATATGCTGAAACAAACAAAAATGTATTCAGAGTACTTTATTTACCCACAACAATAGTATTGTACACTATAATCTTATACTGTATTTGCTGTATTTATTTGCATTTACTTTCACTATACTGTACTTATGGAAAACACAACTAAAATTTACTTACCGTTATAATGCCAGTTATTTGAGCATTCCAGATAATAGAATGAAAGATATGAAAGAGTTTACTGTAGTACATTTTTATGTATGGTTTCTGCTTGTTTGGAAACTGTTATTGCACCAAATATCAGCTGGATTTCCTATTCATGGTAAAACATAATATGGCCTATTTTTGTCTTGAGAGGTGATGGTTAGCAGCGGTGGTGACGATCTGTGGGAAGTGTTTGAGACTGCAGTTTCTCTCATGGCTTATCCACCCAATATTGGATTTGCACAGTTGATTGCAATAACTGCATGTCAGTCTATTTCCTTCATGTCATGTGGGATGTCACCTGCTCTCCAACATTTTAGGAGTAAATCATAGAGGAAGGGGAAGAGCACAGCCTTGTTTGCCTTTAGGATTTCACCTAGAATTCTCTTGTTTCTTGGTGCTTTTCCATTGGAGAGAGCATCAAGAGCTTGAGAAACTTCCTCCTCCATAGTCTCTGCATCTAGCTCAGGCATTTCTGGAAGAGTTGGGATGAGGTTGTCAAGTTCAGGTTGTATTATCTACTTGTGGGAATAAAGATTTGAGTAGTGTTTCATCCATCTGCAGCTTTTTGTCTGTTATCACCTGTCCATTTAAATGCTTCACTAGGGTGACTTTGGTAATGTTTGGTCCAACTGCTTTCTTCAGTCTATCATACGTGGTTTCCAGGTCACCCAAATCAGATTCCTTTTGAAGTTAGAACATAGGTCAGCCCAATACTTGTTCATACACTGCCTGGATCTCTCTGAAGAACAAATCTTGCCTGTTGAAGTTGATCTCCTGTGCTTTGATCTGGGTTCTGTATGTTATTCAGAGGTAACGTGTTTTTCTTCAAGAAGAGGCCTAAGAGTGCCAGCATTTTCATCGATCCAGTCTGTTAGAGAATTCACATGTTCCAAAGGCAGATTTGGCACATTTGCATATTGGATCTCTCAGCGTGGGCCATGTTTCATCAACATTTGTTGGTCAGGTTTGTGTTCCATTTTGTGAATGAGATCATCTGTGAAGACAGAGCGTTTCAGCACATCTCTGGTATTGAAGATATTGATTTTTGGCTTATTACATTCTTTTGTCATATAGAGTATCTTTGGGACGATTTTCACTCTGTTAATGATCAAGGAGTGATCAGTGTCGCAATCTGTGCTCTGTGTGTGTGTGTGTGTGTGTGTGTGTGTGTGTAATTTTAATGGCATTGAGATGTTTCCTTTGTACTAGTACAAGGTCAAGCTGATGCCAATGATCAGACCTGGGGTGGTGCCATGAAACCTTGTGACACTCTTTCAAGTTCAATAAAGTATTAGTGATGCAGAGCTGATTCTGAGAGCTGAAATCAAGAAGACTTGGACTATTTTCATTCATTTTCCCAATACCGTGATGACCAAGGCAGACGGGCCAGGACTGATGTTTGCGTACAATTTTAGCATTGAAGTTGCCAAGGATGTACAGTTATTCGCCAGGTGGAAAGGTGTCAAACTTTCTGAAGATTATATTAAAAGCAGTCCTTTTCTTGGGCGCATGACGCCAACAGGGCTGCATAAGCACTGATGATGTTGACATATCCTGATTTGATGCAGAGCTTCAGGGATATAATACGTTCTGATTCAGTTGTGGGCTTATTGATAGATTTCAGCAGATTGTTCCAAACAGCAAATCCAACTCCACAGATCCAGTGTTTCTCTGAACTCAAGCCCTTCCAGAAAAAAAGTGTAGTTGGTTTCTTTCACTGACCCAGCATCTGCCAGCCTGGTTTTCTGGAGAGCAGCAATGTCGATGTTCCATTTATGTAGCTGTTGATCTATGACTGTTGTTTTGCATATTGAGTTCATGTTCATAAGGTCATGGGCAGATTCAAGTCCTGGAGATTTGGTCTGCCCATTCCAGCTACTGAGCTGGAGGCAAGTTGATTTATTATTTTGGTTTTTGGTGGGTACATCATTTACATCTACTTTTCAATTTTTGGTCTGTCCCTATGCACCCAATGAGGAAGGCAGATGTGGCAAGTCAGCACCTTATTGACTGGGGGCTGCCTGGCTTGAGGCAGGCAGTAGCTGACCAGTGGAGCATGGTAACTCCTCCCACTGATGAACGTGACCCATTGCATCCTCCTCTTCGCCAGTTGAGAAGGGCGTATAACTCGTAACTGCCACTTCCTGTGTTGTTTCCATTCAATCAGCAAGGACAGAGTGTCCTTTCCATTTGGCACCCTCTCACATGCTCCATTGCCTGGGCTAGTGTTTGGAGCAAGTGCGTTGCCCCAGTGGCACTATCCCCCTCTCAGTTGCCCCAGTTGAATCCAAAGGAAAGACAGACATCAGTATGTTTGGAACTGAGGTGACTGCAAGGAGATGCCAGAAAGCAGTTTTGATGAATCCTCCTTACTAACTGTTTTAGGGTCTCCACTCTGGATTTTCTGTCTGGGTTTACTCCCATAGCCTTTGGATCTCCTGAACCTACCCGCAAGGCAGTGGGGAATTTCTGACAGGATTGTCTTCCCTGGAGTGATGTAAAGTCACACTCCCTTGGATGCTGGTGACCAAATCGTGGTTCATACACCATTTGGATTAACGAAAATAATCCAGAGACCCAGGTATCCCAGACCCTCGTCTTATGCAGAATGAGGCGGCAGAAGCTGCTCAGTACACCCACCCACTGTCCCACTTGGGGTGGGGGTTGTGTGCTGGGCTCTCAAGCAAGAAGAAATAACATGTGGCAAACGGCAGGGAGGATCGGGCTGGCTCAATCCTCCCTGCCACCATCTGCTCCCCTGTGGATGAGCTTCCCCGCCTCTAGCAGCCTCCCCTGTGCCTGGCCCACTCCCAACACACCCACCCACCCCTGTGGCCTAGCCCAGTCCCATCATCCCCCTAGTCACAGCCCCCCTGCACTCCATGACTTGTCCTGCTCCCAACACCCCCTGGCCTGGTTCCCTAACACCATCTGGTCCAGCCCAGCCTGCTTCCTACACGCCGCCCCCAGGCAAGTTAAGGACTTACCTATGGTGTAGCCTGGAGGAGCCACCAGTACCTCCAGCCGTGCACAGAAAAGTGGCTTCTGCCATGTGGTGGGGCAACCACAGCCACGTGCTGTGAAGTGGCTCCGGCCATGTAGCAGGGAGCCCGCAGCCAGGCACCTCCAGCCACACTCCGCAGCTCCCTCCCACCCTCCATCCTCTCCTGGCCCACTCCCAACACTCCCCGGCCCACAGATCCCCCTGCACCCTCTGGCCTGGCCCAGCCCGGCCCAGTATGCTCCCAACACTCCCCCTGGACCGTAGTCCCCTCACAGCCTGCAGCCTGGCCTGCTCCCAACACCCACCCTGGCTTGGTCCCCTGAAGCCCCAGCCCACTGCATGTACCGCTGATGCAGTCCAGAGGAATGATCGCCACCTCCTCCACGGGAGCCACCATCTTGGTTGTTAATACCCATGTTACTTTCTGTGCATAAGATGAACATGTTAATACATGTCATACCTTATACAAAGGTCAGGATATGAAAGTGAAGATTCCTGCCAGGCTGAAAATTAGTTTTTGCCACATTGCAGCTGTACAGCACTGCAATACCCAAAGGGGCAAGATTTCAGTAGACTGCTTGAAGGAGCCTAGCAGATGTCTGAAGACACTCATAAAATATATTTTAAGCTAGTTATTTTGTATATGGAAGAATTATGCTGTGGTTTCAAATGTTCTGGTTATTTGTTCCTTGTCAATTTCCCCCACATTTTTGTGCCTGATTTGCTTACCTTTAAATTTTCAAAAGGAACTTGTGGTTATGGGTGCTTCATTTTTTGGAATCTCAGCTTGAGATACTTGATTTTCAGGAAGTTCTGAGCCCCTATTTCTAAAAATCAACTGGTAAGGTGCCTCACGTAAGGTGGGTCTACACTAGGTTCCTACTTCAAAGTTAACTTCAAAGTGAGGGGCTACTTCAGAGTAGCCTGAGGAGTGTCTACACATGTTTTCCCTTTGAAGTTAACTTTGAAGTAAGGGACTTCAACTTCAAAGTCCTTTCTCCATTCCCAGGAATGGGGTAGTGCCCACCTCCAAGTTTAACTTCGAAGTAGGGCATGTGTAGATGCTCAACTTCGACGTCTGTAAGTTTGAAGTTGTAGTTCGAAATAAGCAACTTCGAAGTAATTTTGTATTGTAGATACAACCATAGAGTAACCAAACATGGGAGTACCAAAAATCACTTGAGTAATGTCTAAATATTTAGGACTGCCCTTGTTAAGATGACACTTAACTTTGAGGGATGGAGTGATTTGAAGGGAGACAAAAATGTCAACTTATGGACTGGATTTTGTCACTGTGACTTGCATTGTCTGTTTATCTTGCTCTTTCAATTTTCCTAGTGCATACCACTAGTACTGGCCTATAATATGGAAGAATGGCTCAGTGGAAGTATACACTAAGGTCAGTGTGATGTTCATGTCCTTTTTACTGTGGAATTTTGGAGGAATGGATCTCTGAAAAAACAGTTATGTAGGTGACATGTCATAAGCAGACCAGAGTTGGGAAAGATTTATTGGGTTAGAGAGACAGGGATGACTGCCAAATCTTTTGTCAGTGTCATTAATTGAATTTTTAGAATGAGTATTGCCATTAACTGAAGAACTAGCAGAATGTATTTATTGTGATATTATATCCACTATAGAATATGTGAGAGACAAAGTCTAGGAGAAACTTTGGCATGGTACTCAGGTACAGAAAAATAAATATTTTTACAACAATTTTTTTCTGCTTGTGACTAGCTTCAACAACTATAAAGTTATTGTTGAGGTAGCATCAGTTTTTCATGGATTACATTTTCTTCACTTGTACATCTCCATGGACTAGTTTGCCAGACTATTAAGATTTCACAACTGCCTTCAGACTGAACAGGGATAGGACAAAGGCAGACTGCAATGTATAGATTCCTGCCAGGTTTTCTGGCGCGTACCCTCACAAACTGTTGTGGCAAAACTGAAACGGTCATTCATAACAGGCCCATTTTCCTTGCAGTTCATTATAAACTCCATTTGACTTATGGGAAAATTATGTAGGAAAATTAATACACATATTAAAACATATATCTGATTGGAGGAGAATTAATGGCATGTAACTCACTAGTGTGATTTGGAAATACTAAATGAAATAGCAGCACATTGCAGACTTCTATGTGCTTGCTGCTTGGTAATACATTATTAATTTTCCTTTATAATAAATGTATAGTACCAAATTTATACCAGTCATCCAGATAAATATTATTTTGTTTTGTGATGTTAATGACTTTTCAGTTTTGCGACCATCTTTGTGTACTTATCTTAGATTTATGATTACGGGTGTGGAGCTGCCTGGTTTGAGTTACTCAGTCATCAAAACTGATTCCCTTTACAGAAGTAAATACTTTTCCTAGCCCTTTATCTCCCCCCTTTGCAGTGCTCAGGGATAGTCAGTCCCCCTGTATGCTCAAGGATGCACACAGACTACTGCTTTCGAGCGTCCACATTAATACAATTCATCCAAAAGGAAAGAGGGAAGGGCAGGGATGTGGCATATTTATTCTCTCTCAATCCTAATGGATTTTTATCTTATCTGGATCTGTCCTGAAAACTTTATACTTAACTGCCCAAATATAAATCAGTCAATCACCAGGGAGTACAACTTACATGATGAACTAGGTAGCATGGTCTTCTTTTTGGGGATGTCGGGGGAGTGGGAGAGAGAGGGCTGATCTGGGAGCAGGTGTATCGTCTAAGGAAGAACTGCAGATTCAGGTTTACTGTAGGAATTTCTGTGACTGCATAGACTCCAAACCAAGTTGTAGGTTTTGGTATGGAGCTGGCACCATACCAGCAAGAATTTCAGGGACATAATGTCTCTCTGAGACTCCCTCTTTCCCACTGGGTTTCCTCTATGTGAGAAGAGAATAAATGTCACGTTCCTGCCCTTCCCCCTTTCCTTTTGAATGAACTGTACTAAGGTGGACACAAGAAAGCAGTAGTCTCAGTGCATCCTTGAGCCTATAGACTGACTATCCCTGAGCACTGCAAAGGGGGAAGATAAAGGGCTAGGAACAGTATTTGCTTCTGTAAATAATTACTTAATTAATAAATTAAGATGCAGAGCTTTACCATTTAGGTGGTGGTTTAGTAGCATTAGTTGGTCTTTTGTTAATCCACAGGCTTTGAGAAAGCTCCGAGCCGCCTGGGGTGGAGGGGCGGGGCTGGGCTTGCACTACACATGGCAATGAAAATCTCCTTGCATGCCACTCTTGGTGCCCATGCGGGGTGTGTGTGTGTGTGTGTGTGTGTGTGTGTGTGTGTGTGTTCTGACCCCCTGTTTGAGTGCATACCAGCAGAATACATGGATCTGCTAATACACATGCTTTAGAAATCTTCCCCCCCTAGCATGTTACGTCTTCATGTAGGCAAGCCTCAAGAGTCATAGAATCTGCTCTATTAAGATATTCAGAGAAAACCAATGAAGATATAACATACTTTGGATTTCTTGTTAAAGTCCAGAAATTCAATCTTTGCTAGTAACTGTATTCAAGTTTTATAGTAAGTTTTTATTACTGCTGCAGTTCATTGTGTGTATTCTCAGAGGGGTGAAAAGGATGTATTGTACAAGCATTGGAAAGAACTCTAGTTTGATTTGCTGCTGATTTGGGCTTAAATTAGGACAAGATTCCTTCTGTTTCATACTTTAGTGATTGAATTTAGTCTTAATTTGGAACAATACACCTTCATAAAACAAGTGAATTTTTCATGATATTTTTAGTAAAATATTTACTAACTGTTACAGCGAAACATACAAATATGTCTTTAAACTATTTTGCCCTGGGCCCTCTAACTTAAAAAGAAAAACAAATTCTAAACACATTCCCCACATATGCTAAACCTTGAAGACATGTTTGAACACACTCTCTCACAGAAATTCTCTCTACACATTTGAAATTAAATGCACAGTTATACCCTTTAATCAGAATGACTGTTTTGAATGATACAAATATTAGCTATCATTGCGAAGATTCATTGACTGCTTCTGTTTTGAATGAAACACACACGTGAACATTTTTTAAAAAATGGGTTCTACTGAGATTTTGTTTTTTGCAAAATGTTCTTCCTGTTTCTGTCCTGGAATCATCAGCTGCCCAACCTGCTTACTTGAGTGAGCTGGAGAGGCTCGCTGGGCTGCAGCTGAGGTGAAATGCCCTTGAGTCAGGGACAGCAATGAAGTGAATAGCAGGAAGGGAGTGAGGGCTCACAGGAAATGACACATTTGAATAGGGGTTTGCTCATAGCAGATACATGGAGGCAAGAAGAGGCTTGTGGGTCTGTGCCTGAGGTTGGGAGGAGCCCAGAGTCTGTACAAGCTTCTTCCTGCACAGTAGGGAAATCCTCAGCTGCCCCAGGACAGCATGTATAACCCTCCTGGGATCTCCTGGAGCAGCGCAGGTGGGACTTAGTTGCACCACAAGGCCAGACTCTGGTAGTTTTGAAATAAGTGTAGGTAGTCCGTGGTGTCCGACAATGATGTCTTGAGCTTGCACAGGCTCATTGGTTTTGGACTCGCATGTGGCTGAGGAGTCCAAGCTTTGAACAGCATGGGTGTTCACAGTAGGGGCAAAGGAATTGTCCTGGCTCTGTTTGTGTGGCTGCTGCTGTTGCATTCTTCCTCTCACAAGCATCAACGAGGCGTACGCATCGCTGCTCTTCAAAGTTGTCATACATGTGTCGTACCAGAGCGCGCCAGCCTGTTCGGTCTTTTGCATGCTGCTCTAGCTGATCAGGTTTTAAACCAGCATGAGCAATGTTGGCCTTCATGCAGTCTTTATACCTCTTGAGAAAAGAGAAAAAGGGACCTTATTCTCAGTTTGTCTTCCATGACCTGCTCTCTCACCTGTTTTCTGGGGGTCTAAATGAGGCTGTAGTTTGTCTGGACAGCCCAGGTGGTTCCATTTTACTTTTTTATCACAAGCAGAATTATATATAGGACTCTGAGTTGTTATGAGGGCATTTCATCACTCTGTCTCTAAGAAAAATAAAGATTAGAAATGGAGTTTTATTTAACTTAAACACCTGGAAGGGAGTTTTCACTAAGGGCTTGATCCTGCATCATTCAGGTCAATTGGATTCTTTCCATTGATTGACTGGGCACAAGATAAAGCCCTAAGAGAACTTCCCCCTTTTGCATAATTAGCATGGAAACAGCAAGTGCCCAGACACACATTGGGACTCCTCAATAACTGAAGGACCAGAATTCCTATCATATTGCCTGTTTTTAACAGGTTGCTTCTCATGGTGGTGAATTAACAGGACTCAGAAGTGTCAATAAGGGAGGAAAAGGACAGTAGATTCTAACAGGTGGGGGAACTCTGTGCGCTGGGACTAAATTAAAAGCTATTAAGGGACACACACACAGACACACACTTTCATGGCAAACTACTTATAAACAAGACAAGATTTTTTTTAAACTGTTAGTTTCTTCAATTTTTTCATACTTTTCTCTAGTTCACCAACCAATTTCTGTAGTGCTTGGTAGTCCTTTTAATTTTGTTTAAGTTAGGGTCCAGCTACCTTTGTGTTCAGCTGTATTTTAATACCCTGAATTCTTCTGTTTATTATTTCAAGTCACATTTTTATAAAGATCAAGCTAAAACCAGCTGAAATTCCAGATCATATTATAAAATTGAATAAAGAGGATGCTTCAGTCAGAACATCTGGCAGCTTGGCATGGTGGAACTTATTCTAACAATAAGGTTATTTTTAAGTATTCAGTTAAAATTACTCACTTTTTGGCTTTTTTTTTGGTTTTGGATGAAATAGAGATGTGACCTTGGGAGTCCTTCAGTGCACTTGGGATGGAAGAATCCCAAGCCTTGTCATAGGCAGGGGACTGACTGGCTAAGCAGCAGTACAGCAGCAAGGGACCTATGGGTTATGGTGGATGAAAGGCTAGATATTTGTAAGCAGTGCGCCCTTGTAGCCAAAAAGGCTAATGTCATATTAGGGTGCATTAAGTGGAGCATTGCAAGCAGATCTAGAGATGTGGCTATTTTCCTTTATTTGGCACTGGTGAGGCCACATCTGGAATATTGTGTCCAGTTTTGGGCCCCCTCAGTATAAAAAGGATGTGGATGTTCTGGAGCAAGTTCAGTGATGGGCAACAAAAATGATTAAGAGGCTGGAGCACATGACCTACGAGGAGAGGCTGGAGGTTTTGGGCTTATTTAGTTTACAGAAGAGAAGGCTGAGGGGTGATTTAATAGCAGCCTTAAACTTCCAGAAGGGACGCTGTAAAGAGGATGGAGAGAAACTGTTCTCAGTGGTGACGGATGGCAGAACACAGAACAATGGTCTGAAGTTACAGAATGAGAGGAGCAGGTTGGATATTAGGAAAATCTAAATCACCAGGAGGGTGGTGAAGCACTGGAATGGGTTACCTAGAGAGATGGTGGATTCTCTATCCCTAGAGGTTTTTAAGTCCTGGCTTGACAAGGTCCTGCCAACTTAGATGGGGTTGGCCCTGCTTGAGCAGGGGGCTGGACTAGATGACCTCCCTTCCAGCCCTATGATTCTTTGACATGCTCTCATCATGCCTGACTTGCTCATTGCTCCCACTCACAGTTATAATCGGTATCTAAATTGTTCTATAAGGTGTTAAATACAAGCTGATATTAAGCTGGTCATTCATATTTATTGTAGGAAGTATGTAAGATGATCTACAAAGAATGATAGCATGCATGCTGGAAGTATGTTCCTAAGATGGTTTTGGTAGCCAGCTCCTAAACTCAGCTAGACAGGGGAATGCTGTTTCTTCAGTGGTCTTCGTGGTAAACTAAGCAAAGCGAAGCTAAAACCAATGAAAATTGCATTTAAAATACAGCCCTCCAAGGAGAAAGTGGGGGATGATGAACACTTAATAGTTCTAATAGGTAATGGAGGCTGCACCCTCAGGAAAACTTCCTTCCTTCCTCTTGAAATAGGGCCAATGAGCTTTTGAAGATAAAAGCAAAAACAAAAAGCCATTTTTTTTAAACGCACAGATGGATGGAAACAAAGGGCCAGAGCTCTTGTAATCTCATAAAGCCAGATCCTAAAGCCAAGGAGCTGAATTTCTGGGAAATGTCACAGGCGAGAGCCTTCTTCTGCTAAGATTCTAACTGGTGGAAATGGAGTTTTTGCCACTAGAAAGCATGTCTCATTTTGTTTTGTTTTTTGTAATCATAACTGCACCCTCTCTTCTTACTTTGTATCCCTTTAATCCTTATTTGTTCATAAAACTTACTTTTCCTTTATTACCATATCATCTCAGACTTGTGCATTTAGTGTAAGGGTAAAACCCTCAGGCAACTAGACTCGTCTCTTTACTGCAGCAAACTTCGTAACTTCTCTAAAGGCTCAGTGAGTGGGACTGGACACTTCAGATGGATGGGATTTGGGGTCCACTGATTAATACCTTTCAAGGTTTGGACTACCAGAGTCCTGAGGCGTTTGCTAGCAAGGCAGGCAAGCTGGTGGATCAGGTTGCTGACTCATAGCTTAGCAACAGCAGAGCTCGTACTGGCTAAGGCAAAGTGGTAATTTTGCTCACTGTTCTGAGTGAATTGAGCAGGGCATCACAAAAAGCACCCAAAATCTCAAATCCATCATCTAATCAGGAGAAGATTAGAAAAAAAGTACAGGGAAGCAATCTCACAATCTAGCTCTCTAGTGCTGCAAAACACGTTTGCTCACCTTGCTGAGTACTTGTCTCATATTTTTACTTTGTGTAGCGCTTCTTGTTTGGTATACAGAAAATAAGATAATCCCAGGAAAGATCCAGAATGGACCCTCGGGGCCAGGTATGCATGCGTATGCACTGACACACAGACAGAGGGAAAACAATAAAGCCAGATTTTCCAAAGGCCTCAACACCCAACATGCAACCAACCTGCTGAGCATTTTGCAAAATCCGGACCTTTATTTTAAGGCTCAGATGGAAGCTGAGCTGTCTTCAAAATCGGACCCATAAAGAGTAGGAGGAAGACACAGAAGAGCTGGTGAGCACAAGGACATGAAGAGCATGAGATACTTCGTGTACATTCTGGAAAGGTTAACTTAAGGCCAGCCTTACAACTAATGAAGAACACTGGTATGTCTCAAAGAAAGCAAGTCCTTGCTGTCAGCAAAAGCATGTAAAGGTATTGATGCTAAGCACTGTAGACATATAAAGCATTATTAGTCAACCCTCATTGAAGCTCAGACTGCACCCTTTTGATTTGTATGATTGGGGCCCCCTCTGAAGAACAATTTCCCACTCCCAATGTGAAAAAGGGGCCAGCTGCCTCTGCACCACTGTCCCCACTACATTTCCTACATTTCCTTTGTGTATAAAACTCACAGGCAGCATTGCATTTCTAGGGCCTTCATAAGCAGTAGAGACTTTTCAGAGGAGGTTCAGGGACCACAGGAACCCCGATCACTGAGATGTCCACTGAACCAACCTGTCAAGGAGAAAGGCCACAGGTGCTGCAGTGCCACACAACTGCCATGCAGCTCACCCTGTGACATAGAGATTTCAGGATATTTATGGCTTTTCAAACTTTCTTCCATGGCAGAGGTGGCAGGAGAACCTCTTTTCTTGATGGAAGAATGCATATGAATACAGCCGGGCCCTCCCATTTTACTCTGCTCTTACGCAAGCAAAAGCCTGTTGACCTAATGAGCATTTTATCTCAGTAAGGACTGGGCAAGGACCTCAGAATCTGGGCTGTTATTGTTACTTAGTCCCAGGTAAATTTATTCTAAGTGTGATACTTTGCAGCTGAATGTCATTTCCAGCTTCACACCTGTGTTTTGAATTATACTTTATATAATAAAAGGCTTTAAAAATGCCAGAGACACAGAAAAGGGAGTTGGGGCTGAGAAAGCTATGTGTTGCCTTAAGCAGAAAGTCAGACCAGTAGAATGCTCCCTCGTAAGACTCATGTGTTTTCTACTTGAAGAAAGACAAAGTGTGTGGAGGGAGGGGAGAAAGAAGCAGAAGTGTAAATTAGAATTGATATCAGATGCACCAATTAAATATTGACAATTTTTCAAGCTGGGGATGGTTCCCATTTGTAGCTGCTATGCACTATGCAGCAGCTTTTGTATTTACGAGCACTTGGTGAGTACTCTGACAGCTTTATTATTTGTTGACTTTCTCCAGCATTGCACAGTAAAAATTGTTTTCAAGGAGTATTCAAAAGCATATCTGGCTGCCACTGTATCAAACCCAATCAATCCACCAATGCCTTTTGCTTTCTTGATTGATAACTGGTTCAGCAGTCTGGCATTTCAGGGAAGGAATGGAGGAAAGCAGGTCTCGGTGGTCATTAATCCTTTTTCCCTGAGCCTCCCTCAAGCAGCTGCTTGCCCCATTATCCACATTTCTTACTGCTGATTTCCACAACCTCATGGCCACTCAAACCACTAGATATTCACCGCTGCCCCTTTCACTCACCATAGCCCTTTCATCATCCTGGCCTCAGCAGCTCTTGCTGGGCTGTCAATAGTCAGGGGGATTTTTTTTTCTGTTTTTTCAACCACAGCATTAGTGTGTTTCACTTTATCTCAGCTCAGTCTCCCAAGTTTGTATTTTTCTTTCTAATGTGTAGGAAGAAGTAGGTGTTGAGGGACCCTTTGCCCCACATCCAAGAAAGAGGGGGCTCTTGAAGATTAGGCGACTCATGTCAGATTTCACATGGTAACTAAAGTACAGGTTCTGTCTATTGGGTTTTCCATTGCCTGTGGATCTGATTGTGCTTCAAGGTTTCACCTTTTCTTTTCTGAGTTACTTTGCTGGGTGCCCTGCTAGCTGCTGGCAGGGAGGTAGGTTGCTTAGTAATGCCGTGAAAAATGCTCACAGGGTGGTGGTTGAACTGCCTCAATGAAACCAAATCAGACCCAATGAAAAGAATAGAATCTGTGTGTCTGTCTATAGCTATATCTACCTCTAAGTGTGCCTTTTTTGAGGAAAAAAGAGGTGCTGGTACCCAGCTGGCTCCACACCCCCAGCCAATCCCAGGGCTGCAGCTGCCAAGGTGCTGGTGCTAAGTATACCGGCACAAAAAACACTTTATATGAAACTGGAACTTAGAAGGGAAGGTTTGGGGAGGTTTTTTCATCATGTTTTCCTTGTGTTTGCTTCATTAAATCAAGTCCAGTGAAGGCTCCAGACTGTCTAAGAAGCGACCAGTTTGAATCCCCACTGAGGTTTCAGGATAAACTATCTGTCACTTACGAGCAGCCTGGTGTTATGGCCTGCTAGGAAAGCTGCCTTTTGCATATATACTGTTATGCTAAGCATAAATGTCTCCACCATCTGCCCTCCAAAGTGTAAAGTATGCCGGCCAAATCTGTTCCATATAATCTTTACTTAAATGCTCTCAGATTGGGAGCCAGAACCCATGTGAGGAAAGAGTGAGACATCCAGATGGGGAAAGGTGTTAAATTCATTGTACAATGTGCTGAAAAAAACGACAAAGAGATGAAACAAGACACATTACAGTGATGTTATCAGACTACAAATGAAATGTTACAAAAACTATACATAACCAGTGTCACCTCAATTACAAACCAGAGCCCGCACCTGCAAGCCCTTTCTTATGTGCAATTGAAGTCCGACTGTTTTACTCTTTTCAAACACCAGCAAGAGTATGCAGGGTCTGGACCAAATACCTGATAAGATTCCAATTTATCCCAGCTGCCTGACTAAGATTTTTAAGTTTGAAAGAATTAATAAATAGACAGCATCTGAGCTACTATTTTGTATGCAACACAGGTGACTTAAGAGTGAGACTGCTGCTGCATCAATTTGGGCTAGAGGGTTTTTTCTTTTCCAACTGTTGAAATAATATGTGGAATTTTTCTCTGAATAATAGATCCTTGCCTCTTTGATATGAGTGGGCACAATTCCTTCTGGTAATAGAAGACCCAACTAATGAGTGGGTACTTGCAGTAGGGCACAGTGGCCACAAATCCACGCGGTTCAGTAGTGTGCAGATGGGGCACAGACCAGAAAGTGGGTTTGACTAGCTGGGGAGACAGGTGTGGTGATGGTATATGAGAGAGAGGTGGATTCACCACATATCGGCTATGTTTACACAACAGCAATCTTTCGAAAGAGCTGCTTTTAAAAGCGTGTGTCTATACAAAAAAGAGCGGATCAAAAGAGCGATCTGCTCTTTCGAAAGAGAGTGTCCACATAGTCCCTGCTCTTTCGAAAGAACAGGCCAGGGATCGAAAAGTCAGGTGCCATAAGCACTGGTCTTTTGAAAGAAAGGGCCCAGGGAGCATCTACACACACTTACTTTCAAAAGAAGCGTTTGAAAGAGGGCGCTCTTCCTGAAGCGGGAGAGGAAGGCAGCTTCCAGAAGGAGTGCATGTCCTTTCGATTTAATGTTGAAAGAACGCCTTTTGTGTGTAGACGCGCCACTGGATATTTCAAAAGAGCCTCTTCTTTCAAAAAATATTTTGAAAGAACTTACTAGTGTAGATGCGGCCATCCTGGGCATCCTCTGCCAGCAGAGAGCCTAGGCCACGCATGAAAGACCCATAGCACGCTTTTGTAAATAATTTGATTTTCTTTAGCCGATGAACTCAAGGAATTTAGTGATATTGAGGCTGCCTGCTTTCCCTGTGTGTGATTTCCTATTCCAGATGGTTGAGGAGTAACAGGATTAGTGAACCCAGCACATTAATTCTAGAACTTTGCTGAAAAGATTTGAGACTTCTATTTCCATTCCGGACAAGCCATTCTCATACAGAGGTTCCATTGTTAGTAATCCCTTTTTGTCCTGAATGAATTAGAAATAGTATCAACAGTCTGAATTGTTGACTGCTTATTAAATAGGCTGTAGGCGATGAGGCTGGGACTGTTGGTTTATTGCCTTAACAGCTATGGGAAAAGCCTTTGATTACAACAAAAGAGATTTAAAATGCTGGCTATAAATTAATCTGTGTCCTGCAACAATGCAATATAGTATACTACTAGTCTTCAGTTTATATACACACCAATTCCCAAGTTTAAATTTCTGATTGTGATCTGGTCTGAGAAGCCGCATAAGGCTGCAAGGGGAATTAAACATTTGTCTTGTTTGGCAGTAACCAGCAAGCGGGACCTAAATTTCTTGTATGTGTATTGCTGGCACTTGAGACTTTAGCAGTATGTTCTGAATATGAGACTATGCACCATTTATGTAGTGCTGGCACTAGTGACAGGTACATCAGACCTACCTTCTTGGAGTTAGGACCCTTTATTACACCTCTTTAACCCTAAGGAGTCCACATAATTGATGGATTTGGGTTACGTTATAGATCCGTAATAACCTTGAGCTTATCAGTTTCTACTGATTGAGCTTAATTTGACAACTGAACTGCCATTCAGTCAGGGCTTCTAGTTTATGGCTTACATTTTCTGTGAGTTTTATTTAAATAGTTGGACTGAAATTACTTTTTCGATTTAAAATGTTTGAAATGTGAAATGTCAATTGGGGTTGGCAAAGGGTTGTATGAGGATTCATTTTTACAAAAACAACTAAAGTCAGCAAAGTCCTTTCTCCAAGGTATTTGGGGTGGGTGGAGGAGTGCTAAATGATGGTGTTTGTAGCAAAAAAACCAAAGGGCTGCCCATCATCAGAAAACAAACACAACAACTGCCTATGTACTCGTATCTTGATCGTGTGTTAGAAGCTCTTGGTTTTCTAAGGCATCTGGAATCCCCGTAACCAATCATAAATCCAAAGTATCTAATTACCAAGGAGCTGTTTATAATAGTAAAACTAAGTGTTTGTAAGGTGATTTTCATGTTTAGCTCAAACATTGCTTTTCAAAGGAAGGCTCCATCTTGTTACACTTACTAAAATATATAGCTGAATTCTAAACATGGAGTTAACTCCATGCTTGCTGGAAAGCAAGTGCACTTCGTTAAGCAAATTTCCCCCACCCCCCACAGCAACTTCGAAGTGCCAGCTCGCATCTAGCCACAGCTCATGTGCTGGTACTTCAAAGTCCCTTTACTCCTCAAAATTTTAACACTTTAACAATTTGAAGTTGCTGCGGGGGCGGGGGGGATTTGCTTAATGAAGTGATGCATATGCAGCTCAGCACTTCGTTAATAGACTCCCAACACCCCTACTTACGGTGCTCCCTTCAAAGTAGGGAGGTAGTGCAGACACAGCCAAAGAAAAGCTAGTTTATTTTTAAGTGACAAACTTATATCTTAATGAAACTTTATTCAGCTTTCAGTTATGTTTCCATGCATGATATGCCTCCTTCCTTCTAGTGAGAGTACGATACAAAAGCAGGACCCCTGGATTCTGCTCTAAAAAATTACCTATACTGAGTTATATTTAGCTTAACTGTGTGCTTAGATTGCCAGACACTGGGGAGCCAATAACACTTCTTGATACGTTTTATACTCTAATTGCCTCCAGATGATCTGAGTGCATAGTTATACTTTTAAAAATATTTTTGACTAACTAGTAATCACATGCTTTGAATGCTTCCATAGCATGCAGCTACACACATATATAGGTACAGAGAGGTGATATATAAAACTGAATGTTCTGAACCTCTCCAATGATGCTAAAAATACTCAATAAAAACTTTGAATCAGTCTTCTTTTTACCATGATAACTGTGCTTCAGTTCCAGCTTCTGAAAGAATCTTTCAAAATCACGTCATATCAGTGTCAGGGAAATTCTGAGGCATCCTAGCTTTGCCAGTAAACAGCTTTCCATTCCATTAGGTGGGTGATTTTTAATCCATATACCACTGTGGATTTGTGTTGTCTGGGTTCCAGGAGGAAAAGAATAAGGGCATGTCTATACTTACTGGAAGATCGATGTGCTGGCAGTCAGTCTTCCAGAGTTCAATTTAGTGGACCTGGAGGGGATGTGCTCAGTTGAACGAACCAGGAACTGCCTGTAGACCCAAGTACTCCTTGCAGTCATCAGGAGTAAGGGAAGTTGATGGGAGAGCTCCTCACCTTGATCTCCCACTGTGGGGACAGTGGCAAAAATCGATTTACGATATGCTGACTTCAGCTATGCAATTTTCATAGCTGGAGTTGTGTATCTTAATCTTATATTGATTCCCCCGAGTGTAGATCTGGCCTCAGATTCCTTCAGTGAGGAAAATACAGAAACCACTGAAGGGAAACCTTTGGCTGCAGCCTTATTCAAATAGACTATTTTTTCCCAGAGAGACCTTGAATAGTCAGTTAACATCTTCAATGGGTTTTGTAGTGAAGTTTTCCACTATATTCTACTAAAGAAACTGGAGGTTATTCCTGAGAGGAGGATGTCAAGGGATGTTTGGAAAAATATTCTGTATTATTTGAAGCTGCTTGGAGGGTTTTCAGGAATATTAACAAAGGAAACTTTTTTAACATTTTGCAGTTTAAAGTGCACATCACCTTTCTAGATATTTACTATACAGGCAAACACAATGAGAGGGAAAGGTTTCACAGGAGAGAAACTCAATCCTACATAGTCAAAAATTGCCAGAGGCAATAAAAAAAATCAAGCAAAACGTTTGAACGACAATCTAGAATGTGTCGTGTTGGGGTGTTATCAATAAATCCATTGGAATAATGCTTAAAGCTAATTAAATGGCAGCTAAAAAGGAAGCAGAGTAAATACTGGAAATCATAAAGTCTTTCAGTGTCCCATTGGATTAGGGCAAACGAGTCCTTTTGTGGAAATGACATACACAGTCTGGGAAATGACTTCATATGTGAATGGATTTGAGTTCTTTTCAGTGATATGAATAGTCTGCGT
This sequence comes from Carettochelys insculpta, assembly GCF_033958435.1. Lineage (NCBI taxonomy): Eukaryota > Metazoa > Chordata > Testudines > Carettochelyidae > Carettochelys > Carettochelys insculpta. The sequence continues at coordinate 55,825,865 of NC_134140.1, forward strand.
TACTTGTGTTGGGGGACAGAAACAAGAGGATGCAGCGAATACTCCAGGGAAGCTTGAGGAAGATAGTGATCATGATATCTACATTGTCAGGGCTCAGTGGATTGGAAAAATGGGGCTGGAATGAAAAAAGGAGGGGGGTGATGCCCTCAACAGCTGCCTCTCCTCATAATGTCACCAATTTGAGTGTAATCTGCGTCAGCGTAAACTGCAGCACTCCTAAGGCCCAGGGCAAGAGTATGGAAGGGAAGGCTGTCCTTGGTAAGGCATGAATCCCTCAGTGTTGTTTTCTGCTAGGTTCTGTGCCTATAGCAGACTGGGTTACCTTGCAGAGGTTTATCCTTGAGGGAAACAACATCAAGAGTGAATTAAAGCAGAGATAGGTGACTTGTGCTTCTGTGGGAGCTGTTCTTCCTTAAAGCACTTTGGCTATCTAAAAAAGGGTAAGTGATGAATGCTATACATGAGCTATTGGTTGTATGAATACCGTATTGGCATCATATTCATGATATGTGTATGATGTAACATGTTTGCACTGGGATGTATTCTGAGTGCTGTGCAGCTGAATGTTCCTTAGCATGGCCCCGTGAAAGGCTTGCTGCTAAATATCAATCTTATTTATCTGATCCTTGTTGCTTTTATAGCAATGTTAATTTTTATGGTTGAATATAACCATACTCTGTATTTACAGTGACATATGCCCCAATAAGAATATATCTCTAACACAAAGAAACATCAGTGAATACATCTGTATTACTATGTGAAGTTTTCTTAACTGTGAGATATAGTAGTGCATATAAATGTCATTATCTGTCAGGTGAGCATGTACTCACTTACACTTCTGATTTACTGCAAATGTTATGGATTATTATCTCTCCGGGGATTACATTCCCATCATCCATTCATCTTCCACACTCCTATCGTCGGTCAATCTCCTTATTTTGATACCACCAGCCACTACCTCTGTCTTTTTGCATTTTAGAAATCTTTCACATCTTAGCTAATTGTTATAAATATGGGCAACTGGGTGTGTTCTGGGTGACCAAGAGCTATAAATGCTCATATATGCTTTATAGCTAAAAGCATACTGAGATGGTGATTTCACATCCCTGTAATTCACCTGTGCTGAAGCTCCTGTCTCTAGTCTAGACGCTGTAATCAATACAAACTTGCATGGATTTTAAGGCCAAATAGGTGCTGTTTACATTTTGAGGGTGTGGAGCAATTTTTGGAGCACTTTTTCCTCGCCTTTTGTCCTGTTACTCTAAAGGGGACAATCTGGCCCATCATGAGAATTGTTTCTAAAACTGACCATAGATAAAATTAAGCATTTTTCTTTCAGAACAGAATTTTGGGCAGCTATGTTGTAAGATAAATTGAAATGAAATTAGAGGCTGCTACTGGCCTAGATAAAAGGTGGAAAAAATCTCACTTTTCATTTGATCCACTGTCACATTCTTACTGATATTTTATGGTGGCATCTTCAGCTACCCTGTATTTCAGTTCCCACAAATGATCTGGAAAAAAGAGGTTAACAGTGAAGTGGCAAACTCTGCAGATGATGCAAAATTACTCAAGATGGCTTAATCCAAGCTGTCTGTGAAGAGCTCTCATAAAATTGAGTGACTGATGTGGCAGGGCCAGGGTGTAGGGCCCCCTCTGAGGGAGCTCCAAGCAGAAGGGCCTGCAGGACAATCATAGGCAGCTGGGTGGGAGATGGCTCAGCCTAACTGGGTTCAGCTAACTCCATGACCAGGCTAATAAGAGGCCTTTAAAAGCCCTTCACAGTGGGAAGGGTGGGGAGAGAGTCTGAGGGGCGAGCAGAGAGCTGCAAGAAGACCTGAGTAGTGGGAGAGACCAGGTTTGAGAGGATCAGAAGAGAGCATCAGGAGCATCAGAGATCACAGAGGGAGAGTGAGGGGCTTCGCCGGATCAAGAGGGGGCACTCGCCCCCGCCCTCCATCTTTATTCCTTTGAGTTCCTGCAGCCTGGAGAAGGTACCAGGGGGAATCGTCTGGGGAAGTGGCCCAGGGATAAGAGCTGCTGTGCTAAGGGAGTCAGCTCTTCCCACTAGCAACTGCATAAGGCCCCTGGACCAGAACCTGGCATGAGTAGGTGGAGGCCAGGTTCCCCCCAGACCACCCTTTGCCCCAGCAAGGGCAACTGGGCCCTTAAGTGGGCCCAATGGACTGAATAGAGGCCAGAGGCCCAGGAATAGGACTGACTTTGTCATACTGGACAAAAATGGCAGCTGAAATTCAATATTGATAAATGCAAAATAATATATATATTGGAAAACCCTATTCATACATACAAAATAATGGGGTCTAAATTAGCTGTTACCACTCAGGAAAGAGATCTTGGAGTCACTGTGGGTAGTCCCCTGAAAGCATCTTTTCAACGTGCAGTGGTAATTGGTGGTAATAATAATAATAATTAATAATAAAACCTCCCCAAAAAAGTAGCAGAATGTTCGGAACCACTAGGAAAGGGATAGGTAGTAAGGCAGAAAATATTATAATGCCATTATATTAAACCACCATATGCCCACATCCTGAATATTATATGCAGTTCTGGTCACTATATTAGAAATAGAAAATGTGTTTAAAAATGACAACAATGAGTAGGGGTATGGAACAGCTTTCATATGGGGAGATATTAGAAAGACTGACTGTTCAGCTTGAGGGGGAAAAACAACCAAAGGGGGCCATATGAGAGAGGTTTATGAAATTCTGAATGGTGTGAAGAAAGTGAATAAGGAAGTGTTATTTAGCCCTTCTCATAATACGTATCAGAGACACCCAATGAAATTAATAAGCAACAGGTTTAAAATAAAAGGAACTATTTCTTCACACAACACGTAGTCAATCTGTGGACCTCTCTGCCAAGGGATGTTATGAAGGTCCAAACTGTAAAAGAGTTCACAAAAGGACTAGACAAATTTATGGATGATAGGTCCATCAATGACTATTAGCTAAAATGGTCAGGGATGAAACCCCATTTTCTGAGTTTCCCTAACCAGAAGCTGGGACTGGGACTACAGAGATGGATCATTTGGTACATTGCCCTGTTCTGTTCATTCCCTTTGAAGCTCCTGGCATTGACAGGTTACTGGGTTATGTGGACCATTGGTTGGACTCAGCATGGCCATTCTTGTGTTCTTATAACTATACACTGTGTTTTTCATATGTTTGTTTATTTGTAGGAATTCAGTAATGGGCAACAAATCTATGTGCTGAAAGGTGACACTGATGTTTTTTTAAATAATAATAGATTATTTGAATTTAGGTATCCTCAGTATAATTGTCCTGTTATAATTTGATACGTCTTTTGACTGTTGAGAGAACCTGTATGTATACAATATTTGAAAGCATAAAATACCTGTGAGTGGGAGAGCCGGGTGGTCTAATTAGTGCCACTCCTGACTTCTGGACCCTTGCTTCCCCAGCACAGTTGTTTCAGTCCTGAAAGAGGTGTTAAAGGGGTACCAGGGCCATTCCTCTCCACTGGGTCCCAGCCTAGTACCTTGCACAGAACGAAGCTGGCAGGACTTTCCTGGAAGAAAGTCTAAGTCCACTGCCCAGAGCTATTTCCTACCTCTGTTTGTTCATGTTGGGGCCCGGTCCCTATATTCCAAACAGTCTGTATTGGCTCAACTTGAGTAGTGCCCCGTTGTGGACCTTTTATGGCAGCCTGCCACATCTTCAGGTCCCTTTTAGGTAGAGCAGATGTAAGGTGAAAGGGCATAAGCGCTCAATGGCTCTACAGTTATGTCATGCAGCTTGCTCACTTCTGGATGCTGCTGGTCTTCTCAGATGTCTCTCTCAATCAAGCATACAGTGCTTATTGCCTGGTAGCTGTTCCAGCTCTTAGGTTCTAAGTGATGCTCCTTCTCATGAAGGAAGACAGCTTGTCCCTGCATCTTTGCCAGTCATCCCTGAACTGTGCCAACCTCTCTGCTCTTTTTCTTCCCTCAGGCCAAGCCCTGGCTGAGCCCCTGGGCTCTACCTTTTTTTCCTGGTGTGATATTTCTCAGCCTCGCCACAGGTTCAGAACCAGACACTAATACTGTGCAGTGAAGTTGTATTCTGCTTGTAATTATGGAACAGTTGTGAAATGAAGTCTAGGCTGTTTTTAGCTATTAAGTAAACTATAGCACTTTTTATTAACCATGATGATTTGGCCAAATTCTAGGTCAGGTACTTAAAAACTTGGCCTATCAGCATTCACCTGTGATTGCCATTCAGTATGCTATTTTTCTTAAACATGGGCTCAGTCCAATGCTTTTGATATCAGTGGGAATTTTTCTGTTGACTTCATTAGTCACTGGATCATGGCCTTCCTATTGAATCGTGTTAAGTGATGTAGTGCAGCAGACTTAAACATCTGCTTAGCTCTCTGAACGAAGTTCAGAACTCTAAAAATGTGCACTGAATTATGGTGTGAGTTCGAATCTATGATTTTTGGGACAGAGTAAAGAGTTTGTGAAAGAGAAGTCTCCCCATGCAGCCAAGATAAGCCACAAGGCAATCTGGGTGGATTTTATTTTGTGTAAAGTTACTGAGCAAGATGTAAAAAGATTTCATACTTCACCACTTTTATTACAGTGAAAACAGCACCCCACCACTCTTATGCTTAACACAAACATGTGTGCCTTTTCGCATTCATTGTAAAGTAATCATTCTGGATTCTGGACCGCCATTGTAGTAGGCATTTAACTATCCAAAAATATTGTTCCTGATTTAGATCCTATTCCAAGGAATGACAAAATTCCCATTCCCATAAATGGGCATTTGATTGGGTTTTTATAACAAATACAAATACTCTTATTATGCCTGGATAATGAAAATATGCCTGAGTTATATAAATAAGTCCTATGGAATGCATTACAGAAATGACCATTGAAGTCTGATTTCATAGTCTCGGTAGGTTAATTTAATTGATATTTCTTTGTCATTCAAATTATCCTTTCTCATATCGGTTTTGGAGTAAAGTAGATTATTTGATTACTATCTTGCAATTAGTCATCCATTTTATGGCTGAATATTTTTATCTCCTGGATTTCCTGTTTAGTTGTTACAGGTTCTGTTCTGTTTAGGAATCAGCCTTGAGCTCCATCTAGCACAGTTATGGCCACAACGAAGGGTCCTTATGGCCACGTGATTCTATAAGGAAAATAAAACAAAAAAACCTGAATCTGAAACAAAATTTGGGTATTCTCCCCCTCTCTCAAAAATTTCCTTGTATATTAATTTGCGTAATTTATCCATCTTTTAGATCTCTTATTTTCATGAGTTTTCAAGGAATTTACAGGGATGTGTACAGTAAATAGGTTGCCTAATATAACATTGTGTCCTTATTCAGCAGCACCAGTAAGTGCTGCAGACCCTGGGGCAAGGTGGAAGAGGGCAGAGGACAGGACCTGAAGGGGCAGGGCAAAGGCAGTCAGCTCTCAGTGCCTCATGTACTGCAGTACTAGTTCCCCTTCCCCCTCTTCCCTCTCCACAGGCAGCCTGAACATTGTTGCCACGGCTTTTCAGAGGGGCCCAGAGCTCTGGCTGCAGCTGCTGCCAATGTAGCTGCAAGCAGTGGCTAGAGTTCCGGACCCTTATGAAACACTGGACCCAGGGGCAATTGCTCCTTTTGGCCCCGCCCTCAATCTTCATTCCTTTGAGTTCAAAGTAACCTGAAAGTTCTAGTTGTTTGTTTAAAATAATCCACGTTTGGAAGGCAAGATTTCTAGTGAGATCTTTACATAGCTGCAAGTGCCCTGAAATATGGAACTACACTGATGGGGCCATAGGTAATTAAAATCAATGGGAAGACAGTCGTGAAAATATGGATGGGCCAGATTTGCATTTAACTGAAACCAGAACTTGACTTGTTATATTTTCTTTCTGGTTAGGTAACAGTGACCTTGACAAGGATCATGTCAACTAACATATCCAAACAAATATCGGAGGGGTAGCCATGTTAGTCTGGATCTGTAACAGCAACGAAGGGTCCTGTGGCACCTTATAGACTAACAGAGAAGTTTAGAGCACGAGCTTTCGTGAGCACAGACTCACTTCATCAGATACTGGTCTTGGAAATCTGCAGGGCCAGGTATAAATAAGCCAGAGCAAGGGTGGGGATAACCTTGATAACCGTGTTATCCCCACCCTTGCTCTGGCTTATTTATACCTGGCCCTGCAGATTTCCAAGACCAGCATCTGATGAAGTGAGTCTGTGCTCACGAAAGCTCGTGCTCAAAACTTCTCTGTTAGTCTATAAGGTGCTACAGGGCCCTTCGTTGCTGTTACGGATCCAACCAAAGTAATGACTGCACAGTCAGAGCATATTAGTTAAAAAAGGATATGAGTGCATGGAGTTTGAGAGTCGCAGTGGTACAAAAAGAGATCCAGCATCATATGCACTTTGCCTTGTAACGCCTATTAACCCAGGTAATACAAGGTGAATTAGTTTCAGGAGTGTAAATACCTAGTTTAACTAAGCAGAATCTCACTGACTGAAGTTTTTAGGTTCAGAGTGATGTAATGTAAGCTCATTGCTTCTAGGCCCTTGTCAGTTTTTGGTAAAGGAGTCTGTGGCCCAAGCTGTAAGGTGCTATATGCATTACAGGAACCATCAGTCAAGGCAAGTTTGACCTGCAACTGGATTATCAATTTATGTCTTTTGTAATTTGAGCCGTTTCTTTGTCTTTTAATAAAAACAGAGGAATCTTGAGCCAATTCCAGTGCATTTTCATGATACTTCAATACTCAGCACGCATGTTAAAGCAAAACAAAGAATAAAAGCTGTGTTTGTCAGTATTTAAAAGTTATGTCTAGGCTCTTTAGAGATATCACACATTTTAATTCTAAATCTCCACTACTTCTGCAGTGATAAGCTATAAGGCAACCTAGGGTACTTCAATTTTTAAACACACGTTCTGTTTTTATGTCAGCTATATACTTGTCTCTCTCTCCAGTTCCCTGTCCTCAGCTATCATTCTGTAAGGAGTTTCTGTCTTCAAGATGTCAGAAGGTAATAAAAAGGGAGACACAAACAAGGAAGCGGCCTACCTGTCACTCTAATAGGTACCCTTCTCACAGGATCTGCAGGTGTCTCCATTCTTCATCAAAAGAGCATATCCTGAAGAATAGCCTAATGTTTTATGCCAGCTGCCAACCTAAGAAGCCCTGTTATTGAATGAACTTAGAAAAGGCCAAGTAGAGCTGATGTACTGAGAACAAGCCCAAATAATTTGTAACATGCGTGCTGCAGATGAGCAGCAGCAGCCACCAGGAGTGCTTCCATATGAATTTCTCAATGTGTCCTAGACCCTGTCTGAAGCAAGGTGTGTGCATCTGAGCCCGGCACACATGGGAGAGCAAATGCATAATACATTTTAGTGCTGATCCACCTGAAAACTTCAGTTGTGGTAGGGCAAGGTGCCCTGTCTTTCCAGAGCTAACAGGCGATGCTCTTGAAGGCCTGACATGGCATACCCCGAGCTTTGTAGCACATGTACCATCATCTAAGAGGTGCGGCAGTGGTGGCTATGGTACGGCTCAGGAAATTGGTGGGAGGCTCACAAGAGCTGAAGTGTGAGGCTTTAAGTGAGTGCAAAGAGCTGAACAAGATGTCCATCTGTGATGAATCTGTAGAATAAGTAGAAACACATGTAAAGCAGGTCCCAGATGATGGTGCAAATGTAAAGCAGGTCTCAGAGGAATCACTACTGCAGCGATATATATTATCGTACGAGTCCGGACCACAGGTAGAGTGACCTTGGGCAGTGGCTTGCTAATGTCATCCCTTCAAGAGATTTCTAGCATTAAATATTTGAGAAAGCTCTGTAAATGCTGGGTAGCTCATTCTGACAACTAAAAAGACTTGGCAAAAGAACTCTCCACCCATCAATCCATAAAGCATAAATCACTGAGAAAAGTGAGGTGAAGCAGGACCAGTTCAGGAGCAACATTTTATGAGTGGTAAAAAGGGACTATGGTACTGATCATTCCCACCTTGTATGTTCCCAATTTTTTGAGACGGTGCTGGTACAAATAGAACTGTAATGAACATGAGGGACAGAGGCAGTGGCAGAGCACTGGCAAGGCAGTGGCAGAGCACTGCATGCATACATTTCAGATTCCTGACTCCAGGTTGGAACGTTGGCTTGTACTGACCGAAAGGAGGAGTGTCACCTATTGCATCGTGATCACCATTTCCAAACATATCTAGGTCTTCCTTGCATTGTTCCCATCCAAGCACTAACAAAAATCCATTTCTTTTGAGCTGGGTGTGGGTGGGATCACAGGCGCAAGCTGGCCAGGGTATGGGCCCTATAATTACATTTCCGAAAGTTCCCTAAGTTAATTTGATTCTGTGGTTACGACTAATTTGTGCTATTCCTTTTGAATTTCAGAAAAGAATGTAGCCACTTTACTTTCTGTACAAAAGTGAAAAAAGACAATCTGTATTAAGACTATTTATATTCACACTGAAAATGTATGGAGAAAACTTTTAAACAGCTCAGAAGTTTTTATGTGAGAAGTAGCTGTTCTGTGAATGAAATGATCCATTATGCCTATTTGAAAACGACTGAGTTCTCTGTTCACATGCCTGAAACTGTAGGAGTAAATAAACCAAGTTTTCAGCATTGTGCCTTTAAATAAGTGAGTCGGCATTAGATATCATCTCTGTGCTTTCAGTGAGTTTATGTTTAGGCTTTTTTGCTGTGTGCCATAGACTACTTTAAGAAGTAGCTACACATATATGATGCGTAGTAACAGAGATAGCCGTGCTAATCTATATACTATCAAAACAAAAAAGCAGTCCAGTACCACGTTAAAGACTAACAAAATAATTTATTAGGTGATGAACTTTTGTGGGACAGACCCACTTCTTCAGATCAAGAATATATGATGCATATTATGCAGATATATGATGCATAAAGCCTCTGACTGAACTAGTACTCTATTTTACACATGGATTTTCTGGAAATACACTATGCTCTATGAGCCTGCCACATGTGACTTAGACTGACAAAAAACCTCCTGCTGGTTGCATTGCTGTGGGTTCAGGGAGGGGGCAGTTGTCTTCTAAGCCACTTCAGTACTGACAATTTGTAAATGATTCTCTGAAGCATTGTACATGTTTCTGCTGCATTGCCTTTTAAACTCTGCAATTCGTTGTGATCTTAGACCTTGCACCTCTGTAATCTTTGCAAAACATTGGAAGTTCGCTTTATAAGTTCAGCAACTTACTATAAGCTTGATGATTGAGCCTTGCAACCTTGTAATCTTCTGTAACTTTCATCCATTCTACTTGTGGCTTGCTGTAAACTGCATTTGTCCCCAGTGTGTGTGTGGGGAGACTTAAGTGTTTTAGGTTAGAATCTGCAAGACAGAGCACATAAAGTTGAACAGGACTGCTCTCTCTGGCTCTAGGGAAACCTGGGTATGCTCCTTGATGACAAATGTGGATGAATCACAAGGATGGTACAGAGGCAATAAAAGGAGAGAGCACCTGCTAGTAGCTGTTTTTCTCCTCTTTCCTTCCTGGAGCCAGTTTCTTTCCAGACCAGCTCTCCAGCCGTGACCAGCACATAGGTCCCCCAGGACCAGCATGCCTTTGGTCCTTCTGCAAGCCCAATGCCTGTGTAAGTGTCTGAGTGCCTGAGAGCAGGGAATGAATGTGCACGTGCATGTGATAGCTGGTTCCCTCTTTAGTTTAAACCTTTAGTGGCAGCTCTATCCTTTTCAGTTTAACCATATAGGGCATACACTGGGGTGTTTAATTCCTTGATCAATAAATCTATACGAGTGTAACCCTGGGTGGTTTCCCTAGTGTAAATTAAGGTAGCATTACAAGAATAGCGTCATTATAATGGAGATACACATGCACATCTCCTGGAACTGGAAGGGACCTCAGGAGGTTATCTAGTCCAGTCCCCTGCCTTCTTGGTGGGGCCAGACACCCTCCCTGACATCTATTTGCCCCAGTCCTTAAATGGTCTCCTCAGAGATTGAACTCACAACCCTGGCTTTAGCAGACCAATGCTGTAACCACTGTGCTATCCCTGCCCCAGGTAACTTGACCTTGGAACCTCTGGAGCTTCGTGCAGGTGTGTCGACAGCTCGAGCTAAAAGTCAGCTGGCTCTCTGCTCAGGCTGTAGAAGAGGCTTATTCTTTCTCTGTAAACTGGTCTAGGTGCTACTACATGGGACAGTGAACCATACGTAGGTGTGAGAGTTACATCATCATTCAACCTCTATTTTCTATGAGAAAGGTGATGTGTTGGACTGTAGAACGCCTGTGTTAAGTTTAATGTTTTAAAAAGTGTGCATGATCTACATTGCTGGGCATCCAGAGGTTCTCTACTGAGACTCCAGTGTGACTTCAATTGATTATTCCAGATTTACACCAGATCAGAATCCAGCCCCTGGTCCCTCTCCCGACCCCCCAGCAATGCTAGATCTTTTTGGTTTTATCCCATTCCAGGCCAGTACATCTAACTTCATATATGCCTGCAGTATGCTAGTCACACATTACTTTTTTCCCTCTTTTATCAGACAAGTTCATAAACAAGGCCCACAGCTCATTTACATATCTGGGCTAGTACAGTAATATGGGGACCCTCACAAGGAGCAGTTATGCATATCTGATTATTCCAGTAGGGGGAACTTGGGGATTCCATTCCTGTGAAGGAACAATGCATTCTGTATTGCAGATCAACGTGGTCGTCTTGAAAGAGTGTGGCCCACTTGGGGTCTTTCATGCTCTGGCACAAGTAAACCTTTATTGTTTTAACATCTCTATGGAAACTATCAGAATGCTAAACAGTGCCTTAAAATTAAGCACAACTGGGCTACCTTAAGCCGTTCCACACTGCCCTGGAGTTAGGACTAAGCAGCTATGAATAGCATGTGCATTCATATGCATTCAACTCCCCCCATGTAAATGCTGATGGTGTAAATGTAAAGATCCTGAGTTCACACTCACGCAGTCGTCATGAGTGTCTTTTAGAATATAATCTTCAGAGAGGACCATTAGTGGAAACTAGTGGGTTTTTTGTTTTTGTTTTGTTTTTGTTTTGTTTTTTTTTTTTTAAAAAAAAAAAGAGGAACTAGTACTCAGCCAGCTCCCTGAGTACTGGCACAAAAAAAACAAAACCAAAAACAAACAGAAAAAACATTGGTGCAAATACAGAAGCTTCAAATTCTCGCCTGCAGTACCCTCGTGGCCTTATTAAGTATTGAAAACACAAAATGTCACCAATACCTTTAACTTTAACACGGGTGATTTTATATACACATACATACATATGTATACATATATGTAAAATACATCTCATAAAGCCAATGGAAAGGTACATCTTTTGAAAACACGTATGGGCTATTAGAGCAAGTTTGAACAGAATATGCCCCATGAAATGGTGGATTCAGCTGCCCCATTTAACTATTAGTTGATGAACATTAGAAACTCTTCAGAGATAGTGCCCAGATCTGAACAATAAATGAAATGTGAAGAGACTAAAGTTCATACAACTTCTATCGGTATGTACCCAACCCCGAATGTAAAATTAAGAGAAACATTTTAATCCAGTAAAGTGCTGAAGAGTGATTTTTAAATGGTTCCTCACAAAGGCAAACACATTTACTCTTTCTCTTGGGCTTTTAAGCAACATTTGCTCGACGTGAAAAATGAGTTTGAGGCAGTAAATGTGCAGCACTCGCTATTGCTACTTCCTTTAAAATATCTACTCCATTTCACCTCAGAGTGACTGTATTTCAGGGGTCAATGGAGCTGTTCTCATGTGTTTAACTTAACAAACAAACCTAACCAGAAGTGACTGCTTGGTAAGTGAATGTGTAGTTGATAGTGTACTAGTATCCTTCATAGTGAAAGTCCCTATAAGTGTAAGAGATAGCTAATATTAATAATTAGTGAGAAGCTATGATCTTATTTCACACAAAACTGAACGTTTCACTCTGGGTAATGGCTAGCTTATGGCTGGACTACATCTTCCACAGTGCTCATAAGCTCTGCTCTGCTTAAACCACTGCCCTGCATCATGGGAAATATCCAGAAAATCTTGCCCATAGAGGAGAATGGGGACATGAAATTCATGAATTATAACCCCAGAGAGGTACCTGAACTGCTTAGGCAGATTCAGGTAAATGAAAACCAATCAGAACCTTAACTAAAATAAATAAGGCTGCATTTGATAAAACTAACACACAGCTTTACTTGTGCGACTTCAGGGTCCAACTACTCCAAAGGGATGACAGAGGGTCTTTCAACTCCCATGCTATGGCTACACTAATGAGATTTTTTTGACAAAACCAGAGTTTTGTCAACAAAACTCGCTGTACGTCCACATGCAAAATGAGTTTTGTTGTTAGTCTGTTGACAAAACTCGGCGCTTCTGCTGACCACACTCTGACTCCCCCCAGATGAGGAAGAGCACCTTTGTCATTAGATTCTGTCGTCAAAAAAGCTGTGTGGAGGCTATGGTGGCCTTCTGTTGACAGACAGGGCTTCCAGGACACTGGGAAACCCTGTCTGCCGTGCTTCTGGTTGGCTGTTTTGTGGGGGGAGCAGTTGGGCAGTCCGGCCGCTCTGTCAACAGAGTAGATCGTTCTATTGATCCTCTTTAGTGTATGGACCCACTGTGTTGACAGATGTTTTGTTGGAAAATCGCTTCTGACAGAAACTTCCATCAACAGTTGCTACTAGTGTAGCTGCAGCCCCGAAGAATAAACACTGCTTGCATAAGTATGTGTCAAGAAAGTTTATTTTATAAAAGCATGGAATGTTTTGAACTGAGTGGTCTGTCTGAAATATGTATACTGTGTGGTTATTAATGTGTGCGTAAAACCGTGCTCCTTACTTTTGATGTAGCATTCAGCTCTGCTTCATAATGGGGGTGGGATTAGCTAGGCTGAGAGGGTCTATCTCCCCAACCATGGGAGATTTGCTCCAAATGCCTAGCATTTTACAGTCCAGGAAAGGACAAGTGATGGGCCATTAAAGTTAATGAGAAAACCTTGAAAAAACTTGAAACTGAAGAGACACAAAAGTCAGACTCTTGGGAAAACTAAGGGCTTGTCTACTCTGGCACTTGACTTGAGCTGTAACTTTCTGGCTCAGGGATATGAAACCTGCCCACCCAGCCATGCACACATCCCAGTGTAGCTCTAAAGTGCCAGTGTAAACAGGCTTCTAGCACTGGGAGCTGAGCTCCTATTGCTGTTAGTTACTCCCCTTGTGGTAACAATGGATTTCTTTTAGTCTCTAAGGGTACAGCTACGCTGTCGCCCTGACTCAAAATAATTTATGCAATTTGCACAATGCATTATTAAATTATTTTGAGTTAACTTATTTTGAACTTGGTGCCATCCAAATGGCACAGAAGTTTGAAATAGGTGGTTATTGCGAGGTTTCCGCTATCCCTCTCAAGATGAAGGGTAATGGAAATGGAATACCACACTTGAGCTTACCAGTGCTATTTCGAGTATAACGAGTAGCCAGGGGGTTGCTATGTTTAAATGTAGCCTAAGATGCTCGAAGACTCCTTGTTTTTACAGACACAGACAAACCTAGATATCCCTGGCTATCTTTGCTGTTTGTCTGGCTATCCCTCTGAGACTTCTTCCCTTGTGGAAAAAGTCTATGGTTTATGAAGAGAGCTCTCACGCAGCACTGGTGCCATGACCACACTGTTGTCTTAAAGTGCTCTTTAAACACGGATAAAGCCTAAGAAAGGAGAGAATTTCCTCCCCATACCTAATCAGTGTAGTCTCACAGGAAGGAAAACAAAATGACCAAACCAAAAGAGAGAGGAAAAAAACCCCCCCAAACCCTTGCCAACCTTCTTAAAATAAAAGAGGTTTGAAGTGAAAAGTGTCCAGAAATTGAGGGCAAGTGGATTGCTGTTCATGAAACACTCAGTCCTATCTGTAACAGAGGGCACAGTGGGAAACTGAACAAAAAGCCATAGGTAACTTTTGTTAGAGAAGGGATTTTTCTCCGATGTGTAAGTGTAAAATTAAAGGTTACATCTTTGTTTCTTTTCTGTGTAACTTGCATGAGTTTGCTTCCCCTCACTATTTCCTATTTTAATCTCTGATATTTTTTCTGTTAAATAAAAGTCTTTTTGTTTCTTTTAACTCCCGGTTTAACAGGTTTCTGTTGAGTCTTTGTGAAGTGTGTCCCCCAATGTGAGCTGATAATTGGAAAGCAGGTTTCAGTCTTGCAGAGGTAATGAACAAGGAAGGAAAGACCAAGTGTCTGGTAGTTAAGAGGTCAGGGTAGACAGACTTAGTGAGACTTGTGAGGCTCCTAGGGTCACTCTGAGGAGTAATTAGGCTGGTGGAAGCCAGTGTGAAATCTTTACACTTGTAGATTAGCTGCTGGTATTATGGCTTTGAGCCATAGTAGCACAGTGTTAAGGCACCAAAAAATGACAAGAAAGCAGGTGACAGAACACTTTTACTGGTCTGAGTGATACCACAAACTTCACAGCTGCATATTGGATTCAAGTTTTCAGTGAAAAGTTTGGTAATATTGTTTTGACCATTTGGGGAAGTCTGTCCTACACAATTTACAAAATGTGTGAGATTATGAACTCTGTGTTGATTGTGCTGCAAGCTAGTTGTTTTCCCTTGTGATTTTTGCCTTCGCTGCAGATTGGAAGACTAAACTCAAGTGGCAATGCAAAGTGCCAGCAAATGAAGGTTGTTGAGTTAAGTGCACATGGAAAACACTCACATGGGCAGTGCACAATGAAATGGGTGGAGGAGAACCACACTGTAGATTTTGCCCACTCCAATTGATTGCCCAGTGATTGGTAGCTGTCTGGTAGCTTCTACAGGGCTAGGGCCACTGGCTTCAGAACAGTCAGAGCAGGTCTCATTCTGGTATTGTTGCACTTCAGGGTGAGGGAAAGCAATTTGCGAAGTTCCATGGAAGTGGCCATACTTATGCTGATGTTTTGTAGCCACTGCTGATTCTCCAATACCTGCAAAACAATGCGCTCCCACCAGTCTGAAATTTTCATTGCACCTGTCAGAGCTTGTTTCACGGCATGAGAACTGGTGCTCCACCGTGCACAAAGCATCGAGTGCAGCCAGCATTGCCCCATTCCTCCTCTTCAGAGCTTCACATACGTGTATGTCTGCGTTCTCCTCAGAATCTTCATTGCCCTGAAAGCTGCTTAGGCTCTGCACATAACAGCACAATGTGTGTGGTGCTCATAGTACTTAGTACTCATGTACCATGCTCATAATACCAGGCTAGCCTTGCAATGGTGTCCACCTGGATATGAAAAGAGGGCATGAATACGCTTTTTGCTGTTGCTTTTCAAAGGGAGGGGGAAAAGACAAGTCCACTTTGGCTACGTCTACACGTGAAGCCTACTTCGAAGTAGCCTATTTTGATGTGGAGACATTGAAATAGGCTATTTCGATGAATAACGTCTACACATCCTCCAGGGCTGGCAACGTCGATGTTCAACATCGATGTTGCGCAGCACCACATCGAAACAGGCGCAGCGAGGGAACGTCTACATGCCAAAGTAGCACACATCGAAATAGGGGTGCCAGGCACAGCTGCAGACAGGGTCACAGGGCGGACTCAACAGCCAGCCGCTCCCTTAAAGGGCCCCTCCCAGACACACTTGCACTAAACAGCACAAGATACACAGAGCCAACAACGAGTTGCAGACCCTGTGCATGCAGCATGAATCCCCCCGCAGCAGCCAGAAGCCCTGGGTAAGGGCTGCTGCACACGGTGACCATAGAGCCCCGCAGGGGCTGGAGAGAGAGCGTCTCTCAACCCCCCCAGCTGATGGCTGCCATGGAGGACCCCACAATTTCTATGTTGCGGGATGCACAACGACTACACGGTCCCTACTTCGACGTTGAACGTCGAAGTAGGGCACTATTCCCATCCCCTCATGGGGTTAGCGGCTTCGACGTCTCGCCGCCTAACGTCGATGTTAACATCGAAATAGCGCCCAACACGTGTAGCCGTGACGGGCGCTATTTCGAAGTTAGTGCCGCTACTTCGAAGTAGCGTGCACGTGTAGACACGGCTTATGGGATGCTGAAGACACCCACCAGAAGCACCAAAGTACTTTCTTTTGTCCCGACAGACACTGGGACAAAAACCCACAATGCAACAGAGCTGCAGGAACTGTGGTAGAGAGACCTGCAGTGCATTGCTGATGAAGTTGAAGCTGCCCGCCCTTATGAGGACGCATGGTTGACTGCATGTGCCAGTCTGGACAGGCACCCTTGACTTTACAAAACTGACCTGAACAAATTCAGGCCTCATTTTTCTAGTGTAGATATACCCTCAGTGTATGGAAAATTATAGCTACTGTCAGAAACCCGCTCTTAGCTTTTCAGAGCCGTGCTCACTCTGCCACTGAGATAAATTAGAAGGTATTACAAGTTTCTGGTTCTAATAATATCAATGAGAAGATGAAGACAAACCAAATCCAAACTGAAAAAACATATAAGAGAAACTGTGCAGGAAAATAGCACATTGAATATTCTGTGAGGAAGCATTGTAAATGGAAGGCTCTAAAACTGGCCAAGTGTGACTGTAAAGATTTAGGCCTTAACTCTCCAAAGGAGACTGATTGCTTTGCAGAGTGGCTGCTTTGTGGGGTGCTGCTTTGCCTGGCTCTTCACAAATTAAGGCTGAACTTTGGGACATAAGAGGTCTTGATAGTAAACAGGTGGCTTCTAATCCAAAGCAATTTGTGTGGCACTGTTTTATGATGGTGCTGATGCTATGACATATTAAGTGGAGCTTGTCACTCTCCCATCTGGTCTAGACAACTGCTGGAGGTGGAACCCCTTTAGGAAGTTGCACATTTCCTGCAGCTGTTCCTGAATGTTTAAAAATAATGAACAGAAATCACTGATTTATTCCGCTTTATTAAGCCTATCTTAGGGGAATCGTGTCATTGTTCAGGAGTAAATTGTACATGTTGTGCGGCATTTGAGGAACTTGTTATCAAATTACTACATTTTAAAACCTGCCTTGGTGCTAATGGGAAAATTGTAACGTGCAGATCAGGCTTTCTATTGGTCTGATTATAATGAATCTAAATGAATGCATTTGATAAAGAGTCCTTCAGGCTAAGTAAAATGCTTCTGTGCCTTGTGGGAACCTTGTGTTGATTTGCTTTCATCTCTCTGTGGACACACTTTATCCCTGGGTCTTATCTGGAAGAAGCAGTTGTTGCAGAATGCTGTGTTCACTCCATACACCATTTAAACTTGTTTTGTTGTTGATGAATTGCTGTTGTATTTCACAGATGAAAGCAAGCATTTAAAAATAAGGCATTCCCATTTTCGTTTTTCTCTGCTTTACCCAAAGGGCAATTTAATGTTTCATCAAATAAGATAGCAGAAGAGTAACAAAAAGAACCTTTCCCTTGCCCATTGGCTTTTAATAGCTTGATTTCAATTTTAAGAGTCTACTAATCTTCATTTAGAGCTTTGCTCTGGATCAAACACTTCACTGCAGGAAGCCTGCTTGTTTTCTGCTTTGGGCCTATGTTATGTTCAGCGAACTCTCCAGATTAAAAGGCATTTGAGCCACATGACTTGCCACAGATTGCAATCTGTGATTTTTGACTCAGTGGTAAAACTTTCTAAACCTGTCATGATGTCCCAGGCTAATAAAAGCAATGTAAATACTTAGTTATGATGATGTGAGTGCCTTGCCAATGTGTTTGGTAGTACAAGAATGTCAGTGTGGGCAGACCGCAAGAAACAGAGTAGCAACACAGTAGAAGCTGGTGGTTTTATTCTATAATGAGATTCACCAAGCAGGTAACAAAAGAGCTTTTTGTAGAAGCACACTGGTTAACAAGAAATGAAACAGTCCCCTTTAGGTGTTCCAGTCCTTGGTTCCCAATCAGAGAAACTGGTTTTTGTATGATTCGAGGTTACTGAAAGCCCAATTCGCTATCCATGGGGTTCTACCAGTCCCAAAGGGTTGGACACTTACATCCCATATAAAACTCCCATCTTATCCAAAAATCTTGCTTATAGCCAATAATTTAACAACTAAAACTAAAGGTTTAATAGTATGAAAAAACTAGTAAATTGTTAAGGAATGGGATATGTTATAATTAATCCTTAGAGCATTGAAGACAAACATGGTAGCTTGTAAAAAAAGTCTCCCTGGATTCACCTATCTGATTGGTGGTCATTCAAGTCCTTATTGGAAAGTCAGTCTAGAGAAGTAGAACAGGAAATGAAGAGAAAAATAATGTCAGTCTCCCTTTTATACCTTCAGGCCAGGAGCATGGAAAACTATTTGCTAAAGATAACGTCTTGGGTCACATGTTAAATGAGTTACTGGGAAGCCATTACCTCCGTGCTTTGTGAAATATCACTAGGAAAGGCTTATTGGGTATGTCTAGGCTGTGTCTAGACTAGCCCCGAACTTCGAAGGGGGCATGGTAATTAAGGTGTCGGGATATTACTAATGAGGTGCTGTGGTGCATATGCAGCACTTGATTAGGCAAAATCTCCCCCTGTGGCAACTTCTAAGTGTGAAACTTCAAAGTGCCAGCTGTGGGTCAGCCGTTGGTACTTTGAAGTGCCCGGGCTACTTTGAAGACCCTTTACGCCTCAAAATTTTGAGGCGTAAGGGGACTTCAAAGTAGGCCAGGCACTTCAAAGTACCTGTGGCTACATGCAAGCCAGCACTTCGAAGCTTCACACTTAGAAGTTGCCACGGGGGGCGATTTTGCCTAATGAACAGCTGCATATGCACCACAGTGCCTCATTAGCAATCCCCCGACACCCTAATTACCATGTCCCCTTCGAAGTTCAGGGTTAGTCTAGACACAGCCTTAGTCTCTTCAATGGCTCTTTGTGAGAGCTGAGTATCCTTAATGGCCCATCAGGCCTGTCTAGTCCTGATGTAAATCTGTCTGGGGGCAGGGGTCACCTAAGAAGGCAACGCAAGTTTGAGATACAGTTACTCAACAAATATTCATAACTTCATACACAAAGATGATACACACACATACACATGGGATTATTATACTCAGCAAATCATAACTAAGACTGTTTTTGTTATGGAGGTTGCAGTAATTGTAGAATCCTGACTGTCAGACTTCTGTGACTTCAACCAGTGGTGGGTGGGAGTTTTAGGGTCTCCTTGCTGCCTATGGCAGCCATGAGCTCCAGAGTACCCCTCCCATTCCTGGCAGTACGGGGCCCCAGTAGTATCAAGCCCCCACCCTGCCTTAGTTACAGGTACCCTGCAGCTGCCCAGCCACAACAGGCTGTACAACAAAGCTCCACAGCTCCTCATTGGGTCATGGATATTTTTAGCAAAATCATGGACAGGTCACAGCCATCTGAGAATTTTTTTTTATTGCCCATGACCTCTCCATGACTTTTTACTAAAAACACGCATGAGGAAATCTTAACCTTAATCATAACTTTTCCTTTGATGCCACACGTGCCATTCTTAATCAGTTTAGTGCAATTGTGTAAGAGAAGTATGCACAATAATGTAAATGGTCATCTTTACTCAGATGGCATCAGTCAATCACTACATTTATCATCTAGGTGTGCAGCATGCTGCATACGAAGAACTGGACACAGTTAGGTACAAGGAATTTTTAAAATTCCCTGATCGGCAGCCTGCTAAAATAATTACAAATTTCAGGGCCATGCTAAGGCCTCTTTGTCAGGTGCAAGTGGTTTCCAGGAAGCTTATTCTATCTGGAGAGGAGAAAGACTATAGAATTTTCTTTTTAAAGGTTAGGAAGAAAAAAAGTTGAGAGCTTTAAGAGATTCATGCAATTTGTGCCTACTTTTCATCCAGAAGAGGGAAAAAAAAGCCATTGGTGGATCTCTACTATATTAGAAGTTGGGTAATTTGCAGCAATAGGGCACTTAGCCAAAAGTCATTCACACAAATGGTGGTACAGGTTGAACCTCTCTCATCCAGCAACTTTGGGATCTGCCCAGAGCTGGATGAGAGAATGTGCTGAGTGATGGGAGGACAATATAGTCTAGCACATTACCAACACTTCCATACCTGACTAGGCTCTTAAAAGACATTTAGGCCATGTCTTACACTAGCCCAAAACTTCAAAATGATCATGCAAATGGCCATTTTGAAGTTTACTAATGAAGCGCTGAAATACATAGTCAGCGCCTCATTAGAATTCTGGCAGTCGCGGCACTTTGAAATTGACGTGGCTCTCTGCTGCATGGCTCATCCAGACAGGGCTCCTTTTTGAAAAGACCCCAGCTACTTCAAAATCCCCTTATTCCTAACAGCAGATAGGAATAAGGGGATTTCGAAGTTGCCAGGGTCCTTAAGAAAAGGAGCCCTGTCTGGACAAGCTGCAAGATGGAGATCCACGTCAATTTCGAAGTGCTTCAGCTGCCAGCATTCTAATGAGGCGCTGACCATGTATTTCAGCACTTCAGTAATAAACTTCGAAATGGCCATTTGCATGGTCATTTCGAAGGTTTGGGCTAGTGTAGACACAGCCTTGGGGTAAAGTACAGCTAAACGACAGCACAGAACACTGAGAGCCAGGACTAGTGGCATGTAAGCAAACTTCATGGGACCACAGGAAACTTGGCTACAGCCATAAGTGGTCATCCGGCTAATTAAAATCGTGCCAGATTACAGAGTTTATGAGATGAGCGTTCAGGATTAGAGAGGTTCAACCTATATATTGAGGTGCTGGCTTATTTCCTTTTGCTATGCCTCTTTTCTGTAGATTAATTCCTGACAATAAAATTGGCGTGGTTCGATCCAGAATCTGGACATCTCACAGTATTATTCCATAATACTATGTAATCTTGTCTGGTAAAGTTTTGCAAGCAGATAGATTGTCTAAGTAAAGTTTGTTTGTTGCAGTCTAGCTATAACCATTGTGACCAGTAGGGAGTCGGCGTATGTAGAAAATCAGGAGCATGCAAGATCAAACTAAGTGGGTGGGTGGTGTGAGAATGTGTTTTTTACACAGTCAGATGTCCCTTTTGTTTATGTATTGAAGTAATTGTATGAGATAATTGTCTGGTTAAGGTTGCCTAGTCTGTATATTTGATGGAATTTGTGTGGTACATAATGTCTTTAATAGGGCGTGGTAAGGAGCTAAAATTGAAAAGTTTACTTCTATATTTTTGTATTCTATGTGCCAGTAATGCCTGCAACTGCTGGCTTATAGTTGTGGGCTTTCAGTTTTCAGTAATATATATTTAGGTTACAATTATCAAAGCTTGTATCCCTCTATCTCAATAATGATTACAGCCAATATAAAAAAAGAAAAAAAGAAAAAGAAGCCTAAAACTGGTTTCTAAATCCATAGCTGGCCCAATTTTCAAATATTGTAAGCTCCCTCATTTCTCATTCAGTGGAAACCTAGCATTAATCATTTAAAAAATGTTTTGAGCTATAATATTTCTTCTGAAAACTTAAATTCTTTGTCCTGGTCCTGACTGCAGTTCGTCCTGCTCTGTTTCAACATTCACTTGATATCTTCAAGTACTAAGCAAGTGCCTTCTAGGCAGTTTTTTTTCTTGCAAGAGAAATCTGGGAGTCTGAACAGGTTACCCTTCTGTGGCATCCACAGTATTTTCTTCATTTTGGCATTATTCTCAACTGCAAATTAGGAAGAAAAACTCTTCCAAGTCTCCTAAATCAATGTGTGGGAGTGATTAGAACTTCTGAGTTAAACTGAAATTTCTTCCTGAGTACAGATGTTTTGTGAGATTAAAAACTGGCATGCTGGTAAATTGATAACTGTCAACTCTTATTCAGGTGCTATAGAGGTGTATGCTTTAGTTTTGGCTTCTTGTGTTCCTTATGATAGCACTTTCCTGACTAGTCTCTATTATTACTTGTATGAGATGTTCAGGATTCATTTTATAATGAAATGAAGTGTTCTGTAAAATGTATTGAAGAAGAACTTGGTGTTTCTAGTTGTATTCCACACAGCCACAGGCTCAGATGGTAACTCATTCTGTATGAAACTTGCTTAAGGCTCCTGACTACTTCCTGGTGTTCTTTTGTATGAGTAATTTACATGGCATATAGTGCTCAGTTGTCTTTTTTGTTGTGTGCTGTGATGGTTGGTGGGAGACTCTTAACTGCCTGGCTGTGAGTCTTTTTTCACTCACATTCACAGGGTACAGCAAAGTACCTATGTAATTAGTAGCTAACTATTAATGCTTTTGATGAGGTGTTTGGAAGCCACAAAACCTTGTGTTCCAAGCTTTTTAGTTGATCTAAATCAAATTTTCCAGAACTGAAGCTTGACACTACCAACCTAGATGCCTATGTAACTATCTGTATATCAGCAATATCAGAAATGGAATTTAATTTTGCCCTAGTCTGTGAATTGAGCAGTGAAGAAATGCCCATGAATGCAGTTGTTTTGTGATGGATGAAAGAGTAAGGAGTCTTTCTCTGCTTGCCATTGATTTAATTGAAGAATCCACATGTCAGACATCAAGATTTGGCTATACTTTAGGCCATGTTTAGACGTCACCTAAAATGATGTATGACATTTCAGTAGGAGCTAAAGAGCTGTAGTTTTCCTTGTCAAAACATCTTTCAAACCTATGTAGAAAAGATAGTGAGCTTTCAAATGGAAAAGTTGAGTGTTAAGTTATAGATACTTGAGAGAACTTTTATGGGCAATTAAATCTGTGGGGTTAGAATATCTACAGGATATATTAATTGCTGGCATGATGTCCCCTATTATCATTTCATGCAGATTCCCAAAGAAGGTGCTATTTAGAAGTCTGCTATTTAGGAGGCTGAATAATTATTTTACTTTCATCATTAAGTTTCACTTATCATAATCATTCTTGACACAGTGCAGTAAATCACTTCAGGTATGAATGGCACAGTTCATACTACTTTAATAGAAACTGTGAAAGTGGTCAGAGTTGAACAAAAGGAATTTTCATGACATATTTTAAAAATAGCAGAGAGAAAACAAACCTGCACTACTGTGTTTTATTGTGTGATTCATGTTTGTTGTTTTTGCAGAGTAAAAATTAGCCTGAACAGTGTCACTGGAGTTATTTCTCAGGAGATGCCGTGGAGATCAGAATAAGGCTTATTCCCTTCAGATAGTTCACAGATGACTTACAAAATTCTGATTTGCTTTCTTTGCTCTTGGTCACTTTATTTGCACAACTGAGTGTATGTCTGCACAGCAGCCTTATTCTGAAATAAACTGTTCTGGAACAGCTATTTCAAAATAATGCTGCTACACACCGGCTGCGTCTACACAGCATTCCCCTTTTGGAGGAGGAATGCAAATGAAGGAGAGTGAAAATGCAAATGAAGCACTGATTTACAAATGTTGTGCTTCATTTGCGTAATCTCATGTGATTGTGTTTCTGGAAGAGACTTTCTGAAAGCTAAAGCAGCTGTGTAGATGGAAAAACAATCCATTTTTGAAAGAACCCTTATTCCTCATTTATTTCAGGAATAAGGAGTCTTTCAAAAATGTTTTTGCTTTTGTTTTTTTTTCCCCCCTGAAGGAACCCCATCTACAAGGCTGTTTTTTGCTTTTGGAAAAGTCTCTGGAAATGCATTCATGTGAGATTATGGAAATGAAGACTGAGATTTGTAAATCAGTGCTCTCCCTCATTTGCATTTCTCCTCCAAAAGGGGTGTGCTGTGTATACATGGCTAAAATAATCATTTAGAAATAGCACTTAGCCATTTCAAAAATACATTGTACACATAAGTGCTATTGCAAAACAGGCACTATTTCAAAATTGCTATTTCAAAGTAGGTGCTGTTAAGACGGGGAATAGCGCCTATTTCAAAATAAGCACTATTCCTCGTAGGGTGAGGGTTGCTGATTTCAAAATAACCCAACTGCTATTTTGAAATTATTTTGAAATAGTTGTTGTGCATTGTGCAGACACAAGGATAGTTATTTCAAAATAACAGTGCTGTGTAGACTGATCCTAAGTAAAAAATCTGACCAAAATAGACAAACACACACACAGCTAAAATATAATTATTTTTATTTTCGTGATCTCAGTGTTATAGTCAAAATACCACAGAAAGGTGATCTATTAAATTGCTCAAATTGGAGGGGAGTGATTCCATCTGTCACAGGAAAATATTGGCAACGGTGCTCCTGAACAGAATGAAAGGAAGAGGGATACCATCCTATGTGAACAACAATCTGGATTTAGACAAGGGTGATAGTGCACTGAGGATATTTTTACGCTGAGATGGATTATTGAGAACATGAATGAATTCCAAGGCGGTCTTGCCATCAATTTTGTGGACTTCTAAAGGGCATTCAGTAGTGTAAACAGAATTCCAGCCAATCAGAGCAGCGGTAGGAAGCCTCTGGGCAGGTTGCCCAGGCTGCTGCTGCTCCCCACAGCAGGGAGAACAGCAGTGGCTCGCAGCAGAACATGGAGCCACTTCCTGCTCACCTGCCCCCCAGCTCCAGCCCTAGCAGAGCCTATGGTGTAGATCTGGACTGCGGCTTGCCTGATCTGATCTGTGAGGCTTCGGGCTCTGCACCCTCTACCCCGCCACAGGCCAGATGCCATGGAGGAGAGCCCTGACCCGTGGGTTCTGGATCCAGACAAGATGCAGTCTGGATGCAGACTGTAGGCTGGGGTTCCACAGCCCTGGATTAAAACAGCAGAGCAGTGATTTTATATATATTTCCTAAAATGGAGCAGTTCAAGGCTATTTAATCTAGACTTTGCTGATGACATTGTTGACATCTTCACTAGTAAGAGCAGATTACAATAATGCACAAACCAGTAAAAGAAAAATGGAGAAGGTAGGTCTGAGGTTCAGTGCAAAGAATTTAAAGTCAGGTTAATGGAGACTGCAGGAACAGAAATCAAAATGAAAGAAGGAAAACTGGAGAAGGTGGACAGTTTTATATATGTTGGAAGTACAGGTTGACTCTCTCTAATCTGATTTTTCTCTTGTCTGGCAATGTCCAAAAATCCAGCATGCATTTAGTCAGTTCTATTTTTGTAAAAAAATGAGGAGCCAGTATGTCTCCTCACTTCCTCCACCAGGTTCCCACAGCTGGGGCTGCTGGAGGGGCAGTAGGGGCTCCAGCTCCTGGCCCCTCCTGCTATGGGGCAAGCGGGGGCTATGGCTCTCAGCCCTGTGCTGCTGTGGGGTGTGAGGGTTCTGGCTCCCAGCCCCACGGTAGCCTCCTGGCCCCTGTGCTGCTGTGGGGCCTGGCAAGGGCTCTGGCTCCCATTTCCCACACTGCTGCAGAGCCCAGTGGGGGGCCTGGTTCCCAGTCCTTCCACTGCTGTAGGCCTAGGGGTGGGGTGCTCTTTCAGCCCTCTGGCTGGAAGCTCGCTGGGGTGTTGAGCCCTGCTGGCAGCTCCAGCCATGTGAACCCTGTTGAGGAGATGCTGGTACACAGTAATGGCATGTACCACCAGAAAAAAAGCCCTGACTTTAGTTAGCCAGATGGCCACTTATTCTGGGTGTGATCAGGTTTCCTGTGGTCCCATAAAGTTTGTTTACAGCCACCAGTTCTAGTAAAAGGTGTTGTGTGGTGTTATTTAGCTGTAATTTAGCCCAACTATTTTCTAAGAGCCCAGTCAGCAGTAAAAGTATTGGTAATGTGCTAGACAATATTGACCTACCGTGGTCTAGCAGATTATTTCATCTGGCACCTGGCAGGTCCTGAGGGTGTTGGACAAGAGCGGTTCAACCTGTGCCATCAGCCAAGTTAGTACCATTTCTGAACAAAGAAGGGGAAGAATCAGAAAGACAAATGCTGCATTTGTAAGACTCAAAAATATCTGGCAACTCAAAAAAAATCTCCCTCAAGACAAAATAATTGCTTTGTACGTGTTTAGTTATCACCATCAAAACATATACCAGTGAGACATGGCAACGTACAAAAAAATCTGCATACATTTCACTACAAATGTCTGAGACGACTGTTGGGAATAACATATAGAAATGGGAAAACAAGTGAAGAAATTGGGAAATTATCAAAAAAAAAACCCCCCATCCTTTTACAAAGTATCTACAAAATAAGGCATCAGTAATTAGGGCGTGTTCTGAGTATGGAGGGAAAAAAAAAACACTTAGCAAATACTGCCCTTGAATAGAAGCCAGGAAATGGAAAAAAATAGAGAGGAAACACTGCAAATAATATGGAAACATACAGTTCTAAATGACAAGTACCTCAACAGGAAATGAGATGATTTGGAGAGAAGGGCATTTGCCAGGCAAGGATGATAAATGCGGGTAGCTCAAATCACAGCAAAGCATGGGATGGGCTAGGGTCTAAGGTAAGGTTTTATTTATTTTATTTATATATTTATTTATTTATGTTGCTGCCTTCTCTCGTTTCTGTTTTTTATGGTTGTTTTACAGGGAGATAACTGTGTAACTTAGGCTTTCGTTCAATTACAGCCTTCATATGTAGGATAAACAGGTAGGAAAATCCCTGTAGGTTCTTTCTGCCTAACACCCGAATATAGATTGCTTTGAGTGCCTTTGGGTTCCCTCATGATTAATCTTTGCTCTTACTTTCAAGATAGCACTGTAAAAAATACACATAACGTTAGAATACGTAAATACAATGTATTTTGGAAAAAGACAAATGTTCTTCTACAATGCATTTTATCTAAATATAATCTAAATGGCTACAGACAGAACGCTTGTCATTTAACAGAAGCACATTGGCATTTTTATAATAAACCATTCTCCCTCTCCCAAAGAAAACAAACAAATGTATAATTATGATCAGCGTTGTGATGAGCAACATGTGTTTTGACTGTTAGGATCTCAGTTTCTACTGGCTTTATCAGATTTCAGGGCCTGGAAACCTTTTTATTAATTTCTTTGGACTTTGGAATAGGCCTTCAGATGCTAGGAAGGATTGAATTCATTATGCCCTGTGGCATCTAAGTGTTTCTGAAAGTCAGCAAAGAATCTTCAGGCATCTTCACTGGAAGGTGAACGAATACGTTAGATGGGCAAATTATTCTTTGTGATCCTAAGAACGCCTGCTGCTTCTCTGCCCTCTTCTGAAGACTGTAGATGTGTTGTGTGTCTTTGCTATTTTTCTAACAGATATCTTAGATTCTTTGTATCTACGGTCAAACAAACAAACAAGTTAAAAACAGTAAGAGTTTAATGGCAGCCTGGCAGAATACCCAAACTTGCAAGGAAAGGACAGACTTGGAGTGAGCAAGTAGTTAACCTTCAAGATAAAGAGAGACACTCCAGGGATGCCAGGGGAAATTGTAACTTTATGTGAAATGTTTAAAATTAATATTAAGTTAAAAACGAGGATGTCATAAAACCCAACTTAATTAGCTGGAGTGATTGAACTGGCCTTGTCAGAACAGGATCCTCCATATAAGTAATGCAACACCTCCATCTTTGTATGGGTGTATGTGTACCTGGCAAACTGAAGTTTCCACCTCACGCGTCTGACAACATGGGTTCGAGCCCATGAAGCTTATGCCCACCTGAAAGATTAAACAAATAAACTTTTTTTTTAATCTTTTTGGTGCCACAGGACTTCTCATTATTTTTATGAAGTTTCAGAAGATGCATATTATGTGGTGATAGTTTTACTACCATTAATTTGTTAGCATTTTTCTGTGGAGCAAAGATTAAAGTTATTTTTATACCCAGCTCATTACTTCCCATACACAATAGAACTTGTCAGTGAAGTGTGACCAAACGTGCATATGGAGATGCATTTTTTTTCTATTTCCGAATCGGTATACTCCCCCACTTATTATAAGGATGCAACTCTCTCTCTCTGCTCTTAAAGAGCAGCTGAACTAATTTAGAAAATGTTTCAGGAGTCTTGCTAGTAGATTGAACAATTAAACTAGGGCTTCCAAATGACTCCTAAGAGAGTTAGAAACTAAACTTAATGAGAATTGGATGCCTAACTCCTTTAGGTGCATTTGAAAACCTCTCTGCTGATACCTTCACTATTGCTGTAGGTTGTATTGCATTTTTTCCCCTCACTAAAAAGGTAAATACATATAATGGATAACAAGAAACGGAATTACTTTAAATCACAGTTTAATTAAATGGTCCTATCTAAAACTGATGTAAGTTGTCATGAACCTGATTTACAGGGGGCCAAGGATATACGTACATAACGGTTAAAATGTGCTGGGTCACATGGATGCCAGGCATGACCACTGAACAAAATAAAACGGGGGGATCTGAGCCTCACTTGCAGGGCTTTTTAAAATTGCTCTCCATGTTCTGAAATTGTATCAAGTATTGCAATTTTGTCACAGGGAAGTGGCAGTCTTAGCACTTGAAGATCACTGTAAGCTCTGTTATGGTAGAGACCCTGTTTTTCCACAGAAGAGTCTGAGTAACACCCACTCAGATAATAAGACTGTGGCAGATCGCTAGATATATCGATGTCAAATTGTGTGTTCCATGTTGTTTCAGTGACTTCAATATGAAGGTTGCAAAATGAAGAAGTGTGTGAGCTTTATGGTGGATTGCAACCTCCTTTGTGGAGTAGGGCATCAGTTAAGTGACAAGAGCTTGACGAGCAGTCCTGGTTTGCACCAGGAAATTGGGTTGGTACAACTATGTTGTTCAGGAATGTGAAAAATCCACATCCTTGGGAAATACAATTAAACAGACTTAACTCCCAGTATAGACAGCACTTGATCTACAGACGAAGTCTCTTTTTGACCTAGCTATGACCTTTCAGGGTTGCAGAGTACCTCTTCTAACAGGAGGACTGCTATCATTGGTGTAGGTAGTGTCTTGAGTGAAGGTGCTTCAGAACTGCAGCTATAGTGTTTTAAGTGTACAAAAGCCCCTATTGGAGAGGCTATGCCTTAGAGGCTGTGACAGCACTCACAGGTAGGGTGACCATGCCGCATTGGGTGGGATGGTCCCATATTTGGGATGCCAAAAAGGCGACCTGACTTACTTTTAAATGGAACAAATTGTCCCGTATTTGGGTCGTCCCTGCCTCAACTTCCCTGAGCCTTAGAGAAACAGGGGGAACATGGGCAGCTGCTGCTTCCCCAAGGCTCCAGGGGATAGCAAGTGGGGGTCACTTCCCTGAGGCTCTGGGGGAAGGCTGGTGGCTGCAGCTTTCCCAGGATTCTGGGAGATTGCTGCTGGCTGCCACTTCCCCGGGCTCCCAGGGAGCGATGGTAGCTGCAGCTTCCCTGGGGCTTTGGTGGAGGGCCAGTGGCTGCTGCATCCTTCCCGGCTCCCTGGGGCTTGGAGGAGCTGCCCATCCTCCCCATATCTCCCTGTCCTGTATTTGGGACATGAAGATATGGTCGCCCTAGTCACAGGCCATCAAGGTTGAATTATTATCCCTTACGGGAACAATGGATTTTCTACTGGCAGGAACGTTTACGTTGAATGGATCTCTGCACACACTGATGGGATGGAGTACAGCCTGGAACTCTCCCAGCTGATGCTTTTAGACAAGTGGGGGAAAGAGATGGTGTTAAAAGAGGGGGCTTCTCTAAGAAAGGAGAACCAGGCTATACCACTATGGCATTCAAGATCCCTATGCCAAAAAGCCAGGAACAGATGCCTAGTTTAATGACTTTGACCATAACATCTCTTCAGTGGGACATGGGCAGGATTTTTTTGCTGTTTTTCAAAGATCTGTACTCTTGAAAGCATTAAATAGTTAACGTGTCTGTGGTGAAGAAATGGCTGTGCATTCTTGCCATCTTGTCCCTAAAAGATATGATTGGAGACCAGAATTTCCTTAGCTAGGCAGTCTCCCATGGTACTGTGTCTAAGCAAATGGGGGCTCAAGAGGGTTATGCCACTGATTTCAGGGTCTAAGTCACCCAGCTTGTGGATCTGCAATGGGGTCTCTGCCTGAGGAGCCCAGACCTAGAAGCAGTGACCAGTCACTACCTATGCTCAGAGGGGTTAGAAGTACATAAGCTCCAGTGACTGGGTTCACTTACAGATAGATGGGAGTCTATCCAGTGAGGGGGACTGGGCCAGATAGTAGCAAGGACCCAGTGAGTCTGATTTCATTAACTGGGATAATTCCTGTGACACCTGGTAAATTACTCCAGCACTAGTAAGTGTAAGTGACATCAGAATCAGGTCTTAGACATCTAAATATAATTAATCTGAAAAGTCTGGTTAAAACATTAACTTTTCATAATAAGGAATTCTCCTTGCAAGAGGTACACTGTACACTCAGGGTGCATACTTGGGAAAACTCATCTTCTCCTAAACATTCCTTCAATAACTAAAGTCATGTTAACTTAAATTAATAATATTTAGTCAACCTTCTGGCCCCATGAATGTGTACTTCCATTTCTCAAGCATGCCAATCTATTTTATCTGCAGAAACAAACTCTTTAGACCTAGAGTTCAGAAATGAAATAAGGATAGTAATTTGAGTAGCTTCCTCCTTCCCCTGATTCATAGCTGTCACTTCAGGCTTAAGTGTCAAGGTAGAAAGCACAATTTCATTTCTCTGCTGAAGCCCATAATATCAGGAAACATCAAATCAGGTTGAGGTGTAATCCTGCAGGGAAAATTCTCTTAAGATACAAGACAGTTTCAGTTAAATCATATCCCCTTATCAGTGTCTTAGCTATGTGCAAAACACTCAAGCTTGCATTAAGAACATTTCAAAAACTGCACCAGGGAGGTCTGATGGGCTTCCCACAAACTATGTGGGTGAATACTCTGAGTTATTTCTGACATCAGCTTCATCAGTGTAAAATTGGAGTAACTCATTGGCTTGTTGCATGAAATTACTCTGGATGTACAGCTGGGCAACTGAAATCGGAATCAGGACCCAGTGAGCCTGATTTCATTAACTGGGATAATCTGAAATCAGAATCTGGAATTCTGGGCCAGATACTTTGTTGCTATAATACAACATATATAACTAAATCCAACTGCATACACCAGTAGTTCCCTACCTTTTCAGTAACATGGCACACTTCAATGAGACTAACAATTCCACAGCAGGCCCACCTTTTTCAGCTGAATGAATTGCTAATAAATGTCACATTTACTATGGTTACAGTCTTAAGAGAGAGGTTTGCAAAACAGTAGCGTATACAACAATCTAAACAGGGGGAGGCAGCTCGAGAGAGCTGGCTCCCTTCCTCAGCAGCCTATTAGAGCTGGGACATGGTATTTAAATAGTGTCCCAGCTCCAACAGCCTTCTCTCCCTCTCTGCTTGCCATGGCAAGGTGGGGATATGGGCTCCCCATGAGCCCATTTGGGCTGAGAAGCACCATTTCAGCTGCCTCTTGGGGCAAACAGGCTCCTGCAGGGTGGGTATTTCCCCTTTCCACAGCTCCTCAAAGAATCGTCATGAGGGGAAATTGACAAACCCTGTTCCATCTGGGACTCAGAGTGTCTTGATGCTTGAGTCCCAGCCAGCATGGGGGTTGTTAGATCTCCCTCTCCTCCCTCCTGCTTCCTCTGTGCAGAGCCCTGGCAAAGGGAAATTGGCACATTTGGACAGATGTCTCGACGCACCCGTTGAAAACCCCTGGCACGCAGCACTCTGCAGCAGCTTTGGCTGTCCTCATTGTTTACTTTGTCAGACACATAGAGGAACATGATTTGTTGAGCAAAAGTCAACATGGTTTCTGTAAAGGGAAGTCGTGTCTTACTAATCTATTAGAGTTCTTTGAAGGGGTTACCAAGCATGCGGACAGGGGGGATCCAGTAGACATAGTATACTTAGATTTCCAGAAAGCTTTTGACATGGTCCCTCACCAAAGGCTCTTATGTAAATTAGGTAGTCATGGGATAGGAGGAAAGATCCTTTCATGGATTGGGAACTGGTTAAAAGACAGGAAACAAAGGGTAGGAATAAATGGTAAATTTTCACAATGGAAGTGGGTAACTAGTGGCGTTCCCCAAGGGTCAGTCCTGGGACCAATCTTGTTCAACTTATTCGTCAATGATCTAGAGAAAGGGGTAAGCAGTGAGGTGGCAAAGTTTGCAGATGATACCAAGCTGTTCAGGATAGTCAAAACCAAAGTAGATTGTGAAGAACTTCAAAAAGATCTGAGCAAACTGAGTGATTGGGAAGCAAAATGGCAAATGCAATTTAATGTGGGTAAGTGTAAGGTAGTGCACATTGGGGAAAAATAACCCTAATTATACATACAATATGATGGGGGCAAATTTAGCTACAACAGATCAGGAAAGGGATCTTGGAGTTATAGTGGATAGTTCTCTGAAGACATCCACGCAGTGTGCAGCGGCAGTCAGTAAAGCAAATAGGATGTTAGGAATAATTAAAAAAGGGGTAGAAAATAAGACAAAGAATATCTTACTTCCCCTATATAAAACTATGGTACGCCCACATCTTGAGTACTGCGTGCAGATGTGGTCTCCTCACCTCAAAAAAGAGATACTGGCATTAGAAAAGGTTCAGAAAAGGGCAACGAAAATGATTAAGGGTTTGGAATGGATCTCATATGAGGAGAGGTGAGAGAGACTGGGACTTTTCAGTCTAGAGAAGAGGAGACTGAGGGGTGCTATGATAGAGGTATATAAAATCATGAACGATGTGGAGAAAGTGAATATTGAAAAGTTATTTACTTGTCCCCATAATATAAGAACTAGAGGACACCAAATGAAATTAATGGGTAGCAGGTTCAAAACTAATAAAAGAAAGCTTTTCTTCACACAGCGCACAGTCAACCTGTGGAACTCCTTGCCAGAGGAGGCTGTGAAGGCCAGGACTCTAACGGAGTTTAAAAAAGAGCTCGATAAATATTTGGAGGTTAGGTCCATAGATGGCTATTAGCAAGGGGTAAGGCATGGTGTCTAGCCTTTTGTCGAAGGCGAGAGATGGATGGCAGAAGACAAATCGCTTGATCATTGTCTTCGGTTCATCTCCTCTGGGGCACCAGGTATTGGCTACTGTCGGCAGACAGGATACCGGGCTAGATGGACCTTTGGTCTGACCCAGTATGGCCATTCTTATGTTCTTACTTTACGGTGAAAACCCTCCTGTTTTGTAGCACCCTTTAGTTTAACATTGCTTAGTTATGCTGTTTAACCAGCACAGCACAGTTTGAATATTGTAAAAGCTGTAGAGAGACCCTACACCTACTAAGAGCTCAGTAGCTATGAATTGTTACCTTGTTGAGCTCTGGCTGTGTAATGTGTCATTTGACATTCTAGGATTTCAGAACAGCTCATATGGGAAGATCTTTGAGCCCGATAATACTTTTCCATTTTTTTCTGTTTACATTCATTCCTTTAAGATCCAGCTGTGTTTCCAGGTCTGGTATTTATATAGTCTTCTAAGCTGTAGGAGCCAAGAAACCTGTACCTCAAGTTGCCTGCTTAGCATATCACCTCATCATGCAAAGAGATGTTTTGTGAGGGTGAAATTTCATGTCCAACATCATGGCACATTTAATTTACACTCTATATTTATTGCTGCAGAAGTGGTTGTATTTGTGACCTGCAAGCAGCATTGACATGAAAACTCAGTTTTTATTCTTTGCTTTAGTCCATATGATTAAACCACAACTACTTTAAAATCTGGGTTTTTCAGTTTGCCAGCCACATTCTAGAGATCTTGACAGCTCCAGAGTCTGAAACAGACCAGTGTCATAGTTGTTGAATCTGGCAGTAGAATACTGAACCATCTTTGGAATTGGTTGAGCAATTAAAACTCATGGAAATCATTGCCAGCTGAAATGGATTAGTTAAGAGATCACAGATAACGTTGCTCATTGGCCTGTGACTAGTGCCTTTCCAGATAATATCTTGTACAGGATTTTTATAGCTGTTATGTTTCATAGGACTATTTTTGATAGTGCTTGCTTTTCTTTTTTTAAAAAAAAAGAAAGCTTATGATTTAGGAGGCACTATTTTTATGATGTACTGGTGGTTTCTTCAGTCACTGCCAAGTTTTTTCCACAGTTGCTGTATACCAGCCACTTTCCGCCTGCCTATGTGTTTTAAAGTGTTCATCAGCATAGTGTCTAGGGGCTGTGAATCAGATTGAACAGTCAGGCCACAGCATGCAAATGAATTCAGGTCTAATAACCTGCAGTTTACATTGCTGAGTGATCTAAAGTGAACTACAGTGCGTTGAAAATGCATTTAAAAAAATGAATACACTGCATGTGTCAACTCCAAAATGCAAATTATTTTAAAAGCAAATGTTTCAGAAAAGCAGAACCTCCTTTACCTGTCCCACAAGGTCTAACTGTTGAGAGTTCTATTTCTCATGGAATATTTGATGATGTACCTCTTAAAACAGTGGAATGCATATGGTAAAGTTTTGGTGATATGAGCTTTTACTGCAGGCCTAAGAGGTAAGTGAAAGAATAACTGATCCCGAAATATTTGGGATTAAATTTCTGTTTAAGGGTTACGCGTGATTTCTGTTAGACTGCTCATTGAGTGGTTGAGCAGGTGAGGCTGTAACAGCTGCATGTGAGAAGTCCCAGTCTAGGTGTACACTGGTAGCTGGAGTTGAGGTTCCATGCTTGCACTGACATATCAGTGTGAATTTTCATTGAGCTAGTGCTCTAAA
Organism: Carettochelys insculpta; assembly: GCF_033958435.1. Classification (NCBI taxonomy): domain Eukaryota; kingdom Metazoa; phylum Chordata; order Testudines; family Carettochelyidae; genus Carettochelys; species Carettochelys insculpta. The sequence continues at coordinate 55,860,412 of NC_134140.1, forward strand.
AATAGTATTGGCGTGCTTGAAATCTGCACAGCTAGCATATGCTGCTGCTGCTTCTCCACTGCCTATGCTATTCCAGCTATGATATTATAGTTAGCATGTAGGGTTATGTCTATACAACTGGGAATCACTCCAAGAGCTCCTAATGTAGACGTCGCCTTAATATCCAACGAGTGCTGCAGAGGTTGTGTCTATGATAGCTCTACATTCACTTCCTGGCTTACTGGTTCAAAACAATGTCTCAGAGATTAATTCTTATTCCAGATAAGACAGAATAATGGCTAAGGGCCTGATTTGGGGCTGAGTAGCCTTAGTGGGTCATAGCTGAGAATACCAGATTCAGGACAAACTACTGAGAAATGGGACAGCCCCTCTCCAAACTGGTGGTTATGCTTCCATAAGGTATTCCAAGCCAGTAACAAAAGTAAACTTCTGTCTGCTCTTTGCTGGTTAGCAAAAAGTTAGAAATGCAGTTTCCTTAGGTCTCCTTGTTTTCGCAGCTAGACTCTGGACTGTATGAGGAGTGGCTACTTAAACTCAGGCTATGTCTACACTAGCCCCAAACTTCAAAATGGCCATGCAAATGGCCATTTTGAAGTTCACTAATGAAGCACTGAAATACATATTCAGCTCCTCATTCGCATGCGGGTGGCTGCAGCACTTCGAAATTGACGCGGCTCGCCCAGATGGGGCTCCTTTTTGAAAGGACCCTGGCTGCTTCGAAGTCCCCTTTTTCCCATCTGCCCATAGGAATAAGGGGACTTCGAAGTAGCTGGGGTCCTTTCAAAAAGGAGCCCCGTCTAGACAAGCCGCGCAGCGGAGAGCCACGTCAAATTCTAAGTGTTGCGGCCGCCCGCATGCTAATGAGGCACTGAATATGTATTTCAGTGCTTCATTAATAAACTTCGAAATGGCCGTTTGCATGGCCATTTCGAAGTTTGCGGCTAGTGTAGACACGGCCTCAGTGTCATGAAGAAAAATGTTCTTCTAATCCCAAGCCACACAGCCAGCTCAATATATAATTCAAATCTTATCCAATAATCATTCTTTTGTCAGTCCTTTAGTATCTAATATCTAAGGCTATGTCTACACTAGAGAGTTGTGTAAACAAAACCCATGGAGCAACCACAGTCCCAAGGCAAGTCTGTCAACAGTAAATCAACAGAATACAGCACTTTTGTCAACAGCATTCTGCCGTTCTCCCAGATGGCAGAACGCCTCTGTCGACAGAAAGTCAGTCTGGACGTTCCTGGGGGACTTTTGTCAATAGATTGAGCTTCTGGGTCACCAGGCAGTCCTGTCTGCTATGCTTCTGGTTGGCCATTTTGTCAAGGGAGCAGCTGGGCAGCCTGGCTGCTTTCTGTAGACAGAAGAGACCACTCTTTCAATCTGTTTTGTGGTCTGGCCGCAATCTGTCAACAGAAGTTTTGTTGGAAGTTATCTTCTGACAATAACTTTTATTGACTGATTGCTCTTGTGCAGACATAGCCTAAGGATTATTTATAAGAGGGAGAAAAAAGGGAAAGAACTAAAATGGTCAAGGAAATCAATATATACAGTTATTTCAGAGGTCTTCTGGCAGGTCTGAAGAGGTGATGGAATATAATACTGGCTTGTAAAGTCTTTGGCAACTTTCAAAAGATTGGAAGGTCCTCAGTCCCTTGGCTGGAATGCTCCATTTAGAGTAAATCCATACTTCAGAGATCAGAGCAAGAAAAAGGCAAAACAGAGAAGCTTGCACGGTCTTCTATACCCTGGAAGGAATGTTTTCATCTTATTTTGTTGAAAGTTAGTTACGAGATGGGCTCCAAGATCGCATGAGGAAGTCATATGCCGTTGTGTACTTTGATGAGTCATAGAAGGACTCTGCTTTAGCTCAATAGTACAAGTTATATTCTAATTCTAGAGTTATAAATTTGGTAAGATTATTGTACCATCCCTAATAAGTTCATTAGCTTTCCAAATCTGTCTTCTGTAAAGTAAGGTATGCCAAAGTTGTATTCATTGGTAGAGTTCAATACCCTGCCACAAAATAAATTGAGGGGAATTTGCATGATAAAATGTGTGAGAAAAATTCTGTCTTTAACTGAATTTGACATGATAAAGTCATTACATAATTATGCTCCTTCTTTTTATATTTTATAATACTAACTGTGGAATCTACTACAGATTAAACTACATTTGATGTTGTATTTGACAGGAAAACAATTTAATGTTTCTTGACTAAAAATGATTGATTGAAGATTGTGCGCTATCCCCCCCCCCCATTTTAATTGTTGTTTTCAATGGAAAAGATTTGTCAAGAGAACAGATCTATGCTCTATCAGTTTGTGTTCCTATTACAAAATTTGTGATGGGAATAAGGGATCACTTTTTTACTGCCTGATGTGTTCTGTGGAGTATTGGTTGCCTATTCTAACATTTCCCCATCTACTAATTAAGTTTTAAATAGGAAGCAATGGAGTGGTTAGCAAATCGAAAGGAAGCATACAGAAAAGGTTGAATTTTACACTACAAAGCTCAAATTTGATGGAATATATCCAATCTTTAAAATAAGAAATGAAACCCGTAAAAGGCAGTTGTAAGTTCATATAATGAGATAAAGCTTGGTTTTTCTTTAAATGGTGCTGACCACTTCTCACCCAAATGGAAATGATGAACCATCACGAAACCTCAAAATTACCTATGTAAAAAAATTTATTGGACCAAGTTATACTGGTGAGAGAGAGAAGCTTTCGAACTTACACAGAGCTCTGTCCCAAACCTGAAGAGCAGGGTCACACCAAAATACAACGGATTGTTTAGGTAAGTAGTTAACTCATATTTCAAGGGATCATTTAAGATGAAGTGTCCTGTTAACACGCCATAAATCCAGTGTTCATGATGTTTAGTGTTTAGCAAAATTATGAACTTAAGCTCCCAGTCTTGTCTTCAGAAAATGTAGCAAAGGTTTCCTATGAGGATGGAGAGGTCAGATCCCTCTAAAGGAGGAGCCTGAGAGCTGAAATTCATAACTTTGCTAAACACTAGAAATCATCTAAAGAGAGCTGCCAGATTAATGACCTATCCCAGCAACCTGTAATACACCAACACCTCACACAGTTGCCTTCCCCATCCCCTATCACTTACCCCATTGTATTCAGAAGTGGTGAACTTCTAGGCTTGATTCATGGTTTCCTTGTGCCTCCTTTGTGCTGGTTAAGAAGTTGGAAGCACAAGGTCACCTACCAAACAACGTCTGCCTGCCAGGTGGAGTGTGTTCCACTCACAGGTGGCCACAGAGCAAAGCAGCAATTTCTAGCTCACCATGGGTGGGCATAGGGGTATTTAGGGTGAGGGAAGATAAAGGTGGGATCTTCCTCTGCCCTGCCTATCTTCCAGTTTCTTTCAGACTGCAGTGAATAGGATAAGACCACATTGTATATGGCAAATTTTAGAGCAACAGGTCAATGTCTGAACTGGTGTCAGGGAGCCCAAGGATCAGGGAGTCAGAGTTATGTTCCCTCGTCCTCTGCATTAGTATTAGCACCAGTGAAGGAATGAATTTAGCTGTGTACATTGATTGATTTGGTCTGACTCACAGTGAGGTCCGGTCCACACTAGAGAGCTACACTGGTATAACTATGTCACTCAGGTCTGAAAAGTCCACACCCCTGTATGATGTCATTATGCTAACCTAAGTCCCTGCTTAAACAGTGCTATGACCCGCAGACATAGCTAATATCTTTCAGGAAGGTGGATTAACTCTAATGGCAGGAGAGCTCTCTCCCGATGGCTTAGACTGTCTTCGTTAAAGCACTCTTGTGGTGCACACAGCTGCACCAGTGCAGTGTTTTAAGGATAGACCTGCTCTTAGTTACAAGACAGTCTAACCTGGTATAATTTACTCTGGGAGGCATCTTAATTTACATGTTTTAGCTGTTGATCCTGCAAACCATGCCAATTTAGGCATCCAGACTCATGAGTAAGGGGGTATAAGGGAGCCCTGAATGTATATAAGGGGATTCTGTGAGGTGTAAGCAAGCCCGCCCTGCCCTGCCCCTTCTCTGTCAGGAGCACAGAGCAGGGGGGACCCGGAGGTAAGACAGACCTGTCAACAGGAGTGCGTAAAGGGGGCAATTGCACTGGGGCCTGAACGTTCAAAGAGGTGCAGAGCTCCCGGATGCCACCGCTGGTACTGTGACAGTGGTGGCTGCCATAGCTCTGGGCCCTTTTGGATTGCCACCAGAGTGCCACTCTACACAGCTCTGAGGCCTCGGGGGGTCAGGTATGCCATGGTCTGGGGGGAGCCAATAGCTGACTGCCCTCAGCTCCGCCCCTTTCACCCTCAGGCCCACCCCTTCTGAGGCACAGAGCCACCCCTGGGCACTGGCTCTGTTGGCCCCATGTCTGATCTGCACTGCTCCTACCCCTTTTATATCCCAGTTGAAGCTAACTGCATCTAGCTTCACTCATACCTTGTTGCAATCCATAGCGTTAGCCCTGTGGCTAGAGAGATTTGACAGAAAAACACTTCATTCCTATGCAGAATATTAGAACCTGTAACGGGGTCTGATTTATACCACCTTACACATCACTGCTGAAATCACCCCTTTCTTTCTAGTGGCATCTCTGTCCTCTCTGAGCCTTCTCCAAGTAAATTGGCTGTCATATTTCATGTGTAGAGAGATGGATCATTAGTAGCTCACATGCAGCTGTGAATTTTTGAAACAAAGCCATTTGTTTGTTTACGTTGCAGTAGATACTTGCAGGTCTTTGAGGGTATTTCTTACATAGCAGTTCCAAAGGAGGAGATAGGTGTAGTTTGTGAATTTCTTTTCATTATTAGGCAGTTAATAAGAGTATGAAATTTAGTTTCAGATGAAGGGATATGTTGATCCAAAGAGTTAATGAATAATAATTGCAGAGATGAAGGTAATTATTGTAATCATACTAGCTTAAGGGAGAACGCTTCAGGAAGATATTAGTAATTACTACACTTGAGCTAAAAACACAAGATGTGCAATTACCTGTGAATATACCTTTGGGATTATCCCAAATATACAAGATCATTACAAAATTGTGAAACCTTCCAACTAAAATGATGTTTAAAAAAAAGCAGAAAATCATAAAATGATAAGAGTTAGAGCAGCTACTATTGATAGAACTGTTACATGCCTTTATGGAAAATTCCTCTAGAATTCAATAGAAACATTTTCTTTTTCACGGATTTAATTAACCACTGTGTAAATGATATCTCTGCTACAAAATTCTGTAGAAAGTTTTAAAAACAATAGAAATGCTATCATTGTCTATTTCATTTCATTTTTAAAAGCCTGATGATATAATCCATATTATATTCCATAGGACATTTCCTGAGCAGACATTCAAACATAGCACCAAGGCTTAGAGATACAGAAAAATGAGTCTTGCACAGATACAACACACTTAAAAAATCACCGCTTTCCCTGAAATTAGAGGGTAGTCTGTTAGAGTTCAACAGCATGAATTCCATTAACATCAATGAGAGTGGCAAGTCTAAAATTTGGTAACTCTTTAGTAAATATAAGGAGTTTATATCCCTACCAGAAACCACTCTTAACCCAAATCATCATTCAATACCTTTGCTCCTGTGCAGGAATTAATTTAAAAAAAAAAAAAAAGAAAGGTAACTGTGCAAAACCAATATCAACAGGCTGCTGGAAGTAAAGCAAGAAGAGTGCTATCATATTTTTCTAAATCTGTAGTTCATCTAATTATGCATGCACAAATGAAGTTTTGGAGATTCATGTCTGAGAGTGATACAAATAGGGTTTCCATTTTTTGTTTGTATAAGAGCTTGGGATCTTTATTATAATAATAACTACAAGTGGGTTGAGAAGTTCATTCCAGCATAGAACTTTCATTGGAGACAATCTTAGTATTAAGTTGTATGAAACTAGCTTTCATTCACAAGTGTTTTTGGTCTTGCGATTTCAAACTTTGGGTTTTCTGCAAGGTGATTCACATCTAAGAACAAAACAAAATAAAACCCTTGTGGGCTGTTTAGCACAATGAAACCAGGCATTAGTGTAAGGGATAGAAAAACTTATTTCAAAACCTAGGCAGGCGTAAGTGTGTACCTTAAATATAGATAGTGCTGAATTTGCTCTCATAATTTCTCCTTTCCTTTCATAAACTCTGTTCAAAATTCTCCTCTGTGGAACACAAATCCATATCTTTATCATTCAAATTTAAGTGGGTCCAACATTAAGGAAAACAGGCTTATCAGTCCCTAATATTTTTAACAAGTTGATTTCCATTTGCCTGATTGGAGACTGGTTCATGTTGTACTGTGGATCTCACGTGATATTTTTACGGATAAGTAAACTGCCATTTAGTTCTGCATTCTGTGAAAGGAAAAGGACTTCCAATGTGCAGCTTGATTAGCTTAGAAACATTTAAAATGTAAATAAGTTTTAGGACTCTGGACCTCTTCCTGCTTTTTTCAATGACTCTTGGTCTTACTAAGTTCTGCTCTGCTAGAGCATTCTGAAGGTTCACAGCTCTTTGTCCATATGCCGGATACATATGTCTATGCCACCATGTGCTACCCGTTTTGTTTGCAAAAGTCCTCCCTCCTAAATATTTGGACTGTTGGGTTTCCATCATGTATTTTCATATACTTATACCAAATGCACTTGACCAACTTGTTAGAGAGTTCATTATAAGGTTTTAGTGTTATGTGCCTCACATTATTTTTACTTGTCTACAATCACATCAGTTGCACCTACATACTAAAATAGTTATCTTTCCAAAACTTTACAGGTCAGACAAGTCCTTAATGCGGATTGCTGCTTCTTCTGTTCTCAGTTACATTGTAAAACTCAGTTAGTCCCTGTTTGGATTATTATCTAAACAATGTTCAGAGCACAGTCCAGTTCTCCCTTCTTGTGACATTTTGCATAGGTAATCTTTGTTGTAAAGACAAGGCTACAAATGAGCAATTTTGAGTTATAACATTAAAGTCCTGTTCATTAACAATTGGCAACAAGGAAACAAAGGGCTGAGTTTATCAGCTGAAGCACTCATTATCAGTGGATTTCTGAGCTCTGTATCTACTGACTCAGCTGAGTTTCAACCAGCCGGTTGACTATTTACTCTTCAATCTTCATCTAGCAGCAGGACAGCAGTGCGACAGACTTGCCATGATCCAATGAGAAGGTGGTACTGTTCTGGATGTAATTAACTTTATGATGAATAGTATATTGATGTTGCTGCCTCCCTATCAGCTCTTAGAATGTCTTCATGCATATTCAACAGCAATTAACAGACAACCCTGAAAAATAAAATAAAAGATGTCTGGAACCCTCCTGCAGAGAAAACAATCTCTTCAAATGAATCCCTGAGTAGCATTGTCTCAGGACAATCCTGTTCAAAAGAAGCTACATTAGCTATAACTGTAAAGCTCTAAATCAATATACACTCATATTCAAAGATCATATTCACTATGCTAAATTAATCCCATCTGTACAGCAGCTTGAAACCAGATTGTTATTAAAAAAATACCTGCCTGGATATCCCTGAATTACTCTGCTGCCTCCTTATCTTCTGTATTACGTTTTCCAACAAGCCCTTATAAAATGCTGGAGTGTATCCATCTACAGCACAAAACATATTCAAGCAACAGTTACTTTCTGACCAAAAGTAGTAGTAGTAACATATGCTAGATAGAAAACACAGACAATTTTCAAGACAACTCAATGTTGCTCATCTTTTCATAGGAAACTCTGAGAGACTGACCCTTAAATTTGGTGTGTTCGTAGTCTTCAGAACAAAAATACTGATTTAGGTTATAAATTCCAAGTTGTACAGTGCATTATAAAGGTGAAAAGTAGTTATTGTCCCTTGACTACATAGGTGGTAAAATTCACACTCAGTTAACCACCACCTGCACTACATGATTCTTATAACCTCTGTAACTAAAGATCACAATATAGCCAATCCTAGATAATCTCTTGGAAATGGACACATGCAAGTACAAAAGATCACAGCTGTATTCCTGTGGGCCAAATCAAATCCTTCCACTGATGTTAAAGGTTTCGTCCTGGGGATACATTTGGCTCTTTGCATCTTATTTAAGTCCATTTTATCAAATTTTGTGTTTTCTAACTTGAAGAGTGATGTTTTTAAACTTATTAGGGTATAATATGTGAACCAGAAATCAGGTGCAGATGATGGATACAAAAGTAATTAAACTGGCTGCACCTTGCCTGTGCACCTGTGTTTGGAATCGATTAATGGACAATCTGGTCAACAGATCTAATGTTGGAAACAAATAGCTTTTTTTTCCCCGTATATCAAATGGAAAATGTGCATAATGCAAATACTTATGGACTTGTTCTTATCTAGCCAATCTCAACATGTTTTGGATTACAGGTTATATGCAATGACAAGGTTTAACCCCCGCCCCACATGTCTCAGATAACATTGTATTCAACTCAGTAAGTTGCTTGGCTTTGATCCTTAGCATTCTTAAAAAAAAAAAGTACTGCTGAATGATGCAATTGATTTACTTATATTTAAGGAGTAAGGTCAGTGTAATGGTATAACATGCACTGATCAAAGCAAAGCATTTGAAAGGAAAAGGCATAACATTCCCCTCAAGCTGAGGGGAGTAAGATATGTTCAGAACAATTTTTTTTTAGTGGAGACAAATTTAGGACAGCATATGCTTAATGCCTGTTAGTCTCTGTCTGGATTATTATCTAAACAATGTTCTGAACCCAGTCCCGCATATCTTCTGGCTCATTTGGTGGAAAAGCTGCCTTCAGACAGTGATATGGGAGCTTTGTGAACTATAATGGTCAAGTCTCCTGTGTGATAATATCAAAGATTGCACAACTGAACTCATCCCTGAGTTCCTCAGCTGTGGAGTGCAGGGCAACTAAAATGTCTGAGAACTTGAGCAGATGTTGTTAATTTGTTCTTGGGACATTCTGCTCGATTTAATTTTAAAATCCAATCCGCTTTTAACATTCAGTTGATGGCATGAATTTCCTTTGTGCCTATTCCTCCCTAGTTATGGTCTGTTTGTTCTTCCCATTAAAGTTAATAGGACTGAAGTACGTGCAGTGATACCGTATTTTCCCCTCAGTCAGGTAGCAACTAAAGATGCAGAAGCTGTCAGCTGCCTCTTCAGCACAAAACATATGTTCTCACATTAATAGACAGTCTACAGGGAGAGATGCATTTTGTCATGCAGGTGAATCGTATTGCCCAACAACAGTTCACAACTTAACACAATGTAACACTCCTCATGTTAATCGGAAAGCTGCTGTCAATTCATCAGGCAGCTTTTGTAGCATAAAAGGACAGTAAGACTAGTGAAAATGACATGTTTGACTCCAGCAGAATTTTTCTGAGTAATCGAAACCAAAGAGTAAGTCAGACAGTAGGAGATTTGTATCATGTCATCAAATACAAGGTAAAATATTTCTGAATATTGCCAACATCAAATGTTATTTTTGGTGCAAGATCAAAGACCAGAGAAAAAGTATCTGAAGAGGACTGCAGTTTGGGTGGAAGGTCACTGTTTCATATTGATACATTTAATGAATAATAATTGAATGTTGTGATTTCCAGTGTGCTAAGCTAAAAGTCAATGTGCAGGCACCAGAAACAATTTTTACTATAGCATCCTATAATTGAAATAAATTGCCCATGAAGATAAAGTTGCAGCTGTTGCTACTGGTTTTTTTTTTCCAATCAAATCATGCTGGTGGAAACTTACTTTGGACTTTGTTAGGTCTGATAAGATTTTATTGGTTATTTGACCTAAAAATGAATACATAAAATAAAATATATTCCTTGAGGCTCTCACATTGTTGCATGTGGCACGGTGTCATAAATTGGGAATTCATCTGTATAATTTATGCATTCTTTGTGAGATTATGAACCCTATGGCTGTGGCTACACTAGCCCCTGCCTTTCGGAAGGGGCATGCTAACGAGCCACTTTGGCAGATGCTAATGGGGCGCTGCCATGAATATGCAGCACCTCATTAGCATAATGGCATACATGTGCATTTTGAAAGCGCCATTTTCGAAACACACCACCGCCCATGTAGACAGTGGCCTTTGGAAAGTACCCACTGGACTTTGAAAGGCCCTTCTTCCCAAAACCAAATGGGAAGAAGGGGCTTTCAAAGTCCAGGGTCCTTTCAAAAAGCCCGTCTACACGGGCGGCATGCGTTTCGAAAGCAGCGCTTTGAAATGCACGTGGATGCCATTATGCTAATGAGCATTAGCCTGTGTAGCCACGGCTAGTGTAGCCACGGCCTAGGTGCCTGTCAGGCAGCAAACTCTGTTTTGGACGGGCACTCTTTTGCCTTGTCTATTGTCTCTTTGCTTCTGTGTTGAACTGAAAATGCCAAAGACTTGTGGGAAAAGAATACCTGAGGACGGCTAACACTTAAACTTAGTCAGTTTAGACAAAAGATGGTCCCTGCTCAGAAGAAGTGGTTCAGTACTGGTGAAGTCTCATTGGCAGCGAAGGTAGGGGTTTGCACTCATGTTAGGGAGCTGGCAAGGGTGTCACCTGACATAGAGGCCTGAAGGTTTTAAAATCCTAGAGGGTCTTTATCTGCTTTATCTGGAAGATATTACATACAAACACACATTGTAAAGTGCATATATGCTGCACAACCACTCCCTGCCCTGCAAGTATTCAGCTATAAAACGGAAGACTCAACCCTTTACTTGGGGAGTCTGAAGAGTCAGAAGTAGTTGGACAGTCAGTGGGCTCTAACACTCTCAGGGAGGTGCCAGGTGGAAGGAAGGTGTGTGTTCTGAAAGTGTGCCTAGAGACCCGTAATCGTAACAGTTGCTGGACTCTATTCAGTCTCCAGGAGTATGAAACACGTGGGGATCCACAGCATAGAAGCTCCCCACACTGCTCAGAACGGCCAGACGTGGGGTCCTATGCTTCTCTGAATGACAATCTAAGCTTGGGAGGAGGTGAGACTTTGCCTGCCAGACTCACCTCCAGCACGCTCCTTTCCAGCCAACGGAAGCTGCAAGCCTTTGCTGGAGGTGGGGGCAGTAGGAGACTCCCCCCAAGGCTCACAGTGGCACTCAGAGCAAATGGCTCCACAGCTGGCCACTTTGAGCAGTGTGTGGGGGCAGGTCAGATAGGGAGCCAGTGTGGGGCTGGGCCATGGGACAGATCTCCCACCTTGGTGGGGAAGATGTGGCCTTCAGGCAGTATTTTGCCCACCCCTTATCTAAGATGTACCTATACCCTACACAAAATAGCTTAAATGTGTTGCCTCTGATGGTAGTGGATAAGAGTAAGGGTGGGCAGCAATGGAGTGGCCCATCCTCTGAGTTTGCCATAGGGTCTCTCAGGTCCTCCCTAGATTTCAGGGGAAAGTAACTTCTTTCCTGCCACATTGATGAGGCTGTCTCCTCTATATGTGGCCTCCTCCCATTCTTAAAGGGTGTTTGCATATATCTGTAAATGCCCGGAGCCTGTTCATTTATTTTTTTTTCTCACATGCATCCACAAGTGGGAACCATGTTCCTCCAATCCGCTGTGGCGGGAAAAACACAGTGCATGGTGTATCACTTGTTCTGAGCCATCATTTGCTGTGTGGTTAAGTTAACTTCCCCTGAGTCTAGAAATTCTCCTCAGAAGACAGTTTACATTCTAGATCTGTCATTTATTATACACTTATTGCCATTTGCTGTTAGGCTATATTACAGAGCTACTGCTAAGATGTAGACAGAGAAATTCAGCTGATAAGGAAATCATGTGGGCCATTATTGCTTTTCAATGGGGAGTAGAGCATTTTGTTCTCATGAAGACTGAATGTTTGCTGTTCAGCCCATTCTGTCTACTGTTCATTGCTGTGTTGTGTTACACAGCAATTCTTTAGCTGTAGCTGGTGAACTGGCACGAGCAGTCACTTGTGCAAGCATTAATTTAAGGAGATGTTTTTCCCTTTGCCTATACCTGTGCTGGAGGTGGCTTTTTGGAGTGCCATCCGTTCCCCTGCCCTCTAGATAAAGAAAGTCACTGGGTGATAAAAGTCAGCAACTATTGCTATTAAATGCAAAGTTAGTAAAAAATGAGTCAGTGGTGGCAGTGATTTTGTCAGGACACATAATGGTGGTGGGTGCAAAAATGAACCCATTTCATCAGATTGTGTTTGAAGTTGAGCAGTTTATCCCATGTCTTCCACAGACTGAGAGATAGTCCTAGCTTGTTAGTTTCAACCAAGTAAGAATGTCATACTGATTCTAGACAAGGGAATGCAACTAGAAGTATATGGAAAGATGGTACTGACATCCATGACTGAGGACCATGTTTCCTACTTGCCCATCAGTTTTGCGTCTTGGGATTTTATTAGATCTCCAGCTGCCCCTAGAGCAGAGTACCTAAGGGCATGGTTTCGTGGGTGTTGGAAGAAAGAAATGCATCCATCTTTCCAAAGCTGGACTTTTATGATGGATCCTGCATGGGTCAAAGTGCCACAGGCAGGGTCAGGAGCTTCTTTATAGATTTAATTAAAAATAATTTGGCAATAACAATCAATTTTTTATCAAAGAGACAAACAATAACCAATGTTACCAGTGCCGTGCAGTGAGTCAGCTGAGGGACGTAGCTGGCCTGATCTTTGGTAAAGGTGCAGTTGTGAGAGTGTAATCATATACTTAATTTAAAGCTTGTAAAGGTTTTTGATGCAATGCAAGATATTTAATGAAATGCAACTTAAGTTACAGCCAATTCAATTTACAGTCCCTAAGAAATAAATAAGGGATAAATCACAGTGTTTGTAGAGGGTTAATAAATGGCATTTCAACAATGTTTTAAGTGTTTTGCTGCCAACTAGTTTTTATTATGTACTGTAGTCATAACAAAAGGTACCTAGAATGTTACTTTTTAATATGGATTACGAGACAGTATGAAACACTGCTGTCAGGTCAGCATCACCATAGTGGAAGGAATGGCAGAATGCTCACAACATATCACATGAAAGTGCGGGAGAGAAGCGGAATCTTTGGCTAAGGACCCACCAGTGCCGTCATAGAGTGTCTAATATTCACAAAAGACTCCTCCTACTCCAATCTACACAAATAGAAAACAGTTTTCAAGGGCACATATTCCAGACATTTTTCGTGATCTTTTGTGCCCTTGACATGACTCTGTTGTGCCCTTGCCTGGTGCAGACAGTGGGTTGGCTGGCTATAAAGGGTCTATGCTAGTTGAGAACACTCTTGTGCTGCAATAATTTTCAGATAGACAGGTCCAGCTGCTTTTTGCACCAGATTAGGGCAATGGAGCCAGAACACATGAGAGAATCTGTACCTTCAGGTTTGTTTGTATAAATGTAAGCTTTGTGACAGACTACTGGATAGAGAGCCAGAGCCAGAGCTCTGACACAGTAGCCCTGCCCAAAGAAGGTTATGTAAAGCAACTGGGGGTGCAGGAAAGGGGATTGGGGGGGAAGGGGAGGAGCCAGGGCATGGAAAGCTCTGCATTCCTGTAGCTGGGTAATCAGAGGGGTTTCTGTGATTATCTGTAAATAGGAAGTGGTGGAACTTTCACACCTGAGAAAAGCATGGCTGTCTGGAACTGGAGTTGTCTACACTGAGTATATGAAAAGAACAGGGTCTGGGGCCCAGGAGAGTGAGAGGCCCTGCTACAACTTTTTTGAAATATAAACTTGAATGTAAAGCAGCAACCTTTGCTAACCAAGTTTTTGTCACTTTATATACTAAATCAGTGTTTCCCAAACATTTGTGAATCCCTTTCAGGATTTCGGCCTTATTGGTGTGCACCCCTTTTCCTGTGCCTTCCCAGTGCTTACCTCCTGATTTTTAGTAATTTATTTTCTGCCATGTACCCCTTGAAATGCTTTCATGAACCACTGGTGGTATGCATACCACACTTTGGGAAACACTGTATTAAATCATTAAACAAATTATAAGAGTTCAGATCCCCTCTATTGCATATGAAATTATAGCCATTAAATTGAATATTCAAATCTGACACATGCAGAATATAAACAGCTTAATATATTACAGTACACAGTGGAAAAAAAACCCTCTTAGAATGATTTACATGTTTACAACTATAAAAGTGGTTAATGTGCAGCTATGCCAAATTTCAATAGACAATGAGTTAATTTAATCCAATCTTACTGCCAACTTTATTGCTAAGAAATTGAAAAATAATATGCATGGCTGATATAAACATTAATCACCTGAAAGATGACATATGAAAGCATACTACTCTTTTTTTAAATAATGCAAAACCTAACCGTGCTCTGCTCCAAACTGTATTATGCACACAGTAGGAGTATGGGAGAAAGCTGAACATTTTATGAGTAAAACCTTTGTTTTGCATGTTCATAATTCCACAAATGAACCACAGTATTAAAGATAACTGTAATAACTCTTATAATGTGAATCAAAATTGTTCCGGAATGCTATGCTGAAGCCCGTGCTGTAATAGTTTCAAATTGCAAAATGAATTTTGTGATAAGAAAAAATGGACCTAATGTAAAATGAGGGGCCACAGGGAATATAAATTATTATATAGTATCTGCCAAACCAAACTCTGAGACATAACTTAAAACAAGGGAAACATATTTGTGTATTTGTCCTTGTTGCTATGGTTTCATAAATCTTCACTTTTATTCTGCTCGCCAAAGTCATGCTTTAAAGATAGCTTTGGAAGCTCTCTTTCTGCAGTAACTAGAGGCCCAAAAACTCTTCAGTTCAACACAACTCTACTATTCCGATCACCATTTAGTACTGGTATATTGAGATGGACCCTAGTCCAGGGGTCAGCAACCAAAACAGCCATTTTTTCCAATTCAGTAAAAAATTCGAGAGCCATAATGCAAGTGCATATGAGATGGTTCTTAATAAATAATATCAAACTATACTTCTTGTTCTTAAAATAGGGATTATGGCGCACACACCATGATTTGTAATGCGACACATGTTTACTTCAGGATGTTCAGACTTTTTACGTATTCTATTTCCTCACACTTTACATGTGTTTTATACCACTATCTTCCTGACTTTTGCTGCAGAGCCCCCTCTCTCTCTGGAGGACACTAGGGGGAGTTATCCAACATTTTGAGATCGCAAATTGTTTGCTATTTAGATATGAGTAGTGCATTTTTGGGCTTTTAGATGTTAATTATTTATAAAAAAAAAAAAATTATCTGGTTTTTTTTTTGCTTACTTTGCAATTATAGCACTGGGAGCCACAAAGAAGTCCTTAGAGAGCCGCATGTGGCTTCAGAGGCGCAGGTTGCAGACCCCTGCCCTAGACTATGGAGACACTTATTCACTTCATTAGGAATTGGCACTGTACCTGACTCTGCCCACGTATATTTGACTCTAGAATACGGGCCTTAATGTTAACCTCCTGCCCATTCTTTCTTTGATATATTTGAAAGTTTTTTTTCTCACACCACTCTACACACCTTGGCCCTTTCTACACAGGCCACTTTCTTCGAAAGTGGCATGGTAATACACGGTCCAAAACATGCTAATGAAGTGCGGATGCAAATTTCCCACACCTCATTAACATAACGTCACGTGATTTGGAGTCTGGAAGACCGTTCTTCCGGACTTCAAAACGCCATGTAGAAGCGCGGCCCCGGGGGAGCTTCTGGAAGGAAGTCCTTCTTCCAGAGGCCCCTTCTTCCTGAAAATTTTTGGGAAGAAGGGGCCTCTGGAAGAAGTACTTCCTTCTGGAAGACCCCCGGGGGGCCACGCTTCTTAGCAGCATTTTGGAGTCCAGAACGGTCTTCCAGACTCCAAATCATGTGACCGTATGCTAATGAGGCACGGGGAATTTGCATCCATGCCTCATTAGCATATTTCGGACCGTGTATTACCATGCCACTTTCGAAGAAAGTGGCCTGTGTAGAAACGGCCCTTTGGTAAATACTGTGGGCCACTGGTGTAAAGTGAAATAAATTGGAGTCGATTTCATTAATGCTGTGCCAGTTTACACTGGTTTAAGACTGGCCCTATGGATCTTGATGCATTTTAGGAAACTACCATACTTCCAGCTTTGATATACTTCACACTCAAAGCTGTGGAAGGAATAATCCATATCGTTAGAGCCAGCTTGTGATGTCATTCATCAGACTAGGTACATTACCTTTCTCCACCAGCAATTATGTTGACCGCAAGGGGATAGAGCATAGATTTAAAGTATTATTCAACATTAATAAGGGGATCATAATCTGGTTCCTTGTAATTAAGTAAACATGAAATATACTGAAACAAACTTAATCAATTTGTATGTCAGGCGGGCATAATGGGAAGTGACCTAGACACACACAGACACACGTGGGTTCTCTAACCACCTGACAGCTATTCCAGCTGTATGTGACTGATGGATTCCCATATAAAAGTAGAATCCTCAAATGTTTAATTAAATTGGCTAGCCTGCTTTGTACTGCTAGAGCTGCACAAAGCAGACTTAATGGGGCTGAATAGGTGCCTTCTGGAGGATGATGCTGAGCAAATTAAGTCTTCAGAGTGGCTTTGATGTAAACTCATTCTGGATAAAAATTTATTCCATTTGATTCCATAGATACCTCAAATAACAATGTGTTGTTTCATTTACTCATCTGATTCTGCAGTCTAGAAATCTTAGTCTGTAAAATTGATCATGCTGCTGAAGTCATTGTTCATAAATATATAATGAAATGCAATTATTAATTATAACGATAGAAGAAAAAAGCAGCAAGTTTTAAGTTAAAATTGGATTAAAACATAATCAAATATGAGACAAGGATTTTTCCTAGAGAAACAATTTAAAATGATACAACAATAGCAATAGTGCACTAGAT
Source organism: Carettochelys insculpta (assembly GCF_033958435.1). Classification (NCBI taxonomy): domain Eukaryota; kingdom Metazoa; phylum Chordata; order Testudines; family Carettochelyidae; genus Carettochelys; species Carettochelys insculpta. The sequence continues at coordinate 55,877,255 of NC_134140.1, forward strand.
AGAGTACAAGTTATCAGCCAGACATTGCTAAAAATACTCACTAGCTTCTTAGTTTACAGATCATCCACAAGATGAAATTATTTAATTGTTTTTACAGAAGTTCTATAGCAGAATTTTGATCTCAGAGCTGAAATTGCGTGTGTGTGTTGGTAATCCATGTTTAGTGACATAGCACTGTAGCTTGTGCATTCACCGCTACAGGACCTAGGACTGCACTGGAATCTACAGCCAGGTTGCAGTCAAAAGTGCATTCTCTTTATGACAGGTGCACAACTTCCTAGTAGTGTCCCCTGAGGTGCAAGTCACCCTAAGAACAGAGCTGCTGATTGGGATGAGGGGGCAGGGGCAGGCGGCTGAGGAAGTGACTGCCTCGGCAAGGTTTTTGTGTTTGTGGAAAGTTCCATAGGCCACAGAGCCGGGGAGTGTCATTGCTGGATCATTCTTAAGGAATAATCCCACACTAAACTGGTACAGATGATACTGGAATGGCCCAGAGCACACTCCCATTGTTGCAATGCCACTGAAATTTGACCCATCTGCCCTTCCCTACAGACAGCAGGATGGCTAGGCCAAATTTCTGTGTGTGGTGTTATGATTTGGTGCACAGGGTCGTCATGCCACTGAGCTTTGCTTAGACTGCGCCTCAGTCCAAGCAGCCTGGCAGAGGCTATATCTACACTAGAGCGATCCATTGACACAAGTTTCTGGTGGAATATATCTTCCAACAAATATTCTGTCGACAGATCATGGACAGGTTTCCAAGTGGGTCAAAACAGCGATCCACTCTGTTGACAGAGAGCAGCTGGACTGCCCAGCCCCTCTCTTGACAAAACACCCACCTGGAAGCATGGCTGACAGAGTGGCCTGTTGTCCTGGTAGCCCTGTCTGTTGACAGAGGGCCCCCTCGGAACATTCAGACTGGTTTTGTGTCAACAGAATCTGTCGACAGAAGAATTCTTCATTGTGGGGGAGTGGGATAAGGCTGTTAACAAAAGTGCTGCATTCTGTTGACTGACTGACTGACAGAACACCTTGGGAATTTGGATGCTCCCTAGGTTTTGTCAACAGACCCGCTAATGTAGACCTAGTTAGTGTTGTTACAGCTGGCACGTGGGGAGTTTGTTGTTCTACTATGGAGTATAGGAGGGTCCTCTCGTAACACATGGAGGCTAACTTGTGCATTGTGTGGGTAAGAGAGAGGGGAGACTCCCCAGTTGAGACACACCCTGGGTCACTGTGGGAAGAGGAGGATGGAGAAGGAGATGATCAGGAACTGGAATGGGGCCCCTGCCTGCTGAGGGCCTGGCATTTTCTCCCCAGACCAAGAAATATGTGAATTGTCACCATGGCCCAAAAGTGGCAAGATATAGATGGCGCCATGATTCCAGCCAGTTGGCTCTACTAAATGGAGCTGCTAATGCTTGCTGCTCATTGCCACTTCTGCAGTGCCACATTCTCTGGTTCCCGTCACTTAGGGCAACTCAGTGATTTCAGCTCTCAGTGATTGCTCTGGGTAGTGGGAAACTCTGCACCACTTCTTTTCATTGACTTTTACTGCAACACTGTCCCCATTCCAGGTTTAAAGGTTAGCCCTAGACCTGCACCTCCATAAGGCTACAATTTAGTCATGGAGGTCATGGCAGTCGCAGATTCTGTGACCTTATAGAACTACCATGTCTTCTTCAGGGGCTGAAGCTGGGGCTGACGCTGTGCCTTGAGCCCACCTCTGCCCCATAGTTTCTGCTGGGGCTGCAACTGGGCCTTGCACTCCTTCCCCGCGGCTTCAGCCAGGGGCTACAACTGAAGCCATGCACCCCTCTCCCTATGTGGGGTCTGCATCTGGGTCTGTGTGCCCCTGTACCATGGTGGTGGCAGCAGCTGGTGCCACGCATCCCTGTCCCACAGTTTAGAGGGGGCTGAAGCCTTGCCCTTATCCTGGGCCTTGTAGGATTATTTTTAGTAAAATTCTCAGATGGCTCTGGGCTCTGTGAATTTTTGTTTATTGCCCATGACATGCTTGTGACATTTATTAAAACCACCCCTGACAAAATCTTAACCTTGCTCATGGATGATTTTGCCTCTAGTAATCACTGAACAGAAACAAGAATTCGGAGTCCACTCAGCTCTGTTTTTAAACAGTGGAGAAAGGAGAGGAGAGGTCATTTGATATCCAGGACTCTTTAGGCAGAATCTGTTCTTGTCCTTGCTCCCCTCTCATCTTTGTGGGGATTTGGCATCCCTACTGCTGGTTAAGGTGATACCCATAGACAGCGCAGGCTAAGTATAGTTGTGCTACTCTTTATTCAGGCAATAAGGATAATATTTTTTTACCTCTGCATTCAATACTGGAGTGACCTGAACTCCAAATCAGTCTGAATTCATCACTTTGCCAAAGCAGATCCGTCAGAGTAAATGTCTTACGAAAATAGTTTCTGTTCCTGAGGTCCTTTTCCCCGCAATGCCTCACTAGGACTGGGAAGCTCACATTCAGACCCTGCTTACATTAACATCAGGTGCCCAGGTAGCAGTGGCTCATGTATCCAAAAAATGAGAATGAAGATAATTTAGCCAAGGGAAAATTAGTAGAATATAATTTGTGACGGGGTCAGGCCAGAGGGCTAGCTTACAAGGGGGGAGGGGCAGCTCTCAAAAAGCAGAAACAGCCCCAGCTACTCAGGTGTAATCACAGGTAGAGTGGGAGCACTGGGGAAAGGGTGCTCTAAGTGAGTTAGCACTAGCTAATCCCACTTGAGGCTGCTATTGGCCTTTTAAAGGCCTTCCCCACTTCCAGTAGGGAGAGGGGTGAAAAAGGAGGTTGGAGAGGAAGGAGGAAATTAGAGCAGATGAGGAGAGAGTAGCAAAGGGGAAAACCAGCAACACCAGAGAAAGCAGGGGAGGTGAGGAGCTCCTGCAGAGAGTGTTTGGGGCTCCCTGCCCCGGTAACCTCTGGGCCCAGCTGGAGGCTGAGAGGGATGGGTTATTCAGTCCTTTGGACCAGGGGGATCCTACCTGCTGCCCTTTGAGCCAAGGGACACAAAGCCTGAATCCTGGTAAGGGCAAGCAGGCTTCATACCATGGGACTGCAGACTGAACAGAGGTCTGGGACCCTGGAGTGGTACTGATTCTGCCACAAAATGTGTTTACCAATATCAATTAAATTTATCTTTTAGACCTAATCGTAGACATTGGAATATTTTCCCCGGGATTGTAGTAACCTCTAAGGCTTCTTCCTTTATCAGAACTGTGTGGTGACTGACAGCACAACCCAGGATCAAATTTGATTCTGTAGCCATTTTGTTTCTCTATGAGACAATAGCGCTTCTAGGTAGTATCTTCCACTTTATTTTGATGGCTTCGGTCTCACTTTCAGCATGACTGTCTTCCGAAACCAAATTTTCTCTTGAGGAGAAGCCCATTGAAGTCTTGCCATTGACTTTAATGGGCATTAGCTCACCCCACGTGGATTCAATAGTTTCTCCTGATCGTGGATGGTTTTAGAGACATCCTTCTTTAAGCCTGAACTTAATGACTGATTATCCTGTGGCACGTAATGAAGATTATTATGATGTTTCCACCAACCCCTACCATATGGTGAGTGCTGTACAAACCTGTTGTTTTGACCCCAACCTTTACACTCTAATGCAAAACAGAGTCAGGGGATGATAGGGGAAGAAGTTATAGTGTGCACATTAGTCAACAAGGTGAGATAAGCTGAGTTTCAAATGTTTAATAACACAATTCAATAGTTTTTAAAGTTTGTACGTTATTCTCAGTTATGCCTCAGACCGATCCTTGTTAACTAATTTCTTGTAGATGTTGCAACAGAGATGGTTCTTCAGGAGGGCTCTGAGCAGGGAAAAGTTTGTTGTCTTTTGGATCAGAATAGAGGTGAAGACTCATCAATGGGAGACAGCATGGAAGAAAACATAAAAAGGGCATGGGGGTTTGGGATAGATTTGGGAACAGAAATAAAATGGGGTGGTAGAGGTGAGAGGACAACACCTGAGGAGTCAGAAAGGTATTGGAGGCAGAGTTGGACTGGTCTCTGAATGTAAGGACAAGACACTTGTGTGGTGGAGGAGTGGGAACAAACCCAGGGATTGAGAGAGGGAGGTATATGTTTATGACAATGGACAAAGAAGTTGGGTTTAAAGGTAGCATACTACATGAATTAGAGTGGAACAGTGGGTGTCAGAAGGTGAGTGAGAGTCTGGCATTAAAACGGGAGAATGAGGCTCTGAACTATAGATTTGCCCTGGTAGAGGCAAAAAGAAAAGTACAGATCTTGAAGAAAATTGCAGAGAATGGAGTAGGAGGATTTGTACATAGCTTGGATGGCGCCTTAATTACATGCCTGAATGACAGACTGAATGGTGGTGGTGGTGGTGGTAATAGGAAGGGAAAATGTATCTGAAAGCTGGGAGGGTGTACGAGAGAAGATGAGGTTAATTTCTGGGTCATGGTTAATTTAAACTGACAGCACGTCCATTATATTATTTATATTCTACATTATTGTTTTGTTCTATTTTCAAGTCCTCAGCAGAGTTGGACAAAATTGTTCAGCGTTTATTTGATGAAAAATGCAGTTTTGGTCTATCAAAACTATTGCTGAATTTGACACTACTTTACGTGGATGTTCACAAAACAGCCACCAGAGGAGGAGGTGATAGCATTGCTTTACCCTTCCTCCTATTCTTATTAGCTTTAGCCAAGCGGTTGAAGGCCTAATGGGGGACAAAAGAGACCAAGTTCAAATCTCTGCTCGAGAACTGGCCTGAAATGGACTTTTTTGATTCACTAACAGGACTTCCTCCCCAATTTTTTGGAAGTGCTATCAAACTGAAAGATCTATGATTCACTCAGCTCTACTTCTGAGTACCCAAGGTGCCACGTGACAAAAGTAAGGAAACATAGAAAACCACTTTCTTCTAACACTGCATTTTATTAAGATAAGAAAAACAGCTTTATCTCTAAAGCTATCCAGTTTCATTGCAATTCACTCTACTGATTTTTCCTTAGCACTATCTCCCTCCTGCTTCTGCCTGGTTTTTGTTGTAGGTTTAGAGAAATAGTACCCACATTCTCACTTATGAGGTCCATTTGTTCACTGAAATTAGCTATAAAGTAGTAGTCAGTTGGGAGCTTTTAGATTGGTTCAGCTGGTGAGGCTCTGACACAGGCATTCCATTCTCTTTAAGTTTCAAGGTTAATAGTAAAAACAGGAACATTTCTATGAAAAATAATTACTCTCTCTATGAAATGGCTGTTTGACCTTTGAGCTCTTCACACATTGGACTTAATGGTTCTTTATAAAAGGTGTGCATGCTGCTGATGTGGTGGGTGTTGTAGAAGTAATAGGGGAGGGAAGAGTCTGAAATCTGCAAATTTTTGTGCCTTCCTGGATCATAGCATCTTTTCATAACTTACAAAAAACAAATTACTTCTTCAGTTTATTCCAAGTGTGAACCAAGAACCTATTTGTATGACCAAGTAATAAACAAGGGTAGATTGTGGATGTCTAGGGAATGGGAGTACTGAACTGTGACAGCTCAGTTGCAGAATGTTAAGTCAGAATGAATTGCTGGAAATAAATAGAGAAACTTTGGGCAATGAAAAGTTGCTGCCTGTTTTACTTCTTCCTCTTAAGCTCCATTTCGTGGTGGTGGTGATATACATGCTACATATATTGTGTGTGCTATTCTTTGTTTATTACATTGTAAAAGTTATTAATCAAATTATTGGCAAAACATGGTTTAAAACATCTTTGGAAAACTCGCATGAAAATTTACCAATCCGGGCCCAAGATCGATTCACCTGCCTTTTGCCATAATGAGCGATAATGAATTTTGCAGGGCAGATTTTTTTTTAAAGGAACAGTCTATGGAAAGGCATTGTACAACATCATGCTGCTCCATGCAAGCTGTTTCAGGAAAGGGCTGGGGGAAAAGCATGTATTGCCACCTCACTTGACTGGCCACCTCCCTTTTCTAGTCCTTGAGGGTGGGATGTGGCCATAATGTTGATTGCTCCAACTCTTCCCCGATCCCTTTCAGGTAAATTGCTGTAGGAGGCAGGGAAGATAAACTTGGTAGTAGCCCCAGGCTACTCAAACAAGGATCAGGCCATGCGATTGCTTGTCCCCTTCCACTCTGCAACGACACAAGGGGCAGCTCCTGTTTTTGCCCTGTGTATTTTACTCCATCCAAACAAACAGATCAACAACACAACCTACTTGTGAAGGACAAGTACCCTTTTATAAGGTTGATTTTATATTTAAGATTTTATACAAAACCATGTCACTGCTCTTAACAGTGTTCTGTTTATTTCATTGATGTGCCCTTGCAGTGTGTAACTAGGATTTTCTTCATCTCTTCACAACAGACACAAAACGCCCAGTACACTAATACAGCATATGAGTAATCTATAGCTATTCTGGTGATTAGGACTGTATAAATAATGCTGCTATAATAAAGGATGAATGTCTAAAAGTGCCATTTGAAATGCTGGTTAGTCCTAAATTTTTATTTCCAACAAAATAATTTGCCATTTTGATTCCAACAATGGAAGTCTTGTGAGAGGAAAGGTGTATCTTTAATGAACTTGCCTCTAATCATGAACACATCACTCACAGGCTTAACACTATTGTAATACACGAGGGTACTGAGAGGGACAATCCATGGTGAATTGTTTAGAGACTTACTTACAGCCCAAGACAGGGGGTCCTCCCTATAAGAAACACCAAGCCACTCACAAAGAGCAATCCTATTCACTGCACTGGTTACCAAGAAGTCATACCAGGAGTTTCTAATTCTTCTATGCCACCAACACCATCACTACTTTCCAGATGAGAGATTATGAAAACCAGACTCACCAAATCAAAAAAGATTTTTCTGATCCCAAAGGACCAGTCATATGTCTGTATCAATTAATAACTTACCCAAAAAACATGCGGTTAACCAGTTCTTTAGAAGCTAAAATATAAAGGTTTATTGAAAGAGAGAAAGTTAGTTAATGGAATCAAATGCATACACCAACTGCAAAGCCGTTGGTGCAGGCTGGTAGTAGAGGTGGAATAATCTGCTATCTTAAGTCAACTCTCTGGAATACTTCCACTGTTAGGATGGGTCATCAGTCTTTTTCAAGCTTCCTTTTGTAGCAAAGATTCTCAGGAGGTGAAAAGCTGGACTGAAGGCAAAATGGAGGAATCTTCAGGGCTCTTTTTATATGTGAGTATGTCACCTATCCATGCAGGACTCAGTTCTTTGGGGTAGAAGCCATCGCTCCCATGCTGGTCTGAACATTCACAGAAAAGCTCATCCCATGTGGATTAGTATCTCCCCAGGGCCACTGTTAATCAAGTGCTTCTAATCATTGGACTAGTAGTCCTTTCACAAGAGGCTGGCTAAGCCTCCTGTTGATGTCTCCCAGAAGCAAACATGAAATAAAAGTACATAGCCAATACTTTTAAGGTCAAACACAAAAATGATACATGCATATGAATAGTATAAAGAGAATCAGGGAATCGTAAGATTTTATAGATGCCTTACTGGGCATGCTTTGTACAAGATTTGGTGCAAACATGTAACAGTGGTTGCAAAAATGATTTGTGTGATCATATCACAACCCAATAACTTCCCACTGTCGTCAGAGTTGCCACCAGTGTGGTGCTCTGCTCTCTCCAATGTATCACTCGGTTGCGTGCGTGTGTTCCCTCTGTGTGCTGCCCCAGCTCTGCAGATAGCTGACACAGCAGCCTCGAAGAGAACCCCCAATGACCACAGAGTCTAGTAAGGTGCGAGGGCACGTCAGCCAGGTTTATTGCTGTATTGGATACAATAGTAGTTCCCTGTAGACTTCTCAGTCTAAGTCAGGGCATACTACAAATATGCACCCACAGTCAATGGACTCGGCTCAGTCAGTGGCAGGACTTTCCACTGCCCCCTCGGCCGGACCCAGACCACATCCCAAGATTACATTCTTATACACAGGTACAAACAACTTACACATCACTCCTGACGTATTGAGGTACACCCCTTCTACGTAGTTAGGTGCCGCCTCCCCCTTTGTACATGTTGGTTTGAACAAAACAACTCTATCCATCATATTATCCTTTTGCCCCTGTCATAGGGATGTATTGGCCTATTCTTTCTTATTTGTGGGATGCTCCAGGGTAGGGAGTTCTTGTACCATGTACCTGCCATACTACCCTTTTGCCTCTGTCATTGGGATGGATTGGCCTATTCTTTCTTATCTGTGCAATGTTCCGGGGTAGGGAGTTCTGGTAGCATGTACCTACTTCAATATGCTAAGTAGATATGTTTATGCACCAGCAACCCTCTTCTTGCCAACTTCCGTGAGTAATGCATTCCTTTACCTCACAGCTGCACTTTGCTTTCTGTTAGCAAAGTCTTGACCATTACTTTGGTTCAGGCCTAAGGCCTCATACTGGGCCTGTACTTACTACACCCACTTACACATATATATTCATAGCTGTGGTCAACTGATAGAAATCTACATTTTGCTCTTTGATGTACCATAAGTGCTAGTTGAAGCTAGAGATCTGGCTGAATTTTATGGCGGTTAGGCAGCAAAGCACTCTTGAAAATCCAATAAAATGCCTATCTGCATCATTAGGTATGTAAGTATTTTTGAAATTTTGGCCTTTGACTGAATGGAGCAATCCTTAAATGCCTTTACAAATCTAGGCCTGAGAGGGTTCAAGAGAGCATTGCTTCTATGTGTTACCTATAGGAATGCTGAACAAAAGTGGTACCTCTAAGAAGGTACGTAACTTAAACAGATTACAGGGTAGCATGGTGACTTGCTCCAGTATAGAAAGTATTAGGTATTCTGATGCAACACTGGTCTTGGTACTTTTAAGACTAAAACATGTTCACTGGCCTTCTCTGAAAGACATTTTGATGTAAAGGGTAAGGGACAGATTTCATTCTAAAGGTTAAGAACTTAAAGATGCAGAGAGGAAACTAATGGAATTTTCAGGCATATAGGCACCCATTAATTTCAATGAGACCTAGGAGTCTAACAGAGGCTGCTTCTACACTCACCCCCTCCCGTCGGAGGTGGCATGGTAATGAAGCCATTTGAAGCAGGCTAATGAGGTACAAATGTGCATATGCAGTGCCTTATTAGCATAATGGCAGACTTGCAAATTTCAGATTGACAGTGTAGATGCAGGCAGCTTCAAAATAAGTACCCCACTTTCACATTCCCTTACTCTGATCTAGTTCTGTGGGAGTAAGGGAATGTTCAAGCAGGGCATTTATTTTGAAGCTGCCACCATCTTCACTGTCAATCTGCAATTTGAAGTCTGCACTTCGAAATTTGTGCTGCCAGCATAATGCTAATGAGGCATTGACTATGCTCGTTAGTGCCTCATTAGCCTGCTTCAAATTACCTCATTACCATGCTCCCTCCGATGGGAGGGGGAGAGTGTAGAAGCAGCCTTACTTAGGATTTTCAAAAAGGCCAAAGTAGTCTCGTATCTGCATCTACATAGTCCAAAATAGCTCTGAAAATCTGGCCATAAATTCTGCTAAATGGGGTAATTTTGGTTGTCTTTATAAATCAGACATAGACTATCCACCTTCAAATACACAAGGGCTATGTCTGCATTACGGAGTTTTGTCAACAAAACTAGGATTTTGTCGACAAAACCCATGAAGTGTCCACTACAAATGTGTTCTGTTGAGAAACTGTCGACAGAATGCAGCAGGTTTCTTGGGAGCATTAAATCCCTCTCGTATGAGGCATAACGCCTCTGTCGACAGATTCTGTCAACAAAATAATAGTGTAAATGCTCCAGGGGAGCCCTCTGTTGACAGAGAGGGCTTCCGGTTCATCAGGTAGCCCTGCTTGCAGAGCTTCCATTTGGCTGTTCTGCAGACAGAGGGCTGAGCATTCTGGCCACTCTGTCAACAGAGAGTGTTGACGGGGCGGAGCCTCTATTAGGTGTGGATGCATTCTATTGACAGAGCTTCTGTCAGGAAATATGTCCTGACAGTAACTTCTGTTGACAAAACCCTGTAGTGTAGGCGCACCCCAGGATATTGTCATTTGCCTAAAATATACTGATTTTTGGCCCCTACATTCTTAACAGACATGCTTAGTTCACAGAACTATATAGTACATGTATTTGCATTGTCAGTGCACCAGGGACTATACCATGCACAGTGTTTTACTCTTCAGTTCCATTTCCCTCCAAAAGCCCACAGATTGTACAAGAAGTGTTTGCATAGTGAGCTTCCAGGAGCTCCTGAGGAGGTGAGGGCATGCTGTGTGATTACTACTAGAGCTGGCCAAAATGCAGGATGTCCAGAATGCAGAAAATGTTGCTTTTTCTAAATTTGGTTTCATGTCCCAGAACCACGACAGTTGGTGAGAGAAAGGGATACTGTTGTCAGTTGAGCAATAATACGAACTAACGGTAAAACTGACAAGAATGTCATTTTCAATCAGCCCTACATGGCTGCAAGGGTCTGTAGTAGCTCCAGAACAATCTTGCACAGCTAGGGGATCTGATGATTTAAAAGCACCAGCTCCTAAACTTGGAAGTCCTAAAGTTCCCAGGTCCAGGGAAGCTCAGATACATATCCGTGCCAGGACTGCAGAGCCTTGAAAACCTGAGTTCCCTAGCAGCCCACTTAGCAAGATGGCAGAAAACCAAGTGCATTTGTTTTGATTTTCTCGAAGTCCATCAAAATCAAGTTGTTTCTGCAAAATATTTGGGGATCTACAAACAGGCATTTTCTGACAGAATTCTGTCTATGTTGGAAAATTTCCGACCAGTTCTACTTGCTGCTATTTTTCAGGACTTTTCCCACCCATATTTGCATTCATTTACTTCTCTTCTTACCTTGCAATGGAAGGGAGCATTTGGCACATAGTGCTTGAGAAAGTGGAAAGCTGAAAATTATAGATACCATTTCTGGGCAACTGATTTTCAATGTGCTCTCTCTGTCTCTTTCTAATCTCTATGATCACTTATGAAATATGAGGCGTTATTTTCTATAATTAACTAGTAATGTTTGCATATGCTATGGGAGAAATGTTATGATGGCAACATTATTATTTAGTTTATTAATGACATTTTATTATTGAATTAGTTCAAAAATGTGAAGGTAACACTAGGAGATAACTATTCTTATTCTGGCTCAAAACTGTAGGCAAATAGGACCCTTTATTGATAATGTAAACTCCTGTGTCTTTTAGGGAGTCATTTACCTCATCACATGAATGGACCAAAGATATGTGGTCAAATTCTGTGCTCTTTAATTGAGGAAAACTCCCATTGTCTTTGATGGGAGTTCTTTTTTCTCAGCTGTGGGCTACAGATTGTAGAATCTTCTGTGTTGGAACCAGATCATCAGCAGTTGTAAAGAGATGAGGGAACTAGGGCTGATCGCTATAAATCTTCAAAGATCTGGTCTGTGAATAATATGTTGTGTGTCTCAATGTTAAAGATGTGTTACCTTTTATGATTTTACGTATTCAGGCAATACACCCAGAAATACTAGCTCTGCGTTCATCTGGCCACAGCGTGAGCCATCATTCTTTTTCAGAACACTATCTAAATTCCTGCAATCATCTGCAGTCAGAATGTCTGCACTGGTGTTTGTTTAAAAAATAGCCAAACATATTTTACACACCAGACTGATAATAGCAGAAATAAGAGCAGAATTGTCCCTTGTTTTTTTTCCTTACCTTGTAAGTGGCTAAAATGCTTTTTAAATTACCCAAGATATGAGAACTGATGTATTTACCAATAATGTCATTATATTTAACGTAGTTGTGTTGTAACATCTTTATCAGTCTTACCTTGAACAATGATGTTAAGAAGTACATGGTTTATGCAGTTTGTACAGATATTTTTCCCCTGTAAATTTCAGTGGGATATAAAGTAAGAAAAGTCTTATGTGATGTTGCCAAAACTTAATTCTTTTTTGCATACCACTGATGACCTTGTCTAATGGTTAGCTGGAATGGAAAACATTAATCCAAGTATTGATCTAGGTCACTTACCTTGTTTCTACTTTTTTTTTCTTTGCCTTGCAATGCAGCAGGAAGGCTAATAAAATGTTTCTTGACAGCGGATATTTATGTGACTGTGAAGTCAATAACTAGCAGTAATTTGGGGGGCTTGCCGTCAAGTGCTACAAGCCTAATATGAATATCAAAGTAACTAAGATAGATTTCCTTTATTAGCTAGGCTATGATCCCCACAAATCAGACACCACTTTTAAAAGATGCAGTGAAAACATCGTATCTTTATATAGGAAATAGGTCTTAGCTGCACCAGAAAAGCATCTGTCTGAGACATTATGAAACCAGCAGCTAGAAAAGTACCACAAGTCAGTATAAAATTAGAACTTTATATACATAATTAAAAAGAATGTTTAATGAACTAGAATCATATTAGTACTTACCGAATAGAAATAGGATACTCTGCTTCACTCCTTTCTACGAAACAAAACCAAAGGGGGGCTGTGGCTACACTATGAGATAAATTTGAATTTAAGGCAGTTAGTGTGATATTACCATGTGACTGTCTTCACTTTAAATACCATTAGGTCAATTTAGGGAGCACTGATATCGAGATTACAATATCGTCATTACCTGATGGGTCTAGCATCAAGCTCAAATTCAAAATTTCACATAAAGGCCAGTGTGGAAGTGGTGTGATTTAAAGTTCAATTTATTGGCCTCAAGAGGTGTCCTGTATGTAACCCACATTGCCCCTCAGTGCTCCGCTCTGGCCACTGCTCTCTAGGGCCCTTTCTACACAGGCCACTTTCTTTGAAATTGGCATGGTAATACATGGCCTGAAATATGCTAATGAGGTGTGGATGCAAATTCCCCATGCCTCATTAGCATACAGTCACGTGATTTGGAGTCCAGAAGATTGTTCTTCTGGACTCCAAAACGCCATTTAGAAGCACGGCCCTCAGGAGGTCTTCTGGAAGGAAGTGCTTCTTCCGGAGGCCCCTTCGTCCCAAAAATTTTCAGGAAGACTGGGCCAGTGGAAGAAGGACTTCCTTCTGGAAGCTTCTCCGGGGCTGCGCTTCTACATGGCATTTTGGAGTCCAGAAGAACGGTCTTCTGGACTCCAAATCACGTGACATTATGCTAATGAGGCATGGGGAATTTGCATCCACGCCTCACTAGCATATTTCAGGCCATGGATAATCATGCCACTTTCGAAGAAAGTGGCCTGTGTAGAAACGGCCTAGGTGTGCTGGAATTTGGTAACAGGAAGACCATGAATTTCAAAGCAGCAGCAGCAAGCCTGTGGCTGTGGACTCATGTTCATATGAGAGCCTGAGAAATGTCTGTCTGTCTTTGCTGTTAGCGCTCTGAGTGCATCTACCCATTACAGATAGCCCTGTCATGGAGTTTGTGGTTCTGCCTCTATACTTGCTGTTTTTTCTGTGTTGCCTGGTGTCAGCCACTGCCCTGCTGCACGACTTGGCAACACGGCTGTTTTGGGGGTTGTGTTTGCATAAGTTGCCAAGAAACTTCTTCTCAGAGGTTTACATTTGTGCATGAATCCTCCTCCACAGGTGCCACACAGTTGGGGTCTTTCCCTCACTCAGCTACATCACATGGGTAGCCCCCGACCCAATAAAAGGATGTACCTGCTGTTCAGTGCTGACCATGCTGCCAGTCAGCACCATGTCCTAGCTTGTGTGTGTTTAGGGCTGCAAGGGTGGGAAAGAATTTTGGGGAGTTGCAGCCATGAGGAGGAAGTCTCCCCCGGTGACTAAGATAATCAGGGACTTGCAGCCACTGAGGGAAAGTCTCCCCTGGTGACTAAGATATTTGGGGGCCTTGGAGCAGCTAGGGAGGAAGTCTCTCTGGGCAGCTAAGATATTTGGGGGGACCACTTTAACTGGCTTCCCACTGAGCCCCGCCCCCCATGCCCATAGGAAGGGACCAGTGGTGCTTTCAGCCACCAGAGGGAAATGTGCTGCAGTGGCTAAGATACATGGGGGCTTGCTGCCACCAGGGGGAGGTCTGCCCCGGTGGCTAAGATAGTTGGGAGGACAACTTCAGCTACTTCAACATTCCAACCAGCTCTGCAGCCATAAACCACAGCACCGCGCCCCGCCAAAAATATTTTCGGGAGCTCGCTGTCCCTTGCAGACACCTGCTAGTTTGATATTTGTTAAAATCTTTTTCCTAACATTTCCTCTGTGTCCTCATGCTTTTACCCCCCAAAAAAACACGGGGGACGGGAAGGGCCAGTTGAGATTTCTGTTTCCATTATAAGTTCATTGTATGAGATTTCACTGCCATCCCCTGTGTTGGCAATGGCTGTGTAGTGAAGAGGAAAGTAAAAATTTTTTCCCTAGAGTTTTCTATCCTCTTTCTTCTACCTTTGAGAATACAATCAGTGTCTCTGTGTTATTTCCAGGGATCTGATGCAATCATGGGAGGGTGGGGAGGGAGCTCAGTGTAAGACCAGTTGAGAATTCTGGTACAGAAGACATTTTTATAAACTTTTTTTTGCCATCTCTGTGGATGCCATGCTTTTCCTTCCAATGGGAGAAATGGACGTTTGCTTACCATTGGAGGGGAATGAGGAAAATGCAGTGTGGGCAGATGATGTCAAAGACCAGGATAAGGGAACTGTGGGATAGGTTCCCACAATGCAATGCTGCAACAGTCAGTGTTTGCCAGTTGAGCATGGCAGCAAAAAGCTGACTTTGGGAGGAGCATGTGGGGAGATGAGGACAGTCAAATTTGAACTCATAAATTCCAGAATTACAAAATCAGTATTAATAAATTTGAATGTATCCTATAGTGTAGATGCAGCCAAGGCGTTTTAAAAATGGGAAAGGCCAAAGGTTTTAAAACTGAAAAAAAAATCCCACACTTTTTCAAACTATACCTAATTTACTTGCAGAACCTATTATCATGATATCACATTGACATATCTTATCAAGAGTTATCCAGAGCTTAGTATGATTCCAACAAGGATTGGTCTTATTAAGAGGTATAAGCCCTCATTATAGGCCACAAGCCTGTTGCTAACTTCCATAGTTAGAAAGAAAGTTCTCGTATGGTCAGGTAGTTTGATGGTTATTCACTGTGAGATGTCTTGCAACTTTCTCCAATGAGCTGGCTACAGATGAGTGGTGTTAGGGGATCCGGGAAGAATAATTGACTTGTTAGGATCTAATATGGCAATTTTTATATTCTTCTTCTACAAACAAGAAGGACAAAAATCACACTACTGCATTTGAACAACAAAAATGCTAATTGATCCAGCACTCTGATGAGACTGAATCAGAGACTTAAAGATTTCATACTTTCATCAACAGGTTATAAAAGAGAAGATGCTTGTTAAGAGTGAATAGTTCTACAGAGGGAAAGGTACCTTCTCTTTTCCAAGGTAAGTTATTTTGGAGGATATATTCATTATTTTAAAAGAAGGGGCTCTATATAGTTCTGTACCTATGTTTCCAGAGCTATGTGACTATATTTCTCTTCCCTTTTTAATCCATGTAGATAAGACAAAATATTTCTTTTTATTGAAAAAAAAATCTAAGCAACTTTTGTGAACAGTGGTGTGTTTTTCAGGTTTGTTGCTATTATGTTTGTTGTTATGTGTTACTATTATGCCACTGAAGTTCACACATTTGAACTGAAGTTCAACTATGTCAAAGCCTATGAGGTTCTGCTTAATAGCACGCATATAGCAATGGTAAAGGTTTGGAAAACGGAGGACATTTTTGTGGCTTAGTTTTACCAATGCAGAAGTTGCATAGTAGTGAAAAGCATGTGGTTGGTGACAGGACTGCATCTGCTGAAATATTTTGAAGCATAATTATGTGAGACACAAAAGCCACTGTTTCAAACGGACTGCTAATAGACTGTAATGGGTGAACCACAAAAAAAGTGGGTGATTCAGCTCTCATAAGCATCAAAAAATTCAGATGCTTACATCAAAATTTATCTTAAGATTTTGAACCACTTGGGTCTGCAGAACAGGGCAGATAGTGACATCAGAAAAGGCATTCTATTGCAACCTCCAGGAATTCTGTCTGCAGCTGAGCTGGAAATACAACACACTCAGTCCCTTTTATGGTATTTCTGTATTTTTCCATCTAGTGTTGGCTGGAACTTTACCAACTAGCATCTATATAGCCATAGACATTGCTAATGCTTCCAAACTTCAACAAAGACCTGTTCAATGCTAGTTCTAGGTGATGGTTCAGAAGAAGGAGAAGTTTGGTCATCTATCTTTTCCAAGCTCTCTAGAGGAAGCTAACAATTTTTATTTTTGGAACACTATTCTGGTAGGTTTTTATGAATACACTCTAGGGCAGTTTTGCCTCTAGTAGCAGTGAATACAGATTGTCTCAATGGCCAAAGCAACATTCTATTCAGCTGGAAAAAATTGTGAATTGGCCTTGGCAGATATTTCACAATTTTTTTAATAGAAAAATTGTCACCCTCCAAAAAAAATCTTTCAATCGTGATATACTTTCTACTTTTAAGGTTTAAAAAAAATCAAGGTCTGTTTGGATCCCACCCCTCACTCCCTCCAAATTCATAATTATGCTGCTTGACAACAGTAAGTATATTTTTCAAACAGCTTTTCCTCAGATAAGACTGTTTCCATAGAATTTCTTTATTCAGCTGCATCTCACGTTTCTTTTACTAAATAGGTTTCTGTTCCTATCTTTATTTTACATTTTCTGCTGTATGGGGAAAAAAAAGTTATGTTTTCTTTCACATATTTGGTTGAGATGACCAAAAAAGCCACGTCTAGCTAGGATGGGCCCCTCAAAATCCAGCTCAAAAGCCAGAGGCAGCTTTTTCGCTTGAATCATAAATACTTGATTCTTCAGAATACTTGAGAAGTTGGGCCGAGGGTGATAATGGATTATATTTATATAGCATTTGTCACCTGGAAGGATATAAATAGTACTTTGAAAACTGTGGCATATATTTAGGTGTTACTTCAGCCCCTGCTACAAACAAAATAAATATATATCAGTGCAATGCCTACCACTGAGGAACCAACTGGGGAGAAAAGAAAAAAAAAATAAACCAAAGCACTGAAAAGAAGACAGGTCTTTTTGGACAGGATGGACAGGAACTTCATTTTTTTTTCCTGCAAGTGCCTTTTGCCATTAGTTTTATATATATTACAATGTTACAATTATACACACACACACACACACACACACACACACACACAATTATGTATATATAAAAAACTAATACATAAAATAAACTAATATGTAAAATAAATCTTGCAAATCCTTTCTAAGGGCTCTGTAGATCTGGTGTGCTCATCTGGTTTGGCTGCTGTCTTTAAATCATAAATGCCCTAGAGCTTCCCTAAAGTTAGACCTGTGATTCAGTTTGAGGTAGATCCCGGAGTTGATGACATTTGAAATAATTAGCTGGTACAGCAAAAGCTGTTTAACTTAATGAAACCAACACTATGGATCTGTGGGATATCAGTAAAAGTAGGGAATTTTTGAAGCAGTAAGAGGAAGACAGATCATAAATCAAGTTAGTGGGTGAATGAAAATTAAAAGGAAGCAAAGCATGGCATGTGTGTTGGGGGGGGTGGGAGGTGGATAGAAAATAGGAATCTTGGTGTCAAAGCCAGAATGATTAGTTCAAACTTATTATATTAGCAGGGCGGAAGGGAAGTAAAAAATGAAGAAGTGGAGGAAACAGAAAAGCAGGCAAGGGAAAAGTTGAAATATTGTAAACTAGGAATAAGGAGGGAGAAGCATTATTGATAAGGGAAGTTGAAGCAGGCAAGAAAAATATAATTTTTAAAAACTGGTTAAGCAAGGAATAATAAAGAACCAAATATTTATGTCCTTGTCCCTTGATGCTGCTTTTTTTATGAAGAATCATTGATAATTTATAGTAGGACATTTGGAGGTGTATTATGGACCCATTACAGTAGATCTATCAGAACTGCAGCTGGTTAACCCAAATGTGACACTGAATGAGTAAGCCTCTCTAATATTACCTGTTCATTGCTCTTTATTTGGGCTGTTTATGATGAAAATCGTTCTCTTGTACTGGTAATCAGTTACCAGTTGCTCTGAAAGGCAGCTAATAGAGCAGTTACTGGCATGGGCCCCCATTTTAAAATCTTTCCTTCTCTCTTTTTCTTTTCTTTTTCACTCCAAAATTTTGCACCCTCAAACAACTGTGGACAAAATGTAATTTCTGGAGAAATAAATTGGTTCAAATTACAATTGAAAGGATGGCAGGTGGTCGAGACCTTTGTGAGTGAATTCTGGTGTGCATAATTGGAAGGAATGTACATTTGCTATCTTTTGGTTTTGCTTTCTCATGTTTCAAAGTGAAGTGCTTTTTAGCTATCACAATGACAGAACTCATCACTGCCATGTGAAGGATGTGAAACTACTGTATAGTAATGGAGCAAAATCTGTCAGGAGGGGGAGCTAAGCTAACACAGCATATTCCCCCTTTAAGTCTATGGAGTCCCGTTTGTGCAAATAAAATCTTATGTGAAAGCTGGATTCAAGTCAAGCCAATAGCAAAACTTCTATGGGGACAGGATAATATCCCCAGTCTATTGCAAGGTTCAGGGAGTCATAGCCAGATGAGAATCATCCTACATGGGATGTAGAATTGACTGTCATTAATTCCTGTAAGGACTGTTCTGAATTCCAGATGCAGGGTTAGAGACCAGGCATATGCTACCATGAGGGGGAGATTGGTTCCAGAGAGTGAAAATGGAGTGATTGACATTCTCTGCAAGTAGCCCAGGACTGTAGTGCCCCAAGAACTATATAATTAATTATTTGCAAATTTCAGCATTTTTCCAGGGTGGAAGGGCCACACCCTGTCTTACTATGCAAAGAGGTAAACCCTGTTCGCTCCACATATGATATGTGGAGAATGCTGTAAATGACTGTTCAAAAAATTTCCCCTATAAACTCATTCTTTCCATGGGTGTTTTCCACGATAGGGCTCAATATAATCTTCAATTAAGAAAGAGTAGAAATTCAGGGCTGATTCTGCATTTCTTACTCCCTCCAGTGGGCATTTACTCATGTGAGTAACCAAAAATTTCAGCAGGTTTGTTTTCAATGACTAGTGCTGCTTCCTTTCAGATGGTGGCCTTTTGACTTGCGCTATGGAAAGAAGAGGGATATGGCTCTCATAGGGTGCGTCTACACTAGCTGGCTACTTCGAAGCAGCTGGTATAACGTCGAAATACCATGCGTTGCGTCTACATGCGCCGTGTGCTATTTCGATGTTGAAATCGAAGTTAGGTGGTGAGACGTTGAAATCACTGTTCCCATCCGAAGATGGGAATAGCACCCTACTTCGACGTTCAACATCAAAGTAGGGCATGTGTAGACGATCCGCGTCCTGCCACTTCGAAATAGCGGGGTCCTCCATGGCGGCCATCAGCTGAGGGGTTGAGAGACGCTCTGTCCAGCCCCTGTGGGGCTCTATGGTCATCGTGTGCAGCAGCCCTTAGCCCAGGGCTTCTGGCTGCTGCCGCTGCAGCTGGGGGTCCATGCTGCATGCAGAGGGTCTGCAACCGGTTGTCAGCTCTGTGGGTCTTGTGCTGTGCAGGGCAAGTGTGTCTCGGAGGGGCCCTTTAAGGGAGTGGCTTGGAGCGTTGCTGGTCCCTTATTTCAATGGGGAGCATTTGTGTGTGTGGACACTCCACGTTTCCTTCCGGGCGGCTCCTTTCGATGTTCCCCATCGCTACTTTGACATTGCACGTTGATGGCACCAGCCCTGGAGGATGTGTAGATGATACATGTCGAAGCAGTCAATTTCGATGTCCTTACTTCGAAATAGGCTACTTCGACATAGTGTGCTAGTGTAGACGTAGCCATAGAATTAAAACCACAGTCTGTCTTTAGGGAAGATGGCTGCCATTTGCTAAAGTCTTGTTGTGAGGCTATCCTTAGTAAAGATGACTGTCATTTCCCACTGTTTTAATAGATCTGAACAAGAGCCTCTCCACAAAGATGGTGGCCATCATTTTACCGTAACAGGCAAACCTGCCCATCCTGAAACGCCTCCTTGTGGGACACGCAGAATTGAAATATGTGACAAATGTCAAAAAAACATAAAACCTCTTGGTTTTGTTGCCCATTGTGCTGTAATTTACAGATTATAATGCTTTTTAAATATAAAACCTTTTGTTGAGGAAGGTCGAACTGGTTACAGTATATAAATCAGTTAAAGAAACCAGGGAACCCTAGAACTAATTATTTTGAAATAGGCACTTACTCCTCTCAAAACCAGGCTACGTTATTTCAGAATAACCCCTATAGTGTAACCAGGACCCAGAATCTCTCTAGTTCAAAGTCAGAGCACTTAATATAATAGAGAACATTTTTCGTGCTTTTGGTAGAATACTGCGTGTTTATGTTTGGGAAACAGAGAGGATACAGGAAGCAAATGTTTAATAATATTTAAATAAGTACAAAAGATTATCAACAGGAGGTAGAGCTTGACCTCTAAACTAGTAAGACTGTCTGCAAGAGAACAATAATTGAATCAAGGGACTAGGTTCCAAACTGTATGACCCAGGATGCAATTACAACATGGTTTATGAGCTGCAGGAGAGCTGGGACTTACCAGTACCTCTCCTTAACTAGAACCCGCTGTGGGAACTAAGCCCTCTGACTCAATTACAGTTGCCATTTAGACAAGTTCTGATTCATAAAGGAGGTTAAAAGCTGAAGGGGCAGAGTCACATTAAATGCCATAAGAGGTTTGGCTTTTTTGTTTTGTTTTGCTTTTTTGTTTGTGGGGGCGGAGGGAGAGGCAGATTCACATACTATAATCTGAGGTTCAAAAAGCATTATATAAGTCTCTCTGTGGGATCCCATGTGCACTCTACATTATTTTGCTTTTAGCGACTTTCAGAATATTTGGTGTGTTTGTTTGTCTTAAACACACACACTTGTAGTGCTGTGCCACACATACAATCCCTTTACTTCAGGGAGATGTTACTTTTCCAGTCTTTGGCAGTCAGCCTGCTAAATATAATCCTTTTATCCAGGGAAGATGACTTTCCTATTTCAATAAGTAATGGCATGATTATTTATGTACTATAAGTTGAACCTCTCTAGTTCGGCACTCACTTTTCCAGCAATATATGTCATCCAGCATGATTTTAGTTAGCTGGATGTCCACTTGTCATAGGTGTGGCCAAGTTTCCTGTGGTCCCATAAAGTTTGTTTCAAGCCACCAGTCCTGGCTCTGAGTTCTGTGCTCTTATTTGGCTCTCGTTTACACCTAAATGTCTTCTAAGAGCCCAGTAAGCAGTGGAAATGTTGATAAGGCTGCTAGACAATATTGATATTCCATGGATTGGCAAATTCTCTTGTTCGGCACCAGTCAGGTCCTGAGGGTGCTGGACTACAGAGGTTCAACCTGTATTTTTTTTCTCTTTGTATTCAAAGGAGAGATGACTTTTGACTCAAAGCCATAACATTTTATATAAAATCGTAACAGACTATTTTGTCAGAAAACACTCAGAAATGAACCCTCAGTTACTCCATATGCAGGATCATGTCCTTTTTTTTTTTTTTTGCAGTAAGTGGGTAGGTTGAATTTTCAAATGGTCAGGGCCAAATTTTCTGTTATACTGTGTTTGTTGCTACTGCTGTGGCAGCAGAAGGAGGTAGAAATATCTCCTGAGTGTCATCCCCAGGCTTCTAAGGTGAAATGTTGGCTCTGCTGAAGACAATGTGAATTTTACTATGGATATCAGAGGAGTCAGGATCTTATTTTTGCTGTTTACCTACATGATCTCAGGGCATGTTTGCATACAAAGCATCATGCACATTGTAAAATCTCTAGGACAAGAGCCTGTTGTTTGCCTGACGTAGTTCATAAATTGTACAGTGGTGTGGAAGCCAATTAAAATGATTACTAATTAAAAAGAATGAAAGAGGAGAAAGAAGATATGTGCTAAGAGGAGGTCAGATATTATATTATTGAATGCAAATGCATCATCTTTGTTAAATAAGGCCTTGAATCACAGGAAAATGCTCCAGTTTAGACAGTTGTACTTTTATTCCCCTTTTTTGAATCCCCTGTGTTGATCAGCTAAGTAGTAAAAGAAAAGACTGAATGGGTCAAAACAAAAAAAATGCAGACATGGATGGAGAACTCGAAAAAAGGAAGATAGTGTCTGCCAGGGTTTGGAGTAGAGATAGAGAAGAAGAATTGAAACAGTAGGAAAAAGAAAAGCTATTAAATAACTTAGACCCAGACAGAAATGGAAAACAGAATTAGAGACATGGCTTAAAAAGCAAAGACAAAATGAAACAAAACACAGAAAAGAAGAATTGTAAATGTAAGAAATATAAGCTTGAATCTACAAAAGGCAACATAGGAAGAAGGAGTGGCAATCTAATGATTAGAATGGGGAGAAAAGTCACAAATATGGAAAGTTACTTTATTTAAAAGATTACAGAGAATGTCTTCAGAGTTCTGCGAAAATCATTTTTGGTTTGGAATACATCTTGTTATAGCATTTAAAATATATAAGCTAATTTCAGTGTCTCCTGCTGGAGTAGCCAAAGCTCAAGAGCAGGCAAACAGGAAGGAATACCATTGAAATCAAATCTAAATCCAGGCATGAACCTGGTTTTCAACTTATAGCCCCTGGCTGTAAATCCCTTTAAAGTTTGCTTGTCACTTAATTGCACTACAAAATCTTGGCAGCCCCCTCACCTCACAATTCTAAACTGTCAAAGTATGGAAAAGTACATCTAAAACCTCACTAACTACTGCCAACTTTTAGAAGCTCTATTCCGACTGCAATTATGTATAAGCAGTAAGTTCATTGTGTCAGGTCAAAAGGCCCAGCCTAGAAAATTAAGCACCATCAAACTTAGTTGGTCTGTTGTTTTATTAGTGACCTTTCTGAGATAATAAAGCCCACCTTAATTTATCATGCCCAGAACTACAGGGCTTTGATCTTAGGTTTCATGTAGTGCAGCTTTTGTTTGAACTGACATACAAATGAAAAACACAATTAAAATACCCCCAAAATGCTCCCAGCTCACTCTTTAGTTCCAATTACATGCATAGTTAGTGACAAATGTTTTAACTACTCTACTGCCTTTTGACATCTGGGATGCATTCAGCAAAGTTAGTCCTATGACCATATGCCATGTGTCTTGGCAAATTACTAAAATCAAAGGGCGCTCTTCAGGAAAAATTAGATCCTAGACCTGTACAATGGTTGTAGCACACAACAGATTACATTTTGTGTTGCTCTGCAGATGTTGAACATTCCTCCATAACAGTGACATCCCAATAATGTATGCTAAATAGTTTAACATTCTGGTGAAGCTGCATACCATAAGCAAAATCTTTGGGCCCCTAAATGCTCCCATCAAATGGAACCTATAAAAACTGCATTCAGATTTCCATCTGGGATTGCTAGCTATGCCACAGACAATAAAAAGGGAGGTTTCAAAGCAGAATAGTTCATCAGTCATCTTTGAAAATAATTAACAGATTAATTCCTATCGAACATTTGGGCATGGCTGTGGTCTTATACCATATAGCAGCTTGGTATAGGTGTAATGCCATTGATTTCAATGGGGCTACCCTGACTCACTGATGTTTATCAGACTAAAGGTGGGCCTTTTGTGAGCACACAAGATCCAATAGTCATATGTCATCTAAAGACTGTAATGGGTAGTATGATCTAGTAGCAGCTCACTGAATTCGGGTGACTGCCTTAGGCTTAATTTGAAGCAAACTCTGCAAGATGTACAGCACAGGCTTTTACTCGTGGTTTGCTTTCACCACAGAGGCTTTTGTGTTGGGTAACAGGTCTGATATTTGCAGGGAGGAGAGTCCTCGACTCCTGCTGCTTTATCTCAGCCTACTGGAACCTGATGATTGTAAGGGATAATTTTGTTCAGTACAAAGTTCAGGTGTGAAAACTATAGTGCATGGGTGTCCAACCTTTTGGCTTGCCTGGGCTGCATTGAGTGAAGAGGAATTGTCTTGGGCCGCATATAAAATATATAATATAGTTAATGTATATAAATCACATAATAATGTTAAAAGTTTACGATCTTGTGGGGCCACATTACTACCTGTCCAGGGCCGCATGCGGCCTGTGGGTTGGACACGCCTGCTGTAGTGCATACATGATCAAAGCTGTATATTAGGTTGTAGAAAGGACAGTTTCTTCTTGAATCTGTTTTTCTATCTTGTGGTGGACTGTTATTTGTATTTAACAGTAATGACTCAAGATCTCGTGTGAGATGAGAGCTTAATGGAGCTAGTGACTGTACAACACATAGTAAGAGACAGTCCCCTCCCCAAAGTGCTTTCAGTGTAAACCGGGAAGACCAAGGGACAAGAGGGTATTATTATTTCCATTATTCCAATATTATTATTTTCCAGATGAGGAATGCTTCAGTGCTTTTTCTAATTCTTCTTTCCTTCTTCAGAAAGACTTCAGCAGTTCTAGTGGCTATGAGTAAACCTGGGGTGGGAGGGTGGGTTAAAAAAACGTAGTGGAGGTTGAACCTCTGTAGTCTGGTACCCTTGGGACCTGACTAGTGCTAGATGAGAGAATTTGCCAGACTATGGGAGGTCAATATTGTCCAGCAGAATTATCAACACTTCCACTGCTTACTAGGCTCTTAGAGGACATTTAGAGGTAAATTAGTGCTAATTAACAGCACAGAACATGGACAGCCAGGACTGATGGCTGTGAACTAACCATATAGGACTGTGGGAAAATTGGCCATGCCCATGATAAGTGGTTGTCTGGCTAACTAAAATCATGCCAGATTATGGATGTTGCCAGATGAGAGAGTTCCAGATTAAAGATGTTCATCCTGTAGTAAGTTTCATGAAGAGGATCATTACAGATAAGTTTGAAACACATCTGAATTCAGATTTGGGTGCTGATCCAAATTTTGCAGCTGCCTCTTTGCTCTATAAAAGGACAACCCAAAGCGCTTATTCAACAGCTATGAACATTGGAAATGCAGATCCAGGCTCGAGGGCAAATGTTGTGGATGCTTCTATCTTAACAATGCAAAGACCTAAAAAGTCCACTGATATTTTGAGAGAGTTCAGATCCAGACCTGGACACTGTGGCCCTGTCTCATCTCTAATTATTATAAAATAAAGAGGAAAAATGTATTATAAAGGTGGAAAATTACCTTGACAATGGCCTTTTAACTCTGGCACATGTGACAGGACCAGGGTGAGGGAAGCCTAAACAATCAGAAAGGCCTGCAGGGCAATCAGAGGCAGTTGGGTAGGAGACAGCTCAGCCTAATTAAAGCCAGCTGGTCCCAATGACTGGGCCAATGACAGGCCTTTAAAACCCTCCACAGTGGGAAAGGCAAGGGGAGAGAGTGAGAGGAGAGCGGAGAGAGAACACATTTGAGCAGAGCAGAGGAGAGCAGAGCACAGGAGAACAACTGGAACACCAAAGATCAAGAGAGAAGGCCTGGGACTACTACGGCCTGGACAAGGTACTGGGGAGAATCGTCTGGGGAAGTGGCCCAGGGGGGAGAATTGCTGTGCCAAGGACCAAGGGAGTCAGCTCCTCCCACTGGCAGCTGCACAGGGTCCCTGGGCCAGAACCCGGCATGAGTGGGTGGGGGCCGGGCTCCCCCCAGACCCACCCCTTGCCCCAGCGAGGGCAACAGGGCCCTTAAGGGGTCCTAGTGGACTGGTCAGAAGACAGAGGCCCACGAATTGGACTGACTTTGTCACATACAACATAAAAAGAAAGTTTTATTATTCTTTATGGGCAGTACGTTATGGCAGGCAGTTCATTACATTAATTAGATTGTGATTTTTTTTCTAGCTACTCTGTCAGAAAAAAAAAAACTAATAAGAGACACAATATCTGAAGGCACATGTTTTGCCCAGGCTTCGTCTTGGGGTCATAGCAACTTGCCCAATGGCGTAGCATGCGCTATCAGAATCAGCGCTAGACCACCACATTTATCTGCATAAGTGATGAAAAAATTATGTAATATATACACAGAGAGGTGAAAGCTTTATATTAGAATGTAGTTAATATGGACAGAAAAAGAGAGGTGAGCTCACATTATATAGACAGAATTTTTCTTGGGGAAAAGATGACTTCATCTATGATATTTATTACTTTTTGATTAAACAAAATAAACAAACAAAAATTATACATGACATCCTGTAACAAATCAATCTAGAGAAGACATAGTTTCAGAAATATTTATATAGGCATGACACAAATAAGTAACCATTCCTCACTGCTGTTGCTGTAATTCTCTGAAAAGACTTATGCATGTGCAGACTCGAATCTGTGGCATGGCCTTCCTGGTCTAGGTGAGATGTGCTCCGTGCAGGACCAGAAAGGAAAGGCAAAGATTATGTTACTCCAGTTTTATGCTTCCCAGCTCCCAGGGCCATCTGACACCGGCTGGCTCTCTGGTGTGAAATAGCGTACATTTGAGCCCTGCAGTGGGACGGCAATCTCATGCAGGGCCTACTACCGTAATAGCTGTAGTGGGTGAGAGTGGAATTTAAAACTTCTCCCATGCAGGTCTCTAGAAGGTCCCCATATCCAGCTGCTTTCAGCCATGGGAAAGGTTCAGAGTGTCTGGAGTGGCCACAGGGTGCTTGTCTTCAAAAGAGGACAGTCCGAAGTTAGGTCAACTATATCTTACAGCTTTAAAAGCTCATCATGCGGAAGTAAAGGGAAAAACGAAAGTACAAAACATAACTGAATACACTCATCCCTCGTTAAATGAGTACTTCACTTATGAGTACTCGCTTAAAGGAGGGACACATTTACTTAAGGTAGTTCAATCTATGAGTGAACTTCCCCGCTAATACGAGGCTAATCCCCTCCCCCTGGTTCCAACCTGCCCTAGTCTGACTGCCCCTGCCCCCGCTGGCCCCACAGCAGTCTGCCCCCCCCGCCCCACAGCAGCCTGATCCCCTGCTAACCCCACAGTGCCTACCTGTGGCAGCCTGACCCCTGCTCCCCCACCCACCGATCCTGCGGCAGCCTGACCATCTCCCCGACCCCCTGCTGGCCTCGCGGCAGCCTGATCCCCTGCTAACCCCACAGTGCCTATCTGTGGCAGCCTGACCCCCACTCCCACCGGCCCTGTGGCAGCCTGACCCTCCCACCCCCATGACAGCCTGACCCCCCTGCCTCTGCTGGCTCCACAGCAGCCTGACCCTCCCTTCCCAGCCCCACAAACCAGCACTGCGGCAGTCTGACCCCTGTGCCGGCCCCACGACCCCAAACCGCAGCAGTCTTAACCGCCCTGCAGACTGTCCACATGGCAGCCTGACCCCCCACCTACCACCCGACGGGCCACACACCCAACCTTCAGCAGCCCAAACCCCCCACCCACTGCACAGACCCAACCAGCCACCAGGTTTTAACCCTTCCTCCCGCTCATGGCCCTAAACTGCCCCCAGCCTTTAAACTCCATCCTCCGCCAACCCAAGGTTCACTTACCTTCTGAAAGCAGCACCAGCTGCTGCCACTCCTTCGTGAGCTCTAGGAACCTATCAGAGACATTTACGTGTATTCTAATGAGAATTTAGTGTCCTTCTTGCAAGTTTTCTCCTAGGAGCACAAAATTGGGAACCAATTGTACTCGTAGAGCAAGGTATGAGTGTACCCAGAAACAGTATAAACGAAGAAGAAACAGCGGCTCTTCTTCATCCCTCTCCTCCCCTTCATCCTAGTTTTCACTCATCTACAACACATAAGTAAAGCCTCCCATTTGAAGGAAAACCTTAGTGGAAACAAAGTGTAGTAGATCATCTTTCTTTGCTATAGGAGAAAATGGTTGAATGCTTTCTTGGTAAATATTGAAATATGAGTAGGAAAAGAAATGTTTAGCTGCTTACTTGTTGGAAGTGAAGAATTACTTTATTTGGAGAGGCACATTTGTGATATTAGTAGAACCTGAAAAGTTAAATACATATAAATGCATGAGTGGTAACAATGTAACAGAAGACTCTGGAGATTGCTAGTAATGTAATAATGGGATATGGTGGACAATGCTTCCACATAGCAATTTCAGTGTTAGCCCTATTCATACTGTAGAATGATGTCTTTTTGATATATTTTGCTGTGTATTTTTCTATATATATTTTGTTGCATAGTTGCATTGTGCATTCTTGTTGTATAGTTTAATATGATATATAACTCTGCTTCAACAAAAGCTGATGCAATAAAGCTTGAATGATTGATGCTACTGGTGCACTGAAGACTTTGAATCAGTTTGAATTTGCAATTTGTCAGTAAACAAATACTGATAAAAAAGCTATTCGTTAACCATTAAGAGTGTCCTCCTATATGCTATTAGAGTTTACATTACATATCTGACTGGATTAGAGGTGTCCATCAACCTA
The DNA here is from genome assembly GCF_033958435.1 of Carettochelys insculpta. Taxonomy (NCBI): domain Eukaryota; kingdom Metazoa; phylum Chordata; order Testudines; family Carettochelyidae; genus Carettochelys; species Carettochelys insculpta. The sequence continues at coordinate 55,905,671 of NC_134140.1, forward strand.
CATAACTGGGATAACAGGGGTAACAATAAATATATTTCTTAACACAGAATATGGTAGTAAGTTGTAATTTAAAAAAATTCCGGTCAGAAATCCTGAATTTGCTTTACACTTGTAGTTTTGTCCTTCTAAAGAAATTGAATGTGATATACAGGATTTCCCTATACTATAGGTTTATCTTTCTAATATAGAAAGCTTGCAAAATGTTCTTAAATAAAAGTTGCTTGAAGCAGACTATAAGGAGAGGATCATAGAAATATGATGCAGAAGGCAATCTTTGAAGGTTATCAAGTCCAGCCCCCTTCTCTGATCCAGAACTGAATAAACTTAGGCTGCATCTACACTACAAGTTAATTTGACTTTATTAAAATCAATTTTTTAACTCTGGGCTTTATAAATCTGAATTTGAGCACCCCCACCTTCCAAAGGGTCCCCACAAATTCTGCTTATTGCTACCACACACAAGTCACCAAACATCAAGGCTATGTCTACGCTAGAGTGCTACTTCGAAGTGGTTTAGTTTCTGTAGACTAGCTCCATGCCAATCTACTATGTCATCTATCCATCAATCTCTGTGGGGTATGCCTCTCCTAGTCAAACCACCCATTATGCCAATTACCAGGGTCTTGATTTTTTGTTCATCATTCATTCAACAAATATGCCCAAATGGCTGTAACTTGCATTGAATAACCTTGTGCAGTAGGTTCTCTTTTGGCTGCATCTTCCCATATAATTCTTCATTGGTGATCAACTGCATCCATCCTATTCTCAGGATCTGTCTATAACAACTCCTCTCAAATGCCAATATTTTTTTCTTCGAATGACTGGTTCGAAGCTAACTCCGATGAGATGATTCCAGTCATTGAAAAGAAGCGTGCTGCACTCCTGGAGTACAAACGCTCACCGAGCCAGAGTACCCAGCAAGCACTTAGAGCAGCCAGAAGAACAGTACAGCAGACAGCCAGGTGCTGTGCCAACAACCACTGGCTCCAGCTGCGCAGCAGCATCCAGACCTGTGCTGACTTGGGTAATCTCAGAGGCATGTACGAGGGTATGAAGAAGGCATTAGGACCCACCCAGAACAAGATGGCACCTCTGAAATCCAAATCTGGTGAAGTCATCACTGACAAAGCCAAACAGATGGAGCGCTGGGTTGAGCACTACTCCGAGCTGTACTCACGCGAGAGCGTTGCGGTTGACGCAGCCCTCGATGCCGTCGAGCTCCTACCAGTAATGGACGAACTGGATCAGGAACTGACTGTGGATGAACTGGAGAGAGCCATCAACAGCATTGCAGCAGGAAAGGCCCCTGGCCAGGATGGTATACCACCAGAGGTAATCAAGTGTGCCGCGGACACACTCCTGGAACCCCTACATGAGCTACTGTGCCTGTGCTGGAAAGAGGGTGACATTCCACAGGATATGCGCGACGCTAACATTTAATGTTGTATAAGAACAAAGGAGACAGAAGCGACTGCAACAACTACCGTGGAATCTCCCTCCAAAGTGTCACTGGTAAACTGTTTGTTTGCTCGCGTCATCCTTGGCAGACTCCAGAAGATTGCTGAGAGGGTGTATCCTGAATCGCAGTGCAGATTCCGCGCAGAGAGGTCTACTGTTGACATGGTCTTCTCTCTAAGGCAGCTGCAGGAGAAGTGCAGGGAGCAGAGGAAGCTACTCTGCATAGCCTTCATCGACCTGACCAAGGCCTTTGACTTGGTCAGCAGGGATGGTCTGTTCAAACTGCTCCCCAAGATAGGCTGTCCTCCACGGTTACTCAAAATGATCCAGTCATTCCACGAAGACATGAGAGGAACCATCCAATATGACGGCGCATTATCGGATGCTTTCAGAATCAGGAGCGGCATCAAACAAGGATGCGTGCTTGCTCCGACATTGTTCGGGATTTTCTTCACACTCCTCCTGAAGCATGCCTTTGGATCTTCAACAGAGGGCATCTTGCTGTACACAAGATCTGATGGGAAACTGTTTAACCTTGCAAGGCTGAAAGCTAAGTCTAAGGTGCGGGAAGTCCTCATCAGAGACATGCTGTTCGCAGACGATGCTGCTGTAGTGTCTCACACAGAAGACCAGCTTCAAAAACTGCTGGACCAGTTCTCCAAAGCTTGCAAGGACTTTGGGCTTACCATTAGCCTAAAGAAGACAAATGTACTCGGTCAGGATGCTGCTGAATCCCCATCAATCAGCATTGACAACTATACGTTAGTTGTTGTCCACGAGTTCGTTTACCTTGGGTCCACCATCACTGACACCCTGTCGTTGGACACTGAGCTAAATAGGAGGATCGGAAAAGCGGCCACAACTCTGTCCAGACTCAGCAAGAGAGTGTGGAATAACAAGCTGTACACTCACACCAAAATGCAAGTCTACAGAGCCTGCATCCTCAGCACCCTCCTTTATGGCAGCGAGACTTGGACCCTGTATGCCCGCCAGGAAAAGAGGCTGAACGTCTTCCACTTGCGCTGCCTCATGCGCATCCTTGGAATATCATGGAAGGACAGAGTGACCAACACCGCCATCCTCGAGCAAGCTGGAATCCCAACCATGCACACCCTCCTCAGGCAGTGTTGGCTCCACTGGCTTGGCCACGTCCACAGGATGAACGATGGAAGGATTCCAAAAGACATCCTGTATGGTGAGCTAGCCTCTGGCAAAAAACCTCCTGGATGCCCCCAGTTGTGCTACAAAGATGTCTGCAAGAGAGACCTCAGAGAGGTAGACATCAAGCTGGACAATTGGGAAGAACTAGCAGACAACCGCAGCAGATGGAGGCAGGGGTTACACAAGGGCCTTCAGAAGGGCGAGATGAGGATCAGACAGCTAGCAGAGGAGAAGCGAGCGCACAGAAAGCACACTAAGGACTTGCCAGACACCCACCACATCTACAAGAGATGCAGCAAGGACTGTCACTCTCGTGTGGGTCTTCATAGTCACAGTAGACGCTGTTAAGGAAGTCCTCAATTGAAACTATAAAGGGTGCGATCCATAGTCTATGCAGACTGAAGGATGCCTACTACTACTACTTTCTTCGAATCTTTCATTATCACCCATGTCTCACATCCATACAACACGCTGCTGAATACACACATTTTCAAGACACTCAGCTTCATTCCTATGCTAATCACTTTGCTTGTCCAGATCTTATCCATCACCTTCCAACTCGCTCTTGCTTTTGCTATTCTAGTCACTATTTCCTTCTTAAAGTCTAGATCATACATTATATCATTCATTATATTTCTCCCCAAATATGTGAACTTCTCTATGTTCTCTAGTTCAGTCCCATCTATACCGATCTTTCTTCCTATTTCCTTATCTCCAAATATCATTGTTTTTGTTTTATCTATGTTCCTAATCAGTTCATGCGACTTCCCTTCCTCATTTAGCACCTGCACTGTTTTTGCTAGCTTCTCTTCACCTTCCTAAATGATAATGATATCATCTGTGAACCTCAAGTTGTTAATTCTTATCCCATGAACAGATATCCCTTCTACCTCTTCTTTGATCTTGTCCATTGCTCTCTCTACATGTGTGATGAAGATACTAAGACATATTGGATCTCCCTGTCTCCTACCTCCCCTCGTTCTAAACCAACTTCCCAAGTCTCTACGCATTCCCACCTCTGCATCCGCATTGTCATTGATATCCTTCAACAACCATATCAGTCTGCTACCCACTCCATGTGACTCCAACACCACCCAAGTCACCTTCTGATCTATACTGTCATATACCTTCTGAAAATTGATGAAGCAAGCATGGATGTTCTTGTTCTTTCATCCAGCTTTCTCCGCAATCTTAGTGCCAATATTTGCTGTATGGTACCTCTATCTTTCCTGAACCCCTCTTGCTCGTCCACTAGATGTTCTTCTATCTGCAATTTTAGTCTCTCCATCAGTATCGCCATCACCACCTTGGCTAGATGACTTGTTTGGGCAATCGTTCTGTAGTGCTTGCACTCCAAGGTACTTCCTTTCTTGTGTATTGTCACTAGCACAGATCTTGCCATTCCTTAGGTGCCTTCCCTTCTTTCCATTCTATATTACATAGGTGGTGTATTTCCTGAATCATATTTTCTCCGCCATACTTAATCATCTCTCCCGTGATCTTATTTCCAGGGCTCTTGTTGTTTTGTAGTCATTTCACTGCTTTTTCTACTTTCTCCTTCAAAATATCGGTCTCGCTTTCAGTGCTCAGTGGAAATATCTCTTTCAGTTCTTCAATCAGTCTCTCTGAGACACTCAGGTCTGACTGTACTTTGTATAGGTTGGTGCAATATCTCACTGCACAATTTTATCTTTGTTCATGAGCATCTTTTTGTTTTCGTCTGTTTGCCATCTGCTTTGGCTGCCACTTTCTATTAATATTCCTAATCATCTTATATACCTCCCTGGTCTTACATTCACCATAATACCTCTCTAGAGCCGTGTCTACACGTGCATGCTACTTCGAAGTAGCGGCACTAACTTTGAAATAGTGCCCGTCACGGCTACACGTGTTGGGTGCTATTTCGATGTTAACATCGATGTTAGGCGGCGAGACGTCGAAGCCGCTAACCCCATGAGGGGATGGGAATAGCGCCCTACTTCGAAGTTGAATGTCGAAGTAGGGCACGTGTAGACGTCCGCGTCCTGCAACATCGAAATAGCGGGGTCCGCCATGGTGGCCATCAGCTGAGGGGTTGAGAGATGTGCTCTCTCCAGCCCCTGCGGGGCTCTATGGTCACCGTGTGCAGCAGCCCTTAGCCCAGGGCTTCTGGCTGCTGCTGTGGCAGCTGGGGATCCATGCTGCATGCACAGGGTCTGCAACCAGTTGTCGGCTCTGTGTATCTTGTGCTGTTTAGTGCAAGTGTGTCTGGGAGGGGCCCTTTAAGGGAGCGGCTTGCTGTTGAGTCCGCCCTGTGACCCTGTTTGCAGCTGTTCCTGGCATCCCTATTTCGATGTGTGCTACTTTGGAGTGTAGACGTTCCCTCGCAGCGCCTATTTCGATGTGGTGCTGCGCAACATCGATGTTGAACGTCGACATTGCCAGCCCTGGAGGACGTGTAGATGTTATTCATCGAAATAGACTATTTCGATGTCGCTACATCGAAATAAGCTACTTCGATGTAGGCTTCATGTGTAGACGTAGCTTGTATCTTCACACTGCTCCTTTCACCATTTCTCCTTATCCTTTCTGGCCCCTTTTTCCTAACCTCATTACATTTCACCCCATATTGCTGTGTTAAAGTTGCTGCAGTTTAAAAGTTCATAGCTGGATCTTGGGATTGAGCTGGCTGTCTGCCCTGAGGTGAGCTACCACCTGTCCCAGCCCTGCCGCTTAGTGCTCCCTTCATGCTCTTAAACATGCTCTTTGAAAAAAGCAGGCTGGGTTGCTGGAATACTCCAGCTAGGAATAATGGAATAGGACTTTGGTTCTAATTTGTTGGTTTTTAGAACTGGGGCCATGATTAAGCGGGACGTCAGAGGGCATTCGTATTGTGCTGCTAGAGGTGAAATTCTTGGACTGGTGAATAGCGTCCAGCCCCCGAAAATGTTAACCACCGAGGGAGACTATCCCCAGTCAGCTGGAAGGCCCCCGAATACCTGCCAGCCCCTGAATGTCTTAGCTGCTGAGGGAGACTTCCCCCAGAGGGCTCCAGGACCCTCACCATGTGCAAGCTGCCTGACAGCATGTTCAGCACATCCTTTTATTGGTTCAGGGTCAAGCCAGATGATGGAGCTGGGTGCAGGAAAGTTCCAGATTGGGCGGGGGGCAGGACAAAATGTAAATGACTGAAGTTTCTCAGGCTCTCATACAAACGTGACCCCCACCCGCAGCCTAGCTGCCATGTGGTGCGAGGGGGCAGTGGCTGGCACCAGGCAGTGCAGGGAAAAGGCAGCTCGCAGAGGTAGACACAGAACCACAGGCCCCACAACCACGCTAATAACAACGAAAGAGAAGTTTTTCAGCCTCTCATACAAGCATGACCCTACAGCCACAGGCTTTCAGGTGCTGCATTGAAAAAATCTTCCTGTTGCCTAATTCCTGTGCACCTGAGCACACTGGAGATGGAAGAGGCCAGAACAGAGAACTGTGGGGCATTGTGGGGCTCGTACGGGACATCTCTGGATGCTAATGAATTTGATTTACAGACATGGCACTTCCACACTAGCCTTCATTCAGGGAATTTTAGGTTCAACCTGAATGCTACACCTGTCACGTTCTGACGATATTGTGATATCGGTATTATATTGATTTTAGTGCTGTATAAATTGAGCTAATGGTATTTATAGTGAAGACAGGCACTTGGTACAATTTGAATTTATTACATGCCATAAGTTTGATTTTTATCTCATAGTGTAGATACAGCCTTAGACTAGCCTGGATAGGTGTTTGTTTAACCTGTTCTTAAAGGAATCTAATGACAGGGGGATTCCATAAACTCCCTGGCAGTGTCTAATCAAGAGCTTAACTACCCTTTTAATTTGAAAACTTTCTGAACACTGAACCTAAATCTTTGTTGCTACAGATTAAGCACACTACTACTTCTCCTACCTGTCATGGATCTGGAGAATACTACTTGATCCTCATTCCTTTTTACAACAGCCCATTGTATATTTGATAACTATTATTAGCCTCCCTGGTCATGAATCCTCAGTGGCACCTGGTGGGGCTTCATTAAGGGGTGTGGGGAAGAGGACACCTGTCTTCCTCCAGTTATGAGTCCGTTCTGGGCACCTGCTCCCCCAAGACAGCCAGCACTCCTCTGACTGCATTAGATCTCCCCTGCATAAACTCCATGGGCTCCTAGAGTGATGTGGTCTGCTCAAATCCTCTTGCAGTCTGGATAAGGTCATGGTCCACCTACTGTTTACCCCTGTTCTAGATGCTTACAATTGATTAATAATTTGTTAAACTGTCTTTCCAAATATTTAAGTGAGATTGAGCTTTTCAACGAACAAAAGTCACAAGTATGATTAAAATGATTGTAGGAAGCCCCTGTCAGAAAAGAGGATTCCATTCCACTATGCCTGAGTGGGGAAAAAAGAGACACTAGTGCAACTCAAAGCTTTATTTCGTCTCTTTTCTCAGGCTGAGAGACTTTCAGCATTTCTGTGGATGGAAAACTGCTCAGTAAGTTGGTTGGACCTAACAGCACCATAGAATCAGAGTCACAGGACACTAGAACGGGAAGGGACCTCAGGAGGTCATCAAGTTGAGTCCCCTGCCCTGACAGCAGGCCCAAGCATCATCTATGTCATGCCTGTTAGATATTTATCCAACTTGTTCTTAAGTATCTCCAGTGATGGTTTCATTGGATGGAGTAGGTATGCCAGTCTTCCCAAAATAGCGTCTCTGGCTGCATCTACACTACAAGATAAATTCGAATGTTAGCTGGATATTACAGCATGACTGTCTTCACTGTAAATACCATTAGCTCGATTTTAGGGAGCACTGATATCGATATCATAACATTGTTGAAACTGGCTGGGTGTAGTATCAAGTTCGAATTTAAAAGTTTGAATAAAGGCCAGTGTGGAAGTGTCAAGTCTTAAAATCAAATTTATTAGCCTCCAGAGGTGTCCCATATGTACCTCACAATGCCCCACAGTGATCTGCTCTGGCCACTTCCATCTCCCCTATTCTCCAGGTGTGTAGGAATTAGGTAACAGGAAGACCGTGAATTTCAATTCGGGAGGAGGAAGCTTGTGGCTGTGGGGTCAAGTTTGTATGAGAGGATGAGAAACGTCTTTCTTTGCTATTCGTACTGAGAGTACATCTGTCTACCCATTACAAATAGCCTCAACATGGAGTTCGTGGTTCTGTCTCTATCTCTGCTAGCTGCACATTTGGTATTTTTTTTTTCTGCACTGCCTGGTGCCAGCCGCTGCCCCCCTGCACCACATGGCAGCTAGGCTGTTGGGGGTTCATGCTTTGAGAGGCTGAGAAAATTATTCTCAGCAGTTTACATTTGTGCAATCCCCCCGACTCCCTCCCCCACACATGCCACACGGTTGGAATCTTTCCCACACCCAGCCTCATCATGTGGCTTGTCCCTGACCCAACAAAAGGACGTGCCTGACTTTCAGTGCTGATCGTGCTGCCAGGCAGCACCAAGTCCTGGCTTGTGCATAGTGAAGACACCAAGGATTGGGAAAGATTTTCAGGGGCTTGCTGCCACCAGGGGAAATCTCCCCTGGAAGCTGAGAATTTTGGGGGCTTGATGCACCTAGGGGGACTGCTCCAACTGGCCCCACACAAAATATTTTCAGGGGCTTGCTGCCACTGTGGAGGAAGCCTCCCCTGGAGGCTAAGAATTTTGGGGGCTTGCTTTTGCCAGGGGGACTGCTTATATTGGCATTAGCTTGGCATTTCTTGATAAGTCACTCTATACTTTCTGGCCTCCTTATGAAATCAGTGCTGACACAAGCTGCCCTAAAAACCCATAGCTGGCACTGATCAGTCCCTGGAGAAACACAAGCTGGTTAGAAATTTTTGAACAGGGTCAGCTACGATGAGTCCAGTGGTGTGGAATAGGGACAGCATAGAGATTTTGTAGTTTTCTTCGCTCACAATGACAACAGCATGTGAAATGAAGTGAAATACTTGGAAGTCCCAAGCAGGTTGGAAATATCTGAAACTCATGAGTTGCAGATGATGAATAATTTTCTTTCAAGAGCAGTAAAAAAGAGTGAGAGACACAAACACACACAGCCACTAACAGGTTCTTGTCTGTTCTTAGGGTCTTGCATGTCAGAGCAGGACGAGGTGAGATACTCCTGGGGGCAGGGGATTGTGGTGAATCGCTTCCCAGCCCCTCTACACAGTTTGTTTAAAAGGAGCAGAATGTAGAGGCTGCCTGTCACTCTCACAATGGGATGAAGTATCATGGAGCAAATGTGGCATATGAAAGGGAAAGAAAAAGAATATTTCATGTAAAAAATGATGTCCATAAAATGTTTGTAGGTGAGAGTCCTATGAATCCTGATTTTACTAGCTGTCCTCTGCTATTGCTTATAGGAAGTGAGAACCCAAAGCTAAGTTTCCCAAGGAATAGAACATGCTTTGATGCTCACAGCTTCACTGCCAATTATTTTAAAAGGTGGAAGTGCAGGGTAAGCAGATAAGCTGGGTAAGCATGCTTATCTGGATAAAAGTTCAGTTCTGTTTAAAAAAGCAGTTGCTTGTAAAAGTCCCAGTGGTGTGATATAACACACTCCTTCAGTAAGTTATTTTTGTTGATGAAGAGCAATCATTGGCAGCTGCATGCATTTTAATGGGACAATTGCACACTGATCAATAATGTTACATTTAATGATTTCTCTTTCACCAATTTTCAGTGTTGTCAGTTGACCTTTAATGGGCGCTCACTGATGCAAAGACCTCTCCAGTAGAATCCAACTTAATGAGGATAGTACTTCTACAAAGCTCAAGTGACACCTTCCAGTTCAACTAATGAAAAGTGATCTTATATCTGCTGTAATGAAAATATCAGGGAAGAGAATTTTCTTTGCCTCCTGAAGTCCTAGCCATTGTCCCTGACAGGCAGGTTCCAATGAGGACATAGCTCATTAATTATCTTCATGTTTTCTTTCTACTAAACTCATTCAATAGAACATTTGAAACTCCAACAATACCCGTATTTGTCATGGTGAAAATAAGGTTGGAAGTCAAAGTCCATCAAGACTGAAATTTGCAAACTTGATTTTTCACACAGAGGCACGTCTCACTGGTTTGAAGGGTTAGTGCAGAGAGGAAGTTGGGACTTGGCCTTTGGGGTGATTTGTGACCTTAGAAGGTTAGGGAGACTTGTTCTTGTGCTTCTTGCACCCTGACTTTCTCTTAAGGTATGTCTGTGCAACAAAGTTATTTCAAAATAATGGCTGCTATTTTGAAATAACTTTGTGAGCATCTACACAATGCAACTACTATGTTGAAATAATTTCAAAATAGTGGCCACCTCATTTTGAATTTGGTAAACCTCATTGTACGAGGAACTATTTCTAAATAAGGTATTACAGAAGAGCTTATTGCAAAATAAAGCTGCTGTGTAGATGTGGTATTTCAGATTAGAGACCATGGAAGCAACAGCAATCTGAAAAAAGCTCTATTGTGTGTGGACGCCCTATTTTGGAATAAGTTTTGCTTGTTTTGGGGCTTCCCTGTAGTGTAGTTGTTGTTCTGGAATAGCTTATTTTGGAATAACGACTCTGGAATAAGCTGTATCCTGAAATAGCAATTCCACAGCTAACCACCGTGCTCGAAACAGCAGTGTTCTTTTGAGAGCAGTATTCTTATTCCGGTACCCCTCATCATAACAGGGGTAGCGGAAATTTCGAAATAACCACTTATTTTGAACTTTGTGGGCAGCCCCAAGTTCGAAATAAGCTAACTTGAAATAAATTACACATTTTATGCAATGCAAATTGTGTAAGTTATTTTGAGTTACACCTATAGTGCAGCTGTAGCCTTACTGTGCATAGGTCACAAAACATTCTGCCTTCTGCAGTTATTGAGCCCTTGTCTTCAGTGAGAATTTTGCCTGAAAAATGACTGAGAATCAGGACTGTTACTAATACAGATTAATGCAGTGCTATGAATGAACCAACGCTACAAAATATACGCACTATATGATTCTCAAAATGTTAACAAGTTTATAGAGTCAAGATAAAACATGGGACTTTGAAAATAAGACTGGAATGAGGGTGTAAAGCCAAAAGTGGACTATAGGTAAACATTATTTGTTCATCATTCATAGATATTGTTATATGTTCTGATATGTGCAGACAACTTTGGCAATATTCACATGGTGTAACAGAAATATACTGAGTATTAAAATAATGCTAACAATACAGCTCTGACAACATATAATATGTTCCCTAGTACATAGCAAGATCAGCATGTAAGATCTTATGAAAAACAGATGCAATGCTGTATATTAAGTTTTGTTTCTTGAACAAAGAAAATAGGTGTTTAAAGAGTTTTATTAAATCTAGAGCATGTGGATATGATCAAGATAATTGAATAGATGGTGGTGTTTTTGAAAGAAAATAAAATATATGAATTATTTCTAGTAAAACCACATCTTCTTTGGGATTTAAAATAACTTCCTTTGCACTATAAAGCAGACATTTTAGCTGCTAGTTTACCCATGCTTTGCCTACCACCCAAAGGAATTCAGGTATTGGAGAGAAGTTTCCTTTGTATACATATGAAATTTTATGAATATTCAACTAATGTTTTCTGGGTTTTGCTTCTTTTTCTTCAAGTAAAATAAATACAATTGAGAATAGGAGTTTTCCTGCACCCTGGATAGATTTTTTTTTTTTTTTTTTTTTTTTTTTAAATCCTACACCATAAACGCTAAATCATTTTTTTTTACAGATGTTTTGTTTAGTGAGCTTTTTTGCTTCTGCGTGTACTTAAAGAATACATTTTCAGTATCAACATATCCGATTGAGGTTGTTTGTGGCTAGCTGGTATGTTCTTTTTCTAACTTGGCTTGAGTCAATTCTGTGATTATCAATTTTGTTCCATTGTAGAAAAAGTAATTGCATTAGTTTAAAAGATAAACAAAATACTGTTCATGTCAAGTGTGACAATGCTAGGTGTTAGATGGAAGTATCAAATGGGTTATCATGTATTTATAAATGGCTTTGAGTTACCCCAAATTGCCTTCATTAGAGTAGCTTTATGTTGGAAATAATCATATTCCTGTCACATTCAGTGGCTGAACTGATGGGCCAGAGCCTTATGATATAAGAAGGTATAGCTCCACTAGCATCAACCATTCAGCCAGTGGAGGATCATGACTAGTGATGGGCAACTTAGCCTACTGAGTGGGCCACAGGAGTCGCCTTCCTAAATCTCAGTGGGTCACAGGGTTGATATAAATCCATAGTAGCACTGTCATTGGATGCAGAGGGAGCTCATGGCTCACCATGTTGTGTGCAATCAGCATGCATCTCATGTCACATACCCTGGCTTTACTTATCTGTCACTTTTGTGTCACTTTTGTGATATGAGTAGTGCCAAAAAAAAAAAAAAGGTACTGAAAACCAGCAGAATCTGGCAAACCCTTGCAAGGGCAATGGTAAACAAAATGTCTCTCAGGCTACGTATAGAACTCCAATGGATAGCTGCAGGGTTATTCACTGTTGTTATAGACCTAGCAAATATCCAGTCTTTTGGTCATTTAATTTACAAAATGTGATTAATGAGGTTTTCCTTAAGGATATGAAACAAAACGAAAACCAAGAAACAGCCCACAATATATTCCACATGTGATTTCTGCAACGCCCCCCATTTTTGTGGGGAGAGCTGAGGATACAGGGGACATCTGTAGAATATGAATAATGAAAAGCTTAGCTCATGACCATAGAGGTTTCTTTTTAAGCTTATCAAACCTGGCCAGATATTAAACATAAATAAGACGACTATCACCCCCAAACAGCAGAAACTAAACCACAAATATCTAAGTAATTGTGGACATGTTATTGTAATGGATGTCATGTCTCTGGAATTTCTTCAGAAAACCCCAAAAGAATGAAATATTAGAATATACAGCTCCTTAAAAGATGTGCCATGCTGAGCTATCCCCCATATTGGCCACCAGGGCCGGGGTAGGAACTGGAAATGAACAAAGTGTCTCTGGAATCTTTCCTGCCATCACCACTACCAACAATTTGAAATCTTTGTATAAAAGAAATGATGTTTCTTGTTTAACTTCAAGAAAGGAAATGACATAGTCAGGAGGAATCCAGTTATATACTGAGCAAAGATTTTCAGTTCATCTTAGTTTGTAGTTCACTTCTGACTGTTTAAAAAACATAAACATGGCTTTCAGCATCAGCCTAAAACCATAAGACATTTTATTGCCATTACAATAATAATTTTAATATTATTAAAAAAAAGTTTCAAGAGACAAATGCCATGAAACAATCCCTTGAACCATTACCTAATAAATTATATTTAGGGTTATTTTTTTGGTAAATTTGACATTAATTTATATGACTGTACATCAGTAGCAGAATATGTCTCCAAGAGAATGCAAAGGGTTAGCAGAACAAGGATATCCCATTGTGTTGCTTAGATAAAGGCATATCTCAAAGTGAATTTAAAATATGTTAAAAAGCAATAGGTAGCCAAGAATAGTGAATGGGCCACATGAAAGGCCCTTCTTCATCTGAGTGGGCCGTAGCAGACCATGGCCCACTGGGGCTCCGTCTGTGGTTCACGGACCTCCTGCCTGTTCCCTTATCTGATGCACCTCCTGCACACAGATACTGGAGCCCTGCACTTGCTATTTCTCCACTTCTCTCCTAGGCCTTTTGAAGCGCCTGATGCAGGCTCCATCCCCTCTTCTTCCTCTCCATCCAGAGTTTGAATGGCTGCAAACAGCTGATTCCTGGTGTTCCAGCTCTGGGAGGCAGAGGACAGAGCAGGGACAGAGTGCAAATCAGCAGATTCACAGCATGCTGAATGTGCTGGAAGGGAGGGGGAGTATTAGGAAGTCTGGGGCCCCAGTGTCCAGGGGCTCCAGTGTCCCAGGGCACAAGAGGTGTGTGTTGGGGAGGGAAGCAGATAGGTGGAGCCTCAGTGGGCTGCAGGAAGCCCATGGGCCACAAGGTTGCCCGCCACCGCTGATTTTGACAACTGTGTGTGTTATACTATTGATATTAACTAGGAAGGTTTAGTCGCCCTTCTCATCACATACTGAACTAAATATGTGTTACTGTCAAGACTAGTTGCTGCCATCTAGTTCTAGAAGGATTGCAGGCAAGCTCTAGTAAACCCCGCATGCTGTTTTTCCGTTATGGTATATTTGCATATGGTGTGACAACAATACAACATAAAGAAAACTGCTTTGGAACCTCTGAGAATCAATACAGAGGGTGTCTAGAAATGAGCTGTTGCTGTAAAAGCTGGGATAATTAATTGTGAAGTCAGCTGCAAAAACATTTATCTAAGAAGTTTGCTAGGTACCTTTTTACCATGTCCAATTACAAGAGCATATGCTGTAGAGCATAACCCTATAGTAAACTGCAAGCGTTTGGGGCCATCGCTATAGCACATGTCAATGTGAATTACAAGAGAATAGGAACAGATTGCTAGTAGTGGTTGTATTTTTTTAGTTTGGCTGCAAATAGTTAGCATAAAGGAGACATCTGAACAATGTACACTATAGTACTTTCCCATAGATCAGAACTGATGCCTTCCATTCGGAATCTCTGGAGTTCCACACGGCTTTCAGCCCCTTCTCCTGCAAGCTCACAACATGCCATGTGCTTTTACCTCCTACTAACTCAAAGCAGTTAATGATGCACAACTTTTCACAGGATGAGGCTCAAAGGGAATGAGCAAGAATAGTCTACATAGTCTCAAAATTTCTTGGAGATTTTATTCTTAACCCTTGCCACCCAACACCCTTGCCTGCTTTCAGACTTGGCTTTAGTCTTTAAAGATTATGGCCGTGTCTACACTAGCCCCTTCCTTTTGGAAGGGGCATGGTAACAAGCCACATTGGCAGATGTTAATTAGGTGATTCCATGAATATGCAATGCCTCATTAGCATAATGGCAGCTGCGCGCGGTTCAAAAGTGCTGCTTTCAAATCGGGCACTGCCTGTGTAGATGGGGGGGCCTTTCGAAAGAACCCTCTAGACTTTGAAAGTCCCTTCTTCCTAAAACCAAGTAGGAAGAAGGGGCTTTCAAAGTCCAGGGTGTCCTTTTGAAAGGCCCCCATCTACACAGGCAGTGCATGATCCAAAAGCGGCACTTTTGAACTGTGCACGGACGGCATTATGCTAGTGAGACGCTGCCTATTCATGGAAGTGCCTCGTTAGCGTTGGCTGATATGGCTCATTACAATGCCGCTTCTGAAAGGAAGAGGCTAGTGTAGACATAGCCTATTACAGCAATAGTGCCCCAAAGCTGTAAACTATTCCCTGACATGGGAGAGTGGGCTATAATTAGCCTTATCCTCCAGGAACTGTTACTGCCCCCATTGGCAGTTTATTATTATTCATTATTTAAATAGTTCCAAAACATTTACAGACAGACTGGCTACCGATCCTGTGGCTTGGCCATGCTTCTTTAGTGGTTTCTGTGTCTGTTGAATCACTGAGTGTTATGGGAAGCAATTACGTCTCTCAAAACCTTGCCTATGCTATTGAGGACTGTACTGAAGTACAGCTATTTTGAGTGATTTGAACGATGCTCATGGAAATGACCTCTGACTAATTTGTCATTTGTTTAACACTATTTAAATGTTTGTGTGCCAAGTCTGAATCTTTGCATTGCTTGGCTCTTACAAAGCTTTGATCAAATTAAGGATGATTGATTTACCTCAGTTATAGTGCAGTTATTGCACATAGGGAACTGAGTCTGTGTTCCTATCTGTTCTGTAAGAGCAAAAAAAAAAAAAAAAGAGAGAAAAACAAAGTGCAAAGTGGTGGGAAAGCAGTGGGAGGACGTAACTCTATGTATAGATACTAGTTATAGTTTGCACCTATGAGGGAACAGTGTTAAGTACATAGAAAATATGACAAACTATGCTCTTTCTGCAATTAACCAACAACAAATTAGCAACTGACACAAGATGATGGTTCAACCTCACCTCAGCTACATAGCACCAATACAATGAAACACAGATTTTAAAACCATTTAGACATTGTGGTGTTCAGGGTCACTGCATGTTTACCTGAATACTAGCTGCACAAAAAGCTGGGGTATAAATTTACAGCACTGCAGCTTGTGGGGCAGTAAGGCTATGTCTACACAGCGGTGTTATTTCAAAATAATCCATTACAGAGTAGGTATTCCTAAATAGGTTATTTTGAAATAACACAGCTACACACAAGAATGCATTTAGCAATGACACCCAGATATTTTGAAGCAGCTATTTCATAATAGGCATTATTCTTCCTGCAGTGAAGTTTACAAAATTCAAAAGAACGCGCCCACAATATTGAATTTATTTTGAAATAGTGCGTGCTGTTTCAATAGTGCATAGTGTAGCTGCTTGATTGCTGCTATGTCAAAATAGCTTTGCTGTTTAGATGTGTCCTGTCTGTGTAGACAAGCAGCTGCGCTACATGCTGGAATGCTGAAGCTTCCCTAGGGCAAAGTGGCATAGTTCAGTTTGAACGTGCACTAGGGAACTCCCAGTGCATGGCAGCAGTGCACAAACAGACAGTATGTGACATGTTGAAGTTCCACTGATTTACGCCCAGGGTGGCTGCACAGTAGACTCATGTAAAAGTCCTTTAGACTGTTACGTCCAGTTTGCAAACACTTCAGTGCCTGATCCCAAATGTCTGCACAACTATTTTAAATTCTGCAGTTCAAGCCACACGAGCCCAAGTCTGTAGACTCAGAGGCTCGTTGCCACAGGGTTGTGGGTTTTTGTTTTTTTTTTGACATGTAACATAGCCTATGGCTCACTGAAAGTCAGTGGGTTGAGGCTCCTGAGTGCCTGAATCATTTTTGAAAATGGGTCTTGGACCTTGGAATGCTGAGCAGAAAATGTCTGAATACCTTTTAAAATCTAGGCCTCAGTCTCTTAGAAGTGATTTACTTTAGTTATTGTACAGTATTCAGAAGTGTATTTTTTAAAGTCTATCATCAAAGCAGTTAAACTAAGGCAATTATGCCAGTGAAACACAAATGATTGGAAACCACTAACTAAACCCCTTCATTAACAAAACAATCTAGAAGTGAGCAATACCTAACTACTATGTCTCAACCAACTGCCCATAGTCACAGAGAGTTTGCTGTCAGTTCACTCTTGGAATATTATCTTTTGCCACCATAATTGCTGCTGGTGCCAGATGTCTCGAGTGTCCTTCCTTTTGAGGGATGCCACTGAATCCAGTTTCAAATATGCATGTGTTCCTTTAATTTGCTGCACCCCTCTCTTACTTTATCAATGAAAATCTTTTATATCAGAAAATATCATGACACACAGATTATCGAAGGAGGTATTTACACAAAGGGTGTGTCTACACTTGCATTCCTCTTTCGAAAGAGGAATGCAAATGAAAATTGAAAATGCAAACGAGGTATAAAATTGAATATTCAGCACCTCATTTGCATATTCTAATTTTGAAAGCTTCTTTCAAAAGAAGAAAGCCAGTGTAGCTGCTGCTCTTTGAAAATTAAACCCCATCTTTGAAAGAATCCTTCTTCCCATTAAATAAAGGGTGTGTCTACATGGGCACAAATCTTCGAAATAGTCATGTGTGTCCATTTAGACACAGCCAAATTGAATGAATCCAGTAGCATTTAATGTTTCCTGCCTGAATAATTTTCTGAGTCTCCTTTCTTTTTGGTCTTTGATAGAGGTTGTATCCCACATGTAGGCTTTAGGTGGTTCAGATTTATGCTAGGTGGCAAATATCAAAGTTCTTTTTAAATGAAAGTTTAAACTCTGCAGAAGCTTGAAAGAGCCTACAAAAAAGGGCTGGTATTGTGGAAATCCACATGACAACCAGTCATGGTTTTTATAAAAGCACAACAAAGATATGCAAATGTTTAGGACAGGAGATACAGTCCTCATTGTTTAGAAGCCAATAGACTATCTACCTCAGAACTTGAAAGGCAGTTGAGTGAGTTTATTTTAGGTCCATGTAATTTACATTGTTTCATTTAATTTGTAAATCTCAAAATATATATGTTGAGTATAATAACATTGTCAGAAGCTGCACAAACCATAATTTTACACTTTTCTAGAGGAACTTAACCTGGAAATAACTGGGAACATGTGGGTGGGCTGTTCTTGTTTTTTAAAGTAAGGTTATAATACATCTGTTTACAGAAGGGAACTATTTTTGTCATTGACACACATTGGCCAGAGAATGTCTCCCACTAAATATTTGCAATAGTACCAGTAACAATTCTAATCAAACCATTGAGAAAGCTGTGGCTATATAAGTAATTAGGAAATTACGTAAGGAGAATTTTGCTTCCACTTTTACATACAAAACTCATAAGGCAAATTATTCAGCAGTACACTATTCTGCTTACATTGCCCATGTTGCACCAGTGACCCAGTAAAATTCAGGAATCGGTCAAAAAACCCTTTCCATTTTAATCTGTTACACATGTTGATGATATGTTCATATTTGGAAAAAAACCACATAAGTTTAGTCTAAAATAGAGAGAACCTGCATTGTCTTTCCCTAGCAAGCACTGATATGCCTCTGCTATCTTTGCCAAATTCAGTTTAATGTTACATCTGTTAGTGCCTATTACAGTGAAATCAAAAGTGATATAGTAAAGACTGTGTAACTGTTGTTACGATACTGAGAAGGTGTCATTATTGCACTAAGGATTTACAGTGATACCTGATTCAGTGTCTGCACAAGGTTTTATTACAGGAATGGGTAATCCCTTATGACACACTCAATGGTAGAAACCCAGTCACTGAATATGAGCCTCTGAGATACATTATCATAAGGAGCAGTGATATTTTCTCATGAAATCTTTAATATCTACCTTTCATGCTCAGGCTGAATGTATTTCTACAATTCACTTTTTAAGAGGCTAGAAAACTTTTGAATCATGATTCTCTCAACAAATAAGTGTTAAGAAGAGCCATTATTAATGAACAACTACTGTATGGGTAGTGGTGATATGTGAAATGCTCATGCTGTTGATCAATACATAAATGAAATGCTGTTTTTTGTATCCCAGTGTATGTTCCCATAAGCATATCCCAACTATAGGCGTTTCAACTGCATCTGCATTTCTGCATAACCCCTTGTTTTGTTGAAAATATTAAAGTGCTGAGAAACATATGGAAACTTGTTTATATCTTGCAAGTGAAACATGATAAATATATGCAACATATTTAAAGTAATTAGTTTTGGTCAATAAAAAAAAATTGACAATAGTATTCTGCAGACATTTATTAGAGTAAAATATTCCAGAGAACTTTAACCTACAGAGAGTACTTACTAGGGCAACATCTATTGTATATTTTTGGCAATATTTTATTACTTGTTATAGCTGTATAAATTGTATTATTACACGTCTAATATCATGAAAAATTCTTTAAAAATGACATTTAGCTCATTGAATTACAGATCTATAAAAATATTACGTAAATTCAACATAACTATAAATTTAGTTGCATTCTCAAAAAATTCAGTGTTAAGGCCTGTGATAAATCATACTATCTTCTGTTGGCTCATGACTACTTGTACGAATTGTAGGATTTCAAGACCAAAAGTAGCATGATGTCTACATAAAAATGTTATATGCTGTTTTCAGTCTTGAAAAATACTTGTGCATTAATATGACAGAATGCCTGTCTTTGAACCTAGACAAATATAGAGATCATGCAAATGTAATTTTCTTATTATTACTAATTAAGTGCCAAAATAGGTCCATATTGCATCATGGATTCATAGTTCATGCTAATAGGGGGTTATGCTTCAGAATTAACAGCGTAATGTCCCAGTGTGGTTGTGAAAGTACAAGGCCAGTACAATCGCATGCCAAAATTTTAAAAAGTGATTTAGCCATAATGGGCAACTCTATTTTTTGATATCCAGTTTGAGACCACTTGGAGAGGCCTGTGTTTCAGACTAGGTATTCACTTTCTGAAAACCAAGGCCCTTCAAGTGAACTCATGTTGGGCACCCAGTCACGCAACAGGCACCAGTAACAGATCATAAGGAAGACAGTGCCATAGGATCTCACCTTTAATGTCTGTACAGTGTTCTCTCTTTTGGAACTCTTGCTCATAGAAACTCCTGTTAACTTTAATTCTGACTAAGGACTTCACCTTTTTTTCCATGTGACCATTTTGTAGTACCCAAGGGCCTGAAGTGAGCACTGTCTGCAACCATCAGAGAGGTAGCCGTGTTAGTTTGTATCTTCAAGAACAACAAGAAGTCCTGTGGCACCTTATAGACTAACAGATATTTTGGAACATAACCTTTTGGGGGCAAAGACCCAAAGTGGGTCTTTGTCCACGAAAGCTTATGCTCCAAAATATCTGTTAGTCTATAAGATGGCACAGGACTTCTTACTGTCCTCAACTGTTAACTAAAATCCAATAAATGCCTTATTGCTGTCTTTTGCTCCCTTGACTTCCTCCCCAAACCAGTTTTATGGAAATCAGTAAGAAATATTTGCTTACTGATTTTTGTAATGTTTGTATTTATAACTTTAACCAGTGGTTTTCATTTAAGCCAACATTTAAGGCATAATTTCAAATGCATGGAAATGCCATGCTTTAAAGAAACAAACTGCAGTATGTTAATGACTCACTTTGAAATTTGACTTCAGTTTCTGAATGACTACTGGTCTGGTTCCATACTCACAAATAGGTTTTACCTGATCTGCTTTAAAATATTTTTCATTTAGACTCTTTGGAGGTTTCTTCCATTGGAAATAAAATCAACAAAACCAAATTACATCATGGCATTTTACCAAAAATGTACTATCACCAGAGATTAGAGACCTGTAATTCTTTTGCACTTTCAACCCCCTACCCTGTCCCCATGTGCTAGATGCCTCCCTGACTGTTAAAGTCTCTTGCCAGGGTATCTAAGTTAGTATAAATACATGAAGAAAGTTATGGATCACCAATATCTAAGACTTTCCCTGGCCAATTTAATGACCTAGGGAAAAAAAGAGTCAGATGAAAGTTACTGCTTTATGAATGTGTATTTACATTATATACTGATAAAGTTTTTATATTCTACATACTTATTTTCTTACACATCCCAAATGGCTTTTATTGTATGAACATAACAGAAATTTCTGTCAGTTTGGATTCCATTAGATAGGTGTGGGGTGGGGTGGGGATGGAGGCTTGTGCTGCCAATTGCAGGGATGAAAAGTGAGGCCTGAAGTAAAAAGTTTTCTCACCTCTGGTCTGAAGAGGTATTCATGTAAATGAGCATCAGAGCACAAACATTCACCAAGTTAAGTGGTACACAGTCTTTGTGTTGTCTTCTGCATGGGGTTAATTTCACCTTGAGAACAGGAATTATCCAGTCCTTTTACTGGAGGTAATAGCTATTTTCCTGACCAGGCTCCTATACTGAATTGTGTCAAACATAAAATAGAGATCGAAAAGGCAGCATGGGTCAGCTACTCCAGCCCCCTGCCAAGATGCAGGATTTGTTGTGTCTAAATCATGTTAGACTTCAGGAGCAAACTGTACTTGCATGAACTTATGCACTCTCCCAAGATATCCAGCAGATAGAACTATGTTGCTCCAAGTGATCAACTTTGACTTCTATTAGTTTACAAATAATTTTGAACTGAATTCAGAAGTAGTGAAAAGTTGTCACCAAGGTTGTCTTCAGCATATAACTAAAGGGGAACAGAACTGTGCTTATCTTGTCCCAGAGAAGGGGATGATTCTCAGATGAAAGGATCTTGTTAAGCCCTGGGCTCAAAAGCCAGATTCTTGAGAAAGTAAGAGGGGTGGGGACAGGTGTCGCAGCCAGGAAGTGTGGTCTCCTCTTAAGGGTTCTTAGTCTGGTTTAAGCTATTCCTCCTGACTGAGCTGAAATCACTTTTCCTGTTGGGTTCTGGGAAGGGAGTTGGTGAAAGCCTGCCTATTGCTCAAGGACCCTCCCCTGAGGATCCATAAGGCCCAGGAACTCAATTATAGGGGGACATGCAAAAACATATGAGGATTGAAGGATCAAAAAAGGGAACCTGAAGGGGACACAGAACATAACGCCTGACAGTGCCCACTGCTCCTCAAAGGTGTCAAGGGAGGCAATGGAGGAGCTCTGCCTGAATACATGAGTGTAAGGAAGACTGAAAATCAGTGAAACCACTTGTGATGGGACAGCATTTTTGCCCAGCAGGCAAAGAGCTGAGAATCACTGACACCCACTGGTAAAAGCTGAAAGGCAGGTTGCAGAAAAAAGTGAACTGCTGGTGAACAAGTGTCTGACAAGTCAGAGAAGAATGGAATGAGTGATTGGCAAGGTAGCCAGCCGGAGTAAATGCTCAGATAGCTGTGTGAACAAGCTGCCTTCTTCCCAGAGTGTGAAGTGAACTCACACAGATACACAGCCACTTTGAGTGGGGTCTGATGAGGGAGCAGAGTGGAGCACAGAAAGGGAACTTTTAGGTGTTGAACTAAAGAATATGAGGTAGAAGGTACTGCTGTATACATCCTGTAGTGTGTGTCCTGCTCTCAGTTTTATGATTATGAATCCTCCTCCTCCTCATGGTCATGTTGTATCTCTGGCACTTAGGGCAGTGATGAAACTCCCCCACTCGTCTGTTTCTGACAAGTCTTTTAATTGTTTGTTTTCCAGATGTGCCCCAGGTTCTTTAGCTTTATGAATCCTGCTTGTGGCATTTTGCTTCATTAATGTCAGGTGACTGCCTTCCTTTCATGGAAAGTTTCTTTTCAATACCGTAAGCCCTGACCTGGGTTAATGTGACTGCTGCCCCTGACAGGAATGGGAAACTGCTCCTGTCAGGGGCAGCAGCCTGACTCTTGCCACA
This sequence comes from Carettochelys insculpta, assembly GCF_033958435.1. Classification (NCBI taxonomy): domain Eukaryota; kingdom Metazoa; phylum Chordata; order Testudines; family Carettochelyidae; genus Carettochelys; species Carettochelys insculpta. The sequence continues at coordinate 55,928,155 of NC_134140.1, forward strand.
CCTGACAGGAGCATTTTCCTGCTCCTCTCAGGGCTGGCAGCTGCTTCTGTCAAAAGCAGCAGCTGTGAGTCAGGTTGCAGCCCCAGACAGGAGCAGTTTCCTGGTCTCTGGAGTGGTGGGGAGCTAGGAAACTGAGCAGAGGGCAGCCGGGAGCCAGGTTGCCCCTGGTTCCCAACTCCCCTCCACTGTCTGGAGCCAGGAAACTGAACAAGGCTGCTGCCCTGGTCAGTTTCCCCTCTCTGTAAGCAGACAGGAGTTGGGAGCTAGGCTGCTGCCTGATTCCCAGCTCCCCACTACTTGAGGGACCCGAGAAACTGACCAAATGGTCAATTTCCTGGGTCCAGCAAGTGGTGGGGAGACAGCAACTAGGCTGCCCCCTGGTTCCCATCTTCCCACCATTCTGGGAGCCAGCTCCCCCAAGCCCAAGGGAATTGGGAACCAAGCTGCAGTCTTTTCCCATCTCCCCTCAACTGTTGTGAAAATTTGAGTTACATGGGGGTTGCAGCAACACAACCCTGGCATAACTCTAGGGTTTACTATATTCAAACTCTGTGTTGGTGAATGGGGAAGTACTGCCTCTCCGATGTGCTCAGGGATGATGTGTAACTTTCCCAGTTAACTGGGTGGGGGCTGAAGCTGGTTCTTTATTGTGTTGTTGAAAAAGAACCTCCTACAAATTGAACCCGGCCCTGGTTACTGTGGCCACCACCTGGCAGAAAGGTTACATAGACAGAGATGCATGTAATTTTGGTTTTGTTCATATTACTTATCCTTGCATCTTTATTCTAATAGGACCTCACTGGTGTATATCCTTTTAATGTCTTTGTCTTTTTTGTATCTAACCTTTGCCCCAGATCCATACTGTTTCTGTAATTTGTTATGGCTAAGAAGTCATCACCTCACTATGTCATGAGGCACAAGATTGCCTATATAAGTAAATAGGAATCTAGGCCTTCTCCCCCAAATTTACAACTCCCTTTCCTAGGAGTAGGCACAGAAAGTTTCCAAAAATAATGACAATAGCAGACTGAGGGGGAAAAAACATAAAAGAGATTAAAAATAAAAAAAAACCTTCTTGAGGTGGAAAGACTCCAATTCAATGTAGTAAAAATAGAACTTCTAAAAATGGTAGGAGAATTTTTTAAACACAGAAGACAAATATATCTAAGAATTGTTTAATTCTAGGCAGAGATGTCAATAACAGACATATAATCTCCTGGGAACAATAAGAAATACTGTAAGGCATCAGGATTCTGGCAAACAGTAAACTAGAAAGACTGGAGGCAGATAAAAGTCTAGGAACAGATGGAACATATTCAGGAAATGTAAAGGAAACTGCAAATCTCATGGAGAATCTTTTATATTTGAAACTTGGAACCTGTGGAAATAGCCACAGGCAGCAAACTACCATAGTACGTCAAGGCTGGCTAGCTAGGAAAGATGCAAGATGTAGCAATGGGCTATTTCCTTTTGAGGAGAACTATGGGTGAATAACCATGAAGACTACTCTATTTTTTTTATAATATGAACATGGTCCTCATTAACTACCTTGAGGAAAGATGGCTAATATCAGCAACAACATCATCAAACTTTACATCTTTAGCAACAGTTTAAAACCCCCAGAAGACCATGCTTCTGTTTTCAAGTTATAAAGCTTCACTGTGTCTTATTACAATCCATGTGATGGACGATATATTCTGTCACATTTTCTTTCACTCGCATGCCCTGTGACACTCAATTGCTGTGGGCTTGGGGTTAATATATCTGGTGATGTCTGGGAAGTGAGGTTATCCTAAATGCCCAGTTTCTCTGAAAGAAGGAAGAGGTGAATTTGAACTCAGTGACCTTCTGCTAAACAACAAGGTTTTTGGTGAAGAACAAACTGCTCACCCGTGAGTAGTTACCTTAAATACTGATCAATTAACCCTTTCTACAATACCAGATGTTATTCCAATTAGCTTTCATTCTTTTTGTGTATTCCCACTTCAGATGTTTGTTTAATAACATACATGATTTTGTCTCTCTTCCCATCTTGAGTCTTCTAGAATTGAGAGGATATAGGGAAGTCATAAAACCTGATACGTCTGAGTTTGATTTTGGCATGGAAGCATATACTGCATATGCCAAGGACAGTTAGCCTAATGGGAATTGCCAGAAGTTGCATAGGATGGTTGTGGCCAGGATCCTACTTCCACTGTTCTTCAACAAAGTTTCTGAAATTTCTGTATCTAGTGTGACAGGGTCAGGCCAGTGGGCAAGCTTACAAGGAGCGATAGGCAACTCTAAAAAGCAGAAACAGTCTGTGCTACTCAGCTGTTATCTCAGGCCATCTGCACACTGGAGCATAAAGTTGATTTTAAGGCACTTAGCTCAATTTTACAATGTGACTGTCCCTCAACTGCATCCCTCACCCTGATAGTGTGTGTGTTGGTGGGAGGAGGTAGGCTGGCCCATGCTCTCAATGATATTTGGGGCTGGTCCCCTTGCCAGAGAGAGCCTCTGTAGGGACCATGTCAACTGGTCCCTCAACTACACCCCCACCCTGATTCATATTTGGGGAGACCAGCCACTGCATTCAATGATATTTGGGGCTGCTCCCCCCACTGGAGAGAGCCCCCGAAGACACCTTCTCCTGAAGGGACCATGTCAGCTGGTCCCTCAGCTTCCTAGCTGAATTTAGATGTGTCTTTCAGTTTATTACTAGTAAATAATTCTCAGGATATTTAACTCCCCTAGAGGAATATCTGAACTGTCATGTTCCAAACATTTTTTAGAAAAACAGTAGCTCCCAGGCTATAATTCATGGGCCAATAATAGTTTATGGAGTACTGGCTAGACACATGATGCTGGTTTCTTCATCTTGTTTTCGGCTCTAAATTGCATTATAAGTCATCAGACATATATTTGCTAGCATTACTTTTTCAATCGTTGCAGTTGTAACAGAGGTGATCTCAGATGAGAGGTCAATCTTGGTCTTAAAATGAAGTCCATAGCACAAAAAAATGAGGTCTCCTGTTTCAAAACACCCTTTGAGTTCAGCCAGTTTATTTTGTAATTACAGAAAACTTCAAATTTTTCAATAAACTGTAGAGCTTGTTGAACAGTATTATTTGTTGAACCCAATATTTGCTTAATTTAGACTTTTTTGTTTGTGACTCTTTCCAGAACCCCTCCTTAGTTTTGCAAATCTATACATTATTAATATGTATTCAGCGACCGTGAAATCGGCTTCACTTGTATTAAGCCCCATTATCAACATTTTGCAAGATGGGAAATACATTTACCAATTTGTTTCAAAATGCTTATCTCCACCCCATTAATCTTGGGATGACTCGATAATTATTTTTGTCTGAAAGGTATAAATCCTTGTTGCAAGTTACATGGAGATGCATTTTGTGACTGCTCTTCAGTACAATATTTACTTTCACAGTTGCATGCTATCCAATCTTGGAAATACTATATTCACATGTATATAGTTGCAATGTCTATATTCAAAATGTGAGGTGATTGTGATGGATGGAGATGGCTGTTGCCTGGAGCTTTCTGAACCATATAGGAAGTGTACGTGTGCAGATGGAGAACCCAGGGCAACTACAGGTTTCTTTCTTGCATTTTCAATTTTTTACACAATGTGCAGTGGAGATAAAATAACAATTTTGCAATTACAATGGGATCGTATTTGCTTACTATCTCTGTTCTAATGGTAAAAATGGAGAAGTATTTTTCTGATAGCAACATCTGACTCACTGAAAGAGACATAACATCCAACATGGAGTACGTTAATATTTTGGGTAAGAAAAACAAAGTGACTTACTTATTCCTTGAGTTTTCTGCAGAAAAAATTTGATTATCTGCCCTTATGAAAATGTTACATTTGGATATGATTGAGCTATAAAAGCAGGCAGCTTTACCATTTATAGTCTTGTGCTACAGCAGGTCATTGTTTGCTTTTATGAAGCACCGGGGTATATTATGTATCCATCCAGGGACAGGAACCATTTTCTGGGCTCGTACTACTCATGGCTAAAAGCGATGCCTTAGAGAATTCAACAAGAAGAAATACTTTATAATCAAATATTTGAATTTTCAAGGAACTTTTCAGTGCTGTACAAACATCCTTTGCATATCTAGAATGACGACAGTTAAATTCCTGTATGGATAGACAGTATACATGAGTGTCATGGTCAGAAGTGAAGAAAACTTATGGCATTAAAATGCTAGTTTTGTTTGAAAACGAAAGTGAAGTGAGTGTATCACATTTTTAATTGCATTTTTGTATGTAGTTATGTGACTACAGTTACTATGTTCAAACAGTACTGAAGAAGTTGCTTGATCAGTACTGTGGTCTAGAGTATAAAGAATTAAATTGACAGTCCAGATGTCTGATTGATATATATTTAATTTGTGACACTAGAGAAAAACAAAACAAAAAACAAGAAGTCCTGTGGCTCCTTATAGACTAACAGATATTTTGGAGCATAAGCTTTCATGGGCAAAGACCCGACAAAAAAGTCTCTTATTTCCATTTCATCATCCCTAGCACGTAATAATAATTACCTATCATTGAAAAGTGTTTAGAGATCCACAGGTTTAAAAAAAAAAAGGAAATATATAATTGCAGAGTACCTGTGTAACTGGTATCCCTGCTTTAGAGAGAGAGAGACATATCCATACAGAGAGGATAAGTGAGAAACTGTACCTGGGATAGTTGGGCTCTGGTCCATGGCCAGAGCTCCTGGGTGTTATGGCAATAAAAAGTAATAAATACTCACAACCACCCTTTGAATTAAGTGTTATTCCTTCCAGTGTACAGAGGGAAGAACTGGGGCTGAGAGTTTAAACAACTTGCCAAATGACAGTCAGTCACTGATCAGATGGGATTAGAATTTAAGAATTCTTGCCTCTGTACTTGGTACCTAATCCATTACACACAGATATATAACAGACTTTCAAAATATCCAACTATTGCTATTTTTTATTGAAAAAGTGTCCATGAACCTTAGTTTTATCTCTGACTTCTCCCTAATAATACACCATTCGGAGAATTTGGCAAAAATGGATATCGTACTTCAAAGCAGGTCCTGATGATAACAAATGAGTAACTTCCCTATAGTGTAGGATAGCTGAACAGTTTGTGGGCTTCATTCATCTGCAATAATTGGTTTACATCAGTTCTGCAGTTTCAGAAATTGCTATTTCATATCAATTTTATCCACTTATGAAATATAAGGCAGTTTAAATTCTTCTAACTATGCTTTTTGAGATGGATGGGAAGGTATTTAATAACCTATGCATTTTAAACTAAGTCAAAACATACAGAATAACTATATTAATTGTATACTACAATTTGCTTGTGGTCTGATTTGGATTCCAGATATTCAAAATTTAATATATAGCATAAAGCCAAGTATAATGTAAGTCAACAGAATATAATAGACCGTGTAAGAAATTAAAGTTCCTATCTGATATTATCATATACATTTGGACTCTAATATATGGGTGCAGATTTTTTTCTATCTGCACATATAAATACCACAGTTAATCAGAAATTCTAATACTTTAAGGAAGCTGAGCACACGAGTTTGTTGTTAAAAGTATAGTATAGTAATAGTACAGTAGACTGCGAACACCAGTACATCATCGCATTTAACATTTTAAGACCTCATTACCCACTATTCTTTTGTTCTATTTTATCACTTTGTAGTTGGAAAACGAGATTTGGAGCTGAAAGTGAATGGAATGGAGCACGAGTCCAGAACTTAAAACCCACCAGTTTTTGTAATTTAGATTATTGTGTTACTGTTCAGATCATCTGGCCATGATTTTTGTTCAAGATGCATGGATTTTTCCTAAGTATAATTTAAATTACTAATAAAAAGTTCTGGGGAAAAATCCCAGAAACTGCCAAAACAATACTGAATGTGTAAAATGAAGCAGAAATTCAAAGGCCAATTCTACACTATAAACTGACATCTGTATTACTACATTGTTCAAAGATGTGAAAAATCCCCACCCCTAAGTGACAGTTATACTGACCTAATTTCCTCATTTTCTTCCAATACATCAGACTTCTCCAATTAAAGGAGTGTCCCCATCTGAGGGCTGGAATCATCACATGCCATGTGGCATCTTACAGCATCCTAGAATTGAAATGGGACCTTTATGATTCCGTAACAATGGCTCTTCCAGGTGAACGAAAAAGGAGCTCTGCCTGTTGCAGTAAGAAGTGTGCTAAATTTATCTTAGTTTAATTTTCTCCCTCAGAATAATCTTAATGAAGCCTGGCTTTTCAATACCAGAATGCTCCCTGTGCATTGCAGGCCAAGGAACCTCCCCCCAACTCATGAAGTCCTCAAATCATGTTTAAAGACTTGAAGTTTTACTAAGAGTAGAACTAGTTTGATTAGGGAACACTCCTCTATTACCCTCCTGATAATATCCCACAGAATTTTTGGGACTGGTTTAACTTTGTTTGAAGTCTATGTGATATCTGAGTTAGTTATAAGTTTGTCTGGCTAATTAAACCAGTACCTAACTGGCAGTCATGATGGAAAATATGTCAATAAAAATTTCCCCTATGACTCAATTCAGGTAATAGTCAACCACAACACACACACACACAAAAGTATTCTTTTTTCAGTTAACTTATGACATTTGCTTTAGAAACTTCCTTACAGCTGAATAAAACATGCGGGTTTTATTCTGCATCTATTACTAATAAACTGTTGAGTTAATGCTCATGTTTAATAACACATCAGATACTGTGGGTGTGACCACTCCAGCATGTCTGTTGTGAACTACTCCTTCCTGCTGAGCTATTGTTTTCAAATGAAAAGTCCATTGTTTAAAATCTGGAACACTGTCATATTTCATATATATATATATATTAATTTGAATTCCAAGCTAATCCCTGTCTATAGATGGCAGTGATCCATCACTATTGCAGTGACATGGATTTAAATGCAGTTGTTTGCAATAAAAGATGGATTTTTAAAATAAAAATAAATGTCTTTGCCTCAAGGGAGGGTCTCGTGGTTTTATGAAGCATGTGACCCTATACAGCTCAAAATGCTGTTGTGTATAAGGGAAGCCGCATATTCTAGACCTTATTTTTCACTATGCTGATTTCCATTGTGTAGTGTATTCTCTGTGCTATAGCATGTTTTGCAATCAATTTTTGGTTCCCAGGAGCACTAAAACTAGAAATAAACAAGGATGGGAAACACTGGCATCAGCAGCTATGTCACAAGCATCTGATTTATACCGGGCATGGCATGTGTCAGAGAGTCACCAGTTTGTTATGTCCTAGAAGTGCAACTTTCTGAGATTACAAAAGTGACATCACTTGTTTTTGGTTGAGTAATCCCCAGAGTGATGTGATACAAGTAGGCATAGCGTAGCACTGCAGCTGGGGTAGGCTGAGCATTGCAAGTACCTGGTCACGTTTGAAGGTCTTTAGAGCCTAGGAATAGAAGCCAAACTCCTGATCCCATTAATATCCATTACAACCAAAACGTTCAAGAATTACTGTTCCTATCCAAGTGAGAAATCTTGCCTCCCAATGCAGAAGCAGAGGCCTCAGTCCTGTTTGATCCTGATAGTTCCAGCAACCTACCAGATGCCTGTGGGAGGGGATACGTGTAAAAGGGGAAAAGGAGGGCTTAGGGCAGTAGAAAGGGTTACTGAAACTCTAAGGCTGCAGAGTAGCATGGCTCTGCTGCTTCTGCATGGTCTGACAGTAAGGATTCCTTCCAGCTTCAGCCACCATAGAACTAATTCATGCCGGCACATGCTTATTTATTCAAATGAGGATTTGGGCTGGATCTTATTGTATAGGCTTCCTTCAATGCCAATGCAAATATTTCTGCAGATGAAAGCAGCTGCAACAGCTACAAGATGTACTGAAGCGTGAAGGGGAAACTGAAATGCTGTTAGCATTACACTTCCTCTGAAGCCTGTGGCCTGAGAAATGTGTGAGGGAGATCGCTTCTGTAGGGGCTTTATGGTGACTGCAAACTGATAATTTCCCCAAGCCATTTCAATTTAAGTATAAGAGAAATTGATAGGACGAGGTATCCAGAAAAGGAACAGAGACAAGCATCTGTAGCAGGCACAGCTACATCACAGGAAGCAGTAACACATCTGCAGTGACACCTTGCTCCCACTGCTTGTGCTAAGGTTGTTGGGTACTGCCACAGCTCCCTGGCTTGAAGTGCTTTCCATCATATACAGGGTTTACAATTTGGTTCAATGGCTCTCCGCTCCCCCTGCCCCCCCAGATTTTTCCAGAATCCCTTCTTGGGTAACACTATCAGTTTCCAGTTGGTTTCAGTACATTTGGGCTACATCTACACTAGGACACAACGTCGAAGTAGCCTATTTTAAAGTAAGAACATCAAAATAGGGTACATCGATGATTATCATCTACATGTCCTCCAGAGCTGGCAACATCGACGTTCAACGTCGAAGTAGCACCAGGGAACATCGACAAGAGCCGCCCCGGAAGGAAACACGGAGCGTCCACACACACAAGCCACCTCTTTCGAAATAAGGGGCCAGGAAAGCCCACGGACTGGGTCACAGACCACACTAGCCCTTCCGCGGCAGCTGCAAGCTGCTCTCTTAAAGGGCCCCTCCGAGACACACTCGGCCTGCACTGCACAAGCAGCCCTGCGTTGGTGATACAAGCCTTGCAGACCTCGAGCCCGCAGACATGGATGTCCGGCAGCAGGAAGCCCTACAAGCTGCCTCCCGCAGAGCAGGTGCCCTTGTAGATGCTGCCTGGGCAGCCGCCCAGCGGCTTCTGGAATGGGAGCCCTCCCCAGGAGCACCAGGAGACGCCCCCAACCATCGGGCCCTCCTCACCCTCCCCCACTGGGTGCCCCGCTGACTCTGGAGCTACCCCTCCAGCACCGAGCGGTGGGAGCACCTGGTTATGGGGGAATGGAATGATGAACAGTGGCTGCAGAATTTCTGCATGAGCCGGCAGACCTTCATGGAGCTCTGCCAGTGGCTCACCCCCACACTCAGGCACCACGACACCCGGATGTGGCGCGCCCTCCCCGTCGAGAAGACGGTCACAATAGCTGTCTGGAAGCTGGCCACTCCAGACAGCTACCACTCTGTGGGACAGCAGTTTGGAGTGGGAAAGGCCATGGTCAGGGCTGTCCTCATGGAGGTAAGGAGGCCTGGGGCTGAACCCCCTGCTGGGGAGGGGGGCCTGGGTGAGGGGGTCATACTCTGCAAACCCTCACAGGCACTCATGTTCCCTCCCCACAGGTGGTGCGTGCACTCAATGCCCTGCTGCTGAAGAGGGTCATCAGAGTTGGGGACCTGGACGCAGCCATCGAGGGATTCGCCACCATGGGATTCCCCAACTGCTTTGGAGCCCTTGATGGGACCCACATCCCCATCCGCACACCAGACTACAGTGGTGGCCGTTACATCAACAGGAAAGGCTACCACTCTGTGGTCCTGCAGGCCATGGTTGACAGCCATGGCCGCTTCCAGGACATCTATGTGGGCTGGCTCGGCTCTACCCACAATGCCTGCATTTTCCAGAATTCGGGACTATGCCGCTGACTGCAGGCGGGGAACTACATCCCCCAGAGGGAGATCCCTCTGGGGGATAGCACCACCATACCCCTCTGCCTTGTGGGGGATGCAGCATACCCCCTCCAGCCCTGGCTTATGCGGCCCTATACAGGCCACCTCACTGATAGCCAGGAGCGCGACAACGCCCGACTCAACCATGCCCGACAAGTGGTTGAGCGAGCCTTTGGGCACCCGAAAGGCCGCTGGCGTTGCCTCCTGGCACGCCTAGACCTGGGCCTCCCAAACATCCCCCAGGTTGTGGGGGCCTGCTGCACACTCCACAACCTGGTGGAAAGCAAGAGTGAGGCCTTCGTGCAGGGCTGGGCACAGGAGGCCGCAACAGCCTACCCCCAGCCAGCAGCTGCCCCAAGCCGCCAGGCCCACCAGGACGGGCTCCGGGTCCGGGAGGCCCTAAAGGAGTACTTTGACCAGGGGGCCCAGTGAGTGACCCCCTGGCTGTCCCTGCACCCCGCCCCAGCACCCACATCTCACCTTCACCAAAAGCACACGGGACACAGGTTTTTGGAAAAACAAACTATCATTATTTACAAGAACAAAAATGTCACCTCTTTTCGGCAAATAATATTAGCAAATATAAACAGATTCAGTGAAAATAATAACTATATACAATTGGGGACATCTCTAATAAACTATTATGGGGGGGTCAACTATAAATAACTATATACAGGGGTGGAGACAACTATGTACGGGGGGGAGATGTGGGCACGCCACACATTGGCCCATCATTCTGGGGCGGGGGTGGAAGGGCACAAGCCCCGCCGCGTTCGGCTGGCTGGTCCCCCTCTCAGCTGGGGGCCCCTGGCGAGGCTGGCTGGGGGCCGGGAGCATGGGGAGGTATGGCCGAGGCGGGTCCTTGGCCCCGGGTGGCTCCTGCTCTGAGGAGCTGGTGGTTGGGGCAGCAAGTGGGATGGCAGGCAGGACAGCAGGCGCGTCAGCAGGTGGGTCGGAAGGTGGGACATCAGCAGGCGGGGCGGTGGGCAGGGCAGCAGACAGGACATCGGGGGAGGCAGACGGGCCACCGGCTCCTCAAAGCTGTTGGCCACCCAGTTGAAGGTGGCCATAAATTCCTGCCAGGCCTCCTGGTGCCAGGCGGCCTCCTGGTCCTCGAATTGGAGCCTCCGCTCCATGAGGTCCACCTGGCGCCGGAGGGCCGCAGCTACCTTGGGGTCACTTGTGGTGGTGCGGCGGTGTCCTCGGCGGGGGTGGGCCCATCCTGGGGCAGGCGGTGACCCGAGGAGTTGGTGCTCCGATGGTCTTGGAGGGCTGTCTGTGACCACAGATGGTGCGGCTGCAGAAATAGGGGGAAAGGGGGAAGGGAAGCTGTGAGTACCCAGCCTTGACCTGTGGCCACCCCCCATCCCCCCAAGGGCCTGTGTCCCCTTGCATCCATCCCCCATTGGTGCGTGCAGTGATCCTGTGGGTGGCCCCCTCCAGTGATCTGTCCCCTCCCTTCCCCATGGGTGGGGCACGGCACTGTCCATGGGTGGAAGTGCTGCTGGGCACTGGTGGCTGTGGCACTGTCCCTGTGCTGTGGATTGCCCTGGCCATGTCAGGCTGGGGTGTTGTGGGGATGTGGGGGGCCCCTGGTCAAGTGGTGCCCCCGCCCCATGCTCAGGGGGTCTGTGCCCTGTGGGGTACGTACCTGACAGTGCACTGCCAGGCTCAGGAGATGCCCATGCAGTGGACACCCGGCTGGAGCTGTGGGACGGGATGTCCAGCACAAGCTCCCCCTCCTCACTGGACCACTCTGTGGCTGGGGTGGAGGGTCCTGGCTCTAGCCGAGGGGGGGCAGGGCTGGCCTCTGGACCTGACCCTGTCTCCATGGCTGGCGGGGGCTCGTCGGCCATGGTGTCAAGGGTGGCTGGGAGGGAGGAGGTGCCGTGGGGGCCCAGGATAGCCCTGAGTGCCTGGTAATAGAGGCAAGCGGTGGGGGGCAGCCCCAGACCAGCTGGCCGAGTCCCCGGCCCAGGCGTAACCCTGCCGCAACTCCTTGACTTTAGTCCTGACGTGGTCAGGAGTGCGGGCAGGGTGACCCCAGGCAGCCAGGCCCTCGGCCAGCCGGGCGAACGCCTCCGTGTTCTGCCGCTTGCTCCCCATGATGTGCAGCATCTCCTCCTCCCCCCAGAGCCCCAGCAGGTCTCGGAGTTCAGGGTCGGTCCAGGAGGTGCCCTGCTTCCTACCCCACTGGCTGGAGGCCTGGGGGCCCTGGGATGGCCCGGAGGGGAAGCTCTGGGGGTGCTTGCCATGGTGCCGGCTAGTGTAGACGTAGCCTTTATGTTGGGCTTTCCTGTGTGCTGATAGAGTTGTCACAAACACCCAGTCCTACTCCTTCCCTTTGTCTCTCACTTCTTTTTTACCTAACCTTTCCCAGCAATATCCCATCTACTTTGTGTGTGACTATTTTCAGGTATTCTCCTCCTAAAAGACACCACTTCAAAGAGAGAAAGGGAGCGGAAAAACAAACAAGAGACAAAAGCCCCATTGGGTCAGGTTTTGTACAAACACAGAACAAAAAGACATTCTCTGCCTCAAACAGCTTTCAATCTAAGTATGAGATAAGGATTAACTGGTGGACACCGACAAAGGTGGAGGATCTGGAAGAAGAGACATGAAAACAATGTGACAGTTAGTCATCATGGTAAGTGGTAATTGTAACACAAAGGCTGTGGCTACACTACCCCTCCCTTTCGGAAGGGGCATGTTAATGAGGCAGTTCAGAAGATGCTAATGAGGTGCTGACATGAATATGCAGCACCTCATTAGCATAATGGAAGCCACACACGACTCAAAAGTGACACTTTCAGAACGCATGTTGTGCATGTAGTTAGGGGCCTTTTGAAAGGACCTCCTGACTTCAAAAGCCCCTTCTTCTTAAAACCAAATAGGAAAAAGGGGCTTTTGAAGTCATGGGAGTCCTTTCGAAATGCCCCCAGCTCCACAGGCGCTGTGTGTTCTGAAAGCAGCACTTTTGTCTTGCGTACAGCTGCCATTATGTTAATGAATATCTTCCAAACTCCCTTAGTAACATGCCCCTTCCTAAAGGGAGGGCTAGTGTGGCCACAGTCAAAGATTTTAATGCTCAAATTTTGAGTTAAATAGTGCCTCGCCCTCTATGACTGGAAAAAGAAGGAGGGGGGGCGGGGGCTTGCCTAAGTCTGTCTGTCTTACCAACAGAAGTTGGTCTAAAAACATATTGCTGCACCCACCTTGTCTCTAAGTGACATAAGGGGCATTGTAATGGTACAAAAAGAAAAGTCTCAGTGGGAGCAAGCAATCTGGTAGAGAGAGGACTTAATTTTTTGTAAAATGAACATGTGCCCAGCATGTATGAGCACATTATGTGGTGAATTCTTTAAAAATATAAATAATATAAATAGCTAAATATTTAGGTGCTATCCCACCACCTTGCTGCCTGAATGGAAGCCAGGAGCAGTCTCATTCCTTGCACCTCCCAGCTCACAAGAAGTGCGGGTGTTACCAAGGCATGGGGCTTCAAGGATGTCATAATAGTTGACTCTCCTGCAGCCTTCACAGAGATATTTTGGAAGCCTTAGTGCTGGTGCCTCCAGGACCTACTACTGGTGTATAAATCATTCTTGCACCAGCTCCAGCAGATTGTGACTTAAGGCCTCAGTCTCTTTCTTTGCAATTTGACAACTTGCTCTAAAGACTCTCTCAAGGGATATTTCTCCACCCCGAAGGTTTTTCTTACCATCATTCTGTTCATTAACAGTCATACAATTTTCAGTTAATTTATTTTCCCCTGCAGCAATGGCAGCAGCGTCCTTTCACAGTTGAGCACTGAATTATGCCTTGTGTTTGTGCATCAGGCAATGTCACACAGAGAAAACTGAAACATATTTCTATTCACACTCAAGATGCTTGTGGAAGTGTCGCCTTGCAAAGACAGCAAGAACTTTTAGGAATAACATAAACAGACAATGATCCAGGATTGCCTATAAACAGAGGTTTTAAATGGCAATAAACCATTGTGTACACTTAGTCTGGTCCTGTTCTAAGCTCTCTTTCTGTTTAGCCCTCTTACCTTTACTTATTAACTTTGTCAAGGGTCATAGAGCAAATTGACAGTTTTAAAAAATATGATGATAAAGCTTTGGCAAAAAGCTTTCATAAAAAAATTTCCACATATTTGACCATCATTAACTGGAATGTATACAGCTATAGTTATCTACAGGCATCTTCGGCACCTCACAAGTGCCAAATGAGAGAATTTGACAGACCTCAATAAGTCAATATTTTCTAGCAGCATTACCAACACTTCTACTGCTTACTGGGCTCTTAGAAGACATTGGAGGTAAATTAAAGTTAATTAACAGCACAGGACACTGAGAGCCAAGACCGTAAACAAACTTCATGGGACTGCAGGAAGCTTGGCCACAACCATGGTCAGTGTTCATCCAGCTAACTAAAATCATGCCAGATTACGGGTGTTGCCAGATGAGAGTGTGCTGGATTAGAGAGGTTCTACCTGTTCATGTTTCAGTCCTGCCAAACAACTATCAAAGTAAATATCTTTGAAACTTCCAGTAATGTTATCAAATGACCATATCTAGCTATTTAGTCAAATGGCTAAAAATATAATCAGATTGCCTGAAGAGACAATTATAATACACATTCTTCTATGAGGAAGCTATTACAGGAGAGTGTCTATAACCTGAGCCTACTTTCTCAGTAACAAATCTGTTCAATTTCTGTAAGAAATTGGTGGTAATCTCTTTCTGGTCACAAAGGAGAATCAGTTCTTTATTCTGGACTGCGGAGGTCTAGCAGTCTTTTCCTGTCCAGGGCAGGGGCCCAGATAGAGAGAGATGCATTCTGGAGATGAATGCCTGGCTGCAAGGATGGTGTCTGCAGGAGAGCTTTGGCTTCCTCAATCATGGGATGCTGTTCCATGAAAGACTGCTATGCAGGGATGGAATTCACCTTTCAAGGAATGGGAAGGAAGTATTTGGATCAAGTTTGGCTAGTGAGGAGGGCTTTAAACTAGGTTCAATGGGGACAGGTGACCAAAGCCAACAGGTAAGTAAAAAAACCTGGAGACTTGGGAGTTGGGTTTAAAATGGGATGGATTGTTGGCTATAATAGCAGAGAAAAAAGAGAGACTAGGCAGAACTGGGGGGCAAAAGCAAATCAGTATCTTAGATTATTATAAACAAATGCAAGAAGCATGGGTAATAAGCAGGAAGAACTTGAAATCCTAATAAACACAACTATGATATAACTGGTATCACAGAAACTTGGTGGGGTAATACTCATGATTGGAATATTGGTATAGAAGGTTACAACTTATTCAGGAAGGATAGGCATGGTAAACAGGGACAAGTTGTTGCCTTACATCAAAAATGTGCGCACTTGGACTGAGGTGGAGATGAATGCAGGAGATAGACATGTTGAGAGTATCTGGGTTAAGTTACAACAGGTAAAAACCAAGGGTGTTGTCATGATAGGGGTCTACTACAGACCACTTAGCTAGGTAGAAGAGGTGGATGATACGTTCTCTAAACAATTAACAAAATTATACAAAACACAGGACTTGGTGGTGATGGGGGACTATCCAGACATATGTTGGGTAACTAACACAGCGAGGCACAGAATGTCCAGAAAGTTTTTGGACTGCATGGATGGCTATTTTTTATTTCAGAAGGTAGAAAATACTACTGTAGTGAAACAGTTCTAGAATTGATTTTAACAAATAGGGAGGAACTCTCTGAGAATTTAAAAGCGAAAAGTAGCTTGGAAGAAAGTGACCATGACATAGAATTCATGATTCCAAGCATTAGTGAAAAGGACAACAGCAAAATAGAGACAACAGATTTCAGAAAAACAAAGTCTGATATACTCAGAGAGCTGGCAGGTAAGCTCCCATGGGAAGCAAGATTAATAGAAAAAACAACTGAGGAGAATTGGCAGTTTTTGAAAAGGACATTATTAAGGGCCCAAAAGCAAACTATACTGCTGCATAGGAAAGCTAGAAAATATGGTAAAAGACCACTTTGGCTTAGCCAGAAGATCTTGCGTGATCTCAAAATCAAAAAGGAGTTGTATAAAACGTGGAAAGTAGGAAAAATTACAAAAGATGCATATAAACGACCAATGCATGTATTCAGGGGCAAGATTAAAAAGGCCAAGACACAGAACAAGCTCAAATTAGCTGGAGACATAAAGGGTAACAAGAAGTCATTCTATAAATATATTAGAAGCAAGAGGAAGACCAAGGACAGGATAGGCCAACTACTTAGTGAGGAGGGGGAAACAATATCAGGAAACTTGGAAATGACAGAGGTACTTAATGACTTCTTTGTTTTGGTCTTCACCAAGAAGGCCAATGCAGAAATGCCTAGCATAATGCATGCTAGTGGGAAGAAGGTAGGAAATACATAAAGAACAAATTAAAAATTGCTTGTAAAAATCAGATGTATTCAAGTCCCCAGGGCCTGACAAAATGCATCCTAGAATACTTAAGGAGCTGATAGAGAAGGTTTCTGAGCCTTGAGCTATCATCTTTAAAAAGTCCTGGAAGTTGGGAGAGATTCCACAAGACTGGAAAGGGGCAAACATAGTGCCCATCTATAAAAAGGGAAAAGAAGAACAACCCAGAAAACTACAGACAGTCAGTTTAACTTCTGTGCTGGGAAAGATAATGCAGCAAATAATTAAGGAATTCATCTGTAAACATCTGGATGAAAATAAGGTGATAGGTAACAGCCAGCATGGATTTGTAAAGAACAAATCATGCCAGACCAACCTGATAGCTTTTTTTGACAGGATACCTCAGAGGCCAAGGATTGTGTCTTGTGTTTTGTGGATAAGAGAGAGGCAGTGGATGTGGTATACCTAGATTTCACTAAGGTATTTGACAAGGTCTTGCATAATCTTCTAATTAATAAACTAAGCAAATACAACTTAGATGGGGCCACTATAAGGTGGGTGCATAACTGGCTGGATAACTGTTCTCAGAGAGGAGTTATTAATGGTTCCCAGTCACGCTGGAAGGTCATAACAAGTGGGGTTCATCACAGATCTGTTTTGGGACCAGATCTATACAATACCTTCATCAACAATTTAGATATTGGCATAGAGAGTATCCTTATTAAGTTTGCAGATGATACCAAGCTGGGAGAGGTTGCACCTGCTTTGGAGGATAGGTTCATAATTCAGAATTCTCTGGACAAACTGGAGAAATGGTCTGAGGTAAACAAGATGATGTTTAAGAAGGACAAATGCAAAGTATTCCAATTAGGAAGAAACAATCAGCTTCAAACATATAGAATGGGAAGTGACTGTCTAGGAAGGAGTACTGCAGAAAGGGACTTAGGGGGTCATAGTGCACAACAAGCTACATGTGAGTCAACCGTGCGATGCTGTTGCCAAAAATGCAAACGTAATTCTGGGATGTATTAACAGGAGCGTTGTGAGCAAGACATAAGAAGTCATTCTTCCACTCTAACAAAGATGTTTGCCCTTTTCCAGTCTTCTGGAATTTCTCCCAACTTCCAGGATTTTTCAAAGTTGATAGCTTAAAAAAAATCTGATGCAGTTCATTAAGGAGAAGTGTAGAGTCCCACACTTGGGATGGAAGAATCCCAAGTATTGTTATAGGCTGGGAACCAACTGGCTAAGCAGAAATACAGTGGCAAGGGACCTAGGGGTTATGGTGGATGAAAGGCTGGATATGAGTAAACTGTGTGCCCTTGCAGCCAAGAAGGCTAATGGCATATTAGGATGCATTAGGAGGAGCATTGCAAGCAGATCTAGAGAAGTGGTTGTTCCCCTCTATTTGGCAGTGGTGAGGCCACATCTGGAATATTGTGTCCGGTTTTGGGCCCCCCAGTATAAAAAGAATGTGGATGTGCTGGAGCAGGTTCAGCGGAGGGTAAAAAAATGATTAAGGGGTTGGAGCACGTGACCTGTGAGGAGAGGCTGAGGGATTTGGGCTTATTTAGTTTTACAGAAGAGAAGACTTAGGGGTGATTTTAACTTCCTGAACTTCCTTCAACTTCCTGAAGAGGTGCTCTAAAGAGGATGGAGAGAAACTGTTCTCAGTGGTGACAGATGGCAGAACAAGGAACAATGGTCTGAAGTTACAGAATGGGAAGAGTAGGTTGGATATTAGGAAAAACATCGATAGATTGCATTTTCACTCCCTCTAGATCAGGGGGTGGGGAATCCCTGGCCTGTGGTCTGGATCTGGACTAAAGTTTGTCTGTATCCAGGCCCTGAGGCTTGAAGTTCCCCTCCATACCATCCAGCCAGTAGTAAGGTGGAGGGTTTGGGGCCCAGTTCCTCATGAGCTCTGCAGGAGGTCAAGGGAGCAGGAATTCTATAGAAAATACAATTGAAAACTCATGAGTGCCGGAGGCTAGAGAGGTAATTGTAAATTTAGACTAAGCTGTGAGAGTGAAATATACCTCTGTGCAGTGGTCCAGGACAAGATTTGAATGGATTTGAGTGGTGCATAGACTGGTGAAGTGAATATATTTCAACAAAGCTCCGTGGAAAACAGATGGAAACAAGAGTCTGTAATTGATTATTAAGCTTCACTAAATAAGTAATTCACTTTGCAGTATGTGCTCTATATCTTGGTTTAAAAAATTGTGCTAGTATTAGTTGAATTCTGGCTTTTTGCAGTTGTAGAAGTTCATTCTTCTGGTCAATATTTAGTCCCTCTCAACTAGCAAAGATTTAAAAGATGTGGTGGTCATAGATCACATTGTGGCTATGCCTACACTACAGCGGTCCTTCAAAAGAAATTCTGTCAGAAAATCTCTTCAAAAAAAAAAAAATCTTTTGAAAGATTGTGACCACGTAAAAAAGCAGACTGAAAAATCAATCTGCTCTTTCAATAGAGAGTGGCCACATCCCATCTGCTTTTTCTAAAGAACGGTTTAGGAAATGCCCTGGATTGAAAAATCCAGTGTGATGGAGGACTGCTTTTTTGAAAAAAGGGCCCCTGAGGTGTCTACGTATGATCTTTTGGCAAAAGGTGCTCTTCCTCATCCGGGAGCAGGAGAGGGCCACCTGAAAAAGTCCTGTGCTTTTCTGATTTAATATTGATAGATGGCATTTTGTGTGTAGATGCTTCACAGGGTTTTTCAAAAGACTTGCTATTGTAGACATAGGCAGTGAGAACTCAGCTTCACACATGACATTTTGATATAAATATGGATCTCTACTTCTTTGCAAATAAGAGAGTCCAATGTCTCCAGGCCATGCTTCCTTCTCAGTCATCAGGTCTTGCAGAGGGTTCCACATACAATGTGGCATCTGCACATAGCAGGGGTCTGGCCATAGAGAGATGTGTTGTTCCCTTGAAAATGTTAACATAGCCTCAGGCTATAGTAATTTTTAAAAGAGCAGGAGAAGAGGCCAGAGGTTGGAACTGTGCTGAGGTTTTGGGGCTTCTGCCCTGAGAATCCCATGCTATCTGCCAGGGTTTTGGTTCTCAGTGGGTGAGGGTACAAATCTTGCTTCCCCATAATGGAACAAAGTGAAATAATCAGCTCCGTGATTTCCTCATGAAGACTTTCGTCCTATGGTTTTTAGCTTGGGCAGGGAATCTGGGATTTTGTGCAATGTATAATGCAGGACACATTTTGCATGTTACAGAAGGGTGACTCACAGTTATCTTGCCATCTAAAATTAAGGGTTAAGAAACCAACGGCCATATTTTAAAAACAATAAGCTCTTTAGTTGTACCCACAAAATAGGTGCCTGCATAAACAAACAATCATCTTGTCAAAATGGGTAACCCTATATGCTAGTCTTTCTCCACACAACTACTCAGGCCTACATTTTAATTCATACTGGATATACAAAATGCAAACTCCAATTTTTCAAAAAATTAATCGCAAATATTCTTTCACGAGATATTGGGAGTTTTAAAGTTTAATTAAAACATTTTTCCCATAATAAGTTTTAGAACATTGAAACTGTTTACCACAGTTCTACTAATAAGGTGTATTGTTGTGTAGAACATAAACATCCAAACATGTTAATAGTTGGATAGAAAAAAAGTTTAAAAGTTTAAATGTGGTTTTTTTCACCCAGATAGTTCACTTTGGTTTTAGCTGTTTCTCTCTGTGTGTGTTTCTGTTTTTGTTTCACACACACAGGGAATATGGTGGTTATTTTAAAATTAATCTGATTCAGTGCATTCCATGTGAAATTCCTTTAATGTGCTTATTCCAAAGCCGGTCCAGCTGTGCCTTTTAAAAAACAATTCTCTGTAGGAACCCACAGCAGTAACAGCTAAAAAGAGAACATTTTTCTTTTTGTAGGCAGGTCTACACTACAGGGGAAGGTCAAATTAAGGTACGCAGTTCCAGCTATGTTAATTATGTTGCAAGAGTCTATCTACCTTAATTCGGGCTTCTGTGCCACCTCAACCAAAGGAGGTCAATGGGAGCCTGTGCTCCTGTCAACTTCCCTTACGCCTACTGCGGGGCAGGAGTACCACAGTTGATGGGGCACCCTGCAAATTTGGTTTAGCATGTCCCCATTCAGTGCACTAAATTGAACTCCAGAAAATAGACTGTGGGAGGTCCATCTTCCTGCAGTGAAGAAGTACCCTGTGATAAGACAGACTTCACTGATATAGTTATAGGGGAAATGAGAAGCTTTTTATGGAATGGTTCATGCTTCATTTTAACTAATTGGGTACTGATTGTCTTCTGGATGCAAGTAGCATTGGTGTTTCAGAGATCAGATGACAACCCTAAAGCTTCTCTAAGAGGGTAGCCACTGCTAATTCTAGGAATAGATCTGGGCCACCTGTTTATCAGCTTTTACAAACAAGAAACAAACAAAATGAGTACTAGGCCCTGTGCCATGGTTACAAATCTACTATCTTCTGTAGTGCTTGAGGAACCTCAGAATAAAAGTGCTGGCAATTGTAATAAAAAACAGAGAATGAAACCTTTTCCTTAGGTGTGCAGCCATGCATTTTTGCCTATTGGTTGGATGACTGTACAGCTCATTGGTTCAGAGTAAGAAGTGACAGGCTTCATTGTACTGGAACAGTTTTTGGACAATTCATCTGCAAGAGTGCAGATTGGAGTTTGCTGGTCCCAGCTATATATGCTGACAGTTGTGTGCAGCAAATGGAAGGCTTAGATTTTAGGAGGAAGCTGCTACACACTCATCAAGTTTGCCTTGCTTGTAGGAAAGGGGATTATAAAAATGATGTTCAGTAATGGACTGTGACATTTGGGAGATCTTTGATTTTAGTGTCAGCAAGGCAACCAAGGGCACTGGTTCAGATTCTAGAGAAAAGCCACCCAGCTTCTTCTGCATTCAGGATTTTGTTTAGTTTTTGTTTTTCTCTTCTTTTGCTTTGTAGAAGACAGGAGCACACACATACAAAAGTACTTTTCTGGGTCATGCTAATGTAGAAATATGGTTTTATAGGTTCTGTAAACCGGCATGGTCAGCTTTCCACATCTGCATATGGAGGAGGCCACATCTTCTCACAGTCTGGCCTTGTCCACACACACACACACAAAAGAAAAAGGGGAAATAACAGTTCCCAATCGATCCTGATCTTCAAGCACAGCAGGGCTGCAAACAGTTTGGATTCTAGCCTGAAGGCAGGTGTAGCTGTAGCACCAGCCTAGTCTATAGGGCTCAGGTAGGGGTGAGCAACATGAAGGGTCTATGGGGTTCAGTAAGGAAGCCCAAGGAGCACTGGCCTAAGGATGTGGAATTCTCCCATCCCAAAGTGGGATAGCAGGGGGATGCAGACACCGCCCTACGCCACCACCACCAGTCCAGTCCTAACAGTGACAGAGTGGTCCATTACTGGGTCAGCAGGGATCAGTCCACAAAGCTTTGATCCTGTATTAGGCCAGCTGTCAATCAAACTGTTGCCTGGTTTCCAAGGGCTGCTTCCTAATCTCCCTATCAGATACACCAGCATCTAGGGATTGTCCTCAATCTCCCCAGGATACACTACTAAAGATAGCAGCAGCAGCTCCAGACCATCAAAAGTGGCAGGACCCTCTGGAAACTCAGGCTGGTCTCCAGAGCAGCAGAGATTCTTTTTAACATCCCACTTTGGCAGAGGGAAGAAGCATCTGTACTTCGGTAACTGTCTCAGAAGAGCTGCTGAGTTGGCCTTTTATATACTTCCCATTCCTGTTTGTCTTGTCTGCTTCTGGTGTGTGTGGTGTGGTCTTCCTAGCTCCACCGACCGGGTAACTTACAGTATTCTCTCCATTATCTGCATCAGAGGACTGCCAGGCCTCCTTCCTACATTTCCCTGGGATGTGCTGTGGTCATACATATAGAGGAGAGAATGGTAGCCAGCACAGTGGAGTGAGGGTGTCTAGATTTAGTGCAACCTAAGTGCCTTCGTGGAGGCAGAACCAGTTCAGGTCCCTCTCATCTGCAAGAAGCAGATGGTAGTGTTCTTGTGAGTGGGTATAAGAGAGGTTGCCCAGCATGGAGTGCATTCTCACTAAGTTAGGCCATTATTGTTTGACAAGACTGAATACATCTTCAGTCTCACATTGATTTCCATGCAAACCCAGAAGGTCATAGGATGAGCTGATGGCTCAGATGAGACATAATATATGGACACCACAAGAATTGTCAATATAAGCAGAAAGTGGAGAGTTTGCCCTGGCCATGGTTCTGGTGTGCCGAGAGTTATATAATAAGTTTGTAGTGTTTGGTTGAAATGCCCCACCCCATTTGTAGTTTGCTGGGAAAGGCGTAAGTGTCTTTTGACAATATATTGAAGCATGTGACTGTTGTTCTATGGAATAATGGAGTAGTTCACAGGGAAGAGATCTAAGCTATAGGCTGGGCAGGTCTGAGGGTGGAATTTTCAGAGTACTGTACCCTGGGGCGAAGAGCTGAGTGGAATTTTGTGTTATCTGATTGTTGATGTTTTCACTGATAAAACCAAATTCTGTCAAATGGGTGAGTATGCACTTTACATAGGGTGTGGGCAATTTCTGTGGAACAAATTGCTAAAGGTATTCACTTATGATAAATTAAAGCAAATATCTTCCAAAAATAAAGTCTAGATCTGAAATCCTTGTGGTCTATCAGTCTAACTTTACCTTAGAAAAAGTGCTTGTGAAGAATGATGGATTCAACTTTATATGAGGCCCCTAAATAGTGAAAATGAACATAGAAATAGGAAACAAATAGTAAGTTTTCCTGGGCAACTCACCAATCACAATCAGGTAAAATTGGTAGGTTACATTCTTTACATGCATAGAAGTGGTATACTGAAATCCAGAATCGAGCGGAGGATGAGCAATACGCTGAGGAAAGCTGAGGATAACTGGAAATTTACAATAAAAGCAAAGGACCAATCAGTAAAATGGCATCTAATTAACCAGATCCATTGAAAATATATATATATATATTTTTTTTTTTCTCCAAGTTGTGAGAACAAGCAGAGTGAGAACCTGCAGCCATAGGAATCTGAATTGCTGCTACTAATACATCACCTTGGATGCTTAGGCTACATTTCTAGTGGAATACCCTGTGAGGCTGTGATAGGCAGAATGTGTCATCCAAAAGGATATCAGTGATGGCTCCTCACATCCCACTGATTGGCTGGTATCAATATTTAAATCAGGAAGCCATGATGGGAAACTGTGAGCAGCAGTGTAATCTGTCTCCATTTCAGCTGGTCATAGTCCTGGTTTATGACCCAGGTTTTTTTCTTTGTAACTCAGTATCTTACCCTGATCTCTTGGTAAGCTGACCGTGCCTGCCTCATGATGCCTAACTTTCAATTTGCAGAAGGGCTTGTGCTAGATCTCCTGGGATCCGATTTGACCTAACTCCCAACTCTTGGTCTAACCCTGGGATCTGACTGGGCTCTTCCTGGTTGTGGAACACACAACTTTAATAGATCTTCTGTACAGATGATTCTAGAAAGTGAATTTTCAGCATGCCAGGTCCATTTGATGAACTATTCTCCAGCAATTATATACTGCGTAGTTTCAGCATCTATGAACGTTGGGCCATGGCTACTCACATTCAGCTATTAAACTGGCAGCATATCAAAGAGGGAAAGGCTTTTTTTGTTTACCATTTTAATTCAGCTTACATGTACAAAGCTGTTTTCACTCTGCATTTGAATGAGCCCTGCTTGTCAGCAGCGTAAGTAATTAAAGGGTTCAGTGGTTAAATATTGCTACAAGTAGTTCAAGAATAAATTATTATTTTTCAGGACAGACCAAGAGACAAATTCAGATGGATAATAAATGTAGGATACACATGCAAATCTGTGTCCAGAAAAGTAGCTGCTGACAGCATCTCTTTTTCTGTCACTATTTTCCATTAAAAGAAGACAATTGTTGAAATTTAGTGTGAGAGTGGGGGAAGAGAGGGGGAACATGAAAGAATAAAGAAGTTTCCATGATGGCATTCAATAGCCCGCATTACTGCAAGGGAAAAATCAATGCAAATGTTACGCTAGCAAACTGAAGCCAAAGGTTAGTGTTTTCATTTTTCAGACTTTTAGATCACATGGCTGAAAGATTTAAATGAGCTACTTAAATCAAGCCAATCTTTCTAAGATTGTCCCTTTATTCAAAAAGTTAAATTTAATTGATATTTCAAGAGAAACTATATTTTCTTTTACATCCCTTAAAGCCTTGAGGCTACCTGCCTGCTTTCTCTACTGGCTTTTTATTGGGCTTATTAATACTTATGCCTGAAGGTAATGGGCACCTACCTGTTCAGGAACTATTACACCACCACAGTGTCTGCTCCATTCTTTGACAACAGAGTATATTATTCACAATGAACATCCAGTCACAGCAGCCAATATACCTTTTACATATCATTTACCTTGTTGAGGACCAGCATTTGTCCTGGAATATTTGAAAGGTCTCCTATGAGAGGAACATCTCCCACTGTGGCGAAACATAATACACTAGCATCTCTGTTACCTAGACGGAAGGTCCTGCAATTCCCATCCCTAATAAATAAATTCAGTCATTAATTTCTCCATGAATCCTCTTTTCCATATGGATCTCAAAATATGAACTATTACCAAATCCTTCCCAATGTATTAACTTCTATGACTATGAAGATCCTCCTAAAGGATCAGAAAAGTTCCCATATCCCTGTACTGACTGCACCTCCACTTGTGTTGGAAGAGGTATCAACTGGTTTCTTTAAGTGCTCATACTATGAGAAATTCTTTCCTTTTATTGATTGTTAATGCTAGATTTTCAAATTACATTAATGATTAAAATATATAATAAATATGGGATGCAAGCTGTTTAATGAGGGTTTACCAACTATTTTAGTTAATAAACAACAGGAATAGATGAAGAAGTTCAGAAAAAAAAGTAGAATCCTCTTTTAGGGGAAGTACAAAAGTCATGAGAGATACAGTTCTTGTCCCTGGGCATTTCTTGCACCATTTTACAGAGTAATGAGGTTTGGATGAATTTTAGATGTCAAGTAGATGTTCATCCAGACCCATGCTATGAAGGTTTTGTTGTTTGCCCATCCAGATAAATGCATTTGAATTCTTACTGGATTTAGATCCAGGTTTTCAGATGTTCAACTGTACACACTCAGAATCTGCATTCATGAAAGCTGGAATTTTTAACATACCCTTTGCTTCATGTTTGAGCAGTCAAAGCAGCAAGTGTATGTCAAGAAAATGAAATTGGTGCACTTGAAAAATGTGACAATTTTCACATAACATAATTAATGCTTATATCTAGATTTATGTCCTGAAATGTAAATCTATTCCAGGTTGATTGTTTAACAAAATTAATATTTAATAGTTATTAAGATATTAATCTTCATTTTTTTGCCATGGAAGAAAATTTGTACATTAATATCCAGTTTGTATATAAATAGTGCACCTTATGACTAAATTAAATGTGCACTTAAAGTCAATGGATACAGTTTAATGTGTTTGTGAAATGTGTCCACAAAACACTCTTGTAATTGAAAAGGTGAGACAAAACCTATAGTTCAGGGCTGTCCAGAGAAGATTACCAGATTCTAACT
The DNA here is from genome assembly GCF_033958435.1 of Carettochelys insculpta. NCBI lineage: Eukaryota > Metazoa > Chordata > Testudines > Carettochelyidae > Carettochelys > Carettochelys insculpta. The sequence goes on from NC_134140.1 coordinate 55,953,787, forward strand.
CGTTAAAAATCTGAAAAAGAAAATATATGGCTGAATTTAGCAGTCATTTTCTTTAAGATGTCATAATTCTTTTTCCAAAATGCACTGTGGTCAAAACCATAAGCTTTAGTATTGTAAATAACAGATTCTGAGGTACGCATAGCAACATATCAAATACTGAATATTAAATTTCTTTGTCATTTGTTAAATGCACATGTATAAAAGAGCTATATAAGTTCTAGTCCATAGAAAATAATGTAGTGTATGAATTGTTTCTAAAGCTTAAACTTCTTAGAGACAGTTTCCAAAGAGGAAAGTGAACATTCTCTTGAATTCATTCATATTTGTAGTCAAGGGTGTTGGAACAATTTTTATAGTGAGGGTGCTAACTTCCATTGAACAAAAAAAAAAAAAAAAAGCAGTAAAGTAGCATTTTAAAGACTAACAAAATAATTTATTAGGTGAGCTTTCGTGGGACAGACCCACTTCTTCAGACCATAGCCACACCAGAACAGACTCAATATTTAAGGTGTAGAGAACCAAAAATAGTAATCAAAGTTGACAAATCAGAAAAAAATTGTCAAGGTGAGCAAATCAGAGAGTGGGGAGTGCGGGGGGAGAGAGAGAGTCAAGAATTAGATTAAACCAAGTATGCAAAAGAGCCCCTATAGTGTCCCAGAAAATTTGCATCCTGGTTCAAACCATGTGTTAATGTGTCGAATTTGAATATGAAAGTGTGAAAATTCTTCTTCAATAAGATGGAATAAGAACCAAACAATGAACCCCATACATAATAGAAACCACTTCAGATTAGAGGGTGCTGCAGTACCCCTGTCCTCTACACACACCTACTTCCAGCACCTGCGTTTGTTGTAGTAAAGAGATCAATTCTGCTGGTCTTATCCAGGATGATTACTACCTCACTCTGCCAGTAGTCTATCTGGAGGAGCATGCCTGGAGAAAGTATCCAATGAGTGTGAGCAATGTTGACAGAACTGGGCCCTCTGATCATTTCTGTTACTACATCTTGGCCCTTTAGCTTTTCCAGGATCAGTTAGTTGTATGACTATTCAATTACTGCAATTTCACTGTGATGCTCAGCTTTGATTAAATAGCTGTATCACACAGTTTGTTTCTGCTCTCTGGCCAGATAATTATGACTCTGAAGGCAGGGAGGGGTCTGGTTTCTGGTATGTATGCTCATATTTAAACATTGAAATTTATCTTTTAGTGACTATTTTTCAATAGTCACTGAAAATGTTTTTTACAAATATCTGTCAGAGAACTTATTTCTTAAAATATTTATGCAAAGCAGATAAAATCCATCTACAAAGAAGTACAAAACAATAGCTCAGAACCTATGCTACACTTCAGTCCCATTTAACATCTTAAGGCCATGTCTACCCTAGCCCCAAATTTCGAAATGGCCACGCAAATGGCCATTTTGACATTTACTAATGAAGCGCTGAAATGCATATTCAGCGCTTCATTAGCATGTGGGCGGCTGCGGCACTTCGAAATTGACGCGCCTCACCGCTGCGCGGCTCGTCCCAAAGGGGCTCCTTTTCAAAAGGACCCTGCCTACTGCTGATGGGAATAAGGGGACTTCGAAGTAGGCGGGGTCCTTTCGAAAAGGAGCCCCGTCGGGACGAGCTGCGCGGCAGCAAGGCATGTCAATTTCGAAGTGCTGCAGCTGCCCGCATGCTAATGAAGCACTGAATATGCATTTCAGCGCTTCATTAGTAAACTTCGAAATGGCCATTTGCGTGGCCATTTCAAAGTTTGAGGCTAGTGTAGATGTAGCCTAAGAGATTCATTGCACAGGGTGACTTTTTCCCGCAACGAAAAAATAAAAGGAATGCAAGCACAAACTGTGCATTTATTTCTAAACTCATTCAAATAACAGAGGAATATTAAAGTATTTATTCCAGTTCTGGTTACGTCTAGTAATTGTCATGTTGGCACCGTGTTCTCCTGCATAAAACCATTTTACTTCTGGATCATTGTATTAAGCAGAATATATAACAAAGAAAAAGATTCAAAAGGCTGCATTCTACAAGATATGGAAATAATATATTGTAGTTTAATGACAGTTGAGTGCATTGAGCACCTCTCTGTAGAAATCATGTTGCAGACCCTAAAGCTGGAAAACTTTATTTTTATCTGTCTTGGTCCTGGACCCTCTGAAACAATTTCTTGGGCAGAGTTAGTTATATGAAAGCTCACCAGTGTCTGAGGGTGTTGTGACAAGCTGTCCCACTGTTCTGTGTTTCAATTAAGGCAACAGTAATTTGTGCACTGCTGCTGTTAGCCTGAATTTTGGTGTCCTGTCACAAATAGAAATGAATTCTTTGCCCCCTAATTTCAATCAAGCTGACTATATGCTGTAGAAAAGTTTGTTTTACTCAGTGCTTTTTTTGTACCTGTGTATGCCGGTACAGAGTACTGGCAGCCCATGCCTGACTTGGTGGTGGGGGACCCTTCCAGCCCCATGCCGGGGATCTGGCTGGGGCATGGAACCTGGCAGGGTGGCAGGGAACCCCAGTAGCCCCGGGACTGGGAGCTGGCCGGAGCGCAGAACCCCACTGGCAGTTCCAGCTCCAGTGACCCAGCTGGGGTTGAGGGAACCCTGGCAGCCCTGGGGTGGGGAGCTGGCAGCTCCAGCCCTGGGGACAAAGCCGGGACCAGGGGAACCCCCCCAGGCTTGGGGCTTAAAGCCCTGCAGGCAGCTCTAGCCCCAGGTCTAAAATAGCAAAAATAGCATTGGTTGTACTTCTATATTCATTTTCAGAAGATCAGTCCATGGAAGAAAGGCATTCAATTTATTTTTCCTATCTTTAAAAGAAGAGGCTAGTGGTAAGTTGTTTCTATGCAATTAAGTGCTGCTGTAGCGCAAATACCTGCTCGTGAACAACTGTACATCTTGGGTGACTTCAATGCAAGAGTTGGAGCTGATTGGGCCTCATGGCCTTCCTGCTTAGGACACTTCGGTGTGGGAAAAATGAATGACAATGGACAGCGTCTCCTTGAACTGTGCATGTACCACAATCTGTGCATCACAAACACATTCTTCTGAACGAAGCCACAGCACAGTGTCGTGGAGACACCCATGCTCGAAGCACTGGCATCAACTAGACGTGGTCATCACTAGGCGTAATAACCTCAAACGTCCTTCTGACACGCAGCTGTCATAGTGCTGACTGTGATACAGATCACTCGCTAGTTTGCTCCAAGCTCAAGCTGAGACCTAAGAAGCTGTACCGCTCTAAACCTGCTGGAAGGCCCTGCATTGATGCCAGAAAGATGGCAAACTCGGAGAAAGCTGAAAAGTTCAGAGAGACCCTCTAGGAAAATCTGCGCAGTGGCCCTGGGGGTGCCGATGCGACATCCAAATGGCAACATCTGAGGGGTACAGTTTACAACATGGCCTTGTCGGTGTTTGGAAAAAGAGCTAGAAACATGAATGACTGGTTCGAAGCTAACTCCGATGAGATGATTCCAGTCATTGAAAAGAAGCGCGCTGCACTCCTGGCGTACAAACGCTCACCGAGCCAGAGTACCCAGCAAGCACTTAGAGAGGCCAGAAGAACAGTACAGCAGACAGCCAGGCGCTGTGCCAAGAACCACTGTCTCCAGCTATGCAGCAGCATCCAGACCTGTACCGACTTTGGTAATCTCAGAGGAATGTATGAGGAAGGCATTAGGACCCACCCAGAACAAGATGGCACCTCTGAAATCCAAATCTGGTGAAGTCATTGCTGACAAAGCCAAACAGATAGAGCGCTGGGTTGAGCACTACTCCGAGGTGTACTCACATGAGAACGTTGTGGTTGACGCAGCCCTTGATGCCATCGAGCTCCTACCAGTAATGGATGAACTGGATCAAGAACCGACTGTGGTTGAACTGAAGAGAGACATCGACAGCAGTGCAGCAGGAAAGGCCCCTGGCCAGGATGGTATACCACCAGAGGTAATCAAATGTGCCGGAGACACACTCCTGGAACCCCTACATGAGCTACTGTGCCTGTGCTGGAAAGAGGGTGAGGTTCCACAGGATATGCGCGACGCTAACATTGTAACATTGTATAAGAACAAAGGAGACAGAAGTGACTGCAACAACTACCGTGGAATCTCCCTTCTAAGCGTCACTGGTAAACTGTTCGCTCGCGTCATCCTTGGCAGACTCCAGAAGATTGCTGAGAGGGTGTACCCCAAATTGCAGTGCAGACTCTGCGCAGAGAGGTCTACTGTTGACATGGTCTTCTCTCTAAGGCAGCTGCAGGAGAAGTGCAGGGAGCAGAGGAAGCCACTCTACATAGCCTTCATTGACCTGACCAAGGCCTTTGACTTGGTCAGCAGGGATGGTCTGTTCAAACTGCTCCCCAAGATAGACTGTCCTCCACGGTTACTCAAGATGATCCAGTCATTCCACGAAGACATGAGAGGAACCATCCAATATGACGGCGCATTATTGGATGCTTTCAGAATCAGGAGCGGCATCAAACAATGATGCGTGCTTGCTCCGACATTGTTTGGGATCTTCATCGCACTCCTCCTGAAGCATGCCTTTGGATCTTCAACAGAGGACATCTTGCTGCACACAAGATCTGATGGGAAACTGTTTAACCTTGCAAGGCTGAAAGCTAAGTCTAAGTTGCGGGAAGTCCTCATCAGAGACATGCTGTTCGCCGACGATGCTGCTGTAGTGTCTCACACAGAAGACCAGCTTCAAAAACTGCTGGACCAGTTCTCCAAAGCGTGCAAGGACTTTGGGCTTACCATCAGCCTAAAGAAGACAAATGTACTCGGTCAGGATGTTGCTGAATCCCCATCAATCAGCATTGACAACTATACGTTAGTTGTCGTCCACGAGTTCGTTTACCTCGGGTCCACCATCACTGACACCCTGTCGTTGGACACTGAGCTAAATAGGAGGATCGGAAAAGCGGCCACAACTCTGTCCAGACTCAGCAAGAGAGTGTGGAATAACAACAAGCTGTACACTCACACCAAAATGCAAGTCTACAGAGCCTGCATCCTCAGCACCTTTATGGCAGCGAGGCTGAACGTCTTCCACTTGCGCTGCCTCAGGCACATCCTTGGAATATCATGGAAGGACAGAGTGACCAACACCGCTGTCCTCGAGCAAGCTGGAATCCCAACCATGCACACCCTCCTCAGGCAGCGTCAACTCCGCTGGCTTGGCCACATCCACAGGATGAATGATGGAAGGATTCCAAAATACATCCTGTATGGTGAGCTAGCCTCTGGCAAAAGACCTCCCGGACACCCCCAGTTGCGTTACAAAGATGTCTGCAAGAGAGACCTCAGAGAGGTAGACATCGAGCTGGACAACTGGGAAGACCTAGCATACGACTGCAGCAGATGGAGGCAGGGGTTACACAAGGGCCTTCAGAAGGGCGAGATGAGGATCAGACAGCTAGCAGAGGAGAAGCGAGCGCACAGAAAGCACACTAAGGACTTGCCAGACACCCACCACATCTGCAAGAGATGCAGCAAGGACTGTCACTCTTGTGTGGGTCTTCATAGTCACAATAGATGCTGTAAATGAAGTCCTCAACTGAAACTTTAAAGGGCGCGACCCATAGTCTATGCAGACTGAAGGATGCCTACTACTACTAGTACTGAAACGCTTGGGTCAGTAAAGGATCACTTGTCCTAATAATAACGAATGGTCCTGTGGCACCTTATAGACTAACAGAAAAGTTTTGAGCATGAGCTTTCGTGAGCACAGACTGAAGTGACTCTCTGCTCACGAAAGCTCACGCTCAAAACTTTTCTGTTAGTCTATAAGGTGCCACAGGACCCTTCGTTGCTGTTACAGATCCAGACTAACACGGCTACCCCTCCGATACTTGTCCTAACAATGTTATTCCTATCATAATGTTCTGTTATTGACGTTATGAAGATGTTTCAACAGCGGCTTTTCCCACTTTAAAAAGCAAAAAAGAATTTGAAAATCAACTAATAGTAGAAAAATTTTTGTCTGGATTCCGACCCAGATTTATTGTGACTGAGGCAATCATCTTCCATTTGACAGTGCAAAAAATAATAAATGGCATAACGGGATTCACATACTATTATTTTAATATGAATGCTATTTAAAAAGTAATATAAAGCAGGGTTGAAAATAAAGGTAAAGTAAAATTGCTTTCAGAATTGATACTTTACCAGAATGCTGGATAATCTGGCTATATCACCCTTCTAGGAGCATTATTAAGCTTGTAATAATGGTGAGAGACTTGTCATTACTTCTAGAAGGCAGATGCTCCTCTTTTCATATTGATATTGTACTTGCATATTAATGCTTTAAATTTAAATGCTTCGGTTTAAATTTCCATGGCTGTCCCTCGGCGACCACATCTCGTCCATCATTCTCACTGGCTACCTACCCATTCCTGAACCAAATTCACTTTCTACCCTGCTTTACAAATCATTCCAAAATTAGTTCCCTGCTTACTGACTCCTTTCCTTCCATTTTAGTGTTAACCTCCCTTTGCACAGTCACATTAACTTTGGGGTCCCCATCAGTTCAGGGTTTCGTGTTACATGGATAGTCCCCAAATGCAATTTACAAGTGAGACCTCTGACTACTTAAAAGTCTATTCGATTCTAAGTCCCCTTTCCCATACACATGCCCTTTCTCATAACTTGCAATACATCCTTCTTCCATCTCTTCTGTCTGTGGTCTCTTTATTTCCTCTCTTCAGTGCTTCCCCCACCCATTCTTTCATGCTTTTCTCCCTCCTTTTACTCTGAGAACTACCTCTTTTCTTATCCCTGTTTTGTTGATTTCCCCCATTCACGAGATGTTTTGGTAGTTGGACAGGATGTAGTCTTCTTCCTGTGTTTTGTCCTCAATTTGCCACCTCAGGAACAGCTGAAGATGGATCAGAGCTGGGTTGCCTCCTGTTTCCCCCTCTCCCCAAGCAGCTGTGACTGCTTTTTTTATTTTTTTCTCCTACTGACTTGCCTGAGAGCAGGAGTATCAGAAAGTGAGAATTCTTCTGTTTGAGTAGAGGGTGGACACAAGTGTGTGGAGCTGCTTCTCCTGGCTGGAGACCTGGGCATCCACAGGTGTTCTGCCCCTCCCTGACCCTTCATGGACCCGTCAGAAACAGCAGGAAAAGGGAACCATCTTGGAAGCAGCCTTGTGCTGGAACCCACACCGGGGCTGGACAGTTGGCATTACATGCCACAGTATGAAATTCTTTTCCAGGAAGTTCATTAGCAACCATAAGTTAACAGAGGTGCCAATGATCTCTGTTCCCCTGTTTGTTCACTATCAGGCCTGAACCACAGACAATAGAATGCCACTTCAGATCCATAAATATCACAGCAGATGAAAAGGGAGTAGAACTTGAAGAGAAGCTTAGTCTTCTACTGAATTCTGGGGAAGTGTGAATATTTCTAGTGCTCATCTTATCCTAATTCATCAGAGGATGGGATTTAAAAAAGGGGGCCTTCCCCTTCCACACAAAGGGTAAACATTACATAAAAGTCTGATCTAAACCCATATTATATATTACCAGCCATGATTAAATATGTTTTAAATGCTCTTGCAGCCAACCTGGGTTATATTGGGTCTTTTAGTAATATCTTTTATTATTTTGTCAAGCCTAGTTTATTTTTCCCTTCCAATTCTTTATATACCTCTATATAAATTTCTACTAGAGTCCAATGGTAAATAAACATTAGTGTTATCTGTTGTTTTCGTACCCCATGGAGTCTGTTTTATTAGAAGTAGCAGGAGGAATATAAAAAGGGGGCAAAGATAAATTCTAACATGACCACTCTGAGAACATATTACCCAACGTTATAGAGAGATTTGGGGTGTCACCCTAATCCCTGGTAAATCTAAGCCCAGGCTTAAGCTGTCATATTTAAAATCTAAATTTTAGATTTAGTTGAGAAGATATTCTGCTCTGTGAATGGCTGGGAATCAGAGAAATCACAATACAATTGTTTTCAAGTACCTTTATAAATGTAGAGTAGACAAGTCCAGAGCATGATAGGGAAGTTTAGCCCCGATGACTGTCCCATTCTTTATCTCCTTCTAAGTCATCCAACAAGCATAACAGTTAGTACCAAGTCTTATGCAGATAGATGTATACTAGGACCATCAACCCACTCCAGAAAGCTCAATGAACAGCCATTGGATAATAGTTTCCATAGTTTGCTCTAGTCCAGGGTGAGCAAACTTTTTACACTGTGCTCCCCTTTTCAGCCCTGCAATTAGCCAGTCCTCCCAGCCCCCTCCAACCCTTGGGAGGACTACAGGAATGGATGCGGGTGGGGGCCTGTGCTGGCCAGGGGTGCGGGTGCTGGGCAAGTGGTGGCTTCTCTAGGAGGAGGGGAAAGCGCTATGAGGCTGAGCTGGCCTGGCTGCAGTGCCACGGGGGAAGTGCAAGTACCGCACTGGGACACCCCCCAGCCAGCCCAGCCCCTGCTGCCGGGAACAGGCTGCCTGAGCCCCGCAGTAGGGTAGGTGCTACAGGTGCACTTGCCTGATTGGTTCAGTACGATCGGTTCTCCTTCCTCCCAACCCTCTGCAGCTTCTGCTGTGTCACCAGCCCTCTGACATGGCAGCATAAGCTGTGGAGGGGAGGGGGGATGCCATTTGTGCTGTTTCCCCCCTTACAAAGTGTCATGCACGCTTGCTCTAGTCCATAGTCAAACCACAATTTTGAGGAAGAATCTTCTCTAGCTTATTTCCAGTCTTTCAAGCTCCTACATGCGAGTGCATTTTTGGGAAGAAGCCATAGCAATTTTTTACGTAATGATAGTTTATTAACTAATTTTGCCCATTCTGGAATGGGCCCTAGGAACTAAGTTCCAACCTTACAAATAAATTGCCCTGTGTTGATTAAAAAATAAGAGAGAATACAGGGACTTAACCTACTGCAGGAAAACAATTGTGAGCATTCCATGCTGTTAACTGTTAATTCAAATCAGTGGCAATTGCGGCTCCAGCTGGGTTGGCAGCTGTATGAGCTGAGCTGATAACCTAGAAAAGACCCCAAATGAACTTTTCTTGTCAGGTTCTAAAGGTAATACTGCTGCTGAATTTTGAAATGAAAGAAGAGAAGAAGAATGAGGCTGGGCATTTGGTTGTGCTCTGCTGAGTCCAGAGTGTTCCAAGTATTTTTCTAAAATGTTTGATAGCATTCATTATTTTTTCAGGATCTTCTTTTGAAGGAAATACAAAAAAAACCAACCACAAGATTTGTTTTTCCAGTGACTGGTTAGCTTACGTCTCATGCTAATCCATCTTGAATTCAAATGCTGTCAGATCTAATCAAGGTCAAGGTGGACTATTCTGTGTATGGGAGACTTGGAAAGTGCACTTAGCTGTTATAGAGTGTGGCCTGGTGTTCAAGTGGAGTTCTTCCCTCTAAATCAGTATTAAATGAATCCCATGGTGGGAGTGGCAGTACGTGGTAGGGCTCTAAGGTAATGTCTCCTGAAGGATACCTAAACTTGAACTTATAATTATTTGCTAGTCATTAAATGTTCCACTGCCCTCTCAGAATGATCTTGTCCTTGGTGCCACAGTCAGTTCCAAAATTAACCTTCTGTTGCCTACATATCCTTTGAAGTTTCAGATGAGGGGAGGGACAACAACTTAATTTATTGTCCTTTAGGATGATATGTTTCTTAAATTGTGCAGTACTAAAGATATAAGTCCCGATTCTGTAATGCTCCATCTCCCCCAGAAGAGCCAAAGATTCTACTCACACTGAGTAAGTTGCAGAATCATTACCTTTGAATGTAAACTTTTGCCTTTCACTCTAAGTAAAGTGCAATGCTCACATATTGTTTAATTAATTATATAAGTACATAAACAACTAGTGATGGGCCTGTCACTTTTTCTTTACTTTTCAGTGCTTTCTTGTTTAAAAGGAAAAATTCTTATTCCTTATATAGACTGGCCTTGCCTCAATGTTTTGGTTTGGGGTAACTTGCCAATAACTGAGAGGGTGTGTGATCATTCTATAGATACCATCTGGAAAAAAAAAGTTGGAACAAACTTTGGCCTAGGTGAAAAGGTTTTGCATTAATAGTACAGTGTGTATTTCTTATCGTGTATAATCTGAACTACTTCTTATAAAAACAAAGTAAAAAAAAAACCTGTGACTACTCCATATGTTTATATATATCCACTACCCTTCCCTTTCAAATGTCTTTTAATATTCCATTTCTCTCTCTGTGCCTGTGATAATTCAGCCAATTAAGAATAGCTGGGTTTAGCAACTGGGTTAGCTGCTGTTATTTATTATTTTTCAGTAGTGCCTTGAGGTTTCCATGTACAATGGGCCCCATAGTGTTAGGCATGGTACAAACGTATGCAAATACATTCCATGCCTCAAAGTGGGAGCACTCTAACCCGCCCATCTTTCCTGTTGTTTACTATGCTTGTGAATTTCATCTTTTTTTTCCCCCAAATTAGATCATTTGGGTTCTGGTGAAAGTACTTTCGCTGTCTGTGTTTGTACAGTAGCATACACAATAGAGTCCCAGTCCAGAGTAGGGCTAGTAGACATGATCACAATACAAATAATAATACAATAATTAGCATTTTCAATAAACCTGCTTCTCTTAACACAGACATCAAATGACATTCATCAACTTCAACTTCCAATGAGGATAGAATAGGACGTGTTTGAAGAACTTTTGTTGTTTGAGGACCTGCCATTGATAATATGGGTGGAAAAGCAACAAAGGTAATAACTGAATATTGACATTTTGGATGGTGCAGAGAGTAGAATATATATGTGTGTGTAAACTAATTTACAACAAAAAGAAGTTTTAAAAATTCAGCAACAAGGAATTTGTAAGGTTAAGTAATTTGACACACTAATTATTATACAAAAATAGGACAATAGTAGACTCAGAGGCTGTTTCTACACAGGCCACTTCTTTCGGAAGCAGCATGCTAATACACTGAGCGAAAGATGCTTATGAGGCATGGATGCAAATTTCCCGTGCCTCATTAGCATAAGTCACATGATTTGGACTCCAGAAGACCATCCAAAACGCCATGTAGAAGCGTGGCCCTGAAAATTTTTGGGAAGAAGGGGCCTCTGGAAGAAGGACTTCCTTCCAGAAGCTCCCCCGGGGCCACGCTTCTACACGGTGTTTGGAGTCCGTAAGAATGGTCTTCTGGACTCCAAATCATGTGACGTTTTACTAATGAGGCATGGGGAATTTGCATCCATGCCTCATTAATATCTTTCACTCCATGTATTAGCATGCTACTTCCAAACGAAGTGGCCTGTGTAGAAACGGCCAGAGAAAATAACTACAACCAGAATAAGTGTGGTGGGTTTTATGATGGTTTCTACACTAGAATGATTCATTCCCTTGACTTTTGATTTGATTTTGGTCTGATGTATTTTAGGAGTATCAGTCTATTCCCATGTTCATAACACATTACAGAAAGATAAAAGGTAAGATTGAACTTTCACTATAACTATATTCTGAAGTCTATTTCACCTCAGAGAATTCTTGAAAGTTGTGTAGTATTCACACCATAAAATGATTCTGATGTTCCAGCAGTATAATGTCCTAGAAGAGATACAAATTGGTGTTCTGTCAGTTTAACATGTCCCTGCGGTCGTTTAGGAATTATAACGGAGTTTTAGGTTTCTTTCATTTAGCCTGCTACATGTAATACATTTATTATCAAAATAGAACTTTAGTAGAGCTACAGTGAACTGTGTTCTCCCTTCAGGCAAACAAGCCCCTCAAAGCTCAAGGGCTTTAACTCACAAGCTGTCTGCTGTTATGTCATCTTCTTATTGCAAACCTAAATGCACTGAACAAGCACACTGTAAATGGAAAGCCTAAAGGATGTGTCATAGTTCAACACTGAGGTGGGGGGAAATTTACACACTGGAAAGGAAAGGAATCAACACCACCATTTTAGTGTAGTTGGAAGGAGATTGTGGTATCACATTACCTATGTTTTTTGGAAGGAAAGTGCAGAGTAAGGCATGGTTCACATTAGTGACTATCAGAAAACTGTGGCACATTGTAGACTAACAGATATTTTGGAGTGTAAGCCTTCGTGGTCAAAGATGATGAAGTGGGTCTTTGCCCATAAAAGCTTACCCTCCAAAATATCTGTTAGTCTGTAAGGTGCCACAGGACTTTGTGTTGTTCTCGAAGATAGACTAACACGACTATCTCTCTGATACTAGTCAGAAAACTGAATACATGTAGATCTGATAGGAGGGTATGAGGACTGAATACAAACTAGCCCCCTAATAAAATTAAAGAGGAGAAATTGGAATGTGTGACTGAGTTAAAGCAAATGTCTCCAAGATACTTGAGCAGGACTTTGCAAAAACCATTGTGCTCAGACAATCAAAGCTAGGTTGTACAGTGGGATTGGTGCATGCTGGAATAGAGCTTTGGGGATTTAGTTGCATGTGAATACTCAGATAAATGGTAATGACATTGCCTGGATGTTCAAAGATCTGTAGCCACCCAAACTGGGCTTTGAACACTTAGACTGCACCCAGCTGCCTTCATGAAATTTAAGAAGTTTTCTGACAGATCAGTAAATTTGGGACAGGACCTCTGTGTGTATAGGGCTTGCAGCTCCATTGTCCTATAGGCAAGAATTTAAGCAGCCAGCTGGGATTCTCATACTGAGTTGGAGGACATATGGAAAGAATTAGGTGCCTGAATGTTAGCTGTGGATAGGGCATACCTTATTAAATATAAGGACATAGGGGCTAAAAATTGGCTGCCTGTTGGCTACAGGGCCAGCATCTCAGCTACAATAGAGATATTAACTGAAATGGGAAGCCCAGATACGAGAGGGACTTTCTGACCAAGACAGGTATAAGACCTAATTTATTGGTAAGGGTAGATGGATAATCTGATGGAGGTTTTGGGCAGCTATAGTGTGAGGGTCTGGGAAAACTGCTGTAGGGAAGGAGAGAAGGATAGAAGAGTTGCTTGTTGGCAGGGAAGGGAAGAGAAACCATGATTCTTATTTGTAGGAAGGGAGGAAGGCCATGGAGCAGCCTAAAACATTTAGCAATAACTTCCTCAGGAGGCGATGAAATAAAAGACCAGTTTTACTTCTAACAAAGTTTATCAACTTTGCTAGAACTTCTTGGGTGCCATCAAGGAGGGAGACATTTAGATGTATGGGTTCCACCACAGTAATGTCTAAAGCCTTTTTGACTTGCTCAAGAATGACGTTACAAACATGACATGGGAGTTACGCTATCCCTGTACTATGGTCACCAGAGCACAGGCTATCTTGGTGGTAAGATCCTTTCTGGGAGCTCAGAGAAAACTCCTTTTGACACCTAGGGGACGAGGATATAAAAACACATTTATGCCAGATGTTTGAGAAAATAGGAACATCATATATTTTGGTAAACAATTCCAATAACATCATGGACAACCAGTCTTGGCCACCTGTAATACCTTGGTGCTCAGTTAAGCAGCCTTGCAAACTCTTTCTGTGGTCAATAAAGCCTTTACTACAGGAATTCCCAGAACGTCAGGAAATAACCAGCTAGGATGCATCTTTTCCAATAGAAAAAACAGAAGCGGAGCAAATGGAGCTCTAGGCTTCAAATTGCCCATGGTAAACCTGTGCTCCTGAAAGTGCTCCTAACTGGAGGAGTAAAAAAAAAAAAAAAAAAAAAAATGCACGGAAATTCCAAAGGAGCACTATTTTGTTTCTCCACAACTCCTCACCCCAACAATTGTCATCAAAGACATTTACAAAGTATTTTACCCTGGGAGACTTATTCAGTTATTTTTATATCAGCCAAAGCAGAGACTGAAAGACTTATTTTCCTGTGGTACAAATAATAAAATAGCAGGTTTTACTGCTGTTCTAACTCACATCAGTCACACACACAGAGAAAGCACTTAAAGCTTCATGAGTACATTAAACTTTAAGGAGCACTGTAGTGGCATGAAAGTTCAATATTGCTGTACTCCCAAGTGGCAATAACAAGTACATATTTACCTATGAGTTATGGAGAAAACAAGGGGTGCTGCTATCAGATTAAACACTGCCAGACAATTGAAGGCAGGTTGGAGTGCCTCATTACCATTGTAGTGATTTGGTTTTAATAGCTGTTCCCAAATCTAATTTTTCATAGAAGACAGCAAGGTGGATATAGCATGTTTCAATTTAGTAACAACCCAATGGTCTTTTGGAATCCTGAGAAATATTACAAAAATTCACACAAACCCTCTTCCGCTTTGCCAAAACTGTGTTGAGGAATTCTGGAACTTTCTTGAGCCAGGATTGTCAAATAAGGTCAACATATATGCTCTTCCTCATTACTTTTGGTATGATGGATAACCTTTTTCATGTTGCTTTCCCTATAATAGTGTGGTTTACCTGAGTCAACGTCTCCAAAAGTTCCTTCCAGGCTCGTTCTCAAGAAAGTCCATATGGATGGAAAATTTGCCTCTCAGTTTAAAAAAAAAAAAAAAAAAAAAAAAAAAAAATGGCTAAAGAAGCCCCATCTGTATAGTTTATGGAAGAAAAGCTTACGCGGTGATTTGATTAAAGTCTAGATGGATACAAGATTTCTGGGTGCTTTGATCTACCAGAGCAAGCATAAGTTCCAACAGAAGGCAGCCATAACTTGACAGATTCTGACAAGAAAAAGGCAAAATTTTGTCAGGGTAATGAACTATTAGGACAACATAGTTGCTGATGTGTTACATTTTCATTTGACCTCCTAAAGACTGGATGTCTTTGAAAAAGATACAATTCAACCAGAATTTATGGTGAACCAGAAATCATTTGGTGAAATTTTATACGTAGGGTTGGTGGACCCTGATTTGTATGTTTTGTAATTTGTTTCTATTTTTAAAAATAGAGTTAAAGTTTTACAACTGTGCGATATTATGAGGAGGTCAGAATGGAGGAGGTCAATCAGTAATTATTTAACGACAAATTGTCAACATCATATGCCAAAATCTACAAAATAAATACCTTTGAATCAACTCTAAGTTCCCAGGTAGCATTTTCCTTCCTTATGTCTGTAATTTATTTTTTTTTCATCTGTATGTGTATGTATGGTGAAATCAACATTTACCAAGAAAGGTAATCCTTTCAAACCTAGTTATGCAGGAGCCCAGACTGCAAGATCATAATAATCCCTGGTAGTCATAAAATCTGTCTATTCATATTTCAGGCTGCAGGGCTTCTGCTTATTCTCAGCTGCTTCTCAACAAGTTCTATAAGTTGTTGCAAAGTCTGTCACTCAATGATTGCTCTACACGTGGTTTTTGCAGTTCCTACTGCAGCCTACGTATGATACATATGGCTCCACAGCTTTTGTTTAATCCTGTTCTTCTTTGCTGGCTTCCTTCTGTAGAAGCAGCTCAGCTCTTGCCGCCATGCTCAGTTTCTGTTTGCCATCTGACAGCGCAGCCTCTCCAGAGAAAGAGTTTCCTTCTGGGCTAAGACCTTCTAAAGAAAATTCCATTCTAAAAGTATTAGCATTTGACTAATATGAAAGAGGTTTTGAAATTTGGGTGGGCTAAGACAGGAATGGTCATAAGTGTCCTTTTTAACTCTGCAAATGCAAATTATTACCTTAAATAATCATTGAAATAGTTTCCTTTTCTCACCAAACTTATACAATATTTTTGCAATGTTGACAAACACCATAATGAACCTATAATAGGAGCAAAAGCCTGATAAAATATTCTGTATCTGACAAGTTAGCAGTTCTACACTGTCACAGCTTTTCTTTTTCTTTTCTTTCCTCAATGGAGATTTCCTCCTTCACTGCTTGTGCGCTGAGGTATGTTAGGAAAATAAACCTATGAACAGTCATATCGTAGCAGACTAAAGGTCTGTCTAGCCCTAGTTTACTGGATCTGATCTTCAGTTTCAAGTTGTCAATCAGTCCTTTCTGAGAACTTCTGGATCATATTTGTCCTCCTTCCTTGATATTTGCAGTCTGCTCCATTTCAGTGTAATAGGAGTACCAGATAACAGGATCTCTGCTCATAGGCGCTCTCTTTGAGTTTCTGTGTGCAATCAATACTCCCCTCTGTCCCAGGTCCTGCCCCCACTACTCCACTTCCTCCAAGCCCTTGTCCCTCTCACTTCTTCCTGCATCCACTCCCCCAAGGATGTCCTCTCTCCTATGCCTCTTGCATACCACTGAACTGCTGATTTCCAGCAGGCGGAAGCTGCTGGGTGGGGAAGGGGTAGGGGCAGGAGCCAATCATCAGGGCCATTGGTAGGTAGGAGGTAGAAAAGCTGATGGGGGGGCAGCTAGTGAGTACCCCCAGCTGTGGCTATGCTACCCCACCCCTTTTGAGAGGGAGATGCTAATAAGCCACTTCGGCAAATGCTAATGAGGCACTTCCATGCATATGCAGTTCCTCATTAGCATAATGGAGGCCACGCTTGGTTTCTAAAGTGTTGCTTTCTAAGTGCACGCTACCAGTGTAGACGGGGCCTTTCAAAAGGACCCCCAGACTTCAAAAGCCCCTTCTTCCCATTTGGTTTTGGGAAGAAGGGTCTTTCAAAATCTGTGGGGTCCTTTCAAAAGGTCCCTGTCCACACTGGCAGTGTGTGTTCAGAAAGCGGCCTTTCCAAAACACGTGCGGCCACCATTATGTTAATGAGGCGCTGTATATGCATGGAAGTGCCTCATTAGCATCCCACTTTTAAAAGCGGGGGCAAATGTAGCCACAGCCATTGTGTTTTCTTCCCTGTGGGTGCTAAAGCCCTGGAGAACACCTGGAGATGATGCCTACATCTCTGCTTGGCAATGGCATCCCATTCCTGTACCAGGACTACTCCATAGGATTTTGGAATCTAAACCATCATGAGGAGAGGCCTCTTTTGGGCATACCAGTGCCAAGGGCTATGTATTTGTCCAGAGATGCTGTGCTACAGTCTTAGCACTCCTTCCAATATTGGTCCTGCATGAGCGGACAATGCAGTGGACATTTGCCATGTGCTGTCTTGAAAACACACTGGGATCTAAAACAGGATGTTCTCTTCTCCTGTTTTCTAGCTGAATGGAAATCTACTCAGGTTGCCACGGGCTGTGTATTCACTTTGGCTTTCATTTATTTTCCCTTCATCAACACCTATACTTCATCTGCAACAATGCTGTTTACAATGCCCCCTATGCTTTCATCCCTTTCCCCAGGGCCTGGGAGGAGCAGAGATTTCCCTGATCCATCATACTGAGCTTAGTTAGCCCTGTGCTCTTTTTATCAGTCTTGATCTGAGGGGTTAACTGGCTCTTTTGCTCATCTAGGCCTGCCCCAACATGATCATATAATTAATTTAAATTTCCCAATCAGTCTTCTCCAGAGAAACTAATTGATAACTAACAGCTGAGCCTGCATGGTGATCACTCTGACAACTTCCTGTAACCTGTCATAGGGATCAAATGAAGAAAAAAAATGACAGCTGTTTAGGGCAGTTCAATACTTAAAATCACTGTCCATGCTCTAAGGAAAATGGTATAAACTGATGGGAGATAGCTATCCTATTGGCACAGTTAATCCATCTGGCTGTTTCTACACAGGCCACTTTCTTTGAAAGTGGCATGGCAATACGCAGTCCAAAATATGCTAATGAGGTGCAGATGCAAATTCCCCACACCTCATTAGCATAAAGTCACATGATGTGGAGTCTGGAAGACCGTTCTTTCGGACTCCAAACCGCTGTGTAGAAGCGCGGCCCCAGGGGAGCTTCTGGAAGGAAGTCCTTCTTCTGGAGGCCCCTTCTTCCCGAAAATTTTTGGGAAGAAGGGGCCTCTGGAAGAAGGACTTTCTTCTGGAAGACACCCCCGGGGGCTGCGCTTCTAAACGGTGTTTTGGAGTCCGGAAGAACGGTCTTCTGGACTCCAAATCACGTGATGTTATACTAATGAGGCGCAGGGAATTTGCATCCATGCCTCATTAGCATATTTTGGGCTGTGTATTACCATGCCACTTTCAAAGAAAGTGCCTGTGTAGAAATGGCCCCTGTATTAGAGATGGTAATTATGTGAGGAGGAGAAGCTCTCCCTCTGACATAGTGCTGTCAACACCAGCATTTAGGTGAATATAATGATACTGCTCAGGGTCTGGGGTTTTCATTAAAATCTGCTAAGACATGAATAACATCAACTATGATTAATTCAGTGGCTAGTCTCAGAGCCTGTTCTCAACTGGGCCCTGTGAACAATATGAATAAGATACTATTTATATAAGATGTGGTAAGATGATGTATTAAATTAAAGAAAAAAATAAAGACAGCCAGGGAGAAAGAGGTGATTGAAATGTACTATTTGAAGGATCCCAAAATTCAGCAGTATTTCTCAAAATCTGAAAAGAAACTACTGGTTGAACCTCTCCAATATGGAGCTCTCTCTTCTGGCAAACTCCATAATCTGGCACGATTTTAGTTAGCCAGATGACCACTTATCCTGGATGTGGCCAATCTTCCTGTGGTCCCATAAAGTTTGTTTGCAGCCACCAGTCCTGCTGTTTGTTAGCTGTAATTTATCCCTAAATGTCTTCTAAGAACCTAGTTAGGAGTGGAAGTGTTGCTAAGGTGCTCAACTCTATTGACCTCCCCTCATCTGGTAAATTTTCTTGTCTGGTTCTGGTCAGATTCCGAGGGTGCTGGATGAGAGAGATTCAACCTATAGAGGAAGAAATGCAAAAAAGTCAGAGTACTTCAGAAGCTGGTTATGTGAGGACCATATATCAAAGGATGCCCTAAAAATGTGAATATGAACTGAAGAAGGGCCGTGTGTAGTTTGAAAGCTTCTCTCTCTCACTAACAGAATTTGACCCAGTAAAAAAGATTACTTCACCCACCTTGTCTCTCTAATAGTAAGTTTGCTACTAAGCAGATTCACCATGTAATTTTAGCTCTGCAGCTAGAATATGGAATACCACATTCTATGACCATGTCTTTATTTTCCTTATTATAGTGACTCCTTCTGCATCTCTAAATAACAGATGTAGCCTCAGCAGTTAATTTATAAATCCTGGAGAATCAACTAACTGGCGTACAGTGGAGAAAAATGTCAAAATATGAATATTAGTAACTCTCCCCGGAAATACTTTGGGAACCTAATAAGTATGTGGTTTCCCAAGTTAGCGTGAACACCTATTATGCATCAGTGAAAAGAGTTTTAGGGAGAAACAAGGCAGTTTTGAAAGAGGCTAGAGAAAGAAATAGAGGCACCAGGCCAAAATGAATATTTTTAAAGTGGAGGGCGGGGAGAGCATGGTGTTCTATATTAAGACAGTGGAAGACAGGGTACAAACTCTCAAATACCAATTTTACTGTCAGGACTCTAACAGAGTTTAAAAAAGAGATCAATAAATATTTAGAGGTTAGGTCCATAGATGGCTATTAGCAAGGTGTAAGGTATGGTGACTAGCCTTTTGTCGAAGATGGGAGATGGATGGCAGGAGTCAAATCACTTGATCATTGTCTTCGGTTCACCTCCTCTGGGGCACCTGGCATTGGCTACTTTCGGCAGACAGGATACCGGGCTAGATGGACCTTTGGTCTGACCCAGTATGGCCATTCTTATGTACTGTCCCAGGAATAAACCCGGAATATTTTAGCCAGATTGATCTCTCGCTCTCCCAAAGCAAGAACAACCCCAGTCTTTAGAACTCACACCAGGCATTTTTTTTCCCAAAGAGTTAGATAATTCCTACCAAAGACATTCAGAATGGGAATTTTATTACTGGCTTCAGAGTAGGCCTAACTGTCATTGATCACTTTTGAAACTCTTATTCTCTGTATGTATTTCTTTTACCATCCTCTCTGCTTCCAGATCAGATTTTACTAGTTAATGACACTTGTTGCTAAAGAAAGGGAAAACTCATCTAAATTTGCCTTCTGTGTATCACTTTCTTAATTAAACACTTATGACAAGTTTCTTACTAAAGATTCCATTCTGGCACTGCCCAGTGGGGAAGGATTATACCCCAAAGAGACTCAGTCTTTCAAAGAGCTTGGCATATGTAGTAAGAGTGCTCAGGATAATACAGCTTGTTTTCTCTGGTGCATCTGGTCCAAAGTACAGCTTGTGTAGAGGGAGCATAGGTATGCTCTCTTCAGGCTTTGGGGTGATTTGCCCTACTTTTTCATGGATCGTGTGTTGAGTGCAGCAGGGCAATGCTACTGGTTCTGCAATTTTTTGCTCTGGTGATAGTTGTTTTGTTCAGAATACAAATTCTGCATAGGGATTCAGAGGGAGAAATCTGACTGACATTAGCTTCCCTTACTTCAAAGTTAATGTTGAAGTAAGGGAAGGTGTGTGTAGACACTCTGCATGCTACTTTGAAGTAGCAGCTTACTAACTTTGAATAAGTTTGTAGTGTAGATGCAGCTGTATTGTTTAAATAGAGCAGAAATCCTCCAACAAACTTAAGTATGGGATTATAAAAATGTATTTGCTGTGTATTTGCTTGTTGAAGAAATGTATTGTATACCCTGTAGTGCCAAAAACAAAGTGGATCTGTGAAGAACTCAAAAATAAAAAAAGAAAAGGAGTAACTTATATAACTTCCAAACAGAGAGAAAACTTTTAATTAATTCTGGACTTGTTCTTCTGACTGAACACCTTTGACATGCAAGCTCCCCAGCCTGTGCTGTTTTAAATAAACCCCTTCACTCTTGAAAGAAACATTAGGCTACAAGGGAAGTTTCCTCTTTCAGCCTTGAGAGCTGAGAGTTCTGAGGAAGAAAAAAAAAAGATTGTAGGACTGAGCAAAAAAGAGGATATGATGAATCACCAATAATTCTGCTCATTACTGTGACATTGAGCTGTAATGCATCCAACAAATTTTCACTTGAGATTCAAGAGGAAGAATTGGGTTTAAAACATACCATGAATTGAGCTGGGTGAATCATTTATTTTCAATTCACTGATAATATTGGAAAAATAAATTAAAATAAACACTTTAGAGTGGACTGAAATAGAATTTTTAAAAATTCCAGTCAATGGAAAATTTGGAAAATAAATTGTATCAGTTTGACTAAAATGATTTGTTTGATCCAAAACAAAATGTTTCATTTGATTTGGATCATTTAAAAATTAATTGTTTAAAGAGATTCCTAAACAAAATGTTCTGACTACAAAAAAATCAGTGTTTCATTTAAACATTTGAGATAAATTCTTTATATTTTTTCATAAACTTTTTAAAATTGTGGGCAGTGGATTTATTTTGTTTTTAGCCAAAAACGTTTGGCTAAATTGACAAGAGTTTGTGAACAGTTTTGGTGCCATCAGATCTGCATTTCTTGCCATTTCTTTGGACTGTTAAATTCCAACCATCTCTGGTCTGTATTATTTTATATGGGCCAAATCACCATTTTGTAATCTGCCATTTGTAAGAAGCAATATGTTGTTATACTGCCAGCTTGAAGCTGCTTTCTAAAGTCACAATCTCCCTTTTGACCATCCTGTTGTTTCAAGGCAGAGTGTATACCATCATAGGTCTATACCTGTACAGAATATATTTCCCATTGTACTAATGTAACCTATCCGTTTTCACCCATATATGGCCATTTGCATGAGCAAGGAACATAGCAGGTGGGCATATGGAATGAAAATGTGTGGGCAGTCCTAAGTGGGGGCTCCTATTAAAGTCCACTCTCCGAAAGCAATACTGTGGCATACTAAAGTCTCCTTATTCCCTTGTGGCAGCATAGCAAAAGGGGCCATAACCTTGCCCATGAGGATTTCAGTGTAGTAGGTGCTTCGCAGAATATCTAAGACAGAGTAAGAACCCCAAAGTGCTTTCAGTCAAAGGCTGTGTCTATACTGGAGAGTTTTGTTGACATAGAGGATTGCTCTTTTGGTCCACTTGGCAGTCTGGCCATGATCTGTTAAGAGAAATTTTGTTAGAACATATCTTCTGACAGAAACTTCTGTCAACAGATCACTCTATTGTAGGCGTAGCCAAAGAGCAGACAAAATATAAAAGGTGAAGAGAGAGAACAGAAATATAGTTGAGTGAGAGAAGGGTTTGTTAGTGATCTTTGTTGTTTCCACTGTCTATGCATGCTTCCTGGTTAGGAGAGAGATACAGGTTGAACCTCTCTTGTCCAGTACTCTCAGAACCTGCCTGGTGCCAAAGGAATTTACTGAACCAAGGGAGGTCAACCAAGGGTTGGTTAGTATCATTACCAACACTTCCACGGCTTACTGGGCTCTTAGGATACATTTAGGTGTAAATTACAGCTAAATAACAGCACAGAACACTGAGAGCCAGGACTGGTGGCTGTAAACAAACTTTATGGGACCATATGAATCTTGGCTGCACCCATGATAAGTGGTCATCAGGCTAAGATCATGCCAGATGTCAGATGTTGCCGGATGACAGAGTGTTTGGAAAAGAGGAGTGTGACCTGTACTGAATTATTTATAGGCCAGCATAGTGTTGGATGGGAAGGGGAAGTATAAGGAAAAAACGAGGTGATGAAAAATGGCAGTTGAAAGGTTAGAGACAAAGAGACATTCAGGATAAAGATGGAGAGTAAGAGCCGTCCACCCCGCCCAAAAAAAAAATCCTACCTCTGTGCAGCAGAGCATTACAAGTTCTCCAGTGCTTATGGAAGTTTTGAAGTACTTCATCTCCATTCCCCTTCCTCTCTTTCAGTACCCGCTTTCCCATACCTCACATGTAAAATGACATAGCTTTATTAACATCATCTGAGGATCTGGGTAGATATGCAGTCACAAAATATTTGTAATGTTCTGGGTTTTTTTTTTTTTTTTTTTTGAATTGAAGTTACTCTTGTGTTTCTGTGCACAAGAAAAGAACTTCTTCCACCAGGGTTCTTTAGTAAAAGAAAAGTTGAGCTAGAGTATGTTAGATGCCAAAAGCACACAATATTGTGCACTACAGATTCCATTTTAGTGTTCACTGAGTAAGAAAATATCTTAACGGTAAATCATGTCATACTGATAAACTGGTTTTGTACTAGCAATACCCTCCTTGGTCTTATATTAACTGTATAGTCTGTTGACATCCTGTTTATATATGCACATAAATTGAAAAATTATTTACATAGCGAGTTACTGCACAGTACCCAGTTTCATGAGTTATGAATTGCTCAAATGTCTTTATAGATCATTTGTATTGATATTTTTTCAATACAACAGCAGCTTTAAAGAAAGCCAAACTAAGTGAAATTTAATTTGATTTTATCTTGAGTTTCACTCCTCTGCTCTCACATGTCATTAAAAAAACAAACAAACAAGCAAAAATGTAACAAAAAGTATTTTAATTTTACCTTTTGGCAAAGCCAAAGGATATTGAAAAAACTCAGTAATGTCATTTTATGTGCAAAGTGTGTCATTCACATTTTCTTTAAGTATACTTAATTAGCAACTTCATGTCACTAATTCTCTCCTATACAAACTTCACGAGGCTGTGTTCTTTATAAAAGACTAAATTTTACTTTAGTTACTTTTAGTGTTTAATACATTGTATAATATGCTAGTTGATGATTATTCTTGTACCTTCAGAATAACATTTCCACCATTATAATACATGATGGCATGTAAAAACATTGGCTAGTGTTACCATGTGAAAAAGACACCACCGAAGGGTAGTGTATCTGTATCAGTATTTATGAACTCACATTGTATTAATGTGTTATAGTGTATCTAGTACATTAATACAGTATGGACATGTCTACATTGCCCCAGTGTTCAGCTCCACTCTCAGCAGAGCTATGCTAAGCAGGTTTCTGGAAATTGCAAATGGATTGCCATTTGCTTACTCTTATAGCTAATTACCATAGGGATGTGCCAGCAGTAAAGAGGCCATGTGGACATGCATCTGCCGGCTAAACCCCCCTCTGTCACCAGTCCTTTATCCCTGAATTTTTTCACGGATAAGGGCCGGGCAACAGAGGGGGTGTTTAGCCGGCAGCGGCACATCCACATGGCCTCTTTACTGCTGGTGGACCCCTCTGCTGAGAGCGAAATCTTACATGGCTATATTAAGTAGCCACATGAGTAGGCAAATGGGAAGTCATCTGCAATTTCCAGAAACCTGCTTAGCAGAGCTCTGCTGACAGTGGAGCTGAAGACCAGGGCCGTGTAGACGTGGCCAATGAATTGCTAGGTCCTGATACAGACATACTCTTTCTCAGGGGTGTCATCTTTTTTGAAAGGTCAAATACGACAACCCTAAACATTGCACACCCAGATAATATGGGTATAAATAACAGCATGGAATGTGAGACACTGCTTAGGCAAATAGAGTAGAGATGCACCAGTGTGGCCTATAAGGATATGTTAGCCTATACTATATATATGTTTCTTGTAGCCTATGCCTATATTTTATATATTTTTGGCTATTATTTGCTATTTCCTTCTACCTTTTACTGTTTTATTCCATTTTAGCAGTAATGCAAGAGGGATCGTACTCTGTAAGACAGGGGATCGTACTCTGTAAGACATTACTTTGAACTGGGTATGTGTGGGCATCTGGATATTTCCAGACAGACATAGATAATGGGGAGTGCATCTGAATTCTCAGACTTTAGCTAACAGTCAGCATTTTTATCTTTTGTGGTGCCAAGATGTTATGGCTGTGTTGGATCAACCATGCTGTTTGTTGCAAAGTGGAGGCCAAGGTCACCAAAGGCTGTTAGGTGGTATCTTGTCCCAAATGCAATGTGTTAGTTCCATTCCCCAATCAGGTATGCATACCTTTGAAAATCCTAGGGTGTGGAAGTTTAGTTTTGGCTTTGAATGGCTGGGCTGAAGTGATATAGGAAAACCTATAAAACCCATAAGCTGTGTCTACACGTGCACGCTACTTCGAAGTAGCGGCACTAACTTCGAAATAGAGCCCGTCGCGGCTACACGCATCGGGCGCTATTTTGAAGTTAACTTCGACATTAGGCGGCGAGACGTCGAAGTCGCTAACCTCATGAGGGGATCGGAATAGCGCCCTACTTCGACGTTCAACGTCGAAGTAGGGACCGTGTAGACGATCCGCGTCCTGCAACGTCGAAATTGCCAGGTCCTCCATAGCAGCCATCAGCTTGGGGGTTGAGAGATGCTCTCTCTCCAGCCCCTGCGGGGCTCTATGGTCACCGTGGGCAGCAGCCCTTAGCCCAGGGTTTCTGGCTGCTGCTGCGGCAGCTGGGGATCCATGCTGCAGGCACAGGGTCTGCAACCAGTTGTCGGCTCTGTGTATCTTGTGTTGTTTAGTGCAACTGTGGCTGCGAGGGGCCCTTTAAGGGAGCGGCTTGCTGTTGAGTCCGCCCTGTGACCTTGTCTGCAGCTGTGCCTGGCACCCTTATTTCGATGTGTGCTACTTTGGCGTGTAGACGTTCCCTCGCAGCGCCTATTTCAATGTGGTGCCGCGCAACGTCGAAGTTGAACATCGACGTTGCCAGCCCTGGAGGATGTGTAGACGTTATTCATCGAAATAGCCTATTTCGATGTTGCTACATCGAAATAAGCTATTTCGATGTTGGCTTCACATGTAGACGTAGCCATAGCCAGCAGGTTCAGGGATTGTTTGTTTTCTCATTTGTTTTGTTTTTGGTTTTTTGTTTACTAGCAATAGTCTTCCTCTAAAGTTTTCTGTGCTCTAACAATCCATCACCTATCTCTCACCACCAATGGAATGAGGCTGGTCCTTCAAGTCCACTAGGATAGATGTGTATGGTGTTACTCTAGGTATATTTGTACTACTTTTATGCAACTAATCAAAGGTAGATTAATCTGTATGTAATCACTACATCAGATATTTTATTGTAAACTCCATTATTAAGTGTAATAAATCCTGTGCTACTGTTATATCATTTTTAGTGTTCATGCAATTGCTGTAGGTCTGCAACCTGCCTCCAGATAAGAGCTCTCATAGCTCCTAATAGCTGTGGTCCTGGGTGGGGGTCAAACCTAGAGATTCTTAGGTCAGATTGGCAAGCCATTACCCAAACAAAAGTCCTACCCAAATTACTGACTCCCAGTCAGTAACCAGAATCTAAAGGCATATACCCTGGATGATTCTGCCAACCCAAGCAATGCCTTCCACATCTAAGCTGATTTTTCTAAGCATCGGAATGCCCCACCACCTTCCCGCTGCAGTGAAACGCTCCAACAGCTAGAAGAGGCTATGATACTGAGGAGGCAGTGACCCTTGCACTGCTGCATGCAGCCGTACACTGCAGTGTGGGCACAACCTGCTTTTCACTTCATCATGAAGATACATGCATCCTGCACGCCACCACAAAGTGCAGACAAAGCCTTCGCACGTTACATTCCACAGCAACAATTACAAAGCAATCTTCATTTGCTCTCACCTATACAATACATGTTTTCATCAAAAGGAAGCAGAAATAAGACAGTCTCCTACTTCATTCATTGCACTGGTTATATGTAACTTTGTATGTATGAATAATGTGTATCAGTGTTAGGGTAGTAAAAGACATTGCTAACCATTCCGAGCTTTAAAACTCTTTTATTCGAAGATCCACACCACATTGCATGAAAATGATATGATATTGAAAATCATGGGAGGACAGGTTGTTTGTTTTGCTTTATTATTCATGCACCCAATTTGAAGAGGTTCTGCTTCTCAATTAAGCCAATAATCCTTGAAGTTCACCATCAATATAGGAGAGAGAGTTTTTTCATTTTTTAATATTTGTGAGCTGACAGTTAAAATCCAAATTATGCAGAAATTTGGGGACTCCATTTTCTGGTGACAAAGGTGTTTTGACTCAGAAGTGCTGACTGGGTTATGGAGAATGAAGGGAGAACAAAGGGGAAGTGAGAATTTACACATTAGTCATGCATCACAAGTAATCCTATTATTAGAGCTGATTACATGTACAAACCCACAGTCTTATCAATAGGACTCTGTATTTGGGT
Source organism: Carettochelys insculpta (assembly GCF_033958435.1). Classification (NCBI taxonomy): domain Eukaryota; kingdom Metazoa; phylum Chordata; order Testudines; family Carettochelyidae; genus Carettochelys; species Carettochelys insculpta. Next base: position 55,980,678 of record NC_134140.1, read on the forward strand.
GGTCTTCACCTACATAGTATTGGTGAACCTTATTTTTTCTTCATGGCACTTCTGTTAAAAAGGAATTTTCACTCCCATTTTACAGATTGAGAATAAAAGCACAGACAGATTAAGGCCATGATTCAGCGCAGCACTTGGTACAATTTAATTTTGTTCTGCAGAATATAATTGAACTTAAGCACATTCTTAGGTGTTTTGCTGATTCTGGACCAACTTGATTTTACACAAGGCTAAACAAGGCTCAGTCCAAAGGGAGTTGGGAGCCTAAATCCAAAATTTAGATCCTCAAATCTCTGATAAGCTGCTACCTAGACATATAGGTGGTATAATTTTCCGATTCATCTAAATCTCTTGACAGGAAAGTGGCCTACACACTTAATCTTCCAGTGGACTCATGAACAGATTTCTAAATCCTGATGCACAGTCATGCCTATTCCCTGGTGACAGTCACAAACCATGTGTTTCCCTGCCTCTTGAACCTCTGGGGGCCAATGCAATAAGCATTTTCTCAGGTAGGAGACCATGTTCAAATACCTCTGCTGTCTTACACAGAGAAGCTATTTGAATCTATATCTCCCATATCCCAGATCAGTGCCCTAATCACTGAACCATTAGGTGTTCTGGGAGGTGTTTCTCTTAATTTCTCTAGCTCAAGCCATGTCATGTTGTAGACATAATTTATTCCTTGGACCGTGACATGGAAATTGAATCTCCCTCCTTTCATGTGGGTTCTCTACCCACTAGGATATTGAGTCATTCTTACTGTCCCTCTGGACCAGTGAATAGCCAAGATAAGTGCTCTAGCTGGTGGTAGATTAGGTGAAGGAAATAACTGCATCTGGACTCTGCAGGGGGCACTTCTGTTGGCAAGTAGGGCTTCCAGGACGCTGCTATGCTTCCAATTGGCCATTTTGCCGACAGAGCAGCCAGGCAGTCCATCCGCTCTCTGTCAACAGAGTGGCTCACTCTTTTCAATTTGCTTTGCAGTTTGTCTGCAATCTCTCAACAGAAATTTTGGTGGAAGTTAGCTTCTGGCAGTAACTTCTGTTGACAGATCACTCGAGTGTAGACATAGCCAGTGTCAAACTAGAATCAGGTTATCTTAGAGTATGTGTGCTCTTCAAGATGGAGTGTAATGGAGTGTAATTCTCTGTCTGAGGAGACAAAGCCATGCTGGCTCTGTTTCAACTACATGTTAAAAGTAGAGTGCCTCCATGAGTGGTAGGATGGGCCTGCTGCCCTGAATATGTACCCACCCAAGATGTTAGGCACGTGCTCAGGGTGTTGCTCCTGCTGCTCAAGTCGCTATGAATAACCCCTATTTTGAGCATCTTAGCTCAATCGCAGCTGTCTGCCTGTGTCAGGAATTTATATCCACAACTTAAAGGGTGGATGTCACCTTAATGACCACTTTTAAGATATTGCTAATGTTGTAGTTATGCTGGTCCCAGGACATTGGAGGGAGGTGGGTGAAATAGTATCTTTTATTGGACTAACTTGTGTTAGTGAAAGAGACAAAGTTTTGATCCACACAGAGCTCTTCTTCAACTATAATAGCCAATTTACTCTCGTGAAGCCCACAACATAGCTCAGTAATTGTACCTTTTTTGCTTTATCAATGGCTGTGAAGAATATATGAAATTGGTATTAATGGGGAGCTACCTACATTGAGTGATTATAGAAGAAGATAAAAGTTTGTTAATGTGTTATGTTTTATGTATGTTACAGTACCTTTCATTATGTTTATGCCATGCAAAAGAGACTGTTCTTTGGGCATATTCTACATCTTCTTATGATTTCAGTGTGCAAATGAAGTTTTATTACAATAACTACTTCTTAACGCTGCACAACGATACAGCATATTCAAGAGATTTTATTCATTTTAATTATAAAGTAAACCAGTGATGATGGCAGAAAGCAAACAATGTGGCTGAATGCTAAAGTGGAAATGCACATGTTGCAAATCAATAATGTTAGATTATACACATATAGCCCAGTTGTTCAGTGATGAATAAAACACGTACATCTACAAAAAGTCAGTCATTGTTCTCTGAAAACCATAGACTACATTCAGTGTTAAATTATAATGTGTCCTTGACAATTCTCCCTTGCTAAATAGTATACTTTGTCTATAAAAGCCATTGTGTGATGTGCACAGAGAGCAATTTAAATTCAGTAAATTTTGCACAGTACATGCTCATAACTAAGCACTTGGAAATGTGACAAGAAAAGAAGGAAGTCTCCAAATAAACTTTTCATTGTTAGTGTTAGATAACACATCATAGAATGGTGGACATAAGTGCAAAAGGATAAATTATTACCTCTTTGCTAATACATGGATATTCATTCAGGATTCCCCAGTATTCTGAGACACTCCTGATTTGATATGGAAAAAAGAAAGAAAGAAAGAAAGAAAGACTTCTCTTTCCTGTGCCTACTCTTCAAATTCTAACTCTGACTTTAGTGGGACAATTCACAGTATATAAATTCAGCATGTGTTCAAATTGTTGCAGGCCTGCTGTCCAGGAACAGCAAATCTGGTATCTGAGCTATCAAGGTATACCACAAATATCTTGTACAGATGGTCATTGGTCTCATGTTGGCAGGAGCTCTGGCCCATCTCCAATACCTGTATACCCTCTTGATATGACTCCTCACTTGATGGCCTTACTTCTGCAGTGCCTCCTGCTTCCTCCGCTGAAGTTGCTTCCTCTCTGCAGGCTCTCTCTTCTATCTCCTGGATCCTCCAGGAAATTAACAGCATCTCTTCCTCGTGCCACCTGCCAGTCAAATAAAACAGCAGCAGTAAAGACTTCTCCATAACCTTGTAGCTGCTGCAGTCCACTGTGCTATTCTGGTTAAGGTAAGGAGTTTTTATTTGCCTATGGGTGTCAGTCTATATGGTCACAGTTTCAAGCTTTTCTCTGCAATTATTATGGCTAGTGACACATTTTATTTTAAATGAGGTTACAGGAGAATTTATGCTTTAATGCCAGTATTCAGAGTAAAACATTAAATATCTGTCACAAGACAAAGTCACAAGGTTGGCAATACTGTAATTTTCAACCTCCATTTGTCAGACTATGTCTTGGTCTTTCAGATTTCTTCAGTCCTTTGTGTGCCTGAGACTGAACAGTTCATTTGCATGGGCAGACACAAGTTAGCTTTACCTGAAATCATCTGGACTCAAAAGGGCACATGAGAAATGCCTAGAAAAGACAAACAAAAAAGAGCTACATATGATAATATTGCAAACTTAACCTTCCTTTTTTATGGAGTCCTCTTCTCTTTTAAAGAAATGGAAATACTAAGCAGTGTACATTTCAGTGGACACTTTAAAGAATTCTAACACTTCACCCAACATAAATAGCGCAAGGACTCCAACAGCTGTGTTTGTTCTTCTGACGTAGAGAACCAGGATTCTATAGATAGCGGCCTTGAAACCTGAGTGCATATTGTCTGCTTGTGTACACTTTCTGCATTAGCCCTATTGACATCAGTGAAATGTCATCTATTTATACTAGCAGAGAATCTGGACCCCCCATTTTCTTTTAATTATTCTTAAAATTTCATTCAGGTAAGACCCAAATATATTGTACAATAATAGTACTTGTTCTGGATATTGGTCATTGCAATTTTTGTAAAAAAATCATGTTTATAAGAAAAAATGGGTGATATTCTATATTAACGATCCAGATTAATACAGGGCACATTAGGAACCAGGAATTACATGTACTTAATACTGAAGCTTTTTGAGTATATTTTGAAATTAAATTATTTTCCTTAGAAAGTTTATTTAGAAAACATCTATATAATGTTAAAGATAGACAGATGCACACATTCACATAAGAAATTACACAACCTCAGAAAGTGCATTTATATGAGATAATTGTCATGATGAGATGTCTGAAAACATTCACCTTTGGGGTTGTTACCCCTCAGAAAACATGAAATGGGCCGGTGTGTATGGTGCCACCCTACAAAGTATTTGTATCAGAGATATCCCTAAATGAAACCCCAGCTCCACAAATGATCACAAATGGGGCAAATTTGGATCTAAATATGAATCTGAATATAAACAATTTTGCAATTTGATCCCATTTTTATGATGAGCAAAACCCTTGAGAGGACACTTTAGAAACATCACATTTACATTCAGGTTCTTCTATTATTTAACTTGCTTGGTGCTCCACCACGTCTTTTTTTTTTTTTTTTTAAACTTCCCACCCATTAGTCACAATGCACAGTAGAAAGAAATTCAGGCTTTCAAATCTGAAAGCTTTAACACAACAGCATATTGTCACCAGCCTCTTATTCTCTTTGATAATCGTGTGACAGAACACAGAAAGTTAGAGCACAGTTCTTCTCTTTTTTCATGCCTGAGTAGATGCGCTGACTCAGTTCCATTGAACAATGCCATCAGATCCCATCTGTACAGTTATCAATGCCTGGCTCTGTGCAGCTCCTGGCTGTTGAAGAAATACATCTTTCTGAAAGCCCCACTGTTCTGTAATATAGTGTCACATGATAGCAATAGCTAGTTCTTGTTTAAGTTATATCAGGCCAATTGGACTGAGAAACACTGATCTCTGAAGTGAGAGCCTAGTGCTAAGAAAAATCTATAAATAATGTGACACAGAAACAGGCCAGTGCTACAGTACACATTTAGTTGCAAAATATATATTTCCAGATATGCAGCAAATTGTAATTATATTAACAGATTGAATTATTTCTTCAAAATTTGAGAGTGGGATACAAAACTGTGAGATAGTTATTTCAATAGGGCTAAGATCTCACAAAAGAGAAAAGATCAGGGATGTTTTAAGAGATGTTTTCTTGAAATTTGTTGTAAATGAATCTAGTTGCACTGAAATCAGTTGACATCATTTTACTGATTTAGTCCTACATCAGGAATTCTTCCTTATTTTCACTGCATCAGATGGAATCATCTCCTGGAGATGTCAGACAATTTATATTAAAAGTCATGGAAGTTAGAGAAGAAACAGACTTATTGGATATTCTAGCCCATTTCCCTGCCAGTGTAGTAATATTCCTTATGGTATATTTTCTAAGTCTTTTTCCAGACACATATGAAGTGTTCCAAGCCATTATGAGTTTGGAAAATATTCCACAGCATAACAGGGCTCACTACTACAGCCTCATTGTTACCTTCTTTAGCTTGATGCTGTTATGTCCAGCTGTACTACTCAGCTGCTACTTCATACTACTCCAGACAATTCTTTTTCATCCATAGACCTTTCATTCTTCAGATCATTGCAGACAATTTTCACATCCTTATTTAGATTTTACATATTTAGGAGCTAGCCTGAGCTTAGACAAGTTCGTTAGGCACCGGAAATATCCCCAACACCACAGAGCAGCATCAGAGTGACTGTTACTTCATTCATTAACTGATCTAGGTTGATGACTGAAGGATCCACTTATTTGTAAACTATCCGTCCCTGTGCCTAAATGCCATGGAAAGAGCAGTCCTCGTGATGCTGGATTTTTCAATCCTTGCCTAATTGTTTTGACAGTGCAGGGGCTGTGTGGACTCTCTCTATCGAAAGAGCAGATTGATCTTTTGATCCGCTTATTTGTGTGTGGATGTGATTTCTCAGAAGAGATCTTCCAGAAGAACTTCTTTCAAAGGGTCGCTGTACTGTCAACAGAGTGGCCAGACTACCCATCTGCTCTCTCGACAAAATAGAGCACCAAGAAGCACAACAGACAGGGCTGCCCATTGTTCTGGATGCCCTGTCTGTCTAGAGACATCTCCCCCCCGCACCACCCCCCGCCGCTTCCATGGAGCATCCACAGAGCTTTATTGTGGACAAAATCTGTCAACAGCAGCATTGTGCCTCTTGGCTGAGAAGCACAACTCCCTGACAGTGAGAGTGCTGAGTTTTGTCAACAAACTGTCGACAAAACGCATTTTATGTGTGGACATTCTACCAGTTTTCTTTAAAAAAAAACTGGGGTTTTGTAAGCAAAACTTGCTAGTGTAACCATAGCCCTACAGAATATACCAGAGAAGACAATCCCTGACAAAGATGATGTTGGTGAACTGGAGAAGGTTGAGAAAGGAGCCAATGAAAATATTTAAAGGATTAGAAAACCTGATTGACCTCCTTGGGTCTCTTAAGTTTAATAAAGAGAAGGGTAAAGGGTGATAATGGGCTCTTAATAATGGACTCTTCAGTCAAGTGGAGAAAGATGTAATATAATCCAATGGGTGGGTTTTGGAGATAAACAAATTCAAACTGGAAATAATGTATACATTTTCAACAGAGAGGACAATTAATCATTGTAACACTTTATCCAGGATCATGGTGATTTTTTTTCCCAGGGTTGTGGTGGGCTCAGTTTAAATCAAGAATGAATGTTTTTTTTTCCTAAAAGACCTATGCTCTAGGAATAATTTTGGGAGAGTTCTGTGGATCATGTTATAAAGGAAATCAAGCTACGCGATCACAATGCTCCCTTCTGGCCTTGGAATCTGGGCACTCATGATACTCTCCAAGATGCATTTAATCAGCTGTGTTCTTTCATTCCATCACATTTGCCCTTCTAACTAAAAAGCACTCAGATTTGTCTGCTGAGATTATTTGGTTTTAAAACCTATGCTTGCTCAGTGCATGTGAGCTTGGATTCCATTAGCTGTTTATTTTTATGTCATGTTGATTCTATTATTTTGCTGAGGATTGAAGCAAAAATTAATGGAAAATAGATCATTCAAGTCTGGCACCATATTAGCATTGGTTTCCTCCCTCCTGCATTTACATTTTTCCCCACTTTCTCTTGATATGTACTCAGTCCTCCATTACACTTCTAAATGAATTGCCAGTGGTTCAGTAAGTCTGTTAATTAATTCCTTTAAACTTCAAACATGCACATGAATCAAACTACTGATTCATTTATAACTATCTTTTCCAGATATTTCCTTTCCTGATTTTTATCTTTAGCTATGTGGCAAGGTCTTCTTTAGTTCTGCAATGCTCCAACCTCCTCTTTTTTCCCAGTGAAAAGTGGATTTTGAAAGGGAGTTGCTATCCCACCCGTATAAAAATCACCAGTTCTTAGTGTACCTTACTGACTATTTTAGTTTTCACTTGTGGGCAATGTCTACACTAGACACTAGAGGTTTTTGTTGACAAAACTCATGGAACGTCCACACTAAAAACATATTCTGTTGACATACTGTTGACAGAACTCAGCACTTTCATGGACAGCCTTCTGCCTCTCTTACAAGGCAGAGCACCTTTTTTCATAGAATCATAGAATACTAGGACTGAAAGGGACATCAAGAGGTCATCGAGTCCAGCCACCTGCCCTCATGGCAGGACCAAGTACTGTCTAAACCATCCCTGATAGACATCTATCTAACCTGTTCTTAAATATCTCCAGCAATGGAGATTCCACAACCTCCCTTGGCAATTTATTCTACTATTTGACCACCCTGACAGTTAGGAACTTTTTCCCAATGTCCAACCTAAACCTCCTTTGCTGCCATTTAAGGCCATTGCCTCTTGCTGTATCCTCAGAGGCCAAAAAGAACAAGTTTTCTCCCTCTTCCTTATGACACCCTTTTAGATACCTGAAAACCGCTATCATGTCTCCCCTCAATCTTCTCTTTTCCAAACTAAACAAGCCCAGTTCTTTCAACCTTTCTTCATAGGTCACATTCTCTAGACCTTTAATTATTCTTGTCACTCTTTTCTGGACCCTCTCTAATTTCTCCACATCTTTCTTGAACTGCGGTGCCCAAAACTGGACACAATACTCCAGCTGAGGCCTAACCAGCACAGAGTAGAGCGGAAGAATGACTTCTTGTGTCTTGTTCACAACGCATCTGTTAATACATCCCAGAATCATGTTTGCTTTTTTTGCAACAGCATCACACTGTTGACTCATATTTAGCTTGTGATGCACTATAACCCCTAGATTCCTTTCTGCTGTAGTCATTACTAGACAGTCTCTCCCCATTCTGTATGTGTGAAACTGATTGTTCCTTCCCAAGTGCAACACTTTGCATTTGTTCTTATTAAACTTCAACTTGTTTACCTCAGACCATTTCTCCAATTTATGCAGATCATTTTTAATTATGACCCTATCCTCTGAAGCAGTTGCAAGCCCTCCCAGCTTGGTATCATCTGCAAACATCATGAGTGTACTTTCTGTGACAATATCTAAATCTTTGATGAAGATATTGAACAGAACTGGTCCTAAAACAGACCCCTGTGGAACCCCACTTTTTATACTTTTCCAGCAGGATTGAGAACCATGAAGAACTACTCTCTGACAGAGTCTTTCAACAAAATGCCATGTAGACACTCTGGGAACCCTCTCTTGACAAACAGGGCTTCCATGGCACCAGAAAGCCCTTTCTGTTGTGTTTCCAGTTGGCCATTCTGTTTAGAGTGGCTAGGCAGTCTGGCCACTCTCTGTGAACAGAGCAGAATGACAGAGCACTCCACTTTTGTGCATGGCTGCAATCTGTTGAAACAAGTTTTTTGGAAGATCTCTTCCAACAGCAACTTCTGCTGACAGATCTCTATAGAGTAGACATAGTCATGCTCATTATGACTTTCTTCCTGTTCTTTTTTAAACCATAAAATTCAAATGAACCACCACTGCTTAATGGTCTTGCTACAATTGCCATCATTGCCAGCTTGTGTTTCCATCACCCTTCTTTCCATCCCTTACTCATCATTGCTATCTTTGTGTTTCCACCTCTCCCTATCTCTTCAGCTGAATCTGGTTCTTATGGTTTTATGTTTCTGTGAGGGTGTTAAATGAATATACCTGCTATCTGTGTTTTTAATCCTTCATTAATAGCACCCTTATAGTGGCTTCACAAATTCTTGCTCTGTATAAGAGCTGGATTACATGACTTCTCTCATTTGGAAAAGTAAAATTACATGAAGAAAGAAAAGTCTCAGATATCACCAACCTTAGCTGATCCTACTTTTCTGCATCCTGTAGTGCAATGACACTTTCTTAGCTTGTTTTTTTTAGTTACCAATTTCATGGTACTTATACCATAACACAGTGTTGCTTAGATCCAATTTCAACTTTTCTATGAACTCTCTCCTCTTGCACAAGGCTACAATATGATCCTGTAGACACTTATTGTTTGTCATGATATTATCACTGGCATACGAAAGTTCGCACTAGCAGAGATTTCCCTTTTCATTGATACTACGAATAGCTAAGACAGTCACAGTTTAATCAGTATTGCGTCTTATTAATTATTGTGTTTTCATAGTAAAATTTAGCTAACCAAGTTTCACGTGAGAAGAAACTAATAAACTTGTGTGGCTCTTTCTGTATTGTATGTGCTGGATTTGAATATTACCCTCTTAGTCAACTGAACTCAGTTTTACAAAAGAATAGATTTGAAAGAATCAATGTTAGAGTGGGCTCTAAGACAACATAAGAAGAAAATAGTATTAGAAGATGGTTAAAATATGTAAATTATTGTTGATTAATTTAAAAAAAACACTGAAAATTCCTTGCCAGCATAGTAACTGATATCAAACATCCTTAAATGTAGAAATCATAAGTTACCAAAAGATTGTGGTTGAGTCATTAGCAGACCTATTCCCAGTATTTTGAAAGTAGTTCTTTATTACTGAATCTTTCAACTTCTAGTCTTTGGCAAAGAGGATAGTCCATACAATTTTGACTTCCATTGAGAATGGAATTTCCATTAAGAATCTGTAGAAAAGAACAGTAACAGGGAATACAAAATAATCCTCATATCTACTTCTTTATTCAGTATCTTTAGAATTAGTGGAACATACATGATTAGGCTGACTCATTTACCAAACAAAATCTGAGGAAGAATGTTGGTCTCTGAATGAAAGAAAGAAAGAAAGAAAGAAAAAGAGAATAAAAACAGCTACTTAGGGAGACTAAATGCACGCTCATCTTTCCCATAACAGAGTTGGATTTTTAGTTCAAAAGGTGGAGAAAGCTACCAGGGGAAAAAGAGTTCTAGATTTGATTTTGACAAATAGCGAGGAAGTTTGAGAATTAGAAAGTGGAAGGCAGCTTAGGTAAAAGTGATCATGAAATAGTACAGTTTATGATTCTAAAGAATGGGAGAATGGAAAACAGAAAGATAATGGATTTCGAGAAGGCAGATTTTAACAAACTCAGAGAGTTGGAAAGTAAGATTTGATATAAAGCAAGTCAAAGGAGAAAAACTGTTCATGAGAGTTGGTAGGTTTTTCAGAGACATTATTAAGGGCACAACAGCGAACTATCCACTGTATAGCAAGTATGGTAAAATACCTCCCTGGATTAACCAGGAGATCTTTCATGATCTGAAACTCAAAAAGGAGGCCTATAAAAAGTAGAAATTAGGTCAAATTACAAAGGACGAATATGAAGAAATAAAACATGTTGGGACAAAATGAGAAAGGCCACAGCATATAATGAGAATAAAATAGCTAAAGAGACATAAAGAATGACATGAAAATATTCTAGGAATACATCAGAAGCAAGAGGAAGACCAAGGACTGGTTAGGCCCATTAGTCAAGGGAGAGGGGTGAGAAGCAATAACAGAATGCATGGAAATGGCAGAAATGTTCAATGACATTTTTGTTTCATTTTTCACCAAAATATTAGCCGCAATTGGGTAGCTATCATAATGGATTCCAGTGAAAATTAGGTAGGCTCAGAGGCTGAAGTAAGGAAAGAAAAAGTTAAAAATTAGACAAGGTAGACACTTTCAGCTCACCAGGACCTGATGAAATACATTCTAGAATAGTCAAAGAGCTAACTGAGGAATGCCTCAGCCATTAGTGATTATCTTTGAAAAGTCATGGAAGACCAGAGAGATTTGAGTGAACTGAAAAAAGGGAAATATATTGCTGAGCTATAAAAAAGGAAAGTAAAGACAGCCTGCAGAGTAATAGATCAGCTTACCTTCAGTGCTTGGAAAGATAATGGAGGAAATTAATAAGCAATCAATATGCAAACATCTAGAGGATAATAAGGTGAATAATAATAGTCATCATAGACAACCATGATATCATGAAAAACTCACATCAAACAACCTAATGGCTTCTTTGACAGTATAACCAGCCATGTGGGCAAGGAAGGATCCATAGACATATTTTGAGTATTGCATAGGCATATCTTGAGTATTGCAGAAAGGGATCTGGCAGTCCTAATGGATCAGAAGCTGAATTTGAATCATTAGCATGACACTGTTGCAGATATAGCAAACATTATTCAGGATGTATTAGCAGGAGTGTTGTAAGGAAAATATAAATAGTTGTTCTCTCTTGCTCCACACTGATCGGGCTCAGCTAGAGGATTGTGTCCAGTCTGGATGCCACAATTCAGGAATTATGTGGATAAATTGGAGGATCAACAGAAGTGCTTAAGGGTCTAGAAAGCATGATCAATGAGGAAATACTGAAAAAATGGGTTTGTTTATTCTGGAAAAGACTGAGTGGGGACATGAGAACAGTTTTCAGGTACATGGAAGGTTATTTCCAGGAGGAGGGAGAATAATTATTCTCTTTAAACTCTGATGATAAGACAAGAAGCCATGGGCCTAAACAGCAGCAAGGGATGTTTATATTGGACATTAGGGATAAAATGTATCTATTAGTGTAGTTAAGCATTGAGCTGAGGGCTCTCCATAACTGGAGACTATTCAGAGCAACTTAGAAACATATGTGTCAGAGATGGTCTAGACACTTTGTTCAGCCAAGAGTTCAAGGGACTGGAATAGTTGATTTCTCAAAGTCCCTTCCAGCTGTATGTCACTATAGTGAACAGATGTCCCATTTCTAAAGGTACAGTCCTACATCTCAGCCTTTCAGCAGGAGTCCTGGCTTTTTCTTGAAAGCAAGTAAATTGTTCCATATTTTCTTTAATCTCCCATCACTATGGGCAGGTCTTTCTGCTGGCTGGATCCCTGCTCACCAGCCACCCACCCAATAGTAGTAAGTGGGTGGCAGGGAGCTCCAGTGGCTGTTTCTGGCTGCACTGGCAATGTTCTCTGAGCTGTGGTGTCTGCTGAGTGGAGACAGGCAGCAGTTGGTAACGAGTCACTTCTGCTGCCCTTTAAATCCTCTCTTCTTCACTATCCTCTCCTTGCTTCGCCCCTTTCCCAAAACCCTCCACCTCCCAGTGGGCTGCATCTCACTCCCAATGCTGTGTGAAGAAACAGCCCCTGAATGCAGTGCTTAGCTCAACAATAGCCTGGCCAGAAGGTTCCTTCTTTTTCTGCTGCTTCTGCCTGAGCCATTGCATTCTGCCTGAGCCATTGCAAAGCCCAAGAACCTCCATCCCAGGGCACTGACCAGGGGAAGAGAAGCCCTGCGTGCCCCAACGCCTGGCAGAGCACTGACATGGGGAAACTTCTTCGCCCTTCAGCTAAGCTCTGGAGTGGGAAGAGGGGTGAAGTAATTTCTGGTCTGTTGGTACCCCAACGCTGCAGGATGCACAGCAGTCCCCTGGGCAGGGGCACAGCACCCTCTTCATCCACCCCTCTCCCTCACCCTGAATGCGGTTAGGTAGTTAACATGATGGCTGTGATAGACCTTCCGCTCCTCTGTGCTTTATGGAAAAATGGGTTATGAATATAAATATGCATAGCTCAGAGATGCTTTGGGTGAAATATGTCATGTAATCTATCATTTTAATGTTCTAATCTGCTGAACTTGTATATCTTCTTTTTGGGCACGTATTATTCTGATATGTGAAGCTGGAAATATGAAGTGAAGTCTGTTTATAATTTTAAGGGTGCTAATGGCAACCATTAGTATTGCTGTGGGTGGGTGAGGGACCGGGTTATTTTCCCTGACAATCAACCTGATGACTTGTAAATGGCTTTGTTTGTCCTGTAGCCCTGGGAGGTGGTTGCTCTAGAACATGGTTTCCCAAACTGGGGGCAGGGGGATGGGGGGCACAGGGCAACCCAGCCCCCCAGTCATTTGCCCCAGCCCAATAAAGAGCCAGCCCTTGCTTCCGACTCTCAGCCCCTGCCATTTCACATGGGCAACCTGGCACAGCTGCTATAAAAAGCAGGCAGCTGGTGAAGGCCCACGTGGGCTCGCTGCCTCCTGGAAAGATGAGTGAATGTGGGTTGGGGTTAGATGGGGGCTCAGGTTGCCTGGCTTGGGGAAGGGGAGGGGCTCAGGTGGGTGGCTCATGTGTGGCTGGGGCAGCTGGCCTGAGGCTTGGGTGGGCAGCCCTGGCAGCATCAACTCAGGTGGATGGCCAGATTGGGCTGCACCAGGCACCCACAACATGGGGCTTGTGCCATTAGCATGGATGGTCCATAGTTGGTCTCCTAAAATTTCCCAACTTATGAAGAAAATTCAGTGTCATCTTTCACATTAAATTTATTTGTTTCTGATGTTAAATTACGCTTTTATTAATTCTGTTTGGGCAAGAAAAGCTATTTGTGCTTATTTGTAATTTTAAATAACATTTTTATATCAAGATCTTGTTTACTTTAAATTATGAATTGATTTTTTTAAAAAGGGGGTTGGATGATGGTAAAGAAGAGGTGGCGGAACAAGAGGGTTTCTCAAAAATCAAAAGGAGGGTGACGCCGAAAAGTTTGGGAATCACTGCTCTAGAAGGACCTGACCATGCCACCTGGTAGAGGAATCCACATTGGGAGTTCAGGTTTTTTCCGTGTATGTGTGAAATAGGCTTTAAAAAAGGATTAATGCCCAGGGGAAAGCTTATTTAAGCAATAGGAATCTTTCAGCCCCTTGTCTTCAGCCTGCCTTGGAAGTTGCTTGACACACCCAAATTAAAACAGAAAACTTTACTGGATACTCAGATCAGGGTAAGATCATTTGCTTGAGAGAAAACACTCTTTTGTTTATAATCAAGCCCAGTGTAAATTGTTATTACCTGGGGAGGGCTGCCACTGTGCACATCTCCCTTTCTCTGATAAATGAAATCCTTTGCAAGAGACAGACAATGTTATTTGGAGTTTTGATAATTTCTGTGGTGTAAATTCCTGGGGGCTGTGCCCAAGAACTGCATCCCCCACAGAGCTGTGGTTAAACAGTGTCTGTATTGCTCTGCAAGGGAGGATAACTCCAGCTCTGTACCTTGGCTGGGGAAGACCAGAGGATCTGGGTCAGCAGGAAAGGGTGAAGGGGGAGCCCCAGAGAGTAAGAAGTCAGGTGTCAGTGGCATGGTCAGTACACCACTGATCTTCCCAAGGGGTCTTCTGTGATGGCACCCTGTCGCAATGGCAACTATTTTTCAACAGTCAGTATAGTCAAGGACAAATCATGTTCAGCCTCATATCAGCTAGTCAACGATAAACTCTGTAGGGCCAGGATTTAATTATGACTAGCTGTTACGCTGCTGAATGTGACTTGTCTTTTTCTGTACAGACATGGTCATGACATCTTAGATAAATTGATTCTTCAGATGTGCTCCAGCCCAACAAAATTGTTTAGGGTCAATTGCCTTGGGGGGCTTAATCCATCCCATATCCAAGGGAGTTGCAAAGAGGCAGCTCACCAACCTAGTTGAATGTGTGTGTGTAAGAAAGTGTAGCAAAATGTTATCAGCTTGAAAGATATCCAGTATGCATGCTCCCCGGAGTCTCCAGTAGGCATGGTGCCCTGGGAGGCAAAAGGTTTCTTTGAAATATCTTGATGTGCACTTCCTGATACGGAGACCTGTGCTAGTCTGGCACAACCTGATTCTGAGTGAATATGATAGACTATATAAGGAAAATAGTTTACCTGACGTCTCCTACACTGGCTTTATACCAGTATAACTGAGATCAGAATCTGGTCTTTAATGTCTTAAGGACATTCAATATTAACATTTTATTTCTCAGTAATACATATCTATCAGGGTTATTTTTATGTAGAACATATATGCCTCCTCATGGGTTATTCCTTTAGTTGTGATTCAAAGCTTTTACTCAGATTGGTACTTAGTAGAACAAGTCACACTAAAACACTAAGGCTACATCTATGCTAAAGGGTTTTGTTGACAAAACTGGCATTTTGTCAACAAAACTCAGGGAGCGTCCACACTAAAAATACACTGTGTCGACATACTGTTGCCAGAACTTGGAACTTTTGTTGACAGCCTTCTGCTTCTCCACTATGAAGCAGAATTCCTTCTTGACAGAATCTGTCAACGAAAGAGCTGTGTGGATGCTCTGGGAGGCCCTCTGACAAGAGATTGGACTTCTGGGACACTGGGCAGCCTTGTCTGCTGTGCTTCTGGTTGGCCATTCTGTTGAGAGAGTGGCAGGGCAGTCTGGCTGCTCTCTGTCAATACAGCAGATTGACAGAGCGATCCACTGTCACGTGTGACCATGATCTCCCAACAGAAGTTTTGTTGGAAGATATCTTCCAACAGTAACTTTTGTTGACAGATCATTGTAATGTAGACATTGCCTAAATCCTTTGGGGATATTGATTTGGTTTATTATATTTACCTGAATTAGACAATTATAAATCTGAAGTAAAACAATTAGCAGGAATAAAATGCTTTTCTACAAAATATAAGTGTTACGTATCAGTGCCTTGGTTAGACATCAAAGAACATTAGATATTTAAAGAGGAATTTGAAAATAAGACTCTTGAGAGATGCTGTATCTATAGAGAGATGACACAGATATCCTGGAAAGTTATTTAGAGAGATCAAAGGGTCTAAGTGAGAGAAATGTGACAAATTAGTTTGTTTTCTAGTCCTTCTAGACTTCCTGTGATTAACATGGTAAGATCCTGGATAAAAATGAAGTTTAAAGCAGTGGGATTGATGATATGAATTTCCTTCATTAAAAAGATTTCACTGTATTTGTCTATAAAAACAGATTTAGTGGTTGTTTTTGGGCTGTCAGCCACTAGGTCTTCTAGCTCAAACACTGTTGTGAAACGTTAATGAAGACCATCAGAGAGAAATAATGGACCTTGATTGCAATCAGAATCATGAACTAGAGGCTGTCATATCCCAGAATGTAAAAGAAGGCATTCAGTACTAAATCATATGAAAGTAAATTTATGATGACATTTATGATTAGATAATTTTTTCTCTCCCACCTGGTAAATCGTTGTCTTTCACAGCCAGATATATTATTAAAATGAATCTCATATCTGGTTAATTTTAGAATTAATAAAATTGCCTTCTTTTTTTCAGCAAGAACTCTTTCTTCTTTTTGGACAGAGTCACTATTGAGAAAAACAAAAGAGTGATGATAAAACCCCCAATAATTTGCTGAATAGTAATATTTTCTGGAATCTAGGGTCCTACACCCAGATATATGAAAGTGGGTATTGTGATAAGATGTTTTTACTTCTGGGTTTGGCTGAATATATCGCAGAAAGAAACATCATGGCTAAGGAGGGTCCTTCCTTCAGGTAGGCATGTGAAGGGCACAAGACTTTGACCTGGTTGTGGATATTTGGGACATTGAACAGTGTGATCACAATAAAGACGAGGAAACCAACAGTCTGAAGAAAGCCCAAGTCAGGCTACCAAGAGTCAGTCTAATTGTATGTTGAAACCCAGATCAGAGATCTTCAAGAATAATCTTTTCATTTTCGGTGTGCCCACTTTATGGGAGCATTCTTTGTAGGAATACAATTTCAGAAGGATGTTGATAAACTGGAGTGGACTCAGAGAAGAACCATGGAAATGGTTAGAAGATTAGAAAAGCTACCTTGTAGTAGTAGACTCAAGGAGCTCAGTCAATTTAGCTTTACACAGAGAAGGTTAAGGGGTGAATAATGTAAGCACTAATACAGCTTTCTATTAAAATAGTGGACGTGGACCTGCTGTATGCTGCTTACAGGTTGTGGGAAGACTCTGCTGCAACACGGGTTATACTTTGCCTAATGAGAAATGAGTCACTTTCCTATCTTCATTTACAGCTAAAGAATGGCTGGAAATTCCTGCCAAGTTTGTAACTGATCATAGCTTTCATGGAGGAAAATGACCAGACCACAACTAAAAGAAATGTTGCAGTAAGTAATGTTGTAAGAATAGAGCAATGTTTTGAATAGCAGGTGCTTTCCTTACGTTTGTGCAATAGGGGAGCAAACTGGTGCACAGATCCATGGATGAGACTAATCCATTTGACAAATGCCCATGTGTGATTGGCAAAGGCTGCTTTCCAAAACTGGATGTCAGAAAAGTGACTATGGGTTGAGCAAAGTTAGTGTTCTCCTAGATGGCTGTATTTCTCCTTGAAATATGACAGAGCTATCTCGTGTTATGTGGGACACATAACCAGATAGATTCTTTTCCCTGGCTGTCTCTGCTGTGGAATGATTACAGTGGAGTCAGAGATTTAGGAACCCTGAAAACTTTGTCATTCTTACTGCATCATGGTTTTAATACTCAATCTTTGCCACTAGTTGGGTTTAATTAGAAGTTGGCTAATATTTGCCCCAACATCTTGCTTTCAAACTGTACAATCATACATAGATTTATAATGCAGCACCCACCCCCGAACACATCCAAAATCCACTATTGGGAAAATTCCTGCATTAAGGGGGATGTGATATCTTAATGACCTCCTAGATCACTTCTAATTCTAGTTTCTATGATTCTGTTACATTATGGTTGTAGTTGGGTTTATCATGGATCTATTCATGAAAGCATACTACACAATGGACAGATCATATGAATTATGAAAAAATTCATGGTAGCTCAGAAAACAAAACACCAATTACACACTACATTAGTTTTGATTTGTTAAGTTGTCATATACTCTAGAATTACATAACAGAAAGAACACAAAGCAGTTAAATATCACAGGGCAACACTTCAAGTATACTTGTGAATTTTGGGTTCAGAAATATTTCATATTTGTATTATTCCTGAGCTATTTAAAATGAGTTAGCTGCAGTGAAGAAACCTACATATAGTGAAGTTCCCACATTTGTGAACTTCAGGTTTGCGAATTCAATTATTTGTAAGCCCAGGACTCCGGGATGGGGAGCGCCAGCAGCTGCCACTTTCCCAGGGCTCCACGCAGGAGCGCTGGCAGCTGCCACTTCCCTGGGGCCCAGAGTAGGAGCGCTGGCAGCCACCACTTCTGTGGGTCCCCAGACAAGAGTGCCATCAGCCACCGATTCCCTGGGGCTCCGGGCAGGAGTGCCAGCAGCCGCTGCTTCTCTGTGGCTCAAGGCAGGAGTGCCGTCAGCTGCCACTTTCCTGGGGCCCTGAGCGGGGAGCGCTGGCAGCTGAGACTCGGGCCGGGAAGGGCTGGCAGCTGCTGCTTAGCTGCGGCTCCAGGCAGAGAGTGCTGGTGGCTACAACTTCCCCATATCCGCAAAATTCAACATTCACAAGGCTTCGCAACGAAACCCATGCAAATGTTGAGACTTTACTGTATATGTCAGAATGAGACAGCATGATTTTATGATGTCAGGAAATTAATTTTGATTTATGACATGTCAAACAGACAAGAATTAAATTACAACCAATTGCAAAACATACTGGGAATATTCACCTTTTTGCAGTGGGTTAATTTGTGCTCTTGAAACAGTTTATGTCCCACTTAGGTTTAAACTCTAGTTTGAAGTCTTATCTATTTTAGGAATATATGTGACCCCAATATGTTAGTGTCCGAGCACCTCACAATCTTTAATGAGAGAGATAAGCACTTGTATCCCTATTTTTGTAGGCAGGGAACTAAGACATACAGAAATTCTGACTTTCCTAGAATCCCACAGAAAATCTGACAGAATAAGACAAAAATCCAGTTCTCCCATGTCCTAGGCTAGACTCTTGACTATGTTCTCACACTACTTGGGATATGACTAGTGCAAAGACCTTCTGTTATCTCTTTGGGGTGAACTTCAAACATCGTTCACGCCATGCTACAGTTACACTAGTCACAAATAATCCACTTTCAGCAAGTTGCCATCATACAGTAGAATCTGGGATACTGCAGGTATTTTCTTGTCTAGGTGCAGCAAAGTAGTGTGGTAGCAGAGAAACCTCTGTGTGATTGAGCTATTGTCAGATGTTGACATTATAATGGCAACACTATAGGTCAATCTTGACTTACCATTTTGCTGTTTGTTCTGTAGAAAATTTAAAGGAGAAGATGTTTTCATGTTGTGGGAGAACCTGTTGTAAAGGGCCTGGATTTGTTTTTGGATCATTCTGTGGTGGTTACAAATTTTTTTCCAAATTCAGCCAAATGTTCAGCAGGAAATAAAGGGGCCAATTTGGATCTTGCTCTGGCCTGTTCCAGCAGCATAAAGTTGCCCTACAGGAAACGCAGCTGGCCTAGGATCATTCTCTTGGCCCAGGAGCAGAGAAGGACAATGCAGAAAGCTTGTATGTTCTTCCTCCTGACAGACCCTGATGTAGACAACATGTAAGGAGTAGAATTAAGAGAAGAATCTCATGATCCATACTGTTCAGCTCTTTGAGGATTCTGGAGGGAAGTAGAGGCCTCAGGCAACTAG
This sequence comes from Carettochelys insculpta, assembly GCF_033958435.1. Taxonomy (NCBI): domain Eukaryota; kingdom Metazoa; phylum Chordata; order Testudines; family Carettochelyidae; genus Carettochelys; species Carettochelys insculpta. The sequence goes on from NC_134140.1 coordinate 56,000,121, forward strand.
AGTTAAAACACAGAGCAGCCCCTTAGCATAAGTGTTTGAAGGGTCAAAGTCTAACCCTCGAACACCTTTGAAATGTAAGTTAGCTGCAAAAGTTACTCCCTCTCCTTCCACTCCAATCCAATAACATTTCTAATTTTACATGCTTTAGGCTGGCAACATTGGTAATGTAGTTTAGTTTGCCCTCCTTCCTCAGGCAAAGCGTACAATGACAGAGAGAGCACTTGTGTCATAAGGCTACCTGGCCTGTTACAATTTTTAGCAGACCCTATTATCTCAGTTTGTTTGCTTTTCCCAGTCAGAGCTTTCAGTGGCATTAGTTAATTCCTCACCAACAATGATAATGTGACAGTTCCTTTTTTATAGTTCAGAATTGTGTTCCCTCATTTTCACTGTATTTGGTTTTCATTTTCACATCTATAATGTTTTAATTATTTTTGGCTAGGATTTTCAAAGGAGTCTAAGGAAGCTGATGAAATTCATCAGTAGTTTTGCATCAAACTGTTTTAGGCTGTTGTACAGATCTCAGCAGGTGTGATGGTAGTTTAATATTTTCTGCAGTATTCCAACCATTTCGGTAGAATCATTTGCACAATTGATATAATAAAAACTCACAAAGTATCATACTATCTCCACATCTGAACACTATAGCTGTTGCTGTAGACATAAGAATTTAAAAAAAAAACAATACAAAAAAACCTTCCTTTAAAATTAATTTGAGAGTATTGGTTCAGAATATAAATATTAGCCACATATATAACATTAATGATGTAGTACATTAAGTAATTCCTGAGAGTATCCTTTACAATTTTGCTGAGCTTAGTAGAAAAAGCAGTTATTCTAAGTACTCTAACTTGCACTACTTTGAAATTGTCATCCAGAACATCTTTAAAAGTTTCAACAATTTTCCTAAGCTTAGACCAAAAAACTTCTTACTTAGAGAATTCAGTCCAAAGTGAAATGGATGCATTGAACAAACAAAGATGTGATTTCTTCACCAGTGATGCCCATGAAAAATCACTGAAGACTACCTGCACTATTCATCAGTAAAAGTGTTTTGAACAACAAAACCAACGGAAGGATATGCTAAACATCAGATCTCAGTTCACTGGGGTGGATGAAGGAGAGTGAATATAAAAGTACTGTAGCTGAACTGGCAGACATCTTGGTTTCTTATTTGATTGCATGTGGACAATTTGATGAATTCAGGCTACATTTGCAATAATTGTGTTTTTTTTACAAACTGCAAACAGTTTTGCTTAATGGTCTTCAAAGACCACATTGCAGTAGTCTGGAGGGGTCTCTGAGGGATACAGTACACTCTAGTCCCAAACTCACAGATTTCTACTTTATGCTGACATACGTATTTCTGATAATCCAGCAAATTAATATCCTGTGTACGATTCTGGACCAGGATCATCGGCAAACTCTTCTGAGCCAAACAAAATGTATTGAAGTTAAATTTCCTTCCCTTCTTTCTTCAGTAAGACTTTGTCATCTGTCATTAATTATGCTAGTTTGATGTTTAAATATTCAGTTAATGATGCTTTCTGATTAGCAAGGTGTATGCAGAGAATCTCTGAAAACTTTGAGCAGAAGAAAGGAATCAAAAGAAACTCACTAGTTTAGAATAAAAAGGCCTTCTTATTGTAAAGATCAGTAATTTAAGAACTAGCATTACACATAATGTGTTGACATCATCTCTGATAGTATTAATAGTTACACCAGGGATGAATTTGTGTGAGTCGGTACAAATGCGATTTCGAGCTCCTTTTCTGTGCTCCACCTTCAGAGTTTATTTTAGATAGCATTAGACAGGAGGAGGTGAACAAAACCAATTGCTGTGTGGTACAAAGCACACTGTGTGCCCTCTCTAGGCTGGCCTCTTTTTCTCAGTGATATGTTTTGTACACTTCAGACAAAATCATCATCTGCTGGCTCCAGTCTCCTTGCTGCAGCCTGAAGTTCCCTTGTGACAAAATAGTTTTGCACACCTATTCTCTGTGTTAGTTCAGAAACAGTGGTGATAGACACAGGGAATAACATTCATTTCAGCTAAACAGAAAAGGCCAGGTTTTTATATCCTTACTCATGTTGCATAACAACATGTTCCACAAAACGAAGTATCCACAGTAAACTTCAGTGCAAAGAAGTTTGGGAAAAGTTGCTCACCGAAGGGAAAGAGAACGTGTCCCAAAGACCTTAGGTTAGATAACCTGCTGTCAATTACCATGTACAGGGCATGCAAAGAAAGCTGTCTTTGTATTACAAATAACTAGTTGCTGAAAGTCCATGCTGTCAAATGGTTCTAATTTTTAAAATCATTTGTGGCGTGAATAACACTCCCCCCTCACCTCCCCATCGAAATTGTGGCTCTTGGTTCCATGCATTGTGCTGTAGGGAACAATATTCTGTTTACACATGTTCCCTGAAGTTTGTGTGCAGAGATGGTCCCTGGCCAGAGGCCCAGCCACTATTGTTACCCCACACAGCGGTTATTCTCACCTTCTCTGATCAATTGTCATTTTCCAACTGCTACAGAATCTTTGGACTCTAGCATACCATATGGTTCTCATAGGGCCCAGTGCTGACTGAACTTGGTGATATTTCTAAACAAAGGGAACTCTCAGCCATGTGTGTAGTGATTTCTATCACTTCACTCTGACTCAACAGACATTTTAGGCTTCTGAATGACACCCAGAGTATCAGAGTACTCAGTGGGCTCCCAGCTCCTTCTCCCACCTAGCCAAGCCCACGGCTGGGGCTGCCAAGGTGCTGGTGCTGAGTACTGGCAAATACCGGCACAAAAAAAGTACTAGAATAATACTAATATTTTGTTCTCCACCTTAAAAGAGTTGCTTTTATTTTACAGATAACTAAAACATGGGAAAACAAAAATAGAAAAACTGAAAATCATAAATCTCCTTGTTATACTAGGTCAAAACAAAATTTGCAGTAAGTACAGATCAGTATGTACCATCTCTCATAAGTTTAAGATGCAGATTTTTTTCTCCCATGACAGCATCATCTTCACTGATCCTTCAGAGTTGTGCATTTGGCTGTCAAACAAAAAATTATTTACATAACTCCTGGGATATAGAAATAATTTTCCTTCTAATGAAATGATACTTCCCTCTTCAAAATCATGTAAGAAAAACATTATAAAATGCCATGGCTGCAGGCTATTTGGGGCCAGACCCCTAGGTAATGTAGATAAACCTGGGTCCTTTGAAGTCAATGGAGCACCACTGGTTTACCCAAGCTAATGATATTATCCTATAGCTTTAATTTAAAAATTTACTTGTCATAATGACTTATCAAATATACTTTACACACAGACATTATGGACTCATGCAGAGATTCCTGTAGACAGGTTCCACTCAGCTGTATTTATGACAATTGTCTTCACTAGTTATTTCTTTTAAAACTTCAAAAGAGTGTCTTTTTTTATTTCTAATACAGCCCTGCTGTATTTCTGCTACTGAAACACTTTAATACAATCTAATTCAAAATCTTTGAATTTCTAATCGGATAAATTACTTTCTATTACTATGCCAGCTAATTAAGCTTTTACTGTAGTGATTTTGGATTCTTCAGTTTTTGGGTGCAGGCCTTAAGATACTTTAAAAAGACCCATGGTAAAATCCTGGCTGCATAGAAGTGAATGGCAAAACTCCTATCAACTTCAGAAAACCCAGGAATTCCCTAGGTATACAGAAATGGAGGTACTGTAGAAAATCTGAGCCATAAAATACTGGCATAAAGGCCAGGGTATCAACAGTTCTAAGTACACAAAAATATATTTTGGGAAAAATATTATTCATTATGAGTCATTATCAAATATGAATCTCTATTGTGCCATAACTTCAAAAACCTGAACTTGGCTTTTGTTGTTGTTGTTTGTTGTTTTTAATGGTAAAGCTTTCTGACTGCCAAAAAGTTGAAGGGTTCAGTAGTACTGCATTTGAATTGCCTGACTGAGGGAATTATCTTTCTACATAATTACATATCAGCTATTTCAGTTTTACATCACTTATTAGGATGCTATCAAAACTGAATGACCTAAAAATTGACATAGTATTTTTTAAAAGTTACATCTTATCTCCAGTTTCTTGTAATTATTTATACTGTTTATTTAAACACTTACCTGCCAGCATTCCTTAATGATTTAGGAACAAAATAATGAGGCCTTATCTACATTTGAAAATTAGGTAGGTTTAACTTTGTCGGTCAAGGATATGAAACACTCCTGAATAGCACAGTGAATATGTAGACGGTGCTAGGTCAACTGGAGAATTCTTCCATTGACCTAGCTACTGCTTTTCCAGGAGAACCCCAGCCATCAGTGTAGCATTTATGTTGAATTGCTACTTCTGTGTAGCTAAGCCACTGTGGCATGTTAAGTATAGACAAACCCTAAACAATATGGATTGAAAGACCTTGTGAACTAGGACAAGAAGCAATGGGCTTATACTGCAGCAAAGGGGGTTTAGGCTGGACATTAGGAAACAAAAGTTCTTACTTGTCAGGGTGATTAAATGCTGGAATAAAATGCCTCAGGTGGTTGTGGAATCTCCATCACTGGAGATATGTAAGAGCAGGTTAGACAGACGTCTGTCAGGAATGGTCTAGATGGCAGTTGGTCCTGCCATGAGGGCTGGTGCTTGGACTTGATGACCTCTCAAGGTCCTTCCAGTTGTAATAATCTTTGATTCTATGTTTCAGGGTTGGCAACTTTGCTGGAGTTTAGACTGTATATCAGCTCTCTGCCATGCCAGTCTGTCTTCTTCACCAGCAAGCTCTCTAGTCTCTTCCAGCCTAAACCTTGCCTAGCAGGTAACAGTCAGCCCCTGAGTGCCTCAGAAATGTTTTTCTGCAATTTACCACTGCATATTTATAGAAGATTCTCTATTATAAAGCTTAGGTGAGCTACTTAACATGTGTACTGCCTGAATTGAGCAATCATAACATTGTATCACCAAAACCACACTTCTTATTTTTTTTTTCCTCTTTCTGTTTTTTGTCACCGTAACCTTGGTCTGGCAGAACACTTAAATACATGCATAACTTTAAGCATATAAATAGTGAAATGTAAGGGAGATAGATTTGAGACTCTAAGTATGCAGTGTTGCCTGATAGCTACAGCATTTGACTGAAATGTAGGAGGCAAGGGTTGTTATTCCTGGTTCTGCTCCTGGTCTGCTTGGTGACCTGGGGCAAACCACATCACTCAGCTCAGTGCCTCAGTTCCCTACCTTTAAAAAAGAGACAATAATATTGACCTACCCTGTAAAGTGCTTTGAGAGCTACTGAGGAAAAGCACTATCTAATAGCATTATTATATTCATGTGATTGCACAATCAACATTGTGGTCTCTGCTCCAAGCAGCCTGACATCTAGAGACTCAAGATAGTAGGGCCCTAAAGAAGCTTACTTTTGTGTGTAACTTTTAGTACGTGAATAGTGTCAATGAAGTTCCTGGAGAATAGAAATACTTATGTGAATTAGGTTAACTATGGAGCTATGTCTACATTAGCATTCCTCTTTTGAAAGAGGCATGCAAAGAAGGGAAATAAATATCTGGTGCCTCATTTGCATATTCTTTCAAAAAAGCTTCTTTCTTTTTTTAGGAATAAGCGTTCTTTCAAAATTTTTTTTTTAGAAATTCGCACCTACGCTGCTTTTCCTCTTTTGAAAGAAGGATATGCAAATGAGGTGCCAGATACGTAAATCTGCACCTCAGATGCATTTTGATTTCCCTCATTTGCATGCCTCTTGAAAGAGGAATGCTAGTGTAGATGTAGCCTGGATGTGTTGTGGGATTTTATTCTGAAGTAACTTTGCTATTTCAAAATAATTTCAACATAATGGACATCTTATTTTGATTTCTATAAACCTCATTCTATGAAGAATAGCACCTATTCCAAAACAGATAATTTCGGATAGGCATTATATAGACAGGGAATAGGAGCTATTTTGAAATAGGAGGCCTCCAGCCCCACCCAGGGTGTCCTATTGGCCAATCAGTGTGGAGGATCTATTTTGAAAAACCTGAGCACTATTTCAATACGCATTTTCTGTGTAGATGCTTTACGTTGAAATAAGCTATTCTGATAAATGTCTTCTGGAATACTTTATTCTGAAATAACACTGCTGTGTAGACATAGCTTGTGAGAGTAATCTATGGCTACAATATAGTTGCTATTTCAGAATGCAAATGTATCCTGAAATAACAACTCGGTGGCTAAACATCATGCTCGGAATAGCAGTGCTATTTCAAACACAGCATTCTAGTTGCTGTACCCCTCGTTTTACGAGGAGTAGTGGAAACTTCAAAACAGCTACTTATTTTAAGCTTTGGTGCCGTATGGGTGACACCAAGTTCGAAATAAGTTAACTCAAAGTGAATTACACATTTTGACTTGCACTAATGGTGTAAGTTATTTCGAGTTACGGCTACAGTGTAGTCGTAGCCTAAGAGTTTGCAGGATGAGGGTCTTTTTATGCTTCCTATATCTTCTGTAATATCTATACTCTAGCACCTCTGCTATCTCCCCTGCTGCCATTTTGCATTAGGCTTCCATCACCCACAGTAATCTCCAAAGTTGCATCCACCAAGGGGAAGGAGTGCAATTGGGGGTGAGGGACGAAAGCAAGGCAATGGTAGGAAGGAGCAGGGCTTGGGGAATGGGGTGGACACACAGACATGGGCCACTGGGACTCCTGGGCCAGACTGTGAAAATGCTTGGGCCATAGATGGCTTTTGGCCATGAGTTTGAGACCCCTGTTTTAAAGAGTGGCTTAAAAATACTGCCAATACTTAACATTCCGAATTTGTTAATACCGTAATTTATATATGCTACTTATAACATTTCCAGTTCGCACATGATGAGAGGGTGTTTTTGTCTTTAATCCTTTTTTTGTAAACTTATGAGCACAGACAGGAAAATAATTAAAGACAAAAACACCCTCTCATCAGGACTGAACACGTTTCTTAATGTAGTTACTACATATCTGACCTCTCAGTGCTTATCCTCAAAGGCAATTTGCACAACACCTTCAAAAGATGAATCTGAAACTTCGATTCATAACTCTCTTGGACTCTAAAAATCACGGACATAACAGATATCCTGGTTTTATGGCTCATTACAACAATTTTGTTGGACATGTGACTGCCTGCTACCCCTCTGCAGAAGTTTTTCTTTCTTAAAGTTAAGAAGTCTCCTAAAACTTCTGCAAATACCATATATTTTATATTGTATTTAGCTTGGATACTTTAGTTACCTTCTCCTGACGTGAGGGAGAGCTCTGTAAAACTCTAAAGCTTGTGCCTTCAGCCAGAGGAAGTTGGTTTAATAAACTATATTATCTCACCTAGTGTGCTTCTCTCGTTTCCTATAGCCAAAATGGCCACATGAACATTGCAAACAGTTTATTTTTAGGCTATTTATAACAGCTCCCGTTTGTACTGTCAGTCAAGTATGTATCAGTTTTGCCATGGATTTATAACTTTTCTGGAAAAATGAGCTGTAGGCTAAAATTCAGCAGATGAAATCTAAACTCAAAGTGTTTCAAGAGACTGTCTTTATAGAACTCATCTTTTTATTTAGCAACATTTTAAACTTTAACATACTGTGAGCTTGGTGCTTTGGTTTTTAAATATTACTGAGCTTCTAATTCTACAATAACTGTTGTCTGGAGTGCAGAGGAAGCCCAAAAAATACACAATAGAGTGTAAAGTCCCAGAAATCAGCTAGAGGAATGGAAACAGCCTGGCGACAAACTTTTCCTCCTACCCTGAGCCAATGCAGAACTGCTAGAGCAATCTGCGTAGTGGTGGTGCTGAGAGGCACTGAACCAAACTGTAAATGATGTGTATGATGGAAACAAGTTCAAGCCGGGAGGGCAGCAGCATTTCTAGCTGTAGCACGTATGGGCCATGGAGCTCTTTATGATCCTACTCCATTGGTCTGCACACTGTGGGATTTCAGGGGCATGCAGAGAGGAGGAGGAGGCGGCAGAAAAGAGGTTCCAGGAAGATGTCTTCCTCCACAGAATATTTCCCTCAAGAATACATAGATAACTAAGCACAGCGCTATTGCTGTTCCACGCATCATTTACTTCACTCCTGTGTCTGTATCATCCCCAGAGGAGGAGTTAAAAGTAGTCACCATTTGAGAACATGGTGTCTGAATGGAATCAGTCAGGCACAGGGAGCAGCCCAGATGTCTCCCAATTAGAGCTAGTTGGCTTTTTTAGAATGATTAGTTTATTTGCTGAAAAATACAGTTTTGTTCAACCTATGATTTTATACACCTCTGTTATAGGTCTGGAAAGGACCTTCAGAAATCAAGTCCAGTCTCCTGCACTCACAGCAGGACCTATCACCATCCCTCACAGATTTTTTTTTTTTAAGATCTATTTGCCCCAGTTCCCTAAATGGCCCCCTCAAGCATTGCACTCAAAACCCTGGGTTTAGCAAGCCAGTGCTCAAACCACTGAGCTATTGTGAATTTGACTAAAAGCTACCCCATTCTTTTGGTCATTTTTTTTCAGGCTAAATTCACAAACTGGAGGGGGAAGCCCTTACAATCTTTAGCCCAGTAGCTGGAGCATTAACCTGGCATGTGGGAAACCCAGGATCACATCTTGATTTTGGCACCACACATTCAATCCTGGACTTTTTTTTCCCAGCGACGTGTCCAAGTTACCTAACTGAAGTTTACAAAGAGAGCTGCTGCCACTACCTCTTCTGGACATTTTGTGAATGTAGACCTTAAAAAATGCCTGGAAACCAAACATCTCAGGGCAAACAAAACATTTTGTTCAACTCAGAATGGACATTTCTGATTTGCCAGAATTCTGAGAGGTTCATATTAGCTGCCTCTACATGGCCCCTTCCTTTCAGAAGATGCATGCAAATAAGCGAGATATGAAATGCAAGTGAGGTATGAATTTAAATATCTCATAGCTCTTTAGCATATTCCAGTGTGATCTGTCTTCTGGAAGAGCCATTCCTGGAAGCCAAAGCAGCCATGTGGACAGGGTTCCTTTGAAAGGAAACCTCCACTTTTGAAAGCACCTTTCTTCCTGAAACAAAATAGGAAGAAGGGTGCTTTTGAAATGGGTTTTTTTTTTTTTTTGAAGGACACCTGTCCACACAGTTGCTTTGACTTGCAGAAATGGCTCTTCTGGGAGCCAGATCACTCTGGGATATGCTAATGAGGCATGGGATACTTAAATCTGCCCCTCATTTGCATTTCCAGTCTTGCTTATTTGCATGCCCCTTCCAAAAGGGAGGAGCCGTGTAGACACAACTATTCTGTCGAGCTGAACTGTTCGCCTTTCCCTCACCCCATCATTTTTCAGAACTGCCAGGCAAACAAAAACTATTTGCTCGACTTTACTCCAGATATTTTCTTCAGAACTCCATTTTCCATAGGGATGCTGGACAATGCTGAGGAATAAAGCTATCAATCTGCATTTTCTTGTGAATTTCTTGATATATTCTTGTGCAGTGCTCAGAAGGGAGAGGGCCTAAGTCGCTGTGCGCTGAGCTTTTTGAAAAATCCCATCAGTATTAGCTTTGCATACTCTTCGTTCTGGAGTGGAAAAGTAGGTCTGTAAGGTCGTCTGTCAAAGAACTATAAAATGATTCCTACAGAGTAATGGAGGGTTGTTACACTCTATCCTGTACATAGTGTGCAATTTTACAGACTGTCGAGCTATGTAATTATATAATGGCTTGAATAAGCCTGGAAAAATAAATATGTAATGGAGAGCACAATGTTTCCTCCTGTCATTTTATACAAATAGAGAAAACACATGTTTTTGTAGTTCTTCAGCTTATATTTTCATCTTTCACATACCTACCTCGTGGATTAATTCATCAGACAGATCTTACAAATTGCCGAGCCACGAACTGTTAATACGATTTTAATACCGCATGCAAAATTGTACTAGGTGTTTTATAGATCAGATATGATATTTGATAACCTTTTTACAAGAAGATATGTATGTATGCCTATATCTTACATAAGCATATATTACATATGTAAATATTTAAAATAGCCATCGTAATAGGCTCAGCATAAACATTTCAGCATTTTACACTAATAACTCAAATATTCTTCTTCATCCTGTTTTTTCTCCTACTTCTCAATCCATCACTGTACTCATGTCCCCCAAGTGGCTTGCTGACGTTGCTAATCATCGCACATCACTGCCACTCTATGGCGATGGGGGATCTAGAGTGAAGTGAAGATAGTGATATGTATGCAGTGACCAAGATGGGGGAACAGGAGGAACAAGAACTGTGTGAAAGGCTAAGGTCAGCAATGCCTTGAGGTCATGGGCCTTGATGAATCTTACTGCAAAAAGGCATAGATTGAGGAACTGATGAGAATTAATCCCATTTAGCAAGGGTTGTGTTGTTTCTCCATGACTGGCAATTTTTTAGTGCAAGAGTGGATTTTTAAAAAAAAGATATGCTCTGTTTCAAAAAGAACCATTTCAGAGAAGTTCCACGGCCTTTCTTATTCAAAAGGTCAGACTACATGATCATAATGGATTCTTGTGGTCTTGGAACCTATGAAAATTTTCTCTTTTTACTAAGAATACTCTTGAAGTGATACGTATGCGTAAGATTTCATAGAAAGCATTCATGATCAAATCACGCTGGACTATGTCAGGTAAAAGCCATTATTTCAACAAGAAAAAATGTTAACTGAAGTTAACATGCCAGAGTCAGGTATATTATGTTGATTGCAATATTTTCTGGATATACAGAGCATAACATGTTCTGACTATATAGAGAATCACGTATGCTATAGCTCAATCAAAAGTAAATTTTGGGAGAAGCAGCTACCCATTCAACATATTGCTTGCTTTAAGTTATTACTTGTGCGTACTAAAAAGTCATATACCAGTTTCTCGTATGTTTTCTCATACTAAAAAGTCATAAGCTCAGTTAAATGTTATTGTCTCTAACTTTTGATGTGTGAATATTTCAAGAGATTTTACAAGTATCAGAGAGTATGTAAGAAGGTGGAGTTAATGATGTATATGGCTCAGTATGCCACAGGCTTTAATGTAGAATTTCTACACATAATGGCTTCCAGAATGGAGCATACAGCAACTGGTAAAATAAATATTTTCAATTGCCAGGCAGTTGGTGTTAAATGTTAATGGTATATTATAGCTATCTCATATAATATACACACTGCAAAATGAATCTATATTGATATTCATGCAGTAAAGATGATCTTCTAGTGCAAGTGCATGGATATTAAAAAAGCTGAAATGTCACTAAATATTTCTATCTAATAAAGAAATATAGTACCACTAAAAACTATTTGGTTTTCCTCGTAAGTAGCCTCCATTGAGATCAGACTGCTGAAAAGAATATATGATGCAGTAAAAATGTTAAGTGTATGGAATCTAAGCCAACAGCTTTTGTGATGGATGTAGAAAATTTGCTGGATTTGTCACAGCTCCAAGACTGCACTGGAGATGTGAGGTTATTAACATGCTTTCATTGATGAAGCACCAGCAGACTTTAACACACCTACCCTGCATTTAGACATGGTGATTACCTTTTCTTTTATTTGGCCCATATAATATAAAGGCTCAGGGTATATAAAAATCTCCCTGTACAGTACATAACATAGGTAAGATTTTAAACTAGTTTGTACTGCAGAAAGGATGTGGAATGGGATATCTCAAATAGTAAACAACCCCTGGTCCTGCCTACTGAATGATTCATGAGTATTGCGTTTTTATACTCCGCTATGTATATTCTACTCAAATTACATCACAAGAAGAACGCTGCACTAAACCACACAGAAGAGGGTAAAATTAGAAAGTGAGAAAGTATTAGTTAAATCATTTAAAAATAAGTGATCTTAGATATGTGGTCACAAAGGGCAACCTCTTCAGATTGCACTTCAGTAAATTGAAAAGTTCCCTTGTAAATTGTACAGTGAGCGTAGATCAAATGTGCAGGTCAATAAGATGATGATTTGGGTCAGATCCCAGCTGGTGGTATCTTAACAGATTTACAGTCTACTGAGTTCCACACTTTCATGATAAATCACAAAAGCCTTGAAGGTTTGCTTCAGAAAGAGAAGATCCATGCCTCAAGTGTGGATATTTATTTTAAGCTTATGCAAAGAGCTTTGAGATTAAGGTCTAAATTCTCATATAGGCTAAAACTTCTATTCACCAGTCTTCAAATGATAACAGGGCCTTCAAATGTTTGTTGTAAAATGAAACACCACTGTATACTGCAGGATGGGATAAAGAGACCCTAGCATAAATGAGTCATCCCCTAATACTTTTTGAATAACCCAATGAACTGAGAGGCACATATTCAATAACTTGCTACCTAAATTGTGCCCGCAGATTTACAAGTGCAATGGCCATGCTCAGAAGTAATAAGCCATGTTTGTGGTGAGCATAAAATGGCATATATAGCTATCTATTAGTGACCATTGGGCAGTTGTTGGCCACAGTGCCTGTTTGTTTATAGAACTACCCAAAGTTCATGGAAAATGTTCACATGCAGTTAATAAATGTAAATTTTCCCAACACAAATTAGTCTTTCCCATTTGAAATTTTGCCCTGACCATTAATGTTTGACATTAAGGCCCCTATTCTGCATAGCACTTACATAATTTAAATACAGAAGTAGTTTTCTTAAAGTCAGGGTAAGCGTATATTAGGGAAATAAGTCAACTTCAGATACGCAGTTCTAGCTACGGCATTTGCATAGATAGAATCAATGTATCAGAATAAACTTTCTTCCTAGTGAAGTCTGAGCCTGTCTAGTTTCACATCGAAGTCCCTCACTCCACAAAGGGATGTAGTATGGGGTTGACGGTGGAGTCCAGAGAGGTTGATTTTGCTCTGTCTTCATATGATGTGCAAAAGCAAACTCTGGAAGATTGACTGTCAGCACGTCAATCTTCTGGTAAGTACAGACAAGTCCTCAGTGCTTAAGCGTATTATTGTGCTTAAAAAACATATGTAAGTACCTTGTTGAACTAGGGCCTAAGAAACCATAAACTTATCACTGATCGCCTGAATAGTGACACAAAAGGCCTGTCTGAGATCTGGGCTTTCCCCTTATTTTGTCCCTTCTGTCTTTCTGTGAGGAACATGCATGATGCTTGACTTGGTGGTGCTTCACAGCACTGTCTGCTTTAGCAAGGATCACAAGGGAGATACTCCTTCTACCACAGGTCATTGGGTTGAATGAAGAACAATGCGTGCTTCTATGTTATTGGACTTATATTCAGTGATGGCTTCTCAAATCAAGAATTCAACTACATAAGAAATACAATTCCGGCAAGCTGAATGAGCCATTGAAGTGGCAGGGCAGCTTATATAGCTAGATGCAGACAAATGTCTTACAGGCCATGAATGAAGACAGTGCAAATATTTCTCCTTATCTGTTCTTTTAGTGTCTGCCAGGAGGGCTGTCACTAAAGCAAAGGCCTCCTCTTTTGAGTCTGGAGGCATGGCGTGTTGTGGACTCGTAAAGGTTAATGATGCATTTGAATATAGTGGGAGGAAATGGGGAAGATGCAACTCTGAGGCATCCAACTTTTGAAACCCACCCACATCGGGGCTGAGAAAGTTGAACAGCTGCCTATAACAGAGAGATCAGAGACATGCAGGAGTGAGTATCCATAATGCTGCTGCATTATATCTAAACAGCCCCATGAAGTGTAATTTCCAGCAAGGATAGATGTACATATGCTCATTTTGATAGGATAAGCATCTTAAAATTAGACATGTAGCAGTGAGAGCAATGTACTCAGGTGGCCAGCCAGTTTTGACACCTGCACCCCCAAGGTTATCCTGCTATTTTTAATGCCCATACATCTACCCATGCTGGAAATTACAACTCCCTCTGTTGTTTAGATGTATCTGAAGAATATAGGCTCACTGAGGAAGTGCAATGTTCAGTTCAGTGCTTAAGTAACTAAGTTCAGAAATAATAATGATTTAAATGGTTATTTCTTGTCTCCTCAAAATGAAGTTTATGTTGTATGTGCAGTGCTTTCTGAAACAGTGACCAGGTGCAAATGAAGGCTACTTTAACTTACAACATTAATACAGTTGCCTGTGGGTTTCTCCAGAATTGACAGAGTACTCCATCTACTCCCCTGATATAACTCTTCCTTCCCTTGGCATGTTTTGCCCTATGAAGGGGCATAGCAGCCAAACGGCCCCATGAATTCTGTGTGGCTCCCATGTTGTGGGAATTTATTGGGTGGGCAAGCTGCCTTCATTGCTCTTGTGCATCAGAAGAATAAGAGCTAGAATCTGGTCCAAGTTCGTACTATGGCAGACTTAAACTGTACTTCCTTAGAGGTGAATGAACCCAGATCTCTGCATTTGGCAGTGCTGCCCTAAACTACTGTCCACATGCCCATCTAAACTCCTTTTCTGAGTCTGTCACAGCCTTCCCATCGAATGTTACAAAATATTAAAATCATGAAGACAGGATCCTGATCCTTCTCTAGAAATATCACGAGCTTGCTCTCTTTTATGGCAATGGGTGAACAGTGGAAAATCGCTAGCTTTCTCTCAGTTTTCCAATAGGGAGTTAATACAGTCTTAGAAGAAGGAAACTAAACTGGAATAATGTTTGCTTTCTTGCTTTTTTTTCTTCAGGCTAATGTTTTGAATTTGGACTGTGGTTGACCAGAGTCAGAGTCATCTCCAAATGCCATACTTGCTTTCATGATGCCAGATGGTCAGGTAAAAGAAATAGGGCCAGACCTAAATCCTGGTTGAAGCCCATGGAAAGATTTCCATTGACCACCATGGTACAGCTTCAGCTTCCCATGTCTGGCACCCTCAGGACCTGAGCAGTCCCAGACAAGGGATTTTGCCAGACTGGGGTGGTCAGTTCTGTGCCCCCCCACCCCCTGCACTGGCCTCAGCCCCTTCTCCTGGGCTCCCCGCCTTGATGTTGCCCATAGCTTCCTGACTCCCCTGTCACCTGCTGGCTCACCAGTCATTGGATCCCACCTACAGTCATTCCTCCCCATCCCCAGCTTCCTCAGGCTGTAGCTCCCTGCCTGGCTCCAGCTGTGACTTCCTGGGACCACAGCTTTCTGCCTCAGGATGAGACTTTGTGAGCTGCTACTTCCCAGCTAGGGGCTTTGAGCGTAGCCCCAGCAGCAGCTTCCTGGGGCTGTGGCTTCCCGCCTGTCCCTGGGGATGAACTGCCTTGCCCCGGGCTCCTGCCACTGGTTTGGCTGGTCCCTCCCCTCCCATCCCCGGGATTCTCTCGTCTTGCAAGATTCATGGTCCTGCCAGGTGACAGATGATGTTGGATGAGAGAATGCTGGATTTCAGAGTTTCAACCAGTAGTTGGGTCAGGCTTCATTATTGGATCACTATTTGCATAAGACAAGCTTTGTTCTCATGGCTTCCTACGTTTATCCCACAGGCAGTGCAACCGTGGATGTGCAGATCATTCCAGTTGCGTCTACATGCACAACTTCTGTTGACAAAGCCAGAGTTTTGTTGACAAAACCCACAGAATATCTACACAGTTAAAGTGCTCGGTCAGGAGTTTGTTGACAAAACCCAGCACTTCTGCCAGCAGCATTATACCTCTCCCCAGTCAGGTATAGCGCCTCTGTCGACAGTGTTTTTCTGACAGAGTGCCCATGTACACAGTTCTGTCGATGGAACAGGTTCTCCATGGTGGCAGCCAGCTGGCGCCGGGAGACGCCCTCTCCACAGCAAGCGGGGCTCTGTGGTCACTGCTTCCCTGTGCTTGAAGGAAAGGGGCTTCAGGAAGCCCTGTGCAGGATGCCCGGGGTGTGGCTGCATGCTGGCAGTATGCGTGCAGTGACACACCGCAGTAGCCACTCCCCAGACCCTGAAAGATGGCTGAGGCTGCCCGGGATCAGCCTGGCCCCTCCCAAGACACCTGTGAGGAAGCATCCCAGGACATGTGCTGTGGGAAGGACTCACTGTCCCGCCTTCACTCCCCACAGCTGCAACGTCCAAGGGCCATCCCAGCCCTGCTATACAGACAGTGAAGCCCTGGGAGAAGCTGGAGCCAGTGGAACTGGGACTGGCGCCGCAGAGGGAGGGCACCACACCACCCCCGAGGCACACCTGTGGCCTGAGGGTCTGTCGCTGCTCGGAGGAGGATGGCCGGTGGGCATTGTTGGCCATGATCTGGGAGCAGAACATGATCACCTGGGAGTGGCTGCAGAGGGAGGGGGAGTGGCACTGGGACTGGCTCCAGGTCTTGGAACTGTACTGGCCAGGGTCGATCATGCACTTGACCTGGAGGAGCCCAGAGCACCGCACCCATGGCCCGTGCCCCACTTCCCCCTGCTGCTGAGGTCACCCTGTCTCAAGTGTTCCTGCAGGTCCTGTGGTGGGCAGCAGACAAAGCTCTCGCCCATGCCTCCAAGTCTCCCTGCATCACCCACCGAGCCCAACCCACAGCTGCCCCCCCAACATCCATACCTTCCTGTGCTCCTGTCCCTGTCCCAGCCTTGAGAGGGACCCCTGGACCCAGGGTGGATGGGGATCCCATGGCCAGCATGACTAATGGCTGTCGATCCCCTCCCTACAGTAGTGCAACCCTCCCGGTTCACATGCCCCCTCCCAGTTCCCATGCCCTGCTGGTCCAGCCCTCCCACATAGCTAGACAATTTGCATGTATGTAAATAGTTCACGCAGAGAGCTTTATTTTTACAAAAGTTCCTTTTTTTGGGTAAGTTGAAGGTTATATCTTGTGTTGCACACCTTTTTATTTTTAATAGTAAACGGTGTTCTTGTACGACTGCACCTGCATCCTTCGTTGTTGTGTGAGGGTCAGGGCTGTGGTGGTGGGAAATGAGAGGTGCTGGTGGGGAGGTGGAAGGACTACAGGCATGGGACAGTGCCCAGAGGTGACTTGGGGAGGGCTATTGGGGGCTATGGATGAGGTGCTCCTGCAGGACCTTCCATATGTGCACCCCTTTGGTGTGTGCCTGGAGGCTGGGCACAGCACCCAACTGTTCATAGGGCTACTGCCCTCCAGCTCCCACCCCTGGAATAAGTCCTCCCCTTCCATTCCACCAGATTATGGAGGGTGCAACAGGCACCCATGATGTGGGGGATGTTCTGCTCTTCCACGTCCAGCCAGGTCAGGATGAAACAGAGCTTCCTCTTTAGTCACTTGAAGGTGAGCTCCACAAGGTTATGTGCCCATGCCAGCTGGACAGTGAATTGCTCCTGGAAGGTGTCTGGGTGACTGGTGTAGGGACTTCTCAGCCATGGGAAGAGTGGATAGGTCACATTGCCGATGATGCAGAGGGGCATGTGCATGTCCCCCACAGCCAGCTTCCAGTGCAGGATGCAGGTGCCTTCCTCCATCCTCTGGAACGGGCTGGAGTTCCAGAATGCCCTCATGTCATGGCTACAGCCCAACCACCTGATGTAGATGTCAAGGAAGTATCTTTGGTGGTCCACCAGGGCCTGCATGACCACGGAGTGGTAGCCCTTCCTATTGACGCATTGTGTGTTGCTGTATTCTGGTGCCCAAATAGCAATGTGGGTCCCGTCCAGTGTCCTGAACCAGTTGGGGAAGCTGAGGTGTTCGAAGCTGGCCATGAGGGCATCTACCTCACATGAGCCTTCACAGCAGCATGGTGTTGATGGACTGCACCACCTGTGGGGGGAGAAGAGAGAACATGCCCATGAGGATCTGGGGAGGATAGCAGGCCTGGGATCAGAAAAGTCCCCCATCCATTGGCCCCTCTCCACTCCCTTCATGCCTGTCCCCTCTGCCCCCTCTTCCCTTTTCTCCCCTCTCACCCCATGCAGGGCCTGCAGACTGAGCGTGCTTTACCTGAATTGGTCTGGCCCCATTGGTGGACCTCCTGACACTGAATTGGTGGCCTAATGAGCAGTAACTCTTGGGTGTGGGCAGCTTCCACAGGGCGATCACGACCTGCTTCTCGAAGGGGGTGGTGGTCCGCATATTGGTGGTGTGTTGTTGGAGGGCAGGGGTTAGCCAGTTACATAATTCATGGAAGATATCCTTGTGTATCCTGAAGTTCTGGGTCCATTGCTGGTCCCCCCATTGCCCCATGACCAGGCAATTCCACCAGTTGGTGCTGGTAGGGTATTGCCCGACCTACGTGGGCACCTGAGGGGTGAGGGCAGCTTGGGCACTGCAGTACTGGGTGCCTGCTCTGCAGGCTGCCTTTTGGGGGGCATCCTCCCATATGCGGTGGAATAGCCTGAAGATCAGGAGTGACAGGGCCAGCCTGAGCTGGTCCTCAAGCCAGGACCAGCCCGGGGACTCCTCTGGCATGTCTGCGGTTTGGAAAAACCTGGATCTCTTGCAAATGGCAAGGGAGTCCTGCCACAACTTTGCTTTCTCTCAAAGGGGTAGGCAAGCCTCAGCATGGACAGGGACAGTTGGTTGGGGCAGGGCCTTCAAGGGTGCACAGGGCCAGCGCTCCAGGAAGGGCTTTCCCTCCATGTGCGCCAACCTTCCGGGTTATGGGGCCAGTTCTGTCGACAGAGCAGCCGGGTCTGTCAACAGAGCAGCCGACGTGCGTGGCCACTTCCTGCTAAGTGAGGGGATTGCTGTTCTGAGCTGCTTTGGTGTGTAGCCACGATCTGTCACCGGGGTACTGCCAAGGTTTCTCGGTCAACAGTGACCTCTGTCAACAGAACTGCCCATGTAATCATAGCCTCCATGTATATAGCAGTAAGGGTGACAGAGGGCTACTAGTTCCTTTCTGAATTGTGACAGGTTTCTGGGAACAAGCTCCAACATCCAAACCCATCTTAAAAGATATGCGGATAGCAATGGAACCAGATAGACAGTGATTGGAAGGTCTGATTCAAGTCTTCCCTGAAGCCAATAGATTTACATAGTTGGGGAACTAGTGTAAGATCCAGCCTGTAAAGCTACATCTGCACTATGTTCTATGAGTGTGACTCCCCTGCTCCTGTCCGCATACTTGTGCTAGATCTCATGGAGCTAACTTGGGAACAATTAACAGTTTAGCTGCGGTACCACAGGTAGCAGAAGAGCTGGCATAGCTGAGCCAGACCCTGTGCTTATCTATAGGTTTCAAGTTAACAGTGATGGGATTTTTCCTTTTTAAAATCTGTCCCCAAATGTGTTTCTTAATTGTACTTATTTAACAGGACTATCTTAGTCTCTGATTCAGCAAAGCACTTAAGCATATCATGAATTTTAAACATGTGGCCTCCTTGAAAGGTGCCATGTACTTCAAGGGATCTCTTCAGATGCATTGAATTAAGCACATGCTTAAGCATTTTATTAAATCAGGGTTTTTGTTCACAGTGATTAAAAGAAGGAAAATTATCAATATAAAAGCTTTGGATAATATTTGAACATCATGTCAGCTACTATTATGTGCTCAGAAACAGTTTTGCAATAACTCATTAATGAGAGAGCCACTTTGAAAACGAAAGACTTGGAAACTTTAAAATACCAAAGTAAATCTGCATGCTAAAAGGTAATGGGGAAAACACTGAAGGATAGCTAGGGGCTGATTTTGACAGATGGATGAATGCAATTATGCTCCTATATTTATTTGTGCTTATGGTCAATTGGCTATACAAATACCAGATGTGTTTCTGCAAATTTAATATCTGAACATGTATTTGGCTGGAGGAGCACATATCTGACATACGTACACACACATATCTGATTTGAGTATATGCATGTTGGGGATTTAAATGAACAATTACATGCATTTATTTTCCAAATCCAGGCCCTTAAATTGCTGTCTGTATTTTTTATTCAACCCCATAATTTTCTAATGACCATTCTTATGATTTTAAGAACTTCTGCTACATTTCAAGCCTTACAAAGAGTTACATTGTGGCAAGTGGGAATATATCTTTTGAGAACAGCATATTTAAATATTAAGTTCTCAGGTTGATCAGTAAATATTATTTACAGAAGATAAATATCTTCCATCTGGGCATGCATCCCTATTTTTCCTCAATTATATATGACATTCTTCTCATCACATATTTTATTTCTTCAGAGCACAAATTAATCCATGTGCCCAGTTGATTTCAAACAGTGAGGTATATACAATTACATTTTATAGTAATGCTATGGCAATGTTAAAACCTTTATGAGAGAACAATGCTTGCAAAGTGTGTTTTATGCAAAACAATCTGCAATATAATACGCCACCAAAGAGCCATTTATTGAGGTCGCCAATGGGGAAAAAGTTCTAGAATAAGTGAAAAGGCTTGATTTAGAAGACAGGATTAAACACCATGGTTTTCAGTAGTGCCGCAGTTGTGGAATCATGTAAAGCACATATCCAAGGGATAATTGCAATTTGTATGGCTGTTGTTGAGCTGAGGCTGCTCCTGAGTCTGAGAGTAGAATACAAGCACAGTAATTTACAGTAATCATTTATTTAAAGTCTTCAATTTATCTGTCTTTCTGTTTATTTTTCATTGTAGGAGTGCCTGTAACATATAGGTGAGACTTGCTAAGGAGTAACATATAGTTCTGATTTATACTTCCAATGAGTCTGGAGAGACAGATGTAATTGTAAACAACATCTGTATCTTCAGTTGAAGTGCAGGTAATTGTTCATGCTTTGATTTTCTTAATGTTTTAAATAAAGAACAAAATATATCGCAGCCCTCTACTTTCTCTACTCTCAAAATATTTAGAAAACTTGAAAAAACACAGCATTGCAAACAAAATATTTTGTAAAAGTGTAAAATTGGTGTGGTGGTTTTTATTCAAAAATATCCTAGCATAAAACCCTGGATGAAGTAAAACAAGAATCTTTGTCTTTAAACAGAAATATACAATACCATAAAGACAAACAGTAGATTAATAGATGCCAAGGCTAGAAAGGACCATTGTGAAAATCTAGTCTGACCTCTTGTACAACACAGGCTACAGACTTTCCTCAAAAATAAGTCCCAGAGAGAAAATACATTTTAGAAAAACATCCAATCTTCATTTTAAAATTATCAGTGATAGTGGTTCCACCACAGCCCTGAGTACATTGTGCCAATAATTGATTGTTCTCATTCTTAAAAAAATATTGTTTATTTCTAATCTGAATCTAGCTTCAATTTATGAAACTAGTGAAACAGAAAAGTAAAATAAAGGGGAACAGCAGTGAATGCCATTGATTAAAATTGTCGTATGTTTTTGACCCAAGAGGCTAGTCAAAGTTTAGGACCCTCTGGATGTTCCAGCTGGAGGTAGTAATTGATGGATTCTAATATTTTCTTTGATGTTTTGTTTATTTGCAAAGAATGTACAAAGTCCTGTGTCTCTTCGAAGTAGCCAGATAGCAGGAAACAATTTCTTTTGCTCACAGTACCAAGAATGTTCTTTTAGCCTACACTCTGACCCAAATCCTCTTTCCAAGTTTATTTCTGTGTCAACTACTGTGATTTCAACTGCTCTGTCAGGCTCACTTTTTCTGTCTTTTAGTCTGTGATTTCTTGTTCCCAGTTTCTGTGTGTTCTCTGTCCTCTCCCCACACCCAGTCTATCCAAACCAATACTCAGGGCAAGTTGCACTACAGCATTACATTGGCACAGCTGCACCAGTACCGCTATGTCACTGTAACGCATCTGGTGAAAACATGCTGTTCAGTGGGGGAGTGCTCTCCATTTGGCACAATTATTCCACATCTGCAAGAAGCATAAGCTATGTCAGTGGGTTAGCATCTCCCACTGACATAGCACTGGTGTGAACGGTGGGAAACTTTGGTCACTTGGCAGGGGATGGGAGGTGGGCTTTTCACACCTCAAAAGATCGTAAATTAGATTGACTTGACCAGTACTGAATAGCTGCCCTCAATCGATAGCTCCTAGTCAGGTTTACTTACATATATTGTGTTACATGCTGTCAGGCCCACTGATGGGGGAATGAGGAGGGCAAAGAGGGCAGTTGTCCCCAGACCCGGCATTTCAAAGGGGCCTGGAGCTCTGACTGCAAGTGCTGTCAAAGTAGCCGTGGCAACTGGAGCTCTCCGTCCATTTGAGGTCTACAACAGCACTGCTTCACCACTTCATGCAGTTATGAGAGAGTGGGGGGAGGGCCCAGTACCACAGACGGGGAAGCACTGAGACCTAACTGCCTGTGGCCCCACCCCTTTCTCTCTTGGCCCCTCCCCTTCCAGAGCCGGGCTCCCCTACCACCTTGCATTGGGGCCGCTGTCAACAGCACTGGGTGAGGTATGTGCTTACAGTTATGTTAACTGAAGGATAAGCTCGCATATGTCAGTCTCAATAGCTTTTAACTCAACCCGTAAAAACCTTTTCACCCAGCTCATGATAGTATCTTTAAAAACAATTATGCTCAAATATGTAAATATATTTGTTTATATAATTTAGTATAACTCAGCTATTCTAGACTAATATTTAGTCCACTTTGTAAGCAATACAGTATTACTTAGTTTTAAATGGCATTTGATATCATTGAATTTAGGACAAGGGCCAGCATCCTAGCAGACTGAACATACTAGTTTCTCAACATTTAGTACACTATAACCAGCCAGGCTTTCTCCTCTCTGTTCAGTGGAATCTAATGGATACTTCACACCTGTCTTTACCTTTAGTTTGTCACTTTATCATTTTTGAAAAAGCAGTTGCTTTGATCTCCACTTTTACTTGGCATGCAGACAGGAGACTAAATGTTTATCTATAGGGTCTTCAGTTCCATAAGTCTTCCATACAGCCACTTGGGCACAATATATTGTATTTTCACTATAATGAAGGCAAAAAGCTTTATTACAAAGAAGCAATGATAAATTATGGTTAGATTTGCTTTCATGGGTTTTGTACAAAACACAGAATCAGTGTCCACCTATGACCCCTCGGACTGTAGATCCTTCTACTTTAACGGTGTGCAGTTTCAGACAAGAAAAGAAAGAGGAGCTGAGCACTAAATGAAAAGAGGCCAAAACCACTGAATATTGAATGTCAAAATCAAGAGGAAAACATGGGAAACACATTAAAAGTTCTTCTCAGGGGACTGTGAGAGAGTCAGCTTTAACTGGAATACAAAAGCTTTCATTTCCTCTTCCATAACAGAAAAAGAAAAACCACAAACGAAAAAGAACTTGCAGTCTTGTCTCAGGATAGAGGTAGTTAAGTACACTGCATAAAGAGCCCTCTGTAATGTTTTTGGCTACATGTAACATTTTGTTTGTTTGGATGAATACAACCTAGAGACAGTTTCATACACTTTAATAAATTATTTTGGTCAGAGACTCATAGAAAAATGGGCTTTACTCATTCATTTTACAGAAACTGAAGTGCAGTGCAGATGACAGCAAGCTTTTATTTGGGATCTGAATGCTGTGGATTCAGAAAAGAGAACTAGCTTTAAATATTTTTTCCCAGTGTATCAGTGCTATCCTTTTCACTTGAGATTTCTCATGTTGTCTTGACTTATATTCTGCTACGTAGTTGTGATACAAGCATTTCTGTGCAACCCATACCCTTCTTTACCAACAAAACAGATAGGAGAAGAATCTTCTCCAGATCCTATCAAGATATCAATAGCATATGATGAAAAAATATTGCAGATTCCTCTAAAGCTTGGTTGTGATCAAACAAAATAAAATTATAATAGAGAGAAAACAGTGTGTGAAAATATATAATGAACACACTAATATTAATATTAAGATAGAAAGAGCACGGTAAAAATATACAAAATAAGCAGTAAATATATATTTTTAAAGTCATCTTACACAAAGCTAGAGATTGTTAGCATTCTGTATAATATTAATGCAATTCTTCAAACACTAGTATACGTGACTTCAGTGGATTAATTAAATTTACTCATGCTTTTAAGGATTTGCAGGATTAGATCCTTAGGTACATGCTAACTCTGTTGGATTTGTGTAGTCATTTGCCCATGCTGAATAAATGTTCATTGGTTCCAGGCACTATTTATGACACAAATGTATAAGAGGTCACTCAGAATGCAGGAAATATTTGTTTTATATGTCAGCTCCAGATTTGGATCCTGAAGCTTGGGGTTCCCACTCCATAGCATCCAGCCAACAATGGGGAGCCCCAAACCTCAGGGGCTGGATCAGGCAAGCCATGGTCTGGATCTAGACCATGGCTCTGCTGAGGGCCGCAAGCCAGGGGCTCAGGGGGTGCAGGAGGCAGATCCAGGCTCTTCTGCTACTCACTGCAGTTCCCACAGCCAAGAGAAGGGGACAGGGAGCAGCAACAGCTTCAGCAACCCACCTGGAGGCTTTTTACTTCTGACTCCAGCTAATCAGAGCAGTGGAGGGCAGTGCCTAGGAGCAAGGGGCAGGGGTGCTGCATAGGTAAGCTGCATCCCCATTGCCCAGACCTCATACACTCAGACAGCTCCTAAGCTCCCTTCCAACCAGATCCCCACTCTCACCTCCTTCCTGTCCCTTCCCTCCCATCCTGGCTCCCCAACCACACCCTGCTATTGCTCCCTGCCTCCCAGACCCCTTGCTCCCACCCTGATCCCTTGCTTCCAGACCCCACACCACAAATCCTCCTGCACCTTTCCTCCCACCTAGACTCACACCCCCAGCCCACTCCTGCACCCTCCCTCCTGTGCAGACCCCAGAGCCTGGAGTCGGGAACCACACTAGTGAGGTGTTTTATTTATTTATTTATTTTTTCATTCTCACTTGTGTGGCCCCTAACTTATTTGTCTGTGGGTCAGTGGCCCCCTATCTGAGAGAGGTTCACCATCCCTGGTCTAAGCTGCAGGGTGGTGGTCTCCAGGTAATTTAACTGAATACCCTGAAATTCTCATACTACAGTATTTAACGGATTCTAAATCTGAATTAGCCTATTGGATATAACCTGTTAAAATGATTCCAGAGAGACATCAGACATAACATCTCTGTTATGATCCTGAAGTATGAGCACTATGAAGTCATGTGCATACATATGATTCCATAATCATTTATAACCCTCATCTACCTTTTTCCTTTTAACTCGTGCATCTTAGATTTAGTTATTAAAGAAGGGCTGGCGATGTGGTATTTGGGTAAGATCTGAGATTCACTCTGACCTGATCCTTTGAGAAGGGTAGAATTTTAAGAAAGGTGAATAGTGTTAGATTTGGTTGTATAGAGGGGAGTCAAGGGCTGCAATGCTGAATTGGACTGTGTATGGCATCTTGTAAACCAATGTGTGCTACAAAAGCTCTGTTGTTCCTGGCTTGGTGAATCTAACTATAGAATAAATCACCAGTTTTGAGAATTGCCTGCCATATTTCTTGCTGTGTGCCCTGAATGTGGCATTCTCAGAGTGACCTGTCCATGCATCTGGTCATATAAATGTTTGTCATGTTTCTGCTGTCAATGAATCTGAAAAGTGTATGGGAAAGTTTCCATGAAAATAAGGTTTTTTTTCTTTTTAAATTAAGGTGGGCTTCTGGTGTAGCCATATGTTTAAGTGTGTGGCTACATAGCATACATAATTAGTTGTCTGATTGGGAATCCAGATTCTTTGATGCCTGTGAAGGTGTAATTTATTGACATTTATTGTAAACCACTCTAACACTTTGGTCTCTGTTTCCTATAAATCAAATTGTGTGTGGGCAGCTTAGGTTTGATTTGTCACCATTTAACAATGTTTTCATGATACACATTGAAAATAAATTGGACAAATATGTTTTTATGATTCTAAAATAGTGTATATAGGAAAATAGATTTTAATGCTTTTAGAAACAATGCATATTTTTACAAACTTTAACTTCAGTTAAAATAAGAGAATCTAGAGAAATGCATATTTTTATCTAATGGTATTTCTCTTCATTGTCAAAAGTTGCTTTTAATTTGCCAGTGATTGGTAATTGTTTATACTGTGGCTATTAGATCAGACCCTGTTGAGATGTTGCACCTCCATATTTTTAATGGAAGTGTTTTTGAATACGAATAGGCATAATTTGAATATGCTTTATGCAAATTGAGGCATGTAACCTATCCTTGGAGAGTTTGTAATACCCTGAATATGTATGTTCTATTTGTGTGCATCTCATTCTTGCATGTGAAGTTAGAATTACAACATATAAGCCTATTTATATATCTAGATGCAGACCTACTGACAGGGTGACACTGGGGACAGTTGTATAGGTGTCCATTGTTTCAAAGGAGCCTACGCTCCATCTGCTACTGCTATTACTTTGGCAGCAGTGGTGGACTGAGCTCCACACCCCGTTGAACTGCCATGGCAGCACAGCTCGGCATGGCTGTGAGTAGTGCTAAGGGCTGACTGCCCAAGGCCCTGTGCCTTCCACCTTTTCATGGGCAAAGAACTGGCCCACCATCCACTTTGCCCAAAGCAGCTGTTGGCTCCAGTGTCTGGATTTGTTAACCAAGGTCATTAGCAGTATTCAGGGAATTTAATGCCACAGTGCTCAATTATCTATACACGTTCTTTTTTTTTCTTTAAGGCTGAAGTATGGTTGGTCTGACAAAGACACATGACCATGCCATTTGGATCCCCTTGCTGAGCTGTCATTGCAGCCCCTGCTGTGTGCTGGCTGTGGACCAGCAGGGTCCCAACCCCACCGCCTGGTTCTGCCCAGCACTGATGGTGCAATGTGAGCAGCAGCGGCTGGTGAATGTGAGCAGGTGCAAGATGGTAGCCAGTTGCTTGTTGCCTCTATGGCTAAGCCACCAGTCCTTTGCATGCTCCCCCTCCCCCACTTGTTGTCATCTCCCTGCTATAGTCTTCTATGCCCCCTCCTCCTCTACATACCTCCATGTGGAGTTCATCCCTTTCCAGTGACCTTGCATGCTCCCCCTATATTGCCCTGGGAAGTCAGTCATGTGTCCAGGTACAAGGAAAGTTGAGTCTGTCTTGGGGCCTTAGTCATGCAAGAAGAGTGGAGAGTGCTGGCCAGGGAAGGCCAAGTCATTTGGTCACCCTGCCATGTGAGAGAGGAGTATGAGAGTGTATTTGTGTCCTCCTCCATGGGTGAGTCCTAAAGCCTTGAAGATAAGAAGGTAAATAAAAAAATCCACCTATGTAGTATTTATATTTAACAGAGTCCCAGTCAACTTGATGTTAATTTGAAAATTTTTAGTGCACAGTTCTGGTTGAGTGCCATTGGATTCATTTGAATATGATTAACTTTACTAGGTGTCCTGTATTCAACCTAGGGAAATACTGTCATTGTTAGAAACAGGGAAGTGATGTGATAAACCATAGGACTGGTCTGAAAAGTCCGTGATCCAGCAAAGCATTTAAGCATAGTTTCTTTAAGCACAAGTTATCTTATTGAAGTCAATGATGTTTTCACAGAGCTTGCTTATGTTGACTTCAAAGAGAAGCATGAACTCAAATGCTCTGCCAGTTTTTAGGCTTATATGTAGTTTTGAGCACAGGACAGAAATTTAGCTTAGATTCTCAGAAGCATTAAAGCACTTAACTCCTGTAGATTTCAATGGGACTTCAGACACCTACCTACTGTTGAGGACCTGTGCCTTTTCCTTTACATGAGCTTTGCCCGAGGTCATTTTAAATGGACAAATAACATTTAATATCACCATTCTTCACTGAGATGAAAGATACCCTTGTGTTTAAGTTACTAGTCTGGGAATCAGAAGATTGGAGGTTAAATTTTCATTCTGACAAAGGCTCTTTAAATGATCCTTCACAAGTCCCTCAGTCTATCCGTGCCTTTGATTCCCATCTGTAAAGGGGGACTAATAATCCTCTCTTTATCCCACTTTGCTTCATTTGTAAGCTTTTCAAGCCTGAGAGTCTGGATCCCATTTTGAATTATCTGGTTTGGGCTCATCTCTGCCCTTAATGAAAATAATGAGTTTTATATGAAGTGAAGAGAGTAATTAAATTATTAATACTTTGAAAACTATCATGAATTCTTGAACAGACACAACAGGAAAATGTAAGATTTCACGAGAGATTCACAGTATCCAAGTCCACACTCATTAAGTGATGAGTCAGTCATATTTGAGTGACGATATTTTATTAAGAAATCTGTAAAAAGTAATGTGAAAATTAGAATTCCTTCACTGGATCTGCCAGTTTCATGTTATTTTTCAGTGTCAATTACTTGGTTTCGCTGTTAATGATTAAAACAAAGTCATGATTTAGCTGAGGTCAGCTTCTGTAAGTAAAAGCAGTTGAAACTGCTTTATATTTGGAATGAGCCCTTGGTATATAAATTTAGTTTAACAGGGACAAACTTTTTTTTTTTTTGAAATGACATGCATTGTTACTAGCCGTTGTGACGTAGTGTTGTAGAAAACAAGCCGGCAAATCTATGAACCTGTAATCTCACATAGACATATATTAAAACCTACTATATATTTTAGAGATTTTGTCTCTTGATCAAGATCACCTTCTAAACTGTAAGTGCTAGGACCACCAAATTCAGTATACAGCTTCCTGTTATCATAATTTACAAGAAGGGAAGGGTTTGGTTGAGCCAGAAAAATGGGATGTTCCTGGAATGGGATTGCTTCTTATAACACCAAACAGAAAAGAAACAGAATCACCAAATCAAGGACGGTCCTCAAAAATTACATAACTGTAGTGAATAAGAGCTTACAGAGATGAAGAAAAAATACCATTTAATTGAATTCCATTTTAAAACAATGACTAAAACATTTAACCAGAAAAATTAACAATTCCCTTTAAGAAATCTGAAATAAAATTAACTTCAGAAAATAATGTTATTTCCGAAAAATACAATCATTTGAAATAAGCATGGACATTTTCCTTTTATTCTTAAAAAAATAATAATTGAAGTAAGGACCAGAGTAATACTAGGTAAATCTGCTAGTTAGTTATATTGGGGCCTGAGCCTGCCTGCCTTTCAGAGAAAGTTGAAGGGAGTTCTCTGAATAAGGAATGCAGGATTGGAATCTGAATGACATCTAAAATCCACGTGTTACTGCTTTTCAAATGGCTCTGTTCCTTTCCCTTATAAATAGGACCAAGTGTAAGGCTGTCACAGTACTTTGAAGTGAAGCACTGGTCACATATTTTCCTTTTAAAAAATTATTTGACAGCTGCAGATTGGAAAGGGCAGAATGTCCTAAGAAACTTGTAATCTTTGTTATACAAATATGAGGGAATGATCGTGAAATCCAAGAAATAAAAAAATGAAAAAGGCACTTACGAACATTTCAGTTAATCACTCTGCCTATTTACTGCATATTTATTCACTCTGTCTGTTCATTAGAAACACCTTATTTGTCTTTTAAAATGAAGCATCTGTTTCTCAGCCAAACACTGGCCATGTCAAATCAGCAAAGCAGAAAATCTAACCCTAGTTTAGTAAACTATTCCAATATATTTTAGCTATGAACAGAGTGTCAAGAACATTTCCTTGATGAGGTTTCTCCCCATCCTGTGCAGAAAGCCTAAAGTACAATGATACAGACTGGCAAATGTATTAAGTTGTTGCAGTTCATTAAGCAGCAGTTTTTCTGTGGGCAAAAGAGATTAACATTCCAACTGAATTGGGCGACCTCTGAAGTGTGTGTCTAGCTGTTATGTGCATCACACTTTAAGAAAAGATGCCAAAACTGGGTGCTTACCACCTGTATTTAGGTGCTCGTATATTAGTTTTAGACATTAGAGTGCTGCTTTGTGCAACTATGTGCAGTAAAAGATGCAGAATTTAGCAATTGGACTACAAGTCACTGAGAGAAATTTCATGGCCAACGTAAAAAGCACAAGCCTCTATATGATGTCCAGAGATGGCATCACCTCAAATATAAGAACAAAAGTTTGTGCTGCGTTGGTATATCACAATCTCCGTATTTTGTGATTGTTTATTTTGAAATATACTTAAATTCTGTACCTGAAGATAAATTCATAAATTTGTGTCTGAAGATTAACTTGTTCTGACTAACTTGCACATATTTCTGAGCAAAGCTATGTCACATATGAGATGTAGCACTCAGATGGCAAATAAATGTTTCGCTTTTAGAAGTACAAGCAGTTTATATAGCAGACATCCTGTGACCAGATTTTAACTATTTGGACTGGGAACAAGGAAAATAGGAGTTTCCTGGCATTTCCCTCTTTTATTTCTTTGTCCCAAACATAGGGTATATAAGGAAAAGAGATAAACTCACTCTTCTTTTATTCATCCAGGGTGGAGGAGTGACTGTGATGTTACTGCATCATTTCAAGAACAAACTTTCCTACTAAATTGTCTGTGTAGAAGATATTTGAGTACATTCTGATGACCTGCCAGTTATTGCTTATGTGAATGAAATAATTCAGTCTTAAAAACTAGTGAGCAGTACTCTCAGCAGCCAGTGGAGAAAGGAGTAGGTATTTTGTCAAATTAAGTGTGAAAGGGCCACAAAATAATTATTAAACAACATCCAAACATTACCTTAAGTTTCAGTACATCACTGTGCTCTACACTCAGTATTATGACAACGCAATGAGACAAGCATTTTTTCTGGCTCTCCTTAACTCCATTACATAGAGTGGTTTTCCAAGTCTCTAAAGTGGAGGATCACTGCCCTTCCATAAGCACACCTTCCAGAAGAGTTTCTTCTAGAAAAGTCAGTTCTGACATCACAGATTTATAAGGGCATTCCCAGGTGAAGCAACAAGTAAAAGAACCCATTAGTGCAAATGACCTATTTGGAGAGAAAAGGTCATCTGCTAGACAGTAGACTAGATACTGATGTCAGTATAACTCTGCTGATGGAGAAAGGTAGCATTGGGTTTGAAGTGCCAGCAATATCAAGGATATATTTGCAATATGCCTAAATTAAAGATTACATACTGGAGATGAATTTAGATTACACTTTTTACGTTCCATAATAGTCATTCTCTGCTTCTCATTATCCTCTTAAGTATAACACTAACAGGCTGGAAGACTAATGAATCAAATACTGCCACAGTATCACTGACATATCCAACAAGAAAATTGTCCTGCAAATGTGTGATGGAGATGCCCGTGGCTATACAGATTATGCAGTATGAGCTATGTATTAAAGTGTGCGTTGACTGGCAGTATGCTTTATTCTGTCCAGAAAACTGCCATGTGCATTGCTTATAGCATTGCCCAGGAAAAAGTTGACACATTTGCTTCCCAGAATATCTATTTTCTCACCCTCTTGTCATATCAGATTAAGCTGTATGTATATAGAAGTTCAAGGCTTTACTACTGAAGTGGTTGGGGATTTTAATATGATCAGTTTGGCTGAGTCTACACTTGCCCACAACTTTGAAGGGCTCATGGTGAGCAGGGCCACAGGAGATTACTAATGAAGTGCTGCCATGAGTATGCAGCTGTTCATTAGGCTAATTTTTCCTCACGGCAACCTCAAAGCTTCAAACTTAAAGTGCCAGCATGTGTGGAACCATGGGAGCTTTGAAGTGCCCGTGCTACTTGGATGTTCCTTTACTCCTTGAAATTTTGAGGAGTAAAGGGACTTCGAAGTAGAGCGGGCACTTCAAAGTGCCTGCAGCTACTACATGCATGCTGGTACTTTGAAGTCTACTGCTTCAAACTGCAGGGGAATATTAGGCTAATGAAGTGCTGCATATTCACTGCAGCACTTCATTAGTAATCTCCCATGGCCCTGATTACCATGCCCCCTTCGAATTTGGAGGCAAGTGTAGATACAGCCAAACTGATTGTATTAAAACCCCAACAGTTTCAGTAGTAACACCCTTTGTTGGATCATTATAATATCTAATCCACACACAGAAGAGAATAATTGCTTACAACGCTTCTATGAGATACGTCAATATGAGTAGCTCCATTTTACAAGTGAATAGAGAAGGCATAATGACATTAAAGACCAGATCATCACATGGATGAAAGTACTTTGCTTTACAACAAGTAGTTCCAGTGAAATCAATGAAGAGTACAGTACAACTTATTATGAACTAAATTATCAAAATCTGGCTTTATATGACTTTCACTGTATCTCAGAGGAAGCTTGTGGCAGAGTCAGGAATTCTGTCCGGATCTTCTGAATCTAATTCATTGTCTTAACTACATGAACATGTGAATTTTATGTATTTATTTTGGTAAGAGATAAGTGCAGTTTTCCTGCTCCTTTTGGCTTTGAGTTTCAGTAACTACATACTTTTTTCAAGCAGCTTTAAGTACAGATCTAGAAAAAAAAAAAGAACATTGTTTAGTTTAACTCTGATAAAGAAATGAGTCTCTAATATTTATTTTTCCAATCAGTTAGCTTTGCTGAATACCCCTTTTAAACGATTTCTTCATTTTCATTCATAACGTGTATTTTAAATGGGCAATTATAAAAGGGGCATAGGAAATCAAGTGTCATGACAGACTGCATAGAATTCTGAGAAGCAATAATAATATGATGGAGTCTACTTGTATCCTGAGACACTGTTAGCCTCATCATAGAATTAGGTGCATAAATATTTTTCCAAAATAATGTTGGATTTAATTAAGCACTGTCACACTGCCTTGTCTGAGGGGGGTGGTAATTAAAAATTAGTCTTTTCTCCATAGTTTTGGTAGGACACACATGGTTTATGAGAACTCAGTATTATGTAAAAAAAAAATCACAAAATAAAAATGGCTACACTCAGACTATGAACCAGTGTGTTACTTTGCACCTGCCTTACCTTAGCTGGGGAAGCAATTTGCTACCAGTCTATACTGGAGACAGATTTTTTTACCCATTCTCACAGTTTAGCTCTTTTGCCTGGTATGTGTGGGTGAACGTGAAACCTTGGATGCAGAGTGAAAACGATTCCCAGCCCAGTCCCTGGGAGGTAGAGCAATAGCCTTGCAGAGGATGCTGTGCCCAGCCTCAGTCCTCTGACCTGGAATGCAGATAGGCTGAAGAGGACAAGAGACATTTTCCCCGCAGTCAGAGTAAAAACAAGTTATAGTATACACAGGGACTATATGTTTCATGAGAGAAGTTTGTTATAACTGTCTAAACTACTCAAACCCTGGTCTCTCCTTCTCTTCCACAGTTAAATTAGACCACCTGATCTCAAATCAGAAATGTATATAGCCTAACTCTCAGAGGTGCTGGGTACCTGCAACTCCTACTGATGTCAGGTGCTTAGAATTCCTAGATTTCAGATCTAGAGGAGCCTACATTTGGACCTTTCATTAAGCATCTGTGTCTGAAAATGAGATTGAAAAGAAAATATAAAATATATTTATTTATAAAATATAGTGTTCCAGTGACTTAAAAAGTCTGAATCTATTTTCTTGAATTTTTGCAAGGAAAATTATTTTTGGGTTGAGACTAATAATAATAATAAGTGGACAGGGAGCTGCAGACAGGGGAGTTTAAGAGGGAGTTTGGGAGGGAGTGTGACAGAGAGGACTATAATGGTTAGGAAGACCCACAACACCTGTGCCAGCACTACTGCTGTCTCCTCTACTTGTGCCTGTAGCCAGACAGACTGCCTGATCATAGATGTTTCTACCCAGATCCTGGTGTGGTTCTGCAAGGACTGTGGCTTGCTGTTCCCACTTACTGATACCCAGGC
The DNA here is from genome assembly GCF_033958435.1 of Carettochelys insculpta. Taxonomy (NCBI): domain Eukaryota; kingdom Metazoa; phylum Chordata; order Testudines; family Carettochelyidae; genus Carettochelys; species Carettochelys insculpta. Next base: position 56,033,631 of record NC_134140.1, read on the forward strand.
TGAGAGGAATATTCAGTGTGAAAGGTGCCTGCTGGTGGAATCTCTCAGGCGGCAGGTGGGGGAGCTACAGGAGGAGGTGGCCAGGTTGAGGAGTATCCGAGTCCATGAGCAGTTCCTGGATAGTATTCAAGTGGAGACTGCGGAGGTAACTGTCCCAGTGCACAGGAAGGCTGATAAACCACTGGAGGAGGTGGACCAGGGTGGACACTGGCAGCTGGTTACTTCTTGCGGCGGCAGTGCCCCACCCCGGCTCAGAACCCTCCCACTGTGGTACTGGAAAACCGTTATGCTGTACTCGATACAGGAGACCAAGAATTACCCCGTACAGAAGAGGAGAAGCCTTGTACCCCCAAGGCTGGGAAGTCTACTGTCACCCCTGCAAGAAGGAAACGTAGAGTAGTGGTGGTTGGAGACTCTCTTCTGAGGGGGACGGAGGCGCACATCTGTCTCCCTGACATTTCATCTCGGGAGGTGTGCTGCCTGCCGGGGGCCCATATCCGAGATGTTACGCAGGCATTGTCGAGGATTATCTGGCCCTCTGACTACTATCCCATGCTTCTCATCCATGTGGGCACTAATGATACTGCAAGGTGTGACACTGAGCAGGTCAAGAGTGACTTCAGGGCTCTGGGGGCAAGGGTCAGGGAGTTTGGGGCGCAGGTGGTATTCTCTTCAATCCTGCCTGTCAGAGGTAGGGGCCCAGGAAGAGACAGGTGTATCCTAGAGGTGAATGCTTGGTTGCGTAGATGGTGTCGCCAGGAAGGCTTTGGTTTCTTTGACCACGGGATCCTTTTCCGGGAAGGAGTGCTAGGCAGAGATGGCGTTCACCTTTCGAGGAGGGGGAAGACCATATTCGGACACAGGCTGGCTAACCTAGTGAGGAGGGCTTTAAACTAGGTTCGACGGGGGTAGGGGAGCAAAGGCTGCAGGTAAGTGGAGAGCATGGATACCTGGGAGATGAACTTGAAATGGGAGGGAGTATGGGCTATACTAGGAGAGTAAAAAGAGGGCCAGGGCAGAACTGGGAGGCAAGACCGAATCAATGTCTGAGATGCCTATATACAAATGCAAGAAGTATGGGAAATAAACAAGAAGAATTGGAAGTACTAATGAATGAATACAGCTATGATATCATTGGCATCACAGAAACTTGGTGGGATAATACTCATGATTGGAATGCTGGTATTGAAGGGTATAGCCTGCTTAGGAAGGACAGACAGGGAAAGAAGGGAGGAGGTGTTGCCTTGTATATTAAAAATGTACACACTTGGACAGAGGTGGAGATGGACGTAGGAGATGGACGGGTTGAAACTCTCTGGGTTAGACTCGGGAGTAAAAAACAAGGATGAGGTCCTACCAGGAGTCTACTACAGGCCCCCTAGCCAGGTGGAAGAGGTGGATGAGGCTTTAAACAGCTAACAAAATCATCCAGGGCCCAGAATTTGGTGGTGATGGGGGACTTCAACTATCCTGGTATATGTTGGGAAACTAATACAGCAGGGGACAGACTGTCCAATAAATTCTTGGATTGCATTGCAGACAACTTTTTATTCCAAAAGGTTGAAAAAGCTACCGGGGGGGAAGCTGTTCTAGATTTAATTTTAACAAATAGGGAGGAAATTGAGAATTTGTAAGTGGAAGTGTGCTTGGGTGAGTGATCATGAAACCATAGAGTTCACAATTCTAAGGAGGGGTAGAAGGGAAAACAGTACAATAGAGATAATGGATTTCAGGAAGGCTGATTTTGGTAAACTCAGACAGCTGGTAGGTAAGGTCCCATGGGAAACTAAACTGAGGGGAAAAACGGCTGAAGAGAGTTGGCAGTTTTTCAAAGGGTCATTATTAAGGTCCCAAAAGCAAGCTATCCCACTGCATAGGAAAGATAGAAAACATGGCAAAAGACTGCCTTGGCTTAACCAGGAGATCTTGCATGATCTCAAAATAAAAAAGGAATCGTATGAGAAATGGAAACTAGGACAAATTAGAAAGGACGACAACACGAGCATGCAGGAGCAAGATTAGAAAGGCTAAGGCACAAAATGAGCTCAAACTAGCTACAAGCATAAAGGGAAACAAGAAGGCTTTTTACAAATACATTGGTAACAAGAGGAAGACCAAGGAGAGGGTAGGGCCATTGGTCAGTGAGGAGGGAGAAACAGTAACAGGGAATTTGGAAATGGCAGAGATGTTTAATGATTTCTTTGTTTCGGTCTTCACTGAGAAATCTAAAGGAATGCCTGACATAGAGAATGCTAGTGAAAAAGGGGTAGGTTTAGAAGTTGAAATAAGAAAAGAACAAATTAAAATTTACTTAGAAAAATTAGATGTCTGCAAATCACCAGGGCCTGATGAAATGCATCCTAGAATCCTCAAGGAGCTGATAGAAGAGGTATCTGAGCCTTTAGCAATCATTTTTGGAAAATTGTGGGAGACGGGAGAGATTCCAGAAGACTGGAAAAGGGCAAATATAGTACCCATTTATAAAAAGGGGAACAAGAATAACCCGGGAAACTACAGGCCAGTCAGCTTAACTTCTGTGCCAGGAAAGATAATGGAGCAGGTAATTAAAGAAATCATCTGCAAGTATTTGGAAGATGGTAAGGTGATAGGGAACAGCCAGCATGGTTTTGTTAAAAACAGATCTTGTCAAACCAATCTAATAGCTTTCTTTGATAGAATAACGAGCCTTGTGGATAAGGGAGAAGCGGTGGATGTGGTATGCCTAGACTTCAGTAAAGCATTTGACACGGTCTTACATAATATACTTATCAATAAACTATGCAAATACAACTTAGATGGGGCTACTCTAAGGTGGGTGAACAACTGGCTGGATAACCGTACCCAGAGAGTAGTTATTAATGGTTTTCAATCCTGCTGGAAAAGTATAACTAGTGGGGTTCCGCGGGCGTCTGTTTTAGGACTGGTTCTGTTCAATATCTTCATTAACGATTTAGATATTGACATGGAAAGTACACTTATTAAGTTTGCAGATGATACCAAGCTGGGAGGGGTTGCAACTTCTTTGGAGGATAGGGTCATAATTCAAAAGGATCTGGATAAACTGGAGAAATGGGCTGAGGTAAACAGGATGAAGTTTAATAAGGACAAATGCAAAGTGCTCCACTTAGGAAGGAACAATCAGTTTCACACATACAGAATGGGAAAGGACTGCCTAGGAATGAGTACAGCAGAAAGGGATCTAGGGGTTATAGTAGACCACAAGCTAAATATGAGTCAACAGTGCGATGCTGTTGCGAAAAAAGCAAACATGATTCTAGGATGCATTAACAGGTGTGTTGTGAACAAGACACGAGAAGTCATTCTCCCGCTCTACTCTGTGCTGGTTAGGCCTCAGCTGGAGTACTGTGTCCAGTTCTGGGCACCGCAGTTCAGGAGGGATGTGGAGAAATTGGAGAGGGTCCAGAGGAGAGCAATGAGAATGATCAAAGGTCTAGAGAATATGACCTATGAAGAAAGGCTGAAAAAATTTGGCTTGTTTAGTTTGGAAAAGAGAAGATTGAGGGGGGGACATGATAGCAGTTTTCAAGTATCTAAAAGGGTGTCATAAGGCAGAGGGAGGGAACTTGTTCTTCCTTGCCTCTGAGGATAGAACAAGAGGCAATGGACTTAAATTGCACCAGGGGAGGTTCAGATTGGACATTAGGAAAAAGTTCCTAACTGTCAGGGTGATCAAACACTGGAATGAATTGCCAAGGGAGGTGGTAGAATCTCCATCACTGGAGATATTTAAGAAGAGGTTAGATAGATGGCTTTCAGGGATGGTCTCGAGAGTGCTTGGTCCTGCCATGAGGGCAGGGGGCTGGACTCGATGGCCTCTCGAGGTCCCTTCCAGTCCTACTCTTCTATGATTCTATGACACACATTTTTGTTGTTGTCTGCTTATTATACCCTAACTACCTCAGACTGCCCTGAACAAGGTGTGATATGAAAATGTAATTAAGCTGCTAATAAAACATGTTTTTCTCAACTGTGCTAAATGTTTTATACAAATGTATACTCACATCCAAAGCTAAGAAGAACTAATACAGTGACTCAAACAAATTTCAGAACCATGCCAAGCCACTATTTATATTTGAAATTACAGGTGATTTATTTCAGCATTAAAGTGAATTTTTAGTGTGGATTATTATATCATATTGACAGGTATGTCATATACCTTGATTGTACCTCAACATCATCATCAGTAACCGTGGGCTCAGTGCCCATTGGTGTCTGATGTATCTCTCACTCTTTCCTTCCATCTTTCCCTGTCCAGCGTGGAGTGGCTTCGTTTCTGTAGACTAGCTTTGCACCAATCTACTATATCGTCTGTCCATTCTTTGTGGGGTCTGCCTCTCCTATTTGAACCATCCTTTATGCCAAATACCAGGGTCTTGATTTTTCATTCGTCGTTCATTCTGCAAATATGCCCAAATAGTTGTAGCTTCCGTTTTATAACCTTCTGCAGCAGGTTTTCTTTCGACTGTATCTTTCTATATAATTCCTCATTGGTGACTTTCTGCATCCATCCTATTCTCAGAATCTTTCTATAACCACTCCCTTCGAATGCCAATATTCTTCTCTTCGAATCTTCCGTTATCATCTTGTCTCACATCTGTACAACATACTGCAGAATACACGCTTTCAAGACGCTCAGCTTCATTCTTAAGCTAATCGCTTTGCTTTTCCAGATCTTATCCATTGTCTCCAAACTTGTTCTTGCTTTTGCTATTCCAATCAGTATTTCCTTCTTACAGTCTAGATCTTATGTTATGTTGCTCCCCAATATGTGAACTTCTCTACATTTCTAGTTCAATACCATTGACACTGAACTTCATTCCTAATCTCCAGATACCACTGATTTTGTTTTATCAATGTTCATAATCAGTCCATACTGCTTCCCTTCTTAGTTTACTGCCTGCACCATTTTCACTAGCTTCTCCTCATCTTCCTCAATGATAATTATATCATCCAGGAACCTCAAGTTGTTAATTGTTTTCCTGTGTACAGATATCCCTTCTACCTCTTCCTTGATCTTGTCCATCGCTCTCTCCAGATGTGCAATGAACATACTTGGCAATACTGGAGCTCCTTGTCTCATACCTCTACTTGTTTTAAACCAACTTCCCAACTCCCTGCATGTTCGCACCTCTGCCTCTGCATTGTCATTGATATCCTTCAACAACACATCAGGCTGCTATCCACTCCATATGACTCCAACATCACCCAAGTCACTTTTTGATCTATACTATCAAATGCCTTTTGAAAATCAATGAAGCAAGTATATATGTTCTTGTTCTTTCATCGAGCTTTTTCTGCTATCAATGTTAGTGCCACTATCTGCTATATGGTACTTCTATCTTTTCTGAAGCCTGCTTGCTCGTCTGCTATATGTTCTTCTATCTGTGATCTTAGTCTATCAGGCTACGTCTACACGTGCACGCTACATCAAAATAGCTTATTTCGATGAATAGCGTCTACGCGTCTTCCAGGGCTGGCAATGTCGATGTTCAACGTCAACGTTGGGCAGCACCACATCAAAATAGGCACTGCGAGGGAATGTCTACATGCCAAAGTAGCACACATCAAAATACGGGTGCCAGGAACAGCTGCAGACAGGGTCACAGGGTAGACTCAACATCAAGCCGCTCCCTTAAAGGGCCCCTCCCAGACACACTTGCACTAAACAGCACAAGATACACAGAGCCGACAACTAGTTGCAGACCCTGTGCATGCAGCATGGATCCCCAGCTGCAGCAGCAGCAGCCAGAAGCCCTGGGCTAAGGGCTGCTGCACACGGTGACCATAGAGCCCCGCAGGGGCTGGAGAGAGAGCATCTCTCAACCCCTCAGCTGATGGCCGCCATGGAGGACCCCGCTATTTCAATGTTGCGGGATGCGGATCATCTACACGTTCCCTACTTCGATGTTGAACGTCGAAGTAGGGCGCTATTCCCATCCCCTCATGGGGTTAGCGACTTCGACGTCTCGCTGCCTAACGTTGAAGTTAACTTCGAAATAGCACCCAACACGTGTAGCCGTGACGGGCGCTATTTCAAAGTTGGCGCCGCTACTTCGAAGTAGCGTGCACATGTAGACATGGCCTCAGTCAGTATTATCATTAGCACCTTGCCTAGATGACTTGTTAGGGCAATCATTCTGTAGTTCTTGCTCTCCGATGTACTTCCTTTCATGGGTATCGTCACTAGCACAGATCTTGTCCATTCCTCAGGTGCCTTCCCTTCTTTCTATGCTATGTTACATAGTCAGTGAATCATGCTTTTTCTGCTGTATTTGATCATCTCTCCTGTGATCTTATCATTTCCAGGGCTCTTGTTGTTGTTTAGTCGTTTCACTGCTTTTTCTACTTCCTCCTTTGAAATATCAGTCTCGCTCTCGATGCTCGGTGGAGATATCTCTTTCAGTTCTTCAATCAGTCCCTCTGAGACACTCGGGTCCAACTGTGTTTCGAATAGATCGGTGCAATATCTCATCCATCGCTGCACAATCTTCTCACCGTTCATGAGCACTTCTTCATTCTCATTTTTGATCGCCATCTGCTTCGGTTGCCATTTCCTATTAATATTCCTAATTGTCTTATACACCTCCCTGGTCTTAATTTACCATAATACCTCTCTATATCTTCACATTGCTCCTCTAACCATTTCTCCTTATCCTTTCTGGCTGCTTTCCTTACTTCACTACATTTCACCCTATATTGCTGTTCTTCCATCTCAGAAACATCTCTTCCGATCTTCAGTGCTCTCTTCTCTTGAACCAACTTCAGTGTCTCCTGGGTAATCCACTTCTTATTGATCTTTTCTTTTTCTGGAACAGTCTGCTCAATTGCCTCTTCCATTGCGATGGTTATCCCTGCGACTCTCTTATCTAGGTCTTTCTCTGTGGTGGTATTCTCAGTCTTCTTTTCCAGCGCTGCTCTGTGTGCATTCCCTGTTTCTTCCTCACATAGCCTTGCCACGTCTCTTCTTTTCTTAAACCATGTCTTACATTTTCTTTTGAGTTTTATCTTGATGTTTGTGATCACTAGACTGTGGTCTGAGTCTATATCTGCTCCTTGGAAACTTCCGCACTGCTGTACTGACGTTATCCATCTTCTTCTTATCAAAATCATATCTATCATATTCTTGGACTTCCTGTCATTTGATCACCAGGTCTACTTCCTATAGTCCTTTTGTTGGAATCTTGTGTTACAGATCACCATCTCATGCTCTGTAGCAAACTCTAGTAGTTTCTTACCTCGTTCGTTTCTTTTTCCATATCCAGACCTTCCCATAACTGTCTGTCAACCCTCTGTTATTTGTTCCAACCTTTGCATTCCAATCTCCTCCAATGATCACCACATCTTTCTTTGGTATCTCCTCCACTGTCTTTGTCAAGTCTTAATAGAATAGCCCAATCTCTTCCTCTGTACTGTCCAACGTGGGTGCATACACCTGAATGACTAAGAAAGTGAACAGTTTTGCTTTGAGTCTCACTACCATCATTCTTGCACTCACCGGTTCATATCCTAATGCTCTTCTAACTGTTTTGCTAAGAAGTAATCCAACTCCTGCTTCTTGCTTCATTTTGTTTTCTGACCAAATGACTTCACAACCGCATATCTCTCCTGATGCCATCCAACGCGTCTCTGCAGTCCAAGTATATCGCATCGGAATCGCTCCATCTCCTTCCGAAGCAGCTCTAATCTTCCAGTTGTCCGCAGAGTTCAGATGTTCCATATTCCAATGGATAGCATATATGTTAGTTGTAATTTTCTTTCGGTAGCCAATTTATCGACCAAACCCCAATTGCTCACTTGGTGTTGTGGACCTTGTCTATACAGGTGACATCTGAGCCAGCATCTTTTACCATTTAATTGTACTGGCATCAGATTTCATTCGTATTGCTGTTTGACAGTCAGTGCATTGACACACATCTAACCAATCCTCCTCCTTCATCAAGGCGTGGGACTGGCATGGAGCTCATGCAGGTGTTTGATTGTAACTGACTAGCTAATATTTTACATAGAATTTTCAGTCTTGTTATTTTATCCTATTTCTTTTTCCATGTTCACATAATTATCTCACTTTCTCTGAGGAAATCCAGATTCATCCACTCTGCATTTGGACAGAGGGATGTGCTTCACTCTTTCTTCTTTTCCTTCACCCAGAGTCAGAAATAGCTACATATTCCATAAAAATGAATGACAAGGATTATCTGAGAAGAAAAAAGCATTGAGCGGCATCCTTATTTTTTCTCACCTCTCTGGAACCAAAGGAATTGCCTCTGCAATATGCTCACCTCTAAGTTGCTTTTAGAAAAAAGTAAATCAAATTTCGTAACAAAGAGGATTTTCAAAGCTGCCCCATTAGACCTTATCAGCTTTTCAAAGAGGTAATTAATATCATGTAGTAATGTTATGCATTTTAATTTGCAGTTGTAGTATAATAATTATCACCTAGTCAAGCGTTTTCTGTTCAGGTTTAGAAACCTGTGATGTATGGTCCCCGAGAGAGGGTGTAAGATAGGATCTTATCTCTATGTATCTAAATGTTTTCTGGCTTTAGGTCTTCAAAGGCCCAAAGTCAAGAGTGTCTTTCTCTAGTAAGACCATAGTTAATTTTTAAAAGTTTTATGTGGTTCTTCTTCCATTTGAAGCTCTTGGGCTTTTCTTCTGTAAGATTACTCACATTCACAATGGTGCTGTTGAATGCTTAAACAAGGAGACTGGTAAAATAGGATTATTCCATTAATGATTCTTTTCACCACCATCACAATTATCTCTATGAAACAACTTCAATTTCCTTTAGAGATCAACCCCAAAGTAAGGAGGTATTTCATATCATTCATAGGAGTTTATTTTCTTTCCTTCAGATTTTGTTTTCAACCACAAAGGCTGTATCTACACTACAGCGATCTGTCAACAGAAATTACTGTTTGACGATAACTGCCAGCAGAACCTCTTTTGACAAATTGTGGCCACAAACGAAAGCAGATCACTCTGTTGATCCGCTCTGTGGACTGGAAGCACATCAGACAGGGCTGTCCCATGACCCAGAAGCCCTATATTTTGACAGAGGGGTCCCCTGGGGTGTACACATGGCTTTTTTGTTGGCACATTCTGTCGAGAAAGGCATTCTGCCTCATCAGGGACAGGCAGAACACTGTCAACAATAGTGCCAATTTCTGTCAACAATATATTTACAGAATGCATTTTTAGTGTGGATGCTCTGGGACTTTTATTAACAAAAGTGGGGTTTTGTCAACAAACTCTGTAGTGTAGACGTAGCAAAAGAATTTTCATTTGTGGTTGGTTAGTAGCTATACCCATGAAGCAAAGCATCAGGTCTTCCTGGGCCTGTAAATACAAGAGACTGAATCCTGTATTTGTCTTTGATCTTGCAAAAGTTTAGGTACCAGTGGGAGCATCACAAGACATATCAGCCTAACCTATAAGCAAGTTAAAACAAAACAGCAGAAATGTAGCACTTTAAATACTACCAAATGATTTATTTGGTAATGAACTTTCATGGGACAGACCCACTTCATCAACTCAATCTCATTTTCAGTACAGACTGACATTGATAAATACAGAGGTCCAAAAAAAAAAAGATTGCAATAAAGACTGTCAAATCAAGTACATAGGACTGAGGGAGGGGGCTGAGGGTGGGGGATATTAATTATTCTTCCTGAGATAATTACAAGCATCAAAGGAAGGGAAGCAGTCCTTGTGATGTGTGAGGTAATTGGTGTCTCTGTTCATACCACATGTTAATGTGTCGAATTTGAATTTGAATGCCAGTTCAGAGCTTTCTCTATGTAATCTGTTTTAAAAGACACTTTGGTCAAAGACACAGATTCTCAGGTCTTTTACAGAATGGCCCACTCCACTGAAGGGCTCATTCATCTCCTTTGTGTATTGAGATTCCTGATGTCTGTGTTGTGTTTCCATTAATTCTTTGGAGAAGATTTTGCCCATTCTGTCCAATGTACATTCTATAAGGGCATTGTTGCACAAAATGGCATCTATAATGTTGGTCAAAGTACGCAAGAATGAGCCCTTGATCTTGTAATTAACATAGTTAGGTCCAGTGATGGTATCTCCAGAATAAATGTGTGGACAAAGTTGGCAGTGGGTTTTGTTGCAAGAAAAAGTTCTAGGATTAGTACTACTGTGGTGTAGCCTGTGATTGCTAGTGAGACTCTTTCTTAAATTTGGAGATTGTCCATAGGAGAGGACAGACCTGTCACCTAGGGCCTTCTGGAGAGTAGCATCATGATCTAGAATAGAATGTAGGTTTTTAACGATGCATTGCAGGGGTTTGAGTTGGGGGCTCCAGGTGATAAGTGGTGGTCTGTTATTGGTCTTCTTGGGCCTATCTTGAAGTAGTTGGTTTCTGGGTATTTGTCTGGCCCCATCAATCTGTTTTTTCACTTCTCACAGTGGGTAATTAAGTTTTATAAATGCTTGCTAGAGGTCTTGAAGTTTTCAGTTTCTGTCAGTAGGATCAGAGCAGATGCAATTGTGTCTAAGGGCTTGACTGTAAATGGTGGATTGTGTGATTTGTGCTATATGGAAGCTGGAGGCATGTAGATAAGTGTAGCAGTCAGTGAGTTTCTGGTGGAGAGTGGTGGTGGTGTGTCCATCAGTGATTTATACTGTGGTATCCAGGAAATGTATTTCTCATGTGGAATAATCAAGGCTGTGATTGACGGTAGGATGCAGGTTATTAAAATCTCTGTGGAATTCTTCCAGGGTCTTTTTACTGTGGGTCCAAATGATAAAGATGTCACTGATATAGCATAAGTAAAGGAGGAGTAGCAGGGGATGAAAGCTAAGGAATCGTTGTTCTAAGTCACCATAAAAACATTAGCATGCTGTGGGGCCATGCGATGCCCATATCAATGCTGCTAATCTGGAGGTATAAATTGTCCCCAAATTGGCAATAATTGTGGATGGAAACAAAGTTACATAGGTCAGCCACCAGATTTATTGTGGTAACATCAGGGTTGGTATTCCTGATAACTTGTAGTCCATCTTCATGTGGAATATTGGTGTAGAGAGCCTCTACATTTGTGGTGGCAAGGATGGAATTGTCAGGAAGGTTTCCAATGCTTTGTAATTTCCTCAGATAGTCAGTGATAGCTTGGAAATAACTAGAAGTGCTGGTGGCTTAGGGTTTGAGGAGGGGATCTACATAGATGGATAGTCCAGTAGTAAGGGTGCCAGTACCTGAAATGATAGGGCATCTTGGGGTTCCAGGTTTGTGGATTATAGGCAGTAAATAGAATAATGCAGGTCAGGTCTCAGATGGTGTGTCTGAGTGAATTTGGTCTTGAGTAGAGGCACTCAGTTCTTTAAGTAGATCAGGCGTGTCCAGCCTGCGGGCCGCATGCGGCCCTGGACAGCTAGTAAAGTGGCCCCACAAGATCGTAAACTTTTGACATTATTATGTGATTTATATACATTAACTATATTATATATATTATATGCGGCCCAAGACAATTTCTCTTCACTTAATGTGGCCCAGGCAAGCCAAAAGGTTGGACACCCATGGTGGTGTAGTTTCTTTTGGAATTCTAAAGTGGGATCTGGGGCAAGAAGTCTGTAAAAGGTGGTGTTAGAGAGTTGTCCAGTTTGTTAGTCATTCTTCAGATTTGCTTTGTAAGGTAAGTAGTTATCTGTCTGGCAGAGAGGACTGAAGAACTGGTTATAGGTGTTTGTACAGCTTTTGTTACCCTCTTTAAAATCCTCCCATGAGCAGTATTTTTGAGCTCACTCGAATTTAAAAAAACACAAGCTTAATATTTGTGAAGCTTCTTGAAATCCTCAAAATCTGTTATACAAATTTGTAATATTGGTTAAGATCATTTGTTAATATCTTATGTGAAAATGACAGGATGGGGGAGAGAAGAAAGATGAGGATGATGATAATATAATCAAGGAGGCAAAAAAAAAATCCCACTGTCAATTCAACCAACCTACTTTCTCTTCAGTCATTGCAGTGATGATAAATACAACTGATTATCAATAAAAAACATTTCCTGTCTGAATTACTGTCTCTATCCTAAAATAAAAATAAAAAAAGGCCATGGTAAATAGAATCTGTCGATATGAAGCATCTCTGAAATCCAGACCAATTACTTGGGGAGCAATGTATTTTGAGATTGAAAAGGAGGTGTCTCTGGCCTCCAGAAGGCATGACATATTAATGAAATCCCTGTTCACTAATACGACAAACAAATACTGTGGTCTGAGGTTTTGTATCAGACTATTGGTGGCTTATTCCCATTGTAACAGCCACCATTTTAAAACCTTTTTAGTTTTAGTTAAAGATACACCCTCCCCAACTCTTTAACATTTGCAATTTAAAGTATTAATTGAGGCTTCTATTTTAATAATCTGTTATTTCCCTTTAGCATGATGCAGGTTTTATAAGGGCCCTATTTGACAGTACATTTGAACCTCTTTAATCTGGCAACTGTGGGAAACAGAGAATGCTGGATTAAAGATTTGCTGGGTGGGAGGGGCATGAGGGATGTGGGGTAGGGGTCACTTACTTGGTGGCCTGCTCCCAAGGGCACACATGGCTGTACATCCCCCGTCACTCCCAGGCACCACTCCCTGCTGCTATGTGAGTGGTAGGAAGAAGCCTCCTGGGAAATGACTGTGTGTGCTCCTGTTCCCACAGCTGAGGGGTAGGAGGAGTGACAGCATGCAGATCCACTTCCCTGCTCTGTAGGATGGATGTCCCGGGATTAGGGAGTATGGTGGTTCCAGTGTATTTTGGAAGTATTAGAGCTTCTATGAATTGTCCTTTTTGGGGAAAAAAGAGAAAGTTGGTTGAGAGGGCCCTGAGCTGCTGTTGCTGCTGTTAAAGTCTGATCTTGTTTTCTTGAACACAAAACAAGACAAACACACACAAAAGCTGACCAAAAAAAAAGCCAAAATGAAATAAAACAAAACAGCAAAGGAAGAAAAACCAGCGTCAGGCTCTGCTGCCAACTTTCATTTGCAGCCGTGCTATTGGAGCAATATTAGGCCCATCACAAAGTCTTGTCAGCCACACCAAAACCTGACATTCGTACCATCATCTGGATGTTTAGCTGCCTCACTACTCACACGATCTCAGCAGTATTGCAAGCAATAAACTCCTGGCTGGCTCAGGCGGATTTATTAAATACAGTGCTTTTTTGTAAAAAAGAGGAGGCAGTACTCAGGTGCCTCCCTCTCTGACCCACCCAGCTCCTCCGGCCAATCCCACGGCTTGGGCAGCAGAGCTGTCAGTACTCAGTACTGGCAAGTACTGTCACAAAAAAGCACTGATTAAATTGAAGGTGAAAGGAGACAGACAGGAAACTGCTGATGATAATTTTTCAAGTCACTAATGGTCCTACTTACAACAGCTTCATTAACAAATCAATAAAGATGCAAAGCTTTACCATTTAGGTGGTGGTTGGTAGAACTAGCTGTTGTTTTGTTAAACCACAGGCAGCATGGCTTTGAGCAAGCTTGAGGATGGCTGGGGAATGAGGGGTGGGGCTGAATTCCTGTCCTTTGTGCCAATGAAAACCAACACACATGCCACTCTGGGCACCTAATTTAGTGAAATAAGCCACTTGCAGCTTTGTGAAGAATAAGAGATATATAGGAAAGTTCAAAGGCCACTGAAACTAAGGAACTGAACAGAGCACATGGGATGAAATGCAGCATTGCTATATTAGTACAGTCAGGGAAATATACCTACATCATAAGAAGGCACCTTCAGAAGTCATCAGGTCCAGTCCCCTGTCCTCTCAGCAGGACCTGTTGCCATCTCTCACAGTTTTTTTTTAAAATCTGTTTTCCCCAAATCCCTTAATGTTTAAACCACAGAGTTATCTCTCCCAGTCACACAGCAAATTGAAAATATTAAATATTGAGTCTGTTCTGGTCTGGCTATGGTCTGAAGAAGTGGGTCTGTCCCACGAAAGCTCACCTAATAAACAATTTTTGCTAGTCTTTAAAGTGCTACTCAGCTGCTTTTTGTTTTGATAGCAAATTGAAAAAGTGGAAAGAATTACATACAATACACATATGACTCTAGACAGGGTATCAGGGTTAGCCATTCTGCCTCTTACAAAAAGCATTCTGTACCAAGGCATTATTGTTTACAGCATACAGAAAGAATGTTGAATATAAAAGCATTTTCCAAAGACAAAGGTTTTCTTTATTTTTTTTTTAATTTTTACACCTTAATCTTTGAGAAGTTTATATTACAAGAGTTGTTATATAGTATTTCCAATATAATATGGCTACATGATGGGTCTGATTTTCCTCATTCTTTTATCAGTTTTATATCCATGTAACTCTGCTGGCTTCAATTATTTACTCCTGTGTAAGTGAATGGAGATTAAGGTATTCATTTGCTAGGATTGTTTCAGCTTTCTTTTTGTTTTCTTACAAATGTGATCATTGTTGTGTTTTTAATAAAGAATTCCTTACCAAGTGGTTATTTCTAGCTTAAGTAAGACTCTTGTTTGAGGTACTTAGACTCTGAGTTTATCTAGAAAATAAATAAATAAAAAAAATCAAGATTTTTTTCCCATAAAATTACAGGTAAACTTCATATAAAAAAACCTATAGACTGATTACAATTCTCAAGAGTGACATTGATATATCGGTCCAATTTAATGTAGTTATAAAGTGGGGAGGTCTTTCATTTCATTACTACTGTGTGCAATAATAGCCTAAGGATCAAACATACTGTGTTACCTAGATTAGCAGTGACAACGCTGTGTGTGCTTAAGGAGGTTATATTCATGAACAAATTAGATTACAGTCTAAGTAAGGTCTCAGTAATTCCCTCCTCCAGACATAGAATGGCATTGGTTAAAAGCATTGTAAATCTTATTTCCAATTAGCTTAAGCACTATAAACATCCACTGAAGTCCTACGAAATCTGCTTAAATTCAGAGGCCATCCGCCATTTACCAGCTGGCTGTTCCTGTCTGGAGATTAAATAATAGATAATTGTGGGATGGGAGCTAGCTGATTTGAGAAGAATAATGGAGAGAGACCAAATCCTCACTAAGTAGTTCTCAAACCAAAATCTAACAAATGGCTCCTGTGATATTAAATAGCGGCCAATTAAGCAAAGAACTGTTGTGGTAGATTTCTCTAATGTGGACAAAGTATTCTACTTGTCTTCAGTTATCAATCGGTTTTTCTCAGGGAACTGTACAAATTAATTAATCTGACACTTCAAGAATGGCCAGTTAGTTATTTTATACATGAATTTATAAGAATGACTGTCTTGGGCTGAACAAGGCTTAAAGGTGAATTTATTTTCCAAGAACACAAGAGTTACAAGAAATATGATCGGGTGTGTGGAAGGAGCGACCATTGAAAAAACCATTTTTTCCCCAGATGTTTGCTTACAAGGAGTAAAATACTGAATGTCCTCTAATATCTACTATTGAAACTATGCAGAAAATGCCTTTTGAGTGCTGTGTCTGACCCGCCAGGCCTGCCAATGGGCCTGATCCCAACTCCATTGAAGTCAATGGGAGTCTTTTCATTAACTTCAATGTCTTTTGGATTGCAATCGTAGAGCAGTGCTGGATGTGAAACTGATACAAGTATCTAATAAAGGTTCAGAACAATCCAATCATCAGCGTTCCAAGGTAGAACAACTTTTAGATAACAAACAAGAGGCTGACAATGGTGCCCCAGGTTCTTGTTAATGCTTGCCCAGGGGGAGCACCATAAAAAGCTTGAGCTTCAAATGATAATCCTTCAGGGCAGCATGTTGGGCCATCATTAAACCTCTGAATGATCCCTGGATTCTTCTATTTGATATGATATTTGTATATTGCCATTTTACAAACTTCGTTGGTAACAGTCACAATCTTTGTGCCATTAAGACAAAATAATTGACATTTGAATATATGGGTTTTTCCTGAAGCATCAGGCATTGCGTGTCATTATAGACCAGGTAATAGGTGATGGATCACTGTTCTGTTGTGGCAGATTTTATACACCTAAACAACAATAATAATAAAAGACAAAGAAATATCAGTTTGTTCTCCAATCCTTCTGTCAAGGAGCATTTTGCCATTGGTTATACAGAATGATGAGGCTACAATTTTATTGGGGTGTTCTGCTGACAGCATAAATCATAGAAGCAAAGCATGAGAGGTTTATGTTGTCATTAGAACCCCAAGGTGAGGTTATGTAAAGCATCACGATTCACAAAGTGCCTGATTATTTTGTGCAATAATACATGGAATGGCTGATTCACTACCTTTCTATACCCACTGAGGACATCCTTCCCCATTCCTCAATAATTTCTATTTATCTTCCTTTGGCTATGTTATATCAAACTACAATAAGACAGTAGGGAAAGGGCTGTGTCTTTGTTATGAGGGGGATCTGGGAAGATGTTAATAGCTGAAATGAAATAGGATTGAAAGAAGATATGGTTTTGATGCCTAGCTAGGTCAAGCTGGGGTGTTTCTCAGTGAGAGAGGATATCATGAGAGTTGGAGGGGGGGTGGGATGAGGATGATGAGGATGGTCAGTTCTGGCCAGTGGAAGGAAGGGTAGTTTAAATTTAGTTGTTTGGCACAGAGCACCTCTCTTATAACCCCTTACAAAGAGATTCTCATATAGCCTCTGTTTTAATGCAACATGCTCCCATTTCAGCAGAGACTGACATGTGACACAGTGGGACTCAGCACAGAGGAAGCCAAACTCTGAATCACTCAAGGAAGAGAAGTGCTACCGCAAAAGGAGTGTAGTTATTGGGCAGGGACATTCCAGGTGCAAAAGATGTAGCACTGTCATTGTCCCTGTTTTTAGCTTGTGACAGGAGGGAGCTGGGACTTTCTGGGAGGGATGGGGCCCCTGCTGCCTACGCTGCACCTGGCCTGCTGTTTCACTTAATCCAGTTTGTAGTAAGTCTCTATACTGTGGAATGGAAGCTCTGAATCATAGCACACCCACCTTCCTGGGGCTGGAGCAAAGAGTGCGAGCTTGCTGACATGTCCGTGCATTCATAGAATCATAGAACAATAGAACTGGAAGAGACCTATTAAAGCCACCAAGTCCAGCCCCCACCCTAGGCAGGACTAAACCCATCAGATCAGCCGGCCAGGGCTTTGTTGTGGCAAAACTTAAACACTTCCAGGGATTGGAGACTCCACTACTTCCCTGGGTAGACCATTCCAATGCTTCACCACCCTCCTAGTGAAGTTTTTCTTAATGTTCAACCTGGACCTTCTCAGCTGCAACTTGAGACCATTGTTCCATGTTCTGTGATCCGTGACCACTGTGAACAGCCTCTTTCCAAGCCTCTTTGCAACCTCCCTTCAGTAAGTTAAAGGCTGTTATCAAGTCCCCCCCTCAGTCTTCTCTTCTGCAGACTAAACAGTCCCAGTTCCCTCAGCCTTTCTTCATAGGTCATATGCTCCAGTCCCTAATTATTTTGGTCGCCCTCCGCTGGACCCTCTCCAGTGTATCCACCTCCTTCCTATAACTGGTGGCCCAGAACTGGACACAGTACTCCACATGCGGCCTCAACAAAGATGAATAAAGAGGAATAATCGCTTCTCTGGATCTACTGGCAACGCTACTCTTGATGCAACCTAATATGCCATTAGCTGTCTTGGCTACAACAGTACACTGTTGACTCATGTCCAGCTTCTCGTCCACTATACCTCCCAGGTCCTTTTCTGCAGAACTACTACTGAGCCAGTTGCACTCCAGCCTGTAACAATGCTTGGGATTCTTCTGGCCCAAGTGCAGGACTCTGCACTTGTCCTTATTGAACCTCATCAGATTTCCTGCAGCCCAGTCTTCCAATTTGTCTAAGTCACTCTGGACCCTATCCCTACCTGCCAGTGTATCTACCTCTCCCTCTAGCTTAGTGTCACCCACAAACTTGCTGAGGTTGCA
Source organism: Carettochelys insculpta (assembly GCF_033958435.1). Taxonomy (NCBI): domain Eukaryota; kingdom Metazoa; phylum Chordata; order Testudines; family Carettochelyidae; genus Carettochelys; species Carettochelys insculpta. The sequence goes on from NC_134140.1 coordinate 56,051,568, forward strand.
ATCCAACCCCTCATCCAGATCATTGATAAATATGTTGAACAGAACAGAACCCAGAACCGAACCTTGGGGCAACTCCAATAGAAATCGACCACCATCCTGACATCAAGCCATTGATCACTACCCACTGGGCTCGACCTTCTAGCCAGCTTTCTATCTATCTTACCGTCCATTTATCCAATTCAATCCATATCAAAAGCTTTGCTAAAGTCAAGATAAATCACATCCTTGATTTTCCCCCTATCTACAGAGCCAGTTATCTCATCGTAGAAACTAATCAGATTGGTCAGGTGTGACTTGCCCTTCATGAATCCATGCTGACTATTCCTGATCACTTTCCCCTCCTCCAAGTGCCTCAAAATGACTTCCTTGAGGAGTGTCTCCATGATTTTTCCAGGGACTGATGTAAGACTGTCTGGCCTATAGCTCCCTGGATCATTCTTCTTTCCTTTTTTAAAGATGGGCACTACATTTGCCTTTTTCCAATCATCCATGATCTCTCCCGATCTCCATGACTTTTCAAAGATAATGGCCAAGGGCTTGTCAACGACATATGCCAACTCCCTCAGAACTCTCGGATGACTTAGGTCTGGGCTCATGGATTTATGTAAGTTTAGCTTTTTTAGATAGCTCCTAACCTGTTCTTTCCCCATCAAAGGCTGTCCACCTTCATCCCACAATGCATCACTTATTGCATTAGTCTGGGAGCTGTCCTCGTCTGTGAAGACAGAGAGAAAGAAAGCATTAAGCACTTCAGCTTTTCCTGCATCATCTGTCACTGGGTTACCTCCCTCATTCATTGGTGGAAGGACAATCATGGATGCTCAGTGCACTGCTCTCAGCTCCAGCACTGTCTGTGCAGTGCCACCTGGCTGGGGAGCACAGCCAGTCTAAGTTGTGGAGATGACACCTGAGGATTTGCGTGGAATACACCATGTGAAGTTGCATGGTCCCTCCACCTAGGGTGTGGATATGGTAGCTGCTTCTGGGAACTGCACAGGATCAGTATAGGCAGGGAATCTTCCTTAGTTCTGCTGCATTGTTGACCAATAGTGGGCTAAGGTAAGCGCTGCCCTGAGGCCACAACCTGAACTCTTTCCCACACCCTACCCCTCTCCTAGACCTAGCACCCCAACCCTAACCCCTCCCCCATGCTCAAATTCCCTCTTGCAGCCCACACCCAAACCCTCTGCCCTAGCCCTGCTACCACATGCCAACACCCTTGGCCACTACCTGGATAACTCTCCTGAATCTGAAATCCCTTCTCCCCAGCCCACCCTTGAGCCTATCCTCCCCAACAACAACCCTCAAACCCCATCTCCTACCCACTCCTGAAGCACCCTCCAGCACCTCATTTCGGTACCAACCCTGGAGCCCAAGGGAAGCTCTGAGCCTCTGCACACCTAGCAGCCCTATCACAGGGGTATGTGTGCCCCCCCATTAGTTTTTGCTGTGGGTCAATGGCCAAAATAGAACAAAAAAGTCCCCCCCTCCTTCTCTATAGCTAAAAATAGTTCCTGTATGCAGCCACCCACTCAGTAAATGCCTGAGGGTAATTCAGCATGATAAATGGTACATTCTTAATATTGTACTATTAACACTGTAATACTTGTTGCAGGCTGTAGTCATTTTTACAGTTAGTGGCAAGCATTGAGAAGAGGGTCAGTGGTTATTAATTATGTAGGGCCAAGTCATACACCACACAGGTTATTGCCTACTGGAGAACAGGATGCTCTGAGATTGATCTTGAATTTATAGTAAGCCACAGTGTCACAGCTATAATTTATATTTTTATTCACTTTAAAGTCCCATCATGCTGCTTAAGTGGTATAATTTCACTCAGTGTACAATATGACCTGACCCAATGAGACACAGGACCACTTAGTTCTGAGTGGTAATTCAGTAGTGGGTTATGTTTCCTTCTCCACAGAACTGATGGGGGGATCCAGCCTCTAGCATATTGACTTTCCCATATGTACCTCTTGCCAATACTCAGCTTCCTCGATTTTCAGAAGGCATTTGACAATATAGATTAGAAAGTGACTTGAGTGGTATTGGAGTCTTAAGTAATGGATAGCAGACTGATATGGTTGTTGAAGGATATCAAAGACAATGCAGAGGCAGTGGTGATAATGTGCAGAGAGTTGAGGAGTTGGTTTAGAATGAGTAGAGGTACGAGACAAGGAGATCTGGTATTGCTCAGTATCTTCATCATTCATCTAGAGAGAGACCGATGGATAAGATGAAGGAAGAGGTAGAAGGGATATCTGTGCATGGGATAAGAATTAACAACTTGAGGTTCATGGATGATATAGTTATCATTGAGGAAGATGAGGAGAAGCTAGTGAAAACAGTGCAAGTGCTAAACAAGGAAGGGAAGAAGTGTACACTGATTATGAACATCAATAAAACAAAACCAATGGTATTTGGAGATAAGGAAATAGGAAGGAAGATCAGTCTAGATGGGATTGAACTAGAGAACATAGAGAATTTCACATATCTGGGGAGCAAAATAATGTATGATCTAGACTGTAAGAAGGAAATAGCGACTAGAACAGAGAAAACAAGAACAAGTTTGAAGACCATGGATAAGATCTAGAAAAGCAAAGGAACAAAGCTGAGCATCTTGAAAACGTATGTATTCAGCAGCACATTGTATGGACGTGAGACATGGATGATAACAAAAGATTAAAGAGAAGAATATTTGCATTCAAGAAAAGTTGTAGAAAGATCCTGAGAATAGGATGGATGCAGAAGGTCACCAATGAGGAATTGTATGGGACGATACAGGTGAAAGAGAGCCTACTGCAGAAGGTTATACAATGCAAGTCTATTTGGTCATATTTGCAGAATGAACGTTGAATGAAAAATTAAGACCCTGGTATTCGGCATAATGGACAGTTTGAATATGAGAGGCAGACCCCACAGAGAATAGGTAGATGACATAGTAGATAGGTGTGGCTCTGCTCTACAGAAACAGACACTCTGCATTGGACAGGGACAGATGGAAGGAAATAATGAGAGAGACATTAGACACCAATGCGTGCCGAGTCCATGGTGGTAGTTGATAATGTTGATGCTACTCAGGTGATTGCTTCAGCCATCATGCCTTTGTATCCCATTTCAATGTTGTCTCCACTTGAAATTTTAGCGCATATTTCACAATATTTGGCGATTTGTTTTAAATCTCCAGTTCCTGAAGTCCCATGATTATATGAGAATCTCAGCTTCCATTGAAGAAAAAAAAAATAAAGGGTTTCTAGCCCTCATAGCTCCTGTGAAAAGTTTGAAAAGTGAGCCCTAAAGGGTCAGACCCAAAGGGGGAATAAAAAGAAGCCAAAATGGATTTGGCTATTTCTTTTCCCTGGAAAAAAAAGAAAACAAAAACAAAAAAAAATACAACACACACATTTTTAGTGTTCAGTTGTGGTTTTGAAAGTTTGGGGTTGCAGTGAGGACAGCCAGGCTTCTATGTTTCCCTGCTTTGCTCATTTCCCTCAAACTCTCCTAACAGGTGTTGCTGGAGGCTGGAGGAAACTAGTGTAAATTAATGATGATTATCAGGAGTGCAGCTGGGAGCCCCTGTGGAGCTGATGGATTGGGGCAGGAGAACAGAAACGTTGATCATTGGCCACTCGTGCACCTAGCTACCCTTTCCCTGCCCATAGAGAGGGGGCATTCACTGCCTCTCTCCCCTTTCCCACTGCCCCCTGTGCCTCTCACACCATCCCCAAGCTGGCACCACATTGATCCAACTCCCTGCTCCTATTTCTTTCCTACTGCTCCCATCATGTCCATACTGTGGGTGCAGTACAGGCTGTAGTAGACTCCAGGCACTTATGCCAAACAAGGAAGAGATGGGACTCCATGGGCTTCCGTGCACATATGGTGGTGGACCTTAGCTTCCACCTCAGTTTCTCGTCCCTGCTTTGGGTGTCTCTTAGCAGGCCTTAGTGGGACTGCCTTTCCTGGATTTGTCTCCCTCTGCCGCACTCAACCCAACTCCCACTCTGGCAGAAATCTGAGAGGCCGTGTAACCTACATGCCCCCACACCACATGCATTGCCTTTGTCTGGAGGGAGTTTGCAGGAGTGGGGTTGTGAGGCTAGGGAAGCATGTCAGAATCTCCCTTTCATCCCTCTGCATTATTTGTCAAAGAGGAAAGGAGTATTTGTCCTGAACCGCGAAGTGATTATTGACAGACATGCCTGCCTGCACAGAGTGACATTCAGATATGCCACTTAGACAGCTTAAGAAAATCCAGGAGGCATTTAATGCTTAAGCATCCTCTTCTCCTAATCGCTCTTTAAAAAGTTAAACAGATATCACATAAATAACTTTCTCCCAGATCATGCTGAGAAAAAGAAAACATTTCATCACTATTTTTATCCCCTCATCATAGTTTAGATGGTGGCTGGACATTTTGAGCCCTCAAACACTGGCAAATCAAAGAATGTCTTTTTGAAAATAAGGCTATCAAGATGCACCTGACTGCATAGTTTGTAGTTCTGAAATTATGTTCAGTTTTTCTAAAAGGATTTTGTTTACTAACTGACCACTGGTAGGTACAGTTGATTGTACCCTAGTTATAATATTGTGCCTACATTCTCATCCTTAGTGTGCAATCTATAGCTACCCACTCTCAGCAGCCGTGGGAGATAAAGGAAAGAGATCTGCAGAGAAAATGGGAAGAGCCCTTTCAAGAAGTGGCACCGGAGCTCCTTCTTCAGAGGGTATTTAAAATAGATGTGCTTTCTTTTGGTGGGCATTAAGACTGACAAAACTAAGCAGATTAAGTACACACAGAGGATCTTGTATGCCTGCTTCCTTTGAATGAAAAGTAGTATACTTTCAAACCAAAGTCCAGCTGCTGGCACAGCCAGCCACTGAAATATTTGTATCTTTAAGTGTATTAATATGACTGGCTGTAAATTTGAAACTTGACCATAGCTTGTGCTTAGCAGTGGAAACAGGCACATTGGGATATGCTGTCGTCTCAAAGAGGCATAAAGATAATTAATCCAGAGGAAATGTTTCACTTTGACTTGTGTCTTACTTAAAAAAAAATAAGGAAGAGGAATTTCAGGAGTCAAAAGACAATCAGGCAGTGAATAGTTATGTGTGCATTAGAAGAATGTGCAATTTATTCAGATGTCACACTTGTGTAAGTTAAGAGTCATTGAACAAAAACAACAGAGTTACAGCAGTATAACTCTAATTTGAGACTGACTCATTCTAGGTGGGGCTGGTTCCACCACTTGGGATTGCCCAACATTTCTCATTATCTGACTTAGTGAAAATTGTAACCATTGGGTATCTGCCTCTGGCTGAACTGCTTTGTATAATTTAAGCTAAAATGATTCAAACATTTCTGAGGATTTGGCTAGGAAAATAGATGACGTTTTTCTGGTGTTATGAAATTCTAGCAATCTTCTCCTTGGCCAGAACTGCCATGCCCATGCTTTGGAGCAGAGGCTTGATATTCCTCATTGAGGTGACCGTTTGCTCTCCCTATGAAAATATGCCCAAATTAGGCCACGTTCGAAAAGGACCCCCATGTAGACCAGCCACACACGAGCAAAATGCAGCTCTTTCGAAGTGCTGTGGCCAGCAGCATGCTAATGAGGCACTGCATATTAACTTCAGTGCCTCATTAGTATTCTTCGATTTGGCCATTAGCATGGTCATTTCAAAGTTTTTTGTAAGTGTAGACTCGACCATGGAGCTGGGTGATAGTTCATGAATCAAGTAATATTAAGTAAATCCATAAATGTTTGTGGCTATGTCTACACGTGTATGCTACATCGAAATTGCTTATTATGTAGCGACATCGAAATAAGCTATTTCGATGAATAGCGTCTACACATCCTCCAGGGCTGGTGTCGTCGACATTCAACGTCGATGTTGGGCAGCACTACATCGAAATAGGCGCTGCAGGGGAGCGTGTACATGCCAAAGCGGCCCACATCGAAATACGGGTGCCAGGAACAGCTGCAGACAGGGTCACAGGGCAGACTAGCACTTCCCGGGCAACAGCTAGCCACTCCCTTAAAGGGCCCCTCCCAGACACACTTGCACTAAACAACACAAGATCCACAGAGCCGACAACTGGTTGCAGACCCTGTGCATGCAGCATGGATCCCCAGCTGCAGCAGCAACAGCCAGAAGCCCTGGGCTAAGGGCTGCTGCACACGGTGACCATAGAGCCCCGCAGGGGCTGGAGAGAGCATCTCTCAACCCCTCAGCTGATGGCCGCCATGGCGGACTCCGCTATTTCGATGTTGCGGGACGCGGATCGTCTACACCTGCCCTACTTCGACGTTCAACGTCGAAGTAGGGCTCTATTCCCATCTCCTGTTGGGGATAGCAACTTCGACGTCTTGCCGCCTTACGTCGATTTCAACTTCGAAATAGCGCTTGCCATGTGTAGACGTGGCGGGCGCTATTTTGAAGTTGGCACGGCTACTTCGAAGTAGCCGGCTCGTGTAGACGCGGCTTGTAGGACCAAAGTTGTTGCTGAAATACTGTGCCAGTCACCTATGTGCATGATGGGTGAATATGTAGAAGTGGTTTTCCAGATTTAAAAATACAAATCCCCCAAGATTTGTATCTAAATTTGAATCTCATGTCAGTATTTCTCCAGCAGTTGCTATGCACGAGCTCCCAAACACGTTGTTCATCTGTGAAAGCTCTTACTGGCAGAAGTAGACTGATGTTTTGCTCCACATGGGGCAGCAATAAACCATTATGGATCAAAAGGTCCACAAGTTAATAGGAAAAAGAGGAGCAGAGTACTTTCTTTCATTTTAGCTTTAGCCATCTCTGGGATTTGTACAGTAGAACAGAAGCAGGCAACCACTTTCCTGTACAAATTGTCCTATGTTTTACATGCAGGTTTTAAAATCTCTGCTCAACATTTCCCTTCAAGTCTAATTCACTGAGCTGACATTTATAAATATACAATCCAAATTGCAGATCATTTTGAGCTGTGCACATGGACTGGATTGTTATCTCATGCTAAATGGAGTCGGAATGGAAATCCTCAGCCTACACTGGCTCACGCAGGAGAAAATGAAATTGTGCTCTTGTCGACATGTCGGTCTGCTTTGTATGAAATGGGACTTTCAGAGGATCAAATTGAAGACATAAACCAATTTTTTTTAGTGACTATTAGTGACTTTAACCTTAATACATTGCTAATTTTGTTAGGTGACAGTCTGAATGGGAGTTTTGCACAGAAGGTCATGTAGCATGATGCAGACTGAAATGAAATGATGATTTGGTATCATGTCATCACATATTTAAAAAAAAAAACAAAATACCAGAAGTCTGACAGTGGCTGCTCATTCCTGGTCTCTAACAAAATCTCAGTTGGGAAGATTCACTCAAATGCCATAAACTTAATTATACAAATATTAGTGGTCATAATTTTAAGACCAAATATACGGTTAGGTATTGACTGGCAATTTAAAATATTCTTAAATAAAACTTTAAACAGAGCACAGATAGGGGAAAAAAGATACCAGTATTATCACCATCACTATTTCTAACAATACTAGAAAGAATTCTACATTCTACTGTAATTGACCCTTGGAATTCAACAGAATTGCAACTGGTTTTTAAAGTATGGTCTAAAGATTTGGGTAATGCAAGCAAAATCAAGATCCCCATCCTTCAACTGGATCTAAACTGGAACAGCCATTAAAGTCAGTGGGATGCAAATGGCCCCTAGGGTTTGCTCACATAGATCAGCTCTAGGACTGGTTTTAAAATCACTGATAAACTTTATCAAATCCATGCCAAACACATTTTAAAGTTTGAAAAAAGTTACTTTTTATTTTAAAACATATTTATTTTTAGCATACATAAACAAGTTATTTCCCTTTATAGATGAATAGAAAGCTTTACAAAAAGGAGCAAAACATTGAATTTTAAATAAAATTTGGTTTAGAAATGGCACCCTTTTATGATTTATGAACATTTGTAGAAGGTAATTTTTTTCTACATAGTGTGTGTTCTTCCTTTACAAAAAAAGTGCTCAGGTGGCCAACCAATATTAACATTTCTGGGTTTGGAAATAAGCTGGTAGGATGTTGGCAGGCAGGGCAGAGAAAGCAAATAATGTGAAATATTCAAACAGAACTCTTTGATATGACAAATGATATGACTGAAGAAGAAAATTGAGGCTGGGGGTGAGCTATGGTATGCATTCCAATGATAAAAGCAAGACAAGTAATTCCAAGAAATGCAGATTTGTATGCATGTTTCTTGTATTTGTATGAACCACTCTCCTTATTAATAAGGCAGGGAAGAGTGTCCTTGACACCCAGGGGCAGAGGCCTGGAATTGAGACAATTAATCAAATAAGGTGACAAGGATATATGACTGTGTCCTAGACAAACACTATAAATGCAAAAAGCAGTTACTTTGTGTCACTGCGACTAACGGAAATTGAAAATAAAGTCTGCTATTAACAACAATCTATCTTCCCTCAAGTAGGTTATGCTCTTCTCTTTCCTTTTTCAGGAAAGAACTCAGGTGATTTTAAATCTTGGTCACAGGTACAGAGCCAAAATATAATGCTAAGGTGAAAAATGAACTAAATATTAACATTGCCTAGCTTTCCCCCACCCCTGGGGGCCTCTTTCCTCCTTTTATCTGTATAGTTTCCGCTTCAGAGATTCAAATGTCCAGAGACTTATTTAGGCCAGCCTCCTACCTGTAAAGTTATTGTCATCTACAGCCTGATCCAAACCACATTAACATCAGTTGAAAAACTATCATTGACTTCATTGAGAGTTGATTTCAGCCTCCAGTTGGGAAACAGAAAAAGAATCATGTCACTTATGTTTCCATTTAGACAACCTGAATGTTATAATTCATACAGGGCACACTCACAGCTATATTGGCAGTGAAGAGTTCATAGGTCACTGGCCTGAATATCAGAAAACTGTGAAAAATATTCTCTTTCACAGAGATAATTTGACCTGTTACTCTAATTAATAGGTTTCAGGGAAAGTTAACTAAGGGCTTGTCTTCACTTCTGTGAAGATTGACCCAGTCAGGGTCAATCTTCTGGAGTTCAAAATCAATCTGTCTGGTGTACGCGGTCGACTCCTGTACTCCTTGCTATCACAAGGAGCAAGGGAGATCAATGGAAGAAAAGCTATCATTGACCTTCCTTAGGTAAGAATGTCAAATAAGTTGATTTCCGGTACATTAATGGAATAGTTAGAACTGTGTATCTGAAATTGACTTATTTTCCTACTCTCGAACAATCCAGAGAGAGAGAGAGAGTGAGAGACCGACCCAGCGGATCTGGAGTCTGAAAACAGTTTCTCTACTCTCATTGCTTAAGGTCAGAAGAGACCACCACAATCATCTTGTCTGACCTATTTCATATCACAGGCTGAAAACCGCACCCACCCACTGTGTAATAGGCCATAACCTCAGTCTGAATTACTGATGTCCTCAAATCAAGATTAGAAGACTTCAAGTTACAGAGACCCTGCTGTTTACATTAATTTAAATCTGCAAATGACCTATGCCCCATGAGGCAGAGAAAGATGAACTCTCCTCCCTGGGTCTCTGCCTTTTAGAGCTGCCAGCTTTCTACACTGGATGGACCAGACACAACTGCAATGAACAGAATCCAGTCTGTCTGGTCAGGAAAGTTAGTAATCCTACATCTCATCCAGGCAAAAATTCCTTCTCAACACCCAGTAGGGCAATCAGCTAGACCATGAGTATGTGGGCAAAATCTGCCTGCTGCACACTTGGAAAGAATTTGCTGTAGTAACTCAAAGCTCATCTCATCCAGTTACGAGTCCTTACAGATATTTGTTGCAAGCAATTGCAGATCAGCTACCTGCCGTTAAAGACAAGGCAGAAAACTGAAGCAGAGTAGGAATTATAGAACTGGCCTTTACCTGTATAAATCAGTCTGAAAATACATTTTTTTTCATTCAATCTCAAAACAGAACCAAAAGCTATGTTTTTGTCCCTGAGAAAAACATGTCCTGTGGATTTTAGAGTTCTAGTGAGGTGGCTGTTAGGGGAAAACCTATAATTACTGACACAGTTGGAGCATGAGTGACATGTTTCCATTCTAATGGGCCATTTTCAGTTGCATGCCACTGTCAAAATTTCACATTTAGGGCTCACATTGTTGAGAATCAGTCTCTTTTTTCTTTTTTTAAATTTTCAACAAAAATATTTGTTTACACAAGTGAAAATAGTTAACTCTTGCTGCTGCCACAAAATGATTGTGGCTTTTGTTTTTAAGCTGCTCTAGTGCTTTAATAGTTTGGAACATATACTGTAATTGCTGTCCCAGGCAGTTGTGAAGGCAACCATGAATACCCTGTGGGGAAAAAAAAAATCTGTGAAAAACATTCATACTAACAGTTCACTTCACAAGGAAAAGAGATGGTGTGAGAGAAGAGAGGGAATCAGGGAGCTGTCGGCAAGAGATTTGAAGCCTGGATGTGTCTTGGTTAATGAGTAAACCAGAGACACCTGGTACAGGAGGGAAACTCAAGCAGCTGGTTCCTTAGAAAAGAGCTGAAGCTTCTGTTTGAGAGGGTTAACTTTGGAAAGGTATAGGAGAGCCTGCTCCAAGAAGGATGGCCATAAGCTAAACCCTGCTGTGGGTCATTCCCTAAGAACTTATGAGAAAAATGATCTGTGAGGGAACCATTTTGTGTTCATGTTGGCTCTGAGTTATGAGCTGTGCCTTGAGATGGATTTTGCAACTTTGTTTTACTTTTGGTTTGTTTGTGTGAAAAAAACCCCCAGACCCTTATAAGGGCAGAACTAGATAAACAAGTGTGTTGAATCTGCATCGAAGGCATGGAAGTGGGAAAATAAAGGGTAGAGTCACGCAAGGGCATACCAGCCAAGACAAATTGGCTGGGAGCAGCCAATTTGTTTAGAGATGGGCACTGAGAGGTGTTTTTTAAAAGATGAGTAGGCTTTTACCTTGTGCAAAAGCAGTCCACTTTGCGGGTGTTGAAGAACTGGTATTATGTTTTCTTAATAATGTTTCACTTTCTTAACGATAAAAATCTGGCTATAATCATGCTTTCTTTTCCTGTTATCTGAGACGTCCTTTTTTCAGTGGGTGTGCTAAGATAAGAATTAGCCTTATTTTTAAGACAATAACATGCTGTTATTTGAAGATGGTGTAGAGACTGACTCTGTTAATCACTGCCTTATACAGGCACCAAAAGGTTGTCACTCTTACCCAAGATATGAGATGAAGAAAGAATAGTTGTTAAGTTTTCATCTACCTGCGCAGTTCAGTCATGTGGCTTACTACTGAAAGGATGTGTCTACACATTTGCTCATTGGAATAAGGGGATTTTGAAGTTCCCGGGGTCCTTACGAAAAGGACCCCCATCTGGATGAGCCATGCGGCAGCGAAAAGCTGCAATTTTGAAGAGCTGCGGCTGGTGGCATGCTAATGAGGCACTGAAGATTTGGGCTAGAGTAGAAGTAGCCAATGTATAAAATGAACTTAATGGCTTGAAGAATAGATGAAAGAAATGTATTTGTGCATATAACTTCCCCTGAAGGGAATAGTTGATTGATTGAGTGGGATTCTTAGGAGCTTGGTGCTTCCTCAAGGTGCATCTACACAGCATTTCAAAGGAAGTTGGAGAAAGCCCTGATCCCCAATAGATTTGGATCGTAAGGTTGGGGGTGAGTTTCAGGACTGATGGCCACTGTGGACCCTGGGACAAAGTGTGTGCAGGGCCTGCCTCTGTAACCCCAGAAGGGGCAGGACCTCGTGCAGTTAGCCTTTAGTATCTCCTGGGCTGTGGTATGACCTGTCTCCTCAGCCCTTAGAACCATGCAGAGTGGCTAGAATCCCAGGCCTCTTTGAATTGCCAGACTCCAGGGCAATTGCCCCTTCTATCCCCACACGAGCTCCAGCTCGAGCTGCAACTTCAAAGCGCGTTCTGCAGAGTTATCTCTAGAGTGTTTGCTAATCAAAGTCTGACTCAGGATCAAACACTTGCTCTACTTGCACTAAAGCTGTGCAGATGTACCCTTGACTCTGATTGTGCTAGTAAAGGCATCATTGCAGGTGCCGTGGTTTTCTATAGGGAACTTTTGGTATCTACCACCCTGTTAAGTAGTCTGCTGAAAACAGATGCTGAGTCAGCAAAAATGGAACAAACACCTTTAAACTGACTCTTGTTTCACCAATTTATTAGCCAAAAATTACTGTTTTTTTAAACTCACTATTTTGAATGCTGCAAGCTGAATAGACTGCTCTGCAGTGAAAAGCATAGTAGGCTTAATATATACTATTTGATAGACTAATACAAGCAGTTCATAATCTTTAGCTCAATGTTAACTTTCCATTTCTTGGTTTCGCTGAAGTTTCAATGGGCTAGATCTATGCAAAGGAGGTTTAGTATTACATGCATTGGATTGGGAGAGCTAGGTGCCTAAGAGAGGTCTTCACCAATGCCAAGAATCTGGGAATTGCCCAACCTAGCCAGTAGGATGTGCAGTGCAAGGGGAGGGACCCAACATCTCAAGGGTGAGTAGTCTGTGTAGGGGATTTTCAGCCATGAACCCTCTCCTGGAGTTAGATGCCTTAGTTACATCAGCTTCTTGTCAGAGAGAGACCCAACCTATTAAAGCCAATAATCCACAGGGTACAATGCTTATCTGGGTTATATGAGAGATGTTTATAAATCCCCGATTTGGAGCAGGGATTTAAGCTCTGCTTTCTTATATTTTAGGAAGGCATCCTAACGACTAGGTAATTGGAAACTGTCCACGCCTGAATGCCCTTGTGGAAGCCGTTAGACCCTGTATAAGGATTCATGAGGCCAGAGACAGAAAATCAAGAGATTAACGTGATAGCCCAGTGGTTAGGGCATTCATTTTATACATGGGAGATTTGTGAGCAAGTACTTGAAGCCTTAAATACCTACATAGATAGCTCCAACAGGGGAAAATCCTACTTCTTCTCTCTCTCTCTTCCCAGCCTTTAAATAGGCACTGTAGAGAGATATGAGAAACCTGGCCTTAGGTCTCTGCTCCTAATCTGGAAGAGAAGGGATCTGAAAATGGATCTCCCTGTCCCCTGTGGGTGCTCTAATCTCTAGACTATATGGAACAATGAGCTTCACATATGCCAGCTGCCTTTTCTTCAGTTTAGGTATTCCCAGAGTGTATCGGGCCTTTCAGGTCTGGTAGGCAAGGGAACTCTTAGTTTAAGAATGGGCATGAAATGTATGCTTGGGAACCCAGAAGCTCAATAGCTTCACAAATTAAAGAGTTTTAGTTGTGCCTGCTCGTGTTGGCCCAAAATTAGGGTTGAGAATCAGCTGAGCAGGGATTTTTGTGGATGTTACTTTATGTTGGACTTAGATGCCGGAAATGAGGGTTCTTTTGTGGATCTAGCCTGTAGGGCCTGGATATAAATTCTGATACACACACGCAAAGGCATTTGTTTTAGCATAAAATAAATTAAGTACTTTTTTTGCAAGAAAGCGCAGTCTTTTGTAGTATTTCTAATACAATACTTCAAGAGCAATTACTGCCTCTTTAAGTTGTCATAGATCCAAACAGCCAGGATTCACAGGTGTTCAGATTTTGAGCTGAAGTGTTTGATCTTCCCACCCACAAAGAGTTCCACCTGGGGAAAAATATGTGTATTGCTTGAGTTTGCCAGCTTGGCAACTGAACCCAGCAGTGATTTATCACCACTGCAGTAAGCAACACACCACAAAGGAATCATGATGCAGTTCTCTGTGTATTCTGGAGGGAGCTGGTAAACTACATATTGTACATGAAATAGTCCCTTGATTAGCCCGCTCGCTGCCTATGAATCCTTGGTGGTGTCAGAATACAGATAAAGCTAATTTGGACTAGTTTGTATTACAGATAAAGTTCTATGTAGACTTGCAGAGAATTAACTAGATTTGTTTGAGGCAAAAGTAGGGTGACCATATTTCCCTATGCTGAATACAGGATGCCTAGTAAAATTAATCGTATTCAAGTGAGTTCAGTGGCAATCAGAACTGTTCAGTACAAATGTTCAAATTAACATCAAATTGATGGAGTCCCACTGACAAGAGATGCAGTGTAGCTGGAGTCTTTTATTTACTTTTTTAGATTTAAGGCTTGCATGGGGATGGCGGTAGGAAGGTATTAATCCCTACGGATGCACTGAGTGCCACGACCTGGGGAGTGTAGGGTGGAGCAGCAAGGGTGAGGGAGAAAGGAAACTGCCAGCCAAGCTGTTGCTGAGTTGAATGACCCAACCAGGGGCCATGAGAGCAGGAGGCACCCTGGGGTGTGTCTTGAGGCAGTATGGCGGAGCACTGGAGTTGAGTGTGGAGTGAACAGGCATAGTCACTAGACAGCAATGAGAGAGGATGGCTGGGCAGCAGAGGTGATGCATGACCAGCCACTGCCTGCACTCACTGGCCAGCGCAGTAAGCAGTCAAGGCTGGCTAGAACAGGGCCAGGAGGAAGTGGGGAGAGCCTGATGGCCAAGAGATGGCATGAAGCAAAGACCACTGCTTTCAGTTGTGGGACGGGAGGGGGGTTTAAACCCTGATGGAGTGGACAACCCCGCACGCTGCAGCCTTGTCCAATCACCAGCCTTGCACACTCACCAGCAGTGTCAGTCACTGGATCCCACCTGCCCCAGTCTTCGCTAGTGGGTGTGTGGCTGGTAAGTAAGGAAGAGGCCAGCAGTAGGACCCACCAGTATGGTGAGGGGAGAGGCAGAAAATGTGGGACAATTAGGCTAATTTTTTTTTTAAATAAAAAGGGATGCTTGCAGGAGGGTTTAAATACATGACTGTCCCTTTGAAAATGAGACATCTGGGCTATGTCTACACTAGCCCCCCCCCACCCCCCGGAAAGTATAATGGCAGCTGCAGCATTTCAAAAGTGCCGCTTTCGATCACGTATGGCTCATCTACACGGGGTCCTTTTCGAAAGGACCCCACACACTTCGAAATCCCCTTATTCCTATAACTGAAGTGTCTCATTAGCATCTCCCTTTTGAAAGTGGGGGGGGGAAGGTGGGCTCGTGTAGACATAGCCCTGGTCACCCTAGGCATGGGTGTCATTTTGGAGAGGTGGGTGTCCTTGATTTTCTAACCCCCATGCAATTTTCCCTCTTCATCCCACATGTGGCCCCTTGGCTCGTCTGGTGTAGCCTCCCTGATCCCCCATCCACAATATACAAGTCAACCTGTGCCTACAGTTTGAAAAACGGCTTACTGCAAAGATCACTTTGTGTTCTGCAAGTTCAGATAGACTGGAGGCAATGACATCCATGTTTGTGAATGAAATAAAATCCAATAGACACCCTAGCATATAACTGTGCCACGCTCTGCATCCCTTTGTCATCACTGACAGGCCAAAGACTAAATCTGTCTGTGACTAGTGGTGTGCAGAAAATGGTTAGAGTGTGTAGCTATGACCACTGCCCCATAAAACACACAGCATGGTAGTGCTCCAGGGGCTAGAAAAGTGGGGCCCCATCATTTGTATGGTTTGTGAAGGAATGCTGTGTAGGTATGCTTGGGTCACAAACAAAATAAGGAACTTTGACATTACATCTGCCAGCCTGGAAGTAGGCATGGATTACAAGGGAATGCTGGGACTTTCCATAAGCATATCACACTATACAACCATGGCATAACACAATAAAATAACTACAGGGGTCAGGCTTTCTCCTCGCTAGGCTGGAACTCTGAACTAGTGTTTGCTGTGGGTCCTTGACTAGATTCCCTTAAGATGTCCTTAAGTGCTCCCTCCTCAAGCTGTTTTTCATGAGCTTTCCCCCCATCATCTTAAGCAGGCTGAATTCTGGCTTCACTTTCCCTAGGCTGTACTCTATTCTCACCCTTAGCTCAGAGGGCTTGCTGCTCTTCTTGTTTGGAAAGACTCCCCAGTCAGACTTTTCCTTGCTTGGGCTAGACCTCAGGAGCTTCCCATTCTCATCTTACAGATGCTTCTTCACCATCCAGTCATTTAACCTGGGCTCCTTTTCCACTGCCAACATGAGGCTTTTCTCTGCAGCCAGTCAACAGCAGTTCTTCAAAGCATCTGTGTATCATAAAATCAAAAGCTAGAGACTCTCAGACTCTCATCTGCCCTGGAGAGACTGAAATGCCCTTTTCAAATTTTATTATGCTAAGGCTGTGTCTACACTTGGGCAAAACTTCAAAATGGCAATGATCATGACCAAATCGGAGACTACGAATGAGGCACTGAAATGAATATTCAGCACCTCATTAACATGCTGCCGGCCACAGCACTTCAAAAGTGCTGCGTTTAGCTCACGTGCAGCTTGTCTATAGTGGGGTTCTTTTCAATAGGGCCCTGCAAACACTGAAATACCTTTATTCTGATCAGTTTGCAGGGTCTTTTTGAAAAGGACCTCTGTGTAGATGAGCCACACATGAGCGAAACACGGCACTTTCGAAGTGCTGTGGCTGGCAGCATGCTAATGAGGTCCTGAATATTCATTTCAGTGCCCTGTTAGTATACTCGATTTGGCCATTAGCGTGGCCATTTCAAAGTTTCGCCCAAGTGTAGACGTAGCCTAAGGTCTATTTAATTTACGCTAATCACATTCAGAGGCTATTCATTGAAAGAACCCTTATACAGGTAGGGAAGCAATAGCCTCATTGTTTCAGTCATCCTTCTGTCCCCTTTCTTCATGTAAGGCTGAGAATCCTTATACCATGATAAGGAAACTCAGAAAAACAGGAGAACCCCATGTCTGTACAGGTGAGATGGAGTTGTTAGTGTTTCAAAGTTTATTATTTCACAACAAAATGATAAAATCTTAGCTGAAACCCAATTGAAAGGATGTTTCAATTAAGTCGTCCTCATCACTTCACAAATTACTCTCAATGAAATACAGTTTGTTTGTTTTTTTATTTTATTTTAAAGCATGGTCTTCTCTACAGAGTGTTCCTTTTACTATGGCCCAACATAGGGATGTAAGACTAGGGCTTTTTCACCAGTCTAAAATACATTGATTTAACAATATTTAAGAGAGGGTGGATTTTTGTTTGTTTAATGGGTAAATATATACTGTGTGTGTGTGTGTGCATGTGCGCGTGCGCGTGTGTGTGCGCGTGCACGCATGTATAAATACACATTTCCCTTTGCTATTCCTTTTATCCTGAGCTACCATGATACCTTTATATGACCTATAGTTTCTTCTTTACCAATGTCCGTTGCTTAATTCTTAGATGAGAGGCAGGATATGTAAAGTGTAGGAGAGGAGGATGTTTAGACGTTCATAATAGTTTACTAACTATATAGAACCTCTCTGCTAATTCAGCTTGGAATGACTCAAGGTGAATAGGACAAACGTACAGAGAGAGGATGGTTTTAAAATCGATGTTTTTAATAAACTAATATATAAAATCAAATACAAGCCCTACTGGTGCTCAGGCCTTTGCAGCAGTAGAGTTGCAAGTGCTATGAATCAGAGCTATATCCTTTGAACCCTCAGCAGGCCTTCAATCCATACAATGACAGGGGAAAGGTAAATCAAACTTTGACACTCCCTTGTGACTGCTACAGTACATCAAGTAGGAACCCAGTAAGCACTCTGATTCATGAGAACACTTAAGGATGTGCTTGCATCCATCACTATTCAGCAAATCCCTTAACACACATGCAATCTCCAAGCATTTGGACTTTGACTTTAGTGAGACTTAAGCATATGCTTAATTTTATGCCTGTGGTTAAGGGTTTTGCCAAGTATAACTTGTTTCTTTAAGTAGGCCCTAAAGGAAGAAAACAATCCCATTGCTCAACAAATAGGGTTTTACAAGATGGTTTTTAACTGCACCTTAAAATTATATTAAATATAATGGAGCAAGATTAAAACACTTTAACTAGTATTGTAACTAGCACCCTGCATAGTAGAAAGCTGACTTTTTTGGGATCTAAAGAGGTACACAAATTTTCCTGCTGTGCTGAAACATTAAATTGATTTTAACAATTTTGAGAAGCTTTTTATTTCATTAAATATTTACAGTCAAGGTCATTTAAGCAGTTTCTTCCCCTCCCAAATATTTGCTAGACTGTTATGATAAGCCAATCGTTTATTATATGACTAAAGACTTCTGCCTGGTGAATGGCAGATGGTCAATGAAAGAGGGGGGCTTAATTATCCATCTGTAACAGGCAAAGAAAGTAATGTTTTGTCTTTAAGCATTAACATTGCATTTGAAATGTCTGGTCTGTGGACACAGCAGCACAGGTGCCTTTCATCTGTTTCAGTGGAAGTTTTGAGCTCAATGATTGTTTATATGGATTCTCACTCACTTGTCCTGTTATCCTCCCACTGGCTGCATCTACACTAGCAAGTTCCTTTGGAATATCAGGCCCTTTTCCAAAAGAACACACTGAGCATCCACACACAAAATGGACTTTTTCAATCTAAAATTGAAAGAATGTGGCTCTTCCTCCCCAAGCCCTATTCCGCTCCTGGATTAAGAAGAGCACCTCCTTTTCAAAGCTTCTTTTGGAAGAAAAAAACCCGTGTAGATGCTCTGCAGGCCATGGTGTCAGATTTTTCAGTCCCTGGCTTGCTCTTTCGAAAGAGTTGTGGGGCGGGGGGGGCGCTGTATGGATGCTCTCTATCAAAAGAACAGATTGATCTTCCAATCTGCTTTTTTTCTTTGTGGTTGCGCTCTTTTGAAAGATCTTCTGGAAGATCATCTCTTGAAAGATCATTGTACTGTAGATGCGGCCAGTGAGACAAACTGGGAGACACATTCTACTGAAATAATAACAAATGCAAAATGGTTAAATGTGACTTGCAAGGAAGACAACTAATGAGCAGCGGTGGGGAATGGTTTTAGTGCCACCTTTTTGTTTTTTTTGTAAATTAAAAATCAGGTCTGTATTGTGGGGTTTCCCCCACTCTTGTTTGTTTCTATGTTATAAATATCTTGTATTATTAAGGCTACTGTATGGGCATCTTTTAGCAAAAGTCATGGCCAGATAATGGGGAGTAAAAAAAAATCCTCGGGTCCTGTGAGTTGTCCATGACTTGTTCTAGCAGTACCCATGACTAAATCTTGAAGGGGTTGGGACTGCAGCACCTGCTGCTGCTAAGGGCCATAGAATGCAGCTGCTTTGTCCATCCAGCTGTAGACTGCTGCTAGGGCAGCCCTAGGCTCAGCCACACTGGCCTCTGCAGAAATCACCAAATCCCCTGTATTAGCTAGTCTGTCATTATCTGAGATCCTATGAGTGAAAGTGGCGTTGTGACAAGAGCCTAAAACCTGATAATCTTCTTCAAAAATAGTATTTAAATGTGAGTTATCTTATTTTTAAACCTTAATGTCACCATCTATCCTGACAAAACCATTGGAGAAGAGCTTTCTTTGTTAGACATTCAGACATCACATGACAGCTGACCTAACTCTTACTCCAGTTTTCATAGTCTTACAGAAAATAGTAGCTGAGATAATATATCTTGAAGGTAAAAAACAAGCAATGAAAAAATAAAATAAAGGCCAGTTATTTCTGTTCTTGATTTCTATATCACAAAGAAACAAAAAGCATGGTATTTTCTTTATAGGTCACCTTTATTAATTTGTTCTGTACGTTATCAAGTCAGTTTTATAGTGTTAATAGTCTATCAGGTTGCCTCTAAAGTCTTAAAATATTTTTGTGTTTAATAAATGCAATCTAAAATGATTACTTTCTTACCATATCCAACTTATTCTTTAGATGCAAAACAGGAACAATTCATGAATAAGAAGAGTTATCTGGGTAAGTAACTGAAAGATCATATAATGTAAGAACCAACTAGATGGTAATAAGACTACAATATTACAATAGTGAAAGGAGAATTCAAAATTGTTCAATAGTTTGGTTTTGATGTTTATGTACAGCTGTTTTGACTCATTTTATGAAAGTGAGCTGATTCCTTGTTTCTTGCTCTTTGATAATCATTTTGGGTCAATTAATCGATATAGACAAAAACATTGTGATAATTTTGGATGAAATTCATGCCGACTGTTTGTCTAAAATGATATACTGGGGATACTCTTACAGCATTGCCATTATACTACTGTTGAAAATCATATTTATTTTTCAATATACTTTGTTATTGAACTGGAATCTGACAAAGAAATGTTCGTTTCTCAAGAGTGTTTGTGGAAATTTCAACAAGGTACAGGTGTCTGATATTGGATTCAGGGCACAATTTAGATTTTTCTCAATTTAGAAGATGAGATTTCATTGAGTTTAAAGCATAATCTTTCTGATTATTAGTGATTGATGCATCTGAACTCCCTTCAGGTTAAGACCGCTAAAAATTATGCTGTAAACAGCTATTAATTGATTTTTGTAGCAGTTCTGCAGACAAGTTTTAAGCATACTAGTCAACGGCTGAAAATAGACTAACTAAAATCAGCAGTTGCAGTGAGAACACAAAATAGTTACCATGTTATGAGAACAAAATAGCATGATAGAGTTATCACAAGTTACCTTAACTCTTGCATGTACCTAATTTTGAGGGACACCATACATTTCAGTTCCAAATATACAAATTTAATGTCCACTGACTTTTGTCTTGATAAGTGTTCATATCTGAAATGAAGAATTAGTCAGGTCAGGTGATTTGTTTTATGCTATAGAACGCTGAGGAAATTCATTCCTTTCTCTTCTGCATGAATAACAGTTTGTGTCTCATACATTCCGTTCTTCATTTTGGCCTTGGCAAGCTGAGACATATGGTTTCTGCAGAGCTGTGAGAATAGTTACTGCATTATTTAAAAATTCTAGGAGATACTACTAAATAAAATCTGAAGTGTTGATGTGTTACAGCCTGAAGTAATATCACCGTACTAAAACTTCTCCAAAATACCCTGGTATGTCTGCTTTTACTTATGGGAGGAATTCTTTCTCACTTGAAATGCTCCACTGAACTGGATAGGACCAAATGAGTGGTTGTGGGTTACTCACATGTGAAGGTGCAGAGTCTCAGGACTTCCAGTAGTGTGGTCACAGCATGATGCTTGTCTACTGTTTAGGTGCACTGATGTCATGCAAGAACTTCTACTTTATGACAAAACTTTGCCCTTATCATATATAGCTCTTTGAGGAGTTAATAGAGGTTACTAACTGTGTAGAGGGATTTTAAACCTTTCTGCTAAATCAGCTGAGAATGGCTCAAGGTGCATAGGTGAAACATACACTGAGATTAATTTAATTACTTATTGCAAAAAGAAGCAGCATGCAAACTCCATTATTGCTTGCTACCAATTTCATAACAAGCATGGGGACAGGATTAACCTATCCCATGTTGGAAGACCATAATTCTTTGGAGCCACGGCATTTTGATGGGTAAATAACCTAGTCCCTCTGCCCCAAGAATATTTAGGGAGCAGTAGTTATATCCGACAGGGTAAAGAATTCCTTGGCAAATATGGAGACTGAACTGATCCGTACCCTACTAGCACTGCCTTGAGGAACCAAATTCTTAAGCAGCCTTGGAACTTCTCACTGGGCTTGCGCTAAACAGCTGGATTGAGAAATCCATGGCCTCAACAAAGCAAAATCACAGAATTAAGTTATCAGTTTTCTTGGACCTATAACTTTTCCTTCCTAATGCTACTTCATTCAGTGTGGTGCTAGAACAGGTTTCACCTCTGTGCACTGAGCAGAGTGGATGAAAATGTGTTTAGTATATTATAAAGTGGAGCCTTATTTTGTCTTTTGTGAGCAGATATTATTATACAATATTTGCTGTTGCTTTCTGTGTTTCTGAACTATCAAAATCCCTTTGTATGACTTCTCTGTTCTTACTAGCATTCACAGCTTCCTTCAATTTTGGATACATTATGTATTCAATTAATAAGCTGTTGTTCTCTCTCCCAGAACATTAACAATGATGAAAATAATTCCTGTCAGCAATCCTTATCCTCAGTTAACAGAGCCAGGTCTTCAGCAAGTGTAAATCAGCTTAACTCCTAAAGGCTTTTCATGACAGTCCTTGGTCCCAATTAGATGCAGTGACATTTGTCGTTAACCTTTCTTCACACTAATATTTTAGCCAATTTTCAGTTCATAGGGTAGCTTTTTCCATCAAAGATATGGAATTGTTTTCCACTCTAGCTTTCAAAAGAGACAGTCTCAGATGTTTGAGAGGGCTTGCACCAGAGTAATGGAGAGTAGAATTTTGGCTTGTGTTCTCTTAATGATGTGAGATTGAAAACTGTCACATTCATCTGTGAATGGTCATGAAGTGAAAATGGCATTTTTCATACAGCTTTGCCTGGAAGCTTTCAAGAAACTCTTAAATAGAGTGGGCAGCACTAGCAAGTCTCCTTGGATAATCCATTGAAGGTCCCACTGCAGTAATTCTCAATTTTTATGTAAGTCATGTCTTAGGTGAATTTTTAGCTAAAAATGCCGTGCCCTATGGTTTCTCTGTGTGTGCAAACCAATCGCCCTCTTTGCATTTTAAGGGTTGTTGTAGCATACTAACCTCCCACTCAAAATAGTGTGATGGTGAGAAAATGGCTTCTTGGTCAAATAATGAATATTTGAAAATTGCCCTTTCAGCCTAATGATTTGGATTCAGCCCACCTCTCTCCATTTTCCCTTTCTCTCACCATGAAATGAGGAAACACAGAAAGCATTCCTCTGTTTTTCTGAAGACTTAAGGTCCCCTCTTCTTTCTCCAAGTTAGTAAAGTCCACCAGCTGTCTCCTGGACCTCTTACTCATGGTTACCTTTGGGAGCTAGCCCTGTGAGTCTTTTTCACTGGATTGGATATTGGCTGAAAATTGTGATGAAACTACACATACATTTAAAACATTTTTGCAACCTTGTCCCAGCTTCGTATTAAGCAAAACTCAAACTAGGGTGCTGAAGGGAAGGCAACCCCCACCCCCATGCTCTTTGCTGGTTTTGCCTCAACAGAAAAATTCCTTACTGTGATCAAAGCTGATGATGGGTTAGACACACATCATCCTGGAAATGCAATTCAGACATTCCATTAGAGGGCAAGGAAGGGGTGTGTGTGTAAACCCTGCAGGATGGCTGATGCATGCCACAAGAGCTGTGAATGCAAAGGGGCGGGTGAATGAGTCAACCAGCTCTCCCACAGTCTAACCAAGGCAGCAGGGAAAACCTGACAAATCCTCGCAGCTTCCCTTCCTGCTTCCCTATTTAGGCACAAGTTTTGTGTGTGTTCTGGGTATGGGGGGTGGGGGAAGACCCCAGACTAGCTAAGCCTCACCTTCTCTCCCCCATGATCCCTTGTGAGCCTCAGAGTTGTCTCTTTCCTGCTAAGCCAATTGAGCACCCCTCTCCCGCTGAGATGGATGACATTGCTTTCGTGTTCCAGAAATGGCTGTCATGCACTGAAATAGGGACCAAGGCACAAAATGACCTCATATGCTCATGTGTTTGTCTGTGCACAGTTAATGTTTTGTGTGGTGCATGGGGTGTCAGAAGTAGTTACCTTTTGAAAATCCTCTATTCAACCAGAAGTTAAAGTTCTATTTTTCAGACTGAAAGTTTCTTTGGTTTTTGAAATCTTCTTTGATTCCTCCTTTCCCCCATTTGTGGTGAGTTCTGACTAATAAATCTCTGCTTAAAAGTGCAAACTGCCTCTTATCTTAAGAATAAAATCTATAAAAAAATTTGTGCATCCATGCAAACCTTTGGGTCAGGAGACTTGGGGGATAATAAATGTGTGTCGTCTGTTCCCTGTAAACTCTTTTGGTCTTGAAATGCTAACTGCTTTTGTTCAATTTCACAGGTAGTTTCCTAACATTTACAAAACAGATACCACAGGCCAGCTGCCAGGTGCATAATCACTTCTTATGCTGCTGTCGGCGTCCATAATCCCTCAGGGAGATGTTTTACTTCTTGTTCTTTAAACTTAATAGTGTATTTTCCCTTGTGATTTTTTTTTCTTGATGTATGTTTTTTTTTCCTTTCATTCTGATACGGGGGAGAGGGTGGAAGAGATGAGAGAAGCACCAGTGGGGAGATCTAAATCCGTTATAAGTGTAGGAGGGCGGGGGAGAAAGACGGTTTGTTCATTTACCCCATTTTTGCACTGACATAACTCACTTTGGCTTCTGTTCAATTACTCTTACTTTACACCAGAACTGTAGACAGGCTGTTGTTCTTAGTGAAATATTCTACTGCTCATGATTCCTGTACAGAAATCACACTGTTATAGTTAAACATACCAGCTTTTCTTTAACTAAAAACAACATTCTGGTGTCCCCACCTATGTATTAGTTCTCCCTTCATACTGAAACTTGATATACCTGTTTCTGGGTGGTACTTCATTTCTTCTTTCATAGGAAAAACATAGATCCAGCAAAACTTAAACTGTAAGTAGTACAAAATAAATTTAGACCCTTATCCTTGAAGATGATTGATCCTCAGCTTGGGCTCAGCCATGGTATCTGAGTCTCTTGATCCCAAGATACCCTATGGGAAAGCCTGGTCCTGGACCAGTTTACTGTTCCCACAGGGCATTCAGCTTGCCCTCAGCTCGCATCTCCTCAGAGCCCTCTTTACAGTCTTTTTCTGGCTACTGATGGGACCTAGAAATGCTCCTATAGGTTGCTGGCTGGATGCAGCTCTTCAAGATCCTTGCTAATATAAAGGTTGGAGTGTTTATCTGCTCCTAATAAGTAGATTGATGGAAAAGGTGAGCAACTGCCTGAGGTTGAGCTCCCCTTACTACCACAGCTCCCTAGCATTCTTCCTCTTTTCCTGGGAAAACTAACAAACATGGATACATGCATGTTTCCCTTCTGTGGCCAATTTCCCCCCACTCATGCCCCCTTTGAAACTTGACTGCTTGAGGTGGGCTATGTTCTGTTGGTGCACCTCTTTGGGATCGCTGTTCTACACAGACTAGTGTACACGGCTAACCTGAAGGCTTGCACATTCTCTTTATTATTGATCCTCCATACCTCTTAATAGAGGCCCTTGAGGCATAGCTCCAATGTACCCATGGCATTGCAGCCTGCAGAGAACATAAGACATAAGTTCAGCCAGTCTTGGCCTCTGGTGGGAGGGCAAGCCTTCCACAATCATACAAGAGAAACCCCTCTCTTGTATGGGACAGAGTAAGAGAATCTCCATGATGGGACCTTTTTAGCATGTTTTATGAGGAGGAATTAGTTTGGTATCTTGGTTTTAGAGGCAGGTCCAAACTACTAAGCTTTCTTCTCTTCAAATGTGATAGTATTGGATTTGTGGTTCCCATTTGAACTCATGTCTGCATGGTTTGACAGCCTCCAGTCTTTATAGTTTTCAGTTTGGGAGTAGCACATAAATACCTAATAAAATATTTGCATTTACTGACTTGTGCCACATCACAGCTTATGTAATCTAGTAATAGGTAATAAAGCTGTTTCTGAGGCATGCAAATGCAATACCCACAAAAGCGTCCAAAGCCCTGAGATCTCCACCATTTCTTGGTTCCATTTGGGCCATATGTAACTCGGAGCTAGGCGGTCCTCTCCCACAATTTTGGCTCTTCTGCCTCTAGTCCAAACGGTCACCTGGCAACCCAGAAGCAAATTAAATGAGAACAATTTTTTTTTAAAGGTAAGTATGTTTATGTGACCCTGAAATTTGGCTTGCCTTGAAATGAAGGTTTGGGTCAGTTCTGAATTGATGATTATGCTCATTCCTGCACAGGAAGAAGGGCAAATAACAGGATCCTTAAACAAGGCAATTTCCCAATGTTGCCTAATTACTGGAGTGCCTGTGCTGAGTAATGTGCTGCTGACCTACTTGCAGAGTGTTTAATAGTCTTTACATTTCTAATTTCTTAAGCTGCATCAGGTGGGGGATGTTTGCACATAAAACTATGTAAGATATATAAAGACAAACTACTTGAAAGACTTATTTACCATCCTCCTACTCCATGGCTAGGTCTACAGCAGCCCAAATCTTTGAAATGGCCATGCAAAGGGCCATTTCCAAGATTACTAATGAGGCACTGAAATGCATATTCAGCGCCTCATTAGCATGCCGCCAGCTGCGGCTCTTCGAAATTGCTGCTTTTCGCTGCCGCGCGGCTTGTCCAAGCAGGGATCCTTCTCGAAAGGACCCCACCAACTTCGAAATCCCCTTATTCCTATATGCTGTTAGGAGTAAGGGGATTTTGAAGTTCCCGGGGTCCTTTAGAAAAGGAGCCGTGTCTGGACGAGCTGCGTGGCAGCGAAAAGAAGCAATTTCAAAGAGCCTCAGACAGTGGCATGCTAATGAGGCGCTGAATATGCATTTCAGTGCCTCATTAGTAATCTTCAAAATGGCTATTTGCATGGCCATTTCGAAGATCTGGGCTAGTGTAGACATGGCCCACATGAAACTTCTGAAAGGTACTTATACAGATACCTCCAATAGGCCCTACTAACTAATGACTATTATTGAATGTTCTGGATCGTTGGTTTGAGGGTGTACTGTTTGATTTTTGTTTCTGCTAGGAGGGCTTGTTACCTGGGGTGGGAGGGAGGTGGGGAGACTATGATTCATCTAGTTAGCAAAGGAGAAGACTTTTACGTGTGCAGGATACATTGCTGCAGCCTTGTCAGCTATTGCCTGGAGGGTCTTTTCTTTTAGTTCCCAGAACCCTTTTTCAAGTAAAGTTGTATGATACATTTCTTCTCCAGCTTCCAAGAATTTAAAATTCATAAGATATAATTAAAAATTGCAATGCTCCCATGCTGAAAAATTTAAAAAAATAATAAAAAAATGTATTGGTAGGCCTTGAATAGTTACAAAAGAGAACTAAGCATCCCACTATTTCTCGTTACACCTGTGGGATTCCATTGTGAAATACCACAATGGGAATGGGTGGCACAGATAAAGATGGACAAATATCTTGGAGGATAGTTTCTTCCTTCTTTCTTTCCCACTTGCCAATCTGCAGTAGTGGACACTATTGCTAGAGACAAAGATGCCTTGTTATTCTGTTCTGTCTGCCTGCTTTATCACCTGTGAATCCAATTATCTTAACGACCCTTTAAAATCTATAAATGAATTTGAGATCCATAAGTAAAAATTAAATATACAACTTTGCATGGATTCTCCATCACTTGACATGTTGAAATCCAGATGTCTTAAAAAGATTGAACCACAGCCTAACAGAAGTTGTCAGCTGAATGAAGTTACTGGGTGAAGTTTTATAGCCTAGGTTATACAGGTGGTCACACTAAGGCCATGTCTACACTGGCCCCTCCCTTTCAAAAGGGCCAGGCAAACATGGATCCAAAATGTAAAAGATACTAATTTGCATATTGAGCACTTCATGGGCATTATGGTGGCCACTCACCATTCTGGAAGAACTGCTTGTGAAATGCAAAACAGCCATGAAGATGACTTTCCTTTGCAAGGAAGCCCTGCTTCCAAAAGCACCCTTCTTCCTGAAAAAAATTGGGAAGAAGGTCACTTTTGAAAGCAGGGCTTTCTTTTGAAGCAACTGTATCTACATGGATGTTTTTCATTTTGAAAGCAGCTCTTCTGGAACAGCGAGTGGCTGTCCTTATGCAAATGGAGTGCTGAATATGCAAATTAGTGCCTCATTTGCATTTTGCTCCACTGTATTTGCATGCCCCTTTCGAAAGGGAGGGGCCAGTGTAGACACGACTTAAATGATTAACAAGATCCCTTCTCTCCTTAAATGTCCTTTCCTTATCGATCACTTTTTCCAATCTTTTTCTGGAAATTGCACACTCCTTGATGGGGCTCTAAATATATTTCCTTATCTTTCAGTCAAGTCTCCTGTGTATAATTTTTCCCTATTCCCATTTTCCTTAGATGCTGAAGCCTGGAGCCTGATCTTCTGAATCTGGTATCTGGATCCTTGGATAAGAAAGATTTCCCAAGGTAAAAGATGCTAGAGAATCAAATTTAGATGCTCTAAAAGTGAATGTTAGTCTCTATCTGCATTAGAACTAGAGCCAAAACAGAGACTCTAACATTGTCATCTAACCTGGTCATGAGTATGGTTCTATCATGTGAGATGGCTTGTAGTGTAGTTAAGTTTTATAAAGAAGCTGAAATGTTCTTCTGACTCTGTAACTCATTTAAGGTACAATTTTCACCAAAGATTGGAAACATGTTTTGAATATTAGGGGACAATAAACATGTAGGATTCTGGAAAAACATGATAGAGTATTGAAAAGCTAGACAGAGCCTTGGGTGTCCAATGTTGTATCTTCCTTAAGCCAGAGCAACATATACTCAATTTATACTCCCTTGGAGACAGTGAACCAAGTTAAGGGTTGTAAGTGTAGCCTATCTGTCACATGAGGTTAGCAGTAACAAGGGCAGGTTCAATGTCCAGGACAGACCTGCCAACTGAAGGGGGCGTGGGGGTCGGTGTCAGTTGCCCCCAGGCCTGCCATGTTGAACGGGCTGGAACTCCAGCCACCGTTGCTGCCAGAGTAGCAGCGGCTGGTGCACTGAGTCCCTTTGAAATGTCCAGCTTACTTTGCACCTCTTTGCATCCAGGCCTAATGTAGCATGTTGGGGGCTGACTGCCCTAGTCCTGCCCCTTCAGCTTTTCGCCCCAGGAGATGGGCCCTCCGCCCACCTTGCACCCAGGCTTGTGGCAGTTGTTGACACATCTGGTCCAGGGCTTTGTCTTGACCACACAAAATACAACTAGCCCAACACCCTTTCCCTCTCCCCTGCCAAACAAGCAATCTAAACGCTACTGCTTAGAAGCAATACTTCTCTGCCCACAAACAATGAGTCCACATATAACAAATTATAACTTACGTGGGCGAAGGATAGCTTGTTGGTTTGAGCGCTGGCCTGCTAAGTCCAGTGTTGTGAGCTCAATCCTTGAGGGGCCCATTTAGGAATCTGGGGCAAATAGATTAAAAAAAATCTCAGGCATGGCGAGAGGTCGTTCTGTGAGTGCGGGGGACTGGACTCAATGACCTCTCAAGGTCCCTTCCAGTTCTATGAGATAAATCATATGGAGATATATACCTATACATATAAAAGGGACAAAACATTAGTTTGGGGAAACTCCAAAACCAGCGTTCAAAAGCATGCATCCATAAGCAAACCTGACCTCAGAGCATTGGCAATGCCTCTGCCTCAGCTTCAGACCTGGAGGTGTGCCAGTCCAACAAATGAGGGTCCCTTAAGATACCAATACCCTCTCCCTCTGCCACATCCTAAGCACAGTTGACTCTTTGGTTATCAATGATGTAGAGTTCAGAGGGGGTGTTCATAAGGATTCGCCTCTCACACCATGTCTGCTGCTACCGTTACAACTGGCTCACAGCTCCTACTGCTGTCTGTCTGTCACTGTGCTTTGTAACGTCACTTTCTGAGCTTCCACCCCTTAATAGGGCTCTCAGTGATCGCAGAAAGATAGGTTGTCCATTGTTGTTCACTGCTATACTCTCTGCACCTCTGCTCTAATGATTAACATCCAGAACTGCTCAGAAGTGGCATCAGTTCCAGATATAAAAATTCTCAACGGTCTCATCAGTTGTCTTTCAAATATTGGAGAGGTGCAGGTCGAAATGAATCTAAGACTCCTTAAGCAATGCTCATACCACCAGGTAAAACACTGCCTCCTCCCCTCTCCCCCCACCCACAACCCTTCACTAGAAGGTGGCATCACTAACCCTTCATAGCAAATGAGTTTTAGTTTAGGATTACGCCTTCAAACAGGGCGCACTTAGCACAAATCTGCTGCCCTTGCCTTGTACCAGAAGGGTACCAACATTTCACTACCCCGGCAGATACCAGAGTAATCTGTAACCCCAAAGTGATCATTTGGGCAATGTAGTTCCATCTGCTATGCAACTTTCCTGACCAGATGGACCAGGCACTGTAATGGTGTCTGTTAAGCAATCCTAACTGTACATCTAGGCAGTGTAGGTGAATCTGTGCAACCAGGGTCTGATCATAATATCTCCCTCCAGGCCCCATAGTTCATCCCTAGCTGTTAGGGGAGAGTTCATATAGACCCAACTTGCATAAATTATGGGCTGGCAAGTGGTTGTGAATTTGTGGCAGCCTAAATAATTGATGTAATATGTACAGTGAGTGATTTGGGTTAAAGTGTCAATTACACTAGCTTAGGCTCAGTTGGATACATTGACACAAAAAACATGTCTGATTTGGTCCACAGTTCTTAAAACAGTAGCCTGATGGGTAGGGAGATCACACGTTAAGAATAAGGTAATTTCTCCAAGTGTTAGAAGCTCTAAAATATCCAGATTTAAACATTTTTTATTCCGCTCCAAAGCAAATGGTGTCACTTATTCTGAAAACACACACATGCTCACTGCAGGATTCAGTGAGTTATTTGCCAGAGATTCACACTCTGGCAAACAAGCCCCTAGGGTCAAAGAAAACATGTGGACATGCCTATTTGTTTGCCTGTTAAGCTCTCATTCTGTTAGCTTTCCTCTCTCTCAAAGAATTTATCTGATCATTTTAGCCAGGTGTAGTAGAGAGGCTGCTGACATCTGTACTAAGCAGTCTGGTCCTACTCTGAAGCAGTCAGTTAAAATTGGTGTGAAGGAAAAAGCAGGCACTTTGGGGATGGGGAAAAAAGAAAAGAAAAAAAAAACTTTTGGGAGAGGTGGGATTTTGTTTTCCTTTTAAAGTATTTTTTGGAATGAAAGCAGAAAAGAGTCTAAAATAGTAAGATTCTGGCTGGCAAGGGGTGGCAAGACCGAAAGAAAAGTGTTTTTCTTTTAAATATCTGTATTAATATTGGCTCAGAACTGAGAGGAAAAAAGCCATGCATTTTAAAAAAAAAACGTCTGATTTGTTTATTAGGAGCATGGGGGTGGGGGGTGGGGTGGGGGTGGTGAAGGGGGTCAGATGATATGCTCAGCTTAGCTACTAAACTGGAAAAACTCAAGTCACTATAACTTCTAAGGGCAAGACCCCTACGTTACTTCTGTAAGCAAGGCACCTGGCAAAAGAGGAAAATGTGTGTCTAAAACTTGGAACCTTCACAGAGAGCTCAGGATCTTAATCAGGAGGGGAACAAAAGTGTGGAGAAAGTAGCAATGAGGTCCACTAAAGGAGAAGAGCATCCGTTCCTCCGCAGCTAGGTGCTAATCATTTACATGTATACCTGAAGAAGTAATTTTTATGGTTTCAAGTTGCAGATGTCCACTTTATTAGCTATGTCTAAAACAGCAGCTAGTATTTTGGATTTGAAGGCACAAAACCACGTGAGGGGCAACACTGAAGCACACGTACCCATCTCCAGATCTCAGGCTGCACCTAGATTACACCGATTTGTCAATAGACGTTTTTGTCTGAAGATATCTTCTGGCAAAACGTCTGTCGACAAATGGCAGCCAAACTGCCGAGTGGATCACAAGAGCAATCCACTCTGTCAAGAGAGAGCGGCTGAGCTGTCTGGCTGCTCTCTCAACAAAATGGACAACCAGAAGCACAGCAGACTGGGCTGCCCAGTGTCCCAGAAGCCCTGTCTGTTGTCCAGACTGGCTTTCTGTGGACAGATCTGTGACAGAGGCGTTATGCCTTGTGGGGAGCAGCAGAACACTGTCAATAAAAATGCTGTACTCTCTTGATTTACTGTTGACGGAATGCCTGGGGAATCTGGACGCTCCTTAGGTTTTGCTGACAAAATGCCAGCTTTGTTGACAAAACCCTCTAGTGTAGATATAGCCTCTGAGCTGTATGCCAATATGATACCTCAGTCCTCTGGGGATCATTGAGTGAATGAAAGAATTATACTTTCCCATATCTAGAAGGGACAAGTTGTACTGCAGTGAAATATATTTCCCATCCAAAGGCACAGCCTAGGTTTTCAGATTTTTTTTTTAATATTCCCTGAAAATAATATTTTGTGTGTGAACAATTCAGCTATACTGCAGGATGATTCATCTCTGCTTAGGTGAATCGTGCCAGCGCAATCCCTAAAGATCATGATACTTCTACCCCCTCCCACCTTTTTTCCTCAGATGAACTCCTTTTATTCTTTATGAAGTCTCTCGGAAATAATCCATACAGCCAACGTTGCTCTTTGAGGGGTTTTAGCAGGGGTGTGACTGTGCCTACAAGCCATGTAAACTAAAGAAAATAAGGTTCTTTAGAGCACCATAATTCAGGCTGATAAAGCTGTCATATGTTTTGTATTTGTTCTCTAAAATTCCCCAATTGTCAAACCATGCATTAAGGAGGTGTTAAGTGCTCTTTTCTAGGGATCCATTCTATATGTCAAATTCTTCCTCAGCTGCTGGTCTGATTCCTTTTGACGTGAACGGGCACTGTGCGTGAATATCTTGGTGTAGACTTCACCCTGTGGCAGGATGTGGCTCGTTATATTTCAGTACTCTGAAATTATTTCTCATGTGCTTATCCCACTTCCTTCACTGTTCTAAACCATCTTTATATTTCTTGCAACAGTTTGCTTGCTCTCTACAAAATTGTTTTGCTATCTAGTTCTCGCTGCAAGTATATGTTACAGGAATCTTTATCTCATGTAGACTGCCTATGCCTGAAATTGTCGCCTCAGAGAAGAGGCATAAAACAAAATTTTCATGTATAGGTTGGACCACCTTGGTCTGTCTATCTTGAGAACTGACCACTTCTAAACCAGGCAGTTTACCAGACTGGGGCAGGTCAATGCCAGCCTCTATGTACTGGCTACTGGTGCCTGCAACTGGCCACTGACCTCAGTTGCCAGCCTAGGCTTCTGCTATCAGCTGTCAACCTGGATCTCTGATCTGGAAATATCCATGGTCCTGCTGAACCATTTTTTCCTTCTTAGTGGTTTACAGCACCCATAGGATCACTGACTATGTTGGATCACAGATGTTGCTGGTCCAGAGAGTCCTGAGCTAGAGATGTTCAATCTGTCTTTTTCTGTATTTGACAATGTGTCTCCTTCACACCCTTCCTTCCCTAGCTTCCTTTGATGAGAAGAATAGGGAATTCACCGGAAAGGTGTAGCCAGACAGCCAGCCCCCTCTCAGACCAGCATTGCCGTGAAAACAAGGGAGCCAAAACAACAGGGCACTTAACGTAAATTCCAGCACAGCCTTTGAAGCTGCGAGAAAGCACAGGTGTGCTGCTACAATGTGCCTCTGGGAACATATACAACGATTAGGCTCACAGCAGGCAGAGGAGCTGTGACAGACATGGCTCTTAGCCCCTACTGATGACATGATGCACACACACTTACATTCCAGAAGGGAAAGATATTTACTCTAATGTCCAGTAGTCGAAACTTATTGTTTCTCTCCCTTGCAAGTGTAAACTACTCTTGCGAGAGCTGGCGTCACCCAGACAGACCAGCCCCAATTTGGCATAAGAAAGGAGAAAGAGAATAAAGGAGTACAGAGGTATAAGTATGGGACCTACAGCACCATGGTTTTTGAGTGCTTTTCACTATCTATCTGCTGGTCAGATAAGTGACAGCCTCCCAAGGCTTCTGCAGCTAAGAGGGTCCCTGAGCCTTGTCCCTTATTCGTCTTTCCGCGGAATTGAGTGACCGATCCTGGCTTGGCACCGCTGGAATCGAGAGATGCAAGGAGGGTAAGAAGCGCCCACACCTGATCTCCTGTCTTTAGTGTACACATATTTTGAAATAGAGCTCTATACTTTGTTTTCTTTCTTTGGGATCGTGGCTTCAGTTTTGTAACTTGTTTGTGTGTGTAACATCTATACATTTAAATAAGTAGGCACTAGCAATTTTGTAACCACATGATTAGAATCTAGTTTAATAAATTTTGGTAACCGTTTGTGCATAAGCCTGACTAGTTTCTCTGGGTTACTGTAAAGCAGCCAACACAATTAAAGAACCTCAGCCGTTTTGGCTATAAAGCCTGGCCATTAGGTGAGAGTACTAAGAGCCTAGCGTTGAGTTGTGCCGCCTCCACGGGGCAAACTCTTGGGGCACCTGTCAGTCAATCCTGACTGCCCACTGCAAAGGGGCTCTGAGCTCTAGCAGTTAAAGTCACGGGTGTGGAAAGGCTCTTAGTGCTGCCATTGGGGCACCTGTCAGTCAGTGTTGACTGCCCACTGCGAAGGGGCTCTGAGCTCTAGCAGTTAAAGTCACGGATGGTATAAAACGGGCATAGCTGGCACCTCACCAAACATCCTTGGCCATCGGCTAACAAAAGGGCCATGAAATTCTCAGAAATGAATGTGGGACTAGGACATCAAATCTTGAATGGGTGTGGTGGCTTCAATCTTGTCCACTATGGAAAATGGTTTCTTTCACCTAAAACAGTGCTAACACTTGATATCCTTACTGCAATCTTCCTCCAAGAGGCTGAGGATTGAATGGACTTGGAGATTCAATTGTTCATTCAGCCCTAGAGCTGTCCCTTTCAGGGGATGGCATGAATGAAACAGTGTAGGGATCGTTGCCCAGCCTAAGCCTGTGCTGTACCTGTTTGATTAAAACACACCAGACAGTCAATCTTTCTAGTCTCCTGAGCATGAACAATAGAATTTTCAAAAGTGCCCAGGTGATTTAGAAACACATCCCATTGATTTTAAGTGGCACTCATGCTCAGAAAAATGTTGATAGGTCTTGTGCTCAAGCCTCTTGGGCATTTTTGAAAATCCCACTCTAAATTCTTATACAGTTTATTCCCATTTATCTGAAATCCTAGCCAACCCTCACATTGCCTCCTTTGTGATTAGATACAAGTTGTAGAGGGCATGTATTTGATTGGGAGGCGGAACAGTAAAAAGAAGGAACTTGGATAATATAGAAGAGGTCTTTGATGTGCTCTGATAACACCATGCCAGCCTGCCCTACTCCAAGTCCATCATCAATCCTTGTGCCTGCAGTGATCAGGTGTTGCGGCAAGGGGTGGCAAGACAGAAGGAAAAGGAAGGAGTGACAAACCCTCCTCAGCCACATAATCTCTAGAGTTATTGAGCAGAAATTCATGGTGTGGACTGTGAGGAGGAGAACAGGCCCTTGACTGTGAGGTTGGCCACCCTAGTGCTGAATGGCTCTTGTCCTCTCAGTCAGCCAAACAAAAATTTGGGTCCTGCCTGATATTTGGATTATTAGGGGTATGCTATATGTCAAACCCTTATCCATCCCCATTAAAAACAAAACAAAACAAAACAAAACAAAACAAAAAAAACTGCTGTCATTCTGCCTTTTGCTCTTTGGGAGAACAAAATGTCATTCCTTCAGGCAGGTCTCTGTGTCAGCAAAGCTCCAGTGTTGCTTAACAGTTTTCACGAAAAGAAAGTAATATCCAGAAATAGGTCTTTTCTGGACATAAATATGCCTGAGCTACTTTGATGTATCTCAGAATGACAGCAAGCATCCCTGAAGTAGCACCATATTATATTTGCAGACTGAGACTTAACAGTACTTTGAGGCAAACTTACTTTTCAATTCCTCCAAATCATGCTTGCTTTGGCTTAGGAAACTGGGATTGCAATATGAAGAATATGTAATACTTTTGTGGCACTTTTCATCCATGTAGCTCAAAGTGCTTTAAAGGAAAGCTAAAAATAATGGGAAGGAGGAAAAAAAAGTTAAATTCTCCCTGAAAATTAGCAAACCCTAACCCTAGTGGTCATTCAGACCTGAAACTACCAGCCCACCATGACCTCTCCTTGGTTATTTTGATTTTTCTGATACGATCATACTGTTCTTAAACACTCTTCTAGAAAGAGGACCCTGTTACTGTGCAGTCCATAGGAGAAAACATTTCCATGTAATTGAAGCTATTGCTTCAAGAAAAGATATTTTGATTGAGCCAAATGCTTCCCTCAGTATCAGTGGGACTGAAAATATCAGTCCATATGTTTGAAAATAATCCTTTTTCGGGGGGCAACTGAGAGTGGTGCTTGCCCCGTAACCATTTTATGAAAAACGTGTAAAATACTGATTCTTCATCTGGCTTAGAACATCTATATTTGTGACCTATATGAGGAGTGTTCTTGAAAGACAAAGCCCTGTAGTGCCATATCTCTTCAAACTTGATTTTTGACAAATTGCAAATACAGCATATTGATTAATTTATGTCTTGTGCTCAGTATCACATTTCACACCAGGACTGAGAGCACACTTGCTTACTCATGAATGGTAGTTTACGTTAGAAAATTATCTTCAGGGTGGCTGCGTTAAAAAGCTGTAGTGACTGATGAATAGGAGGAAAATTATTGTGACAGGTTTATTTTTTTATTAAGCACTTCACATTTTCAGTTTTGTCATTTAAAATTTATGGGAACTTCTATAAAATTACTTTTAACATTTGTAGTGGAACAGTAACTATTCCCCATTGGATTTTCATTTTCTGCATAAACCCTATATCATTTCACTTTTCAAGGGGAGGGAATAAATTCCAATCTGAATAGAAGGGTTTAGGGTCAAATGTATGCCATTGTGATTAGCAATATTAGATAATCTCCATGAAGTTTATTCTGATAGTTTTTTTGTTATATCTTTTTTTTTCCTAAAAGAGACATAGGTGTTACAGCACTGAGGGTCACCATACCTAACACTTGTGTGCTTAGAAAAATCTCAGGAATAACAGTAAGATCCATAAAGCTTGGCTCCATATACAATAGTTGGAAAGAGATGGACACCTTTAAATGCAATCCACCAAAGCCAGAGTGGTAGGTGTGAAGCTGCCTAAGTTAGCCAAAGGAAGATGCCAATGAGAGAAGAGTGCTACAAGTCAGCATCTGTCGTGGAGTTTGGTGACTAAATTTGGGTTGTAGGCAGGTGCCTGCCTCTACTAGCAACTCACAACTTCGAACCCATCTCCTGGAGTCAGATAGCTTAATTTCTTCACAAAGAAAGCTCTTTCCTTCCCATCCTGTGTGGTGTGGGAGAATGTCTGCATTAAGTTCCCACCCCTACTTGAGGAAGAGAAGTCATTGGTACTAATATCTGCCCTCTCTGAGTTGTGTGTCCTAATCACTGAATTCATTGTTGTCTTTGCCTCGATATGAAGATGAGGTCTGCCAGAGGAAAAAAATTGTTGATGAGACTTAAGACAGCTTGTAGGAGTCTGGAGCTAGGGCAGCGCCTGTAGCTCCGGAGGGGACCGCAGCCACACCGGCGGTCCTGGGAAGCCCAGCCTTTGGCTCAGGGTGGCACAACAACCAAAAGGGTTACAACACAGGCCCAGCCCTTAGTTCAGGGCGGGCAGCAGTTTACAGTATATAGTACAAGCCCGGCCCAGCCCTCAGTCCAGGGTGAGGTAGCAGTTCACAGTTTATAGTACCAGCCCGGCCCAGCCCTCAGTCCAGGGCGGGGCAGCAGTTCACAGTTTATAGTACCAGTCTGTCCCTTAGTTTGGGGCGGGGCGGCAGCCCAAGGGTTTGGAGCACAGGCCCAGCCCTCAGTTTGGGGTGGGGCAGCAGCACAAGGGTTTGGAGCACAGGCCCGGCAAGGGTTGCCCCGTGAAGGAGTGGGGTAGGGGGTCGCAGGCCCTCCCACTCCACTGCGACCCAGCCTGGGGCCCTGGAGGTCACTCACACACGACCACGGTGATGGGGATCTGGGCCGCAACACACCGCCATGGGTTCGGGAGTGTCATTCCCCGGGCCACTTCCTACCTCTACCTCCACCGGGGGAAGGTCCCAGTCCATCTGGTCAGGGGGTCTCTCGGGGTTGGCCCCCTCCAGATCGTCCACCTTTGGGGGCTCTGGCCAGTTGGTCATGTCCACATCATTGGGGTAGTCTGGCAGTGGTAGCATGGTGGGCCCGAGGTGATCCTGGGCCTGGGGGCTGCAGGGGTCCACCAGAGCTCCGGGGCAGGCCGCTTCTGGGGCCTCGGGGTCACTCGCCCTTGTCAGTCTGGCAGGCCCGGGTTTCCTCCAATGCAGGGGGTCTCCACCAGCGTGAGGGTCCTGGCAGGTGTGGGACATCCGGGTAGGTCCCTTGGGGCATCCGGATCCGTGGCTGGCCTGGCGGGTCTGGGCTGCTGGGGGCTTGCTCCTCTGGACCGCTTGGCCAGTAGCGGGCTCTCTGCCCCTGGCGCTGGGGAGCTTGCGAAGGCGCTCCCTCCCTGCCTGGAGGCCCAGGCTTTAATGGGTCCCAAGCCCCGCCCTTGGCTCTTCTGGCTCTAGGCCCTGCCCTCTGAGGGGCGGGCCACTGGTGTTCTGGCTCCGGGCCTGCCCACCAGGGCCTCTGCACAGCCTCTTCTGCCTCTGAGTCAGCAGGAGGCCACACTGGCTCACTACACAGCTGAACAGTTCAATGCATGTTCTACAGTTTTTCCATGTAGGTGACAGGTGATTGTTTGGATAAAGCCCATTTCCTTCTTCCTTTGCAGTTTCTCAGCCTCTTGAACAAGGTGTTCCTCTTCAGAACAGGTTTAGGTTTGAAGTATGATGTGACACCATTGCAGTCTATTATCTGGTAGCTCTTTCCAGTTGAAGAAGGGAGGCAATTGCCCTCCCTGCCCACATAAGGTACTATTTCAGGGTGACTTCTGGTTTGGTGTGATTGTCTTCCTATCTGATACAGAAAAACTTCTCAATTCAGTACTACTGACACCACTCCAGTGCTAAAAATATTTTCAATATATCAGTCATCACTTGCACCCACAAAGAAGATAGGGGAAGACTACTGAATTGTAGACCAGGACCTCAGTTTCTATTCACAGAAACTAAACCAGTCCTGAAGGTTGCAATGGATCCTATGTTCAATCCCCACATTGATTAGCTGTCCAGAAGAATTGGCCACCCAGGAAAGAAAAATGATCAGTGTTTTTCAGGGGTTCACCACCAATGACAGTTTTGTGGTACAAAAGGATAGCTTGTTCCAGGACAGGCTGGCGGAGCACCTGAATCTTTCCTAGGCTATGATGGGTGGCTTTGGAGAGTTCTAGTGTGGACTGTCAGGCAGCTTTGTTGTACACAAGGGTAGCACAATCATCATACTGAAGGTTGGTAATAACTGTCCTGATTACCTTAATTTTATAATGGAGAAACTGTAGACTGAAGAACTGGCCATTTGTGCAATACTCAGTGCCAATCACAGCCCTGCTTAACATCAGTATGGATGATGAAACTGGTACATCTCCAACACATTGCAGAGGACAGTGACAATTACTCCCTCATGAATTAGCCTGAGAACATGAATGAGTTTCAGTGGATAACCAAACCTAGGCAGTACCTTCCATGTTTCGTGATGAATGGAATCAAAGGTCTTAGGTCAATAAATGTCATAAACAATACCTATTGCTTTTCTCTACACTCCTCTTGAATCTGTCTTGCTATAAAAATTGTCAGGCAATGTCTTGACATGGCGTACAAAGACATTGGGATTCCTGAAGGATATCTTTGGTAAGAGGGGGGAGATTATTTTAGAAGATAGAAAACAGGAACTTCCTGGCTATGGAGAAGAGAAGAGTACCTCCGTAATTCCTACACATTGAATTGTCTTCTTTCTTAAAAATTCTTGCAGCATTGTCCTTCTTTTGATTGGGATGTATTTCCTCATTAATCCAAATTCTAACAAGTAGCTGAAGTTTTTGCCCATATACTATTTCACCAGCTTTGAAGAGCTCCATGGGTATGTCAGGTGCCTTGTTGCTTCTAAACTGACTGACTCACCAAACTTCCTCAGAAAGCAGGAAAGAATCAGCAGGAAAGAATCAGCCAAATGTTCTATAACTGGATGCTGAGGAATGGACTCAATGGTGGCCGCTGAGACTTCAGATTCATGGTTCAATAGTCTCCTGAAATGCTCCTTCCATACTTCCTTGAGGGATACCTTGTCCCTAAGAAGGATGGAGCTGTCTTGGGATCACAAAGGGGTTGTGCTGCTTGAACTTGTCCTATAGACAGCTTTCACTCCTGGTAGGTGGGTGGGGGGAAGCTTCTCCTGTCTTGTTGATCGGTGAAATTCTTGATCTCCGTGGCCTTACGATGAGTCTCTTCTTTTTGCTGATGGGTAAGTTTATTTTGCCACAAGAAAAATGTGCTATTTTTTCATAAATAAGTGCCTGGTTTTTCTTGTTCTCATTAAACCAGCCCTGATGGTGGCAAGTGGAATATCCAATAGATTCAGCACATGTCCTGTAAATAATGGTCCTGAACTCATCTTAATGGCTTTTGGATGCCATCATAGGGATGTAGGATGTATGGTATGTCAGAGGGCTTCTCACTGAAGTGTTGATGAAGACTCTTGTAACTAGCATGATTTTGAAATGCCTTGATATGAAATCTCTTCTGCATTCGTCTGGGTTGTGTATGATGTTTGTGTTATAACCTGCATGTTTATGGACAATCTGACTAAACGATGGTATGTCCAGAAGTCAACTCATGGTTTGTACAAGATCAACATCAGAATGATCATGGGCTCAGACAATGATAGTCAAGACCATAGTACCAACCAATATGCATGATCATTACTGCATAGATTCCCACATTTTATGAAAATGAAGGCAAGGAGCAGTTCTACTATGGCCTTGATGTAGTTCTCCCTGCTACAGCCAATGAGGATGAGAGTAATTTCAATGTAAAAATTTGCTGGCATCCTGAACTCTGGAGAAGTGCCACTGGAAACAAAGAGTGGAGAAAATTTGACTCTTTAGAGCATTCTTATCCTCAGCCTGATATGCCTGTTACAAATAGCATCTTTAGACAAATGATGAATATAAGATCACTTGGTGGTGGTGGTGTTGGAGGGGCATTTTCAAACCACTGACATTTTCCTGAATAGAACCATTGGATTATAGTAATCTGGGTCCCCATAGCAAGCTGGGGGAGGTGGTGGCTCCAGGCTGCCTAGAAGGGGTATGGCTGGGAACTAGCCTACCCCAGGCAGCCCTTTAGGGCTGCGCAGCCCATGCCATCTGGACCCCTAACAACAATTTAAAGGTCCCAGGGCTCCAGCTACTGCCACAGCAGCTGGAAGCTGCAGGCCTTCCAGAGTTTTATTTAGATATATTACTTAGCAGCAGGTTTGCAATATGGTCTCCTGGTGAGTATGGTGGCCTGGAAGTCAGGGGACCTGCCTGAGTAGTATTCTTGACTCAGCATCATGCATTGCCTTCCCCTCTCTTTCCCTTCCACCCTTCGTTTTTCTTGTTTATGTACAATGTAAGTTTTTGATGACATTTTCTTACCATGTGTCTGTTTAGGGTTTAGAACAATGGGGTTTATAAGTTATACATGTTACATTAACACAGATATCATTGAACTGTTTCTCACAAATGTAGAACTGTGGATTCTTAGAGAGAGCTTTGAGGTCAGGGGAACTAGTCTTGCTGCTTTTAGATATGGGTTAAATCATTATCTCAAGAAAAACTATCCTTTGACTGAGGTGAACAAGAAAATGTTCTTTGGGTAAATAGGTCCTTTTAACTTTTAAATTGGATTAGAGATGGCAAGTCATAGAAGCTGACAATCATGTTAGTCTTTACCTCCTGTTTGTGCTGAATAAAATAGTTGTTGGTATTCTCCAACTTCTCCAACTTTTACTTAAATATTAATATAGCTGAATTTTTACTCATCCTTCTAAGGAAAAAATCTTTGCGTACACTGATCATGACCTCTCATGATCAGTGGGCATTAGAGGACATAATTTTTAAGCTTCCTGCAAAAAAGGGTACTTTAGTGCAAAAATGTAATCTGATTTTTTTTATTGTTGTTATTAATGGCACTAAACAATGCAATCTAAACTGTTTATAACCTTTATAGAACTCTAGGTATTACCTGAAAAAGAACAGTGTGTGATAGTGTAGTTTAATATTCTGCACCATTAGATTACTCACTTTAATGTAGTCTTTGCAAGGCAATTTACATGTAATTTTTTTCAATAGTGTAATAACAACACTCTTCATTTACACAGCACTTCACATAGTCAAAACACTTCACAAGAGTTACCTGTTCAATTAACCCACATAATACTTGTGGCAATGTGTAAATAGTATGATCATAATTTTATCAATACAGAAAATATAATTGACTTACCTGAGCACTCACAAAGGTTCAGTGGCAGAATTAGGAGGCAGATCTTCTTGATTCCTAGGTTTCTATTTATTCTTTCAGAGCATGTTGTAACCATTTTGATAGTGGTAGATTTTTGTTGTCACTTGTAATTCTCAATGTTATGACCCTCTTCCAAAAGACAACTGTAATTTATTAGAAATGCTAGTACCAAACACTTGCAAGCACAACACAAAATATGAAATCACAAGTATGAATTTGCATTCTTCTATTGCCTTTGTTCTAACATGGAGATCTGGTGTTGCGTTTACAATCGACAAGGCCTTGTGAAGACGACACACTTGCTTTAATCTTTGCCATCAGACTTAAGGAGCAAGTTTGTCAGTCTTTCGTGGGGCAGGAATCAAAAGACACAACATTTGGAAAGGCTTGGTCATGGAAACCCAGATCACAAGAGCAGCCAGAAATGTGTGTGTGTATTTTTCCCCCCATCTTTGACTATTTATTTATGGGTGTGTCTACACTACAAGATAAAATTGAATTTCGAAGAGTTATCTCTATATTAAAATCTCACTGTCTTCACAGTTAAGACCCTTATATGAATTTACTGACATATAGTACTAATTACAAAAGATCACGTTATGGGATGGGTATAGCATCAAATTCGAATTTAAAATCTTGAATCAAGGCTAGTGTGGAAGTGCCATGTCCTTAATTTGAATTTATCAGCCTCCAGAAGTGTCCCATATGTATCCCACAAAGCTACGTGGTGACCCTCCATGTATGGCTGCTTCAGTGTAAGCTGCTCTCCAGCCAGGTGCACAGGAAGAAGGTCACAGGAAGCCTGCAAAGTTATGATTGAATTTGAATTAGAATTGGAATTCAGCAGTGCCCAGCCCTGCAAATTTAAATGGCGCCCATTATGAAAAAAATCCTTTTCCCATCGCATTGCACTACATTGGTAGCCATCACACTACATCGGTAGCAATGGTATCGCTAACCATCTATTGCAATCATAAGCACTCAGCGTAGTGATCTGCCCAGTACTTCTCAGGGTCACAAGAGAGCCCCAGCATGGACCCATCAGGAGATTCTGGATCTTCTTGCAATTTGGGGACACCAATTGGTGGCAAAGAGACTTGGGGTGGCCAAGAGAAATGGGACAATCTATGATCAGATGTCCTGTGAGATGACTGCCTGAGATTACTTCCAGCACTCAATGCAATACAAGGTGAAGGTGAAAGAACTCCGGCAGGCCTACCAAAAAGTCCGGGAAGCCAGCCAGTGGGAAGCCAGCCAGGGGGAAACCAGCCAGTTTCATAGACCTACTGCTATTATGAACAGCTGCACATGTTTATGGGGAGTGACTCCACCACAGAGCCTAGTCTGAATTAAGACACTTCTGAAGGCCCGGGTATGGAGTTCGGGGTGAGCCTGGAGGAGCCGGGTGGCCCAGTGGAAGGGAACATTAGTTTCAGCAAGGTCAAAAGGTGTCCATAAGTATCTGAAACATCACTTTTCAATGGCCAAAGGCACCTTCCACCACCGTTCTGCACCTGTGATTGAAGTTTTCCTTGCTGGGGTCCAGGGCTCCTGTGTAGGGTTTCATAAAGCAAGGGAGCAGAAGGTAAGCAGGGTTGCCCAATATAACAACAGGCATGTCCACATCACCAATTGTCAAAACAAAAAGCAGTCAAGTAGCACTTTAAAGACTAGCAAAATAGTTTATTAGATGAGCTTTCATGGGACAGACCCACTTCTTCAGACCATAGCCAGACCAGAACAGACTCAATATTTAAGGCACAGAGAACCAAAAACAGTAAGCAAGGATGACAAATCAGAAAAAGATAATCAAGGTGAGCAAATCAGAGAGTGGAGGGGTGGGGGGGAAGGTCAAGAATTAGATTGAGCCAAGTATGCAGACGAGCCCCAATAGTGACTCAGAAAGTTCCCATCACGATTTAAACCATGCATTAATGCGCCGAATTTGAATATAAAAGCCAGCTCGGCTGTTTCCCTTTCCAGAATGGTGTGATAATTCCTTTTCAGTAACACACAAATCTTTAGGTCATTGACAGAATGCCCCATTCCATTAAAATGTTGACTAACTGGTTTGTGGATCTGGAGTGTTTTGATGTCTGTTTTGTGCCCATTGACTCTTTGTCTAAGGGAGTTAGAAGTCTGTCCAATATACAAAGCATCT
The DNA here is from genome assembly GCF_033958435.1 of Carettochelys insculpta. Taxonomy (NCBI): domain Eukaryota; kingdom Metazoa; phylum Chordata; order Testudines; family Carettochelyidae; genus Carettochelys; species Carettochelys insculpta. The sequence continues at coordinate 56,095,687 of NC_134140.1, forward strand.
GGGCATTGTTTACAGTCAAGCTCTTAGGTACAATCGCAGTTGCTCTGATCCAACTGACAGAGACCAAAAACTACAAGAACTTTACCAAATATTCATAAACCTGAATTACCCACCAGGAGAAGTAAAAAACCAAATCGACAGGGCCAGATGAATACCCAGAGACCAGCTACTCCAAGATCGGCCCAAAAAAGCCAAGAACAGAACACCACTGGTCATCACCTACAGCCCCCAACTCAGACCACTGCAACAAATTATTAAAGACCTACAACCTATCCTTAATCAGGATGCCACACTCCAGAAGGCCCTGGGTGACATGCCTGTTCTCTTCTACAGACAACCTCCCAACCTCATGAGGATCCTCACTAACAGCCACAGTCTATACCCTGGGAATACCAGTCCTGGAACCTTTCCCTGCAGCAAAGCCCGCTGCCAGCTTTGTCCACATATCTTCTCTGGAAGCAGCATCACTGGACCTAACCAGGTTACTCACAGAATCACGGGCACTTTCTCATGCTCCTCTACTAACATCATATATGCCATCATGTGCCAACAATGCCCAGATGCTTTGTATATTGGACAGACTTCTAACTCCCTTAGACAAAGGGTCAATGGGCACAAAACAGACATCAAAACACTCCAGATCCACAAACCAGTTAGTCAACATTTTAATGGAATGGGGCATTCTGTCAACGACCTAAAAGTATGTGTGTTACTGAAAAGGAATTATCGCACCGTTCTGGAAAGAGAAACAGCCGAGCTGGCTCTTATATTCAAATTTGGCACATTAACGCATGGTTTAAATCGTGATGGGAACTTTGAGTCACTATTGGGGCTCGTCTGCATACTTGGCTCAATCTAATTCTTGACCTTCCCCCCGACCCCTCCACTCTCTGATTTGCTCACCTTGATTATCTTTTTCTGAATTGTCATCCTTGCTTACTGTTTTTGGTTCTCTGTGCCTTAAATATTGAGTCTGTTCTGTTCTCGTCTGGCTATGGTCTGAAGAAGTGGGTCTGTCCCATGAAAGCTCAAACTATTTTGCTAGTCTTTAAAGTGCTACTTGACTGCTTTTTGTTTTGATAGTGTATAGACTAGCACGGCTTCCTCTCTGTTACTTATCACCAATTGTGATTTTCTAATTGGGGAAAAAATTTCCAGCCAGGAGCTTTTTGTACAGTCCAGAATTAAAGAAGATGCATGCATTGTGAACCCTCCCTGACCAGCCAACATTGATGTCAGTGAAATGACCTTTGTGATCTACTAACCCCTGGAACACCATGGAGAAGTATCCCTTTCTGTTTATATACTCAGAAGCCAGGTGGTCTGCGGCCATGATGGGGAGGTATGTGCCATTTATTGCCCCCTTGCAGTTAGGAAACCCCTGAGCAGCAAAGCCATCCTGTATTGCTTGTACAATTCCCAGGGTCACAGTCTTCCTGAGGACACACTGACAGATTGCATGGGCCACCTGCATCACCACGGACCCCACTGTAGATCTGCCCTCCCTGAACTGATTTGCCACCGACCTGTAACTGTCGGGCATTGCAAATTTCCACAGTGCGATCGCCACTCGCTTCTGAACCATTAAAGCTGGCCTCATTCTTGTGTTGCTGCACTTCAGGGGGCCAGCACATCACAAAATTCCGTGAAAGTGGACTTCCACATGTGAAAGTTCTGCATTCACTGCCGGTCATCCCAGGACTCCAAAACAATATGGTCCCACAAGTGTGTGCTGGTCTCACGAGTCCAAAACTGCCATTCCACTGTCACCAATGCATCCAGAGCAGCTAGCACCTCTGAGTTCTTGGATTGCAGTTGGGAGATTTGCTCTTCCAACCCATCATTGTCATGATTACCATCAGCAACATTATGATACTGAACCATCACTGAGCTTTGTAATTGAAGGAAAATTGTGTGACAGCCAGTGTGGTTGCCGAAATGATGTGCACTATAAGTTGAAGTATTTGGGGATCCATGCTTGCACTGGAATGCTGCAGCAGGAAATGGCGCAATCTCCACTTCCTTTTTATGTCGCTACTGGTGCTCTGAATTCTGGGACAGTGCTTGGAATTCTGGGATTCAAACATGAAACACCCACAAGGAACCAGGGTTAAGAGACTGTGGGATAGTTACGCACAATGCACTAGTCATGCTGCCGAACTTGCGCAGGGCAATGGGGACACAGAGACTCGACATGGAAAAAAGGTGGGTCTAATTTCAAGAAGCTTTGCAGATACTTGATTTGAATTCATAATCTTGAGGTTAAATAGTTGAATTTATTAAAAATCAAATTTATCTCATAGTGTAGAGGTAACCTATGTCTCTAGCTTTGCAACAAACTATCTTGTGCCCCCAGATAGCTCTATTGGCTGCAACGGGTTCTATGCTAGGTTCATGCAGTGGTCATTTCAGGGTAAAGTCCGATTGTTCCTACCTCTCAGAGGGGCCAACTAAAGTGATTTATTTATTGTTTTTTAGATTTATAAAGTGGGCTTCTTGATGGGGCTCTCTTTGTGCACACAAGGTGTTTTGTAGAACTCTACTCTGGCCCAGTTGGTGTCATGAATAGATGGCTTACAAACAACAGCAGGGAAAAGTAATTGAAGAGACATTTTAAATCCCTCACATCTAAATGGTAAGAGACGCTAAGGCTGCTTCTACTAGTTCACTCTCCCCTCGAAAGTGGCATGGCAATGTGGCAATTTGAAGCAGGCTAATGAGGTACTAATGTGCGTATTCAGTGCTTCATTAGCATAATGGTGGGTGTGTGAATTTCAAAGTGCAGACTTCAAATTGCAGATTGACAGTGTAGATGCTGGCAGCTTCAAAATAAGTTTCCCACTTCAACATTCCCTTATTCCATTCTAGTTTTGTGGGAGTAAGGGAATGTCAAAGTGGGGTGCTTATTTTGAAGGTGCCCCCATCCACACTGTCAATCTGCAATTCGAAGTCTGCACTTCAAAATTCATGCGACTGCCATTATTCTAATGAGGTGCTGAATATACATGTTAGTGCCTTATTAGCCTGCTTCAAATTGCCTCATTACCATGCCACCTCCAATGGGAGAGTGAGAGTATAGAAACAGCCTAAGAAGGGTTGTCCTTTACTCCCTAAAAGAAAGAGTACAGTGATAGTTTGGTAACAGTTGAAAGCTGAGCCCGTTGGGAATATTATTAACAAAGGCCAATTCAACACCCCTATAATGTTTTACAGAAATTATCAGATTCTGTTAACTACTGACAAACCACAGGATTCCATCAGAAACTTGTCTAGTTTTCTGGCAGTCTGCTGAGGAGTATGACCTTTCAGGTGCTGTAGTCCTGTGGCTGCTCTAACTTGTGGATTGCTCTTAAATTTTTTTTTAAACCAAAGGAGAGATTTTTAAATGTAGCCATTGCATATTTAAATTAAACACACACTCCCCATGATGTTCAAAGCACAATAAATTTACAAATTCAAGCACTTGGAAGTTAGAGAATATCAGAATTGTCTGATATCTGCATCCTTAATTCAACACCCTGGTGCATACTTTCATTCTGATATAGTCTATAATTACATTATCAAATATTACTGTTTCACTGGGATCCCTGCCTCATTCAGGATACAGAATGGATTGTGCTCACTTAATAACTATTCAATATTTGTTCTATCCTCATTGTTCAGCATAGGGACATAGGGTTTATTGTGGTACACTATGCAAATCTTGCTCTGAGGGCAAAACCATTAATTATTTCATGGGCTTTCCTATGGTATTCATCTCTATGGCATGAGTGCATCACAAACATTCATTGATTTCATAACATGCCTGTTAGACAAATGGATGTTATCCTTATTTTAGAAATGGGAAACTGAAGTCCAGAGAGATTAAAATTAAATTTATCTTCTAATTTTAGGTGTCCAAATATAAGACTCCTAGTAGCTGATTTTTTTCAGAGTATTTAGCATTATATTGCATTTTATATTCAAAGTTTAGCTATAATTGGCTTCAGTTACTCTTATGAGTGCTTGGCACTTCTAAAGATCATACCATAAGATCTCAAGTCAGGCTCTCATAAACTGAGAAACACACAGGCTGGGTCTGCACTTGCCCCCCAACGTTAAAGGGGGTCATGGTAATTAGGGCCACAGGAGATTACTAATGAAATGCTGCAGTGAATATGCAACACTTAAGTAGGCTAATTCTGCCCCGTGGCAACTTTGAAGCGTCAGACTTCAAAGTGCCAGCGTGAGTGTAGCTGCGGACACTTCGAGGTGCCCACAACTGCACACATGCCAGCACTTTGAAGTTTGATGCTTCAAAGTTGCCATGGGGGAAAATTATCCTAATGAGTAATCTCCTGTGGCCCTGATTATCATGCCACCTTTGAATTTCGGGGAAGTGTAGACAAGCCTACAATGAGTGATCACATTTGAAAAGTTGGGTTTAGCCTCTGTCTGATGTGGAGATAGAATTCCGTTCAGCTACCTCAACTGTCACTGTCTGAAATTCACCATCTCAGTTATTACACACCTTCCAAATTTTGCATCTAATGAGGAAGTAAACCTACAGACAAAAGTTTGGTTTGCTACATACTGATTCGCCTGTCCACAGAATGAGGTAGGGGACCCGTGTGCAAAAGAAAAAAAAAAAAAGGCTTCATAACACTGAAGCCCAGGGGAGCTAAACAAAGGTTCGCACAGATTAACCATTATGTGAAAGTGCTTTCCACACATTTATGGGCAAACCCCTTGAAATGTTCCAGTTTGACTTTAATGTTAGTAGGAAATGCAGAAAAAGACCAAGCAATAAAAGCAGTAACCCATGGTTCAGTTTAGTCTTTTCATCTTGAACCCTTTTAAAAATCTTTCAGTAACACTGTCTTTATTGAAAGGAGTTCACATGGTGTATAAAAACTCTGCTACACCTAGCAAGACTTCAATTATGTAAACATGTAGCACAGGGGTTAACTGTTTGCTGTTACCATTAATTGTGACAGAAGGAAATGGTCCTTCACTAATTGGCACAAATTGGTTTAACAAGAGAGCATTGAATTGGAGTGCTGTTCGCCACATGTTAGATACAGCAGTGAAAGTAAGATAAAAATATAAACCTGTTTTTGATATGCATATGTGGTTCAGAGAAAGCTGTATTAAAGCACAACTATAGGTTTCTAAAGAACCATACTAAAATTTCTTTCAGTTCATCTTGTTTCTTATGCTTTGGTGTTTATCTGGAGAAAGATAACTGAAGAATTGCAGAATCAGAAAAATACTGTTTAATAAATGAATTTTTCTTATTATTTGTGTTTCTAACCTGAAGATTTGAAGGGGCTATAAAATCATGAGAAAACCTTATAGAATTGGTGTAGAATTTGAAATCCCATAAGGTTTACTTTCTAAACTGTCAGGAAGATAAAGATTACAAAAAAGCCATTTGTCTCAAGCATATCCTGAATCACTAGTGCCAGGCTATTTTTTAAAAATATATATTTAACTAGCATAAATGTTGCTTAAGGAAGAAAGATAACTGCTCAGTGTTGATAGCAGCTCTGATCTAATTCAAGGGATAATGTATCAGGTTCTCCACCTTCCTTTTCAAATTTGTCTTGTGCTAGTCTGTCTTTTTACATATAACTAACTGGAAGAAATGCAGACTGCTGGAGAAACCTTAGAGGTTTTGAAAAGTGTTCTTGTGTCATTCTCTAGAATAGATGCAGGCATACACCTAAAATCAACTTCAAAAGCCATTGGAGCTGTGGTGGTCATATCATATGACTGATGAGATTTTAATCCATATTTCTGTAGAAAAATGCAGCTGCCAGTAAAGAATAAGTGCACAGTACATATATTAAACTATTTCTTTCATATCCAGCATTCTATCATCTGGAATTCTCAAATAACTGGCATTTTAACCATAAGTAAATTTTAGTTACGCTTTCCATAAGTACAGTACCGTAAAGTGAAAGTAATAAATACAGCCAATACAGTATGTTTACAGTGTACAGTACTACTGTTGATAAATAAAGTATTCTGCATACATTTTTGTTTGTTTTTAATATCTAATCTTGTTACTCTTTAGTGTTAGGCATTACTAGGTATACCTCTCTATTATCCAGAATATTTGAATATCTGGCAACCTCCAGGTCCTGCGGCTGCTGGATAAGAAGGCATTTGCTGTAATATTATTGAGGTGTTTGTGGAATAGGTCTACTGCAGGTGGATTACGGAAATAGACTATTTCATATAAGGCTCTCGGATTGTTTCTGAGAAAGTTTAAGTTATTCTCACGAGAGATACCAATAGCTAATTGGCCAACTTTAAATTAGAACAATTGTGCAGAAACTTAAGGGCATTAGTATTTAAAAATGAGGGTAGAACTGGTTTTGTTCTGTGGCCCTGCAACTTGCTTTAGCTTCTCATATCAGCACCATAGAAAACTCCAGCAGGTTCATCTTTTAAATGCCAAATTTTATGAGATCACACTTAGTGAAAGAACTAATGAAAAATCAGCAGAGAGTAGGGAACTCTCAGAATTTTACATCTAGATTGAAGGCTGATTCAGAGTTGTGGATGGAAAAATAGGAGAAGGGCACTGGATGAAAGGTACTGGGGCAGTGGAATAGATGGCTGAGATTAAAGGAGAAATAATGAAGAAACATATTGATCAGCTGTTACTGGAGTGAGAGAAAAGAATTGATACTGCTGCTGATTGTTTACAACCTTTATATCTCTCTCTGCTCTGAAATAAATAGCTTTTAAGGCTTGAGCTTAAGTAGGTGAACTGGTGTTATTCTAAATATAAGGTCTGGCATGCATTTTAAAGGGATGGGTATATAAAAACAGCATTAGGAATAAATATTCTCATTTCTTGTTCTCCTATAGTTCTGTAGTTTATTCCTTTTTGTCTTTTAGTTTCAGTGACACTAGATACACAATCAAAGTGTTAATAACACTTTCCCCATTAAGCAATTAGAAATTGATCTACACTGTTGTATTCTACAGTAATAAAGAAGATACTGCAGCTGAAACTGTGCCTTTCTTTAAGGCAGAAATCCACATCTTCCATTATAGCTGCTCCACTTGATAGAAGAACATTTTTATTTTTGCTGATACAATTTTGTGTCCAGGGCGGAATTTCAGAGACAATCATCTGGCACCAATAAACATGCTGTCTTCAAGGTAAACTACTATTCTTGTCATAAAAAAACTCTGCCTCCAGGTAAGCTTCTGCTTTAAGGAATATCCCTAATGTTGTGGTGACGATATAGATTTTCTCAAATGCAGGAACTTCATGAGGACGGGATTCTTAAGTTACAATATTTTAACTCTTTTTACCCTTTCAAGTAATGTTTCATTATTAACTTGGAGGCTCATTCCAGGGAAAGTAATGATATCATCATCATCATCATCATCAATAACCGTGGGCTCAGCACCTGTTGGTGTCTGATGCCTCTCTCACTGTTTCCTTCCATCTTTGACTGTTCAGTGAGGAGGGGCTTAGTTTCTGTAGACTAGCTCCGCATCAATCTACTATATCATCTATCCATTCTTTGTGGGGTCTGCCTCTCCTATTCGAACCGTCCATTATGCCGAATACCAGGCTCTTGATTTCTTGTTCATCATTCATTCTGCAAATATGCCCAAATAGTTGTAACTTCTGTTTTATAACTTCAGCAGCAGGTTCTCTTTCGGCTGTATCTTTCTATATAATTCCTCATTGGTGACCCTCTGCATCCATCCTATTCTCAGAATTTTTCTATAACAACTCCTTTTGAATGCTAATATTCCTCTGTTTGAATCTTTCATTATCAGCCATGTCTCACATGCTGCTGAAAACACGTTTTCAAGCTGTTCAGCTTTGTTCTTAAGCAAATTACTTTGCTTTTCCAGATCTGATCCATCGCCTTCAAAATAGCTCTTGTTTTTCCTATGACAGTCTCTATTTCCTTCTTACAGTCAAGATCATAGGTTATGTTGCTCCCCAGATATGTGAACTTCTCTACATTTTCTAGTTCAATACCATTGACTCGGATCTTCATTCCTATTTCCTTATCTCCAAATACCATTGTTTTTGTTTTATCAATGTTCATAATCAGTTTGTACTGCTTCACTTCTTGGTTTAACTCCTGCACCGTTTTCGCTAGCTTCTCCTCATCTTCCTCAATGATAACCATATCATCCGTGAACCTCAAGTTGTTAATTCTTTTCCCGTGCACAGATATCCCTTCTACCTCTTCCTTGATCTTGTCCATTGCTCTCTCCAGATGTGCAATGAAGATACTTGGCAATGTTGGAGCTCCTTGTCTTGTACCTCTACTTGTTTTAAACAAACTTCCCAACTCCCCGCATGTTCTCACCACTGCCTCTGCTTTGTCATTGATATCCTTCAACAACCATACCAGTCTGCTATCTACTCCATATGACTCCAACACTGCCCAAGTCACTTTCTGATCTATACTGTCAAATGCCTTTTGAAAATCGATGAAGCAAGTGTATACGTTCTTGTTCTTTCGTCGAGCTTTTTCCACAATCAGTCTTCGTGCCAATATCTGCTATATGGTACTTCTATCTTTTCTGAACCCCGCTTGCTCATCTGCTATATGTTCTTCTATCTGTGATCTTAGTATCTCAGTCAGAATCAACATCAGCATCTTGCCTAGATGATTTGTTAGGGCAATCTTTCTGTAGTTCTTGCACTCCAATGTACTTCCTTTCTTGGGTATTGTTACTAGCACAGATCTTGTCCGTTCCTTAAGTGCCTTTCCTTCATTCCATGCTATATTATATAGTCGGTGTGTTTCCTGAATCACGCTTTCTCCACCGTATTTGATCATCTCTCTTGTGATCTTATCATTTCCAGGGCTCTTGTTGTTCTTTAATTGTTTCACTGCTTTTTCTACTTCCTCCTTTGAAATATTGGTTTCACTCTTGATGCTTGGTGGAGATATCTCTTTCAGGTCTTCAATCAGTCTCTCTGAGACACTCAGGTCCAACTGTGCTTGGTATAGGTCGGTGCAATATCTCATCCATCGCTGCATAATCTTCTTCCTGTTCATGAGCACTTCTTCGTTCTCATCGTTGATCCCCATCTGCTTCGGTTGCCATTTCCTAATTGTCTTATACACCTCCCTAGTCTTACATTTGCTGTAATACCTCTCTATACCTTCACATTACCCCTCTAACCATTTCCCCTTATCCTTTCTGGCTGCTTTTCTTACCTCATTGCATTTCACCCTACATTGCTTTTCTGCCATCTCAGAGACATCTCTTCTGATCTTTAATGCTCTCTTCTCTTGAATCAACTTCAATGTCTCCTGGGTAATCCACTTCTTATGGACATTTTCTTCTTCTGGAACAGTCTGCTCAATTGCTTCTTCTATAGCGATGGCTATCCCTGCGACTCTCTTATCTAGGTCTTTCTCTGTGGCGATATTCTTAATCTTCTTTTTGAGCGCTGCTGTGTATGCATTCTCTGTTTCTTCCTCACATAGTCTCGCCACGTCTCTTCTTTTCTTAAACTCTGTCTTACATTTTCTTTTGAGTTTTATCTTGATGTTTGTGATCTCTAGACTGTGGTCTGAGTCTATATCCGCTCCTTGGAAACTTTAGCACTGCTGTACTGACATTATCCATCTTCTTCTTATCAAAATCATATCTATCATGTTCTTGGACTTCCCATCATCGATCGCCATGTCCACTTCCTACAGTCCTTTTGTTGGAATCTTGTATTGCAGATCACCATCTCATGCTCTGTAGCAAACTCTAGTAGTTTCTCACCTGGTTCATTTCTTTCTCCATATCCATACCTTCCCATGACTGTCTCCCAACCTTTGTTATTTGGTCTAACCTTCGCATTCCAATCTCCTCCAATGATCAACACATCTTTCTTAGGTATCTCCTCCACTGTCTTTGTCAAGTCTTTATAGAATAGCCCAATCTCCTCCTCCGTACTGTCCAACGTGGATGCATACACCTGAATGACTGAGATGTTGAACAGTTTTGCTTTGAATCTCACTACCATCATTCTTGCACTCACCGGTTTGTATCCTAATAATGCTCTTCTAGCTGTTTTGCTAAGAAGGAATCCAACTCCTGCTTCATGCTTCATTTCATTTCCTGACCAAATGACTTCGCAACCGCATATCTCTCCTGATCTCATCCAACGCATCTCTGCCAGTCCAAGTATATTGCATTGGTATCTCTCCATCTCCTTCCAAAGCAGCTCTAATTTTCCCGTTGCCCACAGTGTTCAGATGTTCCAATGGATAGCATATGTGTTAGTTGTAATTTTCTTTCGGTAGCCAGCTTATTGACCCAATCCCGATCGCTCGATGGGTATTGCAGACCTCGTTTATCCAGGCGATGTCTGAGCCGGCATCTTTTATCGTTTAGTTGTACTGGCATCAGATTTCATTCATATTGTTTGATGGTCAGCGCATCGACACACATCTGACCAACCCTCGTCCTTCATCCAGGCTTGGGACTGACATGGAGCTCATAGATGCTTCATGGCAGAGTTGATATCCTCATAGCAGAAATATTAATAACCATTCTACTTTATTGAAAAGAAATTGCAGATACCATGCTGTATAACATCAATGCAACTAATCTGAAGTTCAAAATATGTTTAAATATGAAGTGTTCAGAGCAAGGGGGACTTTAGTTACTTTTATGTATTTCTGGTTTTAGGACAAAGCTTAACTCCAAAGCATTATTTTTGTCTTCAGGGAAAATGCATGACTAAGATTTCTTATCACTTCTTATCACTGCTCTTCTTTTAAAATTATTCCTCATACTTTTCAAAGCTGTAGTGGAACTTATAAGAACAACCACACTGTGTCAGACCAATCTAGGACAGTATACTGTCTTCCAACAGTGGCTAATACCAGCTACAAGTTGTACCTCTGTAGTCAGGCACCCTCAGGACCTGACCGGTGCCGAATGAAAGAATTTGCTGGACTGTGGAAGGTCAATATTGTCTAACAGTGTTACTAAAACTCCTGCTATTTACTGGGGTCTTAGAAGATATTTAGGGGTAAATTATGGCTAAATAACAGCACAGCACTGAGAGCCAGGACTGATTTCTGTAAATAAACATTACAGGACCATGAGAAACTTGACCACTCCTATGACAAGTGGTATCTTGCTAACTAAAGTGATTCTGGATTATGGGTGTTGCTGGACAGGAGTGTGCTGGACTAGAGAGTTTCAACCTGTACTTCAGAGGGAATGAACTGAATAGCAGGTCTTCACCAAGTGATCTGTCTCCTGTTGCCTGTTACTTCCTTCTGGCAAATAGAGGCTAGGGATGCTTCAGAGCATGATCTTGCGTCCTTCCCTGCCTATTAGCCATTGATGAACCTATCCTCCATAACTTAACTAGTTATTTTTTTTAACCTCGGTATAATGTTGATCTTCAGAACATCCTCTGGCAGAGAGTTTCACAGTTTGACTAGGCACTGTGTGAAGTAATACTTAATATTGCTCATTTTTAAGCCTACTGATTATTAATTTAAATTGGATATCCCAAGTTGTTGTATTATGAGTAAATAACATTTTTTATTTTCTTTTTCAACCCATTCATTACTTCATAGAACTCTATCCTATCCCACTTCATTGCCTCTTTCCAAGCTGGAACATCCTAATGTTATTAGTCTTTCCTTATATGGCAGCTGTTCCATACCTTTAATATTTTCTCTTGCCCTTCACTGTATTTTTTCGATTTCCAATATTTCTGTTTCTAGATGGGGCAACCACATCTGCATGCATTAGTCACAATGTGGGCATATAATAGAATTAGATAGAGGCATTATATTTTCTATATTATCCCTTTCCTAATGGTCCCTAATGCTCTAACTTTTTAAACTGCTGCTTCTCATTTACTGGAAGTGTTTCACTGGAACTATCCACAATGATTCCAAAACCTCTTTGGCTACGTCTACACTAGCCAAAAACTTTGAAACGGCCATGCAAATGGCCATTTCAAAATTTACTAATGAAGCGCTGAAATACATATTCAGCGCCTCATTAGAATGCAGGAGGCTGCGGCACTTTGAAATTGACGTGGCTTGTCCAGACAGGGCTCCTTCTCGAAAGGACCCCAGCTACTTCGAAGTCCCCTTATTCCTATCTGCTCATAGGAATAAGGGGACTTCGAAGTAGCAGGGGTCCTTTTGAAAAGGAGCCCTGCCTGGACGAGCTGTGGGCGGCAAGCCGCGTCAATTTTAAAGTGCCGCAGCCGTCCGCATTCTAATGAGGTGCGGAATATGTATTTCAGTGCTTCATTAGTAAACTTCGACATGGCCATTTGCATGGCCATTTCGAAGTTTTTGGCTAGTGTAGACACGGTCTTTGAGTGGTAACACCTAATTTGGGTTCAATTGTTTAACGTGAATAGTTGGGTAAAAAGTTTCCTAGTGCTTCAGAATATTCTTCAGGGAGTACAGTAAGACTTTGCCTTCCTAGCAGGTAATAATTTTCTGCTGAATATTGTGATAGGATTTATGCTTAATTAGTACATCATATTAGGAATCTTACTCTACAATGCAAAAATTGCTGCATGTTCCTAATTGTAGCTCAAGTTCTTACCTGCCTGTCCCCCTTTTCATTCTCAATTCAAGCATTCTAAATTATGTGAAGTTCTCTCCATTTGTTCATTCCCAAATCCCTGAGGGTCCCACAGATTTTGGCACACTTTGGCTATTCATATTACTGCCCAGGTTAACCTGCAACTCATAATGACTACATCTATACTAGAGAGTTTAGTAAACAAAACTGGGGTTTTGCAGACTAAACTTGCGGAGGGTCTACACCCAAAATGTGTTTTGTCAATAGAAATTGTCAGCAAATAAGCTGTGTAGATGCTCTGCGAGGGCCTGTTGTTGACAGAGCAGATCAAATGATCAATCTGCTTTTATGTGTGGATGTGAGCTGTCAACAAAAGTTTTGTTGGAATATCTCATCCAAGAGTGACATCTGTAGGGTGGAGGGATAGCTCAGTGGCTTGAGCTTTGCCTTGTTAAACCTAGGGTTGTGAGCTCAATCCCTGAGGGGGACCATTTAGGTATCTGGGAAAAAATAGCTTTAAGAAAAAGGAGCATGCTTGGCCTTACCAATAACGCAGGGGACTGGACTCTGTGACCTCTCAAGGTCCCTTGCAGCTGTTTGAGATGTGTATCTCTGTATATTTATTATAGACAGCTGCTTCTAGTATAGACAAAGCCAATGAGATACTGGGTTTTTCTTTTTTGCACCAATCCCTATTGATACAGAAAGGCTACATCTACACTAGAGAGATCTGTCAACAGACATTACCGTTGGAAGATATCGTCTGAAAAAACTTCTGTTGACAGAGTGCGTCCATGCAGCAAAGCGGATCACTCTGTAGATCCTCTCTTTTGACAAAATTCTCTAGAGTAGCTAAAATGAATAGATGCTTTAAAGCACAGGTAAGCCACTTACCCCATCTTTCAGCCTTGGCAGGTCTCAGTGACTAATGACCACCTCTTCAAGTGTTCTCACTTTACCAAGGATATTATGAATCCTGCTGCCAGGGCAAACCAGGCCAAAGTGTAATCTTGTGAAGAAAACATACCTATGTGTTAAATTAACCTATAGTCCACGATGGCATTTTTGTGTCCATGCAATGCTTTAAAGTCCTAAATGTACCTGCACAACCAGATGAAGCCACACTGCACATGCAGTTATCTGAGACACAACATTGTAACACTATTTAAACAAAAGCATCCATTGAATTCCACAATAATTACTGACTTGCAAAGGAGAGAAGGATGGAAGGATATTTATAGTGAGAGGAGCAAATCAAGAGAGAGTTTAATTCCACATGATAACTGTCTGAATTTAGGCCTTGTCACCCATTGGCCTCTACCAGAACCCAATAAAGCCATCCAAATTAACTTACAAGAGACTCCCTAACAAGGCAGGAAACCCATTGATCAGCAAAAGCTGAAGTAACACCCCATGTTGTGGCTTGACCAACTATCTTGTGATGCCTGAAGTGACCTGGTCTCTCTCTCTCACACACACACTCCTCACCCCCTGCCCCTCTACCATCCACACACACCAGTTCAAACCATGAATGTTATGTGTGACCAAACAGAGCCATCTCCAAGTCACTGTTTGGTTACCTAAAATGAATTATGACTATCTTTGAAGGCTCAGATGGAATTGTAGATAGAAATATTACATTTTTAATTTTCTTCTAGGTAATAGAATTGTGACTTGAGTCAACTTTTGCTATTAAAAAAAATCCAACAAGAAATATTTAATAGGAGAAAAAAACCTGATTGAAAAAGACCCAGTGAAGATGAATGCATTAGCTCAGTATTCCTTTGTCTATATGCTGAAAGAAGAAAAACATTGTGATAAAGTATGCTGGATTCAGAGTTTAATCCAGACAACGTTGCTAAGGATAGAATAATTATGTCCATTAACACTGCATTCCTTTGAAAACAGATAATAATCAGTGCAACTTTGTTTTTGTATTTTAGTATATAAAACATAGAGAACAGAAAGGAAAAAAAAAAGCAGAATTTACAGCAAATGTATGCTCGCTCTCTGGTCTCTGTAAGTAATTAAAATGGGATATAAGAATGCTAATGGAGCTTTTCGTACTCCATCAGTACATCTGCTAGAATAGAAGGATGATGGACAACAGTACCAGGACTTCCACATAATTTCATTATCAACCAAGATTTACAATTACAATAATTTCAGAGGACCTTAAATTTAAATAAACCATAGGTTTTTTAATGCAATGAAGCCGACGTATTTGAAAGACAGGTAGAATCTTTTACATACATCGCTCTTTGAAAATGGAAAATCAGTTTTATGTACAACTGACTCCTAAGTGAATAAGCATTTTGCATACTATATAGAAAAAAAAGCAATAGTTCAGACTGTCAGGTAATAAAATGAAATGTACCAAGGAGAAAGAATAAAAAAAAAGAAAAAACACTCAAACTTTTTATTGGTTCTTCAAAACCTACTGCAGAGTCCCTGCTGTTCTTTGACGTAAAGTATATGCAGATTATACACTCCTTTTGGAGTGTATTTTTCCACTGAAAACTTGGATTTAACTTTTTTGTCATTAAAAAAATCACTTTATATTAAGGGTACATTTCTAAGCAATATCAGTTCTCTATCAGAGAAACCACAAAATCTTGGGACACTGGAGTCAATCCATTCTAAAATTTCAGGGAATGGTATAGGCACCAACAAGCAGAATCCTCATGAGTTTGGTGAAAACAGCACCATTGCAAGGGAAAGCAAATTCAGCCACTGACAGTTTAAGATGCTCACTAGGTTCTGTAGGCAGGAGGTCCCCCACCTAGCCCCCTGCTACTGCCTGTGCCCTACACCTATCCCTAGCAGCAGAGCAACATGTTACTCTCTCACTGGTTGCACGTAAACACCTGGGCCTGCAGAAAGAATAAAATGTACAACAATCTAGTTACATTTTCTTCCGTCATGCAGAATATAATTAATTACCTTTTACTATCAAAACAAAATAGCGGTCATGTAGCACTTTAAAGACTAACAAAATAGTTTATTAGGTGATGAGCTTTCGTGGGACAGACCCAAAGTGAACTTTGCAGGTGGAAAAGCAATGTTACGTACAGCTGACTGTTAAGTGAATAAGCATTTTGCATACTATATAGAAAAAGATAAAACAACAGTTCAGACTGTCAGGTAATAAAATGAAATGTAGCAAGGAGAAATAATAAAAAAAGAAAAAAAAACCCAAAGTGGGTTTGTCCCATGAAAGCTCATCACCTAATAAATTATTTTGTTAGTCTTTAAAGTGGCTTTTGACTGGTTTTTTGTTTTGATAGAATACAGACTAAGACGACTGTCTGTTACTTTTTACTATGTACTGTGTAAAATTACTCTCACGGCCTCAATGAATACAAACAATATTCGCCACTGCTATGTGGGGATCTGTATCTATGTTTTTCAGAAAAAAAAAAGGAACAATATTATATTTTATTGCTTGGGGGATAGCATATGATCATATAACATTAAATGCTATTTATTGCACAGATTCCAGAGGGAAGAATTAAAGATTATGGAATCAACCCTAACTTTTGCATTTCCCATCTTATGAACAATTAATTTGTAATGTTAGATTTTATATTTTAATATCTTTGTGGGTGATACATCCACAATAAAGTGAACGTCAAACTCCGTTAGTTTTCAAAGGTTTGAGCCTCATGTGTGTAATATTTCATTTACAGCTGACTCTTAAATGAATAAGCATGTTACATACCATATGGAAAAGTGTAAAGCAACAGTTCAGACTGTGAGGTAATCAAATTAAATCATGCCAAACAGGAAAAAAAAACACACCCTCAAACTTTTTATTGATTCTTCAGAGCATACTGCACAGTCCCTGCAATTTTTTGACACTATAAAAAAAACATATAATTGTATTCATTACAGTATATAATGATCACTGCTCTTTTCTAGGCTATCAAAATGAGAGGTTTTAGTTTATTTTTGTTGTTTTTTTAGGCTTGTTATAGTGTCATATGGCACATAATGAAGAAATTGAGAACTGGCAACATTATATGCAACAAATTAAAGCTCAGTTAGCACCAACATTATCTCAAACTTGAATCCACAATAGTTTCTTCTCTGCATACCAATACATGCATATTTGCATCTTTAGTGATGTTAATATTTATCTTCAATTTAAATAGAGACTAAAGTGTACATCAGCAGATGTGTTTTATTTTCATTTGTGGTTTTATTGGTTCCATTCAACTAAAATTGCAGACTTCATTGTTTCTTGCTGCAGCAACATGTGGCCTAATTATTGTTCTGAGCAATTACCAAACTTCCAGTAAATTTGAGCAAAACAGATTGCGCAACTCACTTTTGCTTCACTCTGGTCAGAGTCTGAACTGCATGTCTTCTTCAATGACCACCTGTGTGTAACTAAATTGCATGATGTCTCCTAGCAAATGCTTTTTGTTTAAGTCCATGCATGCTATTTGACACTAAGGCTGATTTGTAAAACTGACATTAAAATTTCCGACTGGAGAAGGAAATTCTATTTTTTTCCCCCCATGGCAACTTCTTTTCCCACAGTCTTAGTCCACAAAGATGAAGAAGCACTTCTCTCTTACTCGAGCAGTTAGTTTATGGTGTTGATACTATCTCAGAATTTAATCTCTTCACTGTTGTATTTGTAATGTTCTCAGCTCTCAGTTTTGGAACAGGTACCTGTGAAATGTGGTTCTGGCAACAAACAGGTTATATTAAAAAGACAAAAAAACAACTATCAGCCATCTTGAGAGCTGAAAAGCATTTTGACTTGTTGACACATTGTCCTCATTAACCAGGGTCCCAAATGAGTGAATGATGATACTGAGTACTAAGGCATAGTTTAGAGAAAAAGGTACTAGAGGAGTTTGGTCAGCAGGGTCTTTGTTACTGTTAACTCTGCTGCTGACTTTGTCTGCTCTGTTATATTCCATGAGCAATAGGAACCAACAGCCAGATTTTTAAAGGTATTCATGTCTATTGGTTCAGAGAAATGCATAGTGGGCTTTTCATGGGAATTAGATACCTAGGAAACTTTGGGGGAAAAAATAACTAATGGCTGTTCTGCATCTTTAGGCAACTATAATACTTTGAAAATCCTGTTCCTAAGAGGCCTGGTTGGCTCCAGTTTTATACCACATCTAGTTGGACTTAATCAGAAGAAAATAATAGAAAAATTTAATTTGCCTGCTGGCTATTTGTACTCTTCTTGTGCTTTCTACAATGCTATTTTTGACGCTTGGAAGGATTTATCTGTAAATAGCAGTAAAGCTATGTTGTTATTCTTCAAGCTGTCTTTTGCTGTGATGCCAAGCAAAAAAAAACAAAAAACCAACCCCTCCTGCCCAAATAAATAGATAAAACAACCTTAACAAGAGTTAGCCACTGGTGCACTGAGACCACAGCAGATAGTGCTGATCTGCTGTCTCAACATGTACCCCTACACCCTCCAAACCCAGTCTGTTTTTATCCAGCTGATGACTCTTGTCGTATGTTAAGCTGGCAAGACATTTGGGAGGAAATGACCTTTTCTTTCTCCTCTGTGTTCCATGATCAAGGATTCTAAATGCTATAGTAATAGTAATGATATAAATATAAATATAAAAGCCTGACCTTGGTAGCTCAGGGGGGAATCAAGCTAACAGCATTTTCTCAAGAGAGGTAATCTTCAGGACTATTTTTCCATGCAGGGATTTTATCTAAAGCAACATTCTCCAGCTGAATCCCTTGCAGAGATTATGACTAGAGAGAATTTCCCCAGAGGCAATTTTAAGACAAGGAACTTTTAGTGCAATATTTTTGTGTTTTATGGTGGTATAGTCTACATTCTGATTTTGCAAAACAAATACACTTGGCACAAAGGCCCAGATGATCAAAGGCACTTAGGCATTGTGACACTTAACCTCAGTGACGCGTCACCTACCAGAATTCTCAGCCTGGAGCTAGGTGCTCTGAATTCTCATGCACTACATAGGTGCCTACGAAAGAGCTCCTCGTAAACAATCAAGCTGAGTGGAGAGACATCAAAGCTAGCTAGGCTGGGGAGGAGGAGAACAGGGTTAGGCACCAAAACTAGTGTGCCTGGCAAAAGGTTAGAACTAGGTTTATCATTCTGCTATGGATTCCAAGCCACAAACCCGGTCAGGCCAG
The DNA here is from genome assembly GCF_033958435.1 of Carettochelys insculpta. Taxonomy (NCBI): domain Eukaryota; kingdom Metazoa; phylum Chordata; order Testudines; family Carettochelyidae; genus Carettochelys; species Carettochelys insculpta. Next base: position 56,114,383 of record NC_134140.1, read on the forward strand.
CCATTTAGGTTGCCTGTTCCCTAGGCAGCTGACACCTCTGTTTCTCTCTAGCCCCTGCTCTCACATTCTCTTTCCCACGCACTCTTCATTTCCCTGTGCCCTCCAACTTATCTTATGCATGGGTGCTGTGGACTGCCCCAGCCTCATTTTAAGTGGTCAGCCTCCACAACTTCTGCTTCAGGATCTGACAGGTATCAGCTGTTAGACATGGTCAGAGCACACCTACATGACCAGGCTGGTGTTTTCATGCCTACTTTGAAAATTCTCCATGTGGTCTCCAGGGTTCCAGCTTGAGAATAAGCTCCCAGGTGACTGTTCAGGGCTGCAGGAGGACTTAGACAACTTTAGAAATGGTGACCAATGGAAGCTTCGGCACCTAGGGGCTCAAATGGCCTCTGAGGGGCAGTTTTGAAAAACATCAGTGGTGCCTAGATGGTGAATGTTGGCAGATTCTGCATAAGTACTTTCGCGGATCTGGGTCCAAATGGTTTTAGCCTTGGGAATATTTAATTAGCCCAAGCAAAAAATCTGGGGGTGTTGGTACAGCTGCTATCTTTCTCCAGTACTTAGTTGGCAATTAAAGAAGTGTGAGGGACTCAAACAATTATTTTCCATTCTTTAGTGATTAAATTAAGGCAAGATTTGCCAGAGCTATGAACCGCCAAGCCTAGTGGTGGCAGGGCTCTGCTCTGGCACAAATTAAGCACCTTGTGCGTCAATTCAAAAACATTTGATAAAAGGCCCCAAAACACCAAGATGGAACTGCACAGTGCCAAATTTATAGTCACGTTTCAGAACAGAGCTTCATGGTAAGACCACTCTTAATGATGTATGCTGTTTGTCTTAATTTTGTGCAAGATGAGGTTGTGAAAAAGCAGCAGTGACCAGAAACTCATCAGTTCTAATAGTCATTCTGTGATGGATTCTTTCTCTGGTTTTGGATATTTTATTTCAGCCAAAATTTAAATATATGTAGCTAAAACAGGATTTGTAATAACTCAATTTTTATATCAAATTTTGATAAAAAATAATCATAATGTCTACACTTACAAAAAACTTCCAATGGACATGCTAATGGCCAAATCAAAGAATACTAATGAGGCGCTGAAATGAATATTCAGCACCTCATTAGCACGCGGCTGGCTACAGCACTTGGAAAGTGCCGTGGTTCGCTTGCCTGCGGCTTGTCTACATGGGGGGTCCTTTTCGAAAGGACCCTGCAAACATCAAAATCCCTTTATTCCTATCAGCAGATTTACAGATTAAATCCTACCAAGAGTCAAGCTGGAACATCTTTTATCAGCTGATAGGAATAAGGGGATTTTGACATTTGCGGGGTCCTTTTGAAAAGGACCCCCATGTAGACGAGCCGTGGGCAAGCGAACTGCAGCACTTTTGAAGTGCTGCAGCTGGCAGCATGCTTATGAGGCACTGAATATTCATTTCAGTGCCTCATTAGTATTCTTCAGTTTGGCCATTAACGTGGTCATTTTGAAGTTTTTTTCTACGTGTAGGTGTAAGCTTAATATTTAAAATTTCCTATCTGCAGAATGGGCTTAATTTCTACCACAAGGGGATATTTCAAGGACTAATAAGTGCATATTGGTGAAGCAGGTGGAAGAGGTAAAATCTGAAGAAGTATAATTAAAATGGGCTGAGAGGCAGGGTCTGTGAATACATAATAGTCTGAGATTTATCTTGGCCATAACTGTTTTATATTTAAGGTACAAAACAGATACTGGCTGGTAGTAACAGTTTCAATCAATATTTCCTAATTATTGGTAAAGCTGGTGTAAGAGTCAATGAAATGGTTTAATTGTGACCAGTACATTTATTCTCTGTGTAAAAACTATTTTTACTGATGTGCTTGTTTCACTAGCAAGCACTAAAGCTGAATGCATGTTAAGTTGAAGAAATGTAACCTTGCTAAACACTGTGTGCTGCTCTGTCCCTGTGGCTGAGCTGTTTCTGGCCTAACTTCCCAAATTCCCTATTTCCATGGTTTGTCATCAATAACAGTCCTTCCAGGGAACATGGGCCCTTTTAGCTCACTGATCATAATACAGTACGTTTCAGTGTATCTAACAGTAATATTTTATGTTACTGTGAAACGCACTTGTGTTTTAAGACTAGAATAGTAAATAGGGACCGATCAAGGGCATAATTAGATGCCAGCAGTATCTAGTGAACCCCTATCTGTGCAACACTATAAAAGAAATACTGTTCCTTTTTTTGCCATGCATACCACATAATGTCTGATGACTCACTAAACCTGCAGAACACAAACTTTTGGTCTCCCTAATACTGTGTACTGTAAGTACTATTTTCCTCTGTAGAATATAAAAGGTGGGCCTAAGAAGCCTTCAGAAGCTCCATGTAGGAAGCAAAATGCTCAGTTCTAATTTAGTTTGCAGAAAGAGGAAAAAATGATGGTAAAATATATGAAGCAGAATAACAGACCATGCTTGAGGCAGTAGTGATTGTCCCAAGGCAGAGGAAATTGAGAAGCGAGTCGTAAATGATGGGATTCCTATTACTAAGAAATTACCAGACTTACTTGAAGATAAGTAATGAAAAAGTGAGGAAAGTGAAGGAGAATAATCCAGTTTTCCCGATGGCATAAAGGAGAGAAATGTTAAAGAAGAATCAGGCCTGGTTTACACTAGCGATCAAAGTAAATTCCACATATGCAATTCTATCCATGCCTTTGGCCTAGCTAGAATCAAAGTATCAGAATCGACTTCATTCCCTGGTGTAGCCCAGGGCTTTTCAGGCTCACTCCAACATCTTTTATTCCGTGTGGCAACCTGGAGTACCAGGGTTGGTGGCAGAGCCCAGAGAGATCGACTTTGCCACATCTTCACTTATGCAGGAAAATTGTAAACTGGCAGATTGAACTGTTTGTGTCCTGCCTCACCCTGAGCTAGGGTCTGGGCTCTTTTCTGTAAGACTTGAGCTAATCTTTCCAGTGCCTGCCTGAACCAAGACTGGGGTTTTAAATTGTCACCTCTCACCCACCTGAGGCAAGTTGCACTAAGGCCTAGTAACTTGAAGGTTGTTGAGGTACCCATATCAGTGGGGTGGAAGGGCCGCTGCCCACTGACCTAGAAGGGGAGGAGCCCTTCTGGGATCCCCAAACCTGCTACAGTGATCTATGAGGAAAGATTGAAAGCACTGGATTAATTTAGGTTAGAAAACAGAAGACTGGGAAGGGACTTTCAAGTACCAAAAAGGTTGTTCCAAGGATGAGGGAGAAAAATAATTCTCCTTAGCCTTTTATGATAGGGCAAGAAGCAGTGAGCTTAAATTGGAGCATGGGAAGCTTATGCTGGACAGTAGGAAAAAAAACTTTTTAACTGTCAGGATGGTTAAGCACTGAAATAAGTTTCTAGGGAGGTTATAGGATCTCCATCATTGGAGATTTTCAACAGCAGGATGTCAGAGATGATTTATGTGATGCTTGGTCCTGTGACGAGTGCAGGAGACTGGACTTGATGCTCTCTTGAGGTTCCTTCCAGTTTTGTGATTGTATGATTCTATGATTGGCAAAGGCTGACAAGAGACTGAAATTGCTTGTTATTTTTATCACCATAAAATACCATTGGTCAGCTTCTGGATTACTCTGCTGCTGTGCTCTGGGAGAATGACCTTTTGAACTAAAGGACTGTGCTTAACATTTTAAAGTTGCAACATTATTTAATATTCGTCCATCCAATGTTGATGCAGTCCACTTTCTCAAAGCTGATACATTTCACTTCTTTAAATTTAATTCTTAAATTTTAAGTTCAATTCTTAATATTAAAAATTCTATAAATTTATTGCAGGAAAAAATACAAATTTGCAGATCATAGCATGCACATTTATTGTCTTATATGACAGGGATATATCAAGCAAGCAAATAATGCAATGGTGTGAAATTTGGCGTAAAGTCAATGAAAAAATAAGGTGTTCAAAAATTTGTCAAACGTGGGGGGTGGAGGGTAGTGCTGAAGACATACCTTTATGGGAGCACCATTTGGTGTATAGCAGGACATGTCTGTTCCTGTCATGTTAGAAAATGAAGTGCACTTTTTTTCTCCCCAATTTAAAATCTCTTCTGCTCTGTTTAGATAGAGCCTTACCTCCACAAGCCCATCTCAGAAGACACTGTTGGCTGGAAAATCTGTGAGACAGTTCAGTGTAAGACAAAAAAAAGATAGAAATGGCAGTATAAGCTGATGTAGAACATATGTCAGATAAAATATTTGGAGTGCTTAAATAATGACAGAAAGAAAGACCCATGATTTTAAACAAATCTACAACATGCTATAAATGGATATACAGAACTCATTTTATTTTTCTTAAGATATTGGAGTCTGGGCCAAATTGCAACTTGAATTGCAAATTCTCCTTTCCTTAACATTCCTTGTGTAGCTTTTTTTTGAGTTGAGTACAACACTTGCTCATTTAAAAGTCTTAAATTATGTAGTATCATTATAAAACAAATAGCAAGTTTCACTTTAGAAGTGACTGTATTCCCGTAGTAGACCTGATGTTTTAAAAATGGCCTCCTGTTCTTTTAATAAGTGTACCTTGGAATGCATGAGAAATATCCAGCATATCTAAGGCCAGGTGTACACTAAAAGTTAATTCAACCCAGCTATCCACATCCCTCTAGACTACACGTAAGCCAACCTAACTGCCTGTGTTGACAGAAGAATTCTTTTGTAGAACTGGCCATGCTTCTGGGGAAGATGAATTAACTACAGCCACGGGAGAACCCTCCCATCACTGCATTAGTCCTTATACTGATACAGGTGTGCCCATGTAGCAGATTTATTGTAGACATAACCTTAGAGAGCTCTTCAATTCCATTCCTGCATTTTACTTCCTGCAATGGTCTAGTATAACTATAATGTTGTATTAAGTATATTAATTGAAAATAATCCCATATGTATGCACAGTCTGCAGTCCAATAAGGGGAATGGTATTTCCTATGCCTGTATAGAATTTCTTCAAGGTAGTGTTTTTTGAACCTACCAAAATACTGTAGAATCCACACCTTCTTAGTTTACACCTTCCGTCCCTTTAGATTTAACAAGCCTTGGCTCTGTATGTATTTTGTTTTTTTTTCTAAAAAAAAAAACAAAACAAAACAACAAACAAACAAAACCTGATTTTATTGGACACCAGCGGGTTTTACTTTCCAGAGAGCAAAATATTCTTCGGTTGTTTTGAAAGAATCATCTTTTTTAAAGAAGGATAATTCTGTGAAAAGCAGCATGAACACGCACAGCAATTCATAGCCATTTGTCACTGAAGATTTTAGGTTTCCTGTTTTTATAGCATTCCTGAAGCCAAAAGACATTTGTTTGTTGTTTCTCAGAGAGAAAATAACTCCAATAGAGCAGATGTACATAAAAACAATATTGCTTCATTTAGTTTTTAAAATGTAAATGGCTCTCTATTTTAAATAAAAGCCCATTAGGTTAAATACAGGATTGCAACATAAGTTAATTGAATTTCCCTTATATCCAGATAGAGTGATTGTGAAAACAGATGTCCTAAAGTGACTGTTGAGTAATTTCAAGTGTGTTTCTTTTTTTTCTATTCTGTTTTTTGAAGACAAATAAGCATCAATCAATGTGTGGTACAATATGAACAAAGGCTTAGTTTAAACTTCAGTGTTGTAAAGACTGAAAGCTTATAGAGGAGAAGGAGATACATGGAGATGTCAGAAAGAAATTCAGATGCTCATTAGCTTTGACTAAGAGGACTTTGAGAAGACATGGACTATGGTTATATTGTAGCCATCTGTCAACAGAAGTTTCTGTCGGAAGAGTGTTTCTGACAAAACGTCTGTCAACAGACTGCGGCCACACACAAAAGCAGACCGAAAGAGCAATTTGCTCTGTTGACAGTCTGCCTGGATACTCTCTCGACAGAATGAACAACTGGAAGATTGGCAAACTGGGCTGTCTGGTGAACTGGAAGCCCTGTCTGCCGACAGAGGGCCCCCTGGAGTGTTCAAATGTCATTTTTGTCAACAGAATATGTTGTCAAAGGCGTTATGCCTCATGGTGGAAAGGAAGAAACTTTTTGGTGAAAATGCTGAGCTTTATCGACTCACTGTTGACAAAGAGCATTTTGTGTGTGGATGCTCCATGGGTTTTGTCAACACTCTCTAGTGTAGCCATAGTCAGAGAGAGTGTAATTTACAGAAAAAATCGTATCATCTTAGTAAAATCTTACAAGTATTTTTAAAGGAAAAATCTTCACATTGCCTGAAATTCCAGCTGGGCTAAACTAGAATCATTGACCTGGAATCTTTCTTGGGAATTAAACACTGAAGGGTAATGTCCTCATCCCACTGTAGTCAATGGCAAAGCTCCTACTGAGTTCAGTGGGACCCATATTTCAGCCAGAGGGTTTGGATGTGATGGGACCTGAATTCAGTTACAAAAGACAAGTTTGCTTCTAGACTCATGGCATTACTACAAACCCCATACATTAACATGTGCAACTAGATATGGAAAACAAGAGAACCTGCTTGCATGTATATTTTGTTAAACTGTACCATTTCTTAAATACCTGTTGATTCCATCATTGTGAAATACCAACTTCAGGAGGAGGTGCTTCCAAAGATAGCCCTGGATGTAATCAAGAAGAAAGTATTCAACTTCTATTTTTAACTTGTGAGACACCATAACAAAAATAAAGCCCATGGAATTCAACTTAGATGTCAAGCATTAACAAATGAAGTGTTTGCCAGAAGGTACATGGAAAAAAGAGAGAATTGCTGGATTCAGAGGGAGTTGCTGGCTCATCCCTTCCTCATGTTGCTCTTACTAACTTCACTTCTGATATTTTAAAATTTTCTGTCTTCATATATTATGTGAAATGTCATCTGCATGTATCTAACACATGACATCAAAGATGAGCAATGCCATTTGGGTCTTCAGATGACGAAAACAACTTGTATATTGAAATTGTAGAAGCACAAATCATATTTACACGTGGGACCAGAAAGTGGAGTTAAATTCAATCATTTTGTGTAAATAGCTTTTTTTTGCCAAGATTTCATTTCATAAGGTGATAAGTAACAGTCAGCACAGATTTGTCATGCACTAAATGTGCCAAACCAACCTAATAGTTTTCTTTGACAAGTTAACAGGCTTTGTGGATGGGGTGTAAAGCAGTACATGTGGTATATCTTGACTTTAATAATGCTTTAGATACTTTCTTGCATGACAGTCTTATAAAACATGGAAATATAGCCTAGATGGCGCTACTATAAGATTGCTGCTAAACTACTCTACAGGAATGCTTTTTCCCAACCAGTATCGGTGGGTCACAATAAAGCTGGAGGAAGCATATCGAGTGGGGCCCTGCAGTGATCCGTTCCGAGGGCAGTTCTGTTCAATATCTTCAGTAACAATGATTTAGATAATGGCATAGAAACTAAACTTCTAATGTTTTGGGATTATAAGAAGCTGGGAGAGGTTATTGCAAAAAATATTATTCTGGGATATATTATAAGAATGTTGTAGCCAAGATACAAGAAGTAATTCTTCCACTCTAGTCTGCACTGATTAGGCCTCAGCTGGAGATGGTATCCAATTCTGATTACCACATTTCAAGAAAGAACAGGATAAATTGGAAGAAGTCCTGCGAAGAGTGACATAAATGATTAAAAGTCTATAAAAAGTGAGCTATGAAGGACGATTTTTTAAATGAGTTTCTTTAGTCTGGAGAGTAGACAATTGAGAAGGGACAATAACAGTTTTTAAGTACATAAAAGGTTTCAAGGAGGTGGGAAAATATTCTCTTTCACCTCTTTGGATAGAACAAGAAGCAATGGGCTTAAATTGCAGAAAGGGCAATTTAGGTATCACATTAGGAAAAACTTCCTATCACAGTAGCTGAGCACTGGAAAAAGTTGCCTAAAGGGATTGCAGAATCTCCATCATTGGACATTTTTAAGAGCAGGTTAGACAATCTCTGTCAGGCCTGATATAGATGGTGCTTGGTCCTGCCATGAGTGCAGGAGATTGGACTAAATTACTGTTCAAGTTACCTTCAGAAATAAAATCTTACACTGGCTATTTGTCCATAGTTGGTTAAAAAAAACCTAGATTTGATAGGCTTGAGAGACCCATTCACCCTCTAGAAAATCAGTTAAATAAACCCCATTTTTTCAAGTTATCCAGTAATGAGGTGAGGTAAAGGGGGCTAATTTTATATGTAGGTTGGAAAGATTTAAAGAGATACCTATCTCATAGAACTGGAAGGGAGAGGTCATTAAGTCCAGTCCCCTGCACTTACAGCAGAACCAAGTGCCATCCCTGACAGATTTTTTTAATTTATTTGCTCCAGATCCCTTAATGGCCCCCTCAAGTTTTGAACTCAAACTCCTAGGTTTAGCAGGCCAATGCTCAAACCACTCAATGGGCCGATGTAGACAAATGTTGATTTCACTGTACACCTACAAACCAATGAGAAGTATTTCCAACAATAATAATCAAACTTTACAAATAGGCAAAGGAAAAATACTGCCTGAGAACTTATTGGTGATTGATTTAAATGTATTTCCTTTGTATAGTTTGACTTGTGGCATGGGAACCCATAGAATGGTTGAGCATCACTCACAAAGATTATTGAGATTTCAGTTGACAATATATGTGACCTAATGCACTATTCCAAGTCTTTGCAGCCCAGGGGTTCTGACCTGATTTCTTGGGATCATATCATCTCAGTTTTCTTTATGATCAGAAGGCAGGTTCTGGATGTTCCTATTGTTTGTGGTAACATTGCCTCCAGATGTGGAAAGCAGTGGAGATCTGCTATACCACATGACTGAGAGCAATGTCTCATTGGCACCCCACTACCATATAAGGGGGCAGTAACCCTCAAACTGATCTGTTTCTGGTCATTTTGAGATGACAGTTTTTGCATTGTGATACAAGGGCCATTTCTGAGTGACCAAGTTTTTACTGCTATACAAATGTTAGGAGAAATGAGAATGGTACTTAAAGTGGAGACCCCTTGTTTTGAAGAGCTTTACCCAATGTCATTTATACTAGTCTGGCAGGAAGGGAAACAATTTCAGCTCAGAAATTGGATGGGATTGCAACAGGAGATCTCAGTCATTAATAGTTATCTTTAGACAACGAATAATTCACCATCCATATACACATTGTGATAGACCCAGGCCCACAGGCAGCTACAGCACCCTTGTGGAGAGGAGATGTACAGGCAGCTGAGCATGTGCTTTTATGTTCCCCAAGGACTAAGGCCCAGGAAGGATCAGCTTGCAGCACCAGGGTAAACCAACACCTGGGGCTAATTAAGCAGCTGCATCCAATCAAGGCCTTTGGAGCCCTGGAAAAAGGCTTCCCCCAGGAAGGAGGGGGAAGGAGAGAGAGGACAGATGGGAACTGTAGAGAGAAGTTCTCACAAGGGAGAAGAACTGTGGTTGTTGGAGGAAGGTACGGGGGCAAAGGGGGTCAGGCTGCAGCACTAGGAGGGCCCAGGGAAGGAAGCCCCTCCTGCCACAACTGCCTAGGACCCCTGGACCATAACTCGGGTTATGTGGAAGGGGACCGGGTTCCCCCAGACCACCCCCCACGTCAGGCCAGCCGTAGAGGGCAGAAGAAGGTGGGCCACCCCTAAGGAGCAGCGGGTGAAGAGTGAACCTCCTCCCTCGAAAGATGGTATTTTGGACCAGCCAAGGATGAGAAGGGCCTGGTGATGCTGTGATCCAAGCCCCTGCAAGTACAGGAAGAAGAGCAAGGGACACAGCGGGCCTCTGAGTCTGCTTTTAAAGCACCTCTTAGTGCGGGACCCACAAGGACAAGCCTCAGCTTTTGTTACAGTGCCTGCATCTACACTAGCCCAAAACTTTGAAATGGCAATGCAAATGGCCATTTGAAAGTTTACTAGTGAAATGCTGAAATACATATTCAGCGCCTCATTAGAATGCCGGCAGCCATGACACTTCGAAATTGACACAGCTTGCCACCACGCAGCTTGTCCAGACAGGGCTCCTTTTCGAAAGGACCCAGGCAACTTCGAAATCCCCTCATTCCTATTAGCAGATAGGAATAGGGGGATTTCGAAGTTGGTGGGGTATTTTCGAAAAGGAGCCCCATATGGACGAGCCGCACGGCTGCAAGCCGCGTCAATTTTGAAGTGCCGTGGCTGCAGGCATTCTAATGAGGCGCTGAATATGTATTTCAGTGCTTCATTAGTAAACTTCGAAATGGCCATTTGCGTGGCCATTTCGAAGTTTTGGGCTAGTGTAGACATAACCATTATGTATATGTCACTCAGGGCTTGTCTACACTACCACCTTCCTTCATTACTAATGAAGTACTGCTGTGCATAGGCAGCACTTCACTAAGCAAATTCCCCCCCCGGCAGCAACTTCGAAGTTTAGAACTTCGAAGTAACTTCACGCGTCTAGCTGCGGCGCACCCGCTGGTACTTCAAAGTGCAGGGGCAACTTTGAAGTCCCCTTACTTCTGAAAATCTTGAGGAGTAAGGGGACTTCGAAGTTGCCCCAGCACTTTGAAGTACTGTCAGGTATGCCGCAGCTAGACACGTGCTGGTACTTCAAAGTTTAAAACTCCAAAGTTGCCATGGGGGGATGGAATTTGCTTAATGAAGTCCTGCCTATGCACAGCAGCACTTCATTAGTAAACTTCCAACAACCTAATTATCATCCCTCCTTCGAAGGAAGGTGGTAGTGGAGACATAGCCTTAGTGAATATCTACGGTCAATCCCAATAGTTTCAAGAAAAATGTAGCCTTTACATTAAACTTCTTTTGTCTTTTGAAGTGGTTATCTGTGGTCACTACAATTCTGCAAGCCCTGTCGGTGGAGGGAGGTAGAAACAAAAATGAAAAAAAGCCCAACACACTAACCTATGAATCACCTTTTCTTATATTTAGAAAAAAAAAACCTGATGCGTACTGTAAGTCCTTGATGCTGTTCAACACTGGAGGGAGGGAGACAGACGGTTTCTCTGTGGTAGGGCCTTTCATCTCAGGGCACTTTGCTCTCGAGCTAAAACAAAGGAAGACTGAAAATAGGTGTGGACAAATCTGTGCACCACAGAGTATCTCTTCAGACTACTTAGGTACCTCTGACTTACATTGTACCCTCATCCCGATGGGGTGGAAATAATATCACTTTAACCCAAGGAGGACTGGGTTCAGAAACCACTCTTTGTACAATATCTCCCTGTGAATGCCCCATGTTTCAGGTTTCTGAAATACCACATGGATGAACTAGAATACACTTTTCATGGGAAACTGATCTCTCCTTCTCTCTCATTCTGTTTTTGATCTGCAAACTAGACTTCAATCAAAATCCACAAAATCTCACGCCTGAAGAAAAAGTATGGGAGGAATGAGCAATCAGGAGAAGTCTCTGCTATAGTATCCATGTAGAAATATCTTCAAGAGTCAGACCTACCCTGGTGAGTGGAGGGGGTCTACATAAAAGCATGAGTAGCTGAGGCCTGAGACAAATTCGTTGGTGAGAAAGCTGCCACAGAAAGATTAATTCTCTGTGTCCATTGACCAGCTACATGCCTGTGGAACACATACTCTGACTTGAAGGGGAAAAGAAATAGTACTAATTAAATTTGTAATGTGTCTCTCAACAGATCAATTCTGTGGGGGTGTTTTGGGGGTTTGGAATGAGGAACAATAGGATTTGAAGTTTACTGATACTTAGACTGACTATGGAAACATTAAGATGAAATATGCTGTACTAATAATCCTATCCATTGGCAGTTAAAAGAATTAATTACTTACATTATGTCTATAAATTCAGGATCTATGGATTCAAATAAATTGGAAGCTGACAGGGTAAAGTGTCTGTAGAAAATAAAGTGGATCATTTGTTGATTAGTTCTTATTGAGAATTATTGACTATTAGGCTTTTCTGGACATAATACTAAACTTTTAAGGACAAACAGGTAAATCTACTATCTTCCGGTAATTCCTCTGTTAAGTATTTTTTAAGGAGTTCTTGGATGCAAGAGGCACTCCAGTGCTATTTGTAGAACTGATCCCTAAAGTGAGGCAGCCTATTTTTCTGGTATTTCTTCTGTAAAGAGACATAGCTGGCAACTCAAAAATGGCATTTTCTCCACAGGTAGTTTATAATTTCTAAGCTTCCTCCTTCATACTTATGAAGTTAAACAAAAATAATAATCTCCATTTCTACCTTAAATCACATTTGCCCTGTCTCTTGGACTGTGAAAGAAATAAAATAAAAACAAAAATCACGGAGCCCCCAGGCTTGACTTACTGATCTGCAGTACATAGTATTATTTATTCATAAAACGGCAGCCGAATACTCAGTGTTGTACAAGATACTCATAGGCAGTAAACTAACCTTCATTAAAGCAGAAATATACATTTGAGCATAGGGAAAACTGGTTTCCAGGACATTTAAAATACAGACTTGGATGGGGGAAAAGAAATAACAAAACAACAAAAAACAACAAAACAATAGCAGGAGAATAAAGTGAGAGAAACTCAAATTAGAAATCTAGTCCAAAGGAAGGTTGATTAACCAGTGGAACAAAATACCAAAGGAAGTCTTTTGCAAAAATTGGCTTTAGTCAAATAAGTGTTTGGGATCATTACAGGAGTAAATGGATGATACCATATGGCCTATGATTTGCAGGAGGTCAGACTACATATCATCTAATGGGCCTTTCTGGCACTAATATATGGTCTACACTTATCACATACCTGGTAGGGAAGCACTAAATTCAATGCTCAGGTCATCTCAGTCATCTCCAGTGCTCGTTATAGTTGAGAGGAGTAAGGAAAGTTGACAGAAGAGTTTTCCACTGCGGGGACAGCAGAGAAATTTGACCTAAAATACATCAGCTACAGCTACGATATTCACATAGCTGGATTTGCATACCTTGGCACGCATGCCAAGAGAGGCACATGAGCTGATTTATATCAGCGTGTGAGGTAGCAGCTCAGCCCTGCCCCTTCTCCCCCATGCAGTTGGGAGCTTGCTCAAAGCCATGCTGCCTGTGGATTAACAAAAGACAAGCTAAAGTTGCCAACCACAACATAAATGGTAAAGCTCTGCATCTACATTTGTTAATGAAGCTGTTGAAAGTAGGACTATTAGGGACTTTAAAAAGTATCACCAGCACTTGGACCATACATAGAGTTGTAAAGGTCAAATTTCAGCACTCTGCCTCAGAAAGATTACTGACCCCGTCTTACATCTTCATCTATGAATATGGTAACCCAGCCTCTCGCATTAGTCAAATAACTTTTTTTGTTCGTTTGTTTGTTTGTTTGTTTGTTTTGGCAGCAGTTTGTTGCAAACTATCACGGTAGAAACGCACAGTTACATGAAAACTCATCCCCAATTAGTTGATAGAAACCAATTTTAAAATGCAAGTGACCACAGAGCATTGATAGATTTGGAATTTGTTTGAGAGAAGCATGTAGAAATACACAGATGAGTTTTTCCTCAATGTGAATGGCGTATATTTAAACAAAACATGTTATACCAAAAGAAAAGTTGTTACCTATTTTGGGCAGAATGCACTGACAGAACTTGGACATAATTTAAATATGTTATAGGAAAAAATGGATATTACCCTTCAAAAGGGGGCATAGCTAAGTCCAATTCCCTTATTTTTTTTTGTAGGCTCGTCATATAAAAGTAGGATTCTGAAAAACAAAAGAAAAGAACACGTGAAAGCTTTAAGTCAGCCATAATACACTCTTAACCATGATCAATACTTGTGTGTGGCTGGACTCTGGTCTTTGTTGGTGCTGTTAGGATCTGGGAAACGAGCCTTAGGAATTCAGTGCAACAGAAGACTCGATTGTTTTGATATCATGCATTGATCCAGTACACCCCAGGGCACTTGTTCTCTGGTTTGTGTGTGTGCATGATCTTTCTACAAACTTGTCTTTACCAGGGTGCATGTCAGTCCTGAGTAAGAAGATGCCAGAAAAGAGTTTTCCAGACCTGTCTGTTACAGAAGAGGACTAGTTTGTATGAGGATCGCTAAGGCCTAGGTTCTATACATAAGGATTTTTAGGAGTTGGTTTATTGTATGTCCTTGTCCAGCATGTAGCTTAGTAGTGTTGAGCTTGTTGTGCATATTATATGGGCAAGACACTGCTGGCGTATTTCAATGCAAAAATCAAAATATGGCCACCAAAGTCCATTTCTAATTGCTATTCAATCCTCGGCCCTTCTATTGCGGCAACCACCAATGGTGCCAATTGTAGCAGTGGATTTTAGGAAGTGGATAACTATTGTCAGGTCATCTTCAAATATGACAGATGTGCCTCTAGAACCATTAACAATTGCAGCAAGTACGGCTGAAAAGTAACGTATATGATTAAAAGTATACATGGTATTATTGTTGAATCAATGGCCAGAGAGAGTGCCTGCCAGTTTGCAGAAATGAGCTGTGTAAAACTAATAGGAATTTTTCAGCTAACCAGTTAAATGCTTCACTGACAATGTATTCTGTACTTGCAACATTTCAGTTTACTTGCTGCATTTTTTCCACTTTCCTTCTTGCTGTCTCAGTTTTATTTATTTCAACTGCAGCATTCAGATAGCATTCATTGAGTGGTTTAAACTTTGGGCTCAAAACATTCATGAACTGGATATTTTTTGTAAAAACAGGAAGAGCATATTTAACAAAGAGAGCTATTTCTAATAGGATGCCTTGAGAATATTAAGAAAATAAACAAAGGATTCTACTTCCCAGCTGAACACCTTTCATGGATACTACATTCACCTACTTCCCCTGCCCATCCACAGGGGAAACATAAAAGTAATTTGCTTGGTTATCATTGCCGTTTGAAAAAAGTAAGGCACTTTCCCTGTGCACTTGAAGTGTGTTTGTCTATCAGTCAACCACATGCTGTCATGTGTTGTTCACTTATCTGGGAATAGGCAATTTGCTATAGCAAATATATTCCAGTAGACATACCTTAAACTACAGCACAAGCCGCACAGGGTGTGTATGTGCAAACCATACCAATGTTACAGCAGCATTTATCTATATTTTAAAGGTTTTAAAGCAAACTGCTAGAAAAGAAGCTTTTGGGGAAATGCAGTAGCTACATTTTCTAAGAATATAAGAAAGCACTATATATTTTTCTTTTTATCACCATTTCCCAGGGCAATCATGAACTGAGACTTGATGCAGTCTTTCCTTATTAAAATTATGACCAATTTCTACCCCAGAAATGAACCCTCCATAAGCTTGTTTTTATTTGCACCACCTCCTCATTTACAAACAGATTGAATTTTGGGGGAAAAAAACCCAAATGTAATTACATTTCCTTTTGTATAGTATGCTGGCAACCCTTTTCTACATCAGAAACATAATTTGTGTGAACAATGCCAACAATGTAAAGCAGTATCAGAGAATATAGTCAAAGGAATGACAGTGTATAGACATTTTCAAGAAGTTTTCACTATGAATAATAGAATTAAAAATTAGATGTGAAATATAGTCTTTCTGAAATATCCATAAATAACAGCCTCTTTCTGCAGCATGTATCTTTGACTCTCTTTTTCACATAAATATATTCTTCTAGGGAAAACATTTTAAGGTATTGAAGTGCACATGTGTGAGGTTGGAGAAAGCATGAGTCTATTTGGGCTCATTTAAAAGCCCCAAATTTCTCAATCTAAAATGTGAAAAATAAACTGAGTTCTGTGCTAGACATACTTAGTGTTTGGTAGAAAGCTAACAGTGACCCATAGAAGGCTGCAATTAAAATTGTTCACCGATAGAATAGAGGCATGTTACAAGAGGTTGTGGGGGGTTGTAAGTGAGTGTTGCAGTTGTCTTGAAATAATTGTCTATGGAGAACAAGGTCTACCCTGGGGGGATAAAAAAAAAGCTTAGTGGAAAAAGTGTGTGATCATATAGCATTTATCCAGTTGGAAAGGGCATTTCCTGTTTTGTGAAACTATTAGTAATGATTCCTTTACTTATGCTCCCAAGGACAAAATTGGGAATTTAACTTTAGCCTTCCAAGATATGGTATTATTTTACATTATGCAGGTCCACATCAGAAAGCGTTTATTACAAGGGAGAAAAAATTCAGTGTTTTCTTTGGGGATCTGAGTTAAGAAACTGCAGTGTGTGTCTCCCATCTGCTTTCCCCTTTCAGATCTGATATAGAGTCCTCTGAAGCAAATGGGAGAGGCTAGTATTGATCACCCATACATTCTGTCCCCACCTATTGAGTCACCCATTGCAGTGCTGCCCTATTCCCACCAGCAGCTGCTTCTTCATTGCCTGGAGCTAGCAGAGGGAGGTACCAGAGTGGAGACAGACATACAACCTGTCCAGTAGGGAAAACTGCAGTTCCTGATTGCAGTTCTGGCCAGTGTGTGATACTCAGGCTGAGACTCAGGAAAGCGTAACAGGGCTTCTAAAGTGCAAGTGTCATACAAGAAGTGTCCATATTATGAGCAGAGTCAAACTATAATGCCCACTGGACTTTAAAGAGTTATTGTTCCACGGGTTGGCCAGTCCCTCTCCCAGCTCGGTGCAGTGGGTGGGTGGGGAATTAAGGATGTGAGTGAATACTGAGAGCCAGCACTGGTGGCTGTATGGAAGCTCTATGGGATCATGAGAAACTTGGCCACACCCATGATAAGTGGACATCTGGATAACTAAAATCATGCTAGACTTAGTGCTGGACCACAGATGTTGCTGGGTCAGAAAGTGCTGGGCTAGAGAGGTTCAATCTGTATGTTACAATGAAATTAAATCCTTTGACAAAATCCCCTTAATTTCCTTTAATGCAGGCCCACTGCCTTAGTGGGATGGGGAGGGAAAGGGGGTAATTGTCGCCTGGCCCCTTAGAATTACTGTGGCAACATCATGGTCTAGACATTACTGAGAGCCAAATGCCCTAGGCCCTTCCCCTTCTGCCCTTGTCCTGTCAAGCCGCCCCCGCCCCCATCTTGCCCCATGGCTCTCAGTGGCTATCAGCGCCCCTGCTCTAAAGCTAAAACATCTCTCTATTCCACTGCAGATCTTAAAACACACAAGTACCATGATCACCTACTTCTACAGAAAACCCATTTCTTCACAGCTACAGACAAAAGTCCTTCCAACAACCTTCCTAAATGGGCTTTTGCATGTTATGCTACCCTGTTTTGTAGCCCCTGACCTTTCACTGTTGCTTCTTATACAGCTGAATGATGGGAACAGAATGCTGAGTGAGTCATTTGTATGGGCTGGAGACACAAACAGGATGTGATATTCTTTGTAGTCCCCAAGCTATGCTACATCTTCTGCGGTGTTATGGGATGTACTCTGTCTTCCTGATATTTGTAGAAAGCATCCTGAGATAAGCAGGAATGTGGCATAACCATCTATATGCCTGTTCATGCATGGAACTGTGTAAACTGAAAAGCCAGTCTACCATTTTCAAGCTGCTTTGCAGTCTTTTTATTGCTGGTACTGCTGTGCCACAAAATATCTTTCTTCAGTCCCCCATGGAATAGCTATCTTCAGATTCTCTTGCGATGCCAAAGAATGACAGTCCTCATTTCCATCAATTATTAACATATATGTACACAGAAGATTAAGGATGCCATGCCTCAGAAGTCAGTTCATTAATTTTAGATCTCTTTGACAGAATGTGATCGCACAAAGTCTGCAGAATGTTAACATTTGTATTCAGTAAGCAACTGATGCACAATATACAGTATTCAGTGCCAGGACATTCCCCAGGGAGTTGCAGCACCTGAAGTGGAAGAGATGAATGCATCACTTCTGGGACGGACCCATCACTTCTGAGACTGAGCACACCAGCCAATGAACCAGTCCAGAGCACTCCCCTTTCCCACTCCCAACCAAGACATGATGCTCAGAGTGGTCACCCCAATGTGCTGTATGCTAGCAGTGGCTCAGTTCAGTGCCACAGCAAAAAAGTCAATTTGTTCCATACTTCAACAGAAGACTAATTCATGGTCATCAGCAGATTTTGTGTGTCTGTGGAAAACTAGTCTTCTACCCACTGACCCATCCTCTAGCTTACATACTATCTGCTCTACTTACTCTTGTCCCTCTTTTCTACCTTCCCTTTCTTGGGCATCCATCTTTTTGTTCTCTTTTGCATGTGATTCTTCCCCATACTGTGACTGCAGCTTATTTCCTTCACAGATTGGTCCATTATCTCTCCTTCTTCCTCTAGAACATACACAAATTTGTATCATAACATACACTAAGATGGTCTGTTGTAAAATTTCCAGCTGTTCCTTAAACCTCCTCCATTCCTAATGTATTTGTTATAATCAATAATTTCCCCTCTATTTGGTGAGAAAGCATATGAGAAATGAGATTTGTTCATGAGAGATCCTATCGCTACTACAAGTGGCTTTCCTTTGTTTCAAAATTGCAGAAGTATAATGATGCGATGGTCAACAAGTCACGTGACTTTTTAATAAGATACAAATATTGCAGTGTGCACTTTCAAACTGCAGGTTTCTGGCCTACCAATAAATCCTACCAATGGATTTCTATACATGGACAACACTGACATTACAATTTAGAACCTATGGCTACGTGTATACTATTGCAATCTTTCAAAAGAAGTTCTTCTGGAAGATCTGTTCTGAAAAAACTTCTTTCGAAAGAACACATATGGACACAACAAAGCGGATCAAAAAATCGTTTCACTCTTTCGATAGAGAGCATCCACACAGCTCCCACTCTTCGAAAGAACAGTCCGGGGGATTGAAAAATCCGGCGCCATGAGGACTGCTTTTTCGAAAACAGGGCCCCTGGGCATCTATGCACATTTTTTTTCCCAAAAGACTATTTGGAAAAGGGTGCTCTTCCTCATCTGGGAGAGGAAAAGGGCCGCCAGAAAAGGTGCTGCATTCTTTGGATTTCAGATTGAAAGAGTGCACTTTGTTTGTAGATGCTGTGTGGGTTGTTTTGGAAAAGGCTTCCCCCACCCCGCAAACAACTTGCTAGTGTAGATGCAGCCTTAGAGAGTGGAGGTTGCATATGGGGGTGGGTGGCCCCCAATGAAATTAAAAGTCAGCTGGTTTAGAACAAGTGGAAAGAAGTATTTCTTCACACAAGGCCTAGTCAAGTTCTGGAACTCTTTGCCAGAAGATGTTGTGTAAGCCAAAACTATACCAGGATTCAAAAAAAGTTACATATAATATTTTGCATTCAGCATGTTACAGTTAGGCATAGTCATAAGCATATTTCCATCAAGAATATGTGGTGTAATGTCAATGTTCTTGCTTTAATGAAACATGAGGGATCATTTTATTAATCTAATAGTTGTTCTGTACCTGGTTTCTCCCTGGAGCAGACAGAAATGAGGTATTATGCTAATGTTAATATAATGTTTCTTTCCCCATTTCCTGTGCTCTGCTTACCTCTCTGTAAAGTACAGTTATTAGTTTTTTTTTAAAGTGCTTTGATGTATGTAACATTTTCAGTGGTGAATGAGGGTCTCCAAGTGCTAGTACTTGTTCCGATGCTAAATATTATTACGTCTACACATATGCATATGCTGTCCAAGTACTTGTCTTTGGAAGGTGACCGTTTTATTTACATGCATCCCTCATTTAATGAGTACTTTACTTATGAGTACTCGCTAAAATGAGGGACATACATACATACAGACCTTTGTTCACAAGACAAGTGAACTTCCCCCACTTATATGATCCAGTCGCAGGGTCCCTGGCCAGGGGTGGGGAGATGTGTAGCCCCTGCTTCAGTTGCGGGGTCCCTGGCTTGGGGGCAGGGAGACCAACAGCCCTGGCCCAGCCCACTCCCAAGACCCACCCCGGCCCGGTCCTCAAACCCCCCCAGCCTGCCTCACCCCTCACAGATACCGCTGGTGCAGCCCAGAGGAACGAGCCACCACCTTCTCCACCAGAGCAACCACCCTCCCTCCTGCTCATGGCCCCAAACTTCCCCCAGCCTTTAACCCTTTCCAACCCCCCACCCCCAACCCAAGGTTCACTTACCTTTCAAAAGCAGTGCCACATGCTGCCACTCCATCCCCGAGTAAGGAGCACTAGGTACCAATCAGAGAGTTTAACATGTAGTTCATAGTAATTTAGTAATTTAGAATCCGTCTTATGAGTTTTTGCCTATGAGCAGGAAATTGGGAACCAGTTGTGCTCACATAGCAAGGGATGAGGGTGTTTGCTTAAGGCCTTTTTAAATATTTGCCAGTAGTGCTTAAAACACTGGATGGACGTTCTTATTATAACAAGCAGTCTTGTGGCACCTGAGACTTAACACATTTATTAGGTCATGAGCTTTCCTGGGTAAAACCCACTTTATCAGATGGGTTTTACACATGAAGGCTCATGATCTAATACATGTGTTAATCTCTAAGGTGCCACAGGACTGCTTGTAGTTTTTGAAGTTACAGACTAACACAGCTACCATTCTGAGACTCTTACAGTAGTTTTTAAACATCTAAACTAAAAAAAAATGCTAAATCAGACCAGCAGAAAACCAAATGAGTAAGTAGAAAAACACCCGGGAGAAAAGCTTTAGCTCTATTAGGTTTTGTTTGATTTCTGAGAGTCTTCCATTTGAAAACAAACAATCCAGTCATCAAACATAGGGGAGAGTACTAAAGATAAAAGAAGGGTGTTTGGGCAGATGGGCTAAGGGGAAAGAAGATGAAAAGCCTGGGTTTGTCCAGGGAGAGTTCATAAAAAGAGTTGGTCAGGAAATTTTGGACAAGAAGTTTCTCAGAATAAGCATTTTGTGATGAAAAATGAAAATTTTGAAAACTTTTTTTTTCCCAGAAACTCTGGAAAGTTGCCAGGTCCAAGATGGAATTTCTGATCTAAATAGGAAAGATCTCTCCTCTTTCCCACAAGCTTTTCTTAGAATAGCCAATAGCCTGCTCTCCTCAACTATGGGAGATCTAGGCTCAAATCTTTACCCTGAATGGCTGTGTCTACACGTGCACGCTACTTCGAAGTAGCGGCACTAACTTCGAAATAGCACCCGTCGCGGCTACACGCGTTGGGCGCTATTTCGAAGTTAACTTCGACGTTAGGCGGCGAGACGTCGAAGTCGCTAACCTCATGAGGGGATCAGAATAGCGCCCTACTTCGACGTTCAACGTCGAAGTAGGGACCGTGTAGACAATCCGCGTCCCGCAACATCGAAATTGTGGGGTCCTCCATGGCAGCCATCAGCTGGGGGGTTGAGAGACGCTGTCTCTCCAGCCCGTGCGGGGCTCTATGGTCACCGTGGGCAGCAGCCTTTAGCCCAGGGCTTCTGGCTGCTGCTGCTGCAGCGGGGGATTCATGCTGCATGCACAGGGTCTGCAACTCGTTGTCGGCTCTGTGGATCTTGTGCTGTTTAGTGCAAGTGTGTCTGGGAGGGGCCCTTTAAGGGAGCGGCTGGCTGTTGAGTCCGCCCTCTGACCGTGTCTGCAGCTGTGCCTGGCACCCTTATTTTGATGTGTGCTACTGTGGCGTGTAGACGTTCCCTTGCAGCGCCTATTTCGATGTGGTGTTGCGCAACGTCGATGTTGAACATCGACATTGCCAGCCCTGGAGGACGTGTGGACGTTATTCATCGAAATAGCCTATTTCGATGTCGCCACATCGAAATAGGCTACTTCGATGTAGGCTTCACGTGTAGACGTAGCCAATGAGTCAAAGCAAAGGCTAGCACATTCTCAAGTGAAACACTTGACCATTAGCTATGCTAAGGTGAATGCCTCTTTCTGATATATGCAGCCTTTCATGAAAAAGTCCACAGTTTGATCTTGACGCAGAACAGGAAGATTTGACATCATAAAAATCATAATGAAAGAGAATTCTTGTTTTCTAGCCAGCCATAGTAATAAGAAATTTGGTGAGAGCTGTTCCAAATGATTGTAGAGTGTAAAAGCTAAACCAGAAGAGTCTAGGATAGAACTGGAGAAAAGAACACTTGTAATGACATTGCAGACAGCAGATCCACAGACGACATTTCATAATGTGTCAGAGAGGTAGCCATGTTAGTCTGTATCTTCAAAAGCAACAAGAAGTCCTGTGGCACCTTATAGACTAACAGATATTTTGGAGCATAAGCTTTCGTGGGCAAAGACCTGCTTCTTCAGAGCCCCACTCATGCATCTGGTGAAGTGGGTCTTTGCCCATGAGAGCTTATGCTCCAAAATATCTGTTAGTTTATACGGTGCCACAGGAGTTCTTGGTGTTTCCTAATGTAGTTACTTCACTACTGGCATCCAATTAAACTGGCTTTACAAAGAAAACAGAGGCCATATTGTGCAATTTGAGTCACAAAGTAAGTTCTTATAACAAAATATTCAGAAATTCCCCTGAGTTTTTTCAGTTCCATATTTTGTCTGGTTTCTGCTCTTGAATAAAAGTGAATACATTAGCTGAATACATTAGAATATAAGCTTCCACAACAGTACTGATTAGGTTTTTAACACTGAGTTGACATTTTAATGGTTTTTGTGATGTTCAATGAGAAAGAATATTTGGCAAAGCAACTGTTTAATGTAGTGGTAAAAAAATTCTTCAGAATATCATGTTTTACTGAGTCCAAATAATTAATTTTTCATGTTATGAAAGTGAATGTTGAAGCCAGATAAGCTGCAGGAAAGGTTACAAGAAAAATGTATTTTGCATTACTAAGGTCTCGATGGAAAAAAAAAAAGAAAAAGAAAAGAAAATACAAAGCTGAGTGAAATTCTTGCTGAATTATTTTCCGTGTGGTGTTTGTAGGACTTGTTCCCTAGAGAGAAATCCATATTTTACGTGGTCACATACCAGTCTGTGAGCACAGTTCAAGTTCTTCCAATATTAATGAAGAATTCAAGCGTGGAGGGGACTTCAGGATTCCTTGCTTGCAATACCTTATTCACAAAAACTAAAAAAAAAATGGCTGTTTGGAGGAGGGCTTTGAAAGTTGTTGCAAGAAAATGGCAGTGAAATTAAAGAGAAAATGTATTCAAATGGAAAGCATGGATGCCTAATGCTAAACGGAAACTTACTATGCCAGATTGAAGGCAAATGCTAGAAAGAATGTCAAAATATGGGGACTGTACAATACAAATAGCTCTGCCTGGGAAAAAAGGAGGGAGAGAAATGGACAATAATTCCATTTTACTCCTTGTACTGAGCATAAAATGGACGTCAAGGCTCTCAGAATAGGCATCAATACAAAGTTTGGATGGATGCAAAGCAGAGTGGATTGCAGCAAAAGGAAGTAAAATCTAAATGCCTTTGTTGGTCTCTGATTGAGATGAGTGAACAAGGACATATAATTTTCAGTTGGAAATGAGGCACTTAACTCTGTTCTCATCTTCAGCCTTAGCTGCTGTTACTAAGCAGAAGCACAAGCTGACATTTGTACTGCAGTGCTCTCTTGCTAAGGCTGCAGTCCTTGCTCACCTTTGCCTTGTGCTTATATGTGCAACACCCAAGTACCTGTAATGCACAAGGCTCAAGCCCTTGAAGCTGACAGGAGATATTTGTAATGTATTCCTCCCACAAAGCTCAATATATGGCCTTGGGATGAGCATTCTGTGTTATCTTTACTTAATATGTTTTATTACCATTTACATGAAAAGGCCACAACTTTAAATAGCACCACTGATCCTGGTGATTTGAAAACAAGTGAACAAGTAATAAAATAACCTTCTGACAGGCTCTTGAATAGGCTAGAAATGGGACTAACAACAGCAAAGCATCTGTGGTTTGTAGGAGGGACAATTGTGCATCAGAGGAAGATGGACAACTGCAGCAAAGATCACTTTTCAGTATAGTCGCTGGTCAACAGTAACAGAGGAAGAGATCATTTCAGGCCTTGGATGCAAAGTTCTCTATTTCTAACTAGTTAACTGAGACAGTTTTGCTTGACCATTCAGAATACCTCTTCTCTGGGCTATGACCAGAACTATTTTTATTTACAGAAATGTAGGAACATTTCCATACTCCAGCTCAGGAACTGTGGGCAAGATATTGTGTTCATCCTGTGCCATTTGTCACAGGCCCTCTCAGTTAGGCAGAGGAATAAAGTAAGGGAATTAAATTCACTTTTGCTCTGCAAACTTAGCTAATTGTGGATTTGCAGCTACTACAGGGCCCCAGCCCAAACCTTCAGTGGTGCTCTTATTGACTTCATTGTTCTTTGAATTGGGTCCTAGCAGACCGTTGTGTATCCAAGGTGATGGATTTCATTTTTTTGTGTTGTCAGTTACAGTAGTGAGCTGCAAGAGAAAGTAGAGGTGAGGGGACAGTAAGAGTGAGTCCGACCCCAATTCTGTAAAGTTTACGCATGGTAGCATCCCATTACTTTCAAGCTTTGCTTATTGAAAGTCTCCAGAACTTGATCGTGCAACAGAATGTGGTAGAGAGATTACAGGGGAGAGAGGTTAGTTACCTGACCACTTTTAATTGCATTTAAAGAAAACCCAACACACAAGACATTGAGATTGTTTTTGACGAGTTTGAATAAATTGCAAAATTAGGACCCAGGCCTGCAAGATACTATAAACTCTCCTTTCCCACTGAAATCGGTACAAGCTGAAGGCACTCTACACTCAAGATTGGACTGTGAGTTACCTGTGAAATAACCACAGCAGCTATGTCTACCTTACAAAATAAGAGCGTCTACATAAAAAAGTAGCCCTCCCTTACTTTGAAGTAGGGTCCCTGTACTTTGAAGTGAAGCACCTACCCAGAAACAGCTCCTACCTTGGAGTAAAGATCCAAGATATGACGCAGACAGGGGCTGCATGGCCAACAGGGCCCTTTCCCAACAGTCCCATCCTGCACACGCTCAAGGCTGCCAGTCCGCAGACATCAAAGCAGACTGCGTGCTGGGGAGAAAAGCTGCACAGCATGCCTTCCCAGAAACTCGCCAAGGCGGGCCTCCTCACCACTGTGGCCAGCCTGTTGGCCGCGCTGCTTGCTGTGCTATTCAAGCAGCATAGCCAGGTCATTTGCACGGGTCCCATACTCCTTGCTTCCCCTCCTCTGCTCCCCTTTGATCTGACGGCAATGGGCCTTCACCGCGAGCACCGAATGGTGGGACCAGCAGGTGCTGGGGGACTGGGATGACAAGCAGGGGCTCGGGAATTTCAGAATGACCCGACAGACATTCAAGGACCTCTGCCACTTGCTCACCACAGTCCTCAAGCACTGGGACACCCGGATGTGCCCAGCAGTCCCAGCGCAGAAGAGGATGGCCATCGCACTGTGGAGGCTGGCCAGCCCATATAGCCACTGGCTCGTAGGCCACCAATTCAGAATCAGCAAGGCCACTGTCAGAGCAGTGTTGATAGAGGTGAGCCTGACCCACACCACAGACCCACCCTGGGGAGGGGGCTATTGGGCAAGGGAAAGGGGGGGCCCGGCTGGGGAGGGGAAAGGAGCAGGGGGGCCACCCAATCTGGCGCTCATGGACATATCTTCCTTCCACCCCTGCAGGTCGTCCAAGCTATCAACATGGTGCTCCTGCAACGTGTCGTCATCCTCAGGGACCTGGACGCCTCCCTCACTGGGTTCTCACAGCTGGGGTTCCCAGATTGTTTTGGGGCACTGGACAGGATGCATGTGGTGATCTGGGCCCCAACCCACAACAGGTGGTACTCCAGGCCCTGGTGGACATGAGGGGCTGCTTCCTGGAGGTATGTGTGTGGGGTGGCTGGGCAGGGCCCATGATGCTTGGGTGTTCCAGAACTCATGGCTGGGATGCTGGGTGCAGGAAGGCACACATGTCCCTCCTCAGGAGCTCTCGTTTGGGGACATCATGATGCCCCCTGCATTGTGGCTGATGCTGCAGACCTGCTGCACCCGTGGCTCCTGCAGCCCTATACTGGACACACCACCCTGGCCCAGGACACCTTCAACAGCTGCCTGAACCATGCCAGGGACACTGTTGAATGGGTGTTTGGGAGGCTGAAGGGGAGGTTTTGCAGCCTCCTTACAAGGGTGGACATCAGCCTCCCAGGCATCCCTATGGTGGTCGCTGCCTGCTGTGCCCTCCACAAGATTGTGGAGGGTACATGGGAGCACTTCATCCAGGGCTGGGCTGCGGACCTGGGAGCCTGGTATGAGCAGTCATCCACAGTCCCATGCCACCAGGCACAAAGGGATAGGGTCAGAGTCCAGGAGGCTTTGTACCAGGCCTTTTCCCAGGGCCTGCTCTGACCCTCCCAACCACAGGTCCTCCACTCCCCTATCTCTTGTGCCCCCACCAAATGCTCCCCCACCACCATGCACCAGGGATTTGGGATTAGGGTGGGAACATTATACTTTGCTGTTGCGGAATAAATGTATTTGGCAAAACATAACCAAATGTGTCAAATTATGTACAGTGCTTGGGGGAATGCTCTATGGAGAGGAGGTGGGGGGCTGGGCTGGTGGTCTGGACCTGGGGTGGGGCTGGGATGCAGAACCAGACCTGGAGCGGGGCTGGGATAGGTGAGGGCTCAGTTGCCCAGTGGTGTGGAGGGCTGGAAGCTGCGATGGCCATGGCTGCCTCTCTACTGCCCCAGGTCCAGGGCTCCCAGTGAGGCTGCAATGGGGTTGGGACCATGGGGAGGTAGGAGTGTGGGGGTGCTGTGGGCTCAGCCTCTGCAGGATGTGGTGTTGGGGGCCACTGGGGCTGGGGCAGGTGTACCTGACCCAGCCAGATGCCACCAACCCAGCTCAATGTGGGTCGATGTGGCTCCTGGCTTGATGTGTCTTTGGGGAGGGGAGGATGTGGGGGGTGGCTGCCAGAGGGGATGGCTGCGGGCTGGGCTGGCGAGGGCATGGGATGTTGGGCAAGTCCCAGCAAGTCCCGGAGCACGCCAGTTATTTCTCACATGACTGCCCGATTGGTGGCCACCTCCTTGTCCCACCAGCATGGCTGATGTGCGGCCCAGCCACAGCTGCATGGGGATGCAGGCTGGGGTGATGGAGCAGCCTCCTGGATCCCTGTGGCTGTGGCCCTATGTGTTGGGCTGGGGCAGCTTCCCGATGATGGACTTGTGGAGACAGAAGGGGACAGAGGATGGCCCATGACTGCTGGGTCCCAATCCTGTGAGGCTGGGGTCCCCGCTCCACTTGCCCCCACCCCACTCCCTTGCTGTCCAATGGCCCATGGGCCTTGTGGGATCCTGGGTGACAAGGGGTTCCCACCGGTGAGGGTTGGGCTGTGTTTGGTGGCCCCCCCTCCTTCCCTGGGTGTTTCTGGCTGCAGAGGTATTCCAGAGGGTTGGGCTGTCCCCAGGCTTTGTGACATCCCAATCATCTTGTACCTACTGGCTACAACCTCCAGGGCTTGGGTGATGGTCTGCTGGACGAGGTGCCTCTGGGTGTTCCAGAGGGGAGGGCAATGTCAAGGGCCCTGTTGCTGGATCCCTTGTCATCATCCTCAGTTTCGGTGGGCCAGTCCCCACGCTGGGGACTTGTGGTGCTGGAGGGGCCTGCCTCCTTGTCAGTGTCTCGGGTGGGTTGGGTAGCAGTACCCACTAGGTGCTCTGGGGCAGCCATGGAGCCTATGCAGCTCCCTGTAGTGGGGCAGTGGGCAAACTGTGCCC
Organism: Carettochelys insculpta; assembly: GCF_033958435.1. NCBI lineage: Eukaryota > Metazoa > Chordata > Testudines > Carettochelyidae > Carettochelys > Carettochelys insculpta. The sequence continues at coordinate 56,141,956 of NC_134140.1, forward strand.
CCAACCAGCTGGCAGATAATGGGCTTTGTAGTAGGCCTGCCTCAGTTCTTTGACCTTGATCTGGACGCTACTCCCAGTGTGGCTGGGGTGGCCTTGGGCAGTGAGGCCACTGGCCAGCCTCTTGTAGGCATTGGCGTTTCTCTGGTGGGTGCAAGTTTGCTCAAGGAAGGACCTCTTCCTCCCCCACTAGTGCGAGGAGGTCCTTCAGCTCCCCATCGCACCAGGAGGGTCCCCTCCTGGCACTACACTTGCCCAGGTGCTGCAAGCCCTTGGAGTCATTGTCCAGGGACTCCCGGCTGGGGTAGGGGGGTCCTGCCATGCTGCCATGCATGGTAGCTGGGGGGTGTGGATGCTGACCAGTGCATTGATTGGGGCAGTCCAACTAGGAGCTTGTGCTGCCCCTGCAGCATGCTCTCAGCTTCCTGCCTCATGTTGCTAGGGAGCTGGTTCCAGTCAGGTGGCAGGCAGGGACCATAGAGCCCTGTCTAGGCTGGTCAGAGTTTCTCCATGCTCCAGAGGCGGGGGGCGGGGGAGGGCTGCTGCCATGGTGACCCCCTACTTTGAAGCAGTGATTGCAGAATGTCTACACACATCCTACTTTGAAGTTAAACTTCGAAGTAGGGCACTACTCCATTCCTGGGGATGGAGTAGTGACTTCAAAATTAGCCTCTGTTACTTCAAAGTTAACTTTGAAGTAAGGCAAAGCATGCGTAGATACTCTGCAGTCTACTTCAAAGTGGCCCCTTACTTTGACGTTAACTTTGAAGTTATTTTGTAGTGTAGATGCAGCCTACCATTCATAGTTTATTCTCCTAGATAGCTAAAATAGTTCCTCGTCCTATTTGTCCTCTAATTCTAAACTGTTTCCTCCCCGCAAACATGTGTTGGTTCCTGTTCAATCTTCAGGAGAAAAATAGCCTACAATTGTGCGACATATGGGAACATTTTAATTAGAAATGTGATGGAAGTCAAATAGCTCTGCACGAGGAGTGTCCAACTTCCTCCTAGGTGGGGCACAGTTATGGTATTGCAGTTTATAGGCACCAGTGGCTTTGCTGGCTTTTTAAGAAGTTGTCTGTGATGATTACAAGAAGCCCAGAAGTGGAACCTACTGTAGCGCACTGCAAAAGGTAACATAAAATAGTATCTTAAGAAGAGATTGAATGCACATGCCACCGTCCAACAGAACCCTAGAACAGAGGGGCTTTTTTTTCTTTCAGTCCAGGAAGTAGCAGTAGATTTATCCTCAGCTAAGACTACAGGTGAATATGATCAATCAGCATGTTTTCCAGCTGTGGTCCTAATTACAGGTTACATTAAATGTAAGGTTGGCTTTAAATAGCCTTGAGTAAAAGCAAAAGTAAAAGTAAAACAGGGTCCAGAGAAGAGCGACAAGAATGATTAAAGGTCTAGAGAATGTGACCTATGAAAAAAGGTTGAAAGAAATGGGCATGTTTAGTTTGGAAAAGAGAAGATTGAGGGGAGAAACGATAGCGGTTTTCAGGTATCTAAAAGGGAGTCATAAGGAGGAAGGAGAAAACTTGTTCTTCTTGGCCTCTGAGGATAGAACAAGAGGCAACGGGCTTAAACTGCAGCAAGGGAAGTTTAGGTTGGACATTAGGAAAAAGTTCCTAACTGTCAGGGTGGTCAAACAGTGGAATAAATTGCCAAGCGAGGTTGTGGAATCTCCATCGCTGGAGATATTTAAAAACAGGTTAGATAGATGTCTATCAGGGATGCTTTAGATAGTACTTGGTCCTGCCATTGGGGCAGGGGGTTGGACTCGATGGCCTCTCGAGGTCCCTTCCAGTCCTAGTGTTCTATGATTAAATTTAAATTTGATATAGCCTATAGTTGTAACAGTACAGTAGTGCCTTGATTTACGTGAGGGTTGTGTTCCCCTGCACCCTCACGTAACTTGAATTTCGTATAACTCAGTGGGCAGAGTTCTCCCCCGGCAGAATGCACATTCTGTAGCCAGAAGCAGCAGGAGCACTGGGAGCTCCTTTTTAAAGGTAAATCCTGAAGTGGGGAAGGGGGACAGTTGGGAAGGGTGAAGCCTACCGGTGAGTTGGGGCCATGGGAGGAGGACAGGGGGTTAAGCCTGGGTGAGTTAGGGCTGCAGTGGGGTTGGGGGTGGAGTTCAGGCAGAGCTGTGTGCAGGGTGGGCAGTTGAAGCAGGGCAGGGGGGGCTGATGGGTTTGAACTGGGGCTGAAGGGGGAAGAACCAGGGTGGGGATGGGGGTTGAGCCAGAGCCGCATGTAGGGGTGGTGAACTAGAGCCAGAGCCAGATCCGGGCAGAGGGGCTGGGGGTGAGCTGGAGCCATGCGTGAGCAGTGAGCAGGGTTGGGGGGGGGTTGAACCAGGGCTGTGCACAGCCAGGGCAGTTAAGCCAAGGCTGGGGGGAGTGTGATTTTGAGATGCGTTTAACTTGCATTAATGCGCGTTAAGCACAAAGCAAAATCATGCGTTTTGAGGGTTTACTGTACTGGGACAATTGTCAGTCCAATAGCCGACTATACAACACCATGGCCGTGTCTACCCTTGCATTCCTCTTTTGAAAGAGGTATGCAAATGAGGTACATAAAATGCAAATGAGATCCAAATTTGCATATCAACACCTCATTTGCATATTCTTATTTCTAAATAGCTTCTTTGGAAAGAGGAAAACCAGTGTAGACATGGCTCGTTTGAAAGTAAACCCCATCTTCGAAAGAATCCTTCTTTCCATAAAAAAGGCAGTGTCTACACTGGTTTTCTTCTTTCAAAAGAAGCTATTTTGAAATAAGAATATGCAAATGGAGTGTCAGATATGCAAATGTGTACATCATTTGCATTTTTGTTTTACCTCATTTGCATGCTTCTTTCAAAAGAGGAATGCAAGCATAGACATATCCCATATATCTGCAAACAGAAATAGTTAGTTTTAGTCAATTTTTAAAAAAAAAAATCAATGTGTAACATTTTGCAGTGAAACTTGGAAACCCTATTAAGCTAGTAACTTCACAGGAACAAATATCTGCAGGATGACACCCACCAGATGGGTTTCATACAATGGCCGAAGCAGGGGATCTGGGTGTTGGACTAGACTCGCCGGGTACAAGCACAGAGACCTCTACCTCTTGATCCAAGTCCATGTAACAGAAGGCAAGAACTTTCCCCTTGACTGTCCGGTGCAGGAAAGCAGGACTGACTAGCAGAAAATCCTAAGGAGCAGGCTGCTGAGGGGTTGCTTTTATGCATTACTCGTGGAGCTGCACAAGCCCGCTGCAGGTCCCTGCTGTATGGTGAAAACTAGAGTAACCCTGGTCTGTGGCAAAATTAATGTCTCAGGAAATTGCGTCCTCATTGAGACCATGGGCTGAATCAAGCCCTGGGTCTTATTGGACTAAGACCCTAATCTGACAAGGTGCTGAACACCTCCAGAGTGGGATGAAGGCACTGTGATTCACTGCAACATCTTCTGCGTTCAGTGCTCTCCGTGGACAAGAATTGGCTCCTTTTATTAAAATCCAGACACCTTCTCCTCCAGTTGACTTTGTACTCAAAAAGTGTTTTCACTGAATGCTCAAGGTAGACTTCCTTGAAGGCAGCTGCGTTGGGATTTTAGATACACATAAAGTGGAGTTAAGATATAGGCTTTTGCATGCTATTAGGATCAGTGTGCTGGATGTTTTAGTGCAATTGTTTTAATGGAGTTCTGAAGTTAGGTATGCCCTACCTAACTGAGGTATGCCCATGTAAGCGTTGATGCATTTTTTGCTTGTTTTGGTTCAAAATCATGCATAATTCCTACCTGTGTATTGTAATGCAAAAAAATAGAGTTGGCGAAGGACAGTCTTAATTGGTGTTGCTTCATTTCTCTATCATGGAAATTAACCCTGGAAGAAAAATGCTTTATGAATATTAGGTTGCTGTGATAATTTACTAAAAGCAAGTAGTTCTGATTAGAAAACAGATTTGAAAAAATTAAAGTGACATTTAATTCAGTTTTTTGCAGGTTTAGAAAATGAACACATTAAGAATTTATAGGGAATATTTTTTTCATTTTTGAACGTAACAGGTCAGAAAGAACCTCTCTTTCTTCCTCTCACTCTCCCGCTGTGCCATGGAAAAAAGGGATGGATGGAAAAGAAACCAGAGCCAATGACAGTAAACTCAGTGCCTCCCCCCAAATTCATTATCACACGACACTTGAGAAAAAATATTTCAAACCCCCTCTAGTTAAAGTTTATGGTCTTGAAAAAATAGCTAAAAAGCCTTTTGTAAATGGCCTGCTTTTTTATTTGAAGACTTCTACTCAGCTCTAATATACAGCTTTTTCTGTTATATATATATATATATATATATATATATATTTTTCAAGATCAACTGCCTGAATATAGTATATTTATAGCACTGCCATCACCAACATTAATCAAGTCATAGTGCCTTTAAATTACAATTAATTCATGGGCAGAGTACTAGCCTAAGGCCCTGATCTTACAACAAGCCAAAATATGCATAACTTTATCCATGGGAATGGTTCCAGTGTATCCTGGGGCTTTTAATATGACAACTGGAGCAGCCCACTTGGAACTGCTGTTGATAACCAGTGTATGTGTCTACTGTGAGGGATGAAACAGCACCATACATTGCCTGAGGACACAGCACTGTAGTAAACCCCTCGGGGAAGTCATAGCTAAAGGTAGCACTGAAGAAATAGTAATGAAAACTTAGAAGCTCGTGGAAGTCCACAAACAAATCCCCTTCGTGATCTTTCAAGCACAGAGGCAAAGAAAGACTGGAACTTTTATACAGCTCCAAGGTCTTCAGAACAGCTAAAGAGCAGTTCTTTTGATGTTTGCTTTCATCTTCAGACAAAGAGACAGCAAAACAATTATTTTCTCATGCCTTGCAGAGGACCTCTTTCTAATTCCTTTTTCCGAAAACCAGCATTCACCTCATTCTTTTCTCCCCAGAAACGCACTCTCACAGACCGCCCCAATTTCTCTCATTTTCTCCCACCAAGCTAACGTACTTAAAGATAGGGTGGGTGAAGTGAGGTGCAGGCTGATGGCATGCACTATTCTGAGAACCATGCATTCTCTCTGCATCCAGTAGAAGTGCTGGTATGATTCAACTGGCCTACCTTGCATATTCCAGTTACGCAAGTGCAGTTATGGTGGTTTTTCTCTCTCAGAAGACCATCTTGCTTATGACAATCTTGTGGCCCACTGAACTGAAGGACGGAACTCATGCAGTCCATGCATTAGCTTGTTTCCCCTCACTGATACAAATAAGGAATTTAATACTTCTTGGATGAAACCCGCAGATAGTCCCTAATGCAAAAGGCTCTATTGCTAGGTAAATTGACTTAAAGAAATTCTTGCCTGGTCATAAAACTGTACTTGTTCAAATTAAACTGGACAGGAAATAAAAAAAATGGGGAAACATTTTAATGTTGTAGTTATTCTTGCTTCATTAATAGGGAAAGCCTTCTGATGAATATTTAGTGAGGAGATCACTTTATCCTACCCCTTAAGCATTAAGGATGCAGAGAAAGTTGATTTTGAAGATGAATTAAGTTCTGTGTGCACTGTGGGGCTAATTACTTGCTGGTTTATATTTGACATGCTTTCTAGAATGAAATACTTTGCAGGTGTTTTGTTTGCATTTGAGAAAATGAAAAAGTTATAAGGATGAGTATAAATCCTGTGTCAATAGCAATTATTCATAACTAAGGAAAACTATTAGGGATTCCTCAAATGACTTAAAATTAGAAGTTAAATTATTTGAAAACATTCTTAATTGTTCCAATCTCAAGCAAGCAGTTGTCACATTAAAACCCTTAATTCCTGTGCTTAAACATTCAAACACATTTAAACTTCCATAATTAAAGTCTGCCAATGAAATGGACCATAACTATTATATATTCATTAATACAACAGGAATGAATCCCACATATTTCCAAAATTTGCATATCCAGAGTGTCAGAGAATATTACCCACACTAAAGTCTGTCTAATTTATTGGTGTAATATTAATCTTCTGGCAGTGCTATTCTGTTTTATTTGGCTAGAATAAAATGGTGACTGTGCAGGAGTTACTCACTGTATATGAATTGAAATATAAAACTGCTGGGGTTATGTACACTGATGAGCATTGACCAGCTCAGCTAACAAAGATGCAAGAAGAGTTCAAATGGCTGCATCAACCAGTGCACTCTTTAGTGAAAAGGTCTTACCTCTGTCTCCATAAAGTCAATGTCTCTTGCTTAGCACAAATATGTTCTTGCATCAATGAAAAAAAAATTTCATGGTATTAAACCTACAAACTACTCAAATTTCCATGCAGGCCAGCCACCTCGATCCTACTACAGGTAGACTTGGCACTGCTAGTAGCATCATACGTGTTCTTGGCACCAGATCCAGAGGAGAAATGGATGTGATCATGCAGAGCTCTGCCCTTGCATTCAGCCACTTTCTATGTTCAAGAGCAGCATGGCATGCTATTTGGCTATGTTGCCAGGCTGGACCAAAACACACCAGAACCTCATGATCTCAAACTCACAAAGGGGCTTACATCAATACATTACGTACAATGCAAGTACATTCGGAAAATCTGGCCCTCTTTTGAAAGAGCACGTGGTGTGTCTACACCCAAAATGTGCTCTTTCAATCCAAAATCAAAAGAATGCGGTGCCATTTTCCAAAGTGTTCCTCTGGTCCTGTAATAAGAAGAGCTCCCCCTTTCAAAAGAGTCTTTTGAAAGGAAAAGGGTATAGACACTCCATAGGCCACTCTTTCAAAAGAGCATACCTCTATGGTGCCAGCCAGCTGGTTCAGGGAGACACCCTAGCCAGTGGCAGCAGGGCTCTATAGTAGCTGTGTCTGACCGTGTTTAAAGCCACACAGACCCAGAAACCCCTTGGTAGGAAGGGGAGAGTGTTCTGTCAGCAAAAGCATGAGCTGCTTGGAGTACATCCTCATGGCCACCCCTTCACACCCACAGAACCACTATGGCCATCAGCCAGGCCCCCTAGGAACTGCAGGACCCCCTGCTCAGAGCCCTCACAGGGCTTGTGGGACTCTGGTCAGTTCCTGAAAAAAATGACACCCTCATGGACCAAGCTCAAGCTGAGAGACCTGCTTGGGCTCTGGGAAGAGGAGGAAGTCCTAAAGGAGATAGGGGTGCAGCAGTGGACTGTGGCTCTGTCTGACCACCTGGCCAATGGCCTGTCCACCCAAGGCCACCCTTCCTGCACTACTGAGCAGGTACCCAAGGTAAAGGAGCTGTGGCAGGGTAATGCCCAGGCCTGGGACTCTGCTGGATGCTCAGAGGCAGGTTTTGCAACCTGCCCCTACTACAGGGAGTTCCACTGCCACCAGGGGCCCAGAGACATCTCCCCTCTTCCATTCCTCCTGGACACTGTGGCAGATGAGCCGCACCCTGGGAACAAGGAGGAGACTTGACCCAAGGACCACCCCACGCACCTGGAGCCAAAAGCCACCACCGAGGTCTTGCGCGATGGAGGGGGACCTAATGATTGAGCCCCACTTCTGGTAATCAAGCCAGGTGATGGGCAGTCAGGCATCACTGGACCTTGGTGTGGGACCCTCTGGTAAGTACCCAGTAGGGCACACAACCCAGCCCGTGAGGTGGGAGTACCATGCTGCCAGCGGGCCACCCACATACTCAGTGAACCCAGTCTGGCCACAGCACAGGTAGCCGTGGCTGCCAGTGACATCCAGCACCTGATCCTCTGAATAGTGCCACAAGATGCACACCCGGGGCGGGGTGGGGGGAACGGGGCCAGACTGTGGCCCTCATGCCCTAGCACAGGACTGACCATGTCTTCCTCTCCATCCCTGCAGCCATGCCAGAGGAGGGCTAGGAGAGCCCTGACCCATCCATGGCTGCAACCCTCCCCAGCTGCACCACAAGAGGCCTGGAGAAGGAGGGCACAAAGGTGGGACGTTGGGAACAATGCCACTTATCACCAGACAGAGCTGGCAGAGCACTGCCTCCATGTGGACGAGGCACACCAGGCAAGTGGGAGGGCTGCATGGGATGACCTGCTGGGCCACCTGTGGGAGATGACCACAATCCTGAGGGAGCACTCGGGGTTCCTGGCCTACCTGCTCCCCCAACCTGCCCCCCTGCTGAGCCCGCCCCTGCTCCTGCCCCGCCTGCACCCCCACCCTCCCATCAAGCCTGCTGCCACTGCCCCTGCCAAGTCTGCCTCCACCAGGCCCCCTCCATGGCACTACCTCCCCATGCTGCCCACCCCTTCCCAGCCTTTCTGGGGCCCCTGACCAGGGATGGGAGGGGATCTGGGGGCTAACAGGGCTTTTGGCCATCCACCCACATGTGGGAGTAGCACCCGCACCAGGCAGAGGCTCCCCTGCAGTTGAGTACCACTCATGGTTGCGCCATATCCCCCTTGCCCAGCTCCCCATTGTATACAGTTCACCCCTGCTCCCTGCTACAGCTAGTTTTGTTGCAACATTATTAGACAACACAAAGTTGATAGTGATAGTTAAAAGTTTTATTTTTGCACCACCCCTGTGTCCTCCACTCTTGCTGTGGGGGCGCTGGGGAGGGATGTGGCCATAGTGGGGGAATTTGGAGGGGAGTATCTGAGGGGGGAGCTGGGGGAGTGTTGTGCATGAGGGTTACAGTGGCCCATGTGTGAAGGCCTCCCGGAGGGCCTCCTTAATGCAGAGCCTGTCTCAGTGGGACTGGCGGCTTGAGGTGGGGGTTGGCTGTTTGAAGCCCGCTGCAAGGGGAATGTCTCACCCTTTCCCCCACAATGTTGTGGAAGACACAGCAGGCACCCACCGCCTGTGGGAGATTCTGCAAGCTGACCTTTAGCCACGTGAGGAGGCATTGTCACTGGCCCTCCAGGTGCCCGAAGACCCACTTCACTATGTGGTGGGCCTGGTTCAGGCACGTTGAACAGCTGCTAGGTGAGATCAGGGTGGCTGGTATAGGGTTTTTAAGTCCTGGCATGACATGGTCATGGCTGTGAAGATTTAGTTGGGGTTGATCCTGCTTTAGCCAGGGGGCTGGATTAGATGACCTCCTGAGGTCCCTTCCACCCCTAGAATTCTATGATAGAGTTGCATTAACCAGGGCTGCAGAGAGTAGGTGGTGTCTGTGACCATGTGGAGGGGTATGAGGATGTCCTCGATCTGATGCTTCTGCAGTGGGACATATGTCCCAGCCTCCATTCAGCAGCTGAGGCCAGAATTTTGGAACACCCAGGTGTCATGTGTCCAGCCTGCCCTGCCCACCAGTCTGTGCAGCTGGGGTGGCTCTGGCAGCAGCAGGGTGCTTGTGGGGGTGGGTGCCAGCAGGATCCTGGCTTGAGGGGCTCCAGATCCCCAGCAGAGGGATCAAACCCAGAAGATGGTGGAGGGCAGCCATGAGTACTGTGGCCAGTTGACAGAGCCCGGTGTTGATGGCCAGCTCAACAGTGAGGAACTGCTGCTGGGCATCCATGATGACAGACTTCCAGGCACCTTACGGCTCTGCCGGGCTTCTGTTGGCTCTGCAGTCTTCAGTGTGTGCAGGGTGAGGCTGATTGGGAGGGGCCTTTTAAGGGAGTGTCAGGCTGCAAGGTCCGGAAGGGCTTGTCCACCATGCAAGCCCATCTGCAGTGTTTCCTGGTCCATTCTTTCGAAAGGGCACCTGCAGCTGTGTGGACTCTCTCTTTCGAAAGAGTGGATCACAATCTCCATCTGCTTTTCGAAAGTGTGCTATAGAGTAGATGTAGCCATCCCATGTCCTGGTGCTGCCCAGGGGACTAACCCTGATATTTGTGGGTCCACAGGATTCATCATATTGTCACTACACAATGCCTGGGGCAATGCCTTCAACAGTGGTCACCTGGCTGGCACAGTGGTCCACTACAGAATTTGTGTGTTTAATTTGATGAGGGTGTCTATGTAAGTGCAGCACTAAGTGCATAGTGGTTTTATTTAACTGACTTTATGAGTTCTCAGGTTTTTGAAAATAGTATGATTCAAGGGCCACAATTATACCTTTGGGCTTCCATCTCCTCAACCATCACCTCTCTTGGAGAGAAACCTGCACCTCTCCCTTATGGGCTTTTCCAGGTTTCAGTTCTCTGCCTGTGGAGTGAATTCCCCAGTAAGCTGGATTGCCTAACCAGGCTGTCTCTGCATTTTGCACTTTGAACCACATAATAGCCAGCAGTTATAATGTACTACATAGCTCTTTCTAAGCAAGAACTCTATGCAAACATATTTAAAACCAAGAGAATCCATATCCGTGCTTATAAGTTTATCAGAGATCACACCTCACCCCCAAACCACCACAGCACACATTCCAGCAGGGCTCTGGTAGTCATTCAGCCTTCATCCCGTATGAAGGATACCAATTAATGACAACCTAAATTCAGAACAAGCACTTCCATGGATAGGTTATTCTTTCTTTAGTAAGGCCTGGGCTTTTGATCTTCAAATGTGAAGAACATGGAAAATGAATTGCTCCCTTCTTTATGGCACAGGTTCAAATGGCTGGGTTCTTGCAGGGGAGAAGTTTTGATTCACTGTCCCCCAGATGTTTCCCAGGAAATCCGCTTCACGTGTTATCCCAGACCACCAATTTTAGACCTCCATTATTCAGTATAGTCCTTTGATTATCTAGACTGACAATAATACATAGCCTCTGCCTTTAGTAGACTGATGTTAAAGTTGAAATTAGGTTTTGTTGAAGTTTGTATAAATTTTTACCACAGCATATTTCCGACAACATTTTTGTCTCCTTGTATAACTTCCTTGCCATTGTTGCTCCCTGAATAGCTGACCCACTGCTTTAAAATTTTCATGACACACCTCTAAGTCATGGTGCCAAGTGTTCCTTTAGGCACCGGTTGAGCAATTGCTTCTGAATTTGTGCAGAGTGCACGTATAAGGAGTCAGTTGTAGCTGTGTTTCATACAGTTATAAATAATACTCTTGGTTTTCAAAATTCCTTAGCACTTACTCAGTCCTTATGAGATTTCAAAGTCATGGTGCAGGATGTGTCTTAACTGGCCAGCCCAATGTTCCAATGATTTGGGGCAACATTGACCTGGACCCTTTCCAGTCTTCTGTACTCTTTTTAATCCTTTGCCAGCTCCCAACTTTCCATAAGTTGAAAGCTGCTTTAACATTCGTTCTACCAATATATCTAGAGCACACGCTACTCAAGCATAAAGCCACTTCCATGCATTAACCCTTGCCTTAGAAGCCTCCTGACTCTCTTTGGCTTATGAGTCATATGCTCTGTGAAGTATTTTATGGTCCAGTGTATTGCTGTGTAAAGAGCCAAATATATTGCATTGTGTATGTGTACACTGTGTGTGCATATACATTTAATGAAATCTGTTCCATATCATCTCTTTTTATTGTTTCTTTATGGCGTTTCTTACAGCAAACAGGTTTTCTATTTCCTATTTTATTGGAAATCATTTTTCCTATATTTTGTAGGTTAAAAGGTGATTGAAATAAAAATGACAAATCTATGGTGCCAACACGCACACACAAACAACCCCCCAAAAAACCACGCACACCCACCCACCAAAAACTGTAGCTCTTTTCAGCCAACAGTTTTGTGAAATTTTATTTAAAAATGTAAGAAAGCTCTCAGAAGGTAGATGCTGAAACTGATTCCTTGCACTGTTTTATTAAGAGGCAACAAATATCAGTCCATTAAATAAAGCCGTTGAGGCATTTAATTGTAAGTAGCATTCATATCCTATCATGCTTAATTCTAAAGAGGGAGGGACAATGGTGGGTCAGTCCATTATATTAGTGATTTCATCTGAAAAAAAAATGCAAAGAAGAGTTGGGTGAGATTCGCTGTTTTCAAACTCTAGTGACCACAGAAGTAACCCCCTGAGGATGTTTCTGAGATATTGGCTACGTCTACACTAGGAGAAAACTTCAAAATGGCCATGCTAATGGCCAAATTGGAGAATACTAATGAGGTGCTGAAATGAATATTCAGCACCTCATTAACATGCTGCCGGCCACGGCACTTCAAAAGTGCTGCATTTTGCTTGCATGTGGCCTGTCTGCATGGGTGTCCTTTTCAAAAGGACCCTGCAAACATTGAAATCCCTTTATTCCTATCAGCTGATAGGGGATTTTTGACGTTCTCAGGGTCCTTTTGAAAAAGACCCTGTGTAGACCAGCTGCGTGACAGAAAAACTTGATGCTTCTGAAGTGCTGTGGCCTGCAGCATGCTGATGAGGCACTGACTATTCATTTCAGCATCTCATTCATATTCTCCGATTTGGCCATTAGCACGGCCGTTTCAAAGTTTTCCCCTAGTGTAGACCTAGCCCTAAGTTTGCAGCCACAGAGTGAGTTACAGCCTGCATTATGAGCTCAGGCAAACCCCCTGTTGATGTCACTGACAGACAATCCCAGATGAGCCCAGCGACAGTACTTCTAGTGGGAAGAAATAGCTCAGTGGTTCACATGCTGCCTTTATAAACCCAGACTTGTGAGTTCAGCCCTTGTAGGACCCTTTCAAGGGTTTGAGTAAAGTTAGATTTAACAAAGTAATAAAAATGCAATCGGTCAGGGACGGTGATAGGCCTTGCTCTGAGGCCAGGGAATTAGACTCAGTGACTTCTCAAGGTCCCTTCCAGTTCCATGCTATGGCCTGTTTGCCAAAGCTTGCTTGATCTGGCCCTTTGTTGTAGTGCAAAGTTGTGAGGAGTTTTGACATTGGTTTTGGTTATCCTATACAAGAGTAAGATTTTACAGTTCAAAAAGTTGTCACACCCAAAAACTCTAAGAAAAGCTTCAGAAAAATGAATCTTGCCTTTTCTTTGCTTTCTAACAAGCCAGTGAATGGCTTATCTCTCAGAGCTATGATGGGAAACTGATGGTGTAAAAAAACACAAAAGTGTGTAGTCCTCCTCCAATCTGCACAATACTTGTGGGATCTGTGCCTCCAGCTCTGTAGGCTGCACAATGGCCATTTCAGCTGAACAATGCACTGCACTAACAATTTTTCCATATCTTTCTTGCTTGCTGTTGTTCATTTCAGAAGTGCGGGATATATTTCAGTGAGAGTGCTCCCAGAGCTCAGACAGATATTTGTGATGGTTTATATTGATTATTGTGGCAAAAAAGGGTTGTGGTCTCTCCAGGCATAGGATACAGACTATGAAATTTCTCACTGGAGAAACACAGAACAATACACCACCTGGTTTTGCTTAATCTGAATTTCTCACTATGGGAAGTAAATAAAGAAAATTCACATTAGGTAAAAACCATTTTATATAATCTTGGTACACCATAATTCCATTGTTCCAAGAGAAACAGGCAATAGGGAATATTTTTCCTGCTTATTGTCTGTTTTTAAAAGGTGTTACTCACCCTGGATCTATGGGATCTGTAGAGGATCATCTGAGACAGGAGCTCCCAAGCCTGTTCCAAACCCCATTAAAGTTAATAGGATTCTTGGCTTTGGATCGGGTCTTTAAAGATAAGCCTGCTCTTCCTGACCACCTCTCTGTAATTTTGTCTCAGGTTCTAATTAGGAAAATACATTGGGCTTGCCTAGGTCTCTGTCTCCAATGGCTATTCACTATATGGGCCCTGCCCTAGAATCAAAGTTAGTATATATTTAAAACCACACCCACAAAACTTAGCTGTTTTACTGCACATAACAGCCATAGAGTTTATAATTTCACACGTAACATAAAGGGCAAAGACGTCATTGGAAAAAAAAGGGGCATAAGTATGAAGTATATACTGTATTATTGGCACGGCTTTCACATATGTTAAATACATCAAATCCTGTTGCAATCCATAAGGTCTGTTAGTGTGGTTATACATGATTAATTAGCTATTGGAAACAGATATATTTAGAGGCTTATATTTTAATCACAAAGATAAGTTTGTAGGGCTATTAAATACTTTACTCTTTCTATTGAGCACATGGTAGCAAAAAATAAAAATAAAAATGCATCCAAGGGTATGTGAGAGGATGTAAAGGCAAATGCATTTTGCATTAAAAAAATGTGTCTTTCCCATTATGTGTGTTAAAACTTTAAATATTGAAAAATACTGTTAGCTGAGGGCCTGGTTTGGCTGCTTTGGAACCAGTAGAGAACCTGCCAACATATGATTCTCATAGATATTAAATTTACCTTCCAGCCAGTTTCTTGTGAAGGTACCATATTTTTCAAACAACAGTGGATCTTCAGGAACTGAAATCTTGTGTGTTTATGTTGAAAATTGCATTACGTTTAGTTTCCCTACATATCTATTACTTTAATTGAAAACTGTAGTTTTAAACTGCTGAAAGATATCTATGCTTTTGTACTTCCCTGGGCACATTTCTTTACATGCGTTGGCCTTGAGAACAAGACTCCTAATGCAATAGGCATTCATTATGAAATTCTGCAATCTAAAATGAATTAATTAAATATATTTAGTCTGGGGAATTAAGGAAGGTCATTATTTCAGCGCATCCTCAAAAATCTGCTTACTTTCTCACGGATCCCAACCTACTACTTCTACAGAACCTGTTAAAACAGTCTACATTTTAAATTCCCGAGAGATCTCTAGCAACATTTTCATCCTCATTTGAATTCTATGCCTTAAAAAAATTGTGTAATTGGACAAAATTTAATTTGATAAATATTAAGTCTCTAAACAAGGAATAAGTTTATGACTATCTCTGTTAAACTTACACAAATCTTTTTTCCTTTAAAAACTTGTCTAATATGACAACACACCTTTGTAAAGTAAAAACACACAATGTAGCATATACTTGTATGTGTTGAGTAGAACTGGATTAGCTTGGTGGGCCTTCAACAGTCGTTAGCTAAACAATAGCTACGTATGGAAATATAGAGTAATGCTTTGAGCGGTACTTGCACAATGCCAGCAATTTGGGAATGTGATCATTTAATATAGTAGGAAACACTGAACATTTTGAAAAACAGATAGTTCTAGATTATTTATATGCAGAAATGTCAGGGTTGAAAAACATGCCAAGAGGTAAATGCCATGCATTGCCATGGGTACTGGAACAAACACTAGCGACTGACACCACATTTTCCTATGTTTTGTAGCAAGATATATGGGAGAAATTGTCTTAACCACTAGCTTTAGATGAGTGGGGTATGACTTTCTGAATGGATCCAACCTTAACATGACATTCTAAACTGCTGATAAAAACCTGCTAATATGCTCCCCTCTGCATATCAGGAGGCCTGTCCATCCCTTAGTTCTCCTTCTTTAATTAGACTTCTACATTATCTGAAGTGGAGTTTCCTTTGTGCACAGTGTGCTCTTCAAGCTAGAGTTGAGATGGAAGAGTTTAGTGTGAGATTGCATTGCTTTGAAAAAAGTCCTCTTTCTGAGAAAAATATGTTTTTGTACACACTATAGTCCCTGTATTTGAAACCTGGATGCATTTGGCAAAAGATACAGTACAGGAATCTGCCGACTGAAGTCACTGTTGTAGGGGCTCTTCCAGCAAGACTTCTGTCAACAGACTGTGTGTACACCATAAAAGCAGATCGAAAGAGCAATCCACTCTGTTGACAGAGAGCAGCAAGACTGCCGGGCCCCTCTCTCAACAGAATGGCTCATCGGGAGCTCTGTAGGTGGGGCTGCACAGTGAATTGGAAGCCCCATCTGTTGACAAAAGGGCCCCAAAGCGTCTACACTGCACTTTTGTCAAGAGAACTCTGTCGACAGGAGCATTATTCCTCATCATGTCATCTGTCAGGGAAAGCATTTTGTTTTGTCGAGACTCTATGGACAAAACATATAGAAGCTCCCTGAGTTTTGTTGACAAACGCCCAGTTTTGGCAACAAAACTCTGTAGTGTAGACGTGGCCCTTCTGACTGCCACCCTCCTTTTGTGACTTACAGCTTTTGAAGACCCAGTCCCTCCACACAAAGGGCTATTGAGAAAATAAAAGCCATACTTTTCCTTTCGCTCCAACTCTTCATATCTATTCGGACCAGGGTCTCTGGCTTATTAAGATAGTTAATTATGGGACTAACTTTAAGCATGTGTATAGTTCCATGATTTTAATGGCTTTACTGTGCTCAAGCAGTTTGCTAAATTAGGGCTGTGAACTGTAGGACATCAGAGTATGTAACCTTGTGCTTCTATACATCTGGAAGATTAAGTGATAATTTTGGTGCTATATACCAGAACAGTGTTCAGAAGCTGCAATGAAGATCTCATCCTGGATGTTTTATCTCAAGCTTCATTGGATTTCTGTTTGCAAATATGCATGTCTCCCTGAGGCTCAGAAGCTCAAATGCTACCTATTTGACCACTCTTCAGAATGAGACTAATGGATGCTTATGTTTAATCATAAAATGCCAAGATGTTAGGAACATTGCATAAAATTCCTATGTGAAATTAAAAGTCCTGTTCATGAGCTGTCTGGTGGCTAAAAGAGTGGTCTGAGGTCAAACTTTCCCAATAGAGGAAAATAGCATAATGTCCTTGTGGCTTTAAATTGTAAAGTAAATAAAATTTACCTCACAGGTCCTATGTAGGCATTTGATAAACATTAAAATGCTGTAACAAACAAAAATGCTTCGTTTCTGTTGCACCTTATAGACTATCAGATATATTGGAGCATAAACTTCTGTGGGCAAAGACCTACTTTGTCAGCGGCATCTCCCATACATCTCCGACATATGCTGCAGTATGTATGTTAGTTGATAAGGTCCCATGGGACTTTTCATTGTTTTTGTGGGCACAGACTAACACAACTACCCCTCTGATACTTGTCACTTCTTTGGTTAAATTTTAAATTGAAATGAAATCTTTATTGAAGGACAGATGGGATATAGTTGGAATATCCACTCACAAATCTAAGTAAATACTTATTTTCTGTGAACGTGGTTAAACATTTCACTGGCAACACATGATTATTTACAAATTCTCTGTCAAAATAAAATATCCTAGTTTGATATTAAAATACCTATTTTAATATAGAACATAAATCCACAAGACACAATTCAGACAGACTTGAGTCTGCAGGCTGAACACTGTCTGATGTTAATAAAAAATAACAAAAACAAAAAAAAAAACATACAGAAACATTCCTAACTGTCAGCCTCTGGAGCTGGTTTCTTAATTTAACACTTGAAGAAATATATTTAAAATCCAAGGCAATTTGTTGCACTGAAAAGTAAAGGAAACACAAATATTAGTTACATATCAGCAGGAAATCAGATAAAAGCTTCTATGGCTGCGTCTACACGTGCACGCTACTTCGAAGTAGCGGCACCAACTTCGAAATAGCGCCCGTCGCGTCTACACGCGTCAGGCGCTATTTCGAAGTTAACTTCGACGTTAGGTGGCGAGACATCGAAGTCGCTAACCTCATGAGGAGATAGGAATAGCGCCCTACTTCGACGTTCAACGTCGAAGTAGGGACCATGTAGACGATCCGCGTCCCGCAACGTTGAAATTGCTGGGTCCTCCATGGCGGCCATCAGCTGGGGGGTTGAGAGATGCTCTCTCTCCAGCCCCTGCGGGGCTCTATGGTCACCGTGGGCAGCAGCCCTTAGCCCAGGGCTTCTGGCTGCTTCTGCGGCAGCTGGGGATCTATGCTGCAGGCACAGGGTCTGCAACCAGTTGTCAGCTCTGTGTATCTTGTGTTGTTTAGTGCAACTGTGTCTGGGAGGGGCCCTTTAAGGGAGCGGCTTGCTGTTGAGTCCGCCCTGTGACCCTGTCTGCAGCTGTGCCTGGCATCCCTATTTCGATGTGTGCTACTTTGACGTGTAGACGTTCCCTCGCTGCGCCTATTTCGATGTTGGGCTGAGCAACGTCGAAGTTGAACATCGACGTTGCCGGCCCTGGAGGACGTGTAGACGTTATTCATTGAAATAGCCTATTTCGATGTTGGCTGCACGTGTAGACGTAGCCTATATGTTATGCTTTGGAAATTATCAGAATTTTGATTAGTTTGAAATCTGTCTATGCTTAGCACAGATTAATATTCTATGATTTTTGTTGTAGCTGTTATGGAGCAAAGAGGCAGAATATTAAAGGTAATTTTTTTCCATTAACATTTCAAATACCTGACCTGCTTTGATGAGACTGTGAGCATTATAGTTGAAGGCTACCAACTCGTATGGTTGCATCCAGAGCCAGCTCAAACCACAATTTCCTGCCTTCTTTCTCCACCTCCTCTATGTCATGTTTTCAGAGTTCTGAGTCACCTTGCTATTATCCACCCTTAGCACAAAGGAGCCTTGTTTATGCTCGTGAGCTCCCCGAGTTCGCCAACCAGAGGCAACACAAATTTTCCCTTCTCCAGCTTGGTCTACACTTCACAGTTAGGTTGATTTTAAGGTGGCTTGCATTGACCTAAGTGTCTACATTAAATCTGGTTCCCAGTGATCTGAGTGCCTCTCTGTGTGGATTTACTAACACCCACTCTCCAAATATTAGCATCACAGTCGATGTAATTAGACTGACAGTGTCAGAGTTGACACTGCACGATTAATGGTGACAGTCATAGGCTCTCAGGAGCACCCCACTATGCCTAATTTAACAATAAAATTGCTATAAGCACTGCTAGTGAGACTGTGCACTGCTGACACAAGCATGCATATGCACAGTCCCTTAGAGGTAGATTGCAATAGGCAAACTCAAACCCTATGTCCTCCAAGCATCCTTCTTGAGCATATACTTCCAGTGGACACTCACAGGTCTGCTACCCACAAAGGTGCCCTATATACCAACTTATCAGCTTCCTCTCAGGATCAGAGCTCTGTTTAACACAGTGCTTAGATTTGTTTATGGAGAAAGTTCAAATGATAACAAAGGGTTACATATAAAAATGCATTCTCACCTTAAACTTTACAAGATGCCTCCTTTTCTAATAAGATATTGCATCTCTAAAGTGCTTCTCACCATAGGTGTCAACTTCCCCTCTACCCCAGACCTGCTTGACCCAAGTCCACCCCTTCCTCCCAAGCCCTCACCTTGTGCTCCTTCTCGCCCCACTATTCAAACCACACCTCTTCCCACATCTTCCTGCCTCCTGACCCCACTCCTCCCCTCATTCTGAGTGCCTCCTGCACACCACAAAACAGCTGATCTGAAACCTGAAGGTGCTTCTGGGAAGAAGGACGAGGAGATTATCAGGGGCCATAGGGGTGCTGGGGTGGAGGGAGGAGATCCTGGCTGCTGGTGGGTGCTTAGCACCTACTAATTTTTTTCCCTGGTTGCTCCAGCCCTGGATCAGTGCCCAGGCTTCTCATGACATTTCAAAACAGGATGATAGTGTGTCTCCTTTTAAAAGTCCAAGCCCACTGGTAGCTGACTCCCCAGATGATGGGGGGGGGCATCTCTGCAAAGCCAGTCTTTTGACCTTCACCTATCAGCTAGGTTCTTTGCTCCCCTGGCTCCTTGCTACTTACCTTTTCCTACAGGCACCAGTATGTGACTCTCAGCCAAAATCTATTTCACTGCTAAGATGCAGTGGTTAGCCAAAGTAATGAGTCTAATACCTCCTGTAAGCTAAAATTGGTCTGAAGGCGTTTTATGTCTGAGTGACTCGCGTTTAACCACAAGGGCCTGAAGAACATAATTTCCTGTAGCTTACACTCATCCACCCCCGACCCTTACATACTGTCTGTATATTTTGCAGAGAAAGTGATGGCCAATGTAATGCAGGCTTTCAATAGAAATCTTACCTGGTGCTCTTTGGTGAGCTAGAATGTAAATAGCAGGTCCAGAGGAGCTTCCTGTAGCTCTTGAGCATTCCTCTGCCAGCTGTGATTAGCATGCCTCTACATGCCGGTCTACTCAACTTCTCAGCCAAGACCTTTCACCTCAATCTCAATACTAAATTTTAAATAAACCTGTGTTTTAAATATACAGCATGGAGGTTTGAAAAGCCCCCTTATGCTTTGTACCAAGTCATAGACTGGGAGACATGGCCTCCACTGATTTTTACATGAAAGTGTGCTTGTCTGTTGATAGCGGGGAGGAGGGGGTCAGCAGACTGTCTGAGGCAGCGTGCCGAAATTTGACCTTTTGACCTCTATGTACAGTGCAAGTGCTGGTGATACTTTTTGAAGACACTAATAATCCTACTTACAACAGCTTCATTAATAAATAAATTAAGATGCAGAACTTTGCCATGTAGGTGGTGGTTGATAGCATTAGCTTGGCTTTTGTTAATCCACAGGTGGCGTGGCTTTGAGCAAACTCCCAGCTGCATAAAGGATGAGGGGTGGGGAGGAGCTCCTGCCTTACATGCCAGTAAAAATCAGCTTGCTGACACTCTTGGTACACATGCCAGGGGTTGCTGACTCCTGGTCAGTAAAAAAAAAAATCTGATGAAGTGAGTATTACCTACAAAAGCTCATTTCCTAATACATAAATTTGTTAATCTTTAAGATGCTACAGGACTGCTTGTTTTATTTGTCTACATTGCCCCATGGTACCCAGAGATATAATTGCCAATTTGGGGAGAAAAAAAAACAAAAAACCACACACACCTCCTTTTGTTCCTTGCTCACATGGAATTAAGAATCTGATAGGAGTTCAAAAATGTAAACGCACTGTAATCCTATGCTTTAAGTTTTTTTGTTTTTTGTTTTTTATTTTATATTAGACACCAGAGATCTTAGTTATGCTCTGAGCCCCATTGTGCTGGATGCTTTGGAAACACCTATTCAACCTCTTTGTAGATCTTACAATGCAAGGCCCTGATCATGCAAATCCTTATGTGTTGGGTCTATTATCATGTAAAAATTTACTTATTAAAATCAGTGTGACTAGTCATGTTCAGAAATTAAGTATAGGCTTGTGTGTGCTTGATCTAGGCTATAACAGGAACAAGACAGAACAAGGAGCAATAGAATAGAACAGAAGCCTTGATTCTGCACTGAAGACCATTCATGAAGACCCTCTTAAAAACCATGCTGAGCACTGTTGAAGTCAGTGTCTCTTCCATGTTGTTCTTCATGCTGCAGTGGAGGTAAGAAACATTTAGATTTCAGAACACTGATGCTACTGTTCATCCAGTGTAATCAATTTGCACAAGATATTACAGGTTATTAAAAAGATCCTTGTCCTCATCTGAGTCTTCTGGACATTTTCTGCTATTTTTCTTTTCTTCCTGGCAGATTTTTTTAACATCTTTGCAACTGGTGATTAAGGAAAAAACAATAATGAAATGGATTATGAAACCTTGAAAGCACGAATTAAAGACACTACTAACTGCAATGATCTCAAAATTATATCACTTCATTCTTGTGTTTTTTTTTTAATCTTCAGTTTCACTGGAGACAAGTTATGCTTACTGATCTATTAAGAGACAAGCAAGTTTTTATTAAGAAGACAAAGGTTAGAGAGAGAGAGTTATTCTACTCCAATTACTAAATTCCACATTCTGCAACAAATATCCTGAAGCATTGACGATAGCAGTATTATACCATAACTTAACAAAAAAGCAGACCTGTAGCACTTTAAAGACTGACAATATAATAATGTGCCGCAACATGATATTCCAGATTAAACTTTTGCATCTCAAGTGACCTTTATGGCAGTTTTACAGTTCATAAATTCCTTACAATAGTGCTCTGTAGAGTACTTTTAATAAATCTTGATTGTGCTGTAACATTTACAGCACATACTTGAAATGACATTTCCAGTCCTAACACACCAAAGTATGGGACTGAGTCTTCTATCCCATATGGAGCCATTAGAATAGCATTCCTGAAATATTACAGGCCATTCCAGTAATGAGAAAAAAAGATCACACATAGCTGTCACTACCCCAGACTCACAAAGTGATAAATATATAAGTGAGATGCTCTTGATATTTCCTAAGGTATATCAGCTACTGACGGTAGGAAAATCATCTTTGTTTGTGGTGTTCTTAGACTATTCAACAAAGCTAGGTAGAGAAGAGATGAGATGATGCTAAGTTGTTTCAGACAGAAAGTAAAAAAAAATCCCCTGTGGTTTATAGGTCTCTTTCCTAGTTGTATATATTCTCCTTGTGATATTAGATTAACTATGCCTGTTGAGTCTGTATTGGTTCTGTTAGGCCAATTCATCTGGAATTCAAAGATAGAAGAATAGATTTAAAGTGGTTTTATTAAACGTACTTGTATTGATTTCAGATAATAGTAGAGGGATTTCATTAGAGTACCTATTTCAAAACTGTCTTCTGTTTAAATCAGGGGCAAGTGAGATCTGGCCCCAGGGCCACATC
The DNA here is from genome assembly GCF_033958435.1 of Carettochelys insculpta. Taxonomy (NCBI): domain Eukaryota; kingdom Metazoa; phylum Chordata; order Testudines; family Carettochelyidae; genus Carettochelys; species Carettochelys insculpta. The sequence continues at coordinate 56,164,190 of NC_134140.1, forward strand.
TGGCCCACCAGTCCTTTTTATCTGGCCCCACCCCTGCTGCTCCTTGTCCATCTCTGCACTGTCAGGAGAGGGTTTCCCATGCTGCTCCCACCCTAACAAAAGCTCTCTTAGCTCATGGAAACCAGCCAGTGGGAGCTGAGCAATTTTCCTATTGGAGGGAGCAGCTCAGTCTCAGTTCCCATTGGCTGGTTTTCAACCGCTGCCCCAGGTCACCACTTAAACCCTCTGCATCCTGCTCCCCTGCACCTCAGGTTACAACTCCGTATCAGACCCCGCCCCTGCTCCTACATTCCTCCCACAGGCCAGAATCCTTTCCTGCACCCATACCCCCATCCCAGCCCCAGCCTCAGCCCCCACCCACTACCTACTCCAGATCACAACCCCTCCTACCTCCAAACTCCTTTTCTGACCCCACACACCCTCCTGCAGCCCAGTCCCTTGCCCCAAGCTCCCTTCTGCTTGTAATATCTATCCCAGACCCTGCACCCTATCCATAGGAAAGTGCTGCCCCTGACTACTTACCAAAATCTTGGAGTGCCTCCCCATCAAAAATTATTGCACCACCCTTGGTTTAAACCCTCTATGAATTTGTTTCAGCTGCTTTCTTTTTCCCTGCCCTCCTTCACCTTTATCTAACACAGCCTTCCCCACTATCATCTGTCCATGCAGCCCTGTTAATGTGGATAGGACAATCTTATTGTCTGCAGCTTCAGTGCTTTGGAAAACCTTCTGAACTTCTACCTCCATTCCACAATAATACTCAACTAGAAGTGTGTCTTCCCATCTGTGTGCACATGACAGCAAGTAGCACCTGCTCTGATTCAGGTGGATCTTCAGCCTCCACTAATCCTTGATCTCTTTTCAAGTTGCTCATATTTTTGATAAAATTTCTGCCATTTTCTGTGCTTGGTGTTGGATCAGAGTTGGTTTTTATTGTTGTTGTTCTCCTTTTCCCATATAGTCTCATAAGACAGTGTGCTCATGTAATTTAGAAGTGTCAAACTATTAAAAAAAACCTTCCCAACTTGGCTTGCTCTGTAAATTACTGATGCTAATAAACAAGCCGATATTGTAGAAAATTAGTTCAATGATTTAAAAGTTGTGCAATTTAAAAAGTCAGAATTAAACTCTTCCACAGTTGTTAGGACTGAACCAGGTAAGATTGAATTGCTAAGGAAACACTCAAGGCAGTCCTAATGTATCCCTGAAACTAGCCTCAGTCTCCAAGCTCTTCCAGCCAATCCCACCAGTTCCCAGAATATACTATGCTGTGTATAAACTTGGCCGACGCATGTATTTATTGGTTTGTATGTCAACATGAACACCTATGGTCCTATAAAAATGAAATAGTCATACTTAGGTACCCAGGCTATAAGTGTGATTTTACATGTTCTAAATCTCGTTAAAAAATGGTATTTGTAAAAGAAGTTGAAAATCAAATTGCAAATATTTTACAATCAGGAACACAACAAAACTCAGTCAGAGATCATAGATTCAGGAGCAACAGTAAGTGACTGAAACCAAACATCCTTCAGGGAAAGGCACCACAAAGTATATTTTCCTGGAGATCCTAAGTAAAATAGATAAGTTTGGGTTGCAGGCACTGTTATTGGCATTAACATTGTTTTGTAGCAGCAGTTGGACATTAAATGTTAATAATGTAACCCTTCTGTTAACGCCAGATGCCTGCCAGAAGGGCTGGGTTCAACTCTTGTGGGGTTTTCCTATCAAGGATACAATCAACCGGCTCGAGCCCCCACCCAGTGGCCTGGGACAATTTCACCCCCGTGCTGGGTGCCTGTAAGGCGGTTCTCCCCCCCCCCCCCCCCCCCCCCCGCAAGCACAGAGTCTGAGATAGAAATGGCTTGTTTAATGACCGTAACCTACCCCAAGGTTACAGCGACAGATGCAGTATATCTCAGCACAGAAGAGACAAAACCCCTTTTACCCAGATACCATCCCCATATGCAGTAGAACCCAGTCTCTTGCTGGGGCTCTTGGCCCTTTTCCACACACACACAGTTACAGGGTGTACCCTCTGCGGTGCAGTCCCAAACTCAAAGCCCACAGATACATCACCAGGGCAATACTAGCTGTCCACTTGTCTGTAGCCTCCCCTTGCTGTCACCAGGCGTCAGCCAGTCGCCGTCGTCTACCGCCGCCGCCGCTCCTACCGGCCGTCCGCTGGTCCTGCTGTTGTCTGCCAGTCCTAACCCCACTGCTTGGGACTGCCCTAAGGCAGAACCCAGTGATTTCAGCTCTGTGTGGCCTCAGCTGCCACTCTGTGATTTCAGCTCTTGGTATCTCTAGTGTGGGGTTTCACAAACACCCTAGTATCCAGCTCTATCTTTTAACAGGTGGGGAGGGTTAGTCAAGCCAGGCTTATAGCTATATGGCCAAGGCATAGGCAGGGCCAAGGCGCTCAGCAAGCTGGCTCAACCCATACCCCTCCCCTTCTCTCTCACAATGCTTTAAACCAGGGAGCCCTGTGTAATCAATGTCTTACACAGCTAAGGCGACTGCCCTGTCCCCCCACAACAACCCAGAGCATTGGTGAGATCTCACAACTCCCACCTTAAGTGTCAGCTTAAATTGTGATTTTACAACTACATGTTTACAATAGACCAAATCTCATGGCTTACTTGCTACCCATTAGGCTTTGCCTGAAAAGGTATCACACATGCACACCTTTTGCATTCTCATGCAGATGACCTCTGGGAGACTCATTCCTCCCAGCCTTGAGCAGCACTGCATTCCTTATGCCACATTCCCTACATCAGGAAAAAGGAATAGTTGATATAGAAATAGTCCCTCCTTCTTTAAAAGTAAGGATGCTAGATCAATGCACCTTTCTGAGCAATTTAGAGAAGACAGGCTAACAGTGCCTCTGTAATTGCCAGAACATGTGAAGAATTCATAAAGCAAATAAACTCATCTCTTGACAGTAGATAAAGAAACAATACTGAGGTATTGGGTGTAGGAGTTGATTTTAAAAGGATTCTGTCTATAGTTTTACCTTGTGATGACAGTACATGTGAATATTTTCTATACATTTTACTTGACAGTGTGGTTACACTAGCCCCTACATTCTATTGTCCATTTGAAATTTTACAGAATGTTATTTTGAGACTATATAATACACTTCAGCTAGCTTTGATTTTTTTCATTGTTATAGTGTTTCCAAAGTCTTATAATGAGATACTTAAACATTTGGAAGATTTTAGAGATATTTTCCTGCAACAAAATATTCATTTTTGCTATTTTGTGTAGACTTTCATATTTTCCTGATGAATGTATAAGATTAAATTAAACTAAAATTATCAGAAGGATCTGATCAGAGATCCAGAGCCAGAAGGCATCACTGTGATAATCTAAACTGACCTCATGTATAAACAGGCCACAGAAATTCCTCCCCAAACTTTTCAGAACATATAGTTCGGAAAGTAATAATAAACAAAATCTAGTCTTGATTTTAGGTTGCCTGTGATTGTGACTTGAACACAGCCTTGCTGAATTGTTCCAATGGGTAAGTTATTCTCCTTGTTAAAAATACAGTTTTTCCAGTCTGACTTTGTCTAGCATTAACTTCCAGACATAGGATTGTTTCGGGCCTTTTTTCCTGCTAGAATGAAGAGCCCATTTTGAAATATTTGTTCTTCATGTAGGTACTTACAAACAAATGTCAGGGTCCTGACGTCCTTACTGAAATAAATCACATTGGTTTCAGAGGTTAGGTAAGAGGGCAGTTTTCACATTATTTATATCCCTGTGGTAGCTAGATTCCCCCAACAAAAAAACATAGATAAGGCAGGAAGGGAAACTGAGGCATACAAAGGTGCAGTAACTTGCCCCAAGAAGATGGCAGAATCATAAATAGAACATCTGAGTCCCAGTCTAGTGCCTTAACTGCAGGCCCTCACTAAGGCCATTTCTACACATGCCACTCGTTCTGAAAGCGGCATGCTAATAAACAGCCCAGAAAATGCTACTGAGGCATGGATGAAAATTTCAAGCACCTCATTAGCATACAGTCATATGATTCGGAGTCTGGAACAAGCTCTTCTGGATTCAAAAACAGTGTGTAGAATTGCGGCCCCCAGGGGTTCTCCTGGAAGGAAACCCTCCTTCTGGAAGCCCCTTCCTGAAAATTTTCAGGAAGCTTGTTCTGGACTCCAAATCATGTGACCAAATGCTAATGAGGTGCTAGAAATTTACATCCATGCCTCATTAGCATTTTTGGGTTGTTTATTAACATGCCACTTTTGGAACAAGTGGCATGTGTAGAAAAGCCCTAAAGATTTAGAGCCAACTTTTATCCTTATTTACACCTTTCTTCCATTACTGAAAAGTTTAGTTGTCCCTGAAGGTGAAGGCATCGCATATCCTTTCTGCCCAACAGAAGTCAGTTCTTAACACACAGCTGACACACTTAACAGCAAGACATTGTCTAGAGTCTGAAACTGTCAAGATAGATAAAAGCAGATTTTAAATTTCTAACTACTGTTGAATCTCACTCAGCCAATGGAAGGAGGGGTGGGAACAGGTCATCAGGCTGATAGTATGTTTTGCTGTACATGCAATTTCCCAGTGAATCATAAGAACTATGTATACAATCTTGGCCAACTAGAAAGACAGTAAGTTAGCTTCTGTTAGTGCCTGTCCTGTTGAAAAGCATGTGACTGAAAGAGATCTTTGAGACTAAGCCAGTTTAAGAAGAAATAACTCTTTTGATACAGAGAAAAGTTACATATATTAAATGTTCCCCTTAATTGTCCAGATAACTCTTTTTGTTTCCTTAGAAGTATCATAGTCACACAACTCAAAATTAGGTACTAATTTTGTAATTGATACATCAGAGTGATGAGTCTGACTTGAGCTAGTTATTTCAAACACTGAGTGATGTAAGACTTGGGGTCTAAAATCTGTTTTCCTTCAAAGGAAACTTCTAGAATATTTCATTTTGATTTATACTCATTTATTAATGAAAATTAATTGCATTTCTCTCACAAGTTAGTTGCCAGTTCTTCATTTTGAGAAGTTTTCAAGGTAAAGCTCTACCAAGTTAAAACAGAAGTGAAAAGTCCTCATTTTCTGTTATACTGAAATATATCTGGAAGCTTCCAAAGCACTGTTTGGTTAATAATGACCATTAATTAAGAAGTTTAGAAACTTCAGTGTTGTCCATATTGCATATTCTCGTAAAATAGTCACTTTGGAATTCATAAATGATGGTTCTCAAGATTAAAGGATGGCCTATGTAATAATGTTCATCCAGGATCACATTTACTTTGGTCATCCTTGTCTCATGTGAATGGTCACTCATCTACTACACATTCCAGTACATACCAGGATATATTTCTACATTAACCTTCTGATAGCTGTCTTCTCAGGGCTCTTTCCTTCTGAGTGATTACCATAGTCTACAATAATGTTTTTTGTTGTTGTCTTTAATATATGTACAACATATCCTAAGCCTGAGTGACAACCATTTTTATTGCTTAATAGTGCAGAATGTGAAATGTGAATAGTGGAAGATTTTACCTGATGGATAGTAAATATTTACACAGTAAATATACACAGTAAAACCCTTTGAACCTGTGTGTTCTGGATTTGAAGCAATGCTTTCTGACAGCCTATGGTAATCACTCAGAAAGAGCGAGCTCTGGGAAGACAGCTATCAGAAGGTTAATGTAGAGATATATCCTGGTACTATTCAAAAACTTTACTAAAACTATGAGCTCCAGAAGAGAATATAATTCAACTGTCAATATGGCTTGCTCCTTCCTCTTGCCTTTATTCTATTTAAAAAAATTCGTGTGTCTTGACTGGAAAAACTAAAAGTATTCACCATACATCCAAATCCAGGAAAAGTCTGCTGCACCTACTGGTAGATGCTGTTTTGGACTGTATGAGTGGGCATGTATACAATCTCACACAGAACCACGGGTGGTAGAAAGGCAGTATCCCATTAAAGTGAAATGGTAAAATGCCAGCATTAGGCCATGCTCTGTGTCCGATATCTCTAACTCAAGTGTTGTCTGAGTCTCTTTAGTGCCCCTTATGGAGAAAAAGCACTAGGCAAATCCTTCTCTCTTTGCCCACAAACCTGACCCCCGAAACACCTCACATACAGTATGAAAATGTGGAGGGTAATACAGAGGTGGTGTCCAATAATAACTGAAGGATTGTCACACTCGTGGTTGTCATCCTATTGCATTCGCCCCAGTCCCTGCCCCGCTCTAACAATCCCTCCCTCTCCCCCAGCGCCAGGCACCCCCAGCCACCCCATGAAAACTGAATACGACAACTCACCAGAGCCACCATCACTGGCTCAGAAGCTGCGGCCATGCCAAGGCCCAAGCTGCAGCCAAGCGAGCCATGCTGGCAGGGGGCAAGCCGGGCCAGATTCACGTCCCAAACTGCTGTCACACTGGCACTGAGCCACGGATGTGCTGGCAGGAGCCACGTTGGGGCTGAGTCACAGCTGCCCAACAGGAGCTATGCCAGGGCCTGAGCAAGCTGCACCCATACCGCCAGAAGCCATTCTGGGGCCCAAGGCGTGGCTATGCTAGCAAAAGCCACCATTGCTACCCCCATGCACTTGTCTCACCAAGCACTGGGGTGTGTGAATGGAGCAGGCGGATGGCACCCACGGGCCCAGCTTGGAGGAGCTGCATTTAAATGCTCCAGGAGCTGCATGTGTCTCCAGAGCCGATCATCCCACGGCAGTGTCCCATTCACCACACGTAGGGAGTTAGGAACATACTGGGCACCACAGTGCTACGGGAATGCCCCACCAATGCATGCTGTTTCTGAGTTTTGCAGGACCAATTATACTTGTGTGCAGCTTTTTACAGAGGTAGCTTATCGGCTAAAGTGAAAGTGAGAGAGCCAAAGGACTATAAAGCTGGTCACCAGTTTCTAAGGGTTCTTTTATCCCTCTTTAAAACAGTGATGGCAGAAGGCTTAACCTTGCTAAAAGACTTGGCCTGTAGACAGGATGCTGATTGTTTACAGCTAAGCAATGAGATTGGAAAAAAAATCAAAGTACTCTATGTGGCTATGTAATGGATTCCTGAATTGTGTCTGCCTCCACTTTCGTCACTGATCTCATCTGCGGCAGATCTATGTGTACAAGCATATTGAACAGCTCCTGCAAAGATTTATGTACCTGCTTAAAATTATACCTGTGAGTAATACAGGTTGTACCTCTCTAATCTGGAACTCAGTCATCCAGCAAACTCCATGATAAAGCGTGACATTAGTTAGCTGGGCAACCACTTATCATGGTTGTGGCCAAGTTTCCCGTGGACCCATAAATTTTGTTCCCAGCCACCAGTTCTGCCTTTCAGGTTTCCGTGCTGTTATTTAGCTGTAATGTGCCCCTAAAAGTCTTCTAAGAACCCAGTTAGCAGTGAAAGTGTTGGCAATGTGCTAGAAAATATTCGCCTCCCATCATCTGGCAAATTCTCTCATCTAGCACCAGTCGTGTGTCGAGGGAGCTGGACAAGAGAGGTTCAACCTGTACCACACACCTAAGACAGGTGCCACAGAGGCCATTCCCCATCTTCCAAAATATTCCGCCCCCCTGCATACCCTCTTTGTAGTTAATTTTTGAGATTAAGTTTTCACCTATCCCATTTAGTGTTATTTCAGCTTTCTTTCTCTTATGGTTTGTTCCTAGAAGCACTGTCTTTGGACAGGATAGTGTGGAAAGATGTCAGCACTGGATGTACAGCCAAACCATCCTATAATTTGCACTAGATCGGGGTGGGCAATAAGAGTCCCATGGGCCACTCGCAGTTTGCCAGCGTAAGGTGATGGGCAGTGTGTTTACCTGAGTATCCAAAAGTAGAGCCATTCACAGCTCCTGTTGGCTGCAGGTCACTGTTTCTGCCCACTGGGAGCAGTAAGAACTGGTGGCCCAGCCCTAGTAGCCATCAACCTTGCTTAGTTCTTGAAGGGTGGTCTCAAAACAGCCCCAGCATTTAATTCCCCCTCAAAACTATTTGCACAGAATGCCAGACCCTCTTCTATAATACACAGACGTAACCAAGCCCTTTGTTCCTTTGAAGAGTCAAAAGTACAGCTTGTTACTTTAACTGGAGTTAATCGTTTCAATTTCACACCACAGGCTGATTTATATTAAGTAAAATAAGTTTGTTTATTCAAAAGTATTCACAAAGCAAGAGGTCTTAAGTGAGCTGAAGTGACAGACACAAAGTAACAAACAAACAGAAGTTAAATACATAATGGCTCAGGCCTTTCTTAATGAGCTACAATCTTTGTTAAATGTAGTGGTCTCACCAATTTTTTGTGTTTCAAGGTGTGGCCGACTCCCACAGAAGTACACTAGCCAGGACATCCCAAAGAAGTACAAGATGCTGGCTTCCCTTCTCTATCTAAAGCCAAAGTATTTTACTAAGCAGGTTTCTCACTTGTACCCAGTCCCCAGAGACTTCAACCACCTTAGCATGTGTAGGAAAAAAAATCTGTTTTTCCCTTTGTTTGGTTACAGACTCTAAATCATAATCATTGAGTATTCACATTTTCTCAGAGAGATTACTAATACATAGATTTTACACAAAACAATCACCAACATCTTATTTGTTTTTGTGAGCCCTTATTCAAGAAAATGTTGTATTACTGTGTTTGAAATCAGTTGATTGGAAAGGGTGGACCTCCAATGGTAAGTAATGTAAAGCCCAATCAACATTTGAAATCTATCAGCAAAATGTTTCTTTTGTCCTGCTGGGCAGAGATGGTATGTAGCCTGAAGAGGACTTCATGCTGTTCTTTCCCCTCCCAACTCTCCACACACACAGGTGGTTGTCCACTACTCCAAACAAGTTTCTGTTGCTTTGTCTAGACAGGACTTGCATATCACTTGCCAAACTTGCAATTCTAGCACAAATCCATAATTTTGAACAAACCCCATATAAGCACCTTGCAAGGACATTAATGATCAGTGAAGTTTCCAAAGATCTTACATGACACCTTTTAGATGTAGAGATAAGTACCTCAGACCAAACAGCAGTTGCTTACGGAATGGAACCACCCGCAACCCCAGCCCTGCACATCACATATGTAAACATACACCTTAAATGCAATGCATATAAATAGTTACAGGAAATCTTGTTATTTTAATGTCCTAGCTGCTAGTGTTAGAAATGTGCTTAACATCGAACACATGTTTTTACCAGATCCTTAGCTGGTTGAGAGGCATACAACACAAGTTGTGTTGATGGAGTAATAAAAGCAGCATAAACCCTACTCTTTTCTCTCCAGTCATTCTTGGGCCATTCAAGAAATGGGTTGTTCCCTCAGCATAAGTTAACAAACACAAGGACCAAAATTACAGCCAGGGTTTGGCAATCACACTGGAGCTTCTATATCCACGGTGTACAGTATATTCCCCACTCACCACATGTGGCGAACAGCACACAGCAGAGTGGCGATTGGCTCTGAAGCTGCATGCAGCTCTTCCAGCCTTGAAATGTGGCTCCTCCAAGCTGCACAACTGAGTGAAATCTTCCTGCATCATGTATGGGCACCACACCTCCTTGCTGGGACAACTGTGTGGTGGCAGCGGTGGCAGCTCTGGAAGCTTCTGCCAGCACGGCTGTGGCTCGGGCTCTGGTGCAGCTCTTGATAGTGCAGGATGTACTTGCTCAGGCCCAGGCATGGCTCCTGCCAGTGCAGCCGCAGCTCGGCCCCGGCACAGCTCCTGCTAGTGTGACCTTGGCTTGGGCCGTGGTTTGGGCCCCAGTGCAGCTCCTGCTGATACAGCTCACATAGTTGCAACTTGGGCCCCAATGTGGCCATGGCTTGGGTTGCAGCTCCTGAGCCAGTGATGGCAGCTCTGGTGAGTCACCACATTCAGTTTGCAAGGTGGAGGTTCGGGGGGAGGGGTGGGCATTGTTGGAATGGGGCCTGGGGGTGCCTGGCTCTGAGGGAGGGCATTGTTAAAACGGGGGGTGGGAAGATGGGGTGGGCTGTGGTGAATACAGAGGGACAACAACACAAGTGTGGCGATCCTTCAGTTACTATTGGACATCGCTGCTCTATATCATGTAAGAATCCCATTCTGGGAGGATCAATTCACCTCAGAACCAATATACTAGCTCAGTGCATAGTATCTATCAATGGTTCGCCGATGGGAATTGCAGGCAGTACTAGTTAGAAAACTTCAGTACTAACTAAAACTGGTGTTTTGGAATAAACTTTTCTTCACAGCACCTGCTTAATGAAATATTGGGTCCCTGAAGTTCTTCAACTTTTCAAAATTTAAATGTGGAAGTGAATGTGTATGGTACAGAGTCATATCATCTATGAATAATTCAGATTCCATTGAGGTGATGTTATCTAATGTACCAGGAAATCTATCTAGATTTGACATGCATTTTCAACTGCCAGTAACACCCTTTACTGAATCATAAATTTTTCAACAGGACACTGGAACTAAACATAAATACTGTATTGCCTTTTATTTCAACTGGGCATTTTATATTCATTATGACAGTGGGCAATGCAGTTTTCCCATGTAGAAGCAGTTCCTATTTTATTTCAGGTTTATTTTGCTCTGCTTTTTGAAAAGAAAACTGACTTTGGCAAGAACTCTCTTAGTACTGCAATAGTTTTCAGAACACCAAACATTCCCTGAATATAACCATTAGTCAGAACTTCGATTGGTGCTGGTGGGCACCCATTTCCCAATTAACAAGATTATGAAACTGAAAGGTTCTACTGTCAGCTTTAGTATACACCTGTGTCTACACTCACATTCCTCTTTCAAAACAGGCATGTAAATGAAGGAAATCGAAAAATGCAAATAAGGTGCAGATTGATATATCTGGTGCCTCACCTGCATATTCTTCTTTTGAAAGAGCTTCTTTCGAAAGAAGAAAAGCAGTGTACGTGCAGTTCTTTTGAAAGTAAACCCCATCTTGGAAAGAACCCCCACCCCTTTTTTTTTGTGCTTGTCAGTTTCCTGGGCCCTGCAAGTTGGGGGAGGAGGGGAGGACTGGGAACCAAGCAGCAGTTTGGTTCCAAGCTTCCTGCCACTGGCAAGAGCCAGGCATGGCTTCTCCCCAGCTCCCACAACTGGGGGAAGCTGGGGAGAACCTGTGCCACCATGGCTGTCTGCCCCCTTGGCTCCCCCAGCTGGAAGAAACCATGCTGCAGCAGCTCCCTGCCAGCCAGGCTCCCCCAGTGGGTGACACAGCTTTTCCCCATCTGGGGAAGCCCGGTGGACAGACAGCCACTGCAAGGGGGCTGGAGCGTTTTCTATTTACACTTAACTCACGGTAATTCAAGTTACGTGAAAATTGAAGTCACACATACTGGGAGATTACTGTAACAAAAACACATCGCTTCTGGAACTCCAATCTGTTCTATATTCTGCATACATAAGGACCCTTCAGTCCCCATTCCTAGTTCAGTCTCTCTCTCTTTTCCAAAACTGGGCCCCTATGTTTCACCACCTTTCATTAGGTCTACTCAGGCTATCAGTAAGTTGTCAGAAACAAAACTGAAACCTATCTTTCCCTTGAGAGTCCAAAACAAACAGGAAGTCTTTACATGAGTCTTAAATTAGGCCCAGAAATCACAGGCTTTACCTGACGGGAGTATAGCTCTTTTGGCTCTCAAATGCCTCTCGCTGTCAAAATCTCTAGTGGGAGTCTCTTGTTTACTATAACTCTTCTCCATTACTACTAATTTCTTATTGCAGCTGCCTACTGTTCTTATAGTGGAAATCACCAGTGCTCTCTCAGGTGTGCTCATTCAGTAAGCAGGCTTAGTTAGTCCCAGGCCCTCCATTCATGAAGAGATAAGTGTTAACAGTAAGCTACCCTGTTACACTGACAATAACAATATGCCAAAGTTAGTCACAGTCTTTCTGCCCTCTCCCCAGCTGCAGCAGTAATTTATAGATATTTAAGACCCTGTTAGTCCCAACCTGTATACGTAAGTCTCATTTTGATATTAATCATTTCAGAAAGTGGACTATCATGGTTACAAAATCAGCATTCATTTAGTAGGGCAATTAAATTGAAAAGAGGGAGGATCTGGGCCAACAAACAAATTATATTGAGAGAGTGAAACTTAATAATTTTTGAGGGGAAAATTGTAGGGAAATTCACAGTAGTTATAGGAACTTTGGAAGCATTCTATGAGTGAACTCCAAGGCTATGGCTACACTAGAGTGTTTGGTTGACAAAACCTGTGGAGCATCCATAAGAAAAATGCGTTCTGTTGACACATTGTTGACAGAAGGTGGCACTTTTGTTGACAGCTTTCTGCCTCTCCCCCTTGAGGCAGAACTCTTTCTTGACAGAATCTGTTGATGAAAAAGCTGTGTGGGTGCTCTGAGGTGCCCTCTGTTGACAGAGCAGATGTCCAGGTCACTGGGCTGCCCGATCTGCTATGCTTCTGTCTGGCCATTCTGTTGAGAGAGTGGCCAAGCAGTCTGGCTGCTCCCTGTTGACACAGTGGATTGACAGAGCGATCCGCTTTCGTGTGTGGCCACAGTCTGTCAACAGAAGTTTTGTTGGCAGTTATCTTCAAACAGTAACTTATGTCAACAGATTGCTGAAGTGTAGACATAGCCTAAGTGAGGGACTCTTTAAAGATTTCCCCAAAGTATTAGTCACACCTAAGCTTTTTCTTAAATCGACATATTTCTGTTATTTTCTTTGACTGAAGTTGTAGATAACGCGAAGAAAAAAAAGAAAAAGAAAAGAAAAGAAACTGTACCACTTTCTCTGTTTGTGATTCCTTCCTACAGTATGATGGATAGCGATGCCACTCTGGCTGTTGTTCAAAATATGCAATGTTTTTATTGGCCTGTCTTTCAGACTCCAAACTCAAATAAAAAGTGGATGTTTCATGACCTGTGCAGCTATTGGCTCTTAGTTCTGGGCATTCAACCAGAGATTTTCTTTCAGAAATAGATCTGAACCAAAGATATGAACACTCTAGAATATTCTAAAAACTTGGATCTGACTCTACTTACCTGGTCTGCAAAGGGTTGGGACAAAGCTTAAAAGTGTGGGTTTGAGAGGAAAGGTATTGTTATTAAGGTTGTGACTTGACTCAAAGTGCTTGCATTTGATTTGTTCCTTACGCTTCTTCGGTGCTTTGTCATGTCTTCAGTGAAATCAGAATTTCACTGCAGGTGTCTCAGTTGCTAGAAAATTGACCTTCCTGCCTTATGGGGTCATAGGAGAATTTATACATTCATATTTGTGGAACACTCATTTACAAAGTGATGGAGATAATAAACATGCTTTAGGAGATACAGTTTGCAAACTCATGCATCCAACTCTATTTAAAGGTATCAAAGATATAAAGCATATTCTCTGGTCCGTTAAAAAAATACGGAGACCTAACAATAGTTAAGAGTTCATCTAACTTTTTATCTCTGAAATGTCATTAATAGGGTTGCTTGAAAATGAGAATTTTTTTTTCTGGAAATAATAAAATAAATTTTTTCTTCTATTTTTTTTTAAACCAAACTTTGGAAAATTTACAAAATTTTTATTCAAAGGCCTTTCTCCACATGTTTTTGATTTTGCCAAATTTTTTTGGAAATCTCAGACAAACAAAAGTCCCCCCTTTCTCATATTTTCAGTGCTTCCTGCTTCTAGTCAGCCTAGAAATGTATAACTTCTGTCATGGTCCTTCTGTTACTGGGCTTGGAAAATAGTAGGAAAATATTTCAGAAATTTCAAAATGGTTCAGTCCTAGAAGCAGTCAAAATTGTAGGGGAAGACTTTTTTTTTATGAACTGATTCTTCCCATCAATAGGGAATTGTTGTATCCCCAATATTGGTTATGGAATTAGAAACTTTATGACCTCAAAAGAAGAGTCAATTGGATAAGACGATCAATAAGGGAATTCCCACATGCTGTACTATGAAACAATAGTACCCTTGAGAGATGATATGACTTGGTCCCCAAATATAATGTAAAGTTTTAATTAGCATTTCCTTTGGTAGTTAAAAAGTGAAGGGCTCTGTCCTGTTTTCGTCCATCTCAAACGTATGAGTGACTGCCTTAAGATGGAATTTCATACCTATGTATAATGACATATTTGCATAAAATGTAATTATTCTCACATTTGGAAAATTAGATGACTAAAGATGACCAGCATAGATTAGGATCCATATGTAGGAAATACAAATGGTAAGAGCAATAGGAAAGTTTCAGTTAATAGGAAAGTTTAATGCTGCCTTATGAGATATGCAAGAATAGTGTATTGATTGACTCACGCCTCAGTGATTTGTGTAGTTGATAGGCAACAGTATCATAATACCTTTGGAAAGAAAAGATGTAGGAGGCAAATGGGACTATGTTTTCATGAGTCATATTGGCAGACACATTTAACTGAAAAATAATAATTAGTGGTTAATCTTCATTTAGCAAAGACAGTTTTTTCAAACTCCACATGCAACAATTTTCCTTGCATAAACTTGCTCTGCTTTTTGTACTTTTATTTTTAAGAATGCTTCATCAGTACAAGGCAATAAGTTTTAAACCTGTAAAGAATTAGTAAACATGTAGTCTAGAATAATCATTTGCACAGAAATTAGGACTGAGCCTCACACTGAAAAAAGACAACTGCCAAAAAAAAAAAGTTTCCTGAAAGCCCTATAGGATTCTCATAGGATTAAAAGATCCTTTTGAAATAATGCTTATGATTACATCGAGAAAATTATTCTCTAATTAGCACTTTACTAAATGTCAGCCTATGCTAATAACTGGTGAGAAAAAGACAGATAGTACTGGTGATATTGAGCTCCCCTCATGTCATTATGAAACTTGGCACGATTAATAAATCATAGCCATTGCTAACATTAGAAGTCAAGAACAGGAGAAATTTATCCCGGATTAGGAGAATTGTTAGTGGTGTTTACTGGATAGAAAGTGTCTAATTTTGTAAGTACTTGACAAATCATGTTTAACCAGTTCAACCATATGTCTATGGGTCATGCAGGATTGCTGCCTTAGGGAATATGGGGAAGACATGAGAACATCAGAGACTAACTTGAAGACACACAATAAGACAGCACACAAACATGTTAGGTGGTGTGAAACTTGATGTCAAAGAGAAGGAGTTAGGAAAGGTTATCCTGGCAAATGATGAGAAAGGTCAAACATTAAAGCTGACGTTGTCTTCCTGTGTAATCAGAGTTGTACTTGTCCTGATTCCATGTGCTTGTCCAACAGTGGATTTATCCAAAAACAGGTCAAGCCAATCTGTCTATCTAATCTAACAAAATATAAAGCTGCTTACAGGATTGACAGAGTAGAAAAGGCTTTAATGCTACTACTCAAGTGATTTTATCTAGCCAGTTTCGATGTTTCTATCACTTAATGCAAAAGGAAATCGTGTACAGAGCTGAAAAACAACCTTCTGTTTTCATGACGAACTTTGAAATACTTTAGCGGTTTCAAATAATTTTACTAAGTATTTTAAATATGTCATTGTAGGGTTTTGTAGTCATGTATCAAATTGAGGGATTTTTCCCATATTTTTAGCATTTTTTACATTTGGGTAGCTAAAATTTCCTTTCCCTCTGATTAAAATCTGATTAATTTATTAAGGTATATTATGAAATACCTTCAACATTCTGCATCTGATCCTCCAAAGACATAGTAAAAGCAATACCATCAGTTCAGCTGTAAAGCATCATGAATGCCTGCATGCAAGAGTAAAACACACAATTAGTTATGGGCCACCTGCACTGCCAGATGGAAGGAGGATGGTAGTAGATTCTGCCAGGATTCTGCTTCCTCACCCCAGGCAGATGTGAAAGAAGTGGGCAGAGCTTTGATTATATTCCCCAGTACCCTGGAAAGTACAGATAAAGCAGCTGGGAGATAGAAATAATCTGTGCCAAGCATCAAGCTGGTCCATATCCTTTTCCCACTGGAAACAAAGCATCTGAAATACCTAGGGCATCCAAGTCAAACGGCTGCATGTGGCCCTACTACTTTTTTTGTGGCCTGCAACAAGATGTTAATGAAAATCTAAGTGTGGCCCACCCAGGCATTCATGGACAGCCCAACGAGCCCCCTGCTGCTCGTGTGTGCCTTATTGGGCTGCCCAGGTCTGGCTCATGGCTATTAACCTCCCCTCTTGGCTCCCTGGGGTTTTAATATATATGGGCCAGACATGGGCAGCCTGAGCAGGTAGGGGTGGTGGGGGACAAATGCCTATCCTGGCCTCTGTGGCCACTGGTCCAGTGGCCTTCTTCCTGCTGCCAGAGGCTGCAAGCCCCTTGTTTGGCTGGCCCATTTGTGCCTGAGATGCTGCAGAGCTCTTTGGAGACTTGGCTGTCACAGTGAACAATAGGTAATCCCCTACCCTTGAAAAATGATATGGGATTTTACCATGCTAATACTTACAGAACAGACTGATTTTTCTCCTCTTAATGAAATGGCAAAAGCTAGAAAATGCTAGTACCTTAATATTTTTATGTATGGGTTGGGTAGCTGATAAGACAAACTGCCAACTTCTCTGGATGATAGCTATTATTATTCTATGATACAGAGAAAACATGGAAAGTCAAATTCTTCCAAAGCTCTGTTCATCTCTCTCTCAGTGAAGGTGAAGAGGTGAAGGCCCAGCCTGAGTGCTCAGGTTTTTTTTTTTGCAGTCTCCTTGGAAGACCTTTTACAAGAACAAAGAGAAATTGACAAATTGACACAAGGTCTTCAGGCAGGCAAGCAGCAAGCCAAAAAAAAAAAAAAGTCAATTTCGTTTCTCTGAAAAATACACAGTTGAATCCCCAGAAAAAGTCTGCATATTTGCATTTTTGTTCCAATTTCAACTTTTTTTTAAACCAAATTTTTATTGGTATGAATTTTGATTTCCCAGACAGCTTTAATCCAAAAATTGACACTTCCCTGTGTCTGTTACACACTGTTGAAATGTTTGCCTTCTTTCTAATAATGTCTCTGTTTTAATTTTCTTATTCTTGCTGCCTGTAATGCTCCCAATGGTGAGAGCTGAAAAGGTGAGGAAGGGAAGGGAAAATTGAACTGTAGCCTGAGCTTAGGAATGCTCCCAAAACACCAGTAATGTTTGTCTAAATAAAGTGAAATGGGGCATGGGGGTTTCAACAAATATTATATATCAGGGCCCCAAATTTCTCTGGACAGGTCTGACAATGTGCTGGGTGAAGAATCAAAGAAGGTTTGCATTCTACCCATGAAAGGTTATATTTGGTAAAGTTAATATTGTACAGCTAAAAATTAATTTCCTCTAATTGTTTTGAGCCAGTTTACTATATCAAAATATTTTGAAGGTTGTAATGAATTGGGAAAAAAAGAAGTTTCTTGCTTTTAACCTATAGTGTCATGTTTTACTAGGTATTGTATTTGACAATATGGAATTACTGTACAGGCACATACGCTCAAGGCTGTTAAACTTGGGTTGACAGACTTAGCACCTCCATTCCAAAACCTCATTTTTTTGAGATACTAACTCAGATACAAAATTTTGCTCTGGGCTAACAGTTCTCATGTAAAGTCACAGCCCAGAAGTATTTTCACAGGTTAAAATTAATATCAGTTCCGGCCTTTTGACAATCCTACACGTTTCTGGAGAAGTGAGGAAAGAAACACACTAATTACTTTGGTGATCTCTCTGATCTTCCATGGTTCACCAAAATAGAGAACCAATAAATGATTAACATTTAAAATGTATAAAAATGACAATTTTTTGGCTTCTCATCTCTATTTATCAGCACCTCATAAGTGGACTGAGCTGCCTGCAGACATATTTCATAATTAATGCCAATATTAATTTTAAAGTTGTGATAATTGCTAATATGTATTTTTATACAATAAACAAGTCAATATTATTATTCATGTTAAAGTAACTATATGCACAGAAACTATAGAAATTTTATTAGTTAAAAATGAAAGTCCAAAGCCTCAATCATTATACACTCAAAACTCTATTGTCTAGTAGTTTTGAGTGGACCTTGACTGTGCAATTTGGTCATAATTACCTATAGCCATGATTTCTTTCTCAGTCACACTGATTTGCACCTAGTGTTAGGTTTTGCTACTATTAATCACATTGAGAGGAGCCCACTCTCTGCAAAAGGTTTTACACATCATAAGTAACATTGATAGAATGTGATTCCTAATTGCTACTAATTCCTCTGTGATTTGTTGTATTAGTTTTCACCTTGATGCACTCAGGTTTGATGCATATGCTATAAATCCTATATGATTCCCCACTATAATTTTGCATTAATTAATGCCTCATTATGTCAAATTGCTTCAACTGCTTTTTTAAATGTACTCCAATCTTTCAAGCGCTTACTCGATGAAAAGCTGCCGAAGCTATTCAGCACACCTTGGCTCAACCACAGATGGTGAGCATGGTCTTTAATAGCTTATTGCAAGAAAGAAGCACAGCAGGGCTCTAGGTGGTGTTCGGTAGTATCAGCATTAGTGATCTGAGGTTCTTCCTATCTCTGGCGCACAGTGGTTGAACTAAGTCTTGCCATGAAGAGCAAAGCTGCTGGGCTTTGCTAATGGCTATAAACTTGCAAACAGCAAGGGACTTGTTCACCGGAGTTCAACAAACATGTAAACAGTCACTGCAGCTCTAATGAGGACCCTGACTGTGAATAATTATGTTTCCGGTGGGTTCTCCAAGTGAAGGGATTAAGCTAAAAATAATACACCCCCATATTTACACTGAAAAACAACTCTTGTTTTTCTCTTGAATTATCTGCATCGAGTGGAATGGCTTTCAGCATGCTTTTGTGAGAGTGACAGAAACACAGCTGAGTTACTGCATGATGCTTATAATGAGACTTTGACGGCAATGATAAGTCCTCATAACTTTTCTCTTTCCTCTGTGGCTATAATTATAATTTATTAATATTGATGCTGAGATTTCATCCTCCTGAGGGATATTGGTTAGCGGCTGCAGTAGCAAAACACACATTATAGTGCGTTAATGGAAATAAAGCAGTTGCCTTCTATTTGATGAGTAGAGTGGCTGTGCTTCCCCCTCTGTAATGGTGATATGTATGGGTGAGTGCAAATTATGATGCAGGACACATGTATTTATGCTTATAGTAGCTGAGTTTCAGTCAGGTGGGAACATTTAATTATTTTAATCATCTAATCACCCAAAGCACGTGTTTTACGCTCACATATTTCATGAAGCTTTTCAAATTAGATATTTCCTATGGCTAAACTATGTCAGGCTGTCTGCAAGATTTGTATAGTTCCCTAGGTGTCCTTTTCCTTCATTTTTTTTCTCAAATTTTTATTTTAGGGTTTTTAATCTGTCTTTAAATCCTTTTATATATTACAGCTGTTAAATTACTTCTTGTCCTAGGCAAAGCTCAGACTGATGTGGCAATGATTCCCATCAGAAGGCAGCAAGATCTGAGGGTCAGAAAGTGGAGGATTATTAAGAAGCAGCAGCATGGTTCATTGTAATGGATATATACCCTGGCAAATATTTCACAGTGTCTTTAGAACTGTGGTTTTCATTCATATGTTTTTATTTATGTAGGAGTAGACTATCAGTTTGTTGATGTAGTCCAGAGCAAGATGTGACACATTCTTATGCTGCCTGGAAGGCGGGATTTTGATTCTATGAGTCATAGTCTCTGTCCTACCCTCCACATGGTGAAAGGGAAGGAGTAAATGGAGATACGTTTGTGCCTATGTTTCCCAGTATGCTTGTGTAGCTATGTTGCTGGGTCTGTGACCTAGATAAGCCCCCGCCCTCACCAACACATACATATAAAGCACTGGTAAGGGGCAGTAGTTCTCAGCCAAGGTCATGTATACCCTGGGATGCTCAGAGGTCTTCCGGGGGTACATCAGTTCATCTAGATATTTGCCTAGTTTTACAACAGGGTACCTAAAAAGCACAGTGAAGTTACTACAAACTAAAATGACGTAGACTATTATCTGATTACATTGCTCTGTATGCAATATGCTGAAATACAAGTATATTGTTTATATTCTAAATTGTTTGGTTTATAATTATATGGTAAAAAATGAGAAAGCTAACAAGTTTTCTGTAGTACCATGCTGTGACTTTTGTATTTTTATGTCTGATTTGGTAAGTTCGTGGGGTGAAGCTTGAGAATCCAGGAGAAAAATCAAATTCTTGAAAGGGATACAGTAGTCTGGAAAGGTTGAAAGCCACTGTTAAAGGGTGTGAGTGGCTTTTACCATTTTATTACCTTGTACTGGCCCCCAGGATGAACTGCAAACTAGTCCACAGAGATCTGTACCTTTACAGAAATCCAAAGATATTTTCCTTATCTAGATTGAATAATTTGAAAGCCACAAGGGACCTTTATGATCACAGTCTGACTTGCACTGCTGGACTGCTATGTCCATTTCTGGTGCGCACAATTCAAGGATGCTCATAAGTGGCAGCTGGTTCAGAAAAGTGTCACAAGAATGATTAACAACAGAGAGAGATAGCCGTGTTAGTCTACATTCTATCAAAACAAAAAGGCAGTCCAGTAGCACTTGTTAGTCTTTAAAGTGCTACTGGGCTGCCTTTTTGTTTGGAAAGAATGATTAAAGCATTAGAAAACATGCTGTAGACTGACTGAGCACCTTTAGTCTATCTATTTATCTTAAGCAAGAGACTGTTAAGGGATGACTCAATTACAGTCCATAATATCCACATAGGAACACATTTAAAAAAAAGACTCTTTCAACTAGCCAAGAAAGATATAACACCTCACTGGAAATTAAAGCTAGACACATTCATCATGAAAATAAGATGTACATTTTGAGCAGTGAGATTGATTAACCATTGGAACAATTTATCCAGAGCTGTGGTGGATTCTCCATTACTTGATTATTTTAAAATCAAGACTGGATATTATTCTGAAAGATCTGCTCAAAGAAATATTTTGGGGAGGTTCTGTGGACTGCGTTATGTGGACTGCGTTAAGTGGGAGGTCAGACTAGATAATCAGAATGATCCTGTAAATAACACAGGCCATAGAATTTACCCAATGATGATGGAATGAATCTGAGATGATGGAATAAATGAAAAGGCTCGCATTGCTGAAAATCACACTGCTTTTGGAGGCAGGAATGTAACAAACATGTTATGGAATCGTTGTTTTCACTAGATCTTAATTATTTGACTTAATGATTCAGATGTTTAGATTAACTATAAAGATCCTACTAGAACAGGTGATGCATTTATAAACTAATACATTCCAGTGTATTTTACACATCCAGTGTAAAAGGTAGGATACTTGGCCTCCAGGGAAAGAGAGATTTCTTGAAAGGCACTCAATACTTAAAGTCTCACTGATGTCAGAAGGAATATTTCCCACTTGGCACCAGAGCTAAGCAAACATTTTTTTCCTCATTAGCTAGCAATTCTAAATAAACAAAACATCTCTTTTCAGGAGCCAGATAAAAATGAATTAACATCTTTGTCAAATCAAAAAGTAAAATCAAGTTGAGTCAAATTAATTGGAATGATCTGATAATGTCAAAACCTGAAAAACTTCATAACGGGTGCAAAATAAAGGATTCATCCAATGGCCAGAGGATTGTACAAGCAGCAGTCCTTTTATGAGGTAAAGGGCAGTAGACTCAACTATAGGAAATGTAGGTTTGATTCCTATGGTAAGTAGAAGACAGTCATAAACTTCTAAATTACAGAAGAATGGCCCCAAATACTGGATTATGGCATGAAAGGGGAGGAGGGCGTGTAATATCTCCTCTTGAATCAGTTCTACAATTTATAAATTAAGTAGCTTTTGCTGCATAGATTTGAACTTGGGTCTGCAACAGTCCATGTAATTGCCATAGCTACCAGATTATAGAGTCACTTTTATTTGTTTTCTGTGACCCAAGGACTATAAATTGTCACAGTGGATGACTATGAATCACCACTATAAAAGATCTGGCTCTCCCACCCTAGCCACTGGGATAAAGCTAGTAAGAAAGACACTCATTACCTCTGCCTCCTCTTGTTATTGTTTTGCGACTCCTTTTGTTTGCTTTTGTCAAAATGCCCGAGGAGTCAAAATGATTTTTTTCATCAGCATAATACTTTCACTGTGACATTACCACAACAGTTTCACTTTTGCTCAGTTTGGCAAAGTTGGCCCAACTCTGCCAATAGTTTAGGTGGAACTAAAGCCATGTTTTGCAGCTAATAAACTGTACATTCAAATTTTCTTTTGCTTAGCTTGACTTAGTATCTACAAGAATAAGCATCAGCAAGGAATGGCTTAACAGCTCTACATGTCATATGCAAATATTACATTTATTACTCATGTCATTGTTCTTGGCAGCATATGAACATGCACGTATTCGTTACAACAGATGAACGTAAACAATCAGCTGAACCCTGCTGGTACAAAATTGGAAAGATCAGTACACAAAAGGGCTACGTCTACACATGCACCCAACTTCGAAATAGCTTATTTCGATGTTGCGACATCGAAATAGGCTATTTCGATGAATAACGTCTACACGTCCTCCAGGGCTGGCAACGTCGATGTTCAACTTCGACGTTGCTCAGCCCAACATCGAAATAGGCACAGCGAGGGAACGTCTACACGGCAAAGTAGCACACATCGAAATAAGGGAGCCAGGCACAGCTGCAGACAGGGTCACGGGGCGGACTCAACAGCAAGTCGCTCCCTTAAAGGGCCCCTCCCAGACACACTTTCATTAAACAGTGCAAGATACACAGAGCCAACAACTAGTTGCAGACCCTGTATATGCAGCACGGACCCCCAGCTGCAGCAGCAGCAGCCAGAAGCCCTGGGCTAAGGGCTGCTGCCCACGGTGACCACAGAGCCCCGCAAGGGCTGGAGAGAGAGTATCTCTCAACCCCCCAGCTGATGGCCGCCATGGAGGACCCCGCTATTTCGATGTTGCGGGACGCGGATCGTCTACACGTCCCTACTTCGATGTTGAACGTCGAAGTAGGGCGCTATTCCCATCCGCTCATGGGGTTAGCGACTTCGACGTCTCGCCGCCTAACGTCGATTTCAACTTCGAAATAGCGCCCAACACGTGTAGACGTGACGGGCGCTATTTCGAAGTTACTGCCGCTACTTCGAAGTAGCGTGCACGTGTAGACGCAGCCAAGGTGATTAAACTAGCTAGAGATATAAAAGGCTGGAAGGAAACATTCTCTAAATACATTAGAAGAAAGAAAAAAGCCAAAGACAGGGTAGGCTCATTATTTCATGAGGAGAGAAAGGCAACAACAGTAAAAGTGGAAATGGCAGATGTGCTAAATGGCTTTTTATTTCGACCAAAAAGGTTAGTAGCAATTTATCTTCTAATATAATGAAAAGAAGATACAGGGTCTGTGGCTCTAGCATGCTAAAATTAGTCACCAGAGCCTGGTAAAATACATGTTAGGATACTAAAATCATCTTACTGAGAAGATCTCCTAGTTGTCTTCAAAAGACCATGGAAAATAAGAGAGATTCCAGAGAAATGGAAGAGGGAAAATATAGTGCCAAACTATAAAAAAAGGGAATATGGACAAGTTAGGGAATTACAAATCAATCAGTCTTAGCCTCACTACTTGGAAAAACAATGGAACAAATAATCAGTCAGTTGCAATTATGTAGAAGATAAGGTATTTAGAATCAACCTGGGTATATCAAGAACAAATCTTGTCAAAGCAATGTAATATCATTCCTTAACAACGTAACAAGCCTTGTGGATGTTTTTTTTGTTTTCTTTTTGTTTTTTGTGGTTTTTTTTTGTGGGGGGCAGAGGAGGAAGAGGTGTGGTATATTTTGATTTTTATAAGGCTTTTGATATTGTCTTGCATGATCTTCTCCTAAACTAACTAGGGAAATACTATTTAGATGGAGTTTCTGCAAGGCAATTCCTGCACCCCCACCTGCTGTCCCATACCTCCCAACCACTGTCCTTACTTCTGCACCCTCCACGCTGTCCTGAAGAACCAGAGCAATGTCAGGTAAATCTTCTAGTTAAGGTATGAAGTATACATACATTAAACTAGCAGTACCCACAGAAATTTGTTGGAAAATTCAAGAATGGCATGGGACTACTGTCCTGTTGCCCCCAACGCCATACTGACAAGACAAGCTGACTCATATGGCTCCACAAATGAACCTTTCAGAGAGTGCTGCTGTTATTTCACTCCCCCTGAATTCCAGGAGACATAGCATCTACCTGCTTGATGTGAAGTTCCTGAAGGAATGAGGCATCTTACTGAAGCCCTGTTGCAGTATGTTTCTTAAAAGCATAATTTAGCCTTTAAGACAGCTTAAACAACCCATATATATGGTTTGCAACTCCAGTTAAAAGCAAATTAAAAATATTAAGCACCAAAGAAGAGCAAGAACATTGGGATAGACTATCTCAATGGAATAGTTTCTGTGCACATTCACAAATGTTCTCTAACATGGTGATTTTGACCATATTTTTGACTGGATGGACACATTCTTTGGAGGCTTTGCAGTGGAACATAGCTGCATAATGAAGCCACTTTATTCCTATTTTATGTTAATAGTAAGACTTTGTTTTTCAACATATGATTAAATATTCACATCAATGGGGTTGATCACAATGTGTATATGGACACCCCATTGATCTTTTTCCAAAATACTCTGTAATTTAAGAGTAATGAATAGGCATTTCTAATAAGATTTTGCTCTAGGGACTATTGAGTCACATAAGCAATTGGATACATATATTTTTCCATATGATTAAAAATGTGTCATTTTGGGAGAGTTATGTGTGAGGGAAATAATATAGCAGTAATTCCCTTTTGTGAGCCAATCAAGACAGACTTCAGGATAAAATGTTTCCATTCCTGTAAGTAATTGTTTCTAATGAATTTAAATTAGTAATGGCTTTGTTATTTTATTCTCATAAATTTAATAAAAATGTTTACCTCATCAACCAGAGGGCATATAATTAATGTAGTATAGTGGACCAAATTCATTACTGGTTTAACTCCACTGAAACCAGAAGGAATGAATTTGGCTCAAAGTGGTTATTATGCATTCTGTTTGTGGATGAACAGACAATAAATCATAAATGCAAAGGACAGGGGAGTGGACTAAATCACAAAGCCAAAAGCTGGGTCTATGTTACAAAGTTCTGTGTACAGAAGTCACTGTCGAAAGAGTTTTGCCAACAGAACCTCTGTCTACAGAACATGACCACACCTAACAGGGGCTCCCCCCATCGACACCCTCTGTTGACAGAGAGTGGTCAGACCGCCCAGCCTTCTGTCAACAGAAGAGCCAATCAGAAGGTCTGCAAACAGAGCTGCAAGATGAATCAGAAGCCCTCTCTGTTGACAGTGGGCCCCCGGGAGCACATACACTATTTTTCTGTCTACAGAATCTGTCTACAGAAGTCCTATGCCTCAGACTTTCAAGACAAAAGTCTGCTGGGAAAAAGGTTGTGATCTGTTGACAGATTCTAGACAGAACGCATTTGTAGTGTGGACAGTCCCTAGTTTTGTCGACAGAAGGCCTCTTCTATAGACAATACTTTGTAGTGTAAAGTTTTTATACTTATGCCGATATGTCTCAACATGTTACACACCACCTCGGGTATAAGATGAGGTAAAATCGTCTCAAATGTTTCCTTCACCTTTTACTAGCACTCTAGAGAGACAATTTTTTTTTTTTTTGCAGAATTCATTTTGTTTTCTGCATTTTCTTGAATTCACCACTTAATGGAATTTGGAAAGAATGTAGAGCCTGGGGAAAAATGGATACAATTTATTAAATCTTCACTTAAACATATATTTATACTGGTGTTTTTCACAGTGAAGAAATAGAGGGTGCTGCATAATTATCTATTTAACAGTAATCTGATGCTTTCAGTCATAAGAGTGGATTCAACAAATTTAATTAAAAATCATATTGAAAGCAGAATAAAATAGGTGATTTTTTTCAACCAGAGTGACTCTTTGCAATACATACCTAACATGTGGGGATCTACTTCTAGGAATAATGTTCAAATACTTCTGTTTTTTAATTTATCCATTAATAAATTTATCCTTTCTGGATGATGAACTTACAAGGACTTCAACGCATAGAAAAGACACACCATGAAATCCCTATACAACATTAGCCCAGATTTTGCTGATGGTTAGGCAAATGATATTTAAGCTTCTGAGCAGTCCCATTATGAGACTATGCATAGTGCACTGAATTATGTGTTGTACACATCCATTAGTATAGTCAGGGCTACTTGGCTAAGTTGTTAATATTTTGTGAACAACCTGGGGGTCATGACCTACCTACTTTCCCATATTGTTAAATGGGATGGAAGCCCTTGTGTGGAACAAAATGTTAAGAGCTACTAGCATAGGGAAAAAGTAAAACAAAATTATCTCAGAATATCTTCCGTTGATCACAAAATTCATTTGCCATTGAGCTCAACATGTTGACTGTGTCTACACTACAAAATGACTTCGCAGTTGCTTACTTGCTTCGAAGTAAGCAACTTCGAAGTAGAGCGTCCACACACAAAATGCACACTCCCTTACTTCAAAGTAGGCTTTCTCCTCCTTCGAAGTTAAACGTCCACACACAACTACTCCCTACTTCAAAGAAAGGAGACAGGAAATGATGAAGGCATGGGGTCGCAAAGTCCTTCCGGGCTCCCAGCCAGCCAACCCCTTAAAGGGCCCTTCCCAGCACCCACAGCCTGCACGTGCTCAAGGCTGACAGACTGAAATCAGCAGCAGCACGTACACAGGGGAACAGCCGGAGACCACGCCAGCTCCCCCGCTCAGCGAGGATGATGCCATCATGGTCCTGCTCAGCCTGCTGGCCGTGCTGCTTACCATGCAGCACCAGCAGCACAGGCAGCTTGCTCTCATGGGACCCAGCCTTGAGGCCCTTACCACACCCATGCTGCCCCTCCCAATCCAGAGCCAGTGGGCATATGCCACCAGTACCAAATGGTGGGACCAGCTGGGACTGGCAGACTGGGATGACGAGCGGTGGCTCAGGAGTTTCGGGATGACCCGGCAGATGTTAGAGGACCTCTGACATTGGCTTACCCCAGTCCTCCCACACTGGGACATCCGTATGCGGCCAGCATTCCCGGTGCAGAAGAGGATAGCCATCGAACTATGGTGGTTGGCCACCCCTGACAGCCACAGATCTGTCTGCCACTGATTTGGCTTAGGCAAGGCCACCATCGAAGCAGGGCTGAAGGAGGTATGGCCAGCCCTCACCATGGACTCACCCTGGGGAGGGGGCAACCAGGCAGGGGACAGGGGGCTCCCAGTGAGGTGCTTCTGGTGGGGAGTAGGGGGCAGGGGTCTCCTGGTGGGGGGGGCATGGGGCCCCCAGTCCGGTGGTCATGGGCATTCCCCCCCTTCCTTCTACAGGTCATCCAAGCCATAAACACAGTGCTCCTGTGACATGTCGTGACCCTGGGGAATCTGGACACTGCCTTTGCTGGGTTCGTGGACCTCTGCTTCCCCGACTGTTTTGGAGCCCTGGATGGGACACATATTGCGATCTGGGCTCCGGACCACAGTGGGGGTGCCTACATAAACAAGAGGAAGGGGTACCGCTCAGTGGTACTCCAGGGCCTGGTAGACATGAGGGGCGGTTTCCTGGAAGTGTGTGTGTGGTGGCCAGGCAAGACCCATGATGCTCGGATGTTCTGAAATTCATGGCTGGGATGCCGGCTGCAGGAGGGCACGTATGTCCCCCCGTGGGAGCTCCTGCTCGGAGACATCACGATGCCCCCCTGCATCGTGGCTGTTGCCATGTACCCACTGCACCCATGGCTCATGCGGCCCTATACTGGACACACCACGCCGGCCCAGGGCATCTTTAACTGTCACCTCAATGATGTCAGGGGCACAGTTGAGTGGGCATTCAGGAGGCTGAAGGGGAGGTTTCAGTGCCTCCTCTTGAGGCTGGATGTCAGCCTCCCAAACACCCCTGTGGTCATTGCTGCCTGCTGTGTCCTCCACAACTTTGTGGAGGGCCACTGGGAGCCCTTCATGCAGGGCTGGGCTGTGGACCAGAGAGCTGGCTATGAGCAGTTGCCTGCTGCCCTGTGCCGTGAGGCACAGTAGGATGGGGGTCAGGGGCCGGGATGCCCTGTGCCCTTGGGCTCAACGGGCCAGTCTCCACGCGGGGAGCTAGTGGTGCCGGAGGGGCCCGCCTCATCACTGCTGTCCTCAGCGGGGGGAACGGAGGTGTCCACTACATGCTCCAGGCTGGCCACCACCCTCGGCCCCAGGAGCCTGTGCAACTCCTGGTAGTGGGGACAGTGGACAGGCTGTGCCCCCGACCAGCTGGCAGCATCATGGGCCTTAATATATGCCTGGCGCAGCTTCTTTACTTTAATTCGGATGCTGCTACCAGGCTGGTCGGGGTGTCCACGGGCAGCAAGACGACTGGCCAGCCAGTCAAATGCCTCAGTGTTGCACTGGCAGGTTCTGACTTGCTGCAGGACCTCCTCCTCCCCCCACAGTCAAGAAGGTCCTTAAGCTCTGCCTCTGTCCAGGGGGGGTCCCCTCTTGGCACCTCCCTTGCCTATGCCCTGTGATTCCTGGGATCCCTCCTCTGGCGCCCTTGCAGTGGGCGGGGGGGGGTGGGTCCTGTCATGCAGCCATGGTGGATAGGGGCTGCGGAGGCTGGTGGGTTCTTCGAGCAGGGGCAGTTCAGGGCAGAGCTCGTGCTGCCCCTGCTTGTGGTGCACACTCAGCTTCCTGCCTGGGGTTGCCAGGGAGCTCCTTCCTTTAAGGCAGCCAGCAGGGACCATAGATCCCTGCCTGGGCTGGCCAGACTGTCTTCATCCTCCAAGAGGGGCCCCCTCCTTGGAGGACTCCTTTCTTTGAAGTAAGGAGTGCAGAGTGTCTACACACATTAACTTTGAGTTACAGGTTGAAGTAAGCCACTACTCCATTCCCGGGAATGGAGTAGTGATTTGGAAGTTAGCCTCCCTTACTTCGATGTTAACTTTGAAGTAAGGAAAAGCATGTGTAGACGCTCTGCAGGCTCCTTCGTAGTAGCCCCTTACTTTGAAGTTAATTTCAAAGTTAATTTGTAGTGTAGACGCAGCTGTTGGGTACCTAGAAAATTTTTGTGGTTTGGGGTGCAAATCATGGTGCTTTTGTTCAAGTCTGCACCTGAAACTAGGTAGAACAATGAGGTTAACTGCATGTTGATTAATGTTGATGAGCTCATTTAAGCACAGCGAGAGCAAAGTACATAAGAAAAGTCTACAAAGACTTGATAGTAAACACCTTCTTCCATCTATATTTTTTTAATTTTTCCCTCTTTTCTCATGTTTATGCTAATTAAAATTTATTTTACCTTCCCCAATCATCATGATATTAAAGAAAAACATTATTTTTTTTAGATCTCTATATATTAACATTTAGAACAAGAAAACATTTTGAGGCTTCCTACTTTCAGCCTTTATAAACAAATGATTTGTAATTGGTGTTGAGTGAATGTGAGGGGTAGGGAGGGATTTGTAAAACAAATTTCTCTTTATATCACAGTCACAATTTGCCAGATATTTAGAGCATCTCATTTGTTATAACAATTTGACAGCATTATTAAGTGTGAATGGTGTACATATACAATAATCCATAGTTCACAAAGCAATTTACTATGAACAATGGTTTTCATTTGCTCTGTTTTACAGATGGGGAAAACTCAGAAGCAAAGAGATTAAGTAATTTTTTATAACTGAAGGAACACAAGTTCCCTGATTTTGGCTCTGGTTTTGATCATATGTAAATAGTCATTGACACCATGCAGAGCACAAATAAATGTTATCATATCGAAATGGTAGCATTTTACAACTACTTTGCACTGGTGTAAATGAGTGTACAAGGTGCAGGAAAATGGAAGATTAGGTCTTTTGAGTTTCATGCCCACTACAAGAGATTTGTTTGTTTTGTGATGTTCAAACAATTTAGGGATTTTATTGTATTTCTACATCTTATATTAAATAATCATTACCCAAAGCAGTCCAGAGATTTAAAGAAAACATTTTATAGAGTTTTTATTTATAAAAAGCACATAGTAGAAAACATTAACATTATCATTTTTGCCCCAGAATTCATTCACCAGCCAAGGTATAGTGCCAAAAGGAAAGGGAATTCTGAGTGCAATCATGAAAATTAACATGCCAAGCATCTTGCTTTGCTCAGAATCCCTATATATACTCCCATCAAAATGACATTAAAATGGTTTCAAATACAGCCAAGCTATTGGATTCATTAGGACCTGATATTCAGCTAATTCACTGAGTTTGTATCTGCAATATCCTACAAGGAGATCACCTTCCCTAAAAAGACTTCTAGTTTACTGACCTAAGCTGTTAGTCTCCCTAGTAGAAGTAATGGGCCTAATTCCATTCTCAAGTTCTCTAGTATACCTCCTATTGCAGTATATAGAATAATGCCACTAAATCTCCTTTATATTTAATTTAATTTAATTTAATTTTTATTTTTACTATAAGAAATCATAGAACATACTTTCTTTGTATCTACAACCAGACTGGTCAGGCTCTGCAACAGAAAAGATGGCCCATGTGTTATTCTCAGGCTCAGTATGGTGCTTTTGCTGTATTTTTAGCAATATGAAGGATATTGAATGTAAATATTGTCTTTCAGGTATGCTCAATAAAAAAGAGGGATTTTGTTCAATTGCCTCATATTGATACACTAGCTAAACAATAATGAACTATTATAAAATTCAATACACTGTTCAGGGCGTTTCAGACAATAAGGAGGAATACTTTTCTTACCTTTTAGTATAGGATGGAACCTATAAGTTATGGAACTAATTTCCCTGCAATTCTCAAAGGATTCCATGGAACATTAATGTTAATTGGGCTGTGACTTTTTTGTGGGAAAAGGAAGGTTGCTGTCATAGTGCAAGGCAGTAAATTTTCACCAGAAAGTTTTCCAGGAAAACCTATTTGGTTGCAAAAAACCTGACACAGAATATCTCACAGAAGGAGCTAAACAAAGAGACTATCATTTCATTACATATTGTTGCATGTGAATAAGGAGAAATGGTATACAACTTCTCTAGTTTCCCATTCTTTCCAAACTCAAATTCTTCTTCTTTTTTTTTAAAGCCATCTATGGACTCTTTTCACTCCTCCTCATGGCTTGGATCTTCATCATTCTTGTCATCTCTCTGTCTCAACTTTGGGGTAACACAAGGGCTATATGATGGATGGTTTGCAGGGATTGTGACACTATGCCCCATATTCTTCATAAAGATATTGCAGTAATATGAATATGGTATTACCGAGATGTATTTTATGCAAAACAGATTATGTGAGATAGAATTGAAAATGTTATAATTTACTAAATGTGATTATCCTACTTGTATACCTGTATAATTTCTGTATCTGAAGTTAGGAATATGAACTATGTATCAGTTAAAAAACAAAGTGTTTGAACCTGGGAAACACCCACCAGGTTGGGTAATCAATCTGGCTGGTTAGTCAATGAAGCATTAGGGGGAATAATAGGACTCCAAAGATGCTAATGTTTCACTTTCCTCAGAAGTTTCCTGGGATGCTGCTAACAACTCTAACTCATGGCTGCTTTGAAGAGCAAGGTCAGGTGATCATGTCACCTGATACTGGATTCCATCTTTGACTAATATTTTTCCACTAGTAGGGCATGGGGATAAATCTTGGACACAAAAGATTCCCACCGTAGGTGAATCCTATTTAAGGCTGGGGAGAGAGATAATTAAAGCTGGTTCTTCACTGAACCTCCACTGAGGATGACTGTGGGAAACATGTAGGAAACATGGTGGGAGAGGAGGAACTGAACCCAGGCTGAAAAAAGTTTCTGAGCTCTGAAAGGAATACCTGCATTTTTAAACTGTGAACAAGAGTAGTTCGTCTTCAAGAAGCTCGCCAACCTGCTTAAACCAATATTTAGTGAAAGAAATTACTAATTCTAGCCAGTATATTTAGTATATTAAGTTTAGTTTGTGTGTTTATTTTATTTGTTCGGTGATATGCTTCGATTTGTTTGCTATCTCTTATAGTCATTTAAAATCTCTCTTTGTACTTAATAAATTTAGCTTTGTTTCCTTTAAACTCAGTTTGTGGAATTCATAGTGGGCTTGGAGGGTGGAAAGCTGCTCATATCTTCCTCCAGATTTAGGGAGGAGGCAAATTTCAGTTAGTTTATGCTATACAATTCTCAGTACAGCACAAGACAACACAATTTTGCATTTACACTCCACAGGGTGGTGTGCACATGAGTACTGGGCAATTCCTCAGCGGAAAACTTTCTCCTGCAGTGTCTGTGTCTTTCTGTACCTGAGTGTGTCCCTAACTTTGTGTGTGCTGTAGGAGGCTTAAGAGCCTGGCTTGGCAAGCTAGTGGAATGGGTGGGCTAAGTGGCACCCCAGTACATCAGGTGGCACCCCCAATGTGGGGGGTAATCCATCTCAGTGATAGTCAGTTGTATCCTAAGTTTCCGCAGTGGAGTATATAATGCTTATGCCAGACGTAAGTGCAGGCTCGTAAGTGTTGATGTAGACATGGTCCAGTGTTTCATTGCAATGTATTTATTTTTGTATACCTCAGACATGCTTCTCTGCCAAGAGAAGAAACATTATGCATATCAGGTGTCAGTACGGTTTTGGCATGTAGGCTAGCAGAGGTGGCATGTAGGTGATTCTTCAATGACAGCAGCCTCAGCAAATTATTTTGTGCCCCACAAGGAGTTTGTTTTTGCTGCCAAAACATTCTCTCTCTCTCTCTCTCTCGGATACAAATGTTCTCTTTGTTGTAATGGCAGTTTTGTTTTAAAAAAGATTACTCGATGATTTTTAGGATATTGGCTGCTTTGTTTATCCTCCCTCATTGTAAAGGTTTGTCTGTACCACACAATTGACACTGCAGTGCTCAATCCACCTCTGATCAATTTATTGTGTCTGATTAGACCTCCAACCATGCTTCCATTGACTCCAGTATTCCACTAGGATGAGAAGAGTAGCCGGAGTCAATGGGAGAGCAGCCCCCACAGACCTTACTATGTGAGAGCTGCTATAGCGAATACATTGACTTCAGCCACGTTATTCATGTAGATGAAGTTACAAACCTTATCTTGTCACAGTAGTGAACAGTAGGCCTAATAATAAGACCTAGCTTCCTCTCTACCTCTCTCCAGTACCTTCATCCATTTCTTATTCTTCTTTGCAGGTTACCAGTAGTGACTACTCATATGAAATATCCATGGATATTTAGTATAGGCTCTGAAACTGTGTGCCACATCTGTCACAACCTCATTTTAGTTCTTAACATTGGTTAGCACAGCTATAACTGGATAAAACAAGAATGTTATTGTGTGAAAAACAAATATGTCTTTTTACTATAAATACTACATTTAACAAATACATACTCAAAGCTTTCCACTACTATGATTATTACAGACATATACACAGGGGACATGGGAAATGGAAACAAATGAAGCATTTGCATTTTTCTCTCTCTCTGAAAACAGGATGAAATAATGTTGCTGTGAGAATAATATTTTTCCATTTACTGATTTTTTGCAAGCAAACTTATAATTTTATCATTATATTACCATGATCTTTAT
Source organism: Carettochelys insculpta (assembly GCF_033958435.1). Classification (NCBI taxonomy): domain Eukaryota; kingdom Metazoa; phylum Chordata; order Testudines; family Carettochelyidae; genus Carettochelys; species Carettochelys insculpta. Next base: position 56,197,809 of record NC_134140.1, read on the forward strand.
TGTTAGTGCCTTTCTTATTTTTTAAAAGTATGAAGAAAGGCATATTTATTATGATTATGTTCTGATATGTATTTTCTACATCTCCAGGTAATTTACAGCATCTGTATACTGTAGCTTGGTTAGGGCTCTAAGTTCTATGCCTTCTGAATTTAAGGTAATACTAAATAGGTATAATAATGTTAGTTTATTTCAGTTTTTAATTTATTTCCAAAATGCAGAAACTGGCATGGTAAGAGAAACAAGCAATGGCAATTAGTAAGTTGAAGGATGCTATTGTGTTTGGCATTTATGAATAGAAATTGAGACTATATATTTTTCCCACTCTGACATAGATATCTTTTGATTCTTTGAAGAAGTCACATAAGATTATTTTAAAAAGCTTGACAAAATACCAATATAATAACTGATTCTGGGTGCATAGGTTCAAGGTGCCTGCGGAGGTGTTTGTCAAAAAACAGACATATTACATGCAAGTTGATTTATGTGTATGTATCAGTAAGAGATAGGAATTACCGACCCAACAAAATCTGAGGAAAGCATCAGGAAGACCTGGGACAGAGAGCCCCCCCGCCTGCCCCCTTACACACATAACTTTTCTTGGTGGGATTGGGAATCCAAGAGTGTCTCCAAAGGATGAGATATTGTTCCCCTCAGAAGCCACACTAATATTAAAAGACTGTGACACACCATTAACACAGAAGCCACAGAAATTTAGGATGGATGAATAAGTGGTCCAGACACGGCAAAGTCCCTTGATCTGGATCCAGTAGAGTGAGAAGACATAGACCCACCTTTCCTTCTTCCCCTTGTCTTTGTATTTGATATAACCCCAAACATAGAAGAAGAGACACTCGAAAGGTATGGAGCATTATAGATGACCCAGGAAGGCTCCCTCCAGAACAAGCAAACTGAAGAAAATTGTGAAGATACTTCTTGGCCCCAAGGCCAATTGACTATGGAACTGGTTTACTTACAGTGTGACTTCACAGGTAGATAAGCATAACTCCATTTAAAGAAATTTTAGACCTCATTCAGACACTAGAAATTTCTAGACTTATTCTAAGGAAGCAGCAGTGTGCATGTCTACCTACAGTGACTCTAACAGCTCATCAATATAATGTTTAGATTATTGATCCCACAGGATTGTTTGGGGCCATGTTTCAAATTATCACTGGAACTATCATTCTCTGTGAGTGATTAAACACTTAAAATGAAAAGTTTTGTAGTTTTATTTACTCTGTTAGGTGTCTCCAGGGAAAGAAATACAGTAGCATTTATTTGACCAAGAGATAGGGAAAACAGAAATAACAAGAGTTTCATGAAGAATGTGCCCCTTTCCTGACCTGTTCTACAATAGAGTTATAGCAGGATGAAATACTGTTAGCATAAAACATTTAGTTTGTCAGTAATCACCTTCTAAACTGTACAGAGTATAATGATCCCTGTGCTTTCTGGAAAGCCTGTAAATAGACGGTGATCTTTGTTTAACTCATTCAAGGTATCATAGAACGGACAAAAATCAGTTATAAGAAAACTAGAAAGGCCCCTGTCCACACGGGCAGCGTATGTTTCAAAAGTGGCACTTTCAAAATGCATGCAGCTGCCATTATGGTAATGAGGCACTACATATTCATGGCAGCTCCTCATTAGCATCTGCCAAAATCCTTCATTATGATGCCCGTTCTGAAAGGAGGGAGCTAGTGTAGACAATGCCTATGTAAATAGAAACATTATTTTACAATGGGGATATATTACTTTTACTAACTTGTACATCATTTGAGGGCCTCTGGGCTAGTATCTGCTAGAATAGTGCAAAGGTTGAATACCTAATATTCAACCTGGAGGAACAGAGGAGACTGTGTACTCTGGAGATGTTTTATTATTGGTTTCAGCAGTGCTGGTATTTTACCCTAATACCCATCGTGGCCCATCAAGTCAACAATATGGAAATGATGTCCTCCATCCGGCACAATGGTTGAACAATGGTTGCTCTCATTGTGACTTCAGGTTTGTGCTTATGTAATATGGCTGAATCTGTAGGCCTCAACAGAATGTGAAGTTCATTCCATGGTAAAGAGGGTAATGGGGAGAGGAAGAAAATCTCTGAAGGTTACAACAATTTATCATCTACTCTGTGTTACAAAGCATAAGGCTTAATAATATTCACAAAAACAAGTTAAACAACATAACCCTGCATTAAAGCTGCTTCTACACAGCCCCTCCCTCTTGAAAGAGGAATGCAAATGTGGCCAATTGGAAATGCAAATGAGCCACAGATTTAAATATCTTGCACCTCATTTACATATTCCCGCTTTATCCGACTTTCGAAAGAGCCATTTCTGGAAGCCAAAGCGGCCAAGTGGATGGGGTTCGAGCGAAAGGAAATCCCCCTTTTGGAAGCATCCTTCTTCCTGAAAAAAATTAGGAAGAAGGGTAATTTCAAAAGGGTCATTTCCTTTCTAAGGAACCCTATCCACATGATAGCTTTGGCATCTGGAAATGGTTCTTCCGGAAGCCAGATTATGCAGGAATGGGTAAATGAGGTGTGAGATACTTAAATCTGTGCCTCATTTGCATTTCCAATCGGCCACATTTGCATATCTCTTCTGAAAGAGATGGGCTGTGTAGATGCAGTTGGTTTTGTTCAGTGACCAGAGTAAAGTTACTCCCCAAGTCACAGCAAATAACAGCAGAATTAGACCCTATAATATTTAACTAGACAATTTCATATATCGAATTATTTAAATGGTCCAGTGAGGGTGCTGGATGAGGGAGGCTGAATCTACAGCTTTGTTAAATGCCACTACTATACATTCCAAATTCCAGTACTCTGTGCAGCTTTGTTAAGGCAGGCCAATATGTTAATAAAGAAACTGAATGATAGTCTCTTGTCAAAAGATGCAGCAAACCTACAGTATCTAATTTGGGAATGAAATATGGCTGTAGTGTGCATCAAACTGAAATGGCCCAGCTGTCTTACATTATTCCATATGAGAAAAATATAGCTATGCAAAGTTTTGTGCAGTATGATTTAACAGCTGCTGTCCCTAACAAAGGACAAGAATATTAAAGCAAAGGGGATGAGCTCAACCTCATACATTTATATCACTGAAATGCAGTGATTTGTATCTTAACGGAACTAACAGGATTAATAAGTATTGTTGAACTTTGTAAGTGGAGGGTTAACAAAATACATACAAGCTTTATTTTTTTCTGTGCTGGTACTTACTGGTACCCTCAGCAGCCCGAAGTGTGAGATTGGCTGGGCAGGGTGAGTGGGAAGCTGACTGAGTACCAGCTCCTTTTATTTTTTTTAAAGAAAATAAAAAAGCACTGCATACAAGGCAGTGGATTGAATTTTGTCATTTGAACAGATTTACTATATCACAGTAGGCAATTTGGGAATATCTAGTTATATTTTCATATGAGGTTTTAATTATTTTTGTTAAACAAGCTGAGAAATACTTCAAAGTAGGATATATGGATTTACATAATTTTTTCTTTTATTTTTAATGTTCTCTTGCATAATAATGAAAGATTATTTGATGGCAAAACTCAATTCATCCACTTCCATCTCACGCGACTAATCCCATCGTTAACACTGGAATTACATATTTGAATAAGGGCTGTATAGGCGGGGTCTTTGCCCACGAAAGCTTATGCTCCAAAATATTTGTTAGTCTATAAAGTGCCATAGGACGTCTCATTGTTTATACCCCATAATGTAGTTCCTGGGCAGTTTCTCCAGAAATGAGGCAAATTAAACTATATCAGCATCTTTCTTGAAAATGTAAGGAGTGCATGTTAGGGTGTGGACCCCCCCACCACACTTAAGGTATTTGGATAGTTTTTGCCCTCTATTTTTAGCCCGTATCTTAGTTTATATCAATATGACATTTGAGAAAATAAGATAGAACTATGCTTAAGCCCGGGAACACGTTTTGTTTAACAAGTTTCGGATTCACCATTTTTTTCTCTTCTGGAAAATCCCAGAATATTCTGACTTGTACCATCTTAAATTTCAATAATAATCACAGTTTTTGAAGTTCTGAAAGATCAAAACAGTCTTAGGAACCTATTCTACAAGGATGACTATATGAGTAGACCATATTGAAGTCAATGTTGGCTGGCTCAAACTATTAAGGTACCAAAATATCTGAATAAGTATACAAGATGTCAGTGTGTAATTCAAATGGTGAAACTTCGGACTAACTGTGGTCTTTTTACAGATTTTTTTTTAGTGCATAAAGATTGAACAGTAAAGTGATAATAATTTGACTTTTTTTATTTCCTTACATTGAGATAACTATTCCTGGCACAATAGTATATTTCCACTGTTGCATCTTTTCCTATAAAAGTCTGAACCCAGAAGATAAAATCTGGAGATATTTATAGGTGTCTAAACATTTCATCTGCTTCCCTTATTTCCCTTATTTTTCATTACAACTAAGTGGATATCATATTCATATATATATATATATATATATATTTTTTTTTTTTTTTTGACCATCCCAGCAGGACTACACAAAACATATGACTGATTTCAGTCCTTGCAATACTCAAGTTCTTTGAGTTTTTATTGCCTGATTGCCATTCCAGAAAACATTTTAGATGGGACAAGAGCAAAAGCTGGCATGAGAGAACTAATACTCTGGTTAGCAACAGCATCCTCACAGCACAATTTAACTTCTGAGGATGTAGAACAGAGATAGCTACACTGGAAGAGAAAGGATGAAAAACCACATCAGCAAGTGCAGACCTAGGCAAGGCAGCACATATTTCTTTTAGAAAGCACCTTGGAAAACTTCTTTGACATATTTCTGTGCACAAAGGATCAGATCCATCCAGCAGTAACTTCCTGAGAAGCAAATACACACGATTCTGAGCAAAACACTTAGAACAGAACAGCATACACACTGCATTCCATAGCTGACTGTTCAAGAGAGTGTAAGAGATTTACTGTCTGTGCTATTAGACATATCTTGTGAAAGGAGTAGAGGTCTCTATCTTTTAGTGAAATCACAGTTTAGGGGAATCATAAGTAACAAACATTAGCCACATGAGCGAAACAATGAAAATGAATGCCCCCTCCCACCCCAAGTATTCAAGTGCACATGCCCTGGACCGATACTGATTTGCCACAGAAAGATCTGAGGTTGATTAATCTGAGATTACTCTCCAAGCTGTTATTAAATAAGGCTGTTGGCTTTACGTTTTGGTTGAAGAATATTTAGCATGTGCTACTTGACCTCTACTGTTACATGCAAGTGTTTATTGAGCTGTAAAAATGTCTTGGCTTACAATGACTATTTTCCCACTTTTATTTTAAAGTACCGCTACCAGTATACTTAGAGTAGTAAACTGAGAATAGTAGCATTGTTTATAATCCCGTTTACATTTCTTCACAAGTTCCCTAAAATGTGGGGACTTCAACAGTGCCAAAACACTTTATTTTTATTAGTTGAAAAATGCTTTATTACTTAAGAGTGACAGAATCAGAGGGGAAAAATACATTACAGCTATGGATAGGCGCCGTTAGAATATTACAAAAATAGTTACAAGTTGAACTCTTCTACAATATTTTTGAAACCTAAAAGCAAATTACCAGAAATGCAAATCCTCAGTTAAAATAATGGAAATGTAAAGAAAAAATTCTTTGTCACTATCCTCATGGAAATAATGAAGTCTACATTTTGGATCTGGCTAGGAATCAGCTCAGAAAGTGTTCCTTCATTCAGGGGCCAAGAGCATCTAGCGTCTATGGTGATGCTCGTGGTATGAAAGCTAACCATCAGGTGCATCTATACTCTGTGCTCACTGGTAGGTGTCTCGAAGTAAATGTGAGTGTATTGACAGGACAACGGGAGGAGGAGATTATCAGTCTGAATACAATTTAATGTGGTATAAAGAAAGTTTGAAATTCTATGATAGGACTCTGGGATAAGATAAGAGTTTTCTTCTCTAGCACAGGATCCTGAAAATACTACCTATCAGAAAACTGCTAGGTGGAGGGCAGCTTGGTAAATTCGGTATGTCTTCTCCTGGGGTGTGGGTTATTTTGTTTGAACGTTTCTCCCAGAAAAACAATCTGTTTCAGAGAAGTGATGGGCTATGTATGGTTTAACTCAACCATTTTAATTCAAGTCACTAGCAGAAAAATGCAACCTCTTCTCTGAAACACAACAAAACTTGGCCAGTCTTGCTTTGAGAGGTTCTGGGAGAGCTGTATTATGGCACCTAAGAGAATTTCTCATATTTCTTATGGCTAGAAGAAAAGAGTGTGGAGAATGTGCAAAATCTGGTAGTATTTCACCTTTTCACCATTTCAGTGTGTGTGTGGGGGGGGTTAGTTTTTGTGCAGAGATAAGTAAGTATGAATGACATAGGCAATTTTTTTGTGTAACATGAATAAATGATCAAGGTCTGTTTACATTTTAATGAGATTGGAAGATCCAGCATCAACATCAACTTTTAAAGTCTGACAGCCAAGGGGGGGATAATATGTGGAAGATTGCAACTGAAACCTAAGGTCTGAGGTATAAGCACTTGGAAACAGAAGCTCTGTTGAACAAAACAAGACAGACACCAAATTCTGGAGATTTTGACCAGAGGGACAAACACATTGCATCTGTCATTCAAAGGCCATCCTATGGTACTACAAAATTGCTGGCTACATGGCTTGCCAGAGGGGTAAAATAGCCAACAGTAGTTCCAATCAGATAAAAAGAATTTGAAGAGCCACAATTCTAAATTTAAACTGTTACTAGGGGGCTGCACCCCTGCTTACAATGCTTGCCAACCCCTCTCTGTTCTTGGGGGAACTGGGCTGTGTGTCGCCAGCTGCAGCCTTCATGCGGGGGGGGGGGGGGGTGGAAGGGAAGCCACACAGCCAGCCCTGGCCCTCTCAGGGCTTCTCTACCCCTTACCCTGGCCACTTTCCCTGCCTCCTGTCGTTAAAGATAATGATATTCTGTCACCTGGGGTGAAAGTTACAGGGAGACAGAGAGGGATTAATTCTTTAATAATGTTTGTTTTTAAAACTAATTAATAGTTTAAGTATCCCAAAAGGTCCTGACACTATCTCTACTCTTTTGTCATCTTAAGCAAGTTATTATTTCTCCCAATTTTAAACCCCTCAAAGTTTTTTGGTTTTTTTTTTAAACAACCCTTCATCTAAGGCGATCTATACAATTCTTGCTACAACTCCTATCCACAAAATCCCCTCCTTAGCAGCTCTCTAGCCCTGTAGTCACTTAAACTCACTGTACACCTACATTGTCACCATAAAACTACACTAGACATCTATATTACCTCTGGGCATATGTGCTCCTGCCTCATCTTAGGTTTCCAGACTCCTGTCTTCCACTAACGTCCCTGTGCAATCCACAAGCTGAGGGAAGGTAGGCAGATGCGCTGTTATATATCTTGCAGAGCTCAATCCAGTTTTTGCACTATGAGTACACCTACCGGATCTCAGCTCCTGAAAAATTAATTTGTTCAAAGTATAACAGCTTCAAGAAGAAAGCTAGAGGGAAAACCACAACAAAGCATCCAATAGTCCTGTGGTTAGGGACCTCTCTGAAGAGGTGGGAGACCCCTGGTTGAAATAATTTTTCTGCACAGGCAGAGGCAGTGAATTACACATCCTAAGGACAGCAGAGCTGCTTTACTGGGAGAGGCCATGGTCTACCTTGCCTGGCATCTGGTCTGACAGCAGCCCATACCACAACTTTAGGGAGAAAGTACAGCACGCAGCAATTATAGAGTGAACCTGGGCCTCCCTCATTCTGGGCAAGTGCTGTAGCCAATAAACTAAGTGTTAAAGGAGGTAGCACCATTACCACCATGTTGTCTTCCTTTTTTGCAACCTGTCTCCAAGGGTCCAGGTGTGGATATGGGAACTGATGGTCTCACTGGGTCCCTGGGCAAGGCTGGTAGAGATCCAGCTCCACACTTCTGAAAGGCACAAGGCCTCAAGTGGAAGGGGCAAGGCAGGGGCAGTTCTTGGGTCATACCTGTGTGATTCTCCGGTGGTGATTTAGTGGGCCTGGGGCTCTGGGCACTGCTGCTTCTGTAGTAATGGCAGCAGTGTCCAGGAGCCCAGAATAATTGGGCCCTGAGGCAATTGCCCGCTTTTCCTCCCCATGCCCCACACCAGCACGCCTGTGGATCACAAGTAGAGATAGGTGCCCTCCTGCTGCCCACACATGACTTAAGTGCTTAATTTAGAAGTGTGCCTGGCCTAGGATACACCCCACTGTTTGGTGTCACTTACTGATTAAGTTAGGCAGCTCCCTACCTAGTTTACCATCTCTCCCCATGTGCTACTGTACAAGGAGCTCTGTAATTTAATCCCGGCATTGTAATTTCCATTGATATTCCACTGATTTTCTCATAGTCTAAAAGTTAGACATTGCAATGGTAAGCACTGGAATCCTTACATCCCTTTGTGCATCTGTGGATTCCCAGTGCTTTATAGATATTAATAAATTAAGTTCCCCAAAATCCCTGCATGGTAAGAAAGTATTATTTCCATTTTCTGTCTGAGGAAACTGAATTAGAGAATAGTTGATTTACTAAAGGTCACCCAGGGATTGCATGGCAGAACCCAGATTTCCTGGTTACAGCTCCAGCTTGGCTTCAAGTCCTGTGCTGCCCCTCAATATGCCTCAGTTCTTTTAAAATTAATGTCTATTTGTCATATGTACCTCTTAAGAAAAAAATATGAAGACCAATATTAACCTTTGTCTTAGTGCATCTTCCCAAGACACTGATGATGAGTAATGAATTATAATCTACCCCATGGAGAGGTTGGCCTTTTAAATACAGGGTAAGGGGAAAAACAATGTATTTCAAAGCAAATAACTAAGTTTAATGCAACTTTATACATCTGGACTCCTTCCTAAGTTTATGCTTGATTCTTTGATAATGCGTCACCCAACATACAACTGGATTTACATGTTTAATTCCTCTGAGAAAATAGGAGATTTTTAATGATTACATTTTTCTTTCTGAGACTATAGAAACCTAAGCCAGAATAGGTGTGGCCTAGTTGGAAAATATACAGCTTGATTGCCATTAAAGAGCAACTAGTCAGGTTTCTTTTTATAAACTGAGTAGAGAAATGGGATAGAAGGGAATACTCAGAGCATAACACTGAGTGATTTTAGTACCATTTCTTTTCCTCGGCAGCTATGGACAGATGAAAAACCCAAAGAAAAGAATAAATCCATTCTGTGTACTGATGATGATTATTTGAGTGACCATATGTTTTCAATACCGTGAACACTATCCAATGGAGACACACTGTAATTATATTTTATACAATCAGTTAGATTTTACATGACTATATATGGTTATCTACCATGTTGTCATTCATCTAGCATTTTTCATCCCCAAGGACCCCAAAACACTTTTAGAAATGCTGCATACAAAAAAAAATCACTGTTTGATTCACATTGCACACCTCATCAAGAGGATATACTCCAGGCATGGATACAGATTTAGGCTGTGGATGCTGTCCATACTGATAGTGCAGATCGAAGGTCATGAGTCTTTCATACACAAATGGCTTCTCGCAGCACTCAAATGCAACCACTTAGAGAAAAACAATTTAAGACTTTAAATGAAATGGAAGATCTAATAAAAGCTGGTTTAGTCAGCAAAATGGCGCCACTAACTTTTATTTGAAAAACAAGGCTATCATTAAACATCTTATGGGACTAAGAGGCTTTGAAAAAGAAATAGATCCCAATTGAAGGCCACATACTCTATAGCTCCAACACACCCACGTTTGAAGAGAGAGTGGCTTTGCTAACAGTGGGCATGCAATTAGGTTAAAAATGTGACTAAAAAAAAATCCAGGATGAAACACTTTTCTGGATCCATTTCTGAAGTCTAGAGAGAGTCACCATTAAACCCAAATCTAGTTTGACCTTAAGCCAAAAAGTTGAAACAGATCTTAAAACTAATCTCAATTTGGTAATGATTTTGTTAGCATTGTAATGTTATAATCGTCCCTTCTGGGAGATGAAGCAGAACTTGATCAGAAAATATAATTACTGGGAGGCTACCAGTTTCATCCTTAACCCTCATTACCTCTAATCATGTATGATATTTGCAGTAGTTTGTTTCATTTAACCTGTCTACAAAGATAAATTTGGTTGTATATTTTTATATGAAATTAGAACTTGTCTTTGAGGAATCAAACAATGGATTAGAAATACTACAACAACAGTTTGAGACCTTACAAGAGCTGAGTCAGGGCATATGTTATTCCTTATGAGATACACATTTCTTCTTTTCATTAACAGGACAATGATTCATCCCCCTGGAAAAAAAAAAACAGCACACAGACACATTCACAGTTATCGAAGATTAGGGTTGGAAGACACCTCAGGTGTTCATCTAGTCCAACCCCTTGTTCATAGCTGGACCAAACCCAACTAAATCATCCCAGCCAGGGCTTTGTCAAGCCTGGCCTTGCACCACCTTACCAGGATAGGTAGAAGACCCCAGGTCATCACACTTCACTTGTTTCCAACACAGGAACTCAACAACCACCGGCAAAGTACTGCTCCATCCAATTCCCTGCAGCTACCTCCCCATATTTCTTTCTATATAGCTTAGATCTTTTTCCCACAACCTCTAGATTCATCTTTCTGTCTTGGCAGCATTCACAAGGCTGTCTCCCAGAATGTCCCCAAATCCTAAACAGAGAGTACTAGTTTAAATCAACTTTCACCTTTCATCTACCTTGACTGTGGTCACACTTGGCCAAAACTTCAAAATGGCCATGCAAATGGCCATATTGAAGATTACTAATGAGCACCTAATTACTAATTCAGTGTCTCATTAGCATTAGGATGCTTCCGGACCCGGTGCTTCGAAAGCGCTGTTTTCAAATGCATGTGGCTCAGTGAGGCTACACGGGGGAGTTTTCGAAAGGACCCCACACATTTTGAAATCCCCTGATTCCCCTCAACTGAGAGTTTTGGCCAAGTGTGGCCACAGCCCTTAAGTTTTCCATACTTAGTTCCTCATTTGATTGCCTCCCAGGCCTCTCTTGCTAGAGGTCCTGATCCTTCCCTTTTATCAGGGCTCCTCACCACAGCAGCTGGCTTTATCCTGGGAGCTGCTTTAGGTCACTCCTAGCCTTTTACATGTCTTCTGTATTTACAAAAGGATCCCAGGGCTAACACTTTCCACATAACTTTCCATCTTAATCCTTCCTCTTCAACACCTGGAGAATGACTACAAAATTTTTCACTCATCGTTCTCTGCAGCTGTCTTCTAGGCTGGGATCCCCTGTTTTATAACTAGGACTTTATTCATTTATTTATTTATTTTCCCCAGCTGGGCTTCATCCTCAATTAGGCCTGGCCTATTCTCCAGGTGCAGCCAGACAGCATAACTAACTGTTCAGGCCTACACTAACTTTGACATTGCCTCCTGTCCCTTAGGTTCCCGCTCATTTGTGCTCTGAACTTTCATTGTAACTATCCAGCTCCTACCTAGATGTCTCTGAAACTGAAATGAACCTCACTTGCCTGCACATTCAACAAGGTGGGTAACTGAGCTGTGAGGCTCCTGTTTACCCTTTGTTGTAATCTTTGGGCATACACACTTCATGCAGAGTCACAGTGTGTTCAAATGTCAAACTCTTATGAGCCACAGTATCAAGGACTTTGGTTACATCTCTCATTAGCATCACTGACACTCAGGCCATGTCTACACTTGGCCAAAATTTCAAAAGGGTCATGCTAATGACCAAATGGAGAATACTAATGAGGTGCTGAAATGAATATTCAGCACCTCATTAGCATGCTGCAGGCCATGGCATTTCAAATAATATAACAAAAGCACACAACACAACTGGTAAAGCTGCAAGTGTTGTTCCTAATCTATTTATATTCAGAAACAACATTTTGCTTCCCAAAATACTGATGTACAGTGAAAGCCCTGAGTCTGTTACTTTATTTTCAAATCTTACTCCTTGCGGCACTGTCTTTGTTTTAATTTTGAACAGCCTGTGTCTCTGATTGGATATAATGCCCCCTCAAAATGCAGGGAAGAGGAAGGGTATAATTTTTTATGACTGTATATTCTGAAAAGTCCAAATACATATGTCACAGATAGTTTGTTTTCTTAAGAACCATTTTAAAAGTATGATCCAGCTGTTGATTTATTTTCATAGAATGAATCTCCAGAGAGCAGAATTTAAAAAGTTACATCCTGGTTGTAGTTTTACCATGAACCTTGACAAAGAGGCATTCATAACTCTAAGAGAAACCAAGAGTGGAGTTGTCCTGGAGAGCTGCAATACAGTCCCTTGTTCCCAATAGGCTTTAGGGAGAAAGCAGTCTGTGGGAGCTGGTTCAGATTACTCCCCATTAGTGCAAGCCCAGGTAAGTTGGCCAATCTGTAAGGAGTGAAATACCCTATCCATGGGTGGTTCCTAGCTACTTACTCTCCACTCACCTGTGATAGGTAATGGAGGCTGCTCATCTCCTACTTGCCCTGATGTGATAGGTAGCTTGCATAGGGGATTTGTGACATGTCTTACACCTCTTGCTCAATATGTGCATTCATATAGGAAGCCACATACTTAACACTTGAAAGCTATGTCTACACTAGAAGCACCTGTCTGCAGAAGTTACTGTCAGAAGACATGTTCCAACAAAACTGCTGTCAACAGATCCTGTCTACACATAAAAGTGGATTGATCTTTTATCCATTCTGTCAACAAAATGGCCCTCCAGATCATCTACACTGCTTTTTTGTTGACAGTTTCTATTGACAAAACACATTTTATATGTAGACGCTCCAGGGCTGTGGCCACAATTGGCCAAAACTTTGAAATGGCCATGCTAATGGCCAAACTGGAGAATACTAATGAGGTGATGAAATGAATATTCAGTGCCTCGTTGTCATGCCACCAGCTGTGGGACTTCAAAAGTGCTGTGTTTCGCTCGCTCATGGTTCAGCTACATAGGGGTCCTTTTCAAAAGGACCCCACAGACTTCGAAATCCCTTATTCCTATCAGCTGAATAGGCTCTGCTGGTGGGGAGGGCAGGGCCACCCAGGCCTCTGCAATGTCTAGGAGTCGGTCCATCCCAGCTAGCCACTGCTCTGCCCCCTGTATGCGGTCCTAGTGCTGCTAGTCCTCTCAGCACATCAGCTGCTCAGTTTGTGTGTTCTGCTGGTCACGCTTTCCCTGCCTCTGCCTCCGACCCCAGGCCTGCCTGGGTTCATGAAAGTGCTGTGCCAGCCCTTGGATGCTGCAGCTGTGTGGAGAGGTGGGGATAGGGTGAAGTCTTCTCACAACTTAACCCTCAGGCCATGCCCTCTGTGTGGTTGCAGCCCCCACCCCTGGGCTGAGGGAAAGAGCTGTCCATGGTGTGCACCTCTGTGCTCTCACAACGTGGGCCCTGCTGCACAGCATACTTATGCTGTTGGGTGACGGGCCTGACCTCATTTCCCCAACACTTGGAGGCAAGTGGGGTTCCCAGTATGGGTGGTGGGCGGGCCCAGTGATGCCAGGGCCTCACCACATGCATACAGCAGGCACCACCATGCAGGGACCTTGGCAAGGTTGGCCTGCTCCCTACCCAGTGACTTAGGATGTCACAGCTCCCCTCACCCCCGTGGAGACGGCAGTGGCCTGGAGGCTCCCCACTATGTGGGTGGTATGCACCATCATGGCCATGTGCACCCCCTCCCCCGCCTCACCTCCAAGCCCAAGAGGATGTGATGGATGGGGTACTCACTGGATGGTTCTGAGAACAGGTCCGGGGATGCCTGTATGGAGCTGGTGCTGCAAAGAGTGGTGGAGTCCAGGTCAAATGATCAGCATACCCTGGCTCAATTTAGGATCCGGTGGGGGCTTTGGCTGGGGTGGCTCCGGTGAGCTGATGGGCTCCGGGGAGGCACCCTCAGGTGGGGAGGCAACTCCCAAGTGTCCATGAGGGCAATGCAGGGGGCCCCCATGGACACTTGCCCCTGAGGAGGTGGACCCAGCTCCCTTTAATAGGGGCAGGTGTCAGGCTCTGCCCCCAACTGCCACCACGTATCCCGGGCTCACATGTAGCCCTAGCGGAGCTCTTTCACTTTGACCCGCACCTGCTTAAGGGTACAGGTGGGGTGGCCATGCTCTGCCAGGGCTTCGGCCATCCTTGCATAGTCCAGGGCAATATAGTGTTTAGCGGTGGGGTCCAGGACCACCTTCTCTTCAGCCCAGAGGGTCAGCAGGTCTTTAATTTCAAGGGCAGATCAGAAGGGGGCCCACTTCCTGCCACTTCTTCTGGAGGGCTGAAATCCCTGTCCGGAGCTTCGGGAGGGCTCGGGACAGTCTCACATTACCTGGGACTTTTTTTTTTTTTTTTTGTTCACAGGGGCTACTTCTACACTAGCCCCTTCCTTTCAGAAGGGGTATGGTAGTGAGCGAGTTGGGAAGATGCTAATGAAGTGTTTCCATGAATATGCAGTGCCTCATTAGCATAATGGCTGCCGTGCATGATTCGAAAGTGCTGCTTTTGACTTGTGGGCCACCAGTGTAGGGGAAGCCTTTCAAAAGGATCCCCTGGCTTTGAAAGCCCCCTCTTCCTATGTGATATTCATGGCAGCACCTCATTAGCATCTTCCCACTTGGTCATTACCATGCCCCTTCTGAAAGGAAGGGGCTTGTGTAGATGGAGCCAGGGAGTGGCTTCCAGGGTGTGCCTGCAGCCACATGCGGCAGTCCTGTAGCCACACCTCCTGTTCCCTACCTGGGGCTGCTGGGGCTACTGGCCCCTTTAAATGTGATTGGAGAAACGGGCGACAGAGTTGTGCCTCTGGGGGAAGGGTGTTCCTTGATGCGAGCCGACTTATTCTGTCAACAGAATGGGCCCTGAATAGCTACACAGCAATTATGCCTGCTCAGGGCAAAGCATAACGCTGCTGGCTGAAGAGCTGAGTTTTGTAGACAAACTCTCAACAGAGCGCTTTAACTGTGTAGCTGCTCTGGGAAGTTTGTCAACAAATGGCTTATTCTGTTGACAGAGGGTAACCGTGTAAACCCAGTCTTAATGAATGGCAAAATCTTGGTAGATAAATTCAAGTTTGTATCCATTTTGGGGCTAATGAGCTGAGGTCAACAGGTGGGTTTGTGTTAGAATAATTCAGTGATCTTAGTTCTCTCACTCGGGGCTTTTAACCCAATGCAAGGAAATCTAGATTAAATGTTACGTGGCTTCCTCTAGGTAAAGTAGTACAGAACTAATATGATTGCTTTAACTTTATGATGGAGCACACTGTGTAAAAACTGCAAGTTGCAGAACTAACCCACCTAGAAATGCCTTCTTTGATAATGAATTAACTGTCTTTGTACTCTGGTCCACAAAGAGATGAGTCATTTATCTGCCTGCCTTTGTTTGCTTTGTTTGGAGCTATCCGCCTATCTGAAAACACAGACAAAAGTTATTTTCATTTTTGTTTTAGTGGTTTGAGAGGCAATACAATAAAATCCACATGTGAAGATATATTCTGCTTTCCTATAATATAAACACTTCAGTGTAGAGATTGTCTCTATCTCTCTATCTGTACGATATAAGGGAACATCTAATCTCGGTCAGGCCTGCTGGGCAGAAGAGTGAAATGTATATTAATGATAAATTACATTGCTCTTGCTCACTAAAGCTCCAGTGATTGGTGAGAGGAAATGAATCATGGTATGACAAAACAATGCAAAACATTAGGACAGTATTGATCTTAAAGAAACAAAACAAACTTTCTGACCACTTAAAGTGTCTCCATTTTATACACAAAACTGCCTGGAAGCACATTGCCTCCTTTACTCATTTGGCTGTATCTTAGACAGACTTGTGTAAACTGCATTTTTTCTTTTTAAATATCAATGCAGTTCCTATAGTTAAAATTTAGGAGTGGGGGAATTGATAGATCATTGTGCTAGAGAGCAAGATTCATGAAGACCCTGTGTTTCCTGTGTAGCAGCACAGAAAGGATTTGGTTATCAGGAAAGGGCTGAAGGATCTGGACCTACACAGATCTTTATCACACTCACAAGACCAGATGCTAAGTCTGCAGTGGCTACTCTAGTCTTCAGAATGGAGTAACTTTTATGTAATTTGCAGGAGTAATTGTCCCTGGTCCCTCCAGAGATCTTCCAGAACGTAGCAGAAGAATTCATGCTATTCATTGCATAGTGAATTTACCCTTAAAGCCATTCTTTATCATTAGCAATTACACTAGGATTAACACATCTACAGCATACCTTTAAATCAATTTTATGGAGTATAGGATTTTGTCCAAGCAACATGTGTATCTCCCAATCAAAATTCAAAGTATTTAGGAATCCTATACAATTGCAACGCGTCGTAAATTCAATGTATAAAAATGAACAAGAAGACGATTTATGGTGAGCAGAAGAGATGCCACTCACAACACTGCAATGAGAGTGGTATCCACAGAATTCACGTCAGGTATTGAATTGTGGCTTCTTTGTACCACAATGCTAGCTGAAAGCAGTTCTTAAATTGGATTATCTGGCCATAATAAATTCGCCACATTGTAGGAGAATCTTCCCGAAGTGGGGAGTTAGCGTCAGGATGCGGTCAGGGAAAAGGTAGAATGTGGTTTGCTTGTGCCCTGCCTATCAGTGTATTCACATTGTTAGAAGTGTTCTTTTAAATGTGCATTACCATCCACTCATCCACTTTTCTATGTGGAATTCCATCAGCCATCGTGGTGCCCATCGCTGGGTCTATAATTCTGGAGTTTCTTAACAAGCAGTAGCTTTGGTCAACATAAATAATTTAATATAGTCAGCCATTTTTGTTCCCTCATTATCCAACATTTTGCCATGTTAATAATAGTACTGACTACCACAAGTCCTAGCATTTGTATTCCCATTATTAGCAATTTTTTGTTTTAGAAACCAGACACATTTTCTCCATTTTTTAATCCAGACCACACTAAAGATCTACTTAGGTGGCACTTGAACTGCAAAGAGGCTACATCCTTTTAGGTTTTTAGGATGATGACATTGTTGCACCAGAGCTCCTAACAGTCAATTGAAGATATCACTGGTCTTAAATGTTTTCAGAGTTAGCACAGAGTAAAGTTCAGTGCAAGGGAAGCTAACTAGGGGCTGGGGGATATTTCATAGTATCAGAATTACAAAAATGCAGAAATATAATATTCACAATGCTCATACTGTTTTATTCATTTGACCTTATTTTTAATAGTTTTACTGATATATTTCTTTCAGATCAGTAAACATTTTGTTTCAACTTTTAAAACAAATGTACATTATGTCAATGGCTAGAATGATATATTTGTCCCAGAGAGTTTTGATTCCATCATGTCTAATGCTTCTCACTCTCTCTCTCTCAGTGTAGTTTTGCAAGTTAAATCTTGTGCAAAGTAAGCTAATTCCGTTGATATATAAATAGCGGCAAGGTTTCTATTGCTTAAAATATCTCAGAAATATGAGGGAGTTGTAGGACTTTACTGATGAATGGTCTGGGCTGCTTGTTTATATCTTTAAAAATGGGTAGATATGTCATGAGCTTGTTCCACTTCAAACAGACTTTTAAATGTAATACTGAGTCAAGTGGAATGGCTTTTCAATGAATGAGAGAGGATTTCATCTTCACATGCTTCTAGAAGATTATGCTAGCTGTTGATATTACCATGCACATTCTCTATTCTGATGTTCCATAGTCTCCGTTAAGGTTTTCATTTTATGAGGAAGAAGTTGCATAAAATTTTTCCATTTTCTGAACTGCTGTTTAATTGACACAGCTCACCACAGTGTTGGGTCATTTGATCAAATTTTGTTTGCTTACTTCAGCTTCACAAAAGACCAAGCATTACAATGCAAAAACTCCTCGATCGTTAAAATTACCCCCAGTAGGTATTTCTTGTATTTGCTTTTGAGTTTCCTGCATATAGTAGTGACATCACTGATGTCACACTAACTGCGGCACACATTTTATATTTGGTAAAAATACTATTTCCCATTGGGCTATGTCTGGATTACAGTGATTTGTCAAGAGACATTTTTTTTGGAAGATACCTTCTGACAAAACTTCTGTCAAGAGATCGTAGTCACACTGCTCTATCAGATTTCAGTTTTTCCCCACCCTACATCGACTAAAAGTAGGAAGTTTAAAAGTTTCACAAACTGATAATCCAAGTTTTTGAGTGGAGTGAGGGGAAACTGAGTCAGCCAAAATGTTCCAGTTACATAACTTTGGAATATTTTGTTTGTATTTCAATCTTTTAAATTTTTAATATAAATTCATTAAAATTTCACACCAAAAATAATTTTGAAACAAAGTGAAACCTTTTCATGCAAAAATGTCAAAATGGGACGTTTTAGCTGTTACCAAACATTTTCAAAGATGGAGGTTTGTCAAATTTACCTGCAACCATTTTCGGTTTCAACACATCCATATTTTCTTATTAAAAATGCGGTATTTGAAAATTCCCAACCAGCTCTACCACTGGGTAGATAGGTACAAGAGTGCTAGGGCAAATCACTCTCCCTCTAAACAGGGGAGACTATAAGGATAAGTGCAGAAGCTATTGAAGCTCTGTGCCTGGAGTAACCTGCAAGGCAATGACTCTCAAGAGCTGTGTCTACACGTGCATGCTACTTCGAAGTAGCGGCACTAACTTCAAAATAGCGCCCGTCATGGCTACACGTGCTGGGCGCTATTTCGACGTTAACATTGATGTTCGGTGGCGAGACGTCGAAGCCGCTAACCCCACGAGGGGATGGGAATAGCGCCCTACTTTGAAGTTGAACGTTGAAGTAGGGCATGTGTAGACGATCCGTGTCCCGCAACATCAAAATAGCGTGGTCCGCCGTGGTGGCCATCAGCTGAGGGGTTGAGAGACGCTCTCTCTCCAGCCCCTGAGGGGCTCTATGGTCACCGTGGGCAGCAGCCCTTAGCCCAGGGCTTCTGGCTGCTGCTACTGCAGCTGGGGATCCACGCTGCATGCACAGGGTCTGCAACCAGTTGTCGGCTCTGTGTATCTTGTGTTGTTTAGTGCCACTGTGTCTGGGAGGGGCCCTTTAAGGGAGTGGCTTGCTGTTGAGTCCGCCCTGTGACCCTGTCTGCAGCTGTGCCTGGCACCCTTATTTTGATGTGTGCTACTTTGGCGTGTAGACGTTCCCTCGCAGCGCCTATTTCGATGTGGTGCTGCACAACGTCGATGTTGAACATCGACGTTGCCAGCCCTGGAGGACGTGTAGACGTTATTCATCGAAATAGCCTATTTCGATGTCGCTACATCGAAATAAGCTACTTCGATGTAGGCTTCACGTGTAGACGTAGCTAAGGAGGAGTATGTGGTGCCCTTGTGGGTATACAAAGATCTTTTAGCAGATTCATCAATTTATCTAGATATTTGCCTTGTTTTACAATGGGCTGCCTTAAATGGACTAGCAAAGTCACTGCAAATTAATATTTCACAAAGACAAAATGAGAAAGTAAGCAATTTTTCAGTAATGTCAGAGAAGAGACAGGAGACTCAGGAAAGGACAAATTAAAATGGACCGCTTTATTGCTAATACTCATTCCACCGTGGACCCCAACAAAATATTTCAAGTGAGCGATGATTTGACACCAGTTACACTCTTTTATGCAGCTTAGTATGTAAATTCATATATCTATCAATACTTCAGTGAACACCTTGTTTAGTAATGTTGACTTCATCACAATGAATATTAATAGGGAGATGATGAATATTATTTTACTCATCTCTGTTTATTGCTTACAGGATTTTCAGTTAGATCAGCACTTTTCTACATTATTTACTTGATGAATCAGCAGGTTACAGAGAATGCAGAAGATGTGACCCTGGAAGTATTCTTACTGAGCAAGTCAGAGCTGAGCAAGAAACACAAAGACACTGTTAACAAAAGATGCATTCATTAAGTTACAGTCTGAGTGCAACTATATGCTTATCTACCTTTCCAGTCCTCAAGCAAGAATACAAAAACAAACAAACAAAAAAAACCCCATAGCTATAAATCAGCAAGACCCAAAGCCTGCTATGGCCAGGCACCCCACCGCTGTTAACCGCTTATTAACTCTTACATATCCAACACTATGATGTTACCTTTGTAAGCACGCAGGTTTTTTTAAGTGAGATGAAGCATGGGATATACAAGAGAAATCCATCTCCTGGAAGGAGTACAGTAGTGTAGAAAGGTTGAGAACCACTGGTCTGAGGCTATATGAGGTCTATAGTGTTGTCTCTTGTGTGAAGGACTGGAGGATCAGACCTTCATTGACACCTAGTTCTCATTGATCCCTCTTTCCTCACTTCTCAGCACTGTACTATACCATGGGTCCTCTCTATCCCACGTTGGGATGTAGATGATCTATATTAATTCTCAAACTTCTTGAAAATGCTCAAAACCTACCAGTCCTCCTTTAAAGCTTAATTATTTGCTAAATTTATGTCCACTACCATCCCATCAGTTTGTAGTTGCTGAAAAGAAACCTTGTATAAAAGGTCAGACAAAATGTGATGCTGCCATGAGAGAACGTTGCTTCAAATGTCCGACGACTTCACGTTGTTTTCGTGGTAGAGTTGCTGATCCTACTTTAGCATTTATAAGTCATGGGACAAGATAATATTACACACTAAGGGCTTGTTTACACTAACTCCCTTCTTCAAAGGGAGCATGGTAATCAGCCCAAGCAGAGAATAGTAATAAGGTACAGCACCTTATTATTATACAATAAGGTACAACACCTTATTATACAGCACCTCACTAGGCTAATTCTCACCACGGGAGCTTAGAAGTTAGCAGCTTCGAAGCGCTAGCAAGCTGTGCAGCCGTGGGCACTTCTTAGTACCCGTGCATCTTCATGCTGCCCATACTCCCAGAGCTAACTTTGAAGTTCTCGCTGAGAGAATTAACCTAATGAGGTGCTGCATATCCATTGCAGCGCCTCATTGCTATTTCACATTCAGGCTGATTACTATGCCTCCATCAAAGAAGAGGGCTTGTGTAGATAAGCCCTAAATGTAGTAGAGTGGGAAGGCAAGGAAATTTTAGAAACATCATTTATTTGTATTTCTAACCCTAGAAAGCGCTCCTAGGGTCTGGCCACACGAGCATCCTTGTTTTGGAAGAGGTACAGTGAAAAGGGATTTTGGCAGACACTAATGAGATACTGCCTAGTGGGAAGAAGGGGCTTTCAAAGTCAGGGGGCCCTTTCAAAAGGTCCCTGGCTACAAGGGCAGCGTGCACTTTGAAAGCATCACTTACAAAGTGTGCGTGTCCGCCATTATGCTAATGAGGTGCTGCATGTTCCTGGCAGCACCTCATTAGCATCTGCCTAAATCCCTCACCTGAAAGGAGGGGGCTAGTGTGGTCTCAGCCCTAGTGAGGAGCATGGTATAAGAGCCAATAGAATTAAAGATATTTACATATTTATTGAAAGGAGATAAAAGAAGAATCTGATGACATTGATTCCTGAATTTTTTTTTAAACTTCTAATTTGGTACATCCTGGCAAAAAATGTGCGCTAGAAATATCAGAGAAGAAAAGTTAATTCTGCTAGCACTGATTTAGCAATTTATGTGAATATGGGTGAATTCCGAAAGAGGCAGAATAACCCGATCTGTCATTTTATGACTTGTTAACTTGATTCTCATCCATGACCATTTTCAATTTTCTGTGAATGATTAGGAGCCTAAAATCAATATATTTTATAGGGTGGAACCCTTTATTCCATGTCTTTTCATGGGAACTTCTGAGCTAGTGAGAGTCTAGGTTATTTTTTTCTTAGTCTTTTAAAGTAGTCTTTTTAGAGTTTGAAGTCCTTTATTTCATGATGGGTTATATTAGTTCAGCTGGAAACAAGGAACTCAGATGGTCAGTAGTGTTAACATGATCCTGAGACTGTTCAATATTAAACAGTTTTAAACAAGGTTCAGGTATTAGACATATCAGCTTGTTTGGTACCAGAGCATACTGCATACACAATGAAGAACCTATTAAACCTTTTATTACAGATACAGAAGAAAGAAAAATAGAGATTTTGAAATGTGAAATATTAAATAAGACTTTCACTTTAACATCATCCCCGTTCCCTTTTCCTTAATCTGTAGACAGTATTTTTAAGGGGGAAAAACCATCTGTGACAATCTCTTTATTGGTAATAACTTTCCTTGGGGTTAAAAAAGAAGTTAGTTAAGATAGGTGGGCACTTTTGCCATAACTGTGGTTATTAAAGTATGAGCCAATTTTCTAGAAGACAGAACAGATGAACACATGTAAAAGGGGAATGCAAAAGAGCAACAAAGATAGAAAAGACAGTTTCTGTCTCTCATGTTGCTTCTGACTTGCAACCTCACTAATGTAGAAAAAGAGGTTCTGCAGATGATATATCAGCCACGCAGAGACCTTGCAAACTTGTAGAAACATTGGGTTATGTAGGGTAGTGCATTAGCTTCCTCTTTCTGGTCACAGGCTTGCACCAGTAATGGAAAATGTTCAGTTTCACCAGCTAGCCAGACTCATTATATGTAAGAAGAAAAAGGAGGGCTCGGAAAATGAAAAGAAATAAGGTCACGAAGGAAAACAACACATGCGACAGGGTGACATAGTGTGACATCACAGATGATGTTGGACTTCATCCAGAGCCAGTGGAGGAGACAACGCTATTTGTGTTCCTCTCTCTAGCCCATTCTGGTGAGGAAGCTTTTCAGGATTAGGATGATGAAGACACAGGTCCCAGGTGACAATGAATGTGGCAGCCATGGTAACTGCTCCCGCAGCCAATTTTTCTCCAGCTACTTCTTTTGTTTAAGGACTCCAAAAGGGAGTGACTGCTGGAATAGCACACTCGCTTATACACTTCTAGCTTCCATCCTGCACACACAACTAGATCCATTGTTTACAGTCAAACCCTTCGGTACAATCACATTTGGTCTGATCCTACTGACAGAGACCAAAAACTAAAAGATCTTTACCAAATATTCATAAACCTGAATTACCCGCCAGGAGAAATAAAAAATCAAATCAACAGGGCCAGACAAATACCCAGAGACCAGCTACTCCAAGATAGGCCCAAAAAAGCCAAGAACAGAACACCACTGGTCATCACCTACAGCCCCCAACTCAAACCACTGCAACCCATTATTAAAGATCTACAACTTATCCTTAATCAGGATGCCTCCCTCCAGAAGGCCCTAGGTAACGGGCCTGTTCTCGCCTACAAATAACCTCCCAACCTTATGAGGATTCTCACCAACAACCACAGTCTACACTGCAGGAACACCAATCCTGGAACTTTTCCTTGCAACAAGGGCCGTTGCCAATGTCGTCCACATACCTATTCTGGAGATACCATCACTGGACCTAACCAGGTTATTTGCAGAATCACGGGCACATTCTTATGTTCCTCAACTAACATCATATATGCCATCATGTGCCAACAGTGCCCAAATGTTTTGTGTATTTGTGAGCTGATGCCCAGGTGCCAACTAAGGGTCTGGTGGGGCAAAGGGGGTGATGCCACACCAGCAGCTACGCTAAGCAGCCAGGGCAGGCTGGGTTCTTTGGTTTGTGTTTCGTTCGGGTACAGCAGCAAGAGGAAAATTACACTTAGAGAGGCTTTAACAGTTACTTTTTATTTATACAAAGATAGAAACAATTTAACTAAGACAAATGATTAAAGTACAAGTTAGTACTCATGGCTTTTAAAGGGGAAACAACACAATTTAACTTAAGAAAAGTTTAAGACAAACTAGCTAGCTTTAACTAATACAATTAATGTGTACACAAGAAAGGCACGTTGCAGGTGTGATTTTCACCCCTGCCTCTTAGACCTGGTGGAACCAGAGTCTTTCCCTCAATTCCTATAGGAAAGAAGTGTAATACAAGTGTAATTCTTACCCCTACCTCCTAGATGCGGTGTGACCCAGAATCTTTCTCTTAATCCCTCGTGAAGAAGTAGATACAAACCAGGTGTCCCCAGTCTCAGGAGTTAATTCCAGACCTGGCCATCAGGTGTAGTTGATTGAAACTCAAAGGGGGGGTGGGCTGCCAAACCCCTTTATACCCCTTTTGTCACGGAGGCTTCTTCCTGGTCTCAAGTGGCCAATCGGGAGGAATGTGTTTTGAACCCCAGGTTTTCCAGGGAAGGTGCAAGGCTCAGTTTGCACCTGTGAATTGTGGACAATTGGGCACCTTTGGAGGTGATGGGCCGGGGTTCCCCGTTCTTCCTGGGGAAGTGATCAGGCGTGTCAATTACCGAGATCAGCCAAAAGGGCGGCCATTAGCTAGCCCATTCACTGTCTGGTTTTTGTGTATAGTAGAGAGGCTGGGCGAGACAGCACACCTGCATTCCCAGGACATCAAAGGCTACCTGTCTCCTCTGCTTATTTCTCTCTCTGTCTCTCCCAGTGGGGGGCGGGGAGAAGAAGAAAAGGCCAAATGGGGGGTTCATGTCTGGCTACAATATTGGACAGACTTCAAACTCTCTTAGACAAAGAATTAATGGGCATAAAATAGACATAAAAACACTCCTGATTCATGAACCTGTTAGCCAGCACTTTAATAGAGTGGGCCATTCTGTTAATGACCTGAAAGTCTGTATTTTACTGAGGAGGACTTTTCACAGCAGTTTGGAAAGAGAGGCTGCTGAACGCTCTTCTATATTCAAATTCAACACCTTAACACGTGGTTTGAACTGGAATGGGAATTTTCTAGCTCATTATAGGGGCTCTTTTACATACTTTGCTTTATCTGATTCTTGACCCCCCCCCACCCCTCAACTCTCTGATTTGCTCACCTTAATAATATTTTTCTGATTTGTCATCCTTGCTTACTGTTTTTGGTTCTCTGTGCCTTAAATATTGAGTCTGTTCTGGTATGGCTATGATCTGAAGAAGTGAGTCTGTCCCATGAAAGCTCATCATCTAATAAACTATTTAGTTAGTCTTTAAAGTGCTACTGGACTGCTGGTTTTTTTTTGATAGCATATAGACTAGCACAGCTACCTCTCTGTTTCTGTTCTTATTTTTTTGTGCACCAAGAGGTTCTAATATTTGGCACACCAATTATGATTAATTGATTCCTGGTCCTCTACTTCTCTCATTTATCAGTCAAGAATTTTTAGAACAAATCTTGTGACAACTTAAATTAACTTTCACTCACCTTTTACATTTGAACTTACAATTAGGGTAAGTTTGGATGTCCACTTATTGCAGCAGAGGTTCTTCTTGAAATTCCTAACCTGCATAAAGTTACTTTGGCTGTGGTAATACCAAGAAGTATGTATATAGAAAATCATATTGCAGGACTTGTCTGGTTTTTAACTCAGTAGAAGCTAACTTATACAGACAGAATTTGTGAACATTACAATACAAGAGGCAACACCTTATATTGCTAGAATTCCTTCTGTTCTTTCCTCAGCTTGCCTATTTTGCTACTGGCACTCTGATGGAGTACTGATTCACCTTCCAGTCTGGTGTCATTCACTTCTGCTATCACGTACTCAAAGTCCTCCTATTTCTTGTCTTCCTGTCATTCTTTAGTATTTTTCAAGTTATTTTGATGAGTCCTATTGTAACCCGTGCCTACAAAGGTATCTATAACCATCAGCTTATGCAATGGTCTGGTTTATGCTTTCCAAATCCACTGAAGGATTTTGAGTCAATCCTCACCTGGTGGAAATTGTCTTGAGGGGCAGCTGTTTTAGTCTAGCATCACCAAAAACAAACAAACAAACAAAAAAGTAATCCTTTAAGGTTCCACAGGACTGCTTGTTTTTTCTGATGTAAATCTGCAATACAGCGACTTCACTGGAGGTATGCAGATTTGCAACAGATGAAGATCCAGCAATATATTTGTTTATTTCGATAAACACCGTTAGCTTGCGCTCTCCTCTGTGTTCCCCCTCCTCCATTCTTGTCATGTTTCCACATATGCTTCCCATGCTTCCTGAGCCATCTGTTATTCCTTCTTAGCTAATGAGCATGCTTTACCATATTAATTACCTTGGGGGAAGTGTCATTCTGCACACTGTGTTGGACAGGGGTCGTATTTTTGTTTTAAATCCTGCTTCATTTAAAGCCTCATCTATATCATATATGAAGTACAGACAAATAGTCACTTCCCCCCACACCCTGCACACATATGTAAGCTATAGATTCACAAAGGGAGCTCTGCATGGTCACAGTGGAGCCTGTGGCACTCACTTTAATGATTCTGTTCCAGAACACACATGTACTCAAACAGTAAGGTGCAGTTGTACAGTGAACGCTATTTTTTTTTTGGCAAATGGTAGCATTTTTTGTACTACTAATACTTTCTGCCAAGCAATGTAATTTGTCATTCAGGCCAATTAACAACAGGAAAAAGGTCAAGACTGTGATGAATTGGTAAACATGTATGAGGGTATATTTGCACAACTGTATGGTTAATGTTTCCAAAGGGTATGAAAATATAGGAGAGGGCACAAAATAAAGCGACAACGATTATACAAGCAAATGTCTTACATTGAGAGAATTAAAACTAACTGTTTAATTTATCAAAATGAAGACTGAGATATGACTTTCATATATTATAAAATTACCATCCTGGAGGTGGGGGTGGGGCATGGGACAATGGTTTCTTTAATCTAGAGAGGAAGGTGCAGTTGAGAATTAATGTTCTGGTTTCAGTTTACAGCTAAGTTCAAAAGATAAATAAAGCACAAATGTTAAACATTCAGGATGATTAACTATCGTAAAAGACAACCAAGGGAAGTGGTAGATTCTCCATCTCTTTTTGAAAATCAAAACTTTGTGCCTTTCTGGAAGATATGATTTCGTCAACCACAAACATTAGTTGTGTTTTACTCAAAGGCAAATTATTAGGACCGTTAAAGGAGTCAGTGTATGACATTTGATAACCTGTGACATACACTAAGTCGGACTAGGTAATCAAATGGTGCTTTCAAGCCAAAAAAAAAAAAACCTAAACACATAGTTTTCTCATTTAAATAGTATGAATTCCCTTCAGACTTCAAATAAAATTTCCCAAAGAAATATTTAATATCATCATTCTGAATGAGCTTGATCATCTTACAAGTTATGTTTTCACATTAGACTGATTATATGTTATGAATGAGTTGTTTAACTTGACATTTACACGATATAATATAGTCATTTGTCACTGAAAACTGGGAGTTATTCAGACAAAGGTTGATCAGAGACATTGCCCAATATTTGTAGTCCACTCATTTTGAATTTACAAGCCTTAAATTAAAATGTTAGTTAAAGTGGCTAACTCTGTAGGAAAATAAGTCATCTTTGCAGTATCATAAGTTTTTCCCTAATAGATTTTGATTTGTTTAGTACAAAAGATCTGGGCTTTATGTTACATGTTGGAATCTCACCATATGTGTCATTTGATAGGAGCCATGGAGATGCGTACTTGGTGTCACAAATTGTATAATATTTCAGGGCTTAGGGAAAAAACTAATTCACACAGCAGTGTTTCACTAAGAAATATTCAAGAGATACAATGGAACCTACCTTTCCAATCCATCATACTTAGTTCATAGTCATTGACAGGGACAATTCATAGTAATGCATGATGATGACTGATAGTCAGTGGCAATGGGACAGAAAACGAGAAAGACTCTATAACTTGGTGGCTAGGGCATTCAAAGTCCCTGTTTCAAAGTCTCTTAAGAAGCAGAAAAGGTTGAACAGACAGATTGAGAAAGCCCAAACAACAGTGAAAGATAGAATAGGTGACTGGCTATGACACTCTTCTGCAATGGGGAGACCCAACTTCCAACTAACTCCAAGTCAGATACAGCAAGCAGTTGAACACTCGTTTCCGACCTCCCATATGAATCCTAGCTCTTGGGGCCCAGGTTATATGAGAGGTGGCAAAAGAACTTCCTCTCCATCTATGTTGTGATTTTTTTCTTTACTTTGTCAAAAATTTTGCAAATTAAAAGACAAATGTTTAAGATCAAAATTAAAACAAACAAACAATCTTTTCACTGTTACTGAAACTTGTCAATTTTTCTTCAGTTCATTTGAAATTACGTGGTGAACATTACATAAATTCACAACTGATTTTGTTAGAGCCCAAATTGTGCTTTTTTGGTAAATGAACTATCTGTCCAAAGGATTTCACCTAAATCTACGCCTTACTAAAATGAACTCCAGGATACTGTAAGGAAGAGGAAGTTGAAAAAATACTTCCCACACCCAGTCAGCCTTGTCCCTGGGGGAATTGCCTTTCTTATCCTAAAAGCTGGAACTGGTTGAACCCACAGCCTTTTGCAATCACAGTCCAAATACCTTCACTGTAAGGCAGAAATGTCAGTAGAGGAGTGGTGTGAGAGACATTTAACTCATCCTTTCGTCTCCCACAGGCTAGCCTATTTTGGCAGGGACAGGCAGAGAATTCTTTCCTTTTCCCCTGCTCCATTTGTTGCCAGTGTATGATCAAGTGCATTTCAATTTTTTTTTTTCATTCAAGTGGCGGTAGGGAATCCTCAAAGGAACTTCCCTGTTCCCCCTCAGTCCTCCCTGCTCCCCCATTAAAAAGATTGTATTTCCTCTGCTGGCCCCATTAACCCAGCCCCCAGCCCTAGTGAGATATGGTGAACATTTTATAATTGGGATGCAGTCTGAGTAAGTTCCCAAGTGAGACACTGGAACTGTACTTCAGTTATGAAGCAATAATCCTTGGAAGTTTAATATCTATTTTGTTTGATGTTGTTTCTGCACAACGAATTACAAACTATGTGAAATATACAGTTTTCAAACTCTGTCCTGCACAAAAAATTCTTTAATAACCTCCTCAGTAGCGTCCTAACATATAGTTTAATGGTTTATTGTTATGTAAGTTACTTATCTAAGAATAATTTGTTTTGATATTTCTATTATAGCTATATTGCCATTAATTACAATGAAATATAGCTTTGAGCAGAAGCATTTAAGTAGCCCTAATTACTATGCATCAAATCCTGCCCTTCTGAAAATCTATAATGTAGGAATTGAATATTTTAGTGAGAACACCAGAAGGTCAGCAAAATTTAACTGGCAATGTACTGTGACTTTATTTTCTCTCTACACTACACAAAGGTGTAATTCTAACTCAGATTAGCTAATTCGGGTTAAAACAATGACGACAGTACTTATTTTTAATGGTGGTTAGTAGCTCAAATTCAAGCCTGTAGGAAAACCTACAGTTGAACTCCAAGGGTGTCTGAAAACATCTGGGCAGTGTGCAGCGGCAGTCAAAAAAGCAAACAGGATGTTAGGAATCATTAAAAAAAGAGAGAGAGAATAATATGGAGAATTGTATGCCCACAGTATATACAGATGTGGTCTTCTCATCTCAAAAATGATGTATTGGCATTAGAAAAGGTTCAAAAAAGGTCAACTAAAATGATTAGGGGTTTGGAATGGTTCCCATAAGAAAAGAGATTAAAGAGACTAGGACTTTTCAGGTTAGAAAAGAGGAGACTGTGGGGGATATGACAGAGGTATGAGTGGTGTGGAGAAAGTGAACAAGGAAAAATTATTTACTTGCTCCCATAGTATCAGAACCAGAGGCTACCAAATGAAATTAATGGACAGCAGGTTTAAAACAAATAAAAGGGAGTTCTTCCCTCAGCTCACAGTCAGCCCATGGAACTCCTTGCCAGAGAAGTCTACGAAGTACTACAACTATGACAAGGATTAAAAAAGAGCTAGATAAATTCATGGAGGTTAAGTCCATTAAAGGTTATTAGCCAGGATGGATAAGGAATTGTGTCTCTGGCCTCTGTTTGTTAGAAGCCGGAGATGGATGGCAGGAGAGAGATTGCTTGATTGTTACCTGTTTGGTCCACTCCCTCAGGGGCACCTGGTTATGGCCACTGTTGGCAGACAGGATACTGGGCTGGGTGGACCTTTGGTTGACCCAGTATGCTCTTTCTTATGTTCTTAACTTGAGCAGTTAATCTGAGTTAGAAACAGAATTGCCGTGTCTTCCCAGGTATTTTAACCAATTTAGCTAATGAGGGTTAGCTAACTGGAGCTGAGCATGCTTTTTATTCTTTGCCCATTTCTGTCTATCTTATTTGTTTGGGGCTATCTTTCTTTGGAGCTGTTCTGGAGCACATGGCTTCAGGTGGCATTGCTATCTCTGAAATTTTAATTAACAAAATATTATTGGTGTTTCATCAATACATTTGTCCCTGTTGTTTTACGAAGCCACGTTTCCTTGACCACTTTTGGGACAGCTTCCAGTAAGCTAGGTAGTGAAACTTATCTTGGGCTATGTCTACACTGCAATTAAAAAATCCAGAGCTGTTCTGTGCCAGATATTTCAGACTCACAGGACTCAAGGTAAGGGACAGTCTAATTGCTGTGGAGACAATTTGGGCTTGAGTTAAAGCTTAGTCTCTGGGACCCTGTGATTTGGATTTTAGAACTTGCACTACTGAAAAAGCCCAAATGTCAATACCAGAGTTCAATAGCCCTTACCCTGAGTTCCATGAGAATCAAGTCAGCTGGCACAGGCTAACTGCAGCTACCTATCTGCAGTGTTGAGATATTTATACTTCCTATGATCATTGAGGCTACTGATGATCACAGTTCTGGCACTACTGAAGATCATTCAACTGGGTGTAATGTAACATTCACTGTGAAGCCCTTTTATATTGCCAGAGTGGTGTAAACAGACAATAATATAAATGGGAACTGGGCCATTTTATGGCTATAGTGTGACTCACATTAACCATCCAATTCACAAGAGGCATAATAGATGGTCACATAACCATGATTAACTTAATAAGAAAAATAAAGACAATTTGCTCCAAAATCTGGGCATAATAGAGTGAGGATTAAAAAAAAACCGAAATAAAACTATCAGTTTTGATTACGCTACATCTACAGAGGCACACGTGCCCAAGTTCTGCATTGGCTTCATGCTTATGTATCCTGCTTGTATGCTAAGCAGGATATCCATATAAGGCTGTGCAGATATGCACACCTGTTTCCACACTGTCATCCTCGATATATGAGCTTAGTGCTGTCATTTCATGATGAATATCCCAAATTTGTGTATGTCAGAAGGGCTGCTTCTACACGTGCACGCTACTTCGAAGTAGCGGTGCCAACTTCGAAATAGCGCCCGTCACGGCTACACGTGTTGGGCGCTATTTCGAAGTTGAAATCGACGTTAGGCGGCGAGACGTTGAAGTCGCTAACCCCATGAGGAGATGGGAATAGCGCCCTACCTCGAAGTTGAACGTCGAAGTAGGGCACGTGTAGACGATCCGTGTCCCGCAACATCGAAATAGCGGGGTCCGCCATGGTGGCCATCAGCTGAGGGGTTGAGAGACACTCTCTCTCCAGCCCCTGTGGGGCTCTACGGTCACCGTGTGCAGCAGCCCTTAGCCCAGGGCTTCTGGCTGCTGCTGCTGCAGCTGGGGATCCATGCTGCATGCACAGGGTCTGCAACCAGTTGTCGGCTCTGTGGATCTTGTGTTGTTTAGTGCAAGTGTGTCTGGGAGGGGCCCTTTAAGGGAGTGGCTTGCTGTTGAGTCTGCCCTGTGACCCTGTCTGCAGCTGTTCCTGGCACCCTTATTTCAATGTGTGCTACTTTGGCATGTAGACGTTCCCTTGCAGCGCCTATTTCGATGTGGTGCTGCCCAACGTCGAAGTTGAACGTCGACGTTGCGAGCCCTGGAGGACGTATAGATGGTATTCATCAAAATAGACTAATAGATGTAGATGTAGCGACATCGAAATAGTCTATTTCGATGAATAACGTCTACACGTCCTCCAGGGCTGGCAACGTCCACGTTCAACTTCGACGTTGGGCAGCACCACATCGAAATAGGTGCTGCGAGGGAATGTCTACATGCCAAAGTAGCACACATCGAAATAAGGGTGCCAGGAACAGCTGCAGACAGGGGGACAGGGCGGACTCAACAGCAAGCCGCTCCCTTAAAGGGCCCCTCCCAGACTCAGTTGCACTAAACAACACAAGATCCACAGAGCTGACAACTGGTTGCAGACCCTGGGCATGCAGCATGGATCCCCAGCTGCCGCAGCAGCAGCCAGAAGCTCTGGGCTAAGGGCTGCTGCCCACGGTGACCATAGAGCCCTGCAGGGGCTGGAGAGAGAGCGTCTCTCAACCCCTCAGCTGATGGCCACCATGGCGGATCCCGCTATTTCGATGTTGTGGGACACGGATCGTCTACACGTGCCCTACTTCGACGTTCAACTTCGAGGTAGGGCGCTATTCCCATCCCCTCATGGGGTTAGCGACTTCAATGTCTCGCCGCCTAACGTCGATTTCAACTTCGAAATAGCACCCAACACGTGTAGCCGTGACGGGCGCTATTTCGAAGTTGGTGCCGCTACTTCGAAGTAGTGTGCACGTGTAGACGCAGCCAAGGAGACATAGTACAATTTGTTGTACATTGTAGGAAGTGTTCCTTTCTATCACACATTTGACAGTCGTGTGGTGCCTCACTTTTATTCCCTGAATAGCTGGATCAAAGACAAGGATGATTTGAATTGGCTGCTGCTTATTGTGGTATAAAATTTTGTACAGGGATTTCATGAGATACTGGATGTAATCTGGCAGCATTTCCTGACATGCCAAAAATGGACTATGGGCTTGTCTACACTTGCTCCCAACTTTGAAGGGAGCATGGTAATCAGGTGAATTGCAGTGAATATGGAGCACCTCATTAGGCTAATTTTCCCTCATGGCAACTTCGAAGCGTCAAACTTCAAAGTGCCAGATGCATGTAGCCATGGGCACTTCGAAGTCCCAATGAGGTTTGACACTTCAAAGTTGCTGCCTGATAAAATTAGCCTAATGAAATGCTGTGTATTCACCACAGCACTTCATTGATAATCTCCTGTCACCCTGATCACCATTCCCCCTTCGAAGCTGGGGGCAAGTGTAGACCCAGCCTATGAGAATCATTGCCAATCCAATTCTGTCACGTTGGACAGATACACTGACTATCAATATTCCTATGCCCCTTTGACTAATTGTCCCTTGTAGTCCAGGAGCTGCAGAACATATGGTGGGATCACAGCAGCTTGACCACCAGTGATTTCCACCAGGGACTTCAGAACTTCTACATGAAATAAAAGACCTTAATGGAGCCATGGAAAGAGCTTGTACCAATGCCCCAGTATTTCCAGGGCTCTTCTTGTTCTTTAGTTTTTTCACTGCTCTTTCTACTTCCTCCTTTGAAATATTGGTCTTGCTCTCAATGCTCTGTGGAGCTATCTCTTTCAGTTCTTTGATCAGTCTCTCTGAGACACTTGGATCCAACTGTGCTTTGTATAGATTGGTGCAATATCTCATCCACCACTGCACAATCTTCTTGTTCTTGTCTTTGATTGCCGTCGGCTTTAGCTGCCACTTCCTATTAATATTCCAAATAATCTTATACACCTCTCTGGTCTCACATTTGCCATAATACCTCTCTATAGCTTCACACTCCTCCTCTAACTATTTCACCTTATCCTCTCTGGCAACTTTCCTTACCTCATTACATTTCATGCTATATTGATGTTCCACCCTCTTGGTAACATCCCTTCCAATCTTCAATGCTCTTTTCTCTTGGACCAACTTCAATGACTACTGTGTAATCCACTTCCTATTGATCTTTTTTTCCGCAACAGTCTGCCCAGTTGCCTCTTCTATTGCCATGGCTATCCCTTTGACTCTCTTACCTAGGTCTTTCTCTGTTGCCACATTCCTAATCTTCTCTTTGAGCATTGCTCTGCACGCATTTCCTATTTCTTCCTTGCCTACCCTCATCACATCTCTTCTCTTCTTAAACTGTGTCTTACGCTTTCTCTTGAGTTTTATCTTGATGTTTATGATCACTAGACTGTGGGCCGAGTCTATATATGCTCCTTGGAAAGTTCAGCACTGCTTTACTGGTATTATCCATCTTCTAATGATCAAAATCATATCTATCATGTTCTTGGACTTCTCATCATTTGAGTCACCATGTCCACTGCCTACAGTCCTTTTGTTGGACTCTCACATCACAGATCACCATCTCTTGCTCCATAGCAAACTCTAGTAGTTTCTCACCTCATTCATTTCTTTCTCCATGTCCAAACCTTCCTGTGACTCTCTCCCAACATTTGTTACCTGTTCCAACCTTCATGTTCCAATCTCTTCCAATGATCAACACATCACTCTTTGGTACCTCCTCCAGCATCTTTGTCAAGTCATTATAGAATAGTTCACTCTCTTCCTCCATACTGTTCAACATGGGTGTATACACCTGAATAACTGATATGTTGAATAGTTTTGCTTCAAATCTCACTACCATCATTCTTGCACTCAACGGTTTGTATCCTAATAATGCTCCTCTAGCTCTTTTGCTAAGAAGGAATCTGACTCCTGCCTCATGCTTTGTTTCGTTCCCTGACCAAATGACCAAATGACTTTGCAACCACGACTCCATCTAACGCATCTCTGCAAGGTCGAGTATATTTCATCGGTATCTCTCCATCTCTTTCCAAAGCAGCACTAATTTTCCAGTCACTCACAGTGTATGGACATTCCATGTTCCAGTTGATAGTATATGTTAGTTGTAATTTTCTTTTGGTAGCCAACTTATTGCCCCAACCCCAATCGCCTGATTGGTGTCACGGACCTTGTTTATCCAGGCGATGTCTGAGCCGGCATCCTTTATCATTTACTTGTACTGGCATCAGATTTCATTCGTATTGTTGTTTCACGGTCAGTGCATCGTCACTCATCTGACCAACCCTCCTCCTTTATCCAGGCTTGGGGCTGGCATGGAACCCCTAGAGGCTTCATAGCAGAGTTTTGTGCTAGTTAAGCACTTCTAATCTGAATAGAACATTCATAAGCAAGGTCATATATAAATGAAAACTATCTTTATATCAGATCTTTATAGCATCATGATCTCTGCTGTACAGTTTCATTAAACATATTGTGTAACTCCACCTGATAACATAATTAATTTGCCTTTCACTTGGGTACCAAAAGACATCAAAATTTATCCTGAAGTATCCCATTTGTGAGACGGAAACCTGCTCACTGCCATGAAGCAAATTGCACAATCATTTAACAGCTGCTATAATCAAAGGCTCCCAATGGATTTAGAGGGATCCAAATGGAACATCAGGACCTGTGCCCTCTCTCACTGTGTCTGTATTCCTGATATCACTCAGCCTAAAAAAATGAACAATGGATATCTTTTATCATCATTTGCTCTGTCGCCACTGGTTGTTGATCCTCCTTAATCCCACACTACCACTGCAGTACTTGATCTCTTCAGCCTCCTGCTTAACAAGATTTCACCCTTTTATGCTTCCTCTTTTCTATATCCTGACTGTACAGCATTTGGCTTACTTTAATCACTCTTTCACAAGCAATACCTTTCCATCATTTCCTACTAACTTTTCAAGCCCAGTGAACATTCTGCAAAAAAAAAAACAAACCCTCCCATTAAAACCAGTTCTATAACAACATAATTAACTAAGCATCCCAGAGATCCCCTTGGCAGTGTGACATGGAAATTCCACAAATATATGAGATAACAAGGAAGGTTTAAAGAAAGAGAATTTGAAGAATAGCTGATCAAAGTTTCAAAAATAACAACTTTAAAAAAAAATCAGAAGCAGGAAGATTGTTGAAAACGAGTGGATCTACTGGATGATCAAGATGCTGAGGAATTGTCCCATACTGAGGTGTCATTAGAGGAGGTTTTGGAATAAATTGATAAAAGTAACAAGTCATCAGGTGACATTCACCCAAGACATCTGAAGGAACTCAAATGTGAAACTGCAGAACTACTAACTGTAATCTGCATCCTATCATTTAAATCAGCTGCTGTCCCAAATGACTGGAAGATAGCTAATGTGACACTGAGTTTTAAAAAAGGGCTTAAGATGTAATCTGAGAAAAACTGGTTGATAATAGAGTAAAGTATAGTCAGACATACAGATGAACATAATTTGTGGGGGCAACATCCACGTGTTTTTTTAACGGTAAATAACGCTTCACCTATCTACTAGGTTTCTTTGAAGGGTTCAACAAGTGGACAAGTGGTTCCAGTGTACTTAGATTTTCAGAAAGCCTTTGACAAGGTCTCTCACCATAGACTCTTAAACAAAGAGCCCTGGGGTAAAAGGGAAAGCCCTTCCATGTATTAGTAACATAATGGTTAAGAGATGGGAAAGAAAGGTTAGGTATAAATGGTGTGTTTTCAGAATGGAGAGTGGTGTGTTCCTTGTTACTCATTTTGGGACCAGTCCTAATCAACATATTCATAAATGATCCAGAGAAAGGGGTAAACAAAAGGCAGGAAACATTTTAAGGTGATACAAAACTATTCAAGACAGTTAAGTCTCAAACAGACTGTAAAGAACTATAATATGATCTCACAAAACTGGGTGACTGGGCAACAAAATGGTAGATGAAATTGAATGTTGATAAATGCAAAGTAATAAACATTGGAAAATATAATCCCATCAATATGTATAAAATGATGGGGTCTAAATTAGCTGTTTCTACTTGAGAAAGTTTGGAGTCACAGTGTGTCATTCTCTGAAACATTCACTCAATGTGCAACGGCAGTCAAGGCAGACAGAATATTGAGAATTATTAAGAAAGAGGTAGATGAAAAGACAGAAAATATCATATTGTCTCTAAATAAATCCTGGTACACAAACATCTTGAATGTCACAAGCAGATGTTGCCTCATCTCAAAAAAGATATATTGAAATTGGAAAAGGTACAGAAAAGGGCAATAAATAATTAGCGGCATGGAATGGGTTCCAAGTGAAAGACATGATTGAGGTGTGGATATGACTCAGGCCTATGAAACCATGATTGGGGTAGGGAAATAATTAAGGAAGAAGTACTATTTACTCCTTCTCATAACACAAGAACTAGGAGTCAGCAAATGAAATTAATCAGCAGCAGATTTAAAACAAACAAACAAAAAAGCAGTATTTCTTCACCCAATGCACTGTTAACCTGTCAGACTCTTTGCTGAGGATAATGTAAAGGCCACAAGTTCAAATTCATTGAGGATAATCCATCAATGGCTATAAGCCAGGATGAGCAGGGATGGTATCCCAAGCCTCTGTTTGCCAAAGGATTGGAATGAGCAACATGAAGTGGATCACTTGGTGATTTCCTATTCTGTTCATTCCTCATGGGCGCCTAGTGCTGGCTACTGTTGGAAAATAGAATGCTGGCCTAGATGGGCCTTTGGTCTTACACAGTATAACTGTCCTTTTTTTCTTAGGTTTTTGGATCTGCCTCAGCTCTCCATCAGAAATTCAGTGGTCTGATACTGTGGTGACTGGGCCCTCTGTTCAGATCATGCCAACTTTTCTCCTAAATCCTGAAACCACACCTGCCTCCAGGCCTCAGCAGGACTTGATATATCAGTCTCTCTTTCTTCCCTATCAATTCTCCATGTTATTACAGTATGCAGACTCACAAGGTTGTTACCCTCAAATCCTGCCCCTTTCCAGGACCCACCACATGAATTAAGTCTCTCCTGAAGACTTTTATTTTTGTACCTACTTATTCTTGTATCTAGCCAGCTTTTTCCTTCTGGACAGAATGCAAGACTTCCTCTTTTCCAGGTCATCTTCTCTTAACTACCCAGTAGTGCCTGATTTAATTTCCCCCTCACAGATTACCTCATTCTCTCCAGATGTATCATATGAGGCTAATGGAGCTCTCTAGTTCCAAAATTAATCTCTTCATAGCCTGTGTGAGGTTTAAAGTCCTATCATAAACATTAATAAAACTGGTCTGAAGAAGTGAGTCTGTCCCATGAAAGCTCACCTAATAAATTATTTTGTTAGTCTTTAAAGTGCTACTTGACTGCTTTTTTGCTTTGATTAATAAAACTGTATTTACAGAAAGTAAAGAAACACCTCACTGTAGGCCTTTTGCCTGATTGTTGTATTTCTTCTCCCCAAAAGTTACATCTTTTTTTTTGCCTTTTTAGACTGTAAATGGTTAGAGGGTGGTCCTTTGTCCTCTTTAAATGTAACCCCCCCACCTTTTAATGTAAGAGCTTCTGTCCTTTTTGAGGAGTATTCCAGCTGGGCAGACCCTCTGTGCGGCAATCTAGTTTTAGAGATTACAACTCCCATGATGCCTTGGTAAAAGAGGAGAGACTGTCCAGGCACAGCAGAGGCATTTGATTTCAGAGAGAGGAGTCAGATGTTGTGAAGCGCTGTCCAGAACAGGAGCTTCTGATGGGAAACTAAAAGCTGCTGCTGGGAACTTTTTTTTTTTAATTTTTCTGTCACCTTTTATTAAAAGCAAACTCCATACTTGTGGCATATATCTTCTCAGATGACTAATTTCTATTTCTGTTGTCTTATCTAGATGGCAGTGTCTTCCATCTTGTGGATCTCTTCAAGAAACAGATTTTTCACTTCTTTCACCGAAGCCGTCAATGTTAACTCTAACAGTTGTGAAAGCTGGAGAATGAGCTAGACAATTTAACAGAGATTCATATTTTCTCTCTGCTTCCAGTTTGCCTAAAGCACTTGTGAGCTCCTGATTTCTGAACACATTCCTGAGGTATCCTTCAACTTCCAGTTGCAATAATATTTTTGAAAAAAAAGACATTTTCCTTTAGAGTGCAATAGTCTTCCTTCGTCTTGCTGCTGGGAACTTGCTGGAGCTTTGGTCAAGCACAGAGTTTCAGATATGGTCAGTGTCTTCCCTGGTACCAGGGGAGAGGCTATTGCTTTACCTCGAGCTAACTGACATGGGCCTGCTGTGAAAAAACTGAGAGTAACCTCCACTGTTTGGGAAAATACTTGCAAAGGAAAGAACACAGCAGACTGCCTTTCTCCAAATGCAGAATCAGACTGAGCGGTCATCACATTGAACTAGGATGCACAACTGTTGGCATTTTGGAGGGCCAGATCCCATCTTCAGAGAGGTCATGAAGCTTCTTGCCTTGGCTGATTGATGCACATTACCTGCACAGTGCTGTCTCCAGCTTCCAAGTGTGCCCAGGAAAGCATGTAGGACTCTGAACTCCAAAGTGGTGAATCCTCAGGGGTGGTGTAAATGTTAACAATGTGAATGCCAGTTAGCAAAGTTTAATTTATTACTGGATACTATATTTGTTAATTGAGTTTATTTACTTAATCTTAATCTGTTGTACTTGGTACCTTTACATTGTTAAATTCAATTGTGTTAACCCTAAGTATATTGGATGAATCTTATTTATAACTGGTACTTTTAATTAGGCCTAGGGCACAGATAACTTTTTATTACTGTTAAAAGAGGTTTAGGTTCCAAGGCACACCATTGACTGTATAAAGGGGCCAGCCAGATGAGAGCACTGCCAATTTTTAATTCTTGTGAATGCTGGGGACTACAGCAGAGGGGTGGCTAGAGGATTCCCACCCATCCAACATCACCACTGGCCTACTCAGGATCTCACTTAATATCAACAACGTCTGGCACCCAATAACACAGATAAGTATTGCCTGCTCACAAGGAACCCAGGGAGACAAATGGGGCAATTCATTAAAAAACAAACAGACGAAAAACCCCCAGCAAACAATTAATAGCTGTGTTGCTGTGGAAGAAACAGTGACAGAGAGATAGCTGTGTTAGCCTGTAGTCTATCAAAACAAAAAGCAGTCAAGTAGCACTTTAAAGACTAACAAAATAATTTGTTAGGTGATGAGCTTTCATGGGACAGACCCACTTCTTCAGACCGTAGCCAGACCAGAACAGACCCAATATATAAAGCACAGAGGTCCAAAAATTCTTATCAAGGTTGACAAATCAGAAAAATCATTATCAAGGAAGGCAAATCAGAAGAGCAGAGGGGCAGCAGGAGGAGGGTGTGAGGGTGCTTAGTTAAGAGTTAAATAAAAAAAT
This sequence comes from Carettochelys insculpta, assembly GCF_033958435.1. Lineage (NCBI taxonomy): Eukaryota > Metazoa > Chordata > Testudines > Carettochelyidae > Carettochelys > Carettochelys insculpta. The sequence continues at coordinate 56,237,741 of NC_134140.1, forward strand.
ATGTGAAAGAGTCCTTATAATGTGGCAGGTAATTGCTGTCCCGGTTCAAACCACGTGTTAATGTGTCGAATTTGAATATAAATGCCAGTTCTGAGGACTCCCTTGGTAGATGATCCTTACAGTTCCTTTTCAGTAAAACGCAGACTTTCAGCTCATTAACACAATGGCCCACTCCATTAACGTGCTGGCTGGTAGCGTTGTGGGTTAGGTGTTTTTTCATGTCTATTTTGTTAGTCTTTGAAGTGCTACTTGACTGCTTTTTTGTTTTGTGGAAGAAATAGTTTCTAAGAAATGTACAAAGAGGAGAACAGTTCAGGTGGGAGGGCTGCTGACAGACTTCATTGGGCAATGTTGAGGGAGATTGGCTCAAGATCCAGGGAAGAGGTGAGGCCTCAGTTGGAAGAGGCAGGACTCGGGGGCTAACCTCCCCCGGCATACCTTCAACCTCCCTCCAGTGGCATTTGAAAGGGTTTGGTGCTCCAGCCACTGCAGTACTGACCAGGAGCCACCAGCTCCTTTTAAATTACTGACCCATGGGACTCCTACTCCCTTTGCAACTCCAACCCCACGTCCCAACAGTCTTATGAAAGATCTCGGCACTGTATATGCAACTTGAATTTAGATGATAGATTTAAAATAATCTGCCCTCAGAGTACAAGTCCTGCCTAACATTAATGTACAGAATGGGAGTAAAGACTAGGGAGGGAAGCCATTGCACTCACATGAAACCTGAGTATTTAGGCTCTCACTGGTGGAAAGTATGGGGCTTGGACTGACCTGCACTTTTTCTTGGCACACACTAATCTTCCCACAAAACATTTTAAACTCTCTGTGGTGTTTACAAATTGCACTTTATCCAACCCACCTCATCCCCTTTCATGCTTATAAATTCTTTTAGGGATCTTGAAATGTCTTGGCATGATTCAGATTAATTTTATCCTACAAGATAGCTTACTACAACTTGTTTATTTTTCTATCTAACTGTAGGTTGTCCCATTGCTTAGTTGTTTAGCTTATAAAAGAGAAGTGTGCTGACATACAACTGATTGATGTAGATAGTTATGATAAAGCATTGCTGTAAACCAGGGGTAGGACCCTCTTGCATGTCAGCCACATGCAGTTCATCAGGGTTAGCCATTGGTGGGTCACAAGGGCTACGTCTACACATGAAGCCAACATCGAAATAGGCTATTTCGATGAATAACGTCTACACGTCCTCCAGGGCCGGCAACGTCGATGTTCAACTTCGACGTTGCTCAGCCCAACATCGAAATAGGCGCAGCGAGGGAATGTCTACATGTCAAAGTAGCACACATCGAAATAGGGATGCCTGGCACAGCTGCAGATAGGGTCAACGGGCGGACTAGCGCTTCCAGGGCAACAGCTAGCCGCTCCCTTAAAGGGCCCCTCCCACATACACTCAGCCTGCACAGCACGCGGTCTGAGGAGCCATAGGCACTCAGACCCCGGGCGCCGCAGTCATGGACCCCCAGCAGCAGCAGCAGCTAGAGGTCCACCCAGCCCTCCCAGCAGGAGCAGGGCTTGCCCTGGCTCATGCCATGTGGGAGGCAGCTGACTACCTTCTTGCCCCAGGGGAGGAGATGCTCCCAGGGCAGCAGGGCTCAACCCCTACCCCTGCAGCACCCCGCTCCACCCCCCGCCTCACACGCCGGCGGCTGTGGAGCTACCCCACCAGCACCGACTGGTGGGAGCGGCTGGTTCTTGGGGAGTGGGACGACGACCACTGGCTCAGGAACTTCAGGATGACCCGCCAGACATTCCTGGAGCTGTGCCAGTGGCTCACCCCTGCACTCAGGCACCGGGACACTGCCATGCGGCGTGCCCTCCCTGTGGAGAAACGGGTCGGCATCGCTGTCTGGAAGCTGGCCACTCCGGACAGCTACTGATCCGTGGGGCAGCAGTTTGGTGTCGGAAAGGCCACCGTCGGGGCTGTCTTCATGGAGGTAAGAGAACCCACAGGGGGAGGCCAGGGCAGGGCAGGGGGGCCAGGGCAGGGCAGGGCAGGGCAGGGGGGCCAGGGCAGGGCAGGGCAGGGCAGGGCATGGGGGCCAGGGCAGGGCAGGGCAGGGGGGCCAGGGCAGGGCAGGGGGGCCAGGGGGTCCAGGGCAGGGCAGGGCAGGGCAGGGCCACGCACACCCTGCTCACCCCTCATTGGGGCTGTCCCATGTGCTTTCTCTGCAGGTCGTGCGTGCCATCAACGCCATGCTCCTGCACAGGCTCATGAGGCTGGGGGACCCACATGCCACTGTTGCCGCCTTTGCCACTCTGGGCTTCCCCAACTGCTTCGGGGCTCTGGATGGGACTCACATCCCCATCCGCGCCCCGCATCACAGTGGAGGACGATACCTCAATCGGAAGGGCTACCATTCTGTCGTCCTGCAGGCCTTGGTGGACAGCCGGGGACGTTTCCAGGACATTTACGTGGGCTGGCCTGGCAGCACCCACGACGCCCGGGTTTTCCGGAACTCGGGCCTGTGCCGCCGGCTGGAGGCGGGGACCTACATCCCCCAGCGGGAGATCCCTCTGGGGGACACCACCATGCCCTTCTGCGTCATCGCAGATGCGGCCTACCCCCTCCGGCCGTGGCTCATGCACCCCTACACGGGCCATCTCTCCGCTAGCCAGGAGCGCTTCAACGAGCGCCTGAACCGTGTGCGCCAGGTGGTGGAGCGTTCATTTGGCTGCCTCAAGGGACGCTGGCGATGTCTCCTGACCCGCCTGGATGTGGGCCCCAACAACATCCCCCAGATTGTGGGTGCCTGCTGCGCCCTGCACAACCTCGTGGAGAGCAAGGGGGAGACCTTTCTGCAGGGCTGGGCCGCAGAGGCCGGCAGGGCACACGTGCAGCCACCTGCTGCCCCCCGTCGGCAGGTGGACGCAGAGGGGACCCGGGTCCGGGAGGCCCTGCGGGCCCACTTCGATGATGAGGCCGCGGGGTGAACTCTGCCCAGGCCCCCTACTGCCTGCCCCTTCCTCCCCCACACTCCTGCCCCAACGCCCACACCATGGAGCACCCCACCGCCCCCCCCCCCGCCACTTGTCCTGGACAAATGACAGCACGAACTTGTGGGTGAACGTAAACTTTTTTTTCGTCTTTACGAAACTTTTTTTTTTTTTGTAAATAAATAAATATGTGAAACACAAACCAAAAAGGAGGGACAAACGTTCAACCAAAGCAAAATGTGCACAAATAAAACAATACAACAACAAAGCAAAGAAGTGTGCACCATCAACAAAAAAGAAAAGCAGGGAGGAGAACGGGGAGACCTATTTACATGGGGGGGACGGGGCAAACGGGGGCACCAAAAACAAACATTCAAACTATATACAACAAGGGGGGGGCCACGTCCCGGGCCCCTCGCCCCTAGAGCCCAGCACTGGGCGTGTCCGGCCGGGAGCCCCGCCGTGCCTGCAGTCTGGTCCGTGGCTGGGTGGGAGCGGGCTGCACAGGAAGGTATCGGCACCGGCGAGTCTTGGGTCCCTCGTCGCTGTGGCCCTCGCGGGTGGGTGGTGGGGTGACGGCGGACGGCCCGGCGACGGCTGGAGCAGCTGGTGGTGGGGCTGCAGGAGCGGGCAGGGCAGGCGATGGCTCGGCCGGCGCGGCATGGGGGGCCAGGTAATCAACCAGCCGGTTGAATGTCTGCATATAGGCCCCCCATGCCTCCTGGCGCCAGGCCAGCGCCCGCTCCTGCAGCTGGAGGTGCTGCTCCGACACCTCCAGCTGCCGGCGGAGGATGGCCAGCAGCTGGGGGTCCGTCACCGCCGGCGGTAGTAGGTGCGGGGTGCGCCGTCTTGCCCTCCGCGGGGCCGGTCGTTCCTCAGCCGAGTGGCTGCCCTGGAGCGAGGGTCCTGGAGGGCTCTCCGGGACAACTGAGGCCTCACCGGTGCTCTCTTCCGGTCCTTCGGATGGTGCAGGTGCAGGTGCAGGACACAGGAGAGGAGGGGGGAAAGAAGAATGGAGACAGGCGTTAGTGTGGGCCCCAAGCCGTGGCCTTTTTCCCCCCCGCTCTGTGCTGCAGGTTCCCCATCCCCGTCCCCGGGAGATGCTGCTGTGATGAATGGGGTTCAGGGGTCCCCCTGCCCTGCACCCCGTCCCCTGGTGGGAGCGACTCTCACTTCACCCCGCAGGGTCTGAGAGCAGGAGAGGTTTCTTAGGCCACAGACGGCCAGTTTCTGGCAGGAGTGACAGCACCAGCTGGCGGAAGAGACAGTCCTTCCAACCCGTCGTGGGGAGAAGACCCCAAGGGGTGCCCCTCTGGGATGCAGCTTTCCCTCTCCTCTGGCTGGCTGCCTACCAGCTCTCCCTTCCCCTAGCCTCTACCTGTGGCCCCCGCCGTTGCCCCCCAATTCCAAGCCAGCTCGGCTCCTCCCTCCTGTTTGTTCAGGGCAGAGGTGTCACCTGCCAGCTGTAGCGCCAGGATGCTCCTTTGGCCCTGGGAGCTCCTTGGCTCTTGTGGCTCATATGTAGCCTGAGTCTCCCTTTGGCACTCCCCCCACTCCATCACTTGCTGCTCCTGCGGGGTGTCCCACCCCCTCCACCCGGGGGCCCCTTGAGGTTCCGCTCCCCCCTGGACCGGGGATGGGGCATGGCACTGTCATGTAGGGTGGGGGGGGGCAGGGGCTGACTGCTGCAGTGCCGTGAGGGCCATGGCCCTGGTGTCCTTGGGGCCATGGCCATGTGAGCGTGTGGGGGGCCCTGGACACATCTCTGTTACCCCCGCCCCTCAAGCCCAGGGGTGTCCACCAGAGAGGGGTACCTACCTGGGGGTCCGCTCCCACGGTCCGGAGATCCCCGGGGGTCGGAGGCCCTGCTGCTGCTCCGGGATGGCAGGAGGAGGATCTGCAGGCTGGATTCTGCGGAGGAGGAGCCCCCCTCCTCCTCCTCCTCCTGCCGCAATGTCCCGGGGATGGCCTCCGGGGGGGGCCCCCGGGGTGCGGGGCTTGCCTCCGGGTCGGACTCCGGCTGCAGGGCCTGCTGGGGCTCGTCAGCCGAGGTGTCAAGGGTGGCCGGAGGGGAGGAGGTGTGCCGGGAGCCCAGGATGTCCCTGAGCTCCCTATAAAAGGCGCAAGTGACGGGGGCGGCCCCAGATCGGCTGGCCGCATCCCGGGCCTGGGCATAACCCTGCCGCAGCTCCTTCACCTTACTCCGGACATGGTCCGGAGTGCAGGCAGGGTGACCCTGGGCAGCCAGGCCCTCGGCCAGCCGAGCGAACGCATCCGCGTTCCGCCTCTTGCTCCCCATTACCTGGAGCACCTCCTCCTCGCTCCAGAGCCCCAGCCCGTCCCGCAGCTCGGCCTCCGTCCAGGAGGGGCCCCGCTGCCGCTTCCCAGACTGGCTGGTCCTCTGGCTCAGCTGGCTGCCCTGGCTCCCCTTGCGGGGGGTCCCCTGGGGGCGCTGGGGGGGGTCCTCGCTCGCCATCACCGCTGTGTGGTGGGCTGAGGGCTCTGCAGGCTGCCCGCGTGTGCAGGCTGCAGCCTGCACGTTGCCTCAGCTTCCTGCAGAGTCAGGGCGGGGGAGGGGACCTTTAAGGGGCCGCTCCACGTGGCCACCAGTGAGCTGAGGGGCTGGAGAGAGCGTCTCTCAACCCCCCAGCTGATGGCCGCCATGGAGGACCCGGCAATTTCGACGTTGCGGGACGCGGATCGTCTACACGGTCCCTACTTCGACGTTGAACGTCGAAGTAGGGCGCTATTCCTATCTCCTCATGGGGTTAGCGACTTCGACGTCTCGCCACCTAACGTCGAAGTTAACTTCGAAATGGCGCCCGACGCGTGTAGCCGCAACGGGCGCTATTTCGAAGTTGGTGCCGCTACTTCGAAGTAGCGTGCACGTGTAGACACAGCTACTGTGATGAACTGTATTCATCCAATAAGCTGGAAGTTCTCCACACGGCCTCTGAAGTTACTTTGATAGGAAATAAATAAGAAAAAATAAATGTAAAATAAGAAGAAAAATATGATATGCATATGAAGGAAACGCAGTAGTTAAGTTATTGTTTACTTCTAAAAATGGGCAGAGGTCCAAGAAGTTTTTTAATTTCTTTTTCCCTCAAACTAGTTCACTCTTCCTCAGTTAAGTCTCTCTTTTTTCCCCTCCGTTACATTAGTTCTTATCTAAAAAGGAAAGTAATTTTTTTTGTTACCCTCTCTATAGATTTTCTGAACGAATACTTTACCCTTTTGTTTTGTATTCATCAGGGCAGACTCCTTATTCAGTTGGATTTTTATTTAAAAAAACAATAATTCAGAAACTAGTTAATAAGATTTTAAAATATACAATATACAGGTTCCAACAAATTGCATATACATTCAGTTTTAGCAACTCTAAATTTTCCCTGTATGTATGCATGTTAAAGTCTTTTCCTGGTTTCTAATGAGATTAAAGTACACTTCAACTTTCAGATTTAATATATCAAAACAGATTAATGTGTATTATGGGCACACATTTCACTTTGTCGATGGCTCTGTTATTTTTTCCTGTGTACAAATTATTTATTTTACAATTACAAAACAGATAGCCCAGGGTTAACTCATGCCATGAATTTCTTTGAGTGTGCCAAAAGAGCTGGAAGGCAGAGTTATTATTAAATGCTAAGACTCTGCCTTCAGATCCGTTTCAAATAATAATTTCAACCCCTGAGATCACATAGCTATCCAAAAAGCAAATTAATTGAACTGAACAAAATAGCATACACTTAACTATTCCTCTGTGTAACATTCTTATATGGTGCATACTCATGCTCTTAATTTTCTCTCTAGTTGGGACCTCGCAGTCAGTTAAAATTAACTTCGTAGGGAAGTGGAAACTGGCCCAGATGGCAGGCTTCTCTTAGCATCATCTAAGATTGCTTGTGTTATTTTTTTCCCCATGTTGAAATCTTTGGATTCAAACTTTATTATTGTGATTCTCTTTAATGATCTAGCTTAGTGTTTTACTATTCCAAGCAAAGAGACTATGGAATAGTGGAACATGAGTTGCTACTCTTCAAGGAGATATCTTCTTATACTCTGCAAGACTTTTATTTGGTTTCACTATCTATGGGAAGCAACATAAACCCAGAGTTTATCACACTTGGTCAGAAGTACTAAAAAGGCCTTTATTGTAAGCAGTATAGTAAAAGTTGAACCTTTCTAATCTGGCACTGTCTCATCCAGCAACATCCAGATGTCCGCTTATCGTGCGTGGGGACAAGGATCCCATGGTGCCATAAAGTTTGTTTACAGACGCCAGTCCTGTCTCTCAGTGGTCTGTGCTGCTATTTAACTATAATTATCCTAAATGTCATTGAAGAGCCCGGTAAGCAGTGGAAATGTTGGTAGTGCTGCTAGAAAATATTTCCCTCCCATGATCCAGCAAATTCTCTCATTTGGTACTGATCAAGTCCCCAGGTGTCATATTAGCAAGGTTCAACCTGTAGTACATTGGATGCCCTCTAATCTGCAAAGGCTCCAGTAGTTGAAAAATACATGCCTTTTGTCCAAATATTAAAGAAAAAGGGAGACTTGAAGATAAGAAAATTACTAATTAACAGATAAAGCAATTGTTAATCAGAGTATTTTGGACTTTCAACAGGTAAAGTAGTAAATTCCGACTAAGTAAGGAAAGACAAATTAGAGATAAATGGAAGTAAGTGGATAGGATTACGATGGTTGAAGGGTCAGAACATTTTTAGAAATAATAGAACTCAAGGCAGATTATGCAATTAACAGTGTCATTGTTTAATAAGACATTTCCTAAGGCCTTAAGTTTACAGGTGATTTCACCAGTCTAACAGCACCAGGGTAAACGCCTAGGCTGCAGCTACATTAGAGGGTTTTGTTGACAAAACCCCAGTTTTGGCAAAAAAACTGGTAGAGCATCCACACACAAAATGCGTTTGGTTTACGGTATGTGAACCAAAACTGGACCTTTGGCAGACAAACTTCTGCCTTTCCCAGATGAGGAAACGCACCTTTGTAACACACACTGTTGACAAAAAAGCTGTGTGGATGCTCTGGGTGGGGGGTGCCTTCTGTCGACAGATAGGGCTTCGGGTTCACCGGTCAGCCTTTTGCTAAGCTTTTAGTTCACCGTTCTGTTGAGAGAGAGCCTGGCAATCCAGACAGTCTTTTTTGACAGAGTGGATTGCTGCTTCAATCTGCTTTAGTGTATGGCTGCACTCTGTCGACAGACGTTTTGTCAGAAAATCTGTTCTGACAGAAATGTCTCTTGACAGATACTTCTACTCTAAATGTAGCCCCAGTGTAAAAGAAGAAAGCCGTGACTTAACCTGGGGTGCATCTTCGTCCGCTTTCAAGGAGATAGAAACACTGCAAATAATTCTTTGCTGGTATTTGAGTTCCACAATTCCTGCCTAACGCATCCCACATACTCCAGATGGAACCCACCAGCTGTGAAATTCGAACCAGTCAGACCTACATGGGTTCTTTCAAAGCACATGAAGAAAGGAAGAGGAGTAAAAGATATTTATTTTTCATACATGCCCCCATGCTGAGTTCAGCAGATGTGAGACAGGTATACAATCTATTTCACCAGTCATACTGGTCCCTGCATTTTGAACAGTTTTCACTTCCTTTTGGCTCAGGGTTTGTATTTGTAAGGACTTTTCCAGCTTCACTTTTTAAAGAGATCATAACTCATACAGTCCCACTAGCCAAGAAGAAAGAACTTACAAGGCATGTTGGAGGATGCTCAGATCCGTCGTTTAAAGGGTATTTTGATGGAGTTTTACATCAAGGTTTCAGCTGACGTACTTGATTTAATTTCCCCATTCAATCTATTGGGATAGATTATATCCCACTCAAACACCCTACGTAAAACTTGTAGATGTTAAATTCTTGGTAAACAACACAATGGCGGGTAATACATCATGAGCAGTGCTTTGGAACTTCTCTCCTATGTGGGTTAGTCCACCACAGAACTACATGAAACACACTCGTTTCTGTGAATCAAAACAGTTGAATTTGCTTTTCTGCAATTGACACACCTAGGCACAGAAGTGATTTTAAAAAATGTACGTTTTCCTTCGAAAAATGTTGAAACCAAAATGTTTTCCTGACATATTGGGTTAGATGATTTTTTAAATCAGGAAGTTCTCTGGTCTAATATGGAAGAATAAAAGTGAAAGGGAAAGCGAGAACCACTCCCAAATAATCTGGTAGTTAAGGTTTCTCACCTGAGATACGGGCTGCTGAGGTCTGAGTTACTGCTTTGCCTGATTTAGAGAGATATGTGATGAAGAATTCTGCTCTGATCCAGACAAATGCAGGAACTTGAACCTACATGCCAGATAAGTGCTATAAGAAGTGAGCTATTCATTATTCCAGTTGCTCACTATCCTGTTTTCTACTAGCAATCATAGAAGAGTAGAACTGAAAGGGACTTCAACAGGTGATCTGTCTAGTTCCCGCCACTCAGGGTTATTCAATGTAATAACTAGACAATTTTTGGCAGGTGTTCTTCTAACCTAGTCTTAAAAAAAGAAAAGTTGATGACAGAGATTTAGCAACTTCCCTGGTCAATTTTTTTCCAGTCCTTAATTAATCTAAAAGCTAAGAAGTTTTTCCTAACCTCCAATATAAATTGTCTTTGCTGAAATTTAAACTCATTGCTTCTTGTCCTATCCTCAGAAAGCAATTTTTCTCACTTTTTGGTAACATTTGTATATACTTTAGAACTGTTACACATTGAACCTCTCTAGTCTGGCACTCTCACAACCTGACCAGTGCCAAACGAGAGAATTTGCTGGACTACAGGAAGTCAATATCGTTTAGCAGTATTATAAACACTTCTGCTGCTTATTGAGCTATAAGACATTGAGGGGTAAATTAGAGCTAAGTAACAGCACAGACCACTGAGAGCCAGGACTAATTCAGAGTAAAGGGGATAATTCCTTCTCACATTTTACTTCCAACACTCCTGGTAATACAGCCCATGAAGATGTTTGGAGATTCTTTTTGGGAGAGGGGGTTTGCAACAATGTTACATTCGTGACTCATATTTAGCCTGTGATTCTCTACAGCCACCAGATCCCTTTCTCCACTACTACTTCAGAGACAGTCATTTCACCATTTTGTATTTGTGTAGTTGATTGTTCTTTCCTGAAAGGGGTACTTTGTATATATCCATTTTGAATTTCATCCTGTATATTTCAAGATCATCCCCCCAGTTTGCCCAGCTAATTTTAAATTTTAATCCTATCCTCCAAAGTCCTTGCAAGTCCAATGTCAATATCTAAATCATTGGTGAAGATATTGAACATATTCAAACCCAGAACTCATTACTGTGGGATCCCACTCATAATGACCTTCTAAATTGATTGTGAACAACTGATAGGTACTCTTTTCAACCAGTTTTCCACCAATCTTTTGTGATTTCATCTAGGTTGTATTTCCCTGGTTTATTTATGAGATCATGTGAAACAGCAATCAAAAACCTTACTAAAGTCAAGCTATTTCACATCCTTATCCAAAAGGCTTGTTACCCTGTAATAGAAAACAGTTAGATTGTCTTAACATGAGTTGATCTTGAAAATCTATGCTGACTGTTACTTATCATCTTGTAAACTTTTAGGTATTTGCAAATTATTTGTTTGATTTGCTCCACTATCGTTTCAGTACTGAAGTTAAGATGACTGGAGTATAATTCCTCAGGTTCTGTTTATTTCCCTTTTTATAGATTGGCGCTATATTTGCCCCCTTCCAGTCTGTGGAAGTGCTTCTATTTTCCATGGCTCCTTAAAGATTGTCACTAATGGCTCAGACATATTTCCTCAGTCATTTCTTGAGTATTCTAGAATGCGTTTCATCAGCTCATGGTGACATGGAGTAATCTAACTTGCCTAAGAAATATTTCAACTTCTTTCCCTATTCTTCAACTTTATTTTTATTGGTGTTCACTACGTGTGATGACCATTTGCTATGAATTTTTTTGATGAACACTGAAACAAGTCATTTAAAGCTTCTGCTATTTTTACATTTTCTCTTACTGTCCTCATAGAGTAACAGGCTTATCTTGTCCTTGGTCTTCCTTTTGCTTTTCACATAGTTCTGGTTGTAATGTATTTCATTTTAATGATATCATTCCGCTTCTGCATCAAAGTGAAAAAAAAAATAAAAACCTCAAAAATATTTAGAAAAACAATGAGAAGGACTGTGGCACCTTTTAAAATAACAGAATATATTGGAGCATAAGCTTTTGTGGGCAAAGACCCACTTCATCAGAGGCATTGAAGGGAAATTCCACGTGAAATAAACGTCTTAAATATATTTAATTCATTAATTTTATTACCAAAATAAAATAATTAATTAATTACATTGCTGTAATAAAAAACGAACATCACAGAAAAAAGTCACAAGTTTCATAATCAGTTAAGTTTCAAGTGATTTGTAGTTTTGATCTCAAAACGGCCTTTCTCCTGTTCTAGCTCCAGCTATGCAATGCATTTCTTACTATTAATGATAGGCCTTTTGAATCCTAGTTGTTTATACTGAAGTCCATATTAATTTTCTTCATTGCTGTAGCGGCCTTTTTATTTTGGGGCTAATGGTAAATAAAGAAAAAAGCATAGTCAGTGTAAAAATGATCTTATAGCAGAGACATTCAGGGAACTTTTACTTATTTTAAATTTTGTTTCTCTTTATTTCACTTATAGAGTTTGTTTTGTAATCCTGTTAAAGTTTGGTCTACAATGGAAGTACTAATATGTGAAAGCATGACTTCTACTTGTTTTATTCTGTCCATGTGGAACATTGTGCATGTTGTATTATAATCATCTGCATATATATATAGCTTGTTTTTCATGTGTGAGGGTATTGACAAGAAGTTGAAATGAAATCTCCAATAAACAGAAATGAGGATTTTAAATTAAAGGTACAGTGCAAAAGTTTCTGGTTTCTTTTAGCTTTTTCTGATATCACAACACTTCCAAAGGAAATACTTATCCTAACCTTTCTCTTTGGCCTGACAATAAAAGGTGGGCTGATTTCAAAATTGATGGTTTTAAAATGTTCACAATCAGAAAACATAATGAGAAGCTAGATTTAAAATGATGCGGCAGATAACCTCTGAAGGTCCTTTACAGCACAACATTTCTACGGTTCTCCAAGAAATACCTCTGGTACCAGAAGGTATGGTTAATTTCAGAATTATACATAAAAACAGAAGAGAGAAAACTTTCAAATAAACTTTATAACTTATACACCAGGGTTGTTCTTCTACAGCTTGAATATATGAAAAGCTCTTTAAAGGAGAAACATTTCAACTCCTTTAAATAAACCAAGTGTAGGTTTTCAAAGTGACAGCTATGAGTCATAGCAGTACATTGTAAGGTGTACACTGCAAATGAATAGTTACAGAGACAAATTCAATTTGTTGTGAAAAATAATATTTATTCACATGTTCTTTCTCATTAACTAAAACATAATGACGTAGGATGTCTTGCATTAATCTGGTTTGTGCAGGAAATGAAATGATAGCAACAGATCACTCAATCATATACAATGTAAGAAGTGTTCTGCAGTCAGATGTACCATCTTGCAATATAGCTGAAATCCACAGTTATCTAAAACCATTTGGAGAAACTATTGGAAATATTATGCTCTCTCTGAATGCAATTAATATTTCATATTAAGTCCCTCTAGCAGTAATATGCTAAAATCATTCATTTTTTTGGAAATTAAGGAGAATCAAAATTAGACAATATTTTACATGAGATATCTTTGTTTTGATCAGTTTCTGCTGGTGCTCCTTTAATGATTATTGTTTCAAAGAGTACAGTAATTTAAGAATGACTATTTCATGTCTCTTGTTATACTTAGTAAATTGTGGAAACTTCTACAAATTTAAGAGTTTATCATTACTAAGGACAGGACTTAGGAGTGTGTTTAACTTCAAATACATGCTTAATTTGGTGCCATAGAGGGACTTACTTAATCATGTATTTACATGTTTTTCTGTGGATTTTGTTTTGTATTTAATAACCTCTTATTTGGAACTGTACAGAAGTTGATAAAGAATCTTGTCTAAGTTTATACTTTTTCAACATTATTTTCCACTCTTTTGTCCCCTGACAGACTATCTCTGATGCCTTGTCTTGGCCAAGTGAATTAAAATAGTGTTATGTGAGTTTCTTTGTGATAAGTCCAACTTTTATAATTTAAAAGTGGCAATCTAAAATAATAATATGGGTATTCACTGCCTGACTTATTTTGCAGAATTACTCTTTCTTTATCTATTTGTATTAAATGGATATCCTGCAACTGGTGGCACATTAATGCCTTTCAGACTAGCATGAAATCCTCACTGAGTTCTAAAACTTCTCTTGTAAGAATAATCAACCATAACATAATACAGTGTTTTCAACAGATAGCTTGAAATGAGCTAGAAAAAAACATGCATTTTGGAAATGGCTTAGCTTGATTCACCTCCTAAAGATTAAGGACGAATAAATATACTGTTGTAATGTCTAGTTATGCTGGTGCTAGGACAGGGCTTGATCACCAGCTGACAGTGAATAGTTAAGGGATGTCTTGCAAGTAAAAGGAAATAGAAATTTTTTTGGAGAAATAAAATAACGAAGTAGATTAATGGCTTCTGCCCCTTCAAATTATTGGTAGCATGAGTTTGCTGTAATTAGGGTTTCTCAGTTCGCAAAAGACATCAGCTTTACTTCAATTACCATAAACTTTAGCGGACTCCCCTCCATATCACCTTGTCTCCCACCCTGTGTATTTGCATCATACAGCATTTCTATTTGGCTTTTTGTCAGTGCGCTACCTCCAACTTGACTTAGGTTTCAAAAGTCTACAAGCTTCACGGTGGATGTAGCATAAATTGGGACTGACTCAGTTTCTTATGTGTTATGCCAATTCCTGTAGCATGCTCCTTTGTTTGTAGAAGGAAAAAAAAAAGAGCTGGGAACTTTGGAAAAATGTAGAATGGCTTCTTGTAGAATAAAAAAAATATCAACCAACCATCTACAACCATCTACGATAACTACAATGTATACATGTGGTCTGGTATATTCAATCTCTTTTCTTTCTCTAGTATTGGAGCTGTGCTACATAAGCCTTCACCACCAATTTTTGTTATTCTGCACCATAGGAACATTAGGGCACTCATTTCTAACATAATTATAGATAGCTTGATTTAACTGTTCAGTTTTTTAAGATACAGCAAAACAATTCGATAAAATGATTTTCATCACTGATTTACTTGTCGTACAAATGACATTGTAATGTAGTTTTGAAAAACTTGCCACCAGTATGATTCCTTCAGAGAGTAAGGCTGGATCTACACTCACCGCGGATGATTGAATGCTTAGGTTTGATCTTCTAGGGCGCAGTTTTGTGTGTGAAATGGGGCGTTCTGGGATTGAGTTGGCAAGGATTAAGGAATGCCAATGTGAGGAGTGCTGCTGTCAGCATTCTGTAGTGAGGGCAAGGTTGAATATTGACAGCTGCTAAATCGATTTTTGGTGTGCAATTGGCATACCTAAAATTATGTAGCAGCTGTTGATATTCAAGGTTAATGCAGACCCAGCCTAAGTGACCTCACCGAGTTTTCAAAATCTTATTTTTTTCACATAGTCATCAAACAATTAGTACAATTAAAGCACCGAATCAGGATTCAGAACAGCAGATTTCGACCTCTCTTCATCTGAAAAATTCTTTTATCCACTGGATTCATCCATCATATACATCACACCAAAAGGTATCCTAAAGTTTTTACCAAATATAGCCAATGTGTCCCCTTTTCAGGCATATAAATTACAGATATTGAAGTATATATGCACACTGCATTTGGGATAACACTTCTGTTGACATTGATGCAAATGCCACCGGAAAGTGAGGATTCATTTAATAGTCTTTTAGAAGAATGTGTTGGTTATCCTGATGTAGCAATTAAGTTGCTGTCTGGTTAAGCTTGTTTAATGTCTTTCTATCTGGAGACTGGAAATGACTGTGGAATGGGACATATATATATATTGGTTATTGTATGGGTTTCATTATTACATAAATACGGGATATGAGGAATCATAACAAATTGTGTCGGTTAAGTGTTATTTGGTTAAAAATATACACTTTGACTCACCAGAGCAGAGAACAATATAAATCATGTTAATATTATAATGTAATCTTTACACTTTCTTTTCTCTTCAAATAGGTACATGCTGCTGTTCAGTCCCATGGCCCACATTCATTCCACACTACCCAGCTTACAAGCCTTGACAACAGTAATTCTACATGGAGTGGTAGTACAGGGAGAATTTTTTCATTGGGACTGGAAGGGAGCAGGCGATCCAGGACAAAAAGCAGCCTCTGCTGGCAATTGTCCTTTGGCACCCTGATTGAATTTTAAAGCTGTTCTCCCCTGAAGCAGGGCGGTTACCGGAGCATTACCACTCTCACACAGGTGAACTCCCTCTCCACTGCAGGGTCTTTTATAGGCGCAGATGTGTATCAATATTGCACTCCTTACTCTGTGCCTAGAAAGGCTGATTATTTTTTTCTCTTTTGGGGCAGTGTCCTCATACAAAAGCCACTTTACTGACTGTGAATAACTCACTTACAGTGGGAGCCTGAAAAATACTGTGTGCCTGACCAGGGCCGTCCTTAGGATTTATGGGGTCTTACACAGTATTATTAAACTGATGCCTGTATGCCCAATGGAAGTAGAGGTGGGGAGTGATATTTTTAGAGATGGTATTTTATAATTCTCATCAATACACTAATGAAATATTTTTAAAACAAATTATAAACTAAGGTCTTGCAGACAGCACAGTAAATTTTGAAACTGACCTGGGCTGGCAAATGCCTGTTAAGCGGCTTGTTTACCATTTGAATGGCTCTTTCACAGGTTCTTCTAAGAGGCCTGGCAGGCTTTTTCAGGATTAATGTAATGAGATCTTCTCTGGAGGAAGCAGAACTATGGAATAGTGATAGGAAGTAGCAGATGGTGGATGTTCACACCCAGTGGTGCCCGAAATTTCTAAGTCTCCTATGCAGCTGCATATGGGAGAGGATGACTATCTGGGTAAGGATGGCTCTGCACTGGCCGAACCCAACTCACAGTGAAGTCAATGGTTAAACTCCCACCGGCTTCCATGATACTAGTTTTGGGTCACTGCTGAGTGCTTTTGAAAATATTTTGCTGAAATTCCAGGTTTCTAGAATCCAACTGCCCCCAAAATTTTAAATTTGATGACTAATTCTCTCATAACAACATGAGAATTGCCACACTGGGTCACAGCAAAGATCTGTCTAGTTCAGTATCCCATTTTGTGACAGTAGCCAATGCCTGATGCCCCACAGGAAGAAACAGGATGTAATCATTGACATCCATCCCCTGCAGCCCATTCCTGACACTGGGCAAACAGAAGCTAGGGGCACCGTCTGTACTTATCCTGCATAATAGCCATTGATGGACCTGCCCTCAGTGAATTTATCATTTTAAGCTTATTATACCTTTGGCTTTCACAGCATCCTCTGGCAAAGAGTTCCAGCGGTTTAGCATGCATTGTGTGAAGAAAAACTTCCTTTCGTTTACTTTAAACCTGTTTCCTATTAATTTCATTTAGTGACTCCTAGTTCATGTGTTATGAGGAGTTGGTAACACTTTCTTATTTATTTTCTCCACAATGATGATTTTGTAAACCTCTTTCATCTCACCCTTTAGTCGTCTCCTTTCCAATCTGAAAAGTCCCAATTTCTTAATCTCTACCTTAACATACATGTCACACTGTTCATATTTGACAAAAGTTAACACAATCTCCCAAATTACCTATTGAGTTACTATGCTTAGAGACTATAGGTTGCACCTCCCTTGTCCAGCAGGGTTGGGACCTGACAGGTCCCAAACAAGAACATTCTCCAGATGAGAGGAGGTCCAGGGCTTCTGCCCCCAGATCCACCCTGCATTTCCAGGGCTGCTGCAGACCCAGACTCTCGCCTCCCTCCCCTGGGACTCCAGCCCCAGCCTGAGGTCCACAGGGCTACCACAGGGCTCCTAGCCCCTTCCTGTTGGCTGCCTTGGGGCAGCCAGGGGACTTTAGCTCTGTCCCTTGGCCCTACAAAGCAGGAGGGGATGCCAGCTCCTGGCCCTGCACTGCCACAGGATAGGCAGGACTCATGCATTGGTCTCAGCCCCAGACCCAGCCCAGTACTGGAACATCCATGGTCCAGAAAGACCAGAACTATTGCCAGATGAGAGAATAATGGATTTGAGAGGTACAACCTGTAGTAGTTCCAACACTGATGTTTCAGCAAAATAATTATTCTTCAAATAATTCTATTGTGAGTTAATGAAATGAAATGTCCCACAAAAGGAAAATAAAATGAGAATGCCTTGAATTTGAAGGCCAGAAGGAGGCCCACTGAAGGAACAAAAATGACAAAAGGAAGCAAAAGTGAAAGGACAAAGGAATGGGTTCAAACCTAGTTATATTCATCCAAGTATACAAAATTTGCAGAACATAGTTTTGTCCACGACTAGATCTGCCAGTTTTGAAAACAAAAAAGAGAGCACATCAAGTAAGAGACACCACTTTGTGCCCAAAGATTATGTCTACATTAGAGGGTTTTGTTGACAAACCCAAGTCTTGCTGACAAAACCTGGGGACCCTCCAGATTACCAAGCATGTTCTGTCAAAGTAGATCGAATGCAACACTTTTGTTGACAGCCATACCCTGCTCACCAGGAAGAATGCCTCTATTGACAGAGATCTGTCAACAAAAGGCAAGCCTGGACATTCTGGAGGTGGGCTGTGGGGCTTCTATCAACAGAAAAGGCCTATGGTTCCTCCCTCTGGCCAGTCTTAAAACTGCAAGGAGCCTGGGAAACCTGTGGCAGGAGGCTGAGAGCGTATGAACAGCAGACTGACATGCTGCTTATCCCCATGTCCTCCAAGCTGCACCTGAGCCCAGATGGCTGAAGGACAGGAAACCTGCAACCACCTTGGGCCCTTGAGGGAGGAGGAGGAAGAGGCCTTTGAGCCGCAACCCGTGCCAGAGCCAGATACAGCTTTGGAGGACAGCAGCAGGTTGTTCATCATGCTGGAGTTTATCTCTGCCTGCCAAGCCACCTCCTGAGCTTCACTGGTGCTGGGTGAAGGTCCCTTCTGTAAGTACCTCAAGTGGCATACACCCAAGGTGTGGGAAGCAGGCACAGATGGGGGTGTGCTGCAAGTGTCACAGGGCTGGCTCAGCTGAGACCTCGCACAGTGTTCAGGGGATGTGGAACCATGTGCAAGGTAGTCTGTGCCACTCAGACCCAGCAGACAGAGCACAGGTGAGCAGCTTGCTGCCCCTGAGAATAAGTGGCAGCTTGATGCCAGCCTCATAGGAGGCCGGACGAGCCCCAGGCACCGCGGGGGAAGCCCTGCCAGCACCTGCTATGGCTGGAAGCAGGCTAACCACAAGGGCGCTTGCCTGATCCCCAACACTTGAAGGAGCGTGGCTCCCAGCATGCAGGCATGCCTGCAGGGTTAAAGTTGGAAGGGGCACTCTTTCATAGCCATGTCTTTAAGACTACAACTACTACTACTTAATCCTTGCATACCGTGTGGAACATAGGTCATCTAGAAGTCTCCTCCATTTCACTCTGTCTTGGGACAAAACTTTAAGCTGGCTCAAGGAGTACTCCAGCTGTTTTCCTTCAGTCTCAGTAGATCTTCTCCATGTTGTGTGAGGTCTTCCACTTTTGTGTGTTCCTTGTGGGTTCCATGTGACAGCTTGATGGACTAAGCTGGATGATGGTTTTCTGGTAGTGTGGCCTAGCCACCCTCACTTTCTTCTTTTGATTTCAATGTCAGTTGGTTCTTGTCCTGCTCTTTTCCAAAGCTCCTCATTTGTCATGAAGTCTTGCCATTTGATGTGAAGGATGCTATTTGAAATCAATTAATAAGGCATAAGCTGAATGATCAATCTGAATGTAAATGAATGCACTATCAAATATTCAGAGGAAGAATGCAGCAGTATGTCAGAATAAACAGTAATTAAATTCATTGAACTGAATTCATGCATAATGTAATTTCATAAGCTTCGATGAGATCTTTTACACACAAAAGGATGTGAGCATGTAGAGTTAAACAGGAGCTATAGTGCAATGTCTTGTTCTATATATAATATCCAATCTTTATCTAATTCTGATTAATCTTTTTTTTTAAAAATTTTCTATGAATTACTATACCTTAAGGAGAGGTGCACAAAGACCATTCTGCACACAAACTATTTCAGAGGTAACATAACACAAGTTCACACTCAGCTGGTAGTTTGCAATACTGAAGAGGTCAAAATGGTGCTCTTTATATTTTAGATTTTCACTTCATACCTTGGTTGTCTCTAGATAAAGATCTTCCACTAAAAACATTTGAAGTCAAATGATGCCATCAAGACTGGCTCTTTACAGTTTAATTTGATGTCTTGCACTCTTGCACCATCTATTTCAGAGCAACGGACAGTTTCCCATGATTTTAATCAAATCAGACTACAAAGATAAAGCATTATTAAAACTGTAGGTGTTCCAAAGTCGGATCATAATATGAAATGCAGAGGCTATTTCATGTGACATTTTGTGAAATCTCAAGGTAGTGCTCAGCAGTGATAATATTACACGCCTCACTGCCTGAACTGTTACATTACTAAAGCATATTAAAGGAATGGCAGTATTTCATGCCACTTGTGGCTTTGCACACTACTTTTCTGAAACTGCATGATCCAGTTACTTAAGATCCTAAAGTTTATACATATTAGGATTCAGTTATCCCTAAGAAGAGTGTTTTGTGCAGAGTCTTGTTATACTAACATGAGTTTGTTCCAGCTCTCTATGCAAAGCTATAAAGACAGTCATTACAGATAATCAGGTGTCTTCATACTGATGTTCCTTTCTAGGAAGCTAGCATTCTGAAGTGTTTAAATACAAGCTTTATTTTTAAAGAGAAACATGCTTACAGTTGTTGAGCTATATTATTGGACTGCACCTTTGGGTTTTTTGAAATATACAGTTTTTGTGCTACCCCACCTCATAAAAATAAATTGTAACCTAACTCCTCGTTACACCTCCCAAAAGAAAAAAGATGGCATGGAATACCACTTAATGTTGTTAGGGCACTAAAAGATCAAATAGGCAAGCTACTAGGAAATAGACTGAAAGCTAATTCTACTAATCATCTTTTCCAAAGCTGCCTACATTTCCTTTTATTCCTATGAGTCCAATAGAACTGGGACCACCTGCAGCATCTGGCTGATATTGGCTGCCTTGAACAGATGTTCTACATGGAGAAGCTTTTCCCTCAAATTAATGCACTCATGCAGGAGGGAGACATAATTCATATGACTGCACTCCCAGAACTCAAAGAGCTCATGTTATCTGGAAATATTGATCTGGTTATGGAGAGAGTGTGGTGATAGACACAACTTATTTGCACTAGTTTGTGGTTGCAAACTGGAGGATGCACTGAGTACATCTGGAGAACAGATGTGGTATGTGTTGCTGGTGAGCACTATTAACACCACAGCAGTTCTGCCTATGCATACTCAATTCTTTATGTAGCTTTCTCCTCACCTGCAGTGTGGCTATCAAGACCCACAGATCTCCAACATGGATCAACAGGAGGAACACCGCTCTGGCAGCCTGCTGATTGTGGATTACCTGGGGCCCTAGTTTGAGACTTCAAGTCCTGGCAAAGTCTTGGAGCAGGTGATCGGCCTGCTGGCCCTCCTTAAGCCAGCAGCAGGAGCAGGAAGCTGTCTGATCAATTGTACTGCATGCTTTGTGTTACCTGCTCCCACTCCTTGATTTGATTGGCTGGCATTTGATTTTTTCTGAATCTGATCTCCTGGTATTCTGATCCAGGTGATTTTTGTCATGTGACTGCAGCATGTGGCTCTGACTACTAGCTCTAGTCACTCAACACCCAACTGTGACAGTGGATTATACATAGAAGGCTTTAATATTATAACTGTAATGGTCAATATTAGTCAACAGTTACTACTATGCCCAGGTAGCTAGTTTCAGGGTTCCCATTCTTCCATTAGTAAAACATTACCAAAAAAGGCTGCAATGAGAATAAGATAAAACACATTATTCCAAAACTACAAAGCTCTTTATGTTGATCATACCACACTACTGAAATGTAAATTAAAACTAATGATACTGGAAAGAACCTCTAGAGTGTGTGATAGTTCAAAAGACAGCATAACTTTTCAATCAATCATTCTTCGTGACTGCAAACAGACTGAGTAATCACAACAGTTAGTTAAATTATGTTTTTCATGTGTTGTGGAATTCTATACTTAGCTCCAAAATAACTTGTTTCATTTTTTTAAAAGGAAGAGAGCATACATTTGTTCTTACAAAGTAAATTTTTTTCAAAAGTTTAGAATTGAAAGTATGTTAGGTGCACTGATACTTAAAATGTTTTCCCTATTGCTTCAGCAACAAAATTCATTTGTGTAAATAAAATGCATTACATTTTAATTTAAGGTCAATATCTCCATATATATAACACCTATGGTTTTTCATAGTTAATTCTGTTATGTTTTAAACAAAGCACACACGATCTTTTATAGGAGAAAAAGGAGTATGCCGCGTTTGTTGAGAATATAACAGTAGCATATGCTTTTCACACACACACACACACACACACACACACACAGAGTCCCACCAAACGATGTTATAGTTACCAATCCAGAGGCTGAATCAATCTAGTGGCCAGCTAGACTGATCACAGAGGGGGAGCAGGGCCTTGTCGGTCGTGATTCGATGCTCTCCTGGAGTTGGTGGCAAGACAAACTCAAAGTCCCATGGCAAAGCACCCTGCTTTTATAATCCTTTCCTCCATTGAGGTTTGCTGTGTCAGTCCGTGACTGGTATGTTATCTTTTGATACCAATCGTTCTTGAAACATCTGCAAAAGGGTCATCCTGTAATCGATTATCCTTAGGGGTGCCTGCATCATGCTTTAGAGTGGTCAAGCTGCCAATCCAATCACTTCTTGACCTGGGCTATGCACTGATGGTCCTTCTGTGACCCGGTGAAGTCTGTCTTCACCCATGCTTCACACCTCCTTCCTTGGCCATCTGGCTCTGGGTATAACCTTCTCACCTTTATCTCAACACAGAGATACCACTTTCACAAGTAAACAATTCTTACAAGAACTCTCAGAGAAAAGCAGAGCAAAGGCGTTTTAAATCAAACAATTAAGGCTTCAGCCTTCAACATCATCCTGTGATTTCATTAACATAGACACAATACCAATCGGTCTCTTACTTACTTACTAAATTCACTAAACTCTAAAACAGGAGGCATCTATTCAATTAAAGAACTTAATCAATAAAATCAATAAGTGTTACATGTGTTAATATGTTGCCTTACATTGCTACCTTGTTAAGCTTAAAATTCAAAGCTTAAAAGAGACTAAAAGAGAATAAAACTTTCAACTCCAACAATTCAGCCTATACATTCTCTTTCAAAGTCAAAAGTATTTAATAAACATGAGTGTCGGACACTAGTCACTAATTGCTGTTTTTATCCTTTTCCCAGGCTTTGGTCTTGTGCCTTTTTTCTAACATGTCAGAAATACATTCTAAATCCAGTCACTCACAATTTTAACTTTATGTACATCCTTTCTCTCTCTGCATGCCTCGTCACACTCTAGAGCTCTGGTTTGATGGGTGTGCATGCCACTTTACATATCAATAAACAGGTATTGTAGCTGACTCCAACTTAATCACATTTCTCACCTCCCAGATGCTATTTATAATTTTGAATTTTCTCCTGAATTCAAACTTAGTCACTTTAAATTTAATTAAGCACTTTGAAATGTAGGTTAGTTAAATTTCCTGTGATTAGTTATGGCCAAAAATCTCTGCTGACTTGAGCCTTACTTCACCGAACCACATGCTTACGTATTTTTCAGTGCACAGCTCATAGCCCACATGCAATCATACTGACTTTAGTGACTTCAGCAAGGGCTTTATATTTGAGCAGAAAAAGCCCAAGTGTTGCTTACCTGGCCCATGGCTTTAATTAAATTTTTTAGTATCTAATTTAAGCAGTGTTTAGTACAATTTGTTGCTCCATCATTTGTCCTGTCTGAAATCTAAAATGTGAGCTATAAACAGCATTTCCTGATTAACATTGCTCATTGTCAGTAAAGTCAATGACTCCCAACTCCCACTGACTTCGGTGGACTCTGAAATGGATCATATTGAGCTATATTCTGTTTTATTACTATAAAGAATAAAACAGCTATCATGTAGCACTTTAAAGACTAGCAAAATAATGTATTAGGTGATGAGCTTTCATGGGACAGACCCACTTCTTCAGATCTACAGCCTTACCAGAACAGACTGAATGTATAAAGCATATATAAATATATGCAATATATAAATATATAAAGGTCCAAAAATTGTTATCAAGGTTAACAAATCAGAAAAATTGTGATCAAAGTTGACAAATCAGAAAAATACTTTTGAAGGTTTGTGAATCAGATAGAAGAGCAGGGAGAGGGAAGTGTGTGGTAGGGAAGTAAGTGTTAGGTCAAACATCAAAGTATGTGAGAGTCCTTATAATGGGTCAGGTAATTGCTGTCTCTGTTCAAACCATGTGTTAATGTCTCAAATTTGAATATGAATGTTGGTTCTGAACATTCTCTCTGTAGGCGATTGTTGAAGTCTCTTTGCTCCAGAACGCAAACTCTCAGAATGGTCCACTCCATTAAAGTGCTGGCTGACAGGTTTGTGTATTTGGTGATTTTGAACAGTCGCCTGTTCCTCAGCTAACATCATATATGCCATCATGTGCTGGCAATACCCACATACTTTGTATATACAGCAAACTGCAGGCACTCTTTGCCAAAGAATGAATGGACGTAGAACAGATATCGAAAATCTCCAAAAGCAAAAGAAACTGAAACATTTCCCTTTGTGATTAAAAGATGTGGATAGTTACTGAAAGTGTAATATTCACAGTGAAATCCTCATCTTTCTGCCTCTTTATGCCGGGGCAAAAGTCCAGAGTAGGATAAACAGGTCCTAAAATTGAATCCTGAGAAGGTTTTTTCTGGAACAGAGACACCAGAAATACATGGGCAGAAAGTGTCATTTCAGGATATTTCTAGAAGAAGCTTTTTTTTTCTTTTTTGTTTTGTTTTGCCAGATTACTTTGTTGTGTGCATGGTTCCGAGCCAAAGAAATCTGCATATCCCTCTAAGGCCCAATCCAGTCATCGGTGATTTAAGTAGACCTTAGATAAACTCCTCAGAGATTAATTTTTGGGAATTGTAAACAAATTTCAGAAGGTTCCAATAAGCACGACCTCTACTACCATAAGGGGTCAACTGACACAGCTGTGATATGGCACAGGCAGAAACAAAGAGCACAGATGTGCTTGTGATTCATCATGATGACATTATTAATGACAACCTGAAAAAGTTTGAAGCAAAGAAGTTTGCAAAAAGTTTCTACAGACTTGGAAATATGGCTGACTTAAATGTGGCAACTGAATCACAGGTAGAGTTCAGACTTGAAACATTGCTTGTATCACACATTTTGTCAACCTACTGAATCTTATTGCTCAAGACATATATTAGACAACCTCAGATTTTGCCATTTAGAAGCCGTATTTTCAAGTAATCTCAGGGTGCAGTTGCATGTGCAAACTGAGTAACAGAACCTGCCAATGTGTTTATAATAAAGGTTTGTTATGATTTTGGATCCAAGCCATTTGTTTGGTACAGCCAAGGGCTCATTATAGCCAGAGGGCGGGAACAACATTTCTTTCACCCCAGGGCTGTGGTATAAGAAGACAGAGCTCCTCTGATTCCAAGGTTGGAGGTGGGATCCAGAAACAACATTTGCTATAGCTCAAAGTTCGCTACTGCAAAGGGATAGCAAGTTTCTCCTGTACAATTGTTCAATTTCTATGCACAGGTTAAAGAAGTGTTTTAGTTACCTCTGTTGTTTAACAATCTAGCTCTCCACATCACCCATTTCCAGTTAATGCAGACTGTACAAAAGGAGAGGTGGTACATTGTCAAAAATGGCATTACCTTTTTATAGGTCATTGACAACTTGGAGGGAAGTGTGTTGAATGTTAATGAACTGGAGCTCTAGCAAACAAATGGACTATTCCTTGGATTCTGATACAAACCACTAAAACACAATAGCGAACAGTATGACTGCCCCCTTATGTGCTTATTTGTAAGGTGTAAGGGAAAAAAACCCCCTGCATCTCCAGGGAGACTTCACTATGAGTGACAGATTGGAGACCTCGTGGAATTTCTAAACATCAGAGTTGACACTTTCCTAACTCAAAAAGCATTGCAGCCAACATGGGGAAGTTTTTTTAAGCCTTATTTTAACAGATATTAAAAAAAAACAAAAAAACCCCACAGAACTAAAGACTGATGGTAGCTTTGCTACAAGTGATCATGGTTTTATCACATTTATAATATGCATGCAGCATGGAGTCAAAAAAAGTAATTGATTACACACATACAATCACACACTCGCTGTAAGACGTTTTCATCGGTCTAGTTTCAAAACTGCAAAATAATCATTAGGCAAATCAGCTGGGGGGAAGAATTTAATCAGAAAAAATGGGGAATCATAACAAATCCTTACCAAATGCTCCAAACCACACAATCTTGCAGTTAAAAGAGGTGGCTGTGCTAGTATGAAAACCAACCTAATTCAGAGGAGAAGTTAAAGCAAAAATATATTAAAAAACAACATACAACAAATGAAAAGAGGGAGAAGCTGACAATAATGATTATAAATCAGATGCTAGTCACTGTATCTCATTGCAGAAAATCAATAAAGCTACATCTACACTAGAGCGCTCCTTCAAAAGAGAACCTTTCAAAAGAGAGTGGTTGAAAGACACTCTTTGGCTACGTCTACACTAGCCAAAAACTTTGAAATGGCCATGCAAATGGCCATTTTGAAGTTTACTAATGAAGCGCTGAAATACATATTCAGCCCCTTGTTATCATGCGGGTGGCCGCAGCACTTCGAAATTGATGCGGCTCGCCGCCATGTGGCTCAGCCAGACGGGGCTCCTTTTCGAAAGGACCCTGGCTACTTCGAAGTCCCCTTATTCTTATCTGCTCATAGGAATAAGGGGACTTCGAAGTTGCCAGGGTCCTTTCGAAAAGGAGCCCCGTCTGGACGAGCCGTGCAGTGGCGAGCCGCATCAATTTCCAAGTGCCGTGGCCACCCGCATGATAACAAGGGGCTGAATATGTATTTCAGCGCTTCATTAGTAAACTTCAAAATGGCCATTTGCATGGCCATTTTGAAGTTTTTGGCTAGTGTAGACAAGGCCTTTCAAAGGGAAGAGTCTACACACGGCCTGGGGCTGGTGCCATTGATGAGTGCCATCAAAAGGGCTATGCAGCATGTTGAAAGGGGCCGCCCAGGATGTTGAAAGAGAGTGTCTACACTTACCAGTGGCCTCTTCCAAAAGAAAGGGTCAGGAAACGCTGCAGACAAGATTGCGGGGCAGCCAAGGCCTTCTGGGGCTGCAGCAAGTTGCTCCTTTAAAGGGCCCCTCCCAAACACACTCAGCCTGCACAGCATGAGGCCTGCAGAGCTGCCACAAGCCCTGCAGAAGCAGTGCCCACAGGAAAATGGATCTGGAAAAGCAGCAGCTCCATACCCTGCTGGCTGCCACCAGCACAGCAGGTGCCCTGCTAGCTGCAGCACTGGTGGCCATCCAGCAGCTCCTGGCAGGGAACCCCCCAGCTCCTCCCAGGGCAGAAGCGGACACCCCAGACCATGGGGGTGCTCCTGCCCCTCCCTCCGTGTGTTTCACTGGGTCTGGAACCACACCACCAGCTCTGAGTAGTGGGATCAACTGGTCATGGGGGAGTGGAACAACGACCGGTGGCTGCAGAATTTCTCGATGTGGCAGCAGATGTTCCTTGAGCTCTGCCAGTGTCTGACCCCCCCACTCTGAGACACCAGGAGACCTGGATTCAGCATACCCTCCCCACGGAGAAGGTTGCGATAGCGCTCTGGAATCTGGCCACTCCAGACAGCTACCACTCCGTGGGACACCAATTCAGTGTAGACAAGGCCACAGTTGGGGCCATCATAATGGAGATAAGGAGGCCCAGACATGCACCCACTGAAGGGGTGGGGGTGGAGACCTGGGTTAGGGCCGGGGGGGTGGGGCTTGGCACATCCTGCACACCCTTTCAGGTTCCTATGCCCCCCCGCCCTCCCCCCTCAGGTGGTCCACACTCTGAATGCCATGCTTCTCCAGAGGGTCATCCACATCTGAGACCTGGTCCCAGCCACTGCGAGTTTTGCTGCACTGGGGTTCCTGATGTGCTTTGGGGCCCTCAACGGGACCCATATACATATCCACGGCCCACAGCACAGCAAAGGACAATACATAAACAGGAAGGGCTACCAGCTGGTCGTCCTGAAGGCCATGGTGGACAGCCGGGGTCCGTTCCAGGACATAGATGCGGGCTGGCCTGGCTGCACCCATGATGCATGGGTCTTCTGCAACTCGGACCTGTGTTGCTGGCTGGAGGCAGGGTGGGATACTGCTGGGGGACACTGCTGTGGTTGTCCGCTTGGTGGCTGATGCCACATACCCACTCCAGGCCTGTCTCATGCAGCCCTAGATGCATCACCCTACCCCCAGCCAAGAGCACTTCAATGGCCAGCTCAACCCCAGATGGTTGAGTGGACCTTAAGCTGCTTGAAGGAGTGGTGGCACTGCCTCCTCACCTACCTGGACGTGGGCGTCCTTGATGTCCCCCAGGTCATGGGCTCCTGCTGCATGCTCCACAATATCATGGAGAGTAAGGGGGAGGCTTTTGTGCAGGGGTGGGCTGTTGAGGCCAGCACGAGCTACCCCCACCCAAGTCAACCTCTGCCCCTAGCTGCCAGGACCACCAGGATGGGCTCTGCATCCAGTAGGCCCTAAACTGGTACTTTGACCAGGGGCTCCAGTGAGTGTCACTGTGGCCACCCTGAGCAGACCTCCCCCAACCTCCCACACACTGCCCCACCCCCCACCAAGCACCAGCACACTGGGGTTTTGGAAAAATAAAAATGTTGTATTGCAAACTGCAGAAACTATGAGTAATACTTTTTGTTAAACAGAATGATAGGGCTAACTATATACAGGAGAGGGGGGCAGGGCTAACAATTTAAAGGAGGGAGGGGAACCTAGGTGGCCTGGGTGGTGGGCCATCACTCTGGTGCAGGGTTAGAGGGGCGTGATCTGTGCCAGCTCCTGCTCCCACACCCCACCCCTCAACCAGGGTCCCCAGAGAGGCTGGGTGGGGGCAGGGAGTACAGGGAGATAGGACTGGGGGATCAGCCTTGGGCCAGTGGTCCAGGCCAGAAGGGTCTCCTCTTAGGGGTGTGGCATGTGGGGCCGTGGGAGTGGCTAGTGGGCAGCAGGGATAGCAGAAGGCATGGAAGCGGGGGGGGGGCGGGGCAGCAGGAGGGGTGGCTGGGCCAGACACTCCCAGTAGGAAGCTGCCGTGTCCCTGAAAGTGCCTATGAAGACCCTCCAGGCTGCCTGGCACCAGACAGCCTTCACCTCCTCAAAGCAGAGCCATCACTTGGCCAGCTCCACCTGGGTCCAGATGGAGCCAGTGAGGTGGGGAGGGCGGTCTTCCTCTCGCTCTGCTGTGAGTGGGCCCATCCTGACACTGGGAGTAACTGAGGGCTGTCACCGTCCCTTGCCTCGGGGGTGGCGGGGGGGAGGGCTCTCCAGGAAGATGGGTGGGGGTGAGGCTCTCCCAGCTCTCGAATGGTGTGGCTGCAGAAATGGGGGGCGGGGAGAGAGACAAAGGTTGTGAGTATTGACCCATGGCCCATGCCCTCCCCATCCTCCCCATGGGTGCCAGGTTGCCATCTCCTGTTCCCTATCTGTGTGTGCAATGGCCCTATGGGTGGCCCCTTTGTGTGGTCCATCTTCCCCTTCTCCCCGGGGGGGTGGGGGGGGTGTAGGGCAGGGCACTGTCCACAGGAATGGGTGCTGATGTGCACTGGTGACTGTGCCACCATCCCAGGACCATGGCCTGGCTGGGGTCTGCCAGGAGGGTTGGGAGGACTCCTGGTCGTGTATGGTGCCCCGGCCATGAGCTGGGGTGTGTGCCCTTTTGGGCACCTACCTGAGGGTCCACCGCCGTGGTCAGGAGATGGCCATCTGGCCGATACCCGACTGGAGGTGTGGCTGGGGGGAGATCTATTACTAGGTTTCCCTCCTGGCTTGACCAGTCTGCTGCTGTGCCCCTTTCTGTCTCCAGACCTGGTGGTGTGGGGCTGGCCGGTGGTCCCGGCTCTGGCTCTTTGCCAGGCTCGGGTTCCTCAGCTGTGGTGTCCAGAACAGCCAGCAGGGAGGAGGTGTCTCAGGGGGCCAGGATGCTTCTGAGTTCCCTGTTTTAGGGGCAAGGGGCAGGGGTGGCCCTCGACTGGCTGGCCGAGTCCTGAGCCCGGGTGTAACTTTGCCACAACTACTTGACCTCACTTCTCACTTGGTCTCCAGTGCTGGCAGGGTGACCCCCTGGGTGATCAGGCCCTCAGGCAGCCAGGAGAAGGCAGCTGTGTTCTGCCAATTGCTCCCCATCACCTGAAACACCTCCTCCTCATGTCATCTTGAGCAGGTGGCTGCTGGGGCGGGGGGGTCACACTGAGGAGTGGAGAGATAACACTTGCAGCAGTTGCTGCCTGCACACTCTTAGCTTCCTGCAATGGGGTTTCCTGGTCCATGTGGCTTTAAGAGATGCTCCTTGTGTCAAACATAGACCCCTGTGGGGACTAGGCAGCACATCTCCATGTCCCAGCTGATTGCCGCCATGGCAGATCCTACTCTTTCATAATAGTGGGATGCAGAGTATCTACACACATTCTTTTTCGAAGTAAGATGTTAAAGTAGTGTCCTTTTCCTACTATTTGTTTGGAATAGCAATTTCGATGTCTGCGGCGCCAAACGTCGATTTCATCTTCAAAATAGTGCAGTGTATGCGTATATGCGATGCATGCTACTTCAACATGGGGCCTGCTCTTTCAAATTACCTGGCTAGTGTAGACATGGCTTAAGAGAAATAAGGAGTAGGGGCAATCATGAAGCAGATTAAAATATATTAAGAACCAGATGTTACCTTTACAATGGCATTAGTCTATTACTAGATGGAAATTATTGACTCAATTGTAATGAAAAAGTGCTTTGATAAACACACCTGTTCTGCATTTGGAGAGAAACAGCTGATGTAGTCTCATGAAGATAGCACTCTTTCCATTCCATTAGTATCTCTGGAGGAGATTAAATAGAAATTCTCAAAGATAGACATATTTAAATAAACAGGTCCAGATATCCTGCCTACTGCTGATTGCTCACCAAGTCTCAGAGCACTGGGGACTTTCCAGAAGACTTGAAGAAAACTAATGTGGCACCAATTTTTAAAACGAGTAAACTGGATTTTCTGAATAATTATAGGTCTCTCAGCCTGACATAGATTTTGAGCAAGATATTATACCAGCTGATACAGTACTCAATAAGGAATTAAAAGAGGGTATTGGAATTAATGCAAACAGACATGGATTTATGGAAACCAAAACTTGTTAAACTAACCCACTATCTTTTTCTTAGGCAATTACAAGTTTGTTTGATAAAAGTAATGGCACTGGCATAATATAGTTCATACCACCCAATATTTTGGTTAAAAAATTCCATTAACATGACACACAAATGATCTAAACACTGGCTAACTGAAAGACTCAAAAGATAATGATAATTTTAAACAAGGAATCATCAGTCAAGCATTTTTCTAGAGCAGTTCCAAAGACAATAGTACTTGGTGCCACACTATTTGAACAAAATGTTAATGTTCTTAAAAAACATTGATAAAATTTGAAGATGCCACAAAATTGTGGCATGTAATAAAGACAAATCACTAATTCCATGCAATCTGGCTTGCCAGGAAAACTGACTCAAGAAAACAATATACCTTTTAATATCCCTAAATGTAAACATGTATATCTTGGATTTCAGACTGTAGATCATACTTACACATGCAGGGCTACTGTGTGAAGCACTAAGGCTGCTAAAGATTTGGACAATGTGGTGAATAAACAGAGGAACATGCTTCCAGTGTGATGCTTTGGCCAGTAGACTCATGGTATTCTGGGATACATAAAAAAGAAATCTCAAGTACAATTTGAGAGGTTATTTTAGCTCTATATTTGTCACTGGTCTGCCCATGGCTGGAATAATGTGTCCAGCTGGGGTGCCTACAATTCAAGAAGGATGTTGATAAATTGGAGAAGGTTCTGAGAAAGGTTAGAGGATTGAAGGAGTTGTTAGAATGGTTAGAGGATTATAGAGCATGTTTTCTAGTGACAGACCCAAGTTGCTCAGTCTTTTTAGATTAACAAAGTGCAGGGTAAGGTATAACAATTATAGATCACAAATATCCACACGGGGGACAAGTATTTAATGATGGGCTCTTGGGTGTTTAGCAGACAAAGTTCTAAACACCAACCAATGGCTGGAGATGAAACCAGACAAATAGAGAATTGACATAAGAAGTACTTTTTGGCAGTGAGAGTAATTGACCATTGGAATGATTTATTACAGTGCATGGTGTATTCTCGATCACTGGCCATTGTCAATCAGGATTGGATGTTTTTCTAAAACTCTAACTGCTCTGGGAATTATTCTGGGGAAGTTCTACGGCCAGTGTTTTACTGGAGGCCAGATAAGATAATCACAAGGTTTGCTCTGGATTTGGAATACATGAATAAACCTAATTATAGAATTTTTTTGCTATGAAATCCATGATCCTTGTTGCTGTCATATTTTCTAATTCATTGTTATACAGGTATACAATTTTATGATGATCTTTTCTGGGATGTATATTTAATATTTTCCTACAACCTTTTAAGAATCATACCATACCCTTCTTTAAATGGAAAGATAACTCATCCCCTGTGAAACAGTGAATTGGTAACTATTATGGGGAATGGCTTAATAAATGTAAGTTCATTCTGTTTCATTTGGACCTTGCTCTCTTCTCTGAGTGTCATCATGCCACTGCAGCAGCAGTATTTTTATATTTAAAAGTATCAACTGTGGTTCTTTCCACGCTGCTATTAAAATTGACTCTTCAGTTTTTTTTCTGCCCTATCATTAAAGCACAAGCATCAAATATAATATTTTCAGCTTTGTTACTTTTTAATTTACACAAAATCTTTATATCAATGATTTGCATGTGGACAGAAGCAATAGACTGAAGAAAATTAAAGAGAAGTTTACATTGCACGTTGAATGGAAAAGCATAGATGCTTTCTTAAGAGCAATAGTTTCAGAATCTTCTTTCCTCTTTTTCCAAGAAGTGGGGTTGTATAAATTGTGTTGCTTTGGAAATATTTCCAGATCTTGAAGTGAAAATAGACATTATTTAAGTACTGCTGCTATTTTGTTCGTCTCTTCTAACTGGATTCTTTTAGTACTACTTGAACAGTAGTTTGTAATTAAGCAGCAGGGTTTACCTATGGGAATTACTAGTGGTTTATGAAATAGTTCCCATTTGATGCATGTGTTCTTATTTTAATAGTAATAGAAGCTCTGAGTATGCACCAATAGCCCATGGGTCTAGTGGAGTAAACCCACAGAGGCAAAACTCGCACTGATGTCAGTTCTCCTTACCATATTATCCATTATATAATGTTCAGATGTATTAGAAAACCTACAGGATTTGTAGAGGTCTTCATTTTTTCTCTTTTGATCCCATTAATCCTAAAAGAACGTAAGAAGTGCTGTGCTAATCAAACATATGGGCCATTCGCTGAAAGTGATTGGTCCCAGATAAGTCATAGAAAAGTGAAAGGAAGCCTGATGTGGACAATTACGGATGCTTCTTTTAACCAGCCATTGGTTGGCTTAGATTATGAAGCGTGAGATTTTAGAAAAGGTAGCTTATCACTTACCTGGGCTCTACCTACATGAGTCCCTCCCCCGCAGCCAATTTCGCCAGAACAAAGTGCCAGCTACAGCCCTTCTAAAATGATAGAATGAAGTTTGCTGGTAGTTCATATCCTGACATTGGGAACTCTGGGACCATGGAACTTATTAAATTGCCTTCATATAAAATAGTCTGCATTTGTGACTTATAGGGCATGCTATGAGTCAGATTTTGTCCACCTAGCAATTGGGGAAGGATAAATTGGGAAGTAATGGAATTTTTTTTTCACTGCCAGACATTGTTGCCTGAAGGGTTATTGTAGGAATTTTCAAGTGTGTGACTCAATACTTAATAACACTCTTTAGTGTTTTTTTCTCAAGAAGACAGTACAAATAAACCAATCTAAATGTTTATTCTTTTTAATCCTACTAAGCACTTGGTTGAGGACATTTTGTAACATTGAGATCATAGAATAATTACATAATAGGTACAACACTTTCCCTGATAACCAAGTTGATTTTAATTAGTGAATATTTTTAGTGTTAGCATGGCAGCTCAGCCACTTTTCTTATATTATTTCACAACACTTGAATGTATATGGTCTGGTCCTGGTGACTAGTTTCCAATTATTTATCAGTCTGTTCTAGCACTCTCTTTTGATACCACACACTCAGATAGTACCTTTCTCTTTATTACCCAAAATCTGTAGATATTTCCAAAAATGTTTGTGTTAATTAATGAAAGAAATTATTTAGCCAGATTATGAGCTAATTATGCACAATAGTAAGCAGCTAGTCCCATGAAGAGTATCAATTCCTTTAAAAGACCCCCAGTGGGATTATCTGAGTGAGTAGCTGTTTACCAGCAAGTGAGCAATTCACAATTGGTCCCTTAAATTTAAAGCCATGCATTATCCTTAATTAAAGTGTTTTATCCCCAGTAATCCAGCCAACCCCCACTTCTCTTGCAGGTTTCTAGTTTTTATTCACTACAGCTGTTTACAGTTCTATTGGTCTGTTACTCACTTATGCTAGGGTAATACAAATAAAATTATCTGTACCTTACCACAGAACAAAGAGATTGTAAATAAAGCATATAGAGCTACACATCTCATAGAACTGGAATGGACCTTGGGAGGTCATCCAGTTGACTCCCCTGCCCTCTTGGCAGGACCAAGCACCATCCCCTTTTTTTGTTTTAATCTAATTGACCCAGATCCCTAAATGGCCTCTTCAAGGACTGAGCTCGCAACCCTGGGTTTAGTAGGCCAATGCTCAAACTATTGAGCAATCCCAAATTATTTTTTGGGAGGGAGGGGTCTGACTCTATGACTTGCTGGGAGTCCTGAACTCTCACTTACCCCATTGAGAGGTGAGGCTGCTCTCAGAAAAGACACAGGACCTTGCAGGATGGGCCATATTGGAACTTGATCGCTAACTCATCTTAATAGTTCATTCACATTACAGACCTAGTCCATGACATTTTGCTTTATGGCAGCTGATTTACTGCTCTATTGTAACATATTTTTTAATTATTTTTAAAGATCTGTTTTACAACTTGATTTGCTAGTATTAAGCAACACTAAAGGTCAACTGTCAGTACTGTTAATACAAATACTAATATTGTATTTCTATTTTATAGTCATGTCATTGATATGCATGACGGATACTTTAAAAATGCCTGTTAAAGGAGATCTCTGAATAGAAGGTATCCAACAGCCATGCAAGAGAGGACTAAGAGTGGATTCATGAGATTGAGGCCCAGCAACTGAATCGTAGTCAAACCAAAACAAGAGTGTATCATACCTTATGGCTGATTAAAGTTGATTCAACATTTTGTTGTAAGAGATAAGAATGAGGCTCCAAGGAGATGAAGAGGTACATCTCACCTCAAAGTCAGCCTGTCATGCTTGGTCATGATGCAATGTATACATGGGTGGTGATGGGTAGAGCACACTC
This sequence comes from Carettochelys insculpta, assembly GCF_033958435.1. Taxonomy (NCBI): domain Eukaryota; kingdom Metazoa; phylum Chordata; order Testudines; family Carettochelyidae; genus Carettochelys; species Carettochelys insculpta. Next base: position 56,272,658 of record NC_134140.1, read on the forward strand.
TGTACTCCACTGTTCATTGCTACTGGCTGCTAACTGCTAGAGCAGTAGCATAAGGCGTGATCAGGATAACAGAGACGAGATGAAGAAAGTGGAGATGTTACAAAAGCAGTGAATGACAGACACTTTCAGCTAGTAAGACACAGCTAAAGGGGGATACAGTAGAGGTCTATAAAATTATGTATGGTGTAGAGAAAGTGCATCGCGGTGTTCTTTACCCTTTCACATAACACAAGAACTAGGGATCACAATGAAATCAATAGGCAGCAAGTTTAAAACAAATGTAAATAAGTATTTCTTCAACACTACACACAGTCAAGCTGTGGAGCTCTTGCCTAGTCGATGTTATAAGGGCCCAAATTATAACAGGATTCAAAATAGAATCAGATAAGTTCATGGAACATACATCCATGAATGATTATTACCCATGATCATCAACAATGCAACCACATGCTCCTTCATCCCTAAGCCTTGAATTGCCAGAAGCTGGGAATAGGTATTATATAATGGGTCATTTCCCTGTTCTCTGTATTTCCTCTGAAACATCTGGCATCAACCTCTGTCAGAAGACAGGATACCAGGCTAGATGGACTTTTGGTCTGACTCAACATGATCATACTTAACGTTATGACCTCCCACTCATGACTCCCACATGCCTACAAATGATTTACAAGTGAGCTGCAAACTCCCCTTGGCTGAGTACGGAGTTGTTGGGCCCTTGGCTTGGTCACTTCCTGAACTGGAACCCTGTGGATCTGGTTCAATAATTTGGCATTTTAAGTGTGACTTGGCTGGAAGACAATCCCTTTCTGGAGAACCCAAGTCTAACTGTAACTGCTCAGGTCCCAAGCCAGCTTCCTTTGGGTGGGATCTTCAAAGGTCATTTACTTGGCTCTCTCCTGTGAAAACAGTGAGGCTCTTCCAAACCAAACAGAATATTATGGAATCACAATCTTCTTTCACAGAATAGAAGGTCCTGGACTCCTCTCCAGTGTCACTGTGAACTGCAAACAAAACTAAACCTGACCAAAGCATCTTCTGTGCCTCTCTGGCAAGGGAATTTAGTTGTCTTTCCCCATACAAGACCTTAGTATGCCCTTGTCCGAACTGTGCATGGGTCTGTAAGGTCTATTTTTTGCCCTTCCTACCCTCACCAACTTTGTAAGACATGATATTATCACATCATGCATTCTACATGTTGATACTTCTTAACTCCCTCTCTCCTGATTTTTTTTTAAATGACAGCCCTGTTCTTCTGTTTTAACTTTTCATCCTCTTGGGTTCTTCTTCCAGAACTCCAGCCCCCAAAAGTTTGGGAATTATGCAGTATACCATATGCAAAGATAAGGGGAAAAGATAAACATATTTGCAGATAGCACATTTATTATATTAGGTATTACCCTTAAAATACATTTCCCTCAAAACACCCCTGATATAATTCTGCTCCCCTTGAATGGCAATGGAAGTAGAGTGTAATAGTAACAGAGCTAAGTCAATACTGGTTGCTTTTGAAAAGTCACCCTTGAAAAAATAAAGAGAGGAACACACGCACTGCAAATTTGAAAGCAAAGAAACCACCAAATCATAATACTATGAAACAATGAAATTACTAGCAATGAGTTAAATAATTCTCTCCTGTTGTTTTATTTACGCCTTCTCAAAGAATGTCCTCTAAATTAGTAGGTATTTCTTCAATTAGAGACTGGGAAGAAGGGCTTCAACGTCTACGCTATGTTATTGCGTAAAATAGCATTTTCTCCAATGCTAGTTGACTGTCTGGGAGATTTGAGAATTGGACAGTTGATTTGTAGAATAGATAGATGAAGAAAATATTCTAATACATTATCACTATTTACAATGCAATTAGTTGGTCTTTCAAGATGAACAACTCATCTACATGAAAAGTTATAATCTAAGAAAACAAAAAAATGGACAGAGGATGTTGGCGTGATATAACATGCACATAAAGTCAGGCAAATAGTAAACATGCATATTATTTTCAAGATTTTGTTTCTGGACTAGGACTAATTGCCCTATGGCCCTCCACAGACACATGCTGGGGAATGGTAACAGGAACAGTTATTTTGATCAGACATATTCTAAAGTGATAATGACAGAGAAAATGCCAATAGGCAACAGCCTCTGGCCAGTACACTGATTCCATTAAGAATCTCCCTTCCATTTCATGTTTTTGCCCCACACATAATTCATCTAACTTGTGGTTAGATGAATAATTCTTTGTGTGCATTTGGCTAACTTGCCAGCCTGAACTGCTTGTCCTTGTCATGTCTGTGCAGTTTAATTGTGAAGAACAGTTGGATTTGCATCTGATTTGTCACACATTGTGTGCAGCTGAAAAGGATATTAGTCAATAGGGTTTTACTGGTCTCTGATCTCCACATAAGATAAGAAGCTGCCAAGCATCTTTGTAAAATAAAACGGTTCAGATGTTACATCCGAACAATGTATTATTTGTTTTCTTTGGACAGTAAACACCTTCCACATGAATTCCACAGTAATATTGCTATAAGATAGCTTCCTGACAGCCCTAGGAAGTCTATTGGCCCGGGGCCAACCAAGCTGACTTGACTCCAGGCAAGAATTATTTTTTATTCCAAAGGGCCAATATTTTCTCAGAATTTTGCCAGTGCCAAAGAAAGCACTTATCTGGAGTCTGTGCAACTCCATTTCCAACCTCTCTTACTTTATTTAGCTATTCATTTGGAAGAGTGGTCGTATGACATCATCAGCTGTTCTCAATTTACCACAGAGGGAAGGACTCTTCATTTCAGTGGGAAAAACTCCTGGGAAACTTGGTACCATCCATGATGTTGACCCTGATGGAATTACTCAAGACCCCTTTGTCAGTCTGCTTATCCGTAAGATAAGTGCCAGGCATATATGAACCAGAGGGATTGATGATGGGACTATTAGATTGGGCAGGTTTGCCAGTCTGATTTAAAGATTAAAAGTTCGTACCTTTCCCTCGGTCAACTTTAGTCCAGTGTGAGATATGCTCTGTTTGAGGTGGTTCTCAAAATCCCCACTGATTACACAGGCAACACTGTTTAGCGGCACTTATGGTTTGTTTATTTTTAGCAGCATGATGGCAGTAAACAAGTAAACACTGAGATACAACAAACACAAACTAAATGGTGTCGAGTTAGAGTAAGTATGTGGTTACAAACAAAATTCCCTTGATTAACTATTCTAACTCAGCCTGCTTAACTAACTATGATTATGGTTTAAACTTTTACTGAGAGAGAATATCCCATACTTGGTACCGCCTCAAAGTCCTCTGAAGTAAGACACACTCCACCCCACAGCCGGTGAGGGGAGATATGACAGTAGTAAGTACGAGTAGAGATTTTAAGATTGAAAAAGATGGGTACCAAGATAGATACAGAGATGAAGAATGTGCTCACGAGCACATGAGCCCTTTAGGTACTGGGCCCTCATCTTCGTCACACAACGAGGTATTTTGCATCACTGTACTTAACTTTTCCATTGCTGGACTTGAATTTGGCATCACTGTACTTAAACTGCCTTGATACCAAATGAGGCATCCCTTCTTTCGGAATTCAAGGATACCCAGATCTCACTGGCGAAATTAATTTAGGGTCTCTGTTTTTCACCAAGCATCGATGCATGGGGCATGATGCCAGTCCTTGTAGACAAATTCCGAGCAGAGGTCAGGAGAGCACCACAAAATGACATTAGATGACCTTTGGCCATACCTTTCGAGCCAGCATGGGGATGACCATTAAACCTTCCTGGCAATAGGGGTGTGTGTGTGTGTGTGTGTGTGTGTGTGTGTGAGAGAGAGAGAGAGAGAGAGAGAGAGAGATGGGCAGGGGTTTGAGCACAAAATAAGGTGGGAATCTGACATAAACATATACATATTCGTCAATGCATACTAACCTGACCTTTCATTTTACCATAAACAGGGAAAAAGCATAGACAAAAAGAAAAATAAGAAAAATTCCTTTGAAAAAAGCCCCTTCTTGCAGACTCCTGTACAGGTCACTTGTAGTTATTGCTCAAGTGGACACATAAAATAGGCCTACCTTTGGCCTAAATTGACGAGACTACAATTTATGCATAAGATTTATGGGATCAATAAATCCATTAGTTTAAGCAACTAATAGTTAATAGTTTAATCAAAGCTTCCTAAAACCAAATAGAAAGAAGATTTCAAAATCAGGGGTCCTTTCGAAAGGCCTCCATTTATATGGGCAGCATAAGCTTCAAAAGCAGCAATTTTGACTCATGCATGGCCACCATTATGCTAATGAGGTGCTGCATATTCATGTCACCACCGCTCTAGCCTCTTCCTAAATCCCTCATTAACACATTCCTTCCGAAAGGAGGGGACTAGTGTGGCCACAATCAGAACGATATTTGCCAATTTCAAAATATGCTATCCCCTATTTCAAAATTATTTTGAAATAAAGGTTGCTTTGTGGAGATGCTGGGATAGTTATTTCAAAAGAACAGTTTTTATTTCAAAATAACTGTGCTGTGCAAATGTCCCAAAGTCTTTGCAGCAAGTGTAAGGTTACAATATTTGAACCTACAAAAAAGAGGGCACCCCTGAGAGGGAGTGTATCTGTATCAGTCTCTTTCAACTCATGTTGTAGTAATGTACTAGAGTACATTAACGCAATGTGTACCATAGCTTATATGACACGAATTCAATGTGGGTTGGTACCATAGATTATATTACATTAATTCAATGTGAGTTGGTAGGTACTGATACAGATACATCTGATACATCTGATATAGATACATCCTTCTCTGAGGTGCCTACTCTTTTTTAAAGTTCAGCTATAATAAGCCTTAGCAAGTGGGCTGGGCTAATGCTTAAATGCTTTGCTTTGTTTCGAGAAAAAGTCTGATTTCCCAAATTTCTACATATTCAGGCACTTTCTAAAAAGCAGGATGTTTATATGGCTCTTTCTTGTGGCTTTTCTGGAGGGGTCAGAATAGTTCCAGAAGCATTGTCTTCTCTTAGGAAGACACTTTTAAATCTTCCTCACTCTAGATCCATTTTTTGAACTCCGAAGAACTGCTAGCAGCAGTGACACTTGGGGCCTATAAGTCTTTTTGTAAGACTGTCACAAATCTTGACAATTTTGCCACTTGGAGTGGTCTTGTTGGCCAACAGCTGTGAAGTAGAAATAATCAACTGATTTGGATGAGGCCACAGCATCATAAAGATTAGAGGTGAAATACTGAACATCCTATACCAGTTCTCGAAGCTATTATGTTTATATGGCAATTAATAACCTGTGGCTCATCTGCACCAGCTGATTTGGGCTTCCAGGGATCCGGTTTAGGGGCCGTTTAATTGAAATGTGAATATTCAGGTTAAGCCTGCAGCACCGTTCTGGAGTCTGGCCATCTTCCAGAGCCCTAATGTCTACACAGCAATTCAATAGTCTCTTAGCCCAACTAGCTGGCAGAGGCCAACAGCTGGTTTTTAATTGCAGTGTTGAGATACTCTTGGTCATTGAGGCTTAGCCTCACCTGTAGCTCAGGAAGTAAGACAGCAGATTGCAAAGATATCTGTAATCCAGTTTTGGGTGTTATTGATCCTGCTACCAATGATTATTAAACCAGACCACAGGCACCTGTGTCAGTAGAGGGACAACATAGGGCACTAGAATTCAACACCTCTTAACTCACTTAATGGCTAGGGAAACTTCAGCCCAGGTTTGCAACTGTTGGGAAGGCATGACCCCCTTGATAGACATATTTTGTGTGGCCAAATCAGGGATCGGTGGGTCAATGTTTTCTCTATTGTTTTCCATCCGTGGGTGGAATAAATATGGTTATGAGTGTGAAGGCATTGTGGATGTGCACCGCAAATAGAAACACATGCAGACAGCTGTGGGTGCTCTGCTAATCAGGTGGATGGTGCCTCAATCTGTCCTGGGCTGTTGCCCAAGTGTTCAGCTTGCAGGGAACATTGGTTGGGCTGGCACATGTAAATTTCATTCCTCCTTGGGCCATAACAGACTCAAGCTGATAAGTTTTATGGGATGCTACAAAGCTATTCTTTCCTCTCTAATATTTTGCAAGGGGTAGGAGAACATTATTGAAGGGGAAAATTGTTTTGACCTTTAATTTGTCTATTTTATTGGGAGTGGACCAGGTAGGATGGAACTGTTGCAGTCCACTTACCGTGAAACCAGCTTTTCGTATCATTGTTTTAAATTATGCCAGGCCTGCCTGGAGCAAATAGATAGTGCCTCCTTTTATTGTGTAAATCCAAATAAAATGTGTTTGCCTTTTTATGAAAGAGCAGCAAAACCAACAACATTTCCCCTTATGCAGTTCCCTTATAGAGTGCACAAATGCAGTGTGTTCAGCAGTATAGTACTTATTTAATTTCAGCAAAAATATGTATAGAATTTCCCACTGTTTGTAGAACATCATTTTGCAGGCTCAGCCAGCTCTAAGGTACAGCAGAGTGGAAAAAATGCTGGCTCCACTGAAAAAATAAAAAATATAAAGCATGGATTTATTGTCAGCAGGACAAGTCAGTCACTCTTTCCACAGCTGCTTTCCCACCTGGAGGCGTGCAGTAAATAAACTCATTGTAAATGTCCACAAGCCAAAGAGGTAGGTAACTATTCCATCAAGGCACCACAAATACGAAAAGCTGAGATTATAGCAGTTTTACCATTGAAGTATTGAAGCATAAGAGGCCTTCATGTTCAAAAACTTATTGATTTTGATTGTACCCATTCAGCTAACACAAAGTATTCTTTTCCACCGCCCCCAACTTAATCAGCATCTTCTTTCCATTACCTTGACTGTCACCTGAATCAAGAGTAGCATTTATGCTGCTTTGCAGCACTATCTTGGATCTCGTATGAAGAAAAAACACCTAATCACCTGGGAGATTTTCTGGAACACAGACTATGGAATTGGGTCCTTTGGGTCTCCTTTGTATGCTTGTCTGCCTGTCTTTGGTATGCAATGTGTTAGATATTTGGAATGACTGCGAAAAAACATCTCCTTCCTTTGCTTCATTTTTTTCACTTGTTTTCCAGTTGTTTTCCTCTAATATGCTCGTATTCTGTTTAGACAAGTGTGTGAAATTTTCCAGTAATTATCACTTCACCCATTCTGTTTGCCACTGTTTGCTTTGCTTGTCATGCCATGTAAATTGCTAAATACAATACAACAATTAGCTTTCTTTGGGTTGTTTGTGCAATTGTCACTTAGCTTATTTTAATGTTCATTTGTGTAATGCAAGAAGTGATCTCAGCTGCTTTTTTTGGCTTCCCTTTTGTGAAGGATAGTGGTTCATTATATTAAAGGTGGGCATCAATTTCCAATTATTTTTCAGTTGTTGTCATTACTTTTCTTCTTCTTGCAACTTCCCTGCTATTCCTTCTGTCTCCGCAATGAAGTGTACCCATCATTGTTGCTACTACATGAGATGCGAAGTGAATGCAAAATCTGTCCCCAGTCAAGTCTTTACAGCTTTATCATAACTCTGGTTTGGCTTTTAGTTTTATGCATGTTTGGCTTCCCTGTTCTCATTTTCCAAATGCTATGAAGATTAAAGTTGAAGAAAAAATAGATTTTACTAACTTTAACTAAACTTCAATACATAGATTACATAGCAAGATTATGTAAGTTTGCTATTATTAGAATGTATCAATAATAGACATTTACCATCATTTTTTATTGCCTCACACCTGTGCAAAGAGAGCATCACATGCTACCAAATGAGAATCAGAGCATTTTTCACCCATTTAGCACGCATATATACAACTACAAAAGGTGCAAGGCAGTGGCCAATCTAAGGTGGTTTCCACTGTTTTATATTTGGAAATTAGATTTTCACATAACAGCAAGAATCAGTATCAGGGGTCAGCAACCGCTGCACGTTTTTGCAGAGTGGCTCGAGAGCTGATATTCAACTGCGTGCGAGGTGGGAGCTCAACCTCACCCCTCGTCCCCCATGCAGCCAGGAACTTGCTCAAAGCCATGTCGTTGGTGGATTAACAAAAGACTAGCTAATGCTGCCAACCACCACCAAAATGGTAAAGCTGTGCATCTTTACTTATTTATTAATGAAGCTGTTGTAAGTAGGATATTAGTGACTTTAGAAAGTATCACTGGCACTTGGACAGTACATACAGGGCAAAAGGTCAAATTTCAGTACTCCTCCTTGGAAAGATTACTGACTCCTGAAATAGATGTTGGTCTCATCTTTCTCCTTTAGGGCATCTAGTCCTCCCTCCTCGAATGCCAGGGAATGACTGAAGTTTCTCTGTGCAGTAGCCTTTTAATATGGCCCAGCCTGGCCCTTAACTGTCTGTGTCTCTAAACCTTCTCTCAGTTGGCTGTTTCTACAAGCCCTTTCTATTTGGTTGGCTTCTGTGCATCCTCCCTGGTTTGCTACAAACCCCTCTTCTGCCATCGTGGAGCAGATGTCAACCACATTGGGCTGTAAAGGATCATCACGGTATACATGCATGTCTCTCTCACACCTTGGAAATGTAATGTGGAAGACTCAATGTAAAAGCTTCAGCAAGGTCACAAGGAAATGTTTCTTTGCTCTTCAAACTCTCACAGGACCATAGACACTAAAGTACAGATCCCTAGGGTCAACCTGGCTCTGACCTGAAAGGCATTTTGAATGGATAGATTAGTACATCTCTGTTGTCTTTAACAATCATGGATAGTAAGTCACTCTTACTCCTTTTCCCTAATTAACAAATCTTTAGATAGTTTACCACAGGAATAGCCACAGGCATAGTCTTTGGTACAAGATCTAGGGCAGGGGTCAGCAACCTGCAGCGCCACAGTCATATGCTGCTCTTTAAGTAGCCATCAGTGGCTCCGAGCACTGCCTCCGTAGAGCCTCTTGCAGCTCCGGAGGCTGCCGCCACTTAAAGAAAAAAACTAAATTCAGTTGCCCAGCATGAGACCAACTGAATTTAGTTTTGTTTGTTTAAGCAGCCGCCGCCTCTGGAGCCACTGAGCAGTCAGCTGGGGCAGGGAGCCCCGGGAGTAAAAGCCTCACCAGGGCAGGACCCACCCCATGTGGGTGAAGGCTAAACCAGCAGGAAAACAGGGACGACGGGTGACCAAGCCTGCCCCTGCCAGAGCCGTGGGACCCACTGAGAAGGTGGGAGGGCGCAGCAAAGGAGCTGTATGTTCTGAAGGGAGGAAGGAGAGGTTGGGGCTCAGAGGCGTTAAGCCTGGGGATGGAGGTAACTGAACTTTCTAACTCATACAAAACATTGTGCGTGCACTGTTATTCAAAGAGAGGTGACCTAAAGTATGGTCTGATGTTATTTATTAAGGACTGTCTCATATTCACATGCATTGTGGCTCTTGATTTTGTAAGTGAATTTGAAAATAAAATGGCTCTTCTCACTATTTCAGTTGTGGACCTCTGATCTAGGGTGACTAGTTTTTGGGGACTGGAAGTAACCTGAATAGTTTGTGATTTTTGCCGTAAGTGAGCATTTATCACTAAGTCCAGCTTACCAGAGTGGCAAAGGAGACTGACTGACAACAGCTTAAGGGAACGGTCTAATTCCATGGTAAGTGTCCTCTACATCTACAGAAGAGGGAAAGGTGAATAAAGAGAAGTAACAATCTGAACTTTGAACAAAACAGAAAGGAAATATGGACCAATTTAAATTTTTGAATACAGTCCTTTCAAGTCAACTCCAATACTTCAATATCCAACGCTTTAATGACAACTCCAACGTTTATATCATTACCTTATAGCCATGTTTCTCAAATTGTGGGTCCCAACCCCCTGGGGGGTTGTGAGCATCTTAGAGGGGTCGGGGGGGTTGCAGCTGGATTTGGTTTTTCTCTTGCAAAAATGTGTAAGTCAGAGTCTGGCTTTTACCCCACATTCTGCAGCCAGTGAAGAAGCAGAAAGGTAAGTCCTGGGGAGAGGGCTGTGGTTGGGGAGGGTTAAGCCTGGTGGTGGTTTGGGGCCAAAGGAGGAGGAAGCGGGGGCTAAGAATGGGATTCATTAGGGCTGAAGGGGAGCAAGGGGTAGCGCTGAGGTGGAGCACGCATGGGGGTGGTGAGCCGGAGCCCTGCTCAGGTGCTGAGCTGGGCCATGGGGGGTTTGAACTGGGGCTGCACACAGGGGTTTTGAACCAGGGCAAGGGGTTGAACTGGAGCCGTGTGTGGGGGGTTTAAACCAGGGTGGGAGGCGAGTGAACTGGAGGGTTCATGCACAGGGGGTTGACCTGGGGTTGGGAGATTACACTGGGGCCACATGTGTGGGGTTTAAACTGCGGCAGGAGAATGGAACAAGGGCCGTACATGGGGGGTTTGAACCAGGGCAGTGGGGTTGAGCTGGAGCTGTGCGTAAGGGGTGGTGAGCCGGAGCCAGAACTGGGTGTGGGGGTGGGTTGAGTCAGAGACATGCATGGATGGCGAGCCGGCAGAGGTTTGAACTGGGGTTGGGGAAGCTGATCCAGAGCCGCGGCTGACGGGTGGTGAGCAGCAGCCAGAGAAGAGGTGGGAAGTGAGCTGGAGCCATGTGTGGGTGGTGAGCGGTGCTGGGGTAGGGCTGAGCTGGGGCTAGAGGGAGTGAGATTTTGAGTTGCGCTTGACTTGCATTAAGTCAAGTCACACACAACTGGAAATCATGCATTTCGAGGGTTTACTGTAGAAATTGGTGATCAGCCACGTAACAGCAGGGTCACATACTCAGGGTCGTGTAAAAAGATTAGCTTTACTCATGGAGCAGTGAGGGTGGGGGAGTCACACAAATCCATTTAACTTTTCAAGGAGTCGTGGTATCACAAAGTTTGAGAACCCCTGCCTTATAGTACTTTAAGAGTTAAATTTATTGTTTTATTATATTTAATTAGTTTTTTTATAGCAAAATCACATTAATATTGCATGATCACAAGAGAAATAGCTCTCCATATAAACTACATCAGCAGCAGGCTAAAAATAGTTCCACTGTTTACACAAAAATGTTCCAAATTTTTCAAGCAGCTGTTTCTTAGCCACATATAATTTCATATAAATTTAGTAAGACAGGTTGCCAATGAAACCATTGGAATGAAATATAATATTAATACAGCTATATAATAAGTAATGTGCCCTAGCATTTTAAAACAGGATTTAAAAACGTTAAACATAGGGGTGGCCTACAGGATATCATATATCAGAGTAATAAGTTAAATTACACACTTGTATTCTTTTCATGGCAGATATTGCAAAGGCCTCAGCTGATTATCTTTCCCAGATAGAATGCTCTTAGGCTATGGATACACGACAGAGATATGGCAACAGAACTCACTGTTGGAAGAGATCTTCTGACAAAACTTCTGTTGACAGAGTGCAGCCGCACAAAAAAGCAGATCAAAAAAACCAACCCATTCTGTCAACAGGGTGTGGCCGGACTTCCTGACACTCTCTGGACAGAATGGCCAACCAGAAGCACAGCAGACAGGGCTGCCTGGTAACCCAGAAGCTCTGTCGACAAAGAACCCCCGGGAGCGTTCACATGGGTTTTTTTGTTGGAAGATTCCCTTGAAAAAGGCATTCTCCCTCATGGGGGGAGACAGAAGGCTGCCAACAAAAGTGCATTTTGTGTGTGGACTCTACATGAGTTTTGTGTCCAGCACGCTGGTTTTGTCAGCAAAACTCTCTAGTGTAGACGTAGGGTTAGAGAGGGAATAATTTCTCCTTCCTCCCGCTTTCCCCACGTATGGTCTAAAGCTATGTCTAGTCTGTTGGGTTTTCAGGCACATCTACACTGAAAATACTTTCTGTCAACATACTAGCGACAGAACTCAGCACTTTTGGCAACAGATTTTTGCCTTTCCCCCACGAGGCAGAATGCCTTTCTTGACAGAATCTGTTGACAAAACTGAAGATTGGACACTCATGGGGGGCCTTTGGTTGACTGCCAAGTCCTCCATGGTGCCAGCCAGATGGCCAGTGGGGTGTCCTGTCCACTACAATCACAGATTTATGCTCTCTGCCTCTGGCTGCTCTTAAAACTACAGGGAGACCAGGGAACCCTGTGGCAGGAAACTGATGGTGTGCATGCAGCAAAGGCACCACATTGTCTGCTCACAGTTGCACAGGCACTCCCTTTTGAGCAAGGGATGTCATATGGTTTACAGCCAAGCACCACATGACCTCCCTCTGGCTCCTCCAGCGAGCAGGGAGAGGACTCCCAGGACCCATCCTGGGGAACAGGGAGGCAGGCCCCATTCTGGACTGAGGACAAAATCAGGGACCTGTGGGGACTGCGTACAAGGTGGCTATCTTGCTTCACCCTGCCGCCAAATGGTGGAATGCCCTGGGCTACAACCAGGTTGCCACTGCCCTGGCAGCATGCAGCCACCCTGCTTGCACATTGGAACAGGTGCATACCAGAATCAAGGAGCTGCACCAGGGCTGTACCTGGGCCCAGGACTTTGCAAGGAGGTCAGGGGCAGGATGATCAAGCTGTTCCTATTACAAGGAGCTGCACCACTCCAGGAGCACCCTGAAAAGGTCCAAGGAGCCCCCTCCCTGCCCCTCCACCCGAGCAGAAGGTGCACCCAGAGAAGCAGCAGCCTGGGACCCAGCCAGAGCCCAGAGGGAGATGCTGCCTCCCTGTCCAGCGATGGGCCCCTAGTCAGGCTTCTCCTCCAGCCAGGGCACCTGCAGGGCATCTCTGGGCCTTTTCAAGGGATCTTCTGGTGAGTACTGCATGGGTCTCACACATCACAGGGCACTGGGGGCAGGTGCAGGAAGGACATGCCAGAAGCCTTGCCAGGCCAGCTCAGGTGAGACCCCAGTCTGTGGGCCCAGCACATGAAGGCTTGTGCAAGGCAGTGTGTTCCACCTGTTCTGACCACTCAGCCTCAGGGCATGGGCAGTGGCCTGCTGCCAGCCCCATGTAAGGCTGGTTGAGACCTAAGGCCTCGGGGGAGTCACGTGCATGTGCTATGGCTGGGAGTGGGACAGCTGCATGGGTGATGGCCCAACCCCAGACACACAACAAGGGAGTGTGGCTGTCAGCTCGCGGGCACACCCACAAGTAACACTTACCCCGTGGACAGTGCTTTGAGCTGCACGTGTGTGGAGGGCCCTGGGGGGAACCAGCCTGTGCTAGGCCCACCTGCCACCCATGCAGGGACCCCACCATGGCTGGACAGCCCCCCCTTGACCAACGGCCCATCGGGTGAGGCAGTGTGACGGTACAGGACCTGGCCCTGTTTCCCAGAGTGCCACAGACCCCCCCATGAAGCTGGGCCTACCTTTGATTCCAGGACATCCTCATTCCCTGGCTTGGATGTCGGGGCTGGTGACAGAGAGGGGTTTTGCCAGCAGAGGCACATATACTTGGCCTGTTTGCTGCTGGCACCCCTTCTATCGGCAGCAAGATCTTGCTCAGCTATGCTAATGAGCTGCAAAATATGCTAATGAGCACCCATTTGCTATTGTGAGACTACTCATTAGCACAAAGCTACCAGCAGGATATCTCTGGGTAGACCTTGCCATAAAGCGGACTGTTGACAGTCTCGACAAAACTCTGGGTTTGTCTACAGTGTTATCCCTTGATAATTTGAAGAATAATGCTTCTGTTGATAGAAGTGCAGTGTAAACACTTTTGTTGACAGATGGGGCTTCCAGTTCACCTGGAAGTCCTGTTTGCAGAGCTTCTACTCAGCCATTCTGTCAACAGAAGGCAGGGCAGTCCGGCTGTGTCTACCCTTGCATTCCTCTTTCGAAAGAGGCATGCAAATGAGGGAAATTGAAAATGCAAATGAGGCGCAGATTTAAATATCTGGCACCTCATTTGCTATTCTTATTTCAAAATAGTTGCTTTCGAAAGAAGAAAACCAGTGTAGACTCTCTCTTTCAAAAGTAAACCCCCTCTTTGAAAGAATCCTTCGTCCCTTTTTTTACATGGGAAGAAGGATTCTTTTGAAGACAGGGTTTACTTTCGAAAGAGCAGTGTCTACACTGGTTTTCTTCTTTCAAAAGAAACTATTTTGAAATAAGAATATGCAAATGAGGAACCAGATATGTAAATCTGCGCCTCATTTGCATTTCAATTTCCCTCATTTGCATGCCTCTTTTGAAAGAGGAATGCAAGTGTAGACACAACCTCTGGCTGCTCCCTATCAACAGAGCAGATTGCTCTGTTGATCTGCTTTTGTGTGTAGATGCACTCTGCCAACACAATTTGTGCTGATACAACTCTGCTGACAGATGTTACTGTTGAGAGACGCTTCTAGTGTAGATGTACCCTATACAAAAAGGTAGATGTTATTTTAACAGATGAGAGGAGGAAAACATTATTCTTTTACATGCCCAGGAAGTAAAAAGCAAGAGAACTTTAAGCTCTTGTATTCCCAAAATAAAAGAAAAATTACCTGAAATTTAGATGATCAGAAAAATAGCTCGGAAAGGGGAAATTTGCACAGTAAATATTGATTTTCTAAATTAAGAACAAACTATACATGGTTTGTGTGCTTTTTTATGAAAAGTAAACATTTTCAATAGCATTATCTGGGGAAAGTTTCATTTGTTGAATCCAATTTTCCATCAGCCATAGTTGAAAACCAAAATTAGAATTGTCATCCTGATTCCTCTGTGAGTGGGAGGTCAAAAATGGTCACCTCATTTCCAGGAACTCCCTACAGTGGAAGTATTTTTATGTCCTTTCTCTCCAGTTTCCATTCTCCTTTTAAGTGAAAAGATTGGGCAAAATATACACAGTACATGCAAGCATTTATTTTCTTTTGTCCTCATAATTTTTTTTTTGGTTCTGCATTTGTTGTCTTTTGTTTAAACCTTTCCTATTTCTGGCAACTTTTGTATCAAACTATGCAAGAAGTTACCTAAATTAAAAGATGCTATTTGCAAGGCACAGGATGAGTTATGTTTTGGGGGGGATTATAAGACACCTAGTTATACACATCTAATTTTGATACTAAGCCTGTGTTAACTGTGGATAGAAAAGTTGCTTGTGAAACCCACGTAAATTATAAAGGTTACCTAATGGTTTCCTTTCTATTCCCTTGTTTGCAGCAATTAATGCCTTTGTGAAAACTTCGGGTTTGGAGCTTGGTCTCTGTTTAAAGGTGAATTTACAAGGTTGCATGGGTAAAGATTGCTTGATATGAAATGAGATGCTGCTCTAAATAACATGAGCAGTAGACATATGAAATCGGATTTCATTTCAACTAGTTAAGTGACTTATATTCTCATTTTTCATAAAATTATCGGAGTATTTGAGACACAAATTAGTAAATGACTCTTAGTTGCTCACATACATTTAACATTGTGTTAGCATCTGAATTTAGACTCTAAGATTGTGTCTAGATTGCCTAGAAATGTTGGCAAAAGATCCATCGATTGTACAATGCTTTTCCGTATCTTTTGCCAACAGCTTTTTTGGGAGAGGCTTTTCCAGCATTTGGCCTGTCCACATGGGGCCAAATATTCGCAAAAATCCTCCTGTCAAGACAGCCCTTCTTCCTCTTGAAATGAGGTATACAGGAATATCGACGGACATACGCTCTGTTGATAGTTTTGTTGACAGAAGCCTGTGAGCTAGACTTAACCTAAAGGTTCAGAAATGATACTGCCATGGTGTTTGGAATCAGAATTATGAATGAGTAATGTTCTGAAAAGTTTTTTTTAATAATGAAATTATATACTGAAATTTGACTGTTTCCATTCATACTCAAAGAGTTTAGGACAGCATGGCTGCGTCTACACGTGCACGCTACTTCGAAGTAGCGGCAGTAACTTCGAAATAGCGCCCGTCACGTCTACACGTGTTGGGCGCTATTTCGAAGTTGAAATCGACGTTAGGCGGCGAGACGTCGAAGTCGCTAACCCCATGAGCGGATGGGAATAGTGCCCTACTTCGACGTTCAACATCGAAGTAGGGACGTGTAGACGATCCGCGTCCCGCAACATCGAAATAGCGGGGTCCTCCATGGCGGCCATCAGCTGGGGGGTTGAGAGATACTCTCTCTCCAGCCCTTGCGGGGCTCTGTGGTCACCGTGGGCAGCAGCCCTTAGCCCAGGGCTTCTGGCTGCTGCTGCTGCAGCTGGGGGTCCGTGCTGCATATACAGGGTCTGCAACTAGTTGTTGGCTCTGTGGATCTTGCACTGTTTAATGAAAGTGTGTCTGGGAGGGGCCCTTTAAGGGAGCGACTTGCTGTTGAGTCCGCCCCGTGACCCTGTCTGCAGCTGTGCCTGGCTCCCTTATTTCGATGTGTGCTACTTTGACGTGTAGACGTTCCCTCGCTGCGCCTATTTCGATGTCGGGCTGCGCAACGTCGAAGTTGAACATCGACGTTGCCAGCCCTGGAGGATGTGTAGACGTTATTCATCGAAATAGCCTATTTCGATGTCGCAACATCGAAATAAGCTATTTCGATGTTGGGTGCACGTGTAGACGTAGCCCATGACTTACTCAATCTACCCAGCTAACCATCACATTTCAAGACATATACCTTGTAGAGATGCTATTTCCTAAGACTCAATTATGCAAATTTATTCCTACTGAAATCCTCTTCCCTGTGCTGATGAAGACATTTAATTATTCTGTCCCCATAAAGCAATTGTTAAATAACAAATGCCCAGTTTCCTTGATAACATTTTCTCTTTTGGATGCAATGATTTTAAAGATCTCTTAATTAAATATTGGTCTTTCCAAGCTGAGTTAGCTATTAAATCTAATTCAGCTATTCTAAATGTAGGTAAGAGAGGTTTTAAATAAGAAAAAAAGTGTTTACGTAGACCAAAATTCTGTCCAACATTTCTGCAGCTGTGCAGTAAGGGGGAAAAGTGAGATGTAAAGGACACAGACTGTGCGAAATGGTGCTTGGCATAATCTGCAGAAGGACTGATGAGGACTGCAGTCTGTGTGTTCAGGGACTGCTCCCTAGTTACTCCTTTAGGCCTGGAGGCTCATGACTCCCTAAAAGGGGCTGTGATACTCTGATAGTACATGGAGTTATGTCTCCAAGCACAGCTGCATGCTGTACAGCTGGAGTAAGTTGTATCCCTGAAAAGTTTGTAGCAGTTTCTGAGCAATGTTTTACACTACAATCCATTAGGTGATGAGCTTTTGTGGGGCAGACCCACTTCAGCTCTGGAGATAGTGCTGTACTGGAAATGGCATGAATATTTTATAACAGAGATACAGAAAAAAAACCTGAAATAAAAACTGACAAATCACATACATAGGATGGAGAGGGGAAGGGTGGGGAGGAGGGGAGAGAATTACTAGCTGTAAGTGTCCTGCCTCAGAGCACTATGAATATCAAAGAGGGGGAAGCTGTCTTAGTAATATGTAAGGTGATTGCTATCTCTATTAAAGCCAAGTGTCAATGTATCGAATTTGAACATAAATTGCTATTCACGTTTCCCATGAAAGCTCATCACCTAATAAATTATTTTTTCAGTCTGAATCCTAACAAAACAAAAAATCAGTCATGTAGCACATTAGAGACTAACATGGCCACCTCTCTGTTACTGTGATCCATGTCAGAGTTTGTAATGTTTGAAAGCTTTCTGAATGCTTTTGAAAACATATTGGGAATGGATATTTGATGTTCCATTCGGTCATACTAACTGGAAGAGATTTTCATTCATGGGACTTTCATCTTCCTCAGTCGTATCTATAGAGAAGAGTCTGCATCTTGCTATCAACTTTTTTACCTAACAGCCACTGTACAAATTTTTTCCATAAATCTATATCTCTGGGAGGTGCCCTGGTACTCTTACATAGAGCTTTCCCGATATTTTCTTCCATCCAGGGTGGTGTTTCCCTTCTTTGGAGAGACAGCAGCTGTACTCAACTTGAAAAATGGGTGGAAGGATAGTTTTGCCTCCTGGTATTGCTGCTCCAATGGAGATATAATCCACCAAAAGTAAAAGGCCAGGTTATGCAACCCAAGCTCATGAGGCAAAGTACCTTGCTTTGCAACTAGTCCCCACCCCCCAAACTCCTCGATTTCAGTGGAACTGGTCACAAAGTAATGTTCATGCAATATGAAAAACAGGCAGCAACTCTGATTCTAAGATCGTAAAAGGTAGCTACATAATGCCAGTTTCATGGTTTCCATCTCTTTGTGAATGTAACATTTAACGAGTGCCTGGAATGAGCTAGGAAGACTATGAACATAATAATATGTTTTTAGGGAATTAAGGAGTGTACCATGACACATACAACGATAAACCAAGTGTTACCTTTCGTTAGCCACCCTTGTAGTCAGTATTTTCTGACTTTCTGCTGCTTAATTTTGCAACATTAATGGTCTCATAGGCTATGTCTCCACTACAATGAAGTTTTGAAAGACTATCTTCCTGAAGATACCTTCCAGAAGATTGTCTTTCAAAAGAGCAGTTCTACACACAAAAAATGTGCTCTTTTGGTTGCTCTCCTTCAAAAGAGAGTGGCCACCCAGCCCTGGCTGCTCTTTTGAAAGAACAGAGCAGCAAATACCGAGGTATACAATGCACTGGATACCTACCAGAGGGTCCCTCGAGGAACTTGGTGTAGGTCCTAGTCCAGGGTGGGAGGCTGGATGACCCCAAACACAGGGCAATGACTTCTGCGGATCCCTCCTAATTGGATGTCCAATCCTGCTTCTGGTCCTAGGGGTGGTCTAGCCTGAGAGTCCTGGCAGCTCCTCCACCTCCAGCTGGGGCTCCAACTTGGGCCTCACAGTGTCCAGAATCATGCTGGTGGGGGGGAGGGGGCCTGTATTTGTGGCCCCAAGGAGTCTGTCCAATTCCTCATCATGGGGGCAGCTGGTAGGTGCTGCCCATAAGTAGCCGGCCACATCCCTGACTCTCACATAGGCCTGCTGCAGCTCCTTCAGCTTTGACCTTAATTGGTCCAGGTTGTTGTGGGGTGGGGGATGGTCTGGTTAGCCAGGCCAGTGGCCAGATGGGCAAAGGCTGTGTCCTTCCAGTTTCTGCCAGATGTCTCCAGCAGGATCTCCTCATCCCCCATAGAGGCCAAGGAGGTCCTGCAGCTCTTCTTGGTGGCCTGGGCAGCCTCCTGTAAGCCTTCTGTTGGCTCATTGTGGGGGGGGGAGGGGGATAGTGTCCCTCAGGGGCACAGGGATCCTGGCTGCTGGCCAAAGGAGTGGTGGGATTGCTTGTTGCAGTGGAGAGGTGGCAGGAGGGCATGCTGCTGCAAACTCATGCCTTTGCGTCTGCCAGCAAGCTCTCAGCTTCCTGCCAGGGGGTTTCTGGGTTGGTGAATCTTTAAACACACCCAGATGCAGGGGGCATAGAGCTCCACTTGCGCTGGCCAGGACATCTCCACTTGCCAGCTGACTGGTGCCATGGAAGGCTGCTCTTTTTCAAAAGAGTGGCCTGCAGAGCATCTACTCACATTTTCTTTTAAAAGAGGCTTTTGAAAGGAGGTGCTGTTCCTGATCCAGGAGGGAAAGAGTGCTTTTGGGATAAGTGTTGTGTTCTTTTGATTTACTTTCAAAAGAATGCCATTTGGGTGAGATATTTCGAAAGAGCCCCTTCTTCCGAACAATAATTTGAAAGATCTTGCAAATGTAGACATGGCCATAAAATAGCTTATTTTTGCCTGAATAAGTAAATAATATGGTGAAGGAGCAACAAAATCCATTTTCAGTTTAAATTAATATTACCTTTTTAACCCTTATTTTAAATTTAATCTTTCAGGGTGATCCATACACGTGAAAAAATATTAAGCTACAGCCTATTAATCCTACTAAACACCCTCAGTTCCCTGCTTCATAAAATACAAATAAAAGGTAAAGCTTCGAGAAAGAGAGAAAGAGCAGAGAGTCACTGGAAGAAATATTTTATATGAGAAATTTGAAAACATATTCTCAGACCAGATATATTTTATTGTCACCAAACTCTTTATCACTGTTTATTTCATACACTGAATATACACTCAACATACCGTCAGCACAATAGGATGCAGCTGAGAAAGTGGGATACAACTCAGAGCTAAATTAATTAGAAAGGGGAGTGAGATGCAGAAACAAGAATTAGAAACAAAATATGTAATATATGTACATTTGTGTTTTTGTTGTAGTCATGTTTGTCCTAGGACATGAGAAGACAAGATGGGTGAGATAACACATTTCATTGGGCAAAATTCTGTTGGGGGAAGAGAGAGAGACAAGCTTTAAAGCTGTTTAAAAACAAACTAATAGAAAATCTCAAACTGGAATAAACCATAGCTTAGATACACTTGCAAAGTTTATTCTGTCTTTGAGTGAAGATTTCAATCCAAGTACATAAAGTTCAGAATACCACTGGAAATACTTTAAACACATCCTTAAGTATCACTGCCTAGGTCGCTTTTCTGAAACTGGACATAAAAATGAATAATGATACTGCCCGTGCCTTAACAGAACATTTTGATAGGCCCATATTGAAAACATTTTCTTCTCTCTGCCAGCAGAGATCTTGCCACTTCCTTATATAAAACCACCACTTGCATAAATGAGTGATGGCATGTCATGACTGAAATAGACTGCTAAAAATGAAAATCTACATCTTAGCAATTATTAATAACATTGTTAAATTTCTCAGATCAATGAATCTGAGGAATTAATCTGTTTTGATGTCTGTAGACTATTATTAACAAAACAGGTAAAATGAACACCACGGTGCTAATAGTGATATATAATGGGTCGATAATTGTGTGCAAATACTTTGACATACTTCAGCACTGCGCAATTAACGTGAAAATTTTTCAACTGCAATTAGTCAGTCAAGTCCTGTAGCAACTAATGGGAATGTTTACACCCTCAAGCACGCTCGCACAAAATTTAAATTGGTTTAATATATCCAAGCCTGGGAAAACACAATATGTGCTTATGTGACATTTACTCATTTTACAATGTAACAAGAGAGCAGTGTTCAAGCAAATTAAAAAAATAAATAAATAAAATAAAAAAACCATCACCGACAAAAATTCACATTACATTGCAGAAAGTACCACTGAAATGATACAAGGCTTTTGATGACATCACAGTTCAAGCTATAGCACATATACAGCGCATATGTTCAGGGACATGTGTTCTGTTTAACACGGCTGAGTATTAAAGATTCAGAGTATTAACACATAGTTTTAAAGGAATTTGAGGAGGGGGCAAAGGGTGATGTAAAAGATTGGGTGCAAGAATATGAGGCTTGGAGAGAAAGGTAAATCTACAAAAAACCTGAATTAAGTAAGCAAGTAATAATAATAATAATATCTCTGACAAATCATATGTTTAGCACAAGGTGATTCTATGGGCACATCACAATGAGAATGCTTTTGAATTCACGGTTCATAAAGAAAGAGCCAGATATTTACTCACATTTTTTTTCCGGATACTTCTTCCTACACAGCTTCTCTGGCGCTAGAGAACAAATGTATAATTTGGAGGATTTGAGCCTGTGACAGGTTAATTGTTCCATAATGGAGTGTAAAGGGTTATAATAATCCTGGGAGAGGACTTGTCCCAGGAGTCAATCAGGAGAGGGTTTGAGACAGCCAATCTGAGCCTTCTGGGGCTGTATAAAAAGATTGGCTGACCAGAGGGAAGTGACTTTCTCTCCAGCTCTGAGGCAGATGGAGTGAGTGGCTGAGGGAAGGAAAACTTGGACAGAATCATGCTGAGGAAGGGCAAGAGGGGCTGGGGAGCTCCAGCTTGTTGAACCTCCAAGCCTTATAACAAAGGCCTGAGGAGATATTAGGTCTGCATAGATGGAGCCGGGGAAGGAGCAGCCTCCTTGGTGTATTATGTGTGAGACTTGATACAGGAGGTGGCCTCTGAGGATGACTGCCAGGTTGGGTCCTCTGGTTAAGTTAGGCAGAGGAGTGAGTGCCTAGCTGGAGAATTTTGGCAGGGCTCAATGATGTCAAGTAGCTTTGTGTATGCCTTCTCGTAGAAACATAGATACCTTGTGGAGTTTATTGGCAGGAACCCAGATGCCCGGGTATTTTGGTGCCTTCTGGATTAGGCAGCAAGAAAATAACAGACCTAAATGTTGATTTGAGGTATCTAAATTACCATTTTAGGGACTTAAATTGATTTGACGCTGTAGTCAATTGTGTCCAATTTATGCTAAAGTCATCAACACCTGCTACTGTGGTGCTAACCAGCATCTTATAATTGCATAGTTAGATTTTGGGGAGTTATAAATCAGAGATCAAATTCATGAGTAAGAGGCAACATCTTAAGTCTTATATTTTATCATGCATTTTGGATAATTTTGATAATCTTAAAAAAAGATATCTGACATCATCAAACAAATTGCAAGTCTCAGAAATACTGTTTTGGTTAGGCTGGAAAAGTAGGTTTTCGGTAGTGGCTTTTGTCAGGGATCCTTGCCAATTCTAGCACTCCGAGTGCAGAAAGTGGGGTCCCACAAAATCTTTGAAACACCTTGCCTATACACAGGCTTTACTTCAAAATCTCCCAGGGTCACAGATCCCCTGGACCCTGGAAGGTATCGCTACCAGCACAGCAGTACTTGGAGACCCCTTTAAGCCAGGCGGGCATACTGGGGAATGCTCCCGTTGGTAAAACTCCAACCCCATTCTCCCCTCCCGTGACACTTAATAGCTATATGGCTGATGGACACAGAAAGACCCTTCTTGGGACACAGGATGAGATCAATTGCTTAAAAACAGTGATTTGCTGACAAAACAAGAGGAAAGTAAATCATGAGTTGCACGCAGAGAAAAATATTTCCTTGGGAATCAGCTTAAAAGTTACAGGGGAAAAATCTCAGGTCAAGTAACAACACAAAAGAGAAAACCAGAGCATCCATTCCAAACGTATTCAAAATAACCAAAACCTGATCACATCTAACTATACATTTCTCTTTTGCTTACATCCCAATGGCTGGTTGGGAGACAGTTTCTCCCCTGGACTTTCTCTCTGCTGTTCTGCAGGCAAAAAAAGCTGCAATTGTTCTCAGTTTAAACAAAGCTACTTCACTCCCATCAGCTCACTTGTACTCACGAGAGATTAACCCCTTCCCTGCACTCATTCAGGACAGCTTCTAGCAATGTAATCTCTTTCTTAAACCAGTTTAAGATTCCATATCAAGGGGT
Source organism: Carettochelys insculpta (assembly GCF_033958435.1). Lineage (NCBI taxonomy): Eukaryota > Metazoa > Chordata > Testudines > Carettochelyidae > Carettochelys > Carettochelys insculpta. The sequence goes on from NC_134140.1 coordinate 56,295,747, forward strand.
TCATCATGGGAACAGTGAATGTGGACTCCAAGTTGCGACTTAAGCAAGAATACATTGAACTTAACTTCCTTGTCTTTATTAGTCTAATGATTTCAATCTCCAATTTATGTTCAAAAGATAGCATCACTCTTAATAAATTGCTACTGATGAATGCCACAACGTCACTTCTTAGCATCTTCTATTCATATCTAATAATAGGGCTCCATTGCAAATGGGTTTAAAAAGGGTTAATGCAGGATTAATAGATAACTCATGCATCAACAATTTGAGTCCTACCAGGCAGCAGGCTGTTTGAAATTATCTCATAGCCATGTGTATGCTCTTCTATGTATAGGCATCTATAACACGTCGATAACATACTTTTATTATAACAAAATATACAAATACAAACATTATAATTTTTATAATAGCTGATTCAGAATTTTCTATAGTAATGAATGCGTAATAGAAAACACAATGCAGAGACCCAGGCATTTAGTGCTTCTTGGGTATCACATTTCTGGGTGCATCATATGTCGGCAACAGTGTATCCCTGTTGCACATCTGGAAGCAGAAGTCATCCCCACAGTGGTGCATCACTTTAGATGTGACATTGCAGAACTCACAATGCTGGCCTCATTAGTACTAGCCTGTGATGTGGATAATTATTTACTTTTTCAAACTATTTAATCAGTATAAAGCAAGGGAGAAAAGCCTTTAATGATAGCTTCAACTTTGAAGTGCAGTTAAAATTGAAATACCCAGTCTCTGTCTTTAAATTACACACTGTGGTAAATGGCTGTTAATAAGACATATAAAGGTGTCACAGCCCTGGTAAAGTTCACCCTCCTGAATACTCCCAAGGTTGCTGTATTTGGGCCAATGTTCTTTTCAGTCTCTCTGAATCTCAGTAAGTTTCAGTTTTTGTCTTTCTTTGGCCTCCCTGCCATACTTCTTTGGTATGGACTCATCCTATTACTCCTTCACAAAAGGGGGCATGTTAATGAGCGGGTTTGAAAGATGCTAATGAGGCACTGCAATGAATATGTAGCACCTCATTAGCATAATGGTGGCTGTGGTGATTCGAAAATGAAGTTTTTCAAATTGCGCACCGCCCATGGAGATGGGACCGTCTGAAAGGACCCTGCCCCACCCCCCAAGTTTTTGAAAGCCTTTCTTCCTATCTGGTGATTGGAAGAAAGGCTTTTGAAAACTTGGTGGGGGGGGAGCTTTCGGAAGGTCCCATCTCCACGGGTGGCACATGATTTGAAAAGCCACACTTTCGAATTGCTGCGGCCGCCTTTATGCTAATGAGGCACTGCATATTCATTGCAGCACCTCATTAGCAACTTTTCAACCACTCATTAACATGCCCTTTTCGAAAGGAAGGGGCATGTGTAGACATGGGGTGGGTCAATTTTTGGCTTGAATATGCAATTTTGTGTGAATTAATAAATAAGTCAAAAGGGAAGAAAATCAAATAGCATTTTAAAATTAAGCATGGAGAGGATTAAATAGTTCTGAACCACATTTTGAATATACAAAAATCCTGTATTATTTCTAAGCATTACTGTTTACTATATATATATATATATATATATATATATATATATATAAAATGTTGATAAATCAAGTGTAAGTCAGTGGCCTAAATTATGCTTTATTCCCACTCACTAAGTAAATGGAATATTGTAATAAAATAGTGTTCCTATTTCTTGTAATCCAATTACATGTTTTGTTCACCAAAAAAATCTCACCTTCCTTGTCCTTGTTTTATGCAAAATAATCTGGATTTGTATATTCTATTCTACTCCTATAAGTATGTGGCTAACCTTTTCTCAAGAGATTATCTCAGCTACCTAAAGAGATTGAAAAGGAACCATCAGTGATTCCATACTGTTCCTGATTTAATAGATGAAAAGTTTAATTAAAATGCACCTGCTGTTGCTAGTCTGCCAGGATTTAATCATTTGAAATAGCAGATTCTTATGGATGAGAACGGCTAGTCTTCTTACTTTTGAATTGAGTAAAGCATAATAATTCAAACCTATTTATTGTCTTTTAAAGTTCAATGTCTCACCATAAGTCAGATCTGGGCCTGGTAAAAGTGTTATATCACAGAAGTATGCTTTGATAGGTTTCTTTTAAGGTTCTCTTTGTTTCAAAGACCTCCTCTGTACTTATCCTAAAATATAGATGGATTAAATTAATGTCAATGTCCCCTGGAACATTATGAATAAAGAGACTCTTTGGCGATTCTGAACAAGTCATCATCACGGCTAAGAAAACATGTACTAGGAACAAATAATTACTTTCTCCTTAGCTGGGTCTACATGTAAGCCCCCTTTTGAAAGGGTGAAAATCGAAGTTCGGCTTTTGAAAAAGCGGCCATCCAAAGAGAGCACCCGCTGCCATTTTTCAGATCAACGTCCCGATCTGCTCTTTTGAAGTGCCGTTGAGGTCTTTCGAAAGAGAGCGTCCACATGGCTCCAAGCCCTCTTTCAAAAGAAGGGAGGCAGGAAACACCATGGCCAACAAGCCCTTCTGGGGCCGCAGCCAGCCACCTCCTTTAAAGGGCCCCTCCCATCTGCATGAGCTGAGTGCTGCCCAGCCTGTCCCAGCCCAGCAGAGCCCACTTGTGCCCACCATGGAGGCCCAGAGACAGCTCCTGCAGGAGGACACCCTCATCATGGACGCCCTGCTGGCAGTGCTGTGCACCCTTGCTGCAGCTGCACCTGAGCTCATCGGGTGGCTGCAAGGTCCCCCTGGGGCCATGGGGCTCCCTCCACCAGGGCACCACCGGGCACCGCCCCCGGGTACCCTGACGCTTCTGGACCCACCCCAGCAGTACCGACTAGTGGGAGTGCGTGGTGCTAGGGGAGTGGGGTGAGGAAAGGTGGCTGCGGAACTTCCGCATGTGGAGGCAGACCTTCGACGAGATCGGCCACTGGCTCGCTCCCGCACTCTGATACCAGGACACCTGCATGCGGCCAGCCCTCACCCTGGAGAATTGGGTCGCGATTGCCATCTGGAAGCTGGCCACCCCAGACTCCTATCGCTCCATGGGACAGCAGTTCGGGGTGGGCAAGGCCACCGTCAGGACTTTGCTTATGGAGGTAAGGTGGGGGGGTTGGGGGGGGCAAGGGGAACTCCTCCGCAAGGGGCTGGATGGGGCAGGGGCTGCATGGGCCAGGGGGTGGATGGGAGGGGGGGCAGAATGAGCCCGAGGCAGGGGGCAATGGCAGCCACACCAGCACTAAAGCACGTGTCCTCCTTCCCCCTCTGCAGGTCATCAGGGCCATCAAAGCAATGCTGCTCCATAGGGTCGTCTGTCTGGGCGATGTGGACAACACTGTCGCTGACTTCTAGGACCTGGGCTTCCCGAATGGCATCGGAGCTTTGGACGGCACACACATTCCCAGCCGCGCTCCGCTACACAGCGCCAGCCACTACCTCAACTGGAAGGGCTACCATTCGGTGGTGCTGCAGGCCCTGGTGGACACAAGGGGCCGGTTCAGCAACCTCTGTGTGGGCTGGGCCAGCCGCACCCACGATGCCTGGGTCTTCCAGAACTCTGGCCTCCGCCGCCGCATGGGGGCCGGCACCTTTGTCCCACACAGGGAGATCCCCGTGGCAGAGGACGTTTCCATGCCATTCTGCATGGTGGCAGATGTGGCATACCCCCACAGCCATGGCTCATGAGGCCCTACACGGGACACCTTGACCCCACCCAGAAGGCTTTCAATGAGTTCCTCAACCACGCCCGCAATGTGGTGGAGCGGGCCTTCGGGTGTTGAAAGGGACGGTGGAGGTCTCCTCACACAATTAGAGGTCGGGGTCCCCAGTGTGTCCCAGGTGGTGGGCGCCTGTTGCATCCTCCACAACATCGTGGAGGGAAAGGGGGACGCCTATGTCCCCGGGGGGGGGGGGCGGCCCTCCAGCTGGCACGGTCTATGAGCAGCCAGGCGCTGCCCTCTTCCACCAGGCCCACTGGGATGGCCACCACATTTGGGAGGCCCTCAGGCAGGCCTTTGCTGATGGCCACCTCTGACCCACATGCACGCCCACATCCCACGCACATCCGTCACCCACCATCGCTGCCATCCACACCCCTACTTCCTCTCCCGCCAGCACCGCACCCATACATCCACCACCCACCAGCCACCGAGGAGCACAACACAGAGTGGTAAATAATAAAGAAATGTTTATATAACTTGGGTGTTTGTAAACATGTACAGGGTGAAACCTAACTTGGAGGGGGGCAGGGGGAAGCTAACTTGGAGGGGGGTGAGGTGCTCATTCTGGGGCAGGGGTGGTGGGCCACAAACCCTGCCATCCCCCTGGATGCGGGGTCCCCGGCGAGGGGGGGAAGGGTGCTGGTACCACCGGCAAATATTGCTGACAGGTTGGTCTGGTGCGGGCAGAGGGGGCAGGCTTGGTGGGGGTGGAGGGGGCAGGGCCAGCAGGGGAACATGCCAGGAGGGCCAGGAAGTGGGCCACAGTGGCCGTGTGCTCCTGCACAGCCTGGCCAATGCCCTTAAGTGTGTCCAGCAGCCTATCCCAGGCCGCCCTCCTCCACTCCATGTTGGCCTGGGTGAACTGGAGGTGCTCCTCAGCCACCTCAGCCTGCCACTGGGTGGCTGGGTCTTCCTCAGCTCTCTGGGGGGCCCTCCAGCCACGGCCACAGCAGCGCGCTGCCTGGGGTGGAGTCTGGACACCTCCAATGGCTGCAGGCAGGCTCTCTGGGACGAGGGACAGCACGGGGATCTCCTGGCTCACAGATGGTGCAGCTGTGTGGAGAGGAGGAGAGCATGTCAGTAGTGTGCACCGGATGGAAGGGACCTGGCTGTGGCCTACCTGCCTGAGCCCATCCCATGGGGCCCCCACCCCTGCCCCCAGAAGGGACACTGACCCTTCCAGGGACCACCAACTGCCACCACCCCTTCCCCCCACCCCGGGACCGGGCCTCCCTGGGTGTGATTCCAGGGGTATCTCGCACAGAAGGCCCTTCCTGGCCCGCAGTGCTTGGGCCCCGGGAGCCATCCGGCACCGACTGTCCGCCACCCCTGTGTGGCTTATGGTGCTGTCCACTGGGGGCAGGTGCTGGGCCTCGCTGGTGTGGCACCGTGGAGTGCCTCATCCCATGTGGGGGCTGGCCTGTGTGCGGCCCGGGACCACCGGTTCTGTGTGCGGGCACCTAGCTGTTGTGTCTCCCCCACCCTGTGGAGTAGGTGTGCGCCCCTCCCTGGATATACCTGAGGGTCTCCTGGTGACGTCCGGAGATGTCTGGCCCTTGGTCGCCCAGCTGGAGGAGTGGGAGGGGATCACGATGGTCAGCTCCCCCTCCTCGCTCGACCAGTCCGTGGTCCCCTCGCCCTCCTGGGTCCTCTATCTGGGCTGCTCCTCCTCCTTCTCCGGCTGCAGCTCCTCCCTGGAGGTGTCCAGGAAAGCCACGGGGGGTGAATGCTCCTGGGGCCCCATGATGCTCTATAGCTCCTTGTAGAAGGAGCACATTGCTGGTCCTGCCCTGGAGTGTCTGGCCAGGTCCCTGGCCCAGGCATATCCCTGCCAGAGTTCTTTTACTTTGCAGCATACCTGCTCCGCAGTATGCTCCAGGTGGCCCCTGGTGTGCAGGCTCATTGCCAGGAGGCCAAAGGCTGCGGCACTGCGCCGCTTCATGCCCATGTGGTGCAGCACCTCCTCATCCTGCCAGAGGCTGAGTAGGTCCTGGAGCTCCCAAGCTGTCCAGGAGGGAGCCCTTTTTTTTTCCTCCCCCTGGGAGCCCTGGGAGCCATGCGGGTGCTGGGGGGGGGCATGGGGCTCGCAGGGGGCGGGTGCTGGCTGCTTGCCATGCGGGTGCTGGACAGCATGTGCAGGCTGCTCCTAGCATGCGCTCAGCTTCCTGCCATGGGTTTCCTGCATGCGTGCAGCTTTAAGGCAGCTGAACACAAGGACCATAGAGCCCTGCTGCTGCCGGCTGCAGCGGCCCCGTGCTCCAGCTGATCGGCGCCAGGGCGGACCTGTATTTTGAAAGAGCGGACTGTGGAGTGTCTACATGTGTACCCTTTTGATTTATTATTTCAAAAGGGAGTGATCTTCCTGATACGGGACCGAGGTTCGTATTTCGAAGTGTGCGCCCCATTCTTTTGATTTTCTTTGAAAATATGGGTTTACAAGTGTGGACGCTCCTCCCGCTCTTTCGAAAAAAGGCCATTTATTTCAAAGTTTTTTGCACGTGTAGACACAGCTTTTCATAAGATAATGTTCTGATCTCCCTTTCTGTTCTCTGGTGGCTGACTGCTTCCCCTTTTGGGTCAAAGGATAGATCTCTAATTCTTAAGATACTGGAATGCATCAGTCATTGAGATAACAAATGAATCATCGTCTGCCTCCTTCACTGGCACACTCAGCAAAGTGGTCAAGTGTTGAATGTACCATAGAGAGACTGAACTCCCATCTGCTAATAAAAGGCTCCCTCCATGTGGAATGCTGAAACATAGAATTGTGAAGCACTTGCCCTTATGCTTTCCAGGCTGCAATTACTCTGGGGCACTCATGGCACAGACATAACAGGGACTGAACCAGATTCCTCCAGGTCTACACCGCGAGACTCTATAATTTCACCTGAAATTATAGACTATTCCTGATGCTTTAAGACTCGTATTTAATCTTCAAGAAGTAGAGGAGGAGACACAGAACATATACTAACCATCTCCTCTGGAGATAGGAAGCTCATCCCAAATAGCTGAGGCGCACAGAAGTTCAAATCCCAGATGAACCCATTGAAGTCAAAGGTGAATGACCACTGACTTTTGCTGTGATGCATTGGTACCCAAAAACTTAAAATTAATCATTCTTCATATTAAATTTATCCGACTACTCGCCAAATTCCGAAGGCTGAAAGAAAATAAAATCTGTGAGGAAAAAGGCATACTATGTTAGTTTACAGTAGCTATTATTCATTTTGTATAACAGAATGGTACACTGATGGGTAATTGTGGCCATTCTGAAATATTTTGCATGTGCAAATACTAGATAAAATATAGAGAAAATTTAAGAAAGAACATCCAGATATAGAAGTGAGAAAATTATTATTTAGATCTGTAACATTTCAAACTATAACAAACAGCAGTTCACAAAAATGCAATTGTATGCATTAGCAACAGCTTTAGTCATGTACAAATGACGTGTCAGCTCATAAGATAAGCAACTGAGATCATAGAATTATAAAACGCAGACCACTAGAACTGGAAGGGACCTTGAGAGGTCACCAAGTCCAGCCCCCTCCCTCACAGCAGGACAAAGTAACTCATGTAAATCATGACATAATACTGTGAATAGATAAATTTCCAATGTCTTTTCTACAACACTTAAAGATGTTGGGCTACATTCTCTGCAATACCTATACCAATAAAATACTTAAAAGAGGGATTAACATGGCTGCACTGCAGATGCTTGAGGTGAATCTCTCCCTGTTGGAACAAGTGGCTGTGTTCGCTGAAAGAGATATAATTTGGCTCATATAAGCTGTGTCTACACGTGCATGCTACTTCGAAGTAGCGGCACTAACTTCGAAATAGCGCCCGTCGTGGCTACACGCGTTGGGCGCTATTTCGAAGTTAACTTCGACGTTAGGCGGCGAGACATCGAAGTCGCTAACCTCATGAGGGGATCGGAATAGCGCCCTACTTCGACGTTCAACGTCGAAGTAGGGACCGTGTAGACGATCTGCGTCCCGCAACGTCGAAATTGTGGGGTCCTCCATGGCAGCCATCAGCTGGGGGGTTGAGAGACGCTGTCTCTCCAGCCCGTGCGGGGCTCTATGGTCACCGTGTGCAGCAGCCCTTAGCCCAGGGCTTCTGGCTGCTGCTGCTGCAGAGGGGATTCATGCTGCATGCACAGGGTCTGCAACTCGTTGTCGGCTCTGTGGATCTTGTGGTGTTTAGCGCAAGTGTGTCTGGGAGGGGCCCTTTAAGGGAGCAGCTGGCTGTTGAGTCCGCCGTGTGACCCTGTCTGCAGCTGTGCCTGGCACCCTTATTTCAATGTGTGCTACTGTGGCTTGTAGACGTTCCCTCGCTGCGCCTATTTCGATGTGGTGCTGCGCAACGTCGATGTTGAACATCGACGTTGCCAGCCCTGGAGGACGTGTAGACGTTATTCATCGAAATAGCCTATTTCGATGTCGCCACATCGAAATAGGCTACTTCGATGTAGGCTTCACGTGTAGACATAGCCATAATCTGTGAGACCAGTCTATTGAAAGAACATTAAACAATTACACAAACAAATAGGCCTACTAGAGTGCCTGAGTCCCAGATTTGTGTCCCTGGTATAAGAAGTACTCCTTCTTATTTGGAAATCTTTGTGGCCCACAGAGACATCTAGTGCTGAATAATAGGGTTCAATTCAACTTATCTGAATTTAATGGGCAGTAATGAATTTCAGCTAATAGATGCACTTCTTCACCAAAACAACAACCACAAAAGAAACAAAAAAAAAGAACACAAAAAACGCCCCCATGCAGCTCTTTTGGCCACACCTTTCTCTTTGATTCATTATCTGAGTAGCATCATGTTAAGACTCAAATTCATTTCCTGAGTTTAAAACTCTTTCATGCAGTAAAATCTGACAGTCATCTCATATTTACAGATCCTTCACTCAGCTATGTAGATACTGCTATAATGATGTGGAAAAGGAATATTATACTTTTAATTAAATCTCGATACAAACTCAGTTGTCTTGGCTCATTCTTCTTCAATTACATTTAATGATCATAACAACGATCATTCCGCACATGGTTGCTGAATTTGTTCAAAATTTGTCTTCACAGACAAAAACAAAGAGGAAAAAATGGAGGAAATGGAGGAAAGATTCCCTGTGAAATGTTATGCTCCTCTTTATACACCATAAATCTCTGGTAAACAGGAAATAGATGCTAAATCAGTTGACCAGGACAACATATTACAAAGGAGGTTCAGTGTGAAGCTGGTAGGTTTAAGGATCAGCTTTTTTGTTTTGCCTGAGGATCACAGGGCACATAGGAGAGCTCATCTTGCCCTGATCATGTGACAGCTAGTGGTTGCTGAGGCATAGAGACTATCTGTCCACATCTTCATCCTCCGAGACATGCTCTCTTTTCTACAGCTGGGAGCATGTGACATAGAAACCGCTAAAGAGTCTCTATACTAGATCCTCTGCATAGATGAGGGTCTGTAGAGGTCAGAGGCACTAGCTTTAGATCAAATTTACTTTAGGAAATAACTGTAAAAATACTATAACAGACTCAAGGATCATGCCCTCATTTATTATGAATTATTTTTTCCCCATTAGGAATCCTTTCCCAGTCCTCAGGGGTGTGCAGGACAGACTGCAATGGAGCTGTGGTTCTAGTCCGATATTAGATGATTTCCTTTGTGAAGGAAATGTTCAAAATCAAGACAGGGACAGTGTGATCTTAACGAAACTCAAGTAGTAGTTCTGGCATGAGGCTCAGCACACAGACCTCACCTGAGATTTTAAGGGCACTGCAAGCAGCAAGTATAAATATAGCAAAATGTGTTGTCCACTGTCTGAAATAATCAGAATTACCTGTTTGAAAATCAGCATTTTTTAAATCAGGTAGTCAAAGGCAGACCGTATGCATTCTCTCTAATGCAGGCCTCTTTTGGAGCTCTCAGAGCACAGGAATGTATCTTCTGCTACACCCTTGTAGGGATCACAACTGCCATTGCAACTCACCTGGTCAGATCTGCCAATAGATTATGGGAAGAGGCAGTAGGAAAGAACTGCCCTTGACTATAGATGGATTCAGAGAATGCCTTTGTGCCTAGTAGATGTGGAGGAGCATGGAAAAAGGGATACATTTCTCACTTGCTTCTTGTAACCTTTTGTTCACCCAGTCCCCAGTCCAGCAAAGCATTTTAACCATGTGAATAATCTATGGGATTTATGCATATGTTAAGTGCTTTGCTGGAGTATCTGAGCAGAAACTGATCCATAATTACATAAGCAATACACACAAATATTAATATATACAAAACCAGGAGTCGTTTATGCCAAAGGACCCTGCACTTCCTTGAGACCTGAAGTGGACTAAATTCTGATTTCAGTTTCCTCAATATAGATCCCACATAAATTCAGTAAATCTAATGCAGCAGCTGGCCCTGGACCTTGACTGCAGCAGTTCTGCTTGACAGGTTCTAAGAATGTGTCTCTACAACAGCTCAGAGGTTTAATCCTCTGTTCAAGTAGATACACACACATAAGCTCTGAGTTAGTGGTTTTGGCAGTGGCTTGAGCTACCTACCTGAATACATGCCCAGGGTATATATTTACCCAAGAAGCAAATTGGATCTCCCACTGGTCTGCAAAAACATACTTGAGAAAGAAAGGGCAAAGAGGGGCAGAGCAGAAAATAGGTCAATTCCTGCAAACATGCAGAACTCACATTGAAAGGAATGGGAGTTTTGCCTGAGTCAAGAGTATGTAAGATCTGCATTATATGACCCCCAGTAGCAGGTGGTGAACAAAAGTGTACCATTTTATAAATGCGCAATAGCCTTTGAGGGAGAAATATAAATTAACTTATCTACACTGGCACAGCTCTTATCAATAATGCATTATTTTAATATTCAAAATATTATCTCGTTAAATATACTTTATCACCTTATCTATGGTAGGTAAAATCCGGCATCCTTAAAGAGCTTCTTTTCCTCTTCATATTAGACTACATTATCAGTGATATAGAATTTCATTCTCTAGCTAGGAAGAAATCTCTGTGTTGATTTTTCTATAGCTGATAATTTAGAAACATTTTTTGTTCACTGCACAAAGCTTTCCTTTTCATGTCAAATACCTTTTTGCCTGTCCTCACTTGTCTCTTGCAATTATGGTGATTTCTTGATTGAAGCTCTTCTCTGTTTCCTGGAAATGCTAGGCACATCTCTCCACAAGCTACTGACAAAGTGACTTTTGTAAAAGCAAATTCTACTACTGAAATTGGTATCCTCTGGATTTAGGGTCTGTGTGGCTCATTAAAATACCTTCTCTCGCCGTTATGTGTCATTAAGGCAAAAGCATGCCTAAAGCATTTTAGTTACCAAGGCCTATATTTTCAAAACCCAGTTTTCTAAAACTATAACTGTAAATTAAAGCCATTGCTCTAAACTGCTGTGTATGTCACCACATTATACCCTTTATAAACCTCATGCCCACACAGTAGAAAAACAGACTACAGAAAGCTGTTACTCCCTTTCCCATATAGGTGGACAGGCAGGTGTGGACAATAAAGAAGCCTTAATTTTGTTCCTCATCTTCATGACAGCCACCCATGCAGGTGTTGAGGAAGAAGTAATTTGCTACCAATTAAGAGCAGTAGCAGATGACTTCCTTTGGACCAAGGTACCTACAATTCATCCCCCATCTGTTCCAGGGCTCCATAGATACACACAGTTCACAAGTCTCTCCGTACCATAACTTCATAAGAACTACCTTAGGGGTATTTGGAAACACAATATTCAGCACCCAGGGTTAAAAATGTTGACTCATAGTAAAAATAATGGAGGTTCAGGGGGAAAAGATGAGGGCCATCTTCTGCTATCAATTACATTAGTGTATCCAAGAAGTCTAGGATCAGGTCCGTGAATACTGGACTCTAAATTGTCTTATATGATTGGAAATGTGTGCAAGCATGCTATTCACAACACTTACCTTAATCTTAAATATACAGTGAAAGTCATTTGAAACTCAAAATTTTTTGAGTGTACTTTATAGTGACTAATAGGATTTAAATGAAACCAGGGCCTTTATGCTCCATCCTCTCCTTCAGAAAAACATATTAGCTGCATCTACATGTGCCTTTTGAGGAAGAAGGGGCTTCTGGAAGCAGGATTTCCTTTTGGAAGATTCCTGCAGGCCAAGCATGAACATGTGTATTTTGGAGTCTGGAAGAGCTTCTTCTGGATTATGAACCACATGCTCAAATGCTAATTAGGTGCAGGAAATTTGCATCCGTGCCTCATTAGCATCTCCCTGATGGCTCATTACCATGCAAAGCAGCATGTGATGACACAGCCAGTGGTGAGAAGAGTGACTTGAACTCCATGAAAGTCACCTTTTGTGTGGAGTTGGTTTTGGATGCTTGTTGTTCTGGGAGAAGCCACAATTTGAAAATCCATTGAATCTTGAGGATACATATGGAAAGCAGATCACATCACCCTCACTCACTCACCTCTTTCCTCAGCCCCCATATCAGCAAGTCTGTTTGGAGACTTTCTGCCACTTTTTGCTTCCTCTATTGCTATGTACTGTTACCTCTCTCTGATGTAGGGAAAAGCAAGATCCATGGAGGAAAGTTATTGTTGGTTCTAGCAGCATTAACTCCCTCATGGATTTCAATTAGAAATCCCCTGGAACCTCAGAATGGATTTAATGTTCCCTCACAGCTTCAACCTCTCTTGGTGTTGATATGTCCACCCAAGCTTCACATACAGGGAGGACGTGTGGGCATCTGAGTAAGGGAAGTGTTTACTGGAACCTCTGCTCTTCCTCTTCCATACATCCCTGTCTGAACTTAACTGTTCCTGCAGCCACCGTAAGAGGACTGTGCATATACATGCGTAGGGGAGAAGGTATTATGTTACTTGAAATTTTTACACCTAATTTAGTTTAACTTAGTCCAATTTTTAATTGAATTAAAATGTGTTTTAATTGACTTTGGTGCAAGAGATATTCTGAATTTGACATAATAAAGCTGTGTCTACACATGCATGCTACTTCGAAGTAGTGGCACTAACTTCGAAATAGCGCCTGTCGTGGCTACACGCGTCGGGCGCTATTTCGAAGTTAACTTCGACGTTAGGCGGTGAGACGTCGAAGTCGCTAACCTCATGAGGGGATCGGAATAGCGCCCTACTTCGACGTTCAACGTCGAAGTAGGGACCGTGTAGACGATCTGCGTCCCGCAACGTCGAAATTGTGGGGTCCTCCATGGCAGCCATCAGCTGGGGGGTTGAGAGACGCTGTCTCTCCAGCCCGTGCGGGGCTCTATGGTCACCGTGTGCAGCAGCCCTTAGCCCAGGGCTTCTGGCTGCTGCTGCTGCAGAGGGGATTCATGCTGCATGCACAGGGTCTGCAACTCGTTGTCGGCTCTGTGGATCTTGTGGTGTTTAGTGCAAGTGTGTCTGGGAGGGGCCCTTTAAGGGAGCAGCTGGCTGTTGAGTCCGCCGTGTGACCCTGTCTGCAGCTGTGCCTGGCACCCTTATTTCGATGTGTGCTACTGTGGCGTGTAGACGTTCCCTCGCTGCGCCTATTTCGATGTGGTGCTGCGCAACGTCGATGTTGAACATCGACGTTGCCAGCCCTGGAGGACATGTAGACGTTATTCATCGAAATAGCCTATTTCAATGTCGCCACATCGAAATAGGCTACTTCGATGTAGGCTTCACGTGTAGACGTAGCCTATGTGTGTTAATTCTGGAATTAACTATGAAGCCACTGCTGCTCTCAGCATAATAATAATTTCACATATTAAGAAACAACCTATCTTAAATTCTGGCCAGCAAGAAACAAAACAATAAAAACATTATTAAGAAAACACTTATTGACAACATTAAATGGCACCAATTAAATGCATCCCAGTGAAGGAATAAAGGGGTGTGGGAAAGGATACTGAATATTGATGCAGCAGTGATTAAATCTTTAAAAACAAAGCTATCACTTTTAGAAGAAGTCAAAAAACGGTACTAGGTATTTTAAGTAAAAGAGGGATGTGGACATATATGGATTCTAAAGAACAGTCTGTACTTTATGCTACAGCCCACAACGGTAAAGGCAGTCTTGGCTTTGTGGTCACCTTGCATAGTTGTCTGAAAATGTGACTACAAACCGTAGCTTTCAGATACCTCCTGACTTCTCTCAAAGTCTTCCTTCCACTCCGTTTCGACCCTTAAAGAGTATGATGATAGGTTCAGTATTTTACCTCTTCGTGTAAGAAGATGATAACTTCACAACACCAGGACATTTTTCAATGTGTTTCCATAGAATTTTTTTTCTGAATTGTTGTTCTGCTCTTCCAATTTAGTGAGGCAATCTTTGGTGCCACTTCATCTCTTGAAACACGCTAAATCTCAGTCAGTTGGTCCTTGATTTTGTGCTCTATATGTTTCAGGTTACCAGCAAAACTAAAGAACTCTTTAGATAATTTTTAAGTATGTGGTTGATTTTGCAGAGTACAATAGTGGTTGTGGTTTATTCAAAAAAGTTATCATATTTGTCATCATGTTAAGCTGTCTGAAATTCCTTGAGTTTCCTGTTTCTGTCTCCCTTCTTCTACACAGTAACCATTTCATTTTGTAGTAATTCTTGTAATTATTGGTATCTTTGTACATTGAAACAGCAGTCCCAGGCAGGAATTTCAAAGAGTGGTTTCTTTTCCAGCTTTCTACATAATACCGCTATGTATTTATTTCAGGAATAATGCATGAACATTACACAGTATAAAAAATTTATCCATATTGCAAGAGTGAAAGAGGAAAAGCTGTCAAGCTATTATAATTATACAAATATAAATAATCTGTACTTTGTATCCTAATTGTTATATAAAATACTCTGTAGAGTGGATATGGATTCTAAGACATTATTGTGAATAAAAATACAATGAAAGTACAAAGTATGAAAAACTTTAATAAACACTTTAATTTGTTTGCCAATAGATTCATGGCTAATGAGAAGAGGAGTCAAATGTTTCTGATGTCATTCTGTTCAAAAAGCCATGCATGCTGCACATGGGAGGAATGGACTAACAATTTTGAAGTCAGCCATTTCACCTACAAGGCATCCTATGCTAACATCAGAAACACATGAAGCAAATTAGACTTGCTATGTTTCTGCCAAAGAACATGTTTATACACTGTAGATATATAAGTAACAATAAGAATATATTTGCTTTATTTCTCTAATGCATATCTGCCTACTTCCCAAAGTGAGATTTTACTATAGTTAGCCCCGCAGAACCAACACAGTTACCGGAGGGAGGAAAAAATGTCTCTGCATCCTGACAATTAAATTCTAATGAGACCGTTACAGTGTTCAGATTATCTAAGATATTGCTCAAATAATCAACAAATTATATATTTCACTCCTTTTAAGTGTGTGGATGTAAATCCTAAACCCAGATTTTGGGAAGTATTTTGGCACTGCAGTAAGGAGCAGAGCAGTTGCTAACTAATTTAGGAGCCTTGAAGTCTGATTTTGAAAAAAGACATTACAAGTCTAATTGTCATTGAAATCCCCTTTTGTCAAGCAGACAGCTTTCTGAGACACTTAGGCCAGGCCTGTGTGTGGTAATTAAGGAATATACTAACTGGCTGTTGTATGGCACACATTTCATGAAATGTTTTGAGTGGTCTATTCAACAAACTATTTTTCATGTCAATTGTGTTAATTTAAATGTTTTAAAATATATTTCTGTGCTGATGTAAGAGAGTTCAGTCTGATGTTTGAAATCATTCCATGGTATTATACGGACAGTTGTGATGACATGGGGGAAGGTTTTGACATATCAACTAAGCGAGTTAAGATAACTGAGAAGGCATAAATATGAAATGTCATAGTATCATTTTTTCAGTGTGTAAGCATATTCTAAAAGACATCTAGATCTACGTTCTTCAGAGAACACCATATTCTCCAGGCAAACCTGCATTTCCTCAGATCAGTGTTCCCATAAGTCAGAACGAAAGCCTGGAGACACCACACATACAGTCAGAGGAGCTCACGAAGTCTCTATGGCACATATGAGTGATGTATTATATTTTACCAATATGTATTAGTATCAATTACTTATATTCCATGCCCAGATAGCAAGAATTTTAATTCTCCCTTGTGGAATGTGCTTAATGGAAGTAATCATGCAGTTTCAGAACTGTTCCTGTTTTTTTGATATATTTTAAATTCAGTAAAAACAGCAAGAAGTCCTGTGGCATTTTATAGACTAACAGATTTTTGGAGCATACGCTTTCATGGGCAAAGACCTACTTTGTCAGGTGCATGTCATGTATCTGAACAAGTGGGTCTTTACCTGCAAAAGCTTATACTCCAAAAAATCTGTTAAAGTGCCACAGAACTTCTTGCTGTTTTTGTGGATATAGACAAACATGGCTACCGATCTCATATTTTTAAATTCAGTGTGCCCTAAGGCGCATAAGATGGCAGTTTGTATTGAATTCTTGGGGCCTTTATGATAAAGTAAGGTTTATGAAAGGACAATTGGAATCTGCAGCTACCATTTCTTACTGGATGCTCTTATTTGCTCTCATAAAACAAAAACCTGCCACTACAACAAAAGTAAACAAATTTAAAATTGATAAATGATTTTTTTTTACATTACATACAATTAGCCACTGAATCTTAATGCAACAGGATCACAAGGAGGATAACAGATTATTAGTATTTCAAAAAGCGTTAGAGTTTTACGTGGATAATGAGACCCACTGTGCCTTATTTTTCACACATAGTGTAGAGTGCATTATGCCATTTACTAATAACTGTCCAATTTGGTGGATTTTGCATCTTCTCCAGAAGCGTCCAATACTGGTCACAGATGACTTCTATGCTAGGTGGGACATGTGAGTGCCACTTATGGCACTTCCACAGCATACATATTATTTTCTACCCTTTTCCTTGTTTGTATACTAGGATGTGGACAGTGACAAGGTTTTACTGATTGTTAATTTAAATATTTTTGTACTGAAAACACTCCAAGCCAACAGCTATTTAATATAAAAGAGGTTAAAAGAAGACATCACAATGAGCACTGCCCCAGGGCAGGTACCTGGAGTCACTCTGCATTGGAGCAAACAGACTCTATTGCTCACAGATGCATAGACACTCCAGTTCAACTACATCCTTGAGTAGGTCCCTAACCTTAAATACATGAATAGTCTCCATTGGACTAATGTGACTTGTCATATGCATCATGATTGGATTTAGTACCAGAGCTATGTGTAACATATCAGCTGATATACTCCTTCATGAGCAGCAGTGCCAACAGCCACCACAGACCCTAGGGCAAGGTGGGAGTAGTGGGACTAAGAGCAGAAGGGGTGGGACCAAGGGCAGTCAGCCCTCAGCACTGCCTGGATTGCAGCACTGCTCTCCCCTACACATACGCAAGCTCCGTGACAACTGACCACAGACAGAAGCATTTCAAAGGTGCCAGGAGATCTGGAACCCATCACTGAAAAAGTGGCAGTGGTGGTGGATGGAGCTCCAGGACCCTTTGAAACGCAAGGCCCAGGGGCAACTACACTCCTTTCCCCCTCCTCGGTAGGCCAGTTCATGAGATGCAGCTCACTCTCCATATCTCCTGCCCTAGCTCCAGAAATGACAACAATATTGGATATGTACATCTTCTTTCTTATTTACTGTTTTACAGATTATGGCTAATAAATATGTTGCTCGTCTTTTGGCCACTTCCTGCTTGTCTCTTACGCAAGTGAATAGTTTCACTGAAATTAGTAGAATTACTCGTTGCAGGATCATCTTTAAACCCTTTGGCTGCTTCTACACTAGCCATCTCCTTTCAGAAGAAGAATGGTAATGAGGGATTTCAGCAGATGCTAATGAGGCACTTCCATGAATATGCAGTGCCTCATTAGCATAATGGCAGCCACACGTGATTCGAAAGTACTGCTTTAGGAACACAAGCCACCCGTTTAGCTGGGGACCTTTCAAAAGGCCCCCCTGATTTCAAAAGCCCCTTCTTACCATTTAGTTTTGGGAATCATGTAGAAGAGGCCTTGTGACCCTATTTTCTGCAAGAATTTTTGTTCCACTTATAACCTTACAGATGCAGCTTCCTTCCATTTTACTATACCCTGTGAATTTGAAAATGTCTTTATGTAAAGAAAAAAAATGGTTGTCTTCAATTTGTTGCTGATAGCCATGAAAGTCAGTGGAACAATAACCGGAGTTCACAAGTCATTTCTAATTATCAAGAGTTTATCACACCTTCTTAATTTCCATCATGTTTGCAAGACAGCAAAGAAACTTGGCGTAAGTTGATTCCAAGGCTTCAATTGACTGCAGTTTTCTTAATAAGAAGAAGCAGGAGTTCTTGCTTCTTGCAACACTGCTCTAAAGGAAATGAAATCATATTCTCAAATGAATAAACAGCAAGGATGAAAAGTTGCTTTTAAAAGGTATTATATTCCACTTTATAATACAGTGCACCATTTTTACCTTTTTAAAACTGAAGACTTGGTGGAAACACACAAGTAGAGAGTGAACTTTTCTCAGGGGGTAAGTTAAGTCATTCCTTTTATAATAATAAGCCCCATTATATAGAATACAAGTCACAAAACTGAAGGGTTTTTGTAATAAAATTAAACAAAAAGCACCTATTGTGCCATTAACAAAGATATTTGGTGTTAGAAACATTAAAACTCTCAAATGATATTTGATGCTAAGTAGCTCATTTACTTTAATTAACCTTTCTGAGAAGGTTTCCAGGAAAAACAAATGCAGCTGGGACAGATCTTCATGTATGAGAACAGGGAAGTTGAATATTTTGATTTTTTTTGTATGAATTCAAGGACTTCCCCTGCTTTCCCCATTGCGCTATAATTAGTGATTAGTTTGCTTCAAAAACTTTCTAATTAACAATGGATCAGAAATGACACTTAGATGAAGGTCATTTAAAAGTTGGATGTATTCTTCAGTGTTTTCTAATTGTATGTAAACCTTTTTTGGCTGAACAGCTAAATGCAACTAAACTAAATGCAAGCTATATTTTATTGGGACCAGCTATCTAGTTATCTATGCTTGGGTCTTTCTGTTTTGAGGTTGTTCTCTGTGCGTCACTCTGCTTCTGGTGAAGTCCCCAGATTTAACATTCCTTCGTAATAAAAGAAAGTTATTCTTCACACAGTGCACAGTCAACCTGTGGAACTCCTTACCAGAGGATGCTGTGAAGGCCAGGACTCTAACAGAGTTTAAAAAAGAGCTCGATAAATATTTGGAGGTTAGGTTCATAGAGATGGCTATTAGCAAGGGGTAAGGTATGGTGCCTAGCCTTTTGTCGATGGCGGGAGATGGATGGCAGGGGACAAATCACTTGATCATTGTCTTTGGTTCACCTCCTCTGGGGCACCTGGCATTGGCTACTGTCAGCAGACAGGATACTGGGCTAGATGGACCTTTGGTCTGACCCAGTATGGCCGTTCTTATGTTCTTATGTTCCTGCACCCTAGAATTTGGGAGTACTGCAGTTAGCCATTCTGTCTGTTCAACAACTGCCATTTGAAACCCAAACATCACATAGTGAGGGATAATCTTAAACACTGGGAAGCAAAGTCATGCAGCTGCATGTTTGCAGCTTTGCTATCAGAATGGGAGGTTGCGATACGGAGTTAAGATTCCAGGGAATGGAAGGGATGTTTAGACAGCCAACCTTGGCAACTTTGATATGTATATTTTATTATTGTTATGATTAGAAATTCTTTGCTGATAAGGAGAATAAGGGATTGTTATTGGATGTTGCTGGGAAAATAGTTAGCCTGTTGGGGACATTGTGGGTTATGAGCTTTGTTTTCAGAAAAGTTATAAAATGGTTGGTTAGAAAGTATGGTTTGAAGCAGTCTGAGAAAGCTTTTTTTGGGCCAGGATATGACTAGAGTTGCCACCTTTCTAATCACACAAACCAGGAAACTTCTGCCCTGCCCCCTTTCCTGCCTCTGCTCTGAGGACCTGCCCATGTGATGCCCCTTCTCTGAGGCTCCACTACCACTCACTCCATGACCCCCTCACTCCAATGCTCACTCTCCCTGATCCTGTCACACATTCACTCAGTTGGGGCAGGGAGTTAAGATGCATGAGTGGGCTCTGGGCTGGGGCAGAGGCTTTGGGTATGGGAGGAAGAGGGGAGAGATGAGGTGTCAGGCAGGGAGTGTGGGCTCTGTGTACAGCCAGAAAAAAGGGGTTCAGGGATGAGGAAAGGGCTCCATACTGGGGCAGTGGGTTAGAGTACAAAGGGTGAAGGCTCTGGTTGGGAGTGTGGGACCCAGGTAGGGCCGGAAATTAGGTAGCGGAAGAGGGATTTGGTTGATGGGCAAAGATTTGGGGTGCAGGGCTGCAGCGATCTGGCAACCACTCCTGGGTTGGGAGTGCTCGGTCGGTAGGACTAACTGGAATCACAAGGGTCCCTTTTTGACGAGCTGTTGTGGTTGAAAACTGGATGCATGACAATTCTAGATCTGACACCTAGGGTCTCGGCAGCTAAATGAAAGGAGTCCTCCCAGAAACCTGGCTGTTGAGTCCTTGATACCATCTTAACCTTGGTAAATACGGTTTATAGCTTTTTGAGCCTATTGCTACAGCTTACAGGTGTGTGCTTGAGAACCTAATAAAAAGTAGTTTTAGATAAAAGCACTCAGATTTGTATCAGTTATATAGCAGATGGAGGAATTATGTCCCCGCTGATTTATTCCAAACACTGTCTTGAGAAAAAGAGTTATGTTGCCGCTGTTTTGGGTTCTAATAATCTTGGGTAAGTCCCATGGAAAATAATAGAAACATTGAATACTAGAGTTGGAAGGGTCATCAATTCCAGTCCTGTGCACTCAAGGCAAGACCAGGCACCATCTAGATCCACCCTGACAGATGGGTCATGTCTACACTAGCACAAATCTTCGAAATTGTCATGCAAATGGACATTTTGAAGACTACTAATGAGGTGCTGAAATGCATATTCAGTGCTTCATTAGCATGCCGCCGGCCACAGCTCTTCGAAATTGCTGCATTTTGCTGCCACGTGACCTGTCCAGATGGGACTCTCTTTCAAAAGGACCTCAGGAATTTTGAAATCCCCTTATTCCTATCTGCTGAGGGGATTTTGAAGTTCCCAGGGTCCTTTTGAAAAGGAGCCGTGTTTGGACAAGCTGCGTGGAACATTTGCATGGCCATTTCAAAGATTTGTGCTAGTGTAGACACACCTATGTTTGTCTAACCTGTACTTAAAAATCTCAGAGTTCCCATCCTCCCTAGGAAATTTGTTCCAATGCTTAACCACCCCGACAGGAAGTTTGCTGCAATGTAAGCCCATTGCTTCCTGTCCTATCATCAGAGGTTAAGGAGAAAATTTTTTTCTCCATTTTCTTTGTAACATTCTTTTAGGTACTTTAATGCTGTTATGTTCCCTCTGTTTTCTCTTTTTCAAGACTAAACAACCCAATTCTCTCAATCTTCCTTCACAATTAATATTTTCTAAACCTTTACTTTTGCTGCTTTTCTCTGCACCTTCTCCAATTTGTCCACATCTTTCCTGAAATGTGGTGAGCAGAACTAGACTCGGCACTTCTGTCGAGGCCTAATCAGTTGGGAGCAGAGTGGAATAATTACTTTTCATGTATTGCTTATAAAAATCCTGTTAATAAGCCCTGGAATGATGTTTCCTGTTTTTGCATGAGTGCCACAGTCTTGATCCGTATTTAGCTTGTGGTCCACTATTGCACCAAGATTCCTTTCTGTAGTATTCCTTCCTAGACAGTAGTTTCCTATTTTGTATGTCCAAAACTGATTTTTTCTTCCCGAGACAAGTACTTTGCTTTGGTCCTTATTGAATTTTGTCCTGTTTACTTCAGATCATTTCTCCAATTTGTTCAGATCATTTTGAATTACTATCCTATCCTCCCACGCACTTGCACTCTCTCCCAGCTTGGCATCATCCGCAAACTTTATGAGACTATTCTTAACATGGGTCTTATAAATTCATTTATCTTTTCTGTCTCATATTAGTGCTGCACTTAACATTTGAAAGAATTAAAGCAGAAGTGAGCAATAAGTTGCCCTTGGGTCAGAGGCAGTTCATCAGGATTAGACCCTGGCAGACCAAACAGATGCTTTCTTTATCTGAGTGCCTATTAGTATATCTGCTCGCAGTTCCACTTGGCTGTGGTTCTAATGCCTTCATCAACTAGTCTTATGTTCTGATGAAGAAAGGGAAGAAGAAAGATTTCCCTCAGCCTGCCTTTCTTCTAACGCTCTGTCACTCACTCTAGCAATAATGTGCCATTTAGGTACAATTCAGAGTTTGCACAGCGGTTGGAGGGGACAAATGCGCATACCTGTAATTCAATAATGCAGTTCATAAATATTTCACAAATACAACATTTGTTATGATTTCCCTCTTCCCTGTTCACTTTTTCAGTGATGTATCTCATTTTTACACTGAAATGGGGGTGAAGCTTCTATGACAGTCAATGCTGTACCATAGATTTGTTAAAATAATCATAAATTCTCCTAGGAGTTAAAAATAGTCCCACTCATCCACCCTTGATAGTCTCAAATCTGAAGAAAAAATAGCATTGCTTTTTTGAATGTAAGCCTTGTAGCTGTGATATCAGGGTTTACTGTAAAATCCCTTAACAATGTTTGCAGGTGCTTTCCTTTAGCAATTGGTAAGTGCTGTTAAGAGACCTCCTGAAATTTCACGACTGCTCTAATTGTTACCATGGACCGTTACAAAGTAGGATTTAGCTCTGAAGAGTGAATGCTGCATACTGGAATTACACCACAACGCTAGGGTGGTGCAAGCAGTACTTACCAAATGAACTCTAACTCCTATACCAGATTTAATGAGTCAGACCTTTACATTTTGTTGTTCACCTACAATGTCATTTTAACACAGGGGAACTAATTCATGTTGTTTTAATCTGAGCCTTTTGAATAAAATGGCCACGAATCAAACACTGACAATATTGTTTGCATTTTTTTCTTCCATATAACACCACTCAGTGTTTGTATAATAATACAAAAGCTGGATTTCACTGAATGCTAAAAGTGGTGGAAGCGTGTGTTCTGAGCTATTTATCTGAAAAATATATATATTTGATAGTTAATTGAAAATACCTCTGGAAGCACTAGCCTACTTTAGAAACATTTTTCCTATAGAAAATTATATAAGCTCAAATAAGGAAAAGGGTATGGAAAGCCAGGAGAAGACCTACTGTAAATTGGGCAGAAGTGGTAATACAGATGGGAGTTATTTTCTGGTGTGAAATATTTTGCCAGTGATGCTGGTGATTGACCAGAACTATTTTGATGACATCATGTCAATATAGTATATTAATTGCAATAGTCTAAATGTTATAAATATTAATATATCACATAATGACCAAAACTATTAATGAGAATGAGAATTTTTTTTCACTGCCCAGAAGAGCAATTTAATCTCTTTGTCTGTGGCCACATATGGCCAAAATTGCCATACTAATGGCCAAATCAGAGAATACTAGTGAGGTGCTGAAATGAATATTCAGTGCCTCATTAGCATGCTGCCGGCCACAACACATCGAAAGTGCCACATTTCGCTCACGCGTGGCTTGGCTACACAGGGGTCCTTTTCCAAAGGATCCCACAGACATTGAAATCCCCTTATTCCTGTCAGTGCCTCATTAGTATTCTCTGATTTTGCCATTATCATGGCCATTTCAAAGTTTTGGCCAAGTGTGACCACAGCCTTTGTTCAATAAAGTTAATCAAAAGTAGTGTCTTTTGCTTGATGTTAAATATTGTGTCAAATACTAAAATGTGTCAAAAATTGTGAATATCCTAGAATGGTAACAACCAGATTATGGGTTTTATAAGCTCTCATGCATCATCAACGTATTATTATACAGAACACACGTAGAACATGGTTTTCTCACTTGATGCTTGACTTTTCCACAAGAAAAATAAAACAGTATTTTACTTTAATGACATCCCTTCATATTCCTTATTGTGCCATCCTCATCAAACAAACAGTCAGTGTACCTGAACAGACATAATAGTTTCCAAGGTGGAATGGCTGCCACAGAATAAATTTATTACTAGCTCTATTTAAAATGGGAAGCTTTTTCACAAAAATCATTGAAAATTTGCATCTAACACAGGATCTACCTCTCTTAACCAGCATTCTGTTATCTGGCAACAGCCCTCATAAGGCAGCCTGTGGGTCCTTGCAGCAGGCACCTGTTGCCAATTGCCAGCTGCCCACAAGTCCCAGTGCCTGCTATCAGCCACTGGCTGCCCAGACCCACGGGTGGTGGGGAGGCGGGGCTGGCAGCTGACAACAGGCTTAGACTGCCTGGATCCACAGGGAGCTGGAGCTGGCAGCTGTAACCAGCTGTAGTCTGCTGGGATCTGTGGGTGATGGGGAGCTAGGGCTGTCAGATTCAACCAACCACAAGGTGCCAGGATCTGTGGGTGGCAGGGAGCCAGAGCCAGCCAGTGGCTTCTAGGAGCCAGGGGCAGACAGAAACTGGTACCCAGCTGCTAGGTCCTGAGGTCAGTGGGGAGCTGGCTGGAGGGGAGTAGACTGGTGGAAGGTGACTTTCCCTCATTCAGAAAATGTTCTTGTCCTGCTTGGGTCAGGTCTCAAGGGTGCTACAGAAAAGAAGTTCAGTCTGTAATAGCAATTTAGAAAAGCTGACCATTTCTAACAACGGCCCACTTCACAGTCCTTATTTGTACCACATGCATTACAATTAGGTTCCAATTTAGTGAAATTTCTAAGAAAGTACATACAAATGAGCAAGTAGCTAAGACAACTGAGAAGAAGCTTCATTATCTTTCAATTCCATGTTAGAACATCAGCTCTAATTCAGGTAAATAGGGGCCCATGGCTGTTACTATTGATGGATGTTTAATGATCTGCTCTATGTAAAATATGGTGGTCATGGCGGTCTCAGATTGGATTCTAGTGGTCATGTTTCCACACCACAAAATCACAGTTACAACTGTAGCTACTTTGAATACTTATCGACATTTCTAAGGGGGTGAATCTTTCAAGGAGCTTGAAGAACGAACTGTCTCAGAGATGGCCCTACCAAACAGAACTGATGCATTCTGGTAGAGTAGTTTGGGACATATTGATTCTGAGAATAAAAGAGAACTTTATTTACAGTGCTATTAACTGAGCATCTATTAAAGGAACTACATGAACAGAATAATTAACAAAGAAAACAAAATACAGAACCTCATCTGGGGTAGCCTATGTCACTAAGGTGAATTGTTAATTGGTATATTGAATCAGTAGACAGTGTTATTGATGTAGAAGATAACATAGTGAATACAGCAAAGGACTTCTTTTTTCCACACTGAGTTGTCAGTACTACTCTCCATTTTTGTTTCATCTTATTTCCCCTTTATTCCTTTTAGGATTTTCAGTAATTTGCTGCCTAATTGTTGTAAAAAAAATCACTTTTCAGTTTAGAGTTCAGTCAGACTTCTTAGCTGTCTGTCCAAAAAATATTGAAGATATTGGGGAAGATTCTGCCAATGGTTACACCCCAGGAACAAGCTTATTAATACAAATTATAGGGAAAAACAATGAGAGGTCCCGTGGCACTTTACAGACCAACACAGAGGTTCTCAAAATTTGTGATATTTCAACTCCCTAAAATGTTAAGTGAATTTGTGTGATCCCCCACAGCCTCACTGCTCCATGAATAAAACTAATCAGTTTTACTTGAACCCAGAGTACGCTACCCTGCTCTCATGCAGCCGACCCCCGATTCCTACAGTAAACCCTTAAAATGTGTGATTTTGAGTTGCACTTAACTTGCATTAATCTGAGTCAAGCACAACTCAAAATCTCACTCCCCCAGTCCTGGCTCAACCCCCTCGCTGGGCCCAGCCCTGCTCACCACCTCTGCACAGCTCTGGCTCACTTCCACCTCTGGCTCCTGCTCGCCCCTGGGGCACAACTCTGGCTCATACTCCCCAGCCCTGGTTCAACCCACCTGCCAGCTCACTACACATGCACAGCTCTGTCTCTGGCTCCGGCTCACCATCCCTTGTGTGCAGCTCCAGCTCGATCCCCCTGGCCTGGTTCAAACCCTCCTTGTGTGGCCCCGGTTTCATCCTCTTGCCCCGGTTTAAACCCTCTGCACATGGCCCTGGTTCGCTCCTTCTGCACCAGTTCAACTTCCCGTACGTGGCTCCTGTTCAACCGCCCATCCTGGTTTCGACACCCTGCACATGGCTTCAGTTCTATCCTCCCATCCCAGTTCAGACCCCTCCCACCCTGTTTCAAGTCCCCCCCCCATACGGCCCTGGTTCAAACCTCCTGTGTGCGGACCTGATTCAACCCCCCCACAGCCCAGCTCACCACCCACGCAGAGCTCCAGCTTACCACTCCCACGCATGACTCCAGCTCAACTCCGCCCCTCTCCTCCACTGCAGCGCTAAACCACTCTAGGCTTAGCCTCCCCTGCTCCCCTCCCATGGCCCCAACCCACCTTCAGGCGTAACCCTGCCCAACTGCCCTTGCCACTTCAGGGCTTATGTTTCTGCTGCATCCCCAGCTGCACAATGTGCATTCTGCTGGGGAAAAAGCTGGACCTTGACTTACTCATTTTTGCAAGCTAAAAACTGAATCCAGCTGTGACCCCCCCTCAAGTTGCTCATGACCCCCTGGGGGGTCAGGACCCACAGTTTGAGAAACATGGGACTAACAGATTTTTTGGAACATCATAAGCTTTTGTGGGCAAAGACCCGCTTCATCAGATGCATTGGAATGGAGGTTCCAGGGCAGGTCTAATTATGCAGGCTCATGAAAGGAAGGGTGTGCTAATCAAGAGGAAGGCCAGTGTTGATGAGCTCAATTCAATCAGGGAGGATGTAGCTCTCTTCCAGCAGCTGATGGGGAGGTATGAACACCAAGAGAGGAGAAACTGCGTTTGTAGTTGGCCAGTCATTCCCAATCCTTGATTGATGGTGTCAGATTTGCAAATGAATTGTTACTATGCAGTTTCTCCTTGTACCCTACAGACAGCCTACCAACCTGAAACAAATTCCTCCCAACAACTATACACTACACCACAGTAACTCTCACTCAGACTACGTCTACACAATGAGATACATTTGAATTCATTCAAATTGATTTTGTACCACTCAGTTTTATAAGTATGAGTTTGAATATCCATACTTCTCCACAGACTCCACACAGTTGACTTATTGCTGCCACACACAATCTCCAAACATTGACTGCTGCTGAGTATATTGTGGGAACCTGTCCCACAGTTTCCTCAGCCCTGTAGTGTTCTTGGTATTTTTGCTGGTGCAGCATAGGGAAAAAATGCCCCTCAAGTTGTTGTGGGTATGTGATGTCATCTTCCCACATTGCGTTGCCCTCATTCCCCTCCTGGAGAAAGCAAATGGCCATTTTTCTAGGAGGGAGGAAGAAAAGTAGGGTATCAACAAACATTGCCAAATTAACTGAAATCTCTTGCTTTTATAACTGAATTGCTTTTTATAGTAGCCGTAACTGAATTATCACAGATTTTACAAAAAGCAGCAGGTCTGATTCTGCTCAAGTGGCTCTCCAGCCATGGACCTCCCTCCCTTGATTACATATGATCCCTGAAAATAATACAGTAACAAAGAAAAGCTTGAAGAAAGACTAGGATAGTGAAGGTTTTGAAAAAAGAGATTTTGTGAGTCAGGGTGTTTGGCTTCCCATTCCTTTACACAACTTCTGGGATCACCCAGAAGTCTGCATCTTCTCAATTGGCCCTCCAGCCACTCTTTCCTTTGTTAAGGGAGTTAGGAAAAAGAGTTTGGGCTTCCAAAACATGATGGGGCTGAAATCTCTATAATTCATACCTGAAATATCAAAGATTTTACAGAAAGCAGCAGGTGTCTGAAATGGGCTTACGGTGCAGCAAGGTGTCTGTGTCTTCTCAACTGGCCCTCCACCCACTCTTCCCTGCATTAAGGGGGCCAAAGCTTGAAGAAAGACAATAGAAAAGGTTAGGAAAAAGATTTTTGGCATCCCACTACACTACATAGAGTTGTCCAATATGGGGGATGAGGCTCGTCAAATTTCAACAAGCAGTGGTGCTCAGGTTGTGGGGACAGCACTAAGTGAGTGTCAGGATTCTGGACCCCCTCATTCCATGGGGCATTTGGGTGACTCAGAGGATGATGGGCCAGTTGAAATTGTTCTCTGAAAATCTTTTTGTGTGTGGGGTGCGGGGACCATGGCTGCAGAGCCAGTTGAAATGGTCACCCTGGAGGTAGCAAGCCCCTGAAAATATTTGTGGTGGGGGTGGGAAGGACAGATGAAGATGTTCCACTGGTGGCAGCAAGCTCCTCCAAAAATTTTAGCAAGCTGGGGAGACTCTCCACCAGGGCAGCAAGCTCCTGAAAATCTTTCCCATCCTTGGAGCCCTTACCATGTGCAAGCCAAGACAAGGAAAATAGAAATGAACATAAACACTGCCAAATTAAGTGTAAAAATGTCATAAGAAAAACCAAAAAAGATTTTGAGGAACAGTTAGCCATAAATTCAAAAAACAATAGTAAAATGTTTTTAAGTACATTAGAAGCAGGAAGCCTGCTAAAAAAGCAGTGGGACCCCTGGACAATAGACATATAAACAGAGCAATCAAGGAAGATAATGCCATTGCAGAGAAACTAAATGATTTCTTTGCTTCAGTCTTCATGGCTGAGGATATTACAGAGGTTCCCAAATCTGAGCCATCCTTTGTAAGTGACAAATCTGAGGAACTGTCCCAGATTGAAGTGTCAGTAGAAGAGGTTTTGGAACTAATTGATAAGCTAAACAGTAACAAGTCTCCAGGACCAGATGGCATTCGCCCAAACATTCTGACAGAACTCAAATGTGAAATTGCAGAGCTATTAATGGTGGTTTGTAACCTATCCTTTAAATCAGCTTCGGTACCCAATGACTGGAGGACAGCTAATATAATGCCAATATTTAAAAAGGGCTCTAGAGGAGACCCTGGCAATTACAGACCGGTAAGTATAACGTCAGTACTGGGCAAATTAATAGAAACAATAGTAAAGAATAAAATGGTCAGACACGTAGAAGAACATGATTTGTTGAGCAAAAGTCAGCATGGTTTCTGTGAAGGGAAGTCGTGTCTTACTAATCTATTAGAGTTCTTTGAAGGGGTTAACAAACATGCAGACGGGGGGGATCCAGTGGACATAATATACTTAGATTTCCAGAAAGCCTTTGACAAGGTCCCTCACCAAAGGCTCTTATGTAAATTAGGTGGTCATGGGATAGGAGGAAAGATCCTTTCATGGATTGGGAACTGGTTACAAGACAGGAAACAAAGCGTTGGAATAAATGGTAAATTTTCACAATGGAGGGGGGGTAACTAGTGGTGTTCCCAAAGGGTCAGTCCTGGGACCAATCCTGTTCAACTTGTTCATCAATAATGTAGAGAAAGGGGTAAGCGGTGAGGTGGCAAAGTTTGCAGATGATACCAAGCTGTTCAGGATAGTCAAAACCAAAGTAGATTGTGAAGAACTTCAAAAAGATCTCAGCAAACTGAGTGATTGGGCAGCAAAATGGCACATGAGATTTAATGTGGGTAAGTGTAAGGTAATGCACATTGGCAAAAACAACCCCAATTATACATACAATGTGATGGGGGCAAATTTAGCTACAACAGATCAGGAAAGGGATCTTGGAATTATAGTAGATAGTTCTCTGAAAACATCCACGCAGTGTGCAGCAGCAGTCAGTAAAGCAAATAGGATGTTAGGAATTATTACAAAAGGGATAGAGAATAAGACGAAGAATATCATACTTCCCCTATATAAAACTATGGTACGCCTACATCTTGAGTAGTGTGTGCAGAGGTGGTCTCCTCACCTCAAAAAAGAGATACTGGCATTAGAAAAAGTTCAGAAAAGGGCAACTAAAATGATTAAGGGTTTGGAAAGGGTCCTATATGAGGAGAGGCTAGAGAGACTGGGACTTTTCAGTCTAGAAAAGAGGAGATGGAGGGGCGATATGATAGAGGTATATAAAATCATGAATGGTGTGGAGAAAGTGAATATTGAAAAGTTATTTACTTGTCCCCATAATATAAGAACTAGAGGACACCAAATGAAATTAATGGGTAGTAGGTTCAAAACTAATAAAAGAAAATTTTTCTTCACACAGCGCACAGTCAACCTGTGGAACTCCTTGCCAGAGAAGACTGTGAAGGCCAGCAGTCTAACAGAGTTTAAAAAAGAGCTTGATAAATTTTTGGAGGTTAGGTCCATAAATGGCTATTAGCCAAGGGTAAAGTGTGGTGCCCCTAACCTTTAGTCAAAGGCTGGAGACAGATGGCAGGAGACAAATCGCTTGATCATTGTCTTCGGTTCACCTCCTCTGGGGCACATGGCACTGGCCACTGTCGGCAGACAGGATACTGGGCTAGATGGACCTTTGGTCTGACCCAGTATGGCCGTTCTAATGTTCTTATGGTGTTGCCTGACATCATGGTCCACACTGAACAGCAGGCACATCCTTTCATTGGGTCAGGGACTAGCCACGTGATATGGTTGGGTACAAGAAAAACCTCTACTTCATGGCATCTGTGGAGAAGAGAGGGGCACCCCTGCACAAATGAAAACTGCAGAAAAAATGTTTATCGGCCTCTCTTTCATGAATAACTCCCCCCAAAAAAGCCTTGCTGCCACGTGTTGCGACATGGCAGGGGCTCGTGCCAGTGCTGAAAAAATATCCAAGTGCTCAACCTGCAGATAGACACAGAACCATGAACTCTGTGCTGGGGCTATTTTGAATGGGTAGATGTGCTCACAGCACTAAGAAAGAACACAAGCATGAGCGTACAACCATAGGCTTCCTGGTGATAAATTCAAATTCGCTGGCTACCTGTTACCTAATTCTTGCACACCTGGAGAGTAGTGGAGATGGAAGCAGCCAGAGTGGATCACTGTGGGGCATTGTGGGAAACATATGGAACACCTCTGGAGGCTAATGAATTCTGTTTTAAGATGTGGCACTTCTACACTGGCCTTCATTCAGACTGTTAAATTCAACTCTGATGCTACTCCCAGATGGGTTCAACAATGTTATGATATCAATATTAGTGCTCACTAAATCAGGCTAATTTACAGTGAAGACAGTGACATTGTAATATCGAGCTTACTGCCATAAATTCAAATTTATCTTGTAGTGTAGATGTAGCCTCAGGAACCAACCCCTGCAAAACCACCATCAGGGGCTCATTCACCTGCATATCTACTAATGTAATATATGCCATCATGTGCCAGCAATTCCCCACTGCAATTTACATTGGCCAAACTGAATAGTCACTGCATAAAAGAACAAATAGACTGAAATCAGGTATCAGGAACAGTAACATACATAAACCTGTAGGAGAACACTTTAGACTCCCTAGACACTCATTAGCAGATTTAAAAGTAGCCATCCTGCAACAACAACAACTTCAAAAACAGACTCCAAAGAGAAACTGCAGAGCTGCAATTCATTTGCCAGTTTGACACTATTAATCAAGGATTGAACAAGGACTGGGAATGGCTGGCCAACTACAAACAGAGTTTTTCTGCTCTTGGTGTTCACACCTCCACATCAGCTGCTGGATGATGGCTACATCATCCCTGACTGAACTGACCTTGTAAACTCTGGCCTTCCTCTTGATTAGCACACCCTTCTTTTCATGAGTCAGTATACTTAGACCTGCCCTGGAACCTCCATTCCAATGCATCTGAAAAAATGGTTCTTTGCCCATGAAAGCTTATGCTCCAAAAAATCTGTCAGTCTGTAAGGTGCCCCAGGACTTCCCGTTGTTTTTGTGGATACAGACTAACAGGGCTACTCCTCTGATACTTATAGGGCAGAGTATCCTACCATCATCCCATTCTGCTTTTCTTATACCAATCATGTGAATACCTGTTATAAAGTACTTCTTATAAGCTAACAACATATAAAATATGCCACATTGAATCTGACTTATCCTGTCAAAACTGTAAATATCATAAAATCATGTGAAGGTACTTGAGGGAGCTGTTCTCAGGCACATGTCACCCAAAACATAAAATAACAAAGTCACATACTGGATTACAAGAAGAAAATTTAGTGTGGCTGTTGTCATACCCATGTTGAACTCATTAAGCTTCAAGGTTCTCAGTACCAGCATAGACCTTTGTTTTCATTCCTTTTGATTGTGGTAAAATACCACAGAGCTGAGAGGCAAGACCCTAGATTCTTTTAGAGGCACTTTCATTAATAAAGTTTGGACAAGGCCCAGGGTTTCTCAACCTGTGGGTCAGACCCAACATTGGATGGTCAGAATGTTTCAGAAGGTCATGTGGCACTCCTGAAACTCCTGTCTGGGCTCCCTGCTCCAGGCACTGCAACCCCTGGGGTCCCAGCAGCACTCAGATTAAGTCCAGTTGTCGCAACCATGGTAATTTGGGCAAGCCACATTTGAGTGAGTGACACTGCAACACCACGAGCAGGGTCACAATGTCACTAGCACACATGTGGGCCCATCGTGTAGTCAGGACCAATCCAGAGCTGCACTGAAACCTAAGAAGTTGTAATTCCCAGAGTGAAGAGCCAAGCCCTGCCAGCCCCACAGCACAAGAACTGCAAGAGCTGCCACCATGCTGGGCAGGATCTGGCCAAAGTCATCCCAAGGCCTCCAGCTCCAGACTGTTAATTAGATTGTGACAAGCCCTATGGATTTACAAACATATTCTGAGCCCCAAAAGCTTGAGAATCACTAATTCAGAGCAGTCTTGTATTAAAGAAACTTAAAGCATTGCAGATGGGTTGCTGTAGAGTTTTAAGCTTAGTTTTATTAAAATACATGAAAAATCTTCACTACTTCTCTGTTTGGCTGTGTCTTTTCTATCATATCAAATCCAGCATTCATTTTCACATGGTATGACTCTTTTAAACTGGCTCTATAAATAACTATCCACAAAAGAAAAAAATTCCAACTCCTTTAACTGTCTTTTGTTCCTCCTGCCAAAATAGCAACTTTTATTGCCTTTTGACTCTTTCCAGTGCAGTGAAACAGCTTGTTTCAGATCTTGCCTTTACTGTCTTTCATTGCTGTTGGTTTAGGTCTTTTTGGTTTTACCTTTGTCTCCTCTTTTCAGGTTTTTCTACGCTCAGTTCATGAGTTCCAATAAAACATCTTCTATGATACAAGTCACCTGGTATTTATTTATCTGAACTCTCACATGCTGTTAAAAAAGCTGCAATGCTGCCCTTCAAACAGCTCAGGCCATGGGATATCCAGGGATACAGATTCACGTGGATTTTTCTCAGCTCTCATTTACTCTAATATGCTGTAAAGTACCAAAAGAGCAAGCCTCTTCTGCGTGCTGGTTAAAATACCTCATCAGTTTATTTCACCACTTCTTGCTTGTCCTTCCAGATAACCTGTTTCACTTCTCTGTTCAGAGTTTCAGCCATAATAATAAACACAGTTCTTTGCAGGGAACTTTTGATTCTTGGCAGAAATGATTACCTGTAGCTGTTCTTTTTAAATGTTGTTAGAATCTCAGCCCCTTAGAAGAAATATGGCTCCAATCGTTCCACAGACAGTCTTCATGGTCTTTGTTGACAATTCCTTTTTATCTCTAAACAGCTGACTTGGTGGCAGAGCATTAGTAATTGGGGATTCAAAATTACAGTGACGAGTCGCAGGTTCCTCTTTGTGAAATAAGCCTCTGCTTGTTTTGCCTCTTTTCCTAATCTCATCTTGTCACAGGAGCTGAATGATGATGAAAATGTAAGCGGTCCATTATTCTTCTATCCTGACTAGATTCCTTTTTCTTTCTAAGTTGGGGCTAAAGGCCTTTGGTTGGGGCCAAAGATTTCTTGTCTGTATATAGGTCCATTCTCTCTCAATGGTCCTCACTAGGGTATGTAGCTGGAACAAGGTCCCTTAATAAGATATTCTGACCAGTGACCAGAGTTCGTGGGCAGAGTGCTGGTGAAACTCATTTAGAGAATCTGCAGGCATCTTTAGCCGATGTCTCTATTACAGGACTAGCAGCACAGCACCTGTTC
The DNA here is from genome assembly GCF_033958435.1 of Carettochelys insculpta. Taxonomy (NCBI): domain Eukaryota; kingdom Metazoa; phylum Chordata; order Testudines; family Carettochelyidae; genus Carettochelys; species Carettochelys insculpta. The sequence goes on from NC_134140.1 coordinate 56,329,582, forward strand.
GCCCCGCGCCGAACATCAATCTGCCTACACCTTTCTCAAGTGCTATGTTTCTACCTCTTACCCATCCCAGCATGGACTCTTGAAACTCTTCCACTTTCAGACTAGGACCCCTATACACTTCCATGTGTATACTATGCAATTATCATTCTGCAGTCCTGACTAAGTGTGGGGACCTGTATTTTATCCCTTCAGAAACTTTTGAGCAGTGACATCAACCAGTGAATCACATTGGTTGGATACACATAAAATATCTAATTAATACAGACACATATGCTCATATGTTGTCACACCTGAGGAATGAGTTTAATATGTTCCATTTTATTTATTCCATACTTATCACTGTGTCAACCTGAAAACAGTGTAAGTCACTTTTCATGACCAGCTGCCTTTCCTTCTTCACTTGAGACCTTCACTTTTTCTGAAGTGTATTTTGAGTTCAAATTCTGATGGCCCAAAGCTATTTCTTGTATTTAGCAGTTGGAGTTATAAGCAACCAGAACATGTTTTTAATCTCATCTGTCCTTACACCTCACTGACTGCAAAATTAGATAGACTTACCTCTGGTAGGAAAAGAACTAAATAATCTCACATTCTCTTACAAAGGAAAGGTCCTGGTCATAGCTGATAGCATACTCTGCTGTTCCTCTAATGTGCCTTGTCTGAGAGATTCTCTGTTAAGTGGAAGAGATGTCTTCCCATTCCACTGAGTTATATTAATCACACACACACACACACACAGAGTTAGACAAAAACCGCTGAACTGCACAAAGTTATTCATGTGCATAAGAGTTTCCAGAGTAAGATCCTTAGCTTTAGCATTTCCCTTCATAGTACAAACAAAAATACTCTTTCTGAAAAGCTGCAACATCCAACTACTTTTTTTCTAAGACTCCAGAATACTAACAAACAGCCAAATATATAGAGAGATAGCAGGATGCTACCGAAGGCAGAGAGACAATTTGTCCCACATTGAGCCAGGGTTCTTTTCTGGAGATGGACTGTGTGAAGACACAGATGACACGTAACCCTGCAGAGCCCCTAACCTGCAGACAGGCCCAGGATACCCCTTAAAACATAACACAATAGCTTTCAATTTTAACATTTTTCAACACAGAAGCCAGATTGGATCCATTGGCTCACTCACTTGCTTTGTTTCAAGGCCCACATACAAAATCTCTTTGTACTCCGATGGCCACTCACGTGCCACTCAGGTGAGAGTGCTGCAACTGAGTAGGCTCCACCTTTACACTCACCCCCTCATTAGTTTAACCTATAATTTTCAAAATCAAACACATTAATCTTATTTGGAAACAGATAAAAATATGGTTAATACAGGCACATACGGTCATATATTGTCTCATCTGGGGAATGAGTTTAACGTGTGCCGTTTGATACATTCCATATTTATCTCTGTGTCAACCTAAAGATTGTGAAAGTCACTTTTCATGAACAAGTGCCTATCCATCTTCCCTCCAGAACTTTAATTCTTCTGAGGTGTACTTTTATTTTAATTGCTGCTGCTCCAGATGTAAGCCTCATACTACATCACATTCTTTAGAATCATTCTATTTGTTCTGGCCTTTGTAATAGCTTACCCAATTTGTTTTTTTGTCTAAAGCTGCTATCTCCATTGGAACGCTTGTTGGCAGTCACAACAGAAAGAAATAATGAATGGAAACACAGCTTAAGTTACCCTCATATACCAAGAGATGCTCCTTTTATGGTCAATGCAGTGAAGTTTTTACATGTTCTGTAGTTGAAGGGAGGCTTTGAATCAATGCAGTAGAGTTGATTGGATTTTTCCCAACAGAATTTTCCACCAAAAAAAAAAATCACACCTTTAAAAATATTAATCTCAAAAATATTATTTCTATGTGGGAAATTTTTGTTTGAAATCTTAATTTAAAATGAAACAAAAATCAGTAAAATATGTTTTGTCAAACTAGGAAATTTTTCTGTAAAAAATCAATAAAAATAAAAATGAATGGCCTTAAATATGGAATAGAAAGTTAGGGATTGATATTAAAGTCATTGAACATTATGACAATTTTCTATGATGGTCCTGAATCCTAGACTCCTGTCCTTCGGGCACATATATGCACAGTTACTCCCATTGATTTTGATGATTCCCAGAATTAAAATATTTTAAGAACGAGGCCCTTATTTTTTGGCGTTAAGCATCTTTATGGTCAGTGCTTAAATCAAGGTGGTCACATGCTAATATTTTTTTGTTTTTTGTTAATTTGCCTTTGGTTATTAAAAGCAATTAAAATAATTATATTGAAACAACATTTTTCTTTAAATTACACCATCCTCTTTTAGGAGAAAAATAATTATGAACAAGTCAAACTTGCTGGACTGCATTACATGGAAAATTACACTGCCAACAAGGAAATATTTGATTTATCAAGTTAATAATCATGCAGCAGCATTCAAGGATTAGATTTCTTTCAAGAGACAACTGTAAATGAATAGCCATTTTGAAAAAGAACATCAGAAGACCCAGCAGAAAGTAATACAATAAAATAAATTGAGATATAAATTCACTTTATGTGAACGAGTAACTACAGATGAACAAAACTATCCACAAGTAATATGGATTGTTGGCTGCCTCTTTATACATGGGCTATGTCTACACTAGCCAAAAACTTCGAAATGGCCATGCAAGTGGCTATGTCGAAGTTTACTGATGAAGCGCTGAAATACATATTCAGCGCTTCATTAGCATGCGGGCTGCCACGGCACTTCGAAATTGACGCGGCTCGCCGCCATGCGGCTCGTCCAAACGGGGCTCCTTTTCAAAAGGATCCCACCTACTTCGAAGTCCCCTTATTCCCATCTGCTCATAGGAATAAGGGGACTTCAAAGTAGGCGGAATCCTTTCAGAAAGGAGCCCCGTCTGGATGAGCAGCGCAGTGGCAAGCCGCGTCAATTTCGAAGTGCCGTGGCAGCCCGCATGCTAATGAAGCGCTGAATATGTATTTCAGTGCTGCATTAGTAAACTTCAAAATGGCCATTTGCATGGCCATTTCGAAGTTTTTGGCTAGTGTAGACAGGGCCACTGTGTGTAGTAAAAATTATTGCTGTACATGCATATTTATGTTTGCCTTATGATCTGTTATGATAGACAGGTAGCATTGCTTAAACATCATGATGGTTCTGTACACAGCCTGGGATCAGTAAAGATTAGGTAAATGTGATACACTTTATTGCGCTTACATTCATTAGAAGTATGAGTAGTGGGTATAGACTAAAAAAGGGAAAACTAAGGAGAAACATACTAAAAATCAAGAATATAATTTATGGAGAAAACATATTTTGCAAACAAGCAGTTATAATTCCTGGCAGTTTTACATTCAGAACCAAAGGGACATTTCAGATTATCATGCTTACATTGCAATTAAGATTAAAGACAAATATTGCCATGGTTTAATTTAGGCTGAGTTTATTCTGACACACAAAAGCTTTATCAGAGACTCTACTTATGTGAATCTTAAAATTATGTGTCTCCTCTTTGAAGATATACGCACTACCTGAAATTAATTTTTCAAGATTAGAGGTGATTGAAAAATGGGACCATTCTTGCAAAGACTTTCATGAACAAATTTTCCTTTAATTTTGTTTGACTCCTCCAGTTGTAGTATATTGATACATTTGACAATCACCCCAGTTTGGTATAAATTAGAACTAAAAGCATTTCTGGAGGGTCATGTTACTCCTCCTCTCCACCCCTTTACACTGGACCATACTTAAGGGATTTTAAAATGGTTGTATTTCATGTATGTATAAGTCTTTCATCACAGCTGTGAAATAACAAGAGCATTGTTAGCTGTTTAGCTGATACATAGTTTAGACAACATCTAAAACATTTTCTGCAACCAATTTTAGCATTTACCCTCTGACACAAACTGGCAATGTCCTCGTGAAATTGAGGTACTAGCAAAAAAATGCCCACCTGCTTGAAGGCTGTTATTATCTCAGGTGAGCTTTGATGTCAGTAATTACTAGCCTGCATTTAACAGTTTGTAGTTTGTGAATAGACTCAAAGTGCCTGCTATTAGATTTAGCTTTCACAAAGTGATCACTCTTTACCTGACCTATCAGTCCTCATCCTCAAAGAAAACCAGTTAAACACATTCAAAATACAAGCTGAGAATCTTAGATTCATAACTTTGCTAGACACTAAAAATCATGGACTGAATGGGGACATTTTATCTGTGGCTTTTTACAACAACCTATAACCCACTAGTTTCCCCCACACACCTGCTTCCCTCCCCTCCTTTCCTTTCACTCCTGCTTCTGGAAGATTGTTAATGGACCACTTCACCCTGAATGTCTTTTTGAATTGGGTTAACTACATATGATCAGCAATCTCTTCCAACTTGTGGCGCTACAAAATTAAGTTGACTTAATTTCAGTCAATCTAAGACAACCACAGTAATTCAATCAGCAATTGATGGCCACATTACACTCCTGTGGGTGATGTTGATCCTCACTCGGAGTGCTTTCACAGACTGAAGTGGTGCATTGTAGGGCACTGGTATTTGTCAGGAGTATTGAGAACTGTGCGGGGCTCATGTTTAGAACTCCTTTTCCTTACTGGGGTGGCAGCCCAAGCTATGAGCCTGGCATAGACTCACTTTCACAGCATGGAAACCACCAGCTGTGAAACTGACATTCTTGTCAGTTTCATGACATCCTCCTGCTCAGAGCTGCAGCTCCTATAGGGGGAGACATGAAAATATCAATGTCCCTGCAGATAGGTACCCTTCTGTGAAACTGAGACCCTGCACTGCTTGCATTGATTGTTGCTGCCTTTGAGAAACCATCCCATGATGCCCCACACCAGCAGTTAAATGAGTGCAAATGCTCCAGGTAAAGATGTTCACTGCCAGCACAAGGAGGAGAGCATGGACATTTAAAAGTCATTTAAAAACTGTGTTGGCTACATTGCCATAACTTAAGTTGACTTAATTTTGTAGTATAATCTTGTTCTAAATTTCCCAATCCTGAAGAAGAACTCTGCGTAATCTATAAAGCTGGTTCTTACTCACAAACAGAAGTTGGTCCAATAAAAGATATTACTTCACTTGCCTTGTCTCATTAGTTTTAGAGGCACTTAGTTATAGGCAATTCTTTCCAAGGAAATTGAAGAACTTATTAAAGTCTGCAGTGGAGGGATTTGTATTATTTATTTAAATGTGTTTCTTGTAGAATATAAAAACTTGTTTTGAAGTGTCAACAAATAAGTTATGGAGGAGACACAAAAAGAATGGAATACTGAATAAACAAGTTTCAGTGAAAACTCATGTATATTTACACCAGAGAAGGTCTAGGTAAACCCAAATCTACATCATTTCTCAAAAGGAGTGGGTTTGCTGACTCCAAGGTTTTGGATTTTTTTCCCTGTGCCTCTGTACTTCCATCTTCAAGTGCAGGTGCCAGAACATTGTTTTAAATATTGTTCTTGAATGCTTCAGACACAGCTAAAACTTACAAAGTTCTCAGAATCTTATACCCAATAATCAATGTAGTTAAAACAAGACAATGTGTGATTTTGTGGTTGTGGTGCTGAACTGGGACTCGGGAGCTCTAAGTGCTGCTCCCAGTTCTACCACAGCTATATTGTATAACCTTGGACAAATCAGTTAGGTCAAGATCTTCACATGGAAGCTAGTGCTTGTCACCTGAATGCCTATGAGGATCTGGGCCACTTTCTTTTCCAGGAAACAGTCATTTGCTAGTCCATGTTCCTCTTGATGGAGTCGTGGGTTTCTTAAATAAAGTAATGCAAACACTTAGGTCAACAGGTTAATTAAAACTTGTTACGTGTCATCTTTCAAATATAAATTTCTTTGCATTTTCTGGCTTTGGTCAGATGTTGCCATTATTTCAGCTAAAATGGAATGGTGCTGTATGAAGGCTTACTTCATCACAGAAGTCTTATCACACTCCACTTATTTTGTATCCACACCAGAATGTGTATTTATTTTCCCTCCATCAACACCTTTACAGGCATTGGCAGCAATGCTAACTTCACTACGCCCCAGTACTTACTGCTCTTTGCCCAGTCCTGAGAGGAGCAGAGATCTTTCTTCTCTCAGGCCCTTGTAAGACTAGACTCAGGTAGCTCTGTTCTCCCTTACTTCTTGGCCGTGTCTAGACTAGCCCCCAACTTCGATGGGGGCATGGTAATTAGGGTGTTGGGAGATTACTAATGAAGTACTGAGGTGAATATGCAGCACTTCATTAGGCTAAATCTCCCCCGCTGAAACTTTGAAGGGTTAAATTTCGAAGTGCTGGCTTGTGTGTAGCCGTGGGTCAGATTTTGAGGAGTAAAGGGACTTCAAAGTTGGGCAGGCACTTCAAAGTACCCGCGGATGACCCACAGCTACATGCAAGCTGGTACTTCGAAGTTTGACACTTTGAAGTTGCTGCGGGGGAGATTTAGTCTAATGAAGTGCTGCATATGCAAAGCAGCAATTCATTAGTAATCTCCCAACACCCTAATTAACATGCTCCCTTCAAAGCTGGAGACTAGTCTAGACACAGCCCTTATCTTTGCCTGTCTCATCAGTGTTGAGTTGATAAGCTAATTGGTTCTTTAGCTCACCCACTCTCTGCACTTCTTGATTAGATAATTGACTTAACCAAATCAACCTTCACTATGGGAAATAGATTACGTCAGAATGATCACAGTGCAGGCTCACTTTCAAGGGTACCTATAGATAAATGCTACCTTCTGAGTCTTAAGAGTGATGACATTTGTCAATAAGGCAAACAACTCTTTGGCACGGGGTGCTCCATATGTTCTCCTGTCATGACATGTGGTGAATAGGACGCTGTGTTGTGGCAAATACGGCTCTTGAGTTGCATGAGGCTCTTGGAGCTTTTAAATGTGCTTCTGCTGAGAGCCACAAGAAGGTCTTGGCATCCACTGGCTCCAAGCATGCACCCCACTGCTTGGTAGGAGAAGCATCCGGTGGCCATGACACCAGTCCCAGTGGTGGCTCCAGCCGCAGATCTGCTGAGTACTGCCATTACATTAGAATGTGGAGGCTGGGGATGCCTGGCTGGAGAAGGAGGTAATACTGACCTCCCACAGTCTGGCAAATTCTCTTGTTTGGCACTTTTCAGGGCCTGAGTTTGCCAGACTAGAGAGGTTCAACCTGTAATAAGGAGTAACTGGGACACTGGGGCAGGACCAACAATATATCTCAGTTCTATATTATACAGCTTGACAAGAGGTCCATTTCAGCAGCTGTGTAGAGATGTTCCACCCCTGCTAGTTTACAGGAAATATTTGTTAGCTGCATACATTTGAAAGACAATATACAGGACTATTCTGAGAAGTGGTAATTCAGTGTTCCCTCAAGAAAACTTCTGCTGTTGATGTGATAGATATGATCTGATGCAAGTAATGACTTTAGATGACATACAATCTTCTCAGAACTTATTCAGTGCCTAAACTGTCATGATTAACTGTGTAAAAGGATTTCTTTACACCGTCCAATATAACATAGGACAGTATCATATAAATGTCAACATAAATTCCAGCAAGACATTTCCTTCATGAGAATTACAAGAGGTTTATGACATATGTTCACAGTTTGATGCATGTGTGTCCTTCTATTAATGGTAATAGGAGTTCTGAGCATGCATCAATGACAATACGTACCCCTTGGGGCTACTGCAGTAATTCTACACAGGCAAAATTCTCAGTGATGTCAGTTCTCTATTCCATGAGATTATTTATCAGAGGACACATCTTGCTAGCATTACTCATTTGATTAATTACAACAGGGACTAATGTGAGCATGATCTTGCCCTAGGTGATTTAAAAAAAGGTTGCACATTACTGGCACTGAGACAGGCAAGTTTTTCCAAAATATTTTGTTACAAAACAGAAAAGTATAAGGAGGGGGATTCTGCTGACATTTTGTTTAAAGAAGCCTGAATCATTACAAACATTTACCTTTTCCAGCTATTTAAGTAAGTAACATGAGGTCGACTATATTTTGGGAATGAAGGTGGTATCATTGTCTAATTCTTTTGTATCTGCATTGTTATATAATCATTGAAGAAATGTGTTGGCTCAGATTTCTTTGCATTTATCTTTTAAGAGACATGATTATTTATAAATCATTTTGAGTACATATTCAAACTCACTAAATCCTTGCACAGCCCAGAAATTCACCTCTACTATCTGTTGCCAAATAACAAATAGCAACTTCTAAGTGACTCACTTGTTTGAGAGAAAAAGATTTACTTTCTACTGCCGATTATCTTTTGGATTTGACATTCATGTAATTCCAGGGACTTTTTTTGTGCCAGTACTTGCCAATACTGCATACTGGCACCTCAACAGCCCAACCCATGGCATTGGCTGGGGTGCGGGGCCAGGACCCAACTGAGTACTACCTCGTCTCTTCTTACAAAAATGACACTGTGTAATTTTTGATGTAAAGTAGAACAGTCCCAAAGCCTCTCTACATTATTCTTGCTGTCCCTTATTCCCAGGTGCTGAAAGTAAGCACAGCTATGCCCATCTATCATACTTTTTCTCCACCCACAGACCACATCTAAAAATGCAAGTGGGTGTAACAAAAGAAAGATTACACCATTTTCGAGCCACCTGAAAATCCAGCTAAATGGAGCTGAGTCATCCTGATATGATAATGCTGGTAGATTTTTCTGTCCATTTGACAATAAATGACTGCTGTGCATCAAGGAATCTGTTCTTCTCATAATACGTAGGAGTGGCTAATGAGGACTTAGGCTTGGTCTACACTAGGATGTGAGGTCGAACATAGCTAACTTAGGTCAATTTTCTAAGCAATCAGTCCACACTACAGGGTCTGTTCCACCAACTTCTAGGGCTCCTAAGGTATGCCTGCTTTTCACAAGAAATCATGTCCAAATCAACCTTACATGGTTGACTTTAGGGGAATGCAGACAGAGCATTGTGAAATTTGACACTCTTGGCTTCCTGGAGGTGCAGACAAATGGAACAGCTCATCTCAGCAGTAGCCAGGAGTGTTTGTAACTTGCCTTACTGTGACTAGAAATGAACCTAGTCAAGCAGGTCCCTTAAGATCTCTGCATAGCACCTGCTGCACAGAGAACATTTAATAGCCACATTTTTTCCTTTACATAACACATCCCTATGATTTGCCACTGAGCATCTTTCATGGAATTATTTTGTGTGTTCTGAAACTTATTTTAGTTACAGTAAATGTATTGCCCTAGTACCTGGCCTTCACACATGTCTTGTTGCAGTTTGCTCAGCAGCGGGTTCTTTGACCCCTGCCCCTGCCCGACTCCCAGCACAGCTTTTAGACTGTCACAGATTAAAAACAGAAAACAAATGTGGAAGATAGGTTCGTAGAGCACATGCAAGCTGCCCAAAAAGACACGGCAAGTTTAAAGGCATGGAGGGGAATCATGCTGGAGGAGAGGCAGACAGATCCGGAGGACAGGAGGGAGTATTGAGAGGACAGGACAGTAGATCAGGATACGAAGAGAGTGCTCAGAGAGAATGTGAAGTCCAGGCTGAGGAGGAGACATTGAAGACAGTTCCTGAGATGTCCAGTGGAGGCACACAGAGCCCTACCCCAACCCATGGTGAATCACGTGCCCTCCTCACCATGTTCTGTACCCTCTCCCTATTGGCACCCCAGAAGGCAGAGGGGAAATCAAGAGCAGCCTGGAATTACACTCCAAGGGACATGTCTCAGTGCAGAAGGCTGACATTCCCCCACCTGTGATGGCAAAATTCATCTTGCCTTTACTTATCCATCTCTCAAAACTGCTGCCATGAGCTCCTTTAGTGCGTTCTATATTTTGTCCCTTAAATAAAAATCATTAAGCTCTCAAAACAGTGTCTTTATTGTTTGTATTGCACGGGTGAGAGGGGTGGTGTACATTGTTTACAGGGCAGCACACATCATACAGTGGGCACCTTCTTAACAGCAACAGATACGTCTTGTCCTGTCACTGCCTGGTCATTCAAAAATCTGTTTTTTTAAAACCTTCCCAATTAGCAGTGCCCTTTGATGTGTTCTTCTTATTGCCATAGTGTCTGGCTGCTCATAAGTAGTGGCCAGGTGATCTGCCTAGGCCCTCCAGCCTGGCAGGAAATTTTTCCCCTTATTCTCATGTAAGCTATTAAGTACACAGCAGGCTGCTACCGCAAGGGAAATGTTGCTTTTGATGAGATCTATCTGAGTGAGAAGAGTCCTGAACCAGGCTTTTAAATGTCTAAATGCACATTTTACTACCGTTCCGCACTTGCCCAGATTTTTGCTGAACTACTCTATGCTGTGGTCCAGGCTGCCTGTGTATGGCTTTGTGAGCCAAAGGACTTAGAGGTAAGCTGAATCTCCGGCAATCACTATTGGCATCTCCACATCTTCAATGGTGATTTTCTGGTCTGGGCAGAAAGTTCCATTCTGCAGCGTTCTAAAAAGATCAGAGTTCCTAAAGATGTGCCACTGTGCATCTTTCCCAACCATTCCACATTGACGTTGGTGAAATGACCCTTTTCATTTACCAATTCCTGCAAAACCATTGAGAAGTACCCCTTGCAGCTTATGTACTTTCTGTCAAGGTGGTCTGGTGCCAAGATGATGATATGTATTCCATCTGGGGTGGGTTTTTTCTTGCTGGAACACCTTGGAACAGCATTCTGGTATCTTTTCCCGCCAGCGCCAACATTTTGGAAGGCGGCTGAGCTACAATCCCTGTTTGGGTCAGCAGGGGTTAGTGAAATGTGTCTCAGTAGAGCCACACCCATGAAGATCCTCTCCCCCCACTCCACGCATGTGCTGCTCCAGCTGGAAGTAGCATGGCTCCTCCAGTCCTGGCGTGGCTCCTGAAGCTTCACCCTGCTTCCCCGGTGCCTGCAACCTGGTGCAGTCCTGGAGGCCTAGCATGGTGCTTGTGTGGCTCTGGCAGCCTGGCATGGCTCTAGCTGGAGTGGTGCCTATGAAGCCAGGTCAGTAACTTGCTGGCATTCACTGGTGGTGGGGAGGAGAGAGGACTGTGGGTACTTGGCTCTGGGGAAGTGGGAGATCATTTAGGTGGGTGGGCTGTGGGAGCCTGGTTTTGGGGGGAGGGCATTTATTTAGAGTGGAGTGGGGACTGTGGCAAATGTGCAAGGAAGACAACCAAAATGGATCCCATTTGCAGCTCCCTCTGCTGCAGCTGCTGCTCCCTTCAGGCTCCCTGCCTTCCGTGCTGAAATAGGACTCAATTTAATGGGTTTAATAGCCAGCAGGAGGGATCCAGGTGTTAAACCAATTAAACAGAGTCTTATTATTTCAGCATGGCGGGGTGCTGGGTGTTGCCCCTGCTGTGCTGTATGTGGGGGAGCCGGAGGGCTGTGGGGAGCTGCACAGCAATGGTGAAGAGCAGACAGTAACCTGGAGAATGGGCAGCAGAGGGTGGCAGCATGCCAAGCTCCTGGATAAGGCAGGTGAATCCTGAGTCTGGGGGCCATGTGTAAGCCTGAGAAGGAGGCAGTTTGGGGCTGTAAGGAGTTTAGCCACCTGGAGCTGGAAGGGGGGCAGTTTGGGGCTTGGGGTCCAGCATCTTTTTTTTTTAAGAAAAGTACTCGTTCCATCTGTCACCTACTGCAATGAGGGAAACCCATTGCGGTGAAACCATCTACTATGTCCTGCAAATTTCCCAGAGTCACTGTCTTTCCTAGAAGAAGGTATTGATTGCCTTTGATATCTGGATGACAGCAATCTCCACTGTAGATCTGCCACTCTGAATTGATTGCCCACTAGCTGTTAGCATCTGGTGTTTCAGACCTCCACAGAGTTATTGTTAGTTGGTTCTGAACTATCAGAGCAGGTCTCATTCTGGGATTGCTGCACAAGGGTGGAGGGTGGGGGCAGGGGGCGTTCACAAAGTTCCATGAAAGTGACCCTATGAATATGGAAGTTTTGTAGCCCCTGCTGATCATCTCATACCTGCAGGACAATGCATTCCCACCAGGGTGAACTTGTTTTACAGCACCAGAATCAGCGGTTCACTGCGTACAAAACATCAAGTGCAGCCAGCATCTCTCCATTCCTCCTTTCCAGTGTTTCACATTTGTGTATGTTCATGTCCTCCTCCAAATCTTCATGGCTCTGACAGCTGCTTAGGTTCTGTACATACTGCAGTACAATGCGTGAGGTGCTCATAACACTTGTGACAAGAGTTTGAAGCTAGACAGGTTCCCTGCTAGCCTTACAATGGTGTTTCACAGATACCCACTGAAAAAAGGGCGTAAAACATTTTTTGCCATTGCTTTCCAAAGGGAGGGGAGGAGATAAGTTCACCATGGGAAGCTGGCAACACATACCCCGAACCACCCGTGGCACTGTTTTGTCCCATCAGACACATAAAGCATAACCCAAAATGCAAGAGAGCATCAGGAACTGTGGGATAAGTACCCAGCGTGTATTGCTGACAAAATTGAAGATGACCACTGTAACAGGGACACTCTCCATTGACTTCATGTGCCAGCGTGGACATGTGCCCTTGACTTAATAAAATTGGTTGCTAAAAAATAGCCTTTAACACATTTGCCCTCATCTCCCAGTGTAGACATACCAAATTGAGTGCTTCCCTGTATTAAGTGACTTTACTACTTTAAAAAGGTGACAAACTGACAGCATTAAAACATGAAATCCTGTATTTGTCCACAAACATAGCCATGTGCTGGGTGTCAGCACCATACACTTCCTTGCCTTACCAGATCCTTGTGCCTCACTCCTATTGGTAAGAGGCCCTCTATAAATAAGGGACAACTAACAAACGATAACAAGGCAGTTAAGTCTCTAGCCCATTCACTCTATAGCCACAATACTGCCAACAAGGTTGCTAATCATGGTTCAATACAACCATTTTCTAAACCATCAAAAATCAATAGGAGTTATGCCATCGACTCCAGCTAGATCAAATGCCTCATGCATGAAATGTATTTTTGATTTTAGGCCATGCATATTCTGATACCTCTGAAGAGCAAATTGACATTTAAAAGGGCAAAAATGAAGCTCAGCTATTGAGCTATTACTAGGAATTTTTAATTAAAGAAATAAAATCTGGTAATAAACTCTGGCTTATTTTTTATTCTTGGAGTCAGTTACATGTTGAATAATCCTGTGGGTAGTGAATTGATTTCATTTCAATATTTGGAACTCAGGAGAAGGTTACATGTGCGTAATTAAATGCCTTCAAAATAGTAACTCAGTGTTACATCATTATATTTAATTAATCAGATGATGTGCTTTTTGACACTCGTATCCTCTCAAATGCAAAAACAATAACATTTCTGGAGAGTTTCCAGTCAAATTCAATAATTTACATTTTGGCTCCACCTGGCATCCTGGCTCCTCAAACCAAGAAGAGCTAATTTTCTTTCTTATCAGTCAGGTGCATTTTTTACACAAATAATTAATTATTCATTATTTTGAATTAATTAAATGCCAACAAAGACTGATTGGCATTAAATATGTATTTGGGAGCCCACTCCTGAAATGAATGGTAAGCCTCCATCCCTTATTTAAGATACGGTTGTTATCTCTTGGCATCAGATGAAACATTCAGGAAGATTTAATTGTCGACGTTAAGCCATGTTGTACTGACTTTGGTGTTTCTGTCATCAAACTCAGTTAACAAATCATATCACTGTTTAAAAAAATATAAGATAAAGCCTGCCTTACTATCTCAAGTTCCTCACAAAAACATTGTAATAAGCAGAAATAAAGTCATTACAGTACACAAAGGTTTGGAACAGTTTAACGAGGGAGTTCTACTGAAAATGCTGAGGATATTTGTTTGCAGGGGTGTAAATTGTCTGGTATTTCTGCAAACAAGCCCTGGAAGTCTAGCTAGTTTGCCTTAAAAAGGCATCCATGTTTCCCTGTTATTTATTCCACTCTTTCCATAATAGATATAGAAAAATTAAACTAAGTGTTGTAGGTGGGAGGAAATGAACAATGCTATCTACTTTAAACTAAAGTTGTGATGAAAATAATGGAATATCTTTGTGCTCCCTTATTCGCAGTATATAAACACACAAATGATAAAGCCCTAGACTATGAAGGTGTAGGTAAGTAAATGAGGAGACATGAAATTACAGTAGGTAAGAATACAAGCTGTCTAATGAAACAGTTGCCACTTGGGGAGACTTGAAAAATGTAGGCGTGCGGAAGGAGAAAAGGTCATGGGTAGGTGTTAGATTTGATGATGGACACAGTGGTCCCCTTACAGTGAAAAAAGTGTTTTGGGAGAGAAGATTCTTCCATTTGATTCTCTTCTTCAACAACCCCTCAGACAGGAGATTTTTGAGGAGTCAGGAATACCTGGCTGGACCTATTGACACTATTTTTGGTCATTGCAATATTGTTATGGGGTAAGAACAATGTGTCATCATATGTAGACATATCATATGTCACCATATCAATGTGTCACTCATGCATCTGATGAAGTGGGCCTTTACCCACAAAAGCTTATGCTCCAAAATAGCTGTTAGTCTATAAGGTGCCACAGGACTTCTTGTTGTTCTCATATGTTGAACACTGTATCTGGGTTGGCAGGCTAATGTGGTTGCTTTTTATATGATAGAACTACTGTCCTCTTATGTGCCCAGTTAATTTATGACCTCTTGTGGTTTCTTCGCTATTGTGTCACATCCCCTAATGAGCAATGCATTTTCTTGTTAAGATCCTTGTTTCCACAACAACACCTTAGCAAAAATTACTCATTTTTAATTTCAGGCAGAAGAGGCTAAAAGATTTTACTTTCGCTCCATTCCTTTTTTAATTTTTTTCAGTTTTATCTGAAGATTCAGAATTTTTCAAAAACTCCACATCACAACTTTCTAAAGAGTTATTCTAAGAAATCATAAATCTATTTTCTCCTTCATAGAATTGTTGGCATTGTTGCAATAGAACCAGAGGGACCCTAATCTAGGGTCTGGGCTTAGTAGATTGGTGCTCCAGAAACAAGTGTTAAGACACTTTGCTTCAGAGAGCTCATAACCAAGCTTTAGGACAAGGCACAATTAGTGGATAATATTTGGAAATTCTCTGGTCTGAAGCCACTAGAAAGTAAGGAGCTCACTACGGATACCTGTTTTTAACAGTGAGATGAGCACCATGAGTTGCTTGAGAACTCCAGGGCTACATCTACACTGCAGAGATATTTCAAAAGAAGCTCTTCTGGAAGACCTCTTATGAACGAACTTCTTTTGAAATAGTGCATCCACACACAAAAAAGTGGATCAAAAGAGTGATCTGATCTTTTGAAATAAAGCGTCCACACAGCCCCTCATTCTTTCGAAAGAACAGGACAGGGATCAAAAAATCAGGCTCTGTAATGACTGCTCCTTTGAAAATAAGGTCCTGTGGAGCATCTACACATATTTTCTTTTGAAAGAAGCTTTTGAAAGAGCGTGTGTGTCTGAACTTGCATTCCTCTTTCGAAAGAGGCATGCAAATGAGGCAAAGTGAAAATGCAAATAAGGTATAAATGTGCATGTTCAGCACCTCATTTGCATATTCTAATTTCGAAAGTAGAAAGCAAGTGTAGACACTACTCTTTTGAAATTAAACCCATCTTCGAAAGAATCCTTCTTCCCTTTATTTAATGGAATGGGAAAGGAAGAGTGATTCTGAAAGGAGCACCGCATTCTTTTGATTTACTTTCAAAAGAACACTTTTTGTGTGTAGATGCTCTGTGGGATTTTTGAAAGAGCCCCCTTCTTTTGAAAACCTTTTGAAAGAACTTGCTAGTGTAAACACAGCCCTGGTGTACAGTAGTGCCATAGGAGAGGGAGCTTTGTTGGCATTTGTTGGTGAGCAAGGGGAAATGGCTTAATGGGCCAGACCTCATTTGTATTTCTGTTATGTGATAGCCTGGACAATTTTGATCAAACCTCAGTTAAGCTTTATGTCTGGGAGTAATAAAACACTCTTAGAAATGCTACAGGATTGGGAGACCTGTACATTCAGGTGATGCTTGATGAGAAAATACAGAAATCAATAATCAATCATCAACATGGCTGTAATGCAAGCAGGAGTACAAAAAGTGAAAGACTGTCTTAAAACAGGTTTGATGATAAAGCTGAGGCCCACCAGTTAGCAAAGGATTTGAACAGTTACTTTGAGCGATCATAAGATTTAGCAAAATGCATCTTGTAATAAACAGTCTGGGTGTAAAATAGCATATGTGAATCTGTTCTAATGTCTAAAATCACTGTGAAATTCAGTGAGCCAGTTTGACTACACAAACATCTGGAACTGTAAGACTGGTTCCCTAGGGTAAGAAACATGGGCAGGGACTGAGATTTAATCAGCGATGGTCCCGGACAGGTGTGAGTAAAAGGAAAAGAGGTTTATTCTCAGCCCGAAGTTGGAAATTTGGAATGGTTGGATAATGGAAACCTTATCACCAAGTCCATAGAAGAGGAACTCCCTTTTCCATTCTCACTGCATGAGTATCCCACAAGGTTTTCAAGTCATTCTCTTAGGCTGCCTCTGAGCTAAGATATTTTTTCTTAATGCTGGGTTTTTTCAGTTCGATTTTGAGCATCCTCACATTCCCACATGCTCCTCACAAAATTGACTTATTGCTGCCACACACAAGTAACTTAAATTGAGTGCTGCAGCAATGTATTGTGAGAACCTATCCCACAGTTCCCTGAGCCCCATCGCATTCTGGATATTTTCACTGGTGCAGCATGGGAACACAATGCCCTGCAAGTAGATGTAGGTATCTGATGACATCTTCCCACATTTCATTCCCCTCTTTCTCCTGCCACATTAAACAAACTTCCCTTTTTCCAGATGGGGTCTGTCTGGCTTTTATAAGAAATGTGCTTTCTATAATTGAAGGGAGGGATAGTGAAGTGCTTAGGAATGATTAGGAAAAATGTTTTAGGTTTCCCAACTGACAGGTTTTTGAAAATAGGATGCAAAAGCACTGGATCTTTGCAGGCTTGGATCTGGATTTAGACCTCCTGGCAAAGAAGACCCTCAGAACAAGAATTTGTTTAAGTAGATATGGGTGCTACACTGAAAGTGCAGTGAATCATTGAAACAGTTGCAGCTCCGGGAGGCCAAAAGACCCCAGACTATAGCCAGCCCTGAAAACAGTGACTGCTCAGGGAGACCCACCACCTGCCCCTATTAATAGCATGGACTGGCTTGCATCTAGTTTGGAGCTGCATCTGGATTTAGACCTCCTGGAAAAGAAGACCCTAAGAAGTAGAATATGTTCAAGTTGACATGGGTGCTACACTGAAACTGCAATGAATCACTGGAACAGTTATGGCTCCAGCTGTAAAAGACTCTGGGGGATAGCCAGCCCCAAAAATCACGTCTACTTAAGGACATTTCCCCCAGGAGGCTAAAAGACTCCAGACTACAGTTAGGTTTGAACTCGCCAAAAAAGAACAAGAATATTCTTTGCTGCAAGCCTTACTTCAAGGACTGTGGTTACTCTATAGCTATTAAAATGCCTTCATTGCAACAGTTAAGGCTAGGGGCAGCTAAAAGACCCTGGGCTACAGCCAGCACTCAAAAATTGTGACTGCCCAGGGAGACTTCCCCTGGGCAGCTGAAAGACTCCCTAATACAGGCAGCCCTGAAAATCGTGTCCATGGAGGGAGACTTCCCCAGGCAACTAAAAGACCCCTGGCTACTGCCAGCACCCAAAAATCATGATCGCTGAAGGAGACTTCAACCAGGCATCTAAAGGACTCCCGACTGTAGCCAGCACCTTGTCCTTTGGCTAACACCCATCCAAAAATTTCCTCTGAGAGGACAGCCACATGAGTGACAACGTATTTTTTTCTGTTGACTAAAAATCATGACTGACCAGGCAAACTTCCCCTGGCCAGCTGCAGAACCCTCACCATGCACAAGCCGTCTGGCACCTTGTGCAGCACATCCCTTTTATTGGTTTGGGGTCAAGCCACATGATGTGGCTGGGCATAGGAAAGTTCCAGGTTGTGTGATGCCTCTGGTGGGTGGGAAGGGAGGGGATATGGGGGTCAGGACAAAATGTAAATGGCTGAAAAGAAGTTTCTCGTCCAAGCACAGCCCCCACCCACAGACAAGCTGCCACTTGATGCATGTGAGGGAAAGTTCCAGAATGCGTGGCACCTCTCGGGGAGGAAAGGGAGAAGATGTGGGGGCAGGACAGCATGTAAACAGCTGAAAAAAAGTGTCTCACCCTATCAGACAAGCAAGACCTCCACCCGTGGCCTAGCTGCCACATGGTGCAGGTGCCGGGGGAGTGGCTGGAGCTAGGCAGTGCAGAAAAGAAAAAGGGCAGCTAGGGGGTATACACAGAACCACAGACCCCACAGCCATGATACTAGCAAAGAAAAAGAAAGAAGATTTTTCAGCCTCTCATGACCCTACAGCCAGAGACTTCCAGGTGCTGAATTGAAACACTCTTCCTGTTGCCTAATTCCTCCGTGCTTGAGAGCAGTGGCAATGTAAGAGAACAGAGTGGAGAACTGTGGGGCATAGCGGGGGCACATATGGGACATGTCTGGTGGCTAATGAATACAATTTAAAGACCTGGCAATTCCTCATTACCATTCTTTTGGAATTTTAAATTTGAACTGAATGCTACACCCATCAGGTTATTACGGTATCAGTATTATGTTGATTTTAATGTACCATAAATCGAGCTAATAAAATTTACAGTGAACGCAGGCACTTGGAAAATCTGGGCTCAATGACTTAAAATTGATATTATCTTGCAGTGTAGACATAGCCTTGGGCTACATCTACAATACAGTGAACAGTCGACAGAAATTACTGTCAGACTAGAGCTTCCAACAAAACTTTTGTCAACAGGTCACATCCACACACAAAAGTGGATTGAAAAAGCAATCTGATCTGTCAACAGAGAGTGGCCAGACTGCCCAGCTTCTCTCTTGACAGAACAGCCAACTGGAAGCTCAGCAAGCAAGGCTTCTGGGTGAACCAGAACCCCTATCTGTTGGTAGAGGACCCCCTGGAGCATCTGCATGGCTTTTGTGTCAACAGAAAATGTTAACAAATCCTTTATTCCTCATCGCAGAGAGGTATAAAGCGATTGTCAGAAGTGCCCAGTTTTGTCGACAGATGTTCTTGCCCTAAAAGTCTTGTGATTATACTAATCTGGGATATTATAAAATCTGCCTGTGTTAAATCTCTGAAACAATTTTCAAGTAGCTGCCTGTGAGATCAAACATGTCAGTAACGAATATTTTGCACCCTGATTAATGTAAAGGCTGTAGAACAGAATAGAAAAGTCAGTAAGTGGGGCAGAGGTAGAGTCATTCCTGACTACTTTCTCGGGATGTGCAGTGATGCAGAAGCAGAAATACATTTTGGTGTGACTGGTGCAGCTGTGGTGGCGAGTTGTGGCAGAGGAGGGAAAATGACTCAAGAGTTTGTGCCACTCTGTGAAAAAACCACTCTGTGTCTGAGTTGGGAGGGAGAAGAAAAATGATGGGAAGAAGGAAATGCTTCATTGTCTGTGCTAGTAAATGTTTGACTGTTTGATAAGAATGCTGTAGATTCTTATTGTCTTGTGAACATCACTATGCAAAACGGTGCCTGGCAGGTACCTTGAATGGTCGCTTGTCACAGAGTAAGGCACACTAGGTTTTTTCTACCTCATGATTCACCAAAGGTGCATAATCTAGGCTTCCAGGTCTTCCCATGTCTTGGGAAGAAATGTGTTTCTCTCCTTCCTGACCAGGATCTTTTTTTTTTTTGACTTTTTTGACTGCACAGTTTCTTGAATACACAGTGTGATATCCTCTAGAATCCAGACTGGATAAAAGAGCCAAGCATCTGTGCTTTGCTTCCTCTCTGAGAGGGATCAACAGACAGAATTGTCAGTAGTCACAAGTTACCATGCAAGCACATTTGTTTGTAAGGTGATTTACAGTGAAATGCAGGGGGGGCAGTATTTGATTTTGGTGGTGGAGGTTTGTGTGTTATTTCTTGTTCTTTTTTTTTGAAATGTTTTGCTTTTATTTCATAGTTTGTGCTACGTTTTAAGATGCTGAGGAAAGACAAAGTGATAAGAAATGGCCCAGGGATGCAGTGTAGTGGCATTCAATGTTGTTGCCTCTCACAGAGTCACCCTATCAAGTGGGATCCCCTACCAAGTGCTGTTGCAGCAGCAGGGGTATAAAACTTCTTTCCATGCCTTCTGTCGGAAAAAAGGAAAAGATAAAGACTCTGAGGCTGTGTCTATATTAGAGGGTTTTGTCAACAAAATGGATATTTTGTCGACCAGACCCATGGACAGTCCAAATTCCCCAGGGCATTTTGTCAACAGTAAGTTGACAGAAAACAGAACTTTTGTCAGCACCTGTACCCCACTCACCATGAGGAAGAATGCCTCTGTCATCAAAAAGTCATTCTGCTTATTCCGGGGGCCATTCTTTTGACAGAAAGAGCTTCCAGGACACTGGGCAACCCTGTCTGCTGTGCTTTAGGTTGGTTCTTTTGCCAATAGAGCAGCTAGGCAGTCTGGGCACTCTCTGCCAACAGAGTGAATTTCTCATCTGATCTGCTTAGTGGTCTGAACGCGATCTGTCAACAGAAATTTTGTTGCAAAATATCTTCCAACAAAAACTTCTGTTGACAAATTGCTATAGTCTAGACACAGCCTGGGAGGGGAGCCCCCCTACAGGGCTCTGAAAGTGGGATGAAGGCTCCTCCTGGTACGAGAGGACACAACTCTACAAAGTGTGAATTCTGCTGTCTTGGAAGGGAGCAAACTAAATTGATGACCTAGACCAGGGGTCAAGTCATCACCCAGCAAAAGGCAAGTCTTAAGTAAAGGAGGGTAGCTGCTGGTGTGAAGCACTTAAGAAGGGGTAAAGGAGAAGCCTAGCTACCACGCCACTAGGCAACACAACCAAGAAACCTCCCCTGCCCTCTTTATAGTGGCTTTAGATTGTCTAACTGATTGGGGATTTCCCCTTATATTCATGAGGTAAAGAGACAACTATGCAACCCTGTGCCAACTTCTTCCACCACACTGGTATAGGGAATGTGGCTGGGCAAAGGACACATGGCTAGGTTACTAGTTCTCTGGCTACCAGAATGGCAACTTGGGGGTTGATGTAGCCAGAAGAATTTAAATCTTCTAAAAGATTGTTATAATTTGCTCCTGAAGACTGACCCTGCAGTCCAAGAGCTGGAGACTGATGAAGGAGGCCTCTTTATCTGAGCTGGCAATCAATTACTTGAACCACAGAACTAGTTTTTAGTGACTACGATTTCATTTCTGCTTTTTTGTTTCACTTGATTATGCTGAAAGATTTATATTGTGCTTCCTTTAAATTGCTAATGTTGTTTATACAGCATAAAGTGGAACCCAAGAACCTGTATTCAGTTGTGTGGCTGCCGTTCCAAAGCAGACTCCTTTGATGGACGAGCACTGAAACTGGGTTTCACAGTGAATGTTTTTTTTAAAGGTTAATATCATTTCCTGTCACACATATTCTAGGTCTTTGCAAATTTAGTTCTTGATGCAAAATGCCAAAGAGCTATCACAAATGTTAATGAGTAGCAAGCAGCAGATCATGTTTGCTTTAACTTAGATGAAGTGTTGATCCTTTATTTGTGATGTTAAAATGTCTCCATCATTTTAGTAGGCTATTTGAGAATGCCATTGTAGTGTCATGCAAAAAATATTAATTTGAATGAAATATTTTTAGGACAATGTTGTACAAATGGATACCCAACTGCTTGAGTGATCTTAACAACAGATCTCTTGTAACATGCAGATTTACACCTTGCAATGAAAAGGTTAAAATATGCTCACACTATGCTTAGACCCCTCAGGAGGAAATGATCCTCAGTCCTATTGTTACAAGCTTAGTTCCACTCCAGGTAGAGAGTTGAGAACTGTCACGTGACAGATGAGTCAAGTTGCTTAATCAGGCCCATGGTAGATGCCTGCAGACGCTGAAGAGAGTCAGAAGGCTCTGGATTCAACAAGGGCAAGACACCGATAGTGAAGGATTCCCTGTAGAAAGGGCAAATAAGGCCTTGTGCTCTCTCCAAGTTGGGAAGACCAAACTCTGGGGAAAAAGTCATGGGCATTATTGCTGGGAGAAGGCCTGCAGAGAAGTGACTGGAGTGAAGATTCTGAGCTCTATTCTGAAAGACTCTGACAGATTTAAGAAGCTGGATGCCATTCTTACCATTGTAGTGATGATAGTAATAATAATAATAATAATAATAATAATAATAATAATAATAAAGGAAGAAGAAGATGCTGCTGCTGGTGATGATGATGATGATGATGTGATTACAGGGTCCAGAGTAGAAGGGGTAATGAGTCAGCCTGAATCTCTGGAAATATGGATTGTATGATAAAAGTATGTCTGAAAAAATCTGTATGTGTTACTTCAGATATAATATTTGTGAGCCAGAGATAAAGTTTCATGTGTGGCTGCCAAGTAAGCCATCACAAAGAAAAATGTTTAAGCTGCAGCACTCCGTGAATGAACAAGACCCTGCCTCAAAAATCTTGGCTGACTGTACTTAGAAGTAAGTACAGTATGTAAGGTTGTGGTACAAAACCATCACTAATGTGGGCAAACCAGGGTGGTTCGATTTTGCAAAATTCAGAACCACACATTGTGGCTCTTGTTTCCATTAGAGCCACTCCTTTGAAGTTTAGGGATGGAAATACATTCACCTAAAAAATATTCCATTTTGTTAAGATTGAATTTTGAAGTATGGGTGTAACACACATCTAGTTTATCTCTAATGTGCATAGAGATATCAGTGAATTGCTTGAGAACAAATAGCCTGTAATAACTTCTGCTGCTCTGAACAGCTGGGAATGTATGTCTCAATTTCCACGTTCTGACATCCAGCGTTTCAAATGCCCTGTTGATATTGCCTGAAGTATTGAACATCAAACGCTCTTCAAAATGACAGGACTTTTTGTGTAGTTTTCACTTGCCAACATTTCTGTTCAATATCATATATATTTATGTTTCTGATCGAAGTGTGATACTATACATAGCACAACAGAAAAATAATCTACATAATACACAGACCAACAGCTTTTTAAGAAGGAAACTTATAGAGCTAATAGGAAACAGGGGGAAATATGTAACATAGACACGTGGAAGTTTATGCCATAAAACAAAGATTTTGGTGTAAATTCTGAACAGTTACATAGGTATCAATCCAATATTGCTCCATTGATAAGAATGGAATTTATCTTAATTGAGATCAGGATCTGTCCCCCTTGTCTCCATTCATTATTGGAAGCTAGTAACTTCTTTATGCATATCTTATCCGAAATAAATATGCAAAGTCATCTGAGGTGTTTGCTTTTGTTTATTGACAAATCCAACATTTGGAATGCTTAAAATCAATGCATTTGGTTAAAAGTATTCTTTTTAGCATATTTTTCCAGTGTATAGAAATGAGTCTAGCTATTTTAATGAATTCAGAATTATCCTTCTTGAAAAAGATAATTGGCTTCCACAAATGTTAAGTGTATCAGATAATCTTTTGATATACCACTCAGCAGCATTTAGTAATACTAGAGATTTAAATGCTAACTGTTAGATTAAGTTTCAGTTTGGATAACATTTTTAGTGTCTGTACAGAATTTAAGTAAGTTTTCTCATTTTCTGTATACCTTTTAAATGCACTTATACTTGTCCAATATTCCATGAACTGGTGAGGATCAAGGACATGGGATGTGTGCAACTTAACAGGTGTCCAGAATTTCTTTGAAAGAAACAAAAAGATCTGAATAGAGCTGTTTGAAATCCATTTGCAAAATAAAACAATAAATAACTTGTAGTTCAAGTTGGCAATATTTTAATTAATCAGTATTTGTTTTCTAGTATTATATTTAGTATATATAGTATTTAGTTTTATAAACCCAGCTTTATAACTGGTCAGATGCCAATAGCTACAGTATTGATTGACGGATGGATAAGAACTGTGTTGCTATACAACTAGAGTGTCTGAAATTGATCAGAGCTTGTAACACATTAATCCAGGCCTTCTCCTAGCCTGCTCACAGAAGTCATTCGAAGTTTTGCCATTGATTTCAACAGGAACAAGATCAAGCCTCTCATCTTTAAAAAAAGGTCAGACGTTATGTTTGTATTCTGTACCTTGTATGCTAGCATGAGATTTTTTTAGATGTGAGCTTTTTCTCAGGCTGCATAGCTTGGAAATATTGTCAGCTAAAGTGTCAGTGTTGATGGCCCCTCTATCAGAACTCCCAGTAACTTGGAAAAGAGAAGCAAAAGGATCTACACTGTGGGATATTTTATTGAAGATAGGGATGAGTTCATTATTCTTTGTAGTGAGTAGGGAGAGCTTACAAACTAACCCAGACCTCGCTTGGCAAAGCACTATACAAACAAAGAACAAAAAGACAGTCCCTGTAGTGAGGACCTTACAATCTAAATAATGTGCTCTCTCTGTTAGAGCACCATGCAAGACTATCTCTTTGCAAAGGGTTTCCCATATTTGAGACAGCCACTTTTAGGCTAACAAGCTGCCTTTCCCTGAAGTATAAGGATTTAGAAAATATAACCCTCATGGAGAGTGGCATAGTTCTTTACATACAATGGAGCAACAATAATTCTTTTATTTAGTGTCCCAGTTCAATGACTGACACGCACCATAAATGCATAGAGAGCTTAAACAGGTGACTGCATAGCCTTTATGTTATCAAAATATTTCATATTGCATTTTCTAAAACTAGGAACTTTCCTTACTACTGTAGTTTAGATTAACTCAACAGATACATTCTGGGAGCAGGAGGTTTTTCCAGAAATACAATCATTAAAATGTAACTCTGTAAATTTATTCCTCTTGACCAGCGTTTCATAGGAACCTGCAATGTGCATTCAAAGGGAAAACATATTGAAATATTAATTCCAAGTGAACAGGAGATTCTTGAAGATTTGAATGGATTCATATGTTCTGGTTTGGAAATAAAAATCAGCCGTTTATCAGCATATCATCCGTGTGTTTTATTTAGAAAAAAACACACCACCACTCCATTTGAATGACTCTGACTAAAAATTCAATGAGAGCTAAAAATTCTAATGTCAAGAGCCAGAGTAGAAGACACTGAAAAGTATGTATAGGGAGTTTGGACTGCACGGAAATTACATCTCCATTTCCTTTGAACATTTTACTTTTAAGTTTGAGGATTTAAATAAAGAAGGCTGGAGAGAATGGCAACCTCTATGAAATTGAAAAGATCTGGGGACAGTTTAGCATCTTCTCTCTGAACCAAAGCTATGCAAAATATTTGATGGTACAGGGGAGATAGGCTTATTGCTTCTCATTAATCTTCCTCCTAGCACAAGAACAAGGAGAGATTCAATAATATTGAAAGGCAATATATTTAATTCTGGAAGTAAACCCTCAAGATTCTGGGCATAAACTACTTATTGAGTCACACTGGAATGGTTATTTAATAATTGTTGGCTACGAACTTTCCTACTCTTACCTCTGAAAAGAGTTGCTATGAGCTACTGTTACAGATAGGGTACTAGCTAGACAGCTCTGGTCCAGTCTGGAAGTGCTTTCATGAAGATAACATGATTGTGTACATTTCTGAAACACTGATTAAACCTGGATGAATTGTAGTGGTATTATTTCATACACACAACAATTTTTGACTTGTTCTGAAAGGCTTTCATTTTTGACAAGATAGCATAAGATTGTAGCAGGTGGAATTAGTTCATAAATACAGAAAGGCTATAGCTATACTAGCGACTTTTGTCGACAAAACTCTCCTCACCTCCACACAAAATGCATTTGGTTGACAGTCTCTCAACAATATTCAGCACTTCACCTGACAAACTGCTGCCTCTTCCAGATTAGGAAAATCAGCTTTGTTGACAGATTCCATCAACAAAAAAGCTGCATGGTTGCTCTGAGGGCTTTCTGTCAGCAGACAGTTCTGCCAAGACACTGGGCTGCCCTGTCTGCTGTGCTTCCAGTTGGCTATTTTGTTAGGAGGCCTCTCTCTCAACAGAACACATCACTCTTTTGATCCACTTTAGTGCATGGCCACACTCTGTCTACAGGCGTTTTGTTGGAAAATCTCTTCTGACAGAAACTTTTATCAACAGATGCTTCAAGTGTAGCCATAGCCAAAGCAATTACTGTTGAAGCAGGAGCTAATGACTAATTCAGTTTGCAATTTGTGAGGTCATCCTGACTAAGATTTTCAAAACAGATGAAGGATTTAGGAACTTGACTGTAGGCATTAATTTTTGAAAAGTTTAGATATTATTTATGGTTAATGAATCACTAGGTCAGTGTTCCAATTTTTACAAAAAATTCTATGAAGATTCATACTATATGAACCTAGGCAGGTTGTGGAAACTCCATTGTTGGAGGCATTTAAGAGTAGGTTAGATAAACATCTGTGGGGATGATCTAGATGGTCCTTGGTCCTGCCAAGGGTGGAAGGGATTGTATTCAATGACTCATCAAAGTCCTTTTTAGTTCAAGTATTCTATAATTCTATATGTGAATTATTTGCATTTGTGTTCTCTCATTTAAAAGGTTTATCATCCAACCACAAACCAAAAACATCATCTGTCTTAAATGATCACTTACATAAAACATATAATAAATAATGAGCAATTAGCAAAAGAAAAAATTGGAAGTGGTCTCATGTATGTGTAAACAGTGCATTGAATGTTTTTCAATATTCCATCAATTCACCTAAACTGGGATCAATTTGAGAAAGCTTTGTAAAGAAAAAACCTGACAAAATTCACAACCAAATTTAGAAATCTGTGTAACCCTTCAGCCAGCTGAGGCCAGCATCAGCCAGGGAAGCTTAAATATCTAGGGATTCTTCTGCATCCATCCAACACAGAATTGGCCCAAGCCCCCACCAAGTAGTCCGGGAAATTCACATACCGCCCCTGGACACCTCTCGGAGGCAATGTTTTCTGACTCACACAGTGGCTGAGCGTAAAAAATAAACTTTTTAATAAAATGGAAAGAAAGTATCTTGTCATTAATTTGGGAAAACACCACAGACAGAATTCATAAACAAAAATCCTGGGTAAAATTTCTACCACTGGTAAGTTGAGCAAAGCCCTTTTCCTGACAGGTTCTTAAGTCCAGAAACATAAATGTCCCCTTCACATGCCCAGCGTATTTGTGCACCCCAGTCAGAGTTGCTGCCCTGAGTCAGAGCAGACCCAGAGTTCAAAGGTGCATCCGCAGAGTTCTTCTCCTATCCTGAGTGGAAATAGGGACGTAAAAAGGCATCTTACTCACTTCACTGCTCGCTCTTGATCTTACAGAAACACAATTGATTATCTAGATGAGGGAGTAAGCAGCACATTATCAAAAACCTTAGATGATACCAAGTTAAGGAAAGGTAAGAAAGACCAGGGAAGACAGATAAGTCATGCAAAACATAGTTGCAAATGTGGTTAGGAAACATAATGAGATTCACCTTGAAAAATGGAAGCTGCTGTAGCTGAGGGAAAGATAACCCAAAATAGAGTTATTCAGTGGAAGTCAGGAGACAAAAAGTTATGTTGAAAGAAATGTAGGGCAAATAAGAGGATAATGAATTGACTTTGCCATGTGGTTTGACAGAAAGAGAGAAAGAAAAAGAAAGAAAGAAAGAAAAGCCAGTGCAATCTTGGACTACACCATATTACAGAACATGGTGATAACATAGGTCTAGTTTAAAACCAGAGTAGTTATTATGCTTCATCTTGGGTATCTTGTTACTGTAAAAATATTGTTAACTTGGAAGAAGGCATTAGAAAACATTAATAGATAAAATAGTGTAAGTAATAATTACATAAGAACAAAATAAAAGTCTACACTTCTCTGAATATGTGTAACCCATTGTATCTTAACCCTTCTGAGACCATGGAACACCACCAACAATATTTTTACGGGGAACACTTACAAAATTTTCTTCAAAATAAATTGTAGTCAGACCAAAACAAAAACAAAAACAAAAACAACAACAAAAAAAAACAAAGAGCGACATATGCAGCAAAGACAAAATGAAGCAATTTCATAATGTATTATAGCAGTGAAGAAGTATCATTGTAGCTGGTTTGTTTTTAATAACAACAGTAGTATTTTCACTCATTTCTGGCTTTTTTAAAAAGAAAGGTTACACTCTATTTACTCATATTGGTGGAGTTAATAAATTCAATAAATCACCATATGCCAGGTATCTGACTGCCGGCACGGCTGCCATGCCAGCATAGTGCATGCCCTGCATGTCATTGCTAGTTGCTATGCTTCAGTATAGCTAGGAGGAGAGGAATAAAGAAGGGACACTAACACAGTGTTAATCAACCTTGCTGTGTTGCTAGACAACTATTTATTGTAAAACTTTGAATTATTTTTCCAAATTCTCATGGCACACCTGCGAGTTGTTCATGGAACACCTGTGTTCTGTGGAACATAGTTTAAGAAACACTGGTGTAAACAATCAGAAAGGGAAAATATTATGTAGCATAAAACAAGGGGATGGAAGTAAAGGAATAATATCAAGAAAAGAAAAGTGGGATCTGAATATCAGGAAAATGTTCTTGATAATGAGACTTTTTTCAGGCTAGAGAATTTAGCTATCAAGGGGAGTAATGTAAGCTCCCTTGCTTTAGACTCTTAATACTAGATTAGAAATTAATTTCTGGCACCATCATAGTCAATCACAAAACTCCAATTAACTTCAAAGGAATTGGTCAGTATTTCAACCTAGAAGAGAGTCCTGCATTAAAAATGGAACGGACTAAATGATTTAGCATTTATTTTCCAGTTGTAACTGTTTAGAGTGACATTCTGCCCTGTTAATTATATAAATCTATAATAATCCAATTTAAGTCAATTGAGTTACTTTGAATATACATCTTTGTAAACAAGAGTATAATTTAATTCTTGGATTCTTCTTTTCTCCATTCTCTTCCTCAGAAAATTCTGTACGCCAGGCCAAATTGCACATTGGAATTAATAAGAATAAAATTCAAGACATAACTTCTAGGAAGTGCACAACCCACAGTTTTATAGGCAGTACAGAGCATATGGACAACAACACAGGGCTTCTGACAAAATCTTGTAAAGGAGCCCATTATTCTGGAAAAATCCTTCCCTGATAACCCATATAGACATTCCAGGAAAGACATTATACTGCGCTGGCCCATGAGAATGTCTATAACCATAATTTATACAAGATTCTGTTAATCATTCAACTTTTAATTGCCTTCAGATTTGTAGTTAGAACACATGTCATCCTAAAAGGGTATTATAAGGAGGAGGGAAGCCTCTGAGTCCTCCTTGGCCTCTGAGGGTGGGACATGAAGAAATGGGCTTAAATTGGAGCAAGGTAGGTTTAGGTTAGACATTAAGGATAGGGTGGTTAAACAAGGGACTAAATTGCCTACAGAGATTGTGAAATCCACATCACTGGAGCTATTTAAAAGAACATTAGATAGACACCTATTAGGGATTGTCTAGAAAGAACTTTGTTCTGCTGTGACGGCAGGGGATGGGAATCAATGACCTGTCAAGTTCCCTTTCAGTTTAATGTAGCCTGTGTTTGCTAGGTGATGGGAATGGTCAACATAGGGTGGATCACTTGATGGTTACCTGTTCTACTCGTTCCCTTGGGGTTATCTGGTATTGGCCATTATAAGACACTGGGCTAGATGGACCTTTGGTCTTACCCAGTATGGTCATTCTTGTGTCCTTACAGAAGGAATCACATCCAAATATAGGGAAGGGTTTAAAATTCAGATGTGTCCGGTGCAGACATACATTTGGATTTTATGTGGAATTTCAGGACTCTATCTTCCTCACGTGTACTTTTTGAAATAAAGTATAATTGCATAGCTAACATTTTTATTGCCATAATTGCTTTATATTTCACGTAGAAAAAAAATCAATGTTCCATTTGCTTTAAACCTGGACGTTATTGCATACTGATAAGAAAAAAATATGTAGTGGAAACAGCCTTGGGGTTGCCTGCAGTCTTTTAAAATGTTCACCGCACAGAGTTTTAACCGAGAGAGAACAACATATGTTAGTAACTCTCCCAATACACTTTTTTGAAATGTTACACAGTAAAAGACGCAGTCCTTGACCCTTGTTGCTAAGTGAATACTGACCATGCATGTAGGAAAAACACTACTACTGAGAGAAACTAGATCTTCTGCATCTCAAAGGATGTAACTTATGGGCTAACTTGTGCCATTTAGGCACAGCCCTGAGTATAAGCTGTTTTTTAAGGTAAATAGTGAGGGATTGTGTCAGGGGGTCTATTCGTGGACTTGTGTAATGATTGGGAGTACAGCCATAGCCTCCATTCTTTCCTATCTCTCCTTTGGATTACCATGTAGCCCATGTGGTTGCCCCTTGTGTGGGGCATGTACTACCAAAAATGTGCCTCTTGTGCCTCATGAGCCCATGCAGGGCCCAGTTAGAATCTAGCCTGGTGTTCATGGTATCCCCCAGCCATCTTCATCTCCTCCTAACTGTAGCCAAGTAGTGCTGCAAAATAATATTAACTAATATTACTAAACATTTATGTAGCACATTTCATTTTCACATGAGGATATTTATCCTCACCTTATTCCTTTGTGGCAGATAAGGAATAAGCTCCATTTTAGAGATGCATAATTTTAAACACAGATAGGTGTCACTTGGTGCAAACTATAATCACATATATGTGTAATGACTGTTTTTCTTAGATCCAAAACTCCAGATCTGAATTCCTCTGCACTGGAGAAATGTGGTTACTGTTATAAATTTGTGACACACTAGTCAAGCTGATAGGAAATAATCCATCATACAAGGTTTACTTTCTGTGTACACATTAAGCCCTACTTGTTATCTCTAATATTCCGTATTGAAATTGGATTTTAGAAGTGTTCTCACCATATACCAATTTTATTAGTCAAGTAGTGAAAGAGATTAATCCATTCTGTTCATACGTACAGTGCCTGGCACAATGGGGCACTGGTCCATGGCTAGGGCTTCTGTATGCTACCTCAATACAAATAATACATCTCTGTTACTTCCATGTTACTATTAATGAAGTATTTACCTTACTAAAATCACAGGTGCTTTTCTGTCCTCTACAATTCAGTATGTTGTCAGAACTGGCTAAACTCCCCCTTCAGAGATAGGGAGGATAGGGGTTGGAGCAATGTGATGGAATGAGGTGATTTCCTCACCCTTGAGCATTGGCTAAGCCTAGGAACAGAATAGGGTTGAAAAGAAAGAAAGAAAAAAGAATGAAAGAAAGAAAGAAAGAATTCCGAAAAGGACTATGAAGAAAGTTAAAAGATTCTATTTGACTTCACTGGGCTTTTCAGTAAGCCATTTCTAACCAATACTAATGTGGTAGAAACCTCTGGAGGAGGGATATTACCCTAAATCAACATTCTAACAAATACCGAAGTACTGTGTAGAGGACAAACAATGAGAAGTCCTGTGGTACCTTAAAGAGTAACAGATTGTGTCCAAGATCTCTTCTGTTACCTATTCCCAGATGGAAGATTTTTTAAAAGGAACTTTAAAATGAGCTTTCATCTTCTACTCCTGAGCTTTGGTTAGCAATAGACGTGAAACTAATTAATGGTACAGCACAGCTTTTAATTAGATTTTTTAAATGCTAACATGAAATAAAAAGGGATACCTGATTTAGCTTATTGGTGATTTCATTTATAAAACACCAGGCAGTGGTCAGCCAGTAAAGTCAATGTTTGGCATAATTAACTCTCTAATTAGAAAAAAAAAAGTATGTGGTAGGTAAATGAATGGCTATCAGGTAATGAAATAAAAAAATCTTCACCTTTCAATTAAATCAAGCATGGCCTAGGTTGGCAGCAACTGAAAAATTATCATCCCAGAAGTTGATTGCTTTTGGTGTTATCAGAGGCGTAAATATTGCAATATGCCTGCAGCAATGGAATGGATCACTGGAAGGCTGCTAAGAGAGAGGTCTCCATGTCTGGCTTCAGTCACATGACACTCATCAGGGTTATAAATAACTATCTTACTGTCATGACAGAGCTCAACCTACTGAGGCCAATTGCTACTGTTTTCATGACTGTCATTTCAGGCAATGTCGAGGCTAATGGGCTGTGTTGAGAAAATGGCCATTTTTTTTGAGAGAACCCATGGAGCATCCAGATTCCCAAGGGCATTCCATCCACAGTAAATCAACAGAGTGCAGCATATTTGTTGACAGTCTTATTCTGCTCCCACAAGGCAGAATGCCTCTGTCATCAGAGATCTGTTGACAGAAAGCCAGTCTGGATGTTCCGGGGGGGCCCTCTGATGACAGAAAGGGCTTCTGAGACACCAGGCAACCCCGTCAGCTATGCTTCCGGTTGGCCATTTTGCCTATAGAGCGGCCAGCCAGTTTGGCTGTTCTCTATCAAGAAAGCAGATCACTCTTTTGATCAGCTTTGGCAATCTGGCCATGATCTGTCAACAGAAATTTAGTCACAAAATAGCTTGTGACAAAAGCTTCTGGCAACAAATCCTTCTATTCTGGATATAGCCTCAGGGAAAAAGCGTAGGTGGAGAAAGATACAAAGTAATTGGCTATGTCTACATTAGAGGGATTTGTTGAGAAAACTTATTTTATCAACAAAACTCATGTCGCGTCCACATTAAAGTGCATTCTGTGAACAGAAATTGGCACTTTGTCAACAGCCTTCTGCCTCCCCCCATGAGGCAGAACACCTTTCTTGACAGAGTCTGCTAACAAAAAAGAGGCGTGGACACTAAGGGGATACCTCTGTCAACAGACAGGTCTTCTGGGTCGCTGGGCAGCCCTGTCTTCTGTGCTTCTAGTTAGCCATTCTCCTGACAGAGTGGCTGGGCAGTCTGACTGCTCTGTGTTGACGGCACTGATCAACAGAGAAATTCACTTTCATGTGTGGCCTCAATCTGTCGACAGACGTTTTGTCGGTAGGTATCACCCAACAGTAACTTCTGTCGACAGATTGATGTAGTGGAGACCTAGCTACAGAATATCATCTATCAAAAGAGTACACCTATAAAAAAACACTGCCACACTTTTCACTCACTGGAACTCACATTGACTTCAGATTCTTCCAGTTAGCCTCCTGCACAGTTCAAACTGCAATTGAACTTCCTTTGTGCTACTGTAATCTGAAGTCAAAACTGCCTACAAAAGACTTCCTGATTGTCATATATGTATGTCAGAGAACGGACTGAAAGAAAGGAGGTGACAACAACACATTTCATGTCCTGTTCAGTGTAAGCCAAGTTTTGTTTTTTTACTAACTAGATCTAAAACTATAAGCATGCTTATAAAGACTAGAGGTTTCTATCTGATTTCATACACAGGTGGTGGTAATGAAATAGGACTACTGGAAATTGCTGAAGTGAAAAAATAGTGTATTATCAGGAGAGAGGATCTTGTACTTTACCAATTAAAACAAGGTCAAGGACCCAACAACGCAATCAGCAGAACCATTTATCATTTATCATTGACAGAGGAATGAAAAATACAGAAACTAAATAGCTTTCATTATTTTAATTTGAAAAGAAGAAAGTATAGGTGAACTTAATTACAAATGATAAAAGAAGCCTTACTGCTTGATTCTTTTTTTTCAAGTAGGTTTTATACACTCTGTAATCCTGATGGATAATTAACTGACAAGAAGAAAGTACCCATCCAACCTAAATGAAATATCTAACTTTTAAAAGGTTTGGATAACTGCTTGTTATCTTCCTAACTTTCAACTCACTCTTTTGTCTCCTATGACATACTGTCAAATCCACATTGAGGATTCAGCAGAGCTGATAATTTCTAGTATGGCCTCCTCTGGTCTTTGAATCTCACAGTCAACTGCTTCAACAATTGGTTAAGTATAATGTATCTTAGCCAAGGAAGCTTTGGAATGCAGGAGATTTGAAGAGCAGTGCTGATTCAACAAAGACCTGGAAATCTGTGATTGAACTGTGATATACCAATACAAATATGACAGGGATGTTGATGGGAAAGGAAAAAGTGGAAGAACGGGAAAAAAAATTGAAGACGGAAAATTTAAATTGATTCAAGAAGTTAGCATTGGCTGAAGAGCAGATTCATCAGGCAAGATAGGAGACTGAATTTTTTTTAAAGATTCCTTACATCCTCAACTAGTAAATATTGATATTGTTTATGCAAATGAAATTTTTTGCATGTTCTGGTAAAAAAAAGAATTCTAAGGAGGCTCTGCTAACTGTAATATTGGCATATAACTAGAAAAAAGAGAATCACCATACCCCTCCTCCTAAGGCATTAAAGACTGTTGGGGCAGAGACCTCACTGTGGCCCTGGGTAAGTAAATAAGAAGCTTGCCAATGAGGAAAATTCGAGGAGTTTCAGTTTTAGATAGTAATTTAATGTACCTAGAATTGTTTTGTTACAATAAGCAGCAAATACCTGATTAAAAGTGAAACAGGAGATAAAATATGTATAACAATAACAATAAAATTGAGAATGTAGATTATTATTTATAAAGCAATACTAATTAGGATTTGTATGTAGTATTTTTTATGTTCAAAGCACATCACATGCAATAATGAATTAATTCTCAAAATCCTCCAGTGCAATCAATATTTTTATGCCTATCTTACTGATGAAGAAATAAGAAGAGAGGTTTAAGTGAAAAAAAAATGGAGGTGGCATCTTATATTGGGTGCCTCAATGTTCACTTGGGAGATTGTGTGTATGATATGTAGATATGCTGAACATACACAATTTAGTTTTAATGTAATTGTTTCATGAAATTCTGCAAAACAGGCACAGAACATTGCAAGTTGGATGCCCAAATTCAGAGGCTGTTTTTTGAAGAAAAAAAAATGGTCTATGCAACTTCCTAATGGTATTTGAATCAGAGCTATGATTTGAACTCAGAAATGCCAGATGTCTAGTCACTTAATCAGGTGACTAAACCACACCTCCCTTCTCGTTGCTAATCATTAATATATCTTTGCTAAATTTTAGGATAAACATGATGTATTCTGAAAATCAAAGTGAACAGATAAAAAAATTCAAATTAAATAAATCATTCTTTGACATTCATATTTCCTTGGTCAGCAGGAGGCTGTTCATCAATCCTCCATGGTTTTAGTGAATTCCAGAGCTGATGAGCCAATGGTGAAGTACCACTCATATTAAGTCATACCAGACTAAAGCACAATTTTTTCCGTTGTACATCCAAATGCTCTTAAACATCCTTTCTTCCTTTATATACTACTGGTTGCATGGGATATCATTCTTTTCAGCCATTGTTTTTGTGTGTAAGAGATTCTGGTTTTGTGCTTTTGGTGATTACAGTTGTTTATGGTTTGCATTTCATGGGCATGTCCAGACTATAAAAAAAATTGTTGGGTTATGTTAATAGAAGTGTTATTACCAAGACGCAAAGGGCCTGTCTACACTACCACCTTCCTTCGAAGGAAGGATGGTAATTAGGGTGTTGAGAGTTTATTAATGAAGTGCTGCGGTGCATATGGAACACTTCATTAAGCATATGAAGGTTTAAAACTTCAAAGTTGCTGCGGGGGTGAAGGGGGGGGATTTGCTTAATGAAGTGCTGTGTACGAACTGCAGCACTTCATTAGTAACCTCCCAACACCCTAATTACCATCCTTCCTTCGATGGAAGGTGGCAGTGTAGACAAGCCCAAAATGTAGTTCTTCCGCTGTACTCTGCACTGATTAGGTCTTTACTTTCAAGTGCCTACAAGGATGTTACGTGGAGGAGGAAGCAGTAATGAGCTTAAATAGTCAGTGGCCAGCAGCAGCCTGGAGGTGTGGAGCTATTTTTTGACACTGTTTGGGCAGGAAGGGACAAAGTGCTTCCAGAGGTGGTGGGACAGGGGGAAAGGGAGGGAGAAGAAAAGAAAACAAGAGTCAGAGAGAAATGGGTCATATCATCCCTCTCTCTCTCTCTCTTCACCCTTTGTGGGTGAAAGCAGTTCACAGCCCTTCCCTCCCTCACAATGTGGAAATGCTGCTGCTGGCCACATTCTGATGTAAACCCTGGCAGAAATCTGGGGAAGGAGCCATATGATTCTGCATGCTTCCTCATGTGTTACCTAAGTGACAGACAGCACCAGGAACTGGGAGAACCAAGTCCATCTCAGTGGCCCAGTCAGGCTTGGAGGCCGAATAAAGACAGCCAGGTAGGATCTGTTCAGTTGGTCTCCCCATGAGAGGGGTGCTTGGGAGTGTGTTACCTCGTCCCATATACGCATGTCGAGAGGGGTGTGTCACCTCTCCTCATGTGAACCATAAAGCTTTAAATCAGGTACATAACAAGAATCCAAATGTGTAATATATGTTTTTAACATGGGCTCAGTCAACTTGATGTCAGTTTGACTGTTTGTATGGTGTAGTTCAACTGACTGTTGTTGAACTAATTTGAGTACAAATAATGTTACCCATGTCCCATATTCAGCATAGGGAAATTGGTCACCCTATCTACACCTACAGCTAATTGATTTCTATAGCTATAAGATTTATTTCCTATTGCAAACATAGTTGGCCACAATTTGCTCCTTGACCCTGTCCATTGGCAAACAGTAACACCAATTTGACATAAGACTTATGCCAACATTCTGATTTTCAACTATCTTTTAGCAGGCAAATGACATATTGTAGTGTACAAATCTTCAGAAATTTTGTTGCATTTCTTACAGCCATGTGACATTTAACAATCTCTGAAGGAAGTACCTGGCATTCTGAATGTGAAGTGTATTTTAATTAATGATAGTTAATCTTCATTTGTTCTGGGTACCTGTGTCATTTTCATCAAATCCTGAAATACAGTATTTCCTGGCTGCCTTAAGGAAATAGGGAGCATAAGTACCAATGCAATAGCAATCTTACTGGTTGTCATGGCAATACACTTTTGAAAGCAAAAATGCTCTAGGTTCTACCAGATTCAGTTCTGCTTGCTGGATGGCACCAGGGCTACAATGACCAAAGTTTTGATCCTTGAATGGCAATAGTTTGGCATATGCTTGACCTGAGACCATACTAGAATCAGTGGTCATTTACATTCTCATCACTGGTCTTTGCACCATGCTCTATATACAGTCTGGCCTTCTTTTACTTGAAGGGGCCTTTAGTTGCTCAGCCTGGCTTGTTCTCAGGATTTGCTGACTGTTTTTGTCTTTGGGCTATTCCGGGCTTGTTGGCAGCTGGAGAAGGTAACACTTAGAAACCATTCCCTGGCTCTTTTGCGTAGTATGAGCTTAGAAGTGCTCAGATACTGTGGTATTGGGGGAAATATAAATACATAGTGTAAGTAGGCCTGAAAAAGGATGTAGTTTATTAATTTCAGGACTTCCAGTCATCAAACTAATTTTCAAAAGTGGGTTGCTAAACTTGGGGTCCTACATCAAAAATGAGCCACTTAGGTGAGCTGATCTGTAAAAATATTGAACATGCTAGATGTTCAGGGCCTTTACATGTCAGTTGGGTATGCTTGAATAACCAGCTGAACATTTGGGAATTCAGATACACTCAGAAGGAGGTCTGAAGCATTATGTCACCTTGCCACCAGCCACCCACATCGGGGGCCGGGCTTCACATAAAATGATGGTGAAAGTTGGGTGTCTAAAAAACAAAACAAAAACAAATAAACAAACAAAACAGAATCAGAAAAGGCATCACACAGAAAGGAAACTACCTAAGCTAGCAAATAGACAATGTCTGGGCCTCAAAGGTAGTTAGGTG
The DNA here is from genome assembly GCF_033958435.1 of Carettochelys insculpta. Taxonomy (NCBI): domain Eukaryota; kingdom Metazoa; phylum Chordata; order Testudines; family Carettochelyidae; genus Carettochelys; species Carettochelys insculpta. The sequence continues at coordinate 56,367,372 of NC_134140.1, forward strand.
CATATGACCTCATGATTCATATCTGTGAGTTATGTCGTGAAGTAAGGTGTTACGGCTGCCAGCCCTTTCTCAGCAGGAGTTAGTGGTAAAGGTTGGACCTCTATAATCTGGATTTCCATCATCTCACAACATCCTTTATCTGGTCTGATGTTCATAAAAGTCCATAGCAATTATTACATACTTCTAATTTTTCCATGTTTATATACAGATTATTTGGGTCCAAATGTGGGTGCAACTTTTTTGACCTTTGAAATGGTATCACTTTCAGACCCCTTTCCAGACAAATATCTAGGAGAATTATTGTTCCTGGGTAATCTTGCTTCGGCAAATATATGGTTTTATGTCATTAAATCTTAATAGGTTAATGATTTTAAAATTGCTTCTTCAGGCACTTGGCATATGAATATCAGCAGTTACCATGCCAGTATAAATTAGTTTAAGATGGCAGATTAAAGTGCAGAATTATGTTCACAAAAATGCTTTGCTAAGTCTCTTTTTTGTTATGTAGCACAAAACAATACCTGTCAAAATAATAAAGGTTTTTTTTTTATTTCCTCAAACCACATAAATCCATTTTCAGAGGGGATATTTAAAGATGTGGATAAAAGAAAACAACATTAAAATCTGACTGTGAAATACAGCTAATCAGTGCAGAAGTATTGTATTTTAGGGTATTAATTAGACAATATTGTATATATAGTAAGAAGAGGATTAGAATAATAAGTATTTACAAAGCAGTACAAAGTAAAGAAAAAACATGGAGGCGTGTACATATACTGAAATGGATTAAGTAAATAATAAAAATCATTGTTCTTAATCAACAATTGTAGGAATTATTAATTAAGTTTTTCTACTGCTTGAAGTTTAAGTGGCTATCGGAAACAGCTCCCCTGAAGATTTAAGCTATTCTTAATTACTCCCTTGACAGCAGCACTCAGCTCTTTCCTTCACTTACAGAATATAAGAGTTCTTAGGCTACAAGAACACTTTGAGAAGCTAATTATATTCTTTATCACATGTAGTATTTTATGGCTAGAGCAGGCTGGAGAATGAATATTCAAGTTTGCAACAGCTTTTGAGGTTTCAAAATTTGTCTACTGTGCACTGGAAAGAAAACAAAATCTTTCACATATTTTTGTGTAATAGACGTGTCTCAAATCAAGGAATCAGGGTTTCAGTTTGGATTTCTTATTTGTTCTGTAACTGGATAATCCATCTTGGACCTCAGAAACCATGCCTTCAAAAATTTCAAAATAGATACATTTCTGCTAAACATTTTGGTATTGAAAACAGTATACAATAGTGCCTCAAAATATATGAGGGGGAAGTGACTCTTTTATCTCTCCCCTACCTAATGGGAACACGCTGTTTTCACACACAGAATTGCCCAGAGGGAGACAAGCTTGAAAACCCATGACAGGGCTGAGTAGAGAGCTCAGCTGCTGCTGAATCCTGGCTTGGTGTGCTAGCTGATGGATATGGATTCTAAATTGTACTTTGTTCAGTGTTACAAACACTGCAAAGTTATGGACAGCTTCCATTCCTAAAGTGTCTGTAACTCTGAGATTCTCATGTATGTAGATGAACAAATGGTTAATTGGAAGTTTTCAGACCAATTTAATTTTTGATTGGGAGAATGAAAAATCACAGGCCATGATCCTCGTGGGAGGCTTTAACCACCCAGACATTTGTTGGGAGGCCAATACAGCAACATGCAGACAATCCAGGAAGTTTTTGGAGAATGCTGGTGACAACTTCTTGGTACAAGTGCTGAAGGAACCGACCACGGGCCATGCTCAGCTTGACCTGCTGCTCACAGACAGGGGAAGAAATAGTAAGAGAAATAGAAGTGGGTGGCAACCTGGGCTGTAGCAATCATGAGATGGTAGATTTCAGGATTCTGAAAAAAGGAAGAAAAGTGAGCAGTAAAACATAGACCCTTGATGTCAGAAGAGCAGACTTTGACTCACTAAGAGAACCAATAGGCAGGATGCCCTGGGAAACTAATATGAAGGGGAAAGGAGTTCAGGAGAACTGGCACTATTTTAAAGAATTCTTATTGAAGACAAAGGAACAAACCATGCTGATGCTCAGTGAGAAAAGCAAACATGGTAGGTAACCAGCTTGGCTTACAAGGGAAATCCTTGGTGATCTTAAATGCAAAACGGATGCATACAAGAAGTGGAAACTTGGACAGATGAGTAAGGAGTAGTATGCATATACGGCTGGAGAATACCAGGCTGAAATCAGGAAAGCCAAAGCACAACTGGAACTGCAGCTAGCAAAGAATGTAAAGGGCAAAAAGTAGGGTTTCTACAGGCATGTTAACAACAACAGGTTATCAGGGAGTGTTTGGGGCCATTACTGGATGAGAAAGGTAACCTAGTGACAGATGATATGGAAAAGGCTGAAGTACTGAATGCTTTTTGGCCTCAGTCTTCATGGACAAGTTCAGCTCCCCAGCTACAGCGCTAGGCAATGCAGTATGGGAAGGAGGTGGCTCTTGGGATGGAAGAACGGTTACAGGCTGGGGACCAACTGGCTAAGTAGATGTTCAGCAAAAAAGGACCTGGCAATTACAGTGGATGAGAGGTTAGATACGATTCAACAGTGTGCCTTTGTAGCCAAGAAGGCTAATGGCATATTGGGGTGTATTAGCGAAAGCATTTCCAGAAGATCTGGAGAAGTTATTATCCCCCTCTATTCGACACCCGTGAGGCTACATCTGTAGTAATGTGTCCAGTTCTGGACCCCCCCACCCCCAGTATAGAAAGGATGTGGCTGCACTAGAGAGGGTTCAGCAGAGGGCAACAAAAATGATGAAGAGGCTGTAGTTCATGACCTATGAGGAGAGACTGAGAGATTTAGGCTTATTTAGTTTGCAGATGAGAAGACTGAAGATGATTTGATGGCAGCCTTCAACTACAGAGGGAGAGCTATAGGTTGGATATTAGGAAAAAAACTATTTCACCAGGAGGATCATGAAGCACTGGAATGCGTTACCAAGAGATGTGGTGGAATCTCCATTCCTAGAGGTGTTTAAATTCTGGCTTGGGATGATTTATTTGGGGTTGATCCTGCTTTGGGCAGGGAGCTGAACTAGATATCCTCCAGAGGTCCCTTCCAGCCCTAAGATTCTATGATTCTATGTTCAGCTTTTGTTAACTATTACATTACTTTACAAAATGAAATTGTTCTTTGAATCTGCATGAATTATAATAAAGATGAAAGATCTGGACATTACTGATAAAGAATAAACCCAGCCAAAACACAGAATGACATTCTTCCAAACTTATAATCCAAATCCAGGTCTGTTTTATTTGCTTATTGGTTTTCCAAACAATCCCCATTTCCATAATGGGTGAAACCAAACTCAAGATCATGACACTTTAAATGGGGCCCTGCAGGTGCACGTTTAGTATGTATGATTACTCTTTGTTACCAGGATTAGCTATCAAATTTACAGGAAGAAACTGCAAAAGAGTTCAATGAGAGCACATGTTCTTCCTTTACAACATGTCTATGAGTGTAAGCAGGTCAGGACTATAAAAGGTAGTTATGAAATAACATTGAAAAATATTGTTCTCCACGTATTCTAGGTCCAATCAAATGAGTAAGTTGCACATATCTCACAAAGGGACCTGCAGTTATCAGTTATTATCAATATTCTTTAAAAAAGAATCCTGCTTTCAAGTCAAAAATCTGTAAAATCCATAGATTTTTCCCAGTATTTAATACATTAATTAGAAAAGAAGGTGATTCATCCAAAAAAAACCTAGCACTACTCTTCCCAAACTCGAAATGTTTAACTAAATATGTCGTGATATTTAAAATAACACTGGTTATATTCTAATTATTCTCTATGTGGAGTGGAGAGCATTTGGTGTGCACTTCTGGGATATGGCCTGAAGAGCAAAAGAAGCTGAAGAATGAAATGGACAAGTGTATTCTCATACCCTGTGTCTACACGTGACCCTTCCTTTCAAAAGAGGCATGTTAATGAGCCTGTTCGAAAGATGCTAACGAGGCATTGCAATGAATATGCAGCACCTCATTAGCATAATGGCGGCCGCAGTGATTTGAGGCTTTTCGAATTGTGTGCCGCACGTGGAGACGGGACCTTCCAAAAGCTCCTCCCCCAGTTTTTCAAAGCCCTTCTTCCGATTGTCAGATAGGAAGAAGGGCTTTTGAAAACTGGGGGGTCCTTTCGGAAGGTCCTGTCTCCATGTGCGGCACATGGTTCAAAAAGCCGCACTTTCGAATTGCCGTGGCCACCATTATGCTAATGAGGCACTGCATATTCATTGCAGCACCTCATTAGCATCTTTAGAACAGGCTCATTAACATGCCCCCTTCGAAAGGAAGGGGCACGTGTAGACCCAGCCATAGTGTTTCCAGCTCCTCTGGAATCTTAAATGCTGGAAATCTCATGGGTAAACTGTATTGTTCATGAATAGTGGATTCAGTTTTGGGTAGTTTGTTAATTGATTTACACCATCAAAATTATTCTAGAATTCATTTTAAAGTACTGAAAATGTTTTTTAAATAAAATACTAATTATTGAGTTTGTTCACATTTAGATGAAACTATACACATTATAAAAGGGTAGGTCTGATTCTGCCAGTGGCTTCCTGGGCTTCCTGTGATGAGCACCTCAATTGCCAATTATTTCAGTAACCACTGAAGATATATAGCAACTCACAGGAAAAGCTATGCACCTGACAGGACCAAGGCTTAGAGCTTTCTTGCTAGATTTATAAGAGTATAGTTCATTCAATCTTACTACTAGCATCCCTAAATGGTCATCCAGTAAGACCTGTGTGTCTGGGTTTAGGTTTTCCTGCTCACTTGTATTCTGATAAAGTCAGACTCCCTGGAGGACGACTAACAGGGCCTTTTAACTAGGATGATTGTAGACTCCCTCATAAACTTTCCAGCCTGAAAGCAACATCATGATCCTCAAGTCTAACCTACAGCTCATTGAAAGCTATAGCGATCACCCACTCTCTGCTGAAATAGACCCACAGACTCTGGTTAAGTTATTAAAATCTTAAGATAATAATTTTCTAGTTTTCAAGTTACAGAGAATCCACCATACACTCTTGTTTAAATCAGCTATTGACCAGTGCCCCAACATATAAAGGAAGGCTAAAAACCCGCCAAAACTGTGTCTCTCTCAATCTGAAAATTCCTTACAGATCCCAAACATTGTGATCATATAGATCCTGAACATGCTGATAAGGCCTTCAGCCATTCACCTGGGAAAGAATTCTCTCTACTAACTCAGAACCCTCCCCATCTAGTGGATTGGGGTTATTTGTTACTAGCAATCACAGCTGTGCCTACAAAGAAATGTGGCCATCTCATCATACCATCCACTCCATAAATGTATCAAACTCGGTCTTGAAGCTAGGTATGTTTTTTGCCCCCACTTGTTTTGTCACCTTGTGAAAGAAGGCACCAACCTTTCCCATAACCTTTGTCATGAAGGACTGAATTCTGATACTCTTTCTCACACTAAGCAGTCTGTTACCATTGACTTCAATGTGATTGTCCGGAAAAGAAATTCATTACACATTGTGAGCAAATGCGGCAAAATCCAGCCAAAAAAACCCTGCTATTTCATATGTATCTCTTTGTACTTTATTTTTCCAAGATCTCACACAATGAAAATATTACTAAATCATGTTTTAACAGATCAGATTTCTTCAAATAGCAGTGTATTATTTATGAAAAATTGCCAAATGATAGACTAAAGGACACTGCCCTCCTCAATGGACCATTATCTTGAAGTAACAATGCTGACAACAATTATACTTCAGGGTTGTAAGTTTGAGGTTTTCATTGCATTGTTTCTGCAGGGAACGTCTAGAATAGTCTGGGCAGGGAGTGTTTTTGTGCTATCAAGGTAGTAATAAGTACATGAAGTTTGCATCTTAGTTACTTCCAAACTCCTTTTGGTTCGATCAGTCTAGACATTCTAATGCTTAGTATGTCCTTGAAGAGTTAACTGCAGAGGCCAATGGGGAACAAATTGTTGCAAATAGTTTCTGAATGTCAGCATGCCTTCTAGCAGATGACTTCTGTGTATAACACTATCATCCTCAGACACTCTAACCTCTGTAAATGATGTGGTGGTACATGCAAGCGCAAAAAGTATTCATCAGACTGTCAGAGAAATGTCCTGTATGTTTTGATTCCTTTTAAATTTAATTTTTTAAAAGATGTGGAAGGAATTCTATGTTTTTTTTTAAAGCATGGACACCTTCCTATGCCCTGTTGGGAAATGATTTGTGGCAAAAGACTAAAAAAAGTATATATTTTACAATGGCTTATTAATAGTCTCAATTTCTCCTTCTCAACCCGCCAGTGAAAGGGCAACGTAAACAACTTCAGGCATAAGAATCCTCCAGGGCAAAAAATGGCTTCAAGCAATGAAGAAATGTTAGGACTTTAGAGTAGCAGGAAATATAATTCACTCATGGCATATGCTCTGGTTGACACATGTACTGCCCTCCCTTGGCTATTGCCTGTGTGTGACTTCCTTCAGGCCTCAACACTGCTGTTCCAATATGTTTCAGCATAGGGGAGCAGAGGAGAGAATCTTATTTCTCTGTACAGGAAAACATAAAGTTTGATTTTAGATATAGCTTTCCAGTTTGTTCTAGGGAGGCATCAGATGCAAGCCATGGGTAAAGCTTGAATAAAGTGGCAGTGTGCAGAGTCTATCTCATGAGTTGCAGAAGGGATTGTTAGCCTCTTCAGGGACTCTCTTTCAATATTGATGGGGACATGCTTTTGTGCATGCCCATTGGGCACAGACCTGCACTTCCCAGCAACTCCTTCTTCAACGTGAACCTGTTTGAACACAGTGCAACAGTCATCACTAGGTTTGGATCCTCTTTACCTGTTGTCCCCACATCCGCATGCTCTGTACAGAGGAAGGAAGGTTGTTCCACACTTTTGCAGGCCTCTTATATCAACGGGTGAATTTCACCTGTAACAATTTGATAGGATTTACTGAATAGCTAAAGGTTTTCAATCTCTTCTTCTTATTTTCTTCCCTGTTAAAATGAATTTTGTAAGACTGATTTCCCCCTGCTTTTATTTCTTCTCAGTGATTTATTACTATACCGCTCTGGAAGCCTTATCTCTCCTGTATTATTTTTGACATCTCCCTAATATCTCTCCAACTAGTTTAATGCTGTGTCTATCGGATATTTTCAGCACAATTATTATCAATGACAGTGCTAATAGAAATGGTATTACTTTTGAAAAATGGTTTAACATTTTTTACTGTATTTTTACTGACAAATATGACCGCGGTGAAAAACACTAGCAGAAACAAAAGAGCCTTTTAAGGCAGTGGTGCGCAAACTTTTCTAGTTGCACCCCCCCACTTATTGTTAATGGAATCTGTCCGCAATTCCATCTAACCTTTACTGCATAGCCAAAGCTTTCTCAGTAGCAGAGATGGAAGTGGAGATGGGGGTGAAACCTGGAATAGGAGAGGAGCTGGGCTAGAGGTAGAGCTGGGTTGTGGGTTGAAGAAGCAGGCAGAGTGGAGCAAAATGGGAGGGCAGACTGGAGCTAGGGGCAAAGTGGGGCTGGGGACATAGTGCTGACTCTCCATCTCCCTTGGGGACTTGCCAGGGCCCTGCCATGTACCCTTCTGAATGTTCCTCCACATCCCACTATGGGGACATGCCCCACAGCTTGTGGATCACTTCCTTAAGCAATGACAAAGCAAACCTGACACTTCCCTCTGCCCCCTCTCAGATAAGATGGCCAATTCAGGATCATTAATATAATTTGAAGAATTATAGCTTTGTTGGATGAGAGAAATGTGTATCCTCTCTAGCTGGAAGTCTTGTTTGCAATGCCAGAAATTTCAGTAGCGCAAGAAGATGATAGACTTGCTCAAAGTCTTGGAGCCCACACCTTTATGCATTCCTCTTTTTCAGCATCCCATATCATAAACATTTTTGGATTAATCCTGGCTAAGTAGCTGGTGGAACTTTTGTCATCCTGGTCGCCACACAACCTGAGAAGCACAGTTATCACTTCCAGTCCTTAAAATATAGCTAGTAGCTATCCCCAGTGGAGTGTAATACCTGAAATTATGGTCATAGTCAAGTCTTGAGTTTATCATAGGATGGGGCAAGTGAATGCATTGTTGTCATAGTAACAACAATAACTACATATAGAATTTTGGTCCTTGTTCACCATATTAGCTGCCAAAATCAGTCTGAAATCGTAGGGGAAGAAAAGCCTAGCAGAACAGGAAAAAATACTAATTCAGAAGAATAAGAAATCCATGTATCTACACTATCATACACACAAAGAGTTCAGTGAGTTTAGTTTCAGAGTATCGAAAACACAAGTTGGTTGTTTAACCATTTCACTTCTTCCACAAGCTATCTGATCCTCAGAGTCCAGAAGAGCATGGCAACGTTCTGAAGGCTTGGGAGACATATCTACTCTTGTTCAATGTCAAGACAAAATTAATGAATTGAATGAATAGAGTTCCAGCCAAATAGTTGAAAGGCACAATCAAAAGCTTCTTGTTAGGAGGGTTATCATTTATGATCAAAGAATATAGGCAAGGAACAATAATTAAGAGGGAAAAACATTCCAGCTAGAGGGGTCAGATAAACCCTAAATGTGGCCACCTAATTTCCCAAAGGCATTCACAGTCTTTATCATCTCAAGGGAGAACCACTCATAGAAATATCTCCTCCACACATGTGCAAAGGAAGGGGATAGCTGATCTGGAGTTAACCCTTTATTGACTGGGGCACATCTGGCATCCATTCAGTGGGTTACAAAATAAAATCTGACATAAGGTTAATTTAAAAGTTTGCTTTGGGGAAAATTTATCCAGTTTGTGAGTGGACCTGGATTAATTTATTGTGTTGGGTTTCCCAGTTATGAAATGCTCAGTTCTGTATGACTTCACTGTGCAACCAGAAGGAACTCCGCAATTTAGACTCAATTTTACATTCAGTTGCTGGATTTGTCCAAAGCCAAACTTCAGAATAAATTAGGGGCTGTGGAAACTCTCAAATAATAATCAGTAAGAGCATTCATATGGGTTTCTGGAAAGTGGAAATATTGAATTTCACTGAGCTCTAGTCCACACATACTTCATATTCCATTAATGATTTGGAAAATAGCAGGGCTGGATCCTCAGCAGCTGTAAATCAGTGTGGGTCCACTGAGTTCAATAGAATTACCTTGATTTACAGCCGCAGAGATCAGTGTACTGTTTTAGAAGGGTTTATGTTAAAATATTTTCACTTCACCTAGCAGCAAACATAATGCATACATGTAACTTCTGCTGTTCATTAGACATTTGCTCACCACACCACTCGTAGCAGAAGTGGTAGAGTTCCCCTGATGCCCTTTCATTGTTTAAATTTCACTATTAGATAGACATGCACCCTTGAAAAATCTTTGAAAAACCTCTCATTAGGGCATCTATTTTTTTTCCATGAGTAGTGTAAGCTGAGACAATAAATAAAAGGAAAGCTGAAACAAGAGAGGCTTTAGTTTAAATTTATGTGACAACTAGATTTCATTTTTTTCAAAGGCTAACATCTGCAGAGAATTCAAAGAGACTGATGAGCTTTGGATGGACAGCGGTTTAAGGAAAAACTCATGCATTGTCAACCAAGTTTAATTTATAAAAAATGTTCCACCTGTTCTCTTTGTATACTGTTGTACAAGGCACTATCACACCATACGATCTGTGGAAGTCTCTAGAGGTATAACAATTTAATGACCATGCTTGTTACTTGATCAGTAGAAGTTATTGAGCAGTGGTTTATAGACTTTTCTGTGCAAATACACTGATCTAGTTTCAAACAGGACTGTAGGAAGAACAAACAGAAACATTAGTTTGAACTCAGATGAGGGCTTCCCAGTATGCATATAAAAGACAATGAGTAAAAACCATCAGATTTGAAGATATGATACTTTTTCTCCACTGACTACACGTAGTTGTGTTACCAAGCTGGGAATCTGGAGAGCAAAAAGACTGAACAAACAGCTTCGAAAAGGAACTCTTCCTAAAGCAGGGAGAGAAATGACATGTACAATAGAAGAATAGACTGTTAGAACTAGACCCCAGAAGTCTCAAGATGGTCCATGTGAAATTTATTCCTATCAGAATCTCTACATGTGAATAACATGCATACAATCTACTTTACTCTTAAATGCTTTTTATTCTAAACAGCTATTACTTTGCTTTAAGGATGCTCGCTAATCACTGATTACCACTGCTTGGAGTACCAAACCGCAGAGTCTGAGGTCAGGTCTATCATACAAAGTTAGTTGTTTGTCAGCTTACTTATGAGTGTGTCTGCACTCCAATTTGTATCCATCGGATGCAAATGGAACAGGAAAACCACCTCCGCGAATACTGCAGAATCATTGTTAAACTTTGGTCATCAGCGCCAACAGCTGGCATGGGCCCTGGGGCAAAGTGGGGAGGGAGCCTGGCTCCTTGCTCTGGAAGGGGCAGGGCCCAGGGAATTTAGCCCTAGACCATAGCGCTCCCTCACAGACATTCACAGCAGTGCTTCCATGGCAATTCGAATGGGACTGGAAGCTCCAGGCCCCTATGAAATGCCAGCCCTGGGGACAATTGCTGCCTTTGCTCCAGTCTGTCTGTGGAACTGACTTTGGTCAACACAGCCATTAGCTGTATTGATCCTCACAGTTCTCCAGCCACTATTCCAAGCAAGCCCATGTCCCTGTGACAGCACTACTCATACTGTTAATTTCCATTGCATTTCTAAAATAGTCTTTCCTTGTTGCCCATACTGGTGAGCACCGCTAGCAGCTGAGCTTTGCTGTTTGTATGTGGCTGACCATGCTGGGTTCATGTAGATGGAGATGTACAAGAGGAGCTATTTCCTAGAGCAGGCAAGAAGTATTAGACTTTCTGAGCCCATGTGGGAGAGAGGCTGTGTAACATCCATAAAAAGGACATCAGCAACAACAACAACAAGCAGAGGTCATGGGGGATGCAGGGAAAGGGATCAGCAACAGACCCATATGACTGCGCAGGAACGTGGCCAGGCATACCACCAGGCAAGGGAGGGCAAAAAGAAATCTGCTGAGGCCTCCTATACTGCTGATTTTACAGCAAACTGCATGCCATATACAACAGTGATGCCACCAGCAACCCACAGACTACTGTGGATACCTCAGAGGATCCCAAAATAAAGACCCCAGCTGTGAAAAAAGAGGAATTGAGAGAGAAGAGATGATGCAGTTGGAGACTCCAATCACGCCATGAACCAGAGACCTATTTGAAATTCAGAAGGAATCTAGGCAGGTCTTGCCGGGTGTGTGTGGCTAAACTCCTTGGTGAAGGGGAAGGATGCCCAGGTGTTTACTTGCTTTATTTTTCTTACAGTGATGTACCTCTTTTTCCTTCATATCCCCAATCCACCTCCAACCTTTTGTTCTGCTCCCACCACTTAAAGGTAGCACCTAGCTAATCGTCAAGTGTTTCAGAAAAAGGTATTGACTTTTCATTGATTAACTGGTATATTGTATATTCTGTACACTCAGAACAAATCCTTGAAGAGGACTATAACATCCACATTGATCTGGTATCCTCTCCCTGGGAAGAGGCTGAGTAAATGGAGGTACAGTTGGCATTTGCTTTTCATTCCCTTGTTGGGAGAGGCAGCCTGTACTAGGGATGTCCCCTTTATTCTCCTGGGAGATCTTGATGAACTTACATGGATATATTCTGCAATCCACTTCTGAAGGTTTCTACTGATGGAAGGCTTGTTTCTTCTTACACAACAGTACATTTCCCCACACCACTCTAACAGGAGTTTTGCCAGCACCATCATGTCAAACAACCTAGCTACATACTGACCCACGTGGTTTTGAGACCATGTTAGAAATTGCATTCTTCGTGCCTTTGAGATCCTCAGTCAGTGAGATGTTAGTCAAAATTACTATCGCCTGTGAAAAACAGTGTCAATATTTACTGCCATCACCCTATGCTTGTAAGTCAGGACTAGGGGCCAGAGTTTTCTAGCTTCATGCAACTGAAAATCCACTTTCTCCACCCACGCATGGCAGGCAATACTTACTAACGGTTGGAGAGTGGTCCTGTGCTGAGGCATTCCAAAGCTGAAGTGCTATTAGAAATGTTCTTTCAAATAACTATTAGAGTAAGGGAAAGAAATATGGAAATGTATGTTTCCTTTTCCTTTGCAACTGTAAATCTAGTGGTGCTCGTGTCTGTTTTTATCATCAGCTTCTGGAATGGACATGCTCTCTCCATATCATGGAATTCCTGACTCCATGGAGGAGGAAGAGGTAGAGGACAAAGATGGACATGTTTTGCAAGATTCTGCGAGGCAGTAGTTTATTGGACTGTGAGCAAAGGACTTGAAGGGCAAAGATGACTGACAGAGTGAAAAAATAAAAAAACCCAGAAATGGCAGGCCTGGTAATCCCGGCAGAACAAGCTGTGATATTTTCTGAGGCATCACTTAGAAATGCTGCCAATCCCAGTTAAAGTACAAGTCAAAAAATCCCAGATTCCTTTGCTGTGGTGCTCCTCACAGAACTCCATGATTGCTGCTTCCTGTACCCTTCAGAACATCACATGGCATCACCAAATCCAGCCTTCCTGCTACCGCTCCATACTGGGAACAACAGGGGAAGCCAAAGCTTCACATGCATTGACCAGTGTAAAGCTCATGTTTGTGTATGGGTAACCACACTGGGCTACACTGAATAGCCTGTATGTTTATACAAAAGTACAGAAATGCTGAATTCTTTTTTTCAATGGGAATTTTAGAAGTTTTGCTGTATTGGAATGTTTGTTGTTTGTAGGACATTAAAAGGTTTATTTTTATTATTTTGATTCTGTACACTGAGTTTTTAAGCTCTGTAAATTTCTATTTTTGGAGAATCAAAATATCCGTAAAAGTTCACAACAAATACTACAGACTGCAGACATTCTGTATAAACTCATGCCAAGCACCACAGAATTTATTGTCTCAGGATAACACACAGCCACGTTTCTAAGGGTACAGTAAGCACCACCACTACACAGAGTCAGGCTCAGCTGTATTTATTATGTGTAGCTGGCACAACAATATAGATCCCAGCAGTAAGAAACAAAATATGAACAATTAAACTTACAAAATATGGTCATTATATCAAGAAACCACTAGGACACAGTTGTGGCTGACTGAAAATAAACTCTCGAACATATAAGTCCACACTGCACCCTTGTAATAGCCCCAGAGTCTGGATGTTCAAATTCAGCAGTCAATCCATCTCAGGTCTTCACCTTGACAGCAGCTATTTACCCTTTGTCTTGCACATATTAGAAAATATATAACATTCATGTGGAACCATGGAATGTTTTCCTTGCTGACCTCAAAGTTAATGAGTAAACACTTCCAGCAATCATTCAATCTACCAAAAGCACATTCAACAGTCATTCTGGACCTACTGAGCCACTAGTCAAATCTTTTCCGTTGTGCTGTCGAGATGGTCAGTGTACAGTTTCATTAGGAAGAAGTAAGCAATGTCCCTGAGAACTACTACTGGCATTGCCACTTCCCCATCAGTAATCCACTGTTTGTGAAAGACTATCCGTACATGAAGCCTTCTGAACAGACCTGAATGCTTCAAAATGCAAGCTTCCCTAAGCAACCCGGAGTGGTAAGAATGAAACATCCCCATAGATCCACTAGCACTTTAATAACCATCCTTTTCATTTGTTGTATTCAGTATCAAGATAGATAGTGCCAAAATAAGGATGTGTTCCATCTATCACTCCACCACAGTTTGTGGATTCCATTGCTACAAAGACATCCACTTTTCTTGAACGAGGTCTTGAATCAGAGACCTACGTAACAGAAGCTGATTAATGGTCCTACACAACTGCATGCGAATAGCCTCAAAATTTGATTTTCCAACTCCACAATGATTTTCCACTCACTCAGAGCAGTCTGATGCTACAATTGTCCTGTGCAACTGCCACTCTGTTTTCCACTGTCAGTGAAGTTCTCATTGTGGTGTTCCTGTGCAGTAGCGTTGGGGCAAACTTGGCACACACACAGATTCAGGCAAATGAAGTTATCAGTGCTTTTTTTTGGCCACTACTTGCCAGTACACCTTGGCAGCCCCAGCCATGGGATCTCCGTCCAGGTGGCAGGGCGATTCTGCCAGCCCCATGGTTCAGAGCCAGCTGTGGCATGGAGCCCTGCCAGCAGCCTCAGTCCAGGAACCCTGGCAGGGAGGTGGCGGCGGGGGTCGGGGGGGGGGAGAGGGACTGAGTACTAGCTTTTTTTTAAAAAAACAAAAAATGAACTGTATATTGGCATGCAAATATTTTGCACAGTTAAGGCAAACTGTGAAGAATGAGGCCGATAATCTCCAAAACTGAACCACCAAGCTAGCAACAAAACAGTTTCTATAAACACTTAAAATCCAAAAACACAGTTCTTTTAAAGAACTTCAGCCCTCTGGCTCCTACCAGAAAGCCAAGTGAAATATGATGAGGATTACTGAAGCTCTTGTTCCTCATATAAAAAGTTCCCAAAAGCAATTACTTATATCCCATCATTCACAAGTAGGCTATGTCTATACTTGCCCCCTTCTTTGAAGGGGGCATGGTAATCAGGGTGATGGGAAATTACTAAGGAAGTGCTGCGGTGAATATGTAGCACTTCATTAAGCCACTTCTCTCCTGCAAAAACTTAGAAGTGTCAAACTTTGAAGTGCCGGCATGCATGTAACCGCGGGCACTTCAAAGTGCCCACACTACTTCAAGTTATGGGGAGTTAAGGCACTTCAAAGTAGCATGGGTACTTAGGAGTGCCCACGACTACACAAATGCTGGCACTTCAAAGTTTGACACTTTGAAGTTGCTGCGGGGGAGAATTAGCCTAATGAAGTGTTGTTTATTCACCGCAGCACCTCATTAGTAATCTCCCATCACCCTGATTAACATTCCCCCTAGAAGTTTGGGACAAGTTTAGACCCAGCCAAAAAGAAATCAAGATAATGATATCCCTTCATTCTTAGTTTATTTCAATATTAATATATCTTTTTGAGTTCTAAATTAACAGAATAGAGTGCCAGACAGGAATTATGTTAACTGTCAAGCTTGAAAAATATATATACATAAACACCAAAGCCCGCAAATATTATCTACTAATATGTCTCTAAAGGTTGAGATTCAATTAACTAGCCTGCTAGCAGTATAACCCTTTCTGACCTTGGGTCACGCTGATGAGCACTTCACAAATCTGTGGGATTTAAAAAAAAAAAAAAAAGATTATGGGATGTGGAAAGTATTAGGGGATGGAGAAAGTTTCAATATGGAACTCGATCCCCAGCTCCCAAAACTACAGAGGACACCTAAACTACTCCAAAAAAAAAAAAAAGTTACAAAAGTCATTGCACAATGCTGACACAAGCAGACAAGAATGCCCAAGTAATATGCAAATGTGGGCCACTTTTATAACAGGATAACTTGCATCAATTGAAGTTTGCCCTGTTGACATGATCTAAGTCAGGCCTACTAAAATAATCAAAGTTAATACATTGCAGACAGGCCTAGTCTGAGAATGGGAGAACTGTGTGATTGAAGTCCCAAAACAGAGGCAACAACTAGCAATATGAAATCCTAGATACAAAATATAAAAATAAAATATACAGTAATATATAACTCTAAATATAAAATCTAAAGGGGTTACGCTGTAGAAGACTGGGAAAAGTCAAAGCTGCAGTTAGCTCATTAACTGTGACATGAAGTACCAACATCATTTCTTCATGTGCATACCCAGTAACAGCCATTGTTCACAAATGGCTTAGAAGGTTTTATAAAGCATGGCTTTTTCAAGATTTTCCTTGAATTTTATCATACCCCAGTATCCTGGGTTGCTGCTTGATTGAGGAAGAGCATGAGAACATGTAGAGATTCTTGTTGACATAATGTTTATCAAGAAAGCAAACACCTCTGATTGACAGCTAATCTAGGAGAGGGATAAATGAGCTCATATTTTACTTCCAAATTAAATCTACTTTTAAAATAGAGATGAGCTTGTAAATCTTCAGATCCCAATGCCTTCAAATTTTGTTTGTTATTACTTATTGGGACAAGACACAGATACCCTGAATTTTCTGAGCATTTGAACCTGAAACCATAACTAAAGGCTAGTACTTAGGCCCACATTTGAGTAAAATGTTAGACATACAGAAAAGGAAGTTTTTTACAGCTGAATAAGAAATATACAATATTTAGGAAAAACGCGTTATGGTGTAGTAAGATAATGTTTTGTGATACACCAATTAATTACTGTATTGGTGCATTTAAAAATAAATGATACATTGTTTGCAATATTTCTTTAGAAACTTAAAAGTGAAATCTATTATTTTATTGTTTTTATCTTTTATTACAGGGGTCAGCAAGCCAGTAGCATGTAAGCCAATTTTCATCAGCACCTGAGGAGGGAGCTCAGCCCTGCTTCTCCTCCCCAGTGAAGCTGGGAACTTGCTTAAAGCCATGCTGCCTGTGGATTTACAAAAGACCATATAATCCTACCAACCCCAACCTAAAAGGGAAATCTGTGCATCTTGATTTATTTCTTAATGAAACTGTTGTAAGTATGACTATTAGTGACGTTAAAAAGTATGACTGGCACTTGGACAATAAATAGATGGCAAAAGGTCAAATTTTGGCACTCTGCCTTGGAAAGGTTGCTCACCCCAATTGTATTATTTAAATACGTTTTTAATATTCTGGGGCAGTTCCTGAGCACTATGGACAATACCCCTCTTATTTTAATAACAAAAAATTACTGGATAAGTCAAAATAGAGGCATACAGCTTTGTTAATTTACACCAGCTGAGAATCTGGCTTACTACCTCTGTCTCATCTGGCTAAATAAACCTTGTACAAGCTCCATTCTTTAACAGAGAGCTGTTCCTCTATTCACTTGCACTATCAAGACAGGACATAATGGAAATATGGCCATAATGGAAATGGGATAATCTATTACAGACAGCTCAAACAATGCCTTCTTATTATCCACCTATCTCCTTTGTGCTCAAACGGAACAAGCAGGAAGACACAGTAAACCTTTATGGGAATGTGATTTTTCCAAGGATGGTTTAGCATCTGTCCAAAATGTAACTTTTCTATCATCCTGCTCAAACAAAGAGGAATAAAGCCACTTTGGCTATGGATCACTGATGTAGACAAGTGTATTAAAGACAACTGTCAGAACTATTAATATCGCCACAATGTCCACACTCTCTTACAGGAAGAAGTCACTAACTAATGCCACTAATACAATATCTCTCATATGCCTATGTCTGAAACCTGAATATATTTCTACATGAAATCTGAAATATTGCTATAGCGTTTCACTGTAGATGTTATACCTTTATAATGTTATAAAATGTTATAATCCTACCCCCACATGGGAGGTAGAATGCTGGTCTATAATTAGAGAAGATTCTTAACCCCAAGTGACGATTTCTTGGGTTCTGACTTTATTAAGAATACAAGGCTATTCTCACATCACAACTCTTCTGCTCTAGGAAGCTTTACAGATATGTTTTTTAATTGATTAAATATTTTGAGTTACAGTCAATTGAGCTAGGTTTTGTGTTTCCTCTTGGAGACCAGGATGTGGTTAGAGCAGGAGCCGGTAGTCAGGAGGCCAAGATCAAAGCCAGAATTGGAGGCTGGGTGCCGCAGCCAGGGGTCGGAGCTAAAGTTGGAATTCCAAAACTGAAGCCAAAGGTCAGGACTGAACTACCCTGGAGTGAAGCAAGGCAGGGCCAAAGACTGGAGAAGTATTGGAAACTTAGCAGAGATACTGCAGCAATGGTCAAGTGCTTTGAGCAGCCACTGAACTGCCACTCCTGCTGAGGTTAAGAACTGCGCTGTTGACTTTTTCAACCAATCAGGCACCGTAACCAGTCAGGAAACCTAGCACAGTCCAATTACAGGTTAGGTTGCCTGGAGACAAGCAGTTCTGTGGGCCCTGATTACAGACACTTCCAGCACAAACAGTCTAGTTGTTTTCCCTCTCATTTAATCTACTTCTGTGCCCCAGTTACTGGTGAGTGAAGGTAGTGTTTGCAACATATTGAATCAGTAGTGGTGACAAAAGATCTTCATAATATGCCACTCAACAATAGATGGAACAATCAAAATGCATTCCTTCAGAGTAGAGCTTCACAAAAGCTATGGGTTTTTGCATGTTGAATATATAAATATATGTAGAAATTCAAATATTGAAAAATACTTGCTAAAAATTTAAACACAAACTTTTGATTTGCAACTGTTGTGGTGCCTTATGGAAATTATACCTCAGGGGAGACTCGCTTCCCCCATAGACTGGGTGCCCTTATCACACTGTATCTCCCAGAAGGCACCCAGGTTTCTGTATCATGGGAATCCTTGGCTCTGCTGTCTCGAGGTAGATAGGGTAATGAAACATTGCACCACCATTTTCAATTTTAACTATTGCAGTTTATTGTATTCAACTAAAATATTTTTGACAAAAAGCTGAGATTTTCATGGAATGAAGAAGCGTTTTGTGATGTTTATTGTTAAAACAAATGTTCACAGAAAAGTTGTTTAAATGGAAAATTCTCAAACTGCCCTACTTCAAAGCTTTATGGAACATAGTAAGTTCCATCAGTTATTTTGGATGGACAACTTACACTTTTCTCTTCTCTCAGAACCCCCAAAACTATTACTTCCTGTAATAAGACATGTTTGTTACCTCTGAGCTTATGGAGAAGGGAGAGAAGATATATCTTAAAGGTCAGTTTCCACCTTCCTCCTAATAGATTTCCTATGTCAAATATATCCATGCCCCCCTCCCCAAACACTCTGCCCTTTTTAGCATCAAAATATAAGGAGTTTGAAGGTCACTGTGTTCCCCTTTCCCTTCTCAAAGATGGCTGCTAGAAATGCCAAGATCCAGGCAGCTCTGGCATCAGCAGGAGGTAGATCAGTAGGTGTGAGGATTCTTTCTTAAAGGATTCTGGTCTTCGTCCCCATACTATATGTGGAGTTTCCACCCAAGGCCAGACTGTGTTGGTGATGTGGTCCTATTGTTGGATGCCAAAAATCCACTAAGCCCCTCTCACATTTCCTTTCTCCAACTGTCGCCTGTGGGTGGAGACTCTCTTGAAGCAATGTGCCCTTTTGTGGCAGATCAGCCTAGATGACAGCAGCATATGCGAGGAAGGGGGAAGAATCTATCTGAAAAGAGTCTTGCCTATAGCTACGCTTTTCCAGGTCTAGCTACTGTGATGTTTCTGGAAGGGGGTTGCTTTGCATGTGGCATCTTTCTGCTTAAAAAGTTGCAGATGGAGTCCTCCAGAGCCTGTTTGTGGAACAAAACACAGGTGTGTGTTTCCTTTATGGGATGACCTTTTTGCAGAATGAGGGCCTGAGACTGACATTCACTGAATTTCACATTCTGTTGTTATTTCATGAGGTTGTGGGACTATTAAGAAATATGCAGACTAATACTGAAATGTTATTCATTTACTATAGAGGGGTATACTACCATTTATCTTTCTAATGATTTTTCATCCTGTTCTATGGCAACTAAGTAATAGATTGAAAACTATAGGAGTATAATTTAAAATAAATATTGTATTGTACAATTATAAAAAAACAATTTTGAAGTTAACATGATACCTAAACTGAAAAAATGTGCTTAGTCACAGAATAACATTTGCTGAAAGAAAAAATAATAGCAATCTACTGTAAATAATAGACTTAAGTATTGTTATTGGATAAGACTGGAAAGACTTTCAAATGATCTTTCTATATTTTCCTAACCCTGAAATTGTTTCATTGCTTCTATGCAGTAAATTTGTCAACTTATTAAAAGATCTTAAAGATGGTTCTCTCTTAAGGAAAAATGATGTGTGACAATTTTCTATTTTTTTGTAGCTCTCCCAATTCATGATAAAAATAAATAATTTATATTCTACAAAATAATCCTACTAGATCCAATTGATTCATATGGTCTTGAATATTTTCAATATCTGCTTTGGTCTTTAGTTTTGGTCTCTTTAGTTTTTCCCAGCATAAAGAACATGGCTTTATAGACATTAAAGATGGAAACAACTTTTTAGGTCATCTAGCTTATCCTTTTCCAGTGCAGCAAGATGAATTAGAAAGGTAAATCTAAATTAAATATGTAGAGTTTTCAGGCAAATAAGATCCCTTACAGCTCATTATTAATTGACTTTTCAGAACTATCCTGCTTAGAAGTATAGTTCAGTAAACATTTGCATTAAGGTGAGAGTTAAAAATGTGTTCACGTGTACAAAGTTTGGATTTATGTCAGACTTTGAAAAAAGTTCATTATATAATAATAATAATAATAATTTTGAGAAACATCTGGATCTTTTTGATTTTCTGCATAACAAATCTTTCTACACGTTCCCAATGGGGGTGTCAGTACACCTGCAGTCTGGCATGAAGCCTGAAATCAAAAAGAGGGTTATTGCCCATTCTCCCTCTGTTCATGTTTATTTTAGAGGGTTTTCCCCCTATTTTAACAGCTTTCTCAACAACTTGCTTTTAACTATACATGAGGTTTTTTCATCGTGCTAGACTACCTTTTGATGGATATCCTTCCTCCATCTTTTTAAAGGGTTAGTCTTCATTTTTGTTGATACTTAAAGCTATTGTTTAGGTTTTGTTGATGTCAGCAATTATATAACATGTATTTCAGACACATAAAATGGCTATTGGATCACCGCAACTTGTGTTTAGTCTACTTTGGATGAGTTGCATTCACAATAATAATTTCTTGCACTAATAATTAGTGCATTCGCACTAATAATGTCTTGGCTTAAGGGTAGTAGAGGAGACTTTTCAGGGTGGAAAAGCCATCTCTTCTGATCTCATGGCAATGATACAGTAACCTAACATTTTCCATCATTCCTACTGGGCCAGGAAGATGATAGATTCCCTTTTGAATTCTATACTGTGTTAGAATATCCCTTGCAGTCTTTTTAGAAAGGGATTTCTTTTCATTCATATCAATATATTTTCATTCATTTCTCAACCTCCTTCATGATAAGGATGGATGAGCCTAGCTGAAAAGCTTATTCAATATGCAAATTTACTGATCCAAACTCATTACTCATATAACTACATTGGTTCAAAGCCAGACCTGTTTAATCCTGCATGGATCACATGGTTTCTAATTTCAGGAAGGCAAAAGTACATATTATGGCTCAATAGACTCTAAATAAGTAATGGGTAACTCTTAGTCCCTCTTGGGTCTTCTGGGGCTGTTCTTGCCTTCACAGAAAAGATTTAAAGTGATTGAGACCTTGTCTGGGGTGGACATTCCCATCCCAAAGGGTTATGGTGGCTAAATGGTTCTATTACCTGCTAAGGCTGCACATGGAACAGAAATTGAAATTAAAGGAGGTTCAGCTGTCAGGAAGTGGAGATGCTTGAGTAAGCCAGGAAGCTAGCAACAGAATGAGCTACAGGGAAGGAGTTCTCAGACACCTCTTGGGAGATGTGCCTAGGATTAGAGACGAAGAGCCTACACTTAGTCCCTGTGAAAGGGGAGTTTGAGCTAGCAAAATCGGATAACGGGGAGAGACAGAGAGGCAGGTAAGGCTTAGGGGGAAAGGAATAAAGTATAGAGTAGGCAAGACTGTGGCTGCCAATTAGAGAGCTTTGAACTGGGATCTGGAGGAGAGGATGGGACCAACTAACCTTACCAACCACCAGAAGACTGGCACAATTACAGCAATAAATGAAAGACTCGCATTTTGTATCAAGGCACTTGATACATGATAATCTCCTCTTCTGCAAGGAGAAACACATTGTAAACAGGCAAGGGGTCCAAATCACAAAGAATGGTAAGTGGTGAGAGAAAGAAGGGAAAGAAACTCTGGGAGGAGGGTGCAAAGCCTGACTAGAACTAATTCTCAGAAAAGCCAAAAGGAGGCAACACTACTGGGAGCTTTGGCATCCAGAGGCATGGAGCTGCCACCAGGCCCTAGACAAGGATACCCAGCAGCCCAGGGCAGGGAGCTCTGGTGGCCCGGGGCCCAAAGTCACTGATGACACCATGTGGGGAACACCAGCAACTGGGAGTGTTGAGCCACTGCCAGCCCCCTATGAAGAGCAGCTGAGGGCAAGGAGTCCTGCTGGCTGGAGCAGGTGGCAGGCAAACTCCCTCGTACGTGAAGGCTGAGGTCCTGAGGGTACTGTACCAGGGAAGTCCAACCTGTATCAAAGATTGACACCAAAGAAGTGACTAGTACCTAAGGAGTTGTTAAGCAGCCACCGCCAACCATTCTCCAACATGGGAAGGTGGAAGGGGGTCGGAGGTGTAACATGAGATTCATATGAAAGATAGTTGATTGAGCTTCACCCTCCCCCACATGGAAGGTGAGAAGATCACTTGAAAAACAAAGAAACATTTGAATGGGAGGAGTATTCCTAAAAAGCTTCTCAGCTAGTATAGTTGTTTGAAGATTTAAGGGTAAGAGAATGCTTATTCATTCAACCTGGACTTAGCTTGATAAAGCCCAGGAATTAGATTACAATTTTATATTTTTACAATATCTCTTTTTGTAACAAATACTGAATTTTGATGTCTATACTCCTTATAGCCACTCAAAATCTGTAGTTAATAAACTTGTTTTTGAAGTTTTATCTAAGCCTATGTGTTTTTGATTCAAGTTTGGGGACTCTACTCAGGTTAAAAGGGCTAATGCATATTTATACTCTTTGATGATATAATGAACTAACTAATGAGCATACCCTGACCAATGGGGTCTTGAGCAAGTATATATTTCTGGTATGTAGGACTGGGGGAATAGTGGGTGTCTTCGTATACACAGTCTATACCAGCGGCTGTGAGAGCCTTCATGTATTTGCTGATGGCTGAGTGAACAGAGCCCAGAGGGGTTTGCTGTTCTTTGGCATAGCAGTGTAGGAGAAAGCTGGGTTAAAGATTTAACAGTGGTTGAAGAGTGAAAGAGGTCATAGGAGTTCCACAGTCCAGGTTGTACCTCAGAGCTTGTCACAATCACACTTAATCCATGCTATGCTATTCAGGGGCCTTGGGCACTGGGACATTTTGTCTCCCCATATTCTCTGCCTCTGTCACAAAATAATTTAGTCTCCTGAGGGGCTGTAAAGCTTTTGTCTATTTTTCGTTGTGGCCAAGGACACAATTTTTTCTCTATTACTAGTTATTTGTATGTTGCTGTCAGCAGGCACTGCACAGTACAATAGACAAGATGTACCATAAAACTCATAGATGCCAATAGGCTTGCAGTCTAATGACTTAACTGATAAAATGCACTACAGTACAAACCAAAACATATACTAGTGTCATAGTGACAAGTTATCTTGTGCAGTGCATTCAAAAGGAGCCACAGTATAACTTCAAAATCATCAGAAGTAAAGAAGCATTTTCAAGGAAATTGTAAGCATGCCCAGATTAAAAAAAAAAGGGGAATAAGAACACCACCAGAAACTACAGACAAGCCAGTTTAACTTCTGTGCCAAGAAAGATAATGGAGCGAGTAATTAAGGAAATCATCTGCAAACACTTGAAAGGTGGTAGGGTGATAGGGAACAGCCAGCATGGATTTGTAAAGAACAAATCATGTCAAATCAATCCGATAGCTTTCTTTGATAGGATAATGAGCCTTGTGGATAAGGGAGAAGTGGTGGATGTGATATACCTAGACTTTAGTAAGGCATTTAATATGGTCTTCCATGATATTCTTATCAATAAACTAGGCAAATATAACTTAGATGGGGCTACTCTAAGGTGGGTGCAAAACTGGCTGGACAACTATACTCAGAAAGTAGTTATTAATGGTTCTCAATCCTTCTGGAAAGGTATAACAAGTGGGGATCTGCAGGGGTCTGTTTTGGGACCAGTCCTGTTCAATATCTTCATCAATGATTTAGATATTGGCACAGAAAGTATGCTTATTAAGTTTGCAGATGATACCAGCTGGGAGGGGTTGCAACTGCTTTGCAGGATAGGGTCACAATTCAAAATGATCTGGACAAACTGGAGAAATGGTCTGAGGTAAACAGGATGAAGTTTAATAAAGACAAATGCAAAGTGCTCCACTTAGGAAGGAACAATCAGTTTTACACATATAGAATGGGAAGCAACTGTCTTGGAAGCAGTATGGCAGAAAGGGATCGAGGGGTTATAGTGATCCACAGGCTAAATATGAGTCAACAGTGTGATGCTGTTGCAAAAAAGCAAACAGGATTCTGGGATGCATTAAAAGGTGTGTTATGAGGAAGACACGAGAAGTCATTCTTCCATGCTACTCTGTGCTGGTTAGTCCTCAGTTGGAGTATTGTGTCCAGTTCTGGGCACTGCATTTCAAGAAAGATGTGCAGAAATTGGAGAGGGTCCAGAAAAGAGCAACAAGAATGATCAAAGGTCTAGAGAACATGACCTATGAAGGAAGGCTGAAAGAATTGGTCTTGTTTAGTTTGGAAAAGAGAAGATTAAGAGGAGGACATGATAGCGGTTTTCAGGTATCTAATAGGGTGTCATAAGGAGGGAGAAAACTTGTTTGTGGACTCTGAAGATAGAACAAGAAGCAATGGGCTTAAATGGCAGCAAGTGAGGTTAGGTTGGACATCAGGAAAAAGATCCTACCTGTCAGGGTGGTCAAACACTGCAATAAATTGCCTAGGGAGGTTGTGGAATCTCCATCTCTGGAGATATTTAAGAAACAGGTTAGATAAATGTCTGTCAGGGATGGATTAAACAGTACTTGGTCCTGCCATGAGGGCAGGGGGCTGGACTCGCCATCTCAAGGTATCTTCCAGTCCTAGTATTTATGAGTCTATGATTCTATGAAGAATTGTAGAACTAAAATCCACTTCCACTACAATTTCCTGAGGTTCTGTAAGGGATTGTGCATATTCCAAACAGGCACTAGAGTAAGCTGTACTATTTGGACTGTTAAAGACATGTCAGTATGGGCAATTTTCATAATGAAAAGATTATGGAGTAACTTACTAAACAATCAGCTTGTAAACACCTGTAAGATAATGGTAGGGTTATCAGAAATAGCCTGGATTTGGCAAGAAAAAATAATACAAAACTGACCTGATTTTCCTCTTTGATAAAATGTGTGATTTATTGGATGAGACGGGAAAACTCTTGATTTTTGTAAGGTTTATGACACAGTCCCATATGAACAGGGTGATATGTAAACTAGAGAAATTAGGTTTAAATGTAATTACTGTAATGTGGGTGGACTACAGGTTGACGGACTGTCTTCTTAGTGTGGTTTTCAGTGGTTTGTTTTTAAACTGGGACGACATATCTACTGGGGTCCTGCTGGGGTCAGCCCGGGTTTGGTACTAATGAATATTTTCATTAATGACTTGGATAATGGAGAAGAGAGTCTGTTTACAAACCTAGCAGATGACACCATTCCGGGAAAAGTTTCAAGCACTTTGCAAGACAGGTTTAAAATTCAAAATAACCCAAACAAATTAAAGACTTGGTCTGATTTTAACAAAATGAAAGTCAGTAAAGGCAAGTGCAAAATACTTCACTTAGGAAAGAAGAAACAGCAGAACAACTACAAAAAGAGGAGTAAATGTCTATCTGATAGTACTACTGAAAATGATCTAGGGGTTACAATGGACCAAAACTGATTAAGAGTCATCAATATGATAAAGCTGCAAAACAAATAAATAAATAAACAAACAAACATTAATGTGATTCTGGGGTGCATTAGCAGCAGTGTTGTATGTAAGACGTGGGAGATAATTGTCACATTACTTGGCTCTGATGAGGCCCCACCTAGAGTTCTGTGTTCAATTCTACTATCACAATTTACAAAAGATGTGGTAAACTGGAAAGAATGCAGAGGACAGCAACAAAAATTATAAAAGTTTAGACAATATGACCTATGAGGGAAGGTTAAAACAACCGAAAAAGCGAACAAAAACCTTAGCATGTTTAGTCTCAGCAATAAAAAGACTGAAAAGGGACCCGATAACAGTCTTCTGATATTTATAAAGAAAAGAATGATGGATAGTTCTCCATGTCCACTGAAGGTAGGACAAAAAATAATGGGCTTAATCTGCAGCAAGGGAGATGTAGGTTAGATAGTGTGGTGGGGGGGAAGCTTCTTTCTGTAAGAGTAGTTAAGCTCCAAACTAGGGCTCCAAGGGAGATTGTTGAGTCTAAATAATTGGAACTGTTTAAAAACAAGTTGGACAAGTATGTTCCCTGGATGGTCTTGGTTTACCTGATTCTGCCACAGTGCAAGGAGCCAATACTTGATGATTTCCCAAGATCCATTCCAGCTCTACATTTCTATAATTCAAACCTGCCTAACTATCAGAATTAAATGGGCTATGACACTTCCTTCTCATGTTTTTATCATTCATGTGAGAGAGATTCAGTTTTTAAAATTCCATACAGATAGATCAGATTCCATTTAATTCCTGGTAACCCCAGAAAAGTGGTTCGTAAGTCTGATGGGAACATTCTGGATAAAACAAAAATTGTATCGAAACTTAAACATTTTGTGGTTTCAGTTAACAAGCTGACTGTTTACTTAACAGTGCTTTCTGAGGGGGAATGATTGAGAATCTTTTCTAATCTGGTGATTAAGAGACTGGCCTAGAATTTCTGAAATCTCCCTTCAAGTCCCAGTGCTGCCTGACTGAGGTAGTGTCTAGAAAGCTCAGAATGGTCGCAAAAGATATGAAAAGTCCTAACTGCATTTGTATATTTCTTGCCTACGATTTTGTTGGGAGAGCCTTTCCACACGGAGACATCTACACGGGGCCAAATTTCAGGAAAACTCCCTCCACCGAGACATCCCTTTTTCCTCGTGCAACGAGGAAGAAAGGAATCTTGGCAGAATGCTCCCAACATGGCAGACTCTGCCAAGAGATCTCCAGTCTCCCAACAGAAGCCTGCAGTTTAGACATAGCCTGATAGTGATGTGTGATTAAAAGGTTTGCCCTGCATTACTGAGCACAGAGATTTGAACAGCATTCTTCCATATCCCAGACAGTGCCCCACCTGCTCATAACATTTTCCTGGATCATAGGTCAGTAAGGGGTCAACCACTGGAGCTAGCTGAAAGATCACTATTCTGTTCAGTGGCTATTTCTGAGTTTTTCAGATATGGTTTGATTTCAGCGTGGAATGAAACAAAACCTAAAAAACCTTTTGTCAGTGAAATGAGGTAAGAATATCCATTTTTAGGTGAAACCTGAACTTTTTGATTCAGGAAGTCTGGGGAAGGAGAGGGTACTAGCATGGTATATTGTATTCACCTTTCCCAGACCTGAATGTGAGCTCTCTGTACCTTGTACAGCAGGACTGATAAAAGACATTACTTCACTGGCTTTATCAGAGAAGTAGCCCAGTTAGTTTGTATCTTCAAAAACAAGAAGTCCTGTAGCACCTTATTGACTAACAGATATTTTGAAGCATAAGCTTTCGTGGGGAAAGACCCACTTTGTCAGATGCATCACTTCACTGGCTTTGTCTCTCAAATACCCTGGGATTAGCCTAACAGTGCAATGTGCTCATTGGAATACATGAAAAATATCAAGTATTCTCTGCCCCAAAGAACTTTTATTTCAATGTGTGTCAATAATATGAATAAGAAGAATAAGCACATAAGATTTTGGAGACAGAGGATCAGACTTCAATTTACAGTTTTGCTCTTCTGTTATTCTAGGAAGATACATGTGCAGGGTTTAAGCAAATTACTGTTTCTGAAATGGGATCTTATCCAATTGTACTGAATTTTAAAACTGAATCTCCCTCCTGCAGATGATAAACATATCAGAAGCTTCACACACCATTTAATAAAAATTGCCCATACCATTATGTCCTAAAAATTTCAGATAGTATGGATTGGTCTGGTTCTTTCTAAGAATGCACAATATTCTTTACAGCATCTTGGGACAGCTATGGAAATTGTACTGAATGTGGATTTCAGTATCACAATGCTTGGGTATATTTCCCTGCTTACAGTTCAATTAATAAGGCACCTTGAACTCTGATAATGCTGTTTTGAAGAAGCATTTTGGCTCAGGTAAAATGCATTACATCTGATAACACCTGACCACTTTTGCACCAGCCTGTGCATTTTTTGTCTTGCCTTGTGGTATATTGCACAAGCGCTGACTCTGGGTTTCCCAGCCCTGGAGCACCCATAAAAAAATATTGAGTGCTTAGCACTCACCAACACACCCTCCCTTCCCCCAGTACCTCTCTGTTGCTGGTGGCCACTCAGCTCAACTCTTCTCTCCCTCTTCTCACTCCCAATGCTGCAGGGAGGGAAGAGGAGCAGCAGGGATGGAGGGTACCAGGCAGAAAGAGGTGGAGAAGATACAGGGCTGGAGCAAAGCAGGGGTGGGGGTTTGGTGGAAGGGGTGGAGTGGGAGCAGGGCCCGGGGTGGAGCTAGAAGGGAAGTTTGTGCCTATGGTACATTGTAGCCACTTTTGAATCAGACTGCAAACTTTTTGTGTCTGCCTGTTTCATGGTACAACTTGTCTGCTGTAAAGTGCAATGAATGTTAAAAGCCATAGATAAATAACTGGCAATAAAACAAAAAAAAGAACATTATCTCCTTGAACATTTTAATAATTTAAAAAGGCTTTTCAAACAAACGACCCAAGCAAACAAACAGAAAAAAATGGAATAGGAAAGGCCTCATTTGTACAGCACTGCAAAGAGTTTTAAATGAGCAGCAAGATTCAGGTATATAGCAAGCAATAAACTATTCTTTGGCTGAATTGTATTGAAACGGCAAATATAAGGGCTTGCAGTCTAGAGTGCATTTGACAGCTGGCTACATATCTTTTTAATATGAAAAAGGTCACAACACAAGACTGCTCAGAAGTGTTAGTTTTAATTGAATATGAAAGTTTGTGTTCATAGCTATAGCAGCTGACCTTGGAAAGCTTTGTATTGTTTTCTTTCCAGTCCCATAATTCTAGTTTTCTTAGGAAACATCATTTAAAAACAAATGTTGAAAGCTAAGATCTTCATATTTAAAAAAAATGGAGCAGTAAAGGCAATGCAAGTTTATGTTCTCTTTTTTCCATGGGGCAAATGATTATCAGGTATTAAGCCTCATTAATAACTCTTTGGATGTTTGTTACACTATAGAGACCAGGTAGGTACAGTAATATCTTTTACCAGACCAACTTCTGTTGGTGAAGCAGACAAGCTTTGAAGCTTACACAGAATTCTTCAGATATGGGGAGCTAATTTAGAATGTCACTGCAGCTAAATACAAAGTGGAGCAGATTGTTTGGCAGAATTAACTCATTTCAAGGAACCATTTGAGGTAAAGTGTCTTGTTAGCACCCTTCCAGTCATCGGGAGGAAAGGGAAATGTTGGAGGTGGGAGTAAACAGCTGAGATGAGGGTTTGTTAGTGGGTTACAGAGGCCAGGTCTATATTAGGCTAAAAAGTCAATTTAAGATACACAACTCCAACTGAGGCAATTGCATACCTGGAGTTAATGTATCATAGATCAATTTTTCTGGCCTTCCCCACAGCGGGAGTTTGAGGGGATAAACTCTCCCATCGACCTCTCTTACTCCTCCATGACAGTGAGGAGAACTAGAGTCAATGGTAGAGCCTTGATGGTTTAATTTAGCACTTTAGTAACTCCAGATCAACACGGAACAAGCTGATCTTCCAGTAAGGATAGACTTATTCAGAATTTTGTACTCAGCCATAATTCCAATCTCTCTGTTCAGTCCCAGAGAGGTAGACGAGTTAGTCTGTATCTTCAAAAACAACAAGAAGTCCTGTGGCACCTTATGGACTAACAGATATCTTGGAGCCTAAACATAAGCTTTCGTGGGCAAAGACCCGCTTCGTCATATCCATCTGCTTGCTGTTTCTGTTCAGTCCATGCATTTTGGTGTCTTGGAGAGTCAAGAATTTAAGCTTCTAGGCTTGTCTTTTGAAGTTTTCCTTTGAGGAGAGGGACTGCGAAATCAGACATAGAGTGATCACTTTGGCCATTTCTACACAGGCCACTTTCTTCAAAAGTGGCATGGTAATACACGGCCTGAAATATGCTAATTAGGTTTGGATGCAAATTCCCTGTGCCTCATTAGCATATGGTCATGTAATTTGGAGTCTGGAAGACCGTTCTTCCAGACTCCAAAATGCCGTGTAGAAGTGCAACCCCAGGGACGCTTCCGGAAGGAAGTCCTTTTACCAGAGGCCCCTTCTTCCCGAAAATTTTTGGGAAGAAGGGGCCTCCAGAAGAAGGACTTCCTTCCAGAAGACCCCCCCGGGGGGCCACGCTTCTAAACGGCAGATGGGAATAAGGGAACTTGGAAGTAGGCAGGGCCCTTTCGAAAAGGAGCCCCATCTGGAAAAGGCGTGAGGTGGCCAGCCATGTCAATTTCGAAGTGCCGTGGTCCCCGCATGCTAATGAGGCACTGAATATGTTTTTGTTGTTAAAACAAACATTTTAATGCCTAAAATAAGTGCAGTATAGAAAGAGATTTCATGTTCATTTTTATAGGAGTTTACTTATTTTTTTCAAAATTTATATCTGGATTCCACAGGTAGATAGATCTGAATGTGTATGTATGTATGTGAGAGGGGAGAGAGAGAGAGATCATAATCCAAATTGACGTAGCTAGCCATAGAAGCAAGTTATGCAAGTTGTAGGGTTTTTAGTAGCACCTACTTGCATCCTCTTGTCGTTACTTTTCTAAATCAAGCAACAAAGGAGTAGTGTTTTTGAGAGGAAGGCCAGCAGATAGAATGGGAGAGGAAGAAATTCTCTGTAGAGTTGACAGAAAATTAGATTTTTCATGGACAAATGTTCAAAAGAAAGGGAAAAACCTTATTGTAAAATTTCCATCTCAGTATGTTTTTGTCAATGGAAACAAAACATTTTTATTTTTTTTAATAAAATTTTTCCTGGTTTTGTTTACAGTGGCAAACTGAAATACTTTTAATAGAACACATTTTTCCATATTTTATTGCCGTTATGCTGGCAGGGAAAATGAGAGATGGGTGAAGAGCAGAAAACATTTTGACCAGCTTTATTTCTGAGCTTCAGGATATGCATTCTGACCCTGGAGGAGAAGGGCTGGAGGAAAGGAATTTCTGTGTCTGGAAAATAGGTGGTGGGAATAAGTAGTAAGAATTATTTGTGCATGAGAGGGAAGTTTTTGAGCTAAAAGAGGTTTTTTTCAGTGGAAGAAATTTTGGGTTTGTAGAGAAAGGGACTGGTAGATTCCTGAGACATGAATGTTGACTTCACGTGAGTTGAGATCGTTTGAAATTTCCAAACCAGGAGAGTATAGGGTAAAGGTGACAGATTAGAGTGTCAATCCAATTTATACACTGAATGAAGTAGGGATACTGAGTATGTGACCAAGTAATTAAAGATTGAAGGATAATTTTCTACAAACAGAGGGATGACTTAATTCTACTCAGGAAACCTTAATTCAGACGTCTTCTAACTTCCGAATGATTGACTTGGCAACACTTATGTTCTTTTAATGTAGCTTTTTTTTAACATCTAATTTTCTAGGATCTAAAAGGGATCCATAATCCAAAATCATATTGACAACAATGTGGTTCATCAGTAGTGCTGGAATCATTAGAGCCCAACACAAACCACTGCTGCCTGAGCTAATGAAATAAGTCATTGCACTTGTTGGTCACCATCCTTTGTATGGACCGGCCATTCAACAGCCAAGGATCACAAACATTACAAGGAAGAGTCACAACTATTTGCTGACAGCAGAGGATTGGCAAGGCTCAGGAATTTTGGTTTCCACCATAGATTTTGAAGGAAAATGTGCTGCAGTGGTCAATGACTTCTCTACACTTGTTGTTCCCAAGATTAATCCCTGCAGTTTCTGTTCCTGTCCTATTCTTTTCCCTTCAGACCTTCTTCTTTTCCCGGTTTCCACAACTCTGAGCTTCTCAACTTTTCAGTCCTAGTCTACCCTTGCTCCTCATTTCATTTCAGCTTTTCCCAGCTTCCATCACTTTCTTCAAGGTCCTTATCCTAATCTACTCCCTTCTGATCTCAGTCTACTCCTTCTACCTCTTCTCCCTCTCACCATCCCCTGAGATTTTCCAAATTTTAGTAATTTAGCCAAGTATGTTTTTTTCTTCTATCAGAGACATATGTGCTGTCATCCCTGACTCCAGGGTAGCCTCTCTAGCCAAATTTATAGTGACTGTCCCAAATGATGGGAATGCTAGAGTTTCTCAACACAATGACTATAAGATTTTCATTTATTTGTTTTACATGAGCAAAACAATGTATTGTCTCCTAATCTCATTCTCACAAATGACTAAAACATTTTCAGTGAAACTTTTGAAAAAAAAAAGGGCAAAACAAAACAAAACAAAGCACTCCAGACTCCAATGCCTGGCAAGGAAAATTTCAGCTCAAATTCTTGAAGTTAGACAAAGTTCTAAACAAATTTAGGTGGGATCTTCTAATGGAAATCACCAGGCAACCTTAACTACAGGCAGCCTTATTGGCACTATGCATAATAAAATTAAGAAAGAAAAACTTCATAAGGGGCTTATTCTACAAGTATCTAGATGGGTAACTTTGCTCTTCAAGCCAGTTCTCATTAATACAGCTATGCACATGTGAAATCGAGATGGATGCTTTGGGACGATGACATATTCAAAGACCATTGTATGAACTTTATAAGTGTAAAGTATATCCAGTTAGAAGTCTGAGGCTGTGTCTAAACTAGCCCCCAACTTTGAAGGAGGCATGGTAATTAGGGTGTTGGGAGATTACTGATAAAGTGCTGAAGTGCATATGCAGCACTTCATTAGGCTAAATCTCTCCTGCAGCACCGTTGGGTAGTGTGTAGTTGAGGGTACTTTGACGTGCCCACACTACTTTGAAGTCCCTTTGTTCCTGAAAATTTTGAGCAGTAACGGGACTTCAAAGTAGAGTGGGCACTTTGAAGTACCCGCAGCTGACCCGCAGCTACATGCAACCTGGCATTTTGAAGTTTGACACTTCAAAGTTGGCATGGGGGAGATTTAGCCTAATGAAGTGCTGCATATGCATTGCAGCACTTCATTAGGAATCTCCCAACACCCTAATTACCATGCCCCCTTCTAAGTTGGGGGTTAGTCTGGATACAGCCTGAATGGGAGATTTTGTTTGTGTGTTTGGAACTTTATATTACTAAAGAAACCAAATTGCAAAATGGCCTTTGAGTAGGTGAATGAAACCACATAGAGATTTGTTGGTGGAAGCCAGGGCATAACAGCAACGAAGGGTCCTGTGGCACCTTATAGACTAACAGAAAAGTTTAGAGCATGAGCTTTCGTGAGTTAACTCACTTCAAGAGTGCTTGGAGGCATAGAGCTAAGTGTGCTGCGTGAGCTTCCACACGCCCTGACCTGAAGAGGTTTCCATCACATACAAAGATTTCCAGTTTCAGCATCCCCACTAGAAAAATGCTTCCAGCATGTCTGTTGTGTGGTGGCTACCCTGTTATAGGATTGAAGCACTTTAATACTACAAAGGTCTTTTATGGAATATGGGTGATTGCCTGGCAGGCTAGACATTCATATAAGCTGTTTCTTTTGAGGATGTGTTCTCTAAATATTTTTTTCTCTATAAATACTTCTTGGTGGTCACTTGATAACCAGTAGGGTATCTTCATGTCACCCTCCTATTTGTGAGTCCATTGATGGGTGATCAGCCTGCTTCTAGAGCCACAGGTCTTACCACAGAAGAGGTAGATGTTGATAGCAGTTGGGACTGGTATGGGTTAATCTTGAGAGAGAACATGACTTCAGGTACTCTACTCATGTCAAATCTAATGAGACAATCACAATTAATTGCAGGAGCCCGCAACCTACATCCCTGCTTTGGAGGACGAAAACTTCAGAATCCTACTCGCAGGAAGGTCTCAGGCTTCTCCATCACCTAACTGGGGTGCCTCAAGGAGCCACTGAAGGGTCAGAAGTGCAGTTAACCTGAGTTAAATTCCTCACTTGAGAAGCAATAGAATACAAATACTGCAAGAGGCCATGCCAGCTCTCCCCCCCTAGAAAGAGCTAAATAGCATTTTGGAGCATTCCAGCCTGGTTCAAGCACTGAATTAGTACTTTGACAAAATTATGCTTGGGATCATGCCCTATATCTATTTTGTACAGGAAAGCAGTCTTGCTGAAGAATCTGTTATCTTACAGGTTAACATGAATGTTCTAATTGCATGTGTATCAAATGAGGATATATCAGTAAACATGTTAAATAAGTTAGAATGGAACAGCTTGCACTTCTAGAGTCACCATTTTAATTTTTAATTCAAATTAATAATTATAGCCTTCCTCCACATTTAAATAAATAGGTTCTGACAGAATCTAGCAAAGGAAGGATTCATAATTAAAGTTCTTAAGCTCATGCTTTAGTGCCTTTATTTTAAACAGCTCCATTAAGGAGAGAGTGCCAACCTAATTCTGACTATACAAGCTTTTGTCAGTTTGTTTCAAAACCATAATACTGTTTAAATATAGATTGTTTTGTACTCAGTTCCACTATATATTACCATGGTGTAATGCTGCAAGACACAAACATTTCATTGCCAAATGTTGTACTGTGATTGGGTTACATAGTGTCATCAATAATCAATATTAATATTTAGGGGCATTAAAATAGATGTTAAATAATCTAGCCTTCAGTTGTGCTGGTATATGCTGCTGCTTTGTGTAAACTGTGTCTTGACATTAAATGGTGAAATGTTTACTGTTTGAAAGAGTGACCGGTTGGTAGAATTTTTTAACATGAGGATGAAATGACTGTGAGTGTTTCGAACCTTGCTGGATAGAGAGGTCAGGCCAACCTAGACCATGCAAAACTAAGATTAGCTCCAGTTCAATAAAGCTTTTTATTCAATTTATTCCCAAGTTGGAAATAATGATCATGTTTTACATTAGGTATTTCTAATTTCAGTGTTCATACCACGTAATTATTCTGTATAATCAAGCATAACTGCTGGTTTATTACTTTGAGCTGCTGAATGCATATCCTGGCAGCAAATATAGTATTTAAGTATTTCATTGAAAAAATATGAAAACCCATAATTGTAGAAATTTGATAAATCTGTAATTAACATGTGTTTGTGTCTTTAACATTTTCAGTCAACCGCAGTTTCAGTCAACACCAGTGTTCAAACCCTGTAACGGCTAAGGGAAAGCCGAGGTTGACTTAGTTACAAATGCTCAAATGGCTTTTAGAGATATGAGGGAAGAAGGGCTTATATTTAGTAAAAGGAGTTTAAAACTCACTGGATTAACTGGGAAATGTGCTGAAAGAGGAAATTCAAAGAGTTTAAGTTAGTTCAAAAATATTCCTTAAATTAAGATCTGATTTTCAGAGCTGCTGAGTACTCATGCCACCCTTGGTTTCAGCTGGAGATGTGAATGCTAAGTGGTAAAATGCACATTATGATTAAGGGTAAACTCTGATCAACAACTAAGATGAACTCTGTTCTCACAATACAGATAACATCTGTGTCCAATAGCCAGAATGATTAATGCACTTGAGTAAGTCAGAATCATTCTCAGTTCAAAGCCCATAAATCTTTTTGAACTGAGAAGATTTAGCCAGCACAGTTAAACAACAGCAGCAAAACTATGGAGAGAAATTTGGAGCCTGCCTTTGTACAAATAAAGTTCAGTAAAATTCTGAGGCTTATCAGTACTCCATATAGATGAGTTTCTCACATGAAAAAAAAAGTATCACTTGATTTAAGATTGTCAACTTTGCTGTTGAAATAATGACGCTAATGGCAAACTTCTTCACCATACAGTAAAACCCCGAGTTACGTGGGAGTTGTGTGCCTGCAACACTTGCATAACTCAAATTTTCACTCAGGTTGGGGTGGGGAACCAGGAACCAGGCTGCCACTTGGTTCCCAGCTGCCCACCTCTTGTGGGTCCTAGGACCAGGGTTGGTCAGTTTCAAGGCTGCTTCTCCCTGCCTTCCCCCAGCCATGTGGCTGTCAAGCTAACAGTGGTGTGGCTGGGGGAAGGTAGGGAGGAGGGGCTCTTAGCCTGCTTAGCCACCTGACAGCCTGAGAGCACTTCAGATTGTGCTTAACTCGCATTAAAGGTAGTTATGCTCAACTTGAAGCCACATATTTTGGTGTTTTACTATGCCTGGTCTCCCATAATCATTTTTTCAAGACTTGTTGAGACATCACAGTCTCCAAAGGACTCACATCTTTCTTCAATGCAGCATTTTTCACCATTTAAATTCAGAGCAAACAAAACTTTAAGCTGTATTATGTTATCAATTTTCTATTTGCTTATCTGTAGAGAATAGGCCCATTTTAACAAGACTAAGAAGATAAGTTTGGTTTGAAATTTGGGGCTGATACAGATTCCTAGGCTGTGTCACTGATTTTTAGTGTAACTCCAGCCTCTGAGGTGCCACGTTGAGTTTGATAAACCTACAAAGAATGGGGCAGAGCATCCCAAAACTGGTCGTATTCTAATAATTAGATCTACAAAGCCAGAAACAAAGTAGCTTCTACAGTACATTACTGGCTACCCAGAAGGTGGAGATATGTCTCCCTTAAAACAACCAGCCTTGGGTTCCCACCCAGACAACCAATTTAAATATGGTGAGGATTATTTAAAGTACTATTTATCATATATCAAGTTCTACCAGTTCCAAGAGATCAGGCACATTACCAATCATGTCAATTATTAGTCCGGATCTTACCCAAATTCAAGCTTACAGGTAATTTTTAGTAACTAAGATTTGTTTAAAAAGAAAGCAGACAGAGATTATTACACTTACAGATATGAGTAAATGTCTAGCTCAGCTGAAATGGTGAAGGTGTTGATTTATAAAAAAAAATCCTTCTGGAATCAATTTTAAAGTTACAGTCCAATAGGATTTTGTTCAAATTCTTGCCTGAGAATTAGCAGGATGATCCAGAGTAGCAATGGAGACCTCAGTCTTGTGAGTCAAACTTCCCCTGATGAAGCTTAAACAGATCTGACATAGCAGGGTCTAGGCTCTAGGGTTCTTTTATAGCTCTCTGGAAAGATAACAAAAGCCTCTTGACAACATTATGGCTTTGATATAAAGCCTCCTATTTCCTAGTAAGCAGTTCATAGAGTGTTAACTAAAAAAGTCAAAGAGAAATACAGACAATGATATAATTAGATCTAAGTTTCATCTCAATGGTAATATTCCCTTTTGATCTCTGAATTGATAGAACAGACAGGAACAGCAGTTTACCACCTAAAAGCTAATCAAGGCATATTGTTAATGTCTAACAAGATACATGCAAACCCAGGCTATAATAATTAGTGTTTGCTTCTAATTGTCTATAGTACAGGTCTGCATTTTAAACAGACTGGTACATCTATCCTGGCTTTGTTAGCTATTTATAAGAAATTACCATTTATATACTTTTTCTAATATGTCTTTAAAGATTAAATGTGGGTCACTTAGCTTTCTAGTTGATTAACCCTTTTTGTCTCAGTGTCGCCATTAGAAAAAAATGATATTATCATTTTATTTAATATCATCCATTGTAAAGGAAAAAAAGTATCTGATGTTCAATAATTGGTTATAATACAAAGAAAAAGAACAGAGTCTTCTGAAACATGATGCATGCTTTCTCAGAGAGGCTTCTTTAGTCTGCTGTACCTATTAGATCGTTTTATAAATCAGTTCCAGTAAGTGGGGCTAGAGAATAATAACGAGTATTCATCGTACTAGGAGTTCTTAAATAAAACAAAATGTGTCTATCAGCTAGGAATGTTTACAATGTCTTAAAAACAACAAAAGCAGAGGCTGATGCTCCTTTCAAACCATTCCAAACCTTATTTGTTTTTTTAAAAGCATCAGTTTAACTTAGAAAACTCATCAGTAAACATTAATTGAGCATGGCTTCCTCTTTGTTACTGATCATATTAAGTTCTACATTGGTTATAGTGCTTTGTTTCAAAGTAGTATAACTGGTAAATTCAGAGCTCCTTAGACTTTTCTGAGATCACCACAGAGTTTCACATATTAAGCCTCTGAATTTTAATACAAGCGGGATGTTTCTTAAGAGGGAGAAAAATAATATTGGATTTTTAAAATATGTATATTATGGATTGTGTGTATTGCTGAAGCACCAAAAAGCCTCAGTCAGGAGAAAGGAAACATCATAAATTAATATTAAGGAAACAGTCCTTGGTTTCAAACATCAAGAAAATGTAAAATGTAAATCTCCAATATCTCTATCTTCCCATTTTAGTTTGCAAACAATTCTCTCTGCTCCACTTGCTAAGGATTATTAGAAGGTGATGTCTCCTTGTCATGCATACATATTCTATAGCTACTGTTTTTTCCTAACGCTTTCTTTTTTTAAAAATTTTTCCCCCCAACAAATTGAGGTTTAGATCATTGTTCCAAGTTGTTGAAATAGACTTGGAACTACTGATGGGAAAGAGAGGCAAAACATAAACTGTGGTTACATCTACACGGACTATGGAAGATCGACTCTTTAGGTTCGATCTTCCAGGCTATTGTTTCATTCATGTGTGAAATGGCACATTTTGGATTCAACATCAACCCTGGAACCCCTCAAGTGTTGCAAGGATTAAAAAATTTGACAGGAGGAGTGTTCCCGCCAACCTTCTGTGTGAAGACAGCTGCAGAATTCAATGGCTGCAAAGTTGAATTTTTGGTATGCAATTGGCATACCAAAAATTAAGTAGCAGTCATCGAGCTCCTGGGTAAGTGTAGATGTAGCCTATGAGTCCTTTTCTCTCTTCAGCCCAGTCAAAAAATGTTGCTAGACCTTTGTGGAGAAAGTTAGTTCTGTTTCACAGGGGATTTTGTTTTGTTCTGATTTGGCATGGAAATAAAATAAATTAAAACTTTACATGAAATGGAAAGTCCTGGTTTCTGCAACTCTGGACCTGCCTGCTTGAATGCTTGCTAAAGACCCTGGAAGTCCTGATGGACCTGG
Source organism: Carettochelys insculpta (assembly GCF_033958435.1). Lineage (NCBI taxonomy): Eukaryota > Metazoa > Chordata > Testudines > Carettochelyidae > Carettochelys > Carettochelys insculpta. Next base: position 56,406,434 of record NC_134140.1, read on the forward strand.
GTTGGGGACATTTTAGGTGGTGTGCCCATAGCTTCCAGGCTGTCAATTCCCTGCGTATTTGCCAGGTGATCTATGGAGGAGCTGAAAGTCCAATGGAGATGGTAAGCAGGGATTCCTAGGGATTCTAGAGTTGTATTCCCTATCAGACAGCCAGACTGGTGGCTGAGAAGCCTGGAGGGTGAAGTGACAGGAATCTACACAGACTGGAACCCTGCCTGGTTTCTGTCAGACCTTTGTCGTTGTCAAATTATATCTACCCAACGTTTGGATTCTGTCAAGTAATTTCTGACAAATTTTGACTGTTGTTAGTGCAACTTAATATCAGTTCTTCATTGGAAACATTATTTTTCCCATAAGGAATTCTGTACAGTAGACCCCCAAGTTATGCAATGGTAGTGCTCCTGCACACCCTCTTGTAATTCAAATTTTACGCAACGTGGGGGGAAGCTGGGAGCCTGGCTCCCGGCTCCCTTCCAATGGTGGAAGCCAGGATCCACAGTGTTGGTCAGTTTCCTGGGTCCCTACCACTCTGGGATCCAGAGCCGTGTCTACACGTGCATGCTACTTCGAAATAGCGGCACTAACTTCGAAATAGCGCCCGTCACAGCTACACATGTTGGGCGCTATTTCGATGTTAACATCAACATTAGGCGGCGAGACGTCGAAGCCGCTAACCCCATGAGGGGATGGGAATAGTGCCCTACTTCGAAGTTGCATGTCGAAGTAGGGCATGTGTAGACGATCCGCGTCCCGCACCATCGAAATAGCGGGGTCCGCCATGGTGGCCATCAGCTGAGGGGTTGAGAGACGCTCTCTCTCCAGCCCCTGCGGGGCTCTATGGTCACCGTGGGCAGCAGCCCTTAGCCCAGGGATTCTGGCTGCTGCTGCTGCTGCAGCTGGGGATCCATGCTGCATGCACAGGGTCTGCAACCAGTTGTCGGCTCTGTGGATCTTGTGTTGTTTAGTGCAGCTGTGTCTGGGAGGGGCCCTTTAAGGGAGAGGCTTGCTGTTGAGTCCATCCTGTGACCCTGTCTGCAGCTGTGCCTGGCACCCTTATTTCGATGTGTGCTACTTTGGCGTGTAGACATTCCCTCGCAGCACCTATTTCGATGTGGTGCTGCGCAACGTCGATGTTGAACGTCGACGTTGCCAGTCCTGGAGGACGTGTAGATGTTATTCATCGAAACAGCCTATTTCGATGTCACTATATCGAAATAAGCTACTTCGATGTAGGCTTCACGTGTAGACGTAGCTCAGGTGTGGCTTTGCCCAGTTAGGGCAGGCGAGATGGGCAGACAGCCACGAGTTAAGCACAGGTCAAAATCATGCATATCAGGGGTTTACTGTACAATGTTTTAGTACAGTTGATATTTAAGACAAGAACAGGCTTTCTGCAAGATTCTTTCACACAGATTGGTGAGACCATTACTGACTTAAAGAGTAATGAACAGAGAAACAGCCAATTCCATGCCCAGTTTCTTCTGCTTTTTGAGATACCCAGGACTGATGTCTGATTATTGACATGGTACTGTGAGCTACCGCCTATCCTGAGAACTTTTATTTTACGTATATTGTTGCAGTATGATGTGTTAAATTGCCTCTTAAGAGCATTACTACTTAGTGGTGAGAGTACCTGACCACTAGCCCTCTTCTTTCTCCTGCAAGTCACCTAGGGAATGCCCTCACCACCACCATCGGGCCAATCAGAGTGCACAGAGGCTGTGATACAAATGGCAGGAGCAGCTGGCAACTTCCCGGCTTCATGAGGTACCCTCTTGTGGTCTCCTCCCCAAGCACCCCTTCCTGTGGTCCTCCCACAGGTTGGGGAGGCAGCTAACTGCAGGGCCAAAAACAGGGGATGTGACCTAAAAGGTTTACTCACCCCTGGATTAAGGGGCTATTTGCTATCCATCATCTTTGTATTACAAAAACAGCTTTTTTTTTTTGACCCCATTCACCTCTGAATATTTCCCTGATGGTGTTTCTCAGGCAATATTGGAAAAGCTGATTAGTTGATTCTGTGAAGCTCAAGAAATAGTTCTGCACTCTAGATAAAGTTATAGTACACAAAGATCAACATTTTTTCACAAATCTAATAGAGGCTAGTAAAGGTTACTCTTAATTCCAAAACATCTTTACCCAATAATCTATTGGATAAAATAGCTTTAGGAGGGATTAAGTAAGAGACTCTGAAACTGAAAGCTCCTGAAGGTATTTCAGGTAGTAAATGTGTCAATTTGGAAATGCCCTTGTTATTTCTAGGCACAAATTGAACCAATTTCATGCATGCAAGACTTCAAGAACTAATGTAAAGCTAAAGAACATAATATATTGTTGATCTCAGTGGAAGTTGTGTATGCAACACAGGTTGCTTGCTATTATGGACTTTTATGCTGAATATTGTCCAGCATTTCTGAAGCAAAAAGGAAATGTTGATTTAATCAATGTTGAATTTCTTAGTAACGTTAGGGGGACTGGATTTGGCCCATTATTTTAAAAAACACTTCAGATCATATGGTACCACTTATGTTTCTGTATCGTAGCATGCTTCTCGCCTTACTAGAGCAGGTACTCCCTTAAGAACTGTATTTTTACAACTTCCCAGTTGACAATAGGAATGTAGGTAATAAGTTTTCCCAGTTGTGTTTTGCTGTATCATCCAAAGTACTGTAAATGTTACCAGCGTCATTTAAATTAATATGAATGACTATAGATTAATATAGTTGTCTTGGGAGATCTTCATTAAATGAGTTCTGCTTGTTTCAGGGGAGGAGCAAGATCAAACTAGTTCAGTAAAACACAGTCCTGAAGATTCCCTATTATTTAGCTATCTGTGTAGTCGTTTATACCTGTGAAAACTCAATATAAAATGATAACAGAACGCTTCAGAGGTATAATTAACTAATTCTCCGCTCTGTGACATTGGTTTTTTCATGCTGGTGTAACTTTCATGAGCTGGAGGTATGACTCCCAGCTCATGCGGGCTGGCTTCCCTTTACTTAAATCTCTTAAATAATAGTATAGTAACTTGAGCAGCAACACAGGCTAGCCATCCTGAGTGTGTGCCCATGGATCCAGGAAAGGTTATAAACGTATAAACGTTTATACTTTGGGTGGTTAATCCATGCTGCCAGGTACTGTGTTAATATGGTGATACCATTATTTTTTGCACACATACTCAATGCAACCTAGTGTGAGCATGTCTGCCCAAGATGGCAATTACATCCTAGCTCCAAGAGTAGCTGTAGCCCATGTATAATAATTCCATCACAGAGACGAGAATCCACAGCTAGAAATCTAAAGTAAATACATTAGTGGAGTATCGTATTATCTGGGTCTAGTAACTTTTCTTTGTCTTTCACACTGTTTTCTGCAGTCTTTCTGAAGTATTGACTGCCAGTTAAGTATAAAGTGGTGAAATAGACCTTAAGGGGTTTCTCTGTAATATTACTTCACTATGCTAGACTAAAGATACTCATGTCTGATTTATTTTACAAGTATACATGGATACAAGGTCTTACACTGAGGCAGATTGTTTGGCTGACTCATGCTGGAAGGCAAAATAGGTTGAGCTCATATGGTCCATTGACTGGATTATTCTCTGTGTCCAAGGGAAAAACTCTATGAACAAACCAAGCTCAGGAGAAAACCTTGGCTGATACTTATTTATATTGTAGATCAGCAATATTGCCATATTCCAGCATGAGGGTATTGACTGGACATTCAGAGTAGGGTAGAAGATAATTTATTTTCGTGACTAGTAAATTTAATTGAAAATGCACTTTGTATGGATGCTGAAAGGCTATGTCTACACGAGAGGGTTTTGCTGAAAAAACTGGCTTTTTGTCAACAAAACACATGGAGCATCCAGATGCCTAAGGTGGTCTGTTGACAGTAAATTGACAGAATGCAGCACTTATATCAACTATTTTATCCTGTTCCCCATGAGGTATAACACATATGTTGACAGAGATCTGTTGACAGAAAGCTGTTCTGGCTGTTCTGGGGGGGTCTTCTGTCAACAGAAAAGGCCTCAAGGGCACTACACAAGGGGACACCCTGTCCACAGGATTTAACTCTTCATGGTTCCTGCTGCTAGCCCTATCTAAATACACGGGGAGCCTGGGAAACCCTGTGGAAGGAAGCTGAGACTGTAGAAGTAGCAGATGCATCACCCCCAGATCCCCTGAGAGACCAGCCAGAGGGCTCACAGGCACCATCGATGGGCACCACACAATGGGCCCCCTCCTGGAATGGGACCAAGGTACAGGCCTTCCTGGATCTCTGGTGCAAGGAGAAGATCCTCCTCAACCCAAGGCCAAGTGGCAAAATGTCCCTATGTAAACCCAGGTGGCCACTGCACTTGTGGAATGGGGCCACCCTGCCTGCAGCATGGAGCAGGTCTGGGCAAAGGTTAAAGAACTTCATCAAGGCTGCACCAGGGACCAGAATGCAGTCTGCTGTTCTGGCAGAGGACCCGCCACCTGCCACTACTACAAAGAGCTGGAAAACATCCTGTGGGGGTTGACATGATGCTGGAGGCTCCCCCCCTGCAGCTCGACCCCCAGAGGAGGAGGAGGAGGTGGTGCTGCACTCCAAGCCCCAACCCCTGCTGGAGCCAGATGCAGACACAGGTGAGAAGCAGCACACTAGTGGTCACGCTGCAGTTGGTCCCTGCCAGCCAGACCACCTCCAGGGAATCCTTGGAGCTGGGCAACGGTCCCTCTGGTAAGTACCCCATGCTCACACCCCAGGACATGGAGGTGGGCCCAGATGGGGCATGCTGCAAATGTCACCTGCCCAGCTTGGGAAGGACCTCGTACTCTGGTCCTGGCACGTGGAACCTTGTGAAAGGTAGTGTGTGCCACTCAGAACCAGCTGGCAGCCCCTGAGCATGGGTACCAGTCTGTTGCCAGTGTCACAGGAGGCCAGATGAGCAATAGGCCCCAGGGATGTGGGGGCCTGCCAGCACCTGCCATGTCTGGAAATGAGCTAGACACAAGGGCAATGGCCTGACTCCAGACACACTGAAGAGTGTGGCTCCTGGCACTCAGGTATGCCTGCAGGCACGAGGCAATATCTGCGCCCGTGGACAGTGCTACAAGCCACAGGGGTCTGTCTGGGCCCAGGGGAGGGCTGGGATGCTCCCAGCTCCCATGTCACCCGTATGGTTGGACATCTACCTTGGCCACTAGCCCATCAAGTTGGGGGATGGGAGTGCTGCAGTCGGCATGGTAATGTGGTCAGCACAGTCCTGGAGGCACCACAGATCCCCCAGGTAGCAGGGCACATTGTGCAGGCCACACATGACTCTGCTCCCAAGACATTCCCACCCCTTGGCCTGGGAGGCGCTGGTCACTGCACACAATTGGAGGCAGAGTCTCAGGGGATGTGTTACCATGAATGACTCACCATCTCCCCTTCTTGTCTTCCTTACAGGTGGATCTGCATTGCCTGAGGGCCAGGACAGCCCCATCTCCCCATCAGGGTGAGCCAGACCCACCTCAGTTCCAGAGCAAGCCTCCCCTGTACCACTACCGGGTAAGTCAGCCCAACCTCAGCACCAGGGCAGGCCTGCACCTGGACAGGCTATTGCTGGGTGCAGGAGGACCTCCAGAGGGACCACAATGCATCCCTCTGGAGGATGACAGAGCTCCTGGAGCAGCACTTTCAGGACAACTTGGGTGGGGGGGGCATATCTCAGTGGCTAGAGCATTGGCCTTGTAAACCCAGGGTTGTGAATTCAGTCCTTGAGAGGGCCTTCTAAGGGTCTGAGAATGTTAGATTAAAAAAATAAAATTGTCAGGGATGGTTGTAGGTCCTGCTGTGAGTGCAGGCAACTGGACTCAATGGCCTCTCAAGATCCCTTCCAGTTCTACAAGATGTATATATCTCCATGTTTCAAGGGGTGGTTATGGGCATGTAACCAACTCATGTCCCACTTTGATGATGCCACCATTGTTTGATGGGACATGATTGCCCAGGTTCCCATGTCTGCTGCCCCTTACCCCCTCACCTTCCCCTGCCACTCCTGCTGCTGTGCCCCTGTCAGCCATCCGGCAGGGAATCATGGACCTCCCTCAATAGCTGTCCCACTGCTTCCTGGGCCCCCCTGCTGATCCAGACTCCATTGTAGCCCCACCACCTCCATACTCTCCTTGCTACCAGCCACTTCCACAACACATGGCCACAACTTGGAGGATGTTGTGCTCCACCACATCCAGGTGCATAAGCAGACACCGGAAGTGTGCCTAAGGAGACTGACGGCACATTCCACCTGCATCCATGCCAAGTTGAGACAGGCATTAAAGAGTTCCTGGCTTGGGTCTAGCTGGCTGGTGTAAGGCCTCATGAGCCATGGCATGAAGGAATAGGTCCTGTCAATAGCCCCAAAGAAGCAGTTTGGGAACCCCAGGGTGACAAACCTGGCTACGACTATGTCCACATCTGCCAGAGTGATGGCCCTCCACAGAAGGATGGCGTTGATGGCCGTCATGATCTGCAAAGGGAGGGGATGAAACACACACAACTGGGACTGAGGGAGGGAGTCCCTGGGCCCCACGGAGGTCCCCTATTCCCTCCCATCCTCTAAACCCCCAAGGTCTCTGGGATTGCCCCCTGTGAGTTTGCCCTCCTGGCAGCAGGTCTGTGTGAGGGCATCCCCACCCAGCCCCACTTCTTGCACCCCAATCCTGCTTTCTGAGAATCCCCCTTTGGTGGTACACCCCTTGTACAGGGACTGCAGCCCAAGAGTGCCTTACCTCCATGAGGAGGGCCCTGATCGTGGACTTCCCCATGCCAAACTAGTTTCCCTCAGAGTGGTAGCTGTTGAGGATGACAAGCTTCCAGAGGGCAACTGCAATCCACCACTTCTCCGAGCTAGGCACAGAGTTCCAGGAAAGTTTCCTTCTACATGTGGAAGTTCTCCAGCCACTGATGGTCATCCCACTGCCCCATGACCAGCTGGTTCCACCAGCTGGAGCTGGTGCAGTGCATCCATATCCACCAGTGAACCTGGGGTTGGGGAGGCAGCATGCAGCAGCAACACCAAATTCCTCAAAGCTGGTGTCTGGCTCACCCACCCAGAGAAAGATGAGGATGGCTGTGAGGAGGTGTAGAAGGTGCTGAAGCGTCTCTGAGTGGGGCCAGTGCAAGCCTGGAGGCACCATGGGTAGCTGGAAAGTGCTGTGTCTCTCAGCAAGCATTGAAGCCCTGTTCTAGCAGCTGTGCTGTTCCTCTTGCAGGTAAGCACACCTTGTCATGGGCAGGGAATGGGCATTGGTGGGGGCTGGAGAGGGGGAGCTTTATGGGCGCTTCTTGCCAGGGCTCCCAGAAGGGATGGTCAGCCATGCAACCCTGTCTGACAGTGTTCCAGTTGGCTGTCCTGTCAAGAGAACGGCTGGGTAGTCTAGCCACTCTCTGTTGACAGAGCATATCAAAAGAGCGATCTGCTTTGCTGTCTGACCACAATCTGCCTACACAAGTTTTGTTAGAAGGTATCTTCTGACAAAAACTTTTGTTGACAGGTACTCTAATCTAGACAGAACCAAACTCTTCATGAATTTTTCACAAATTTGCTGAATAGCTTTCATAATTTTTTGAAAGAAATCTACTGATTTCACCTCTGTAAACTTTAATCTAGTGTTTAGGGGAATCATCTGACATATGGGATGCCTGAATTAAATTAATTGCGCTGCCTGGTGGGTAAAAGGGATTTGAACGTCAGTCTCCTATGCTGAAGGTAAGTGCCTAAACGCTTTGACTAAAGTGTAGCCAACACTCAGGCTGCTCTTCCACTTTGTATAAATATTAAATAGTTATTGGACTTAAGCAAGAATGGAAACTGTTAGCCTGGTGGTTAGGACACTCACCTGGAATGTGGGTGGTAACCTTCAAATTCTTGTAATCCTGGTTAGTTAATTAAACAAAGTTGAAAAGCTTTTAGAGGACAATTGAGAGCAACTTACAGAGAACTGCCCAATAACTTGATGACTTGAGCAGTCTCTTTAATGTGGAAGAGCTATATTCAAATCCCTTCCCTGTCTCAGACCCAGGGGAACTAAACTTTTGGGTTTGGAAAAAATATAGTTTTGATTTATGAGTCAAATGCAGCCAGTGTAATCACTTAAACCTGATCCTGATTATTTCTGAGGTAAGAGCTTAAGTTAGGTGTAATATGAATTTATGAGCCAGATGCAACCAACACCACCTTTTAAACATGACCTGGAAAATCTCTGAGGTGAGTGATTATGAGTTAGACATAGCCTGGAGTTTTCAAACACTTTGGTTGCTACAAGACTGATGTTGATATAATTATAAACAAAATATTACCTAAGGGTTGCCAGATGCTTTCGAGTCATTTTCAAAGAAGAAATAAATTCAACGAAAAGCTCCGTCGGAAAAAGACAGTAAAATAATAGAATTAGCTAAAACAAATGGCAAGTCTTCTGAACCCAACATAGTAACTGATCTTACTGTGCAAGAAGAAAGCAAGCAAATACAAGGAAGATTATTATACTCCTCAGAAGTATACATCAGATATTACATTTGATACAACAATGTGGTTTTGTTCTGTATGCAGGAGTAAAAAAGTTGAATCCACTTTTGCTTGCAATATGTGGCAAACCACAGCACTTGGGGCTGGTGTTGAAATTGCTTGCTCCGAAAACACAGAATAAAACAAATAAGAAAATAAAGGCAATTGCAGTCATGAAGTTCACATATAGATTAAAATGTGCATATCTTACAGTTTATTGAAACTGAAGCTGTTAGAGTCTGGTTTTCATTCCAGCTTTAGTCATCATTGATTTAAAATTTGTCAATAGCACCCTATGCTGTTTAATATCTATGGAACTGCAGAGCATAGTGATCATAAACAATACCTCACCCATTTCACCAGAGATCAGAATGCTCAGTAGAAGAATCCAGGAATGTTACTAGGTTTTCACTTGTACTTCAGACTTAAAGACACTCTTATTACTGAGAGAGAGAGACAGAGAGAGATTGTGTGGGTGTAGTATGTAAATGCACTCACCCAAATGTAGTCTTTTGATCCTTAGAAGCTGTTCAAGAAATGGGATAATTCTAATTAAATACCACCTGGTGTGGGCTCACAGTTCCAGATAGGGTCAAATCAGGAAGTTAGTAATTGATTGTGGATAAATCAGAGCCCATTTAATTTCAGAACTAATAAATCTTGGAACCCAGGAAAGATTTATCCAGGGCTGTTACAGAAGAAGAGAAAAAGCAAAATTTGTGGACTAGTGACAATAATCTCAGAGAACGTATCAAGGAGGAATAAATTTCAGTAAAAGTCTTGGAAGCCTTCAGGCTAAAGTTTCTGTAATACTATAGAACACCAGGCACTGGAGCATGGAGCACATGTTAACCATACCTGAGCCCACGAGAATAGCAATATTTATGATTAGCATAGTACTTTTCCTCTTTAAAGTGTTTTGCAAACATTTGCTAATTTATCCAACCCGTGTCAATTAGATGAGCTCTGTTACAGATGGGGAATTGGAGACAAAGTATACATCTATGCAGGGGGGAAAGAAAACAGTCCTGTGGCAGCATATCTTACAGTGTGGGCAATTGATTCATGCTCGCAGGACTAAAAATAGCACTGTGGATGCTCAGGCTGGAGCCCGGGCTCTGAAACATAAAGGGTAGGGAGGGTCCCCAGCTTTGAGCTCCAGCATAAGTCTGAACATCTTTACTCTATTTTTCACCTAGCAGGGTGAACCCCCATAAGCCTGAGTCAGTTGACTCAGGCCCTGACCCTGGCTCCTGAATTTTGTTTTGTTTTCTTTTGGTTTTTTGTTTGTTAGTTTGTTTTTACTGTGTGGTTGTATCCAAGGAGATTAAAAGGAATACTTCTAAAAGCACCTGAGGGATTTAGGCACGCAGGTCTTTTTAGAGGTTTCAGTGGGAGTTACATTTCTAAATAGCTGAGGTGCTTTGGAAAAATTTTACCCTAAGCTATTTATTTATATCCACTGAGAGTTAATGGCTAACACTCTTTAAGAAATGTGAACAAAATTGCTTTTCAGTCCAGCATGCTGACATTGCACCACTCATCTCTGAACCCAGTGTGTCTTACAGAACTCAGATGATTGAATTACCTCTGACAGCAATATATATAGAAGTGTTGACTGCAAATTTTTGGTATGATTAAAAATATCTACCACTATTTTATTATTTTTCTAAATTATTTAAATTTCAGTACAGATTGAACCTCATTAATCTGGGCCTCTTGTCCAGCAAATTTTGTAATCCAGCATAATTTTAATAAAACAGATGACCAGTTATCATGAGTGTGGCCAAGTTTCCTGGGGTCCCATAAAGTTTGTTTACAGCCACTAGTCCTGGCTCAGTGTTCTGTGCTGCAGTTTAGCTGTGATTTGCCCCAAATGTCTCTAAGAGCCCAGTAAGTAATGGAAGTGTTGGTAATGAGCCAGAAAATATTGACCTTCCAGCATCAAGCAAATTCTCTCATTCAGCACCGGTCAGGTCCTGAGGGTAAGGGACAAGAAAGGTTCAACCTGTACAGCATATGTAGACCCTAATCAAGTTCAAATTAAAGTCAATGGGAACTATTAATGGGCTTAAAGGAATGCTCATTCTTCAGTACTCATATGAGGCTATAACTACATTTCATGAATTTTTGTTTTACGTATGCAATATGTTGTTCAGAGATCACGGCCTACAAGCCTAGTATCTCAAATTGCTTTATTTTTATTTTTTTTCATCTACAATATAGCTCACACCTCCAGTATTATACAGAAAGGAGAAAGAGGACTAAGCACTTCATCATCACCTTAAGAAACACATCTAGATATCAACGTTAATCAGCATTCTTGCATCTTACATATCTTTCATTACATGAAAATAAACAAATACAGCACAACTAACTCATGCCAGTGTAAGTCTATGCCCTGAAAACACTCTCCGTATCTACAGCACGTTAGTAACTGTACCCTCAGTTATATTTTAACAATTAGTTTTACAAATTACTACACTTTCCTGCTTTCTGGCATAGTATGTTCGTCATGCTCAGGTATAATATGTAATACAATATGACGCATCGCATTTGCTTATGCTCAGATGATATCTGACCACAAATGACACATGCTATTTAACGATCTCCACTGGATCAGGACATCCTGACAATTCTTCATGACAACTGGAAGCACTTAATGAAGGTACAGCTTGACCAATGACCAACCAGCCATTAGTCATTTAAATATGTCATTTAAAAACCACAGGATAAGGCAGTGCAGACAAGAAAAGTCTCTTTCCTGAGCCTCTGACTGAGAAAATAACCAATACTTTTTTTTGGGAAAACTGTTCAAATTAGCTCATAAAAACTGCCAGTTCCAATATTTCTTTTTGTACTCAAGTCCCCTTAAAGGAAGCACATTTTTCTGGAAGCCAGTTACCCTCCTCTCCTTCAGATTCTTACTGATGCCAATATTTCTTTTGATGTGATCTCTCAGGCAGCATAAGGAGCATTCTTTAGAGTGCAAATTGTCTAATGCATCTCCAACAACTTTAGAAAGTGGCCCAATACTCAGTCAAAAAAAGGAAGTGCTAAGTTAGAGAACGTTGCTTGAGGTATAAACACCAGGAAATTACAGGGCATGGGAGGTAATCCTAGAGTAAGTTCAGAATTGCAATAGAAGCAGGAAGACTCATTCTATTATTTCCGTTCTCCAGGGTTAAGTTGTGCTAGCAACCACACATAGCACATTTCAGACTTGTAGCCAGGTGGCAAACATGCCTTCCCTCAAGGACAGTAAGTGCTAAACATTGCATTCTTCAGGGAGAAACCACCTTCACAGTCAGAATGCCATTTCTATTCTTCGTTGATAGTATTATGTTAAATGCTAATCTTTGTCCACTGAGGGAAAAGGGTGTGATTTGAGCACTTCTGTCTCCATATGAGACAGCAGCCCAAGCTCCTGCAGCAGCACATTCAAGTATTTTATGAATAATTTATGAAACACTTTGAAGCCTGGCTGTGGGAGATATTCCCCATTCCTCAGTCTGCTCTCTGGCACTCATTCATCATAACTGAGACCTATGCATGCTATTCTGCCTTAAGGGAGCTGGGGAAATCTTTTAATACTAATTGTAAATATCATTGGTCTGATTCTGCTCTGCAGCAGTCCATGGTCTATTCACAGCAGTTGCTGTGGCTGAATGTTTGTAGCCTGAAAATTTGCCATTTGTATCAATGGCATGCTGGACGTTGCAAACAACAAAACAAAAAAATTCTACACTATCGGACACTGCAGATAACAGCAAGGGAGTCTATTTCTGGACTGGGATTTTAAAGTCGCCTAGGGGAGTTATAAAAGCAACTTCCATTTTTTAAGTTAATGGGATGTGAGTGCCTAAGTCTCTTAATCTTTGAAAATCCCAGTCTTGATTTGTCATGTATCTCAGAAATCTTTTTGTACCTAAGTACATAAAGACAAACTCAATTCTTCACAGCTCTTTGTACACAAATAATTTTGCTGATAATCTCCATTGTAATGGAGATAGCATTTGCATAGTCCCATTGCAAACTAGACCTCGTATTTCCACAAAGTGCAGAACTGATGGGTACTTTACAAACCTGCTCTAATGGGAAAAATCAAGAAAACCAGATTTTTTTATAATGTGGAGAAAATTCTACGATTGAGTGGGCAAATTAATTTCTAAATAGCCTTATCCATAGCTAGACCATCAATATCAAGAGGAATATGTGCCTTTTTCGCTATTCCTTCTAATTTTTATATATTGTATGTATATTTTATATAATATATTCCTTTTCTTGATTATTTATTTCTCAATATTTGCTTTTAAGATAGGAAAACAAGCTCATGTTCAGTAACAAAAGAATTGCAGACACGCTTCTGCCGAACCCAAGTTGTCACGCAGCTATGTTAATGAGTAGTGGGACCACGCTAATGAGCAGCCATTTGGAATTTTGAGGCTGCTCATTAGCATGGAACTGCTGGGAAAGCCGTGCTTTGTAGACCTAGCCATTGACTTTAGTAATGATTGTCCCTCAGTTTTTGCTTAAACTGCCTTACTGCATGAAATATCATCATGAAGCCAGTGATTGAGTATGCTACAATGGAGCTGTTGTTAACAGCAAAATATGATCCGATGTATTTACAGTTCAGTTGGTTAATTAGTTGGGCAATTACAGTACAAAGGCCTGATACTGAAAATTGCTGAGTAGTTCCTGTGACATGCTTTGCAGAGGTGGATGAGCAGTGTGTTGCAGCAGTGGGGCACAAACACAGGAAAATCAAGGAGAAATTGGAGGTTCTGGGTGTGAATGGCATAAAATAGAAGAATGTAAATAGAATAAGTGGCGATATGGTTGTCTGGACGGAAAGTGATGTACCATTTCATATGATTCATGAGATATACTTTGTAGACCATAAATGTCTTCTTGAAGCACTAAAAGAAAGATGGGAAAATAAAGGCCTGTTTTATGTCACTATACCAAATTTTATTCTGTACCTGCCTTGCTGGGTGCATGAGGCTTAAGGTTCCTGAACCTGACAAGTGACTGAAATTTGGGCACCAGGCAAACCAATAAGAAAATCAACAAGAAATGAGAAACATCAACAATTCAAGCTTGCTTGCTGGAATGTGCGGACCATGCTGACCAGCTTGACTGAAGATCTTCAGGCCATCAGTGACACCCACAAGACCGCTGTCATCAACGAGGAACTGAAGAGGCTCAGAGATGATATCGCTGCACTGCAAGAGACGCGACTCGCAGATTTGGGATCTCTAAAGGAAAAGGACTACACCTTTTTTCTGGCAGGGTAAAGCCCAAGAAGAACCCAGAGAGAATGGTGTTGGCTTTGCTGTCAGAAACACCCTTCTACAAATGGTGGAATTAGTCATGGGCAGATCAGAACGACTTCTTCGGATCACGCTTCAAACTTGCACCGGTCCTGTCCACCTGATCAGCGCTTATGCTCCAACCCTGTACACCACACCAGAAGTAAAAGACAAGTTCTACGACATGCTTAGTGCTGCTGTAGTGCAAATACCTGCTCGTGAACAACTGTACATCTTGGGTGACTTCAATGCAAGAGTTGGAGCTGATTGGGCCTCATGGCCTTCCTGCTTAGGACACTTCGGTGTGGGAAAAATGAATGACAATGGACAGTGTCTCCTTGAACTGTGCATGTACCACAATCTGTGCATCACAAACACATTCTTCCGAACGAAGCCACAGCACAGAGTGTAGTGGAGACACCCACGCTCGAAGCACTGGCATCAACGAGATGTGGTCATCACTAGGCATAATAACCTCAAAAACGTCCTTCTGACACGCAGCTATCATAGTGCTGACTGTGATACAGATCACTCGCTACTTTGCTCCAAGCTCAAGCTGAGACCCAAGAAGCTGTACCACCCTAAACCTGCTGGAAGGCCCCGCATTGACGCCAGAAAGACGGCAAACTCAGAGGAAGCTGAAAAGTTCAGAGACACCCTCCAGGAAAATCTGCGCAGCGGCCCTGGGGGCGCCGATGCGACATCCAAATGGCAACATCTGAGGGATACAGTTTACAACACGGCCTTGTCGGTGTTTGGAAGAAGAGCTAGAAATACAAATGACTGGTTAGAAGCTAACTCTGATGAGATGATTCCAGTCATTCAAAAGAAGCGCGCTGCACTCCTGGAGTACAAACGCTCACCGAGCCAGAGTACCCAGCAAGCGCTTAGAGAGGCCAGAAGAACAGTACAGCAGACAGCCAGGCGCTGTGCCAACAACCACTGGCTCCAGCTATGCAGCAGCATCCAGACCTGTGCCGAACTTTGGTAATCTCAGAGGAATGTACGAGGGTATGAAGAAGGCATTAGGACCCAACCAGAACAAGATGGCACCTCTGAAATCCAAATCTGGTGAAGTCATCGCTGACAAAGCCAAACAGATGGAGCGCTGGGTTGAGCACTACTCCGAGCTGTACTCACACGAGAACATTATGGTTGACGCAGCCCTTGATGCCGTCGAGCTCCTACCAGTAATGGACGAACTGGATCAAGAACCGACTGTGGATGAACTGAAGAGAGCCATCGACAGCATTGCAGCAGGAAAGACCCCTGGTCAGGATGGTATACCACCAGAGGTAATCAAATGTGCCGCGGACACACTCCTGGAACCCCTACATGAGCTACTGTGCCTGTGCTGGAAAGAGGGTGAGGTTCCACAGGATATGCTCGACACTAACATTGTAATGTTGTATAAGAACAAAGGAGACAGAAGTGATTGCAACAACTACCATGGAATCTCCCTCCTAAGCATCATTGGTAAACTGTTCGCTCGCGTCATCCGTGGCAGACTCCAGAACATTGCTGAGAGGATGTACCCCGAATCGCAGTGCGGATTCCGCACAGAGAGGTCTACCGTTGACATGGTCTCCTCTCTAAGGCAGCTGCAGGAGAAGTGCAGGGAACAGAGAAAGCCACTCTACATAGCCTTCATCGACTTGACCAAGGCTTTTGACTTGGACAGCAGGGATGGTCTGTTCAAACTGCTCCACAAGATAGGCTGTCCTCCACGGTTACTCAAGATGATCCAGTCGTTCCATGAAGACATGAGAGGAACCATCCAATATGACGGCGCATTATCGGATGCTTTCAGAATCAGGAACATTGTCAAACAAGGATGCGTGTTTGCTCCGACATTGTTTGGGATCTTCTTCGCACTCCTCCTGAAGCATGCCTTTGGATCTTCAACAGAGGGCAACTTGCTGCACACAGGATCTGATGGGAAACTGTTTAACCTTGCAAGGCTGAAAGCTAAGTCTAAGGTGTGAGAAGTCCTCATCAGAGACATGCTGTTCGCAGACGATGCTGCTGTAGTGTCTCACACAGAAGACCAGCTTCAAAAACTGCTGGATCAGTTTTCCAAAGCATGCAAGGACTTTGGGCTTACCATCAGCCTAAAGAAGACGAACGTACTCGGTCAGGATGTTGCTGAATCCCCAGCAATCAGCATTGACAACCGTACGTTAGTGGTCGTCCACGAGTTCGTTTACCTCGGGTCCACCATCACTGAGACCCTGTCGTTGGACACTGAGCTAAATAGGAGGATCGGAAAAGCGGCCACAACTCTGTCCTGACTCAGCAAGAGAGTGTGGAATAACAAGCTGTACACTCACACCAAAATGCAAGTCTACAGAGCCTGCATCCTCAGCACCCTCCTTTATGGCAGTGAGACTTGGACCCTGTATGCCCGCCAGGAAAAGAGGCTGAACGTGTTCCACTTGCGCTGCCTCAGGCGCATCCTTGGAATATCATGGAAGGACAGAGTGACCAACACCGCCATCCTCGAGCAAGCTGGAATCCCAACCATGCACACCCTCCTCAGGCAGCGTCGGCTCCGCTGTCTTGGCCACGTCCACAGGATGAATGATGGAAGGATTCCAAAAGACATCCTGTATGGTGAGCTAGCCTCTGGCAAAAGACCTCCTGGACGCCCCCAGTTGCATTACAAAGATGCCTGCAAGAGAGATCTCAGAGAGGTAGACATCGAGCTGGACAACTGGGAAGAACTAGCAGACGACCGCAGCAGATGGAGGCAGGGGTTACACAAGGGCCTTCAGAAGGACAAGTTGAAGATCAGACAGCTAGCAGAGGAGAAGCAAGCGCACAGAAAGCACAATAAGGACTTGCCAGACACCTACTACATCTGCAAGAGATGCAGCAAGGACTGTCACTCTCATGTGGGTCTTTTTTGTCACAATAGACGCTGTAAATGAAGTCCTCAATTGAAACTTTAAAGGGCGCAATCCATAGTCTATGCAGACTGAAGGATGCCTACTACTGTCTCTCCCCAGTCTAAATGCTGCCGCCCGGCTCCCATTAGTCATTACTTCCACAGTGTTTTCCTTATCTCTGACTGTATGGACAAAGTGGCAGCCTTGACCTGCACTTTTCTTGTTTTGTTTTTACAGGAACAAGTTGACATAATTAATTGCCAGGGTGAAAAAAAAATCATATAATAAATGTTGAACTAGAGGAGCGAGAAACTGCTGGAAACCAAGTGGACTGACAGACTTGCTGGGGTCCTGGGCAAGATGTGTGTGTTGGGGGTGAGAGGTACTCTGCACTCCTCGAAGGGTCAGGGCCTGAGGCAGAAGAAGCAGGGCTGGGGATCCAGCTCTTAGAGCTGCTCAGAGCCCACCGCCCAGAGCAATCCTGGCGATTTAAAGGTCCTGGAGCACTGACTGCTGTCATTCCTGAGGCAACAGTAGTGGTGGCGAGGAGCCCCTTGGCCCTTTTGAATTGCTGAGTTGCAACTGTCCCCTTTCCCCCTTCCCCTCATCAACAGGCCTGCTGGAAACTAACAGAAGCCAAGTATGTTGAAGAAAAATCTGCTCAAAGTACGTGATGAAACACTTGGGCTACTGCTATTTATGAGTGTCTTTCTGTTTGTCTGCTTTAAAAACCCTGTAAAATCCTATGCTAGTGAGACTTTATTAGTCCCAGCTGTTCAGGTTCCAAAAGAGTATTAAATGTAGATTTGAATATACAAACTAATTTTTTCCCTTAAATTGCCAATTGTACTTTGGGATGGTTTAGTGCACTGATACAATGATCAATAAACAATTAGTAAAAATCAGTTCTTCAACCCAAGTGCCATATCACTGACATGATTCTTCCATTTCCATTATGGGGAAGAGTTTAATCTTTCTCACATGACTGTGAAATTGATATTATTCTACTGAGCTGAGTGGAGTTATTCCAATTTTACATGACTGAGATCAGAATTTGGACCTGAATGTATCAAGAAAAGTTTTCCAAGAGTTTTGCTAGCACTTCTGTTGTGCATTGGCATGATGCATTAGTACAGTTCTTTCTGTTTCATTTGCTGTTTTACAATAATTGAAGATGGAAAGGTCTACAAGTCAGATGGAGGTATTAAGTAGCTACAACTGTTCAATCCAGAAAAAAAGAGGTGTTTCTAAACCTGTACATTCACAAATGGCTAACGTGGATCCATCAACATTGTATTGAGGAAAACGGAGTATAAAATTGTTTCCAAAGCCATTTTCTATGAGACACCACTCCCCATCCTCTAAACCAGAATGGGCAACCTCTGGCTGGTGTGCTGGACATGACTCTCCAGGGTTAGCCATTACCAGGCCACCAAATGCTTTATTTACTTGAGTGTCTGCAAGCCTGACCACTTGCAGTTCATCTGGCTCCTGTTCACTGTTCTTGGGAGCTGTGGGAAGTTGTGTCCCTGCCTGTGCCACTTCCTACGGGTCCCATTGGTTGAGAACAGGGGACCATGACCAACAGGAGCTATGAGTGGCCATAACTGGATTCACTAGGTTCATAACTTTTCATCTCACCCAGATGAATATTGTGCATCCAACATGCCAGAGGTTCCCTAAACGTGTTCTGTGTTCAGCTGAGAGTCCTAATGAAATGTAAAATTGTCATTTGCTGTGTAAGAATGCCATGTACATTTGCAAAAGTGAATAAACTGTTTTAATAAACTCCTTTGCCAAACAAACCCGTTAAAAATAGAATTTTCAGACACATTTAAACTGCTAGATTTTTCCCTGCAAATCCTTCATTGTATTGATTTGAATCTCTATATAATGGTATTTATCTAATACTATTTGCACCAAGTTGAATGTATCCTGAAAGAACAATGTTATCACTTTTTAGACAACAGGCTTTTTTAACTGGATTGACATCTAGTTCCTATTGCAAACAACACCCATTGAATGCTTGCTTATCTACATTGCATCAGAAAATATTGCAGCTCATACCAGCTAGATGAGTATTTTCAAAGATTATTCCCTGCAAGTAAATAGGTTAAGACACTTGTCTACTATCTATTTTAGATCGTTTGTATGTTTTCTTATTTGTGTGTTTAATCAAGAACCCTCCTAAATGGTAAGAGCTAGGACCACCAAATTCAGTAAACAGCTTACTCTTATAATAAAGTAACATAAAGGTTTAGTTGTGCCAGGAAAACGCGATATGCCTGGAATGGGATTGCTTCTTATAAAACCAAACAGAAAGAGACACAATCACCAAATCGAGTACAGTCTTCAAAACTGACATAACTGAGTGAATGTTGAAAAAGACTGAGCCTAGATGAGGCAGAAAAATAGAAAAAAAAACCTGGAATAGGATTGCGTCAACAAATTTTCTGGAAAAGAGAGAAAATGGAGAAGTATAGAGTAAGGCACAGCTAAATCAATGCTTAAGGTTTGAAAACAGGAGGAAAATATTATTACACACCACATTGACTAAGAGCTGGTACTATATCAAGAACGATGTAAGGCTGTACTTGGGACACAGTAATACTAGAGATGGATCTGATTAGCAGCATCTGTATTCAAACATTACTCCAAGATTCCTCAAAGCTGGGGCCTTGTCTGGGTTTTGGTTTGGTCCAGTTTTCATGTGCTGGCCTCACAGCTCAGAACAAGACCCAGAGTGTGGGTGTTTTTTACGCATACTGTAGAAAAATAAATGTCAAGGTCAGATTTTTCTACAGAATTAAAACTAAGATCTCTCTGAGGCTGGTGAATTTGTCAGGTTTGGGAGTATGTTATTTTAGAAAAATATTTGTTTTATAATAGTTATTTGTACAACCACTAATAATACAACAAATGAACTACATCTACACTGGCCCATCCCTTTCAAAAAGAGTATGCAAACAAGGCAGATCAAAAATGCAAATGTGGCACTAATTTGCAGATTCAGTGCCTTATTTGCATAATGGTGGCCACTTGTTATTCTGGAAGACCTGATTTCTAAAATGCAAAACAGCCATGAAGATGGGATTCCTTCTAGAGGAAGCCCCACTTTTGAAAGCACCCTTCTTCCTGAAAAGAATTGGGAAGGAAGGGTGCTTTCAAAAGTGTGGGTTCCTTTAGAAGGAAACCCATCTCCATGACTGTTTGCATTTCAGAAGCAGCTCTTCTGGAATGGCGAGTGGCTGCCATTATGCAAATGAGTTGCTTGATACACAAGTGAGCACCTCATTTGCATTTTTGATCCACCACATTTGCATGCATCTTTCAAAAAGGAAAGGCCAGTGTAGACATAGCCATCATGTTACATAGTAGTAATTATCATTGATGGGAATAGAAGAATGAATAAATTAAGCAAGAAAAGTGATTAAAAAGTAAATAGGGGCTATACATTTGGTTATGTCTACACTAGAGTGATCTCTTGGCAGAAGTTATTGTCAGAAGATATCTTCTGACAAAACTTCTGTTGACAGATTATGGCCAGACCACAAAGTGGATTGAAAGAGTGATCCACTCTGTTGACAGGAAATGGCCAGACTGCTGAGCTGCTCTCTTGACCAAAGGACCAACTGGAAGCACAGCAGACAGGGCTGCCCTGCGTCCCGGAAGCCTCGTCTGTCAACAGAAGGCTGCCCTGGAACATCTAGACTCGCTTTCAGTTGACAGATCTCTGTCAACAGCGGTGTTAAGCCTCATGGCGGAGTAGTAGAATGCTGTGTACAAAAGTGCTGTGTTCTATCAATTTATTGTTGATGGAACACCTTGGCAATGTGGATGCTCCATGGGTTTTGTTGACAAAATGTCAGTTTTGTCAACGAAAATCCCTAGTGTAGACATAACCTAGGCACATGAAGGCAGTAAATGAAGTCCAATTCCACTATGGTGAAAGCATCTTTAAACATTAGTTGACAACTCCTTCACTAATTTTGTGCCTAAGGTCAAATGTTGCCTCCCCACCCTCATCCATTACTACACTACAAATGGTTAATTGTTGTAAAGTGCAGAAGGAATATGCTTGGGAGCTTTGTTCATATTCTGAGCTGTGAGGCTTTATTCTGTCATGCCCCGTACAAAGTCAAAGAAGGGACTAGGAGGATTAGTCACTTAGCTGATATAAAAGCAAAGAGGGGTCCTGTGGTACAATATAGATTAACAGAAATGTATGAGCATAAGCTTTCATGGGCAAAGACCCACTTCATCAGATGCAGGTGACCTTTATCTGATGAAGTGGGTCTTTGCCCACGAAAGCTTATGCTCATACATTTCTGTTAGTCTATAAGGTGCCACAGGATCCCTCGTTGCTTTTGCAGATCCAGACTAACACTGCTACCCCTCTGATACTTAGCTGATATATAGGTTTAAATTTAGATCACACATTTTTTGTGATATACCTGAACATAATTACTGCTTTTTGACATGTGTGATCCTCACCCTTTTCTCCCATCTTCTTCTTTGTTACCTTGTTACATATACTATTAGAGATGTACATTTTAAAGTCCATTTCTGGAGCACATTTTATCAGAACACATCCCTGAGATCAGACCAAGCAATAGCTAGTGTTTAAAAACAAAACATGTTCCTTTCACAGTCAGTACTGAAAGTATTAATAGTTTGTTTTTGGCAAAATGGGTATTAAAATGAACTGCCTCATTTTCCTCTAGTGTTATATGTTTGCATCTTTTCAAGCTGGTTTTAATGTAGAATGATGAACTAGTTGGAAATTATTTAAAACACCCAATGCAAGGGATAGTAAAAAGCAATGACTCATCTACTGCTCTGCTTTGCTGGGATTTTTAATCAGCTGTGTTGAAGATATCTTTCTGTGAAACAAATGTAAAACCAGTGTTCTGTGATGCACATTTCCTATCATCCACTCTCAGGGAAAAAAGATGAAAGCTGAGTTCTTTTGAGACAGAGCTAGAGTAACTCAGCTGCCTTAACTTTGAGTTTCCTTTTATTTTTCAAAGTTTTAGGTTCCTTACAGATTAATTTAAACTCTGAATTTCTAACTTAAAAGAGAAAGTTCTGCCTCTAAAATGATTAAGCTTAACATCAACATTAACTTTTAAGTTATGTTTCTCTGTATTAACATGAATAGCTAAAGCTAAAAGTTCATCCAAGCGTAAAGTCTAGAGGTATCTAAAATCAATGGACCAGATCCCAGAGTTTTCCCTCTTGTTTTACTCAATCCATATTCTGACCAACTGAGCAATACAATCTGAAATTAAACTTGATACTTGTTATTTAGGGCTGAGCTTCAAAATTCATGTTACAAAAAGAGCTGGCTGGTAAAATTTAAGTTGAACACTTTCAAAAGAAAACACTAATTTGACAGAACATTTTTTCACAGCTATGTTATCAGTTCTAACCATTTTCATCAGGATGACCTCCCAGCTCCTAGGCAGGCTCTTTGGACAGCCAGAAAAATTGCATCACCTTGAAAAATTGTTTCCCACATCACCGGTGCTCCAGTATTTGTCTTGCAATCTCTTTCATACTGGCAGAAAAGGAAAGTCTGTTTTTATTCTTTTCATTCCCATAAGTACCTAGATGTCTCAGAGAACATTTCACAGTTTGTGGGGCACATACCAAGAGAAATGTTTCATAAGGAGAATATTTTATAGGGACAAAGTGAATTTGTGGGCTCAAAATGACTCATCAATGTAGAAGAATGAATGTCTCCTGAAAGAAGTGAACATGCTCAAGAAATGTGCATGCATGGGGAGGTGGAGAATACATAGAGAGATGCTGTTGAAGAGAAGATACAAGACAAATACTTTTTCATGAGTTATCCCTGATCAGAACAGGTAGAAGATGAGCCATTGTGGTAGGCAGGAATTCTATTTGCTATCTCTCTTTAAATTAAACTGGAACTGGAAGGCAAGTGTAAATTTATACAGGAATGAACAGGAAATCACCTTTATAGGAAATCTGTCACCAAGATATTATTTTAATCTCTCTAAATGCTAGAAAGTCTAAATGTATCATTGCATGAATGAACCTTTATTCTCCCACTTTTAGTTTTAGATATATAATTTTTATTTGGAATTCACTGTATCCCTTCCCATGATAAACTCAAGTTGTCTGGCTTCTACTAGCTCTATTGCACATTTAGAGAGATTCACAGTAAGTCCTGCTCCCCTCAGGGCGTCCATTACATCCTCCACCTTCTCTAGGCACATGTCCCAGTCTGGGCTATGGATCATGACATCATCAAGATAAGTGACTGTGTATTTGCCATGCAGATGTAGCAAATTATTCATGAGCTGTTGAAACATTGCAGATTCCCCTTGTAATCCAAAAGAGAGGACAGTGTATTGGTAGACACCTTCTGGTACTGTAAAGTTTGTATTCTCTTTAGCTTTCTTGGCCAGAAGGATTTGCCAATAACCCTTGGTCAGGTGAACAGTGGATAGAAACTCTTTTCCCAATCAGTCAGTTAGTTTGTCTCTTCACATCACGGGGTAAACATCAAACGTGAACACTTCATTTAACTTCAGGAATTATTGCAAAACCTTAGGCTGCCATTGGGTTTAGCAAGTCCACAGATAAAGGGGAGGGGGCAAAGAATGGTGTCCCGGTCCCAGTAGCACTGGCAGCAGTTGGACCTCTGGGCCCCTATTAAATGCTGCAGATGCTGTGCTGCTGCTCCATATGTTGCGGGGGAGGGCAGAGCTGGCTGCCCCATGCCCTGCCCCTTCTGTCATTGCTCCCTTTCCCCAGCTGTGCCCTTCCTACCTTTCCCCTGGGTCCATGGCAGCTGTCAGCTGGGGTTTGGATACCAGGACAATCATACTGGACCACTGACTATGGGACTCCTGGAAGACACCTAGTTCCAGAATTTTCCTGGAAATCACACTGGACCTCCATTATTTTTGCCTCCAGGATCTCTTAGGGTTTAACATGCATCTTCTCTCCTGGGTCCATGAGGATGGGCTGATAAATTGACTTACCACTTTCTATATCATGTTTTTCAGGTCCTGTTAAAACAATCAATAAGGCCATCAGTCTGTGGGTGATATATTGATGTCAATGGGTGTGTGGTGCATTGCACATAAGTCCTTCATTAGCTTGGACACTAAGGGAATCCCTTAGTCCATTAAGATTTCCTTGGATATCCCCAATCTACAGAAAATTGGGATTACTGCCCCATCTAGCATAGGGTGTTTCATAGGGGTACAGTCTCCCGATATCAGGTGGCGTAATACAGACTAACTAGAATGCTCTAATGGCCCTGGGCTGATTTCTCCAGTGGTCCTATTAGGGCCTGGCAATCATTTCAAAAGGGACTTCAATAGTTGGCCAATTACACAATTAAGTAATGTATGAATGGGGCTCTTACGTGTGGTTAGGGCACATGTAGTTGACACTCAGGGCAGGAGGCACAATATTGTCAGACCTCCCTGTAGAATCCCAGCCAAAAGAACCTCCGTAGAATACAGTCAAGTTTTATCTACCCCTAGGTGTCCCCCAGCCAAATGACTGTGTTCTAAATCTATCACTGTTTTCAGTGTTTCAGGGCACCAAGAGTTGCTCCACTACTTGCTCCTGTATTTGAACTACTCTGTATAACAGATCCCTCTTAATTGTGTAATATGATCAGGGCCCTTGGCCCTTCTTTCCTAGGGAACCTCATTTTCCTCAATTACTTCCTTTCATATATAATTATATATTGGATCTTTAGGTTGAGCCTGCTAAAAAATTTTGAGTGAAGACTCACAGAGCTCCAGGAGACATATTTCTGCCACACACTTTGGGATCCCTAAGGACTGGGTCCTGCCTCTGGCTCATCTACCACTTGTATTGCCCTCCTATATGCTGGAGCCACCTTTCCTCTATAAAAGTGCATGCTTTAGGTGTGGGGCAAGATTCTTACACCCAGCCTCTTATTTGCCCTCCTTTCCCAGCTAGTTTTTTCAGGGCTTGGCAGCCACAGAGAACAAGTCCTGAGCAAATTATGAAAGATTCGAAGAGGACAATCTTCTTCTGCCTCATCTATGGAAAGTAACCTGTCAAACCCAGGGAAGCCTTGTCCCATTATGACCAGATATGAGAGCTTTGGGACACCCCTGATGTCATCTTTGTGATATTTCTGGACTTCTATGGGGGCGGGTGGGTAATAACTAACACCCCGTATGTGCACAATATTGCTGTCCGCTTAGTTTGGGACAGCTGGTCTCACCCCTCAGGTTTTCCTGAGCCTATTCTGACTGCACTCCCAGAATTTACTAATGTGATGGTCTGTATGCCATTCATTTTAGCTGGATGAGTATACCCATGGGTTGCGGGGGTGGGGGGGCAGCTCTTACAACACCCACAAGCTTTATCAGGTCAGGTATTTCATGGAATCATAGAATCCTAGGGCTGGAAGGGACCTCAGGAGGACATCTAGTCCATCCCCCTGCCTAAAGCAGGATCAACCCCAACAAAATCATCCCAGGAGTGATTACATTAAACTGTGACTTATAAAAGTCTAGGGGTGGAGAATCCATGACCCCTTTAGGCAACACATTCCCGTACTTTACCACCCTCCGGGTGAAATAGTTTTTCCTAATACCCAACCTACACCTCTCCCTCTGTAACTTCAGACCATTGTTCCTTGTCCTACCATCTGTCACCACTGAGAACAGCCTCTCTTCATCCTCTTTAGAGCTCCCTTTCAGGAGGTTGAAGGCTGCTATCAAATCAGCCTCAGTCTTCTCTTCTGAAAACTAAATAAGCCCAAATCTCTCAGCTGCTCATCATGGGTCATGTGTTCCAGCCCATTAATCATCTTGGTTTTCCTCTGCTGAACTCACTCTACTGAGTCCATGACCTTTCTATACTGGGGGGTCCAGAACTGGATGTAGTAGTCCAGATGTGGTCTCATCAGTGCTGAGTAAAGAGGAATAATAACTTCTATAGATCTTCTGGAAATGCTTCTCCTAGTGCACCCCAATATGTCATCAGCCTTTTTAGCTACAAGGGCACACTGTTGACTCATATCCAGCCTCTCATCCGCTATAATCCCAGGGCATTTTCTGCTGTATTGCTAATTAGCCAGTCAGATCCCAGCCTGTAACAATGCTTGGGATTCTTCCTTCCCAAATACAGGACTCTGCACTTCTCCTTGTTGAACCTCATCAATTTTTTGGACCAATCCTCCAATTTGTCTATGTCACTCTGGACCCTATCTCTAGCCTCCAATGTACCTACGTGACCCCTTAGCTTACAGTTATCTGCAAATGTGCTGAGGGTGCAATCCATCCCCTCATCCAGGTCATTAATAGAGATGTTGAACAGTAGTGGCCATAGAACTAATCCTTGGGGCACTCCACTTGAAATTGACCAGAAACCAGACAGTGAGCCATTAACCACTACCCATTGGGCGCATCCATGAAGCCAGCTTTCTATCCATCTTAGAGTCCACGTACCAATCCATACTTCCTTAATTTATAGGCAAAAATGTGGGAAACTGTATCAAAAACTTTGCTAAAGTCTAGGTATATAACACCTATTGACTTCCCCGTGTCCACAGAGCCAATTACCTCCTTATAGAAGCAATCAGATTGGTCAGGCATGACTTGCCCTTGGTGAATCCATGTTGACTACTCTTGTTCACTTTCCCCTCTTCCACGTGCTCCAAAACTGATTCTTTGAGGATCCCCTCCATGATTTTTCCAAGGATTGAGGTAAGGCTGACCAGTCTGTAGTTCCCTGGATTGTTCTTCTTTCCTTTTTTAAAGATGGGCATTACATTTGCCTTTTTCCAATTACCCAGGATCTCTCCTGATCTTCATGAGTTTTCAAAGATAATGGCAAAAGGCTCTGCAATGACATCTGCCAATTCCCTTAGTATCCTTGGATACATTGAATCCAGACCCATGGATTTGTGTACCACTAGCTTTTGAAACCTGTTCTGTCCCCACTCCTTCCCATACTGCATTGCCTGGTGCCGTAGATTGGGAACTGATCTGGTCTGTGAAGACAGAGGCAAAAAAGGCATTGAGTACTTCAGCTTTTCCTGCATCATCTATCACTATCTATCTATCGGGGCAGCCTAGCTCATCAGCAGTTGGTTTGTCTCTTGTAACCATACCAACACCTTCTGCGTGTCATCAAAATCCTGATAAGCCTCCTGTTCTGCCATGGTGGTCTGTAACAGTGTCTTTACTACAACTTCCATTCTCTTTCTTTCTTCTTTTAGAGGGCTATTTAAGCTGGTCTGGGATGGTTCACCATGGAGCCTCACAGCAACATCCCACTCCTGACACTACATGTGGCAAGGGCCCTTCATCCCCTTGTCAGCCTCTGTACTTCACCCCACAAACTTTGGCGTGATGGAACCTTGATAAAGAAACCTGTCTGCCACATCTGGAAGTCAGCCTTCTGCCGGGGTGAGAGAGATGTGTAACCTTCCCTTGGGGTAGAGAGACCAGCCTCTGTTCCAGAAGCTACTCACAACCCTGCTGTCTCCAGCTTAGTAACTGATGTGTGTGTGTCAGCCTCTTGTCGTCTCCTCCCTTCCTCTCTCCTGAGACAGGGAAGCTTTAAAAGGTTTCAGGCAGCCCCAAAATGGGATCAGCTGGTCCTAATTTGGATACTTGTCTCATCTGATCCTAATCTGCCTGGGACTACTCCTTTTTCAGCTGATCCAGACTGACCTGCATTAACTTAATTCCCTAGTTAATAAGATAGTGGGCCTTTTACGCTTCTCGGTCTGCCTTTCCCCCTCTATTGCAGCCCTCTGGTCTGACTTTGTCACGGTATGTTTAAAGCAATGAGGTTTGTGAGCCTTATGACTAATCTATTCTCTCTGCATTTGTATGACTCTAAATTATTAATAAAGAAAATGCCCCTGAGATATTCTGTTTGGTTGGTATCTGAAACTGAAGCTACTAAATTTTGCTTATTTAAACAAAATCTTGATATATTTTACAGTTTCTCTGACTTGTCTTGGGCAGTGAAAGACTGAGGTTGAGCCCACTGAAAGAATGAACAGAGTCACAGAGACATCAGACCTGGAAAGCTACAAGGAATGGATATATATTGGTTCACAATGCAGAGATAGTTCAACTTTTGACTGATCCAATAGGAGACTAATTATATGGATTATGTCTTGTTTCTGTGTCAATATACCAATACTAAAATATTATTTCCTTCTTACAATGTTTGACATTTTCCTGTTAATTTTTTGCACACACAAAGATCAATTCTAATAAAAACAGAAACAGATTTAATGACTCCAGGCTAGTTTAATGAAATAGCAACTAATATCGGTTATGATAATATAGTTCTTATTCTAGAGACTTCCTATAAATTGTATGCCACTATAGTTATGATAAGACAGGTTGTTGTGTAGTGACCAATTTGCTCTGATCATAAAGATAGTTTTAGAGTTAATTATTATTGTATGGAGAAAGTCTTTTTATCATTGAGCTGAATATCACCAAACAATGCATTTAGGTAGCAAAAAGTCATCCTGAATTTACTAAGCCATGAAGACCTCTTTAAAAGAGGCTTAAATATGTATTTTCCCCAGAAGCTGTAGTTCCACTGTGGATGAATTCTGAAAATATTTTTAATTATTTTTCTTGTTGAGTCTTACTACAATAGATTTATTTATGCTCTTTTAATGGATTGTCTCATTGCTGGTCTTCTCCACTGGCTACAAAAATATAGGGTGAAATCCTGACACCATTGATTTCAGTGAGACTAGGACTTCACCCACAGATTCAATATAGTGTGGTTGAAAGGTAAAGAGAGAAGAAATGGTGACTGAGAAATACAATAAAACATTCAAAGCAATTGCATGATCTTCCACATAATTAAGGCTGGATTCTGCCCTTGCACCGATTGTATCTCCATTGAAGTGAGTGGGGTTAAATATACTGAAAAGTGGTGTATAAAAGGTCAGAACTTATTATTTAGTCTACCTCTACTTTCCTTGCTGGTAAAATCCCATCTCAATTAACCAGACCATTTATGTGATTTCCCCCAGTCTGCTAGGAAAGCAAATAGGCCCAAATTTCTTTAGAGACCCAAGTGCTATGCCTCTGGTAGAGGTCTACATTAGGCAGTTAGAGAGCAATACTTAGGTCTGATCTATATTACCAAGCTAAGTTGGCATAAGGTAGCTGTAAGTATCTCTTCTGCAATGGTGTTCCCACCAATGTATGAAGCCCACTATGTAGAATTAATAACTCACTGCTGCCAGAGGCGTAGTGCTTAGTTCATGTCCCTAGGATGATACAGTGTTTGTGTAGACGTAACATTACTTATATCATTGATTGGCAGTCAGTCCCATTTTTAGGGGCTGACAGCCTGGAGCCTGCTAGCACCTCATAGTGAAGGATTGGATTGACGGAGAGCTCAAGTTCAGGCAGTGGCTTGAGTTCTTCCACTCACCCACAGGCCCACATTGGAAAGTGGCATCAGGACTCTGGGCTAACAGTCCTCCATCAGGCACCGTGCTTTCAGTTATATTTGTGGAAGAACACCTAGTAAGGACATAGTATTGATAGAAGGAGCTAGTGGGAACATAAAAAAAATATTTACTACAGCAGGTGTACCTCAACCCAACTTAGGTCAATTTAATTTTGCAGTTGTAGACAAGGCCTTAGAGTGTTCTCCAACTCAGACTTTGGCACTGGGTAAAATAAATATAATAAAAATAGTCTGATTTTCACAAGTAACAATCTTCCTCATCATCCATAGACCTAAATGGGAAACACATGGATAGAACACAGTAGTATGAGGCCCACTTTGGAAAAAGGCCATATTCAGTATGAGAGCATATGGCTTTGAAGAAATGTGAAATTTTACCATGAAGGATTTGCTAGAGTTCCTTTGAACAGGAAGATATAACCAATTCAGAAAATGCTTGCTTGATGTAAATAACACAAACAATATGGCTAAGGCCATAAAAGAGACTGGCAGCTGCACAATTAGCATCCATCTTGCAATGAATGTCTATGAGAAACAGGGTAATATGCATAGATGGCTGGTGCCAATTCACACACATCACTGTAATTAACAAGAGTCCTTTGATGGAGTAATAAATATAAAAATGTTTAGACTAAAAGAGTGAAGATTTGACAGCTCTTCAAGTGTTATTGGATTCTGAAAAGAGTAAGTCTTCTTCAGCACATCAGCACATTTTGTGTATATTCAGATTAATACTGGTTTTTTTTATTCAGATCTTATTCCATTGTTCCCTTACAGCCAAAACAAACTATGTGGGGAGGGGGGGCAGTAAGCTGTATTCCATTCTGAGTTGTACATTAGCACAAAACAGTTAAGTAAGTTCCAGTGCCAGAGCTTTTATTTTATCATCAGCAATGCCTTTACACAAACACCCCAACCTCACTGGAGGCAATAGAGCTACATGGGTGTCAAGGCAGAATGTGGCTCATAGTATTGGCTTATAGAATTAGTTTGTTGATTGATGATATGAGCCACAGAGAGAACACTACTTGACTTACAGCTGCTAAGGTGAAGTTGGACAGCTATCGGGGCAGGTGCAAGGAGAGGTAGGGAGAAGATTTAACTTTCAGTTATACTATTGTAATCCTGGAGTAGTTCTACCGATATCAGCAGAAGGTAATCAAGCGTCTTTGTACTTACTAACTGAAAAACATTTAGGTAAAAGCCAACAAGACAATTAATTTTTCAGAATGTAAATTCATTTTATCTGTATTTCAGTACCACCTACATGCCCAATGAAAATGGGGTCCCAGCTGTGCTAAGAACTATACAAACATAGCAGAAGATCATATCAGATTCAGAATTTACGGTGTAATTGGATGGAAGACAAAGATAGGAGGGCAAATGCCAGCAGAGTTGTGAAGGGGCTTGCTGAAGTTCACACAGCAGACCAGTGATTGTCTGGGAGTTCCTCACCCAGAGTGGTTCTGCTCCTCACCCACAGTACCTCACCCATTGGCACTTTGTTCTGAGTTGGTCAATGGGAGCTCAGCCCAGATCTCTCTCTCCCCATCTGGGCTCATGTCCCATCTGTTACCCAGGTGTTGACAGTGGGCCACTGGGTAACGTTCTAGTTCCAACATGTAGGTGAGCTCTTTGTGGTGTGCTCACTTTCTCTTTGTCCTTTTCTGCTTGAATGAAAGGTGGGTCTCCTGCTGCAAGAGGCAGGTGTGGGATGCTGAGTTCAGAGGAGAGGGGCCTGTAGGAAGAAACCCTGACTTAATTTCTCCTCTACCAATGACAACTGTTTCAAAACTTCCAGGTGTTTCCACCGTGTGAGGGCAGCCTTAGAATGCTCATGCTCATTTATGACTTTGGTACTCTCCCAAAGTTTCTTGAGGAATGCATATGGCAGAAAGGAAGTGGTAACTGTTTCTCTCTCATGCCAAACATGAACAAAATTTCATGAAACAAAACAAAATGACAGTTCCATAGTCCAAGGGCTTCCTCATTCTGAGTTTCAAAGGCTGGCTGCCAACACTGTAAGCCTAACAGTCTCAAGAATCTTTTAGCTTGGAAGATTTTAGCCAACCTAAATAATGTGTAGTAACAGAGAGACAGCCATGTTAGTCTGTATCCTAACAAAACAAAACAGCAGTCATGTAGCCCTTTAAAGACTAACAATATAATTTATTAGATGACGAGCTTTAATGGGACAGACCCACTTCTTCACATCTGGAGATAGTGCTGTACTGGAAATGACATGACAGCTTTATAACACAGATCTATATCTATAGATAGATAGATAAAAAACAAACCTGAAATAAAAACTGACAAATCAGATACATAGGACAGAACTGGGGGCAAAGGGTGGGGACAAGGGGAGAGAATTACTAACTGTAAGTGTCCTGCTGTGGTCACTGCCAGTTTCCTCTTGTCATAGAAGAATTACACTGGCAAGAGAAAAAAAGCATCAAATTGAACCTGATCTCTCAGTATAATCAAAAATCACTTGGGGAGATTTTTCAAAAGGCTCTAAGCTATTTAGAACAAATCACATTGATTTCCAATGTTGACATATGCTCCTAAGTCTCTTTGGCAGACTTCAATAACTTTGAGTATGAAGAAATTTGAGTAAATCATTATTCTAGCAGGACAAAATATATAAAAAGTAGTATAAATGAGTTGTTATAAATTATTGTTTGCAGTGTTCTTATAGTCATGTAGGTCCTAGGATATGAGAGGGACAAGGCTAGTGAGATAATATCTTTTACCGAACCATTTCCATTGCTTGAAGAGACAGAGAAAAGCTATACATTACTATATTCAGTGAACCTAAACCAGTTAACACAGTGTTTCATCCATTTTCTGTGTGAACTGACTATAGTGAGAGAGATCAATGCAGCTACAACACTGCTAACTGACTATACATCTGACTCTTGTATGACATTTTAGGTGGACACCCACGATCCCTTTGAGAAAGAAATTAGTTTTGGCATTCAGTGGATATTTTTAAATTGGCTTAATTGGAGCCTTAAATGTAAGGCAAAATGTATTCAATTTTAAGTTTGAACTCTGAACAAAGCTGTTTTGAGCTTGGTTAAGATAATTATTAGGGCAAAATGAAAACTGAGCCTGTGTGCACACTAGTATACACTGGGTATCACTGCTGATACAAAGAAGTGAGCACAATCTATTCTTTGAATGTAACTTTAGATTATGCTGCTTTGAAATTAATGAAATTAGTAGCACATTTTTAATAGTATCTCTCCATAGAAATATCGGTTTCATGGCTTCTCAGAATCTTTTAACATACACTAAATCCTTTCACTACAACATGTTTATCAATTTATTGTTCTGAAGATTTAGATGAAATATTTATAGTATGTATAGATTTCATTTTTTACACAAAAAAAAGTACTTTGTTCTGATCAAAGATGGTCAAGGATTAACATTAGCTGTTTGGTGGCTGAGGTCATGTTTACATTAGTCTAGTATAAATAATTGTGCAAGTGTTTTTCTTATCTGACCACACAAATAGTTGTACATTTTAGGGAATGTTTTAAAGGAAGCATATTTAAAAGAAATATTTATTTCCTTCCCCATGGCTAAATACTCCATTTTTTATATTTTTTAGATTAACTGTCTGAGTTCATTCTAATCAACTTCAAACATAAATGACTGAGTTTGCAAACTTCACCAAGTGGAAAGCATGGAAAATTGCAGTAAAAATCTCTAGTACACTTTCAGCAGTAAGAAAGCATAAAGATAATAAATTGCACAAATGTGTAATACACACTGCAGGATACTTTGTTTATTTATGCAGCTTAATAGTCCCTTGACAATTTTTATATATATATTACTTTTCCAATTAACCTATTGACCTCATGAAAAATATAAACAATGTATGTCTGTTACTAGTTAACCTTGCAATGGAACGTGGCTATTGATTTTTCTGTCTGAAGCTCTGAACAAAAAAGTTTCCAACTTAAAATGGGAAACAATTCTCTGACAGTAACTATGAAGCCTTTATCTGTGCTTCTCCTCTTATCGTAAATTGAGCATACATGGCATCAGTTTTACAAAACTTTGGTCTATTGTGGGGGAGAGAAGTTGTGTGGGTAATGGAGAGCTTATGTGAAAGAGCATTTAGGGGAATCAAGACACAATCTGAAAAAATGACACATTGTTTAAAGGTCACTGTGAACCTGAGCCACAGATCTCGTGATTTTGAGCCTGGAAGCAGCTCTGGAGCCATACTTCATGGTTTGGTTCTATCTGCATAGTCTCTTGAAGAATCATTGTTGGATGTTACACTTTGTTAATAATACATTGTTATTAACTCAGATTTTGAAAACTGATTTCCACATTTCTTCTGCAGGAAGGTAGAAGAAATATAGAAACTTTCGCTATTTTACTTGGTTAACCCCATGTTCGTTTTTAGCCTTCCCCCTAAGACTGACTAACTGATTTTTCTCATTTTTTCACCCGAGCTTCAGGAGGCTCCTGACACTGAAAAAGCCATCATGATAGACAAAGGCATGCCCCTGACCATTTTAATCATGTTCCTGAGATAATATTGTTCTTTAGGTGCTGATTCTATTGCTCTTCAGACCCCTTGTGACAGTGGACATGTGCTTTTCAGCAGGGATGCTCATTTCCAGAGATGAGTCTGCAGAGTGCTCTGGGTACTTGATCATGTTCATTATTGGAGTTGCCTATGAGATGATGCTGGGATTTATTTTGGGGACATCAGACAGTGGTAGGGGGTAGCAGTCCTATCCAACCAATGTTGTTTGTTTGTTTTTTTTTTTATGAATGAGATGTAACTCAGGCTACATTCCTATTCATAGGGAAGGCAAGAAATTTAAAGTCATTTGCTTAAATTTTCATTAAATTTGTATTTCAGGCACCAGTAAGACAAGTTTACAAATTTACATGGTGGTTGCTTCTTTTAGGTTGACTATAGACATTTTGTCTTTGGCATTAATAGGAGAGCTACAGATGAATTAAGAATATTAAAGTCACATGATGAAATATTAATTCCTACCTTTTACTATAAATTAATTGACTGTTTCAGAGGGATTTCCAGAACTCCATTGTGACAACCTTCTTTTATATCACTATCTGGTTTGGTAGCACTGTAAGGGGTTTCACAATTTAGCAAAGACATTCTCAGAATGTTTTAATGTGGATGGCAGTTTTATGAAGACACTGTGTCATGGATCGCTCCTCTTCCACCCATAATATTATAACAGCTCTATGGTGACTACATCAGTTACTTCCATACTTGTTCTTTATTTTCCTAATGTTCCTTTTTAACAATACAAACTATTTTAATGACCAAAACCAGAGAACAGGAACTAGCACCATGGGTCAGACATATAGGCTGTTTCTACACAGGCAAGATCTTCCGGAAGAATGGTGCCTTCTTCTGGAAGACCTAAGGAGCGTCTACTCATACAAGGTGCCCTTCCGGAAGAAATTTGGAAGAAGGTGCCCCCTTTTCTGGATTCTCTACTCTGCTTCAGAATCAGGAAGAGGGCCTTCTTATGGACGAATCTGCTGGAAGAAGGCATGTGTAGATGTTCCAGACCACTCTAGACACCCCTAGTGGGTCTTTATGGTCTCCAGGTCCTTGCAGCTTTTAAAGCTGCAAGGACCCAGAGACCTCATAGCAGGAAGCCTGAGAGTGAGACAGGTAGCGCATGCAGGGCTGCCTGCCACACTCCCCCCCGAGGCCACGCAGTGTCCAGCGAGTCCTGACCTGCAGAGATGGCCAGCAGGCCAGCACCCTGCTGTGCTCAGGGGAGCCCCAGGAATCCAGATGAGGGCAGCCAAGACCCCGACCGGGCTCCAAAACGGCAGGCCTCCTCCTGGACTGAGCCAGAGCTCCAGGACCTTCTGGGGCTCTGGTGCGATGAGGAGGTCCTCCGGGACACCAGCAGGCACTGGAGGAATGTCCCAGCTTTTGTCTGCCTTGCCCAGGGCCTGGCTGTTCATGGCCACCCCTGCCAGACACCAGAACAAGTGAGGTGTAAGGTGAAGGAGCTGTGGCAGGGGTACATTTGGGCTTGGGACAGCGCCTGCAGATCTGGCCATGCCCCTGCCAGCTGCACCTTGTACCGGGAGATTCGCGACCTCCTGGCTGCAGATGACGCCTCCCCACCCCATGCCACCATGGACACAGCCACACCCAAGCCCCCTGCTGCACTGGAGAAGGAGGAGGAGGAGAAGGAGGAGGAGGAGGGACACGCCATTGTGGACATCCCATCTGAAGGGGAGTCCACAGATGGGTCCCTTTTCATCGCAGTGCCCTCCACCACCAGGAGCCAGGCCCCCTCCAGTCGGGCATCACCCGACATATACCAGGCCACCTTGGGTAAGTGCGCACAGTGGCAAAGCACAATGGGGGGAGGGGAACACCTGGGCCCCAGCCCTGGGCTCTGAAGCCCTAAAGTTCATCCCCAGTCAGGGCCCAGGGCACACCCCTGCCTCCAGGCAGCACCTGGCTCACTCTTCCATGGACCACCCCCCAAGCGTGCTGAGGTGTCACATGGGCAGCATAGCTGCATCTGGAATCCCCCACAGCTGACCCCGCCCCCAAGCCCACAAGCCCATTGCCAGGGGTGGGACACCATGGATAGTGCCCCGGCCCCGGCATCATGCCCCAGGGGCTGATGCAGCGAGTGCACACAAGCTCACACAGTGGCCTCTCCTGTCACATGCCCATCCCGTGGGTCCATGGAGGGGGTAACCAGCCCGGAAGACTGGGGCCATGCCACCCAGGTCCAGATGTGGTGCTGACTCCCCCTCTACCCCCACCTTCTCTCTCTTAACAGTGGCACCATCTGAGGGCCGGGACAGCTAGATGAGGAGCCTGGGGCCTGCCAGCCCCATCCAGGCCAGAGGACCTAGCAGCCCACCAGCTGGGCCTCCACCAGCCACCACTGTGTGGCAGCCATGGGTGTGCTGGACCTGACGCAGCCACTGCGAGGATGGGGTCACGGCCTACAGCATGGCCCTCCACCACCAGAACACCCTTGCTGAAAGGCAGCTTGCCCTCAATGAGGCCGAGGTGCAGTAGAGGTGGGACACGGGGGGAGGTGATGAGGATGCTCCGCACTGTATATGGTGCCCTAGCAGACCAGTCCCCCCAGCTGTTGCCCCTGCATTCGCCCCCACAGACCCCTCAGCTTCTCCTATCCCCCCAGCACATGACCCTGAGGTCTTAGCTACCCTACTGCCCCCAGGCCTGCCCGACGCTGCACTGAGGGACCTCTCAGAATGATTTGTGGCCATGGTGGGACCCATGGAAGGTCCCCCGAGCCATGACCCACCCCCGTCCAGCCCCGCCACTGAGGCTGATCCAGGTGCTGACCAGCCCTACCTGCCAATGCTTCCAGCCCCATCAGTGCCCCACAGGGGACTGCACACCTGGGGTGGGAGGGGCACCTGTGGGCTCCGGGGCTCTCAGCCTTCCACCCCATCCCTTGATTAGGGCCCCCAACATTCCTGCCCCAGTCCCTGTCCAAGTATAAGTGCCCCTGCCTCCTTACCCCCATGTATATAGTTCGCTCCTTATGAGGTTTTGGTTGTTATTTTTATTATTCCCTGTTTACTATTTATGTTGGTCACTGCTGTTAAAGGTTGAGGGTTAAATACATGTTTACATTTTGCACCCCTGTGTCCCTGATTACTGTGGAGGAGGGTGGGGGGTTGGGTGTGTGTGCATGGGGGGGTGTAGGAGGGACCTGTGGGGAGGAGTGTGGGGGTTAGTAGTCCCCTCAGCTGAATGCCCCACAAAGAGCCTCCTAGATTGGGAGCCCATCGCGGTCGAGCCACATGTCAGGGGCTACAGTGGGCTGCTGGTATCAGGGGGCCAGTTCCTCCATTAATCCCTGGGGCAGGGTCCCCCCGTGTGCCTTGATGAGGTTGTGGAGCACTCAGCAGGCAGCCATGACCTATGGGATGTTCTCCACCCCCACATCGAGGCACAGAAGACACCTGAACTGTGCCTTCAGACAGCCGAAAGCGCACTCAATGGGATACCAGGCCCATGTGAGCTGGGTGTTAAACAGCTCCTGGGAGGGTGTGAGGTGGCCCATGTATGGGCTCATCAACCAGGGCTGGAGTGGGTAGGCCGGGTCACCCACGAGGCAGAGAGGCATCACCATGTCCCTGATGGCATGTTCCCACCTGGGTACAAATGTCCTGGCCTCCAGCCTGTGGAACAGAGTGGAAGTCCACAGGATCCATGCATCCGTGCCCAGCCAGCTGACATAAATGTCTGTGAACATCCCATGGGTGTCCACCACCGCCTGGAGCATGATGGAGTGGTACCGCTTGTGGTTGATGTATCTTCGCCCAATGTGGTCTGGGGCCCTCATGGGAAATATGAGTCCCATCGATTGCCCTGAAGCACTGGGGGAACCCCAGAGTAGTGAAGCCCTCGACGACTGCATCCAGGTCCCTGATGCACACCAGCCACCACACCAGCATATAGCTGATGGCCTTCATGACCCGCAGGGTATTGGGAATGGGTGTACTTGTGGGCGAATGCAGAGGGGTCCCTGCCCACTTCCCTCTTCCCCTTCCATACCCTCCCTCCCTACCAGGCCCCCCCTGCTGGGGGACCCCTCCAGCAGCAGCCATGCGGTATCCCCTCTGGGCTAGGCCTGCCCGCCCCTGGCCCTGCCCCCTCTGGATTGGAGCCTGGGGTCTACTGAGCCCACAGGCCCCCTCATACCCACCGATGGGGCAGGGTCTGGGGCTGGGCTTACCTGGAGGATGATGGCCCTGACGATGGATGTGCTCACCCCACATTGCTGCTCAGTGGATCGGTAGCTCTCGGGGGTGGTCAATTTCCATATGGTGATGGCCACATGCTTCTCCTGGGAGAGGGCCAGCTTCATCCAGGTGTCTTGGTGTCGTAGCATGGGGGCAAGCCAGCTGCAGATCTTGAGGAAGGTCTCTTTCTTCATCCACAGGTTCTGCAGCCAGCGGTCATTGTCCCACTCCCCCATGACAACTCTGTCCCACCAGTTCATGCTGGTGGTGTGGAGCCAGATGCACTGGGCCAGCCAGAGGGGGCCCAGCAGGGGCAGTGGGGGTTCAGGACCCACGAGCCTGGGCCTCTGTGTCCACAGGAGGCTGAGGAGGGTGGCCAGGAGGATGGCTAGCCTGTGGGTGAGGGCAAACCTGCTATCCTGAGGCTGCTGGGGGTCCATGCCTTCTGGCTGGTGGGCTCTGGACAGGGACCTGGGTCTGGCTTGCTGGGAACAGACATGGCTGGCCTCAGCAGCGTTTGCAAGGAGGGACTGTTTTGCGACCCCATCCACATTGTTTCCTGCCCTGTTCTTCTGGAAGAGCACCAGTGCATGTGGAGATGTGCTCTTCCGGAAGAAGGCGTGGCTCTTTCGGGGTCCTGTTTGATGTGTAGATGCAGTCGTCTGGACGAGGATCTTCTGGAAGATCCTCTTCCGGAAAAAGTTCCATGTGTAGAAATGGCCATAGTCTGCATCTACACTAGCAAGTTCTTTCAGAAGATTTTTCAAAAGAAGGAGGTTCTTTCAAAAGATCCCACAAACCGTCTACACACAAAAGGAGTGGTTTTGAAAGTAAATTGGAAGAATGTGGTGCTCCTTTTGAACTAGGTCTTCCTTTCCCATTTCAGGAAAAGCACCCCCCCTTTCAAAACATTCTTTTGTAAGAAAATCTGTAGAAGCTCTGCATGGACCCTCTTTCAAAAGAGCAGTCCTCATTTTCAACCCCTCGCCCATTCTTTCAAAAGAGCAGGGGCTGTGTGGATGCTGTCTTTCAAAAGAGCAGATCACTCTTTTAATCTGCTTTTTTGTGTGTGGATGTACTCATTTGAAAGAAGTCCTTTCAGAAGACATCTTCCAGCAGTGCTTCTTTCGAAAGATCTCTGTAGTGTAGACAGAGACATAAAGTATTCAGTGTCTGAAAAAGTTGCACTGATACCCATCGGGATCTTCAGAGAGACCCTAGAGTTGAGTGCATAATTCGCAAAGAAATTAATGTGACCAGTGAGTTCTGTGCAGGCAGGAAGAGCTTCATAAGCCACCTCTTTTTTCTTGAAGTTGTATCATGAGAATTAAGGGGTGCTCTGCAGAAACAGTGCCACTCTTTGCTTACATGTTTGGCAATCCTCAAAAATAATCTAACGCACCCAGCTCAAGTCTTGGGGTTTTTTTTTCTTTGTTTGTTTATTTGTTGTTTCAGTTTGAAGGATAAGCATGTATTCAGCATCTCTTTGGTCAAGACTGGAATGGAGGAAATGGATCTGATTATCGCCTACTTCAGGGAAGCTTTGTGCAAAACTATCCAAATGCCTGCTTAGTTGTGCTCAGGAGAACTCTTCTTGTGTAAGGAGATTCTTGCATGCTCCTACACGACTCCCCTCCTTCTACCTAAATCAGGAAGTACGACTGCTAGAAAGGGGATGTGAACAGAACATCCCTTTGGCGATCCCTCACTACTTCATTGGGCACAAAACCATTATCAAAACATGGCGCCTTAAAGTCCATGGCTATGTCTGTGCCAGAGAGTTTTGTCGAGAAAACCGGTGTTTTGTCAACAAAACTGGGAGAACATCTACATTACAAATATGTTATATCGACAGGAAATCAACAGGATGTGACACATCTGTCAGCAGCATTCTGCCATTCCCGCAGGAAGCAGAATGCCTTTCATGAAAGAATCGGTCAACAGAAAGCCAGTGTAGGCACTCCGGGTGGGGCCTGGCATTCTGTGGCCCTTAGAATGGCCTGGAGACCTAAGATGATGCTTAATGACTCCAGGATCAGACAGTGCAAAGGTAATGCAGTTGCACCAAGTGGCAATGATGGTCCAGAAAAGTGTGAGGAGTAAGGAAGTATGGTTTTAGTGCCCAATTTAGCACAAGCCTTCTGCATAGCTTCGGCTAAGACGTGTGTTAACCTCCTCCTGGTTCACTTTCCTAGCAGTAAAATGAGGGTAACAATAATTACCTACATTGCAGCGATGGTGTGAAACTAAATTCAACAATCATTGTTAAATGTTTCAGTATCCTTCAGTAGCAGAGAATTACATAAACACCACAGTTGATATTAATCCTGCTCCTTTTCAAAACTGTTTTAGAATACAAAGAAATCCTCTAGTCTGTCTATGTGGCTTTTCAGTTTGCTTTCTGGGATGTTTATTTTAAACATGCCAGAGGTTCTCTCTACCATGCCTTTTGTATATACTTTTTGAACAGACTAGATACAGAAAAAGACCCACACAAAAGAAAAGAACAATGTTTAAGAAAACAGAACTTCCAGTCTTGTTTTGATAAAAATTCACTACCCTCTGCCCAGGTCATACTATGATAAGGGTAAACAATTTGAGCTGCCAGACCAGCAGTTGTGGTTCATTAACTGATTTTTCTTGACTCATCTGATGAAGATTTGTATTCAGCTACTAGTCAATTTAAAAATCTAAAACTAAATTGTCTATGAAAGAGAGAGAGACGTGGCTAAGGTAAAAATCATCAGTAAGAGGAGGAAATGAAGTTTGTCCACCATCAACATAAACCAACATTTAAAAACAATCATTTCTGAAATCAGAGCACAAGAAGGCTGTCCAAGCTTCCCTCCTGTCAACTGTGACTGAGTGATTAAATACAACATAGATTGGAGAAATATCACTAGATTTAAAAATTCCCATTACAGAGAAACATGTAATTATTGCTATTTTATAGATTTATTTTACACATCAACTATATGAGATGCTCATCTGACTCAACACTCTGGTTAAATTTTCTCAAAGGCAAATTAAATTTTTAAGGAAGGTTGATGCTGTTGACATATACGGTGGACTTCAAATTTAATGTTGGCAAATTTTATCATGGATTTCCAAGATGTGAACAGAATGCATTCCTTAGCTAGAAGGTGTTATTTAAAACATACCCTAATTTCCTTCATTTGCCTTTGAATATTCCTCTAAACCTAATTTTAATTATAGCTGTAGAATAGCTCTCAGAGCACCATGGGTATAATTGTCAGAGGAACTTTAATACTTGTACATTAATAAATATTACTATTAATGCAGTATGGATTTTACAGGAAATTTTTACTAGGCGAATGCCTTGTAATTACATTTGGCTCTATCTTTACAAAAATCAATTTTTGGATTTTTTATTAAAATTCCTTCACATAACTCAAAAAACTGGTAGAGAATGCAAAACAAGCTTGCTAGTGGAGTAATGCTGTGAAGTAATAGCAAGCACAACTTACTCACAAAGGCCAAGACTGTACTGTATCTGAACAGACTACGCTGAGGGCTATTCAGATATTTGGAACTATACTAACCTCCTACCCAAGAGAACAGCCAAAGGGATTCTTCCTTAAAGGGAGGGGGGCAGGAAGATTCAAATTTCCTCCTGAAGCATCTGAGCAGGTGGCAGCAATACACCCACAACTACATCTTGTAAAGGGCAAGGCTCCCTTAACTTATGCAAACCAACTAGCTTTTCTGTTGAAGAATTGTCAGACAGTGGTGCTGGGGCACTGCCTTCCCCCTGTCCCTCTAATGCCCCTTTGCTCCTGGCAAGTTTGGGAAAGAGCTTAGACTTAGACCTCAGAGGAGCTAATGAAAACTGCAAACACATCTCAAGAGTTCACTGATTTATGAGAAAAAGCTACAGCAAGCTAAAGGTGGGAAATACTGCTGGTGTCCAATACTGCAGTGATTTCCACATATCACAGTGGCTGCCCCTACACTAGCAAGCCCTTTTGAAAGTGAAACTGAAAGGAGGGCCCTTTTTGAAAGAACCCGCTATGCGTTCACATGCTCAAAGCGCTCTTTGGAAATTATTTTTGAAAGATCACGGCACAGCTTTCAAAATCACTCTTCTCCTACTGTCTCAGGAAAAGCCCTTCCTTTTGAAACCCTCTCTCAAAAGAGGGCCAGCGTAGATGCTCCACAGACCGCTCTTTCAAAAGAGCAGTCCTCCATGGCACTAGCAAGCTGGCATGCAAAGACACTCTTGCCAGCACAGGAAGGGTTCTATGGCCAGTGCTGCCAGCAACATTTAAAGACGCACCATCCCAGAAGTCTCAAACAGGAAGCTGAGAGTGTGCTGGCTGCAGGCACCACACAAGCCTGCAGCAACATGGCCTCAGAGTGAGGGAAGAGGCCAGCAAGGCACCCCAACAACCCAATGACAAAATCCCAAGACTCCCATGGCCCCCAGGGGCACTCTCTGACCTGCTCGAGGAGTCCCGTGAGGGCAGCGAGGGCAAAATAAATGAGGAAGAGATAAAAGATCTGTTGGGGCAGTGGGGGAAGGAGGAGGTATTCCTCCACACCACAGACCAGCACCAGAATGCCACAGTCTTTGTCCAGCTGTCAGCCAGCCTGAAGACCCAGGGAAGACCTCCCAACGGGGAGGTCCCAGTCCTTTTCACTTCCTGCTTATTCACATTTGAGAGGCATGGCCATTTTGAAGTTTTTCCTAAATGTAGAAACGACCTTAGAGTTATGTGACTCTTCCTCAGAGAGTACTATTTGGTCAGCTTTTTGCAATCATATTTCCTCCATCTACTTCTGCTTTCATGCTAGTGCCCACTGAATGATACATGATGCTGAAAGAAATCACCACAGTTAAAAGGCAGCTTCTGGGAAATGAACATTAACACAACATGTAGATTAATAGAAACAGCAGTATCCTCCCAGGGTTATCACAAAGCAGGTTTTGCTATGGTATAGTATAATAGGGACAAATGGCTCGTGAGTTTGATGTAGAACCTGTATTTTCAGTTATTTGCTCAAGCAGACAGGATATGTGTTGCGTATAGAGCAATCAACAGTGAAATGGATACAAAAGACAACTGAACAGAATTATCAGCTGACCTGCTGGATGGACTTGTGACATTAAAGTATTCTGAAGAAAAAACTCCACATGAGAGGCTGAACTTTATCATAGAAAACAAATTGCATGTAGTATGTCCCAATCTTTACATAGCCTATCATGTGTACTTGATAATTCCTGTTACTGCAGCTACAGATGAATGCTTTTTTTCCAACCTAAAGCTCATAAAGACAGACATTCACCATTTCAAATGCCACAGGAGACATATTGTCTATTGAAAATCAAGTTGGGAAGCAGTTGGACTCTGAAGAACTGATCAATACATCTGCAGCCATAGAAATAAAGACTTTGGTGTTGTAATTCTACCTGAATGCGGTGTGAACTATTTTTTCATTTAAAGAACTTTTCATTTGCTTCTTCCAGGTCAGAGCCTGATTTAACTTATCAATTTTATGTAACTGGTAACCTGCACTGGAGTCTGCAATATCCAAGGTAGTGTTTTCTTCTGTGGATATATACATTCAGCTAATACTATCACCATCCAGGATTTGAAGAACTTAAAGATTTCTGCACTTTAGTGCAGCTACTCTTATACCTATGGGAGGATGTGAAATGTTGCACACCATGACCCTGCATATTCAGTCCCTTGTCGCTGCTCCTCACAGACTCAGGGACACTCCAGGCTAGAGTTTTTTATTCATATCCATTTCCCACCTCTAGTTTCCTACTATATACAGGTTATTTACAGTGGATTAACCTAACAGAGGCCTGGTCAGAAGCAGAGTAGTAGGCTCCTACCACTTCCAGAGCTAAGCCTTTCCTTCTGATCTTCTAGCCCCCTGTCACTTGCTTCTTCCCAGCCTTATAGCTTCTGACTAATTGGGCTGGCAGGTGCTGTCAGAGATCTGGGAAACCAAGGCACCAGCCCCAGTTCATTTCCCCTGATTGGGCCTGTAGTGGCAGGAACTGATTAAGGCATTTCCAGCAGCATCCTGTCACAGAGGTATGCTCCTGTTGGTGTGTGGAATACATTTCCCAGCGAGATGGTAGCTAGGTGGACAGAAGAATCCTTTCATTCACGTAGCTCTGTCTACACAGAGACTTAAATTGACTTAACTATGTTACTTAGGGTTGTGGATTTTTCACGCCCAACTGATGTAGTAAAGCTAAGTCAGAAAATTGTCAGATCCAGGCCTGAGTGAGGCTAAGCAAGAGGTATAATCCTCAACACTGAATGGATGGTAGAACACCCTTTCTTACGCACTTCTTTATATTTTAGAATGTAATATTAGTAAAAGACAATGGAGGGTCAGAAAATGGGCTTTTTTGGAGAGATATGGTTAGAAACACCGTGGCATGCTTAGTTAGGCATTCCCTTAGATACTCAGCTCAAGGGCCTTGGCCGCCAGGTATCTGTACTCTCTTTAATGCAAAATCAGATTCTTCTTTACTTGCAGCCCTGCTCACTGCATTTTAATTGTACATATATAAACCCTGACTTGTGCAGTGTCACACAGTACAAAAGAGCATTTAAGCTGAAATTGAAAGCTGTTCATATAAATTTAAAGTATATACAGTGCACAACAATAACACAAGATATAAATTTACCACTCTGTTTATAAAGTCTTAAGTATTACAATGGACGTTTGATTATATTTGAATTATTAATATATAAAACTGACATGGA
The DNA here is from genome assembly GCF_033958435.1 of Carettochelys insculpta. Classification (NCBI taxonomy): domain Eukaryota; kingdom Metazoa; phylum Chordata; order Testudines; family Carettochelyidae; genus Carettochelys; species Carettochelys insculpta. Next base: position 56,451,183 of record NC_134140.1, read on the forward strand.
TAAAATGGGAGGAGATTACTAGTCACATGGTTTTACAGAACCAACACCAGGAGATGTTTTGTTGTAAGCCTCATTGAATCTCTAAAGTTCATGTTGAGATTTGGGAAGGAGTAGACTTGGCCTGATAATTCCAGGTTTTTGCTGTCTCTAGCACTGTATCTTTAGGTTTTAGCAATATGCACTCTTTGTGTAAACCATAGTAATTCTATTCATAAGTATCTCAGTTCACCCTTGCCAGCGGAATATTTTGTGTTGACTTTAATCTTTCTTAAGGTCATATTCATTTTTCAAAGGGAAAAAAGAATACACTTGCCCTGTATGTACAAAGAAACAAGTTGGAAAAAAAATGAATCTCCCTAAGGCATAATTTTAATTTTCAGATGCTGAGATAGCCAGACAATGATTACAGTTTATATTAAGGAAAACATCCCATAGAAAAATTTGAACTATGAAAGGAATGAGGCTTTTCTGAAGGACTTCTCCAATGTGAGGGACGCATTAGTAGGGTGGAGAGAAATCACAAAGGATGACTGATTTGAAAGCAATGCTGTCTCCATGGGATCCTCCAAGGATATAGAGCAGAGCAAGATTGATTGTCACTCACTGGTATAATTAGGCTAGGCAGAGAGGTATCGCTTAAAGGTGGAAGAAAGAGATCTTAACCAGAAAGCAATTGAGAGAGAACTCTAGTCACACAACAAGTTCAATTTTTCACTTATACGACTCATATCCCTAATTAATGCCAATTAGACTCGAATTCAATGCTATATAGCAACTCATTTTCTTTACTGGAAAAAAGAACTCAACAAAAGTGCAGAGAAGAACATTCCAACTACTCATGAATATTACACTTTAAACTATTGGCTTGAAATATCAACTTTTATTTCAGTGCATCAGCATTTCTTGCACCAAAGGGCTATTTTCAAAAATACTGCATGAGTTTAGCTCTCCAACCACATTCGCTCAGGTCTTATGAAAAGAATGTTTCATTTATGCATTGAACATTAAGGCTTCTTTGCACATTGAGAAATATTTTCATGGTGGCTTCATGTAAAGAAGCCCTTAATGTCACCAGTATTCTGAGAATTTCACTATGCCTTCCATTAAACCCATTTATCCAAATTCCTCACCCTGAACTTCAGGTAAGATGAGATCAAACCCTATACCACAATAGATCCTTTGGTGCAGAGTTCAGATACACTGCTGTACCCTGGCTGGGTTCCATGCCCATGGAGAAATATTGGAATCCATCTACCCATCTCATTCCCCTCCTAGACATAGAATCCCAGACTAAGATATTTGGAAGTGGGATCACTAGGAAGTAAAGACAGGGAGAGACCAGGGCATCATTTCAGATTTTGATAGGAGGCCAGTGGGGCTGACACCCATGCCACTATAACTGTCCACAGGCAGAGTCAAACCTGGGACCTCAGTACAGGCACCTTTACAGTTTAAGCTGTAGGTCAGTTGGCTCTCAGCTGTAGAGGACACTCATTCTTTCTCTATGTAGTGGTCTAGGTGCCACTACATGAGACAATGAACCACACATAGGTGTGTAGGTTACACCAGGCTCCACGCCCCCAGAAGGTGGGAGGGATGAGGGCAGCTGCCAGAGGTGCTGAAAGGTGCAGTGTTGCTCCAGGCCCTTTGAACTGTTCTGTGTGACAGTTCAAAAGGTTCAGGAGATTCTAGCCACCCTTGAAGGGCTGGGCTGGGGCCAATTTCCCCTCTTGACACCACCTGGTCATGTGTGTATATGTGCATTTGTGGCTGGGCTCCCCGCTTGCCTAGCGTGTGAATGTGTGTGTAATGTGGGTAAGCTCCTACCTTTCCTGTGGATTTGTGTGTGTGTCAGGGCTACCCCCTTCCCTTCCATTGTGTGTGTGTGTGTGTGTGTGGCTGGGCTGGGGCTCTCCTCCTTCCCTCTTGGCTATGTATTCATGGCTTGGCTCCCCATTTCCCTCTGTGTGTGTGTGTGTGCGTGTGTGTGTGTGTGCGCATTCCTGCCTGCTAGAAAAACACCTCTGTTAGTAACCGATGGGTGTGGTATCATGGTGGCACACAACTGAACAAGCGCATATGAACTCAGTACTGGTACTGTGGACAAAACTCATTCCGCTCATGGATGAAAAATCTTGGATGAAACAGTGCCCCACACCCCTATCCCTGCCTCCTGACCCTCCACACCTCATCCCTTTGTCCTGAAACACCACCTGCCCCCCACACTCCACCAAACACATAAATTGCTTACAGGCACTGTTTTATCATAGAATCATAGAATAGTAGGACTGGAAGGGACCTCGAGAGGCCATTCGAGTCCAGCCCCCTGCCCTCATGGCAGGACCAAACATTTTCTAGACCATCCCTGAAAGCCATCTATCTAACCTCTTCTTAAATAGCTCCAGGGATGGAGACTCTACCACCTCCCCTGGCAATTTGTTCCAGTGTTTGATCACCCTGACCGTTAGGAACTTTTTCCTAATGTCCAACCTGAACCTCCCCTGGTGCAATTTCAGTCCATTACCTCTTGTTTTATCCTCAGAGGCAAGGAAGAACAAGTTCCCTCCCTCTGCCTTATGACACCCTTTTAAATACCTGAAAACTGCTATCATGTCCCCCCTCAATCTTCTCTTTTCCAAACTAAACAAGCCCAATTCTTTCAGCCTTTCTTCATAGGTCATGTTCTCTAGATCTTTGATCATTCTCGTTGCTCTCCTCTGGACCCTCTCCAATTTCTCCACATCCTTCCTGAACTGCGGTGCCTAGAACTGGACACAATACTCCAGCTGAGGCCTAACCAGCACAGAGTAGAGCGGGGGAATGACTTCTTGTGTCTTGTTCACGACACACCTTTTAATGCATCCTAGAATCATATTTGCCTTTTTCGCAACAGCATCACACTGTTGACTCATATTTAGCTTGTGGTGCACTATAACCCCCAGATCCCTTTCTGCTGTACTCATTCCTAGGCAGTCCTTTCCCATTCTGTATGTGTGACACTGATTGTTCCTTCCTAAGTGGAGCACTTTGCATTTGTCCTTATTAAACTTCATCCTGTTTACCTCAGCCCATTTCTCCAGTTTATCCAGATCCTTTTGAATTATGACCCTATCCTCCAAAGAAGTTGCAACCCCTCCCAGCTTGGTATCATCTGCAAACTTAATAAGTGTACTTTCTATGTCAATATCTAAATCGTTAATGAAGATATTGAACAGAACCGGTCCTAAAACAGACCCCTGCGGAACCCCACTAGTTATACTTTTCCAGCCGGATTGAAAACCATTAATAACTACTCTCTGGGTCCGGTTATTCAGCCAGTTGTTCACCCACCTTATAGTAGCCCCATCTAAGTTGTATTTGCATAGTTTATTGATAAGTATATTATGTGAGACCATGTCAAATGCTTTACTGAAGTCTAGGTATACCACATCCACTGCTTCTCCGTTACCCACAAGACTCGTTATTCTATCAAAGAAAGCTATTAGATTGGTTTGACATGATCTGTTTTTAACAAAGCCATGCTGGCTGTTCCCTAGCACCTTACAACCTTCCAAGTGTTTGCAGATGATTTTATTATTTACTTGCTCTGTTATCTTTCCCGGCACAGAGGTTAAACTGACCAGCTGACTGAGGGCACTGCTTCTGTGATGTAGGAGACACCACTACAATGCCCCTTCTTTTTATTTTCAACCAGTGAAGATCAGCATTGTTAGCAGTGGGATGTCTTTTTGCAGACAGGCCCTCATCTGTTCTAATGGAAAGGAGTATACAAATCCAGAATACCATGGAAGTACAGCCCATTCTCACTAAAGGCTTTGAAGTCAGAATATCATATATATTTTGAATTTGCTGCCAGGGGTTGCCCTTCCATACTAATTGTGACTAATGTTAGGAATAAGGGGATTTCAAAGTTGCCAGGATCCTTTCGAAAAGGAGCCCTATCTGGACGAGCTGCGTGCCGGTAAGCCACATCAATTTCGAAGTGCCGCAGCTGCCGGCATTCTAATGAGGCGCTGAATATGTATTTCAGTGCTTCATTAGTAAACCTTGAAATGGCCATTTGCATGGCCATTTCGAAGTTTTGGGCTAGTGTAGACATAGCCATAGAGTATTTGATATGTACTTCCACAGCTAAAGTTTATTATGGATGCAACTTTGCTTACTTTGAATGTGTGTGATATTCAGTGATCAGACTTCTATTACTGAAGTTTAGCAGCTAGTAACTCAAAAGTATTGCTCAATATCAAGAACTAGGCTTTAAACTGTTACTGGTTTGTCAATGTCCTTAACATCACTGGAGGGAATGAAGCATTTGCAACCATATATACCAGTATTTGTCTTCTTTGACTTCTTGTCCCTCCTGAGATCCCTATTTAGGACTGGAAGGACATGCAGGGTGGTTAAAGACACAGCCTTGTGAACAGAAACAGATTAAACTTCAGAACTAAGAGGTCATTATAAATAAACGTTTTTATTTCCCTTGTGGTACTAAGTTGTAAATAAATCTAAATGAAGCAGCTGTGTTTTCATTAGCCTTGAGCTAAAAAGGATTAATAGGTTGAAAGTTTAAGGCCAAAAGGGACCATTGGATCATCTAGTTTCACCTCATGTATATCACAGGCCATTACTTTTTTACCCAGCTACCCTTATGTTGGGCTAACAACTTGTCTCACAACCCTTGTAGAACTCCCCAATTGGACACTCTGCCATGTTTGGGTTCTACCTGATTGAGTCCGTGCGCTCATAGGCTTCCCTTGGTTTGAGTAGGCTGTGGCAGCCACTGTTCCTTTCCTTGGGCTCTATAGAACACTCTCTGGACACAGACTTACTGCCACCTCCTCAGAACAAAGATACCCTGAAGTTCAGCTGCTCTAGGTCCCCAGAACCAATGTTGAACCCCTTAGGCTCCCAAGTAGCTTTAGATCCCCCTTTCCCAGAGCCCAAAACTTGACTGTACTCTGGGACTGTAGTTCATTCGTTCAGGGACGTGTGAAGGTGAAAACAAACAGATGCACAGTCTTTGTAAAAGGATCCAAAATCCAATCACTCTTCGCTGCAGCTAGCACGAGAAATACACCTAGAGAAAAAAACCAAGACAATTGTGTAGTTTCTCTGCTTCAATGACTTTTTGGGGACTTAGGTCTAAGTTGTCTATGGAGGGTTAGATTCCCACTCCTTCACATGGCTTCACGTAAAAGTTATGGAATTTCTCTCGCTCCGCCATAAAGACAGTTATTTTTATTCCACAGCAGGTCCTGTAATCTGCTATAAATAGCATGCCCAACTCTCCCACCCAAACTTCCTGTGTCAGTGTGTCCCTGAGTTCCTCTGAGCCTCTCTTACTCTGTGACTTTTAATACCCAGTGTTACAGCTGGTCCCTTTGTTTTCCTGTGCTGAGATATTCCACACACCAAATTTCAGTTCCTTCAGACAAATTTGGTCAGACTGATTTCCCTAGTCTTCAAATATTCCGGTGTACTCCCTCTTGAATAAGAACCAAGCAAGTGTAATAACCTTCATTATTTGCCTAGTCTGAGAGATATGTGACAGACACCAGGCAGCAAGTGATAGATGCCATAGACACTGCAGTATTCACTGGCACAGCAATTTCATAACATCACTCAGAATTCATAACTTGTACATAATTTCCTCAAATCATTACACATCTGTTTGACTACGGAGCATATCATCTTGAAAGACATTCAGTCTTGAACTGAAGACCTCAAGCAAAGACTCCATCACTTTCCTTGGTAGAATGTCCCAATGATTAACCACCTGAGCAGGTCAGGAGTTTTCTGATAAAATATGTTTTCATTTAAAAATACCAATTTACCAAAACTAATATTATTCATAGGAAAGGATTAGTTCTGAGGAATTCTCTATTTTTTTTAAAGAACGGTTTCAAAATAGCCCTTGTCCAGTTTTGTTATTTTCAAAATGGACTTTTTTCAATTTTTGGTTTGAAACCACATTTTGTTCAAATAGTTAATTAATTTATTTTCAAATATCTCCTTCAAAAGGTCAAAAAGGAAATCAAACATTTCAAACTCATGAAAATAATTTTTTTTTATTGACCGATCCATTTTTTTTCAGATTATTAGCTCATCTTGAAAATTTTTACCCCAATTTAGGATGGAAAATTTTTTTGAAATTTCAGATTTTCACATGATGGAAATGTTTCTTGCCCAGTTCTCTTAACCATTACCTTAAGAAATCACATCTTATTTCCAATTTATCGAATATTAGCTTATGACCATGGGATCTTGCTGTGCCTTTTTCTATTAGTGTAGAAAGTTGATGGGTAGCCAGTATTTTCTCCCCTGATGGTACTTTTACAGTTATCAAGTTGCATCTTAATCTTCTTGATAATTTTGGCAGAAGGCAATAAGTCTTTCATTGTAAGCTATGTACCTCGGTCCTCAAATCACTTTCAATATTCTATTCAAAATGCAGCATTTGTTCTCGCCAATGTTAAATACAGAGGTAAGAATCACTTCCTAATTCCTAACTCCTCTCTTTATACATCCAGCACTTGCATTAGCCTTTTTTACCACAGCAACAAACTTGGATCTTGTGTTGAGTTGCTTGTCCAATATGAGCTGTAAATCCTTTTCAGAGACATTGGTTTCCATAATACAGTCTCTCAATCTACACATATAGCCCATATTCCTTGTTTCTAGTGGTATAACATTGCATTGGCTGTGTTAAAATGCTGTCTGAACGCACCCAATTTTTAGCAAGTGAACCAGAGCATTTTGTACAAATACTCTGCCATCATTATTTATCTTGCCCCTCCCCCACATCTTTATGTCACACACAATATTTTAGCAGCAGTAATTTTATATTTACTAGCAAATCATGACAGAAGAGTTAAAAGCACTGGGGCTAGTCTAGTACCATTCCCAGCAGAACCCGAGTCAAAACCTGCCATTACATAAAAATTCTCCATTGACAAGTAGTGTTTTGAGAGCTGTTAATTAATCTGTTCTTAATCCATTTAGCTTTTAGTTGATGCTATTCCATAAGGATAATTTTAATGAGAAAATAATATGATTTTAAGTCAAATGAACTGAAAAAGACTTTATCATCCTCTTGTGATACATCCTGCTGCTACTTTCCAGATGCAGAACAAAATTATTTATTGAACACTTCTGAGTTTTTGCATGAGTACTCATAAATTAATCACCTTCTCTGGTAACAGGTCTATACCATTTCAAGGTTTCCATTTGTTTCCAAATGCACTTAAAGGTCTTCCTATTGTCCTGAGCTTTGCCAGAGAGGGATGTTTTTCCCTAATGTCTTTAGCTTGCCTTTTCAGTTTTCAATGCTTTATTACTTCTTGTTTATATTGATTACCTTCTTTTTTTCCCATTTTTGTCCATTAATTATATACAATTTTCCTTATTATAAATTCTGGCACTTCATCTTTATCCAGTCCAGCTTTCAGCCAACTTTTTCCCATTTCTTGTATATAGAATCATATCTGTTTGGCCATTTAATAAATTCTTCTGAAAGAATGCTCAAATGAGTAAAAAAATTATTAAAAACATGTTAGCATTTTGTATATATTGATCACTACTTCCAACATTAAATCAGATGCTGAGGGACAAATAATTTTCAGTTTCATTAAGTTATAGAAAGCAGACACTATTTTTATAAAATCCTCCCAGTACAGTATGACTCAATTATATAGATATTTTCAAGTGAGCCAGTTGTAAATCTGCACTTTCCTCACTCTAAACAGAGAGAGGCAATAGTATTATTATACTATTATTATACTCTGTGTAATACTATAATTTTATAAATCTATTATGCTGGGTATCAGTATTTCTTGAGAAAGTGGTACGAATTATGAAGATCTGAATCTCTTAAAGATATTCTGCATTACAAATAGAAGTAGGTCTGTAAAGTGGGTTTATCATACTTTTAGAAGCGAATTCTTCAATATGTACCTCATTAGAATTATCAAAATAATTTCAACAAAGAAAATTTGTAAAAGTTATTACAAGTACAATAGAATTTACACACAATTTATTATATGAAATAGTAGCTATTCTTGAATGCATTAAGCTAGCATAGATGCCGAAGACATCATAGCTAAATTATCTTGCCTAGAGTATACAGTGATGATTTTCCTGTCAAATAAACCAGGATAAATCATAAGTAATTCTAGAAGATGGTCTGGGCTAGCCACACACTGTGCATAGAATAGGGAATGCTGATAACTAGTAAAACTCATGGAATTACACAAACTTGATTGGAGGAGAATGGTAATAAAAAACCGAAACAGTCAATTCCAGTGCCGGCATATTTGTTCTCAGAACTTCATCTGCTAGTTCTAAGGAAGTGCTCACTGGCAATCCCATCCTGAGATGTCTGTCCTCCAACTCTTGATGTAATTGTTTAATCTGATGCAGCTCACAGTCCCAAAGAGCAAATATTAGTTGAGAATGGTAACCAGCATGTATTTGTCTACAATGCCCAGAACAGTAATATAAATCATACAGGATGGAAACTTCCAGGTTACATCTTACAGAAATAGATCATCCTGTCACATAATTGAATTCATATGTTCTGGTTTATTAAAAAAAAACATTTATTACCTATGACAAAGGTAATTCCAACACAGTATGATGTTTTTATGTGTTAAATTTGGACACAGACTGGCTAACTTAGTGAGGAGGGCTTTAAACTAGGTTTGACAGCGACAGGGGAACAAAGCCCATGGGTAAGTAAAGAATATGGAGACCTGGGAGATGGGTCAGAAATGGGAGGGAGCACGGGCTATAATGGCAGAGAAAAAGGAAAGTCAGGGCAAAACTGGGAGGCAAGATCAAATCAATATCTTAGATGCCTATATACAAATGCAAGAAGTATGGATAATAAGCAGGAAGAACTGGAAGTGCTAATAAATAAATACAACCATGACATTGTTGGTATCACAGAAACTTGGTGCAATAATACATGTGATTGGAATGCTGGTATGGAAGGCTACAGCTTGTTCAGGAAGGATAGACAAGGGAAAAAGGGAGGAGGTGTTGCCTTATATATTAAAAATGTATGCGCTTGGACTGAGGTGGAGATGGACATAGGAAATGGATGTGTTGAGAGTCTCTGGATTAAGCTGAAAGGGGTAAAAACCAAGTGTGATGTCCTGCTAGGAGTCTACTACAGGCCACCTACCCAGGTGGAAGAGGTGGATGAGGCTTTTTTTAAACAACTAACAAAATCATCCAGAGCCCAGGATTTGGTGGTGATGGGGGACTTCAACTATCCAGATGTATGTTGGGAAACTAACACAGCGACACACTTATCCAATAAGTTCTTTGACTGCATTGGAGGCAACTTCTTATTTCAGAAGGTTGAAAAACTTACCAGGGTCGGAGGGGGAAGCTGTCCTAGATTTGATTTTAACAAATAGGGAGGAACTGATTGAGAATTTTAAAGTGGATGGCAGCTTGGGTGAAAGTGATCATGAAATCATAGAGTTCACAATTTTAAGAGTAGAAGGGAGAACAGCAAAATAAAGACAATGGATTTCAGGAAGGCGGATTTTGGTAAACTCGGAGAGCTGATAGGTAGGGTCCCATGGGAAGCAAGACTGACGGGAAAAACAACAGAGGAGAGTTGGCAGTTTTTCAAAGGGACATTATTAAGTGCCTGAAAGCAAGCTATTCCGCTGTGTAGGAAAGATAGAAAATAAGGCAAAAGACCACCTTGGCTTAACCAGGAGATCTTGTGTGATCTCAAACTAAAAAAGAAATCATATAAAAAATGGAAACTAGGACAAATTACAAATGATGAAAATAGGCAAACCACACAGGAATGTAGGGGCAAGATTAGAAAGCCAAAGGTACAAAATGAGCTCAAATTAGCTATGGGCATAAAGGGAAACAAGAAGACTTTTTATAAATACATTAAAATCAAGAGGAAGACCAAGTAGGTCCACTACTCAGTGAGGAGGGAGAAACAGAAATGGGAAACTTGAAAATGGCAGAGATGCTTAATGACTTCTTTATTTTGGTCTTTACTGAGAAGTCTGAAGAAGGAATGCCTAACATAGTGAATGCTAGTGGGAAAGGGGTTGGTTTAGAAGATAAAATAAAAAAAGAACAAGTTAAAAGTCACTTAGGAAAGTTAGATGTCTGCAAGTCACCAGGGCCTGATGAAATGCATCCTAGAATACTCAAGGAGCTGATGGAGGAAGTATCTGAGCTATTAGCAATCATCTTTGGAAAATCATGGGAGACAGGAGAGAATCCAGAAGACTGGAAAAAGGCAAATATAGTGCCCATCTATGAAAAGGGGAATAAGAACAATGCAGGAAACTACAGACTGCTCAGTTTAACTTCTGTGCCAGGAAAGATAACAGAGCAAGTAATTAATAAAATCATCTGCAAACACTTGGAAGGTGGTAAGCTGATAGGGAACAGTCAGGATGGATTTGCAAAGAACAAATCATGTCAAACCAATCTGATAGCTTTCTTTGATAGGATAATGAGCCTTGTGGATAAGTGAGAAGTGGTGGATGTGGTATAACTAGACTTTAGTAAGGCATTTAATACAGTCTCGCACGAGAATCTTATCAATAAACTAGGCAAATACAACTTAGATGGAACTACTATCAGGACGGTGCAAAACTGGCTGGATAACTGTACTCAGAGAGTAGTTATTAATGGTTCTCATTCCTGATGGAAAGGTATAACAAGTGGGGTTCTGCAGGGGTCTGTACTGGCACCGATTCTGTTCAATATCTTCATCAACAATTTAGATATTGGCGTAGAAAGTATGCTTATTAAGTTTGCAGATGATACCAAGCTAGGAGGGGTTGCAACTGCTTTGAAGAATAGGGTCAAAATTCAAAACTATCTGGACAAATTGGAGAAATAGTCTGAAGTAAACAGGATGAAGTTTAATAAAGACAAATGCAAAGTGCTCCACTTAGGAAGGAATGATCAATTTCACACATACAGAATGGGAAGCGACTGTCTGGGAAGGAGTATGGCAGAAAAGGATCTAGGGGTTATAAGGGACGGCAAGTTAAATATGAGTCAACAGTGTGATGCTGTTGCAAAAAAAAAGCAAACATGATTCTGGGGTGCAGTAACAGGTGTGCTGTGAACAAGACATGAGAAGTCATTCTTCTGCTCTACTCTGCACTGGTTAGGCCTCAGTTGGAGTATTGTGTCCAGTTCTGGGCGCTGCATTTCAAGAAAGATGTGCAGAAATTGGAAAGGGTCCAGAGAAGAGCAACAAGAATGATCAAAGGTCTACAGAATATGACCTATGAAGGAAGGCTGACAGAATTGGGCTTGTTTAGTTTGGAAAAGAGAAGATTAAGGGGGGACATGGTAGCAGTTTTCAGGTATCTAAAATGGTGTCATAAGGAGGAGGGAGAAAACTTGTTTTTCTTGGACTCTGAGGATAGAACAAGAGGCAACGGTCTTAAACTGCAACAAGGAAGGTTTAATTTGGACATTAGGAAAAAGTTCCTATCTGTCAGGGTGGTCAAACACTGGAATTAATTGCCTAGGGAAGTTGTGGAATCGCCATCTCTGGAGATATTTAAGAACAGGTTAGATAAATGTCTATCAGGGATGGCCTAGACAGTAACTTGGTCCTGCCATGAGGGCAGGGGGCTGGACTCGATGACCTCTCAAGGTCCCTTCCAGTCCTAGCATTCTATGATTCTATGATTCTAAATGACAGTTGGGTTATTGATAAAACACTGAAAACATGGCATTAAAAATCAAATAATTATTTTATTCTATAGAAAGAAATAAGGGTCATATGCTTAATTTATGCATTATTGTAAAATTTAAGCCTCTGTCCACATGCAAGGCATTTGACTTCGGTGCTTCTCTATTTCCATCCATAGCTGAGTGTATCTGAGGAGATTTCAGCCATCACAGTAGTTTATAAGGGAAGAGAGAAAACAGAAAATCGTACCTTCCTGAAGTATGGTGGGGAGAGATAACCCAAAAGTGTGCAAGGGCTGAGCCCTAGTTAGAGAGGACACCTCTGGCCTGTCAGAACCAGGGACTGATCATTGTATTAAAATATGAAAGTAAGTATCTGTAAGAGTCTTTGAGCCAGATTCAGGGAGAGACACCTAACCACATGTTCAGGTCCCAAAGTTTAGTATTTAGGTACCACTGATATTTTCAAAATCATTGCTCTGAAAAGCTGTAAATACCATATTTTCCAACAGTAGGCATATGCAAAACTTTTCAGGAAAGGGAACTGATCCTGAGCATCCTAATTCACATGTGAGTGCCATAATCATTACTTTTTCTCTCTGTCACTGGCCCAACAGTTACCTATACCAAAGGGAACTACTTTAACAGGAGAGAGAAAATGAGATGTATCCTAGACCAGAACATCCCTAACCCCCTGATTAGGGCACAGTTCTCTGGCTGCATCTACATTACAGTGATCTGTTGTCAGAAGTTACGGTCAGAAGAGATCTTCCAGCAAAACTTCTGTCGACAGATCATGTCCACACACAAATTGGATTGAAAGAGCAATCTGCCCTGTCAGCAGAAAGTGGCCAGACTGCCTGGCCCTCTCTCAATAGAACAGACAACAGGAAGCTCAGCAAACATGGCTGACCAGTGAACTGGAAGCTCTGTCTGTCGACAGTCTGTCAACAAAGAGCATTTTGCATGTAAACATTTGGCGGCTTTATTTTTGGCAAAAGCCCTGTTTTGTCGGAAAAACCCTCTCGTGCAGACGTATCTGTTTATGCCTTAGGAGATGTGTTCACATGCCTGGTGTAAATGAGGCAATACAGGAATTTTCAATTGCTTTTCAAGATCACAGGTGAGGTGCTAACCTATTGAATTTAATGGGCTCAGTTTGCTCTGGTTCCTCACTGCAGGAAAGGGCCCATGGTTGAAACCCCAGGAAGAAGCTGTCACTGTACCTCAGTGGGTCACAACTGGGAATACAAAATTGAGGAAAAACTGATGAGAAATAGGGCAGATACACCCAAAACTGGTGGTAACTCCCTCATAAGTTATACAACACAAACCACAAAAGCAAACTTCTCTTTTACCATACTAGCAAGAAGTCAGAAAACAGTCTTCATAAGTCTTCCAGTCCTTTTATCACCACTGCATGTCTATGTCAATATATAACTTATACAATAATCACAGGGCTACCAATCCTTTAGTATCTACTCTCTAAATGTAAGAAAGAAAGAAAGAAAGAAAGAAAGAAAAATATTTGGTTGAAGGAATTAAATATATGCAATAATTTTCTTGAATAAAGCTTCTAGCAGACATGGAATAAAGTGGTGGCTTGTTAAATCTTTGATTACTTCCAAATAACTGGCAGATCCTAAGTCCCTTGGTATAATGCTCCCATTAGTAGAAGCTTATACCTCAGAGGTAAGAGGAAGAACTGAGATTTTTCCAAGCCTTTCATAGCTTCTGCAAACCAGTTCTAAGATCTGACTAGACGACCTGAACCAATATCTGTGAGGCATCAACTAAGGGGTGTGGGGAGAGCCTTAATACTGGATATGGCTAGAAGGTCTATGCTACATAACAGTGACTGATTCTTGCCAGAGGGACAGCACGGTATGGGATTCTTGGCGTCTGATGTGGCAGGTTCCCATAGTGTATCCGCACTTCAGTCACAGATGTTGCTGCTGTAGCTTCAATGCTATTATTCTTTGATCTAGCTCAGGTTTGTCTATACCTCCTCCAGCTGCATTTCTGGTTGCAATGTAGACATAGCCCCAGTGGGCGGTGTTGCGTAAAGCATTCACCCAGTCCAACAGAATGCAGATGTAAGTCCTGCCACTTTCTTTGAGCTTTGTTTTGTAGCAGCTGCTAGGTCTCTGTGAAGTATGATAAGTGAGTAAAAAATTGTTTATAGATACCATACGTCTGTAAGAGCTCCTGGCTGCTCCTTTGTAAAAGAAAATGCTTTCTCTGAAATGAATTTTCCTTTCTGTGAGGGAAGAAAGTGTGAATGTGTGTGTGCAATAGAATCAGTCCCCAAAGGAAGCATGTCTGGGCAACCAGGTGCCAGCAGCACCTTGACAGCCAGAGACTAATTAGGGTGACCACATTGCCCTATGGCAAATACAGGACACAAGCCTCTGGGGATGGGAGAGGGAGGCTGCTGTCCCATGTCAGGGTTCCTTGGCGATGGTGGCTACTGCCCCAGGTGAGGCACTGGGGATGGGGGCTCTGTAACCTTCCAGTGAGAGGGAGTGGAGAATGGGGGCTCCAGAATCTCCTGGGAGGAGCTGCAAAAACTAGGCACACTGCAGCTGCCTGGCAGCAGGGCCAGGGAATGCAGCAGATGCTCTGTGGCGGGGATCCCTGGCAGTAGGGGCTGCCACACTGGGGAACAGGGTAGTTGCCCCACAGAGGAGCTTCCTTGCAGCAGGAGCTGCTTCCCCACGGCACAGGATACAGGGGAATGAGGCAGCCACCATGTGGCAGAGCTCACCAGCAGAGGGAGCTGTCACTGAGGTGTGACCTGGAGTGGGGCAGCACTCCCCTGCAGCGTCAAGGCGTAGGGCACCACGGAATTGGGCAGCTGGCTACAGAAGATGCTGCTGCCCCAAGACACCGGGTGCTGGAGAATGGGAGCCCAGCAAAGTACAGGACAATTTAACCATTTTCTTAAAAATGTTGGGACACCTGTGAGATTGCTTGAACAAGGGACTGTCCCAGGAAAAATAGGACAGGTAGTCACCCTAAGAATAATCAGAGCTGAGCTCTGCAAAAGACCCATCAAGAAAGAAAAAGAGCCCCACCAAGAGAAGACTAAAGTCCCATCTGCTCTTAGCTGATGTCTCATGGTCATAAAATATCCTGTAGCAGTGGGACGGGACAAGAACTATGGATTAAAACACATTAAAAAGATGGGTGCAAAGCTATAGGGAGTTCTTCTTGCTGTCACCATGCTGCAGGAGTTAGTCTTGGCTGTCTGGGAAGTCAGGAAGAGACCAGGTCCCCTCTCTCCAGGATGGATAGTACTGACTGCTCCAGAATACTACACTGGCAAGAAAGAACAAACTGACAAGGGTATCAGACAATCAGCTCGCCACCCTGGGTACATGAATGAAGCCAGACACACTGGGCACACTATGCCTTGGCTTCCTCTACTATCCCTATGCAACTCTTCACCTGCATGAGTTCAGCTGCATAAGAGGATGAGTGCACGAGGGTATGACTGTGTGTGGATGTGTGCTTGAAAGCTAGGTCCCCTTTTTCCCTTTCATCCAATAGCAGCATTTAATAAAATATATATGAGTGTAACCCTGGAGTGGTCTTTAGCGGAAATTAGGGTAACAGGCAGGGTACACCAGTGACGGACAAACTGCAGCCAGAGGGGTCTGTGTGCAGCCAGCAAAGCATTATGTTTACTGTTGCTCATGAACAGGGATGCTGAATTCTGATGGTTTCCATGCATATCATTTTTTCATAATAAAGTGACACACTAAAGCAACGGTATGTGAAGTGAGGTGCATGCTGATTTCACATTAAGTGATTGCAAACGCTGTTCCCTCTGCATCCAGTCAAAGCACTGTTATGGTTCACACCATGCAAATTCTGAGTACACAGGCGAGTTATCAAAACTACCCTATCCCGGGAGAATGTCTTTATTATGACAGTCTTGTGGCCCATTGAGATGAAAGAAGGATACTCATGCTGCCCACTCACTAGATAGTTGTCCATTGCAGGGGCACCCCATTCACTGCACAAAAAAAGACAGAGAAAAGAAAGAGGAAGAGGACCTCAAATGAGACCATGCTCAGCTATATGGGAAGGAAATAAACTGAAGGGTGAGCCTAGTTGTACTGATATGTTTGGAATAAAGTAGAAGGAGCCTTAGAGGATGGCCATAGATTACAGAATGCCCCTGAAAATATTCACTGGGTAAAATGTGGGTTAACATTGCAACTATTTCTCAGTTACAGTGAGTGAAATTTACCTCTATGCAGAGGGCAAGCCCTTAACCTATATACCACTTGAGCTCTCAAAATAGGTGTGCTGCCCTTCTGCACAGTTGTAATTTCCATGCAGCCTGAATGGTTTACTTAGCAAAGTTGCAGTCAAAGCTTTTAATTGCACATTGGAGTGGAGTCAACTTGTCTACCTGACACCAAAAAGCATGTTACAGGGCTGTGGTTTCTAGACCTTTTTATTGTGCTGCACTCTAATAAACCCATGTAGATCCTGCAGGCATGAACTAAAGGGTACTTAGTTTGACTTAACGTACCTCATGCTAGTACCCCTGTAGTATCATTAATGCTAGTAGGGTCTATATAAAGCAGTTAAAACACAACAACACAATCACCTTAAGGACTTGCTCACAGGGATAAAAGTCATTAGAATGGGTAGGATTTATAAGTGTTCCAACATGTTGGCTGTCCCTGCACTTGCCCTCAACTTTGAAGGGTCCATGGTAATCAAGGCTACAGGAGATTACTAAGGAAGTACTAACATGAATACAAAGCACTTCATTAGGCTAATTTTCTCCTGTGGAAACTTCGAAGTGGCAAACTTCAAAGTGCCAGCATGAGGAGTAAAGGGCCTTTGAAGGTATATACGTGCCAGCACTTCAAAGTCTGCCACTTCAAAGTTGCCATGGAGGAAAATTAGCCTAATGAAGTGCTGCATATTCACGGCAGTACTTCTTTAGTAATCTCCTGTGGCCTTCTTTATCCTTCCCCCTTTGAAGTTGGGGGCAAGTGTAGACACAGCCAACTTGTTGGAGTACTTACAAATCCTACCCGCTCTAATGATTTTTATCCCTGTAAGCAAGTCCTTAAGATGATTGTTGAAGGTGATAGATGATGTCACTCAGCACATGTTCAAATTTTCTTCTCTAGAAGTTTGTTAGATCTTCCTCCCTCAGTAATGTAAAATTATAAGTATTAATACTAAAGACTGTGACCATGTTTTATTTAAAAAAAAATTGAAATATGAAAGAAGTAGCATATGGATAATTAGTCTAGCAGCTTTCAAAAGACTCCCAAGTTTTAGTACTCAACAGATACATCTACACAAGAAACTTCTGTCGACAGAAGTCACTGTCAGAAGGGATTTCCTGGCAAAACTTCTGTCCACAGATTGTTTCTACACATAAAAGCAGATCAAAAGAGTAATCTGCTCTGTTGACAGAGAGCAGCCAGGCTGCCCACCCTTCTCTTGACAGAATGGCTAACCGGAAGCTCTGCAAACAGGGCTGCCCTGTGAACCAAAAGCTGTGTCCATCAATGAAAGGGTCCTGGAGCATATACATGGATGTTTTGTCAACAGAATACTGTCAAGAGAGGTGTTATACCTGAATGGGGAGAGTTATAATGCTGCCGTCAGATGTGCCACGTTTTCTTGACAAACTGTCAATAAATTGCATTTTGCATGTAGATGCTCTGCGTTTTTTCCAGACTTAAGCTCAGTTTTACAGGAAAAGCCTCTTATGCAGACATAGCCAAAGTGTTTACTTAAATCACACAAACTGGCTTATTGATCAAAACAGAGCTATAAGCAGAAATGTGTCTTGAAGTTTAATAATCTGAACTTCAACCAAAAAAAAAAAAAAGAGCTCTAGAAGAAATAATCTACATCAGTTGATTCAAAGGAAATTGTTAACAGACCTTGATGGTCATTTAAAACTATTCTATCTTTTTAAGTAAAGAGTTTCAAAAATAACTCTACCATTATGCAATGCTAGGAATATTACCTGATAATTAATTATGACTGAGTGTCCAAATACATAATATTATATGTATTAAATAGCTTTTATCCAAACAAGAAATGCTACCATTCAAGTATATGTATGGTTTAATATAGAAATGTTCTGTTATTTACATTTTGAATAATCTTAAATTAGCTTGTTCAGTAAAAATGGTAAGCTTAGTTCCAAGGAGAACTTTAATTGTATTAATTCTCCTTGCTAATATAATTTTTACATAGTTGAATAGCTTTTTGAAGCTCTCAGTACAATTTTGAGTTAACAACAAATGCTGATTTTTTTGTTACAAGCTCTATAGAAAAAATAAGGACATCTATCAACTACATTTAATCATACTGTTATAAATGCTGCAGCAACCTAATGGGGTAAATATACAGAAATCTGCTGCAGTCACTTATTATTTATACAGCTTTATGGATTGTGGTAAGCTTCTGTTTTTGCCAAGGAACATGAGGCTACAAAGCTTTATAACAGACTGCATTCACTGGTAATATTAGAGCTAATATCATCCTTGGTATGTGCTTATTAAGTTCATCACTTTGAGTGGCACCTTGACATGTATAGCCTCTGGATACCAGCTGGATGAGGTTATGAGCCTGAGCCAACAGTTTATATCAACATATTTTCTGTTTCCAAAAGGCAAGCCTCCAACAGTCAAGCACTGGGATGCATTTTCTTCTCTTATGAACAAAACAGTTGAAGAAAATTAATTTTGCCTGCATTACAGGCTTCAGAGTGATAAAGTCAATGGAATGTTAAGAAGCTTAGTAAATAAGTCATTGGTGATTCTGCTACCAGCTCAAAACAGGGAGGCTTCAAAGATGTTTCAATAAACTATGGCTACATGATAACTTTAGTCATTTTAAAACAGTAAGTTGACAGCTACAGCCTTCTCACTATGGTAAGGTGCAAGTCAAAGAATTACAAAGACAGTGCATTAAACTGGACTAAGTTATGCACAGCCACATACAAAACTCTCTTACTACTGATGTGTTCCATTTGCATAAATCATTCTAACCGTTGAAGGCCAAAAGTTTGTCAAAGGGGTTATTTATTCACTGGGCAACTTTTTAATAATTACATTCTGTTTGAAAGCTGTCATGTAGTCTGTGTTGAATTTCAGATATATCATTGTAAATGGAAGTAGCCTTTTATGCTCTTGGACCATATACAAATTAATATAAAAGTAGATATACCTGTTCAGAAATTATATGGAAGGTATCAATTTTTTGTGACAAGTATTCTCTCATAAGTAGTTGACTGGAACTAACTGTAAATCCTTGATTAATCATTTAATTTTCAAATCTTTGGCATTTTCTCCACTATCATGCAAATTAAGTAAACTGGACAGAAGTACCATGACAGCAAACCGTTCAGAGTTCACATATCCTCTTCATGGTCACCTGATTCTGCAGAGATTTAATGGTCCCTATGAGACTGATTATAGCGGAAAGAAACACACACACATGCAATGTGTTCTCTGAGTAGATAATATGCAAGCTAAATCCTCCTGCTGACAGTGCTTACTTGTTGATCTCTTTTACCCCTTGCCTCAAGATGTGTCTTATCTCACTTTTTTTTATTTGGAGGAAAGAAAATATTAAGCGCTAAAGGATATTTAATAAATAATAAATACAATACAATACAATACAGATGTTGTATTAAATAGCAACCTGTGTGTATGTGTGTGTGTGTGTGTGAACTTTCATTAATTTGTGTGGAGGAATGAGAGAGTAATTATATCTCACAAAGGCTGCTACCATCTAACTAGCCTCAGTGAGGTTCTTAGGGAATTATGTTCCTGCATACTAATTAGTATATGTCCAGGAAAGTAGTATGGCTGAATGCATAATAAGATTTACTATTTAGTCTTTAATTCTGATATTTATACATTGTTAGGTCAGTTTACTCCAATTAAAGTCAGATATTTAAAAAAAAAACAAATTTGTGAACAAGCAAATATCTGTACTGGGACTGGACCCAATCATGTACACTTTTTCCTGAGATCTGTTGATGATAAGGATGAAGACTCATTTTGCAGGAAACTATCCAAAAGGTCACTGTTAAAGTAATCTTTCCCACTCCTGTGTTTCTTTCCCCTTTAATCCTTTCAGACTGTCAAATTCAAACAATAAAGACTTCATAAAATCTTGGCCCTCAGAAACATTTGATTCTCACCCCTATTATTTTACTGTACTTCCAGTAGAAGACAAAGGAAGGAGAGATGAGGAAAAGATGAGGAAATATATGAAGTCCAACCTGCCACCCCTGCCTATTTTTTCTAAAATTCCAGTTTTGAAAAATCACAGTTTTTCAAACTAAAATATTTCTTGATTAAAAATTTCAGCCAGCTCTAGCTCTTCCTTTAGGTACTCCTTCGTATTTCATCTTCAGTCTACTTCCCTCCCCTGCCCCCATTCACCTAGGACACCCTTCTTATCTGTATCAAATCCTGCATGTTCACCATTTCAAACCACTTCAGTCACACACACTTTTCCCCAGTATACTGTATTCTCCAGTGTTCTGCACAAAGCAGTATAAAGAGAAAAAGGTTACATTAAAAGTATTATTACATTTTATTTAAATCAGCTACATTCCTCCATCCTTCTTAGTCAGGTTTATTTCATTGTAAGGTGTTCTGTTATGGTTTGAAAAGTAACTATAGGAAATGGACCACATATTTCATATCAGCTCCCATTCTGCCTTCTGAATAATTTCTGTTTAATTTACCAACAAAAAACTCCCAACAACCATGCTTTAATACTCCCTGTGCCGCAGAGTCAATAAATCCATATTCTATTTTGCCTCCTGCATCACAATGAAGAAAAAATCTGGCCAAGACGTTCTGGTTCAAAGGCCAAATTCTCTCCAAAAAGGATTATCACGTGATCTCTAAACACTGGAATTATTCCATAATTTGTTTAATAAAATTTCTGACAACATGAAGACTAAGAGTGTCTGACAAGTGGAAGAGTGTCAGTTATTATCACAAACCTCAGATGTCATTGCTGGAGCTGATGACTGCTGTTATATGGGATATGTTACTGAATATATGTGACTTCTAACTGTCTAAAAGTCATTGATTAGGATTCTAGTTTAACTAAGGCATTTATTTTACAGGAGGAATGGTTTCCCTCCATATGGAATTAAATCACCATGTGAAGTAAAATAAATATTTTCTACCCTGATTGCTTTCCTCGCCTGGCTTTTGAAGTTTATTTTGCATTAGAAGCATATACCAGAAGAATGACTAACACACACACACACACACACACACACACACAGAGGTGGACACACACACACACACACACACACAAACGGTGCTGGAATTTCCTTTCTCAGGTAAAGATAATGGGCTGTGTTCACCTCCATTATACCCACTGAAGTAAATGCAGTTCACCTGACATGTATTTGGCTTGTTTTATTTAGCAAACAAGGGAAAATTGTTTTTAACTGGAGATGGCTGGTGCAAGCAAGTCACCTCAAAGTGCTAAGTGGAAAAAAATAAAAAAAGCCCAGAAGCTGAGCTTTAATGTGGTGGTCAAGTTCAAGGCAAACCCAATTATAGCTAACCTCCAAGCTTTTTGAAAATCCACTGGATTAGTGTGAGACAAATACTGTCTTAATAAGATGCCTAACTTGTAATCCCCTATTTATCCTTATTAACAGATGGGAGGAGGTGAGGCCCATTCTTTAAAAAGTCTTCTGAAACTAGCATGTGTGTGGCATCAAATTAGTATATGGAAGGCATGGGAATTTTGGAATAGACAACTGTGTGAAATGTATATTCCTACTTATTTTTGTAGGCTCTATAGACTACTGTGTGAATGAGAGGGACTAAAACCCTGTCACTGAACAGAGACACTTCAGCAGGTATCTGCCTTTATTAAATGGACTACCAAGGAGCCAAACCTTTTAAGCATATGGCAGGCTCTACCAGTATTAGAGAGAAATACCTAAACCCATCCAAAACCAAAAGCTTCTGAGAATCTCTGTTTTTCTGCAGGCCTTTACATGTAAATTACTACAACACACCAATCACCATGAAAAGCACATCCATTGGCAGAAGGCAAATATGCTAGTGAAAAGTCTTTTTACTCACTCAGGCTCAAAATTAACTGTTTGAAGCTTATGTTGCTTAGCTGGCCAATCAGGGAGCAAAACAGCGCACAGCATAAATATATGACAGAGAACAAACTTCCCATGAGTGTGAAGCAGCTACAGAGATATAAACCCAGAAAACATAGGTCTAACCTCAGTTCTTCCACTCAATTGCTTTTAATAATTTAGTACACTTCCTATTCCTTATTGATCATCCTCCATGGAAGGCAATTATTCATTCATTTTGCATAAATAACAACTGAGAAATGACAGCACTTCAGACCTACCCTTGTCTTAGCCATTTTGCCATATGCCTTTTGAAAGTGCCCTTCCCAGTTTTGGGAGGAAAGAAGGGTGCTTTCAAAATCTGGGAACCTTTTTGAAGGTAGTCCAGCTACACAGCAAATTTTAGATCGATATCAGCACTTTCGACAGGCCACGTGGCTTCCATTATACAAATAAGTCCCTAAATATTCATAACAGCCTCTCATTTGCATTTTCAAACTTCTATAATTTACATGCCCCTTCTGAAAGGGATGGATAGTGTAGCCACAGCCATAGTGATCTATTAATGTCTACTGATGGATCTGGGCCTTAGGTATATCTGACAAAGTCTTACCTTTTTGTTCTGCTGAGATTTGTTTTTTCCCAAAACACAGTCAAAGTTAGAGCATGTGCCAGTTTCCTTTATCAGTACTGGATCTTAGGCTTAAATAGTCACAGTCCATCTAAAGAGAACCTTTTTCTTCTAGTGCATAGGAATTTTAGATACACATTCCCTGTACTATTAGTTCCAGTAGTGTGATTTTTATTAGCCTCTTCTGTTCTGTACTAGTTGACCCAGTAAAACCATGGTCTGATGGCCCCTGAGGAGAATATATTCAAAAAACACTAAATGTAACGTCATACAGAGTAGATTTCATTGCTGGGCCAGCACAAGAGCTGCATTTCATTAATAAGTCCTAGTTTGACATCTGGAAATGGTGCTTGGCTTTCATTAAAGATAAATGCTGAATACTATCCAAAACCAAGAACTTTTGAAAATCTCTTGGTTCCCCCCACAGGCCCACCAACAGGGTCAGGGCAGACAAAGAGAATAATTGCTCCAGGGCCCAGCAATTAATGGAACCCTGGGGCTCCTCACTGCCACTGCCACTGCTGCAGTAGCTCCATATACTTCAAATTGCCGCTGGAGCCTTGCAAAGAGCATTGCAAAGCTCCAGGCAGCAAGCTCCAGATGGTGCTGAGGGGGTGTGCAGGATGGTGTGTCTGGTGCTGAAGACCAGCTGCCACACCCCTGACACTTCCACCCCAGAACCTTCCCTTCCAGGAGCACGGAGCCAACCGCCCCTACACACTTTGCAGGGAGTCTGTCATCTTGCACTGTAATCTCTCTGAACAGGGATGAAATATATCTTCCTAGGCCCTATGTATGCTTCTCTCAGAAAAAAAATGCTTTTGTGACAAATAATAGAGCTGAACTTTCAAAGGGTGCCTGTAATTTAACAAATGAAAATATCTGCTATTCAGAGTTGTTTGAAAAGTGAGCAACCTGTAACCCGTATTAATAATCATGATTATAACAGGGATGAGGATAATAAAGGACAACCTAGGACTCCAACCTTATTCTTCTGAGCTAAATATTTTATATATCCTATAAATCACATAGAAGTTTGCCTTGATTTGAATCAGCAGGTTATGTGACTAGTACAGACATCAAAAATAGGACATAGTCTGGAATGCTGAATAGTTTTATTTTGCCATTTTCATGGAAGACAATGGGAGATTTGTTCTTAATTTCTCTCAGAGCAGGATCTTGATGCCTATACATTGAATGAGACGTATAAGAGAGCTTCCTAAAGAATACATCAGTATAGCCACCTAGAATTCTTCAAAATAATTTTCACAGGGTTGAAAAAAAATTAAGAGTCCATCTATTCTCACAGCCAGCAAAAATGTTTTAAGATATATTTCAGTTTACCACATGAATGTCATAAATAACATATGTTTTATATAAATATGGCTCATGAAATATCACGCAAGTCAACCCTTTCATATGTAGCAAAGCAAGCATATAAATATCCATTAAAATGGCTCACTTCCACATATATGACTTACACACGTCCTGTTTACATGGTTCAAAATTCAAGGGCTATGACTCTTGAGCCAAAGTGAAGCACCCCCAGTGCTTGCTGAAGTGTTCTATGTCTGTGTGTTAGAATAACCCTTCTTAACAAGCATAAAGCACTACCCTTTCTAATGCA
The DNA here is from genome assembly GCF_033958435.1 of Carettochelys insculpta. Classification (NCBI taxonomy): domain Eukaryota; kingdom Metazoa; phylum Chordata; order Testudines; family Carettochelyidae; genus Carettochelys; species Carettochelys insculpta. The sequence continues at coordinate 56,475,273 of NC_134140.1, forward strand.
TACTCCACAGAGTATTAAAGCCTGTGTGTTTTTAAAGGTTCTCCCACCAACTCAGAATCTTGGAATATAGAAGGTATATTAACTATTCCAGTCTACATCCGCCACTCTGAATATTCAGAATTAATCCCTGGAGTGCATTTTCTAATGTGCCTCCACTCTAGTGCTAACTATCTCAATTGATGGGGCTGCCAGTACTTACCTTGGAAGATCAAACTGCCTTTTAATAACTTTCATCATCAAGTGAGCCCATGTCTGTTTTCTTTCTTAGCACTCATGTTAAAAGTTTAGAATAAGAATTCTGTACTGGCTCCATGCCTGATAAAGCCTACACTTCCTGAGGCAATGTTATCATTGTGCTGTTATGTTCAGGGCAAGAGCCAAAGCTCAATCAGCTCTCCACTCCCTCCTGCCTTTCTGGCAAGAAGGGCACAGCAGAGTCTGTGTTGACATCCATGTTGCCAGGCCCGCACTGATGCAAGTACCCAGCACAGGAGTGTAAGGCACAGTCTGCCCCCAGTTTATGCCCCTGTGCTGCTGATGTGCAGACCAGAACACCAGTCAGCCCAAGTGCAGACTTCTTCTGCAATTCTATGTAACGAATAAAAATGCTGACAGAACTTAAGTATGTGAAGCTAGGTGCACATTTTCAATGACTTTTGTATCATTTGCTTTACTCTTTTTTCAGAATGGTAATTTGCATATTTTACATTCTGAAAGACCTATCTTTTATCTTGTTATTTAATTCTAAATCCTGCAGGAGGCAGAGGGGACTGCACAACTCCTTCCTCCATCAACTCACACTTTATTAGCATAAAACCTCTCTCTGTCAGGGGTACAGGACACGAGACAAAAAGATGAAAATCTTCCTGATTTCACCTTTGGTAATTTTTTTTTCCTTGAAGTATGAAACATTTTCTCTTTATCTCTAAAAATAGTCAAGGAAATTAGTCAAGTCTCTGATCCTTCTCTACCTAGCATGGGAATTCTGTAACATAACTACAAAAATCAAGTTATTTTCCTCTCGCTATCCCTAGTACTCTGTCTCTCGGACTGTACATTCCTGTCTGATTGTCCACCATTTAAAGTTCCCTTACTCCAGATTTATGATGGAAATATACTTTGTCACTCTTTTTTTAGAATAATATTTTGTTTCAATATCTCCTCTTCTTGAGGTATCTGGCACCTTAAGGGACTGGCAACAGTGGGGGTTAGCCAGCAGAAGCACATCCATATGGCCTCTGTACTGCCAGCACCTTCTCTGCTGACAGGAAAATCTGGCGTGGCTTATATTAATTAGCTGCGTGAGTTTGCAAATGGGCAACCATTTGCAATTCCTAGACACCTCATTAGCATAGCTCTGCCAGCCATAGCACTGTGCTAAGCACCCATTTAGATGCGGCCTCACCTACTAATTCAGCTACCAGGGGAATCATTTTTTAGTACTCATGCCCCATCTGAACGTACTGATTCAAAATATTCTGGGTTTGTGTGTGTGTACATGCATTTTGACATCTGTAAACAGTCACTAAACTTCCCCATTGTTCACAAATGTGAGAACTTTGTTGAATTTGTGCTTCTTGTTCTATGTTGCATGCTTAGGTCACAATGGAAGACAGGCTACATGATCTCAGTGGTCCCTTTTGGTCTTGCAGTCTAATCAAGGAAAACAGTGATTTCTTAGTTGTGTCAACAAAGTTCTCAGGACCTTTTAAAATGATTACACCCTTAGCAAATTTGTGGATGATACTAAACTAGGTTGGACGGGTGTCCAGGGAGACCTAAACAAATTGGAGGAGTGGGCTAAATGAAATCTGATGAGGTTCAATAAGGCAAATGCAGAGTCCAGCGCTTAAGACGGAAGAATCCCAAATGCCGCTACAGGCTGGGAACTGACCACCTAACCATCAGTGCTTCAGAGAAGGACCTAGGAATTACTGTGAATGAGAAGCTGGATATGACCCAACAGTGTGCCCTTGCAGCCAAGAAGGCTAACAGCATACTGGTGTGCAGTAGTAGGACCATTGCCAGCAGATCTAGAAAAGTGATTATTCCCCTTTATTCAGCACTTGTGAAGCTGCTTCTGGAGTATTTTGTCCAATTCTGGGGCCCCCCACCACAGAAAGGATGTGAATGGACTGGAAAGAATTAAGCAGAGGATGGCAAAACTGATCAGGGGTGGGAGCTCATGACTTATTAGGGGAGGCTGAGGGATTTGGGATTATTTAGTCTACAGAAGTGAAGAGTGAGGGGGAATTTGATAGCAGGTGAGTTCTAAAGAAGTGGTACTCCTTTGTGACAGATGACAGAACAAGCAGCAATGGTCTTAAGTTGCAGTAAAGGAGGTCTAGGTTGGTCATCAGCAAAAATTACTTCTGTAGAATGGTTAAGTTCCGGAATCAGTCACCTAGGGAGCTGGTAGAATATTTTTCCCTAAAGGTCTTTAAGTCCCAGCTTGACAAAGTCCTGGCTGGGATGATTTAGTTGGTATTGGTCCTGCTTTCAGCAGGGGGGTTGGACACACTGACATTAATTAATAGGAAGAGGTACTTATTGGTCATGTTGTAGGTGCTTGTGGATCACCTCGGGCATTTCACTGATATCAGTATACAGGGGCACAGAAGGGCATTTAACATACAAATTTTCTGGGGTTGTGACCACTCTAGAAAGCTACACAAAGGGACTTTCTTTCTGGGCCTCACAGTGAAGCTCACGAACCTTACACAGGAAATCTGAACATCAGTAAGGAATGGCTCAACAACAAACTGAGTAGGTGCTGTGTTACAGTGTAATGTGCCTTTAGCAGATGAAAAGTGTGATGGTGATTCCTTCATGAAAGATTAGACCTCAAAGAAGATAATATTATCATGGTCATAGCCACGTGCGGTATGTTGGCTAATATTTGTGAAACTAATGGTGAAAAGTTTACCATTAGGAATAGAGTGTTGAGACAGTCTGCTTGTCAGCTTATTTGAGCTGCCAGAAACTGGAGCTAGCACAGGGGCCAGATAAGAGCAATATTAATCAAGGAGTATTTGATGCAATACTTTGAAAATGAGAACCAGTAATGTATGTCCCAGCTTGGCCTGTGCCACTTCCTGCAGCTTCCATTAATCAGGAAATAGTGAACTGAGGTTACCGGGAGCAGTGGGACTCCAGGCCTGTGGACGCTCAGGTAAACAATTTTTTTAGTGGCCTACCACTAGAGAATCCTGATGAACCACATGCATGCATGGACAGTACATTGGAGGTTCTCCACCCCTGTGTAGTAGATGCCTCAGTGCAGAAGGTAAGCATAGAAATGAGGATACATCTGTTTCATGCTTGTGGCTTCTGCCTTGGACCCCAGGTTGCTAGCTTGGGCATCACTTTGGTCACTGCACAAGTTGTTGCTGAATGGCAGAAGAAAGTTTCCTACAACGGGGCAAGGAATAAAACAGCTCTGGCAAGGAGCATTCAATAGATGATTGCTGAGTACCTCTAGGAAATTTTCTAGAGATATCACTGGAGGATTGCCATGAAATCTGGGCATACATCAATACCCTGTTCTGCCATACTGATTAGCTTCACATGGAAATGGCCAGCCCGTAGAAACACAGTTAGAATGGTGTATTTTTATATTCTGAACCCACCTCTGCACTACAAAAAACACAGCCATTTACCAGGTATCTCCTTTCTTGCTTCTTTCTCACTAGTGAACAACTGTTTAGACTTGCTAGAAACCTCTGGTGTGGTGAAGGGCTTCTGGCTGCCTATGTAGGCTACCCCACTGAGAGCTTCACATCATCATCTAACTCCTTCTTTTCATCAACTTTGTCTTCCAAGTTAGGTCCTCTTTCTGTCACCTACATGCCCACTGAAGTATGGGGCTCCTGGCAGTGCAAGTGGGGTCACTATCAAGGACAGAGTCTATTTCCTTAGAGAACAAGCAGGCCTTATGAGCAACACTGGAGCAGCGCTTTGCTTCCCTTGCAGTCTGGTACACATCTGTTGGCTCAATTACCTTCACTCTGCACTATAGTGCAGATATCTAAGGGGGCACATGCACCCATGTACGCTTGTGAAAAGAGTCTGTGCTGCAACAGTCCTGGGGAAGGTTGGCAAGTAAGCAGGTCAACGGATCACATCAGCAGGAGTACGAGTGGAGAGGGCATGGATTAGAAAGTGAGAGAGAGCTCAATACCGCTCACCCACAACTACCACCATCACCCTCCATCCCCACTACAGAGAAAGAAGCAACAGCAAGTCCGACCCATAGAGCTACCCATGCGTCAGAATATGTAGGAATGAGGCAGGTTTGCAGGTAAATGGTTTTATAATTAAGCATTTAAATGTCACACCTGAGAGCTAGAGTCTAAGCCTAAAGTCACACTGCTGTGGAAGATCAACCCTCTCAGGGTCAGTCGTCCGTAGTTTTGTTTTGTATATGCATGAAATGGTGCTTTCCAGGGTTAAAGTTGCCCCAGAGTTCCTTGTAAGTGGCAAGCATTCAGGAAGGTCAGAGGGAGAACTGCTCCCATTGACCTTCTTCCATGTAGACAGCCATTGTAGTCAACTGCTGATAAGTTGATTTTAGCTATGCAATTGGCATAGCTAAAATTATGTATCAGTGGTCGACTTCTATGTCTAGTATAGACATAGCCTAAGTTTGCCTCTGCCACACAGTGACTATGTGATAGTAGGAAAACCACTAAAGAAAAATTTCATGGGGGTTACAAACTGTGTATCACTTGTTTTCGGGTTGTTTAACTGACGTCTCACTGACAAAAATTCTGACCTCTCATAATTTTAAATAAAGTCAATGGAAGCTTTGCCTTGAACATACAAATCACAATAAAATATTAAATACCCTGTAAAATCCGGTCTTAGGTGTTGTAAATTAAGTCAGGGTGGGGAACCCTTTTTTTCTGCTGGGAGCCATTGACCCACAGAAAAATCAGTTGGTGGGAGATGTGCAAAACAGAAAAAAAACCAAGGGTGGGGAGAGAGAGAGAGAGAGAGAGAGAGAGAGAGAGAGAGAGAGATTCACTTCACTCACACACATCCCAGTACACTTGTAAAATGAATCCTCACTGTCACAGTTCTCGGGAGACAGACCATTCCTTGGCTACAGACAGCCCCTCCACCGTAACCAAGTACTCACATATAGACACAGAATACAGCAAAGAAACAATAAGCCAGGAACTTATCCCTGCAACGCACCCCACTGCCAACTCTGTCTACATACCTACACAAGTGACACCATCACAGGACCTAACCACATCAGCCATACCATCAAGGGCTCATACACCTGCACATCCATTAATGCTATTTTATGCCATCAACTGCCAGCAATGCCTCTCTGCCATGTATATTAGAACAAACCAGATGTCAAGTAATGGAACACACATAAACCTCTACAGAAACATTTTAACCTCCCTGGACATTCAGTAAAGGATTTAAAAGTAGCTTTCCCTGCATGCACCCCCCCCCCACATAAAACCAAACAAACATAACCTTCAAAACAATTACAAAGGGAAACAGCCAAATTGGAGCTCATTTGCAAAGTGAATACTATACAATTACCTCCATAAGGATCTTAATTCCTTTAATACTCTACAGAGGTAATTTCCTTCCGATGAGCATGCACATCTCCTCATTACCTATATTGATTGTTCACAATTGCCCTGCCTGTTCACTCTAATTTACAATGGAGAGTAACCTTTTTGCAGTAATTTCCTCGTGTGTGTGTGTGTGTGTGTGTGTACACCCATATATACATGCCTAACTTTCTATTTCCTCTGCATTCCATCTGTAGAAATGAGTTTTCCCCATGGAAGCTTATGCCCCCTAATAAATCTTTTAGTCTCTAAGATTCTACGAGTCCTCATTTTTAACAGATACTGACCACCTCCCTGAGACTTTTCAATATTAGTAGATAGTATTGACCTGAATATGTCATTGATTCAGTTTCCCCATCTGCAAAATGTGGATAATACCACCTAATTTCTTATGAGTGTTGTGAAAATAAATACATATTTGGAAGCTTTCAGACCATGGTGATGCATGTCATAGGAAAGCCAATGAGGAGACTACAATTTGTGTCTTCAGAATAGGACTTGAATAGTATGTAGTAAATAGGGCCTGAAAACAAAATGCCGAACAGCTGCTCACCAAGAGAACACAATCTATTCCATTAACTAAATGAAGCAAGGGCCCTGTGGAAAAAATTGTTTTTAATTACATGACATATGGTACAAGAAGGCATGGAGAGGCTAAATTAGGGTTTCACACTCAATGTTAATCTTGACATTTTCTAATTTTGAGTTCTTGACTTAGCTTTTGTGTGCCTACTACGGAATTGCATCTCTGGCAATTCCTGGTTTAGCCCATTGGGCCTATTACTAACACCATGTCTGTATTGCTGTGGGCCATCAATCTAAGTTACACATGTTCAGTTATGTGAATCATGTACAAGGTCTGGTGACCCTTGGACAAAGTGTGGGGAGACCTGGCTCCACACCAGTGGAAGAGGCAGGGCCTTGGCAAAAAGGGACAAGCTGGGGGGCAGCCAGTCCTCAGTGCTCCCCAGACCATACTGCACCATGCTGTGCCTGGCCCCAGACAGTCCTCAGAGCCAGCTGGAGTACACTGAACGGAGCTCCAAAAGCAATTTAAAGTGCCCAAGGCTCCAGATGCCACCACTACTGCAGTAGTAGTACAAGTGGCCACCAGGCCCTGGCACAACTTTCCCCTTTGTTTCCCCCTCTGTTGCCAGCCCTGAACGCATATCTGAAGTCGACATGCTTAGGTCTGTTTACTGCAGTATCATCACCGTGGTAAGTCAACAGCTGACACTCTCCCATTGACACTGCCTACTCTTCTTGCTTTTCTGAAGTACCAGAGTAAATGAGAGAGCACTCAGCAGTTGATTTATCACACCTAACTAGAGCCGTGTCTACACGTGCACGCTACTTCGAAGTAGCGGCACTAACTTCGAAATAGCGCCCGTCACGGCTACATGTGTTGGGCGCTATTTCGATGTTAACATCGATGTTAAGCGGCGAGACGTCGAAGCCGCTAACCCCATGAGGGGATAGGAATAGCGCCCTACTTCGACGTTCAACGTCGAAGTAGGGACCGTGTAGTCATTGCGCGTCCCGCAACATCGAAATTGCGGGGTCCTCCATGGCGGCCATCAGCTGAGGGGTTGAGACACGCTCTCTCTCCAGCCCCTGAGGGGCTCTATGGTCACCGTGTGCAGCAGCCCTTAGCCCAGGGCTTCTGGCTGCTGCTCCTGCAGCTGGGGATCCATGCTGCATGCACAGGGTCTGCAACCAGTTGTCGGCTCTGTGGATCTTGTGTTGTTTAGTGCAACTGTGTCTGGGAGGGGCCCTTTAAGGGAGCGGCTTGCTGTTGAGTCTGCCCTGTGACCCTGTCTGCAGCTGTTCCTGGCACCCTTATTTCGATGTGTGCTACTGTGGCGTGTAGACGTTCCCTCGCAGCGCCTATTTCGATGTGGTGCTGCGCAACATCGATGTTGAACGTCGACGTTGCCAGCCCTGGAGGACGTGTAGACGTTATTCATCGAAATAGCCTATTTCGATGTCACTACATCGAAATAAGCTATTTCGATGTAGTGTTCACGTGTAGACGTGGCCTAGATGTGATAAATAGACCCCAGCTGGATCAGTCCAGTGTATAGTGAAGACATGAACTAAGAGTGGATGCTGATGATTTGCACTTCACTGACAGTGAGGTGTTTTAGAAACCAATATGCAGACTGCTTCCTAGTCTCACAAAATCATGTTAAAGAACATACAGACTATGGATGAAAGACATGGAAAGAAATAGGGGATGAATATTTAGGCCTACACTCATGCTTCAAAGGCAAGAACCGTGGATAATACATTGTGACTACAGTTACACTACAGTGATCTGTCTACAGAAGGTTCTCTTGGGAGATATTCCAACAAAACTTCTGTTGACAGATCACGTCTACACTTAAAAGCGGATTAATCTTTTTATCTGCTTTCTTGATAATAGGGCCCCCTGGAGCATCTACACAGATTTTTTGCCAACATTTTCTGTTGAGAAAAAATGCATTTTGTGTATAGATACTTGGCGAGTTTTGCCTACAAAACCTGTTTTGTCTACAAAAGTTGTGAGTGTAACCGTAGCCTGTGACAGTGTGTGGATCTTCTGAACAAGCAAAAGGAATTGATCTAATGCAGTATATCATTTTGTTAGAAGCGTTTCTGTTTTCTGATCCTTTTCTTAATTCTAGAAATGATATTTGTTTTGAAGCCGAGAGGTGGGAAGAGATATGTATTTACAGCAAAAGCTATAGTGTTACTATGAGAATGGCAGAAATGTACCAATTTATCAAGTACTTGCAGTTCCTATTACAAATAGAAGGTGTAAAAATAATAAACACAAAGCCAAAAAGCTGTTTCTAGAACATTTTATTAAATAAAAAAACAACCATAAAAATCTCTGCAAACCTGATTGCTGCTGTCAATTCATGTTAGTACTGGTGTTATTTTTGCTAAGGGCCAGAATGCATAGATATGAAGTTAGGTTAACTTAAGATGTACCTTCAAATAGAATCTGCATATAAATGTTTTTCACCTTTCCTTACTTTTTGAAATGTAATTTAGAAATATAGATCCATGTTGTAAAACCAAACTTTCATAATAATATTCCACAAAGCTTGGGGCTGTCTGCTTTAGAATACTTTAGAAAACTTTCTTGTTTCACTCACCTTCATTAATATCTGGTCAATGTCATGCTCTTCTTTTATACTTGTTTACTGATCCGGCTTGTGAAATCCTTAGAGATAACTCCATGCATAAAAGAGGCCAACAAAATCACATTAAATGCCACACATCCAGATCTTGACTGGAAAATCAGCAAATCTCTCAAATTCCTCTAGGCACATGGTTTGCAGTAAAGTGGCTTAGCAGTGTATAAACAGCAATAACAGACACAGGAAGTAAACACTTTTTTCCTCCTAATCAAATTTTTTTTTATTTCAGGGGAGATCTGTTTACTGGGGTAAATGCATCCTTCTGCACATCTTTAAATTTTTCATATTGTGTTGTCAAAATCCTTCATAGCTTCCATTCAGGAGAAAATTATGCTTACTAATGTGGTTTAATTTTTTTATCAGCCACAGGAAGATCAAAACATATGGGTTTGTGCTATACAGTTGATTCAACATAAAACTTACATATGGGAAAGAAAATAGACGTGAATTTGAAATTTAGTCTGAATTAGTAAATGTGAAAACACTTTCTATAATAAATCACAAAGGATAGAAACTTTTAAATACATATATTTAAAAAGATTCCTGGGCACCATATAAAGTTAGGTTTTAAATTAAAAGTGTACCAAAACTAATACTAGTGATATATTGTCTCTGATTGTTTAACTTTTGGCTAAATTCTCATGGAAATAGATTATGAGATTGACTATGAAGCCAAGCCCTAGCCCTAGCCCTAATTTTGACTTAAATTTAAACATCTAACTCTAGTCTGATCCAGCAATGAACATTATTACTTCTTCAACTAGTCTCCTTTCAAAATACCTCTGAATTATGCAAAATGGTGAATCTTACTTCCAAACTATGAGAATTTGGCAGCAGATGTTAGAATTTACTGGATTTCAGTAGAATAAAAAAGCAGTCCTGTAACACTTTAAAGACTAACAAAATAATTTACAAGGTGGTGAGCTTTCGTAGGATAGACACGCTTCTTCAGACCATAGCCCTACCAGAACAGATTCAATATTTAAGGCACAGAGAACCAAAAATAGTTATCAAGGTTGAAAAATCAGAAAAATTGGAAACAAGGTGGGCAAATCAGAAAGCAGAGGGGTGGGGGGGACTTCAAAAGGTTTCTTTTTTAGAAATGTTTAGCATTTAACATTTATAATTTTTTTTGTGCGTGTTCAATTATTTGCACAATGTTAGAATGAAAGTTGATTTGAGGGCAGCATGTAACTTTGGTGCCTTGGATAAAACTATGATTCCTAAGCTGCGTCTACACGTGCACGCTACTTCGAAGTAGTGGAGCCAACTTCAAAATAGCGCCCGTCAAGGCTACACGTGTTGGGCCCTATTTCAAAGTTAACATTGACGTTAGACGGTGAGATGTCAAAGTTGCTAACCTCATGAGGGGATGGGAATAGCGCCCTACTTCGACGTTCAACGTCGAAGTAGGGAACGTGTAGGCGTTGCACGTCCTGCAACATCGAAATTGCAGGGTCCTCCATGGTGGCCATCAGCTGAGGGGTTGAGAGACGCTCTCTCCAGCCCCTGACCTCAATGGTGGCCGCGTGGTGCAGCCCCTTAAAGATCCCCGCCCTCTGCCTTCCTGTGCAGGAAGCTGAGAGAGCGTGTAGGCAGCAGCAGTAACACGCGGCTAGCCTGCACGCTCTTCTGCAGCCAGAAAAAAACCCCAGCGCGGCAATGGCTGCCCCCCAGCACCCCCAGGGGACCCCCCCCCACAAGGGGAGCCAGGGCTCACAGCCCAGCAGCCAGGCAGGGAAGCGGCAGTGGGGCCCCTCCTGGACGGAGGCCAAGCTTCGGGACCTGCTGGGGCTCTGGAGTGAGGAGGAGGTGCTCAAGGTAATGGGGAGCAAGGGGCAGAACACGGATGTGTTCACTCAGCTGGCCGAGGGCCTAGCCACCTGGGGTCACCCTGCCCTCACTCCGGATCATGTACGTAGTAAAGTGAAGGAGCTGCGGCAGGGTTACACCCGGGCCCGGGATGCGGCCGGCTGATCTGGGGCTGCCCCCGTCACTTGCCCCTTTTACAGGGAGCTCAGGGCCATCCTGGGCCCCCGACACACCTCCTCCCCTCCGGCCACTCTTGACACCTCGGCCGAGGAGCCCCAGCAGGCCCCGGAGGCAGAGTCTGCCCCCGAGGCAAGCCCCACAACCCAGGGGTCCCCCCAGGAGCCCACCCCCGGGGCACCGGAGGAGGAGGAGAGGGACTCCTACTCCAGCGACACCGGCCTCCAAATAATGCTGCCGTCCTGGAGCTCCAGCCGGGCATCCGCCCCCAGGTGTCCCCCGACTGTGGGAGTGGACCGTCAGGTATGTACCCCCCCCGGTGCACACCCCCAGGGTTGAGGGGCGGGGGTAAGAGATATGACCAGGGCCCTCCACATGCCCAGATGGCCATGGCCCCAAGGACAGCAGTGGCATGTCCCTCAGAAGAGTGCATCAGCCCCTGGCCCCCTCCCCCAGCACGACAGTGCCATTCCCCATCCCCGGGGCTGGGGGGAGCAGAACCTCTAGGGTCCCCCGGGGGGAGGGGGTGGGACACCCAGCAGCAGCAGCAGCATGTGATGGAGTGGGGGGAGTGCAAATGCGAGACTCAGGCTAGATATGAGAAGGAAGCTGAATAGGTCCCAGTGGCTAAGGATGATCCTGGGGCTACAACTGGCAGGTTACACCTCTGCCCTGAACAAAGAGGAGGGAGGAGCCGAGCTGGGTTTGAATTGGGGGCGGCAGTTAGAGGCTAGGGGAAGGGAGAGCTAGAAGGCAGCCTGAGGAGGGGGAAAGCTACACACCAGAGGGGCACCCCTCGGGGTCTTCTCCCCAGGACGGGTTGGAAGGACTGTCTTTGACTGCTGTACTGTTGCTTCTGTGAGAAACTGGGCATCTGCTGCCTAATAAACCTCCTGTCGTACCTGCTGAGTGAGTGAGAGTCACTTCTGCCAGCGGACGGGGTGCAGTGCAGGGGGACCCCTGAACCCCATCACAGCAGCATCTCCTGAGGACGGGGATGGGGAACCTGCAGCAGAGTGGTGGGGGGACAAGGGCCACGGCTCGGGGCCCACACTAACGGCTGTCTCCACTCTTCTTCCCCCGCTCCTGTGTTCCGCAGCTGCACCATCGGAAGGACTGGAGAGCACCGGCGAGGCATCAGTGGTCCCAGAAAGCCCTCCGGGGCCATCACTGCAGGCCAGCCCGTCGGCGGAGGACCGACCGGCCCCATGGCGGGGAAGACGGCGGACCCAGCACCAGCAGCCGATGGCGACGGACCCCCAGCTGCTGGCCCTCCACCGTCGGCAGCTGGAGGTCGCCGACTAGCAGCTGCGGGTGGAGGAACACCGCCTCCACCTGCAGGAGCGGGCACTGGCCTGGTGCCAGGAGGCATTGGAGGGGCCTACATGCGGACCTTCAACCACATCACGGACTCCCTGGCCCCCCAGGCTGCGCCGGCCACCGCAGTGCCCGCCCTGCCTGCTCCACCTGCTGCTCCACCCACTGCTCTAGCTGCTGCGCCGTCTGCCGTCGCACCGCCACCCACCACCGAGGGCCATTCCGCCGAGGGCGACCTGGGGCCAGCTGACACTCACCAGCCATATCTTCCGGTCCACCCAGCCCCCAGCCAGCCCCGGCCAGGGCTGTGGCCGAGGTGGGGATCCCGGCTGCCCACCCCCAGCGCTGGACTGTAGGGGCATGGGGCCCAGGATGTGGCCCTGCCCTCCCCCTTTGTATATATTCCCCCCCAGTTTATTGTTATTTTGTTGTAAATAGTTTGTATTTGTGACCCATTACTATGCTGATCCTTACCCCCCCATGTAAATAGTTCTCCCCGTCCTTGTCTTCCCCTTTCATGTTATCCCGATTTTTATAATGTATATATATTTATTAGTTAGATTTCCCCTGTACATAGTTTGTCTTGTTCATAATAATAATAATAATAATAATAATAATAATAATAAGAGTTCCAGTAAAGATGTTTGAGTTGACAAACAACTGTCTGCTTTTATTTTTGCAACAAAAGTGGGGGGGTGTGCTCTTGGGTGCTCTGTGGTATGGGCATAGGGGCAGGGAGTGTTGTGGAGGATGGGGGGGGGTGCAGTGGGGGGCCTGCCAGCATTCACCCCGCAGCCTCATCGAACTGGGCCCGCAGGGCCTCCCGGACCCAGGTCCCTTCGGGGTCCACCTGGCGACAGGTGGCAGCACATTGGCCCTGCCGGCCTCCACAGCCCAGCCCTGAAAGAAGGCCTCCCCCTTGCTCTCCACCAGGTTGTGTAGGGCACTGCATGCGCCCACAATCTGGGGGATGTTGTGGGGCCCACATCAAGGCGGGTGAGGAGACACCTCCAGCACCCTTTGAGGCGGCCAAATGTGCGCTCCACCACCTGGCGCGTGTGGTTCAGGCACTGGTTGAAGCGCTCCTGGCTGGCAGACAGATGGCCCGTGTACGGGTGCATGAGCCAGGGCCGGAGGGGGTATGCTGCATCTGCGATGACGCAGAGGGGCATGGTGGTGTCCCCCACAGGGATCTCCTGCTGGGGGATGTAGGTCCCCTCCTCCAGCCGGCGGCACAGGCCCGAGTTCCGGAATACCCGGGCATCATGGGTGCTGCCAGGCCAGCCCACATAAATGTCCAGGAAACGGCCCTGGCTGTCCACCAAGGCCTGGAGGACCACTGAGTGGTAGCCCTTGTGCTTTATGTAGTGTCCTCCACTGTGTTCCGGGGCGCGGATGGGGATGTGAGTCCCATCCAGAGCCCCGAAGCAACTGGGGAAGCCCAGGGTGGCAAAGCCCACGATGGCGGCATCCTGGTCCCCCAGCCTCACGAGCCTGTGGAGGAGCAGGGCATTGATGGCGTGGACGACCTGCAGGGGAAACACATGGGAGACCACCAATGAGGGGTGTGCAGGGTGTATGTGGCCCTCCCCTGCCAGGGCCCCCTCCCCTCCCCTCCCCTCCCCTCCCCTCCCCTGCCAGGGCTGCCTGCCCCCCTCCCCCTGTGGGTCCTCTTACCTCCATGAGGACAGCCCCGATGGTGGCCTTGACTACGCCAAACTGCTGGCCCACGGATCGGTAGCTGTCTGGAGTGGCCAGCTTCCAGACAGCGATGCCGACCCGTTTCTCCACGCTTAGGACACGCCGCATGGCGGTGTCCTGGTGCCTCAGTGCAGGGGTGAGCCACTGGCATAGCTCCAGAAATGTCTGCCAGCTCATCCGAAAGTTCTGGAGCCAGCGGTCGTCGTCCCACTCTCCGAGCATCAGCCACTCCCACCAGTCGGTGCTCGTGGGGTAGCTCCACAGCCGGCGGTGTGTGCGGCGGGGGGGGCGGCGGGGTGCTGCAGGGTTGGGGGTTGAGTCCTCCTCCCCTGCGGGCAGCTCCTCCTCTGTGGCAAGGAGGTGCTCAGCTGCCTCCTGCATGGCATTGAGCAGGGTGAGCACTGCTCCTGCAGGGGCGGCTGTGTGGATCTCTGGCTGCTGCTGCTGCTGCTGCTGCTGGGGGTCCATGACTGCGTTGCTCGAGGTGTGCATGCCTATGGCTCTGCAGACTGCTTGCTGTGCAGGCTGCGTGTGTTTGGGAGGGGCCCTCTAAGGGAGCGGCTAGCTGTTGCCCCGGAAGCACTAGTCCACCTTGTGACCCTGTCTGCAGCTGTTCCTGGCACCCTTATTTCAATGTGTGTTACTTTGGCGTGTAGATGTTCCCTCGCAGCACCTATTTCGATGTGGTGCTGCGCAACGTCGACGTTGAATGTCGACGTTGCCAGCCCTGGAGGACGTGTAGACATTATTCATCGAAATAGCCTATTTCGATGTCGCTACATCGAAATAAGCTACTTCGATGTAGCGTTCACGTGTAGACGTAGCTCTAGTGCCATAACTCCTGTCTACGATATCCTTTCACTTCAGGGCAGGAAGCAGTTTGTTGCTGGTCTATGCAAGTTACAAATTACTTTCCTCTCCACATCAGCTCAACTGGTCAAAGATTTGAGGCAGGAAAAGGAAGCCAAGACTTCAGCAAATCCCCACTCCTGCTTAGGAGAAGTAACAGTGTTATATAGACTCCCCTGCACCCATATTGGTACTTTCCTTGTTCAGGGAGTTAAGGGGGCACCATATGTATCTATTTGCCCTTCCACAGGTATAAATATCAATGGAGAATTTGTACATAAAGATTGGAAGACAATATGGAAGGAAAAATAAAGAGTCAACCCCCCACCACCATCACCACACACATACAGTGCGGACCCCTTAGTAAGTACATCACAGCAACATCAATTTGAGATATTCCCTTAACATAAATAAAGTTGTGTAGTTTACACTGACCTGTCCTTGTGGATACTTGCCCTAAATCAAAAGTTTTTCCAACTTTTTTCATGATGTAACTGTTACTTTTTAACTCTATAAACTACTGATTGTTTCTGGATAGCCTGCTCTAAACCATTCTAACTGTTGAAGCAATATTCATTAATATTATTTTAAGAAAGATATATTAGCAGCTAATGAAAACTTTAAAATAATTTCCATTTATCAAATGGCAGTAGTCATAACAGAATATAGGAAAAGCAGCTGGAGCAACTATTAGAAATGCATAAAATTTAAAAGCAAACAGATGTTTAAAGAAAACTAGATGGAATTTAAAAGAGGGAAAATATTAGCTTTAGATTCCATTGTTCAGAAGGCCAGAGCAATTCTGCTGAGTCCTGTTTAAACACAAAATAATTTGGAAGCCAAAGGGTTCTGCAATTAAACACAACTTAACCCAGAAGGGTAGCCATGTTAGTCAGTGGCTTCACAAACAACAATCAGTTCTGTAGGACCTTAAAGGTTATCAAATTTATTAGGTCACGAGCTTTTGTGGCCATACTCCACTTCTTCAGATGACTGGAGTCGACAAATAGAGGGTGGAGCGGCAGCCAGGGAGTGGGGCTGACACAGGAGTTGGCACAGAGCCTGCGAGTGTGGGGGGATGTCCAGCAGTACCCTTCAGAATCTCCACTTACTTTCTTATCCTCCTTTGATTAAACCTGCCTTTCTTCAAACACCACCATTCAGGAATTAATTTAAAAAAGAACTATTTTGACTATTTTTAATTCAAACATACACTATTTCAACAACATTATGGTTTAAATAGACTTTGGGGGTAGCCTGGGACCCTAACAAACATTTATATAACATTGGAACTTGAAATACATTTTCCCATAAAAAACAAACAACTGACCTATAAAGAGCCGTTTGGAACACAACCCAATTTGTAAGTTGGGGACTTTCTGCATTATGAATTCAGGTCTACTCTGAGATCGCATAAGCACTGCCAGCTGTACACAAGTGGTAATTTTGGGTTCTCCTCTATAAGTTGCTAAGTGTCCACTGACGTAAAGGCAATGGAAAGACCTCATCAGCTTCCTGGAAAAGCTCAGGATCAAACCAATAAGATTACTCTTATGGCTTACAGTCATCAGCTCAGTCTGCGATCTCATCAAATCATCTAAAATTATGCGTAGGAAGCAATCAGCTGGAAAACCAAAAAGGAAATCCCACCTTATACTGGTGATTTAGAATTTAGCACTCTTTTTTTTTCAGTAGTAACTGAACCAATACTCAAACACATTAGTATGGGTTGCTGATGATGGTATCTTTCAGAGAAGATACAAAATAAAGGTCTTGACCATTTGTCGTGCTTAAAGAACTCAAAGCAGATTTCACATGAAGGGATGTATGAATCCTAACATGCTGACAAAATGCCTCCTACGCTTTCTTTTGATATGCTCATATATAGTCTGCTTTATATTTGTATTTTTGCTTTGCTTTCTGTTCTCCTGATTCCCTTTTTCATAGGCTTTCCTAAATGTGTTATGAACACATTCCACCCCAGAAGAGGGTTTACTTTATTTGTATCAGCATCTTATGGATGTGAAAGGTAACTCTATATAGAATGAAATGATGCAGTTTGTAAAACACCTTGGGAGTATTTGGGCCAAAAGGTTCTTTGTAAGCAGAGCTTAGTACTATTATTGACATTGTAACTTACAAATGTGCATTCCTCTGGAGGTATTATTTCCTGGTATAGTTTAACAAACATGGCAATTTCAATCAGTCCAGAGTTGCTAACAACACATGATTTATTAACAGTTTCCATTTCAAGTAGATTTTACATCATTTAGACTATTGCTAATATTAATATGAAAAGAAAAGAGCAGTTAAAATGATTCAGAAAAAAACAAAGTTAATGAACATCTTTAATATAAACAATATTCCTTACAAATAAATTAAATAAGAGCTAGCATAAACTACCAACATAATTGAAAGGAAAGGAAATTAAAAGAAAATGGAAATGAAATCATAATAAAACATGCAATAAGGGAGAAAATTACAAATGGAAAAATGCAACTCACTTTGATTTTAATTGAAAAAAACAAAGAAGAATGGAACAATAGACTCATATGTAATATGCTGAAAAATCTTTTCAGCAAGAATATCTTACAGGGTTCTATATAGTCATAACACAAACTTTAAAGAACTCTGTAGAATGCTTACTTGCAAAGTAATTTAGATACAGCTGGGAAAAATTAGACTGAAAAAGAATTCACACTCACTTAAAATACATGGGTCTGAAATTTCCAAAAGGAGCCAGTGTTGGAGGCTGTGCCATTAAACAGCTAACTGATGTGACTATGTGCAATGAAACATTTAAACTCAGTTGACACCAAAAAGACTGAAATAATATAGGTCTTCAATTACTCTTCTGACAGATACCATATATGATTCTAGGTACTGAAGGTAGATATAATATATAAAAACTTGTTCTATCTCCCCACACTTTTTTTCGTTTTCTATAGACTGGACCTCTATGTGTATTAATAACTGTAATTCAATGACAAATATAAACGTTTACTCCTGCTAGGAGTGCCAAGCCAGCATAGCTATATGAAATTGTAGTAGGTTCTTTTTTGCGTATTTAAAACATTTTAGCAGACTTTGGAGTTAAGAGCTCTAGTAAGACTTTTTTCCCCAGCCTGGCACTGTGCTTTTTGGGAGAAGAAATTATTTCACCCCTGCCAGGATTTGCTTTGAAAATAGCTCCAGTGCACAGTGAATCCCAGTCCCTCCAAAAAGGTTTGCAAGGCTTATTTTTTTATTTTATTATTTTATTTTTTTACTGGAACTCCACTCTTTAAATACTCTTCTGAATCCCCTACCCCCACCCCACCTCATGCATCTGATGAAGTGGGTCTTTGCCTATGAAAACTTATGCTCGAAAATATCTGTTAGTCGATAAGGTGCCACAGGACTTCTTGTTCTTGAAGGCTTATGTAGTTTGCAGAAGAAAAGTGTGAGGGGTGATTTGACAACAGCCTTCAACTTTCTGAAAGAGGGGTCTAAGAGGTTGGAGAGAGACTGTTCTCAATGGTGACAGATGACAGAACAAGGAGCAATGGTCTGAAGTTATAGGCAGAGAGGTGTAGGTTGGATATTAGGAAAAATTGTTTCACCAGGAGAGTGGTGAAGGACTGGAATGCATTACCAAGAGAGGTGGTGGAATCTCCATCCCTACAGGTTTTTAAGTCCCGTCTTGACATAGTCATGGCTGGGATTATTTAAATGAGATTGATCCTGTTTTAGGCAGGGGCGGGGCTAGATGACCTCCTGAGGTCCCTTCCAGACCAAGAATTCTATGATTCTATGAAAAGGAGAAGCCCATAAGAGTGCATCTTTAGAGGAGAAAGCAGGCTCTGCCCTAAGCTTCATTAGGTACTCTGAGCTCCTCAGTTTTCAAAGAAAGTTTCTACAAGGTCAAGCAGGAATAGCCCCAAACTCCTGATTCCTGACACTGGTGTCAGGGCACTGATCTTTTCTTTCTCAGACTTCTGTTTCAGTGCCATCATTCTACGATGTCTCTGATTTGCATATGAGGCTGATGGACCAGGGTTGTCAGCAGGCGGGGAATGAACCTGCAATGAGCTAGAATCCAGGTGCCTCTCACCCAAGGTAATAGAGCAGAGACTTCACTCTCCCTTGTCAGTGATCTCAGTGTCTCTGGGGTTACCCATGAAATGAGCCCAGAGCTCAGGGTTCTCACTCTATCCTTCAAATCCCTTCAAATGATTCAGTTCTTTCACAATGACCACAATACACCTAGTAACAATAATAAAACAGGTTTTAGAAAAAAACAATCAAAGAATCATTTCCTCTGTATTCCCACTGTCTCCTGTCTTTTTTAGATTTTTAAGGGTCAGGTTGAGATATTCTTTGTCACTTGTATAGTGTGAAGCAGATCAGTGCTTTACAAATAGCAGTAAGCTGTGGGGGATGTGGCACAGAATTAATGTTAACATGACTGTAAGCAGATTTAATTTAGGCCTGGGTACATTCTGACGCATGGCAGAGACTACCTCAGAAAGTGGCTCCTCCCCTTTAGCCTGCTCCCTCACAGACTTCAACCTGTTAAGCCCCTACCCTATAAATCACCCACTGGGGTATTTATGATGATAGTGGATGAAAGAAATAATACATCAGAAGAAGCATTCTCTCCCTCTTCTAAGCCCCCTTTCACTTATTCTAGAAGTGTGTTGCCTGGGGGAACAAGGGTGTGTTGAAAGTCTCTTCCACTCTTTGTCTCAGTGGTTAAAATATTCACCAATATCTAGGAAATTTAGAAACAAAACTTCTATTGTGTCCTCTAAGCAAGATGAATAAAATCCATGGAAAGGGCACATCTCCTTAACTGAGACATGCTTTTCCTATGGGTATTTTATTTATCATTCTTTGAATCCTCCTGACAAAATGATTTTTGTCCAAAATAAACCACGTACTTAAACTCTTAAAGGGCACTGTCACGGCATCTGAACTTTAAAGAAATGTGTGATATGACTTGCCAAGAAGTTGATTCACATGAAGAAAGAGAATCCTCCCCAAATGCTCCACTTAAAGGGTTTAGCTACAGCACCCTTGGGGAAAGGAAAGAACCACAAAGCAAACAGAAAGCTGTTTTTACCAGTAAATATGATGAAAAAAATATTTGTAATGACATGAAAGGTCTCTGCCATCCACATCAAATCAAAATAACCACAGCCATGGAAGTGTCACAGTACTCTGCACATTAAGATGCACTGTTCAGAATAGGATTTGTGCACCGAGTGCAGCAAGGCTTTCAATGAGCAGTAGATTTAATTTTAGTGAGTGCTTTGCATATGTGTGACCATGGGATGGGACAGAAGAAGAATGGTGCCATTATCCATTGACATCACTACACAGATGAGTTTAACCAAGGCCTTCAACTCTGATTTATCACCACATTTCACTTTTGTCAAAAATATTTTATTTAGAATACTGAAGCTTAATGAATATGGCTCTGACTTTTTTACTTCTTGTAGAAACACTGATTCTAAACAAATGAACTCTGCAATGGGAAATTTATATTTTTAAAGGGGTCTGTCTGATCCTGCCCTCCTCAGAAGTACCCTCTGTCTTCACTCTAGAAAGGAGGAAGGAAACTGATTGTGTTTGGTAACACCTTGCTATAGTTTACAGGAGACTCCAAATCCCACAGCAATGTGACCCTTCCATCACTAGGAGCCAGTAGCAACCAGGGCAAGGTTCAGTATCTAGGGGTTGGTTTCCATCGATGCAACACTTGGCCAGTCCAACCCCTGCAGCATGTAACATGGGAAATTCACACACTACCCTGGGTGCCTCTGAGAGGCAATATTTCCCATTAGCAAGCACAAAGTCTGAGTGTGTAGTACAGGAAGGTTCTGGGGCACTGGTGAGAATATCAAATCAGGGCAAATCGCTTAGAGACAGGACTACCTACAGTCCAAGATTTTGGGTCCTCCACTATAAAACACACCAAACTAATCTGTGTAACACAGTGGCCAACAAGCTATACAAGCAATTTCCTTGGACACACCAGTTCGCCGATTCCACCACCAGTACCACTCCCTATACTGGTGAGAGGTTATGAAAACCAACTGCCAAAACAAAGGAGGTTCTTCTGATCCCAAAGGACCAGACACATTCCCAGGTCAATTTATAACTTAGATCTTACCCCAAAGAGCACACTCTTAGCTAGTCCCTTCAGTATTTACATTCTAAAGGTTTAGTCATAGAAATAAGGAGTGAGAGCTAAAAATATTAAAGGAATCAAACATATACCTGTAGCCAGACAGAATCCCCCTGCTCTACTCCATCTTGCCTGCCCATCTTAGGTGCCTCAGAGCACACAGCACAAAGAGACAGCACAGTCTTGGAATGTTTTGAGAGCACACTGTCTCCTGGTGCCTCACAAACACAGATGTGCTATGTCAGCATGACCCTGGACTGAAGAATATAGATAAGGGGGCTAACAGGCTAGCTGTTGGCCTCGGGGTTCAAGCTGCCCTTGGCTGGCATCGATAGTTGATCCGCCCACACTTGGTCCCAGGAGGGGAACTTTACTGCCCGTGTGAAAATTTGCCCCGTTTCTATAAATTTAGTTATCTCTGTCCTAACAAGTGTAACTGCCTTGTAAGCGCTGGCGTCACAAAGACAAACCAGTACAATTGGTACCTTGAGATAAGAAAGAACCTATGTGCCCCAAGGGACATAAAGGGGTCCGGCAGCCTACTCTAACTGAGCTCCAGTTTCATGTGCTTGCCGGTCGGGTAAGGTTATTGCCTCCCGAGGATCTAGGGGATCTCCTTCCTCATACAATTCTTCCCGAGGGATTCAGTGAACGACCTTGGCTATGCTGGAGTCGAAGGACACAGGGGTGAGAATTATACCTGCAATATTTTTTTTTGTGCACATTTAATAGTAAGAGCTGTTTAGTCTGAGGCGTCTGGTCCTCAAATTGGTAACTTTCTCTAATTGACATGTCATTTGTAACATCCTACTGTAGTAGCTAAGCAAATAGAGCAATAACAGTGTAACCACTAAGATTTTATCTAACTTTTCCTGCAACTGTAACCATGAAGACTTTATATAATTTGATAACAATTAAGATTTTCATTTCTGCTTTGTAATAAATAGTAACCATGTTTAAGCTTCAGCCTGACTCCTCCTAGTTGCTGTAACTTGGCCAAACACAAACAAAGAACCTTAGCCGGTTTGGCTATATTCAGCCTGGTCAGTGGTAGGGTGCAGTAAAAGCTGGGCGCTGAGTCGTGCTGCCTCCATGGAGAAGACTCTTGGGGTACCCGTACCCGGCCATTGTCTGACAATACCCCAACTGTAAAGTTTGTGGTGCAGGCTTATAGCAGAGGTGGATTAATCTTTTGTTTTAAAACTTGTCTCTGGAATATGTCCCCTATTAGGAAGTCCTATCAGGCTTCATTTCATAGCAGAGATCCTTCAGAGGCAATGAGCCATATTGAAGACAAAATGGAAGAAACCCCAGGGCCCTTTTTAATAACCTTGCCCATATGGAGGGGCTCCTTTATTTGGGCTGCTGTCCACTTGTCACACCTCACAGCAATCAGCCTGCTGGACTTTCATAGTACCTCTCCAGCTCCAGCCTGCTGTCTTTCAGCCACTGTCTGCTGCCATCCATCTCTTGCCTATGACTTCTGCCCATTAGTTCCAAGTGATTTCAGCTCTCAGTGGTTTCAACTCTTAGTAGTAAGAAAAAACACAGCTCCAATGTAATTAGCATGAGACAGGCTGCTAATGATCGCTATTTAGCTCTTGCTCTTTGAAAAGTGGAGGTACAGGTCAAACTATTTCCAGCAATGGAGGGGGTATAGAGCCTTCTAAGCAAAGTAATCTTACCTCACTTCTCTTACTTTCATAAAGCTCTGAGAGTTGACGTCCTGCTTCGCAAGGTTATTTCTGCTAACAGTGAGTCCTTTCCTTTGGAACAGACTTAGTACTGTCCTGCTTTTCTGTATTCCCACAAAAATTGCAAACATTGGTAACCATATTTCTGTTGTCCCTGCATTTCAAACAAACATAACGGATGTTGGGTTACAAATTAAGTTGATTACAATGAGCAAAATACCAGTCCATCTGCTGAATATTTAACATATATAAGTAAAGCAGAAGCAAACTGTATTTGCATACATACACCCTCCTTTCCCTTTTCCCTCCCCACCATTATGGTAAAGGGGAGAAGGGAAGAGCATTTCTGACCCTCTGCCTCACAAAATTTGGTTAATCAAAACTGAACTTTGCATTACAGAAGTGCTGATTTCAATGACATTTTTAAATTGTTTGCTCAGCATGATGGAAATGTAAAATATGATTTCAAGTTAACATTTTAAAAGAGTATGTTTTGCTTCAAAATGTTGGTTTGATATAATTGTTTTTATTTAGAAGTCTACATTTTAATTCAATATTTCCAATCTCAAACTACTCACCATTTTTCCTTCACTGTTTTTTTAATTTTTAATATTTCAACTTTCTGTCTGACATGGAATGGAAACTAATTTTAAAATATTAAATTTTCCATGAGACAAAAATGCTGTTTCCTTACTAGTTCTAGTAAAATAGACTAGATAACTCACTGAGCTTTATTGCTCTACGTCTAACAACAATCCAAGATGAAATTGTAGCTCTAACAGCCATGTACTCTCTAGAACCCTATATGTTAACATAGCTAAAATTAACAATGCAGATACAGTGGCACGGGCTTCAATGTGGGCAGAACAAGCATGCTGGAAATATAAGGACATGTTCATCTTGTAGCCCTTGCTAGCCTATGGAAGATAAAATTAGCATGGGTATGCCTACCCAAGCTATAATGCAGGGGTTGTGGTGGGAATTTTTAAATCAAGACTGGATGATTTGCTAAGAATTATATTGGAGAAGACCTATGACCTGTGTTACACAAAAGATGTGACTAGATGATAACAATTAATTCCCTTCTGGCCAGGAATCTATAACTAATATTATGTTTTGGATTTCATCATACACGTTCCCTAGTATTAAATCCATATTAGAATCCAATTCCTGAATATGGCGCTCAATTGCATTTATAAACAATTGCTGTCACTTAAATTTATCTGGCTATTGCAGCTCCAATTTTTAACCATTTTTCTGCTCTAGTTTCCTTTTAAGATTTTTTTTTTTGATTTTTGAACTGTGTTTGGCTACACTGTCCTAGTAATGTGGTAATCACAAAACTGCATATTGTCCGTAGTTTTATATTAACCTGGTTTTTCGTGTAATGTATGGGCTGCAACTGCCTGACATTACTCTTTCTAACCAGGCACATTGTCATGAGAGTTAGTGATTATTTGACATGTTAATATATGTTGTTCTGACTTAATGAAAACCAATAGATTATGTAATTAGAGATTTTTTTTTAAAAAAATTTTCAGGTCCCCTTTGATACAGCTGTACAGAGGTTTTCTTCATGTTGTCTTGCTAATGAGAACTCACAGCTTGTCTTGTGACATTATGTTTCGATGGTAAGTTGGAAATTGAGTCTGCATATCAATTCACCTGCCTTCTGACAAGCATGATTCTTTCAGTTACATTAGTGATCTTGGATTTCAAAAAAAAAACCAAAAAAACCTTTCAAAAGGACAGTTTAAGTGGATACAAGCTGCAAGGGGGGTTCAAATCACTGCTATCTGGGAACACCAAATCCAGCATGAAGTGTGAAGGCAAGTGGCATACATTTGCTGTGTGCTTATTCAGTCCTGGGGCCACCCCTGAGGTAAAGGTATCATGTCAAGTGGAGCCTTGTTACAAACAGGGCACCAAGATGAGTTCAAGGAACTTGTTCACCTTGCTGACTGCACTTGCAATCTGGAGGGAATGCATTCTTTCAACAATAAACAACTAAAGGAGTTTCTATGGCAGCTTTCACATAAAAACACAATTCAGAGGTGCCGAAGTGCTTCTGTGAGGAGGGAAGAGAGGTTAAAGAAATGAGAAAATAATGTTTCGGTTTTTTTTTTGTTTGTTTGTTTTTGAGTCTATTGCATCAGCAGTGAACCTGGCTTCTGAGGGAATTTCAGAATGGTGTGGAAGAGATATGCAAATTGAAAGTGCCCTTAGCTCTCAATTTATCTTATGGAAAACTAGGGAAAGTTTCAACCAGTGACAGGACTCACATAGGAATACATATTACCAATTGTGCTCAGCCTTGTAAATTACAAAGGCAAGTTCAGATTTTAAGAAATGCTTGACAAGGAGTAGCAATGTGCCTCCCCAAAGATGAAAGTGACAGACTGAATCTGCTTAGAATGGCTTAAGATTCTATCAAGAGCCCCTTGTACAAGCTAGAACTCTTGCAGCATTTTTGGAGAGAGGTATAAAATGAAGCTTTTCAGGATTCTAACCTGGATGTCTTAAAATCACAAACTACAGTGATCAGCACAATCTGCGAGAGCCTTCACTGAATTCTGTTACATGGATTCTCATGCAAATGTGAAAATATGGTTTCCATGACAGACCTAATGTAAAGTCAAAAGGCAAAGCAGTATCCATAGTGGCCTTGAAATGTTTAAAGGTTAAAAACAATCCATTTGCTGTTGGTTAAAAGGCATAAAAGCCCTAAAAAAATAAAGGATGTTTAAAAGGAAGTGATGTATTTGTTTACCTCAACAATAAAAATTGAATTTAATGATGCTTATGCTGCCAAGAATTGGCCATAAAATCCATCTGAATTCCAATACACAAATTAAAATTGTTGACTTCTGTCACATTAAGAATGTAAGCCTTATAGAAGAGGACCCACATTGGTTTCAAGCTCCCTAAAACTTGCTTAACAACCTGAAGAGAAGCTTTAATACTTTAATTAAATACTAAACTGCTTCTGTGATTACTAAACCAGAATTAAAGCAGAAGGTAGACTTTTTCTTCCAGTCTGTGACAGGAGCTGTCAGGCTATTAGTCTCACAAATGACAATCTGCCAGATGGTTATCACTAGCTATGGACTGATAAATGCTTATTTGCAATTAAAATTGTTTCTCAAATATATTTTGTAGCACCTGTTACTGTAGCCTTAGTCATCTGCTGCAGTTTATGGGAGCTGCTTTTTTAAAAAGTTATGCAGCTTGTTGCTGTGTGGTCTTGAGTTGGTATAATAAGCACAGAGAGCTGCGTGAATTATCAATATATCATACTATTTAAAAAAAAATTGAACCAAAAAAATCAAACAAAATTGTCTTGCATGAAATGAAGCAGTTTGCTCAACCCAGCACATTTCATTGAGCTTTCTACATTTTTTCACCTTTATAACAAGATAATAACAGCAACGGTAAATACTGTGACACTTCCCAGGGGAACACAGGGTTGTGTAGCATCTCATTACCGCATATTCAAAGAATGAAGCAGTTCTGTCCTTGGTGACTGGCTGGGTGGGCGGGGTGGGGAGCCAGATGAGTACTAGCTCCTCTTTTTTTAAAAAAGAAGTCACTGAATAAACTTCCTAGATACTGAAGTTAATAGGATAATCTCCTGTCTAAAATTTATCGCACCCAAAGTTCTCTCCAGGATTTTCAACAAAACCTAGTTGAGATTCCATTTTCTTAGAGCAAAAGCACTTTTTTTCACTCAGTGACAGGTGCCTGGGTGTATTCACTTCCTCTCCTCCCTACCAGATATACTCAACCAAATGTTTGATGTATACTTACATATAGCCTTCAACCCACCCTCACTGTTTTTCTTGTCCTGAAATCATCACAATCCTTCATTTGTTTTATGTTCCAACTGGTGATAGGAAATATATTATGAATGAGACAGTGGTCATTTTACATGGGTGATGGAGTGGGAATACTCTGTTGTATTTATATGAATCCTAGGCATATCTCAGTTTCCCTCTATGGCCGTGTCTACACTAGCCCCAAGCTTCAAAATGGCCATGCAAATGGCCATTTCAAAGTTTACTAATGAAGCGCTGAAATACATATTCAGCACCTCATTAGCATGCGGGTGGCTGTGGCACTTCGAAATTGACGCGCCTCGCAGCCGCGTGGCTCGTCCAGACGGGGCTTCTTTTTGAAAGGACCCCAGCTACTTTGAAGTCCCCTTATTTCTATGAGCAGATGGGAATAAGGGGACTTCAAAGTAGGCAGGGTCCTTTCGAAAAGGAACCCCGGGTGGATGAACCGCGCGGCAGCGAGTCACATCAATTTCGAAGTGCTGCAGCCACCCGCATGCTAATGAGGCTGTGAATATGTATTTCAGCGCTTCATTAATAAACTTTGAAATGGCCATTTGCATGGCCATTTCGAAGTTTGGGGCTAGTGTAGACTCAGCCTATGTGTTGCATAGTTATCCAGTGGGTGCAAAAGTGTTAACACTGTCTTAGCAAGGTTAGACTATGATGTGATGACATAACTTCTTTCTCTCTGTGCTAACATAAGGCCTTTTAGATTCTGTATGCCAGGTGACAAATAAATTACTGCCTGGTTCATGAATAGGTAACCTCTGTTGTTGCAAACACGGAGAATTTTGCACCCTGAAGAAGCACAGTTACAGACTTGCTTCAGGAGTCTGTTTTGCATGGATTCTTTCCAGGGTGTATGGGCAGAAAAAAGTTTTGCTGGTGTTGAAGGCTCAGTATCTTGGAGGCAGAGGACCTGCCTCTGGTGAAACGTGCATCCTTGGAGCCAAGTATATTAAGGGGTTTACTCCCAAGAAAATGGTTACAGGTTCAGGACATAGCTCAGACCCATAGGTCAGGCCCCATGAAATCCCCAGAGAGTTTCAAAAAGGTGATAGAATACTTTAAGAATGTATTTTGAGTGTTCCTACATTACTTCTTACACAACGTCCTTGTATGTGTTTTGCAATGATATTGATAACCGCGGTGATCCTGACTTTTATTTGAGAATGCACTTGACATTCTTCAGTGAACTACACCAAACTCAAAAGATTCATGCAACCTTTCTGGACCTCCATGGGTTATAAATAATGATAAATCTGAAATGAACAAAACAAGCCAAAATGTTTCATGCTGAAACTGTCAAAAAGTAACATTTTTGCTGCTTTGGAAATAGGGTTGTTTTGTTTTGTTTTGTTTTAGTTGTTTATTTGGTTGGTTGGTTGGCTTTTTTAGTTTAAACATATTTGATATGTTGTTTCAGTCAGCCCAAATCTGCATTTTTGGTTAACAATATTCATCTGAAAAATACTACCCTGCTTGATGAGTGAGTAAAGCCAATGATTTTGGACTAATGTAGGAAGAAGCGTTGTTGAGCTGTGTTCATTGAGCTTCATTCGAGAAAATACTATATGTCAAGACACCCAAACTGGAGAAATTTGTATCATTTTCAATATCAATTGAAAGTGAGAATATTAGGCTGTGTCTACATTACATTCCCTTTTCAGAGTAGGAATGCAAATGAGGGAGACAGAAAATGCAAATGAAGTACTGATTTACAAATCTTGCACCTCACTTGCATAATCCCTTCCTATCATGCTTTCAGAAGAGACTTTTCTGAAAGCAGAAACAGCCATGTACACGGGGTTCCTTTGAAAAAGAAAAAAACGTTTTTGAAAGAACCCGGCCGTGTCTACACTAGCCCCAAACTTCGAAATGGCCACGCAAATGGCCATTTCGAAGTTTACTAATGAAGCGCTGAAATGCATATTCAACGCTTCATTAGCATGCGGGCGGCTGCGGCACTTCGAAATTGACGCGGCTCACCGCCGCGCGGCTCATCCCAACAGGGCTCCTTTTCGAAAGGACCCCGCCTACTTCGAAGTCCCCTTATTCCTATGAGCAGATGGGAGTAAGGGGACTTCGAAGTAGGTGGGGTTCTTTCGTAAAGGAGCCCTGTCTGGACGAGCCGCGTGGCGGCGAGCCACGTCAATTTCGAAGTGCCGCAGCCGCCCGCATGCTAATGAAGCGCTGAATATGCATTTCAGCGCTTCATTAGTAAACTTCGAAATGGCCATTTGCGTGGCCATTTCAAAGTTTGGGGCTAGTGTAGACGTAGCACCCTTCTTCCTATTTTGTTTCAGGAAGAAGAGTTCTTTCAAAAATATATTTTTTTCCCCCAGAGGAACCCAATATACATGGTTGTTTTTGGTTTTAAAAAGTTTCTTCTGGAAATGTAATTGCACGAGATTATGCAAATGAAGCATAAGATGTGTAAATCAGAGCTTCATTTGCATTTTTATTTCCCTCATTTTCATTCCTCCTGTGAATGGGGAATGTAGTGCAGCCATAGACACAGTATGTGGGTTGGATCTCTCAATAAGTAATCTCAGAAGTAAACCTCAGAAAAATTAGAGTATCATTTTCAAAAGTGATCCACAAGAGGTTATTACTGATTCCCCTAGAATCAGTATTAGAACGTCCAGTGACCCTAAGGAAACCAGAGTTAGTTCAATACTGAGAATTTTTGGGGAAAAAAAAAATCCGTCCTTGGACTTTTGATTAATCAGTGTGAGTATTTATCCAAAGACTATTAAGACCGTTTTCACATCTATGTTGACAGTGGTGGTGACTGGAGCTCCAGACCCCTTTGAAATACTGAGTCTTGGGGCAGCTGCTCCTTTTTCCCTCAGCAGTGGGCCTGCACATCTTTGATCTACTATACTGGAGTGTCTGTAGCACTTGAGTAGGGTCTCACAAAACTTTCTTGACTTGTTTCAAATCAAACAGAAAATACCACAAAAGCAACCATTTCAGCTTAGACACATTCTGTCCAAGCATTTTTTGGACTACATTTTGTGCTTATTCTCAGAAAGAATGAACAGGTCAAGGTGACCCTCCTGTGATGTTTTATCTGATTTGGTTCATCTAGGTTTTAACAAGCAAAACTTTTAAAAATCCCAAAATTATAGGTTTGACCATAACTTGTTATAGTAGTGATGAATTTTGGACCAAAAGCCTTTGGATTTGCACATATTTCTGTGAACGTGCACAAGGGATAATGGACAGAAAGGTTCCTTCATACAGCCATTCCTTATCTATATTAGAGCATGTATGTTTGATATGCTGGTCTGTGCAACCCACACTATTTTCTATTTTCCCTTGAACCTTTAATTTTTCCATTTTTTTGCCATTAGGGTCTAATTTGTAACACAATTACATATATTTGTTATTTTCTTTTAGGGAAAACACTCTTCATTACTCCAACAGAAAGTAAAATCAGTTTTGTTGGATCCTACATAGCAATATTAATATCGCTTTTGGGAATGAATTGCGCATCCATTATAAAAGTGATTAACCATTTAATGGATGAAAAATGGATAAGGAACACTCCACACATTCATAGATTTTAAAGCCAGAGGGCCCATCATGTAGTCTAACCTGTTTCATATTGCAGGCCAGAGAACGTCATCCACTCCTGCCTATAACAAAGCCATAACTTAATGACTTACTGAAATTCTCAAATCATAATTTAAAGACTTCAAGGCTATGTCTACACTAGCCCCAAGCTTCGAAATGGCCATGTAAATGGCCATTTTGACGTTTACTAATGAAGCGCTGAAATGCATATTCAGCACCTCATTAGCATGCGGGCGGCCACGGCACTTCAAAATTGACGTGGCTCACAGCCGCACAGCTCGTTCCGACGGGGCTCCTTTTCGAAAGGACCCCGCCTACTTCGAAGTCCCCTTATTCCTATGAGCTGATGGGAATAAGGGGACTTCGAAGTAGGCAGGGTCCTTTCGAAAAGGAGCCCTGTTGGGACGAGCCATGCAGCGGTGAGCCGCTTCAATTTCGAAGTGCCACGGCCGCCCGCATGCTAATGAGGCACTGAATATATATTTCAGCGCTTCATTAGTAAACTTCGAAATGGCCATTTACATGGCCATTTTGAAGTTTGGGGCTAGTGTAGACACGGCCCAAGTTACAGAGAATCCACCACTTACACTACTTTAAAGCTGTAAGTGACCCAGGTCCAATGCAGCAGAGGAAGTTGAACACTCCCTCTGCCAAGCTTTCTGCCAATCTGACGATGGGGGAAATTCCCTCCTGAGATCAAATATGGAGGTCGGTGTGACCTCAGGCATTTCAGCAAGACCCAACAGCAGACACCTGGGAGACAATTCTCTGTAGTAACTCAGTGTCCTATCATTGACAAAAATCGTTAAGTAAAACATAACAGATTCCTGAAAAATTAGTACTGTCATGATCATATTCCATAGCTGTCATCATAGAAAGTCACATCACCACAGGGATGTTGCAATGAACACTGCCTCAAATTTATCCAAATTTGCAAAGGGACAAGAAAAAAATACATATTAAGACATTAATAGTATAATAAAAGAAAAAGTTTAATTAATCTGATAGTTGCCTAATTAACATCACTTTCATGACCTCTAACAAAAATGCAAGTTCTAGTAAAATATCTCATTTGCATTTTGCATACCTAACAAAAGGAGACAACTTTGTTTAAATTATAGTTAATTTCATCATAGTGATGTTATATATTAGAAATTGATTACCCTATTTCTTCTGTAATTGCCTCATTACATTTAATTTTTGTGCCTCATGTTTTTCTTAATGTGTGTGCAGGAGTGAGATCATTAATTTTGTATATGCTTCTTTGGTTTTGCCTATTATTTCAGATGAAACACACTGACTAGTCTGATGACACATTAAAACCACCTTCATTACACACAGTATTTATCTGTGAATAAAAAGGTGGTTGCTTGTGATCATCATGGTAAACTACAGAAAAAGAAATGTTTTAATATGCTTGTATATCTTTATGGAAAAAAATTATAGGTGTAATACACCTATTAGGTCACCTGGTATAGCTTTCTACGGTCACAGATTTCCCCTACATAGCCTATTTGTGCATGTATATTATTATTAGAATTATTTTTATTATTGGAGGGCCTAGAAACTTTACTCAAGAAGCAAGACACCACTGGGATAGGTAGTTTTACATACCTAGAACAAAAGGTCTTTGCCCCAGAGTATTTATAATCTTAGTATAAGACTGATGGGCTACATCTACACTACAGAATTATTTCAGAATAATTTGGCTGTCATCTGTACTGTGCACCCACTACTTCAAATTTATTGTGGGTGCATTATTTTGAAATCGGTAAACTTCATTGCAGGAGAAGCAATGCCTGTTTTGAAGTAAGCCATAATAGCATCCAACGGCACCATTTCAAAATAGTGCTATGTGTCCAGAAATGCTATTTTGAAATAGCTCTTTAGTGTAGACATAGTCATGAAGTCAAAGAGATGGTGGAACACTAATAATTAATTAAAACACAAAATTGTCAGTATGATAAGCAGTAGCTTCAGTGGACCACCGTGGAAATTGTTTCCAACGTTGTTTGTTGGCATCATAGCAAAAAAAAAAATGTAAAGGGGGTTTTGTAGATGAATAATGACTTCGCTTTGATGATTTCCAGAAGGAGCACCACCCACCAGTCAGGACCAGCATTACAGAAAGCATGAAAATTGTTTATTTGAAAATGTAACCACTGGGAAATGGAGGCAGGCATCATCAGTTGGCCTATCAGAACCTGGAGTCTTATTTCAGTAATAACAAATATGAAAAAGACAGATCGGGGATAGATTGGGAATGATTTTGAAAGTGTGCAGTAATAGAGTATGTTTCATAAGGTAGAGAAGGGAGAGCCACTGGAGGAATTAGAGGAAAGGGATGACAGGGGAGGGAAAAGGAGGAGAAAATTATCTTTGCAGCAGTTTGCTAAAGGATACAGTTGGGGAAAGAGGAGTGTATTATCAAGATTAGAGAAAAAGAAGTTGCAGTACTCAAAATGTTATATGCTGAGAGACTGGATGATAGTTTTATCTTTGTGGCTGGACAGAAATGAAACTAAGATATGCAATGCAGAAAGGAGACGTAAAAATTAGACGTAATATGGATACAAGAAGCTAGACCAGAAGAAGACATCCAGGTATGAGCCTGAATGACAGGATGAAGGAGTTCTCCACAGTGATCAAGAAAGTAGGTAGGCGGAAATGTTGGGGCAGGAGAGATTAATAGCTCTGTTTTAGCCATGCTGAGTCTGAAAATTAGATATCTACAAGAAGATGTCAAGAGTCAGGCCACAATTTAGCTTAGACAGCAGGAGAGAGAATTTGTAACTTCCATGACTTCTGTGAGCTTTATAAATTATGTACAGATATGGTTTAAGGCAGTAAAGCAAAAACTTAAAAATATCACACCTTGAAAGGCAATAGCTTAGACAAACTAACTAGGAGCAAAGACCTGAAGACCTGAGAATTGTCTAAATGACGCACACACTATTTTGAAACAAATTCAAATTAGTGGGTGCATTATTTCAAATCCAGTAAACCTCATTTCGTGAAGAATGATGCCTATTTGGAAAGGGAGCATAATGGGCTCCAATGGCGCTATCTTGAAATAGTGCTATCGACCCAGAGATCCTATTTTGAAATAGTTTGGTGTTATTTTGAAGTGCATTTCCTATGTGGTTGTGTTATTTCAAAATGGCCATTTCAGAATATCTTATTTCAAAATAGGCCTATCATATCACAAGATGGAGTCCTGTTATAAGCAAGTGGTACTAAACTACTGACAGGTAACAAAAAGATGTCTGTTCATATCAACTTTAGACATTTGAAGTTTAGGAACATCAACTGATGTTAGATGTGAAAAATGCCATGGCAAATAACTGATGTACATAAAATCATGTAATTGTGGGATTGAGAGGGGCCTCAAGAGGTCTTCTAGTGCAGTTCCCTGCACTCAGGGCAGGACTAATTTTTATTTGGCCTGTCCTTGATAGCTGATTGTTTACCTTGCTCTTTGAAACCTCTTGATTACAGGATAAGTGAGCAGACCACTCCCCTGGGGACTACTCAGCCAGACCATTCACTTGCTTGGGAGGTAGATCTTCTTCATTCACTAAAGCCTACTGTGGAACAGCATCTAATGGCTTTTTGAAGCAGGATTTTAGTTGTAGGGGAGATTTAGGACTTGTACATAATAGAAAAGAGGTGTGTGTGTCTGAACATTGTTGTGATAATCACTTCAATGCTGCATGCTGTGTGAAGGAATAGGGAAGACCAAGGGTCACCAAACAGAACTAGACTAGGTTACACAAGGCCCCCTTTAAGAAGACTTGCTAATTATGAAATTGAATCATGTAGACAGAGTGAACAATCCTCCAGGTTTCCATCAACTGTTGTGAGAAAGACAGGAGGAGTAAGAAAAAGCCATTAGGGAGACAAATAAAATCCCAGAAAGCTAGAGAGTTCCTCCTAATAAACTGAGGGATGGCCACCGTTTGTCTAACACTGAGAACCTCCATTAACTGCTTAAAACCCTGACAATGCAATTTCCTGAATTTATGAACAGTGAGACACTTCAGGAGTCACCTGGCCAGATTCTTCCACCAACCTTGACTGAAAGGAAGTATCCACCTTTTCATTGAGGGAGAAGGGAACCCAACAGAGAGCCTTGGTAATGGCAACAAGAAGCAGTAGGCACCATCAATATGTGACTTGCTGATTCTCTAAAGATCTCCAGCAAGTCTTCCAAAGACCACCAAGACTTATTTCTGTGTTGATGAAACTGAATGTTGCCCCTTAATGTGTGACAAAAATTTAATCATCTGCAATATCTGAAAAAGTTGAAGCATCTTCAAGATAAACAGAAAAGCAATCATCACACACTTGGCTCTTTCATAATAATTATACCTGATTGAATTTTTATATTTGAAGCTCTCGGACAAAAATTCAACTGTTTTTTTAAATATTTTCTGTTTCTACCCACACACACTCTCATTTTCGCTGGCATTCATGTTTTCATATTTTCCTTTTCCTATCTCCTCTGTTTCCATTTTTCTCTCTTTTCCATGAAAAAAGAAGGTGGGTGGGGGGGAATTAAAACCCTGTTTTTGCTTTGCTTTTGTTCTTTTGCTTTCTTAATCACAAACTTTCAATTTTGTTTCAGGAAAAATTAAAAACTATTTTAAAAATTCAAAACTTCTTCTCAATTTTCAACAAGATCTAATAACAAATTAATGTTTGTTTATGATATGATATCCTAATACATTTATTACTTATTTTTTGTTTTGCTCTCTTTTTAGAACCATCACATGATGATTGTAAATGACCTGCTAAGTACAAAAGGATTTGTCTTAAGATTCTTCTTAAAACATATTCAACATTGTTCCAAGTGTAAAGCTTTAACCATATATGTCCTGTTGGCAGTCTGTAAAATATATACTCTGGAACAGGAAAATTTTTATATTCTGCTGGAATAGGAGCAGTATTGGACAGATTAGATAAATGACATGTACTGCAATGAAAAGTTTAAAAATATCTTGAACTGTTTTTGTGCAGATGATTATAATCCAATGTACTTCATTTAAGTTTTTCTTGTGAGGATTTGTTCACCCTTTGAAGTTAAGGAACGCAGTTTGGGGGGACAACTTACTAGTTGAGCTAAAAATAAAATAAAAGAAAAGAAAAAAGCTAACACAAAAAATACAGGCATAGATGCAGAATGCATGCTCAGCAACTGGCTTCAGGTAGCTCATTCTGGTTAGTTGGCTATCCAATGACTAGAGACATTAGTGATGTACTTGACCTGTGGTGTTACACCTGACATACATAATTTTCAGTTATTCATTTACACGTCACTTTTCATCATAAAATCATACTAGAAAAAAATTCCTGTTGGTTTGCATATCACATTTCAAAGAGATTAAAATCAATTTACATGACAATTCATACAAGAGAAAATATATAGTACTCTTCATCATGTAAGGAAGTCCAAAGACAGCCTTTGCAAGTATGTTTTTCTTTAATGGCTGAAAAACTGCTCAGCTAGTCTAATATGAATAGAAATTTCATTGATTTCATCCAGATTTATACAGAAAAATTTAGCATAACATCTTTTGTCAAAGATCTAGCAAAGTACAAAAAGAACATTAATAAAGCCTTCAGACATACTAAGTAGAAAGTGCTGCATGTGTCAGTGAAACCAAGATACCTTTTTTAAGTTGATTTGTGTTGTAACATGAGCTGGAAATAATTCAGCTTGAAATGTGCATGTTAATACTTCAACAGGAAAATATTCAGTAGCACAGACATTTATTAGTTGGGAATATTTGGAAAGGAGTAATACTGAATGAAGTATGAACAACAGACTAAAAGCAAATAAACATGGTTCTTGTGATGTAAAATGGTGGAAATAAAATTAATATTGCAATGCAAAATTCTGATAAACATAAAGCACAAAGGCATTACATCATGGAGAAGGAAGGTAACGGTCCCATTCTACCTAGCACTAGGGACTACAACTGTAATGTTCTGTACATTCTAGGCAACTCAACAGCAGAAACTTCTTAGGAAATAGGGGAAAATAACTGGTGACCAGAAGGCTTGATTTATGATTTTCAGTATAGCCAAACTGACAAATAGTGCATATACTGGTACGAATATCTTATAAATACCTAGAACATTCATAAATCTATGGTGAAAAAATAAAGATCGCTAACTGCCTGGAGAATGCAGCGAGATTTTGGCCAGATTCTGTGACTGTTATTTATATATGTATTACCTTATTCCATGATCCTATTAAATTCAAAGGGACTATTCTCCATATAAGATACTACAGGTTGAACCTCTCTTGTCAGGCACCCTGGAGACCCAATCAATGCCAGAGTAGAGAATTTGCCAGACCATGGAAAGTCAACATTGTTCAGTATATTGCCAACACTTCCACTGCTTACTGGGCTCCTGGAAGATATTTAGGAGTAAATTAGATCTAAATAAAAGCACAGAACACTGAGAGACAGGCCTGGTGGCCATAAACAAACTTTATGGCATCATGGGAAACTTTGCCACACCCATGATAAGTGGATGTCCAGCTAAGTAAAATCATGCTGGATTACAGTTGTTCCCAGAAGAGAGAGTTCTGAATTAAAGAGGTATAGCTTCTATTAATGGGTACTACTCAGTATCTGGCAGGCTACTTCCACACTTGTCCCCTCCTGTCAGAGGAGGCATGGTAATTAGCCAATTTGAAGCAGGCTAATGAGGCCCTACTGTGCATATTCAGTGCCTCTTTAGCATAATGGCAGCCATGCAAATTTTGAAGTGCAGACTTCAAATTGCAGATTGACAATGTAGATGCGAACAACAAGAAGTCCTGTGGCACCTTATAGACTAACAAATATTTTGGAGCATAAGCTTTTGCGGGTAAGACCCGCTTCATCGGATGCATGGGGATGTGGGCAGCTTCAAAATAAACACCCCACTTCAACATTCCCTTACTCCCATCTAGTTCTGTGGGAATAAGGTGATGTAGAAGTGGGATGCATATTTCAAAGTTGCCCCCAGCTACACTGTCAATCTGCAATTCGAAGTCTGCACTTTGAAATTTGCATGACTGTTATTATGCTAATGAGGCACTGAATATGCATGTTAGTGCCTCATTATCCTGGTTTGAATTGCTTCATTACCATGCCACCTCTGACTGGTGGGGGCAAGTGTAGAAGCAGCCTGAGTGAGGAAAGACTCTGTCATTAGAATGAGATACAGATTATTTTTTAAATTAACCAGTGAAGTGTAAATGGGAGTAACACCAAAAAACAAAAACAAAAACATGAACAAAACTGGTATCAGAAAAAATTCTGAACTCTCAGGTCTAACTATCTACAGGACATTTCCAAAGTGCTGTAACATCAACACTGTAACTAAGTTATTTGAAACTGGACTGGAAGTAAACTACCCTCCTGCTCTCTACTTCCCCTCCTTTCCCCATCTACAGCTCTTTCCTCCCTTTGCACTATCACAGATATATAAATTTCTCATTGAATCGTCTTGTTTATCCCTGCCACTTTCCCCACTGGTAAAGCATCTCCCACTTCCTCTCCAGCCCCTCTAACTCTAGCTTTTCTAAAAGCCTCACCAAGTTGACATGGGTTACATCCTTCCCCTAGCTGAGTAATTCCTTCCTGAGCTTCAGACTTCTCACAGATAAGACCCGACTCATAATATTTGAAAATCTTGCCTCAAAACATGGCCTGATTTCTGCTCCTGAGCTCAGCTGCATCTAGTCCTCACAGTGCACATGACCGTTTTACTTCTGGTAGAATTCTGCATCACTGTGCAGACAAAGAATTCATGTCCCTTGCTAATTTTTTTGCTTTCCCCCAGAAAAATATGATTTTCTCATGGAGAAGCAAAGGGAAGCCACAAGAATGGTCCCACTTATCCCTCTTAGAACTGACACATCATTTTTGGTGCCTGGAGCAGCCAGCAGAGAGAGAAGTTATTGGTGGGAGGGTGCAAAGCTGAAGATACACCTGCTAGTGCTGGGTCAGACTTACCAAGGACCAGGGGTGGGTCAGACCCACCCCATCTGCCCAATCCCTTTGAATCCAGACTCCCCACTGCTCAGCCTCCCAACATTCAGAACCTTCCTCAGGTCCCCTTGCATCCAAACTCTGACCTCACCAAGTCTTACTCACTTCATTAGAGCCCAACTGAACCTGGCCCCCTCCCACTCTTCTCCACCCTCCACACCTGGCACTCCACAGCCCCACCTGGGACTGGAGATGTCCCAAACAATGGCTCTTACCTTGCTCAGCTGCTAGCCCTGGCTGGACAGGGATTGTGAGAAGAGCACATTGTCTTTGTTTGGAGAAGTCATTTTAGATCCACCACCAGAAACCTGCCTTGGATCCTCACCCTCTCATTGCTTCCTGCACCCATTGCTACTCAGTTGAAGAGGGATGGGTCTTTGTTTAAGGAGCTGCTGTGCCATCCATCCAATCCATATTCATTCAGGCCTTCCCCTGTCCAGATCCTCCCTATCCTCAGCTCCCCTGCACTCAAAACCCTCCACTGAGCCCTCTATACCTGCCCCCCAACTCCCCTGCATCTAGATCCCTGCCCTTTCTCCAGGACCACCCCCTCACTGAACTTCACCCACTACATCTGGACCCCTGCTTTGAAACCACCCCTTCTTCTGAGCCTCCTGCACTCAAAGCCCTGCTTCAACAAGCCCCAGCCTCTGACAAGCTCCTGCACCCACACCTGCCACTGAGCTCCTAGGAGTTGAACCCAGACCTCCATCCAGCAAATGGAGTGGAGGATCCAAATATACTCCTTGCCTAGCGAACAATTTGGTCGAGGTCTGGCCCTCATGGTAGGAAATTAAGCTATTACATTTTAAAAGTTATAACTCAAAAATGATCAAGTCAGCTTTAATCTTATTATCAGTGCTTTGTTTGTGTTGGTACGTGCCAGTACTGAGTACCAGCACCTCGGAAGCCCCAGCAAGGGGGTCCCTGGCAGCCTCATGGCAGAAAGCCAGCTGGGGAGATTCAGCCCAGCTGGCCATTCCAATTGTGGGAACTCTGGCATGAGGGCATGGCAGTGAGTAGCTGAGTACCGTCTCATATTTTTTTCACAAAAAAGCTCTGTATTATTATTAGTAGTAGTACAATGAAGCCCCTGAACATCCACTATTAGCCTAGTGTACATTTTTACAGCTGAATGGGAAGTTGGAACCATTGGAAACAGGATTTTATTATGGAAATGTTGGCGCTGTTTCGGCTGGATCGGCACACACTGCATATGATAATATGCTTTATAACTCTATATAGAGACCAACAGTCTGAAGTATAACTGCAGCAAATCCAATAGGACAGCAACATAAAAGCACCAAAGAAATTCATGTAAGACCTGAACCAGCTGCCAGTGGTATAACTCTCAACAACTGAAATAGTATAGAATCAAACCCATTCTGTGTATGTTTAAAAGTAAGTTACAAACAGAAATCCTGAAAGAGATCAAAGCGCTGCAGAAGCTTTCATGAAATAATAAATACAAGTATTAAGTTGTCTAAACTATAGAGGTAAGTTAATGACAAAAATAGGAATTATAAACACATTTCTTGCTGAAAATTGATCCCTTCTATGCAATATATGTCATGAGATTATACCACGTCTTCCAAAACACAAAACTGTATCCAAATTCATGAACCCCACATTTAGAATTTTTTACATTTAATTGGATATATTTAACAGAATATCATTTTCCTTCTATAATCCTCCTCCTATTTCCCCAGATTTGTTAGGGTCTCAACGATGACACTCTAGAGTAGTCAAAGTAAGGTGTCAATTTTGCAGCTGTATAAATGTTTGTGCTTATGTAGAGACCCTCTGGGATCACTGGAGCTTCGTATGGGTTCAGGGGTGTGAGCTAGCAAATTATCTTGCCAAATTGGAGTCAAAGGTCCAACTCATTTAATTGGTGCTATGCCGAGTTTTAGTCACTTAGTTTGCAGTCATATATGTGTCTGAAATGTGCATGTTCTTTAATAT
Source organism: Carettochelys insculpta (assembly GCF_033958435.1). Lineage (NCBI taxonomy): Eukaryota > Metazoa > Chordata > Testudines > Carettochelyidae > Carettochelys > Carettochelys insculpta. The sequence goes on from NC_134140.1 coordinate 56,515,214, forward strand.
TCACCTTATCAGATTAAGTGAAAGAAAATATCTGTGCTTATTTTCTGCACAGATTTTATGTAAAATGTATTTTAGAATGTATTAATAGATAAAATATCCTTGTGCTCAAAATAAGGTCACTTTTCATAACTTATTTAAAAACTGTTGCCACTTGAAATATCTTATAGTTTATTTAATTAGTAGTTGTACTGTATCCCTTTTTCCATATTTAAACTCTCTGAATACCTTAGATATGAAATAGGTATTATTTAGAATAGTGTCAGCTCTGAAAGCAGGGGATTCCAATAAGTATACTGTCCCCTGCAATTTTTTTTCTCTTAATATCTTCCTTCACAAATATTCAAACATGTCCTTTGGAATAGTGTTTCTAAAACAATAAAAATCATGGGAAACTATTACAGAAAAAGTGAGGTGTGTGATTATCTGAGTACTTAATAAAAGAATAGAATAAAATGTATGGACTTAGTGGTAGAGTCACAGTGAAGTGAGATTTTAAAGCTAAGATCTGAGTTGTAGGACTTAAAGATCTTTGACCTCAAAGTGGACAGAAAATGGATTTATGATCTTCCTGCTAAACAGCACTTTAAATTCTTAATGTAGAGGGGTAGACACTTTCTATTTTCTTTAAAAAAGTCAGCCATGAATGATTTCCTGGAGGCCAAAAAATATTAATACAAAATAGGTAAGGTGACAAATATCAGTATTAAGGTTGCCTGATCTGTTCATTTTGTATTGATTATATTTCTTGCTCAAGAATTTTCATTGGACACTGTCCACGTCTACACTAGAGTGATCTATAGACAGAAGTTGCTGTTGGAAGAGATCTTCCGAGAAAACTTTCATTGACAGATCATGGCCACATAGCAAAGCACATCACTCTGTTGATCTGCCTGGCCTCTCTTTCAACAGAATGCCTGATTGGTCAATACAGGTCCTCCCCCATCCAGAGGGTCCACACATCTTTTTTTGTCAACAGCTTCTGTTGAGAAAGGCATTCTGCCTTGTGGAGAAGAGGCAGAAGGCTGTCAACAAAAGTGCTAAGTTCACATTTTTAGTGTAGAGGTAGCTTCAGAGGTTAGGTAAGTTGTAGTCACAAGGCCAGTGATCTAATTGCTGGTAAAGTGGTAATCCTAATGTGCATGGTTGCAATACTCACATTTAGGAAGAAACTTCTGGACTGATGGTTGTTTTATTAACACTTTTAGCCACATTACAATCATTCCAACCCATCAAGGTAGGCAGAGATAATAAAATGAACATCTGAATGCTCACACCATCCCTTGTAGAACAACTGGTAGTGTTAACCATTAGCTTCCTCATAATCATCTTCTTTGTTACTATCACCAGTGGTCATCAGTCTGGCATCTCCCAAGGCACACAGGTCAGGATAATTTTAAAATGTGTTCCTATGAGACAACTATGCATATTTAGTAGGGTTCCCTCCCTTCCTTGTTGGAACTTCTGAACCCCACTAGTTTGGGGTGTTCCCACTATCCATAGATCAAGTCATTGGTTCCTTTTATATTCATTAGCACTTACATCACTTGTTTACTGTCCTGGGACTGATACACCCCATCACATGGTGGGATGGGGTAGAAATATATTGCAGCCCAGCAAATCAGTCTAAAGGGCTAAAGGTTATCATGCATCTTAGGAAAACAAAAAAACAGTCAAGTAGCACTTTAAAGACTAACAAAATGATTTATTAGGTGGTGAGCTTTCATGGGACAGACCCACTTCTTCATATCATAGCCATACCACAACAGACTCAATATATAAAGCACAGAGGTCCAAAAATTGTTACCAAGGTTGACAAATCAGAAAAATTGTTATCATGGTTGTCAAATCAGAACAGCAGAGGGGTGGCAGGAGCTGGGTGTGGGGTGGGGAAGTCAAGAGTTAGATAAAACAAAGTGTGTAAAAGAGTCCTTATAAAGGGCCAGGTAGTTGCTGTCCTGGTTCAAACCACAGCATGCCTGGCAGAGCCAGAGAGGTGTGGCCTCTTCTGCTAAGATAGACAGGTTAACCTCCGATGTTCCAATGTGGGGCTGATAGACCCTGTCAGCTACCATGACAACTTGTGGTTAGCACACTGCTGGCACCCTACATCTGCAAAATCTCCAAGATACTCCATCTGGCTTTGTCTGGTACATTGTAGAACATGTTGTCAAAATATTAGCAGCTTTAACACACTTTATACAGTGTTCTGTCTCATTGGACCTTGTGATTTCAGGTTATGACTGTCTTATGATATCTCATAATTTATGGTCACTTACTGATTAGTTGCCTTTGTCTAACTTTTCTTTGGGCCTGAGGGTTTTTTTGTCTAGGCAAAATACCTGTAAGCATTGAGAATCCTAAACTCATTGCATTACTTCCTTAATTTATACTTAGTCTTCACTTAACCTACAGACTACAGGGATCCACATTTCTTCTTTGGCTCACTAGAAGGCAGGAATACATATCATTCTCAGAGAATAGTTATCAGTTGTTCACAGTCATGCTGGAAGGGTATAAAAAGATCCACAGAGGTCAGTTTTCGGACCAGTTCTAGTCAATATTTTAATCAATGTTTCAAATAGTGGCATAGATTTATGCTTTTAAAATTTGCGGAGCATACCACACTGGGAGGGGTTGCAAGTCCTTTGCATAATAGGATTATAATTCAAAATAATCAGGACAAGCAGGAGAAACGGTTTGAGGTAAATAGGATGAAATTCCACCAGGACAAATGGGAATGATCAGTTTCACACTTACAAAATGAGAAACAAGTATCAGAGGGATAGCCATGTTAGTCTGTATCCACGAAAACAATGAGAAGTCCTGTGGCACCTTATAGACTAACAGATATTTTCATGAGCCTGTATAACTTGACTCATGGAATCTCTACTACATTGCAGCTGACAAAGTGGGCCTTTGCCCACGAAAGCGTATGTTCCAAAATACCTCTTAGTCTATAAGGTGCCACAGGACTTCTCATTGTTAAAGTGAGAAACAACTTTCTAGAAAGGAGTACTGCAGACAGGGACCTAGGAGTCATAGTGGACCACAAACTAAATATAAGTCAACAGTGTGACACTGTTGCAAACAAAGCAATCATCAATCTGGGATGTATTCACAAAGTGTTGTAGGTAAGACACAGGAAGACATTCTTCTGGCCTACTCTTCACTGACTAGGCCTTAGCTAGAGTACTGTGTCCTGTTCCGGCCAATACATTTCTGAAAAAATGTGCACAAATTGGAGAAGGGCCAGAGAACATTAATAAAAACATTAAAAGATCTAGAAAACACAACCAATGAGGGAAAATTGAAAGATTTGTGTTTATGTTATCTATAAAAAGTGAAGAGTGAGATGGGACACAAAAGCAGCTTTCAAGCACTTCAAAGGTTGCAACATGGAGGACGGAAAATATTCTCCTTACCTTCTGAAGAAAGGACAAGAAGTAATGGGCTTAAATTGCAGCAACAGAGGTTTAGTTTGGACATGAGGAAGAATTTCCTGTCAGTGTGGTTAAGTACTGGAATAAATTGCCTAGGAAGGTTGTGGAATCTCCATAATTCGAGATTCTAAGAGCAGGTTAGATAAATACCTGTAAAAGATGGTGTAGGTGGTGCTTGGTTTTCATGAGTGCAGGGGGTTGGACTTGATAACCTCTTGAGATTTCTTCCAATTCTGTGATTCTATGATACTTAAAAGTCCAGTGGCAAATGGAGAAAACATATTAAACAAGCAGACATAAAAACACAGTCTGCCTGAAAATAAAGAAAAGGGTTTGAGGAAATATATATATATATACACAGAGAGAGAGAGAGAGCGAGAGAGAGTGAGAGAGAGTGGGGGTGAGAAACTGCATTTATGCTCAGCCAAAAACTACCTCACTCCTTGGACTGGTAAGCAGTACAAGATGGGGAGGCCAGTTTTTCCAAGCCAACAAAGTAGGATGCTTATTTTAGTCTGGCAGGATTTCAAAGCTGACACTACATCAATATGTGAACAAAGCCAAGCAATCTGGCAAGAGTCAAAGTAACACATTTTTGTGTATTTGTTGCTGAAAAGTGGACTAGAAACAAACTGAACAACGTGAAATGGCATGACGGTCGTGATTCATACATTCTATTAATAAATCAATAGGGCTGGTTTAAATATAAAAAAATGCATATAAAATTTGACCAAAGTTCACTGTATTCTCAAAGTCTGTGTCTACACTAGCCCAAAACTTCAAAATGGCCATTTCGAAGTTTTGGGCTAGCGTAGACATAGCCAAAATGACTTGAGCATTTTATTCCTAATCTATTCTTTCCTTGGATATTGTCTGGAGGTCACAATAATTGCAGGCCTAACCCTTGAGTTCGAAATATAGGATGAATTGTAAGCTTGGTCGTCTCTCAAATGTTTGTATTCATTCTTTGTTCTCTAGATACTTTGAGATAGATTTTCACCAGGTATCAACCCTGTAGCTCTAAGGACTCAAAGAGCTAGGTCTGTTGCTCAGTTAATATGCTTTAATAAGTTTAGAGCATTCCTGTAAGGGGGTCATCTGTATCAGGTAAGGTAAAGATTTCCAACTACAAAGAGAAACTAAGCATCCAGTTCCCATATTTTTTTAATCCCATCCATTATGCATAAACTTGTGATACCTGCACAGCCATGAAATAAGAACAACTAACCAAAACTGAGGGTGTGTCTATGCAGCAAGTTAAAGAAATGCATGTATTGCCTAGCCAGGTAAGTTGAACCCAGCAAGCCCAAACAATAATAGCAGTGAAGACAGAAAAATGCACCCCTCCAAGGGGCTAGTAAGTTGAGTACATGACTACAATGTATGCTGGACTTGTATTATGTATACTGTGTTATTGTTAATGTTATTTTTACCCACACTAGCTGTATTCAAGGTAGGCATTTGCAGTTTTTGCTCTGTAGGCATATGTTAAAACTTAGTAGAGTATATTTATATTGTATTTATAACAGAAATTTGAAGGTGATATGCCTTTGGTAAATTGAGTATGATTTGTATTCATCATGCATCCTCCATAGTCTTATACAAATTCTGCCCACTAATGCAGTAAATGTAGTTCAACAATAACAAACTGTTTAGAAAGTTTCATATTATTATATTTTTACATTTGAAATTACCACCCAGCTGCAGTTGTTCTTCCTTACCTGCAGTGATGCTGGCAGACTAGGTGTCAGTACATGCCAAGGCCCTAAGCCTCTCTGAACACTGACAAATACATAGCGGGAAACCAGCCTGACACACATGTAGGCTAGTATATTTAAAACAAATATTAGTCTTATAAAAATATTTCATATTTAGACTTTTTGAAATGTCTGTACGATGCTGTATGTATTAATTGTAATATCTATATACCAGGGCACAGTTACATTGAGTGTTTGCATTGTAAACTTCTGTAATTACCTAATTCATGAAACAGGGGGGAAAAAGTACTAATTATGGGAATATTCTTATCCTTCACACAAGATGGCCCACTGAAGGCATATAAGGCATTGTATAGAAGCAAAAGACAGTGATCTTGTTGATTGTATTCCTTACTCTTTTCAGAAAAGAAAGATCTACACATGAACTCATCCAATCATCTTGGATTCTGAAATGAAGGGAATAAAAATATCTAAAAGGAAGAACTGGATCTCTGTTTTGTGTCTGGACTCCATGGCCGTGTCTACACTAGCCCCACACTTCGAAATGACCATGTAAATGGCCATTTCGAAGTTTACTAATGAAGCGCTGAAATACTTATTTGGCGCCTCATTAGCATGCGGGCGGCCGCGGCACTTCGAAATTGATGCGGCTCGCTGCCGCGTGGCTTGTCAAGATGAGGCTCCTTTTCGAAAGGACCCCACCTACTTCAAAGGATTCCTATGAACAGATAGGAATAAGGGGAGTTCGAAGTAGGCGGGGTCCTTTCGAAAAGGAGCCCCATCGGGACGAGCCACACTGCTGCGAGCTGCGTCAATTTCGAAGTGCCGCGGCCGCCCGCATGCTAATGAAGCGCTAAATATGTATTTCAGCACTTCATTAGTAAACTTCGAAATGGCCATTTACATTTACACGGCCATTTCGAAGTTTGGGGCTAGTGTAGACACAGCCCATGAGGGCAAAAATTTCTAAACATAAACAACAGATCCGAAAGGTGCATGACATTATTTGTCCCTAAGGAACATACAGAGATGTTTATTACAGAAGATAATATTAACTTTTTAAAGCTAGGACTGTAACTCATCGGTGTGTACATTTTCCTGTTCTAACTTTGTAAATAACTCATTTCTTTTTCACTTAATGCATCCTTAGTTAATTTTTGACAACACTGCCTATCAGTCTTGTCTTTGGTTTGAAATCAAAGTATAACTGACCTGGGAAAAGTGACTGGGAGTAACTTAAATATTATTGGAGTGTTTGGTGTAAAGTGACTATCTACTTCATAATCTCAGAGGTGTAGCCATGTTAGCAGTCTACTTTTAGTCCAGCTTTTCTGGGTGGCAAGATAAACTGGAATGCCCAAGGGGACTGTCTTTGACTCCGCAGTAAGATGGCTATAGTACCTTAGGAGTTTGCATTTGTTAGTGGGTTGGTGAGATCTTATTATAGAACATAAAACTGGTCAGGGATGTCTGCTTTTCCTGTGACAATCTGCCCTAAGGCTGCTACTCACACTTGCAAGCCAATCCAGACACTATAACAACATCTCCCATGAAATTCCACTGGTCTGAATTGTAAAATAGAAGCATTCAGTCCTAGGCCAGTGACAGGTTTCATGTTCAATGTTTTGTAAACCATGTAAATTGTTACATGGTTTTGGCAATACGGAGCTTGTTAACTAGCCCCATCATGACACAATAATATATCTTAATAGTAAACAATAGGGAGGTTATAGAAAAACTGGACGAGATGCTGTATAGTAGTTTCTAAAATTAACATATGCACAAATACTTGTATTTTATATTTATTACATATTTTTATATTCCTCTCAAACAGTTAGGGTATGTCTACACATGCATACCTCTTTCGAAAGAGGCATGCAAATGAGGGAAGTAAAAAATCAAATGGGGCACAGATTTACATATCTGGCACCTCATTTGCATATTCCTCTTTCGAAAGTGCTTCTTTATGGGAGGAAGGATTGTTTCAAAGATGGGGTTTACTTTCAAAAGAGCAGAGTCTATACTGGTTTTCTTCATTTGAAAGAAGCTCTTTCAAAAGAGGAATATGTATATGAGGTGCCAGATATGTAAATATGTGCCTCATTTGCATTTTCAATTTCCCTCATTTGCATGCCTCTTTCGAAAGAGGAATGCAAGTGTAGACGAACCCTTAAAGTTGGAATCCAAAGAAGCAAAACTTCTAAAGCATATCCATGTAAGCAAAGAATTTTGGGATTACATTTAAATGATCATAATTAGCTCCTTGTTCAAATTAATCTACCATTGCACATGTTAGTGTCTCTCAGGGTACGTCTACACTAGCCGGCTACTTCGAAGTAGCTGCCACAACGTTGAAATAGCACCCGTCGCGTCTACACACACCGTGTGCTATTTTGACATTGAAATCGACATTAGGCGGCGAGACGTCAAAATCTTTGGATGGGAATAGTGCCCTACTTCGACATTGAACATTGAAGTAGGGTGTGTGTAGATGATCCATGTCCCGCTACTTCGAAATAGTTGGGTCCTCCATGGCGGCCATCAGCTGAGTGGTTGAGATGCTCTGTCCAGCCCCTGTGGGGCTTTATGGTCCCTGTGCTCAGCAGCCTTTAAAGCACCACAGACCCGGATTTCCTGTGGCAGGAAGCTGAGAGTGTGCAGGCAGCAGCACATGCACGTGCTAGCCCTGCACGCTTTCCAGAAGCCCCGATCTTCACTGCCACCAGCCATGGCATCGAGCCAGCCCCCCGAGCGTCCCCAGGGCTCCCCTCTTGAGGTGACCCAGGCACCCCCAGCAGCCAAGAAGGGGGCCAAAAAGAGGCGGGGCCCCTCCTGGTCGGAGGCCGAGTTCCGAGACCTGCTGGGGCTCTGGGGTGAAGAGGAGGTGCTCCATGTGATGGGGAACAAGTGGCAGAATGCAGAAGCATTCACCCAACTGGCCGAGGGCCTGGCTGCCCAGGTCACCCTGCCCGCACTCTGGATCACGTCTGGAGTAAGGTGAAGGAGTTGCGGCAGGGGTACACCCGGGCCCAGGACTCAGCCAGCCAGTCTGGGGCCACCCATGCCACTTGCCCCTATTACAGGGAGTTCAGGGCCATCCTGGGCCCCTGGGACACCTCCTCCCCCGAGCCACCCTTGACATTAAGGCCGACGAGCCCCAGCAGGCCTCCGAGCCAGAGTCCGGCCCGGAGGCCAGCTCCGCACCCTGGGGCCCACCCGAGGAGCCCCCCTGCTCAGGACAGTGGAGGAGGGGTCCAGCAGCGAGGAGGGGGGCTCCTTATCGACCTCCCCTCCTGGAGCACCAGCCGGGCATCTGTTCACTGGGCTTCCACTGACCATGGCAATGGACGGTCAGGTGCATTCCCCACAGGGCACACACACACGGGCCATGAGGCGGGGGCATCAGACACAACAGGGAGCCTCACACACCCCCAGAGGACCCCAACCTGCAACCACCCAGCCACAGCACGGTCCCAGGATGGTGGAACCCATCAGTTCCTGTCAGCACCCGCACCCATGGACAGCACAGCGCCTTAACCCCGGGGGTGGGGGGACAATGCTATGGGGACAGGCAACAGGGACATCACACCCACTGATGGGGATGGAGACTCAGCAGCCAAGGGGGGCGGGGGGAACAGGCCATGGGCCAGGGCACAGTACTAACAGCCTTCCCCTCCCTCTCTCCCTCTCTGCAACTGCACCATCCGACACCCCCGGCAACCAGGCACCCTCCGTCATCCCAGACAGCCCGCTGGAGGTCAGCCACCGCCAGCGCCTGGATACACCACCAAGGCCAGAGGGATGGTCCCGCCACCGCTGGACCCTGGGGATGGCCCCTGTGGAAACCCAGCTCCTGGCAGCTCTCTGGTGGCAGCCAGAGGTGGCGGAGGAGAGACTCCGCTTTGACAGGAAGGAGTCCACCCAGCGGTGGGCGGCGTGGGAGGACTTCATGGGGGTCTTCCGGGACATAGCCGGGTCGATCTGGGAGGCCTCCTTCTGGTTCCTGCCCCCTGCCTCTCCCCTGGGCCGCCCTCCCTGCCGCTGCACCCATTGCCCCCCCCACCTTGCTGCCTGCTGCCCCACCTGCCGCCCCACCTGCCATACTGCCTGCAAGCTCCCCAGGACCAGAGCCCACTGGGGCTGAAGACCGGCCAGTGGAGGCATCCCAGCTGTACTTGCTGGTCCTCCCAGCCCCAGCCAGCCACGCCAGGGACCGCAGACATGGAGGGGTGTGTGTCGCGAGCCATACCCACCAGAGGTCGTGCCCCTTTCCCCCTACCCTGCACTGATGGGCCAACAGCCGAGCTGTCCGCCGGGCCCCCATGTATTTAGTTGTCCTCCATGTATATAGTTGTCCCCCTTTGTATATTGGTTGCAGTTTCTGTTGTGCACAAAACAAAGTTAGCAGTTTAAAAAAAAAAAGGTTTTATTTTCCAAATAACTGGAAGCATGTGTTTGTTAGGGGGATGGCATGCCGGTATTGCGGGTGGTGTGTGGGCAGTGTGGGCTACGTGTGGGGGGGGTCCTCTGGGGAAGGCCAGGGAGGTGCTCAGGGGTCTCCCTGATCAAAGTGGGCCCGCACGGCCTCACGACCCCATACCCCCTCACGGTGGGCCTGGCGGCTGTGTGTAGCAGCCAGCTGGGGGAAGCCCGTGCCAGCGTCGACTGCCCACCCCTGGACGAAAGCCTCCCCCTTGATCTTGACAATGTTGTGGAGTGTGCAGCACGTGCCCACAACCTGGGAGATGTTCTGGAGGCTGATGTCCAGTCAGGCAAGGAGGCACTGCCAGCAGCCCTTCAGATGGCCGAAGGTCCTCTCCATCACCTTGCGGGTGTGGTTCAGGCGGGCGTTGAACCGCTTCTGGCTGGCATTGAGGTGGCCGATGTACGGGTGCATGAGCCAGGGCTGGAGCGGGTAGGCTGCATCCACCATGAGGCAGAGGGGCACGGTGGTGTCCCCCACAGGGATATCTCTCTGGGGGATGTAGGTCCCTGCCTCCAGCTGGCGGCACAAGCCTGAGTTCCTAAAAACATGGGCATCATGTGTGCAGCTGGGCCAGCCCATGTACACGTCCTGGAAGTGGCCCTGAATGTCCATCATGGCCTGCAGGACCACAGATTGGTAGCCCCTGTGCTTGCCCCCCGGATGACTACCTGGAGGGCTTCCTCTTCCTGCTGCTGCTGGGGGTCCATATCTGCTGTGCATTGGTCTGTGAGAGTGTGGAGAGTACCCTGCGGACCTCATGCTGTGCAGGCTGGGTGTGTCTGGGAGGGGCCCTTTAAAGGAGAGTCTTGCTGTTGACCCGGAAGGTCTAGTCCAGCCTGTGACCCGGTCCGCGGGCTTTCCTGGCCCCTTATTTCAACAGGGAGCTCTTGTGTGTGTGGACGCTCCGCGTTTCCTTCTGGGGCGGCTCCTTTCGATGTTCCCTGTTGCTACTTTGACGTTGAATATCGACGGCACCAGCCCTAGAGGAAATAGGCTACCTCGACGTAGTGTGCTAGTGTAGACGTAGCCTCAGTGTGTATAATTTATGTATTACGTAAAGCTTCTCTTACTGTAGTATCTTAGGATAAACAACTATTCAAGGAAGCGTTAATCATATCAAAACACTTTGTACTAACTGCCTCCCTTCATATATAATTTATATAATTATACAATTGTATGCTTTTGTATATAATAGAGTGCAATGTGATTGACTTATCTAAAAGGAACACCCATTGCCACTAAATGCATTTTGAATAGTATAATATCACTGATAGCAGTGTTCCCTGTAAGCTGTGCACTTGAACAGCCATCCATGAGCAATTCAAATGCTGCCTAGGCCTTTAACAGAGTGACTACAGCTGGCAGAATGTGTGTTCACTGGTGGTACACATCGGCACTTGGGTGGGATTAAACAGAGGTAATAATGCCTGATAGTATAACCTGGGTAGTAGTCGTAAAGTACTTTGCTGGGTTTCTTATTTTTCACTTTGTTTGAAACCTGTTTTTTGGAATTGAAGTTAAATGGTGCAGATGCTCTCGTAATGAAATAATTATTTGGTTGATGGAACTCAGCATAAAAGGAATATACACACACAGAAAAGGGACATTAGCTCCTATTCACACCTAACAGTAACCACTTCTTTAGTATTACTAAGCTCTATTTCATCATGAAGGGAGTTAAAGAGCAAAAGAAGTGTCAGCAATTAAAATATATCTTAGATTACAGGTATAATTAGACTCAGCATAATTACTTCACAATCCTCTTTGGTTTCCGTCCATTTGTAGCAAATTTTTCATTTAATTTTTACTTGATTTTATTAATAAAAATGAGCTGATCTCACCAGAAACAGACACTAGTACTGATAACTTAAAGCCAAAGTCAACACTACTTAATTTTTCCACGACAGTATCATCAGTGTTTTGTTAGAGAAAGTCTTTCAGACTCCAACAATACTATTTAATGTTAGTTATTTTGAATTATGATTGTGATGATGGAAATGAATACTGGGAAATATTACAAATAGTCTTGAAAGTCCTTTGTTTTAACCCTGCACTGAATGAAATAAGGCTTATCCAATGCTCAAGAGTCAGTTTATATCTTGAAACAGTTACCCTGTTTGCTAGATGGGAAATACTTGGGTGTTTCATCATGAAAAACTGCTTTTCAATGGGCTGGCAATTAGTTACCACTGAAGAATCAATAACTACATCTCCCATCTTACTACAGCACCATCAACAATGACATCACACCATTTACAAATACTCTGGAGTTTGATCATACAGCAAAATCTCAGCTCAGATGGTTTATTCACGGGTCCTGATGCTGGTTTCATTTTGTCAGCATCCATGGGTATACACCACTGTAAATAAGAGCAAAATGTAGGCCACAATGCACCAATGGAAGTTTTCTTCTTTAAACTGGGGAGGCATATTAGTGTTAAGCATCTTGCATATGATATTTCAAAATCCAGTAATCCAGGGCTTCATTTGATTCTCTGTTTTTCGAAGATTCAGGAATTGTCTTTGGAACTTTGTTAAATCATACATGTGAATCACTTCATGGAGCATAAAAAACTAGTGCAAATTTCATTAAGTTTTCATAACAACTTCTTTCTTGAGAAATGAAAAGGCAGAGATACAAAGATAAAAAAAACAAGAGCTTGATCCCACAAAAAGATGAGCAGCCCCACGTGATGGTAAATTATCTGATTCCTATCCAAATTAGTCCGCATTGACTAATCTGAATATCCTGTGGGTGGGACTCAGTGCAAATCAGATTTTTCATTTATGATAGAAATCTACTCTTTTGAATATTCTTTAGATCCAAAACAGAGCAAGACTTAAAAACTTTTCTCCTGTAATTTCTCGTGAAATGAAATTAAAAAAAATGCTTTGGGGCAATTGAAATATTTTGTTCCAATTCTGAAGTTTTAGATTTAAAGTGAGATAATGTGATATTAAAAATGAAAGAAAGGGCATGTCTTATGACCATTTATGGCAAGTTTGTGTGTGTATGTCCAGGATTTTCACTGTGTGGCAAGCTGCTATGGAGTCACACTTTGGCTTGCTGTACAGTAATTTGTGGTGTAGACAAACCCCATGAATTATTTTGGAATGGAAAACCAAAATGTTCCATTTCAGAAGGGCAATATAGAATGTTTCAACCTATTTTTTTAAGATTTTTTTTTTAAATTCTTTTTGTCAAAGTCAACATATTTGTGCAAAATATATTACTTTCTGAAACTTTCTGCCTGGAAACTTCTGCAGAGCTCTTTTTGTGGGAATAGGCTCTTAAAGGAAAACTGAAGCAGATAACAGTGTAGAGAATATCTGTTTGTAAAATGCATCTTTCAATGCTTCCCAGATAAGTGAATTGCCATTTCATATTGTGAGCAGAAACATCACTGAATGTGACAATAAGGTTTATCTGGTGGGAAATAAGTGACACCAAGCGGAACATTCCTTTTGACCATTAGTTCCTCCATCCAATGTGACTGACTTGTGTCCTTTGGCTGGATGAAACTGCCTTTGGGCCTTGTTAAAAGTGAGTGGAAACACTGTGTTGAAAATTTTATTTTTAAAAAATTGGCCCAAGTCCATTGTGCTTATTTCACATAAATGTGACAAACTTTTGTAAATTATGAAATTTAGGGCTGAGGAAAAAACAGCCTCAAACAGAAATGTTAAGTCAGTGAACCTCCATTAAAGCACTGCTTTCCAAAAAAACATACTAGCAGTTTCATTCACTTCAGTGAAGCATGGTATAGTACAGGTTGAACTTCCTTAAGCCAGCACTCTTTCATCCATCAATATCCGTAAGCTGGCATGATTTTAATTAGTTGGATGACCGCTTACCATGGATGTGGCCGAGTTTCCTATGGTCCCATAAAGTTTGTTTATAGCCACTAGTCCTGGATCTCAGTGTTCTGTGCTGTTATTTAACTGTAATTTACCCCTAAATGTCTTCTAAGAGACTAATAAGCAGCACTCCCACAATTTTAAAGTAAATTGAAGTCCAGATCAGGACCTCATGGCTGGCTTGCTTCTAAAATGAGTTCTACTAAAATCCCAGATCTACACATCACAAACTGGGAAAATGTGACTCCAAGTCTGGACCTAAACTTTGCTACTCATGTGATAAGCTTTGTTTGAAATAGAAGTGCACACTAATTCATGCTGAACAAGAGATGTCTGCTTCTGCAGGTCCAGTTGTGCCAACCCTAATCTTCAATTTTACTCCCAGTACTATTCCTTATGGAGGCAATGGGGCTATGTCAGTGAAAAAGGCAGCAGGATCAGGCCCAGAGCATGACCTTTTGACTGGTGAGCTCAGCAAGGAAGATTTAATTTTCCTTTAATACAATAGTAAATGTTTTCTTTTTTTCTCAATAACATAATGAAGTGGTCATATCAAACACAATGCATCAAGTCTTTTAAGTACTCTTTGTGACCAAAGTGTAGACACATGAGCTCACTTCAGAGCAGGAATACATTACAGTACTTTTCCAAATACTGATGAATAATTTCTTCATACCTAATGGAAAAACAGTACTTTGGTAAAGAGAGAATCAATAAACTGAATGTTCCTTAACACACTGACCACTTCCCTCCGACAACATTGCCTAACATCAGTATACAGCCCTGTAAGGAACATTTACTTTAACTTTTCCATATAAAATATGTGTCTGTCCTTGACCCTGGCTTCATCTTGGTGCAGTATTTTGTTAACAACCTAAAAATAAGACAACATTCATCTTTGCCTTACAACATCAACAAAGAAAACAAAATGCATTCATTTTTGCCCATATTGTACATGGCAGGAGCAAACATAATGTTTATTTATGTTTCCCATATGTAATAGTTTCCATTGAAATGTTGTAACCTGAATTGAACTCTAGAAAGGAAAAAAAAAAAAATTGAACAATGTTATTTGAAGGTGATAATTATTTGAAGGTAATAAACATTTAGTCTCCTATTAATATGTAAAAAAAAGGTCACTCTTTATGCTTTGTTTATCACTTTAGAATGTCAACCAACTAAGAAGACAACATTTAAGCTCCTTGTACAGTATGTACAATTATAATTTACTCAAGTCCATTGTTGTTCCCAAGCTTCTAAATTTTACGTGACTTTGACAGACAGCGAATGCCCATGGAGTGACTTTAGCAAGATGACTTTCCTGTTGTTTCTTATCATCAATAGCCTCACCTCATCCTGCTTCTAATTGCATGTGCAGCCCCTTTGTGTTGGACAGAACGAAGGATGCCAACATAATATTTAATGTATCCATTTAACACAAGTTAAAATAATGATGCTCATTCTGATCAAATAAACAGAATTTCCTGGCTTTAAATCCAAGTCAGTCTGGCCTAATAGCTAACTTTACTGTGATTTACTGCAACTGTATTTTTTATTCATCAAAGTTGCAAGAATTTATACAATTTACAAAAAAATCAAATTTCTAATTATAGGCAAGGAGAGAATTAAAAAATTAAACCAACTTACTATTTTGTAATCTGTTTTCTGAAACCAACTTGAACTTTTGAATTTTCTCAAAATTTTTATTTACTATTAGTTCAGAGTACTTCCGAGTATTTATGGACCCTGAAAACAGAAGTGCTGACATAAACTAAGTGTTTATGATATGAAGAATACTTGGATAATTATAAAATAAAAATAGCTGGAGTCACCTTAAAGTAATGTAATTATTTTCCTTCCTTCCAGAAACTAGTTAGATAAAATAAGACTAAAATTATGAGTTCAGATAGATAAGACTATCTTGTGTTATTTCTTTGAATTTGCATTCAAATCCTGAGTGAGAATCATCCCAATTTCCTTTTTGTAAACCAGAATAGGTGACAGAATCCTAAAAATCTCTCAAGTAAGAAAGGGACTTTTGAAGATTAACCACATTAGTCTCAGTAGATTGTTAATCCTCTGAAACTAATAAACTGAAAATGTCTTTTGGTCTTGACCCAAAAAGCAGCTTGATTTTTAATATGGGTTGCATCTAAATAAAGTTTTCCCAAGCTGGGCAAACAATTCTCTTGCAATAAAATCACCATGAGATAATAATTATAAATAAAGCACAATTGCAAAACAACAGCAAAATTGGGGCTGTCGTAAGTGTAATGAAACAGTAAAAAATGTGCATGTATAGTCCATAGCTTGCCTGGAATTAAAAAGGTAGTTGTTTAAGTACACTGTGAATGCACCAAATTCTGCTTTTAAATGTATGGTGTACTGTGGATGATAAAGGTTGCCATGTTCACATCTGAGGCCAAAACTTGGCCTTATGTATGCAACTTTATATGAAATGTATTGCAGGTCTTTACATTTCTAGTTTAAGATTTATATAGATGATTCAAACCTTTGACATTCCCGTGGTTTAAAAGGTTTCTTTTCTTTTCTTTTTCTAATATGATTTGTTGTGATAACTCTTACAGTACAATGGTAAATTGGCTGGGTTCAAAAACATATTAAATAACCCAGCACTTGCATTATCTAGTAAAAGAGAGTTAATAGGGATGAAAATGTGATAACACTTTGAAAATTCTAACTGAAGTTACTGTGTTCAACATGATACAGATGACTGAGCTGCCAGCAAAATGGGAAGTGAAAGAAAAAATGTAAAGTCAGACAAGACATTGGGAAAACACTTTTTTCGTTTGCAAAATAACAAATGTGTGGAGTCCCCACAGGGCAAAGTCATGAAGGGAAAAACACTAAGGTCATTCAACAAATGATTGGCTATGTCCTGGGAAAATTATGTACTAGGACAGGATGAGCCTCAGTGAGCTGAATGGCCTTTTTCTTTCTCAATATTCATGGATCACAGCAGTTGAACTGCAAGGTATGTTAAAAAGAAGAGATTATGTGCTGATAGCTGTGAGATCTATTCATCTGAAACCTACCTTCACAACTATCAGGATGGAGAGCCTCTGTTACTTGATACCCACTAACCTTAATTGTCATTCAGGCCCTCCGAGTGCTTTCCTACTGAGCCTATCTTTTTACTTTTTCCAGAAGGGCAATAGTATGACATTGGAAAAGCCAGGTTCAACACAGATTGGATATCTTTGGGCTAGACTTACTCTACAGTGGAATAATTTTCCAGAGAGTCACTCCTTGCGTGTAAGGTGTCCACAATTCATACGAGCCATTAGACCAACTCAACATTTTTGGGTGGTTTGCTTACTGTAAGAGCAGGGTAAAGAGCAGGCTTTGCTCACTGGGATGGCTGTCAGGATCAACTCTGGCACACATATGTAAGGTAGGGAGTTGAACAAGAAGCCTGACACCTACTTGTGCAATGTCTGCAAGAGCCACAAGATTCTGCCCGACCCACACACCCCAAAAATGCCTTGAAAATAGCAGATACTAGTACAGTTCTTCTGGAAGCAGCCAGATAAGAAGCTGGAGATTCACACATGGGCTGGGTCTACACATGCCCCTTCCTTTTGAAAGGGGCATGTTAGTGAGTGGGCACTTCAATTTATATGCAGCACCTCATTAGCATAATGGCGGCGCAGCGATTCGAAAGTGCGGCTTTTCAAATTGCACGCTGCCCAGGGAGACGAGACCTTCTGAAAGGAGTCCCCCAGTTTTTGAAAGCCCCTTCTTCCTATCTATTCATTGCAGTGCCTCATTAGCATCTTTTGAACCCACTCATTAACTTGCCCCTTTTGAAAGGAAGGGGCACGTGTAGACACAGCCATGGAGTCCATATTCCTTGAGTACTGCAAATGTGTGCTAGCAAAGCTACCTGCTGCTAATCGGTCTCATTGATGAGTGAGAGTACGAGACTTATATCTGGAGGTAGTGGATGAAAATTTGTTGAAATTATACCATATTGGAATATGCACCTTGAAATGTTCCATAAAGCAGTTCCAATTTTTCCAAGTACTCATTTGGGGGGAAAAAAAAACCAACCAACCAACCAAACTCCCCTCCCCACCCCCCCTTGTAAAAAAACAGACAAAATGTCCTGAAACTATTGAGAGTCACATTTCGCTATTTTCAGCATAAATTATTTCAAATTTTGGGGCTAAATAGCCTTTTATTTCACATTTAAAACATGTATTATAATATAAATTACAATAGATTACACAATTTTAAAAATCAAAATGAAAAGATTTTGTCAAAATGATATATTCTGAATGCCTGAAACATTCTCCTTATTGGAAAATTTCAATTTTTTTGTTTTGTTTTTGTTTTCATGCCTATTTAGAAGAAGTCAAACTGTGAAATCCTCAAACTCATTTGGGCAATAGCATTCCTATCTCCTGTATAGCTCTGGTTACAATTATATAAAATTAACCGCTATCTTACCAGTCACACCCAGAATCAGAAGCGAGCAGAAAATATTTGGGCTAATGTAAGGCATCAATTGTTTAATGCTCTGCAGCACTTTATGTTCCATGATGTGGCTTCTACCACCCGCCATTTAACTTGCATTGAGTGATGGGGACTATATTTGCCTCCTACAGCATGCCAATCAGAAACACCCTCTGTGTAGTTTTGTTTGGAGAAAGAGTACTTTTGGGACAATATGGCACGGCAGTGGCAGAGATGTGGATACAGTTGTCTGACCCAAATGGCAAACAGAGCAGGCTTTTGCCAGCCTTAGTAAATGTTTGAGCTGGGGTCAGAGCAGTTAAAGATCCAATAGTGTATCAGCTGAAGATAGCCACTTGCCCCTGAATTATGGTACACCTGCCATGCTACCAAGTTCTGTATCAACATAAAATACAAGTGTTCTCTGGTGTTCTATAGCATTGCATCCATAGCAGCAGAGGCAACAGTTACGCAGGACTCAACAAAGATGGGTGACAGACAAACACTTGGTTTTTAATCTTTAAATTTATAAAATACACCTCATTGATAATTGTGAGAGCTGACATTCTCTCTTCCCTGTTTTGTCTGCAGAACAGGCAGGCACCGGAAAAGGATCACTTGCCACTGGCTCATTGCTCTATAAGGACTGCCATGAACTGAGATGTAGATATTAATTCTTCAGCCCACACAAACTTTGGTTAGTGTTGAAATTCTTGCACTAAGACTGCAAGGAAGATACCACTTCTGATGGTGATGTTTCATTGATGTGCATCTGTGTCTTCTAAGTATACTGAGAATATCATTGATGTTTCCTTTTCATTGGGCTTTGAGAATGTGGTGTCTGTTTTCCCACTGTCCTGCTGAGAGAGAAACTTACCTGAGTGTGAGCTGACAGAGGCTCAGATTAGGTAAGATGAAACTGATGCTGGTTTGCTTCCCTCTTAAACTGTGGGCAGTTTACCAGGCTTAGTGAAGAAGTGTTATAAATTTAGGGGCAAGTTTAGATCTCTAATTCCAAATGGCTTACAGAGATTAACAGAAATGAGTACATTATACAATTGCCTTGCAAACTGTGTAGGATTCTTTTTTTGGGGGGTGCCGATCAGCATATTGGTATTAATATTTTAAGCCCTAGCTGGTTTGATGTCTAATTATAATACCTAAGACACCACTTAGAATCAGCTGTCTTCAAACACCATGATGCTAGGAAGGTGTATTGATAGAGAGTCCAAGGATTTCATTCTCTGGAGGACAATGACAAGGCCATTTAAATAGAGGACCTCCTGATTCTTGAAGACACTTTTCCAATTGGCTCAACAGACCCTGAACTAGTTAAACATAAGAGTACAATGCAAAACTCCTGCGTTTTCCAACAGAGAGGGCTTTTGAAAGGAGGGAGAGGAAATTATGGAATGTGATGAAGGAATGAGCTATCAGTTTTGGGTATAGCATCATACAGTCTGATAAGACTAGAATATGTGTTTACAGTTTTGAATGCTCACCTCAGCCTAATCTCCAGTTCTTTAAATATCTGTCCACCACAAATTACTACTACTATTTTGTATATAAATAAAATTCTGAGGAAGAGACCTTTTCCTTTTGGAGTCTTTTCTGACAGTTTGAGACCTTGCACAAAAAAGCTGCGGTTAGTGTTATAGGGGAATATTTTGGAAATACTGATTCTGCAAATTCATCAAATATGTTTTCATTTTGCTACTCTTTTCCCTTGCTATTGAAATAGACACCTGTTTGAAACTGACTAAATATATCAGAATCTGACTGAACTTGTCATAACAAATTCTAAACCTCTTTACGTTTCCAACTTAATTATTAACTATGAAGACTGGGAAGAATGAAGGCTGTATCACATCAACAAAACATCTTTGGTTTATCCTGTATGGTTTGTGTAATAGATTTTTTTTCCTGTAACTTTATTTTTAACTCAGTTTTATTTAAAGTTTTGAGGTTTTTTTTCTCCCCCTGTGGCTGAGCAGCAAGCACACCTGCTTAACAGCTTCAGCTAATTATATATATACACACACACACACACCTTGGTCTGCTATTTGCTTTTCAAATTGGATTCAGATTTTTGGCTTGGCTAAGTGGCCTGGACTCTAGAGCAAACAGTTTTCTCATACAATGCAAAACTGTCTTTTCGTAGTATTATGCAAAGGCCAAAAGAAAAAAAAATTCTCATCTGCAGAATATTGTTATTTGTAAGTTTTCTTGAATATCACCCTCATTCCAATGCTCCTTACCACACCAAACTAATCAGTACTGTAAAAAGCTCACACCTAATAAACTCTAGATTATTTACATTAAACATATTTTAAGGGAGTCTTGTATCAATCTCCCCCATCAGTTTCTTGATTCAACTCCCTTAGGATTGTAAAATGATATTCTGTTACACCATACAGGTCAGTCTTCTATCTTTTCATGGTCTGTAGAGATACCTAGGCCTCGCTGTTCTCTCAAACATCCAGAAATGCTATAACCTTAACACTGTAGAACTCCTGATTTAGTCTAGGGATCAGCAAACCAGCTTGAACAACACAAATAATCCCTCTCCTCAAATGGACATCAAAATTAACACAATTTCTAATGGTCAAGGTTTGGTTAATATTTTTCCTTGCTACTTTTCATTTTCATGCATCTCAGAGGCTGCGTCGACATGCGTCAGATCTTGCGGAAGAGGAACTTCCAGAAGCCATCTTCAGGAAGATCATCTTCCGGAAGAGAGCGTCTACACACAAAGTGGCATCCGAAGAGCTGCCCAGTCTTCCAAAAGATCATGTCCATACCTGCGCAGATACTCTTCTGGAAGAACAGGACAGAAATGCCTCAGATGGGGTCACAAGGCCGGAGAGCACTTCCAGGGCACTGGCCTAGCAGCCTGTTGAAGGGCCCCCCCAACAGCACCCCCCTGCACTAGCTGCTGAGGCCTGCTGTCCTTCTCCATGCATAGCTCATGTCACTGCTCTCGCAGTAGCCCACGTGCTGCCCATGGACCACAAGGTCCTGCAGCAGCACACTCTCACCCTGACAAGGGTGCTAGGGAGCCTCCTGGACACCTTCCCCAGCCTGTGCATGAAAGCAGCATGAGAACTGGGGGTTCTGACCCCCCACTGCCCGAGCCAGGCCCCTGACAGCCCATCCACCACATCTGAACCCATACCGCCAGCAGTGACTGGTGGGACTGAGTGGTCATAGTACAGTGGGATGACGAACAGTGGTGGCAGAACCCGCACATGGTGAAGGGCACAGTCTGTGAGATCTGTTCCTGGCTGGCCCTCACTTCGCCACCAGGACACAGGAATGTGGCTAGCCCTCCCGGTGGAGAAGTGTCTCACCATCGCTGTCTGGAAGTTGGCTACTCCAGATAGCTACCACTCCATAGGGCAGCAATTCAGGGCAGCAAGTCCACACCCATGAGAATGAAGGCTCTCTGTCCACTGGAGGTTCTGAAGGCTATCAATGATGTGCTCATGCAGCGGCTTGTGCGCCTCAGGGACTTCGATGCAGCGGCAGTGGGCTTCATGGAGCCTGACTTCCCCCAGTGCTTCAGGGCATTTAACGGCACCCATATCCCCATCAGGGCAGTGGCACAGTGTGCCACCCAATACATCAATTGCAAAGGGTATCACTCATTTGTGCTCAGGCAGTGGTGGATGCTCAGGGCCAGTTCACCGATGTCTATGTTAACTGGACCAGACAGGCACATGGTGCTCACATCTTTTGGAACACCACCCTGTGCCACTGGATGGAGGTGGGCACATACATCACCCAACGGAAACACATCAGTGGCGATGTCACCATCCCGCTATGCCTGTTTGCTGATACGGCATACCCCCTGAAGCCATGGCTGCAGCACCCCTACATGGGGCACCTGACCCCATCACAGGAGCTATTCAATGCCCAGTTGGGCCATGCCTGGAACACAGTGGAGTGTGCCTGTGGGTGCCTAAAGGCGTGGCTCAGGTGCTTCCTCATGCACCTCAGTGTGGGGGTGGAGAACGTCCTGCAGCTCATGCCACTTGTTGCTCTCTCCACAACCTCACTGAGGTGTATGAGGGAACACAGCACCAGGGTGGGCTGGCCCTTCTGCCACAGGAGTACGAGTAGCCACCTGCAGCCCCAACTAGCAGCTCCACTGGGATGGGGTCTGCATCTGGGAAGCCCTCCAAGAGGCCTTCACCTTCTGAGTTGGGGCCCCAATACAGGTCCCCCTCCAACCCCCATTTAACATGGAAGGGAGGCAGTGGGGGGGCAGGAGGAGGGGCAGTGGGGAGTACCACAAGGGCCCCACACACCTGGTGGAGCATCCCCACCACCTCCCCCATGTGTCCTGGAGCCACTGAAAGTCTTCTGCCTCCAGGGCCAGGCGCCTCTCCACCATATCATTTTGGAGGCAGAGGGCAGCCACATATGCTGCTGCTTCTTCCAACAGGCACTGGCAGTGGGCCTCTGCATCTCCCATGCTGCATCTGTGAGTGAGGGCTGTGCCCCACCCGGGGGGGGACTGCCCGCACCTCCAGCCTGCAAGCTGCCAGCTCGCCCTGAGCTCCTCTGATGCCTGTCCCATCCCTAGGATGGAACTGCTTAAGACAAGCGGGAGAAAGAGGAGATTAGGGCCCCAGCCAACCCCTATGTGGCTGTCCCTGTCCCTCCTGGGCATCTCCCACTGAACCTCACCCCAGAGGACCTTGTATCACAGGTCATGGCTCTGGCATGGTGGCCTGGGCAGTTCCTCACCTTAGGGATGCTGCCACTGGTGAAGGGCCCCACCCATGAATGGGGCACTGGGTGAGAGGGATGCAGTCGGGTACAGAGGGCTCCATGCACCTTGGGTTCCCCCCTGTACGAATGTGAGTGTGCAGGACTGACAGTGGGGAGGAGTGTTTGGGGTACCCCGCAGCTTGTCTGTGGCCCCAGGGTGAACTATAGTGAGGGGCATCAGGGGGCCATGGTAGGGAGGCCTGTGTGTGCCCCCACCAGGGGATGCCCTGTGCTGTGCGCTTACCTGGTGTGACCTTATATAGGTCCAGGGATGCCTGGCTGGATGTGTCCCTGATGCTCAGCCCTGCAGGCACGGCTATCACCAGGGACCCCTCCTCCCTGGCCTCTTCAGAGGAGCCACCATCCTCCCACAGGGGTCTGTGGCTGCTATGTCCACAAGGTGGCATGGTGGTGAGGAGTTATCACCTGCCAGAATATCCCACAACTCCCTATAATAGGGACAGCTGGCTGGGCTAGCCCTTGAGTGATGGCTGCTGTCCCTGGCCTGCACATATCCCTGCCAGGGCTGCTTGATTTTGCAACAGACTTGATCCACAGTCCAGGCAGGGTGAACATGGGC
The DNA here is from genome assembly GCF_033958435.1 of Carettochelys insculpta. Taxonomy (NCBI): domain Eukaryota; kingdom Metazoa; phylum Chordata; order Testudines; family Carettochelyidae; genus Carettochelys; species Carettochelys insculpta. The sequence goes on from NC_134140.1 coordinate 56,538,551, forward strand.
AGCCAGGGCTGTGGCCAGTTGGGTGCAGGTGGAGGCATTTCGCCAGTTCCCTGATGTGCCTCACAGCCCCTGCTTCCTGCTCTGGGGTTTCTAAGGTCTTTGCAGTTTTTAACTGCTGCTGGAAGTAGGCATGATAGAGTCCCCATGGAGCTTGCTAGAATGTCTCCTGACTCTGGGGGTGGGGGAGCCACCATGGCAGACCAGTTTTTCCAGAAGAAGCAGTTAGTGAGCATCCACACATTCTTTCTTCCAGAAGAAGGCATTATTCCCCTTATGAAAGTGCTATTCAGGATCCGAAAGAAGTGGTGTTTTCTCCCAGACTGTTTCCAGAAGCACACCTTACACATGGAGATGCTAATTCCTGATTTTTGGAAGAAGACTGTGTTCTTCCAGAAGATCTGACATGTGTAGACACAGCCAGAAAGGTCCTGATCCTTTACAGCACCAGAAATACATTACTGAAAATACATGAAAATGTCTGTTATTGGATATAACTGATTTTACCAGAAGTCTTCTGAGAAAATCATGTCATGGTTGATTTCCAGTCCAATTTTGCAAACCCAATGGATTTGCAGAGGCTGAATAAATACTAAATAAAGATAAAAACTTATGAGTGATTATCCTAACTGAATCCAACAAACGGGCTCTTTTAAAATTCAACCATAATTCAAAATTCAACAATAATTAAGATTTAATTTTTTGTAGAGCTTTAAGTTTGCAACCCCATATGCCCATGCTTTAAATATCTAACTTACCATTTTGCTTGATGGCACTGGGATAATAATAATAATAATAATAATAGCTATTAATGCTGGACATCACTCAGGTTTTTACAGAAGTAGAATCATAGAAATATCAGGCTGGAAGGGACAAGTTAAAGATAATATTTGATAGCTATTTGAAGATGAAGAACTCAAGGTCTCCAAATTAAATGAACAGGTCACATGTTTCAAACAAACAAAAAGGAAGTATTTCTTCATGAAGCACACAGTCAACCTGTGGCACCCCTGTGCCAAAGGATGTTGTGATGACCAGGACTTTAAAGGGGATCAAAAAAAAACAAGATAATACATGGAGGATTGGTCCATCTGTAGTTAACAAGAATGATTAGGAATGATAGTCCTCGCCTCTCTTTGTCAGAGGTTGGAAATGGATGACAGAGGAGGAATGACTTGATGATTACCTGTTCTTTTCACTCCCTGGCTACGTCTACATGTGCACGCTACATCGAAATAGTCTATTTTGATGAATAATGTCTACACGTCCTCCAGGGCTGGCAACGTCGACGTTCAACTTCGACGTTGGGCAGCACTACATCGAAATAGGCGCTGCGAGGGAACGTCTACACGCCAAAGTAGCACACATCGAAATAAGGGTGCCAGGAACAGCTGCAGACAGGGTCACAGGGCAGACTCAACAGCAAGCTGCTCCCTTAAAGGGCCCCTCCCAGACACAGTTGCACTAAACAACACAAGATCCACAGAGCCGACAACTGGTTGCAGACCCTGTGCATGCAGCATGGATCCCCAACTGCCGCAGCAGCAGCCAGAAGCCCTGGGCTAAGGGCTGCTGCACACGGTGACCATAGAGCCCCGCAGGGGCTGGAGAGAGAGCGTCTCTCAACCCCTCAGCTGATGGCCACCAAGGTGGACCCCGCTATTTCGATGGTGCAGGACGCAGATCGTCTACATGTGCCCTACTTCAACTTTCAACTTCGAAGTAGGGCGCTATTCCTATCCCCTCATGGGGTTAGCGACTTCAACGTCTCGCCGCCTAATGTCGATTTCAACTTCGAAATAGCGCCCAACATGTGTAGCCGTGACGGGCGCTATTTCGAAGTTGGCGCCGCTACTTCAAAGTAGCTTGCACGTGTAGACATGGCCCCTGTGGGACAACTGGCATTGGCCAATGTCAGAAGACAGGGTGCAGGGTTAGAAAGGCCTTTGGTCTGACCCAGTATGGCCATTCTCATTGTCAGGCATTCATTCCATGTATCCCTCAGTGCCACCACTTCTACTCCATTTATTCTTCAGATTTTCTGAAGTCTTAAATGCATGCTTCTTTGTTCTTGTGATGTGGGTGGACCTGGAAGCCTATGTCCCTACTGCACCACCACCCCAGAAGAAGAGCACCCAGGGTGGATCTTCCAGGTCACCTCAAGAGAAACAGCCAACCAGACCCCAGCAGTTTCAGTTAAAAAGAGCTGCAGGGATTTAGCAAGTCAGTTCCTGGCTCCATCTGAGAGGTGAGGGGTGATGCTCTGCTCAGGCCACAGGCATCTGATTGACAACCAGAAGTTGGGCTCCGGCTGTATTTTGCTTTCTGCAGGGAGAGCATGAACTGGAGAATTGTAACCCTAAGGTGATGAGTGAAAAGGCAGTCACTTGATGAGGAAAAGCCCAGGGAAAATAGCACCAGCTAATTGAAGGAATTACTGTGAACAGAATGTGAACGTGAGAGAAGACTGGTTGCAAAAGTGGGGCAGTGAGAACTGGTGGAGACAAAGAATCTTCAGGGAGAAATCCCTGGGAACTATCCTTTATAGCTAGCCCAGAATGAGCTGGGACCAGAAACAAAGCTAAAGATACTAACAAGGGTGCAGTGATATTCTATCATGGACATTTGTTACCCTGGAACAGATTTGTTCTGCAACAGATTATGTCTGATAAGTCCAGCGGGCTGAACAACTCAATATCTGCCTAATGAGGTTGGCAGCTGACAGAACATTCTAGAGAAAGAAAAAAAATGCACAATCACACCCAGCTGACAGAAAGTGCTCATGAAAGCAATGGCCCCCCATCATCATAGACACCATTTACTTTCACTTTTAAATGAAAAAAAAATTCAACCATGTTATAGACGTTTTGATTTCATTCTGTCCACCTCTCTGGTGGAACTATACATGTGAACTCAATGCAACTGCCAGGTTTGTTCAGACATAACCGTGTATTAAGGTCCTAAGAAGGGAGACATCAAGTTTTATAGCAAGTGGGAAAGTCAGAAAAATCTAGCTTGTTTGGGGTATATGGAAGAAGATCAAGCATCCCTCCAAAGTTAATAGTTCATTTATTTGTTCTTCACTTGTTACTGATTCCCTACTGCAGGATCTTCATTTTTTTTTCTTTCAGGTTACTGGTATCATTTACTATCTTAACATGAGGCCTTTATAAACTTGGTAGCATTTTATAACAACCTTATTGAGGCTTTCTGACCCAAGCTACATTAATAGTTTGCTGATTTCTATTATAATTCGGAAGGGTTAGTTTTTCTGCAACAAAAGTTTGGAAGTTGCTATTTTTCTAGTTCAAATTGCTCCTCACATCTTCCTAAAGGTCTAGGTGTTTTTGTAATTTGATTTAGACAGTAACCTTGAAGCAAGGAGAGACATTAATAGACCATTTTGTTTTAATGAACGTCTCGTCAAGTACTGGTGTGACTATCTCACTTGCTAGAAATTCTCTACCTCCAAGCCTCAGTCCTAGACTGAGGGCACATGTTCAGTTTCTCGGTCATGTCTGTCTTTTACTTCATTTAATATTTGACTGCTGCAGGAATAGTTTTGATCTGGAGGGATAATTTCATTACTAATGACTTTGATATTTCTTTACCTCACTTCAACTAGTTGTTCATATTCCATGTAGTGGTGGGACTTAACAGCTCGAAGATCAAAATTAACACTAAGCTTTGCCCTGGGGTTTAGCAGACTAACATTGGTGAGGGAGTTTATGCATGTTTCCAAGGGCAGTGTTTGCCCTGCCTGTTTCAAAGACTCTTTATCTGATGGATCTCCCGCTGAGTAATTTCCTATGCTTTCTTTTTCCTCAGTCTTTGTGACTGCTTCCTTCCCCTGGTGGTTTGTTGAAGTTACATCTGGCACCTTCACATGCATAGAAGGCAGGGCTCAAGGACCTTCCTATCTGTATGCAGCTCCCACTGCACTGCAAAAAAACACTTAGATGCTTCAACAACTGCTCCTGGGTGCCATCTCCACTTACCCCAAAAGGGCCAGAACCCTATCTTCTAGTCAACCATGAAAAGAAGCACAGACTCAAAAGATGTAGTGTGAATACCCTCCTCTAGTGCACCAAAGACCTCTGGACAGTATGGTGCTCTCCGAAAAGAACCCACCTCTTAGAGCTCCAACAAGCTTTGCCTCCCAGGCATCCAACAAGGGGCATTTTGGCTCCACACCACCTCCAACACAAAGGCTGAGACTTTTCAAAGTGTTCAGCATAGGAGTTCTACTCCCACTGATGTCAGCAGTAACACTTACTTTGACTTAAATGGGAGCAGAGTTACACCAATGCTGAGTACTTCAGAAAGCGCCATCCCAAAAGTTCATTGCAGTTTTCACTGTAGTGCTCTTGCTGGATGCCACACTCTAAGATTTGATAGTTGCTTGGGGATTATCACCTACAGCAGGGTCCCTCCTCCCCCACCCCTCCCCTCCATCACCACATACAGTTACTAATTCTTAAGGTTTTATTCTTAATCGTGTGGTTGCTCGGAACTCTTTTGACAACTGTCTTTGGTTTCATTTGTTTGCTTTTGCACTATGTAATAATTTAAAGTATCAAATTTTTGCCCACTGATGCAAGATTCTGTCCAGGGTTATTTGTCCAGTTGACTCTGTTTGGAAATTAAATTGAAGAAAGGTAGCTGGTTGTTGAATTTTGTTCTTATGCTCTTGTGTTAATCAATGCTATTTTTGCACTGATACTTGCCTATACTGAGTACTAGCACTGTGGCAGCCCTAACTGTGGGATTGGCTGGGCGCTGGGGGACAGGGAGCTGACTAATTACTGGCTGCTCTTTTATTTATTTTTTCTTTAACAACAGAAAGCACTGGTGTTGGTAGCATTCACTTCTTTTTCAAAATTCTTTGATACAATTTGGGAGATCTGATAGCAAGAGTGAAAAATCAGGACACGTATTTTCCTAGGGGTTTTAACACCACATATAAGACAAAATCTCTAGTATCAAGACATATGGTTACCCCAGATACAATGAACAACACTGTCTAAAAAATTATTATTATTCATTGGAGTCCAGCTCTTTTCCATATGCCAATGGAGTTCTAATTGAAATATAGGAACTGCAGCACCTTCATGATCAAGGACAAAAGTTGAAGAAGTTTAAATTGGTCCCCAGAAGTTGACAATTGAGTTGATCCAGCAGGTTTTAATAAGTGGCTTTAGAATTGCATCAGATTAATTCAGTTCAACTCCACAATGTCATTCAAGTTACTTTACAGGGTATGTGAAAGCTCTTTCCCTCTGATTGCCAGACCCAGATCCAAGGGAGTTAAGTACAAGATGATACCAATGGAATTACAACAGTTCTTGGAATTAGGGGTGCTGAGCTGCCCCCGCCCCTTCCTTAGCTGTGCCTATGCTCTGCTTCACTCCCTAGGGTGGAGTCTGGCAGCTGAGACCTTGAGACTGGTGGTGGAGGTTGAACAGAACTTGAGACAGGCAGCAGAGTCTTCATGACAGCAGCAGTATCAGTGGCAAGAAGGTTCGCTGTGGAACAAGTGGCCAGGATCCTGGGGCCAGAAGCAGAGCCCCAAGGGTCAACAGCTACATGGGACCCAGGGCTGGCTGCAAATCCCTGGATAGCAGAATATTGGGCCAGGACATCAGGCACAAAATCTGGGGCAACTGCAGAATATCATGAACCCATACTTCCCACATGTAAGTATGATACGCAAGTTCAATTCAAGTCACACTCAATACACTTCTTAAACGTCTTTCCAAGCAACTAACATCTAGACTTCTTGCATGTCAGGATAAATCCCTTTGCTGATTGTGGAAGGCAAGCTTATAAATTCAGGATGTATTTACTGTAAACATACCCACAAGACTGAGAAGAGTGAATTTAGTTTCTGCCTTGGCAATTACTTGTTCAGGCTTGTCTTATTCAAACCTGGGCTTGTTTATGTCAACCAAGACATGATATTCCATATACATTTAGTGTCTATTCACTTTTACTCTTTGAAAACTATTTGATTCAGAAAAAAAGACTGAAGATGGAATAGATTTATTGATGCTAAGAGATTAATTCCATAGCACTAGGTATGTTGAATGAATATTTTTTCCTGTCTTCCATCAGCCTTACTAAATCGGGGGTCATGGGTGGCAAAATAAAACTCTTAAATTGATTGGAAACTGCATGACTTTCCACTAGTCTACCATGATGAAATAGCCATAGCTGTCCCAATTTTTCACAGTTGCTCTCCTCTCACCCTGTACTGGAGTAGTGACTTTGCCCTAAGTTGATTAGAAAAGTTTCATGCTGATAATCGTATGTTGTCATGCACAACATTTCTTTAGTTTTAGTTGATTAGGAAAGCAATTTTCCAAGGCACAATTCTGCTGCCATTTATCCTTAACATTATTTTTCTAAAAGAGTTTTTCTGCCCTCTCTGCATATTAAACAACAAAATAATGGGGAAGGACCACAGATGGTCAAAATAAACAACACTAGCTCTAGGAAAAGACTCCTTATGCAACTTCACCAAGGGCCTTTGATATGCATAGTTACAAAATTCATATTTGCCCACACAGTGTATTAGATGCTAAAACACATACCATGTGTATGTACAAATTTTTGTACAGCCAGCTGATTCATGCAAACATATACATATTCAATGCATTCAGAGCAGTCCACTTAGGAATGCATGCACACAAAATGGAGACCATTTGAAAATCTGTCCCCTTAATGTTTCAGAAAAATCTGACAATGTTAATTATATTTCCTTCTTTACCACCAGCATTGGTGCACATGGCAGATACCAGTATTTTCCCTTCATGACTGTCTGTAGCAACTACTTTTTGGGCTTGTCTACACTACCACCTTCCTTCAAAGGAAGGATGGTAATTAAGGTGTGGGGAGTTTAAACAAATTCCCCACCACTGCAACTTCAAAGTTTTAAACTGTGAAGTACCAGCACGCGTCTAACCACGGCTCACCCGCCGGTACTTCAAAGTACCGGTGCAGTTTCAAAGTCCCCTTATTCCTCAAAATTTTCCATATGTGCTCAATAGATGAATTGTAATGAGCTAATGAAGATGTGATCAGTCTGCTTTTTGTTTTACCATCTGATGAATTACTTGCTTGTAAGAATGAAGTCAGACACCAAGCACAAATCAGTGAGCCCCTTGCAGTTTGGTTATCCCATCCATGCTTCCCCATTACTCTTTCCATTTCTTAGTTATCACATCCTATGTTAGTGTCAAATTCATGCTTCATAAGGTGTAAATCATGTTTGGTAATCTATCTGCCACTCTTCACGGGCAAATCATCATAACAGACTTTTACTAATTGAGTCTGGTATATATGATCCATTGGTTGAAGAGTTCAGTTTCTTTTCCACCTACAGAATCTGAAATAATGAATGTTAATCCTTCTAGGTATGTATTTTCACAATGACCTTAATAGATTAGATGCTTCTACTGTTTAAAATGCTTCTTATATGCATTTGTCAATCTGTTCTCATCAATGCCTAGCATTTAAAGTACGTAGTTCTCCATCTCCCACGTGATTTGTGACTTATCTGATCATTGAAATATTTTTCTCATGTTCCAGTAAACAACTGTGTTGTATTTACTTGATGATATGATATATCTACTGGTGCTTGAATGTACAACTTGTAAGAATACTGAATTCTGATCTGAATTATGCTTTCCATGTCTGTTAACAAATCTGTAGATACAATCCATTGAGGTACCAGATAAGTCACTAAGGGTAGCTTTAATTCCCATTATAATCGTAAGTCAAGGCTTGCTGGTCTTACCCAAACACCCTTTAATTTCAGGAGGCATTCTTCCTATGTAGGAGTTGGTCCCATGAGAATTTTACCAACGAAAGGACTGAAGGGATAGACTAAAAATAAGTGACAGACATACTAGAAATATGATTGAGACATTGCATGTCATCCTGCTAAATACAAAATGAATGAAGTGGACAGGAAAAGAACATGAATGCATTTAATCTTTTGAACAAGCCCATAGGTCACTATCACCGATAGCTTATTGTGATCTCTTCTGGGTTGATGTATTCGTATTATACGTCTCTTGCTGGAAATGTGGTATTTATGGCACTCTTTTTGGTACCTACTTTTCTGTATTCAATGAAAGATATATAGTTAATGTCCCTAGCACAGGGCATATTACTTCAAGGGGGAACTATTTCGCTTGTACCATAACACTTTATCAACACCAAAGGAAGTACTGAAGAGGAAAACAAGACATTCAGCCTAGCAGAGCACAAAACAAGACTTATAAAATAGAATATTCACTAACAGCTTGCACTTGGATATTAGTATTAGCCAGTAGCAGGTATATTACTAATCTAATTTCTTCATATTGAAAACTATATTAACCTTCTGGCTTGATTGTTTACAGCCTGGCAGAGTCTGATGCGGTAATCTTAAAGTGTTAAATGTTTAATGTTTATGAAAACCAAAGCTTTGCGCTTTGCTAAATTCACTTACAATGTCTTGTAGTTAATGACAAACATTTAGCTTAGTAATAGCTGGAACTACATACAAGACAGCTGCCTATTTTCTGTGTCACACAGCTGTACAAAACAAAATATCATTGATGATGATGAAAACAAGTTATGAGAACAAAGAGTATATTGTAGCCCACATGATGTTTTCAACTTTGATTTATCAATGGATGAGAGATGTTAAACAATTTTATGGGTTTGGGCACAGACAAAGAGCAATGGTGCATATCAGTGTGGGTGTCTTTCATGTGCCTTTCATTGACATCTAAGAGTTGCAACTTTGGATTTGGGAGGAAATAAAAAAGTAAAGTGTCTAATAAAAGGCACATGTTAACTGTTAATGTTCATTTACCAGATCCTGCTTAAAATCTTGTAGTCAAAGCTAATTTAATTCAATTGCCTTTTAATTATAGTGCCTTTCTCTGAGTTCCAAATATAATGACTTTTTAATATAACTTGTACTATTCTGTATACAGTATAGAATTTAATCTTGTAATTTATTTAGTCAGAACCAAAGTATCTTGTAATGAAACCACACACAAAAAAACTACCACTACATTAATGTATGACTAAGACTCTAACTTGGGCCTGAAAGTCAAGGAATTTTAGAGCCTGAAATGTTTTAGCCTATGATCATAAATTGTGATGTAGAATATGTATAGTGCATGCCCTCCTCCCTTTGTTAGACCTGATCCCTGCTATGACAGGATGAAAGAGGAGATAAATAGATTTTAAAAGGGAAATTAAAGAAAGTTGCTGATAAAGCTTTATAGAGTTTTAAAGACAAAATGGAACACAGAATACTTAGATTGGCAGCATATTCCACAGGTCTGAGGATACCTTGGGAAGCAGGGTACCTTGGGGTATAGTATGTTGGGGTTGAACTGGGAGAAAGGAGACCTAAACCAGCTTTCCAGTTTTGCCTCTCACCTGGTGTTTAACTTTTGGCAAGTCACATCATCTTTTCTACCTTTATCTACCCATTTATAAAATAAAACAATACTACTTAACTTCCATTACAAAGAACACTGAGACAAACGGAATAAAATGCACTAAGCCTCTCTAGATTAATAGGTTAAGATCTGAGCTTGCAACCTGCCAAGGAGCATTGAAGCACAGAAATAAACTGTAGCTGATAAGCCTACTTCCATGTGTAAGTGCCACTCACTGTGAATAAAGTTTGCAAAATTGGATTCTGTATTAGCAAGAGTGGAACAATTAGCAAGAGTGGAAAGAGTCTAACGATTACCATTTTAATGGCAAGAATTGTGAAAATTCAGAATCCAGGTTAAAAAATATTAGTTACCAGCATTTCACACGTACAGTTGGTGCCTTCTAAACCAGTATCACTGAACCAGTAATATAGACTACAATTCAAAAGAAGGCAAATCCAGAAAACTATCTTTGGCTCAAGTACTTTCTGGGAGGAAGGGGACTGAGTAGACAAAATATAGATCCTAGTCAGAGGCTTATTACACAAACCCTTTGTCTGAACTCCTGCAGGTAGAAGGAGAAGTGGATCTGGACAAGAGCAACCCCCACAGAGCCGCCATTCTGAGCATGTGCATTAGGAACCACTTGAAAATCCTGTCCCTCCATTTGCAGAATGGGACCTCTCTAGTTCTGCTGTGTAGGAGGTGGGACTTCTGAGCTGCGTCTACACATGCCAGCTACTTCGAAGTAGCTGCGCCAACTTCGAAATAGCGCCCGCCACATCTACACGTGGCGAGCGCTATTTCAAAGTTGAAATCGACATAAGGCGGCGAGACGTCGAAGTTGCTATCCTCATGATGAGATGGGAATAGCGCCCTACTTCGACGTTGAACGTCGAAGTAGGGCACATGTAGACTATCCGTGTCCTGCAACATCAAAATAGCGGGGTCCACCATGGCGGCCATCAGCTGAGGGGTTGAGAGACGCTCTCTCCAGCCCCTGCGGGGCTCTATGGTCACCGAGTGCAGCAGCCCTTAGCCCAGGGCTTCTGGCTGCTGCTGCTGCAGCTGGGGATCCATGCTGCATGCACAGGGTCTGCAACCAGTTGTTGGCTCTGTGGATCTTGTGCTGTTTAGTGCAAGTGTGACTGGGAGGGGCCCTTTAAGGGAGCGGCTTGCTGTTGAGTCCACCCTGTGACCCTGTCTGCAGCTGTTCCTGGCACCCTTATTTCGATGTGGGCCGCTTTGGTGTGTAGACGCTCCCCTGCAGCGCCTACTTTGATGTAGTGCTGCCCAACGTCGACGTTCAACGTCGACAGCACCAGCCCTGGAGGACATGTAGACGTTATTCATCGAAATAGCTTATTTCGATGTCGCTACATCAAAATAAGCTATTTCGATGTAGCATTCACGTGTAGACGTAGCTCTGTAGTCATAGGCTACGTCTACACGTGAAGCCTACATCGAAATAGCTTATTTCGATGTAGCGACATCGAAATAGTCTATTTCGATGAATAACGTCTACACTTCCTCCAGGGCTGGCAAAGTCGATGTTCAACTTCGACGTTGCGCGGCACCACATCGAAATAGGCGCTGCGAGGGAACGTCTACATGCCAAAGTAGCACACATCGAAATAAGGGTGCCAGGCACAGCTGCAGACAGAGTCACAGGGTGGACTCAACAGCAAGCCGCTCCCTTAAAGGGCCCCTCCCAGACACACTTGCACTAAACAACACAAAATACACAGAGCTGACAACTGGTTGCAGACCCTGTGCCTGCAGCATGGATCCCCAGCTGCTGCAGCAGCAGCCAGAAGCCCTGGGCTAAGGGCTGCTGCCCACGGTGACCATAGAGCTCCACAGGGGCTCGAGAGAGGGCGTCTCTCAACCCCTCAGCTGATGGTCGCCATGGCGGACCCCGCTATTTCGAAGTTGCAGGACGCGCAACGACTACACGGTCCCTACTTCGACGTTGAACGTCGAAGTAGGGTGCTATTCCTATCCCCTCATGGGGTTAGCGACTTCGACGTCTCGCTACCTAACGTCGAAGTTAACTTCGAAATAGCGCCCGGCGCGTGTAGCTGTGACGGGCGCTATTTCGAAGTTAGTGCCGCTACTTCGAAGTAGCGTGCACGTGTAGACACGGCTACAGAGGAAGAAGTTGTATATGGTGTAGTGTGAGAACCTGATACATGTAGGAATTTACTGCTGCTAGTAGTTACCTATATGTAGCATAGTTTTTAAAATACTACTGTCAGATGTAGCAAATTCCTACATCTAGCAGTTTTGGTGGCTGGTACTATATCAGCAGGGGAAATACACGGCCCTGGCCACTCAGGGAGGAAGGCTGTAGCTCCAGCAGGAGCCCCAGGGAGTCCTGGCTGCTGACGCTCTGTGTGCGTGTGTGTGTGTGTGCGCGCGTGCACGCGCACACATGCAGAGACCCCAAACCAGCGATGCCTATTCTGGCTGAATATAAAAGTCCTGAGGCTGGGGTGCCCGCTCTGCGTGTGTGTGGTGAAGCCCTGACTCTGGGCTGCAAAGTAAGAGTGGCAAGGAGTTCCCGGAGTTCTGGCTGGAGGAACAGGGAGCAGAAGACCCCATCTTGGCCTGCCCCAAGCCCTGGCTGGAGTCAACCTGCTCTTTTCCAGCCGGAGCTGATGGGAGTAGAAGCCCCCAGCTGGCACAAGCTGCTGGGTGAGAAAGAAGAAGCCAGGAGCCTGGTGTCCAGGGCCACAGCAGGAACTGTGGGGGGCAGGGGTGGCAGGAAAGGGGAGGAAGCCTGAACCCCACCTCCTGGTCTGCTGTAGTGCACAAGTGTATCATTCTTATTTCTGTGCTGTCTTTGTAAGCGGTTTGATCTCCCTTCAAAGAGCAGCCATTCAGGAGAAGAACAAGCCTTGTCCCTCCCCTGTGTGGTTGGATTAGTATCTAAGCAGCCCAGGCACCCAACAGCAAAAGGAGATCAGATTTCTTGGGTTAAGGCTGATTTCATGGTCTGTGACATGTTTTTTACAGACATGAAACCGGCAGAGCTTTAAATTAAATGCTTAGCCTGCCAAAAGCTGTTCTGGTTAGGGACCACTATTTACTTTGTAATTACAGAATGTGCTACACAGTAGAATTCCTGTCCTAAATGAGGCCTCCAGGTGCAACTGTAATAAAAATGATAAGCAATGTCTTCTCAAAAGTTCCATAGGTTATGAATCTATAGGAATGTTTTTAACAAGCCCTGTAGCAGGTTCAAAAAAATAGCACTTAATCCTATAGATTTTGAGTATTTTTATGGATCCTAATGTGATGGGTTCCCCTGAGGACTGCCACTTGGAACGAGCTCCATACCCACACCCACTGCCACCCCACTGAGCCCCACACCCACCAGCCTGGGCTCCATCTCACATTGTACTTCTGTGACAAACTGCAATGCCTTCCAGCCTGCACTTTCACTAACATTCACTCCCAGGGACATACCCAGCTGCAGTTACACACAGGCTCACTAACCACCAGTTTTCCAGGCTATGACCACAGAGCAGTACCATGCTGTCTTGACTAGTAGATGAGTTTAATATCTGGTCCACCTCTTCCTCAATGTGAAGAGAACAATGCACAATTGAAGTAACCAGCGATTTTCTCCCAAGCACATCAATCAAAGTTCACTAGCTTAGATTAAAACACATTTATTGACTATGAAAGATGGATTTTAGGTGATTATAAGGAACAGCAAACAAGTCAAATTATATTACCAAGCAAATGAACAAAATTGAAAACTGAGCTTAACTTACTAAACAGACCCTATGAATTAGCAGATTTGTACCCTGAGAAATAATACAAGCAGGATGCAGATTTTTAAGGGTGAAATGGCACCTGCCTTACAGTTTATAATCCTGTGGTCTTTCTTACACACGCTAGAAATCACCTTAGTCTGAGTCTAGAACTCCCCACCCCACAGAGCAATTTCCAGGAGTCTTCTTTTATGGGGAGTGAAAAACCTCAGATAATTTCACTTATGCCTTATATAGTTTTGTTTCCCAGTATTTTTTGAAGAAAAATACTGACATCTCAAGATAGAATACAGCATTATGTAGCCTGTTCACATGTTCTTGTGGAGTCGTTACTTCCAGGCAATTTGTAACGTTCTCAGAAAGACACAAAAAAAGAAGCTTAAGTTTCTCCTATGGCCTGCTGTTTTTCCTAAATCTCTATTACTATGAAAGGCCCTTTCCATCCACTATCTAGACTGAAAGCATCTTATCTAGTGGGCACTGCCCACCAACTACATTTGAAGTACAGATACATAATCAGTATTTATAACTTCAGACACAAAATCAACACATGAATACAAATAGGATTATCATATTCAGAAAATCACAACCTTTTCAATACCTTATATGACCCATATTGCATAAATACATACTAATTATGCCATAATCGTATCATAATAATACCAATGTACAGAATATAGTATGCCTTCTCACAACCTATATTTTTGTTCCTATTATATACTATGGAACTTTTCAATATGTTTTAAGTAGGGCAACAGAGGTAATAGGAATCTGGAATTATTTGAGGAGGCAGTAATAATACCTTTGTATTAAAAAACAACTTCTGCTTGACAGCTTCCTTTTCCTATAGTAATCAATATCTATGCAGAAATTCTATATACATTGTTTTTTCTAACCCTATTTTTGAATGTTTTTTTGTAAATGGAAGGTGTCATTTGCAATAAAAAAGCAATGAGCATGGCAGTTTGGCAATACTAGAATCAAATGGATTTCAAGGAGAGTTCAGAAGCCAGACAATTAAAATGCAGTTTGATTGTTTTTCTTTGTTTTAATCTTGAAACATTAGAGATGATTCAGAAGAGAAAAAGAGTAGCAAATAGTAAAGGAACATTTTGTGAAATTGGAGACGTAACACACCCTCCCTAAAATAAAGTCTGTATTTCAATCTCACTTTTGTTCATTAACTTTCCACTTCTAATTTCTGCCCCAGTTCCATCTACATCCCTTTCTGCTACATGACATTTATTTTAAACAAAGAGAAAATTGCTCATTGTTTTCTACACAATTAAGGAACTATGAATGGGATCCTTGGACTATAAGATGGATAGAAATCTGGTTTGATGGTCATGCCAAACAGGTAGTGGTCAATGGATTTGGATGGTGGCTGGTTTCAAGCGGAGTGCTGCAAGGCTTGGTTCTGGGGCTGGTGTTGTTTAACATTTTTATTAATGACCTGGATAAGGGACTGGATTGCACCCTCAGCAAGTTTGCACATGACACAAAGCTAGGCGGGGAGAGGTAGATACGTTGGAGGGTAGAGAGAGAATCCAGAGTGACCTGGATAAATTGGAGGATTGGGCCAAAAGAAATCTGATGCGGTTCAACAAGAAGTGTAGAGTCCTGCACTGGGGATGGAAAAGTCCCAGGCATTGTTATAGGCTGGGAACCGACTGGCTAAGCAGCACTACAGAGGAAAGGGACCTAGGGGTTATGGTGGATGAAAGGCTGGGTATGAGTAAACAGTGTGCCTTTGTAGCCAAGAATACTAACAGCATATTAGGGTGCATTAGGAGGAGCATTCTGAGTAAATCTAGAGAAGCGGTTGTTCCTTTCTTTTCAGCACTGGTGAGGCCACATCTAGAATATTGTGTCCAGTTTTGCACTCCCCCCAGTATAAAAAGGATGTGGATGTGGATGTGCTGGAGCAGGTTCAATGAAGGGCAACACAATGATTAAGGGGCTGCAGCACAAGATCAAGGAGGAGAGGCTGAGGGATTTGGGCTTGTTTAATCTCAAAACAGTTATCTGATAAATACTACAATATTTTTGTATATATCAATTTTAGATTAACTACCTCTATCTCCTGCTCAATTGTATCTCCTAAATATACCCAAAATGCTGTTCCTACAAGCAACAACTCCATTGCAGACCCCACTGTAGATCCACCCACCCTGAACTGATTCGCCACTGACCAGTAACTGTCAGGGGTTGCAAACTTCCACGGTGCAATTGCCACTCACTTGTGAGCTGTTAAAGCCTGCCTCATTTTGGTGCTGCTGCACTTCAGAGCAGGTGCCAGCACATCACAAAGTTCCATAAAGGTGGACTTGCGCATGTGAAAGTTCTGCACGCACTATGGTCATCCCAAGACTTCAAAATGATGTCATCCCACCAATGTGTGCTGCTCTCTTGAGTCCAAAACTGCTGCTCCACTGTCAGCAATGCAGTCACGGCAGCCAGCAGCTCTGAGTTCTAGGACCACAGTTGGAATATGTGCTGTTCCAAACAATCCTTGTCATCATCATCATCATCAGTAGCAGCACCACCGGTAGGATACCAAGCATCATTGAGCTTTGGAATTGAAGGACAAATTATGTGACAGCTGCTGTGATTGCTGAAATGATCCATGCTATGAGTTGGAGTGTCCGTGGATCCATGCTTGCACTAGAATGCTGCATCAGGAAATGATGTGCTCTCCAGTTCTTTTTTTGCATGGTTAGTGATGGTGTGAATTCTGGGACAGTGCTTGGAATTCTGAAATTCCAACATGAAACACCCACAAGCTCCTGGAGCTAAAGCACTGTGGGATAGGTATCCACAATGCAGTGCTCCTCCTGTCCAACTTGCATGGGGGAATGGGGATGCAGAGATTCAACATGGAAAAAAGGTGGGTGTAATTTCAAGAAGTTTTGTGGACACTTTATTCGAATTCATAATATTAAGGTTAAATACTCATATTTATTAAGTATCAAATTATTTCATAGTGTAGATACAGCCTTATTTTCAAATTACCTATCATCCAAACCACAAGGGGTCCCATGTGCAAACACATAGCAAAGATGGTTTCCAATCCAAAGTCCATTTATTGTCTCAATGGATAACACAGACAAAAGATTGGATAATATGATGGAACACAAAAACAGAATTCACGGGGTAATAACTGGCAAATGTCATATTAGTTGCATATGTTGTTACTCTTTCCTTCGGGAAGAAGGGGCCTCTGGAAGAAGGACTTGCTTCCGGAAGCTTCTCCCCCAGGGGCCACGCTTCTACAAGGCATTTTGGAGTCTGGAAGAATGGTCTTCTGGACTCCAAATCATGTGACATTATGCTAATGAGGCACGGGGAATTTGCATCCATGTCTCATTAGCATCTTTTGCTCCGTGTATTAGCATGCAACTTCCAGAGGAAGTGGCCTGTGTAGAAACAGACCCAGAGCTGGGAAGAGACATGGTACATGGGGCTAGCTCCAATGGAAGACATACATTCATTTCCTTTTAAATGTTATATAGCAGAAATGATTGTTTTTTCTGTCTAAATTACCTGTAATTCCTCACAGAAATCATATTTAACTTGAGTCGAATCTATACTTCTCAAAGACTTATATTTCTAAAATGATTTTTATAAAAACCGTTGGCTTCAAAAGCCTTGTTAATGGCATAAATATAAGCCTTTTGCCTTATTTTATAAGTACTGTAAAAAAATCAATAATTTTGCAAACAAATCTATCCCTGCATAATTGAAGATGTTGGAATAAAAGAACAAAGGATATAAATGAGAATGTTTTAAAATACAAGCAAATTACATTTGCAAATGTATTGATTACTTTTGGAGATTTGCAGTTAGACAGCTAATCCCTGTTTGTAGATGTTGAAAGAATACCTCACAATTTTTACTTAAGCAAATTACTATATTCAGGACCACCTAGGTGTTATACTGCTATATCTTATTGGCACACTCTGGTCTCTTGTCTTTAAATGCTACTTGAAAAAGGAAAGTTTGTGTTCATAGGTACACAGAACTACAGACACAGAGTTTTACACATGCTGTGCAAGCATACCTATTAGAAAAATTTGCCTTAAATGTCAAAACCTCCTGTTCACTGCATTTATTATATAACTAGCCATATGTGATGAATCAAACATAAATGTTACTAATGTTTGAAAAGATTTTCTGATTTTGCACTTGGAAAGAAATTTACAAAAAACAAAACAAACAAACAAAAACCTTTTTGGCTACTTTTCATAGTACTTAGATATCTAATTAAAAGAAGTAATGTGAGACTGGAAAAATCTAAATCCTATTCTCATCTTTTTATTGATTCAGTGTGAAATTGGAAGTCAGTTAAGCAACCATGTTCCAGTGTAGGTGTCTAGTTGCATGAAATTCTATATTTAGGCATGTTTAATTTGTTGTGGCCTTAGCATGTATGCAGGTGTCTAATTTTACATTGCCTAATTTGAATGTTTTTATCTTAACCTCTATGTATCTCAATTCCATAATCTACTAAAATAGGAATACTGATCCTTACTGGTGTATTGAGAAAATTGGAAACTCCATTGTGTGAGAAATTCAGGGATTTTGACATTTGTTTATTTTAATCCAATTCAAAATGGAAAGACTTTCAATTCCACGTGAAATTAAATCTTTGAAAAAATCATATGGGGTTCATCAAAGTTAATTTCAATTTTAACTTTTTAAATTCTGTAACATTTATGCTACATAACAAAATTAAAATGAAAAATCACTTTAAGCAAAAGAACAATTCCATCTGGAAATTTCAAAACACAACATTTTGCTTTTATCAAAATTCTGTTCTCCCAAACATTTTCTAAAAGAAATTTCATCAATATCAACCTGTTCCTGGCAGGATATTTTAGTTTTGGCAAAACAGCATTTTCTGCTGGAAAAACACTGGTTGAAAAAAAAATTAAGAAGCTCTACTACATTACTGATAAGCATTTAACAACTCTGTCTCTAAACTCTGTCTGATACCCTTCTGCAAGGCTATTTTGACACAATTGCAGTTTTATCCTGTAGAATCTCATTCTGAGTTCTGATTTTTGAGGGAGATGGGAAACACCCAGAGCAGACTGGACCTTGGAATGTGGATAGGTGTATAATCTTCATTTCCCCATATTCTTTTAAGGCTTTTTCCATGGCACAATCTGATAAACCTAGCCCTATACCACTGTCATTTCCATGTAAAGAAAAGCTAGGTGAGGAAAGGGTTTTAGGAGGAAATAAGCATAAAAGAAGTTTTGGCAACCTGACTCATGAAGAAGGTATGCAATCAGAGGGTTCTAGAACACTCTGAGGAGACTGTTGGGCTGTGGCTACACTGCCTCTCCCTTTCAGAATGGAAAAGAAAATCAGGTGCATATTTAAATATGCCTCATTTGTATACTCTGTGGAATGTCAATTCAGGAAGACCTGATTTCAGAAGACAAAACAGCCATGTAGATGGGGTTCATCAGAAAGAAAGCCCCACTTTCTAAAGCATGCTTCTTCCTAATATTTTTCAGGAAGAAGGGCACTTTCAAAAGCTGGGTTTCCTTTCTAATGAATCCCATCTACGTCTGTTTTGGCTTTTGAAATCAGGTCTTTTGGAATCGAGATCATGTGCTAGCTGCCCCTCCCCCCATATCTCCCTGTCCCATATTTGGGACAGGGACATATTGGCATCCTACCAAGTATAGAAAAGACATAGATGCACTGGAGAGGGTCCAGAAGAGGGCAACCAAAATGTTTAGAGGGCTGGAGCACATGACTTACGAGGAGATGCTGAGGGACTTGGGCTTATTTGGTTTGCAGAAGAGAAGAGTGAGGGGTTGATTTGAAAGCAGCCATCAACCACCTGAAGGGGTTTCCCGAAAAGGATGGAAAGAGACAGTTATCAATAGTGACAGATGGCATAACAAGGAGCAATGGTCTCAAATTACAATGGGTGAAGTCTAGGATAGATATTACGAAAAACTATTTTCAAGAACTGGTAGTGAAGCACTGGAGTGGATTACCTAGAGAGGTGATGGAATCTCCACTCCCAGAGGTTTTCAAGTCCTGGCCTGACAATGTGCTGGGGGTGTGGGGCGGGGATGATTTAGTTAGAGTTGATCCTGCTGTGAGCAGGGGGCTGGACCTGGGCTTCTGAGATCTCTAGCAGCTTTTTGATTCTATAATGAGAATCATTTAATGACTGCAATTATTGAAAGAAAGTCAAAGTGTTTTTTTTTCAAATTAAAGAAACATGAGATTCTTTACCTTCTGAATTGAATATGACAAAGAATGAAGTAAACTAAGTAAAGAAAATGACCAACACTAATCAGTACTAAAATTCTAGCCAGTATAGCAAGATTCCAGTTTTAAACCTGACCGTTGCCCCCTTTTTGTTGATTTCAGGAAGACTGTTTTCTGAAGGTCCTAACATTAAAAAATAATATCTATTACATGTGAATTCTGCAGCAACTCACATTGACTGATCTTCATCAAAATAAAAACAGTGGCATTTGGTTTTTTTGGTTTTTTTTATGTCAAACAATCAGCCTGCTGCCAATAAAATTTACAGCATTATTGTGCTCTGATTTCAGCAAGATACTAAAAGATCTTAAATGAGTAAACTTTACACAAATAGAAGAGATACCTTTAATGTGAAAAAAATTAAAAATGGTTGTATAAAAGGAGGTGAATATTTACTAAGAAACTAAAATCCTTAGTTTTACATAGTATTTTATTGTTAAACATAATTGCTTCTCCTGTGTTATTGTTTTAGGTATTGTATTATTCATAGCATGATGATGTTCCCACACACTATGAAAGTTATATTACCTGGATATTAACAAATGAGACAGAAATCACCAAAGTCTCTTTCTATATATTATTCACTGTTCTTTAAGGCTGTGTCGATACTAGCTCCCAACTTCGAAGAGAGCAGGGTAAGTAGGGTGTTGGGAGATTATTACTGAAGTGCTGCGGTGCATATGCAGCACTTCATTAAGCTAATTCTCCCCCATGGCAACTTCAAAGAGTTAAACTTGGAAGTGCTGGCTCTCGTGTAGCTGCAGCTAACCCCCGGGTACTTCGAAGTACTCTGGCTACTTCAAACTCCCTTTACTCCTCAAAATTTTGAGGAGTAAAAGGACTTTGAAGTAGCTCGAGCACTTCAAAGTACCCGCGGTTGATCTGCGGCTACACACAAGCCGGCACTTCAAAGTTTAACCCTTTGAAGTTGCCACGGGGGATAATTAGCTTAATGAAGTGCTGTATATGCACCGCAGCACTTCAGTAATAATCCCCCAAGTCCCTACTTACCATGCTTCCTCCAAAGTTGGGAGCTAGTGTAGACACAGCCTAAAAGTGATTACTATTACATAGGCCCTAGTTAACCTATACATGTACTACATACCAGAATAGCTGCTGAACTGGCTCACCTCTGACATTTTTTCTGATTTTATACTCCAGAAAATTAATGATGAAGACAACTGATGAAATACATTGTTCGAATAATTAGTGCACCTAACCTTTAAGAACAGAATTTTGATATTGAAAGAGCTTATCAATGGAATTTGTTTAGCCAGCCAAATGCACATATTCAATAGTGTTCACAAGTCCAAAAACTGCTGAGAAACAAACAAAAATCAATGCTACAGCCTGGCTAAAATCCCAGTTAAGATAGGACTTGCTACACTGAGTGTGGGAGGGAGTACAGTTCTGAGGATACTGCATATAAGAGATAAAGTATTGTGAAAGTTATGGGTTCATCATGGGACAGGGATCCATAGTGCTAAGGAGGTATTGTAGTGCACATCCTTTGTAGTATAGTCAAGTGTCAAGAAGCAGCACCATATGAATAATTATTTAGGTTTCTGAGATGCTCTAACATTGTAGCAAGAGTCAGGAAAAATGTGGATGAACTGAGAGATGGGGCAGCTGTGGATTGAAGTGGAAAGAATACTGACACCTTATTAAACTTGGATGCCCAGGAAACATTACCTTCCAAAAGTGTCTTCTATATTGCTAGAAAATGTATTCCTCCTGCAGTAAAGACCTGACCACAGTAAACTGTGAATTTAGCACATCTAGACAAGAACACTGCAAGTCATTTAATCTGAATTGAATGTGAAGATTGACATATAGATGTGTGGGATTAAAGACTTTGAACTCATACCCACAGGCAGGTCTCAAACCATGGCTGCCATCCAGCAGTTCTTCTAAATGACTAAAGAAGTAGGAAAGCATGGAAGCCGTTACTTAAAAAAGACCCACAAAGTTCCTGAGAGTGGGAGACATCCAGAGCCCCAGACAGGTCTGCTTAAAACAAAAAGAGGTACAGAAATTGAGGGACTAATTTTGTTTGAGAAATGGTAATAAATAAGTATCTTATGAGCTGCTACATGTACCTGCATCTTTCCAACTCAGCAGGGAAATGACTCATGCATGCTTGGGCAATCTTCTGAACAAATATTCATGGTTTTGCTTGCCACAAGGAATGCAGGATAGCTTTTCCATTCAGAAGGAATTAGCACTCCCACAGATTCTTTTTGCTGCTTTTGTCAAACACAAATGTGTTGTACAAATTGCAGCTTCTGTTCAGAAGACAAATACAACATGGTCAGGGAAGCTGACATTATTTTGAAACATTCATCCAGTGCCACTCTTTGTGAAAATTATTAATTTTTACACACACATACACACAGGCGATGTCTACACAGCACCCTTCTTCTGGATGGGGCATGATAATAAGCAAAGGGGAATATTCAAATAAGGCACAGATTTAAACATCTCAAAGCTCATTTGCATAGTACCATGAGATTTCTCTTCTGGAAGAACCCCTTCCAGAAGCAACAGAGCCATGTAGACGAGGTGCTTCAAGAAGGAATGCTCCTTCTAAAAGCCCCCTTATTTCTCAAACATTTGAGGGCCCCGTCTATACGGCTCCGTAGCTTCTGGAAGGGGCTTTTCCAGAAACAAAATCTCATAGGACTATGCAAAAGCTGAGCAAGATATTTAAATTCATGCCTCATTTAAATATTCCTCTTTGCTCATTACTATGCCCATTCTGGAAGGGAGGGGGCCATGTAGACATTGTCATAAAAAATTGGTAATTTTAGACAGAGAGTAGCACTGGGTGAATGTTTTATACATATATAAAGTCAGCGTTGGTTGCCATTTAATACATTTAATCACAATACTGCAGAAAACTATGATAACTCTTTATTCTATTACCAGTGCTCACTATGGCCTCTACTTTTTTGTTTGTTTGTTTTTGTTTTAACCTTGCTCTGGGGAGGGAGCCTGGAAGCCACAAGAACCACAGTTGAAGGAAATTCCAATTTCTGAGAAACTCTAGTTAACAACTGGGCCATGTCTCCTGCTCTTCACATAGCCACCAGTTGAGAATCCATACTGTAAGTCGTTTGGGGAGCAATCCCCTAGTTCTTGAGAAAACACCTACTGGAATCCAAGCTATACTAGTTAGGAGAGCCCAGCGGGTGCATCTCCAAAAAGGTTATTTAAAACCTAGCCTTTTGGTCCATGCATCCATGCTATGTAAAACATGAAAATCATTGAGCAACATGAATGGAAGAGTTTAATAAAATTCAATGGGGAACCTCACGCTGCACTATCTTGTACAAACTTGGTAAAACAGGCTATTTTGCTGTTCTTTTGCAGATATAGCGAATAAAAATTACATGCAACACATCACCAAGGAATAGTGGGAGTTCTGGCAAACAGTTGAATGAATTTTATGTGTCCTGTGAGTTTTCTAATGTAAACAAATGAGGAATTTGCACGTTTCCATGAACTTCCCTTGAGCTTCTGCTGCTTTTTCATAGACAGTGCTATCGTAATTTAACAGAGTGGTGAGACTGATGTCAGGATTAAAGGTTATGTGCTATGAAGACAGGCTGGAAAACTTAGCTCCATAAGCTCCAAGCCTGTAGATTGCTGAAATGGTATATTGAATGTCAACGTGAGATATTTTCTTGAGCCTAACTGAACTCATTGGACAAGAAGACATGAATAGAAATTAAATGTGAAGCAATTCAGAACAAACATCAGAAATCGGTTTTTCTGTACAGATAGTCATTTAGGTATGAAATGTTACCAGGAGTGGGGAAAGGGACAGGGGGCTTTGAAAGCCTATGAGATGATGACATGAAGCAATGGACCATTGCTTATTCTTTAACTGAATTTTAAGGGTAGAACACTTTGCAATAAGTCATCTTTGCATTGTTTTGCAGCACAAAGCAGATGTAAAGTTCCCCTTGGCAGAGCAATAGGGGATTTACCCCACATGGAGGAATCTCTAAGTGATGTAAAGCTGCCATTACGCGACTACAGCCTAAGCATGTGTATGCTGGGAGTCTAGTGGGACATTTATGGATGTAGTTGGAGCTTACAGTGCTACAGCAGTCTCTGATAGTGTAATAGTCTCAAAGGGGCATAGCCATCCGGTCTGATTTAACTGTAAGCCTAAGGCTATTCTAACTTGAATTAGGAGCTAACCCTACCAGCATGAGAATACGAAATTGGCTTTAAAACAGCTTTGTCCCCTTCTCCTCAGCATCAAGTAGAATACTTCTATGGAGATAAAATTCAGTTAAAATCCTGTGAAGTTCAGTTAGGTCAGGTAGGAAATAGAGTTCCAAACCAGGAAAATGTGAAGGACTGAAGACTCTGTGTTTCATGCAAATAATGAAAATACTAAAGAAAAGAAGAACAGAAAACTACATGGTATATTTTTCAGTAGATATGAATATTTTTTCAATAGATTTCCATTGTACCTGAGAGAGAGAGAGAGAGAGACAGAGGGAAATGCCAACTTCGACTTGCTGGAAACATCTCCAGAACTAAAAAAAAAAAAAAAACCCTACAGGCCTAGAATCTGCACATGCATAGTTCAGTACATGTAAGGTCTGTCCATCACCGCTCCTCACTTCATAATTGTAGCCTCACTTCATAATTGTAGCTGTTCGATACCTGCAATAGGCGGCAGCAAACAAATTGAGAATCAGGTGACAAGTCTTTTGTGTCTTTCTGAAAGCTTTCTTAATTTTTTTTCAGTTTAATGTAACTGATGTTTTCTAATATAATTGGTTGATTGATTGATTGATTAATGAATTAGTTACATTGCCATATTTCAATAGTGCTGGATAATATATGGGAACAATGCAAAAGGGGCACACATTAACTTTACAGGGAGCCAAAACTTTATCTAAGGCTGAAATGCAAAGAAAATATTTTATATAGGTTACATAAAGACATGATTTAAAAATGTTGGAGGATGGGATTATTAACAGGCTCATGATACTACAACAGGCTGAAAAACTAGCTGCAGTTTTTCCAACCATCAAGACACAGGTCTAGCTACTTTTAAAACTGTTTGGGCATGATTCGCTCCTCACTTCACACTCATAAAATCTGTAGTATTAAATTAGTTATAAGGAAATAAATTAATCTTCATTAGGCTTCAGATTGAGCAAATTAACTGAGATAAAGCAATTCATACGTCTCTTTGGGCCCAATGTTCAAGACAATCCAATGAGCAGTAATCTTTACTGTTTCCAGTGGAGTAGTCCCAATGACTCTGTTAATTTCTCTTCCTGGAAGCCTATAGCAAGTGGGTGAGGAGGCCCTGCAGCCAGCTCTGTAGTTCTACACATCACTGAGACATTTCTCTGGGCAGGTTCCCCTGTGAACCTTCATAATATAATTAGGGCTGTTTTGTGCTGCTACTGAATGTCCAAGATCTGGCTGATACATAACAATTAATCTTATATTTAGATATCATCCTTGTTCTTCATGTGTTGACTACTATATATCAGCCAAATCTTGGTTCCATTGATTTCAATGGGCCCAGAGATTGGTCATTCACCAAAATGTATATTGGGGAAAAAAGGTTAAAATATGAACTGAAATCATGGACGACAGTATCCCCAGCTTTCATAGTGGAAAATACAAGTCTGTTAAAAAGTAAGAGTCAGTACAATTTATTGTGAAGGTATATGACATTTTGCATCACCGAATCCTTCTGTGAACAGTTTACATTTGGTGGATACAAAACACTTTGGTAAATTAAGCAGGAGGAGTGATAAGAAGTTGGCTACCTGTGGTGGAAAAATTGTTAGATTTTTAAGTGTAGCTAGGGATTGAATTCTTTTTTTTTTTTTTAAAGGTAAAGAGCAAACATATTTTGGGATTCTGTAGTGAATGCATATTTGTGAGTTTGACAAATATCTAGGGATACAAATATTTTACATGAGGGAATGATGGTCAAAGCTATAACTATGGCAATACCAGTGAAATCATTCACTGACCACATTGAAGTAATTTGATATATAAGTTTCTAGTGATTTGTATTTGTCTGTTGCATTAAGGGAATCAGATTTTGTATTAGCTAAATTCCAGGGGACCAGGATGGTGCTTGTGGAATATGAGTTTTTGGTTGAGAACTGGCAATCACAGATAATGTACAATATCAGCATGGGAGTAGATATCTGGTTTCCACCAGTGGGACCATTGTAACAGGGATTAGGCAAGTGGGAGAGCAGGGGCAGAGAATCATATGAGACCGTAGATAGGAAAGACAATTCTGTGTTCCCCCAGAGGAAAAAATGCTTTATAGCTAAAATGAGTCCCTTATGTGCATTTGCCAACATCTTCCTATCTAATGGGTCTTGTTGCTGTCTGATCCTACCAGTCAACCATTTGACGAATTGCCGTGGGTCTGTCTAATCAGAGTTACTATACTTAGCTGCAATTTGCTGGAATTACTGTTTGAAAGTTCTCCCCTGCAAGGAACAAGGAAAGGACCATTTCCTGTAAGCATAATACCGTGCAAAGTGAAATATGTCTTCAAGTTCAGAAGTCTTTATTGACATGAATAACTATGCAAGTGTTTCCAAAGTGAACTATCAGTATATCCATTAGATGATAAACTACACCCCTCCAGCAGTACTTGGGGGCTTTATACTATTACTTCATTTGGCATTATTGTCCATATCTGATTGACTGGCAGATTGCTATGTCTCATAATTCTTTACCTGCCACTGCCTGCCTCCTTCAGAGTCTCTCTCTCTGTTTCCCATAAGAAAACATTTTTTCAGTATTTTCCTCATCTGATACAGAAAACAGAAAGTCATTCGCTTGCATGGTGATCTTAACAAAAAATACTATAAGGCACTACCTGCATTTTATAACGTGTATCTATCAACACGGTTAGCTTTTTAGTCTCTTTTTTTTTCTATTTTTTCATAGATTTTGATATATTTAACTTGGAGTTTCTTCAAGATCATTCACACTATCCTTTATTTCTTCTTTTCTCTTATTTGGCTATTGTTGACTCCCATTATTGTATCTGAGCAACTCACATGTATTACGATTTATCCTCAAAACAAGCTGTGTAAAAAGGCAGTGTTATCCACTTTTACACTTGGTGAACTGATTAAAATGTACAGCAGATCTCCTCTTTTCCACCCTTTGCATAACTTCAAACAACCTGGATACCAACTGACTGTGTTATTTTAGGAGTCTCTTTTCCAGTTCAGCAGTGCAGTCCAGTGCAGCAACATTCAATTTGCCTTTAGCCTAATCTCCTCAGAAAAAGAAAGATCACTTCATCTTGAAATCCTGTCTCCCTTGCTGTCATTCCCCTTGTACGTCCTTCTTGCCCTGTAACTGTTCCCGTGTGATGGGTTGATTGCTCATCTATATCCTTCCTACTTAAGCCACCGAGCTACCTCCTCCCAATTAATTCAACTGCAGATGACAGCCAGTACCCTTAACCGACAGAGTGCTGGGTCAGCTTTAGTCTCATAGTCCCGTGTTATTTTGGGTTATAGAGTAAGGCCGCATCTATGCTAGCAAGTTCTTTCACAATATTTTTCAAAAGAAGGGGCTCTTTCAAAATATCCAATGGAACATCTACACACAGAAAATGTTCTTTCGAAATTAAATCAAAAGAATGTGGTGCTCCTTTCACAAGCGCTCTTCCACTCCTGTTTTAGGAAGAGTGACTTCTTTCCAACTTCTCTTTCAAAAGCAAACATGTGTAGATGCTCCACGTGCCCTTTTTTTTTTTTTTTGAAAAAATAGTCCTCATAGTGCCTAATTTTTTGATCCCTGGCCCATTCTTTCAAAAGAGTGAGGGCTGCGTGGTTGCTTTCTTTCGAAAGAGTGGATCTACTTTTGATCTGCTTTTTTATGTATGAATGCACTCTTTTCAAAGATCTTTCTGAAGACAACTTGCTGGAAGACTTCTTTCAAAAGATCGCTGTACTGTAGATGTGACCTAAGTGTGTGGCAGAGCTGAGAATTGACTTCTAGTGCCTTAATCAGAGTACCATCCTTCTTCTCTCTGAGCAGAAATACTTGGTCCTTTCCCTGGCTTTTTAAGGGATGATTCACCACTATTTTACTAAAGTTTCATCCTAGTGCAGCCCCACTGGAAATAAAAAGTTACAGCAGCATAAATTTGGCATGACACAGTCATGAATCAGAAGTTTTCTTTGTCCTTACATTTAGAATTAGCACTATTTTCCACCTTTCACATATAACACCCGCAGCTCTCTTCTGTTCCTTAGCTCTTTCGGCAATCAGATCCCCATGTAGCATCATAAGCCAAAGTGCTTTTTTACAACACATAGTACTGTATAGATCAGAGAAAAGCCATTTATATGTTCACCTGAGATTCATTTTCCCCATTGTTACTGTGCTTTATGGATTTCAGTTTAAAGCAAAATGGATTTTGTTAGTCACAAATTTTAAACAAGGTGTCCTGTTAGTCAGCATAGCATGAGTCATATCTGTGCCCACGTTATTAACAAGCTTTGTACCATTCCATTTTTGAGCACAGTTCTACTCTGCTCCATTCAATATGATATTTGTCTGTTTAATCTCTACTTCATTACACAGTTGAACAGACACTTAAGATGGCATAAATACCCATATGGTTGGCAACATGGCAGAGTGAGATAAAGTCAGGTCTCATTATCCACTTACATTGTAACTCCTCACCAGTTTCCAGAAAATATTAGCACTTTTTGTGATGAAAGTGCATTTGATTCTTCTCATGTCCTCCCAAGCTGTAACCCAATAACAGTTAATCTCTTGACAGTCTCAGCCTTAGCAACATTCCAAAAGAAAGGTTGCTGACTGGTAACTGGTGTTCTTAGAAAGTTGTCTCTGTATTCTCATGCCTGGAATGTATCTCATCAGGGACCCTGAACATTAGGATCCTTCAAGGCACGAATTTCCACTGGGGGTGCAAAAGCCTCTCATGGAACTGACAGTTCTGAACCAAGGTTTTAAGAGACCACTCATTCCCCAACTGCCTGTGCGTGTTCTGCTGTCCCTTAGACTCCTGTAGAGCTCTTAAAACATTTTATTAATTATTGTGGCTTCTGAAATCACCTCTCTTTAAAACAACCTTATCTGAAGTCATATTATTTTAATGGAAAAAATATCCCATAAAACTACAGGTGGTGAAATTTTGTTTGTGAACATCATTTTCTGTAACTGAACAAAGACTAGTTAAAAAGCTTAGTAAACTGGGACTATAACACCACAATACTTCTGAACACAGGGAATTTACTCTACTGATAAATGATCAGCATATTCATGCCTGTGAACCCAAGATTTGTTTGACATTCTTTCCTTTTCTTTACTCACTTAAACCTAAATATTTAATGTTCCGGGTCTGCACTGATAAATGAGGCTCAGTGCCAAGTTTAGCAATGCACCATTGAGGATATGAACTATTACAAAGCCATAAAGAGTTATGTGTATAAAATTATGTCGCTATCAGTTGTAATAATCAATGGGCTTTTTGTTTCACCGCACTACTTGATCCAGCATCTGCAATGTGTCCATGATAAAAAATGAGTGATTTTGAAGACTGTATTTTATTACCTATGCAGTATTACATTTGAAAATCAATAGTGTTGCAAATGACTGCATTCCAGCCTTACAAGTGAGTTCTCCCCACTGGTTCTTTTTCAATTGTAAACATTGGCAGCAATTGGCGATGTTCATTCTCCATAAAGCCTACATTCACACATACCAACATAAGAACATAAGAACATAAGAACATAAGAATGGCCATACTGGGTCAGACCAAAGGTCCATCAAGCCCAGCATCCCATCTGCCGACGGTGGCCAATGCCAGGTGCCCCAGAGAAGGAGAACAGAAGACAAGTGATTTATCTCCTGCCATCCATCTCCTGCCCTTGTTATGAAGGCTAGGGCACCATACTTTATCCCTGGCTAATAGCCATTTATGGACCTGACCTGAAAAAATTTATCAAGCTCTTTTTTAAACCCTAATAGAGTCCTGGCCTTCACAGCCTCCTCGGGCAAGGAGTTCCACAGGTTGACTGTGCGCTGTGTGAAGAAAAATTTCCTTTTATTAGTTTTGAACCTACTACCCATCAATTTCATTTGGTGTCCCCTAGTTCTTGTATTATGGGAAAAGGTAAATAATTTTTCTATATTCACTTTCTCCACACCATTCATGATTTTATATACCTCTATCATATCGCCCCTCAATCGCCTTTTTTCCAAACTGAAAAGTCCCAGTCTCTCTAGCCTCTCCCCATATGGGACCCTTTCCAAGCCCCTAATCATCTTAGTCGCCCTTTTCTGAACCTTTTCTAATGCCAATATATCTTTTTTGAGGTGAGGAGACCACATCTGCACGCAGTACTCGAGATGTGGGCGTACCATAGTTTTATATAGGGGAAGTATGATATCTTTTGTCTTATTATCGATCCCTTTTTTAATAATTCCTAACATCCTATTTGCCTTACTAACTGCCGCTGCACACTGCGTGGATGTCTTCAGAGAACTATCCACTATAACTCCAAGATCCCTTTCCTGATCTGTCGTAGCTAAATTTGACCCCATCATGTAGTACGTGTAATTTGGGTTATTTTTTCCAACATGCATTACCTTACACTTACCCACATTAAATTTCATTTGCCATTTTGCTGCCCAATCACTCAGTTTGCTGAGATCTTCCAATATTTACCACCTCTTTTGAGGGCAGCTTAACATTTATATTCCAATGAACCTAGACATTGTTGTTCCTCTGGCATATATCAGAACACCTGCTCTTGCAAGTAAAGAAGCATGGAGCTAGTCAGTCTCAGAATGCTGCCTCCTTGACATTGTTTCCTCTACCCCCTCCTCCAGCTTGCTTTCCACACATATTTATGGAATGCTTCATATGGAATCCAGGAGACTGGGGCACGGGATAGGAGAACAGCATCATTAATCCACAACCCACTGAAGAAGTACAGTTCCAAACCTAGGACTGCCTGGGACCTGATGCAAGAATGTGAAGGAATGTTAACACAAAACAGTAGAAAATATGCCCCACATACATCTAAAGGGTACTCGGGGTTGCCCACCACTATCCTCTTCTCCCATCCCTCCAAATAACTTCATCACTGCTCAAGGCTTCTTTAAATGAGGTAATACTGACAATAATCCTTTCAACCTCCACTCTGTGGAATCCTTCTTCATGGGTGATCTGGATCCTGTTCCCTCCTGGAGAAATGCTAATACACGGACGGAGAAAGCAATATATGTATAAATAGACAGGGCCTCAAAGAATGGTTCTATTTTTGTGTATTCCCCAAACATCCCAAGGATCCCATGGTACCCACTGCTTGTGGGAACTAAACTCCTGCTTCTTCCCAGGAGTAAACGCTGCCTTTACCAGAAACTGTAGGATATGCTGCCATACTATATACATGACTTTGTCCTTTCTGTGTGATGGGATGATATTGTTCAATATGGAATTATTAGGCATTGATACAATAAACTCAACTCTAAATGCTGTGAAATTAACATATATTTTTAAAAAGTGTTTTTCATATTTTATGCTTCTTCCCTGATCTAACTCATGCTTAGCACAACCATAATTTTTCTCATGACTCTTTCCTGCACATGTTAAAAACTTTTCCAGCTACATGGTGTAAAGTTGCATAATTTTCTATTCTTATTATAATCCATGTCACAGAAATAAAATATTAGAACATGAGTGCGTTTGTGTTTCAGTGAATTATTGTTTCTTATAATGCACAACTTTGACCTTTTCAGTATTCCGCATTGTGACTGCCTATTCATGACACTGCTTTGTTTAGAGCCTCAGTGATATGTATAATGGAGAAGTGGATGCCAGCAATTCAGTGCAGGAAACAGCAAATCTCAAAGCATTTAGCCGTTTGAAGTGGAGATCCATCAACTACATGAAAAAACTTGCCCAGATCCAGACAGACAGCATCTTTCTCTCCAAATGCAAGAAAATGGACATCGTACCCAAGGGTTTATTTTGTTAGTCTTTAAAGTGCTACTTGACTGCTTTTTTTGTTTTCAAAGCAATACAGTCTCTCTTATGCCACATTTCACACAATACAGGTTGATCTCTGGTTCAGCACTCTTGGGACCTGACTGGTCCTGAAGCAGGGAATTTGCTGGACCTGGGGAGATCAATGCCAGCTCCCGGCTACCCAGCTTCTCTGCTTTCTCCCAGTGTATCTGTTGCCACTGGGGGCACCACTGTCCTACAGTAGTGAGGGGCTCTGTCTTCCCCTAGCATCTGGAAGCTCCACTTTCCCCCAGGGGCTCTCCTACCCCAGGGCTCTGCTATTCCCCAGGTTCTGTAGGCTTTCCTGTCTCCCAGCAGCTCTACTAATCCCCAGTGGGCTCTGCTGTTTTCCCCAATCCCTGTGATGGGAAGGCTTCACTTTTCCCTGGAGGCTCCATTGTCTCCCAAGGGCTGTGCTAGCCTCCAGTGGTCAGGGATTCTGCTGCCCACTGTGGTGGCCAGGGGCTCTGAAGCTCCCTGACCCCTAGTCCAGCAATACTCCTGGCCCTAGCCTGATGGTTTCTCCCTCCTGCTCTGGCACAAACATTTAAAGGAAAGAACAAGTTGAGACGACAGTTATAAAGAAAATGGTGGTGGAAGAGTGGGCTGGTAGCAACACCCATGATTAAGAATGCCTTGCATTCTTCATGAGTTTGGACAAAATTTTACATATGTCTGTTGACAGGTGTCTGCCTCAGGCTGAAATTCTTGTAATATTTCTACAAAAACTGGTCAATTGTTTTCAAGAACAAGGCTGGGGGAAAGTACATTGTTTTGTCCATGTTAAAAAATTGGGCACCTTTTTCTTTAAACAGCTCTGATACCATCAATTCATGGTAACATGGACTTGGAATTTGGGAGGGCTGTGGCCTTTACATCAGAAATGTGCTTTCTCCTGTTCTTGTGAAAACCAACCAATATTTGGCCAAGTTATAAGCAAATGAAAGATCAAAGTTTGCACATGCTAAGCAGGAAATTAATAGAGCTTTGCAGCTAAGCATGCCCAAGATTCCATCTTCACTGTGCTTGTTGCCTACCCTTAAAGCTCTACATGTGTTGCGTCTGAGCATGTACATATGCCCCAAACAGCACCTGAGCATTCTCTAGATAAGTGCCACAGGGGTTTCACTGTAATTACTACTTTGCACTGGGAAGAACCCACACATTGGAACTGAGATGAAGGAGCCTGTCTCTCCTGTGCTCTCAGTAATGTGCAGGAAGTCACTTGACCGAAATATAGATGACACAAAAGCTGGAGCAGGAAGCAGGGAAATAAGAGAAAGGGGAACAAACTGAGACTGGTACAGGAAGAGCAAATAGTCTTGTACTGAGATCTCAGTGGAAGGAGACAGTGGTACTGGTCCAACAAGGAGACTTGGACAAGAAGATAAATTAAATGGGCAGCACTGTGTGTCAGTTAGATTGTGCTAGAAGAGAAGGCTGACATTGGACAAGGAGCGGGGAGAGGTTATGCCACTGCAATTGGCTGGGTAAAGAGATTGGGACTGGGAATCAGTGCATGGGGAACTGAGGTGAGGAAAGACAGATTTCACAAGGAGCTAAGGGGATTCAGAGATAAAATTGGGATTGACTGAGCAAAGGCAGTGGTGGAAGGAACCAGGCTGGGCTGAGATTGAGTCAATGAGCCAGAGAAGGCATGTGTGGGTGGAAAAGGAACATGGAGAAGAGACTAGGACTGGAATCCAGTGGGTGGAGTATGAAAAGATGATACACTATGAGATCAATTCAAATTTATTAATATTTATTTTGTAATTCTGGAATGTATAAGTTTGAATTTGACCATCCTCACCTCCCCATGTGCTCACAAAGTTGATTTATTGCTGTCACATTTAACTGGCAAACATCGACTGTTGCAGTAGTGCTTTGTGGGAACCTATCCCACAATTCCCTCATCCCCATAGCATTCTGAGTATGCTTGCTGGTCTTTGAGATCATCTCCCCACATTACATTTTACTCTTTCCCCTCCCGTGGTAAGCTAACGTCCATTTTTCCTGTTGGAAGGAAGGAAAAGTAGGCAATCCACAGAGATGGCAAAAAAGCTTACAGTGATGACTTTCTTCTGTAGCTGAATTCACAACTGGCCAACCACTGAGTGTTCCTGTTCCCATGATTGCATCCTATCCCTGAATATAATACAGGGACCCTGAAAGGCTTGAAGAAAGAGAAGATAGGAAAGTTTTTGCACAGGCTGCTCTACTCTCAACTGGCCATCCACTGAGTGCCCCCCTCCTGTGATTGCATATGATCACTGAAAATAACACAGGGACCCAGACTGTATTCTCAAAGTTAGAAGAAAGAGGATAGAAAAAGTCCAGGAAAAAAGACTTTTGACTTCCCTCTTTATTGCATAGACATTGCCAATACAGGTGATGGAAGTGAGATATCCCCGAAAATCTAGAAGAAAGAGAAGATAGGAAAGTTTTTCAAAAAAGAGAGTTGCTGAGGGGAGAGTCTTTGGCTTTCTGGTGCTGTATAATGTGCAATGGCTGTGTTCTCAACTGGCCATCCACTGAGTGTTCCCTACTCCCATGAGTGCATCCTATCCCTGAATATAATACAGGGACCCAGACTCTATTCTCAAAGTTAGAAGAAAGAGGATAGAAAAGTCTAGGAAAAAAGATTTTTGACTTTCCTCTTCATGACACAGACATTGTCAACACAGGTGATGGCCGTGAAATATCATACATTGAACGTATAATGGAAACAGGAATCTCAGCTAGCCCCTCTCTCCCCCCGTGTTTCTGAGGGGGTGAAAGCATGAAGATAGATAGGAAATGTTAGCAAAAAGATTTCATAACAGAAATAACAAACCAGCAGGTGTCTGCAATGGACAGCAAGCTACAAAAATATTTTTGGTGGGGTTTGGGGAGTGCTGTGCTCTGCAGCTGCAGAGCCACTTGGAAAGTTGAAGTAACTGAAGTAGTCCCCCCAGTATCTTAGCCACCTGGGGAGAGTTCCTGCAAGTGGCTGCAAGCCCCTGAAATTCTTTCCAACCCTTGGAGCCCTAAATGCATGCAATCTAGGAAATGGTGCTGCCTGACAGCATAGTCAGCACCGAACAGCAGGCACATTCTTTTATTGGGTTGGGAACTACCAATGTGATGTGGCCGAGTGTGGGAAAGACTTCAACTGTGTGGCGCCTGTCAGGAAGGAAGGGAAATTCATGCACAAATGTAAACCACTCAGAAGTTTCTTGGTGTCTTATGCAAGCACGTTCCCCAAAACAGCCTTGTTACCATGTGGCGTGGCAGGGCAGAGGCTGGTGCCAGGCAGCATGGAAAATAATAACAAGTTTAGAGACAGAACAATGAACTCCCTGCAGGGGATATTTGTAATGTTTAGGTACGCTCACAGCACTAATTGCAAAGAAAGACAGACATTTTTCAGGCTCTCCTACAAACATGAGCCCATAGCCACAGGTTTCTTGGTCCTGCTTTGACATTCATGGTCTTCCTGTTACCTAATGCTGGCACACCTAGGCTACGTCTACACGTGAAGCCTACATCGAAATAGATTATTATTATTAATAATAGATTATTATTATTATAGGCTATTTCGATGAGTAACGTCTACACGTCCTCCAGGGCTGGCAACGTCGATGTTCAACTTCGACATTGCGCGGCACCACATCGAAATAGGCGCTGCGAGGGAACGTCTACATGCCAAAGTAGCACACATCGAAATAAGGGTGCCAGGCACAGCTGCAGACAGGGTCACAGGGCGGACTCAACAGCAAGCCGCTCC
The DNA here is from genome assembly GCF_033958435.1 of Carettochelys insculpta. NCBI lineage: Eukaryota > Metazoa > Chordata > Testudines > Carettochelyidae > Carettochelys > Carettochelys insculpta. The sequence goes on from NC_134140.1 coordinate 56,573,912, forward strand.
CTTAAAGGGCCCCTCCCAGACACACTTGCACTAAACAACACAAAATACACAGAGCTGACGACTGGTTGCAGACCCTGTGCCTGCAGCATGGATCCCCAGCTGCAGCAGCAGCAGCCAGAAGCCCTGGGCTAAGGGCTGCTGCCCACGGTGACCATAGAGCCCCACAAGGGCTCGAGAGAGAGCGTCTCTCAACCCCTCAGCTGATGGTCGCCATGGCGGACCCCGCTATTTCGAAGTTGCAGGACGAGCAACAACTACACGGTCCCTACTTCGATGTTGAACGTCGAAGTAGGTCGCTATTCCTATCCCCTCATGGGGTTAGCGACTTCGACGTCTGGCTACCTAACGTCGAAGTTAACTTCGAAATAGCGCCCGGCGTGTGTAGCCGTGACGGGCGCTATTTCAAAGTTAGTGCCGCTACTTCAAAGTAGCGTGCACATGTAGACACGGCTCTAGAGAGCAGTGGCCAGAGTGGAGCTCCAAGGGGCATTATGAGTTACATATGGGACACCTCTGTAGGCTAATAAATTTGATTTTAAGACGTGGTGCATCCACGCTGGTCTTTAATTGAACTTTTGAATTCAAGTTTGATGCTATGCCCATCAGATAATGGAAATATTGTAATATCCATATTAGTAATCCCAAAATCGAGCTAATTGTATTTAAAGTGCAGACAGTCATGTGGTAATATCGAGCTAACAGCCTTAAATTCAAATTTATGTCATAGTGTAGCCTTACTCACAGCTTCACCTGCTCATATTCCCTTTCTTTAGGTTCCTTGTCTAATATTAGTATCTTCAGTGCTTCTTATTGCACTCCAAGTTAACATGAGCCCCACCTTGGCTCCTTACCAGAGCTATGTCACCTCCAGTATTAACTCCTTCCCCAAACCCACTGGTTCTCAGTGTTCTTGCCCAGCCCATCCCATTCTTGACTTTGATGATTTAGTGGGAATTGGTCCTATTTTGTGTAGGTGGTTGGACTTGATCAAGTCTCTTCCAACCCTATGATTCTATGTCAGTATTTCTCTTCATCCCATCCCTTCTTCCTCCATGTCTCAGTGCCAGTCTTCTTGCCCAGGTAGAACATTAGTATCCATCCTCAGATCCTGGCCCAGTTTCTTCCTCCTCCCCGCTAAATTCAAATTTCATTTCCCATTCAGCTTCCCATCCCAATTTACTTGCCCCATCCCAAGGTCTGTTGCTAGTCTCCCTTGCATTCAAATAATGCAGCTGCCTCCTCAATGCTGCCTGGGTCCAGAAAGGGAGCCACTAAGATCACAGAAAAAAAAAAAAAACAGGCTCCCTCCTCTCACTTCAGGTGCCTGAACTTGGCATAGCTTCCAGCAACCCAAAACTAAGAAAGTACTGCCCAGGTCCTGGCTGGGCAATGCTCATTGTGGACAGACTTGACAGAATTCTGCTGCCAACACCATATAAATATCTACTGACCATGTGTGTGCTGTGATTTTTGAAAGGCTCATAATTTGTCCAGATCTGGGCAAATTGGAGAGAAGATGGTAAAAGATGTATCACTACCACACTAGCAATCTCCCCATGGCACCACATTTTAATTCACAGGTCCGAAATGTGATCTGGCAAATACTTTTTTTAAAAATCACCAGAATTTTGAAATATAGGCAAGACAATGTATTTTGTCCTAGCCTGGTTCGCAAAGAGCTGAACCATTCCAGCTTATGTTCTCAATGATGAAATTTTCCAAAATAATATAGCCTGAGACAGACCCTGTGCATGTAAACTGTTGACAATTTGGCAGTTTTAAGCAACTGTATTTTACAAAGTGAAATATCAGGCAACTTTAAGAACAGGTGGTACCATAAGCTCAGTCTACAGTGAGGTATCTCCTTGTTCTGATTTGTTTGCTCCTCCCACCTTCCAGATATGCTGTCCCTGGTTCTTTTTTGAATCTTCTCTCTACTTCCTCTCTTACACTCTGTCACACATGTGCAAGTGTACTTTCCCCACATCTCTCTTCTCTATTCCTGAATGAAAGGATCATTGGCACTATGAGGTAGCACTCTGCTATCCTACTGCATGTTTTAGTCAGCAAGTGGATAGCAGTCTACTTCCTGTTGCAGTTGGTGGGGGGGTATGTAAAACAGCTGCTTTCCTAGCTCCCACAGCTGGCATTTGTGTGTGCTCAAAGATGTTGGAAGTACAAAGGCACCCAGATAACAGGAGAACAGGGTGACCAGAGGCTGTGGGAGAAGTGTTGGTTCAGGATGATCTTAATATGCCACCAAATTGGCCCTGGGCTTTCTGAGGTCCCCAGAAATGTAGGGCTGCTCTGCCAGTTCTGGCAGGATGTGTTCTTAGTACTATGAGACACGACATGTTCCATTGCCAAGAAAATCCAACTCTGGGTGCCATAGATAACCTTTTTCCTCTTCAAACCCTCAGTACTGTAATTGCAATCTTGTACTTCTTTATAGATGTCATAACTGGATTTTTTTGACATTGTGCAGTAAGTACTGTTAGGCTCTGATAGCTGCATTCACATAATCCAAACTGACAGTTCCAGCATGAAAAATACAGTGGATGTTAAACAATACTTTTCTGATGTATTGCAACAAGTGTGTCTTTTACAGTTGTGGCCTGACCCTTCCCATTACTACATTACCTCAGTTTAAAACACTTTAATCACATAAGGTCATTCCCCAGTTAAGCAATGATTACAAGGGTTGGGTTTTAGGACCTAGAATTTTTCAAGAGCTGGCCAATGTGACTTCACCTGCCAGGATGCTGGGCATCTAAGTCTGATTTTCTACCTGTCCCCACTTCAAATAATGGTAGGGTTTAGCCAGCCAGGACTGACTGCTTCTTAATTGCTAGAGCAGCAGGCAGTCCTTCCGCAGTCTCTTACTCAACTGTGCAAGGGCCACAAACAATAGCACTCACTGTGCTCTAGATATTAGAACACTGTAAAGGAGTCAAAGAGGAGGTTGGGCCTGAGGGAGAGTGCAGATTACTCGTCTCTCTAAGGTCATGAAGAAACACTGAGGAAAGACTCTCTGCCAGGAGCAATATTTTCACCAGCATTCATCCTGGTAATATATCCTGTTTAAAAAGCCACAGTCTAGCCCTAAATAGAGTACTGTGTGTGTACTCACTCTGTGCTATACAGTACAGGTGGATGAAGCATCTTTACCTAACTTTTATTTTCACAGAAATTGAGATTTTTCTCAAAACCAAAATGTTTCATGCAAACATCAACTCTGACAAAAAAAAATTCCTCTGGCTCAGGTCCAGAATGGGAGTTTGGGGGAGCCAAAGGAAAGGGGAGGGCTGGATGGAAGACCAAGAAAAAGCCCAAGTGGGGGAGAGGATTTTGTATGTGGGTGTGCTGCATCCAATAAGAGTGTTTTATCATGAGATTAATCATCATTCAGAGGTGGTCTCTTGCTTTGGGGTATTTTTGTGAATAAATCTGAAAGGATTTTGAAACCAAATTTTAAAAACCTGAAATTGTTCCTGAAAACTCATTATTTTCCAGCCAGCCCGACTACACATAACATTCATCCTAAATGCTCTATCTTCTAAGGTTTGTTGGCCTGAGCACTCAATAATTCAAGACAAGTGCTCCAGTGCACCCATACGTACACCACCATCTCCCGCAGAAAATTTTAACATCACTTCTCTCTCTGACCAAAACCCAGACAGAAAAGGAGATCAAAGACCTCATCTGCCTCTTGTCAGGAAATTTAAAAACAAAAACAAAAAAAAAAAACACCTCTCCTACTTCTTTGAGAATGCCAAAAGACTCCAATCTCTCATAACCAGCTCCCAATCCTCCATTATTGTGAATACAACTATTATTAATTTATACTGTGGTAGCACCTAAAAGGCCCAGATGTGGACACCTATTACATTAGGTACTGTACAATCACAACTTCCCTCACACTACATCTATAAAACAATTGTGCTTTTTCAGTACAAAACTCTGAACACCATTAACAATGAAAAGTATGAGGTTATGCAATATGAACTGAATGGAAAAGAAAAATACATATCAAGGTGTTCTGTCCACAGTATATTATCTTCTGCTCAGGAGGGGCTTGGCAGAGTGAGGCTTGGGGAAAGGAGGGCAATGTACTGTGTTATTTAGGTCCAATGAACCTCCAAATCCACAGGAGAGTGGAGAATAATTGTGTGAGTTTCTGGGATTTTCCAATCTTTTGAGGATAACTTCCAAGAATAGGTGAATATGCTGTAATCTGCATTTGATTATGATGTTATTTTTAAAATGACTAATTTACTTACATCCAATTAAACGTTTAAAACTGTAGGTGACAGTATGAATAAACCTTAGCTTAGTGGTTAAGAGCTGATAAGCACAAAGAGCTTGATTTTTCTGGAGCACACATACATTGCTGAACACCACCTAATTTACATGGCTATTTAAGGTGATTTTGAGAACAAATACCATATTTATGTGACCATATATCCCTCTAGACACCTAACCTGTGTGCTCAAATGCTGTGTGTGTGTGAGAGAGAGAGAGACAGACAGACAGTTGTTCACACACACAGACCACCCAAATATATACGCATATTGCCTACACAGTAGTAACGTTAAGATTTTGAAAATCAATCCCCTGGAGGTTCTGACCCTTATTTAGATTAGTCAGAACTCAATCTTGCATGTCTGTGAACCTGCATTATAATTCTTGTCAGGGGAGGCTCTCTTGTAATATTTCCATCAGCATGCACTTCTGGTTTCAGAATTTCCACTCCTGGACCCACCGGGGACTAGGAAGCACAGAGATATGAAAACATGAAAAATAGAGGCAATAATTAAAAAAAAATCAACTTCCAAATGGTTTGGCTGTGGTTCTGATGAAGTTTAGGCAAGGATTTGGGTCATGTTTTTACTCACCAAGCAGGAAAAGTAAGCTCTTACTCTTGTAGAGAAACCGTATGTAAATCCTTTCTCTGTGCATAAATACCATCAGGTATCCTCAAGGTCCACAGACATGAACGAAAGGAATAGAGACAATAAAAGGAGAAAAGAAAACAAGAATTATTAAGCTGTTCTGTCTCCCAGATCATTGAATATTTCCTTCTTTTGAGGCTCTAAACTTGAGTGCTCTGTTTATTATGTGTGTTTCATGTGGCAGTGAGCTTATCATGCTTAACAAATACACTAATATTAAATATTTGATATTGTGGCCAGCTGGATAAAAGTGCCAACAGCTGTAAGACTCAGAATCTATTCCTATCAATCAAAAACCTAAAAGGAAAAATTATTAGACATTCTTTCACTGAAAGGAAGGAAGCATTTTGCAAGAGAGGGTTCAGTATAATTATCAGATTAGCCTTATCAATGTTTGGTGGATACTTGTTTCACAAGCCAGGCAATGTGGCTCAGCTGAACCTCCACAATATGCAGGCAGCAACTCACCAAATTGGAGGTCACCTCCATGCTTCCTCTTCTACCCCGAAGGTTAGTGCAGGGTTGTAGAATTGCATTCAGAGAGAACAGGTGAGGAAGTGAAAATCAAAAAGCCCAAGAGGGAGGGCAAATAACTGGTACTGAATGTGGGAAGAATTGAATAAGGTTGTGGAGAAAGACAGGGAAGCAAAGACAAAGCTGAGAGCTATGGGTGGAAAAAGGCAAACAGGAAAAATTTCAGGAAAGGAATAACAGCAGAGGAGAAAAAGGTTGGTCAGCTTGCTTGTTTGTTTTAAATCTGGGAGACCTAAGCACCTTATAAACTGTTTTAAACATTAAACATGGTAAAGTTATAAATTATTGTAAACTTTAAGCCATTCAGTGTTTCAAAAGGACCCTCCTATATATATTTCATCCTTCCTTATTTATTGCAGTCCTATTCAGTCTGTCAGATGTAAGGCTTTTTGACAGTACATGTTCCATTGATAGAAAAAAAGAAATCTTGAGAGTATTTCTTGAGTCACAGAAGAGTAGAAGTAGCTTTTGATCATTTTATGTTTCAAAAGATATGTACAGCAGAAGTTCCACAAAGGTTCAGCCTGGGGTGGCTGTGAGAGGACTATGAATATAGCCTGTGATCTGGAGAAAAACTTCCAACCCTCATGATCAGCCAGCATTGTTTTATACCCAACTTCATATCTTCAAGGCTAACCTTTGCAAGTAACTTGAAAGAAACCAGATCTTCTCCCTTTCTGTTTGAAGGTACTCCAGACTGCATAGGCCTGCAAGTATGAGCTTTTTGGCCCTGCAAATGCTGTCTGACTTTCTTGCCCCCCCCCAACCCCTTTATGTGCTTTTCTTAAGTGTCTGTTTACTCATTTTTAATTCAGCATATGTCATAAGCCAAGCGAAGAACAAACAGGGACTCAGGTGAACATAACATACCCATTCCCTCACAAAATTAGGAAGTTTTTGTGCAACAGAACACAATAGTCAATCCATCCTGATCTGGATGTTACAAACACAAACTTCTATTAATGAGATTTAATAAAACCTAACCACGACCTCCTCAGCCCATCTCAGTTATGAAAGGCTACCAACGTTGTGCATTCTTGTGAGGAGGGGGAGGAGGAAGAGTAGATATTTATGTGTGAAAGATAAGCTGTGCTCCCTTTTCAAGCCTAGCATTGTGCTATATGGCCTTTTCTAGCACTATCAAGTTGGTCCATGTAAAAACAAGGAAATATTGATTGCCAGTCAAAAAGCTATTAAGACTAGTCTTTTACTTTTAATGAGTTATGTAGATGAATTGAACATCAACATTCACCAGTTCTGAGCAAGTGAGGATATGATTTGTGTATTTCCACTTCAGCAATATTCTTATCTTTTCTTCAGACTAGGCATTAACAGCTTGGAAGTGTGGGAGTGCAGCCCAGGGGCCGAGGCCTACAGGTTTGTCATTGGACACACATTCCATACATGTAGATTGTGTCACTCCAGCCCTCTTTGGCCAATTTATAGCTTCTGAGACCTAATTTTTTTTTTTAATTCCCTGCTTCCTGAAGTGTGCTTTAACAATTCCATCCTTGTGAAACTCTTGTGGGTAGGGGAAAGGTTACGCCTCTTGTACTGAATCACAGCACATATCTTAACAGTTTCCAAGCATGTTCTTGTTTGAATTCGGACACAGAATCTCAGTGTCCAAATAAGGCCAGTCATGCAAATACCTAAAAAATTAATACTGAAAAAATATTTCCCACAAATATTTATTCTTGTTAACAATAGTAGTAAAGAGAATGGATGTGTTTCCATTGCATTTGCTTCCTGCAGATATTTTAGCAAGACAGTTTCCTATAAAGAATAGTTACCAAAACAATTTATGTTCAAAGAAATTCTACACAACATTAAGAAAAACACAATTTGAATTCATATAATAATTGCAAATAGTTGCACAAGAAACAGAATTCTAAGAATTAGGTGCATTAAGGAACCGAGGTATACTATACAACTTATGTCCAATTAAAACAATTCAGAAGCATCCTTCTGAGTATCAACAACTCACTATGAATGATCCATATAACAAGATTTATTTGCATAAATTATTCAGGGGATAATTTTAAATAATCAATATAGCTGAGACTATTCTCTCTTACTTGCAGATAATTTGGAGGGGGAGGAGAAATTTAGCTAATTACAAAGTATTCATCCACCTGTGTCACATATTACAATATTTGTTCTCATCTTCTTAGGTATTTTCAATTTAGAGGTTTGAATAACAAAATAATGTGTTACCACATGTCATTTTAAAAATAAGCATCTTGACGTTACAGTAAGAAATAGAATGTGCAACTACCATCTATTTGTGAGCATCAAATTCAACAAGCAGGGTGTGATTCCATGGCAAATAATACCAAGTAATACTTTAATACTGTGTAGTATGTATTGATTTAAAAAGAGCTCTGTTAATGCTAGATACTGCAGAATGCACAAGGTCTCAAAATGAACAACCACAATTTTATTCATGCCTCTCCTTAGAGAATTTATTGTACTGATTTACAAGCTATGTATTAATCCTTACACATCACACAGCCGATTAATCAAGGAGATGAATTATTTGGTTCAACCATGTATATCTTGAAAAGTTAGAATAATTTCCCCTATTAATTATAATATTTAATTGCATTCTATTTTCTTCAGCTATCCTATTATACACTGGAACTCTTTTACTTAAACTTAATTTTATCTTTCTTTTATCTGTAACCTCTTTACCTGAAAGTGATCTTTTGTCTTTCACAGAAACAGCTGATAGCACAACTTTGCAGTTCAGAACTTTTTCATAATTACATATTTGGCCTTAAGGGAAAAACTTTGTACCTCATCAGATCCCATGGTTTCACAACTGAGTAGCTTTAACAGCCTTACATACCACTTGCTATTGTAATGCAAATCTGGTATGAAAATAATCTTTGCCTTATGAATTCTCACAAAGTCAATTTCTGTTCAAACAGAAGTATTTTATATTTTAGGTTCTTATAAACCAAACCCATGGATTCTTTACATCCATACTTGTATATTAAAAACTTTAGGACCACTTACACTATTAGGAAAAGAAGTAAGATCTGTATGATGCTATATTGCTATTTGATCAGTACCGATCTGTGGACTAGTGTTTGGTCCCACTTCTTGCAGCTTTGTGGGAAGAAAAGTTGCCTTTGGAACTCAGGAAAGCATTAGGAAAATGCCCATCCCCATTCCAAACAGTTCTTACACATGTGCTTACAAACAAACGTGTTCTTCAGTCCCCTTAGCTTCACTGGGACTCAAGTATGTGCTTAACATTAAGCATGTGATTAAGTGCTATCCCAAATAAAAAGGCATTTTTTATTCAAGGCCTAAATGCCTGATCTAAAAGACTTTGAAGGCAGTTAGTCTTTTTTTATTAACTTCAATAGGCTTTGCATCAGGTTGTATGTGAGAATTTCTGATGTTCTAAGAAGTGAGGGGGTCAAACGCAAATGGATTATCTTTTACATCCAATTATAGTCAAAACGAGATTTCCAGTTCCATAGAAGGGGTAGGAGTCTGCCCATGTGACAGTACCTGCAGCAGGGCTGACAGCCACTGCAGACCCTGGGGCAAGGTTGTGGGGGGCATCTCCTTGACCACAGAAGTGGCATGGCCAAGGGCAGAAGGTGTGGGACCTACAGCAGTCAGGATTTCACACTTCCTGGACTGCAGCACTGCCCCCTCCTTCTCACACAGAGCTGCGCAGAGTGGCAGAGCAGTGCTGCCACAGCACCCCAAAGGAGCCCGGAGCTCTGGCAGCCGCCGCTGCCAAAGTATCAGAGGTGGTAGCCAGAATGCGGGGCCCCTTTGAAACACTGTGCCCAGTGCAGCCTCCCACTTCCGCCTCCCATCCCCTCGTTGGCAGGCCTGAGCATCTGCAGGATAAGCAAATAAAGAGTAACAAGAAGTCTTGTGGCACCTTATAGACTAACAGATATTTTGGAGCATAAGCTTTCATGGGCAAAGACCCACTTCATCAGATGAATGGGGGGGGTTGATTTCAGAGGGGTATTTAAAGAGTGGGGTCCCAGTAAGAGGGAGGGCCAGAGCTGACAAGGTCTATTCAGCAAGGTGGAAATGGCCCAGTATCAACAGCACTTATCAAAGGAGGAAAAAACAAGTTTGATCCGACAGGTGGATGTGAGTCTTTGTCAGCGTCTAATGGGAAGATTAGATGCTGACAAAGGCTCACATCCCCCTGTCTGATCTGACTTGTTTTTCCTCCTTTGGTAAGTACTGTTGATACTGGGACATTTCCACCTTGCTGAATAGACCTTGTCAGCTCTGGCCCTCCCTCTTACTGGGACCCCACTCTTGAAATAATACCCTTCTGAAATCACCACCCCCCACTCATGCATCTGATGAAGTGGGTCTTTGCCAACGAAAGCTTATGCTCCAAAATATCTGTTAGTCTATAAGGTGCCACAAGACTTCTTGTTGTTCTCGAAGCTACAGGCTAACATGGCTACCTCTCTGATACAAATAAAGAGTATAACTCCTATGTTATAGTCTGAGCTCTATCAATAACCCCTCTGTGACTTCATGCCAATCAAATAGGCCAAAATGTTTAGAAGTGTCTATTAGTTTTGTGTCCTCAGTTTTGTAGGGTAGGGGCAGATTATTAAAGATGTTGAGCACTCAGAGCATTCATTGGGTTCAGTGGAAGTTGTGGGTGCTCTGACCCCTTAATATCGGTCTATATGTCACACACTGAGCATACAAAAGAAACAGGTAGTCCAAAATGATAGGTTAATTTTTAAAATGTGGATATTCACTTCTCACTGCTTTCGTCTGGTGAAATGTAAGACAATAACATTTAAAATGCACTCTCTATGGCTAATTTCTCCTCTTTTCTACACTATGGAACTTCATTGACTTCAGCGGTGTTTCATAGTCAGAGGGCAAATTTCCATAGTAGATAATTATAAAAAATATTAATTTGGACCTAGTCCAGTCAGCATAGCTGAGCGCTGCCGTGGGCCTGTGGGAGGGGAGGGGTGAGATCTAGGGCATTTCCACCCTTAGCACCACTGTAACTGCAGCATTGGGTCCCCCTCCCCACTCCCTCTCTGCTACTTGCAGCTGGAGCAGCACTGCCATGGCATTTCATGGCTCTGCTAGTTTGACAGTGGCGGCAATTGGAGCTCTGGGGCCCCTTGAAAAGCTGAGCCTGGGGCAACTGCCCCCTCTACTCCCCCTCTCTCCATCATCAGGGCTGAATTCAGTTAAAATGAGAGGGTGTAGTGAAAGACCAGGAGAAAAAAAATAATCAAATTTGTGAGGTTCTTCCAACATTCTATCAATCAAAGGCCAGTGGAAACGTTCAGATATACAAAATAACATATTATACTATAGCCTTTGTATGTGAGAGGGTTTTTAAATGTAAGCACAGGAATACTTATACACAGAACAAGTAATTAACCAGGTAGGCAGTATTTCTTCCTGTTTGTCCCAATCCAAAATTATTTCTATTTCATACAAAACTGTTTCCATAGCCTGTTTTGTATTTTAGTGGAATGACTTTTTGTCTGACAAGAAATACTGATATGGTTTAGCTGACTAAGATTTGTTGAAATTTTGGTACGTCATTGCTTCAGTTTTACTAAAAAGGTTTCTTTTTTACTCTGAAAAGAGCTATAGAACTCCTTATTATTCAGAAATAAATGTTTATTTTTTCAGTATCTGAAGAAAAAAAAAGTGTAAGCATGAGTTTAAACCGTGTATAATGGCCAGAGGCAGCCCAGGGAAATCTTACTGGATAAGTTTCCATTAAATGAAGAAAACAGCACTGCATAGTCAGCCCCACATCAGGCCTGGGGACCTTTGTCATGCTATAAAAATGAAGGTATTGTAAATCTTTTACCACACTCCCGCCTTCTCTGTAGTGCATTGTTATGGATCTGAATAGTAAACATTCTGTATGGCAATTACAATGTACAATTTTTGTCTACATGTTTTGCTGAGGTAGGCAACTTAGGTCTTAAATAAAAGACTTAAAGATGCTTATGTAACTATCCAGTAAAGAGGTCATGGAGAAGCATAATTTATTGTTAATTTGTGACACCACTGAAAATTATTATATAGACAAGATGAAGAGGTTCAAAGTAATCTTCAGAAAAGAGTCTCACAGAAATAGCTTCAACCCAAATAAATGACTTTAGCGTTATTGTGATAAAAGGACACCAAACAAGATGAAATGTGCCCACATCACACTCCCAATCAGCATCTTGCACAAACCGGTAAAGCTAATGATCCAGTCAGCCAGCCCAAATTGAGGATGAATCCTGGGTATGAGCCACTGTGGCATGTTGTGCTGCTCTAATAAGGCAGATCACTAAGTTGCCATTAGGACATTTAGTACATGGGATGAAGCACACCACTAACCAATGGATCTTGAAAGGTGGGTTTGGGGCAGGGATGGAGGATATTAATCACTGGGGCTTTTGCCAGACATTAAAAGGACTGGCCTGAAACCTGCTAACACCCACCCACCCACCTAGCTGCCTCTCTCCCAGTCTTCCTCCCTCTGGCTGGGAAGCCACTGAAGCTTGAACAATCCCTTGAAATGTCTGTTAACTACTTGTGCTAAACAATCTGTTCAAACTTTTATTTAACAGAGATACTTTAAATTGGTATCCCAGACCTGAAGAAGAGCTCTGTGTAAGCCCAGAACTTGTGTCTCTCACCAACAAAAGATGGTCCAATATAATATATTGCCTCAGCCACTTTGTCTCTCAGGGACCACCAGGGCTACAACAAAGAGCTAAGAGAGTCAGCAAGAGCACTCTTATTTCCATAGGGCTTGCTGAAGGGAGGAACATAAGCAGTAAGCCAGTGATGGGCAACATGGTTAGGGAGTGGG